>NW_027131614.1:0-4800000 GCF_026122565.2 Emydura macquarii macquarii | reverse complement strand
GAAATGGAGAAAGAGTGTCATAGAAATATTAAATGACATCTGATTTTTTGTTTGTTAATTTACCGTAAATGTCTGCTTTTGGCTAGTTTTGTTATGCAGTATGAATTAGACACTAGGCTGTTGTGCCCATTGTTATTCATTAAAATGAACACAAATGATCTAATTTTTTAATTCTTTTGTATTTTCTGGGGGTGTTTCTAATGCTTAATGTTAAATTATGTTTAACTTGGTGGCTTAATTTGCTGGAACATATTTTTAAAAAACAAAACAAAACCAAAAGCAAAGTGATATTTGAGTTCACCCTATAGAATGCTCCACTCCCAACACTCTTTACTTCAGTTTTTGAGGAGGCATTGAAACTTGAATTTTTGTAGCCATGGACATTTTTTTTCTAAACTTGTGATACTGTACCAATGATTTCAGGCCTCTTCCTGAGGGAGGGGAGGGTATTGCACCTTTAGGTTAAACTCCTTCACTTCATCTAGCTTAATGAATTAGCTGATCATTGGACACTGCATTTGATGTATTATTATGTCACAATGAATAAATATGCACAGCATTTATCATAACATATAGCTAGGCCAGTGTGACTGTACTGTATTAAAAAAATGGAGGGTCCCCATATTTTCAGCTTTGTTTTAATTTTAAAATGAGTATATTTTCCTATTTTATATCAGGTAATTAAATTATGGTAGTTGTGTGGAAAACTGAACTATGCTTTGTCGGACAGAATCTTAATGGTGCTCCATCTGATCAAAGTTGGTATGTATTTAAAGAGACAAGCTTTACTGTTGTCCTTTTATTTCAGTAGAACAGTGATTTAATATTAGTCACTGTTTCTGCTGGATGAAACTGAGATAAGTTGAACTACAGTTATATGGGTATTAAAATGCATCTTTTTTTATGATACAGTTGTTTCATTGGTAGTTTCCACAGCACTATAAACCTGACATTACTAGTTTTTGTTTGTGTTTTTTTTTTTTAACTGAAGCATACATCTTATTATCATTGTTCTAGACTGAAATGTGTAATTCTGGTGGGGTCCAAAGTAGAAATTAGTTGGGCAAAGATCATATGAATGAAAAGTATTTTAAACATTAAAGTAATGTTCTGCTTTGTGAATATGTAAGTATAGCATAAAGATTTTTCCATCCCATTTATCCCCTTTAAAACCATAGTTTACAACAGGTAGATCTGTCTGTCTCTGTCTCTCTTTCTCTCTCCCCCCCTCTCCTTATATATATATATATATATATATATATATATATATATATATATACACATACTATATATATATATATATAAAAATGAAATTCACCTAAATCTGCTTTACTAGAATACAGCTCACTTAATGCTTAGAAACTGGACCTGGCTTGACATTCTTAATGTATTTTACTTTTTTCTCAAGGTATGAACTTATTCTCTTGAAACTGAATCTTCTTTTACTACTTAAATCATTTATGTATATCTGGTAAATTATGACCAAATTTGTTGTTAGATTGCATACAGTAAATTGAAATATACACTTGGTACACTACAGAATTGTTGTGCTTTTGTTCTGGTTATATTTTGAAAAACAGGGTTTATTATAGATTGAGTGTAACTTATAAATATTCAAACATTCTTATAATTGATTGGCCTTAGACTCTTCTGTTGCACTGTGACAATCTCTATATGCTTATTAATGTTTAACTGTTTGGTGTCAGAAATTCTGTTTTCTTAATGTAACATGAGGCACTCTTTAGTCATCTGGTATGAAATAGGTAAGTACAGGATATGTGCTTGTTCTCACATCTGAGAAGTGAAGGAGCTTGTTTCGAACATGGTTTAAAACCTGAATACTCTGAGTTAATTGTTGCTCAGTATCTTTCATTTTAAATAAATGATAACGTAATTAAGGGCTGTGAATTGAAAAGGGACAGAAAGTGGGTTTGTTTAACCACCTTTTATATATCATGAAGCAAAAAAAAAAAAAAAAAAACATGAACCCTTCCCTTTTCAGGCTGCCTATAGTGCAGAAAGTGTTTTTTATTTTGCAAAGCTGTGATAGCTGCTCTTTAGAAGCTCATGTAGGTCCTTTCTTTTTAATCACTTGTTCGTGAGGCAGGGTGATAAAATTCATAGGATGCAAACAAACACAATTTTGATTAGTAATTTCATTCTCCTTATCAAACTAGATATGCTACAGCTAAAATAGATAAAAACATAGATGTATGAGCAATTTATAATGTCTTAACAACATATTGATAGCATACCGTACCCAAGGAGCATCTTCCCATTGTAATGTTAAATGTCTTAAACACAAAGATGGACTTTTTTCCATCACACAAGAAATTCACAGTTAAGAATTTGTTGTAGGAGTTAATCCATCCTTCTCTCCGCTCCCCTCCCCCTAAGTGAGCTTAGTTTTTGCACTCTGGAAACTGATACACTTGATCCTCAATAGATATAACCCAGGCAGCAGGTGTTGAAGCTACCAGTCACAATAGTAAAACACTTTTTTTGCCTCTCTAAATGGATACATACATTGCAACGCTCTTCTTTACAGCTTGATACTACCAGAACCTTTTGATTTCCATTTTGAAGGGAATGGGTACTAGCCAATAAGAGAAAATTAAGTCCTGGACACCGGTATCAATAAACTTCCTGTCTCCCAACAGCTGGCATAGCTCTGTCCAGCTGAGGAAAGTATTGTTAGTTATTTGACATTGGTTTTAAATCGCTGAGCTCTACTAAAATATTCTTAGTAAAACAGAGAGGGTTTGGGTTTGTTTTTTTTAATATCAGACTCTTAATTCTGTTTAACCAGAGTTGGGGGAGGCCCTTTACTACAGAGGCCCCTACTTAATCTGTCTCCAAGGAACTGGTGTTGAGATCAGTCACTGCTTGTTTCTCTAAGATTCCTTCCTGAACCACTAGGCTCGGGGGGACATTTTGATGGAAAGACTGCCTCCAAGTGGATCAGAGAACAGTATAGTTGGTGCTTCTAAAATTCCTGTTGTCTAAGGTTCTTAAAACTCCATGCAAACATAAAAGCTTCTGCATCTGCTTAGATTCTACATAAATAATCTAGATAACAGAATATGTGACCAACCTGCTTAACCTGTAATGAGAAGTCTTTTATTTACCGATGGATGAAAGTTGTTGCCTATATGACAGATAGGCAGTTTCCCTCCCTTCCCCACAACACTCAGAGTGTATTCCACTAGAGACCTGAGCCCATTGGATGAGCACATCTGCCAGGGCTTGCACAATCTGCAACTTAGACATCCCTTCAGACATTCTTGCTGCTACAATAAAAGCTAGATGTATTGCCAAATTATATCTGCAGGAGGGGGGATTTGTGTGCAGTGGTTTGATAGCAATACGCTCTAATTTAGCACCTGGTTCTGTTTTGGGAGTTCCTATTCAGACTGCCCAGGAGTGTTAGGAGAATGTATACTTGCTAATTGTCAGTTTTTCATCTAGTCTTTAATTGAACCAGTCTAGGGCCTGGTCTATCCTACAGAGTTAGATTGACAAATCACTTTGCGTCTACATATTTATGCATGTATCTGTACTCAGATTATGCTAAGATGGGTCTCTGGCTGATGTAAGCACCCTTTTACAAGGCAAAATAACCCCCAAACACCTCCCTGAACAGCATAGAGCCATGGTCGGCCTACTGCAGTCGATGCAGTGAGAATATAGGCATTGCATGACCTGTGTCAACCCTAACAGTCCTCCAGTAACTGTCCCAAAATGCCCCATTCCCTGCTACTGTGACCACTTTGGTCACAATTGTAAAGTCCACTGACCAGAGGTCACAGAAACCATCTCCCCTCTTGTGTGTTTGAGATAAGCTGGTATGTGTGCTAGCCCTTAATGGTTGTGGGTTAGTGTTCAACAGCCATGCCAGCTCTGTGCACTAGATGCAATCCTGCCTGGAGAAGACAGGAGGTATTGGATCTCCTTGGCCTATAAGGCAAAGAGGCTGTGCAAGCATAGCTATGGGCCAGCTGTAGAAACATGGACATCCACAAGCAGATTGCAGGTGGGGAGCAGGCAAAGGGGTATGATGGGATCAGCTTGTAGTACTGCATGAAAACAAAGGATCTTTGCCAGAGCTACCGCAAGGTCAGGGAGGCCATCAATAGATCTAGTGCTGCCCTACAGACTAGTCACTTTTGCAGCAAACTGCATGCTATATGTGATGGAGACCTCTCCAGAGCCCCACGGGTCACTGAGGAGCCCAAGACACCCCTGATGAGAATGGGGACATTGGGGGGGTGGAGGGGGAGGAGACAGCCAAGCTGCCACCAAGGCCTGTTTGAGACTTTGCCACAGTCTAGCCAGTCCTGCCAGACGAGCATGGATGAGCTTGACGAAGGGGAAAGGAACTTGGGTAAATGTATACATGCATTTTTTTCTTACAACGTTTAAATTTAAAGATGACACCCATCCCCAAATTAACGAGAGACAGGTGTAGATGTCACATGATTTTACTCCTATGAGAAGAAGTAGAGGTATAACCAACAGAGGTAGATTTGATATCTGCTTTTCATTCCCAGGGTTGTGAGTAGGGGGCATGTGGAGCATTTTGTTAGTGTACATTGGAATGTCCCTCTTATCCTCCTGAGAGAGTCTGCAATCCTCTCACAAGGGTTTCTAGGCCCAGCTGCTTTATTCCTCCGCAGTAGGACACTTACCCATGACACTCTCTGGTGAGTTTGGCTGGCACCATTGCTGTAAACAGGCTAGTGATATACAGGCCCAGGCAGCTTCGGGATGTTGGTAGCAGCTGTAGTCTCTGTGCCTGTGTGATCCTTTAGGGATAGTGGGGGGCAGAAGAGATCAGCTAAAATCACCACTGCCTATGGAATATAATGCCAGTTTTTCAGTACCATTGCCCTATATTCTTTCTTTGAAACGGGGATCGAAATTGTATAGCTTCATGCAATAGAAAATCCTACGATTGCCCTGGTGGACCACACTCACCATGGTTGATGCTGGAGAGGTGCTGAGCTGAGGCACACCAAAGCTTGAAGTGTCCATAAGCATTTTTTAATTAAAAGTGTTTATGGGAACAAGGGAAGAGAGTCTTGAAACATATCTTTTCACTGAGTGTAAATCCAATTAGCACAACTGTCTGTCTTTATCAGCAGCTTCTGGTGTGGCCACCGTGCCCCCTCCATACCTGCAGAACCTAATGATCCAGATGAAGAGGAGAAAGAGGACCAGGAATAATTTGTTCTGCGAAATCCCGCATGCCAGTGCTGCATTGGACCATGAACAAACAGCTTGGAGGGCTAATATGACCAACAGTATGGATAAGGAAAGAGGACAGGAAACAGGACCAGGAGAAGGAAATGCACCAGAACATAATGGGTCTTCCCAGGCAGCAAACACAAATGCTGCAAAACTTGGTTGGGTTCAAAAATCTCAAATTTTTTATCCTTTGCAGTCCTTGGAGAACTCCATGGTTGCTGCTTACTACACCTTTCTTCCCCCTTCCCTTTCCACAATGTTTCAAGTGACATCACGGGCTGCAACCTTACCCGTAGCACTCTATGCTGGGAGCCAGGAAGGAAAACCAGTTTCATATACACTGGCCTGTGTGAACTACAGTTGGTGCATGCGAAGCCACAACAGACTATATCTGTTCATTCAGATGAACATAAATGTTTACTCCGCTTCCAATTTTAAAGCTTCACCCTGTTATTTTATTAAACTTAAATATTATTGCCTATGGTTATTTTGCATATTGTTTTTCCGCACTGTTTTTGTCTGTCAATAAAGTTCTATTTTTGGAGAATCAAATTATCTTTATTAGTTCAGAACAAATATTGCAGAATGCATAACAGTATTCCACGCAGCCAGTACTTGCAAAAGCACACCAAGCACCACGTAATTCATAGCTTCAGGAAAACACCCCATCATAGTTATACAATTATAGCAAGTGCTACTCAGTTTTTAACAGCATCCAAAGCTCCATGCCCCAAGAATTGTCCAGCACAGAACACTACTGTGGCTCACTGTTAAAGTACTTTTTCAAAGCCTCCTTCAGCTGTGTAGTTCCACATGGGGGTCTTGTAATGGCCTCTGTGTCTGCCTGTTCAGAGTTAGCAGATAGCTGCTCTGCCTCCACCCTGGCAGCAGCTTTTCCCCCTTTGCCTCAGACACTATGCTAGACACAACAAGCAGGTATAACAATGAGCATATTTTTTTCACTGAGATCCAACCTAGTGAGTAAATACCGCCAGCCTCCCTTCAATCTACCAGAAGCATATTTAACTGTCCTTCACCTGCTGCAGTACTGGTAGCTGCATCCTTCCTTGGTGCTGTCGAGGTGGTGAGTGTATATCTTTTCATGAGCAAGGGGTAGGCTGGGTCCCACAGAATCACTATTGGCATTTCAATATTGCCAGTGGTAATCTGCTGGTCAGGAAAGAATGTCCCGCTTAAAGCTTACTTTGAACAGTCCTATGTTCTTAAAGATGCAAACCTCATGCACCTTCCATGACAAGCCCATGTCCATACCAATGAAGCATCTCCTGTTATCCAGTGCTTGCATGTGCATGGAAAAGTAGCCTGTTCTGTTGATGTAATCTGTCGCAAGGTGGGTTGGTTCCGAAAGAGGGAGGTTTGTGCTGTCTATTGCTCCACTGCAGTTCTGGAACCCCATTATTGCATAAATCCATGATATTCTGCACATTGCCGAGTCACAGTCCTGCATAGCAGGAGATGATTAATGGCCCTATGCACTTGCATGACAATTGCTTCCTCCCACCCTCCCTTGGATTTTTCAGCTCCAAAATGATTTCCCATTGGCCAGTAGCAAACTGGTGTTGCGAGCTTCCAAAGTGCATTGGCCAGTCACTTCTGTACTGTCAACACAGCTACCATTCTGCTGTGCCAGCGCTAGAGGCCTGGGGAAAGTTGGCCACATAGATCAAGGAATGTGGCTTTTCACATCCAAAAGTTCTGCAGCCACTACTTGTTATCCCTAATTTGCATTACAATACAAGCCACCAGTCAGTGCTAGTTTCTTGGGCCCAGAAACAGCACTCTACTTAATCTGCAGCTGCACCAAGAATGCCCCCAACAACCTTTACATTGGGTTTTTGTTTTTTTTTTAATTAATTTTTTGCTATGTCCTTTGGCAGACTGTCCTTGAAGAAATTGTCATGTCTCCCATGGCTGCTGTATTCCCTGCACAACTGCAAATACAGGAGGATCGTGTGTCCTGTATTTGCAACATTCATAAGAATAGTGCAGAGCTCTGCAGGCTCCATGCTTCTGTCAAAGATGGTGGAGATGGAAAAATGCAGAATGGGTGTGTGGGATTTTTTTTTTTAAATGCATGGAAATTATTGGGTTATGGATGGCTTTATGGGATGGAGAAAGTTGCATGCTGGAAACTGCCTATTTTCCAAAGATCCTTGGGTGAGTCATTTTTATCCAACACGTTACAAAAACTTCCCCAAAAAATTGCACCAGACAATGGCATGTGGCACACTGGGTATTTACCCATGATCCACAGCACATCTGTATTGAAACAATTGCTCCTGCTGAGTGTGTGCAGCACCAATGCAAGCAGCCAAGTATGTACACACCCAAGTAATATACACTACTGTATGCCAATGTAACTTGTATTGACTATGGTTTGTAGAGTAGATACAGTCTCTGTGTGACCCATGGCAGTGGTTTAATAATGAAGACTTCTTATAGTTGGGGTTTTAAGAAATCTTTTAACCAAATACCATCTAAAGTAGTTAAGCTTATGAGTCTATCCTACCTTGTTAGTAAGGGACTACTGCCTTTCCATGTTGGTCAGCAAAATGGGTCTCCCATCTTACCTAAAACGTTTCTACTGTAGTGCCTAGGGACCTCAAACGGAGTAGGAGCTCATGAAAACGAGCACTATGCAAACAAGTTGCTTTTCTCATTTTGCAGGAATAGCCAGTTTTTGGTTAGTCATTTTGTTTTGTTTTTAAAAGGCTTGGGAAGTTTGAAATTGGAAACCTGACGAGAAATTAAGATGGGATAAATTCTGGTGATCTGAGTGCTTTCTGGTGCCAAGAGGAAATGATGAAAGAGGAAAAACTTAATAAAGATCAACCCAAGGAGTCAGTAATGGTGTAGTGAATAGGCCGTTGGATTTGAGGAATATTTGAATACCTCTTGTGATGAAGGTTTTTTGGGGCTAGATGTACATCTGTAACTGCAGTTTGGCAGAACTAAAATTGCTATAGAAACCTTTAACTTTTTTGAATTTCCCTGCCTTTTGGGAAGGACAGTTCTCTAACTGTGTAGAGTTGTGAAGTCTGACACTTTAAACTGAAGCAGATTTCAAATTAAGTGCAAACATGTTTTTCTTATGGAAACTGTTTTCTGTTCATCTGAAAAAGGCTAAATGGATTGTTCTAAACTTCCAAAATGGTCAGCTTTTGTTTACTTAATTTATTTAAATAAATTATTTAAATAACTTTAATTTACTTTGAACCTAAGAGGACTTTTTTCTGAGAAAATTGAGAATGAACTTGCCATTTCTTCCTTAATTTCAGAGTTGTAGGCAAGATAACACTCGATTAGTTCAACAGAGAATTTTTCCTGTTGATCCTGGATCCCCAATGCTCACTAACTTTTACTTCTCGGGCTTTCAAGAAGGTTCCCACAATTAACTTTAGAAATGTAGCATAGTCTTATACGTATTGATGCCTTTGTTTTTGGTAGAGAATGTTAGTGTTTGTGTGGCAGGGACATTCATTTAAATAAAGCTCTCTCGTTGTATAATTCAAAATGAAATGGAAAATCCATCACTGTTCGTGTTAAATTCCAGAAGCATGTTTGTCCCCTCAAGGGCTCATGTCAAGGCTGGCCACCTTGGTTAGGACAGGAGTGATGACTGCATGGGACTACCCTTGGAATTAAGAAACACCACTCCTTGACAGAAGCCAGCTTCACAAGGGCTGAGACTGCCTTTACGCAGTGTTCTTAGCCCACCTTCCCAGGTTCCAAGTGACTCTGATGGGGCCTAGTTTCATTTGTTGTGTTGAAATGCAGAATGCTATTTTTGAAGAGCAGTATGCTTTATATAGGTGCTTCAAGACATACCTTTTATTTTTTACCATGGGAAGTTAAGAAACTAATTTTTAGAAGCGTCAGTTTCATTTAAAAAAATTACTAGGTTAGCTCCATTTCAATAAGCACTTCCCTGAATAGAGCTCATTTTGCAGGTGACTTGTACGCTGTTAGAATATTGGAGAATGTTCTCCTTCTTTCTCTCTGCAAGGTGTGTTCTGTTTCCACTTGAGATTTCAGACTATGGAGGTCATAGGACATAGTATTAACATGTCCATGCATGCGACGGATTTCATCTTCTTTCCCAGAAATCTAGGTAATTGAAAAGAAAAAGACATTAGTGTTTTCGTATAATATAATTTAGGGGCTAGGAAGAGTCTTTGCTCTAAAATTTTATTCTAGGGTGAAACTTGATATATAAGCATACATAAACTGACCTAATGTAAATGTTCCTAAAGTTTCTTCAACAAAGCCATAACATTTAACCCTAATTAAACCCTACATTTAACCCTACTTTTAAGCTGCTGCAAAGCACGTATCTATAATGGATCCCTTATTTTGTATATGGGCCTTTTGGTTTACATGTTTATGTGAAGAGGAAACAGTGTAAAACAACAGAAGTTTTTCTAAATAGTTCTGGGTGGGAAAATTCATCTCATTTGCTCCAATGGCAAGTAAAGTAGTTATGTACAGAATTACACAATAAAAGATACCACTTTGCCCAGATTCTTCCTAGATTTTAATTTTTATTTTGAATGAGGTAAAAGAGAATGGAATGTATACACGATCTAAAAACTAGAGCCTTGCTTATCAGTACATCTGTGAAGTATAAATCCAGTTAGAAGCCAGACTTTCTTCCTTGGATTTTTTGCACTTGCCTAAGCATCTCCCTGCCCTTTCCAAGTTTCATGTCCCTACTGTGAAGAATGGAGGTACTAGAGCTTCTCAGATAAACAATTGTTTGCCCATGTTAAATTTTTACAGTGGTGTTTCCCCTAATCGTATTCTGAGAAACATTTGGGCTGTTTCTGCTGAAATTTTCCCCAAAAAATTCAGCTTGAGTAGACACCATCAGGAAAAGTTCAACCCACAACATTAGTTTGGTGAAATTATAAGCAACTGAAAACAGTGTCTTAAGGTAAGCTTTAAGCCATCTTTAATAATAGGTGTAGCTGCCTGCACCACTTATAATAAGCGGCCACGGACTAAATACCAGTGGTGTAAATAAGAAATGCTCGAAGTTATTCCAGCTATTAAACTGATGTAAGTCTGGAAAAGAGAATTTTGGCTGTCTATAACTATGTGTAGTTTTAAATTACCACTTCATATTTTTCTGTAGTATACTCATTATGAAGGAAGGTGACTCACTCATAGGGTAATATTTCTACCACGTTTTTTAAAAAGCAGTGAATTTATTTACCTGTTTATGTAACTGAGAAATATGCTCTACCAAATGCGTTTTTTCTGTTCGCAGCTTGGAATTTTCCAATTGAGCTCCTGAGCATCTCCTTTCTAAATCTTTTAGCTGGCTCTGAAGCAACTGTCCATTTAGATCTACAGATTTTCTTTCTTTCTGGAGACGTCGTACCTATTGATATAATGAATGGACTTAGTTTGCAGTTACATTTCCAAAGTACCATAGAAGCATTAACAAACTCATATTTCATTTCCTGTGGTTTCAGATTGCCAGCAATCTAATTTAGAGATGGTCGTCTGCCTCACCCTCTTTCTGTAGGAAGGTAATCTTAATATTTTGCATTCAGAATAATGTAATGACCAGCTACAATCAATGCAAGAATTTAAAACTTAGGTGGTAGAAAGTCAACAGCCAGTGAAAATGCATTACCCATCCATTATTGCTACTCACCCTATCAAAAATTTCCCAGAAAGAATCTTCTTCTCTAGGTCTCCTGGGGAACTTTTGTCTGTATTGAAGTGTAAGTGCGATGGGGCAACGTTCATTTATATTTTGTACAGGCCTAAAGACATGGTCTATGCACAACAAATGAAGGTTCCTTTTTTGGGGGGTGAGAGATAGGAGTGCTACCTTGTACTGCCCAGTCACCATTGCATTACCTATGGGTTTTTTAATTTTAATTTATTAAATAAACAATTTAAAGGTGCTGGATGGGCAACAGAATTGTCATAAGTTAGACATAGTGCAATCCTTATTTAAGAACTTCCCCACAGAAATTCAAACAGTTTTGTCTGATGCACTAGTGTTTCTGTGCTGTTTACGTGAATGTCTTTTTTTTTCCTGGTGTGGGAGAATTTATACCTTTTGCCTTTACCTGCAATTCAAATGATTTTAAAAATGACTCTCAAAATTATACACAAACATCTAATTAATTCATACATTAGTATGATTATATATGCAAATAAAGATGTTTGCATGCACAGTGAGTTCTGATTTGAATCCAATTGCAGTAACCGAAGACAACTGCTCACAGATTTGGCAGAGTTATGAAAATCAGGTCCATAATATTCAAACTGAGTGGAGAGTGGCAAAATTTATACTAATGAGCGTGCAAATCTGATTATACTAATCTAGAGGTAGTCAAAGAACTGAAAGACTTGTAAATGTTTTTGAGCCTATATTGCTCTTAACTGTGAGGACATTACTGGTATTCATGAAAATATTTGTTTTGGTTTCTCATTTGTACCAAGAATATACAATTATTCATGGCAAATACTAGTAAATAGCTCATGAGACAGTTTAAACTAAACTTTCAGGGGAAAAGTTGCAGATTGTTCACAAATTATTCAGTGACTACTTTGGAGTGCCAGATTAATTCACAGAGCTCAAAATGGTTAGTGAATGATTTGCAAACCAAAAAATACCTCAGTTTATGACTTTTGTTTTGTTTTTGTTTGAATAATGTTTTGGAGCAGCTCTCTCAAGCAGTTGGGCTATAGTAGTTTTAGTAGTACATACAGTTTTGTATATTCATATGTTTTTGTAGTCCACTTGCACTAATTTTATATGCTATAATTGCAAATGAAACGTTGTGTTTATTTAACTTGTAAAGTTTCCTTAATACCAAAGAATCACAGATTTTGTAAATAATGTGTATATAGATTAACGGCTTTGGAAGGTTAAGGGACTGAGTCAGCCTTGTTGGAATTTGAATTTTTGTGCTAGGGAGTCTAGATATTTCAAATGTGAGCTCCATACCGCTCCGCCATCCATTCTAACATTATACAAGAGCTATTTTAATACAATGTAACCCTAACCCAGCAACTTGTTACCAGTGACCTAGGACAGGTTTTGATTTTTAAGCTCTTTTTTGAGCTCTGAATTTTTGTTAAAAATATTAATCAGAAATCTAACAAGACAAAATTAATCTTTCACTTGAACTTCAGCTCTTGAAAGCTGTTCAGGTACCAGGGGGGTGAATATTGTATTTAGTGCAATTAATTTGAAAATGTCCAAACAAATAGGCAATACCTGTTCTTGTGCGGTAAGAGCCTTCTGTCTTTCATTCTGCAATAGTCTCTTCAGGTAAGTGAGCTCCAGCTCAAGTTGTCTTTCTTTCTCTTTTTCATAGGCTAGCTCAGAAATCCTCATTGTATGGCAGGTGCTTTCCTCCTCTCTCAGCTGCCTCTCCTGCAGCAAATCATGCATGCAAGTCTATTATACCTAGTTTAACTTGGATGATTTGTGCAGATGTTAGAACTTACGCTCTCAAAACCCATTTTTACAGATGTGCTTGCAAACGATAATGGCTTGAAAACTTTATGGAAACATTTTGCATAAACACAAATGGAGACCATTTCTGGGGAGCTTGGCCTTTTGGCATTCAAGATGATCAGAGTAACATTTTATTAACATTTGTTAATGTTGAGAACACTTTGCTTTGAGGCAGAGCTGAACTTTAAAAGGGGACAAATGTAGGTCTGGCTGGACATAAGTAACTGGCCTCATTACTTGGGTGTGATTGGGAAGGTGAATGGAAGGTTCATTTGTAAATAGGGGCTTAACAAACAGTACTGGAGTCAGGATGTCTGTGCTAGCTAAAATAAATTGGACAAGATAAATCTGGAATGGAAAGACCAGGTTATATTTTCTGTACAGGGATTGGTTCCTACAAAATAACCAAGCCAATCCCAAAATGTGTTGCAATGTGTAAATGGATATAAAGGAAAAGATTTTCTGTATAACTCTGGATGTGTGGTATGCCCTATATCCACCCTCAACACTTGTCTGATCAACTCAGTGTAGCTTTGCTGTATATTAAATAAATATAGCTGAGTGAGAAAATCTGGAGTTGAAGTGAGTTTTTGGGAGTCCCACCGAGACCTCTTTCCACTTGGCTTCCCAACATAGTGTTGCCATGACTCGGATCCATATGTCTGGTGCAGGTAATGTATAGTTTATTATATGCATAGCTTTATTATCAAGGATAGCAACCCAGTGTAGCAATGGTGTTGGAAGGGTTTAATTTTGAGGAGATTTCCAGGGCATTGGAGGAATGGGTTAGATCTAAAGGGGGTTCCTTTGGATTCCCTAGGGAAGTGATATGGGCAGACTGGAATCGGATGGAAAAGGAACTTCAGCACATATTAGACAAGAAATGCAAGAAAAACACACAAAAAAAACACGTTGTTCTCAACTAAAGAGAAATACAGTCACATAAGAGGAATACCTATGTAAAAGAATGCTTGGCGGAGCACAGAAAAAAAGGTCCGTGGAATGACTCTGAAACTTTAAACAAGAAGACCCATGGGCAATCATGGAGAGAACAGTAAATGTAGCTAAAGAAGGAGTGCGAAAAACACAAAGATAAGCTCAGAGCTGCCGAGAGAAATCTGCTGAGAAATGTCACTTAGAGGGAGAAGTGAATTAAAGAGAGTGAGGAGTTAAATGGTTCATTTACACAGATGTTACAAACTTTACAGAGTGCTGCAGGGACTAAGCAGGTTGGTGGAGTAAAAGTATTGGATGTAATATTAAATAAGGGGGGGAAACGCTTGTTTGATAATAAATCCCTGATTATGGCAGTCCAATTTGCGCAGTCTTGCTGGAACCCTGGTAGTCAAACAAATTACGCAACAGGAGGTAAGGTGGTAACAACTACACCACTATACTCATGTCCCCAGAATCCTTTACAGTCATTCTGAAAGAAAATGGACCCTTTTCCCAAAGGAATGGTCTTAAATAATCAATTGAAAATGATTGCTGCAGGCAGAAAAACAAACTGATGAGAGAGTTCCAGAGGGGTAGCCATGTTAGTCTGTATACAGCAAAAACAACGAAGTTCTGTGGCACTTAAAGACTAACAAATTTAATATTTGCAGGCATAAGCTTTCGAAACTGATGAGACTCATTTGACTATGGACAATTTAGTTAAAATCACTAAAAGGAAATACGGGGTTCCCATTTGAACTTGGTTGCCTCTGAATGGACAAGTAGATAATGTAATCTGGGTACATTTGTGTAAAAAAATAATTAGGGCAACACAAGCAGTGTTGAGAAAAATAGTTAAAAGAAATGAAGAACTTTTGTGTAATTGCGCAAGGTTTTAAACAAATTGTAAAATCCCATTTTGTATGTTTAAAGTTAATTGGCTTTTAAAAAGATTCCATTTGAATCTTGCATTCAAAGTTGCAAAAACTGACAGACCCGTTTTGAGCGGCTGTCAGTGTTTCCTGGCCGTCTTTGCTAAATCCTTTCTCAAACCAAACACAGGTAGCTGATGTTATCTGGCTTTGTTACCTTAATGTTTTTATGACGTTCATATGAAGTTCATTTTAAATAAGGACTAGAGAATGTGATTGTGGCAGGGGGGACTAGACCAGGATAATAGGAAGAGACTGGATCCTGTTGTACTAATGAGGTAGCAGCTGAAAGAGCTGCAGGACAAGAATGAAACATTAGAGCGAGTGCACCTCTGAAGTAGAGCAAGAGGAGGGGTGGTCACATGCAGCCATGTTAGGAACACGGAGCCTTAAGGTGACTCTCAGAACTTAGACAATGACTTTGATATGGAAACATGGAAACTCTTTAAGCACAAAAACAAACAGTTATACTTCATGTGAAAATTAATGGTGAACATGATTCATGGCAAATACAGGCTAAGGATTATATTACGGAAGGAAGGTGCATTCCTTTGGAACCTGTAGTGTATATCGTAAAAGGGATCAAACAAATGTAAAGAAAGGCTAGTTAATTAAAATCCTATAGAGGCTCCAAAGGGGAGCCACAAAAGGTTGGTTTTTTTAGATTTTCAGATGGCTGTGTGCTTTGGAAGCAAAAACCAACCCAGCACCAAGAAAGATCAGTGAGTATAAGAAATGAAGATTAACCATTAACACACTTATCCAAAAGTCCTGCTTAACTGCAGTGTAAGGTAAACGTTATTAGGAAGTAAGAACCTGTATGATGATGATTTGTAAATGGAAAAAAAAACCCAATTGTATTAAAACTGAGCCATGATATAAAAAATTGAAGTGCCCCTAGATGTGAAACAAATTCAGATAATAGCTTAGGGTTAAAGCTATTAAAGAAATATTATTCAGTTTATTACTGTGTCAAGTGTTATTGAATTTAACCAATCTGCAGTCACTAGGGTTTTGTCAAAAATGATTTTAAAACTATTGAAAAGACTTTATGGACAAAAGTAAACTTTTAAAATGCATAAGCCTGCCAAGGTGGGGCAGCCACAAAACTAGAGGGAGCTTGACATGGGAGCTGAGCTGTTTGGGACTGGTATGTCACTCGGAAACCAAGCTGGCAGAGATGCTGTGGAAACATGAACAAGCATTTCAACAGAACCTAGCAGCAAAAGTACTACATCCATTACATGAGCAAGTGTTTCGGCCAGAATTAGCATCTAGAGTATTGTACTTTGAAAATCAACAAGGCAAAGAATTAATTCATAGAATTTTTAACTATTTTATAGGTATGATGATGTAAATGTTTTTAATGTACAAGATCGTTAATTTCCAATCATGAAATGTAAAAATTAAAACCAATGATATAAGGTATATGCTGTGTAAAGTAAGAGTCCTTATGTGACATAGAACAAAGAAGGTTGCCCTCTTTTATCCTCACAGAAAAGTTAAAACTTTGGTACAAGGGAGGCAGAACTCATTAGTACAGGGTAAGAAAACCTAGAAGGGTCCACTACTATGAAGGTTGGGAGCGGGGGGTACTTTGGTCAGAGTGTTTTCAGTGAAAGTACTGGAAAGCACTACAACTCATATGGTGTGGAAGAAGTTTTCTCTTAAATACTATTGCAAGACAATGCAAGGTCATGACAGCCCCAGACTGGTACCGCTGTTTGCACATGGGGCACACGTATGTGTAGGGGTCACGTCAGAGTTGCCGGCAGGTGGGTTGGAGGAAACAGCCTCCAAATTTGCACAGTATGGTTGAGACACTGGCATGTTGGTAAAGCAAAAACTGCTCATGCTGGTGATGACAAGTATTGTGTGGTGGCTGAAGAGGACTACTTCTGGTAAGGACACGAAGAATGTGATTTTACTTGGCCTATGCTCCGTTTCGCTTCTAAATTTCCTGTGGTGATAAATGAAAAGATTTGTATAGTACCAGTTTTTTCAAAATGTCATTAAAATAAAAGCAAAGTTAAAATTACTGAAGGATGCTTTAAAAGCACAGCAACTTATTCTGTGGAATTACTTCCTGGTGGGTTCTGCCGGAGGATGTGTGCTGGCACTTTCTGGTTTGTACTTTGAGCCTAATATTAATGGTGGGACAAATGATCGCAACAACTTTGGTCTTGTGGATATGTTGCTGGTTGGTAAATTTGAAAAAGAGCCCAGAAAGACTGGAATAGGATATGAATGAAATGAATACTAAGATAAAAACCCAAGAAAATAAAAGGAGTGGAAATGTAGACCTGGCTTGACATAAGTAACTGTTCTCATTTATTAATGGGAGTGACTGGGGAGGTGCATGGAAGGTTAAGTTGTAAATAGGGCCTTAACAAAGAGTATGCTGGAGTCAGGATGTCCCTGCTAGCTAAGATAAGCAAGAACCACCCTGGTGCTTGGGACAATGGACAAGATAAACCCAGAATGTGAAGATCAGGTTATACATGAACAATGCATGGACGAGCATGCTATATAAGAGTGGGTTCCTACAAAGTAACCAGCCAGTCCCAAAACATGTGAAGCAATGTAATGTGTAAACGTATATAACAGGCCAAGTCAGTGGCCAAGCTTACTGACCCTCCGAGCCACGTACAATAATCTTCAGAAGTTCGAGAGCCTCACAACCTGTCCCGTGGGGCGGCACCTGCCAGTGTGCTGGGCTGGAGCACTGTGGGGCAGAAGCCCTGCTCCCTGGCACACCCCATGGGGCAGAAGCCCCAAGCTCCACCACAAACTGTAGGCAGAGAATGGGGGGGTCTTGAGGGGCTCCATGAATGGCACATTAACTGTAAAAGAGCTGCATGCAGCTCATGAGCCATGGTTTGGCCACGCCTGGTATATAAAGGAAGCTGTTTTCTGAGTAACTTTGGATGTGTGGGACACTGTATGCCCATCCCCTACACGTGAGTCTGATCAACTCTGCGTAGCTTTGCTGTATGCCACATAACGATACCTGGGTGGGAAAATCTGGAGTCTAATTGAGTGTTTGGGAAGCCTAGTGGAAAGACATCTTGGAAGGAATCCCAACACCCCATTCCCAAGTGAGGCTGCTACGAACAACTTTAGTACTAATCGGCACAGTACAGCATAGCAAAATGTGTACTTGTAGTGGGAAAGTACACCTGCAGAACAGTAAGTTCAGAAAGGAGTGTTGGGCTTATTGGATCCAGCTGATTGTACCTATTGTGGCTTTTAAAGTAGAGATTTTAAAAACCCACACTTTTTAAAAACAGTTCTTATACACTTAGGTTAGTCATTTTCTGCTACTTGCTGTTTAATGACCTTATTTAAAACAAACAATAAATAAAACCCAACTTACTCTATCTAGCTGCCTGGTGGCTTCCAGCACTTGAGACTGCAGGAGACCATTTTCTTTTGTCAGATATCCACAATCTTCTGCCATTTTGTTGCGTAAGTATTTATCCTCATCAGCAGAAAGTTCTTTTTCTTTGAGCAGCTGTCTTAGTTTTTCAGTTTCCTCGCTAAATAAAATAGTTCCAATTTTAGCCCCAAATCTATTATTGCTGATGATAATTTATAAGAAGCAATCTTACATTAGCAGTTTTATTGACTTTAAAGTTTGATCTAAATTGTGGTGATCCTGTTTTCTGTGGGAAAAGATAGTTTGCAGTTCATAGTCTTTTTCTGTGTTTGCAGGACTACAATTTTTGTAAGACTAAATTGTGCCTCTTGGGTTGGTTTGATGCTTTGGTAATGTTTGTAAACAGACTAGCTTGTTCCTCTAATCCATTTTATACTGATTGCTGAGCTGCCATGCCTCTTGTGCTGCTGTTCTCAGACATACTGGGTCCAATTCTAAGCTTGAATGGCTCACAAGATTAAGTAGAAGAACCTTTTACTTTCTCAGTTTGAATCAGTCTGGTAGTGCTCAAGAATTGCCATGATAAAATGACTATTTGGCCATTAAATAAGATCATTTCCCATCTGAAATAAATTATATCACTGCACTGCCCGCATGAATCCCGCTAGCCAAAGCATCTTGGTGCTGTACAACAGCACAAGAACAAGTGACAACAAGATTCCTGATCTGATTCACTCCCTCCAAACAAACCCAACACATGAGGACACAACAGAGAAGAGTGAGTGTCCTACCTCTTCCCTGTATACAAACCTCATTCTTCCCAGGGTTGAGGACAATGTAGAAGCCTGTATTCTCTAGAACTGGCCACTAAAGAGCCTGGCGCAACATCAGCCCCATAAAGCAAGGAGTTACTCTCTCCATGGTGAAAGCCTAGCTCTTCTGGGACTAAGCCAGGAAAAGACCTGGATAGTCTCCATCTCATGCCTCATAGATATACCTTATGTGCCCATGTTGCCCAAACCACTGCCATAATTTGCAATTCCATGACAATTGCAATTCCGCTCAATGTAAGGAATAGGCAAGCCTATGAACTGTCCTCACACGCCTATGAAGTCAGTGTGGGGAAGCTTAAATTGTTCTGGCTGATGCTATGCCTGGATAAAGAGAAGATCGTTTTACAATATTATCAATAAAAACATTTCTTGAACACCAAATTCATTTTTAAAATGTCCCCAAATAAATATTATGTGCTCTCCACGTGTGCCATTATGTCAATTTTGCTGGCACCAAGGATCCTGTTGCCACCGGGAATTGCAGATGCTCAGCACCTCCAAACAATGCCACTCCTCCCTTCCAAATTAACTATTGAAACAAGTGATTCACAAGCTCTGATGTAAGTTTGCAACTGTCCCTACCGAAGTTCTTTAGCAATATGCTGCTGCATGGACTGGGAGCCAGTAAGGTATTTCTCCTCCAGTTGGTGGAGCAACGCCTGCGCTCTTAAACATTCTGATCTATTTTCCGTAAGTTTTGCTTCCAAATCCTGATGTTGCTGAATCTGCTGGTGGAGCTGAACACAACGTAGTGATTAAAGACACAGTGAGCATATAAAACTATCTTTTCCACATTTTTTTTAACATAATGTTGGAAGCACAGGCATGTTGTCTGGGAAGCAAAAGGGGCACTCTGAATAGCTCTGTTACCTCCTTCTGTGAGCCTTCTGTAGGCCACAGGTTCTCATTCTGTGAATCATGGAAAGGTCTGGTGGGGAGCCATCCTCGTCTTTTAATCATTAGAGGCAAGAGGGTCACAAAACACTTTTCCTTAATAACATGGGGGTCATGGTATGGTAAAGGCTCAGAACCACTGCTCTAGGGTTCTCTGGACAATTTTCATTTCTACAATGGGGATAATGCTGACCTATTCTACCTCGTAAGGTATTGTGAGGCACATGTTCACTAAAGCACAGTTTCTCAACCTGTGGTACGTGTACCCCCAGAGGTACGTGAGACACAGGCAGGGGGTATGCGGTGAAAAACCCAGTGAAGGGAAGCTGCTGCGGCAGCTGCTGACTTCTGGGGAAGCCGGGCGGCAGCCACCCACTTCCTGCCCAGTCCCAGCTCCTAGCTGGGAGGTAGACGGCAGCCGCCCCGTCCTAAGAAGCTGAGCGGCAGTCGCGGGCTTCTTGGCACACCAGGTGGCAGTCGCTGGCTTGGTTGGCAGCCGCTGGCTTTTTGGGAAGCCAGGCGGCAGCCACCCATGTCCTGCCCAGTCCCAGCTCCCAGGTGGGAGCCCAGCAACAGCCTCCTGCGCCTTGCGAGCTGGGCTCGCAGCTGGGTGGCTGCCACCCGTGCCCTGACTCTGAGCTGAGAGACATCCTTCTCCATCCTGGCTTGAAGATGGGCAGCAGTTGCCTGCCGCCTGCCCACATCCCCAGGTCCTAGCCTGAGCAGAAGCCTTCTCCGCCCTAGCTCGGAGCAGGTGGCAGTCGCCCATCTCCTGGGCTGACAGGCAGGCGGCAGCCGCCTGCAACTTGCCCAGGTGGCAGCTCCCCTCCCCGGCTCAAAGCCCGGTGCCCAGAAAGCCAGGCGGAGAGCCCAGCGGCTTGGGCCGTCCTAGAGCCAGGCTCTACCAGCAGACTTACTTGTCAATTTCACTGCTCTAGGTGAGCAGTGAAACTGACAACTATGACAGCCTCAAAGTTTACCAGTATACAAATCCTAAGAGGGGCCCACACGGTGTGATTTGCTCCAAACCCGCACCCCCTTAGGGATGGCCATGGGGAGTGCTGCTATCCACTCTGGTGGGCCGCTAGTGCCTGCTCAGACCTCACAAGTTCCTGCCTGTGTGAGAATACCAGGTGACCCTGCCATCAGGCCATAGTGATTGGCTGGCATTGACCTTTGCTCCTATATGGAGGAAGGGGAGGAGGAAGGAGGGTAGAAACAGCAGTGGATTTTGTGATCTGCCACAGCCACACAGCATTGCAGAACTCTCCTGCTTTACGAGAAATACAGTCATCCAGTGGTAAAGGGGGAAAAGATTGTATTTCTCAGAATGGAAAATTGAATGTTGGTGTCCTTATTAAAATTTTCAGAAGTTAGAGGATACTTGCTACTTAAAAGGTTGAGCAACAATGCGCTAACGTACTTTGAGATTCCCTTACGGAAGCACATTCAGGGCAGGAGCAGCATTCCCTACTTGAGAAGTGTTATTGACAAGGTGCCACATGTGCCACAGAAGTGGGGCGTCTGGTCAGAAAGGGCTCAGCCTAGCAGGGACTGGTTCTGATGCTAGTGTGGATGTTTATCCTTCTCTGCTGAATGCTGACCGACGGCTCTCTGTAGCAGTACAGTCTGAGCATCTTGGAGAACCATGATATCGCCTCCCAAGCTTAGTATTGGGACAGAGCCCAGTTTAGGTTTCCCATTTCCTCCTTTCCCACAGGAAGACTCCAGTGGAGATTTTAAGAGGCCTAAAGGAGTTGGGCACCCAAATCCCATTGTCTATTCATGGAAATTGGGTACCTAACTCTTTTGGCCATAGGTGCTGACTTTTGGTTTTGCATAGGTCCAGCTCCCCACGGCTTTAGTTCTCCCCGCTTGGCTTCTGCCGGGGCTAGTGGTCAGGTCCAGCTCCCCCTGCATGGCTTCTCCATGGGGCTTCTTCCCCACCTCCCGCCTGCCTGGCTTCTGCTGGGGCCAGGGTGTTGCGTCCAGCTCCCCCTTCCCTCCGTGGCTTCCCCAAGCAGCGGTGGCTGGTGGGGCTTTTTTTTCCTCCACCCTTCTGGCTTCTGCTGGGGGTCTCTGGGGCCCAGGGCTTAGTTCCCCCCCACCCATCTCTGGACGTCATCTGCTGGGGGTGCCAGCTGGTGCCCAATTTTCCAGTGGCCCTATGTTGGCCACCACTGTGCACTCACCCTCCTCGCCCTAGCCTAGTAGTCAGGTTCCCTCTGCTGCGACTTACCTCCTGGCTGGAGCCTGGGAGGGTGCCAGGAGGGGAGCTGCAGGTTGCAGCCACACACACACACACACACACACACACTGTCTGCCCACGAGGCACATTCATGCAGGTGTGAGGGGAGGTGGTTGGAGAGAGGCGTGGGGTGGCCCAGTGTGTGGCCCCAGGTGAGCAAGCAGCAGCAAGGGTTGGCTGGTCCTACGTGCTGATGACCTAGGAGGACCACACCGAACTCTGTCCCTACCCTTTTTTTTTCTGTTACACAGTGCCAAGGGAGGGCGGGGCATGACTTGGGAGTTGGCCCTGCCTCAGTGTCCCTGGCTGGAGCAGCAGCCCCAGGGGACTGTGCTGTGATTCAGTGACTCAGCCCCTGCTGGAGCAGAGAGGGGCTCATAAAACACATTAAACCAATTAACAGCTAATTGGCTCCAACAACAGCTGATGGGTGGGCCTGGCCTGCCAAACAGTATCTGCAGCTGCCTGTGTGAAAGAGCTGCTGGCTTCCTGCCCACAGTTTATCATCCCAACCTGGGCAGATGGTCACCTGGTGGGTGCTGTGCACCCACTTTTTTTTTATGTGGGTGCCTCTGTCCCTCAGCACCCAGAGAGTTGGAGACTATGCTCTTGGCCCTTTTGAAATGCCCAGTCTCCTTCTTGTAAACTACATGTGCTAATTCTTCACATTCCCAAGAGATCATCCCAACGCTTGACAACTGAGCCCTGGCTTGCAGTGACAGAGCTGGTTGAGGGAGGCAGGAAAAGAAGCTAACTACTGAATCTTGGGTAGAGCTGGGCAAAATGTTTTTCAGCTAATCAAATTTTTGCCAAGAAATTCATTTTTCAAAGCCCCTGAATTATTCATAAGATCAGGTCCGATTTAACAGCAAAAAATGGGAAATATTGAAAAAATCTAAACATTTCACTCCAAAATGACATTTCACTTTCAAATATAGCCAATTAAAACAAAACAAACAAAAAAGGAAAGGATTAAAACAAAACAAAAAATTAAAAAAAAATTGGTTTCAGTTCTTCGAGCAGATGCATCCACATATTCCATTTAGGTGAGTGCACGCCCTGCGCGCTGGAGCTGGAGAAATTTGTCTAGCACTGTCTGTAGAGGCAAAGCACTCATACCGCTTAGCTGCAGCCCCTCCCCTGGCTACATAAGGCAGTGCTGCCCTCAGTTCCTTCTTGCGGCCCTGGAGTCAGAAGTCTGTGTTGGCTCAGCCTCTCAACTAATTTAGTTTTTCTCATGTTGTGTATAGTTAGTAGTACCCTTAGTGTTAGTTGTAATAGTCCATTTCCCTTGGTGATGACCTCTCCAGCTTTAAACATTGTCCTGCCTGTGGGGAAGTGATCCCCCCATGCTGTGCTTTTCTGTCTGGCACGGCCCACACCAAGGAGTGTTGTGTGATCTTCAGATTGTTTCAGAAACAGACTCAACTGACTCGGGACCTTTGTCTGAAGCAGCCCCTACTTGAACAGTCCATGCGGCCTGTTTTGGTACCAAGACCCTTAATGGGCTGGAGATTCCCCTTGGGCTCCAAGATCACTGCTGCTCCATGTTCTGGAACATTTCACCGTGTTACTGACCCTGGCCGATGCTGTCCACCACAGTCGGCAGTTGACTCTCCTATATGCCTTTCTCCCTATCCCAAGCATCCCTCGGGTCATCCTCAAATGCGAGGTGGATTGGGCCAAACTTATTTTCATTGCCCCTGCATGGCAAGACATTGCTGGTTCTCCAACCTTCCAACGGTGTCTATTCAGCCTCCTGTATCGTTGTCTCTCCATCCCGACCTGTTCACTCAGAATCACAGCCCACCTTGCATCCCGCACGCAGCTTCCTGCATCTCACAGCATAGCTGTTGTGTGGCTGATTAAGGAGGAAGAGCAGTGTTTGGAGGCTGTCCCATAAATTCTGCTCAACAGTAAAAAGTCCTGTACCAGAATGGCCTACTCAGCAAAATGGAAGCAGTTTTCAGTATGGTTGTTTAGTCCATGGAATCCAACTGATATTGGCTTCTACCCAGGACATTTTAAAGTATCTGCTACACCTTTAGACAATGGGACTTGCACTTAGTTAATTGAAAGTGCATCTGGCAGTGATACTGGCATTTCCTCAGTCTTCTCCAGTGCCAAGGCAATGAGATTTTTAAAAGGGCCTTTTTTTGTCTACATCCTTCAGTCTGAGAGCCAGTTAGGTCCCAGCATTGTCCTAGCAGCTCTGATCGGTCCTCCATTCAAGCCCCTGGCATCTTGTCTCTTTCCACTCTTGTATCAAAAAACTGCTTTCCTGGTAGTGATAACATCCACAAGGAAAGCGTGTGAGCTGTAGGTTCTGATGGGAGAGCATCCTTAGACACAATTCTCCAAAGACAAGGTGACTTTACGACCACATCCAAAATTTTTATCTAAAGCAATCTCTGATTTGAACCAGGTGCTATATTTACCTGTGCTTTTTTCCTAAACCACATTTATCTATGGAGGAGCAGCGTCTCCATACCTTAGATGTCAGGTGACGTTAAGCCTTTTATCTGGACAGGACTAAATCGTTTCATGCTTCATCTAATTTGTTGGTGTCACATGTGGACTGCATGAAGGCTCAAGCGGTCTCTTCACAAACGGATAACATCCTGCATCAAGGTGGCAGATGAAATAGCCTCGGCTATCCTCCCTCTGCAGATGTGATTTCATTCAATGGGGGTCTATCCACAGCATTCCTCAATGACATTGCCATATTAGACATTTGTAGGGCTGCTACGTGGTCGTCAATACATACATTCACAATCCATTACTCCATAACTGCAGCCTCCAGGGCAGATTAAGCTTTGATAGAGTGGTACTGCAGTCCTTGGTTAGGTAAACATTGAGCCCAGCCTTCTGGGTAGGGTACTGCTTGTGAGTCACCTAAGTGGAATACACAGATGCATCTACTCAAAGGAGAAGAAATGGTTAATTACTGTAGCTGTGGTTCTTCTAGATGTGATGCAGCCGTATACTGCACCCTCCATCCCCTCTGCATCAGAGTCTTGTTTCCAGGAATGCGGAACGAAGGAACTGAGGGAAGGTCTGGGTGGCACCGCCTTGAATTGCCAGGGGAGGGGCTACAGCCATGCGGCGCAAGCACTGCCCCTCTATGGATACTGGTAGGCAAAGTTCTCTAGCTCCGGTGCACTGGGCATGGAATACATGTGTGTAGCACGTCTCAGAGAATCCTAGTTACAGTAAGTAATATTTTTCTTCTAATCCAACCAATATTTTTTTATTTTTCTGTTCAGCCTCTGAACTGAAAAAATCCATTATTCACTCAGCTCTAATCTTGCACGCTGTCAGCTTCACCGCTTTGTCCATCTCAGTGACTTTTCAAGGGTCCCACTTTTGATTGAATTAGCCCTGACCTGCTCTTCTTTTTACAGCTGACCGAACATAAGTGAGTATCCATTGTCTTAAATTCTGTGCTCCAGAAACAATACTATTTCTCATGGCAAAGGTAACTTTCTCAATCCTATCACAATGCATTAGCAAAGGTACAATGTAGTGTGCTGGAATATGGTTACAAACTAATTTAAGGAACAGTTTTGATAAATCTGTTTACAGAAAGTAATGTTTTTGTATTGCACATGGTGTTCAGAAGCAAAATATTACCCAGCTTTTTCTCAGATGTATGTTTAAACTGAGTACTGTTTTAGAACCACCAACTTCTTTATATCTCCTAAGGGTGAAATTGAGGAGAACCATAGGCAGATTTCTATGCTCTCTAGACAGACTGAGTCAAATTTAACCCTGTTGTAAGCTTTATATGGGTAAATATCTATGGACTTCAGTAGGACTGCATGTATTTACAACAAAATTTAATTTGGTCAAAGATTTCACTTTTAATCTTCCTTTTCCTGTTTTTATCTGTTTGTCGGGATTGTGGCTGTGAAAAGATTGTATGTTCCCCAGATCCACGCTTCCCCTTTATAAAATTAATATTCAGGAAAAACTAGACTCATCTTTGTGTGAGGGTGACTTGTTACATTTTGTTTGTGTGTTGGTTTCTCACTGGCAAAGACAGAAATAATGGTTTTTAATTTCCTGCCACACTTGAATATAGATTAAACGTAATCCTGAGTTTAAATTGATGCTGATTCTTGAACTTTGATATAAGAGGTAAAAAATACAAATTTTGATTAAATGTTTTTGTTTTTCTATCAGCTCTTATCTAACTATATGAAACACATTTGCAGTGGAAAATCAAGATAACAGGTAGAATTGTACCATAATGGATTTTTCCCAAACAATATTACCTTAAAATGTAACGGCACATATATGCATGTAATTCCTTAGCTACAGCAATTTGTGGCATGTCCTATGAAGTGAAATGGATTGTTGTGTATTCCAGGTAGCCTGCCGGTAGCAATCCATAAGAGAACTGTGGCAAAGAGAAGCCAATAGCCAGCTTGCATAGGACAGCCACAAGTGAGGTGTTCTAAAGTCCTTTCAATTCACTGATAAGCAATGTTTGGGGAAAAATGGGTGGCAGAACACTTAGGCTACATCTTCACTGACAGTGGCAAATTCGCCACCGTCAGATCAATTTCTCTCGATCGACTGAGCGGTCAGTGAAGACCTGCTCAGTCGATCCAGAAATCGACGTATTAAGACCACCTTCTCAAGTGGTGTAGTGCTGCATCGACGGGTACGCAGTTCCCATCAGCGTAGTGCAATGAAGACAGCATGCAGAAGAGTAGCAGAGACGTCGACGGGAGTTACGCAAGTTTTTTGCGTAGCTCACGTAACTCCGGTCGACTGCTGCTGAATCTCGGAGGTAAGTGTAGACAGGGTCTTAGGTTTGCAATACAAAAGCTTCCAAAAAATCTTTTCAATAAGAATTGGAATAATACCTTTGCAAAGACTTCCATTAATTTTTTTCCTGGGTATGTTTTTTTTCCAGCCTTCTCAGCCCCACCGTTGGTGGTTGGCAATGGCTAACAGATCACTTACCCCATTGAGCTCTTCACTGAAATCTAGATTTATAATTGACAGCAAGTCATTGGATTCTGTTTTGGACTTTCAATTCAGAAGGAAGAGAGTAGATGTCTTTTTGATTTTGCAAACAAAGGCAAGGTCCAATGGCTGAAAGCTGAAGCTCAAATTCAGACTCGAAACAAAGCAGTCTTTTACAGTGGGGGTAATTAACCATTGGAACAACTTACCTAGGGAAGTGGCGGATTCTCCATCACATGATGACATAAATCAAGGTTGGATATCTTTCTAAAAGATATGGTCTAGCTTGACCAGAAGTTATGTAGGAAACCCTTGGTGAAATTCTATGGTCTATATTATGTAAGTCAGACTAGAATCTGACTTGAAAATTTATGAACTTCTGAGTGTTGGTGTAACGTACATGGTTATAAATTTCCCATGACTTCACTTGAAGTATGAATAATATTACTTTTTTACAATAAACTGACCCAATTTCAAAAGGTTGAGAAAAATGTCTTTCAGGAAACTGTCAATAAATATTCTGGATTGGTAGACCATGTTGTGATTTTCATATCAGCAGATCTGTATAATGTGAGAGTATATGTAGGGACCCATTTTCTACAGCTGTGGAATCTGATGCTTCAAAATCCAAACTTTTTAAAAAAAAAAACCAAAACGTTAATAAATCTTCCAAAACATGAACAACTACAGCAGTCTGCAAACAAGCAGCATAAAACGATAGCTTTAAAGTTATGAGCTATCTCACTTGTATTAATGAGATATTAACATTGAAGCCTAACGATGACAATTTAAAACTCCCATATGAATTAACCTTAATTTTGTCTAGATTACCTTGTTTATTTAAGTGACTAATTCAATTCTAACATGGCTCTTAATCAAGTTATCGCATCTTGATGTGGCCAAACTTTCCTTTATTTTGTTTAATTTTTTTTCTTTTTGTTTGTATTGTGTTCTGATGTATCAGTACCGAATCATTGCTCTCATAGGTTATTCTTTGCATCCAAAGATTCTTCAATAACTGCTAGATAAAAGAGACCTTATTTCATTCCAGATTCTTCACCCTAATTTTTAGAACTCTTGAATAAAATCCAGTCTCTCTGACCTGAATCCTGGTTCACCAAAAGCAGACTTGTCCTATGAAGTTTGTTGAATCAGGTCAATATGCTGAAATCAAAGCCCTTGCATGCATGCTTAAAACTAAGCATGTGGTTTAAGGGTTTTGCTGAATCATGGCCATAGAGAGTAGATGGATAATCAAGGGAGCTGACAGAACTAGTCTGCATATCCTTGATTATGCTAAACTATTGAGGAGCTCAGCAGGATGTAGTGCACAGAGACGTAGACACTGAAGTTCTGATTGCCTGTCTATTATCTGGAGAACTGTCAGCAGACTTTGAAGTCTTGCTGAGATGATGCTTATGATAATCTCAACTGATTGTCAAGGTTTTGCTGTTCCTTGACACTTTCAGTTGTCCACTAAGACTTTGATATAGGAGGGAAATATTCTGATAGTGAGAAATGAGATTTAATTATACCATGTAGATGTCTTTCAAAGGGAGTGGTGAAAGTTCGCCCTCCTACAAGTACTTTCAAACTAGGCCAGATAGGGGAACAGTTGTGCATGGGTGGATTCAAAGATTTAACAGATGTTCCCCTTTATAACTTCTAAGCATCTGAGAGTCTGATTTATAAATTGAATCTTGAAAAGAAGCGTTTAGTGGGGATTACTTACTTGGTTTTCCAAATGATGGACATTATGCTCTTTTTCTTTCACGGAATTCATGGCCCTCTGTAGCTCTTGCTGGACTCCTAGTAGCTCTGCTTCTTTGTGTGAAATGTCCTGAATGACAATCTCAGCAAGTTTCTTCAGCTTTGTAACATCCTCCATTAGTAACAGCTTTTCTCTAGCATTTGCCTCTGTGTGAAATCACCAGTCTTTCAGATGCTAGTTCCATAAACGAAAATCAGTTTTCTTTAAATCTTCACACTGAGTTTTGAAACTGTTTAGTAGGATGCTCAGAGACTTTAAGGTCAAAAGTGACCAATATGATCATCTAGTCTGACATCCTGCACATTGCAGGCCACATAACCTCTCCCACCCACTCCTGTAATAGACCCCTAACCTTGAGGTACTGAAGTCCTCAAATCATGGTTTAAAGACATCAATTGATTACTGTTTAAAAACTAGAAGATTCCCTAACGTTTTGATCTAGAATCAACCTGTTTTACTTTGATATACTATAGACTGTTAAATAATTTAACTACAAACACCATTATGATTTTTTTTAAAAGATAGTCACTATTAAGACTGTAATAAATTTTAATAAATTATTTCTCTTATGCATTGAATGAATTCTCAAACTACCACTCTTCTCATTCAAAGCCCACCTAAAAATTCTCTTCCATATTACCTAAAAGAAGAAAGCTAATTTAATCAGACTGGCCAATAATTTATATGGGACCAGCAAGATGTGCATGTGCCAAAACAAAGTAACGATGAGGTTCTATTCCTTATCCTTCACCCCCTTCCCCAGAGGTCTGGTCAGCACTAAAACACGTACCCATTGCAGACAATAAGTGTCATCCACGGGTAGATCTCAGCTGGTGCACAACACAGCTTAACTGGGAGTGTTCTGTGTAGTTAAAACCTCCAGTTACTAAATAAAAATAATCAGCATGATGAAATGGAAATAGCTGCTGCTTTTAACTATGGTCTCTGAAAATGGTGCTAATCGTGGGTTAATTGTCTGCATCTGTGGTTACCACATGTTCCGCACCAGTTCAGCTGCACCTGTTACCAGCAACAGATAGTTCTCCTGGCATAGCCAAGGCAATGGCGTTTGTTACGCTCACTAGCTGACATGTGTTCCATTAGATAGTAAGATCTTTAGGGCAGATGCCTTGCCTTCCGTACAGCATCTAGCACAATTTTGGTTTCTAGCACCAATTTTGCTTTTTCTATGACAGACTATTTTCAAATATTCCAAAATAAGCCCTTGCTATTTCCACTTCATCCTACTTTATTATTTTATTTTATTTTATTTAACATACACATTCACATACATCATTTCTTTTGTTCAGAGTAGGTATGTATATATCAGGGGTGGCCAAATGGCGTCTCGCGAGCCGCATGCAGCTCTTTTACAGTTAAAGTGTGGTTTGCAGAGGCCCCTCCTCCCATTCTCCACTTACCAGACTGGGGAGCGGGGGGAAGCTTGGGGCTTCTGCCCGGTGATGTGGTGGAGGGGTTAGGGGCTTCTGCCCAGTGGAGAGGGGGGCGGTCTCAGGGCTCCAGCCCTGCAGGGCTGGAGCCTTGAGACCCCCTTCCCTGCAGGGCAGAAGCTCCTAGCCCCACCATCCCGCTGCAGGGCTGAAATCCCAAGCTCCAGCAGGCACATCCCAGCTCTCAAACTTCTGAAGATTGTTGTGTGCAGCTCAGAGGCTCAGTAAGTTTATATCTTTAGGATGAGCTATTGGATAAGTACCACACACAAGAATGATTCTTTAGTACCTGACAGAGTTTGCAGACGTTTTTGCGTGGCTTGATCTTCTGCCTCGAAAAACTTGGTGCTGCGCTCTTTCTTTCCAAGTTCCAGCTGAGCAGTATTTATTTCTGACTGTAATTCCTACAGATAGGAATAACGAGGAATAAGAATTTTATGTACTTGTGTTTGAGGTTAATGTAAATGTACTAATCTTGGGGGTGCTGCAAGAAAAGTAGGCAAGGGTTAAAAACTGAGAACCAAAGCAAGGAAAAAGGAGGTTGGCTGGGAAAAATGGGTAAGTGTTTAATAAATAATTAAAATTAAAAACAAGGACTCCACTCTCATTTGATCCATTCTTTACTCCCACACCACAAACAACTCCATTGTGGGATTCCCAAATACAAAGTGTACCAGCCAACCAGGACTTTGGAGGGCTGCTAAGGGTTTAGCAATACTCTTGCTTCCCAGGAAATCGTCCGTTAATGCTGGCCTTCAAGTAGGATTCCTTCAGACTTATGTGGGTTCTGCCATTATAATTAAGTTCTTATTCTGTGCACATCCATCTTGGTACCTGTTATGTTTGTGTATCCACTGCTGCTGGGTTTATACAGTATAGTGTGAAAAGGGGGTCTCATTTAACTGCCCACAAACTCAACAAAAATGAAGCTAACAAGACACTTAAATCACTTAACCACACACAAAGTCAGCAGACGGACACAAAGCCAATTAGTTTTCCTATTTTAAAATTAAGATGCATTAATTAAAACAAATCTGTACAACTTTCTTTCAGGAAACTATAGACATACCTATGCTATATATGTAGCTGTATGAGTCCATATACTGCTAACCATTGATGTCACTTCTGCTTGAAAAATGCTTAATAAAGAAAAATCCACCTATGCACACGAAAGTCCTTCAGTAAGCTTTTTCTGGAAGCTGGGGTAGACAGTAACAGCCAGATCCTCCAGTGATAATGTCTTCACTGCACCAGTTCATTATATTGCTAAAACTTGAAAAGAGCACCCAGTGTCTCTTGTGGTACAAAACCTCTGCAAGCTGAAGCTGCAGTCATTAGGGCCTCAGTCCCACAAAGGATCTTTTTGCCTATCCGGACACTTATGCCTATCTGGCGTCCCAATGATTTCACTGGGACAATTCAGGAGCATTAGGGCTGTCTGTCTGTGTGGCTCTCTTTGCTCGAAGGGGGATTGAAACTGTTGGTCACTGGGATGCTTTGTTCAAATTTCTCCAGGAACCTGATCTCTGTTACATTGTCAGATAATACTGCGTTGGGATTGGTAGGGGAAATGGAAGACAATGGTTATTGCTCCTGGTTTTCATACAGTAAATCTATTAGTGTAATTTGTCTTCCTCTTGGATTTGGTGGTTAAACAGATATTGTACATGGAGGATGAATGTATAATGACAAGCCAAAAGGAGAAGCTGTTGATGAGACAGGGCCCGTTTTAAATGGTTTAGAGCATGAACTGTGTGGAACAACAGGGCATATGACGTAGATGTTAACCTATGAATTTTAGTTCTGTGCTCAGTTGCACTTGAAAATCAATGGAATTGCATGGGGGTAACTGAGCTAGAATTTGGTTCCCTAGACTATACTCCCACTTATCACTGTAGGGAAACAGGGGTCAAAAGAAGCCCTCTATAAATACTCGCACTCAGCTGCTAAAATCTTTTTGCACTCTCTGATTTAAGGGTCCAGTGCCCTGCAATCCTGATTCCTTTCTCTCTCATTAGCTTCAGTGGGCGTTGGAGCTCTCATAGGTTGCCAGCACCTTGTAGGAGCAAATTGTAAGTGGAATACAGCAGATGAAGGGGGGAAAAAAGAGACATGAGGGTGGGAAGCTACTGCAAACATTAACCTCTATTGAAAATTGTATTTCTTACTAATATCCAACAAACTAAATGGAGAAATCCATGTGGAGTTCGCAGTATTTTTTCTCTCGTCTGGGTAGCGCCAGAAAAAAAGAACCACAGCTGGTTAAAAGCTGAAAGCCTTGTAAAAGTAGCTGGAAGCCTGCTGCTTTCCTTTAATGTTATCTTCAAGCTGAACGGGTCCTAATTCAGCAGTAGCAAGTTGCTTAGGGCAGGTTACACTTAAAAAGCTGCAGCAATGCAGTTGCACCGGTGCAGCTGTGCCACTACAGCACTTTAGTAAAGATGCAACTATGTCGACTGGAGAGCTTCTCCTATTGGAGTAATAATCCACCTCCGCAAGAGACAGTAGCTTTGCTGACAGGAAAAGCCCTCCCGTCAACATAGCACGGTCTACACCAGGGTTTAGGTTGGTATAACAGCGTTAGTCAGGGGTGCAGATTTTTCATACACCTGAGCGACGTAGTTACACTAATATAAGTTTAGAGTATAGACCTGGCCTTAGAAACATACATCACCCAGCCCTCTCCCTCTAAGGCATTGTCTACACTATAGACTTCTTTGCTGACAAAAGAGTGGAGGTGTGCACACTACAATGCTCCTTCAGCCAACAAAACTCTCCTGCTTTGCTGACAAAATAAAACCACCTTGACAAGAGGTGTGTAGTGCTTTTTGTGGCAAAGTTATATCGACAAAGTGTCAGTGTAGATGCTGCGCGTGCTTATGTCACTGTAAATGGCCTCCAGGAGGTGTCCCACAATGCCCAACCTGACCACTCGAGTCAATAGTATGACCGCCACTACCCTGCACCCAGGTACACAGGCATCCCCCCCCCCCCCCCCGGCCCCTTAAAGGCCTGGGATTTTTTGAAATTCCACATCCTATTTGCTTAGCGTGGAGACCTGACATCGCATCTTCCCAGCTGACCATGGCAGCTCCATGCAACAAATGATCTCCTGCTTGGAGCACACTGGAGCTATTGGATCTGCTGGCTCTGTGGGGAAAGGAGGCTGTGCAGTCCCACCTCCACTGCAGTCATAGGAACCTCAATACCTCTGGTCAGATTTCTTGTGGCATGTTGGAGAAGCGCTACGAACATGACACACATCACTGCCATCTGAAGATAAAGGAGCTGAGGCAGGCATACCAGAAGACTGGGGAGTCAAACCATCACTCTGGTGCTGCGCCAAAGATTGGCTGCATCTATAAGGAGCTGGATGTCATCCTCGGCGATGACCCCACCTTTGCTGCCAAGAGCCCTGGAGATACTTAAGTGACACTGGAGACCGTGGACAGCGGAATCAACCCCGAGGATGAAGTCATGGATCGGGAAGTCGAGTTGGAAGATGAGATGGGACAGGCGACAGGGTTGTCCAGTACCGTGAGGAGCCAGGGCCTCTTCTTGACCCTGGAGGGTTCAAGCTAGTCCCAATATTCCATCTCTGGGACACATGATGCAAGAGAGCTCTGGTAAGTAATCTTTTTTAGTTGATGCTATTTGGTTATATGAGGTAGAGCTGTCCTTTGCTTTGTTATATTCTAGAAGTGGGTGAAGGGATAGAAACGTACAAGACTAGCTGTGTTTGTGTGTACTTCATATTTCCCTGTGCAGCTAAGCAGTGTGGTGGAAAAGTGTGTTACTACACACCGAGATCTCACAGGAATCCTCCAGAGAGATCTCTAGGAAACTTTCCTGGAACCACTTGCCAATCCTCTGCCAATGTGTTCAGAATGGTGACCACAACAATGGAGACCAGTGCAGGATCCATCCTTTCAGACAAAGATGGTGGGCGCACAGTAAACAGGGGCCACTGAAAAAATGTTGTGAAATGCAGTCGGCAACCCATGGAATGATGGACATGGAGCTCACACCCAAGAGGCACTGTGATCCACCCTGCATTCCCACAGCTCCTAGCTGCAGAAGGTGGAGAGTTCCACAGTGGGATAGCTACTCACAGGGCACTGTTCTCTCTGTCAGTGCTAGAGCACTAACTGTGGACGCATTCTGCTGACAGAAGGAGCTTTGTGTGAACATGCACAAGTGCATGGGCAGTGTGTGACCCGCCCATTCGGGGAGGCTAGCCCCCTTGATCACACCCCTTCCAGCAGAGGGTCTGCCCCCCACCCCTGCCAGACCCCACCCAGGCTCTTGTGGGCCTGAGTCGGGCCCTGGCCTCTCTCCCCAGAGCGCCGGCCTGCCCCAGCCACAGAGTGTCGGGTGAGGCCAGGCCAAGCAGCCCCAGCCCCAGAGTACTGGCCCAAGCCCTGGCCTGCCTGCCCTAGTGCTGGCCCATCCCAGCCCTGGAACATTGGCCCAGGCCAGACGGCCATAGGCCCAGAGGGCCATCCCAAGTGCTGCCGCAGGCCCTAGTCCCGAAGCACTGGGCTGAGCACCATCACCAGCCCCAGGCCCCAGTGGCCCTGGTCCTGGAGCACCAGGCCGAACACCACCGCCTACCCCAGCCCCAGAGTGTCAGGCCAGGCAAGGCAACCCCAGTGCCAGGCCTGTGCGTCCTGGCCAGAGCACCAGCCCACACCCTGACCGGCCCACTTTAGCACCAGCCCATCCCAGCACAGAGCGCTGGCCCGGGCCAGGTAGCCCCAGCCCCGGAGCACCAGCCCCAGCCCCAGAGTGCCGGGCCAAGTGCCACCACCATCCCACTTCAGGATGGGGGAGAGGCTGGTGAGATAAGCCTTCCCTGGCCTTATGGACCTGCCGCCCATGTACAAATGATAGAATTATAACGCCATTTGAGCGTCGTCATAACTTGCGTTGACAAAACTCTAGTATAGACAAGGTCGTGGTATGTTATATGACAAATCTTTGATTTCAAAGATTTAATTATACATCATGTTCTTTTACTCTTTAGTAGTGAAAAACCAAGACTTGTTCGCAGTTACTGATGTAATCAGAATCTATTCAGTACGTAGCTGTTGACCTTATCAAGGCTTGTGACACAGTAAATTATAGTGCAATGGAAAAATTACATGGGAAAGAATGAATGATACACATGTAAATTGCTTCACTTTTTGTTTCACGTGAGCAATTTATTCTCTTCACCGGGAAAATCCTTCTGACAAGTAAATGAACCTTAAGGTGCTTTGGGGACTGGCAGTGTTTTACTCCCTTTGTATGTCTCATGCTTTATTTATGAGCTGCCAACTCTTGCAAGGGAAAAGCAATGGCTTTTTCTCTTAATAGTAACAGTGTTTTTGTTACTGGAGCAAATCAGTTCGATTAAGCTAATTGGTTACTCAACAAAGTCTAGCTATGGTATTACAATATGCAATATAAACTTAAATATTGCTATTTACCTTTTCCTGCTCAGGTTATAAAGAAGCACGTTTAGCAATGTTTAGCAATGTTTATCAATGCTAATTGATATATAGGAGGCAACATATACATGGATATGAGAGAAGAATGGATATGTATATGTTGCCTCCTATATATGTTGCCAATATTTGCTGTATTATTTCTACCAACTGCATCTGAGGAAGTGGGCTGAAGCCCACGAAAGCTTATGCCTGCTGAAATTAAATGTGTTAGTCTTTAAAGTGCTACAGAACTCCCGTTGCTTTTGCCGGATACAGACTAACGCAGCTACCCCTCTGGAACGCTCCTTAGAATGAGATCCGCAACAGCTAGCACACGAGGCAGGAAGGTGCTCCAGCTAGCCAAAGGGAGAGACTGAGACAAGGATGTGTGCTGAGCCTCCCCCCTCTCTCAGAGATAGAGGCCAAAGTCCAGGGCCATACACAGCTTTGCAGGGTCCTGCACCCTTTCAAACAAACAAAACCCAAGTGTGCAGAAACACTGAGGGGAGACCCTCAGGCAGGGGGGAAGGGTTGGAGAGCAAGCCTGCCCAGCAGAGGCAGCTCCTGTCCTGCAGGGTGGGGCCCAGCTCCCTGTTCATGACGGAGAAGTGACTGGGCCAAATTTGAGCAGCATAGCAACCCCATACATCAAATCGCAGTTTGGGGTGGGGGCCCTCTGAAATGTGGGGCTTGGGGCAAACTGCTGCCTTTTTTGCACACTCCATTCTCCCCATGGCAGCCCTAAGTCCAGGCTGCAGGGAGGCCCCTCTCTCTGCTATTTACCCCTGAATGAAAACCCATTCAGGTAGTTTAGGCACCTAAGCAGTTTCTTGTGGAATCAGTTGGCAGCAACTAATGGCAGCAGGAGGCACTACCACCCATTTTACCACTTGTAGCTCCCTGGGTAGAGTGCTCACCTGGGATGTCAGAGACCCAGGTTCAATTCCCTCTTCTCTGTCAGCCAGGAGAGAGGATTTTAACAGGGGTCTCTCTTCTCATGGAAGGGGGAATTGAACCTGGGTCTTCTATATTCCAGGCGAGTGCACTAACTATTGGGTGCAACTGATAAGGCAGGCAGTGCCACTACCTCTGTCTCAGGGGGCCAGATTCTGACTGACACCTGGTCTCGTAAACAGCCTCTGAGCAATTCTACTAGAGCGGGCCCTGTACACACGTTAGCTGGCTGAACGCCTGTCTTCCCGGTTTGTGAAATGCTCGGGAGCTTAGGTGAGGAGATAGGTACCCAAAGGGAGGCAGCAGTGTACCTGGCCAGAGGCAGAAACTTAGTTGCTGAGGGAAGTGTTAGGCCTGGTCTACAGAGTTAGGTTGATGCAAGGTAGCTTACATCGACCTAACTTTGTAAGTGTCTACACTAAAATTTTGCTCCCGTTGACGTAACTGCCATGCTATGCTGACTTAACAACTCCACCTTCACGAGAGGCATAGAGTCAATGGCGATGCAGTTAGGTCGATGCAGTGTCAGTGTAGACACTGAATTGCTTACATCGACTGTTGCTGGCTTTCAAGCCATCCCACAATGCCCCACACTGACAGTGCAGTCCGTACTAGCGCTCCAGGTAAGGACACGCAATGCCGACACAAGGAGCAATTTTAGACATGCACAAGCGATGTAATTACTGTGGCGGCTGTATGCCGACATAAGTTAGATTGACTTAATTCTGTAGTGTAGACATGCCCTTAGACTGAAAACTTAGGTGCTGAATGAGTTGAGGCACCTATAGGCTTTGGTGAGAGTTTTGTGGATCGCAGAAGAGCCAAAACTAGGACTTAGGTGCTTAAGCTTGACACTCAGGTGCCTAAATACCTTGGTGGATCTGGGCCCAAGTGTCTACAGGATGGAATCCACAAACTTGGCCAGTCTGAACCTTTGATCTCTCTACCGCAATTTCCCCAAATATAAAATAGGCATAATACATACCTTGACAGGTGTACTGAGGCTTAACAGATGTTTATAAAGTGCTTTGAAATCCTGCAATGGGAGGCACTGTACATAGGCCAAATATTATGCTTAAAACTGCTACTGGAAAGGGGTTAAATTGTGCAGTGTTTTATCTTTATTTTTCTTGTCACCATTTCTGACTTTAATGCCTCATTACTTGTACTCAAAATCTCTCTCTTTATAGTTAAATAAACTCATTTTATTTTTTAAAACTAATCCAGTCTTGTGAATTGTTTGAGTAACTTCATTTAAGGTAGCAAACTGTTGTATGTTGATCCCCTTAGAGGGGCAACGGACCTAATGTATATCTGGACTAACCAGGAGAGGGCAGGACAATGCAAAACACACATGGGGGGGAGGGTACACTTTTTCGGGGCCCAGAGGCCCTGGGGGGCCCGACCCAGGCTGCAACCCCCATGGATACGTGTGTGGGAGGGGGCCTGTGTTACAAGTTTGTACTGGGCCCAAAAAATTATGCTTGGGCCCTGCTTGGGGGAGGGAAACCAGGAATGGGAGTGGGGTGGAGTCACACTGCAAATAGTAACCAAGGCTACTGGAAGCCCGAGTGTGGCTGGTATGTTGCTGACAGGCTGCTAGGGTCAGAGCGGCTGGATCAGGGCTGTGGCTATCCACAGACACTCAGGGTGTGAGCTGCATGGTGTCTGGCTGCTTGTGAGCAGCCCAGGTTGGGAGCTACAGCAGCAAAGCATTGTGAGACACCCCAGGTTGCAGGGCTGGAGTACACAGCACCTCACTGGTCTGGATTGCACCCCAGAATGTCATAGATGGGGTCAGCCTTTAGATTTAGAGTGGACAGGGCCATGGCTAAAAAGTTCACTGGAAAGAGTTCACTCGCAGAGAGACCCTAGGCTGGTGAGTGGGAACATGGTGGTGCCACAGTAACATAAGTTCTGCATGTAGGTATTTTTCAGCCAGTTCCTGAGTCCTGCACTGGTCCTTTGTATATTTGCATATGAAGACAAGGACAAAAGCCACTCTTTAGGTGCTCAGGAAATGGCTGTCCCTATTTAAATGCCACAGCTGAGGGTATGGGGATTGATGTACCTAAGTAACAGCTGATTAGGGGCTAGGTGATGCTAGGTTGTTAGCTGTTATTGCTACAGTTTTTGCATGAGTAGCAAATGCAGTAACATAGTACAGACCATACTCATCACTGCTTGGCTCCTGATTCCACCTGCTTTTCTATTCTCTGTGGATGTCCCACACTGCATCTTGAATACTACAGGCTTCCTAAGCAGAGCCGGTATATACAAAATTGTCCTCTGACTGGTAACAACACGCTTCCATTTTGTAGTATTAAACAAGACCTCTCCATACTATTCCTGAATCATGCCAAAGCATTGCACAAGATAGAGCCATTGTTAAAACATAGGTAGGGCCCATTTGGCAGAGGTAGGGCCCAAGGTTACTGTAACTGCCCTGCAGGCAGTTTTCGTGAATGGACTGTGTTGCTATAAGGGGCTATCCATGAATTAGGTAACTTGTTAGGGGGTTGGTGGCCTCTTAATTCTGCTTGTTTAGTTCAGCATTTCAAAGTGTTGCGAGGGATGGGTTGGTGTTGAAAAACCACCCCAAAATGCATTGTGTAATTTATGGACAGTCCCTAAATGTTCCCCCTTTGCACTTCAGAGGAGGGGAGAGAACTAACCAACTCTCCTAATGTTTGGTATAAGGGAGTGGCTATGCAGTGGGTGCCCACTGGTGAGTACCTTTATTTTCAGATTCTTTACAGAACAGAACCTTTGTAACCAGAACTGGAGGAGCAGTAGCTCAGAGTTCCAGAGTAAATAAGGCCTGTTCGCTGGAGTGACTTGAGGTGACTGTATGCTACTGCCTGGTCAAACTGGTTGTGGGGGGTGGGAGCTAGCTAGGGAATGTACAATTAAAAGAACAGGGAGTGGGTGGGAGTCAGAGCATACCAGAGCAAGAGGACAGCAGAACTGAAGAAGCAGATAAGCGTGCTGCATTAGGGTTGTATTTAAAAAGGAGATTTAGTCTGAGTAGGAATTAAAGAAATCTAGACAACTTTAGAAAACTACCTTCATCTTCTGCAACACTTTTTCTGCTTGAGTGGTGATTTTTGGTTGAATACTGGTAGCCTTTTTAGCCCGCTCTCTTGTTTACAAGGATGGTTAAGGAACAGTTTGTTCAGCTGGGCAAAAGATCAGACAGTAATACAGTTTTAGTATTTCCAGCATGCATTTGATAACTGGGTGCTTATTAATAGTGGGTTTCTCATTTCTTGCTAAAATTACTACAATCAGAATATATATTGTAATTCTAGCACTGGCCTAGCCATACACAACCACACACACAGTCCCTGCCCGCAAGAGTTCACAATCTAGATTTTAAATAATATGCAACAAAAGTGTTGCCAACTCTCATGTGTTTTGTTGCGGGTCTCTTTGTAGCTGGTGTTTTTTTCCTTAAAGCTGCAGCTGTTAGAATCAAAGGATTTCATAAGACTCTCTCACCTTTCATTAAAAAACAAAAAAAATCTAGCTCTCACAATGGCAGGCAAAGCTTGAAAATATGACCCCCGGGGAGCACCTTTGAAGGCTCAGAGCAGAAGGCAAATAAAAAGAACCCAATCCTATGGTTTAAAAATCATTACAGCACTGCAACAAGTGAATAAACAAATGGGGGAGGGGAGGGAGTCATGGGGAGAATTAGCCAATGCAGAGACAGGTTGTTTATATAAATTAGTAGTCATAGTGAGCTTGGTCACAGGTGGTTGCTTGTTAGACTAGTGCCAGATGATAGTGACTTGAAGGCATTATTTTGCATGGCTCCCGGAACTCCTGTTTGAGTATGTTTATCCCAACATTTTATACATCCAAGATTCAGCATCAGCTACTCTTTCAAATTCTTGAATTTAAGAATATAAATCCTGCGGATTTTAAAGTTCTACTTGCAAACTTCCTTTCCTTTTTTGTGCGTAATATCTTCTGCCATTTTAGTGCTAGTGTCTACTCCTGTACCAGCTACAGTATTGCCAACCCGAAGCATTCAAAATGAGTCAGGCTCCCCAAAATTATGAGAATATTTTTTTAAATCTCATCATTGTTTAGCCAAACTTTTTAGTGAGCCTTTATGAGATGTGTTTTCAGCTTTTCTCCACAGCCATGAGCGCTAGAAACTTTCTTTAAAACAAACAACTGACCTGAGATTCTCAGATAATCACATGACTCCAGGAACTGGGGCTTTTAGGAGAAAAAACCAAACCAAACCAAATATTGCAATACACTTGTGATAAAATTGTGAGTTGCCAACACTAGTGAATTTCCTGATCCTAAATATTTTTCACCATCTTAAGCAAATTTTAAAGCAGACTTTGTCAGAGCTAGTCAGGAAATTTCACAGTATTACCTTATATGTATTTCTTTCTTTAGCATTATATGTAACATTTCAACTAAATTCACAATGGTGATAGGATGTTACTCCTCACAATTCATCCCCCCCCCAATAGTTATCCCAAGTATCTCACCTCAAGGATTACAATAATCAGTTTTAAAAAACTGAGTTTTAGTGAAGTGCTAAACTTAAAAAACAAATCTTTCACTCCACTGCCCATTCAGTGAGAGATGCAGACTGTCTGTGCACGCACTGGTTTGTTCACAACTGGGTGAACAGGATGGGTTGGGTCTTTTAAATGTACAGTTGGAGCAAAGATTTTTTTTAAAGCTGCTGGAATTTTTAAAGTCAGAGCTGTTGCTTGAGACAACAAAGTAAGTTTATTTGATGGCTGAGTAATCTTGACAAAGATAGAACAGAACCTCTAAATAGTGTGGATAGCAAATCTGAATTTAGAATCTAGGCAAGGACTGAAACAACTATTTGACCTCTACTAAAGGATCTCCACCAAGAAGTCACCAGTACTGCAAAATCCTGAGATTGGCTTAATCATTTTTATCCTGAGATTGGCTTAATCAGATTTTAAAAAACGTGTGTGGTTTGGGGGGAGAGGAAGAGGGGATTTGTTATTTGACTTTTGGGGGTTTTGAGCCTCTATGGTGTACTCAGGTGAGATTTTCAATCTTTTCTCCACAACCCTGAGGCTAGAAAGTTGCCTTTGTCTATGAAAGCTGAGATTCTGATGTATTCACTTCTCTCCAGGAACAGAGGCCGCACGTAAAACATCAAGTATTGTGAGAGATGGTAACATTGTGGAGTTCTTAACTCCCGCATTAAACTTGAGTCCTCCTATTTTTCTAGGAGCAGCTGGCTACACTGTGACATTACCCCAGTTTCAGGCATTAGCGGCATGCCTACCCATAATGGTTCACTCGGAACCACCTAGTCAGCACTGCGGCCTGCTTTTGTGGCGCACATGTAAAGAACAGAGACACACGGCCTGTTCCCCTGCGTCCCACAAGGGGAAATGGGAGTGTGGGAGGCCTGGACAGACCCTCTGCAGCTGGGTGTCTTTCACACTCATGGAAAACGTTCAGGTTTAAAAGTAAGGGGAGGGAAAATACATTTCAAAATGTTTTGCCTTCCCTGATCTGCCCCCCCCCCCGAGATTCCTAATTCCCTTAAGTCATTGCTAGGAGCTAAGGCTCTACAACATAGCACAGAGTGCAGTGCCATGTCTTAAACCATTCCAGACATGCATTTTATTTTGCTAGGTGGAAATTCACCCCTACGGAGAAAGACCAGCACATGGCTTATGCACCTCCTGAGTCCTTCAGAGGCTGTATTTTGAGGCCCTAAGTGGCACTCAGGAGGTGCATAGGCTTTTGACATAATAGGGATGAATTTCCCCCTTCATGTGATCTTAAATAGTGTATTTTAATGAGCGTCTTGTAGATGCATCAGCACTTCCTGTGGCCTCTTCCCCCCTCAAACTTAAACAAATACTGGGACACTGACTTTATTCATAATGTACAATTAAAGCCCACGGCCTTTTGGCCTGCCCTGTGTTGGTAAAATGGTGCTGGAGGGAGGACCTGCTAACCCAGATGCACGGCTTTTGTTCTGCAGATCCAGGAGGAGATGTGGACCATTGCTAGGGCCTGACCAAATTCACAGTCTATTTTGGCCAATTTCACGGTCATAGGGTTTTTAAAATGGTAAATTTCACGGTTTCAAATATTTACATCTGAACTCTCAGGGTGTTGTAACCCTGGGGGTGCTGACTCAGAAGGGGTCCGAGAGGGGTCACAAGGCTATTGGTGGATGATCGTGGTATTGTCTTCCTTCTGTGCTGCTGCTGGTGGGGCGCTGCCTTCAGAGCTGCTCTCTGGCCGCCCAGCTCTGAGGCAGCAGCACAGAAATAAGATTGGCATGGCATGGGGGGGTCATCACTTTTTCGGGCTGACAGGGCCAATTTTATGGGCAAGTGACGTGGTCAGGGGACTCTGTGGTCATCCCCTTACCCCCCCCCAGCAAGCTGAAGGCCCCTTTAGTCCCCGAGTGCTGGGCCCAGAACTGGGGAGGGGCAGGGCTGGGGGCTCCCTAGCTGGGGACTCTTACTGGGTGCCAGGCTCCAGCTACTAGTCCTGGCTGGGACGGGGAGAGACAGGACTTCTTCTTCCCCTGCATGGGCTACTCCCAGGGAGGGGTCAGACCCACTTCTGGGAACCTCCCCCACCCACTTCCGCAGGATGCTCCAGGGCTGCTGGCTGGAAGCCCAGCGTGGAAGGCAGTGCCACTGCCAGCAGCAGCAGCGCAGAAGTGAGGGTGGCATGGTGCGGTATTGCAACCCCTTACTTCTCTGCTGTTGCTCACAGGATACTGCCTTCAGAGCAGGGTGGCAATACCGTGACCTCTGCACAATAGCCTCGTGTCCCCCCGTAACTTCCTTTTGGGTCGGGACCCCCAATTTGAAAAATGCTGGTCTCCACCATAAAATCTGTGTAGAATAGGGTAAAAGTGCACAAAAGACCAGATTTCATGGGGGAGTCCAGATTTCACAGTCCATGACGTGTTTTTCACAGCCATGAATTTGGTAGAGCCCTGATCCCTGTATTTGCAGGGAAAAGCCCTGCAGCAATCTGCCCCGCCTCCCACCCCACACTCACATTTGCTTTGCTCCCATTGGCTGGTCCCCCAGGCATGTAGGATCCACTCTAGGGTGTTGCAAAGCCAAAAAAAGGGAAGCTTCTGATGTCTAGAGAAATAATATGCCAGTTTTCAAGGGAAATGTGCCAAGTAGAACAGCTGTTTCCTGACTTCTCCCTCTCTGGTGAACACTCAGGTCCAGCTGAATTCTTGTGTTGTGGTGGCAAAGAGGGTTGCAAATATCTATGTGGCAGAGGGGGCAAAGACTTCAAGATTTTGCCCTCTGTATGGTGCTGTTACCAATTTTCTACATCCTCGCTTTGATTTTTTCTTTCCCCTCTTAATATGAAGCAGAAGGGAGCAAATGAGCCCCCAGAAATTATTTTTCTTGCAAGACTCCAATTGCAATAAATTCCAGCCCAGAGCACATTTTTACATTAAAAACAAGGACCTTAGCAAGTGTACAGTAGCATTATTACCCTTCTTACATAAGGACCTTGTGCCTCAGCTGACTGCTATTTTATAGTGCCATGAAACTTGATTTTCTTCTGCAAGTCTAATTAAACATGCAGCCAAAACACAACCCCCAAGAAATAATTTTCTTTTTCAGCCAGTTTTTGATAACTTCTATTTAATTACCGTGTGTAAAGACCTGAATCTTTAGTCTAGATTTTTAGGTAGGGACTGATCCTTGTAATGTCATCATCTAAAACACTGATTGAAATCAGCTGGGTGAACATGGAATGCAGCACCAAGTCCATGCTCTTGGTTTAAACCAGCTTAATTATTCGTCATTTGTGGGTCTGTGTTATTTTCCCCAATCAAACCTTGGCTATGTCTACATTTAAAACACTGCAATTGCAGCACTATAGTACTTCAGTGTAGACACTATCTACCATGATGAGAGGGGTTCTCCCATCACTGTAGGTAATTTACCACCCTGAACAGGTGGTAGGTAGGTCAATGGAAGAATTCTTCTGTTAACCTAGCGCTGTCTACAGTGGATGGGATGTTGGCTTAGCTGTGTCTCTCAGGGGTGTGGATTTTCACACCCATGAGAGCTGTAGCTATGCCAACGTAACTTTTTCAGTGTAAACCAACCCCTCATGGTGTGTAAGATGAATAGATAAAAGTTTCATTAGATCCCTGGTTCATTTGATTTCAGGTTTCTGTCAGGGAGTAGGGAGAAGTAATGTGGTCATTCGGTAGGCCGTGTCTACACTACAAGCTTATATCGACTCAAGTTACGTCACCATGCAGCCACCACAGTTAGCACATCGCTCGTGCGCATGCACAGTTGGTTCCTTGTGTCGATGGTGCACATACTCATTAGGAGTACGTGGATTGATGCAGAGTATGGTGCACCATGAGTAGGCATCCCACTTTCTTTTGGGAAGCTTTGGCAATGCATGATGGGGCTGAAATGAGTCGCACAGGGGTGACTGGGAGCATGGGGTCAACTTCACAGTTTGCAACTGTCTCCGTCACATAATGTTACCTGTATCCCATAATTTTTGCATCTTTTTTCAAAATCTCACAAACCCGGACAGTCCTCCTTGCTGTCCTCCATCTCTGACAGATGCATGGAGCCTGCACCACCCTGCACTACTGCAAGCACAAGGCACATGATCCTGGAGTATTTGTAGAGCCGCAAGAAGAACTGAATGAGTGGGGAACATGAGGATTCCCTGGAAGACAGATTTGCTGTGGGACACAGCGAGAACCCACTCAAGGTTGTTGGTGGCATTCACAGAGCAGCTGCAGATGCTGGAGTGCTGCTTCCAAGAGCTGACTGCTGGGATCACATCGTAATGCAGGTTTGGGATGACAGGCAGTGCAGAACTTTCGGCAGTGCAAGACCTTGTTCCTGGATCTGTGCGCTGAGCTTACCCCCACCCTCCAGTGCAGTTACACCAAAATGAGAGCTGCAGTGTCAGTGGAGAAGCGAGTGGTGATCACACTGTGGAAATTTGCAATGCCAGATTGCTACCGGTCAGTCAGGAATCAATTTGGAGTCAGGAAATCCACCCTGGGGGCTGTTGTGCAAGTGTGCAGGGACATTAATCACCTCCTGCTACGCAGGGCTGTGACTCTCAGCAGTGAGCAGGACGTAGCGGATGGATCTGCAGCAATGGGGGTTCCCGAAGTGTGGTGGAGAGAGAGACGGCTGCATATCCCTATTTTGACCACCTTGCCACTGACTACCTCAACAAAAAGGGCTGCTTTTCTATGGTTATGCAAGCATTGGATCACCGGGCACACTTCACTGACATCTGTGAGGGCTGGTCAGGGATGCTGCATGACGCACACATCTTTAAGAAAACAGGATTGTTCAGAAAGCTACAAGCAGGTTGGCGGATTACCACTGGGAATGTTGAAATGCTAATAGTGATCCCAGGGGAGCCAGCCTACCTCTTTCTCCCTTGGGTCATGAAGCCGTACACCAATCCCTTCACCGGCACTACATACTTTTGCTTGGAACTGCTTGTGCATGGCGCCGGTCACAGCACCAGCCCTGTTGAGGATGGTCCACCAGGGGTTGGGGAAAGGAGGGGGGAATAGCTCAGTTGCATGATTCTAGTCTCGGGCAGTGTTTCCCCACCATTGTGCCATCAGGCCCAAACAGGTGTGCAATGGAATATTTTGAAAAAGTACATGTGAGAGTGGGGAAGGGGGAGCCACTTTGTGATTGGCCATCTGCCTCACTGCCCCACGTCCTCCAGGGGCGGAGCAACCAATCAGAGTTCAATCTCCCTTTCTTCCCCTCCTCCCATTCTGTGTGAACAATGGGTTGGCTCCTCTGCCCCTCCACTCCCCTCCTGCAGCTGCCAGCTGGGGGTAGAGAGAAGAGCATCCGGAGCTTGATGGGTGCCATGGCAGAGAAAACGTTGGGAACCACCGGTCTAGGGCAGTGGCACTGAATACTGGCACTGTTTTCCACAGGCAGTGGGGATTCTGGCTGATCTCTCACTGCTGAGGGTAAGAGAGGCAGAGAGAGCACAGCCCGTATGCTGCTAGCCTGTTCACTGCAATGGTGCCTGCTGAAGTAATCGCTGAGTGGCATGGGAAAGTGTCCTATCGCAGAGGAAGAAATAAGGCAGCCGTCCTAGACGCCTGCGGCGGAGGATTGCAGAGTACCTCCCTGAACGTTTCATCAAGGTCTCTGGCGAAGTCAAGGGACATCCCTGTGTGCATAAACAAACAGCTCTGCATGGGCCATCCTGCCTAACTCTGGAGGGGAATGAAAAGATAGCCACTCTACCTCTCTTGCTTGTACCACTACCTCTTCTAGCACAAGTACATTAATGAAAAGTCAAAAGATGTGACCTGCTGCTTTGCGGGGTGCCATTCCTGAAACTGAAAATGTATCTACACACTTACCTGAGGTTCCTTCCCCTGCATTGGGCTCACCTCACCCATGCTCAACTGTTGGGACTGGCTGGACTGTGATGGAATCAGAAACAGATCCTGGTTCACTGCGCAGCTGGATCACCCAATTACCTGTCTCCCATACTCTTCCTCCTCTTCCTCGCTCACCACCTCCTTCTTCATGACAGAGGCCTGCGGCTCAGGCTTTTTGGAGGTATCCATGGTGTTGTGGGTGGTGGTGGGGTCTCCGCCAAGTATGACATTCACCTCTTTGTAAAAGTGGCAGGTCTGTGGCTGGGCACTGGCTTGATTGTTGGCCTTCTTGGCCTTCTGATATGCCTGCCGCAGCTCCTTGGCTTTCATGTGGCACTGTTGCTGGTCACTGTCGTACTCCGGCATCTCCTGAGCAATCTGCTCGTAGATGTCGACGTTTCTACCATTGGTCCATAGCTGTGCCTGCACAGCCTCTTCTCACAGGTGCAGGAGATCCAATATCTCCTGTCTACTCCAGGCAGGCGCGCGTCTGGAGCATGTAGCAAATAGGATCAGCTGGCCACTTGTGGACAACAATGGAGAGCTGCTAGGTGTGTTCACCAAGGCAGGCAATCAGAAAAAGAAATAAAAAAAATTCATAGGGCTTTAAAGAGGACGGGGTTTCTGCTCTCTGTGACCTCGGGGCAGTGGAGTTCACAGTGGTGTCCGGAGCAGTCAGTGTGGGGTATTGTGGGACAGCTGCTGGAGGACAGTAGGGTTGACATAAGTAACGCAGTGCTTACACACACATTGCATTAACCTAAGTACGTTAACCGTGGCTCTACACCAGTTGGGTCGGTGGTGTTACTATGTCAGCATAACGAGGTGCTTACAATGGTGGGAGACCAATTTAAGGGCTGGTCTACACTACAGAGTTTTGTCGACAAAAGCTAGCTTTTGTCGACAAAACAGTGGAGGTGTACATGCTGAAATGCTCCTCCCACTGATGCAACTCCCCTGCTATGTTGACATGATAAAACCACCTCAGTGAGACGTGTAGGGCTTATGTTGGTGTAGTTAGGGCGAGGGGGTGTCAGTGTAGACACTGTGTTACTTACATGGACTGGAGCCATGACATTGACAAGAAAGCTGGGCAGCTAGAGCCCAGCTGCCCCCCGCTCACCTGGAGAGCTGAGCAGCTGGACCCCGATCCAGTCTGGGAGCGGGGAAAGCCCCGAGTGGCTGGACCCCACTCCCAGAGGGAAATGGGGAGGGGAGAAGCTGAGGCAGCTGGGCCCTGCTCCTCAGGGGTTAGAAGCCACAGGCAGCTTCCCCCGGTGGGGAACAGGGAGTGGGGAGGGGCAACTCACAGGGAACCAGTGGGACAGCCAGGCTTCCGGCAGGGAGCTGCCAGCAGAGCTGAGAGATCAGGCTCTCAGCTCCCCACACTGCCCCTTTTAGGTTGGTAGAAGGGCTCTTGGTGAGGACGTGCCCCACCGACCCAAGGAGGGTAGTGTGGACATCAGCCACCGCAGTAATTAATGCGATGGTTGTAATTCAACCTAACAGAGGTCGACTTATCTTTGTAGTGTAGACAAGGCCTTAGTTTAGACACATGCACAACTAGCTTGACATAAGCTGTCTTGTATCAACCTAGCTTTGTAGTGTAGACTTGGCCGTACTCTCTGGACAGGCAACTGAACTTTGTATCCAAGACAAAAGTTCAATCTGGCACAAATCCTATCTCAGTCTCTCAATTCTCCATCCCCAATGGTGAGAAAGCCCTTTCCCTATAGAATTCAGTCTGCTCTCAAACTAAGATAAGAGCATACCCATGAAACCTTCAAGGTTCAGATGTATTCTCCCAAATAAGGGGACTTGCACACACATTCCAAACAAAGAAGAATCATTCCTGGAGCACCAAACAAAAGGAATCACCTTCTTGTCCTATAGTAAATGAAATGTTTCAGCTATGTTTTTTTTCCCTAGCAGAAGAATTAAGTACGGTTCCCCAAATGAATACTGCAACATTCTGTAATTCTCTATTAAATACAATATGATATCCTGGCAGGGAAAATAAACGGCTCTTTAAACAATCAAGTTTTGGTTTTGTTAAAGGATATAGAAATGATGTCTCAAGTTCCAGTAGATAGACTTCCTTCTGTAAATTCTTTATGTACTCTGCCTCAATTGAACTCAGCATGTCCTTTTGTCTGCAGAGGGAGAAAGAAAAGCTAAGGTAAAGTTTTTTTTCAAAGCATATTCCAATATTTTACAAGCTGTACCCACCATGATACTTGTTTGTCACTGCTCCTTTAAAAATCAACCTTAGCCCCTATGAAAGTAACTGTCTCATTTATGGAAGTTGGCAAATAAACCTGTTGCAAAAAACAGGGAGAAGGTTAGGTGTCTAAACTTCTGCTTTTCTGTAACTGGCTCTTCTTAACAAGTAATGGGCCTTGGGAGGGCAATATAATCAAGGTCAAAGACTGCTACATGTCTGTGTTTGGGTAATAAGCCTTGAGCCACTAGATGGAACAGACCTTTTGGTTTCAGCAAAGCCATGTTCTATTTTATCATATCCTTAATGCACAAGTTTGCAATCTTTGGGACAGAAAAACTTGTGATGCGATCTATATGCAAGTCCATATTTTCTGCCTTTAGTTCTGACTCGTATATTAGAGCTTTAGGTTATGTACTTCAGGCAACTTCCAGTCTTAGTTCACTTTTTGTCTTTTTTATGGCAATTCAATATTTATAGCATAAACCGAACATGTACTTCTGAGATCCATCCTTACTGACACATTTTCAAATAAGCATTTTTCCATCTTAGATTAGAACAGAAACAAAAACAAACCCCACCTCCTCCACTATCCAAATTCAAGAGCTGTTTGGAACCAGCATGCAGACCTTTCAACTCTGCCTCAGGCTGAGGGCTATGGTTCCTCTTATGGTATGTCTCCACTGCAGTTAAAAACGGGTGGCTGACCGGGCTTCCACTTTGCAGGGACCTAGACCCCAGGCTTCAACCCGAGCCTGAACTTCTACACTGCAATTTAACAGCTCCATGAGCCTGAACCCCGCGAGCTTGAGTCAATGGGCAGAGGCCAGTCGTGGGTGTCTAACTGCAGTGTAGAGATAGGGTCTGATTCAAGTTTATGTCCAGCCTACTGCAACCTGGAATTCCCACACTTCTCAGGTGGCAGTTTGCTGACAGCAGGGGCTCAATCAATAAATGAAGTAGATGGGAGAGGGGTGTGGTTGGCTTGAAGAAACCTAAACCTATGAGATGTTAGAATGCTTCCTCTGCTTGCTTTTTGCATGTCTCGTATTCCATGCTTTTCAAAAGCTCCGACAAAGAGTCTGGCATTAACAGTTTGAAGGCTGTGCTAAGCATTCGCTACTATTTGCTAGTTGTGATCGCCACATCCCGGAGTTCTCTCAGCTGTGCTCATTCTTCTGAATCACTGCAGTCACATTCTCATCCCCTCCCTGCCACAAGGGTCGTTCTGGCAGCTGTGTCTCATCCTCTTGGGACTTCTTCACCTACCATTTCACAATATTGACGGCCCCTCTATCTATCCAGTCACTGCATCTGCAGCTTAAACTACGAGGCACCACTTTACAGTTGCACCACAGTGCAACAGGCACAGCCTGGGGGTGGGGCTGAGCGAAGATGACTTCATGTATCTTTGTAATCACACACCCCTCTTCCCTTGGATTCTGAGTTGCTGTGGGAGCTGGTATAGGCACATGTATATGTTTTAGCAGGGCTGCCAATGTTTTAAAAGTGGGAGGGCCAGGCCCCCCACCCACTTTTTAACAAAAGAAACATATGTGCTGTGGAAAAAATATGATCATGCTGCTAAAGGCCGAGATGCACTATACACTCCTGGGGGAATTCTGCACCAATGCACAAGCACAGAATTCATGTCCCCTGCGGATTATTTTTTCCCCCGCAGAATAATAGATTGTGGTGAGGAGATGCTGCAATTACACCTTTCACCCACCAGGTGCTGTTGTGGCACCAGAAGAGAGGGCAGCTAGTTCACTGCTGGAGCAGCCAGCTGCAGAGAGGGAGGGGGCACTTTGGCCTTGGCCCCCCCACCTCCCTTCTACAAAGGTTCCTGCGCCCTTGTCCTGAAGCCTCCATAATTCGGGGTTGGGTAGGTGTGGAAGGGTGTAAGAGCGTCTAGCAGAGCCAGGCTACCAATGGGTGGGAGAGACGGGAGTGCTGCAGAGCCACGGGTAGGGTTTATATACCTGGCCCCCCCAAACTTCATAGGGTCTCAACTCCTTCCCTATGAGGGGATGTTCAACAGAAAGCTGCAAGGAGGAGTGCAGAGCTTCTCAGGCCCCCTTCCTGCAGAGAAGGCAGTGAGCTAATCCAATAGAGCATTAAAAAAATTCCTGGCTAATTTTGTTAATTTAATTGTATGTTATTAAAATGAAAGCGTACTGAAAGATTGTCTGTTGTTCAGCATTATGCTTATTTTAGACAACGAAAAGAAACAAAACTGTCTCAATGTTGTTTCTAGCCGGTTTCAGTATTTATACGCTATCATAATGCTCTGATGGCTGGTCTGCAAAAACTGGAATAGCTTAAAGAAACACTATTTCCATGGGATTTTAAATCATGGAAACATTGCTATTACTCTGAAGTACTGTAGAAAGAAACATAAGCTAAATCTGAGGCCTTTAAATGAAGTTCCTCTCTTTTATCCCTCTTTTAGTGAGTGTAAAGGTGTCAGCAATGTTATCTCGAAACAGTAAATTTCAAGCTTCCTTAAAAAGAAAAACGCTAGTTTTGTGATAGTAGGCTATGGGAGAAATGATTCATTTAAAGACATAAATGCCTCACAACCATTGGTACCCCCGATGAGGGTCACAAACCACAACATCAGTGCACACAATACAATAACATTTTCCTAATGACTCTGCTGTATGACATACGCCTTTCTCTCTTACGCTTTCTTCTGCGGGCTCCCCTATGGCTGGAAATTAGAGAGACCAGGTGGGTGAAGTAATATCTTTTATTGCAGTGGTTTTCAAACTGGGATGCAGGTATCCCAAAGGGAACGTGAGCTCTCATTAGGAGGTAGGTGAGAAAAATCCTGTAATGGCAGACAACGCACTTTATTTAGTAAGACTTGGTGATCTGATTATAGATATATGATGACCCTATCTCAGATGGGGTACACGTAGCCTGTGTTATTTGGAAAGGGGTACACAGCCTAAGAAGTTTGAAAACCACTGTTTTATTGGACCATCTTCTGTTGGTGAGGGAGACAAGCTTACACAGAGCTCTCCTTCAGATCTGGGAAATGTACTCAGAGCATCATAGCTAAATATAACGTGGAACAGATTGTTTAGTTTAAGGAGTTCACACACATTTCAAGGGACCATTCAAGGTGAAGTGGCCCATTAACCCTTTCCAGTCATGGGGGGGGGGAAAGGAAAAAAATGGCCGGAAAGCCCATTCTGAGCAGAGGTGGGGTTTTTCAAAAGTGCCTAAGGGAGTTAAGCACCGAACTCCCACTGACTGTGAAAGTCCCACCCCCACTGTCATCTTAAAAAGCAAACAAACACTTCTTTGGTGAGCCTTATCTCACCTATTCCCCTCCATCAAGGAGAGGTAGGGCAAGTCTACATTTAAAACGCTGCAGAGGCGCAGCTGCAGCGCTTCAGTGAAGACGCTACTACGCGGATGGGAGGAGCTGCTTCTGTCAGCGTAGTTAATCCACCTTCACGGGAGGCAGCAGCTGTATCAGTGCAAGAAGCCCTCCTGTCAACACAGCGCTGTCTACACTGGGGGTTAGGTCAGTACAACTGCATCGCTCAGGGTGTGGATTTTTCGCACCCCTGAGCGACATAGTTACACCGATGTAAGTTTATAATGTACACCTGGCCTTAGAAAAATAGGAAGGGAAGGGGAAAAAAGCTTAACATCCTTGCTCTGGCCCTGATCCAGCAAAGCACTTACGCAAATGAATAGTGTTACTGAGTCAAATGGAATTAATCCTATTTAAAATTAAGCCTATGCTTACTTGCTTTGTTAGATCAGGGCCAGAGTGCTCAGCGCATTGCAAAACCAAACTGTTAGTCTGTAGCTTGTTTCCTAACTTCTGTAGCACCCCCTCCTCCTCCTCTGCATTGTCGAAGGCTCTGTCTACACTAGCACTTTTGTCAGTAAAACTTTCGTCAGTCAGGGGTGTGAAAAAAACAACCCTCTAACTGACATAAGTTTTATAGACAGAAGCGCCAGTGTGGACAGCGGGAGATGATCTCCCACCGACATATCTACCGCCACTTGTTGGGTTTGGTTTAATTATGCTGATGGGACAGCTCTCTCTCGTTGGCACAGAGTGGCTACATGGGAGACCTTGCAGTAGCGCAGCTGCAGTGGTACAGCTGTGCTATTGTAAGGTCTCTAGTGTAGACATAGCCTTAGACTGAAAGCTCTTTGAGACAAGGACTCTGTGACATTTGTCTAAAAGGCACTTAGCAAACTTTTGGGGCTATATAAATAACCTTTCTATTAAACAAGGAACACTAAGGGAATTCTAATCTTCACATATGCCAGGAAAGCAATTTTAAAAGGTAATTAATTTGGGGAAGAGTGGTTAATAACTTTATAGGAAGCAAAAGGTCTGACAGGTTTGTACAATTAAACAGCCAAGTGGGCTCCAGTAGTGGGTAACGTGTGTGTATATAGTCAGACTATAATACTGTGCTGTCCATCCAAATATTGCCGAAGTATTTTTTGAAACAAAATTCACAGGGAATCTCTAAGGGACGTTACACTGCTGGTCTACTCACTTGAAAGTAGGTGCTGGGTTGCGTATGTGAGTCAGTTTTGAAGCAGTGAATTTCTTTGAGGTTTCTGAAATTAGAAACGACACAGTCCAGTCAGTTCTGCCCTTTTACACTAGGAATTGTTGAAGAGACATTGCTGAGTTAATTAATTTAAATTAATTAATTAATTTACTGTTCTTAGTCCTTACTGAGTCAAAACTCCCTATGTGGGGAAGGATTTCAGGATTTGATCCTCAGGGCTGAATTTGGCCCTAACTTGCACACTGTGAAACCCCATTGAATTCAGTTGTGTTGTGCAGGAGGAGTGTCAATGCTGAATTAGCTAGAAGTTAATAAAGTGCTTTGGGATCCTTCCAGATGAAAGGTGCAGTATAAATATAGGTCATTATTATCATTCCTCCTTCCTCACCACCCTCTCCCTTCCCCCACACTGTCTGTCCTGCTTCTTTACTCATAAAATAGAATCTACCTGTTCGGTGCTTCAGGTCTGATTCAGCTGGAGGCATTTTTGTTCTACGCCACGGCTCGTTTTTGACTGAAAATAAAGTAAAATGACCCTTTGGTCTCCTTTGCAACTTGCCTCTATCTAGTCCCAATCCACAATCTAGTCTTCCCCACAGGCTCCCCCAGCAGACAGCATACTAGTCATTCCCACACAAGCAGGCAACATTTCTGGGCGACAGGACTTACCAGGCTGCATCTCCTACATGTAGTATTCAGAAGAAGGAGCAGCGCAGAGGAGTAACAGCTTAAATGCTTTGGGAGGCTGGAAACTCCTGCTGTCTCTGCCCAGCCCTGTTTGTCAACCTTGCTGCTGCTATAGAAACCATTTTCCAGTGCAGACTGCTTTCTGCAATAGAAGTGGGACGCTGGCTTTAGAGAGGCCTGGTGCTGCACTTACATTGGCCACTGGGGGCTCAGTTCACTAGATCTAATGAGCAGTAGGGTTTTTGAAGAGTGTAGGTGGCTGCTGTGATGGATTTGGGCAGAAAAAAATAGTATTGTTCCCCTTCAACTGTGGACGCAATTGATTGGCTGAGACAGTAAAATGAAATTAATAAGAAAATTAAAAATAGGAAGATTGTGGAGAAAATCAGCTGCCAAAGGAGTATCCAAGATCCTACGTAATACGATTTTATGCCTTTCCATTTGTGACTGTCTTTGAGTGGGGACGCTACATGGTAAACTGGTTACATCTTGGCAGCCTGAGGAAACTACTGCAGTTTTGCCAGTCCCAAGAGTTCAAAAAATAATCAGTCAGACCCCCAGAAATCACAGATATGGCTTAAAAAGCATGACATTTAAAAAAACGTTGGGGGTCTTTTCATTTGCCTCCTGGTATTTGAGTCTTCAGGGTTGTCTACAACCATGAAGGCTAGAAACTTTGTAAATGAAAGCTGAAATTCTCATGGAATCACAGGACTCCAGGATCTGGGGTTTTAAGAAAAAACACCAAATGTTGCAAGACATGCGATAAAATTATGAGAGCTGGCAACAGATTACTGAAACCGTCATGTTTATTTAGCTTTTCTGCTTTCTCTAGTATAGGCAGAGCTGATATTGTGGCCCAATCTCAAGGTTTCCCATCACTTCCCATTATAAGACCCTCTTTTCACAGCTGCTTATAACTTCACGAAATTTAACCATTTAGGCTGAAAGTTCCCATATTGTATGCCAGCCTTTTGAAAAACTTTTGGGAAAGTTTCAGGAAAAATTGTTCTGCTATTTCTGAACATGAGATTAGGGGGAAAATGAAAATTTTTTTCTCCTTCGTGTCAAAAGAAGTTATACAACCTTTTCACTGAGAAACTCTGGTGCCTCCATGTTTTGGAGCATGTGTTTGAGACTTGAGAAGGGGTGGCATTTGTGCCAGGGATGTGCCTTTTGCTGTTCCCAGGAAAAAACTATTCAGTTTATAAATTTCTGAAAAAATCTCGGTTTTCACATGCTCAGCAAAGACTTGTTATAGAATTTGGCAGATAAATTCCATTGCACTGAGCATGCTCCATCCCAGATCTGTAGGGGCTAAGCAGGACTTTCCCTGCAATTGCTACTCCTGGTTGTTGTGACACCAGACAGACCTCTGTACTATCAATGCTCCTTCTGTTGGTGCCCAGGCAACAAGGAGCGAGGAAGCCTCCTAACTCAAATGCAAAGGCGACAAGAAGCAGATCTGAAGGGCTGCTGTGGAATAGAATGGGACAAGGAACTTGGAGGAGGGTGGGAATTGGGACTGGGAGGACAGTAGGACAGGAGATTGAGGGATAGAGGGAAAACGGAACTGTAGACAAGAAGACTGGGGACTAGGAGCCTGTGGAGAGGGGGAAAAGCTAGGAGGCAGTGGGGAAGACAGATCGGACAATGAACCAGGGGATTGGGAGTGGAACTGAGATTGGCTTGGCAAGAAGACTGGGACAGGAGCCTGGAGGGGTAAGATTGAGATCAGATGAGGAGCCCGGTGGCAAGGAAGCCTGGGACATGGACAAGTTGTCTAGACGGGGAGATTGGACTGGGATGAGAAGCCAGAGGGTGGAAACTAGAAGAGACAGGAAGTGGCTAGGGAGCTGGACTGGGAGGCAGGAGAACTGCTGTGTGATGTTGGGCACGTTGCTAGAAGAGACAGGAAGAGAAGAGATTGGAAGGGATGGGGCAGAAGGGTTCAGGTCATGGGGGAAGAGAGGCAGGCAGGTCTATGACCACTACACCACACTCACCTCACCTCTGGAATAGAACCCAAGATTCCTGAGTCTCACCAGTCCTCTTGCGTCAGCAAATAGCTGCTAAAACCATTGGGAAAGTGTGCGTCTCACCCCACTCTAGTGCTGTTCTACACAGGGGTGATAACCCACTACTGCTATCTGTTACTCTGTTAGCTCAAATAGCAGAGGTCTGTGTGGTGGATCTAAAGGCTCCAACCCTGTTGCTGAACGATGTGGGTGTCAGTATGATTTCACATGATGGAATTCCTGTTTCCTCAGTTTGCTTTTAATAAAACCCAGGAAGTTACATTAAAAAAACGATGTTAAAAGAATACTATTAAGATTGCAATGTCAAGCACTCAAAATTTAGAAAAGGCCAGAATTAAGGTTGCCTGTGTAAGGTTGGCCCCCTTGTGCATATGCATGATCAAGGTTAAGATTTGGCCCTGGGTATTTTTAGTAAAAGTCAGGGACAGGTCACTAGCAATAAACAAAAATTCACAGAAGCCCGTAACCCGTCCCTGACTTTTACTAAAAATACTCTGGGGTAGGGCTGGGACTTGCTGCATGCGGGGCTGGGCAGGTGGGCTGGCTAGCTGTCAGCTCAGCTGTTCGGGGGGCCCCAGGGCTGGCTACCACCAATCAGTTGTTCAAGAAGGTCCTGGGCAGCTGCTGCCAATCAGCTGTTTGGGGGTCCAAGGGAGCCACCCCTGCTCAGCTGTTCGGCAGCAATGGTAGCGGCTGCTCTGGCAGCCCCGGGAGGCAGACAGCAGCTCCAGCCCTGCCCCAGAAGTCACGGAGGTCCCAGAAAGTCACAGAATTTGTGACAGAATCGTATCCTTATTCGTTATGTTATGTTATGTTACAGTGTTTAATTACATGATTGCATGCTATTCTTCCACAGGACCCCTGCCTCAGTCAGTGGTAAAGGCACTTGAATGCTATCCTGATGATTTGGATTCTATCCCTGCCCCTGCCAGAGTTTCTGTGTGATGCTAAGCCAGGGGCGTGCACAAGAGAGGACAAGCAGGTGCACGGACCCCACAATAATCAGTGGGGGCCCAGAATTCTTCCAGCCCTGGGGCCATGGGGGGGAGAGTGTGCAAGAGCTCCTTCGGCTCCCATGCCACAGTGGGAAATAGAACATACCCCTCCAAAAAGAGTCAGATTTTTATTCTTGCGCATTCTGGGCAAGTCACTGACACCAAACTTTTCACAGGTGGTCACTAATGGTGTGTTCTTCACTTGCTGAGTGCTCAAATTGAGACACCTGGGATCTGATTTGCAGCAGCATTGAGCGCTCACAGCTGCCACTGAGAGCTTTGAACATACAGAGTGTTATATACTGCTACGTACGCTGAAAAATCAGGTTGTAGGTATCTCCAGTTGGGCACCCAAAATTAATGGATCCTCTTAATCTCTTTGTGCAGCAATTCCTGTCTGTAAATTCGGGGTACTAGCACTTCCTCTTCTCATAGGGGTGTTGCAAAGATTTAAACTCACTAATGTTTGCAACGCTGTGGTTATGAGCACCATAGAAGAGCCCCTGGAGGAATGAATCATTCTGTATTCAGAGCAGGGTTTGAATGGTGTGCCGTAAATAAAGCATGTGGCCATCACCCGAACAGGGAGGGTAATACAAAATATCAAATTGGCGCTGCCTGTGAACTGAATGATGCCAGGGGCTGGTGGAAGAAATAGTACATGCTCCTGTAATTAAAGATGATTCGCATGCACAAGGAGTTGAATTAAAGTTGCCCAGGTACCTGTCACTCTGACATTTACTAATTTTGACTGCTTGATTTTGCAACCTAAATAGTCTTTTTTTTCCCATCACAACATCTTTTTGGCAAAAGGTGGCTCTTCTGATTTAAATGGAGTTTTTCTGCTGTGTCCTGCAGCACCCCACACGGCAGTTTGGCTCTGGGGAGAGTCCGGAGTCCAGCTCTCTCTCCATTCTGCTGTACTGCAGTGAAATAGGAGCAAGAGCAATTCTAAGGGGGATCTCGCCTCAGGCAGTGGGATAGGTGCTCCACTGGCCCTGCCTGCACCTAAGGGGAAGTCTAGTTCCCTGCCCTGCAGCCCAGGAGTGACGCTTTTGACTGAGTTCTTCTCCCCCTGGAAGTAACTCCAGGTGAGTTGAGGGAAGCCCGGTATCTGCTTCTTATGGGGTGGACACAGGGAGTTTCCTGGGGAGAAGGGGCTTGGGAGCATCGTATCTGGAGGAGGCCCAGGCTGAGTTTTCTAGGCATGGCGGAAGGTAGCATCAGTTAGGTGGTGGGAACATGTTCAGTTGACTTGTGTGTGTGGAGGGGGCAAAGGATCAATCAAATGGGACCGCATACCCAGTGGTGACACATCTTTGAAGGAGACTCTGTGTGTGTAGGTGGGGGGCCGCAGGCCCTAGAATTTCCAATGCATGATGACTGGGTCACTTTCAATTTGAAGTAAGGGTCATTTCAGATGCCTCTGCGTTGCCTGGCTTGTTATCATGATTCTGCAATCACACTTGTCTGTTGTTACATGGAAGAGGCATGAAAATAACAGGGGAAATGGACTGTCTGCAAAATGCTGTCAAATACACCAAGCAAAACTGAAAAAAGGGAATTTTAATGTTCCCTCTAATGTCTTCCAGTTTGTGGTGTTTGTAATAATAGTGGGTAAGAAGGTTTTAGAAGTGTGATTTTTTTTCCCTCTTTACATTTGACAGTGACATTTTAAAATAGAGCATGATTTTCCAGTGAGAGTTTATTTTAAAATGACTAATAGGGTGCAAGGTTTGGGGTTTTTTGGTTCCTAAAATTGGTCTAAAATTTTCTAAAATGCAGGAAATTGTAATTGGTATTCCAAAAATTGACACAGAGGATCCTATGGTGTTTCCCTCACCTTTATTTTTTGCTTCCCCACACTCTGCCTATTTTTGTTCCTCTCTTTATGAGCCTGCATTTAAAAAAAAAAATCCCTCTCAGAATTTTCTTTATACATCATAAAGAAGCAAAAAGGGGACAATCCCTCCCCCCTTTAAAACTATAATAGTAATAATTATATAGCCCTTCATCAGTAGATCTCAAAATGCTTTATAAAGGAGGTCAGTTTAATTGTCCCTATTTTACAGTTGGGAAAATTGAGGCACATTAAGGTGAAATGACTTGCCCACAGTCACCCAGCAGGCCATTGGTTCAACCAGGAATAGAAGCCAGTCTCACTCCAGTGGTCTGTCCACTAGGCCATTACTTGCCAGCTGGGGTCTTAACTCTGCAAGTTTGGTACTTGTTTCAGTTAGCCCTATCAGAATGTTCATTTGAGGTGACCAAACAAACTTGTGAAGTGCTGCCCATATCCTAAATATCATAAGAAATTTGATGCTTCATCCCCAAATGCTCCAGAATTTGTGAATCATGGTTCTGGTCTGTGCCTAACTCTATAATTAATAATTATGGCCCATATCCTGCAAAGCGAACCATGTGGGAGAACCCCCCAGTGAAGCCCATGAGGCTCTGTGAATGCCTGGGTCTGTTGGCCATGGCTCTTTGCAGAATTGGGTCCATTCTAGAAACATAAAACAGATTTGAGTCACAGGTTCAATTCAATCAAGTATATTTGAGCACTTTTCTTTTACTTAGATTTTTTGAAAAAGTGAAATTAGGGCGTGTGCAAAGTGGCAGATTGTGAAAAAGGCCTTGGAAATTGAAATCTTCAGTCTACCAATAGGACAAATACAGCACAGGCAATGGCAGGGTAAGCTTGTCGCTTGCCACCGTATCCCTGCATTATTCTTTAGCCCTGAGCCAGAGGGGGAAAGGGTAATGGTTTCCATGTTAACACAAGCCTTGGCTTCCCTGCTGAGTTAATGTAGATTTTTGACATAGAAATCTCTCTTTTGGGATCTTTCTTCTGGACTGAGACCACTAGTTTATCTCACACAAGCCTGCAAACAACCCCTGGACAGTGGTATTGTCTTTCAGTTTCTACTGACTTGAGACAAATTGGAACCAGTGACCTACCGTTGAAATCTTACTTTATATGCCGCAATGATGCAATCTCTTTGAGCATCTAGCTTCCACTAGGAACTGCTTTTCTCAACTGTTGTGTGGGTTTTAAAAAACAAACAAATAAATTTTCTAGTTTGAAGGTTTACGCAAGGTTTTAAAAAAAGTATTTCCACTCACTGTCTAAAATCAGGGCTCCTCCTTTAAGGATATGTCTAGAATTAGATGGATTTTAAAGCTTTGAGATTTTAGTGCAACACCTATGGATAGACTTTGATTATTGTAACTGCAGGCTGTGTAGAATAAATAAATGCATTTTACAAACATTTCTCAGTACAGTGTGTAATATCTGTGATCACCTATTTGTCATGTGTCAATTTTTTCCACTTACCATAGTCATTTTGTATAACAAATATCTTCCACTAGAAAATTACATAGTTTGGCCTTCAGATAACAGGAGTGGTGATGGGGGGAAAAAGACCAGAGGAAGGCAGAGGTCTAGTATAACAATTGGTCCTTTTATGAAATAACCTCAATAAGAATTCTGATTTTTTGAAAGAATCTGCATGGTACATCATCCTGAGCTATTCTATGAAATAAGGCTGAGAGCAATTATTAACATTTTCACAGGGTTAAGGTTGAGGTTAGGACTAGGTCAAATTTGCTCAGCCAGTGACAAGATTTGATAAGAGGATTGTCAACTAGGATAATACTTCCAAGCACTTCAGTAAGTCTGCTTCAAAGCATGGCACATTAGAATTAACAAAGGAAATTTGGGCATGGTAATAGAACACAGGGAATAAGAATGCTTTAGACTCAGTGCCTTAAAACTGCATGTCTGAAAAATAAGAAAATGAATGCAGCTGCAATATTTTATAGTCCTGACTCAGCAAGATACCTGAACATATGCCTAAATTTAAACATGTGAGCAGTCCCATTGACTCCAATGCTTAAACGAAGGCATGTGCTTAAAGATGGGATTTTCAGAAGTGCCTGAGTGACTTAGGAGCACAAGTTCTGTTGAGTTTCATTGTGACTTATGCTCCTAAGTCACTCAGGATTTTCAAAAGTGCCTCAGCAACTTGCTGATTCAAGGCCTAATTAGTGCATTAATCACATCCCCCAGAACAGTTCATTTGTAGTACTGCAGAAATGGTGGACAGCTGCTCCAAATAACAAGCCTTTAAAAATATATCAGTTAAGCAACATGCAAGCTTCTAACCTTATTTTACTTTCAGAAGGGCACAGACATTAAAGAAACGGATTTGTATTTGCTACAGGGAGCTGTTTTCACTTGTATGTTGTAATTAATTGCTAATGATAAGGTGTTAGTCCAGAAGTTTATAGATTGCACAGATTGCACTGAATTCATAGTTTGATTTGTTCTGTGTGTCTGGGATTTTCAGAGGAGCCGAAGGGAGTTAGGTGTCTAGCTTCCAGAGGGATTTGAGTGCCTACCTAATAACTACTGTTGGCTCTTTGTGAAAATCCCAGTCTTCATACATTTTCTGAATTATTCTTTAAGCGCTGTAGGAGTCCAAGATAGGTCTGGAGCAGGTCTGATGTTTGTTTGTCTCTTTGATCCTGTTTGTGTCACAGAGGGTATGGTCCAAGTCCTTGGCCCAAATACGTTTGCAGGGGTTCTCAAATGAGATAAGTGTCACTTCATTTGTCTCTCATGCTGGTCAGAAAAATTACTGTACAGCAAGAATCTGTAGCCTGAGTGAAATGAAGCAGGTAAAGTTTTAGTTCGATCTTCTCTGTATTAGCAGACTCAGAAGAGGGAAAACTCCCAAATAATTGATGTTACCCAATATGAATATTGTAGAGAATTTACATGGGGAGTTAGATGACATCGTTTAGAAACTTCAAACAGACTTTTATTACATCCATTTGTGTAAGTGCCTTGAAGTAGCTAAGCATTTAGCCTTTGGAGTCTTGCATCTAAAAACATTCTGAGAGGAAATGGCCCCTGTTACAGGGTGACTGGCCCTTTGCCATAAAGCAACTCCAGTGCCCATATGCTGGAACAGGTTCTCTCAGTTTGACCAGTTCAGAGGGTGGGGCGGCACCTGGGGCTATAAGGTGACAGGCTGTCAGTGAAGAAGGGGCATTGTGAACCCACGTTGTGCAAGAATTGGATTCAGCTTCTCAGCCTTAGATGGAGAGGGGTTTCTAGGCACAGAAAGCAGACAGTTGCAGAGAGCAGCCACGAGGTCATTTGGTCACAGGTGCATGTTTATATGGGGAGCCCCCCAAAAGCACAGGACCTCTCCAAGTGCAAGTGGTCACCCCTTACTGCCCCTGCCTAAGGGCAGGCCTGTGGAGGATCACACAAATGCCTGCACATCGTACGTCCAGGTGGCATAAGGAATTGTCAAATGTGGAACAGAAGGGAAATACGAGCACACTCAGTGTGATGCGTGCTAGTGGCTACCACACAATAGGATATCTCCAGTTCTGCTAATCTGTTTGATAGATTCTGGACCTCAATCTCCCATTGTCTTATTTAAAAAAATCAATCTTCTGCTAGATTTAATTTTTCCAACTGAGTGATATTTTAAGAGGAATGTGTCAGGGCTTGTTCACACTTACCCAGTAATTCGGCAGCAGTCGACGGGAGTTACGCAAACTACGCAGAGTAGACTGCTTCTGCGCGCTGTTCACATTGTGCTTTGCTGACAGGAAAAGCGTTCCCGTCGGCTCAGTGCTACGCTAGTTGAGGAGGTGGACTTATTAAGTCGACTCCCTCATCGATTGAGCGGGTCTCACTGACCCGCTCAATCGATCGTGAAAGATCGATCTCGCCGCCACCAGTGTAAACATAGCCTCAGAGTTTCCTGGAGAAATGGCCTCAAGATTGCTTTGTCAGGTGGAAATAAGTCTATTTTTTCTATTACAAAACAAGGTGGCCTACAAAAATCAGTGCTCTGTCCAGTTTGTTTCCCGCTCAGCTCCTTGAGGGCAGATTACTGTGCAGGTTCAAGGGTGTCATGAGGTTGCAGAAACCGTTTTGGACCACAAATTTAGGTTCTGCGTTTTGAATGAGATCTAGCCCTTGTCACACTGGCAGCCAAGCTCTATGCCAGTTCTGCATGTGCCCCTGGGGACTGTCTCATGCAGGGAGAATTGCTAACTAAGGGGCTGTGGCAAGTCTCTGTTTCCTTTTTATTGCCTGAGCAGTGCAAAAGGGAGTTAAAGCGATTTGTGTAAACAAGATGTTTGTTCCAAGAAAGGATGCATTTTAAGGAAAGATCCACATGAATATTACATGGGATTGACTCTTTGTACACCACATGGGTATTGTTTGAGAGACAGCATTTTTCAGCATAGCTCTGAGTTGTGATATACATTGTATGGTTAGGACATGACTTTTCAGAAGCTCTGAGATGGGAGTCAATGGGAGCTGTAGATGATGTTGAGAAGAGCAAGTTGAAAATTGGAATTGCCATCCCACAGAAAATTCTGATATTTTGGCATTTGTTCTTGTTCAAGTCAGCATACAAAGTTCCAAAATATTGGTGTTCCCAAATCATAATGTTTAGTTTTGGCTTGATTAGATGCTAATCTGTGTCCTTCTGAGTTGCCGTGGTGCCTCATGGGAGTTGTACATTTCAAGTGCCACATGCCCCACATTCTTTTCTGGGCTCCGTCTCCCATGATGGGCACATGACTCCTGTGATGTGCTGCATTGGTTCACCCAGAGAGGAGACTGTGTGGTGCATCATGGGAGATGTAGTCCAGCCAGGGAGCATCACCCAGAAAGGAAAAAGGGGACAAAAGGCTCCTAAACTGCAACTCTCATGAGGTACTGTGGCAGCTCAGGTGAATGTAGATTAATGTTGAATTGACCCAAAATATTTTGATTTGGGTTGATCAGACCTGGAACTAAGTATTTCAGTTTTCCAGAAAATTTTGATTTTATGGAAACCGCATTTTCTGTCAAAAATATTTTAATAGAAAATTTCTATCATGCTCAAGGGATAAGCACTTGTGAAAATCAGACCAGGCTTTTAAAGGCCTTAATATGGATTTGGGAGCCTGAATTTAGGCTCCTATTTTTGAAAATCTGGGCTAGTGAATATAGTTCAGGAATTCTTTCTTAACAGGGCTATAATAAGTTGGATTAATTTTTGCTGTAATAATATCCATGGGACTAATGTCACTTAAAACTTGATTCTCATCTCACATTAATATCCATCTCTGATAACTGATTTATTTCCCATCTGCAGCAAAAGCAGAGACACGTGAAAATAAGAAGCAAAATGAGTATGAAAATCAGATTTTAAAAGCACATTAAGAATAAAACTGAAATATCATAAAACAGGATGAGATTGAGCGTGTGAGATTTGGAAGTCCTAAAACCTATTTGGTTTTAAATAGATTTGAGAGACAACACTAGTAAGAGGGAATATATCACAGTAAAACTGAAGCAGAAGTGTGCGGTAGCATGTCTATCTCTATGCAATACTACATGTTCTGTTCTACTGTCCCAATTTATTAATGATTTAAATTCCTGTTCAGGCTATCTAACCCCTGAATGTGACCTCAGGGGGATTGACTGCTCTTCTCTATTTTACTGTCTTTGTCTGTGTCTCAAGACAGCTGCACTGAATTTCCCAGTGAATTTCCCATTTCCCTGCAATGAAAATCCATTAATTTTTTTCATCTGTCTGGATCACCAGCTATGGAAACCATACAATATTTCCTGGGCCCTGAATCTCTTCTGCAGTTCATGCTTCATCATCCCCCCATCTGATCTATGCATTAAGGGTGTTCATGTGATTATAGACTTTAAGGTCAGAAGGACCAATATGATCATCTAGTCTACCTCCTGCACAACGCAGACCACAGAACCTCACCCATCCACTCCTGTATTAGACCCCTGTCCTATGACTGAGTTATTAAAGTCCTCAAATCATGGTTTAAAGACTTTAAGGTACAGAGAATCCACCAGCAAGTGAGCCATGCCCCAAGCTACAGAGGAAGGCGAAAATCCCCCAGAGCCTTTGCCAATCTACCCTGGGGGAAAATTCCTTCCTGACCCCAAATATGGTGATCAGTTATACCCTGAGCATGTGGGCAAAACTCACCAGCCAGACACCTACAAAAAAATTCTCTGTAATAACTCAGAATCTACCCCATCTAACATCCCTTCAGAGGCCATTGGCTACCACTAGTAATAAAAGATCATTGGCTACCACCAGAAGTAAAATATCAGTCAATTGCCAAACTAGGCTGTCCCATTATACCATCCCCTCCATAAATTTATCAAGCTCAGTTTTGAAGCCAGCCAGGTTTTTTGCCCCCACTGTTCCCCTTGGAAGGCTATTCCAGAACTTCCCTCCTGTTAGAAACCTGTGTCTAATTTCAAGTCTAAACTTCCTGATGGCTAGTTTACATCCATTAGTTCTTGTGTCCACATTGGCACTGAATTTAAATAATTTCTCTCCCTCCCTGGTATTTATCCCTCTGATATATTTATAGAAAGCAATCATATCTCCCTTCAACCTTCTTTTGGTTAGACTAAACAAGCCAAGCTCTTTGAGTCTCCTCTCATACGGCAGGTTTTCCATTCCTCAGATCATCCTAGTAGTCCTTCTCTGCACCTATTTCAGTTTGAATTCATCTTTCTTAAACATGGGAGACAGAACTGCACACAATATTCCAGATGGGGTCTCGCCAGCGTCTTGTATAACAGTACTAACACCTCCCTATCTCTACTGGAAATACCTCGTCTGATGCATCCATGGACTGCATTAGCTTTTTTCATGGCATCATCACATTGGCATCCTGTGACCAACCAATACACCCAGGTCCTTCTCCTCCTTTGTCACTTCCAATTGATGCGTCCCCAGCTTATAGCAGAAATTATTGTTATTAGTCCTAAGTGCATGACCTTGCACTTTCCACTATTAAATTTCATCCTATTTACAAGATCATCCAGATCTTCCTATATGATATCCCGATCCTTCTCTGTATTGGCAATACCTCCCAACTTTGTGTCATCCGCAGACTTTATTAGCACATTCCCACTTTTTGTGCCAAGGTCAGTAATAAAAAGGTTAAATAAGATTGGTCCTAAGACTGATCCCTGAGGGAACTCCACTAGTAACCTCCTTCCAGCCTGACAGTTTACCTTTCAGTATGACCTGTTGTAGTCTCCCCTTTAACCAGTTCCTTATCCACCTTTCAATTTTCATATTAATCCCCATCTTTTCCAATTTAACTAATGATTCCCCATGTGGAACCGTATGATCAGATATGAACAATATATTGGTTACTCTTGTGTGCAAGGGAGAAAGACCACCTGGGGCACCTTCTTTGAAGTTTGGGATTGTTGTATACAGTCACAAATGGGCCACCCCATTCCCAGGGAACTTTTGATTAGGGAATATATGTAGCCTCAGCATCCTGGCCAAATTCCATCTGGATTACATTCCACCTGTCTAGGTTCCTGCAAGTTAGCTGGATGCAATATTCTCTTCACTTCCCCTTGTAAATTCTTGTGTTTAGTGGTGTGATGTGATAAACTCTGGCTGGATTTCACCTTTGAGGCAGCTGTATGTTGGCAGTGGTGAAGAAGGTCCTATATATAGTTTGTAAAACTTTCTGGTCTGTAAAATCCTTCTACATGAAATATACACTCTGTGTCTGTCAGTGTACGTACATATATATACACACACATTATTCCCAAATTCTCTTTAAAATAGACTAAGTTTTAGCCTATTGGCTGGAAGAAGTAAGACCTCAACAGCACCCAACTTCAAACTTTACCCTAGGCCAGATTATCCCATCTCTTGTGAAGCAGTGGGTTTTCAGATGGACTTAGATTGTGACCACTGGTATGAGATCAAAAGAAGAAGCTCTGAAGCATGACAGGCTGAAACCTGTCTATCTCTGAGCACTTCTCTCTCCCTGTGTGATTCTGCTATAATCTCATCCTGAGTCCTAAATTGCCTGAGTGGATCTGGCCACTAGAATGAGAATGCATATGAGGACCGGCTGAGTGGTATAAAGCCATTATATTGGCCCTGTGCCTCTTGGCTACCAGCAGAGGGGGCCTGGCTGTGGAATCTCTCTGTCCCAGCAATCCTCAGGTGTTGGAATGGCGCTGGGGGCTCTTCTAGTTTATACCAGGGACTGGTCTGATGTCAGCAGGGATTGAATTGGAGACCTCCAGATCTAAACACATGCATCTCTGCAGCTTGAGCTAGAGATTCAGACTGTAGCTAAGAGCCGTAACAGACTCATGTTTCCTCAGTGGATCAGGCGGGGCAGGGGGCACAATCTTCAGAGTCCCAGGATGAGGCCAGTGCAAAAGTGACTAAGAGCCACCTTGGCACACATGCTTGATCTCTGCTGAGCACACCTCATCTGCAGCTCAGAATCTCTGCCACCGCTTTTTGCTGCTGCTAAAGTGAGAGAGGGTAGTGAAAGCCTTTAGTTGGATTGACACTTTTCCCCTCCTCAAACATCCCTCAGGCGTGCAGCCATTTGTTGGCTTGATAACATTAATAGTCTGTGATCTTTAACAGGAATATTTGTATTACTGTGAAAGCATAGAATCATAGATTAGGGTTGGAAGGGACCTCAGGTCATCTAGTCCAACCCCCTGCTCAAAGCGGGACCAACCCTAACTAAATCATCCCAGCCAGGGCTTTGTCAAGCTGCACCTTAAAAACCTCTAAGGATGGAGATTTCTCCACCTCCCTAGGTAACCCATTCCAGTGCTTCACCACCCTACTAGTAAAAATGTTTTTCTAATATCCAACCTAGACCTCCCCCGCTGCAACTTGAGACCATTGCTCCTTGTTCTGTCATCTGCCACCACTGAGAACAGCCTAGCTCCATCCTCCCTGGAACCCCCCTTCAGGTAGTTAAAGGCTGCTATCAAATCCTCTTCACTCTTCTCTTCTGCAGACTAAATAAGCACAGTTCCCTCAGCCTCTTCTCATAAGTCCTATGCTCTAGTCCCCTAAAAATTTTTGTTGCCCTCTGCTGGACTCTCTTCAATTTGTCCACATGATTCCTTTAGTGGGGAGCCCAAAACTAGACACAAATACTCCAAATGAGGCCTCACCAGTGCTGAATAGAAGGGAATAATCACTTCCCTTGATCTGCTGGCAGTGCTCATACTAATGCAGCCCAATATGCCATTAGCCTTCTTGGCAATAAGGGCACCCTGTTGACTCGTATCCAGATTCTTGTCCACTGTAACCCCCAGGTCCTTTTCTGCAGAACTGCTCCCTAGCCAGTTGGTCCCCAGTCTGTAGCAATGCATGGTATTGCTTGTAAATTATCTGGATCTTCTGTTATATAGTATTTGAAGCTATGTGGCTGAAGTCTCTTCCTAGGAAACATTTTAAACTAAGAGTACTAGAAAATGGACAGGATGCTCTGCTCATCTGCCCCAGTTTTAAACCAGTGTAACTCCCATTGCTATCAGTGGATTTATTCTGAGTTACACCAGTGTAAATGAGAACAAAATTTGACCCAGTATATTTCTGAGGAACATACCTGCATCAGCAGGAGGAGGAAGTAGATGACCTGAAAGTTTGCTTTCATCTCTAATGTCTATAGATCCTTACTCAGTGCTGACTCATCCAAAGTTCCCATGGAAGAAAAGAATGGAAATCCATGGGAATTTTGCTTGGAAAGAGTCAGTGCTTTGGGAGCTGGCTGCATTCTAGGCCCTGGCTCTTGTTCCAAAGAGAAGGGTTGCCAGTGTTGGTGCTGCAGGGCTAACAGGAGTGTGAATGCCTAGCACACTCTGGCTCTGTATCAGTAATGAAAAACATTACCACAGAGGAGGCAGTCACCTAGGGCAGCAAATTATTAGGGGCAATAAAATATGGGATCGTGACTTGATTTTGTAAGTAATTGTGAAGATGGGAGGAGTGAACACTTCCTTGTAAAATAACTAGAGCCCCTGGTTTCTAGCTGGGGAATGTTTGGGGGAAATCCCTATAAGAAATGTTAATCTGCAGTTAATTAGGAGACTGAGGAGTCAACTTTTGAAGCTGTTGACGAGTAATGTGGGCAAGAGTCTGGCAGAAGACACACCTCAGGGGACATTGACAGGTACTTTGCACACAAGAAGAAGGAAAAGCATAAGCCTTATGGAAAATGTATAGAGCCTAGGGCTAGAGTTTAAATCTGAGGATTGCTAGCAAATGCATTCCAGCTGATTTCAGCTGTCAAAGGGGAAATATATATTTCTATTGAATATTTTTTTAATTTAGCAACTTGCAGATTTACTGTAGGTGTTCGATAGGAATTTATTCAAAATTAATAAGTTAAAGAACCCATTCATTTTCCATCAGGCTCTGCCTCTTCAACTGTAGAGACAAGTTAAAATTATTTCCCACAAAACAACTTGCATTTGACTTCAGTTTTAATCTTTATGTGGGAATCCATGTAATACCAAGCAACATGTTGCTGGACTATATTTAAAAACAACACAAAGAAACGTTGTCTTTGCAATATTCCCTCGCCAGGCAGAGTGGAAACAATGACTTCTTGCTATTTTCAGAAGAAAAACCAGGCTACGAATTCTTTTTATGTTTTGTAACTTTAAATTGGTGAGAGAAGGCAGAAGTCTCTGGTCTGGGCTTGATGGATAGAATTATCTAGAAGAGGGATTTGTAGTATTTGAAGTAATCTCTACGACAGAGGTGTGGGGCACGCCCCCCTAGAGGAAGCATGGAGGAACATCTGGGCGGGCGAGTGATGATGCCTGGCAGCTCGGGCCAACCTTGCATGATGAGGCCCGGGCCAGCCCCAAATGGGGGTGAGGAGGAGCGCCACCTCCACCCCCTAACTCATCTCAGAGGTCCACCCAGCCTGTGGGTCAGCGTCAACATCTGCTGCGGTCATGCCAATTTCTCCTCATAGCAGCATCCGCACCCAGCGCTGGCTCCTCCCCCAGACACTGTTGCAGGTGCCTGTCCCCACCCTGAAAACCCGAGGGAGAAGGGGCAGAGGGGCAGGCATTGGCAAGCCAGAAGCTGCCTGCGGCTGAGGAAGCCTTGGCTGTGCCGTTGGTCAGTATCTGTGTATTTGAAACGTGCGGGGGTAGGTAATGTGATGACAGTTGTGTGAAGGTCTCTGATAGGTTCACGGGTAGGCAGCTATCAGACATATTTGTCTATTTTTGTCTAGGTTGCAGGGGGCGCAACCAAAAATTGTAACTCAAAGGGGGAAGGGGAGGAGAAGGGAGGCTCAGCTCAAAAGGTTTGAAAACAGCTGCCCTCCGATGCTAGGGCCGTGCCTTTAAGAACTGACGGCCTCTCAGAGTTTCCCACTTGGTTTCGAGGTTCCCATTGGGCTAGGTTGTGCTTCCTGCACCTAGCCCTGCACAAGCCCCCAGAGGCTTGACTCCTTGCTCCCTGCTTGCTTGAGAGAGGGAATAAGTTACTTCACTCCTTTTATGGAGCAGCTTAACTCCCCCTGGCCCTAGCTGCCTGACCAGCTATGCTAGCCAGAAAGCTGAGGTGGGGCAGAGCCAAAAATCTTTCCCGTCCATCCCTTCCTTTCCCATTTACTCCCTGGGGAGCATTTGAACAAGCTGCCCCAGCATCTGGGGTCTGCATCTGAGCAGCCCTTACTCAGGCGGGAGTGAAGGAAGAGGGGCTGGGCTTACTCCACTGTCAGCTCAAGTACGGGCTGTGACAATCTACCTCATAACATCGGCTGACCCATGTGGACTGCAAAGACCTTAAGATATAGCAGCCCAGAATCCAGGTCACACCGTGGTCCCTTCACACTGCTCCCATGACACAAAGGGGCTGTAAAGCTGCACTAAGTGGGCTGCTGTGAATCCCCCTCACACAGGGAAATTCCTGGCTGGTATAGCTGGTTCTGCCCTGCCCCTTCTGATCTAATGGAGTGCTCTGGCCATGCCCACAGCATGACCCCAAAGAGATGTGCCTGACTTACTGCTGCACATTGGTGAAACAACCCCTGGCTATTACTACTCACCGTAAGATACAGCAGCCCTGAGGCTGCTCTAATTACGCTGTGGGCAAAACCAGTCCTTGGCATCCCCAGGTGAAAGGGGAGTCTATAGCCTGTATAAAGCCACCTTTCTCCAGGTCCTGACCAAGCACAACTGGGCCAGACCTGAGGATCAGGACCAGTGTATTACTGGAATTTCCTGTATTGTTCTTAGTAATCTGTTTCACATATAGAATCTTTTGTGTGAATTGCTGTATTGATCCTTGAGAAAAAATACATTATTATTATTATTTTTAATGAAGGGAAAAAAATTGAGTGGATAAATTAACCATCAGTCCTGTGTTCTTACCCCTTGACATAGCACAAGACTAGGGGTCACTCAATGAAATTAATAGGCAGCAGTTATGTTAAAATTAATATAAGGAAGTATTTCTTCACAGAAAGCACAGTCAACCTGTGGAACTCGTTGCCAGGGGATGTTGTGAAGAACAAAAGTGTAACTGGGTTCAAACAAGAATTAAAAAGTGAATGGAGGATAGGTCCATCAATGGCAGGGATGCTCTAGGTATCCCTAAACCTCAGAATGCCAGAAGCTGGGACTGGATGACGGGATGGATCAATTGATAATTACCCTTTTCTGTTCATTCTGTCTAAAATGCCTGGCACTGGCCACTGTCAGAGACAAGATAGTGGGCTGGATGGACCATTGGTCTGCCCAGTATGGCCAGTCTTATGTTTCCATTAAAGTCAGTGGCAGAACTTCAATTGTTTTCACTGGGAGCAGGATGGATCCCAAACAAAAGGGATGACTGAATCTACATCTCTATGGTTTATGCTCTTCACGTAATACAAAATCAGTATCATAATGTTCATGCTAAAACTAGGAATGCATTTCAGCCTTGAAACCTCGTGAGAGCCTAGTCTAACTTCCACTGAAATCAGGGGGAGTTCTTCGAGTGCTTGCTCATGTCCATTCCACGTTAGGTGGGTGTGTGGGCCGTGCACCAGTGCTGGAGATTTTTCCCGCAGTGGTGTCCATAGGGCCGGCTCTAGCGCCCTCTGCAGTGGCGCACGTACACGCCAGTATATAGGGGGCCATTGGTCCCCCTCCCTCTCAGTTCCTTCTTACCGCCTGTTACGGTGCTGGAACGTCCTGGCCTTGGCAAGCAATTCCTCAGTGGTTTTTAATTCTTCTTTACTGTATATAGTTTTATTGTTCAGATCGGTGTTCAGTTAACAGTTTTAGTAGTTCCTAGTAGTTTTAGGGGCTATTTGTTCCCTGTTTTCACGGGGTAGCCAAGGGCACAGGGCCTGCCCTACTCCCTGCACTTCAAGCTTTGTGCGACCTGCAAAAAAACAGTGCCCGTGAACAACCCTCCCCAGAGCTATCTCAAGTGTCTGGGTGAGGCACATATAAAAGACAAGTGCAGGATCTACAGGAATTTCAGATCCCGCACGAAGAAGGACCATGATATTAGATTGAGGGTGCTCCTAATGGAGTCAGCACTCAGACCGATGTCCAACCCGGGCCAATCAGACTCGGCACCTAGTACATTGGCGTCGACAAGAAGTACTCCCTTGGCACCTATATTGGCACCGGGCTCATCCCGGCACCGGTCGCCATCACCAGTGCCAAAGAAGCGACATAAGAAAACCCATGCCGACAGAGGGCGTTCCCCACCTAAACGGAGCAAGTTGGAAGTGGGTGATGAGCTGAGACACACGTCAGGCTGCTCTTCTCCCCTGGAAACCGGGGCAGCTGTGGCTTTCCCTCTAGAGCTCTCAGCCCTTCTTGGGACCCACCCCTGACTCCCGGTAGTGGCAGAGACCCCCGGTACCTGGCAATCCCGTCCACCTCCAAGGCCTTCCAGGCAGCCATGGACTTGCTGTCCCTCCTGGTACCACCTATCCCCCAGGATGATAGACCTGGGCGCCGGGACACTGTACCAGGCCAATCTGCTAAAAGCAGTTCAAGGGGCAAACCCATGATGGGGGCCCCACCTGGATTGCCGGTGTCGCTTCGCTGTTTGCTGTCTCTGCAGCACCCGCTGACACCTCATCGCTGGTCGCTGACGACCATGTGGTCCCCAATATGCAGTAGCTGTCGGCGCTCTACGGGCCGCTCGCCAGTCCCACGGCACTGATCATCTAAACACCAGCATAGAACTTAGAGGTCCTGGCACCAATTCCCTGATTCGAGATCACACTCTAGAAATTGCTCATATCAGTTGCTCCAGTATCGGCACCCCGGAGATGCTCGGCACTGATCGCCTGAGTCTTGGCACCGCTCCCCAGCACCGGAACACCACGCCCAATGCCATAGGGAGCCAGAGGCAAGAACGGCGTCGCCATGGTCGTCCGCCTCACAGTCAGAGGCAGGCTAAGGTCCCTCCTGTAAAGGTCATGGTCGTTCCTCCACTGCCGCAGTTTTCCCCCCTTCCATTCCTGGCCACCAACACAATGGACTGGCCCTTGGCAATTTTGGAACCCCTGGGGATTTCCCACTAGTCCATGTCGGGGACTTCGAAGCATCGCTCTGAGACCATATCACGGCCTCCCCCAGCTTCGGACGATGAGCCGAGTCAGGCCAGTGTCCTTCCAGGAGGAAGAAATCAAAGTCATGGAGGAACATTCACATACCCCTCCACTACCACCATCCTCCTCCTCATTGCCAGATGAGGCAGTGACAGGCCTCCCACCCACAGTCCCCCAGGACGATTTTAGAGCCCACCAGGAACTCCTCAAATGGGTGGCTGCCAACCTGGGTTTGGAGGTGGAAGAGATGAAGCACCCGGCCGACATCCTGGTGGCGGCAGCCCCTTTTTAGAGTGGCCCTCCCTGTCCATGAAGGGATCAGAAAATTGGTGAAGGCCCTATGGCAGAACCCTTCCTTTCTGCCCCCAACATCTAAATGGGCAGAGAAAAAGTATTACATCCCAGTGAAGGGCTTTGAGTATTTACTCCCACCCATCTCCAGGATTGTTGGTAGTGTCAGCAGCCAATGAAAGGGACAGACCGGGGCAGTCGAGCTTGACCCCTAAAAATAAAGAGGCAAAGAAACTGGACCTCTTTGGGTGCAATTGTATTCAACGGCATGCCTACAGCTTCGCATTTCCAACCAGCAGGCACTGTTGGGGAGATATGCTTTCAATGTCCAGCATTCAATGTCCAAATTTGCTGGCTCCTTGCCCCAGGAGTCGAAACCAGAGTTCCGGGCCATTCTGGATGAAGGAGAGACAATAGCGAGGGCTTCTGTCCAGACAGCCTCCGATGCTGTGGACTCAGCATCCAGAACCATGGCGTTGGCAGCATCTATCAGGACGGCTTCATGGCTACAATTGTTTGGTTTGTCGGCAGAGGTCCAGCAGTCCATCCAGGACCTCCTCTTCCACGGCACTGCCCTCTTCTCTGATCAGACGGACGTCAGGCTGCATGGACTTAAAGATTCCAGAGCCACACTACGCTTCCTGGGGTTATACACTCCTCGGGCATCCAGGAAGCACTTCCGACCTCAGCCCCGGCAATGGTTTGCAAGTCACTCCAGGAGCGAACCCTATAGAAAGAGGAATAAAAAAGTTAGACTCTGTCATGGTCAACATTCCTCTGTACCTCAGCCAGCCTTGAGCTGCTACCCATCAGGTGTCAGACAGAACTTTTGAGGGTGCACCTGGGGCGACTTAGCAGTCTCAGAAGAGGATCCATTCATGCTTCTTTTCTCAAACTGCCTTTCTCCTTTCCTCCCTGCATGGTCAGCGATAACATCCGACAAATGGGTCCTAAGCACCATCACACCCTCCTATTTATTTCTACCCCTCCCTGCCACCCCTCATCCCCGTCCCTCTTCAGGGACCCTTCTCATGAGCAATTTCTCATACAGGCCATGTGAACCCCCTTTCGGGTCGGAGCTGTACAGTAAATTCCCTTACGTCTAAGAGGGAAGGGGTTTTACTCCCGTTACTTTCTGAAGCCAAAGGAGGCTTGAGACCCATACTGGACCTGCAACGTCTCAACAAGTATCTCAAGAAGCTAAAATTCCGTGTGGTTTCCCTAGACTCCATCATTCCCTCTCTGGATCCAGGAGACTGTACTAGACGACTCAAAGGGCAAGAACAGATTAGTACAGGCACTAACGTGGACTTCTGCTCGTTTACTACCAGCAGGCCCAGGTTTTGGCAAGTCGCCCACAGCACTGCAATATTGCATCAGACCTGGCCCTCAGGCTGACCTTTGATGAGCCAGTGGCCCTGGAAAATGGAAATACGCATCTTTAGGGCGAGATGGATTATTTGGGGGGGGCAGGGGACAGAGATAGTTCAGCTCCATGTTCCCTGGAGACAGAAGCAGCTGCCACCGCTGCCCACTTCCTGCAGCAGCAGCAGCAGCCCCCTGCTGGGCATGCTCCCTGTGCTGCTGCTGCCCTTGCGCTGCCGCTGCAGTTGCTGTCCCCGCTTCCTGCGCTGCTGCTGGTGCTTGCTGCTCCCTGCTGCCGCTGCTCCCCGCGTTGCTGCTGCCGCGCTTCCCGCGCTGTAGGCCCTGTTGTTTTTCTGAAAGGGAGGGGGTTCAGGGGAAGGGGAACGCAATTGTTAGGGCCTACAATGTGGGAGGCGCCCCCCCCCCAACAATCACATCTCCCTTCCCCCAAACCTCTCCCTTTCAAGAAAAAAACAGCACCTACAGCGTGGGAAGCGCCCCCTTTTTCCCCCCCTTTCAGAAGGGCGCGATTCAGGGGAAGAGGGCGCGATTGTTCGACAAAAGTCCACAGGGCGGGGGAGGCTCCATTTAAAAAGTTTGAGAAGCACTGGTCTAGTAAAATCGCCATGTCACGGAAAGGCAGGAAACTTATTATGATGCTAGTCAAACAGTCGGGTCCGTGCAGCTGGGATTATTAAAACTACTGTAAATTTTAGAGACAATTTCTTGGAAAAATAACCTTTTTAGCCACGGTTATTTTAAGAGCGTCTACTCCCTGGTGTGCGTGCTAGGCTTATGGTGACCACGCTTCTGATGGAGTATTGAGCCACGGCTATCTCAGGCTCTGCTGCTGCATTGTCGACTTTGCCGGTCTTGCTACCAAGATAGTGCAAGGTGAGGCAATCAGGAGTGGAGCTTCATTCTCTGCTTTGAGGGGCTGGGTGCTGACCAGGCAGCAAATTATACCTACGTAAGGCTTTACGAGAGTTGGGATTTTTTTTTTTGGTTCAAAAGTTGTGACCAGTTTGTTAAAGTTGCGGTTTGGGGTGCGGGTGCGTGTTTGTGGCTGGGGGGTACATGCAGGATCTAAACTCTTGTTTTATAACTGACCTAGCTGTTGAGTTGGTAGCAGGGTCCTCTACCTCCAGCCGGGGGCTGGATTTACCCCTACACCCCTGATTCCTGGGAGGGATACTCCAAGCTCTGTCCTAGAACCAGCCTCAGCTCAGAAACCCCTGAAGATCCCGTGTGGGGCTGGCACTGCTGAGGCTCCCATATCAGCCCTGTGCTCTGCTGGAGGCATCATTGGGCAGCCAGGGAGGGCAGAGTCCTCGAGGTCTCACAGGAGGTCACTGCTGTCATGATGGAGGGGCAGCCAGGCCAAATTTGAGTGAATGGCATTGTGAATAAGTTGCAGTGAGTGTTGAAAGTTACAGTTTCTGCAACAAAATTGCAGCCCACGATTTTCTTACAGCCTTCTACATAGGGCCAGTTCTTGGCAAGAAAGCTTCATCTACTTGAATCATTTTTCTCCCCTTTTTGAGTTTTCCAGTCAAATATAGTCAGGATTGATTCAGACCTAAGTCCTTTCTCTGGACCAAACTGCAGAAAGGACCAGATGTGCTGGTGGTCCTGTGCCATTTGGCTGGAAAGAAGTGTTAGGAAAGCCTTGATCTGTATTACGTCTGTGAAGGTTGTGAATCTTAGAAGTGCGGCCAGTTTGGGCTAGAAGTTCTCTGAGGTTGGTTTCTGATTTATGTTTCCAGTTGTGTGGGTGTAACCCTTCTGCCAGACAGAGTTGGCAGCGGTAAGGGCTAGGTTCTATATCTAGGGGTCCCTGTCAATAATACAACACCAAACCGGCTGGAGCCCCCACCCGGTCACCTGGGAAATCAGACACTATCTTCTGGGTGCCCAAAAGGCAATACTTCCTCTCTCACAAGCACAGAATCTGAGTGTAGAAAGTAAATCTTTTAATGCCAGGAACGAAGTAACACAGCACTGGTTTGGGAAACAGAATTCATGAACTCAATGAGCCAAACCCACCCCAGAGTACACGGGGCATCTCCTTCACCTCTTCCTTCTCGCTTTCCCCTACCCTATTGACTGCCGTAGTTGCAGCATCCACCTCTCGGTTGGGGACTCAGCCAGTCCCCTTCTGTAGGTTCCTGCCAGACGCGAGCTTGACCCGTCCCCTCCGCTGCTGTCTTCTGCTGTCCCTGACTGCTGCTGGCTCCCACTGCCTGGGGCCCCCTCCACTGCTGTCTCCTCTCCTGCCACCTCTGGGCCTTATCGAGTCTCTGCTGCTGGCTCCTGCCATCTGCAGGCGCCGCCTGCTGGTGGTTGCTGTCATCTCCAGACCCTGCTGGTTGTCTGTCAAGGTTTCCCAGTTCCTTTAGTGATTTCAGCTCTTAGTAAATTTCAGCTTTCAGCTCTTGGGAAAACCTTCTACTGACACAGGAGCAACATCCCTGCTTGTAACAAAACAAAAGACTCCAAAAGGAATAATGAATTCTACCTTTTAACAGTGGAGGGAGATAGTCAATCCAGGCCTAAAGGTAGCCCTTTGCCAGGACTAGTGCAGCCTCAGCAAGAGATTTCCCAACCACTTACAATGCTCGAGCATCGATACGCCACCCTTGTTGAGTTCTGTTTAGAGGAGAGTGAATTTTTTATCAGAACAGTCTAAACACAGTCTGCTGCCATTTGTTCATACAATTGGAGGACCACATTTCATTACCCCGGCAATTAACACAAAAGTGATGTGTAACCCAATAGCAGGCATGCTGACCACTTCCCATCATGCTCAGCACCTAGGTGTGCTTATGCAGATACAACGCAATCATGCTGAGTATTTAATTGTACTCATGCGAATACAAAGCCCATGCAAATAAAGTGCCCCCCCCCTACAGCTGGCTGAGCAAGGGGAGTGCCACTCAAACCTTGCTTACATGGGGAAAGTGATGAGCAAGCAGAAATTCTAGCCTGGAGTGTACCTAGGAACATGCTTTTACTCGCTGTGGAGGAATTCACGTCTTCTGAAATGACTATTGTATAAATAGCATATCTTTTTGGTAGACAAAAAACAAGACTTTAATGGCTGTATTTATATCTACTGGAATGGGATTCAGTCGTAACTGAGAGCACCAGCAATCCCGTTCTCCCCATGATGGTCCATTACCTTTTACTGGACATGGGGCCCATTAGTCCCTGATAAAGTTGGCATCTTCTCCCAAAATGCCGAGGAGACAGAATTTTCCCATGGAAATTTTCCATGCTGCAAGGCGCAAGGGAATCCCGGGCAGACATGGGGATGATGTAGCTGGGTTTTTTACCAGTTTGTCTGACCGAGGGACTAAATTGGAGTTGATATCAACATTTTCATTAACAGTGGACATCACACTTTGGTTGGCCCACATTGGGGTGTTTATAATCGCTACTGTAGTTTTTTTGCCATGTTGCTTGAGTCACTGCTTCTACAGATAGGGAGAACAAGACTGAAGACAAGCATCCATTGTTAGCTTCTGAGTCACAAGGAGTGTTTTTATTAACCTTATGTAAGTAGTGTTACAGTTCCAATTTATAGTGCTTGAAATCCTGGTGAAATATACTTTTTGTACACACATCTCCACAAAAACTTTTAGCATTGTATCTACTTCCACTCCGTTAATTAGAGACTGTAAATCCACTACATGCCACAAGAGGTCAGCACGTGATAAAGGTGTATCCACATAACGAATGGCCTGATTTTCACAAATGCGGTGGACCTGCAGCTCTCATTGATATCAGTGTGTTGGTGGGTGCTCAGCACCTCTAAAATTAAAGCCAGAAGTATGTAGCACAGATGCATCTCAAATATGTGCGAACTACGACTTGTTTAAGCCTCCTCCCCTTAGACTTTCTTAGTTTTTTTTCTCTCAATTTTTCTGCTGTTTTACCATCTTTAAAATACCACATTTAGAAGTCAAACTCATTTTAAAACAAGAATAAACATGATGGTGCTCAGTGCACTTTGGAACAAAGTTGCAAAGCCTTACGGCTGGGAACATAAGGCACATATCTGTTTTAACAGAGAAAATGTGGTTTACATCTTTGTGATGAATCAAAGATGTTAACGTTCACTGGCGTACCACTCTGGATCTTCAGAGTCATGTTGTAGATTTTATTGATATAAATGTTCCTATGTCCCTAAAACACGTTACAACCTGGCCAAGTTCAGCATGGCTGAGTCTCTGCTCAGAACAAGCCACTGCACTCGGGTAACTACAGTACAGGAGGCTGAGCCAGGAAGCTAGTAAGCAAGATAGGACTGTGATGTAGAGCTATAAGGGAAACTTGTACCGCACCTGTCCACGGTTACAATGAATGAGCTTAAAGTCTCTCTTTCGCCTCTCGATTCCCTCCCCAACAAATATAAAAAAAACCTCCCGTGTCTCATGGATAGTTTTGGGATGAGGAATGATCTGAAACTTCTAGAAGGTGCAAATGCTTTCTCTGTCATTCATCTCTAGCGCTAGATTCAAAACCTTAACAGAATGTTTTCCTGTTTGGCAGCAGTGCAAAGAAATGTAGCTCAATCTTCAAACCAACATTGCAATTTTATAACCACAAATATTTTAATTTGGTTCCAAACTATCCAGATTGAGCATTGCTAGCAATCTTGACAGATGGTTGTCTAAGTAAATGAACTAAAACAAAACCTATCTGAGTTAGGGGGCTCCAAAATAATGTTACATGAAATAACTTTACTTAATAATATGTTGTGACTTGCAGGGCAGCAGGTTTCTATTATGAAATTTACTGGAAAATAGGATTGTATTACAATAACTTTGTAACATTAATCTGTATTATAATGTGCTGCTAATTCTTTATAATCACTGAACTTTACCTGGTTGACTCATATGATCATAGATGTATTTCATAGGCCTTGGCACTGCTAGTGCTACTGAAGTTCTTCTTTGGCATAAGTGAGAATCCAAAACTGTTTTTCTTTTGGGAGCAGAAGGACCAGAGTTCTATCCTAGGTGATGTGGCAAATTATCCAGATGACCACAGTGACAACTCTGAAGTGGCTAGGTGGCCTCATCTTTGCTACTAAGTAAAGAAGTGCCATGTAGCTAGAGAAAGGTCACCCCTTGAGTTTATCCACTAAATGGAGCATAACATCTCAGGGCTGAATCATGTCTCTTTCTTGATCAGAGAACATAAAAATGTACCACAAAGCACACAGACAGGAAGAATTACGAAAACCCCCAGGTTCAAGACAGAGGCTAATCTAACTACTGAAGTACAGTTTCACACTGTGAACATGATGTACAATCAGGATACATTTTTAAATACTGTATGTTAAGATGATTTTATTGTAGTTGAATTTAATCAAACATTTGTTTCAGAGCATCTGCAGTCACAAGATATGTTACCTCAAATCATTTCTCCTTCACTGCACAGCTGCTGTACCTCACTCTTGCTCCAGAGGAACCATCCTTAAGAGCGATGGGGTAGTTTGCTCTGCATGCCATTCAGTCCTGGACTTCTGTACTGGGACTACCAGCTACAGCGCCTATAGACTTTCCTGCAGGAGTGGAATTTTTCCTTTAGTGTGTAGGCCACCAAATAGCCATCTTTCTATGGCAGTAATAGCTGACCCCTGCTGGTTTCAAAATAAATATCAAAGAGGAGCAAAATAGCACTTAGAAGGATGAGAGCTAGTTGGAAAATGAATAGAAATCTTGTCAGATGCCTGTTGGTGGAAGCCAGCAATGTATTGGATGGTTGTAGGGGTGGAAAGGATGGGGCTTCCTCATCTAAATCTTTCTGGAGTTTGGTTCAGAGAAAGGACTGAGGTTTGAGACAATCCTTTCCAGATCTGGTTGGAAAACTCTGAAAATGGGAGAAAAAAAATCTGAGTAGGGGAGTCTGTGGTTAGGTTGCCAGCCCACAGTTTATCCTGGGATTGTGTTCTCAGAAGTATGTGAGATGACTGTGAGTGTTCAAAGTTAGTTTTCATATTTCTTTAGGTTACACATTCACAATAATGAAAAAAGGGAATTTAATGCTGCTGCTCCTACCCACAGTTATATTTTATGGATCATCACTAGGTACCACTGCCCTCTGCTGGAAGGCATCTCAGATCTTGTCTTGTGTATGGCAATTCTCTTTCTTGGCAAAGCTAATGAAGCTGCCCCTTTGACTTACTAGGTTAAATGTTGCATTTTGGGAGCTTTCACTGGAACGCAGGTGCTATGAGCCCTCTTCATGTGTAGAGCAGCTAATAAATAGGCTGAGAGGGAGGAGCTGTTGCTTTCACTCAGCAGGTAGAGATCTGTATTTTGAGGGCACAAATCTGAAATGGGGAAACGGAAGAATAGAGCTCAAGCGAGCTGCCCCAGCTAAAATTAAAACTCTGGGTCCAAATTTCAAGACCCAAGTTATTCCTGTAGACCATGAGGTCACCTGTAAATATCTGACTTATGACCAGACTGATAATGGACCCAATTCCACTTCTAGTGACTTCAGTGGGAGCTGGATTGGGCTCAGTATGCTGTCAGTCTTGCACTATAAAAGAATTAAACTTTGCCTGAACAAACACCCTACAAGTAGAAGTTATACACAAAGCCTTTTTATTACATGAAATAGTTCAACATACTCCATAGTAGTTAATCAATTACAAGTGCATTAATTAAATGTTTTGTGGACATCATAACAGTCTGAATCTTTTGGCTGGATGGCCAGCATTCTGACTGAATTCAAGCCAGTGCAAATCATGGCATAACAATAAACAGTAACTTACAGGTCTACAATGATGTTAGACTAGCTAAGCAAGAGCATATTTATTGTCACATCAAAGCATCACAAAGTATCAGAGCCCAAATGTTAGCAAACTATCACTAAAATGGTATTTGTACAAATTCCTTATTTCATCTAACTGTATGATCCATTCTGGGATGCTGGTAAATCAGTAATGCATCGGATCTTTCTCTACGTTCAGGGACGCCATTTAAATGTTTGAAACCATAATGGGCAACAAAAAAATATAAACATTTGATGGTCCTTTGAAAACCCATTCAGAGAGAATGTACTGTGTGCCACAGGAAAAGTGCATTTTAACTGGCGTGCCCATTACGGCCAGTTTAAATCTCAAATTTTCAATCAGAAATTAATGTCCTGATACACATAGCAACAGTTATTTATCCATTTCTGCTGCAGAAAGTTAGAAAACTCATTTTTCATTTAACTCATAAAAGATAAAACAAGAAATAAAAAAAAGTTGTCTTTCTGTAGAGGAACAGCAATAAAAAACACCCAACATTTAAGCACATTACCATCTCTATTTATAGATATATACACAATATGCCAAATAGCTAGCAAAACGCATAGCTGATGAACAGTCATTTTTTCCTCCAGATTTATATACCTGAACATTATAAGATTATGTACAGTCGGATAGATATCCACAGAAGTAGTTATCAGAATATTTGTATTTGGCTAAAAGTTATATAAAAAAGACAGACCATTTATTTTTCAAATACTTTCCAAATATATATTAAAAGTTGCCAATATTTCCATTAGCGCCAGGGTTGGAAGCTCTTTTTCTCATATTTAAAAAGTGAATTTTGTGATATTGACTGACGACGAAGGGCCTGACCTGTTCCCACTGCAGTCACTGCCTGCAGTGGAAGCTATGTCAGACCAAAGGGCAGCCAAAGATTGCAGTAAAATGTAATAGTACCTCTTTATTTTTGTCACAGGCCCTGCTCCAGCAGTGATACGTGTAGTTAGACTTGGGTCTCCACAGATCTCCCTTGACTGCACCGAGGAACTATGGAGATAGACGTATGTGCCCTTGCTGGGGGTAGATCCTCAGCTGGTGCAAATGGTCATACCTTCAATAGCTATGACAGTTTATACCAGCTGAAGATGTTCGCCCAGATCTTTACTGAAGTCCATGGGCTCAGTGTTGGTGCAAGGCCAGTGTGCATCACACTGCAGGATCAAGGCCGCTGTAGTGACAGGAAAAATGATTTTCATAGCGGAGAACAGACACAAGCTTTGGTTAAAAAAAAAACCAAAACTATAGTGGCTAATGTTACAGAAAAGGTTTAGAAGGTATGGGAATATTACACACGCAACACAATAGATGAGGGAATATGTATGTAACTTGCAAAATATGTGGGAAAATATAGTTTTCATGCTACCTTTATAAAGACTACAAAATTAGTGAGTTGGTCCGTAAAATAAAAACATTTCAATACATTATTTTTGAAATTGTAACTGAGTACACCCTAGAAGCATATACTTTTCTGGATAAATTAAAAAATATCGCCACTGCTGTATTTATATGGCTATCCTGCATTTGAGTGGATTGTGTATAAGCAAAAACCAGCTTAGACTGGTTAAGATATTATTTTACTGTACCTTTAAAGCAACAATGTTCTTAGCACATCTGACATTTTATTTTTACTCCTGCAAGGTGAAATATGTTACCCATTCACCAGAATGGTTGGACATGTTTTACAGAAGAAGCAACTGCCTGTAGTTTAATATTAAATGCAATACCTTTTTTTATTTTCCCATGTCTTCCTTTCACCTTCTAATCATTTCTCCAGTGGAGTTGGGCCCCTTCATGAGCAATATGAGAGATATATAGAAAAAAGTCTGGCTTTGAATTAATACAAAATACAGTAAATGACTGTATGAAAATGCATAGTTTATAGTTGTATACATTCATTCACTATGATCAAAGGAAGCTTCTTCTGCTATGCAAGTTAATCACCATCTATTTGCAACAAAACTACATTTTGACAAGCTTACATGAAATCAGTGACCAACATATATCTTGCAAATTAATGGTCACTGAACAGTGTTATTTGAGTAAAGGGTTGGCTACTTTTCTCTCATCGTTGTCTTTTTTTTTTGTGAGATACTTTAAGCATTTTGTCACTTCTAGGCTACACGATCAACTAGAACATACAATCTTCAGATCCATGATAGTGGATTCTTGCTAAACTTCAGGTGTGCCAACACTTCCGCATTTAGCCTGCTTTGTCTGGGATTTAGAACTATGCTGCCCTTATTGATACAGTGGAGACACAAGCCTTAGAAAAATTTGACCTTAAATATGGTGTTATGAGCTTGCTAGAAAGTGGCTTGATTTCAAATGCTGAAATTTTAGTACTCAGCATAGACTAGTGCTTCTTGCTTTTTATTTGTTTTTGGCAATGGCTGAGTATTTGAAAATGCTACCAAGTGTGCTTACCACTTACATTTCATTAATCCTTTGGAATCTAGCCTTTTCCTGTTAAGACTATCTATTGTCCTGAGCAACTCTGAACCTTCACTAGCACAGTCTGCAGAGTTAGCATTCCAACATCTGCGCCATCTATCACTTGTGCTTAGAATTGTTGCCTCACACATCGTAAGACTCTTTGAAAGTGTATTGGAAATATTTGAATTTAGCATGCAAATATATGCACATGCGGGCACAAAGAATCAAAATTGCATAAAAATTTTTCACACAAAGTGATAGCAAACGTCACAAAGGAATTTCGGGTTACCCCGATCTGTACATTCTTAGCCTAGCCCTAAAACCATTTTGGCAGCAGAATGCATGGAGGCATTGCTAATAATTATGGGCCTAATCCTGTGAATTGTAGAGTTCAGGATGCTTGCTGTGCATTTTACATGGATATAGAAGTGGGTGAGCAGATGTGTGTTGAGGGTTAAATCTACATTAAACTTAATTGTAACTGGGTGTGCTAACTTAGCTGCAGAAACTTGCTCAGTGGCAAAGTTGTTCTGTGTGCTGCCATGCAGGGGGGCTCCAGTTCAGAGCAAGTTTCACCAGCCTTGGGCAAGTGGAAGTTGGGTTTCCCAGACATCTTTAGCCTTTGCAGGGAAAGAAAACAGCAATATGACACATGGTAGGGATCGATCCTGTTTTTACTACTCAGGCAAAACAATCAAACCTGAGGTTTCAGAGTTTGCCAGGGTAACAGCTGCAGATTGTGCCTTTGCAGATCAACTAATACTGGTGAGTTAGCAGAGTATCAGGCTCCGCTTCAAAGGAAGCTACCTGTTGTACCATCATCTACTTATTCAGGTGGTACAGGTGAGGAGGAAGGAATGTGTGTGTATCTTTTGGAAGGAATTAGGGGTTCAGATTCCTTCTTCTTCCATGCTATAATCTCAAGACCTTCTTCAGAGCGTAGGGTGATCCTCAGCCAGTTGTGGTTGTGATACAGGAAGGGAATTTAGAAAGGATTTGGCCTTGGAAGGAAACTGAGGCGGCAAAATAAAGCGTTTTTCTTAGCCAGTTTGCTCTGGCTTCCAGTCACTTTAGACCCTAGTGCTCTGAAGTTCAAGGGATGATTTGGAATGAACACAATTTGGGTGAGGTAAACAATTAGACAGTGTTTATTTTCAGTGTGTTCTACAACACCTACACTGGGGCCTTTGATGATCCTTGTTTGCTTTTTAAAGCAACAGGTGCTCATCTTAAAGAGAAAAAAGAAAAAAACTTAAATCCAACTGCATGTAAGCTTTAGGGCCGTATATTGTTTTTAATGCAAAGAAAATTCGACATGGGGAGTGATGGAGGACAATAAGCTTTTAAGAGCTGATCCTGCAAATGTTTACTCACATGAGTAGTCATTGGCTTCTGTGATACTACTCATACTCATGTTTTAGTATCAGATTTCTCCATATTTCTGGATAAATTTCTAAAAATTATAGGTAAAAGCTCTGCAAGATGCTGGCAATAATAAAAAGATTTAAAAAAATCTAGTTCTCTTAATTATTGTTTAGTATATCAAAAAATACGTGGTCCAACAACTTGGAAAAAATATATACAAAGAAGTGCAGTGCTGAGTAGCTCTAATTAAAGATCACTTCTTTTGCACAGAGTGAGGCTATGTCTACACTGATGGTGGCAAAGTCGCCGCCGTCAGATCGACTTATCTGGATCGACTGAGCAGTCAGTGAAGACCCGCTCCATCAATCCAGAAGTCGACGTACTAAAACCACCTCCTCAAGTGGCGCAGTGCAGTGAAGACGGTGCACAGAAGTCAACGGGAGTTATGCAAGTACTTTGCATACTTAGCGTAACTCCAGTCGACTGCTGCCGAATCGCCGAGGTAAGTGTAGACCAAGCCTGAAAGAGAAAAATACTTTTTAAAAAATATAGTTTAAAAAAAAGCTGAATTGCTTCTTGAAACATGTTTTTAAAATTTCAAAATGACTTTAGAGTCTCCAAAGCATCAAGATGAGAAACACTGAACAGAGATTGATATTTTCCTATTGTAAGAAAACAACCATAAGAACATGTGGACTTGAATCCTGCAGTCCCGATGGAAGCAAAATATCTACTGATTTCATGAGACATTTTGCCTGCATATGGATGGCAAGATTGGGCCGATACTGTACTAATATTTGGTCTTTTGGCTTACACTAAAGCCATACCCAGTCTACTGCATATTATAAATATTCTCTTTCTGTGCATTAAAATATTACTCCTTTATTACAGAATAGGTCAGAACTTTTATTTAATTTGCTTCTTCATCGTTGTGGGTTGTTAAGAAACTTAGTGCAATTTGACATTGGTGAGGACAGATTTGTTCCTTTATGACATTATGGACTCAATCCTAGATACCCTTTTATGCCATTCTAATGGTACAGAGGGGCTGGAATGCTGTACTAACAAGCCAGCTGAGGAGTCCCCTCTGCATAAGGAATCCCAGATGCGCATAGAGCAAGTGTAACTAGCTCTATGCCACCTCCACCAGCCCCAGTGGCCATAGCTTGTTCCACTCCCATAATCCCAGCTAACATAATGGACATGGGGGGCCATTACAAACTGGCAAAATTTAGAGGCGTCTTAGACTTCCCTGGATTATACCATGGACCAAATGGCTGCTGGCAGCCCCTGCAATCGGGGGTACAAAGGTCGTTCAAAGCCACCCTTGCTGCTCACTCAAAGCCATGACAAATGGAGCCCTGGCACAGCTGAGGATGTGGTCATGTGTTTCATTTTACATACCTTTATGGCTAACCACTCTCCTTTCCTCACTTCTCTCTCTCCACACTCGCTTCCCAAATCAAATTAAATACTAATAGTAGGAGGGTGAAAGGTTAGGCCTCATTGTGCTAAGCATTGTACAAACACCAATAAGAGTCAGCTCCTGCCCGAAAGAGATTCCAGTCTAAATAGCCAAGACAGATAGATGGTTGGAGGAAGGTTGTATTGTCATCCCCACCAGGAGCACAAAGAGATTAAGTGACTTGCCCAAAGTCCCGCAGGAAATCAAAACTGAACCAAGATCTCCTAAATCCACAGTCCAATACCTATCCTCAAGACCATCCTTCCTCTCATAAATACTGATAGCAAGATCCTGTTTTCCAGAGTAATGTGGGAGAGACGCTACAGTTCTACTTACCCAGCTTTTTGGCATAATGTTGTTTTTAAAAAAAAAACAAACTTCTGGAGGAATGTCTAGTGTCAAGTGAAAACAAAGGGCCCTCATCCTGCAACCATTACTCTAACAATCCTTACTTGCATGAATAGTCCCATTGTCTTCAATGGGGCTGTTCACATAAGTAGGCATGTGAAGAGATGGCGTGATTGGGCTACAATTAGCTACAATGCTATTCAGTCATAACGATACTGACATAAAGCCTTGTAACACAATTGTGATTTGTAAAAATGAGTTGTGCAAGTGACAACTGTAATACACTGCAATTGTGTGATGGTAATAGACACGGCAGCGTCAGACCTCTTGGCTTTAGAGAAAATTCCCTCTAGTTTAATATGGACTTGAGACTGTGCAGTATGTGCTGTTCTCCCTGCATCCCCCAGAAATGTTAGTGCTAATTATTGTTACACTATCTTATTTTAAAATAACCCACAGTAGCTGTTTTCACTGACATACTCTGTACAAAACATCATATTAAACGCCATCATATTGATGTTTTGTGCATGAAACGCTCATTTTCATGAATTAATTTACAGTAGTTATTTAAAAATGTACATGTATACAAATAAGTAATGCCTTTTAATAAACATGCAAATCACATTTGCTTTAAGGTCCTTTAGAGGAAAAAAAGTGACCTAATCTAATAAATAATTTTTTTTGGTAAGTTTCTTGACTATTACATTATAAAAACAGTAAATAAAAGTGGGGTTGAGCACTGACGGAATCTTCTACTTAAAAGTTATTTGAGAATAGTGCAATATTTTGGCAGGAGACAAGAACCTCTACTCAGATTACAATGAGGAGGCCACAAGTATCTGGCCAGAGATGTGCTAACCAGACGTAACCAAACTAGATTGTCATGCTGCATACTGTAAGGTACAAGGTGTCTCGGTCTACTATGCCCTCCCCAAGGCATTAGTCACAGCTTTTGTGCGATAAGTAGAGATGGGCCCAAAGACAGCACTTCAATCCTACCATGCTCCAATTCTGAGGCTATTTGGATTCAGATCGTAGCTTCTTGACTCAAGCCTTCCTCAAGAAGTACATGCATAACTGAGTCTGCTCATTAACTTTCATCTAGAAGAAAGCCCCGATAATGTTCCTTTGAATGTGAAGCAACAAAACATTCTGCTTAACAGTTCGCTATTTATCTTAATCTTGAGTTAACATCGGGATTCTCAGAGCGAGGCAAATATATGAATTGGAGGATGGGAGAATGTGTCTTTTGTGTGGCTTAGGAAATGTGATATAAGTACAAGGCTGCACGATGTCCCACACTGAGCAATCTCTAATTATTTTGCTGGAAACTCAGAGTGAGACAGAGAGGGGCTATTCTCCTGTTCACCCACATGAAGAGTCTGCACTTGATCATTCTGAAGCTGTCATTTTGCCCACCCTGAATGCTACTTTCTCTGGGAGTTATGCTGCCATTGACTTTGGATGAAGCTGCTCCAGGGCACTCCTGGCTCAATTAATAGTGCCATGCCTACAGCTTTGTGGTTGGGGCAGAGTGAGTTTGAAGCAGACAAAATGGCAGTTCCCCAGCACTATGAAGTGGGGGTTAGATGTGGCTTGACAATAAAATATGCTTAGATGCCTCCGGTGATACCATCCTTCCTTGAGGAGTATTTCCAGAGTCGGAAGATGGGTTTCCCATGAATTACTTCAGCAGTTGAATGGTTTTTGGCATAACTTTGAAACGCTGGAAGAATACTATTTGGTAAGTGGATACATGATTGTGTGCTGCTAACAGCATTGTTGATCCACTAGGCAATATCTGATGTTTGAGGCCATCATGCAGTTTTTTTGTCTGGCATGGGCTTGTGAAGGCTACGACACTATCCAAGATGAAGCTTGGCACAGTTTTTGGTAAAATGGCAGTCCTTAGGCTGAGAGAACACTTCTCCAGCTTGCTTTGGATTTCATTAGTTTTCAGGTGCATTGGTTTTCGTTCCTCAACACAAAGCACATCACCATGGTACTACTCCTGCTCATGGAATTGCTGCAGACAATCTTTGATGCTAGTGGCATTACATATGTGAGGGATTCTGACAGCCAGGGTTTGATGGGGGGTAGGAATACCTGGCCATGCCATCTTTCCCCTGGCTCCAACCCTTCAATACCAGGAAGCAGATGGCGGTGGGGGGGTGGGCACAAGAACTGCTATGGTGGCTCTATGGCACTCAAAAGATTCCCTAGCCAGGGAGAATTCACAGGAATCTGGATCTACTGGCTTTATGGTTGCTTTGCACCGCAAGAGCAGCGCCCAGAATCCGGCTCCAGAGCCGTTCTTTTCGTAAACTATTAATGTTCCTTCCGTAACTGCTGCCTCAGGTTAGTAAAACAGTAAAATTAGATTTTAAAAGTTCAATTTTTTACTTTACTATATTTCATTATTTAAAGAGTGAAATACAGAATCAGTTTGACTTTCCGGAACTCAGTGCTGCGATGGATGAATTGCTAGCTCTGCAAGCGATGCTTAAATCCAGTTAAAACAAGTCATTTACACTGACATTTAAAATTCTAAAGACATTTTTATTTGGTGTAAATCCCCCCCCCCTTTCAAACCTCTAAATTGTGGGTCCTAACCTATGTGACAGTGTCCCTTTAATAAACTCAGTGAAAGCTGTGTATGATGAATAATACCAGAACATCTGTAAGGCTTGTGTTTTGATTGCTCCAGCTATGAAAAGTGTTTCTATCTGGGAACAATGCTCTTGCAAATGATCTTCCTGGGAAGACCTTTATACTAGCACGGGGTCCCACTGAAGTTTGAGCAGGTCACCTTGTAGGATCAAACTCAAACTGGTAAGATGCAGTATTTTATCTGAAAGAAGAAATCATTTCAGAAATCGTTGTCAAAATGTATGACTCCTTCACGCTGAATAGTTGTCAGTTTTAAGAAGAACTTTACAACTGGGACTATAAACACAGTAAAACCACCGAGAGCCCAAGCAAAATCTCTTTTCATAACATTGAATTCATGTCCATGGAGTAGACTTGTCTTCATGACACTGAAATGTTAATTTCAGACTAAATTATCTCTATTCTACCAAGAGCAACATTTTTCTTTTCAGAAAGACGTGTTTGATAGTCAGTATTTCTAACTTCCTTCCAGGTGTTTTAGATTATATCTTCTGCTGTTGTTCTGTAAAGCAACATCCCTCTGGGTTCACTCATGGAATCTGGGTTTTGTTTCACAGTTTTTAGTAAATTGATATAAAATAATGCCAACGTTGCTACAACTCTGCAGTGTTGCCTGCAGTAACCTACTGTTATTGATGTTAACTTTAAAAAGCATGCTTTGCACCACTGGTTTCTATAGTTTAGCCCTTTGTTTAGTAAGCAAGTTTTGCACCATATGAATAAGGCTGCTGTCTGTTTCCTTTTCAGTACAAATATGATGACTTCTTAAAAACACTAAAATCTACACGAAACAACAACAATCACAATGATACAAAATATTTGCATATTGCTAGTTTTTAGGTGAACTGACAAATTAAGAACTATGGCCTGATGCTTTGTTTCCTGTGCACCCAGAGTTTCTACTTAAGTCAATGGGCATACTGGGTGCACAAGCAATGCAGAGATTGAACTGTATGTCATAAGGTAAGTGACCTGTTTGTGTTCTGATAGGCTTTCTTTGAGTTTGATAGGGACTGGGCAACTTTGAACTTCTAAACAATGTCATTTTTTAAAAAGCCAGTTATCTGAACTAGACTTTTCTTAGTGTGAAAATATTCTGGATCTAAGACAAACAGCACAAAATTACAAATGGCCAGGTTGTTTTGCAATACACTGCAAAACAAGACTAAAAGAATAAGCTCACTGGAGGGTCCTGAGTCAGCAAAGCATGCAAGCAAATTTTGACTCTAAGCATGTGAGTAGTCCCACTGATGAGACTCTCATGTGCTTTAAGTGCTTTTCTGCTACTGAACTACACCTCTTCAACCTCTAATTAAGTTTGGAGGGGCCCTGCTCTGCACATTTACCATACCTACATCCAGAGAGAAAGATCAGTTTCTATCATTAACAGTGTCAGGATGAGAATTACTTAAAAGTTAAAAACTTTATTAAAATGTTTAGATACTTATGCACATGCATGATTTTACTCACTTGAGCATGTCTGCACAATTAGGTCCCTGGTCATGATGTAAACAGATTCTGTAAAGAGATTCTGGTAAGGAGAAATTACAACAAAACTAAAAAATAAAAATAAAAATGGGTTATTACTTCATGTACACATGGAGAAATTTGAGAACTGCATGCATTTCAATACAATCCAATTTGCATGCATGATTTGTGGTTTCATTTAAGCTGGCACCCGAACAGATACGAAAACAGCTTAGTTAAAAATATGTAGTCCACCATAAGGAAACTAGCACCTTGCAAACCCCAGTACTTAGTAGTTGCAGGCTAGAATGCTACAAAGTATCAGTTTTTGTTGTGAGCCACTTAGATGAACAGTAATCCCGCTGTAGATAACTAACACACCTTTAACTGGGTGATTGTGTAACGACAAGAAGACTTCATGTTTACAGTACATTCTGGAAAGCTTTATACAAATATTTAGACCACCTGTTATATCAGGTCATCGTTCAAACTCAGTTCCTCTACTTTACACATCAACTAAAACCCCTCTCCTTTTAATATTTGAGCATACACAGGGTTAAATACACTGTTAGCAAGAAAAGGTCATGTTCACAAATAAGCACTCATTTCTAATTTTAATAATTCAAATGCTAATATAGTCCTTATTTCATTAAATAATTCTGTCCAGAAAAATAAAATAAACTACATATTAAAATTCTTAGTAATTGTAGGTTCAAACAGACCTATTTTTTGCATCTACTGCCCTTTTATTTTCCCTGAGGAAGTCCATATGATTTATATCATTTTGTTATTTTTCTCAAGGTATTTCTCTATGTACACTTTTAGTAATTTCTGTTTATCTGAACATTACATACCAAATGCATTACTATTTGCTACTGAAATAACTAATTGACAAGGAAGATTTTGTAGAAGTCTTCAAAAGGGGAAAACTCAACGTCATTGATACAGATTCAGAAGTCAGGGATATCCCTATCTTCTACAGTAGAGTAGTGTAAAATAAAAGATAAAATTCTTAAGTTTTCTAGAGGGGAAAGATGATCTGTATATGTAATGTAAGAGCTCATTTGTAGCACTGGGTTAGATTTTAAGAATTTTGACATAATCTTGCAATCCTGATTTATGTGAGTAGTCCCATACATTAGGAAAGCTAAATTTATATTTCTATTGCTAATTTGTTTTTCATATTATTATTATTTCTTTATTTCTCTCAGGGAAACATACAATACTCATCTCAAACTTGGATGCAAGGTTTTTATCAGAATTTTTTTCTTAAAATTGGTTAAGGTTAGGAAAGCAGTTCTATTGAAATGTGGCTTGTCACCATGTTTGTCTATTCCCTTATGTGTTATCTGACAAGTTTATTCACAAAAAAGAGTTCTTACTACTGTCAGCAATGTGGCAAATACAATGGTACGGATAAGTGAGCTGTATTCTTCTTTCTGCCTGTGCATCATCAAAAATAGTGCCAGCTATCTTCTCACTGTAGAATCTCTTCGGATTGATTAGAGATGATCTACTGTATGAAGCACAAAGAACACAGCTTGATTTTCAGATAGTGAAAGAAATTGTCCTGCTGAAAGTTACAAGATACAAAGATTTTTGTATATGATGGAAATTGGATAAAGAAGTCCATGTAAAAAAGCCACTGTAGTACCAGCTGGGGAATGCTGGAGGCAGGTGCTATCAACTACAATTCAAGACACCACTTTTGCACCCTTGAAAAAGGCTTTTGAAGCACAAGGATCCTGCAGCCACCAGTGGCTTAATTTAGCATCTACCTTCTGTACCTAAACTGTCAGCTTGACTAGTTACCGAAATGGCTAATGCCGTACTTTCCTATTGTTTTCCTGATGGTGCTGTAAAACCCTTATGGAATCCCACAACAACACGAAGCTTCACAACAATAATGTTTTAGAACTATTTTTAGAACAGACAGTAACTCTGTACAAGACAAATCCTGGCAATCTGGGATTAAATCCATTACTCTATTCAGATTTCAGTTCCAGCCGTGCCACTGCTAGGTGAGTTCAATGAAGTGTAAATAGAAAATAAGATGCCATTTTATTAACCTCTTTCCAGCCAGTTTTTTATAATGAAAAGCAGTGTAATTCGTTCTTAGTGATGACCGCTATGCAGTTTGGTCCTATCAAGGGTGGGGGGATAAGATCTTATAACCTGTTAAGGCTTCCCAACTGGCCAGGACACTTCTGATTTCACATCCCTCTCTCAGGCCCCTGAGCAGCTGTCAGCATACCTATGGGAGAGCAATGGAGCTGTAGGGAAGCGCTCTAGGTTACATCTGTACATTTAACCCGCCACAACTTTAGGCAAGGTCTCTCTAGATAGTCCCTGAGCAGCCCACGGCAATAGAGAAAGGGCTAGTATGACACCATACTGCTAATGTAGGGTGTCACTCTCACCATATTGAGTAGAAGGTGAGGGAGCAGAGAGAATGGGGGAAACTTGAGGGTGTAGTAGAAATGAGTGGGACTGAAGAAAGAAAGAAAGAAAGAAGCTCAGGGTTCTGGGGGACCCCAGTTTGGAGTGACCCTTGGAGCTCACATATGCAAGCTGGTGGCCAGGCTACTACTGGAAAAACAGAGGTTGCAGCATGTAACATTGGTTTATATGCATGTTCCATAAAGATCTCTGCCTTCTTGCCAAATCGCTTATTGCGAACAGTCAGAGGGGGAGCAGGGAACTGATTGATCACTAGAGAGTCGGCCTTCAGATATTCCAATTAGGTGATTGCATTGCATAAAGTCTCCTGCCCTGCAGCCTGAACAGGTATGAAGCCTGCTCACCTTAGTCACACAGATAGACCCACTGGGCTTGTTTGCACCAGCCTGAATGGCAACTGATATCTGTGAAAAGCAGGTGTAAATATGCAAATCAGAATGGAAGAGTTTTGCTCACTTTGCACACCTGTAAATGACTGCACAAGGTGCAAGGCAATGCAGAATCAGATCCATTCGATGGAAACAGCTGTATGAATAAGCTTATCAGAATTTTATATATTTTCCATATTTGGCATTTTATACAGAAATAGCAAGACAAGCTAGTCGTGTTTAAAATTTGCTTGTCTAAAATTTCCCCCTTTTGCTTGAAATTTCCTGTTTCAGACTACTTTTCCCCAAGAAGACATTTGTTTTGCTGTAGCAGGAAAGTCACTTTAGCGAAAATTAGGGCCCAGTGGTATATCTGTTGATATAAAAGTCTGATAAGAACATGTCATACCAGCTCCTGTCACCAGCATCATTTCTACTAAATGGGTAAAAGAATTATATACATCCTTCAATTTTTATATTTTAAGGGCCAAATTCTGGCTGCTAGTGGTGTAGGTATACACCCACCAAAGAACCCAGTGCCAACCGTGAGAATGCATGATGGAAACTGGCCACCGGATTCTGACTCCTCTGAAAAATCAGGGGACACCTGATATACCTTCCAGAGGAGTGTGACATGGTATGGTTAATCACTGTACGGAAGTGGTCCATATATCAGCCAAGCACTTGAGCCAGGCAGTAGCCCATTCATGCAGCTTCTTGTAAATAATCTTACTCTTATGAAGAACAGAATGAAAGAGTGTAACTCTGGCTGGAGTTGGACAGTAACACAGCTTTGTCAGTGTATTTGTGGGTCTACCCTTCTAAAGATAAAGTTAGCAGTACGGGAGTGACTTTGCCAATGTTTATGTTGAGCCTCTGAGTATGCCCTCTGTGAAGTAGATCTTTCCAACAGCCAGAGCAAAGTGAGCTGGGTATACATGCAATTAATAAGGTCTGTGCCTTCTCTCTAACTCATTTTCCTCCAGTGTCTAGTGAAAGTTACAGCTGGGAGGGGCGCTGTGCCTGGTGCCAACCAGAATTTGCCCCATGGAGTGGAAATGGGATGATCTTATTAATATGTTCAATTATAAAGTGCCCCCTGCCAAGGTGCTTATGATGCTGTACATTTTAGACACAAATTACAATAATATATATAATTTAAAAATCCTCTTAAAATTCAAGAGATCAAAGCAAATATGGGAGAAGGGGAATACAAAGAGGGGAACAATGATGTTGGCGATAATAATAAATATGGGGCCAACAGAGGTCATTAACTGTTGTTTTACAAGCATCTTGAGAAGGTTTAGAAATAAAGAGGGATATCGGTGGAGTAACATCCACATTCTGCACCCCACCAAAGTAAAGGCACTGACAACAATGTCAGCATTTTAAAAGGAAGTGACTAGAAAACAGTTACAAGCTGCCAAGAGGTATTTCCCTAAAGAAATCTTAAAAAAAAAAAAAAAAAAAAAAAAAAAAAAAAAATCACAAAAATAAAAGCCATGACATATGACTTTCACCAAAAGATAAGTCAGCACAAACAATAGAGTGCAGATGGCTCTGTATATCCACCAACTTTTACCTTCTGTGGTATTAACAAAACAAAACATGAAATAAATTATCCTGGCTGGATTTCAGGGTCTGATTTTTTTAAATAGGTTCGGTGCACTGTTGTGCATAAAAATCAGGTAATTGTATGCATGCAAGTGACCTTTGCTAGCCACTTGTGCATGAAAATTACATGATCTGTAAACACAGTCACAGAAATAACACGCTCAAATTAGGCATGCAGTAGAGCAAATAATTTGTTTTAAAAAGATCAGGCTCTTACTATACTTTTGTACTTTCCATTCCAACATGTATTGCCTTTTCTTTAACACTAGTCTATATGCGTTTTAAATTGTGCACTTTTGTTCTTTAAATAGGCATAGGCAGCAATGCAAAGTAAGTAAAGCTGTCATGAGACTTTGTGATCGAATTTATCAGACTCCATGAAAAACAAGCCCAGCAGGTAATGGGCCAGTATAGCCCTATTAATATGATAGGGGCCTATGCCTATGTTTTGTTTTGGTTTTTTTAAACAGGTAGGAGTTGGTGATGTACATTCATACGGCATTTCCGCCTTACTTGATTTTCCACTAAAATAACTATTGATGTATAACCCCCATTTATCTAAGGATACAACATCAGCTCTCTAGATTTACAGTCTCTGACGGACTGAAAGCACTAAATACACCAAAGCACACAAACTCATCAAAGTGCTCTCTGCATGTAAGTTGGCTATTTCTGACCTCAGTGACTTTTGTTTTTTTAAAAAAAGACTTTACTTAACATATACATATGTTGCTCCACTGCTGCCGTGTTTCACTTGCTGGGATGATGCAGTGGGCGCATGTTTCGGGTGTTTTTGTTTTCTATACATTTTTTGCATAAATGAAATTTGACATTACTAATGGAAAGAATGTGTGACCCATTAACCTAGTAACCATCTTATATACAGGAGAAAAGGAACCAAGAGCTGAACTGCTGGGTTGGCTCACATCCCTGAATAGATATTACATGTAATCCAAATGGCTGCATTTACCAGTTCTTAATAGGGCTTCACAGCATCATGAGATGGTCATTGCTAGGAAAAGGGACAGATGATAAGAAAAGATACTGGACCCAAATTATATTCCTATATGTTTCAAAGATCCTTGAAACTCCTTCTCTCAAATCTTGGTCTTACTTGTAACTGAGATTTGCTGGTGATTTTTCCATCATTTCTTCTTCTCTGGAGCATTACAAACTAATTTAAAACTTAGCTCCACTGTTGTTCTGGTTTGTGACCACTTTTAAAAAAAATCATCCAGGAGTGCTGTTACATGTCCTTCTGGCAAATCCAGATTTGAATTCCTCAAAAAACACCCAAAATGAGGAATCTAACCAAGATCATTCACATAAGCAGAATTATTTAGCAGGCTCCACTCTTGGTACGACAGCTGTTGAGTGAACTGTAGCTTATATGTCTTAAGTGTTAATTAAAAATCTTTTAAAAAGAAAGCTTCATTTGGGGGCAAGAGACTTTGCTTGGTTCAACTGATACAGACGTTCACAGCATAGACATTGACACGGTTAAAAAACAGTCACGGGGAGCAAGTAGTTCACAGAGTTAGCAACAGGTGGGGTTTTTTTTGTTTGTTTGTTTGTCTTAAAGAAAAACACTAATAGCTGCTCTGGGTTCAATACTTGATAAGATGGTTTTTTGCTCTATTGCTCCATTGCTCCATACAGGTTTTGATAAGTGCTTCTCCTTGGCTACAAGTGCTTTGTTCTGAAATACACATCTGTTTAAAAGCCAGCATTGGAGGGTAGGCAGGGGTAGCTGCAGCCACAAGATCCTGTTATTGTACTCCCCATCCCTGGGTCCTCCGTGCTTCCAGTCTTTAGTCGATGAACCTTTGGCAAGCTTTCTTCCAACGGCAAGCAGTACACCACATATCTCGGTTCTCCATCCCATACACTTTCCGGCATTTTTTGCCCTCCCCTCTAGGTTTCCTGTCGGAGATAAAGGGACATCTAGTTAACAAGAGGATTTTAGCCATCCCTCATCACCACAAACCTTTAAAAAGGGACAAAATCATCTAAATGCAGTATGACATTGAAAGAGCCTGATACTTTCAATGGGATGTTTACTATTTTCAAGTTAGTAGGATTCTGCTGAAGTTGTCTGACTTGGAGTGGAGTGAAACCTGCTATTGAATGATTCACCTTCCCACTCCCCCCTCTGCTATAGTTTTCAGAGAGTAGCTGGTGGGCCTGTTCTTTTATATTGCTTCAAGGGCTCAGCAAGTAGGCCTCTAGCCCCAGTCCTTTGTAAGGCATGTGAGAGGAGTAGGCAGTCTGCCTTCTTCTCCCCTCCTATTCATGACAAACTAAGATTAGAAAATATTCTTCTGGTTCCACTGATGCATCTTTCAGAGAATCCTGAAAATTAGCAACCAGAAAGATTTATTAGATCACGTTGTCCATCTCTGCCAATCCAGAACTAATCCCTATAGTACATATAGTTCTGGAGCCACAGATCACCACGCAGTAATAGAAAATCACAACTATTATTGCTGTGTTATCTGGAGTACATCAGGCAAGAGGTTTACGGTACACACATTTTGCACAGATGTAGGCATTGCATTTAGGGGAAAAGCCACTAAATTCAGAAAACAATCTACATGCTCTTACCTATCCCTGGATTTACTTTGACTCTCACTATAAACAGACTAGTGTGGTATTTGACGTGATAGAAAGTAGTGAATGTTGGTTTTGTTTTAATTGTAGCTCTCTGTAAGTCACTTGATATTCCAAAGCTAACACTGCAGCAAGGATTGATTGTTCAAGATATGTGACTACAAATCCTAAAGAACAAACCACAGTGTGGAATAAATGTCAGGATAAGCTTAAAGTAACTGTTAAAATGGCACCTTCCTATTCAATATATTTGCATCCTGCGGGCTACATTTAGCCCTAGTGTAAGCAGTTGTAACTTTAAAGTAGCTGAACCATTACACTAGTACCAGATTTGTCCCTGTGAAGATTAATATTGTAAATACTTCAGAACATCTGAAGGAGCGTTACCTGGATTCTACTCTGCCTTCTACATCAGCAATACAAGTGGCAGCAACATTTTGATTACTGAAAATTCACTATTTGGAATAGCGCACAAACCAGGAATAACCCAGCCAAATCCTAGGCTGAGTTTGTAGTGTATGTAATTAGGAAAATCATTTTTGTCTGGTAAATAGAGCAGATTTCATCTGGAAGACCTGAAAAACTATAAGCAAGGTATCTCCTTTTATGTCATTTTAAGTCTCTTCAGAGTACAATCAAACTTGGGGTTATTAGGAATTAACTTGTGTCTCTTACAGTGTTAGAAATTTACATGCCAACATAGGATTTTGAACATAAAATGCAAAAACGGTGTCATGAATTTATGTGGTACCTGATTCAACATCTGTTGACTTCAAAAGAGGTGGAGCAAGCCCACAGCCAAGAGCAAAGTGTGAAACCAAAAATATCTTGACCTATATTATCTGTTGTAAGATACGTTTTCCATGGTTAGATGAATTAAGTAAAAATACGGCATGAATGGTGATGAGCATGGAAATATCCCTGGGTCCAAGGGAAAATGCAAGGCAATGTAGTGAATTTTAGTGAAATTCAGATCTGAACTGGAACTTCATGGGTCAGATTCAGCTGGGGTATTGCCTTATAGCATGTTTTTTGAAACTCCCAGTGATTAAATTCCCCCAAAACCTTTACTGTCTGTAATAATGAAAGAGAAAAAAAAGCGCCTATTGCTGTTGTGGTCTATTAAAAGGAAATGCACCAAAAGACAGGCAGTGCCAGTCTTCTGATTCTGGGCATTTGATTCTTCTGTACTCCTGCTGCCTACAGCCTCCCTCCCAACGTTGAACCTACTGCTTTGTCAATAGGAGTTAATGGTCTCATACCTTAAGCCAAATGATGCTCTGGGTGGTGATGAGAGAACTGTGTGGGTCTGTTGTTTCAGCTCTCCAGTCCCTGCAGGACGATTATGAGTTGGTGAGACCTGACAACACACACAACAATGCAGGTTATAAAGCACACATGTATGTACATGCAATATAAACCCATTATTTGGCACTGCAGTTGACATGTCCACCACTGGCTGTTTCCTAGGAAATCCCAGATCCTAGTGCATGGTGGGAAAGATATTCAGGTATGGTCGGTATGTGACATCTAACCCTCCAAAAGTTAGGGGGTCCGTTCTGAAAAGTGTCCTCATAGCTTTATCTGCACGTGATGAACTTCCTTCCCTCTTCCTAAACTCCAGAAGCATGAATAGAATAAACCAGAGCACAGAACAACATGATTGTGTATTTTGGGAAATAAAGAAAACTGATGATTGAGTTTTTCTTTTTAAGAGCTCTAAATAGTTCTCACTATTTGAGACAGTTAGTAGTGAATGGTCATGATGAATAGTTAATGACTTCTCATTTGATCAGGCACCTAAGTCAGGGGAGGGGATCAGAAGGTGTTACGTATTACGGTAGTGTGTGATTTACACACCTGAATCCCTCGGACAGCTGCATCAGTGTGGGGTTCACGCTGGAGGGAGCACTATAACTGTGACCAGAGTCCTTCCCTAGTGGTTCCACCAGGGATGACAGTTCTAATTTATGAGTTCCTAGGAAGCCTCCTGGCAGAGGCTGCCAAGGAGATGTACTGAATCATCATCATTGCCCATGCCTTCAAAGCCTCCTTAGCAGTCTTCCCTTCTTTGGGTGGCTCTGGGCCCCTGGCAGAGCAGGGTGGTGGGTGGCTTTTGCCCACACACACCCTTTCAAGCAAACCTACTACAAGGGCCTGGCTGTGGGCAACTCAAATCAAGTAGGAATATAACTTAATACCCACCTTGGCCCGAAACCTTTCCTATGAACTCTGACCTCTCTGGAAGTTATTCTGCTCCTGTGTGGAGGAGATCAACGTAAAAGACATCTACAAGAACCCTAGGCGGAGTTGTTAAATGTCTGTGATGTCTCTGAATGCTAAGTTTGGTGTACACAGAGAAATGCGTTTTCCTTAAGGTGTTTCTGAACATGGAGATTACAGTGCTCTTGGGCTTAGATTCCAACACATCACTGCAGATAGTGCAAGTAACAGTCCCTTATAAATTATCATTTTTCACCACTGCCTTTTTGAACTCACATGCCATCCATTCTGAAGAATTAGACCTGACCTGACCAGGGCAGGGAAACTGCATAGTCTTTGTTTCAGCCTGGCTAACTGCTTTCTGCCAACTCCACTGCTACAAACCCATAGGGAATTTTTGTAACGCTGCTGGCATATAACAGACACAGCTTCTACATTCCCTCGCATCTGTTGAACAGAAAGCTCTTATCTACCTGCAGGCACAGCAGAGAACAGTCTATTCAAGGAAAACTCTGGTTTACAGCAATAGAACAACTAATCATTTCGTCTGATTTCTGATGAGATTCTGCTCTCAGTTACGCTGGTGTAAATCAGGAATTACTCCAACCAATTAGTGATGTGGCTGATTCTAAACATGGCATGTCACCATATGCAATATGGTAAATACTTGATTGAAAACGATGCCTACTAACCACGTTTGCCCTTCCTGGAGTCCTAAGATGGCCCATGGCTGCTATTCTGTAACCAGTTAGTTAAACTGTTGTGCCATGTGGATGGAAGTATGCTCGCACAACTGACTTGGGCAATCCATCTTCCTCCCAGCTCCCTGTGTGGCAGGACATCCCAGAGTGCATTGCCCAGGTCCTGCTGGTGATGGTTTGTTTGCATGTTCTGCTAAGTTACTGGGGTAGAGGCTCAGACTTTACCAGAATGCTCCGATATACACAGGCAAGCAGGAAGGTGTAGTGCACAATCTCAGTTGATAAATGGTTGTGTTGGGGTGGGGGGAAGCTGTTGTTTCAGTAGAATTTAACTGTGTTGTTACAAATGGATCAGAGGAGACTGTTGATGTTTGGTTACAAAAACACAGTTTTACTTGTGTGGACAGCTCAGCTGAAGTCTGTAGCCTATTTTTGCGCAATGGTTTGGGAAATTGTTGGCACTATGCTGAAATGTTCCAGTATGCTTCTACTGAAGACTATCCATCTTATGCTGGGTGTATCAAAAATGCAGCTGCCAGGGAGATGATTATAGCTCCCTGCTTCTCTGTCCCAGCCTTGATGCAGTTGCATTATGCCGGGCAGTTGCACTGAACACCACCTGCTCTATATGATCTTCAAGCTGGGGATTGCCAGAGCGCTGTGTGTTCCAACCACTTCCCCAAAATGGCCCTACACTGGCAGCTAGAAGGAGGGAGGCATCAGAACTGGTTTCTCTCCTGTTGGGGATGGCCTCCATCATGAGTATTTGGAGAAGAGAACTTAGAGAGAAGGTTTCAGCTCCTGATTCTACTGGGAATTGTACTCATGGAAAATCCAGAGGGAAGGTCTATATCAATGAAATCCCATACTCACAGATTTTCTCTGGTTCCACTCCTCGTTTCTAAAGGGCTGCAATGATTTACCTTCATGGCATAAAGAGTTTGATTCTACACAGCAGAGATGCACATGTGATGTTGGCAGACCAGGTGCCAGCTCCTGCCAAGGCCCCTGGACCTTACTGAACACTGGCAAATGCGTAACTGGAAACCAGTATGGCTCACTGGTGTGTTAGTATTGTTAAAAAGATATTAGAGTTATAAGAATGTGTTCAGACTTCATGAAATTCTTGTAGGATGCGGCATGTATTAATCTGACTTATAGTATTGGTATCCCACGTTACAAGATAATATTTAAGTTTTTGCTCTGTAAATATAAAAGTTTGCTAAAACTATAAAACCCCACAGGCAATAGTGAAGCATTACTAAGAGTGAAATGCTAGTTTACAACAAGAGGTGTCACCTTCTCCTCAACAAAAGAAGGCTTATTAGCTACCATCCAGACAAACCATTGTAGAACATCGGTTGCCACAAACTTTGCTGATTGCTTCCCCCATGCCCGTGAAGAGGATATGTGCACAAGCCTTTGTCTCATCACAGCTTGAATACTGGGGGAAGGGCATAAAAAAACCCTGTCAAGGAGGAATTGTTATCACTATGCTGCTTGGAATTCAGAGGAGGCAATATTTCTAAGCATAAGCAAAGGATCCCCAAGCTGCTTGACTTGTGTTAGTCTTGAAGAACCTATAGAATATGCATATTATAGCAGCTACTATTATCTTTTGGAACCTAAGACTGTATCTCGTGTGTGTGTATGTTTACCTGCTTTAATCTTGTATATAACTTATTTATTTTTCTTAATTAATAAATCTTTAGTTAGTATTATAGGATTGGCTATGAGCATTGTCTTTGGTTTGAGATCTGAAGTATAACTGACCTGGGTAAGTGACTGGTCCTCTGGGACTGGAAGTAACCTGAATATTGTTGTGATTTTTGGTGTAAGGAAATATCTCAGTGGCGTACTGTGGGTCTCTGGCGCCTGGGAGCCATACTTGCATTGGCACCCTGCCCCCTCCCCGTCAGCAGCGCCTTGCTGGGGGGGGGGGGGGGGGGAGAGGTGTCTGCAGGCCTGTGTCCCACTCTTCCCCATTCCCCCCTCCCCCCCGGTTGGCAGCAGCGCCCTGTGAGGGGGGGGCGGGTCCTGCGGACCTATGTCCCACTTTCTCCCCCCGGTCGGCAAGAGCACCTCACGGGGTGTCTGCGGGCCATGTCCCGCTCTTCCCTATTCCTCCCCCCATAGGTGGCAGCATCAGCAGCGCCCCGCCAGGGAGGATGTGTGTGTGGGGGTCTATTTCCCGCTCTCTCCCTGCTGGGGGGCGGCGGGATAGGCTCTGGTCCCTGTGGCTCTTTCCTTGTGCCCAGTGCAGGGGTGGAGGGGCCAGGAGGACACCCTGACTGCCTGCGACAGGGGGCGGCTCCTCCTCCGAGGGCCTGGCTGGCGCCCCTCCCTAGGCCGGTGCCCAGGAGCATGGCCTCCCCCCGCTCCCCCATCTCTGTACGCCATTGGACTATCTCAAAGGCAGACTTGCCCGAGTGACAAGATAAACTGGAGTGCCCAAGGGGACTGTCTGACTCCATGTTAAGGGTGTTAGAGTGCTTTACGGGTTCACGCTTGTTACTTGGTTGGTGAAATCTAATTACAGAACAGACAACCAGTTTGAGGTGTGTGCCTTGTTCCTTGGCAGTCTGCCCTGAGGAGTGGTGAGACAGGCGCCCACAACTAATTTGAGAATCCTGTCCCTGGAGTTTCAGCATGAGCCAGGGTCAGAGCTGCACTTTAGCTGTGGGACAGCATCAGGGTTCAGTCGGCTTCGCATATGCTGACCGGTGGTCACCTAAGCAGCAGCTTTGAGAATGTCAGTGGCGCCTAAATGGTGTATTTAGGAGGCTCAAGAGCCGGAGAGGCATTTAAGTACCTTTGAGGATTTGGCCTGAAATCTCTAGTAATCATTAGCTAGGGCCTGGCCAAAACACTGTGTGCAAAGTCCTCTGAACTGCATTATGTGCTAAACATTAGTAATTAACAACAATAAGAACAAGAATGATGGACTATATTGCACTGCTTGGAATACCCTTTTTTAATAGTAGTAGCCTGTAGGCTCTCTTAGCTGGAAGAAGAGGAGGAAAACAGCCACCGTGTCTTTAAAATATTCATGTCCATTTCACCTTATTATATATTTTATGCCTATTAAGAATTATAAAACAGAGAAATGTGTCCTTGTAGTGGTGATGTGTGGTTGATTTAGGTTTTTATTGTTTGGTTTTTTTTGCACTAACAACATTTGCAAGATTGCAAGGAGAAAGAGGGATAAAAACAGTCTATATGGCCCCCAGAATGGCCTATGATTGTGCTTTCAACATTGTTACTCTGGGTTTTTAGGAGGTTGTTTTAAATTACACTGTAAATCACTGGCATCTTCTTATAATTTCCCAGAAAATGATTATTTGTTTCTTAAATTCTTTTGGGAACACTCACTCACTATAGTTGCAAGATCAATGTTATTGCTTGAAGTCAACTAAATACCTACATGTCTAGTCTCTTCCTTTTAGTGTCTGATTTACAATGTCGCTAATTGCATTCTTGGATTCCCAATACTACTGGCGCCAATTTCTGCTATGCCACAAAAGGAGCTAGTTTAATAATTACTCTATCAACTGTATTGTTGTGAAATCGAATTCCGAGAGTACTTTACGTGTGGCAGGCTCTGTCGAGGCACTCTTGTTCAAATTGCTGCCAGCATGATGTCTTTCACTGTTAGTTGTTCCTTGATGGAATTTAATAAATATTCATTGGCAGAGTGCAGTGTAATTGATTGAGCCACTTTCATTTTTATCAGCTCTGTAGGAGACCACTGCCATGGCAAAAAATCTCCAAGACTTGCCAGAGGTTGACAGTAAGAAGCTTTTGTGATTCACTTTGTGAAGAGAGGAGAGGGAGGCTGTATCTGTTATCACCGTGTCTAATATACGTTGTCAGAAAAAAAGCCTTATGTGACTCTCTGGATGGTTAGTGTGCATTATGTGATAAACTGTGAAAATTCTGATTGTGTAATTTGAAATGAAATGCTTTGATATCCAACATATAAATCAGATTGCCATCTGATCACAAGCCTGATTAACATTTTCTATAAAAGTTAAAATAGGAATACACTGGACCTATTTATTTACTATTTATTCAACAGCAGATTTTCTGCATCTTAAAAAGAAATTAGTGATTTTAATTTAATTTCTGATACACACTGGATTACATGCCTGACACCTCGTATTATCTAGTTCCCTCTCCACTATTCAGATCCTTATGGTTTGATTTTTATTTTTTTTTGGATGGGTTTGCTGAAAGTCTCTCTATAATTAAGCAAAAGGCCTGATTCAACAGTCCTTACTCAGGCAAAATTTCCATTTAATTTCACGAATTTACCACCACAATGCCCTGCGAGTATTTTATAATCTTTGTCAAAGTTGAACTTGAAATCTAATACTGCATCATTAACAATCAAATGCTAATAATAAATTGGAACTCTAATTTCAATATGTACTAAGTGCATGTTTTTCATATAAAAGCAAAATTGTCCCTTGTGAAATCAACAGAAGTGTATGAGTGCATGAATGTATTTGAGGCTAGAATCAGGACTTAAAACTACACCATTCAATTTTGTCAGGAAAATTAATTATTTTCTTTCCTTTGTATAGAATTTGCAGTGTTCTAACTCCTGGATATCCGCACCTCTGTTAGCGTCTTTAAAATGTAAGTACCTTTCTAATTAGCCTTCTAACAGAACAATCAAATTGATGGTTGCCTCTAGTTTTACAAATAATCCTTTAGAAATATAAACAATGGACACATGCAATGGCAAATGCAGAAGATTTTACAGGCACTGCAGCTATCCACTTCATTCTTTTGTAAGCAGATACTTTGAAAAATATACTACAAGACCTAATTCTCCACTTGTTTACATATTGTAAATCAGGAGTAACTGCATGTAAATCAATGGAGTTATAAAGTAGTGTAAAATAGGTGTAAAAGGAGAATTAGGACCTGTGGGATTTTATCTATTTCTCTTTAACTCCCACTCTGTTGCATTTCATTTCAGTCATAAGAGCATTATTGGTAAGTTTTAAATCTTTCCATTGCTTAGGTATCTTTTTTGTTCATCTTCCACTTACCGGAATGCCGGTGAAGGTAACTGGAGGTGACTGCCAAGAGATGCTAAAGCTACGGCCATTGGGAGTGAACTTCGTTGACCCTGGAATGTTCACTGGAGGAGTGGCCTGTTTAAAAAGAAAATATTCCAGTAAAAAGAAGTGTTCCTCTTCCAAAGCATTGCAACAAGATCTTTCGCTCTTTGTAATGGCAAATCAATCAGGTTTTTAGCGGCTCAAAATAATTCCACAATTCCACTCTGCCATTGTTCTCTGGGGGAATAAGCATGAATAGGGCAGCAAAGAAAGAACAACATCTTTATATGCAATCATTATTTAATTGGGCTCAGAAAAAGGTGATAGCTCTCCCGAGAAATGGCCTCCATAAGAAACCTTTAAAAGCTCAGGTCTTATAATAAACAACACTAGGTATGAACTCAGAAATCTATGTATAAAAGGGTTTTTTTTTTCCCTTTTGAAACTTTTCATGAAGGCAAAATTACAATAAACCTTTAACATACTTCATCATGCATTACTTATTTAAAACCAGGTTAAAAATCAGAGAACCAGGCGAAAGATTCTAGCTTGCTGGCTTGTTCCACTGAGCACACTAAAAACGGTGACCAAATTTCTAAATATCTATCCTTTTTTTTTGGGGGGCACTTCTCTTGTCTATGTACTTGGTGTGAAAGCTTTTCCATTAAAAGGACAATCCACATTTTACTACACCACAATTCCATAGCAGGAAAAGTCCCATTTTTATGTGTAACACAAAGTCTTGCTGTTGCCAGTAAAAAGAGAAATAACTTTGTCATTCTATTGACAATGTAAATCTTTTACTGGAGCATTAAATAAGCATGTCAGGGAATCTCTAGGAAGCTGGCATTTTGCCATAAAATGAATCTATTTAATAATTTCCTCCCAAAACTGTCTAATTCCTGGACACAACCACCACATGTGCAAGTATGTTCCCCCTTTCCCACCACATAAAGAAAGTTCTAAAAACTAGCATCTGGCAAACACTAACAAAATCTTTAACTGGAATGACTGCAAGCCCAGTAATAAGCAAAAACAAATATAGTACTTTAAATTAATGTACTGTCTGGTTGAAACTACTAAAGAGTGGAAGGAAAGAAATTTCAGATACCAAAAATGGTTAATGGTCAACAATGTGAGGCAGCTATTCTGCAATGAAAAGATAAACGTGCTGAAAAACAGCTTTCCGTACTACAAACAGTAGGCTGAAATCATTCTCAGAATTTAAGGGCAGTTATTGAAAAAATAAAGCTAAATCAAGATTTTGAAAAACAACACTACTGTCCTCTCAGCTCACTCATTTTCTTTCCACCTCGGTCTTATAATGTGCTCATCACATTGATGATAAGCGTCTTTCTTTTGAGGTGCCTCTTCTCCCTATGGGCTATTGGAACCTGGATAAAACTCTCCTGAGGTTCTTGGGTTTTCAACCTCAACATCTTCTTAAATCCTTTCTTCTTTTATACAGTCAGTATTGCACAATTTGTTTCCTCTCTGCTTAGCAGGGTGAATGAGTGGCTGCCTTTAGCACTGGTTTCCAATGCCTCTTGTGAATCAACTTTTATCGTCATAAAGGTTCTTGTTTTACATTTAGACCATTTAAAAGTGAGCTTTCCTTCCATTCTTCAGTTGTTTCAACCAGGCACTATCAATTTAAAATACCGTGTTTGTTTGCAGCCACTCACGTTCTCTGAGCATCTTCCTCCCTAGGCTCACAGTCATGTTCAGCAGCAGGGATGACAATCTAGAATATTGCGGACTCCTGCACAAGATAGTCCTCAGGACAGATAAGCACTTTTCTAAAGCCAGCCTCTGGGATTTCACAAAGGGAAAAGGAGCAGGACTGTGTGAACGATAACATCTATGGCAGCTAAGGTCTGTACATGAGTAGCTGCTGACATATCTCAGAGAATCAACGCAGACACACATCTTATCTATTGGTAGGAGGCCATCAGCCAGTGAGGTCAGTACAATCTGTGCCATATCCATGCTGAAAGCCTGACTGAAAGTTATCAGGGAAATCTGGTAACTCCCAATTATACCAGAATTGCTTTATCACAACCTTTGCAATAATTTTCCTTAAAAAAGGAAACTTTGAAGCCTGAAGATAATTGGCAAGATTAGCATATCAAGTGGCTAACAGCTTGTTTGAAGGGAAGATGGTGTATCCACTAGCAATATTCTGGAGCACTGGTTCAATGCTCTCTCAGATAGTGTCATCACTTCTATTATGAGAGACCTCCAAGGAAAACCCTAAGTACTGACCAAGCCTATCTCCATTTGGCTTGTAGCTAACATCCAGCTAGAGGTGGTCTCACTAATAGATATCAGATCCGAGGCTTTTCGTTTGTGCAAAATACAAATATATGAAAAAGTTATTACATTTATTAGATGTGGTAAGAATTCATTTTTCCTGTCCGTAAGCAGGCCATGGGCCCCAATACTTCAAAGCCTATATTTTTCTTAGAAATTACATGGTGTCCAAGAGATCAAAGCATGTCAAAATGAAGAGTTTTCAAAAGCTCGTTTCTAGCACATTTTTACAATGAATGCATGCTGTGTGAATTAAGTTGGAAAGTTCTCTAAAAGAGCCTGGAATCTGCTTGGGTTTTTTTTTTTTTTTTTTGGCCATTTGTAAAGAATTACCAGTAAGTGCAGTGGATGTTATAACCTTTTTATTTTTCCTGCTCAACCACATATATGCAAAGCTGCCCACCTCACAATAGACAAATAAAAAATGGAATGGTTTCTGGCAGCCATGGGACTCGTTGTGCAGAAAAATCCAATATGGGCCAGGCAGTATCAGTCTCCCCCAGTGTCTCTCATACAAAAAAAATTATCCAGATTAGGTAAATTGGTTGTTAAACTAAAGCAGGTGAGTAATCACTAAATTCTATTATGTAGGTTAGTTTATCATCCCTAATTTTACCTGGTAAGCGTGATCCGTGTGTACGAGGTAGAGGTTGGTAGGAGCTGAGCGGCTCAGAGGTGTCATCAATTTAGTCTCAGTTTTGGCACATGAAGTTTCAGGACGGTTTGCATCTTGGATGGGAAAAGGAGGAGGAGGAGATGCTAGAGATGGAGAGCCTGGAGAAAGGCTGCTTAAGCCATCAGCTACTGAATCTGTGTTGAGCCTGATTTCTGTGTAGTAAAAATCTTCCTCTCCATCACTGTAATCAGACTCTCCTACACGTCTAAATCAAGAAAAGACACAGAACACGTATTACTATACTAACGCAACATTGCTGAACTTCAAGGTTAATTTTTAAAGTCCTGGATACATGGCAAATAAATTAAATATATGAAAATTTAAGCTTCAGCTGTGCTTACTTTATAAAAAGTGATGTGCACCATGTAAACATTTTACTCATTTGCAGGGAAGGGGTTGGGAGAAGTCTTGTGTAGTCTTTAGAGCAGGGAACTAGGAATCAGGCTTCTGCATGGCCTTCGTGACCCTGCTGCTGAATTATTTTTTTGGCTCTGGACCCGTTGCAGAGTATTGGTAGAACTAGTAGAAGTGATAGCAAAGGTGGGCAGTATTTCTACTAGTATTGAAAGCCACTTCCATTAGCTTGGAATGGAACTTTGACTCTACAATGAGAGGTGCCTTAGAAATCCCCAAAATGGACTGTGCAGGCATCAGTCATTCATCTGTGGTAAAGGCTCTGTTGAAATTTCAACTTTAAAATGATTAAATCCCTTTGTTACATATGGAAAACACTGCGTTGCTGCACCAAATTTACCCCACTTACTCTTTGGGTATGTCTACACTGACAGTGGCAAAGTCGCCACTGTCATATTGATCTTTCTGGATCGATTGAGTGGACAGTGAAGATCCGCTTAATCGATTGGAAGTTGACCTAGTAAAACCACCTCCTCAAGTGGTGCAGTGCAGTGAAGACACCACGTAGAACAGAAGTACAGCAGTTGATGGGAGTTATGCAAACTACTCTGCGTAGCTTGTGTAACTCCTGTCGACTGCCGCCAAATTGCCAGGTAAGTGTAGACTAGGCCTTAGTGTACAGACTGAGTTTTCAAGAAAGTTGGAAATTTAAGAGTTTAGGATTTAGAAGCAGATAAAATGATTCCTTTTTTAAACCACTCTGTTGGTTACACACGTCATATTTCCAAGCTTTTCTTTGCAACCAGACCAGATGTGTGTAGGGAGTGGGAGATAGTTGTTTGTTTTTTAAATGACAGCTTAAATTCTGATGTAATCACTTGACTCCAGAAGCTGGTCTAGGGTACCCATGCCTTCACCTGGCCCTGCTTGTGTGCACGTTGAAGAATCTGAACACGCGTTAGTACCAAATCTCTTCAGACTTGCAAAGGACGATTGTCCTCTTACCCAAGATGAATGGTCCGGATGTGTTTCTGAATCCCTGCAGCTGTGCTCAGTACCTTTCCACAGTTTTTCCAAAGGCATTTGAACATTACCTTCATGGAGTTCTGACAAGTTATAAGAAAAAGCAGTTTTTAAAAAAATATTCTATTATTCATATGTTCACATGAAAGGTAGGAAAAAATACAGATATATACCATCATTATGTGTTACTCCATCATAAACTGGGCCAAATTCTGCTGCCAGTTACACCAGTGTAAATCCAAAGTATACTTGTTTACACTGGTGTAATTCCACTGAATTCAATACAGCTACTCTGGATTTACACTGGTGTAATTACAGCAGAAAGTGGGATCCCTCTGGCATAAAATAAATACTTCTGGGATTATTTTGCAAGAAAATTTAGGACCAGATTCTACCCCTAATTAAAGACCTTGCAGCCCATTGACTTCAGTCAACATATATGGCAAGGGTGGCCAAACTCACTGACCCCTTGAAACCTCCCTCTTCGCTGGGCAGAATCCTCTAGCCCCACCACCCTGCCACAGGGCAGAAGCGCTGAGCTCCCCAGAAGCTCCGAGCTCTCCCCTAGGCAGAGAATGGGGAGGGCTCCATGAACTGCACATAAACTGTAAAAGAGCCGCATGTGGCCCATGAGCCAAAGTTTAGCCACCCCTGCTAGATGGGGTGAAAAGGTAGAATCTGGCTCTTGAACACTTAAAGGGTGAGCTGCCTGATTTTCAAAGGAGCTTAATAACCAATGACTTGCATAGGAACTGTGGGTGCTCAGCATCTTTGAAAATAAGGCCACACATACAAATAGTGTCAAGTATAACAAAGGGCCCCCTCCAACAAACCCACTAACTTCGTAGAATGATAAATTTTGAGACTGGATCTCATGAAACCCTGCCAATTCTCAAGAATGTACTGCTTTCCCCAGCAGAGGCAACAGAACAATTCTATAGGAATTGTTTTATTGTTATAGGCACCTTCTCTTCTCCAAATTAGTGAGTACAAAATATTAAGCCAGTCACGCGACTGTCTGATCATTCTTTAGTACTCTATAATAATCCCTCCCACTCAGACATAAGTAAGTGATTTGATGGAGAACAGATTGAATTTATGGCAAAATATAAATATTCAACTTTCTTGAGGACTGGAAGTGGAGGACATGACATTTTCTAAGACATGACTTCATGAAGCTGGGGTAGTTTGACACAAACTGATTAAGCATTCTGTCACTCCTAATTGGTGAAGTTATCAATTGCTCTATTTTTACATTTACACTTTGTGGTCTGACAGTGCTAACCAACCAGTAATTAGAACATAAATATTTTTCTCCAAAGTGAAAGATCACAGTCAGGGCGAGTCTACACATAAAACTAACAGTGGCACAGCTGTATCGGAACAGGGAGAGAGCTCTTCTGCCGACATCATAAAACCACCAAAAAGAGCAGTGGTAGCGATGCCAGCAGGAAAGCGTCTCCTGCTGACATTGCGCTGTCCACCCAAGTGCTTATGCTGGTAAAACTTATGTCACTTGGGGGTATTTTTTCACACCCCTGAGTGACAAAAGTTTTGCCGGCATAAGTGCTAGTGTAGAGAGAGCCTCAGACAAGTATTAACCAGGGACAGAATGAAAAGATAGGAGAAAGTGAATTTGCTATAGGTGAACCCTATGTAATATCATTTGTTATACAAATTTGATGTTTGTTGTACAGGCCAAAAACTGCAAGCACCAAAATCAAGTATAAAATGTTTGTGGAGCGTATGTAAAATATGAATAATGGAACAGTAAAAATGCAGTTATAAAACCATCTGCCTAATCATTGCTGAACAATCAGAAGAATGACAATGAGAAGCTCAGCTTTAACTGGGTAGTAAAAAGCATCACAACATTTCTTTTTCTCTTTCTGTCCTCTCCCCGCCTCAAGTCATGTCTGGATTTATTTTAATAACTAACTAACTGTTAATTTTTCGTAACAAATGTGTTCTCCATACTGTTTTTCTATTTAGCGAAGAGGTACAGTGTTTTATACCATCCTCTCAAAGACATCTCAGCAAAGGCAAGAGCGATAGTGGGGCAGCAAATGAGCAACTCCTGTAGCAAAGAGATAAATCTGATCCGATTTAAACAATCATTAAAACTTCATCCTGCCAGTGGCGAGGCAATTATCGCTTTCAGTCTGATCCAGAGAAGTCACTAAGAAAGGATAAAGACCTTGTTTTCCTCTTTCCTCACAGAGAGCTCTTTTTCATCCTGCTATGTAAAATCTATCCTGTTGTGTTAGGAGTGAGGAAAGCTTGGACAAATGCCATCTCTTTGTTTCCTTCTGCTGCTTCTTCAAGAGAGGCGCTTTGCTTGCTGGCAGAATGATGGAGAGAGGGGAGTTACATACCAAACCAAGGCATTTTGTTTAGTTTCATTTATTTAGTTGCGAATGGCCACACCGATCCTTGGTGGAGTACCACTGATTTCAGTGAAATTCCAACAGGGATGAATTTGGCCTGATGACACTATACAGAAAGCATCAGATTCCCTCCCCTGAGGTTTGTTCTGAGAGTGCTTCACACCTTAGGCCCCTGATAGAAAAACAGCATTTTCAGTGAACAAGAAATACAGGGCCAAATCCTGCCCTGTGATGGCAAAAAGGGAATAGGGAAAGGCTGCCTACTGCAGCCTGTCCCAAAGGAATTTGCCAAAGGAGGACAGGGGTCTGCAGGGAGTATCTTGCTGCTTCTCTGGGCAGGAGCTACGTGCGTCTCCAACATCTGCCAGCAAACAGTTGGTGCTGATGGCAGCCTGGGTACTAGCCAGAAGCGTGGAGTTAGGCTTGTTCCCATGGGCACATGCTGCATGGGTTAGCACATACACTGGGTGCTATGGAGAGTGTCTGCCTAGCAGCTGAAACTCCCAGCAGAGTTGCTTGTGTGGTCTCTTGTGGGTTTTTTCCTCCCCTCCCCAGCAGAACTAGCAAGAACAGAATCCCAGATGCGTAGCTGTATGGAACTGGATGAGGCTAACCTTTCTCTTCCTAGGGATGGGCTCGTCAAAAAGGAGATTGCTTGTTTCAGCTTCATCAATGCTGTCATCTGGCTGAGAGGGCATTCGAAAGGGTTTGAAGCTATCAGCAGACAGAGGCGGAGATGGGGTGGATGGATTGGATTGATCACTGGGGGCATTCCAGCTCCAGTATCCACTACTGCTGGTACTAGAAGGCACAAATCCTCCTTCTTTCCAAGATCCATTCAGGGATTCTGTTAATTAAGAATAACCACAGGAGTTAACAAATGCTTGTGTGTCACGAATTAAAGCTGAGGAGATCCATTTGCTTTTATCTGATGTTCAGTTACCATGCTCAGGTAGTTTAACCTTAGGCAGAAAAAAGCCAGAGAACTCAGTTTTCAAAGAGGACAGACTGACATCTTACTAAAATTTGTCTCTGTTGGAGCACTTACATTTCGCACCTAATTTTCTAGAAAAGAAAAAGCTGTAGTGGGAAGACAAATAATTATTCTGGACCATAACCCATAACAGGCAATCAGATAGCATGGTGATGAGTGCCGGATTCAGGAATGCGTTTAAGCACATGCTTAGCTTTAAGAATTCCTAGGACATACTGACTTCCATGGGCTTTGGATCTGGCCCTAAAGCATGAGCAATTATTAAAAATATCCATAGCTCACAACACAGGGCCCGATCCTGCAAACACTAAGCTCATGTATAATTATATTTACTTCAGTAGCCCCATTACTACTCGTGTGTAAAGTTACTCATGTGCTTAAGTGTTTGTGAGACTGGGGTCAGAATGCAAAATGTAGGCAAGTTAGTGATATCCATAATTTCTTTAAAATGTACAAATAATTAGCTCATTGTTGATGAAGCACAAAACAATACACTAGGATATAATGCACAACTGTTTCAGTTTGTGGTTACAGAACTTCAGAAATTCTGTGCATTTCTCCTTTTTTTTCTATTTTTGAATGATTTGCACTTCAGTCTCATGACAAAGCCAAGACACACATCTGGTATCAGCCTGTGAACTTAATACCGCTTAAAAAAGCTGTTTGTTCAGAAAAATAAAGGAAACAACATACTTTCAAATATAATTTTCTGATATATTTATCACAGTGCTTTGTGTTCTCTTGTTTTACAGCTTCCCTTTACCTTAGTGAGATTGAAATTTAATCAAGAACACTTTTGAAAAAAATAATATACAAAAGAAAACACTTGAGTGAGGTTGACAAGAAGAAGAAAACAAACACAGTGGGCCTGATTTTCATTTACACTAACCCATTTAGCAGTGTTAAAGGAGGCTTAAAATAGGTATATCTTAATAGAGTAATTTACTTCCACTTTAAGGCCCCTTTATGTTGTCAGAGTGGTATAAAGGAGGCTAACTGTAAATGAGAATCAGACCCAATATTACTGATTTATGGGAAATAGGGGACATATTCTGATCTAATTTACACAGAGGAAAATCCAGAGCAGCTCTACTGAAGAGCAGAATTTAACCTAAATTACTAACACTAAAACTATTTTTTTAAACTACTAAGCAAAATGCTAACCGTTTCTTACAGTGCTAGTTGCTTCCTATTTTGGAAAAAAAATGCACATGTCCAATCAATTCATGACTATTACATTTGTAGTTTCTTACATTACTGACATCAAAATAATTGTAGTATATTCCAGCAATACTAAAACAGATTTAGATTATTAAATCCTTACTCACTCTTTTCTAAGGACTCACCCAGGCAAAACTCTCATTCAAGCAGTAGTAAAGTTTGCCTGAGTAAGGACTTCAGAATTTGGCCCATCATTCCTGCAAAAATGTTTGAATTCATAGAATCATAAAATCGTAGGACTGGAAGGGACCTCATGAGGTCTTCTAGTCCAGTCTCCTGCACTCAAGACAGGATTAAGTATTATCTAAACCATCCCTGACAGGTGTTTGTCTAACCTGCTCCTAAAAATCTCCGATGATGGAGATTCCACAACTTCCCTCAGCAATTTATTCCAGTGCTTAACTACCCTGACAGTTAGGAAGCTTTTCCTAATGTCCAACCTAAACTGCCCTTTCTGCAATTGAAGCCCACTGTTTCTTGTCCTATCCTCAAGTGGTTAAAGAGAACAATTCTTCTCCCTCCTCCTTCTAACAACCTTTTATGGAAAAGGGAAAACCATTATCATGTCCGTCCCTCCCTCTCCTCCTTGAGTCTTTCCAATATTTAGAAAATACTGAAACTGTATATTGAGAAATATCACAGGACACTCAAAACTGCATCAGAATAAATATCAAACTCAGTTAGCCACGATCTTTTACATATTTTACAATTTAGTAGAATTTATCGACAGGGAGAGCTGATCAATCAAAAGCTACTAGATAGCATGCATTTGATGCTCTTTTGTTATTATTTCTGTTTTTAAATAGTTGGAAGGTGCTCAGATACTATGCTGAGGGGGCTATCTAATTATCTAGATAAACAGATTCCCAGGCAGTGGGCATGTTGTAACTGAGTGGATGAAATTACCATTTTAATGAAAGATGAAGAATTGGCTATTCTTATGAAACCTCTAAAGCAGGGGTTTCTCACATGCTTTCAAAGTGTGGCTTCATCTTAAAAGAAACATTGTTTAGTGGATAACTCCGGTTCCCTTTCACCAATTCACGACCAGTTAATATCCCTCCTGCAACTACTGCACTTGTTTACAGACTAGTTGGAGAGTACTTAGTATATAGTTAGCGGGTGGAAGTGAGGAGGAAGAATCAGCACCACATGAACAACCAGCAAGTGCATCACAGTGTCAGGAACGCTGCCATATAATACTATAGATTTTTAAGCCCTTACAAACCCTCTCAAACTATCAATCACATTTTCAATTTCATTGCCAGATGTTGAAAACACCAATTGCTTATCAGATGTATGAATTGTTTCATACTTGTGTTTTGTTCATGTAATCAACTGTCTCTTATGAGGTTCATGCATTTGGTTGCATGTTGTCTCCAAGAAATTATCCTGGAGGCAGATGTACAGGATGGGAAGTAAGGCTCCAATACTGCAACCATAACTGCATGGGGGTGGGGTGTGTGTGTGGACCTGTACCTATGCAGAACCCTCCTGCACGGTTTCTCAGCCTTGGAGTTGCAATCAGGTCTCCTGGGGTCACAACTCCCCTGCTGTCATATTGCTGACTGGAAAGTAGGTCCTGACTAGATCCTGACTGGGGAGGATATGGGGTGGAGGGAGGCAGTATAGAAAAGGCTGAGAATCACTGCCATATTGATTTCACGTGTACGTATTAAAATAATCTGATCCTCTGGAGAGCGAACACTTCAGGGGGTCAGAAGATCCAACACTATTAATCCTCCTCTGATCTTTCCTCCCATGTAGGGGGTGAGCTAGGGCTACAGAGGCTAGAGCATTCTGCTGCCACTCAGAAGCCATATTCTCCTTTAGGGGCTTTTCTGCAATAGCACCTAGACACCTCTACTAAGTCAAGGCCCAACTGTGCTAGGCACAGTATAAACACAGAGTAAATCACAGTCCCCTCCAGAGAAGGATTCTACACCTCTCCTCCTTACTTACCTGAACTCTCTCACTGCAGTCCTCCTGGTATCAAGCTTGCCTCTAGCTCCCCAGTGGATAATTACAATGGGTACAACAGGACAATCATGCAGTTATTTTTCTTTTCCAGTTGAGTTACTACTCCTGGGGCAGGTAAGAATACTTTATTCCTACCATATTTATTCAAGTGTGCTAAGTGCCTGCCACGGAGTGGAAAAGTAACTTTCAAGTTCTCAGTATAATGTATTCCTACCGCGTCTTTCGACACCCCAGAGTATTATGTTGTAAGTTTACCATTGGGTCGTACAGGAGGGCTGCGAACCAAAGGGCTGGTGGATAAACTGGTTAGTACCATAGCTGCTGTCACTTTATCCATGTCCAGTTCTTCTGAAGATTTTCTGAAACACAGTGAAAGGAAGGCAAAAATCACATCAGTAAATGTTTGACATACTCAGCAGTTTCATGGCAGGCCTATTTCACAGGACAGTAGAACACAGCAACAACACTACTTGACCAGAGAAACAGAAAAGAACTAGATCTGAAAGCTTGTGTCAATCACCTACTGTACACTAAAGTTGACTACTTTTAGCAAATCAGCTCAAATCAAAGGGAAAAATACTGGAAAGGAAAATGGGTCTGCATGAAAGATGTCAGGATTGTTGTGAACCTCTCTGTAGTATCGTGGATCTCTCGGTTAACCCACTGAGGCCCCGTGATTTCAACTACTGGCGCGTAAGTGCTTTTCTGGATTGAGGCCTAAAGAAGCAAAAGTAGGGCAGATAAAATAAGCAGCACTCTCTGTAGAGTAACAAGATACCTGGAAGCACGCTTTAATTTCAAAGCTAAAACTGAATGGGACAGATTTTATTTATTTGGTTACTTCTGATTAATGCTAGTAAGTCACTTTTACCCTATTTGAAAGCCTATAGTAAATTTGTTAATCAGGTTTACAAGCCAGTTACTTCAACTCCACTCTCTCTCTCTCTCTCTCTCTCTCTCACACACACACACACACACACACTCTCTCTCTCTCTCTCTCTATACTTGGCCATTAGCTTAAAAGACAAGTTAGGCTATACAACAGACCCACCAACCAAGTAAGCACCTGCTTTAAGATCAAAATCTTTGAAAAATCTGGGGCTTGAATCGGTCCTAGAATGATTTTCAGCATAAGGGCGCACAGGGGATGATAAGCCTACCAAGATAAAGGTTGTAACAGGGAGAGTGAGGGCAGGTGATTGAGCAGAGTCCCAGGCAACTTCCATCAGTGTGTTTTCTGTGTAGCCTGAACTTCAATTTAAAAAGCTGCCCTCTGCCTGGCAGAACCTCTGAGTTAGCAGAAATGCAAACGCTGCCTGGGGCAGAGTGTCTCCTGCTGGTTTAGACAGGCATGGTTTGTGTGCACTAGCAGAGATGAATCAAGCCTCTAGAATAGATACAGATTTATATTCAGGGCAGAGCTCTTGTTCCATTTCTGTGGCTGTAAAAGTGGCTCGCTTTACACTTCAGTGTATTTCAAATAGCACTTCCATTTACATTCTGCCAACTACTCGAAGAGACAGACAATTAGGAAAATGGAAACATAATGGAAAGAAATTTCTGAAAGTAGAATGCACCAAAACAAAACTATTACATATCTCTAGCTGTGAACTCAGCTGTCACAGAGCAGCTCTATCAAAAAGCAAAGAGAGAAAACTCACAACTAAGTAAGAGAACCCCAAAAATTCACATTAATGAGACTCTGCCAATCACCGGACTTTGCAAATCAGTCATCAAGTGCATACACAATAAAAAACAAGGTTCATGCATTCCAAAATGCACTTTGCTCATTGAATTTGCCAATTATAGTTAAATTCCTATTTTTATTGTACTTCATAGACCATTAGTAAATCTTCTGGCCATTAATTTTAAAAATAATGAATTCCTGGTAACAAGACATCATTACAAGGCTTTGCTATTACTAAGGATAAGATTATGTCATGGAGGTCACGGGCTCCCAGAGACCTCTGTGACATTTTCTGCCTCAGCTCTCAGGCAGCAGAGCAGGAGCTGTCAGCCAGGGGGGCCCCCACAGCTCCCACGGGTGGCCCCTGCAGCTCTGAGCTGTTGGCTATGGAGCTCCCAGCCTTCGTGGGTGAGACTTGGGATCTCATCCCCCCCCCTCAGGCTTCACAGTCAGCTCCTGTCAGCCCTCCCCCCTATTTTTAGTAAAAGTCACAGACAGGTCGCCAGCAATAAACAAAAATTCAGGGACACCCGTGACCTGTCTGTGACTTTTACTAAAAATAAGTGTGACAAAACTCTTGACCTTAGTGATTACATGTTTGCTGGCAGTTGGAAGAGACGACCAATTTTTTATGTGAATTTGAAAGCATCTAGCTCAGTGCGGTTCTACCGTGTATTAAAACACAAAATAACTCTCTTGATGTCTTGGATGCCAGGTGTCCGGTCGAAAAGGGGGAAAATCCAATTATTTGAGTGACCGTCCACAATCAGCTTCCATCCTGCTGACGGGGGGGGGGCAGGAAAAGCAGCTGCTGCTGGAGCTGGAGGAGCACTCGGCAACTGCCCAGCTCTGGCGACGGGAGATATTGGTGGCTGGTGCCCGGGGGGAGGGATCCTGAAGCATGCGGTGTTTGAGGAGTGGGGCCGGGGGCTGGGCTCACCACCCAGGCCCTCTTCTCAGCCTCCGTGATGCCCTGCCCCATCCTGCCCCTGTCACCCTTCCACCCCCAGAGGACGGCTCTCCCTTCCCTCCCCTGTCCCCCCGCCCCGCCCCGCCCCAGTCACCCAACCCACCTCTGGAGCCCTGCTCAGCTGGTGGGGGGGTAGGAGATGGAGAGAGCAGAGAGCAATGGGGGGCAGGGAGCAGGGACGGGGCCTCACGGGAAGAGATGGAGCAGGGGCGGGGCCTTAGTGGGGAAGAGGCAGAGCAGGGGAGGTGCCTGTGCTCAATGTCCGGTTTTCAGAAAGTTGGCTATGCTAAGGTCAATCATTATAAAGTAATTTCATCCTGCAGATGGCACTGTTTTATGACGTACAGGATTTAACGTGACAGGCCATGCATACATGTAAACGTTTTGCCAGCATAACTATGTTGCTTAGGGGTTTGGGTTTTTTTAATGGCATAATTATGCCAGCAAAAGTCCTGCTGTAGGCACAGTTTTAAGTGTGTTTTAAGGAGTGTTTAGCCAGCATAGGTTATTTTATTCACCAAAACAGAGCAAACTATATCAGCAAAAAGTGCTTTTTCTGGTACAACCATGCCCATGTTAGGAAGGCTTTGATGCTATAGCTATACCAGCAAAACTTAAATATAGACCTTGCCTAAGAGGCTGATGTCAATGGGACCTTCTCTGTTCCCGTGTGTTTGAAAGGCCTGGGAACATTCAAAGAGGAGATGATGGTTACTCCTGAGAGAATGCTGTGTCAAAAAAATAAAAATTCTGCACACATTATTTTAAAATTCTGCAAGTCTCCACATTTTATTTGTCAATAAATAAATATGGAGGCTCCAGCATGGCAGTGGGGCACACAGGGCACTAGCTGCACGGAGGTTGGAGATCACCCTGCAGTCCTTCACCCGCGCCCCCCTCCCCCCCCCCCCCAAACACAGACTTGGCAGTGAGGCTGCACCTGACCCTGACACAGCGCAAGGGCCAGGCCTGCCCCAGAAACACCCTGGGGCCCTGCCCCTCCACACCAGGGGTGGACAGGCAGGCTCAGCCTGGCAACATCTAAGTGTGGAGGGGCTTATTGTGGGGGGGAGGGGGATCCAGGTGTCAGGTGAGAGGGTTGTATGTGGGGCAATCAGGGTATGGGCAGCTCAGTGGGGGCTCCCGGTGCAGGGAGGATCTGGATGGACAGGGGTTTGTTGGGGGGTTCTGGGTGCAGGAGGAATGGAATTCTGCAGGGGGGGATCCAGGTGAAGGTGGTTGGGGCTCAGTAAGGGGGTTCTGGATGAGGGGGATAGAGTTTGGCTGGGGAGTCGGTGTGGGGCTTGGTGGGGTGGGGTTAGGTCTGGGGGTAGGGGGCTTCTTGGGATGGTACAGATGCATAAGGGGGTGGGGCTCATCAAGCTGGGGGTTCCAGTAGGGGGTAGTCTGGGTGTGCAAGGGCTGGGGTTCGGATGCAGGAGTGTGGGGCTTGGCAGAGGGGGTCTGGGTGCATGGGTGGGGCTTGGCGTCATCTGGGTTCAGGGGGTGGGGTCCAGATGAAAAGGCTCGGCAGGGAACCAGATGCAGGGGCAGTGGGGCTTGGCAGGGAGGCATGGGTGCGGGTGATGGTGGTGTGAGGTTCAGCCGGATAGAGGTTTCGGTACCGGGGTTGCTGTGTGGGGGGAAAGCTTGACAGGAGGGTGTGGGGGGGTCCATATGCATGGAGGCTGGGTGGACTAGGAGTGGGTTTGATCTGGCACTGGCCAAGGCATCCCCAGCCCCTGTCCTGTGCAGTGATTTACCTCTCCACCGGCAAACGCCCACAAGGACTGCTGCTGCGGAGGGGCATGTGACCACTCCTGCAGCTTCCTTTGCTTCTGAAAGTCATTCTTCTGCAGGGAAGCAAAGAAATCTGTGGGGGTCATGTATTCTGCGTGTGTACAGTGGCACAGAATTCTCCCAAGAGTAGATGATGCAAATGTCCAACTTGCCACCTCTCTCTCTCTCAACTCTTTTTCTCAAATTTTGGAGAAAAAGAGATGTTTAATTATGACCTGCCTGGCAGCTCCACCCCCCGTGGAGCTTTTTACAAGGAAATTGAATTGGCATTTTGGCCCAAAATGCCCCGTCTCCCACTATTATTCTTCAGTTTCCACATCTATAAAATGGAAATGAGACTATTTATCTCACGGAGATCTTGTTAGATTTAATGAACATTTGCACAGTGTTTTGAGCTCTTCAAATGAAAGGTGCTTTACAAGTGCAAAATATCACTATACAGTGTGTGTTGGCGTCTACTGTTGTCCACGCAACAGGTACCTCATGGCAGTGGTTTGTGAAGCTCTGTAATCTTTTAGGAAGAAAGGTGTCATATACATATAAAATACTACAATGACTATATTACAGTATAAGTGCTGAATGATCAACATGTTGTTACAGGCTTCAACGTATTAAAAATATGATTCACATTACCATAAATCTGCATAGTATTTGGCACTTTGGAAAGGACAAGGAATTCTTAATATACACATAGTTCATGTGCACAATAAAAAGGTGGCGTGGTTTTTCACTCAGTTATTAATTGTGTGTGTTCAGCATTCTGAAAAATCAGTAAGTCTAACTCAATGTGTGGTTATTTTCTAGAATGGCCCCAGAATTCTAAAGTAATTGCCGCTACATCATAAAAGCAATTTCTCTGCTGTCTTGGGCAAATTGCTGGACCATAAGAATCCACATGCTTGTGTTAAGATATTATGAATCCATTACATAGCCTGCATTAAAATCTTATTAGGTCACAGACAACCTATTTGCAAAAAGTGTTTGCAAGTAAATGAGCTGATCTTGCTAATTATTGGTCAAGAAAAGTAAAAATTAAGCTGCTGGTCAAATAGAAACACAAGCAAAAATTAGCTAGAGACATACAGGGAGTGACACACATAAGCACTGTTTGATAAGAGCTGTTACAGTTTCCCATAAAGCAAAAGGGAAAGGGATGTGTTTTCACAGATTTAATATATGCATCAGTACAGCATGGCTGGTATTACATCATGTGAGCTAAATGTAGCATTATGGTTTGCATAACAAGAGAAGCACGAGTGTTTTGACATATAGAGGCACACATGTTGAGATGGTGTAGTTGTGGTAAACCTGGGATTCTAGTCTCAGTTCTTAGTGGCCAATGTCAAACAGCTTCCCAAGTTAATCCTGTGATTGTCAAGTTTAGACTCACCTGTAGAATGGATATCCTCTGCATCCCTTTGCTATTTAAGTTAAATGCAGTTTTACATACAATCATTAAAAATTGGTTACCCAGAAAATCTCTATAATGAAATCAGCAACATTCTCCTGCAAAAGTCACATCTCTGAACTAAGAAACAAGTAGCAGGGGGCCCCAGGGAGCATTCCAACTCTCCTTGACCAAGATGACAGATTTTACTACTCAAGTGCTCGAGTGATTTTCCCAAGCTTGATGTGTCTTATTCTTTTGCAGGCTGTCAGTGGTTGAGGAGACTTTTAACATAAAAATACATCAAAGTAAGTTATGCACATGACATTTCAATGGTGCCTGATTTTTAATGGTTTAAAGATGATATGGTGCCCCTAATGATTAATTAGTGATAGGATAAGAGACGGATTTACAAATTTGATCCCAATATTCTATAATGAAAAGTATGTTTGACAGAAGAGTCTAGGAGAAGCCAATTTGCAAAAAATGAGTGTTTTTCAAAGTCTTTCTCCTCTAACTACATTAATAGTGCAAGCCGCTGCACCCTTAAGGAAACATTCATGTAGGAATGAAACCAGTAAGACTATAAAAATACAGTATAGGTCTATAGCAATGACTACAGAACCCAAACAAATGTAATTAAGAATGATCTCTTTTAGTATGGCTTTTTCAGCTATCTTATAGAATTCTATAGCAGAGAAATGTTCTATAGGATGGCTCACAAAACCTATAGAAAGGTTATCATTGGCTATTAAATACTATAGGATTTTTCCATATAAGTCTCCCTCTCCCCCTCTGCTGCTTGTTCCCTCTCAGGCCAATTGGAGGAAGACAGACATCCAGGGAGCCAGTCTTTCCCCCAAGCAAGCTGTGACACTTGCAAGGGTCCTCCACTGGATTCTTGTCCCTTCTCATTCCCTTCTCAGCTTTGCTGGGACACAGTTCACACCTGTGTTCTTAGTAATGGAATACTAGTGTTTACCCTAGATCTTTTCAGGGAATTCTCCCACTACGATATTGCACTGCCACGGAGGCACAACTACCAAGGCAGAAAAGGCAGCAGTACTAGCATAGCCAGGGCTCCAGTATTTTCTTTTCTGTGTTTTCTAGACTACAAGGCGATAGAAGCAGATGCCTGTGCATGGTCTACACTAGCACTACCCTTATCGCAGAGGAGCCACACCAGTGTTAGTGCAACAGCAGAAGATTCCCCAGACAAGTCTAGAGTAAGCAAAGTCTTCACGTACACAAAGTCCCTTATGAACACAGAATTATTAATGCTGGTTGCTAAAGGCCCAGTCCTCTCCCTTGAAGTCAACGGGAATGTCAGACTCACTTAAATGGGAACAGGACTGAGCCCCAGGTCTCACGCTCCAGTGTACAAGATGCAATACATTAAAAATAAATAAAAGAGGATAGTAAATCAAGCTCTTAAGGTAACTGGTGAGATAATGGAGTAGACAATCCTTTAAATTCATGTAAGGGAAGAGTTAAGTGAGAGAGAAAACTTACCTTCAGCAACACAGAGAAAAGCTGTAGCTGTAATGATCAGTTTTTATTTATGCTTTTACCTGAAAAGTTGACTCAATAAACATTTTTTGCTTTTGAAACAGCCCTGAATTATCAGGATGGCTAATTAGATGAAGAGCCCTGAAGGCAACTATAAAAGATGAAATAGGAACAAGATATAAACTAGTGCACTTCAAAACACAGAGATCAAATGAATGATAATTATTGTAAATGTTAGGCCCAGGCAAATGTTCAATTTAAAAAGGAATAATAAAATATGGTCAGTGGCTGTCATTGAAATGATGTCTATGTGCCATAGCAACTATCCTTAAAACAACTTGTTAATGCAAAAAAGCAATTCACGAAGATAACAATAGTGGTTAATAGCACACTGAAGCTAGAGACGGATAAATAAAAGAAATCATCAGCCAATAATCATTTAAAAATTTTATGCTAACTCACTTAATTTGTATTCCCTCCCTCCTTGTGTTTGCTTTTCTAGCAAATGAGTTTATTCACAGGCATGTTCATCTGAAGTGGATAGCTTATGCTGTAGTGACTTTGCAGAAAGGGAATTTTAAATCTATAAACACTAGTGTGTATATTGGAAAACATCTGGTTGGGCCACTCACTACAAGGTCTAGAGGTGTGAAAAAAACCACACCCCTGAGCAAAGTGCTTGTGTAGCTGCGTTATGTCAGCTGCAGAGAGCTCTCTTGTTGACATAATAAAACCATCTAAATAAGCGGCAGTAGCTATGTCGGCGGGAGAGTGTCTCCTGCTGACAGCGCTGTCCACACAAGCACTTATGCTGGCAAATCTTAATGTCACTCAGGAGAGTGTTTTTTCACACACCCCCCCCTGACAAAAATTTTGCTGGCATAAGTGCTAGTGTAGACAATGCCTCAGTGATTGCTTGGTAAGCTGGATGCTTTAATGCTTTAAACAATGTGTGTTTTAAAATGGATAGATCTAAATATATACCTCTACGAAAAAAGAATGTAGGCCATGCTTACAGGATAGGGGACTGTACCTATGAAGCAGTGACTCTGAAAAAGATTTGGCGGTTATGGTGGATAAAATCAGCTGAACAGAGCTCCGAGTGCAATGCTGTGGCCAAAGGGGCTAATGTGATGCATAAACAGGGGAATTTTGGGTAAAAGAAGTAGAGTTTGTATTTAGTAGTATGTGACCGTTGCTGGAATACTGTGTTCAGTTCTGGGGCCCACAATTCAAGAAGGATGTTGATAAATTGGAAAGGGTTCAGAGAAGAGCCATTAAGATGATTAAATGATTAGAAAACCTTTGATAGACTCAAGGAACACAATCTATTTAGATTAACAAAGAGAAGGTTAAGGAGTGACTTGATTACAGTCTATAAGTATCTACGTGTGTGTGTGTGATTCTAAGTACCCCTATATGCACACCCTGCATATTATTATAATAATCTTTGTACAAATATATCTTGTGAGGTATCATTTGAAAACTAATAACTCACTGATAAATAATATTCTTGTGTAATATATGCATGCAGTATATATTAAGAGAGTTATGGGCATATGCTGGTGTTATGTCATATGTCAAATGTTTAAAGCCAGGCATGTCAAGGGGAATTGGTAAACAGGTCTCCCCTAGACAAAGGAATGTGTTTACTTTTCTGACTGGCCCAGTCATCAGTCAGACACAAAGAAAGTACGTTTACATATAAGTAGTAAACTTGGTCATCAAATTAACCTGAAGAGGATATTGCCGGAAAAAGAACAATTTGCAGTTTAGCAAACTCCAGCAAAGAAAGATTATAGAGCTTCCTTCAACACCACATTCCATGTTACCTTCCTCACAGCCTGAATAAACTTTACTTTGAGAGGTAACCCTCAGAAGAATCCATTTCAAAGGTTTACCAGTCTATACAGACAGGGGCTGAACCTCAAGTGATAAGCAATTGAATCAACATTGTATACGAGTTCCAGAACGATAGCCGTGTTAGTCTGTTTTTAGCAAAACAGCGAAAGTTCTATGGCACCTTAAAGACTAACAGATCTATTTGGGCATAAGCTTTTGCGGGCAGAAACCCACTTCGTCGGATGCATGACGTGGGAACTTCAGTTTGGTAGATATATATACACATGGAAGGATGGGTGAGTTACATCACAGTGAGGAGGGCGAGTGTTAACGAGGTTAATACAATCAGGGTGGAGGAGGCTGTTCACAACAGTTGATGAGAAGGTGTGAATGTCAAAAGAGGGAACATTATTTTTTGTAGCAGACTAGCCACTCCCAGTCTCTATTCAGACCTAGTCTGATAGTGTCTGTAGGAGAGTAAAGAGTTAAAAGCTGGATAAATGGTCAGGACTAAGTTACAGGGAACTGGGTTATGGCACGGGCAAACCTTGTTTCTACTAATTGGTGTGAATTCTAATTAGAGTCTGTTATCTCTCCTTTTCCTCCCTTCCAGGCCATCTGCACATGGGATGAGGCTAATAAAATCACTATTGCCACTCCTGCGCAAGGCCTTGGTGGGAAAAAAGCATTATCTTCCTTCCCCTCGGCATACCTTTACTTCAAAGAATGTTAGTATAAAATTAATAGGTTTTAAGGTGATGTGCCTGCCCTCTGTATGGTAATCCTGTAAACAACAAACAGGGGCAGGTATAATTGTATTCATCATGTAGTTGTTAATATTCATTTTATAGGTGTCAGTGTAACCAAATAAGGGTCTATGGGGAGTTGCTGGAAATTTATCCATAACAGTATGTAAATGTATAAAGAATTGTAAAGTAACCCCCTCGTTGCTAACTTGCGGCGTTGACACGAGCAGGCAATAAAGGGTTCCGTCTCCCCAGTCTGCCCCAGGGACAACCTGTTCGTTTATTTCTAACAGTGTCAAGTTTGTATATGTAAAGTTTGCATTTGCCCCTCTGCCATGTACATTGGCCAAACCGGACTGTCTCTACGCAAAAGAATAAATGGACACAAATCAGACATCAGGAATGGTAACATTCAAAAAACAGTAGGAGAGCACTTCAATCTCCCTGGACACTCAGTAACAGACTTGAAAGTTGCCATACTTCAACAAAAAAAACTTCAAAAACAAACTCCAGCGTGAAACTGCAGAGCTGGAACTCATGCAAACTTGACACTATCAGACTAGGAAAAGCACTATAAAAGGAAATATGGATATTTAATGATATTATGCTTTAAAGTCTGTGGCCAAACAGGGGAAAACAAGAGAGATGGCAGTTATTTACCTGTCTCCTATGAAAATTAAGCATGATGGAATCAAAACAATGGAAGCTCCATTTACATACAGAGGGATGGGAAGCCCACAGGAAGGGAAGAACAGCATGAGGTCATCCTGCCTCTTGAAATAAAGACACTCTGGAACTTGGACAAGCAAGGACAGAAGCTGTCTTTGGCATCCATCAGTAGATAGACACAGGGGAACAGATGTCTTTAAGGCTGAGAAAGATGAGTCATTCTACCAAGGGGAGGTTGAAGTTTCTGGAAACTAAACACAGGTAAGAAACCTGCTTAGGCAAAGATCTTTCACCTAGGAAGACAAGGGAAGCAGCTTCTTGTACTTCTGTGAAAGGTCTTAACTGAGGGAAAGTCAGCCAGGACTGAAAAGAAGATTGGTAAATTATCTTGAGCAAAGCCTGTGCCTTACTAGTCTAAGTCTTAGACTTTTAGACGTTTGTTTCACTTTTATTTGCTTGGAACCCTTTCTAACTTAATTCCTATTACTTGGCTCCACTTTGCCTATGTTCTATTCTTAATAAATCTATTTTATTTTTACTATAAATCAACTCGGTGCTGTGTTTGAGGGGAAGAGTGTATTTCCCTCAGTTAAGTCAATAAGCTGTGATGTTCTCTTATGTCTTTAAAGGAACAAAAGTAACCTCAGTATTTCTCCAAATTGTCCAGGAGAGGGCTGGACATTGCAGAACACAAAGTTTTGGGAAAATTCGGGATGGGGTGTGTGTTAGATTGCTGGTTGTAACCAAGGCTGGTGGAAGCCAGAGTAGAGCTGTGGGACTGTAGACAGGCTGCCAGGGTCAGAGCTGCTGAACTAGGACTGTATAGGACATGGACACTCAGGGTGTGACGTACATGCTGGTAGGCTAGTTGAGAGCATCCCAGGTTGGAAGCTACAGCAGCACAGCATTGTAAGGTACCCAGGCTTGCAGGGCAAGTGGTGACACAACTCGTTACTGGTCTGCACTGCACCCCAGAACTGGGACAATAGAGAACAAATATTTGATAATAGGCTCTTCAGTCTAGCAGAGAAAGGTTTAACATGATCCAATGGCTGGAAGTTGAAGCTAGACAAATTCAGACTGAAAATAAGTTGTAAATTTTTAACAATTTACCAATGGTTGTGGTTGTTTTCTCCATCACTACCAATGTTTAAATCAAGATTGAATGTTTTTTTAAAACATATACTCTAGAAATTATATTGGGGAAGTTCTATGGCCTGTGCTATACAGGAGGTCAGACTAGATGATCACAGTGGTATCTTCTGGCCTTGGAATCTATGAATTTAAGAAAAGAGAAGACATCCTGCATCTCCAGTATGTGTTATCTCTCCCTTGCTCCTGGTTAATGTGCAGCAGTCTGTTCAATAAAAAAGGAGCAGTACGAATATCACACTGTCCCATATTCCATATGATGATGCTGTCTTTCAAATTATTTCTCAGGAAATCTTCCTTGACCTTCCAAAATAATCCTTTTAGCAGTAGCTGGTCTAACAGAAAGTCATCTTGATGATGCCCTAGCTTTTATAGGGCTCTTTTCATCAGTATATCTCAAAGCACTTTACAAAGGAGGTCAGTATCATCACCCCCAGTTTTTTAAAAGGATTCTTTTCTTTCCCAAAGCATGAGACAAAAAACTAACAGAAGGTTGCAAATGTATATTGTTTCCAATTTTTCCCCAATTACAGCTGACACTTTGACCCAGATTAATTTTAGCATTCCCAAAACATGTCCAGAAGTATTGTATGTAGACATTGAGATAACCTCTACACAGAACATTTAATCTATAGAAAGCTACTGTTATAATTTCAAAATAATATTCAGTTGTTTTCTTCTCCCAAGATCCTTCAAATATTGAAAGTTTCGAAGAACAGCTAAAACTTTCTAATAAATAAATAAATAAACAAAAATAAATAAATAAACACACACACACACTTTAACAAAATATATATTTAAATTTGCAAGTCTATAGTCCAGAAACTGCCAAGAAGTCAAAGGGCCAGCTGTACAGTACTACTCACATGAGCATGAGGAATAGGACTGAGTCATTTTCCAAACTGACCCCAGGGGTTGTTGACAGGTTTTAGCATTTAAGTGTTTTCAATCTGAGCCAAGAAATATCCAACTTTTTTGAAGTTAAGAGAGTAGTATTAAAACATGCCGCAATTTCTAGACATTGTAACTGTATGATAGCCAAGATATTTGGGCTGGTTACCAATTATGGGTCAGATTTTATCAACCTTATCGATGTAACGTAGTACCTTACTCCTCAAATAGCCCAACTGGAATAGATGGGGTTATTTAAAAAAATAGTAGTATTCATTTTCAGTAAGGGGTGGATAGTATGTGGTCTGATAGAGTTAATACAGGATTACCTGGGCCTTTGCTATGCTAGCTTTATGCCACATGGGGATTCAGGACACAGTTAAGCTGACTTTCTGAACACTTTGCAGATGGCAAGTGGTATAAAAAAGCTGGAGCAGACCTGAGAATTGGGCCCACTACATTTAAAAAAACAAGTGGACTGTATTACAGACTGAAACAAGTCAAAATGAAAAATATTCTGCAGTATAAATCCTTCATTTTTAAATATATATATATTTACAAGCTGTTACAAGCAAAGTGCTGCTTGAAAATCGTTGGTTTTTCTCTGAACAAATCTATGTTTTAAAGCAGACTCTATTTTTCACTTTAAACACTATTTTTAATGGCTGCCTTCAGAACACTTCTTTGACCCTTTGGGGTCATTCACACTCTGCCACTACCAACCCTCTCTCCCTCAAATAGAGCCAACTAATCCATGGCTTGTCATATCCTGAATATGGCAAAGTAGGACCTTATGATCCTCTCTAGTAGTTCTCTGTAGAGTCAAAAAGAAGGAACATTATGTCTGTTCCCATTTTACAGAGCTGTTCACTGGATTGTTCCAGCTACTGTACTGTCTGTCTATCCTGTTTTTTAATGACTCCAGTGATGGTGACTTACTGATAGCCTGCATTCTGCTGTCCAGCTGGATTTAGAATTGTTCCCTAACACATTTTAATGTGAATGATTAATCTTTGTTTTAGATTAAGATTTTACCATCATCAAAGATGGCAAAATAATTCCTTAATTTGATTTACATTAGCATCTCAAAAGCCATTTGTCATCATGTTCCATTTGGAGGCCTTTCTTTTCTAGATTACATGAGTTAAATTTGCAAAACTGCGCCTTAAATTGCACATCAAAACATTCCACACAGGTATTTGCCTATGCAAACCCCATATGCTTTATTTATGGGTCTGGGTATGATGAAGTCAAGCAGTGCTAGTGCTTGTTGGAGTGGCATAAAACTGAAAAGCTCACGGACCAAAGAAGGGATATAGCACTGGGCCTTTGCTGAGGAAATAAAGAATATAAAATGTAGCACTGACATCTGGTGGAGTTTTGGACTACACATACTTTTTTAGTGAACTTTGAGGCACTGCATGTAGGGTTGTTTTGCCAGAGGAGCTTTGAGAGCCTGAATTGTGTTGTTTTAAGTATGTTAAGAAAGTTATAATGACGCATCTCCATGATGGGACAGTCCTAAAACATTATTGTGTCTTTGTCAGATTTTCCACGATCTTCATCTATTAAATTTCAGTCTTGGAAAAGTTACCAACAAACTCATGAGGCAATCAGATTAAACACAAATTACCTTTAATCCTACGAGGTTACCTGCACTAACTTTAAAAAAAATAGCAGAATATTTGTTGTGACCCACTACAGGTAAGGTTGCATAACTGTTTCTATTATAAACTCATTGTTTTAAATTGCTCATAAAATTATGAAAATTTTCAGCTGAAATTTACTACCCTTGGTATTCCTGAGGTGATATTTTTTGAAAATTTGAACAAAAATTGCACAGCCATTTTTTAGTACATTTTTTAGTATGGAAAAAAATCCATATTTTATATTATTTATAAAACCAAAATAATCCCACTTGCTCTCTTGAACAGCTCTGTAGCCAAAATGAATAGGATTTGAAAGCTGAAATCTGACATTGTAATATCCTCCATATTTTCCTGTGACAACTGTGCTGATTGTGTAATAAGCCTTTGAAAAAAATCACAGGGCGGGTAGGATGCAGTTGCATTATAATGGGGGTGAATGGGTTCTTTTTTATTATCTACAAATTATTTGAGTGCTCTATTTCGATAGTTATTAAAAATACATTATATGCAAGATTTTGTAATGTGGTTAGAGCTAAAGATAACTAGTGCATATATTTATATTTTAACAAAATACATACACAATTTTAGCATTTGAAGATAGAACCCATAAAAAAATAAAAGATTCTTAGAAAGCACAACAGTGCAAAAACTTTTTAAATTCTAGTAAATGTGCACTCTGTAATATAAGCTGTAAAGCACTGTTGAACAGGTAAAATGGTCAACCCATGTGGATCAAAACACATAAAGAGATACCAGGATTATTTATAGGTACTCTCTATAAAACTGTTTTTCTGAGATGCTTTTAACATTAAACATTCATATCAGTGTATTGTGCTTGTTATATGAGCCTGTTTATTGCCTGAACGCTCTGCGTGTAGAACAATGGAGTCAGTGGTGCAATTTCTACTCGCAGTAGAATGCATTTGGTTTAATTCTAACTCCTTGTTCAGCGCTATTGGCCTAAATTAATCTATTTCTTATTACAGGAAACCAGATAAATCATGGCCTATAGTTATCTAACCATATTAGCTCAGTCTTGACTGACAGAAGTTGTTTTCCTTGCTAACCCTCCTTTTTGCTCTGTGACTGTTTATAGATATTGTATTATAACATTTTTGTGTAGAATCCACTAAAGTGGTGAGAAAAAGTATTTTAGTTAAAATAATTTTTTTCTTTTTAGATTGCAAATTCTGTTGGGTACAATGTACATCTTCATTCTTATTGGGTAGAAAGTATATCTTCATTCTTGTCTGTAAAGTGGTGCTATATCAACAAGCATAATATCATTCATAATAAAATAATCATAAAATAATACAATAGCCAATCATTTTTTTGCACCAGTTCTGCGCTCCATTGAAGTAAGCTGATTTATACTGGTGTACCACCACAACACCTCCCCCCCACAATCGCACTGGGATATAGTGTAATTTCCATGAGTGTCCTGTAGAAGTCATATTCCATACAAAAATACATATATTAAGAGAATGTTAGCGTTGCCAAGCCTAGGACTCAAGATCAGAAAATGCCAAAGTTATGGTTGGATGTGTAATCTTAATTCAGATAATTTTTACACAGATATTATGAGAAAGACTTTAATTACAAGACGACATATTTCCCAAATAATATAATATATAAATTCTTCTACGACCTTAGTAAATACCCACATAGAATATCTTATAATATTTTCCCCTTTGTTCGGTCTTATACTAACTTTACTGTCCTCATAGTTCAGTTTATCTTTATTTGTTAATCCTGACAGCTGCAGAGTGCCTACCATCTCCACTAATTCAGAGGGAGTTGCTAGTATTCAGGATCTCTCAAGATGCGGCCATTAGATTTTTCTTCTGTCTAAAATCTGTATTTTAATAATTTTCTCAGCATCTATGTTATACACATTTAGGAGAGTATCTTTCTTTTGAAGGTATGCCTTTGAAAAGTAATTTATTAGTTTACTATCTTAAAAGCATTCCTGTTAAAACTGTAGACCCAAAGAGCTGGAGGTTTTATGCAAATTAGAGCAATGCACATCTCATGAATAAACATTACATCATTTGAATAAAATCACACACTCCTCCTCCATCCTCCCTTGTGGATTCCCTGCCTTGATTTTCTTCCTGTACCTCTCTCTCTCCCCTCATTTTTCTTCTCCATTGTAGTTCTTCCCTGTGGCTGGCTCCCGCATCCTCACTATCACACTACAGTATAAAAATCAAATCTTGCTAGAATTCATGAAAATTCTGAGTTCAGGGCTATAAACAAAACTTTTATAAAAATAAAGTTTTAACTTTAATAGATTGAAAGTAGTTTTTTCTCCATGATGCTGATGGTCAACATGCTGTATTTGCCAGATATCCACTGTGACCCAGTCCGCCATACAATACCAGGCAAACCCCCCTCCTTCACTAGAAACTGACAAGACTGGTTAGGATTTTAGCTATTTCAGATAGAGAAGAGGTGGCCTACAGGTAATTAGTTACTTTTACATGAATAATGATTTGAAAAAGACATTTGGCTGGCTGTGATATTAAAGATACAGAGGTGACCAATTCCAGGCCAGGTCACACTGGCATGCTGCACATATATCACATGGACTTTGTACAGTGTGGGAAGCTTTGTTTGGGGGTAAATTAGCTGAGCATTTCACACTTTTACATTTTTGTTTAACCAGTACCTTGAATTTAGATCTTGTATGGTTATTTCCCCCCGGTCTGAATTTATAGCTACAGACTCAAACCCTCAATTACAGCTATACATTTTATTTCTCTATTTCACTGAGATTACTAGCATGGGATACCTGACTTCCTTTCTTCATTATGCTTCTTTACTTTTCTAAAAAGAACTAATATATTGTCTTGCTTTTCTTTTTTCCTTCCTCCTACCCCACAAAGGCTTTGATTCTCCCCCCATCCAAGTGGAGCTTAGGGGGCAGTAGTAAACCAGCAATGGCTCCTGGGTTTAGGTTATCTGGCACAGGGTAATTTACAGTGGTATATGGGCAACCCTTAATTACACCACTACTGATGGTGGAACTCCACCAATACTCATTCACCTCCTTGTCCCCGTCCCACAATGCCCACTCCCTGCCCTTATACTAACAGTGGGGGGGCTGGCTGGCACAAGGGGCTATGAAGCTGCACCTGTCAACTCTCCACTTGTGGAAAGTTCCACTGGGTAGTGGGAATTTTTCATCAGCTATCTCCAGCCAGTTTAAGACAGATTTGCACTGCTTGCATGAAGTGGCCTTCACAGACTAGATAATCTGTCTTAATGTCTTTCTTTACAGCATGTTTTAAGTAAGTAAGTAATTTAACAGATTATGCTGGCTTGAATTTATGAAATTATTCCTTTAGCTAAATGACACTGAACTCAGCTGGAGAGCTCAAAAGCCATATTCTCATCCTAATTGTGACTTCTTCTGTGAACTGTAGTCCATTATGGTAGTAATGTAACAGCTTTCAGATACAAAGTGTGACCCCAGAACAATATAGCTGTCTGCCTACTCTGGATGCCTTTTCACATTACATAATGATTCAAAAGACTTCCCTTTGTACAGAGCTGCAAGGTCCTACTCCCTCTGCATGGATCTGGAGGAACAGCACCTGGAATATTGCATTCAGTTTTGGGCATCACATTATCAGAAAGGTACTGACAAACTGGGGGGAGCTCAGAGAGGACCAACAAAAATAATCATGAGCTTCAGACATTGACTTAATAGAAAAGAGAAAAAGAGCTTGTATACCTTGGCTCAGGGCTTGAAAAATTTCCCTGACACCCACACACCTGCCAACTACAATGGATTAAAATAGCATTTACAGCAGCTGAAAGTACCAGAACGGGAATGGATGTTATATACTTCAGGAGAGGCTGGGCTAATTTTGAAGAAATATGGGCTCCTAATGGAGCAGATCCTGCACAAACTGAAGTGAATCGATGTTTTACCACAGATTTCAGAAGGTGCAGAACTGGAACTTATGGTGCTTACGTAAAGGCAGAAACAAAAACAAAGGCATAAGGATTTCATTTGCTGGAAAAATGAATTTTACCCACAATGGCATGATTCTATGTTCATCTTTTATTTTTATTTATTAATTTTGTTTTTGTCCTTTTTTCCACCTGGAGTATAATTTTAGGATGATCTAGATAAATTTATGGTATGCTAATATATGGTAAGTATTGTATAACAAACTGCTATACTTTTCTTTTGCTATTAATTCTTGTAAAGCAATATTTTAAAAAGAATAAGCAAGCATGAATTCACAACAGAAAATTTCACAGTAGTACATGAACAAGTCAGATATTTATGTCAGCATTTAATCCTAAAGTAGAACTTGTTACTAAAAAGTAATATTTTTTCAGTTCTATGGCTAGACAGCCACGTTCAACACAAGACAACTTGAACCAAGCCTACATATTGTCTCAGCCTCCACTGAAACTACTTCTCAAGCAAAATACTATTGAAAGGATAATTCATACTGTAGGAATGATTTTCTTGCTTTTTGAAAAAGGTTGCGTTTTCAAGAACTGAAAACTCAAGGGCAGATTCAAAAATCCGTCTGTTCTATTAACTGTACTTCATACTAAGTGCAACACTGAAGGGATATTCTGTCACAAACAATACATCAATGGCTGATCAGCAGGGTAGTTATGCAACATATCCATCTGTGTTTTGTTTGTTGGCTTTGACTGTTTGCCTAAGGGAAAGCTAAGCAAGTCCAGTTCAAACACTACTTTAATCTCATCACACATCCTATGTTTGTATTGTAAAAGGTCTTCCTTACTAACTTTATACAATCAGTTTGTGCTATACCAATTTCTTTAATTGATGTAATGCATTGTATCAAAACAAATGGAACCCAGGCATTATGCCAATCACTCAATTTTTTGAACTAGAGCACCATGTATGGGCAATATCAGACCATCCCACAGAATGGGAACCAAGTGTCCACAGTGCTTCCCAGGGTTAACCTCACTGGCTTTCCTTTGCAGGATCCTTTGAAGGGGCGGAGTTTCGAGGAAGATGGAGGGGGTAGGAAGCCTGGAATACGGACTCCATGGATCCATGATCTAAAACCTGATAACTCATTCCTGCAACATCTCTGTTCTAAAACACAGAATGCTCCTCCAGTGCTCCTTCCCTTCTGCCTTCCCAACACCATCAAAGGCCTCATTATCCCGCACTTGTGCATGCAAAACTCCCATTGACTTAAACGGGAGTTGTCTGTGCACAACTGGTGCAACAGTCAAACCACGGGTTACTTAAAGGATTTGCTCCAATCTGTTTTCATTAGCTGACCGAAACATTCCACCTATCTTTGTAATATCCCTATCTAATGCAGAGCTTTCAAACATTTGGTTTATCCTCAAGCTAGCAAGGAAGCATCAATCTCTCTCTCTCACTCTTAGGCTATGTTTATATAGCTGCTGGAAAAGGTACTTAATTCCTAACTCAGGTAGGCAGACCACATGTTAGCTCTGCTCAAGTTAACATGGTGAAAATAGCTCAGTGCCCACAGCAGCACAGACAGCAGCTCAGGCTACATGCCCAGGGAGTAGGGCAGGATTATACTTAGGCGGCCAGTCCGAGTTACCACCTGTGCTGGCTTGGCCATGCTGCTATTTTTACGCAGTAGCTCGAGCAAAGCTAGCACGTGTCTGTCTACCCGAGCTGGGAATTACATCTCCCAGCTGCTGTGTAGAGATACCTATGTACAGATCATTTGAAACAGTTTATTTCTGCCGGTCTGATTCTCGCTTACATACAGTACCAATCTCGGAAGATACATTGAGCTATATCTCCCTCAAACAAAAAGCCTTTGTTAAAAAACAGTTAAAGTTGTTCAAAGTTTATGTACTATGCGCAAGCATAAAAAGAGGCAGGAAATCACTAGTTAAATCTTCATGCAACCCTTGCAACTCACAACTATGATATCACCCTCCCCACATTACCTCACTCACATCCACCACCCACAACACACATCGAAGTGCATCGACACTGATACATGTAAAGAATGGCCCTGTAATATACCATGTCTATTTGAAACAAACATTCACATTTAAAAACTGCCTTCAGTAGAAGAACGTTCTTTCAGCACCTAGACTCAAATGACTATACAAATTATTTTAACGAGGCAGGCCACTGTAATTATGGGAATTTCATGATTTTATACTATACTTTTAAAAGATGTTTAAAAACAAGAGGCTATGATAGTTAAAATGTGTGCTCATGGGCCTAACTTTTCAAAAGTGACCAGTGATTTTGGGTGTTCAACTTGAGCTATCTTAAAGAGGCCTGATTTTCAGAAAGTGTTGAGCAATGACACTCTGAAAATTAGGTTCAATAAAAGGAACTGAGTAGGGCATCCAAAATCTGATGGACTCTTACACCAGGGATGAATTTGGCTTCTGTGCATCTCACATTTCAGGCTAGAAGTTGTTTTGAGTTATAAATTAACCTCTTATTAAAATGGGTTAAAATTAATAATCCTTCACAACTTTAGAGATATATTATTGCTAAGGTGAATGTTACAGATGCACTGTAAAATTACAAAACAAATATAGGGATTGTTAAATGTCACAGTTCATTTTTCTCAGTCAAGAATAGGTTGTTTTTTGCCAGTTTTTTAAATGGACTAACATTAACTTATTTAACCTTTAATAGATTGTGTCATCTTTTTAGGGATGAATGCAATAAAATTCTGGCAGGTAATTTGAAGGGTAGAGAGAGGGTGTAAGCCAATGAAAAAAGGCTGAGCTTCAGGATTTCATGCCTCTAAATAAGATATTTTGTACAACATCTTCACAATAAAGGCATAATGTACCTACTAATATTGCTAAAATGGCTGCAACATTGAAGCCAATCTTAGTCAATTGTCATGACCAGCATATTGAGGACATTCAAAAGCAGTTCTTATAAAAACACAATTTACCCAAAAATCAGGGAGGAAATATACACATGAAAGACAACAGTCATTTATCAGTGATTGCTGAGGTTGGTTGGGCTAGGCTTTGTTCAAGACTGCACATCTGGATGAAATTGGGGGCAGATACTTATTCTTTTCCAGCTCAAGACCCTGTTTTTGAATGGCACCTCACTTCTGCTTCATGTTTTGTGCCGATTAATTTGTGGGTGCAATTAGTTGCTGGGTACAGTTTTTCACCCACAAATAATTTCGGGGGGCAAAATATACCATTCAGACACAGATTTAGGAGATGCAAATCATATATGCTCTTAGACTGCATTTTCGAAAGCTACATATCTAGGAGGGGTGTGTGTAAACCGGAGAATTCTGTCACATTGCTTCATATGCAGACTGCATTTTCCCAGGCAATACTCAATTGGGATCAACCTACTAGCTGAAACTCTATTTAGATTTTCTGCAGCTCACTGTGCTACTAAGTAAAATGTAGTCATGATAAAAGAATGGGTAGTTGTAGTCCCCCCTCACTCACACACACACACACATTTTAGAAATATTTCATTTTATAAAGTTAGATCCTGTCTTCCATCTCTCATGTTAGATGGAAACTGACAAAATTGAACAAGCTGCAGCTCAATTTGTTAATGTGCAAAAGCAAAATATTGTTTTATTCCCTTATAGTTGCAACAGGTATTTAGTTATCGGTTGAAGGAGAAAATAAATACCTGCTTTACCTAGAAATCAGCTGACAGCCATGGTAAATTGCTACTTGATTTAATTTCCATTAATTTTTCACAGCAGAAATTCCAAGCAGAGAACCCTCAGGAAGTAGTTCTGCAAACAGTTTGGTTCTGTTTCTGAGTGATTTTCTCCCTGTGCAGTTTTTCAGCCAAATGTGCTAAATGTTAATGGTCTCGTGTATCACTCACTGACTATTCTATACACTTTCTGAATAGCCTAGTGGAGACAATAAAAAGGAGTGGTGTTGTCAACATGTGAACTCTACAGAGCAAATCTTACATTATAACATATGAGAGCTGGGATTAATGAACAAATCTGCCCTTTAAAAACTTTTATTTTTATTTAAATACTTGAGATAAAGATTAAGGACCCAATCCCACAAACCTTTATGCATGTCAATACTCCTACAGAAGTCCTGTTAGGACTACTCACTTGAGTGAAGGTTTTTTTTTTTTTTCCAGGAAAAAAGGCTGCAAGATCTGGCCTTAGCTTACTTTGTTTATTACTTCACTTGCCTTAAAATAGAAACTGCAAAGGGTAAAAGGATTAAAAAGTAGTTCAGTTTTGCTTTCTTGAAAGGCAAACAGTTCTACGCTTTCTATACCAATAGCACACAAGAGGGATCATTGTGCTTCAGCATGTCTGGCTAGGAGTTTTGTCAGTGATTGCAGATGAAGAAGTGCAGGCCTGCCATAAAGGTTTGTTTTGGTTTTTTTGCCACAAAGGTAGGTGACATATACCTTTGCATGCTTTGTATAGTCCCCCCATGCAGTGGAGCCCTGAACCTGACTGGAACCTTTGAGCACCACTGGAATATAGTTATTAAATAATAATTGACATGAGATGGAAGAGAATGATTCACAAGTCAGCTACATAGTGCTGACACCTGTTCCACGCCTTATTCACTGTTACATTGGCCTAGAAAACCATGGTTTCATCCCAAGCCCTGTGTATGGTGTGGTGCATTGCTACTGGATCAATATCTGTAGTAGGCTGTTGCACTCCCACAGTGACTCAGCTCTGCTGGGCAGTACACACAGCGCGGGGAAAGCCATTCCTTCCCTCTTTGCTCAGAGAACCAACAGGGAACATTCCCACTGGATGCCCAGACCCAAGGTCCAGGGAGGCAGGGCAGAAGCATAAGGGAAGGTCTCTTCCCCTTTTCGCCCCTGTATGCATACATAGTTAGCTTATAGTGAAGACCAACTATCAGTGCATTAAGCACTTCCTCAGGCACAACTAACGGTGGTGCAGCTACAGCCCTTCCATTCAGAAAGAGGTGATCTGAACCCAAAATACATTTGTGCGTCAGCAGCATTGACTGATGTCAGCCTGGCTGTGGGGCTAAGACTAGTAAGGCATCACTTGCTGCTGAAGAGCCAGCAGAGCTCTAAACAGTGAGGATTATGATTAAACTGGCCACAAAAACCTGGTGTGTGGGTTGGTTAGTTGGTTTTAATTTCTGCTGTGATAACGGAGTGATGGTTTAAGCAACAAAAAAAAAACACTGCACATTTACAAACCAAGAGACCTTCCCCATCAGTTTAAAACTATCTTTGGAAAAATATACGCCAGCGAAATGTGCATTCGAGACTGAGCCTAGAGTTGCATTAATGTGCACTTACAATTTTCAGTAGAGTTCTAAAAGAGAGCCCCCCAAATACTGAATTCCTAAATAGGAGCACAAAGTGGTTGGGCCTGTGAGTATGGTCATCTTCTTAAGCATTAAAATTTTGGATAATGTTCATATCATGCTTTGAGCACAAAGCACTATGTTAATGCTATATATTATTACACATTCAAGGCAGGTAGATGCAGTTAGTTATAATTTATACAGGTATCTTCTATTAATTTAGTGCATTCAGGCCCCAGAATGATAGAATCATAGAAATATAAGGCTGGAAATGAACTTGAGACCTCATCTACTCCAGCTTCCTGCACTGAGGCTGGACCAAATAAACCTAGACCATCCCTGACAGGTGTTTGTCCAACCTTTTCTTTAAAACTCCAAAGATGGGATTCACAACCTTCCTTGGAAGCCTGTTCAAAGTTTAACTACCTGCATGGTTACAAAGATTTTCCTAATATCTAACCTAAACCCTTATTGCTGATTAAGCCAATTACTTCTGGTCTTACCTCCAGTGGACATGGAGAACAATTTATCACAGTTTTCTTTCTAACAGTCCTCAATATATTTGAAGTCTATTATCAAGTCACCCCTCAGTCTTCTTTTCTCAAGACTAAAAATGCCCAGTTCTTTTAACCTTTCATTGTAAATCAGGTTTACTAAACCTGTTACCATTTTTGTTGCTCTCTTCTGGACTCCCTCAGTTTCTCCACACCTTTCCTAAAGTGTGGTGCCCAGAATTGGACTCACTACTCCAGCTGAGGCCTCCCCAGTGCTGAGAAGAGCAGGACAATTGCCTCTTATGTCTTACATATGACACTCCTGTTTATACACCCCAGAATATTAGCTTTTTTAACAACTGCATTACATTATTGACTCATATTTAATTTGTGATCCACTATGCCATAACCCTGAGATCCTTTTCAGCAGCACTACCATGTAGCCAGTTATTCCCCATTTTGTATTTGTATATTTAATTTTTCCTCCCTAAGCACAGTGCTCTGAACTCGTCTTTACTGAATTTCATCTCGTTGAAAAGAAATCAATTCTCTAATTTGTCAAGGTCATTTTGAATTCTAAATGATGCAAGCGAAGCTGTAAAAGACAAAAGCAGAACTGGAAGAATATTTGCTGTTCACACTCCAGCTGAATGGTTATGGGGAAAACGGGTGAGCAGGGGAGCAAAATGGCAATTTACCCCCTTGATGATGCTGACCAAGGATTTGAGGACAGTGGGCCTATTACCTAGTTCCCTAATTCAGAAGAGCCAGCTGATTGCCCCAGAAGACACTGAGTAGCAAGAGGTCTGCAGGATGTTGAGCAGGTCCAGAGGACAGCTAAAGGTGTTGATGTCTTACAGTCCATGAGATGGGTGGAAAGGGATGTGGGGGAAAGGCTTGATTCTGTTGAAGGGCTCAGCAGTAGGAAGAGGGTGAAGTTTGTGTTTACTTGGAATTTAGAAGTTCATAGGAAATGTTAGCCAAATCTTAGGATTCAGAACCCTTTCATATTAAATACACCACCTTGTGTTCACATAAGTATGTGAAACCAAGCTATAGGATCTCACGGGGGGGGGGGGGGGGGGGGGGGGGAGAAGGGGGGCAGTGGGGTAACACACTGCATACATTACATGCATTATTTGCAAAATAAAGGCCACGACGGAAAAGAGGTTTTAAAATATTCAGTATGCTTTGGCTAAAAATGTAGGAGCCACGTCCACATTTTTTTAGTTTTTTAAAAATGGAATATATATCCCCTCCAACTAGGTTAATTTAGCTACCTGGAAACAAACGAGATATAGTCTAGCACACTGATGGTTCTCACTTTTCCACAAGCCACTTCCAACAGTACTTCATTTGTAGTTTCCACATGCTTTCTTAACTATTGTAATTGAGGGACACTTTCTGGTTGCTCCTCAGAAAACAATTACATATCCGTATCAGTGCTGAAAGCATGAAAGCAACATTAAATCTCCCTCCAGCCCCCAAACTCACATAAACCCGCCTATTGCTTTAACCGCTATGCGTGAAAATGTGTGACCGTCAGTGACGTGCACAATGCTCCTCCGTCCTACAGGCCTTGCATGGGGACGGCTTTCAGTCAAGGGAAACATTAGAAAGGGTTGGGGCTATTTTTAAGGGTTGGGTATTTGTATAAATCCAGTCTTACAAATCATGACCTCCTGCCTCTAACAGGTAACATTAACAATTACAAAAATGAACTAGTTACTCTTGGTTGAGATGCCTGGTTTAATGATAACCACAGAGCTTTACAAAAAGGTCAGCCTAACCCAAATGTAATTTGTAGATATTTTTAAATAAATCTCAGTTTTGTCAAGACAATAAATCATGCAGGGTTTTGTTTTGTTTTTAAAAAATCATATACATGAAATCTGGCCAATTTCCTTATTAAGAAGAAGAAATACACTCTCCTGCATTTGGCCAATAACATGTGCAGAAGTACTCACTATTGACTGACAAGGTTATGCATGTCCTATAATTAACATCCTTATAATTAAAATATAAAATAACACAACGCTTATACAATGGTTATCGGTTGATCTGAACGCATATAAAAGGATGCGCACGTATATTTGCCCTCATTTTACATATGGAGAGATTGAGGCAGAAAGGTGAAGTGACCTAGCCAACTTCACACAGCTGGTCATAGAAGAACTGGGAACAGAACCCAGTTCCTCCTGACTCCCAGTGCAGAGCCTTCTCTACTACATTAGCTCCCAAATTAAAATTCTCGAGGAGACTTGTCAAAATAAATTAGGTGTACCTTGGAGATTATTGTAATGTTTTGTTAATGAGGGGCTTTGTTTTGCCATTTTTGAAATTGCATCATAGGCTTTTTGCCTCTAAATGGAAACTGCTCATTAAGTTCATTTAAAAATGTAACTGTGTATAAGCTGCTGTAAGATATTGGAAACTAAACAGTATTTACTCAGCATTATGGGCTTTGTTCAGTGGGAAATACTGGGTTGATAATCATATACTTTCATTGCTGAAGAATTCACCTCTGAATAAGTAAAGTTTGGCATCCCTCCCATTCACAGTGTGAAATTAAGAGATTACTATTTTGAAACCACACACGCTAACATGGTAACCAATTCTTCTGTTAACGATAACATTGATTATAAGGAGCTACGCTCTCAAATTGCAATTCCATTTGCTGTACTTCAGACTTTGATAATGTACAAGGTGGAGGAAAAGGACAGAGAAAGCTGACAGGCTTCCAACCTTAAGTACTTCATGGCCACTTAAGTGTTTCTAAATTCTGCCCATGCTTTCAGAATACTGTCATGGAAGATAAGCTGTCTCTTCATTTGTTAGATTTAAGGAGACTAGAGGAATTATACTAAGTCTCTTGAGTTCTCCAGTGGCAATTCTTACTCTGCCATTTTACAGAGGATCAAAGTGCAAATTCAGTTTTTAATTTATCTTCTGCATAGCCTGTGGTCCTCTTGTATATAGAGGATATTCTTTCCTTCCTTCTTCTGGACAGGAGAAATAGTGTAACACTGACATATTATAACTGGCTGCTAATAAAGGGAAGTTAGAATTTTCTAATTGAGCAACTTTTTAATGAATGTACCAGTAAAAACAGCTTGGCCTTTGTATTAAATTACTTCATCTAAGAACGTCCTCTTATAGCATTTCCAAATCCCAGATGAAATGCTTAACTGTTTGTTTGTTTTCATGTATTCAGCCAAGCTCCACTACTAACAGAATCATAAAGGAAAATGGAAAGGGGGTAATTTTAAATACAAACCATGCATAACTCCTCAAACTCTACTTTTTTTTTTATGTTCTGACTTCATGTTTCATTTTATTCCCACTGCTTACTGTACCACAGCAAGTAACACCCCTCACCTGCCACCAGAAAGGAGCCTTCCTGAATGATGAACAGAGGAATATCAGACACCTGGGTTATTTCACATCCGAAAAAAAAAAATTGCTACAAATAACGTAGCAGACAATCATCGGGGCTCATGAAAGATGGCAGCTTGCCCTGTTTTCCTCCTAGACAGTGGGTGTTTTTAGAATGCATTGTTCTGAAGTAGGATACAAGAGATATTGGAGAATAACTGCAATAATATCTAGCATTCCTTCATAAAACACTGTTGTATGATCCCAAAGCATTTTACAAATGCTGTCAAAATTTCTTTTCACACATTTGAACAGCAGTCCTCAACCTTCATGTTCTACTCCTCCAAGGGGTCTGAGAACAAAATTTTGCCTCACACAAATACTTTAATCCCATCCTCCATTTCCAAAATGCAGCCAACTGTGAGCTGGCACATAGGAGCAGTAACTCCCATTTAGTCTATGTGATTTTAAACTGCTGCTGTGGCCCACCTGTAAAGTGACATGACCATTGTGGAAAAATCAAACTGGATCTCAGGTCAGAATTGAGTATTTTAAGAGGCAAAAATCTGTTCAGAACTCCTCTGTGGAATATTTAATCTCAACTTCTTTATTTGTAAAGTGAAAACTTACCCTACTTGTCTATCTTGTGGTCACATTTCTGTCATAACTACACAATAAAACTACAAAGTGCAAAACTAACTAGTTCTCAAAGAAACAAAACAAGGCTTCCTTGTGGCTTATTTGGAAAACACATATTCTAATGAGTCTAAGTCTGTCTTCCAGGAATATAAGGATCTAGTTTTCTGGCAGTCCAAGCTTTAATAGCCTCTGCTTCTCTTATAAATTCCTATTAAAGAGTGGAGATGCCAGTTAAAGGATGGAACAAAATATCCACATAAATCTCCATAAAACAACAACAAAAAGACCCATCTAGACACTACCCATACACAGCTCAATACACTGTTTGTCCAACATAATGCAAGTCTCATTGCCATGAAAAACTAGTGGCCCAAAAATATTAGGAAAACAAAGTGTGAAAACAGAGTGTAATTATGTTTTTCCCTTTGGGAACAACAGCTATGCCATTGCTTACAATGCAGGACAAGCAAGAGACAGAGTTCACTCTTTTGTGTCTTCTGACTGATGTTTGATTATATTTTGTAGGAGCTCTCTCTGGGCTTTAAATAATTCATAACAGAGTGTCTGTTGTTTAGTTCAAGAGGGAAGCTTGGAGAATGTTAATCACAACAGTGATGAATTGGCACAGCTGTAAATCTGCAAGGCCACGCCTAGATGAGCTCATCCCCTAGCAGTGCAAATTAGAATGACATCATGCTTATAAAGCTCTATACCCATATAACTCATATCTGAAACCTCAGCTGCTTTTTCTTCACACAGCTTTTCTCCATACAAGAAAAAAAGCAACAAATGCAGCCTTCCACTGTATACAGGGATTTTTTCCCCCTCCTCTTACGTCTCTCATAGCTTTGACAGATACAAAAAGACATGTTTTTTTTACCTGTAAAAGAATGACACTGCATACTTACCAGAAGAGCTAGGCAAATACTGAAAAAACTATTAAAAACATGCACTGAAATAAAATCCACAAATACTTTTCAATGGAATTTTTATCCTTGTCACTTGATTTTCTGTAAACATTAATTTCTGCGACTTTTTGCTTGCAAGTATGTTCACAGAAATCAAAAAAGTCTCACAAGTGCTAGTACAAATGTGCTTGAACAAAAGGTTCTTGACAGTAGTACTCGTCCAGCCATATTGTAATCTCTTTGATTTCTTTATTCTCCGCCATAAATTTTGCAGTCATCTATCACTTAAGGAGTAGAAACAATACTGGGCAACGTAAGAGCAGTCAGACTCTACTAATAATAAATGGCTAATAGTCAAAGACTACATAATTAATGAAAAGCCCATAGGTGGAAACACATTTGAAAGAAGCATTCAGTAAACCATTTCAAATACTGCATACTAAACTGTATTAATCCAAGTCTGTTTGTTGATCAACAGGAAGAGGAGTTCCAGTTCTCAAATACATCGCTATGTGTACACTTGCCCAGCTCCAATTATTTTTTTATTATGCTTAGTTAAATACACTATCATTAAAGAATGCCAGTAAATCTATTTTACATTCTTTAAGAAATGAATGTTATTACATCCCTGCATAGGTTAATAAAAACACCAACTGAGTAAATAGTATGGATCAGTGGCTAGTTACAGTCCATGTGACCCAAAATGAAACAGAACAGGATGCACTTCTAACTCCTATGTTGCTTTCTAACCATGAATCAGACAAAGATTAGGTTTCTTTCCTCCACTTGAATGAGACTTATGCTATACTATCCCAGCATACAGGAATGAAATAGACAAGGGTTTGATCGAGGAGATGGGTGCTGAGAAAACCTTTATAGTAAATCATAATGTGTTCTCTACATAACATAAAAACTGCAGAGTCTGAATCCCGCTGTGATGCAGGTCTTAGCCCAGGCATTTTGCAATGTGGACACAGCTCAAGTCCAGGTCACCAGTGCAGGTCTGCAGAGTCTGCCAACGCTGTCCCACAATCCCCTTGGGTTGTGCTTTCCAGCCCTTCAATTCCAAAACTTGCCACTCACTTCCAGGAAGAAGCAGCAATGTCCTGGGTCAAAAAGAGATGCTTGGCATTTATCCCTTCATTTCCATATGGATTGCTCAACTGGAAACAACAAACAGTTAAAACCAACGTTTATTAGTAAGGGTTTAGGTTTGGTCACAGAGATCACAGATTCTGAGACTTCAACAGATCTCCATTGACTTCTTCGGCTTCAGCCCCAGATGATGGGCTGCAGGCTGACACAGGAGGAGGCTGTCGGAGGGGGAGGATTGTTGGGGGGGGGGGAGTAGATGTAAACTGTAGGGTGCAGCTCCCTGAGATTATCCCAAGGACCCAATGGTCTTACGTGATGTTTGCCTATTCAGCATAGAAGGGCTTTAACCTGTTTAGGAAGGGGCAGGGTGGATCCAGGGAAGCAGTAGGGGCGCCACCCTCGGGCGCACCATCAAAACTGTCTCCTCCGATTGCCCGACCCCCTGGGGGGGCACTGAGGATGAGCTGGGGGGCTGATTTTGTCTTCTAAACCCCTTATTTCTGTCCCTATTTCTGTAGGGTTGAAAGGGCCTAGGCGGAGGCCTTAGTTGCTGCTGCGCCTGGAGCCATGACTGCCACCTGGAAGCCTGGGGCACGTAAAGGCCCAGGGAGCAAAGCGTGGCCCTGGAGTCCTTCAGACCATGCAGCTTCACATCGTTCTGATGGGAGAATAGGGCCAACCCATCAAAGGGGAGATCCTGAATCGATTGCTGCATCTCCTGGGACAGGCCCAAGGATTGCAGCCACAAGCACCTTCTCATGGAAATGGTGGAGGCTATGGCCCTGCCTGCCAACTCAGCAGCATTACTGGACGTCTGGAGCGCTACCCTAGCCACTGTGATTTCTTCGCCCAGGATGGTGGTAAAGTCTGTGGCCTGGTCCTGGGGCAGGGCCTCAGCAAACCGCCTGAGGGAGTCCTACAAGTTAAAATTATATCTGCCCAAGAGGGCCTGATGTTGGCAATCCTGAACTGCAGGGCTGCTGTGGAATAAATCTTTCTCCCAAACAAATCCAGCTTTTTATTGTCTTTGTTTTTTGGGAGTGGAACCTGGCTGACTTTGCCTGTCCTGCTGGTTCCTGAGGCCGGGTGAGTTAACAAATACTCGAAGCCTTCGGCCGGGACATAATACTTTTTCTCGTCCATCCTTGACGTAGGGGTGACCGAAGAAGGGGTTTGCCACAGGCCCTTTACAATGTTGAGGACCTTATCATGGACAGGTAGGGCCACTCTCGCAGGGGCAGCCTCTGCCAGCACATTGAAGAGGGTATCATCAGCCTCCTCTAACTCCTTCACCTCCAGCCCCAAGTTAGAGGCCACCCTTTTGAGCAGCTCCTGGTGCGCCCTGAAATCCTCCAGTGGTGCCATGTGGTTCAGAGAGTGCCTCGTCCAGTGAGGAGGAAGAGGACTGCCGAGGAGCATGCTGTGGGTGCTCCCCCACCTGACGAAGGGATACACCCGTAGAGAGTCCCTCCATGGGATCCGACGCCTCGTCCAAGGAGTGGTGTGTATGGGCCTTCTCCTGTGCTGGAGGCATGGACTGAACCCCCGATGACAGGATGGATTGTGGCCCCAGCCCCATCTGGATGCCCCATAGGGCCCAATAAGGCCATTGTTGCGGCCATTGACTCTGGGGCCAACCCAAGGCTGACTGCACCACTGGCTGAGGTGCTTTGGGGGCGTCAGCTGTCCCAACGACTGTCCCCACTGTGGGGACCCCAAGCCATTGGACCAGCAGCGCCGTGCACATCCTCAGTCCCGGGTGCCCTTCCGTGCCGGAGACCGTCCACTCAACGCCTCTGACCTGGAGGACTACAAGGACTGCCTCCGTCACTGCGAGCGGTGCTGGCGAGCGGAAGTGCGCTCCAAAGAGCTCGAGGTACCGGAGTGTAGTCTCGGTACTGACGACTTGTGGTGCCGCTTGCCCTTTGGTGACCAAGACCAATGCCACTCGGAACTCCGCGGTGCTGAGCCGGACTCCGGCACAGGTTCCGTATCAGGGACTCTGCTGTGCCAGGTCCTCTGATGGCGACTGGGTTCTGTGTTGCATTGGTGCGGGCGAACTCCTCGGTGCTGGGTCCTCCGACGGTGACTGGGTTCTGCACCTCCTCGGTGCAGGCGAACTCCTCGGTGCTGGGGATCTGAAACAGGAGCTGTCCGAGTGCCGCCTGGCAGACCTCGACTGGTGCTGCCTCTTGCCCTGCGCTGCCTCCAGTGCCGGGGACCGACGTCAGCGCCGAGAGGGAGACTCCTCAGCCTGAGTCAAAGCAGGCTGGCTCGACGACGCTGACCTGGATCGACTGTTGGGGGAGCGTCCTCACTCTACCCCCGGTGGCCGTTCAGCAGGAGATCTTCCTCCCCATACTGGGGATCTCCCCTGCCCTTCAAGGGGACCCAATGTGGGTTTGCCCCGGGACACCGGCCCCTTCTCCCTTGGCGGAGGAGGTGGGGGGCAGAGGTGGTGTAGGCAAGGCCAACAAAGCTCTTGCTGCCCGAAAAGCCTCCGGTGTCAATGGCGTCGGCAGGGGCACTCTCCCACTCCCAGGAGTCGGGGGAGGCTCCCTGCACAGAGATGCAGGCATCGGAGAGGACTCGACTGAAGTCGGTGCATCTCCGCACTTGACCCTGTCCGTACCGACGACGCAGGGGAGTGTCCGAGCTCCATGCGCTGTTTCTTCTTTTTCGGCACCAGAGATATTGCTGATGCCGAGTCAAGCCCGGTGCTGGTGGTGCACTCTGCACCGAGGTTACGCTTGGTGCCGAGGTGAAGCGGGATGGCTTGGATGCCGGGTGGAGAGCTGCCTCCATGAACAGGGCTTTTAACCAGATCTCTCGGTCCTTCTGAGTCCACGGTTTAAAAGCCCTGCAGATCTTGCACTTGTCTTTCCTGTGCTCTTCCCCCAAGCACTTAAGGCACCGATCGTGGGGGCTGCTGAGCGGGAAGGCCTTCCCGCAGGAGGCACATGGCTTAAATCCCGGCGACCGGGACATAGCCCAGCCGCTCTAAGTCCCCAGAGGGACTTACTTATCTAACTACACTTAACTACTTAAAACTACTTCAAATAACAACAGATCAAAGGGGACTAGAACTTGCTAAGAGCAAGGCTAGTTCCAGCAACTGTCATGGGCGGAAAGAAGGAACTGAGGGGGTGTAGGTCCGGCAGTGCCTCATATACCATGGCATGTGCACGGGGCTCCAGGGGGCACCAGAGCCAGTCCTATGGGGTCTCTTAAAGGGAAAAAAGTTCCGGAAAATGTGCATGATGGCGTGCACTCACCTATAGTGGAATGGACATGAGCAACACATCATGAAGAAGAAGTTCACATTTCCATTCAGGGATCTCCAGAATATCAACGTTCTCCAGAGCTTGCCCTGCCTGACAGGATTGAATAATCATTGCTTGTAACCAGACCTGTCATAACTTACAGCCCCTTCCCACCAAACCACCCCTACATATCCCTCTAATAGAAATCATTAGAACTGAGTTTTGCATGTATGTCTTACCATGATGTCTGCCGGTTTTTGTTGCTGCTCCAAAGGGCGTTTGAAGTGGACCGAGTTTTTTGTCTGAATAAAATAGAATACAGCCCATAGATAAAAAGTATCATCTTTTGACCTTGAATTAAAGTAGCCCCTTTTGTAAATTGTGAAATGTATTTTATCATACTCAGGCAATAATATTCTCTGTTCTTCTCCTTTCAAAGCCCTTCCACCTCCACAGGGGTAACACACGGCACCAGCCTGGGTGTGCAGACCCCCCTACAGCAGGGGAAGAGACTGAGTCTGAAATGAACTGATGGAAAAGATCAGCTTGATAAAATGAATTGGCAAATCCAGGTCCAGCAGGCCCAACTCAACTACCAAAAGGATAAGAGACAGAGGCTGTACATCATGAGGAGAGATGTGGCAGACAGATTCAGGGAGGAAAACACAGTTCTGCTGGAGCTGTTCAAATACCTACAGGAGCTGATGGTGAACAGACTGCAGGCTCCACAGCAACCTGTAACTCCTGTTCCATGACTTGAATCCCCTGCACTACTGAGCCCTGCAGAGCATCCATCCTTTGGACAACTGAGAGGGTGGCTAGACAATGTCACAGGCAAACATTAGCACATGGAATGGACAAACGTATTCTGTGCATTCATCCACCCCTGTCCAGGCATTGCCTGTACAAGCAAAATATGCCTGAAAGGCCAAGGAGAACATGGGCCTTTGACTGTTGTTTTTGGACAAAGTCTGGTCTCACTATTATGCAGCAAGCCATAATGGCAGCTGGTCTGCATTCCTGTTTGTTGCAGCATTTAAATATCCATGTAAAATAAAATGCTGGATTTGTACGCAAGGCTACAAGTTTTATTATATGTAATGATAGCAGTGGCAGAAACTTGAATGCATGTCATCATATACCCCAGGTCAAAGTTTCATAAAAAATATTTACAAACTGTCATCACAGTAATCCATAAACTGAATGGAAATACATTGCCAATATGGATTAAATGCATAAAACATCATATATTTCATGAAATTGTTTACAGAATTCATGATACACAATACCTACATATTTACAAAAATGTCAATCACAGAACAGCCTCAAATACCATTCCCTTTCCCTTCATGCATGGGACCATGCAAACCGACTCTGTAGGCACACAAAATATCCCTGATTTCCATTGCTCATCTGGAACCAGCACCGGTCATGACAGTTGCACTGGCTGGCTGGGTGCACCAGATCAGGTAACTCACAGTGTCCTGAGCCAACGCCTAGCGAAAAGGTTCACCTTCTCACAAAGATTGTGCAGAACACAGAAGGCCACAATAATGCAGACTGTATTAATGACACTGGCATCCAGATGGTTTAGAAGGCAGCACCAATGGGATTTCAATTGCCAAATGCACATTCCACCACCATCCTACAGCTACTGAGTGTGTAGCTGTGCCTCCTTTTGCTAGGTCCTCTAAAATCAGGGTACAGTTTTACAGGCCATGGCAACAGGGGATTAGCGGGGTCCCCTAGAATAACAGTGTGGACAGTGCCTCCATTTATAATGATGTCATTCGATGGGAATAATGTCCCAGCTTCTCCATGAAAGTAAAGTCCTGACCTTCAGAACATCCTGGCATCATGCACCCTCCCAGTGCAACCCTGAATCTGCCTCCATGGTCACCCAGTGCTTGCATTACAGTGGTGTAGTACTTGTGGTTTATATACTCATATACTCCTTGCAGTGGGCAAACTATAGGCACATGAGTCCCATCAATGGCCCCAGTGCAGTTTGGAAAGCCCATTCCCTGAAAACCAGCAATTATTTCAGGAACATTGGTACTACCCACCATCTTTGGGTAAATGACAGTCCCAGTCACCTCACAAACCTCTGCCATCACAAGACCCCTTAGTTGATTTGCCAACTCCAGACCTATACCTCTCTGTGGTAGCCAGTTTCCAGATGATTATAGTGTCCCACTTCTGGACTGGCATGGCTGCCCTAAATGTTGGTGTCCTGGTGCTGGAGGGACGGGCCAAGCCAATCAAACCTCAGGGAATGTTTGCCTTTTCATGCACAAGTTCTGGATCCCACTGCTGGTCATCTCGGGCCTATATGACAATGTGATCCCACCAGTCTGTGTTTGTGGCCGTGCTCCAGAAACACAGGTCTACATAGGGGGAAATCAGCAGCTAAGGCAACAACAGGTATAAGGAGCATCAGCTGGTTCAAAGCTGACACGTCAGCATCCTTCTCTGAGAGATGCATTTAGCAGTTCAAAACCTGCGGCTGAAATGTCCACCAGCATCTCACAGATGCTCATCTTGTGTCCCGAAATAGGACTGAGACAATGAAGTAGAGACATTCTTCCTCCTGGATGGGATCCATGTTGGCTCTGTGTGCAGGGAGCATGTGGATGCAAAATGGCTCGGTTGGATATGTTTGTAGGCAAGAACCACCCAAAACGCTTCCAGCCACATCAGTGATGAACTTAAATAATTCCTCTCCCTCCCTTGTATTTATCCCTCTGATGTATTTATAGAGAGCAATCATATCTCCCCCCTCAGCCTTCTTTTGGTTACGCTAAGGAAGCCAAGCTCTTTGAGTCTCCTCTCATAAGGCAGGCTTTCCATTCCTCAGATCATCCTAGTAGTCCTTCTCTGCACCTGTTCCAGTTTGAATTCATCTTTCTTAAACATGGGAGACCAGAAATGCACAGAGTATTGCAGATGAGGTCTCACCTGCACCTTGTAGAACGATACTAACACCTGCCTATCTCTACTGGAATTACCTCACCTGATGCATCCTAGGACCGCATTTGCTTTTTTCACAGCCACATTGCATTGGCGGCTCACAGTCATTATCTATACTTGAATAACACAGTTTTAGTATATGATGTTTCATTTCTAGCCCTGTAGCAGCCCCACTCAACTCAGTGGGGCAAGCGACTGCACAATGTGAGAAACAGTAACAGAATCTGGCTCTTGGTGACTTGAAGGCTTGTTAGTGGTAGTTCTAAATTACAATACATTTTATAACTTTTTGTAACAGGAAATGCCTGTTGGATTACGCTACCCAGAATCCTTAGCAGGGAATTGAGTGTGCTTCTATTTGTAGAGAGAAAATGTACAATGGATTGTTAATAATAGTGTCTTACAAATGAAATAAAATCTTGTGTGCGCAATACACCTCGGTATACTGCAATCAGGAAATGCAGCATTAGCCCAACAACATACTAAAGTGGATAACCCTGAAAATTAAAAGAATATGAAGGCACAGATATAATTAAAATAATAAAATAGAAATAAAGGAGCACTCAAGAAAATATGTTGTAACATGATACATCTTGGTAGTGGTCTTACACCAGAGGAAAAAGGAACTACATATGCTACAGATGCATTTAAAACCTTGAGATTAGGCTTTATGAAGCAAAACAAAATATTGTGCACAAATAAAATTCGGGCTCTTCGATGTCCTGCTATCCTAATGATACAATGTTGTGAGCACCAAGCTAGTGGGAACACAACAGAAGGAATATTGGAAAGTCTTGAAGAGAAATGCCTGTGGAGGATTAGAAAAATCTATCTGGCGGACAAATGGAATAACCATATGAAATAATCTGGCAGATGAAAGGGGAACACAATTGTTGAAGGTGGTAAAGAATAGCCCCATGGATGTTCCATGTGTTATAGTAAGAGGGGAAAAGAGTTTCAAAACAAATGAAAGTGTATGATCCACAATTTTATGTTACAAAGAAAGATAAGGAGCCAACTGTAAGCTCTTCAGGACCATGTCTTCATAGGTGTTTGTACAATGTCTAGCAGAATGGTACCCCATCCTGACTGGAACGTTTTAGGTGCAACCATAACATAAATAAAACAATAGAGATTCCTTAATCACAAATCTGTGGAATAGTCTTCCAGAAGAAGAAGTGGAAGCTTGAGGCTAATTTTAGTTCAGGATATTTTAGAAGATTAAGAATACAAAAAACAACAAAATACATATACATGCAGAATGCATACATAAACAATAGTGTTTTGTTGTAAGGTGTTAATGGCTGACATCAATCACAGACTTGAACGAAGTCAATAGATGTACTAAGCACTCATCATTCAGGATAAATGCAGGAGCAATTAAATGTCTCTTTGTTTAGTGAAAGTTGAAAAAACAGAAGACACCACCCAAGACACTCGCCAGCATGGCAAGGACTGAGCAGAAGCTAAGCCATATGGGCCAAGGAGTTTCCCGGGAGACTGACTGCAAATGCAGGGGCTGGGACTATGATAAGTTACAACTGGATGAGTCTGTGCGTGTCAGGAGGAGAAAGCAACCAGAAAGCAAGAAAAAGCCAGCAGAGAGAGAGAAGCAGAACTGACCATGGCCCTGAGAGGATGCAGAGTCAGAGCCAGAGCTTCAGCTTCAGCTAGGGCACGGTATTTGCTGAGAAAGGCAGATCTGATTTCTGAACATGAAAACTAACTCTTGTTAATTACTCCTGTGTCTGAGGAAACATGACTTTGTGTACATTGTTTGTATACAAACAGGATTACACTAAAGAAATACTGGACCTGTATCATCAATTTCTCCTTCTAATGGAAACAACCTGGCAAGACCCTGAATATTGGGTAACCGCTCGATCCAAGAGGCAATAATAGCAAAATACAATCAGAATAAATAAAGTAATGTGTGTATTAATTATTATTGTTAATCATCTGGAGTACCATAGCACCTAGGAGCCTTATTCATAATCTAGGACCTCATTGTGCTAGGTGCTGTGCAAACACAGAACAAATGGTAGTATCAAGATTTAATTCTTTGAAGTGTTAATTCTTCATTGAGTCTTCTTTCACCTACAGTAATTATGTTATTTTGTCATTTGTAAGTTGATGTAGTCCTGTGCTTGTTCCAAGTTTCATGGGATCTCAAACAGTGCAGAATGTTAGAAAGAGATGGGTCTAACTAAAGTCCACGTCTCTTCAAAATCTGAACTTGGATCAGAATTTTGCAAACACACCTTGTATTTGTAGTGAATTGTTTAAAAGATCTGATATCCAAACCCCCATCCCCAAATTTTAGATGTTCAGTATCCAAATCCTGTGGGCCTTTCACAAGTTAGAAGACATTACTCTTTCAGTGTACATTTTCTCTACCTTCCCCATATAAATGATAACAAAATCCAGAAAGTAATCAAGTAGTAAGACATTTAAAACATTGGAGAAAGCACTTTGAAATATACAGTAGATGGTGAGAGACTAGATGAATCAATAGGTCTTTTCCATCTCTACCTCCTTTCTGACTGAAAGACATGATCCAAATGGCTCCCTAAGGAAGTTGCACCTTGATTAAAAAACATTTTAATTACTGAAATTAGAAATTAATTTTTTATCTGTTCAATTATTGTTCCCCAGATAACTCTTTCCTCCCTGCCACCCAAGCAGCAGATTTAATGTAACTTAGAGGCTACCTTCTACTTTATTTTCATCTGATTTTAGTTTAAAAGCTAAAAGCTATCATTTGATAAGCTTTAAAAAGCGAAAAATATGTAAATAGGAAAAAGCCCCAATACTGAAAAAAGGCATATGGGATAAAGTCAATATATAGTAATTTGGCCATTTTATTGCTGTGATAGTCATTACAATTCAGCTGTCATTCTTCTGCCTAGTTATAGAACATCTCTGTGGCAGTGATCAATACTGACCATTTAATCTTTCTACTATTTACCCCACAACACTGAGCAATCTAGCACAATGATACTCAGACTGGATTCGGGAGCCGCAAACAGCTCTTTAATGTGTCTCCTGTGGCTCTTTCCAACACATGATAGCAAAACACTGTGTGACTTAGTTATTAACCGACCTAAGTTATTAGCCAGTCAGGATGCTTTTACTATGTAATTAACCAATTGCAGCTGATAAAATAATAATACATGGTCAGTCCTTCTGCTGTGAGAATTATATATATTAATTATATAAATAGTAAATGACACAATGAATTCACACTACTGTGGCTCTTCTGGGTAATGCTGATCACTAATTTGGCTCCTGAACTACTGCGGTCTGAGTATCACTGATTGGCACTATTCAAAAGCTGGCCTTGTGCAGGATTTGTGCTCCTGCTTCTTGCACCAAACACACAAAACAATTCCCAATTTGATTAGTGGATTATTTATTATTAATAGTTTTGTAGCCTTCTGGAAAAGTCCTACAGCATTTAATAAGGATGAAAGCTATCCTGTTCACTATACTAAGGAATCAGGGTTGCCTAGTGGATAAAGCACTGGACTGGGACTAAGGCGACCTACGTTCTATTCCCAGCTCCACTGCTGGGCTGCGGAGTAACCTTGGACAAGTCACTTTACTGCCTTGTGCCTCAGTTTCCCCACCTATAAAAGATCATGAAACTGCTCTCCTTTGCAAAGCACTAAATAAGAGCTAGGTTTTCTTCTTCATAGAAATTACTCTAAAAATCTGAAGAATGTAATAGATCTCCTTTGGATCTTTTTAATCATTTTTTTGAAATTCTATAGCAGAAATTAGATTACCTATGGAATACTACAGTATGCTTAAAAAACCCTATAGAAATGTTATAATTTTATATTAATTTCTATAAAACTTTTCTATAAGGGCTTTACACAACAGCATATAACTAGTCAGACAGTTTCCTGATCTGAGTAATACACGGCACAATTCAAGGAGCCATGCCAATTTACACAAGCTGAGGATGCGGCCCTTACTATCTAAATGGACACATGTAGTGTAATCAGTTACAGGATTACGTATATGGGATGAAACAGCCAGTTGTCCAAACACAATGGAAGGCCAGGCAAAAGAAGAGTTTTTAAGGGATGATTTGGCATACAGGACAAGATAGTTTGTACTTGGCATAGGGAAAAGCATAGAACTGTAAAAGGACATAGGCAACAAAGGAAGCATCAAGGAGGACTAGGAAGTATGTATATATATAATATTACACACATACACACAAGTGTAAGAAAGGATATAGGATAACAGATACAGGCAGGGATGGAACTGAACTCCTTTAAAAAGGTGAGAATGAAGAGCATGATTTTGTAGTGGAACAGGAGAGGAAGTCAGTGAAGTATTAAGGGACAATGGAGTAGCACAGCTATAACAGTGGGAGAGGAAGGTGATTGTTAGTGAAATGATGACTGTTAAATATTTTGGTGAGGCAGGAGATCAGGACAGAGAAGGCTGCAGAAGTCAAGACAAGATATAACCAAGGCCTGAATCAGGTTTCAGCAGCTCAGTCAGAAAGGGAAAGAAAGGCTGAGTGAAGACATTGGAGGGGTATTCTACTGTAGATTAAGTGATCATACTTAGCAAGAGCCAGTCGAGTTAAAGCAAGTGGAAGTGGAAGCGCTCCTAGGCTGCAAGTCTCAGTAATAGGAGGATAGTGCCGTTATGCCTTGTGATGGAGAAGGGAGGTTTTGAAAGGAAAGAGAAGTTCATATTTCATCGTACTCAGTTTCACATAATGGTGGGATAATCAAGATGAGAAAACTGAAAGACCGGCAGAGATGTGTGATGGGGCAGATGAGGAAAGTTCAGGAGCAGAGCAGAAGATTACTAGATCAGCAGCATGAAGGTAAGTAGCTGCGGTGGATGAAGTTACTGAGAGAAAATGCATAAAGGAGGGAGGGAAAAAAGTACAGATCCTGAGGGCCATCAAGAGCTGTAGGGAGGGGAGAAGTGGGAAAGACACAGAGGCACCAGAGGAGACTGGCAGGCAAGGTACAAGAGTCATCAGGTTAGTACAGGATTTCAGAAATTCCCTTCTTGAAGGAAAGGAATTCTGGATTCCCATCAACTTCTTTTATAGTTTTGTTTGTACAATTTCTCTCCTTGAGCCTGGGAGCTGGTTTTCTAGTATTTGCCTATAAAGTGCTAGGGAAATATTAAATTAGTAATCATTTTAAAACCAGTAGCCTGAGCCCAGTAATTGAATAGTTAGAAGACGAACCACCTATGCACAGAATGTAGCTCTATCAAAATATTTTGATCAGCGCCATTGAACACTATTTAATGGTATCTGAGAACTGGTCCACAACAATTAAAATAGAGTGTGACAGACTCACAATATCCTGTAATATCCTGAATAAACTTTATTGAATTAAGTTAAACCTTACCAAATAGGTTTAATACCTTTGGGGTACATTGTATTAGAAATGCAAAAGTTTATGTAGTATCATGAGATTGTATGGAACTTCTTTAACTGGAAGACAAGATTAATGCAATCTCTGGAAGGCACTAGCACTTTCTGGAACAATATGTCTGAAGTAGATTTCCTAGGATGCACCCTGAGGTGAGAGCAGTGCAAATTCTTCTCCCCTTCAAAGCCAACCTTTTGAAGATAAGTCCTGGGGAGAGAGGCCCATTCTATATTTATTACCTGCTTCTGGAAATTCCAGATCAAAGACCCTTAATCAGTATACAAGGGTGGACTAAACCAGTCATGAGTGTATCTGTTCTGAGCTGATCAACTTGTAACCACGAAGAAATCCCTAGGATGAGGCGCTAAAAGACTTTTCTTGCCACCTCCCATGTTGGAATTTGGGTGAACTCTACTAAGCTTATTAGCATGCGTATAGGTTCCTTTTATTGTTTTTAATATTTTTTTCTGTAATGCTTTTTAAATTAAGAATAAAGTAGGCTTGCTTACAAAGAACTGTGTGGTAACATATCTGTAGCAATCCCTCTTATCAGTCTCTGAAGAAAAAGCAAGCAGGTCTGTTTAGGCAGACCATCTTTGCTGGGAAAAACACAGTGAAGGTAGGGAACTGTGCAGCCTAGGAGTACCCTGGTCAGAAACGAGAGACACACTGGTTTCTACCCAAAGTAGGCAATGGCTGAGGGGCTGGAAGCCTGAGAGCCTTTGATGTACCACTGAGGGGAAATACAGGTGCAGTTGCCCTGAACTGTGACATACACCAGCACAATAATCAAAATAATGCTAATTTTTCAAAGCTGCTCTCTCAAGTTCCTTCTATGTTTAATTTCTATTTGTTTTGATTAAATGTAATTTCTTCAGCCACAAGAAGATAATGATTTGGTTGGGGTTGGTGCTGCTTTGAGCAGGGGGTTGGATTAGATGATCTCCTTAAGTCCCTTTCAGCCCTAATCTTTATGATAATACTTCAATTTATGTTTGGAAGTTCAGGACTTCTTTTAATGCCTGATGCTAGTTAAATATTAGTCAAGAATTACAGGATAGGAACATGTCTCTCCACTTAGTTGCACAACTTATTAAATATAGGTCTTCCATTCGGCGAGCCACCCTATTATATAATTATTTACAGTATGAAATATAGTAGCTTCACTTCTTTTGACTAATGCCAGACTTCAAAATTACATTCAGGAATTCTCTTCTGCACATTAAAATAGCTTATGCACGTTTATTAAGGTTATTACACCGTGGTTAGCATTTTTGAGAATTTTTCACGACATATTTATTTAGTGAAGAGATGCTTTGTGTGGAGCCTGATTTAAAAAAAAAAAAAAAAAGTCTCCCTCTTCCCCCCCCCCCCCCCTTCAAAAACACTGTTACAATGGTTCTCAGACTATGGCCATCAAATCAACGGTGGCGCACAAAGCTACCTCTGTCACAATGACTGCTACATGCAACCTATTTCAGTCTAGAGGCTCATTTTGACTAAACAAACTTTAATAAAAAAGTTAATCAAGCAACTCTGTATTCTGAGAAGCTGCTTCATGTCTTTGTTGGATATTTATTTGGTGTAAATTCAAACAGGATCAAATATGCAGATGACATCAGAATCAGAGGTGTAGCAAGCAAACTGAGAACAAGCTATTAGTGACCTGGAGAGATTAGAGCAGTGAGGGGCTGCAGACAACAATGGGAAATTTGGCACTAATAAATGAAGAGGAAATAAACAGCGCTGACACAAAAACGTACCTCTGTTTCTTTAAAGAGAACTTGTTTTCACTTGTCTCTTTAATGTGTGATATTAAGATTGGATGGGAAGGTGGTCCACAAAAGGATCTATCTGAAGAAGTGGGCCATAGTGTGAAAACATTTGATTACTGCGTTATTAAATTTTTTTTTTTTTAAATAGTAAGCCATCTGGACACTCCTTTTTCACTCTCTAATGATTTTTCACTTGGCCAAGAACATTTACAAGATTTATTTTTTTTACCCAGAGAAATGCAAAGCATCTGCAAGGTCATAAGGGAAGCACTCTGAAAATGTTTGTGAAAGTGAAAATAAAATCTGTTTTTAGTAATCATGCAAAGTAATACTTGGGTTAGAAAATGTGTTTTGTATCAGCTTTTGCTTCTTAGCTGAGAGAAGGGCTCTTTTTGTAGCAAGGGCTATTTACAACTATCAATCAGTAACAGCTCTTACCACAGTGCTAGGCTTTTGGGACAGGGCAGAGGCACTTCTTGGCCACTAGCATACCAGAGTATTGTCTATAGGAATCTTCCTAAAAATATTATGCGATATTGTGTAGCCGTAACTTTTAATGGGGGTTCAAAGGAATTATGAAATACTTGTCTTTTCAAATGGTTGTGCTTCAAGTTTAAAAACACTCAGCAGTACCGGTCCGTCAACCAGACCACCTCCCAACAGCCCAAACACCTTTTTGATATCTCTAGTCCATGCACCTACTGTACATCAGAGCTGTTGAAACAGAGAACAGCAATTGCAGGGACATACTTGAGTGTACTGACAACTAGCTTCCAATATATTAAAGTGTAAGTAACAGAGATGTTCTTCATCTGTATTCTTCTCACTGAGTCTTCTTTCAAAAATCCACATGGTTCTGTCGTATTTAATGATGTGCGGTGGAAAAAATTAGTTTTATCTACTCTGGTGAGTGATTAGAACATGGGGGTTAAACATTACAGCTCACTTCCGAGTCCACATCATGAGTTTTTCCCATCACCCCACTTGTCAGTGAAGCTAAAACTGTGATCTCACTTCTCCCACTGAATAACTAGGAACAGCTATTGTCACATTTTAAATGAATCTCTCATTATAAATACTCCCCCTCCTTTTCAGCTGCTCAAACGTCCTCAAACAAATTTCTTTTGGCCTGAAATTTTGCAGATTTGGTTTCAACCCAAAGGGGTGGGTGGGTTGTTTAGACTGCGTTTCAGCTAAATCTGTTCAGCAGTTTGAGTTCTGCAAGTACAAAAACAGACCACTTTTCCCATATGTTTTTTTTTCAAAATTTGCGTATGTATAAAAATCCATGACTAACCTACTTTGTTCACAATTTGCTTGGTTTGTAGATCTCAGTGAGATATAAGTTTGAAGGAAACTAATACGGAAGTTTTGAAGTTTGAGTATAGACCTTCCCCAAACATACACATTCACAAAAGGATTTGCTGACGGTCTTTTACCCAATCTACAACTAAGAATATTGGGGATACCTATGTGCAGTTGCTTCTGCTGTTAAGTTTTTCTGCTCATCCTAAAACATACCTGAATGCTCTGTTTGATGTGAAGTACTTTAGCTTAACTGAACCTTGCAAGGACTTTAGAAGTCCACCAAACCATACAAAGTCTGCAGGAAATCTGGGCCAGGAGAGGTATATTTACAGGACTAATAGGGGAATCCTATGCAGTGGTTATCCAAGCCATCGAGGGGAATCTAGCAGACAAAGATATAACAAAATCCAGTGGCTAGAAGTTGAAGCTAGACAAATTCATACTAGAAATAAGGTGATAATTTTTTTTAACTCTGATAACTAACCACTAGAACAACTTACCAAAGCACATGGTGGATTCTTCAGCTCTTGAAATCTTTCGATTAAGACTGGAAGTAAATTTTTCAAAGCACCTTAGTGACTTAGGAGCCAAAGTCCTATTGACTTTCCATTACACTTTGGCTCTGAAGTGCCTACAAACTCTTTAGAAAACGAGACTCGTGTGCTTTTGAAACTTTTATGTGGGTTGTCTTTCCAAAAGATATGCTATAGTTCCACCACAAGAGATTGAAGCATGATACATGAATTATTGAGTGAAATTCTATGGCTGATGTTGTACATGAGATCAGACTAGGTGATCATAGACGATCCCTTCTGACATTTAAACCTACTTTTTTTTAAAAAGGTACCAACATGTTTGGAGATGAAAAAGATTTAAAAAAATAATAATAAAGGCAGTCCCTGCCCCAAGTAGCTTACAATAATTTACTATGTGGCACAAATCCCTGCTGGCAGCCCATGAGCACCACATGACCCAAAACAAAGCAAAAAACAACAAAACACTGGGGCAGGTATTTGACTGTGCCCAAGGAACATGGAGCACAAGTGATGAGACTGAGCGCAAAGCTCATCTCTGCGCTCCCCTAGCAGCGGGGTTGCTGTGTGCTGGGCCATTCTCCCTCAAGCCAGCACAAAAACAGCTCTGAGGCGCTTCTAATTTATGCTTGCTGCCAACAGATCCAAAGGGCCAAAATAGCAGCTGGGAAATGGTGAAAATTGGAGGCTTCTCAGCCACAATCTCTAGGCTGGCAACAGGGATGAGCATGACTCCTTGGCATAGGCAACAGATAGGCATAGAGCACCAGAAGATCACCCCAGCCTTGATTTTCTTTTGGCCAGTTATGCTGGCTTTTCAGCCAGCTGACTAAAAAGGTAGTAAGGTGACACTCCTGCTTATTGTCCTATTCCAAAATTGTAACATTATAGTTTTTAGTCTGTTTTACTGTTCACCTTTGTTTGTGTCATGAATCCAATGTGTCTTGTCATTCCTGAGGTTGTAAGTTCTTTGGGATAGGGAATAGTCTTTTTTTTTTTTAAACGGTGTGTCTGTATAGTGCCTAATACAATGAGGTTTGATCCTTGCTTGGTTTGGTAGCTTGATGCTTCCGCAGTACAGATAATGAAGAATGGCCTGATCGAAAGCAGATGTACTACACCTGACATTCTGGCCGAAGGTCTTGTTTTAAACAAAACATAAGACGGACTGATTTATTTCTCTTAATTCTCTATGCTCAGAGCACCATGTAGCCATACTTTAACTGCTTCACACCTCATCTTTATTTTCCAAAGGATTGATTATGTAATGGCAACAATTGTTACAATTGTTTAAAATAGGATTCGGAGCCAGGAGCTTCTGGAGCTATTACCAGCTCTGACAGATTCCTTCAGTGGCTTGGACAATTCACTTAGGCTAACATTTTCAAAAAGTCACCACTGGTCCTGAGTGAGACACACTGGGTTCATTTTCAGATGTTCTAAGCAGTTGCAGCTCCCACTAATGTCAATTTAAGTTGTGTGCACTCAGCATCTCTAAAAATCAGGACCAAAATGTCTCCAGTTGGGCACCCAAAACCAATAGACATTTTTTATAGTTTTGGCCTTAACCTCTTTGGATCCCAGCTTCCCCATACGGAAAAAGAGAAAAGGCAAAGCAGATTCCCATACACAAGAATCTTGAACACTAGTATGTGTTTTATTGCAATAAGTAATTAAGCATGTGTGAGAGGAATGAAGGTAGAGGCTTTGAAAGAGATAAAGGAGAGGAAAGAGGGTTTAGATGGAGTTTGTTTTTTTGTTATTTTCAACTTGAGTTATGGTGGGATTTCCAGGAAGGACCTCAAGCAGACAGAGTGTCAACAGGGATGGACTGCTGTGGGGGCTGGAAGGGGACAGAGGAATCATCTATAAGAGATGGTCGCTGAGAGATAGAAGTCCCAATTTCTAATCCTGGCTCTGCTACCATCTCACTGTGCAGCCACCTAAATCTCTCTACCTCAGTTTCCCCAAATCTGTAAAATGGTTATGCTTACTTACTAAGGTATGGTGAAATTAGTTCATTTTGTAGAGCCCTTTATCTGCAAAATGCTGAACCACTTGCAGGCATCATTATTAGTTGAGCTGCCACCATAAACGTACTAATATGGACACTACATCTTTTAAAAACAATCACTACCTGAAATACAGCTTCTTTTCAAGTGAATCGCCATTCTCCTATTCCAAAATAAAGACATTCAGGTATAAAACAGAGAACATTTTATCAGCAAAATTCTATTGTCAGTTAATATTATATACTTTCATGCTCAGATAAAACACATAACATACACATGCATATGCAGGAATGCATAAGGAAGCTGATCCTACAGCCCAGTCACACAAATAGCAATGAAGGCCATCATCAAAGTGATTATTTTTCAGGTGCTGTAAGTTTCAACTGGACAAAGCATTTGAAAATATTCAGTAGGGAATGTATTTAGCTGGGAAAAATCCTCCAGTAATAGGGAGACAAATGAGATCACGTATTCAGGATTCTCCAAGTCTAATTTCAATAGGATTCCAATGAAGCATACAATTAGAGTGCCTTTTATCTTCTTGAGGTGGGTGGGGGGACAGAAGTCATCCTTATGATTCATCCAAGGCACCTCAAGATGTGGCCTTTTCAAATTCATATTGATAAGACTCTTAAGGTATCTTTTGATACTTTATTCTGAAAAATGATTTCATTCTTCACCACCACCCTTTTGTGTTCCACAGAGTCCACTATCAAAAACTATACAGTGCAGAAAAGCTACATTCAATGTTCACATGAATGGTAAATCAAGTTTCAAAGCTGGACATGTGGACAATTGCCAGCAAAATTCCCCTTCACTTCCTGGTGAGCACTAAACAATGAATCCGCTTTATACCTTTTGTAAACAACCAGTGCTCAAAGCAGAATATACAAAACATTCCTCTGTAGTCCAGCAGCACTAGCATGAGAAGTATAATTAAACTGTCGGAGAAAAACAGCAGGTAAAGTAGCAAATGTTCAACAGCCTTCTGTAATGAATATCTATAGTTAAGATGGTTGTAACTGAAGTGAAAAACGGGTGTTGACCTTTTTCTAAACTCCAGCCACCTGACATAGCAATGTAATAAATAAAAAGACCAACCCAATATTTCAGTTTAAGTTGCAGAGCTAACAGTGCTTACAGTAGGACAGTTGCTTTGTCAAGGGAAAATGCTCATATCCATTCTAAAACTACTTTTAGTGCCAAAGCTTGGTGCACAAAACTGGTATTTCTGGGCTTTCAGCCACTCAAACTACAACAAATTGGGTTAGATCCAGTACTGAGCCATACAAAAAAGTGAAAGACCAACAATCCACTTGTGAAAAATACCACTCTTCCTTCCATCCACCATACTTCTGTAACCTCCCATTACAACAGTAACTGAGTGCCCCACAACCTCTGATGTATTTATCCTCACAACAAAACACTGTTGTTCCCCATGTTACAGATGGGGTATACAGAGATAAGGCCTGGATCCACAAAGGACTTAGATGTTACAAAAGTGAGCACCATGGTGCCTAATTTTTAGGTGTCTAGAAAATCACAGGAACACTCTGCAACCCACAAAGCCTGAGCTAGGTGCCGATGTTCCCAATACAATGCATGGGGAGAGACAAGTGTCTTAGAATGTGGACTTTAGAATGTGGTCCAGCACATGAGGTGGTGAACTGCCTATGCTAGCCAATGGGAGATGTGATGAGAGGTGTGAGCTAAGCCCTGCCCCTCTCGTGGAGATGGGCACCTAAATATAGGCTGCAGGAAAGTGTCAATCTCCGCTTAGCGATCCATGAATGGCAATCCTTCTCCTGGAATCAGGAAGCTTGTGCATTTCTTGCAGGAAGGAGTTAGGTGCCTGCCTCACTCTAGGCAAAATGGCCGGAGGACGAAATAATTGTTTAAGTATTTAACCACCCAGGACTTTCAGCAGGGCACATCTAGCAATATAATATCTGTGCAATACTGAATGGTTTTTAACTAAATTATTTTATATAAATCTTAAAACTATTGAGTACAATACTCCTGCTAAAATATTAACTATATTTCCCAACACAAATAAAGGAAGGTCATTATCCTTGTTAGCTTTAGAACAATGGAAGAAGGGCTGAATTTAAGTTCCAAATATGATATTCAATGAACACTGTGGGTATTTGATCCCTGATTTTACTTGATTTGATTACTGATTTTTATCCTTTGTTGGAGTGGCTGATTGATGATGCTTTTTGGAAGGCTGATTGGGCCGTGTGTGTCAATTTTGCCAGGGATCCATGGACAGAGAACATTATCATGCATGCTTACACACACTTTCCCAAACTACTGTTTAGAATCCACTGGTAGGTTGTAGAGAGGAAACGGATACAGTCAAGGTTTGGCCCTCTAAAGCACTGTCAATAATTTATACTGTACCTACTTCTAAAATTGTCACTATGCCACTTGTTCATCATATCTTTCCTTTCTGGAGAAACTTGGTGGGATACAGGAACCATCACTTTAATGTGGAGGTAACTGGCCTGCCAGGGGAGAGAGGAAAAATAAGCTGCCACCCAATCAATCCCATTACCAGCCTAGACTGAGTACATACCACTGAAATCATTTAGTCTATTCAGTGTATTGAACAAAGATTATAATTTTGGAGACATGTAGGTGGTGAAGAGTGACTAAGTAAACATTACATGGCACTCCTCCCCCACCCCTTGACACTGTACAATGATATCAGACTGATCGCCCAGTAATTATAGCAGCAAATGTTTGTTATCCCGCTTGAATTTCTCTCTTCCCCACCCTTAAAAAAAGAAACAACCAAAAACATATATAAATGGTGATTATCCACTGCATTAACAGTTCCAAGATTCATCTCTGTAATGAGGTTGTTTGAGCTGCTGGTATAATGAAGTGAGCATTTGGGAGAGAAGATGGCATGAGAAGACTGGCAATATATCTGAGGTCTGGCAAGAATGCTACCTGCTTGCTTTGGATTCTCTCCTAGAAGATGTAGTTTGCAGAATCATCCAGTATAACAATTAACTATATAACAAAACAGATAGGCCCCTAAAAAGTTAGGATCTGGTATAAATTTGGGGTTTTAGATTCGTTCAAATGTTTGCAAAGATACTTTGCAATTTAAACTCTCTATGTCAACATGATTAGATTCACAGGTGCATACTAGATTCACAGTGCATACTTGGTCATTTTCCTCTTCAATAGCTTCAATATAACATCTTTAGTAAATTGCAATTTTTTATATGGTTTCAAGGAAAAAAATAAATGTTCAGCAATCCTAGCACAATTTTCAATAGCCTTTTTTTTTATGAGACCCACAGCTATGTGTTTTAAGTTTGTTGTGTGCACCAGCTGGTGGCCAGACACTGTCTCAGACATCATCAATTAGTGGAGTTTATCATTTGGTGTGGAATAACAGAGCCAAATTCCTATTTGGTGTAACTATTGGTGTCAGAGGAGTTAAACCTGGCATTACTTTAGCCTGCCACATGTGCAACTTTCCCATTGCTCCAGCCAACACTGTGCCCTGGAAAAGGGCAAATATAGTGCCAATCTATAAATAGGAAAATAAGGACCACATGGGGAATTACATTCCAGTCACTTTAACTTTAGTACCCAGAAAGATAATGGAGCAAATAATTAAGCAATCAATTTGCAAAACACCTAGAAGGTAAGAAAGTGATAAGTAACAGAATGGAATCGTGACAAACCAACCTAATAACTTTCTTTGACAGGGTAACAAACCTTGTGGCTATGGTGAAGCAGATGATGTGATATATCTTGACTTTAGTAAGGCTTTTGATACTGTCTCGCATGATCTTCTCATAAACAAATTAGGGAAATACAACCTAGATGGAGCTACTATAAAATGGGTGCATAACCTGCTGGAAAACTGTTTCCAGAGAGTAAATATCAGTGGCTCACAGTCAAGGTGGAAGGGCATATTGAGTGGGGTCCTGCAGGGATTGGTTCTGGGTCCAGTTCTGTTCAATATCTTCATCAGTGATTTAAATAAGAGAGTACACTTATAAATTCTGTGGACAATACCAAGCTTGGAGGGATTGCAAGTGCTTTGAAGGATAGAATTAAAATTCAAAATGATCTGACAAATTGGAGAAATGCTCTGAAGTAAATCGGATGAAATTCAATAAGGACAAATGCAAAGTACTCCACCTAGGAAAGAACGATCAGTTGCACACATACAAAATGAGAAATGACTGTCTAGGAAGGAGTACTGCAGAAAGGGATCTGGGGGCTATTGTGGATCACAAGATACGTTGTTGACTCATATTTAACACTGTTGCAAAAAAGCAAAGCTCATTCTGAAATGTATTAGCAGGAGTGTTGTAAGCAAGACATGAGAAGTAATTCTTCAGCTCTACTCCATGCTGATTAGGCCTCAGCTGCAGCATTGTGTCCAGTTCTAGGTACCACATTTCAGGAAAGATGTGGACAAATTGAAGAAAGTCCAGAGAAGAGCAACAAAAACGCTTAAAGGTCTAGAAATCATGACCTGTGAGGGAAGATTGAAAAATATTGGGTTTGTTTAGTCCGCAGAAGAGAAGACTGAGTGGGGATATGATAACAGTTTTCAAGTACATAAAAGGTTATTACAAGGAGGAGGAAAAAAATTGTTGTCTTTAACCTCTGAAGATAGGACAAGAAGCAATGGGCTTAAATTGCAGAAAGGGCGGTTTAGATTGGACATTAGGAAAAATTTCCTAACTGTCAGGCTAGTTAAACACTGGAAGAATTGCCTAGGGAGGTTGTAGGAATCTCCATCACTGGAGACTTTTAAGAGCAGGTTAGACAAAAATCTGTCAGGGATAGTCTAGATAATACTTAGTCCTGCCATAAGTGCAGGGGACTGGACTAAATGACCTCTTGAGGTCCCTTCTAGTTCTACAATTCTATGACTCTATGAAATGCTGATTAAAGCACAGCTTAATTTATGCTGGGTTTTACCAGGGATCAGCCCTGGCACCTCTTTTCATGCCAAGGCACAGACCTGACACCTCTTCTGTCAGTGGCACGCTGCTACATCTTTCGTAAAGCATGCAATTCTATACTTGCATGCAAGGTGTGCATCAGGTCACCATTTGTGGAAGGACACCATTTTGTTCTAGGAATGGTATCATCATTTTCAGGGTGTTTTTGAAGCGTTTCTTTTGATCTCCCCATTTCCTTTCTCCTTTGGTGAGTTGGGCGTATAACAAATGCTTTGGTATGTGTGACAAAAGACACCCTCATGATAAACATCAATAGATGTGGCATTGACACCACACACAGGGAGACAGAAGCCCAAGACAGGGCTAACTAGCAAAGACTTGTCAGAGAAGGAATGACTACTTTTGACGAAAATTGCCTTGCCCTGGTCGCAGAAATATGCCAGAAAAGGACAAACAGTCATATTGCAATAGTGGCCCAACCCTGCCTTCCAATACCACCTGCAATGTCTGCCAATGAGTCTGAGAATTAAGGATCAGACTCCTCGCAATCACCAAAGACCCACATAAAATAAAATCAGTAAAAGAGATCATCATCAACCCCGAAGGATTGCCACCACCAGCAGCAGTATTATTATTGTTTGAGCCACCGCATCTTTTTCTTTACAAATTAAGCACTGATTTAAAGTATACTCTGAGTATCACATATGGGAGAAAAAAATAACAGACCCAAAAGTATGTTATGAGACAGAAATTGTGCTGAAAGATTCCGGGGACACAAAGCTTCTCTTCTGTGGATTTTAAATTTCACCAGATCCACACAATGAATTCATCTCTTAGGGCCAATTTGTGTCCTTCATTATAACCATGCAATCCCACTTGACCTCAGTGGGGTTTTGTGGATGAAAAAGAGAACAGAAAATGTCACATAACATATAGTTTGTCCGTGCAACTCCTACATTATAACAATGACAGTCTCACTCTGCCATTTCATGATATTTTGTACTTCTGTAACACTGTTTTTTTGCAAAAATAAAAACCAGAAACAAACTAGTAAGGACGAGAATTAAACTGCATTTACAGGCAATATAGTGGAATTCAAAGCTTCCCCTGTGCATAGCAAATATAAATATACATCTTCATACCACATAGCATGGTTGAACTTAAAAAAAGATAAAAGAACCTACATGGTTTTGTACTTAATTTAGTGTTAATTTATTTAGTTTTAATACTAATTATATTTTATTCATTCAATGCATCTTTCTTCAAATTTCTTACTCTACTCAAAAATTAATAAAATCCTGAAGACATTTTGACATTATTCTGCACTATATTTTTGCTTTAATAAATAGTTATGGAAAAGCAATGCTCTAAATGTGCCTTTTTGTAATCTTGACATTTACAATCATAAAAAAGGTATACTACAAAATGTAAAATCACATTTAAATAAATACAATTATATGATTAAAAGTAAACTATCAGAAACACTCTAATGGCATTCTTCACCTTTAAAGTATTTTACAAATATTTACTAATTAATCCATACAGCATATTTGTTAGGTACATAAGTATTGTTGTTCCTGTTTATAGGGAAAACTGAGGCACAGAGGCTAAAATACAGTAAGGGTTTTCTCAAGATGTTGGAGTCTAGCACATTGTGTGTGTGTGAGAGAGAATGTGACTATGGTTCTTTTAACAGTTATTCAGCAGTATAGTGCTATCACTTATGCAGATTGGGACTGGTTCATCAAAAAGGGGACCACCACATTTTTTTAAACAAGGAATAATGAGAACATAAACCCTGGTTGAAACAGCATACGGATATCACTAATTCAGCTGCCTGTGAACTAGTGAGAGTAAGCAATGTCTACGTGCAACACTCTCTTCCAGTTCTCCATCCAACTGAACTATTTCACTGTTCTGCACCAACATATTAGTGGGAAAGGTAGCTGGAGAAAGATTTTAAGAAGAAGACTAATGACAGTGTATGCAGTGTTGTAAGTGTCAGTCCCAAGATATTAGAGACACAAGGTGAGAGAGGCAATAGCTTTTATTGGACCAACTTCTGTTGGTAAGAGAGAGACAAGCTTTCGAGCTACACAGAGCTCTTCCTCAGTTCTGGGAAAGTCGTCAGAGTGTCACAGCTAAATACAAGGTCAAACAGATAGCACATATTCTAAACTACTTATGCTAAACTAAGGGACCATTCAAGGTGAAGTGGCCCATTAACATGCCTCTAAGGCCTAGGACAAAAAAGGGGGATTAGTGGGTAACAGATTGTTGCAATAAGCCATAAATCCAGTGTCTTTATTAAGATCATGATTTTTAGTGTCTAACAAAAAGAAAAAAAAAAGTTAGCAAAGCACTTTGGTAGACACTAAAAATCATGGTCTTAATAATGACACTGGATTTATGGCTTATTGCAACAATCTGTAACCCACTAAACCCCTCCACACACTTTTTTATCCCACAACTATAGAGGTATTAACGGGCCACTTCATTTTAAATAGTCCATTAGAATATATGCTAACTACTTACACTAAACTATCTGTTTGACCTTGTATTTAGCTGTGACACTGGGACCACTTGTCCTACATATGAAGAAGTGCTTTGTGTAGCTCCAAAGCATGTCTCTCTCACCAACAGAAGTTAGTCCAATAAAAAAATATGACATCACCCACCTTGTATCTCAGATACATAAGTGGAAGGGAGAAGGTGAAAAAGTCAGACAAGGCTGTGGACGAGAAAGAGATACTGAGAAGTTTGCAAAGATCCAGAAGAACTAATTCAAGAAACAGGAAGTAACAAGGACACCAAATCATGTGCCCCAAGATAAGATTAAAAACAAAGCTGAACGCAGGCCTATTCACTTGGGAACAGAACTCTGCTCACTCCCGTATAGGCCTGCTCTGTTGGTAAAGCTTGGGTTGACATAGCTACAGCAATCAGGGGCATAAAAAAAATCAATACCCCGAGCACTATGCCAGCCTAACTCCTGGTGTAGCTGCCGCAAGGTCAACAGAAGAATGCTTTCCTCAACCTAGCTACCATTACTCAGGGAGGTGGCGTTTCCATAGTACCATGTAGACATGGCCGTAGCTATGTTGGTTCTGCAGAGGTAACAGGAGTAAAAATGTTTGTTTGTTTGTTTGTTTGAAATCACCCAAGTAAGGAGATCTTGGAGTAAAGTGCTCCCAATTTCAGACACTTTTCAGCAAAAATTCACATTAAGGTTGGCCAATCACAGCATCTCCGTTATCCTCTCCTTCCTTCTGGAACTGACCAGAGAAGAAGTCATCTTACATTGAATCTGATGCAGTGCTTCCTCTCCTTCCCTGTAATAGCACTGTGCAGGGGAGAGAGTCAGTGTTGCCCTCTTTTCTTACTAACCCTCCCTTGCCATGTACATCAGCGTTAAAGGAAGACAGACTCTGCAAGCATGAGAGAAAACTGGAGACAACAGAGATGAGGAACAGAAGAAAGGACCTGAGGGAGAATGAGGGGAGAAGAGACTGAAAACAGAGTACCTGAGATGGGAAGAGGAAACAGAGGACACAGAGCAATATGCTGCTGGTAAGGTACAAGAACGAATAGACCTGGAGGAGAAACAAACAAACAAAACTAGAAAACATAATGAGAGGAGACAGCCAGTAGCAAAGCAAGCAAATGAAGGGAGAAACTGAGAGGGATTGTGTTCAGTTTAGGGATGTAAAAATTGGCTTAATTAAAAATCTTAAATGTTCTAAAAATAGAACGGTTAAACGCTGGGCGGGAGCTGTGCTGGACTCAGCTCCTCACTGCCAAGTGAGAGCTGCCTAGCTGCGGCTTTCCCCTTCCCGCCCTCCCCCGGTAGCTGAGCAGCTCTCACTCACTGGGACCTGAGCAGAGCCCAGCTGCGGCTCCCCCTTTCCCCCCGCTGGATGGACTCTGCGCCTTCTCGCAAGCAAGAGCTGCCCAGCTGCTCTCGCTTGCGGGGAGCCGAGCCATGCTGCAGCTCGCTGGGCTCCGCGCCTCCCCGCAGGTCGTGGGGAATCTCGTGGGGAGCCAAGCCCAGCTGTGGCTACCCCGCGCTGGGTTCCGCACTTCCCCGCCAGCAAGAACCACCCAGCTGCTCTCGCTGGCAGGGAGCCAGCCCAGCTACTGCTCCCTTCCCCCTCCAGTTTAAATGGTAATCAGCTGTTCAAAACGTTTAAACAGCTGATTGCCGTTTAAACGGTTAACCTTTTACATCCCTAGTTCAGTTGAGGTAAAAATAGGGGAGAAAGAATGTCTTATACGGGGGGCGGGGGGAAAGGTTGATGGAAAATGGTACATAAATTTTTTAAAAATTGATGGGGTTTGACTAGAGGTTTGACTGCTTACAGAAAAAAAACAAGTTGGGGAGAAGGTGCTAGCCCCTGACTTGTACTCTTTGGGCCTGGATTTAACAAACATCTACCTAAAAGGAGAGGCTGAAGGTTAATGTGCACTCATGCCCATAAGTGAACCACTCAAGTGGATATTTCAGACACACTTGGACACACACGCTCTCATCTTGTACTTGCATTATGTGTATAGTCAGGTATACGTACAAATGTCCAATATGGAGATCATTATGGAAATCTGTTAAATCTGTAAAATTATGGCCTGTCTCTTTTTCTCCATATACATCAAGAGGTTCTGAAGCCTGAACTGATCAGATACCACCACGACCACCACCATCATCTGTGCTTCAGCTGCTGCTTACTAACCATCATTCTATTATTCAATATTTGCTATTACTTGTATGTCAGCCATGTTGAAATTAGGCAGGCAGCCCTTCCCCGAACAAATGGAACATACGTACTTCTCAAAACTCTGGAAACCAGAGTTTGATTAAAGTTACTTGGTATATATTTGGCACTGACAGGACCAAAAACTGACAGTACTAGGAGAGCATTCACTGAATTGAAAATAAAAAGCTTATGCAAAGTCTTAAAAGTGCTTAAGCAATGAGCTCAGCTAATATGTTTAAAACCAGAGACGTTGCCCACTATATTCTCAAGAAAAAATGGTAAATTATCAGCCATTTGGCAGGTAAAATGCATTGAAAGGATCTTGAACAAAACAGAATAACCACTGCAAGCTTATGAGAAAGTTACTCATCTGTACAGAAAATGAATATGCATTTCATACTGAAAAATAAAAGAAAGCTTTTGACTAACTCCATTTGCACAATACATAAACCTCCCAAGTGTGTTATAAATATACAAGAGTATGATATTTTCAAAGAAAATGCTAGCAGCTCAGGAGAAAGTATGCATCCCTTTAAACAAATCTAATTCATCTCATCCAGTACACGTGCCTTGTATGTTACTGTAAAAAATATTTACTATCAAATGGATGATTATGATTACAAGGATTTGTTATTCAGTTTGCATTTGTGCTAGCCACTTTCAAAATTCAGAGGAAGATGTGGTACCTGCCCCAAATAAATATATCCTTTTATAGAATTCTACTGTAAAAGAGAAGAACATTAAATAATAAATATTCTACCTACCTATATATCTTAAATCACTTTGATATATGGATGTCCATATTATTTTAAATGCCTGATTTGTATGTCCCTCACCACTACAACATCCGAGTATCTAACTGTCTTTAATGGATGTTTAATGTATGCAAAACTTCTTGTAACAATTGTAATTAGGAAATATTTACTACTCAGATCAATAAAAAGGACCTTTGAAAAGTAACCCTTCATCTATATAGACCATTGGTCATATTTTACTCTATTCTCACTGAAAGCAATACGATTACAAGGGCATTTATTAGTGCAGAGTTTGGTCTTACAGTTATAAATAAAACATATTAAAAAAACCTCAGATACAACATTGCTATAAATATGCACAATTGTCACCTTTCCCAACTCCAGTTTGTAATAAAGTGAATCTTGCACATAATATTCAGAGTTGCTATTTCATGAAGAAACTCATCAACTTTTAAAAACTGGTTAAAAAGAAACGATCATTGTTTGCAATTTTGCTATCATGTAGAGAGTAACATCTTCTGTCTGAATACTAATCTTATCTTTGCAGACCACCTAATATAACATGAGAGACTACTGTATAATCTAGGATGCAATTGGTTTTTCAATTTGAAAATGTTTTATGAAAATTCACTATAGACATGAACATATCTAAACATACCTATATACATGGTAATGTTTTCTTGTAAGTTTCATAGAGGCACAAGATAAAACATACACCCATTGGCTTTTTTCTTGCATGAGAAGCACAGATGTCAGGCATTTCAACAATGATATTTTTGTACGATAGTTAATGCAAGCTGCAAGGAAGCTACTTTTATTGAATATTGCCAGTTGTTTAGCAGTATTATGAAATTACATGCTTTTTTTTGGTTGAAGAATTGAAATTTGAGAACAAGACATGAATTCACTCTGATGGCTACCGATAAATGGATAAAGCAGCAATATTACTGATTGCAACTCTTCTAGAACCAGTGCCAAATGTTCTTTGCCAATTAAGAGACATTTCTCCTCTGTGCACATTAGAAAAATTCCCTGGAATATGTTTGGTAATGATATTACAGTCCTGCTGGCAACTTTATATAATCAAACAGGGGAAACAATTCAGCCTCTTTTCTTGACACCTGGTAGGAAAAAGGTGCTAACCACTTTTACAGATGGAGACAAGTGGATGAGGGCCATAGTAGACCATCTTCAGTGTTCAACAGCAAGAATTTTGTAAGAATGGCAAACCTATTACATAAATACAATACCATTTTCTAAGTCTGCTTCTGAAGCCTTACACATCAAACTATCTCAAACTCTATGGCCAACACATAGGAGACTTTGTCATGATGTTCAACTTGATCGTATTTATTATTTTGCCATATTTACATTTTTCTCATTAATTTCACGAGAAGTCATTTTTGTGAGGGCCAGAACCGGACTGCCATTGTAAAACATGGGCACAAAACCCAAGGGGCTAAATTCAGAATGATGTGAGGTGCTAAAAAAAGTTACACTTTGTAATACTCAGCCTCCCTTATACAGTGGCACCGTGGGTGTAAATTTGTAACCTGTTGAATCACATGACGGTTTAACAAAAGTGATATTGTGAAAACTAGTTACAGCAGCAGCAGGCTGAATAAAGAGAATGTGGAGGAAAAGTTTACCCTGAATGAATGAGCCCCTAATTTTTGCCTGGACCAACTGGAAAAACTTGTTATTAAGCCCAGACTCCCCAAAACAATTATGCAACAAATACACATACAAAAGCAGAAGTATGCAGGCTGACTAAATCTGAAATAAACACAAAGGCACTTACATGGAGGAAAAAGCCACACTTCAGAAAGGGATATTCAGCTAATAGCTGATAGTTCCCTCAAATTCTTTCTAGTCTTCTTGCTGAGTTAATATTGCATTTCCTCTCCCTTCAAATTGCACAGAAAAAGCCCTCCATGTTACTTAATGCTTAATTTATACAAACTTTTAAAACAGAAAGAAGTATCCAGCTCAAACCATTGTAGGTTAGCGTGGCAACATATGTTATATACAAATATAATAATCTTAAAAATGAAATTCTCATGTTAATGTAAACCTAGAGTGACCAGATGTCCCAATTGTATAGGTACTGTCCCAATATTCCAGGCTTTTTCTTATATAGATGCCTTTTACTCCCACACCATCCTGATTTTTCACACTTGCTAGCTGGTCACCTTATGCAAGTCCCGCATTTTCAAAAACAAAACCTAAGATCAACAGTAAAGCTTCTATGATTTTCTCTTATTTTAATCCCATTTGCAATCCAAAAACTGCAGCATGATGATAATGAATTGAAAGCTAGAGAGTGTCCAATCTCAGTGAAATGCAAAAAAGTAAATAATCAGCATTAATGCTGAAATGTAAGTAAGATTTTTAAATTCTTTCACATGTAATAATCTAAAGGATTTAAAAACCACAAAACTATATTTTTATTCTATCTACATTGATAGCTGGTCAGAAATTGGTGGCTAGAACAACTCACCTGGGATGTGAGAGACCCAAGTTCAAGTCCTGCCTGATCTTAAGCAGTAACTTGAACCTGGATCTCCCACATCCCTGCTGAGTGCCCTAGCCACAAAACTACAGGCTATTCTGGAATCTGTCTGCCTAATTTTCCATGAAAAAAATAAGAGAAAGGTCTTGGTTTCATTCCACATTATAACAAAACCAAATTTCAAAATCTCAATTCCCCCCCCATGAAACAGAATTCTTGTTTTCTGGGCAGATCAAGTTACATTTTCCCAAAACCAAAGTGCTCTGCAGTGCCATCTAGTGGAACTAAAGTGTACCTAAGAATTAAACTTCCAAACAGCTGTTGGATTGGATTTAAGATTTTTTTACATTTCTAAAGTTTCATAATCCAAACAAAATAATCAAGCTGCAAGCCCTAAGGCAGCTTCTCCTTTGTCAAGTGACATTTATAAATGACTGTATTTTCAGAATGATTCTTTGTCATTACAAGACCACCTTTCTTATTCACTGAAATAAATTATTACCTACTTCTTTATAACATATACATTATGGGGGAAATAATAAGCAGTTGAGTTTAATTTAGGTTTTTTTAAAGGAAGGGATATTAACTCATTTGAGTACACTGCTAATTCTCAAGAAGCCTATGTTAAAGAGCTACTTTTAAGGTATTTGTATGCTGTGTTAAGAATTCTGTGCTACTATCATTGTGTCTCTGAAGTTCTTATCCCTTGTACACCACCCTTTGTTTGGCAAGCTATTATAAAGTTTCTTTTTAATTGTTGACTTTGGCACCAAAAACAAAAAACAAAGTTCCTCAGTTATATCCCCTTAAATCATCTCCACTACAATATTAAAACAAAAAATAAATAAGCAGCTCTTCGGTAGAGTTCTGTATCCTTATAGTCAGTCCTAATACACAGTTGCAGAAGTTTGTGTTTTTTCTAAACTGTAAGCAGATCTTAAATAAACAGGATGATGCCTTGTATAAACAAACTTACTGCAAACCTTGCCCAGTTTCTGATTGCTAAATGTACCATCATGCAAATAAACAAGCCATTTAGTTTGCTACAACTTGCATACAGTAGATTGATTAAAACCTCCTGAGGTGGAGAAGACAAGACCGATCAAATACAGACAAGCAACTACTGGACGGAGAGTGCTGCTCTGAGAAATTACCCCCTTCCTCTACTTCCACCAAATGCAGCAAGGATTTCCTGGAGCGGAGAGCTGACAGAGATCATGTGAAAAGGCACAGGGACTTCACAGAGCTCCCCACATATGCAGCAATTTCAACTAATACACTAAATTTGGACCCAAACTCCCAGTCACTTTGCTGGAGAGGGTTGTAGAAAAAGACACTGGACATTTCCCCTGGCAGAACCTTAGAGAGTTTCCTGTCCACTATGGAGGAGTGCAACAATATAGTCTGAAGTGAAGAAAATAATCAGTTCCCAAATAATTAGTTCCCAAATAATTAAAATTTTTACTAGAATTTGCCTCAAAATTCTAGCAATTGTCATCAAGGTATTCACCATTGCAATATTGGATCTGAAACCTAGGTTTGTTTTCCTTTTCATTCACTAATTCTGCTAGAACACTAGCTTGACTGGAATATATATAAACATAAAACAATCCTCTCATGCAAGCAAAATGATCTAATTTACTTGCTTATAGCATAAATGCATCATTAAACTATTTTAGAGGAGATTTTGGCAATCAGAATACTTTCCTTTGTCATACAAAAGCTAATTCTAGCATCCTGCATTCACACATGCAAAATATCTCGAGTTCACTGGTTCCTAAATGAACAGACGCATTTTTTCAAATTGCAATTAGTTCTGCTAAGGTACTGGTAAACATTACATTCATTCTTTCTTTTCCTTCTTTGTGGAAAACCCCCACCCCACTGATGAAGTATAGTCTTCTGGTGATGAAGGTACATTTGACTGGCACTTAGAAATAAGGGGTTCTATACCTTGCTCTAGCAGACTTGCTATATGACAAGAAAGGCTAAAGCACAAAATGAGCTACACCTAGCAAGGGACAAAGACAATAAGAAGAGGTTCTATAATATCTTAAGAACAAGAGAAAGACTAAGGCCATGTCTACAATAAAGAATTACGTCAACCTAACTTATGTCAGCATACAGCCACTGCAGTTATTAAATTGCTTGTGTATGTGTGCACACTTGGCTACTTGTGTCGGAGGTGCATGTCCTCACCAGGAGCACTTGTACAATATCGATTGTATTGTCAATGTGGGGCATTGTGGGATGACTCCTGAAAGCCAGTAATAGTCAACGTAAGCAATGCAGTGTCTACACTGACACTGTGTCACCCTACACCACTCAGGGAGGTGGTGTTACTAACTTGAGGTAGAGAGGCACTTATGTCATAGAGCAGTGGTTCTTAACCTTTCCAAACTACTGTACCTCTGAAGCCTGAGTCCCACCCCCACGGGGCTGAGGCATGTAACTTAGTTTCATGGCGCCCCTGTGGCTCCAGGCAATTGCCTTTCTTGCCACCCCCAATACCAGCTCTGCACTTGCGACCCCTCTAAACCCTCAGGTTGAGAAACACTGTCATAGAGAGTCAAATTTAAGCGAAGACATTTCCACAGCTAGGTCAATGCAAGATTACATTGATCTAACCCTGTAGAACACACCGGGTCTAAGGAAAGTATATGTCTACTACTTAACAGAGAAGAAACACTAATAACAGATGGTGACTTCAAGACAAATGAGGTGTTTAATGCCTATTTTGCTTCAGGCTTCACTAAAAAGTTAAGTTGTGACCAGATATTTAAACACAATTAATATAACAAGAGGGGAGGAATGCAAACCAAAATAGGAAAAAGAACAGGCTAAAAATATTTAGATAAATTAGATGTATAGAAGTCAGCAAGGCCTGGCGAAATTCATCATAGGGTATTTTAAGCTGAAGAAATTTTGGAACTGTTAGTGATTATCTTTGAGAACTCATGGAGGATGGATGATGTCCCAGAGTGCTGGAGAAGGATAAATATAGTACCAATCTTTAAAAAGGGGAACAAAGAGGACCTGGGGAACTATATATAGACCAGTCAGCTAACCTCGATACCTGGAAAGACAGTGGAACAAAAGGATAAAACAAACTTGTAAGCACCTAGAGCAGCGGCTCTCAACCTTTTTTTCCAAAGTACCAGTCGGGTCAGGTCAAGAACCGCTGGTCCTGACCCGAGTGGTACTCCAGTAAAAAAAGGGGGGAAATACCCTCCGCCGAATCCTGCCCGCCGTTAACCACATTTCGGTGGCAAGGTTTCAAACATGCGGAGCCGGCCGGGTTGCTTTTCGGCAGCAGCACGGGGAGAAGCCGGCGGTAGGCTGTGAGGCTTCGGTGGGGGGAGGGGGGTTTCGGCGGCACCAGGGGTGCAGACGGCGGTAGGCTGTGCGTCTTCGGCGGGGGGGGGTGGTTTTGGCGGCGGCAGGGGGGAATTCGGCGTTGGGCTGTGCGTCTTAGGCGGGGGGGGGGTGTTCGGCGGCGGCGGGGGGGAATTCGGCGGCAGCGGCAAGGTACGTCTCGTGTACCACCAAGCCGTCCTCCGCGTACCACCTGTGGTACGCGTACCACCGGTTGAGAACCCCTGACCTAGAGGAGAATACCATAGTTATAAGGAATAATTTACATGGATTTGTCATCAAGAACTAATCATGCCAAACCAGCCTAATTTCCTTTTTTGTCAGGGTTACTGGCCTCATGCATAGAGAAGAAGCTGTAGACGTGATCTATCTTGATTTTAGTAAGGCTTTTGATACAGTCCCTCATGACATTCTCATACACAACTAGGGAGATATAATCTAGATGAAATTACTATAAAGTGGATGCAAAACTGATTGAAAGACTATATTCAAAGAATAGTTATCAATGGTTCACTGTCAAATGGGGTGACATATCTAGTGGGTTCGTGGAAGAGTCTGTCCTGGGTCCAGTACTATTCACAATTTTCATTAACGACTTCAATAATGGAGTGGAGAGTATACTTGTAAAATTTGTGGAGGATACCAAGCTGGTAGGGGTTGCTAGCACTTTGGAGGACAGGATTAGAAATCAAAAATGACCTTGATAAATTGCAGAATTGGTCTGAAATCAACAAGATGAAATATTATAAAGATAAGTGCAAAGTACTACACTTTGGAAGAAAAAAAAATCAAATGCACAACTACAAAATGAGGTATCGCTGGCAAGGCAATAGTATTACCGAAAAGGATCTAGGGACTATAGTGGATCACAAATTGAATAGGAGTCAACAATGTGATGCAGTTGCCAACCAGGCTAATATTCTGGGGTGCATAAACAGGAATGTCACATATAAGACATGGGAGGTAATTGTCCTGCTCTGCTCAGCACTGGTGAGGCCTAAGCTCTGGAGAGGAGTACTCTGTCCAATCCTGGGCCTCACACTGCAGGAGAGTCCAGAAGAGAGCAACAAAAAACCAATAAAATTTTAGAAAACCTGACCTATGAGAAAAGGTTAAAAAAAATGGGCAAGATTAGTCTTGAGAAAAGAAGACTGAGGGAGCACCTGATAGCAATCTTTAAATACAGTAAGAGCTGTTACAAGAGTACTGTGATCAATTGTTCTCCATTTTCACTAAAGGTAGAACAAGTAGTAATAGGTTTATTCTTCAGCAAGGGAGATTTCGATTAGATATTAGGAAAACCTTTCTAACTACAAGGGTAGTTAAATTCTGGAACAGACTTCCAATGGAGGTTGTGGAATCCCATCACTGGAGGTGTTTAAGAACAGGTTGGACAAACACCTATCAAGGATGGCCTACGTTTACTTAGTCCTGCCTCACTGCAGGGGCCTGCACTAGATGACCTCTCAAGGTCCCTTCAAGCCCTAAGTTCTATGATTGAACGAAAGGCACTTATGCTCTGTGCCTCAGTTCCCTCATCTGTAAAATAGACACACTAATACTGCCTTACTCACAGGGATGTTTTGAGATTAGTCCAGTCACGTTTGGGTGGAATTGAGATAATACAATGAGGAGTATCATGAAAACACTCATATACATTAAAGTTTTCAAATCTTAAACATTCACTTGTTTATTAGAGACGGGGCTGAAACAGAATCCAAGGTCTGGACATTCATGAACTCCATGGGCTTCCACAGTTGGCTTCTATCTCTAATGGCCAGAGCAAAACCAGTGACACCACCACTTTCGGACTTTGGAGAAGCTCTGAGCCAGTCATGAACTTTGCAGCTCAATCCCGTCATCCTTTTTACACTCCCAATCCCACACTGTATTTCAAAGGTAGAACTTGTAATAAATGAACTTGGACAACTAGACACATTGGAAAGCATTCCACTGAACATTACATACAAATCAATTTACTATGTAGATATTTTACAAGGCCTTAGTTGATACCTCAATGCCCAAATGAAATAAAGAAAAAACATACAAAAACAACACTACAGGTTAACAAGGAGCCCAGGACATTCACCTCAACATTACCTATAGTGGTTTTTAGCCATTATAGAGAAGAGACTCAGGAGAAGTTTGAAGCATCACAGAAACTTTACAAACACACACGTGTGAGAGTTATATTTTCTAGCATTCTAATTTTCTAGAGGAAGTATTCTCTTGCTCTCATCCTTAAAAAGTGCCAGAAGATTCTAAACCACTCACATTTTTATAGACACAGAGCATGAAATTCCCTCTCTAGCTGTTATTTAAATACAACTAATCATACTGTCATCTCATTCTTACCTGGGCATGTATCAAGTTGGAGAACAATTATTTATCTCCAAATACTCATTTTGAGCAACTTAACACAAAGCGTAATTGTCTAATAAAACTGCTAAAATTACCTTCACTGTGCATTTACAGGAGTTCCACAGCAGGCAGGAGAGGTGTAACAAAACATACAAAGTAAAATACACAACTATTTACACTGCAATGGCTCAAAAACATATTTTTAGTTGTACTATCCACACCCCATCCCACGTCTTGGGAACACACAGATTTTTCTTTCCTTTGTTACCTTTCGCCCCTCCTTTATCCCCCCCATATTTACTTTCCTCAATTCATTCATTCACTTTCTCTCCCTCTCTCCTCCTCTTCAATAGGCCACATTATGATCCAGTCCTAGGCACCTACACAGGAGTGTAATGGAGAGTAAGACCACACATCCTCCCTTGAGTATCCTCTCCAGACTGCAAGTGCAGGTATGGTGCGGGACAGCAAGCATGTAGACAGGCGTGGGAAGATCCTGGGCTCTTCAGTCATCAGTCTCTAACTCTTCAGGGGCATAGTTCCTTCCCTAGGCTTCTTCTAGGGTGACTCAGCTATGCACTACACCAAACTGGGGGCTAGATGTAAAATGACAATCTAACACTGTATTTATGTCCACTTCTCTGTTAATACCTCTTCCATCTCCATGTTTCTTTCCCCCACTTCCCTTTATTGGCACTCTTTTTTTAAAAATCTTTTCCAGATCACACTACTAGTAGTGCAACTAAGCAGATTGAAATTCACCATACTCTGCACAACCATTGAATGACAGAGAGGGAACAGAAGCAACACCTACTTGTAACGTTCAAATACTTTCTGTTTCAGTTTTTTGTTATTAGTATGTTTCGTTCTCCAGCAGACACTTCAGAAGAACAGTTTAATGCTTTAGTTTGAACTGTTGGAGGATGCGTCTTAGCCTCACTGTGCCAGCACTACCAGTAATCAGACTTTCTTCCCCTCTTCCATTAAAAAACAAAACTAAACATGCTTTTAAACATTTGTCCTTACCTTGCTGGAGGCACATCAATATTTGAAGAAACAACCTTGCGTTTTTGTTCAAGAAGGCAGACAGAACGAGTGTTTTCTTTTTCATGCTCATGAATTCTGTTTGCTTTTTTGGTGTCTGCAGTTTTTAAATCTTCCTCCCTCATGGCCAACAGGAGAAACTGTTGGTCTGGTAATTTTTGACTGATGTCACTTTTTAGGTCATCCTGTTGAAATGTAGTGAAGGTCATTTCACGCTTAATGCTGGCAGCCTGCAAAATTAAAAGGAATTGTAATTAAATTTTCCCTCTTTTTTCTTAAAGGGGGAAAAAACTCAACACCTGTAAGGCAACTACTTCTATTTAGCATCTCTGAACTAGGCCACCACCTCTTTTTCCTTCAGACTTTAAAATTGCTCTCAATTTTTCTTCAAAAGACGAAGGCAGTCTAGACAATAATGTCATCATTCTGGGAAGCAATTCCTGACTGCTTGATAAGGTAAGCAGCTTCGGATAACTCATAATTCTTAACCCAAGAGTAAAGTATGCAACATACACACGCACACGAGACTTCACAATTTATATGGATGTCTTTCTAAAAATGAAACCAAGAGATGTAACCAGTAATAGAAAACTTCTGACAGCAGCTAACTGGAAAAAAAACCAGGATTTCTCCATGAACAGGGAAATAATTTGCTATGATCCAACATGGTTAGTCCACCAAAACTTTATATATTTACTAAAATTATTGCACTGCACAACAGTAAGTATTATGATTTGGAAGGAATTTAAAGTGTGTTTTTACACCTCCAGGTATATTTTTAAACAACTTGAAGGCTTCTGGGAAGCATTTAATAATTTGTTTTTTGCTTGAAAGTAAAGATAACATATTTAAACCTGCCTCTCTTTCTCTCTCTCCTCCCCCCCTCCCCTCCCATCCCCCACAGAAGTGCCTGCTTCCTGGTTGCAGGACCATACATTCCAGAACCTGTTTGATCATTAAGTGGAAGCTGGCAGTTCCAAAGAGGCTGCTTCATAGCAGCTATGATAATTTGCCACCACCTGCCTCTTCTACAGGGAGATTCAAACCCTGGCAGTGTAATGGTGCAAACATACAGGAGGGCTGTTAAGAGGCTAGCCATTATTTCCTGGCCCCAGCCACACAACATGGGTCAGGGTTACAAAATGTTGTGTCCCTTAAATACATGAGAGTGGTCAGAATTCACTCTGAGCCTTCCCGCCCTGCAATCCTCCTCCTCTCTGCTCCCCCCTACACAAAGGAGGCCTTAGACACTTCTCCCTCTCCAAGTATAAGAGTACCCTACGGAACTGGGCCAGGGGAAAAAAAGCCCAGAGGGTAATGCTAGCAGTTTATATGGGTGGAGGAGCCTTCAACTCTTACCAGCTCTACACATTAACTTTCTCAGGCCCAGTTACAAGTGTCTCCTGCTATCCGGACAAATCTGCCCAGTTCCTCCTCCATCCTCTCTCAGCTTCCCGGCTCCTGCCACTCCTGGGGAATGGAGCAGGGCTGGGCTGGCACAAGGAGTTAGTTAGAAGGGTCTGCTCATGTTACTTCAGGGCACCCAAACGTTTGCCACTGAGCTCACGAACTGGTCACTTGTCAGAAGTCTAAGGAATGCACTCAGACTGCAAAAATAAACCAGAATACAGCTTTTTAATATGGAGTTGCAGTCTGTAGAAACCATAGGTCACCCTGTTCTGAGTAGCTGCACTTCTGTAATAGAGAGGAAGATGTCAAGGGTCATACTGTAGAAATCCAGGGGCTGACTTCTTGAATACCTATGCATCACTTGAATTCTTATTGATCAGTAAAGTGGAGAACACAAACAGTCTTCCAGCAATAATCCCACATGTGAGTGCTCTGGTTGAATCTTTGTCCTCTGCTGCCCAGAGATCACAGTAACCAGAAGTCCATCCTCTCCACTATCACATGTTTAAAATCCCCAGGATGTTTTGGAAATGCCTCTCTTCCTGCTAGCCCATCTTTGCAAGCCCACAGGAATGGCTCCATGTAAAGCTACAACAAAACCCTGTGCTGTTGCCTGGTCCAGGAAGGAAGGGAGAAGCAGTGCAAGCCGAACTGCAGAATTCACACAGGAATAAAGATGTTTATTTGGACATTGAAAAGGATACAGAAGCTAGGGTATGACAGGGACTAATTCCAAGACTGGGCAAAGGTGGGGCAACAAACAGTCTGGTGCTGCCCCCCCTAAACTGTCTCTATAAGCTTGATGTCATAATGAGCGGGGACCCCACCACCAACCTGTGACAGTGGACACCTCGCAACATCCAGAGGAAGAAACCCCAGAAATGCCTAGAGAGAAAGAGTTCGTTGAGGAGGGGGACATAGAGGATGCAGAGCCCACAGACAGAATGGAGCAATTTGAGATACAGCTGGACCCAGAGCCAGAAGGGGATAGGGACATTTTATTGCCCCCATAAATGCATACTTTGTTTAAAATCCTCTTTATGACCCCATACACTTCACTCCCCTTTTTCTGCCCCCCCCATCTCCCTCTCAAAATGGCTGCTAACTGCACACGGCAGAGAACAAAGGGATTCTGTTTTTAAAGGGGGTGGTTCATTTTAAAGGGTACACACTGGCAGTAATCGTCTAAAACTATGGAAAATTCTTTAAGATACCAAAAAGCTTTCCCAAAGACATGCTTTGGCAGAAGGCTTTGGTAGGAAGCCTTTCAAAGAAAAATTTTTTTTTTTTTTAAATAAAAACCAAACCAAACCACAATGAACAAACCAATACCTGGGCATTTAATATACAAAAATATACAAAAAAATACAAAACAATGCTTGCAAGCAATCCAGTACCTGGGCATTCACTACATGATGTTGCAGAAATACTCTTGTAAACTTATGTGATAAAGGTTTTCTAGACCATAAACACAGTATTTCGCCTTTCATGTCTGAAAATCCAAGCACAAAACAAAATATTTGCACGCTGTGCTTAGATTCAGGAAAGAGGCAGAAACTGCTGCTGTCTCGGGGGGTTGGACTGGCTCACAGAACTAGTCAGCTACCACAACTCTCCTCTGCTTGCAGACTTTCTGGTTTACCTTGGCTTGAACATGCTTTTTGTCCTCTGACACACTGTCGGGGAAACTTTCAGCAAGACTTTGCCCGTGCATCTCTAGGAAGAGCAGCCTCTAATAAGTTCAACAGTGCTTACTGCCCTATCCCTACGTTTACCCTGGACCCCAACATCTAGCCCCGGCATCTGTCACAACTAAACGGTTTGAAAAGTACGCCCAGACACTCAACATGGCATGAGCTGGTGCACAAGCCTGAAGCAAGAAGATGTGAGTGTTACCCTGGTCACATTTTTACACAGATCTATATGTGAAATATTTTTTGCCAGACTGCTAACCTCTTAAATCTAACAATGGGCACCTGTCTGGCTGTTTATCAATGACTTCTCGGCTGTGATATTTTTAAGGGCCACCCCAGTCATGCCTGCTGAAAGACTGACCTTGATTGGGGAGGGAAGGAAGAAAAAAAAAAAAAAAAAAAGACAGGAGAGGACCTGTTCTTGGATCTTCTCTAGAGTTTCAAGTTTGGAGCCTGTGAGACCAGGGAACACATATGGGAGAAAGGCTGAAGGACAAAGAGGTGCATTGAAATGTGCACCAAGATCTCATGCAGCTCCTGAGGTAGGAAACTTAGGTGCTCCAAAGCATTATGGAGCAAAACGTCCAAAAGCCTGTATCACAGCAGCCATTATCCCGTACGGACAATTCCTTCTTCTTGGGGCCAGGGCCACATACCACCTGAAGGCACTAGCATGGCCTGCAACTGTATCCCTTGAACTCAATTCCAATGAACAATAAGCAGAACTGCTATGAGTACACGTATGCCGATGTGGAATGCAGCCCAGAGCAGCCAGCACCTGGCACTTAATTTTTGTAGTGATTTATTTGTTGTTATTTCTGCATAATAAAGTTCTATTTTGTGAAAACCATGATTGACTTTTTTTATATTATAATACTGAGATAATGCAAATTCACAAAGTAAACCAAAATACCACACAATGTAGCACACTGTCTGGCTGCGGCTCACTATCAAAGTTTGCATTTACAGTTTCCCTCAGATGCACAATGCTTCAGAGGGCTCTAGTAATTGCCCTTATGTCTGGCTGCTCAAAATCAGCAGACAGTCTTTCCACTTTCTTCCTCCATCCTGCCAGTAACATTTCCCCCTGGGTCTCGCAAATACTATGTAGAAGACAAAACGCAACAACAACAGGAATATTTAGTTCACTAAGCTCCAGCCTCGTCATTAGACATCACCACTGGCCCTTTAATCTGCCAAAGGCTCACTCCACACTCATTCACCACATGCTCAGGCAACAACTCAATCTTTCCTTCCTGCTGGGCTGCCGCCCCGTGTACGGCTTCCTGAGCCAAGGAAGCAAGCATAAGCTGGGACTCTGAGTATCACGATTGGCATGGCAACCCCACCATTGTGAATATGGAAGTCGGGCAAAAATGTCCCTGCTTGAGGATTGTTAAGAAATCCTATATTCCTAAAGATGTGACCATCAAGAACCTTTCCTGACCAGCCAATGTTAGAGTCAGTGAAATGTCCATGGTGATCCACCCATGCTTGAATAACCATGGAAAAATACCCCTTCTCTGTTTATGTACTCAGAAGTGGGGGTGAGGGGAGAAGATAGGGAGGGAATGGATGGTTCATAGTATGCATCCCATCCATGACCACACCATAAATAGGAAAGCCCATTTAATTGAATCCATCCAATTGTTTCCTGCACATTGCCCAGAATTACATCCTGTGCCACAGAACATGTTTAATGGCCTTGCACACTTGGATGATAACCATCCCAACCTAGAGTTTTCCAGCACTGAACTGATTGACCACCCTCTGATAGCCATTTGGGTTTGCAAGCTTCTAGAACTACAATAGCCACCCATTTCTTCACTGTCAAAGCAGATCTCATTCTGATGTGCCTGCACTGGAGGGTTGGGACAAGCTCACCAAACACCACCAGAAATGTGGCCTTCCACAAATCCCACTGCCACTGCTGATCATACCATATTTGCATCCCAATCCAATCCCACTTCCCCATGCTAGTTTTATGGGCCCAGAACTGCCATACTACCATGTGCAGTTGGTCAGTGAATGGCTGCAGCAACTAGCAAAGGCCATTCATTGCTTGCATCATCCAGTCATCCTCAGTTCTCTACAATGCACAGCCAGCTGTCACAGTAACTGTCCAAGTTTTGCAAACACAGAAGAACCAGTTGCTTGGTCTCTAAAACAGACAAGACAGCTCTGCTGAGCTGCTCAGCATCTATACTTCTCACAGCAAGATGGCAGAGACTGAAAACGGGCACAAGGAAGAGCAGGTTACAGGATGGTACAGAGGGACTGGTGAGAATTTGACCCCAAAACTCCCATAATTCAGTCATTGGAATACTGGTACCTCACAATGCACTGCAATATTTTCTCAGAAGGCAATGCACTGGCCATTGGCATTAGGGGACACTGGGATACCTACCCACATCTTTTGTCAGTACAACCCGTCACTGTGAGGACAGGCTCACTTGCAAATGCAGACAAGTGAGAATGCACTCCAGTGATATAGCCATGTCGGCAGCTGTATGCCAGCAGAAATTTTACAAGATAGGTCTACATTAGAAGTTTTAAGTAAACTACCTCTTTACACCTCCAAAAACATCTCCCACCAAATTAATAACAACAGAACAGAGAGATGTTTGTCTCTCTCAAACATCTCTATGTATAGTTTTTAAACATCAGCAGAGACGAGAATGGTGTGTTATTTTTGGTTCACAGGAAAGATAATTATGCCAAGATAAGTTTGTTCTGCTATGAAAAGCACATGTCACCACAGGCACATAAATACTTAGGACAAATGATTTAATGTGTGTCTCATTCTAATGTTTCCATGGCAGGACTGTTGGCAGTTTCAACAGAAAACTGGAACAGTTACTTTAAGAACGTAAATAGTAGAAAGCATTAGTCATGTTATACTTCTTGACACACAGCCAGTTGACATGCTACTGAGAAAATTTGCCTCTCCACCGTCTTGGAAAGCAAAACACTCAACATGTAAACAACTAGAATTAAGAAATAAGATTCAGATGGTATAAATTTGATTGTGGTAATGGTGATTATACTTAAAAAAACATTTAAAAATAGACAAGAAGTCTGTCCTTAAGAGTCTCATTCTGCGAGAGCGCCCTCATATTTCATCAATATTTCTGCCGGATCAGAATGTTTTTACACACACACACACACACACACACACACACACACTCTCTCTCTCTCTCTCCCTCTCTCTCTCTGCCCCCCCCCCAGGATTATGATGTATTTAAATACATGATCACATTCTTCCTTCCACGGGACCTCTACCATATTCAGTGCACAGGATGGACAATGCTCACATAATGAGCAATGATTCATTATTTGATGCTCTCCTCATTGGTCAATGTGTGTCCCCATGCCGTATTTACTTTGACACTATTCAAACCGTACTCTGAAGGCATAATTATTGATTTCCTCATGGGCTTTTCTATGTTGCTCATCACTAGAGCATCTTAAGTGCTTCACAAACATTAATGAATTTATTTTCACAATACCCCTGTGAAAGGGGCGGTACTGATCATCCCCATTTTACAGATGGAGAAGTGAGGCAGAGAGATGAAGGTCAAAAGCATCCACTAATTTGGAGTACCCGATCTGAGATGCCTAGAATTTCATTTTTCACAAAGCACAGCTTCCATTCATCTCAGTTGCAGTGGTGAGTGTCTCAAGTCAGACACCCAGAAAATCAGGAACACAGGAAAATCAGTGGCCTGCTGTGAAAAGTCTGGTTTATGCAGATTAGGACCTCACAGGGACTCTGTGGCACAGGCAGGAGTAGAATTCAATTAAACAATCAGAATTATGGCAGTGACCTTCCCCATCCTACAATACCCGGCCTCATTCACTACACATCTTCCAACTTCTGTAACAAACAAGACAGGGATCCTGCAGAGAACAGCTGCCATCACCACAAAACCAATTCATCCCCAGCACAGATACTCCCTGTGCACTGAATAAGGCTGGGGCCTTGTGGAAAAAACTGACGTGATCATGTAATTAGAGGCTTTATCCATAATGCATATGCCCAAGGGGGTCAAATTAAGATGGCACATGTGACTTTAATCCTGGCATTTCCTAACTCTTGAGTGCTTGACTTTGCCACCTTACCAATGTTCTAGTCATGTAGTGTGTGTGTGTAATTTCCTAGTTTTTTAAAAGCACCCTGAAAAACTAATTCCAACATGTGAATTAGTGCCATCTACAAAAGGTCATCACCCAGATTTGGAAACCTTTAGATCAGAGGTTCCCAAACTATGGGGCACACGCCCTAGGGGAAAGCGGGTGCGAGGACCAGACAGGGCCACGCTGAGGAACCTGGGGCAACAGGAGGCTCCGTTCAGCAGGGGAAGTGGACAAGGCTCTGTGCAAAGCGGTCTCAGCCACCAGGACTAGGCTCCCTGCCTGTTTCACTCCCCCACCGCTGCAGCAGCAGCCAACCAGCATTACTCTCCTCTGCTGAGGAGGCCAGTGGGGACTCTGCGAGCAAGGATTAGAAGGCTGTACCCTGGGAGTACCGACCCCTCTGCCAGAGAGAAAACTCTCCTGACCCCAGACCTACAGCACAGCCTCAGGGCACAGAGCTCCATCCACTTCCCCTGCCGGATACAGCCAGAGAGTGCAGAGGGCCAGGGTCAGAGGAGGTTCTGTCCAGCAGGGGGGGCCAATACTCACGGGGTACAACAACCTTCAACTGCTCTCTTGACCCCAGCCCTTCAGTATGACCCCGTTCGCTTCCCCTATGCAGGGATGGAGTGAGATGGGCAGGGAGCCAGCTCCTGGCACCTCAAACTCTGCAGAGAGTGGAAGGCTTCCTCAATTAACACAGGGTGAGAACCACCCCGAGCTCCTGTGGGTACTGGGCACCCTCCTCCCTCCCCCCAGTCCCCATAGGTACAAGGCATCCTTCTCCCCTCATCCCCTTGAAAGGTGGGAGGGTAAGCATGATACATGAATCCCCAAAGGGAGGCTCAGCAAAAATGTATGGGAACCTCTACTTTAGATCCGATGCACAGACCTCTGCCACTTGAGCTCCATGCAACAGCAGTAGTAGGCTGTCATCCTCAAAGTGGACCAGCACCAGAGGGGAATAGGTCACTTTGCCAGTGGGTTTGCAGATCTCTGCAGACAGCAGAGGAATGGTGAGACTCAGGAAAGTTGGGTTCCATTCCAGACTCTGGTGGAGAGTGTGACCTACTGAGCACAGACTTCTGCCCATTCCCCTTCTGTCCCTCCCCCACCTTCAAGCGTGATCTCGTCTGCCACTTCCCCTCCAACCTATTCCTATACCACCCCAGTCCTGTCTCTTTCCTACCTCCAGCTCCTTATCCCAGGCTCATTCTCCTCACCAAGCCAGTTCCACTCTCCACTCCTCAGGCTTCTCATCCAAGTCCCAGTCTCCTTGCTCAGCAACTCCTACTCCCACCCATCCTAATTCCCATCCCCACCACAGTCCCAGTCTCCTGGCCCAGCCTGAGTTCCCTCCCAGCAACAGCTACTCATCAAATCTGTCTCCCTTTCTGATCATGCCTCCAGTCACCCGCCCCACACACATTCCTCAGCCCAGCTGGCTTCTGGTCCCAAGTTCCCATCCCCGGCTCCTCATCCAATCTGAGGGTCCTGCCTCTAGCTCCTTAATCCAGTCTCTTTGCCCCAACCAGTCCCAGTCTTCCCCCATCAGCCTCCTTGTCCCAATCTACTGTCCTGCACCCACCCCGTCTGGCTCTTGTCCCCTCTGCATTCAGATCAGACAGACAGTTTTTTCCTCAACGCTGCCTGTAACAGTGGGTGGGGAGTGTCACTGAGAGTACAGGAGAGAGAGAGATTCTCTACTCTCAGGTCAGGTGCCCAGACCTGGATCCAGCACAGAGCTGCAATTGCAGGAAAAGTCCTGCTCAGCACCAGGTTAGTACATGCCCAGGGCAATGGAATTTGGAAAAATCTAAGAAGTCTCTACTGAGCAAACTGCATTTTCTCCCGACTTACAACTTGGCCAAATTTGGGTGGATTTTCTTGAGGACAGCCAAAGGCCTATTTCTAACACAAAGGCCCACCCCCTGAGAAATTACCAATTCCTGCTCCCAAACATGAGGTGCTGGAGCTTCTCAGAGAAAAACTCACCAGAATATTTTTAACAGGGGCAAAACAACATTTCCCCCCCAGCCTCTTTCTCTGAAATAACTGAAGCACTTTGGCTGAACGTTTTCCCAAAAAGTTCAGCCTGAGGCAGATATCCAGCACTGAAAATTTCCACCCAAATCATTAAAGTTTGACAAATTCATAAGCAACTAAAAATAGAGTTTGTCTACGTGTACACTGCGACAGTGGCACCAGTGCAGCTATGCCGCTGCAGCGCTTTAGTGAAGACGCTGCTATGCCAACAGGAGAGTTTCTCCCATTGACAGAGTTCTCTACTCTGGGGATTATCTTGGTGTAACTACGTCACTCACAGGTGTAGATTTTTCACCCTGCAAGATGGGGGGGTCCCACAGAGCTCGGGCTCCAGCCCGAACCCAGAAGTCTACACAGCAGCCCGAGTTGGCTGGCACAAGCCAGCCACAGATTTTTCTTTGCTGTGTAAACATACCCAGTGTGCACACTCTATGGGACAGCGAACATTATTCTTTAATGTGCTTTGTAAAGTCCTGCATATACTGACGGAGCCATGGAAATGATAAAATGCATCACAGTACTGTATATATGATAAAAGTACATCAAGCTATACTGTCAATTGTATAAGCAACATAAGTCACTATAGACCAGACCCTTGTCTAATGTAAATTGACGTAGTTTCAACAGAGTTGCACCATTTTACATAAGCCAAGGACCTCACTGCATGTGTGACAGCATCCTGCATGCAGAAGAAACATGCATATAGAAGCCTGGCAGAACACTGCTTATGTTCTGGCAAGCAGCACCATGGCAGTGTGAGGCCAACAGACTTCTCTGATCTCCAGGGACAATTCATCTCTTATTCTTTATTCACAGATTTCTACTAGGAATTGGGCATGACTAAATGAGGTCTGAGAAAACCCAATTCAACACACAGTGTGAATTCTTCTCAGGCAGGGAGTAAATTAGATAGCTTCAAAGCTATGACTATTCTGTGCTAATTTCAGGGGGGAAAAAAAGTGGCACTTCATACAAAAATAGAACATACCTGGAAAATTCATCAAAATTGTTATACTACAAATCAGTTCATCTATGGGGAAAAAGAAAGTCTCTGAGGAAAGCCTCTGTAGACAAACCTGGTGAGTAAAATGCCTCTAGGGAAAATGCTTCAGGGGAACAGCTGTCTAGAGGAAACTTTTGTATGTGCATATGCTCATGTTTGCACATGTTCTTTCTGAGCCACTAAGGTGAGACTTTTATCATTTTAGCCAGAGCCCTAACAGCCCACTGATGAATTGAGCCATTCAATTACTCCACCCCACTTAGGGACAACAAGACCCCTATTAAACCAAACTCAGTTGCTCTTTGAGGTCCAGCTCCACAAATGTATTTAGATGACATTCTGGTCTACAAAACTCCTACATGGTTGTTGCCTAATTTCGCTCAGCAACTAAATTTCCATTGTAAAAGTTCCCTGCCTCTGAGCATGCACAGAGCTGCTTCACTATAGGCATCCAGATGCCTGTTTGCTGACTAAGCCCCAGAGCAATCTATGAATTGGGGGAAGATGGGTGCTCATCCACCTTTCTGACCCCTGATCAAGTAGGCATGTATGGAGGGACGGGGGGGAATGACGATGGGGAAACTCACCTTATCACTTTTACTCACTGGTTAGCACACTCACCTGGGAAGTGGGAAATCCAGGTTAAATTCCCCCACTTGTCTAAAGAATATGAACAGAGGTCTCCCACCTCTCAGGAGAGTGCTCTAATCACTGAGATATAGGATAGTCTGATGGAGGGATCCCTCCATCTATCCTGTTGAAACTGTTCCACGTTGGATAAATAATGAAAGAGACATTGGGACAGATCAAGAGTCTTTAGTCTGGTGGTTAGGGCACTCACCTGGAAGATGGGAGACCTAGAGTCCAGCTCTCTTGCTCCAATACCTCTTCTATTACTTATCCAAAGTGGGCTAAAAGTTATACGGTGGGCACCACTTTGCTTCCTCCTTCTCCTGCTATTTTGTGTGGAGTGAGGCAGGTGCCTAACTCATTCTCAGAAGAAGTGACTTAGGTGCCTAAGCCACTTGACTCGAGGAGAAGCGTTCCTGGTTGTGGGTCACAAACAAAGATAGGTACCCCCCCCTTCAGATCAGCCTCAGGCACCTATTTCCATGGAAGGTGCGGAATTTAAGACACTCCTCTTGTTAGCATCTCCCATGGGCTAGGCATGCTGACTTCTGTGGATCACATTCTCTCCCCATGCATTGTATAGGGAGCCTAGCACAGGACTCAGGCTTTGTGGATCGCTGTGTTGTTCCAGTGATTTCCTAGGGACCTAAAAGTTAGGTGTTGTGATGCTCAATGATGTGACACCTAAGTCCCTTTGGGGATCTGGGCCTGAGTTCCCCTGACTCTCAGGTAGCTAACTCCGCCACATTTCTCCTCTTTTGTGTAGATCAACGTGGTCTACTTGCTCAATAATCAGCAACCTACTTCTGAAATCCAGGTTTATGTACAACCTTAAAAGGATACAAGTTTAAAGAAAGATGCAACCTAGTTTAACAGGGATTCTTAACCTTCATGCGAGTCACTATAAAGTCTGTTTATTTGATTCCATTCTAAACTTCCTTCCAATTAACAGTGAAAACACTAATACCCACTGCATGGCTCCATATTCTTCAGTCAGCTCTACTTAATACACTGTTCTTGTTTCTGTTTGTAAGTGATTTCTCTTCTTGGCATCACTCTTTTTATTCTTTCTTATAACTGATCCTGGTGTACAATTTCTCAAGTTCTCTTTAGTGTCTTTCTCCTTTTCCTTCTTTTTCCTCCTTTCCCTTCTCTCTCTCTTTCCCATTCCTGTTATCATTCTCTACCTCCTCCCATGCACTTTCTGTCGTATTTTTCCTCTAAATTTCCCCCCTGACCCTCCCCAAGATTTCCTTCTTGCTATACTATGCTTCTTTTTCCAGTGGATTTTTCAAGCCCTAATAAGCTACCCAGTCTTCTGCTTTGATTTTCATTTGCTACAAACCCCTCTCTGCGTCCTTGGAAGTTCATTTAGTTTGTATCTGCTGGATACTTATTATCTGGTTACCAAATCAGGAAGTCCTATTAGTGTATTGCACATTTAAGAATGCAAACCAGAGTTGAAATTTTAAGACAAGATTTTGTAAGTGTACTCTGAATTATGGGTTACTAACAAAAATCCATATGGTCTGTAATAGGAAGAAGTGGGGTCATGCAATTTTTGCCAGTAACCCATAATGCAGAAAGTACAAGAACTGACAAAAAAATAATTCCTTAAAATTTCAACCTTAGTACGAATTCTTAAATACCATAATGGGATTACTATATTGTTGCCCATTGTCCCAAGTGGTTAACCAATACTCGGGGCTTTGCAAGGTTTTTTCCAGATGTTTCCATATCATAAATTGATATGAGCTTGGGTACTTCACTGATGCCATCCTTTTTATTTACCAAGAACGTACAGGGGAAACAAGGCTTTGTGAACACAGTAGGAACAAACAGGGAGCAAAAATCCAAACCTGTTTTCCAGCCAGTACTGCACCCCAAAGAGCTCTTTCTCTGCCCCCTCCCAGTGCCATGCACACAACTGCTTCTCTCATATCTGCTGGATTCCTCTTTGCTCACTCATTCCTTTTTGGTTGCTTACTGCAAATTGTCCTGTCTCTGATACACACAATTGCAAACAATCAAAGCCCCAGCTCCTGAATTTGCAGTCAGTTCCAGGGAAACCCCTCTGATTTTCCCTGAGTTAGCTGTTGCTCAGGCCTTCCCATGCAGCCCAGTCCCTTGTGTGGTGCCTTCTTATTCTCTCCAGCTATCTTACTCTATAATGGAGTTTAACTGTTTCTTCCATTTAGCCTGAATGAAGGGTGGCTAGCATGCCCATCAGCTTGAACTATAGATCAAATTGCTGGCAGCCATTAGCAGCTTCCAGCATAATAGTAATGGGACAGAAGGACGGACAGTTCAGCCAAAGAGGGCAACAGACAGCTGCAAAACTATTTGAGGTCACAATCTGGTCTCACGGCTTGTCTACACTTGAAATACTGCAGCTGTGCTGTTCTAGTGCTTCAGTGTAGACACTAACTATGCTGACGGGAGAGATTCTCCCATTGGCATAGGAAATCCATCTCCCTGAGAGGCCATAGCTAGGTCAACGGAAGAATTCTTCTGTTGACCAAGCACCATCTACACTGGCGCTTAGGTCAGTTTAACTACACCGCTCAGGGGGTGTGGATTTTTCACGCCCCTGACAGATGTAGCCGGATCGACCTAACTTTTTGGCATAGATTGGGCCTAAGCCAACGGAGCTGTGTTCTGGGGTCAGTAATAACCATCTCTCTTTTTCTATATAAGAAAAAAATAGAAGTACAGTTCATAGCAAAATATAACTAGTAGCAACAAGAAGCATAGGGTAGGCACCTCTTGTTACCAAGACAACATCAAACGAGTAACAGACTCTTTAAACATTAATTCCTGGAAGAATAAAGGTTTCAGTTTCTTTTTAATGCATTTCCAGTTCAAGTTCTCTTAACGTTCATCTGAGGTAAAGTCTCACTTTTTGCCTCCCTGAGACTGCAGCAACATTGGAAGAAAAAAACTGCATTGTGCAATCTGAATTTCTATTCAGCCAGAAGTCTCTAGTCACACAAAGAATACAATGAAGTAAGATAGATTCTTGTAATGATGTTTGGAAAAGCACTGCCCTGAATGTTAATTTATTACTTCGTTTTGGACTATACTTTGCATTTAATTATTTGCATCACTAGTGGCTGCTCATTACGCATAAACCAAGTCAGTCTAATCTAATCACTCTAAGCATTTGTAAATTCCTACTCTCTAACAATACATGAAATAATGCATTATTATGACCACTTTACGTTTTCTCTTAATATATAAATAGGACTGGATTTTTTTTTTAAACTATGGCTAGGACAAATCCATATCTTCATTATTTGATTGAATACCAATAGTCATCAGTATTTAATATTAAATACATATAAAAAATTCATGTTCTGTGGGCTTCCCAAGACAGTGCTATGGCTCTGTAGGAGAGAAACGTGAACATTAATGCAAAAGTGATATTAATAAAATAATTTGTCATTATACTTGCCTATGCCTTTACTAAAGCTTATGATAGATTTATCATTATTTTCGTACATAGGGTGCTTGGAGGAAAGTACCTCTGCACATATTCAAGCTAACCAAAAGAATCCCAGAAGGTTTATCTCCCAAGAAACAGCAAATATCAGGGAAGATAAACTCTATTTAGCCATATAGCCATGTTTATTGCCTCCAAGGGTGTTTAGACAGATTCTAGAATGCAGCTTGATCACTTCTATTTCACTTTAACATTCTATACTTTTTTCTTTTATACTATGTTTTGTAAGATGTATATAAGTGTTATTTTGCTTTATACAGAATATTTGATAAGAGTCTTATAACAACATATTGCAAATAGTAGGTTGTAAATGTAGCAAAAAGCAAAACAAGCCAATCAGAGTGTCTTATCAAAGAATAGGACAATATCCCTCTTGTATAAGATATTAGTTTGTTATAGATATGATCTTTATCTGAAGAAAACAGATTTTGTAAGATATTTATGTTTGAGAAGGATGCCTAGTTGTGTAAAAGAACAAGTCAGTGTTTTATTTGGAAAACTTTAAAAAGAAGTAATGTTCATAATGTGTTATCAGAGCAATATACCAAGTCATAAAAGCAAATCTTTGCAAAGAAAAACCTTAATTAGAATCCACAAAGAATTCTAGAAGTATCCTTACTGAAATTGATTTCTTTTATAAACAGACTAAATTCTTCATTCTTTAAGTCTGGAGAGCATTTATAGTGGGAAAATGTTTTCCAGAAGATACTGGTTATTTCCAAATCATGTTTCTACTTAAAAGATGAAAGCCTTTGTTGTCTCTCAAATGCTTAACATGGCATAAGCTTCTTTTGAGGTCTATATTTGCTATTATTTGCATCTAAATACAAGTCTTCATATAACAACTGCCTGATATTGTTATATAAATAGTAAGATGTTCTTTGTATAAATATATCAAGTTCATTTGATGCTAAACTAATTACTAACATAAGCCATTTAAAATATAAAATATTTATATTAATGGATAAATTAGTTATTACTGGCAGTCCTCAAGCATCTCTCACCCCACCAATGAAGACAAGAAAATCATGTTTCCAAAAATTGTTACATACAAATCAACAAACTTAAGAAAAAAACTCCCTAAGAATTACTTAATTTTAAAAAGACTGTTTTAAGAACTAAAAACTTCTATAATAAGAGTTGGAGTGTTTGGACTTTTTGAAAATAGAATTTGATTTCCTGTCAAATTTTAATAAAATCGAATATTTCAGAAGATGGACTAAACAAACAAAAAATAGTTAAAACTAACTTTAAAAGTTATCTGATGCCTCCCTACCACAGGAAGAAAAGGTAATTAAAGAATGTTGCATATTCATGAGGTAGACTGCATATTCAAGAGCCGAAGGGGGTCACCTTAGCCAAACCCAGAGGCATGGAGTCAATGGAAGAGTGACAGCAACAAACTTTAAATGCAAACAAGCCTGAAGGATTGTGTTTCCTATAACTTCCTGGAAATTGGAAAGAGAAGAGTATTAAAAATCTCTGAAGTGAATGCATTTGCACATGCACCCACACACCCACCCTCTGTTATCATGCTTGAACAGCAAGCACCCCACAACTCATCCTGTCCATCTCTACGAGCAAGTTACCACAAACAAATAAAGGAAAAGACTCTAGAAGAAACCAAACCAAGGAAAACCTCCCCAAAACGTCAGCATTGATTGGAGAGAAGAAGTTAACTAAAATGCTGCTAAGAGATTAGATTTAAACTCTTGTAACGATTTCACTGGGACATGAAATTGTTGTTGTGACTTAAAATATTAACAGTTTTTCCTAGTACTCGCCAGATGGTTAGACCATGTACTTCTGAAGAGGAGAAAGTGGCTAAACATTGGTAAACAGAGAAAAAGTGGGATTTAATTGGATTGAAGATTTTTAATATTCATAACTGGCCTGTTGCAGCTCCTTAAATGGTTTCTTCTAAGTAACAGATTTAAATATTTTCTTCTATTTCATAAAATGTAGACAAGATTGTTTACTTTACCCAACTACAAACTGGCTGGTTATAAATAATCAATAGGTCTATCTGCCCTGAAACAAAATTTTGCCCATCTGTAAACGCTTAGTTATTTAAGGATATACATCTAATGAAAGAATTCACAATAATTTGAGGGTAACGATATACTTTGGTAATTTACCAAAGTTTCCCCCCTGCCGCCCCCTCCCACCACTAAAGGTGATTGACTTTCAAGGGTGTAATCTCTGTTAAAAGCTATCCACAGAGAGACATACAGAAGAAATTGTAGCTGAAGTAACCAGTTCATCATTTGTGTACAGTCTTCTGTGTTTTGTCTAATGTTTTCTTTCCTTAATAATAAGATAAGCATAGTTAATAATTATGGCTATTTTGCTTGGTCTTGACCCTGGTGTACCCTAAGAGACATAAAAGAACCCCTGTAACTAAAACAGTGGGGAGCCCACAGTTCCTAAGATAGAAATTATTGATACAGCCTATCCAACAGTTAACCAGACATCCAACGGTTTAATATACCTCCTTTCCACACCACAGCACTAAGGGCTGGCATCAGCATTCACCATTTTACTTTTTTGGATGTGTGTGTGGGAAAGGGAGGGGGCAGGCACGTACCCAAGTGAATGTGTACACACACATGAGCAGAGTTAAAACCTTACAGGAGTTGATGGGTATGAATGCACCCTTCAAATAGCATAACTGTAAGGTTAAGTTAATCAACAACCCCACTGTGGCCCAAAGCACCAGTACATCCATACTCTATTGTAATAATCTTTGTACAAAATATGCTTTGTGAAGTATCATTTGAAAACTTATAACTCACTGGTCAATATCATCATAATGAAATGTATGTAGCAACATTATATGTTAAGTTATGAATTCCCCTCTATAATATTATTAGCACATATTCAAAAACAGCCCTGCCTAGGCAAAAGTTGTTAAACAGGTCTATCCTAAAAAAGGAACGTGTGTGTTTACCTCAGTTTACATACAAGTAGCAAACATGATCATCAAGACAGCAGGGGGAGGAGATGACAGGAAACAGAACAATTTGCATTTCAGCAAACACTAGTGGGAGAAGAAAGCTCATGGAGCATTACCAGATCCCATTGCCTTCCTCACAGCTTGAAGAAAACTTTACTTTGAGGGATATCCTTCTCAAAGATTCAATGGAATATTATAGAAAGGGTAAAAGAAACCCTAGTTCTCTCTTTCACCTAAGACAATGAAGGCATCGGCACCTTTGCTGACTGAGGATCCAATTGGAACATCCCCAGGGCCCAAATGTTGACTAGCCATTCAGGTCAAAAAGGGGCAACAGAAGTTTGACTCCATTGTTTACCTAGGTACATGCCTATCCCATGCAGGGCAGCCAGCAGCTGGAGATAACTGGAAGCTGTTCTTTGCCTAAAGCCTTTTGTGAGAACTGGCAGCAGAGAGGATAAATGAAAATAGCCTAGATCCAAGAAAAACCTCAGGGCCACAGAAAGCCACTAGGGCCCTTTTCTGCAGTCTCCTTCTCGGACACATAGAAACAAAAATAATTCACATACATCACTAGCCTTTTATTTCCATCATTCCAGAGAGTCATGTGCATGCTATGGACATAGGAATTGAGATGGGAAAGTAAACACGTTACAGATCCCTTCTCCCATCTAAAATATTATTTTAGCAGGCATTTTACTAAGGTACATAATCACATGTGCTGTAAATATAAAAATAGGCAGGTACCAATGCTAGCATCCCACAACAACCCTAAAAAATGGTTGGGTGGAGGTGGAATAATTCAAAATGGAAGCCTTCTGTCAAACCCTACTTGACTGGATACATTTGAATGCTGCCCATCCAAACTAACACAATACAAATTTAGTCTCTATATTATGAGAGAGACAAGGTAGGTGAGGTAATATCTTTTATTGGACCAACTTCTGCTGGTGAGAGAAAGATAACACTTCTCCTACCTTATGTCTCTAATATCCTGGGACCAACCCAGCTACACACTGCATACATATTATTGTAATTTGGGGGGGAGGAACCTTAATTTGGAAGCTGTTCCAAGCACAAGGAGTAAAATGGAAGAAGGAAATGAGTGCAAGAGACAAAAAGGAGCAGTCAGGAGACAAATCTGAACAAGGCATAGAGAGAGTGAAAGGGTTCGTAGGAGAAGATGAGCACAGATGTACATTGTCCTGTAGGCAAGGAAGATGACTGTCAGAAACTCTTTAGGATGAACAGAAACAGAAACAGTGGAATGCAGGGAAGCCAGAGAACAGGTCACAATAGTTGAAAATGACTAATGAATAATGTTCAATGTTTAGATTCTCAAAATGTGGTTGCAAAATCAGAAACCAGCTTTTAAAGATCTAAGTTTTGGGCATCTGTTCTGTATCTGAATTTATATTGATCCAAAGTGGATTAATGGATAACCTGCACCAAAATCCACAAAAACCCCTTCTCATCTGAGTCCTGCAAATTCTAATACGTGGATCTATTTAAAGAGGGGGTCTTTGCACCTACAAACTCTGGAAGGATCTAAATATGAACACACAGAGCCACGGTTTTGTTTTATTTTTATTTTTTTTAAAAGTCATTAGAGATTCTCTGAAGCACCAATAAGTCTGGCTTCCTAGCTAAACCTTTTAAAGAAGGGAAGTGGCAGTCCTTTTATTTTACAGCATGTTTATTGGCATACAGATTTCATAACCCCTTTCTCTCTGCCTCTACAGTGACTGCCAAAGTCAGTTTTGCATACTAAACATTCCTGAATATAGTCATCGTTTAACTCTGGCTTATGTTTGATCACAACATAAGTTAATCATGACTGAGGCCTGGTCTACACCTAATATTTAGGTCAACCTAGCTACATCACTCAGGGCTGTGGAAAATGTCATGCCCTGAACACGGCAGTTAGATCTATCTAATTCCCAGCACAGGCTTCTTCTGTAAAAATAACTACCATCTCTCAGAGAGGTGGATTACCTATGTTGATGGGAAAACCTCTTCCATCAAGGCATGAAGTGTCTACACTACAATGACATACTTGCAGCGCTGCAGCTGTGCCACTGTAGTGTAGATATACCCTGAGTTTGGACTGCAATCACGTGGCTGTTTGTAGTGCATTGGATTAAGAATCAAAGCCCCACTTCAGGAAATTTTCTATCTTGTGAGCCACCAGAAGTCCTTTGGAAACCTTGTTACATTCACCTAAATCAGGACTTTCACAAGCTAAAAGTGATCTTGGGGGAGATGCAAAGATGAAGGGATCAGTGAAAATGTAGCACCCTGATCTGGTTGTACCTGATTTAAGGCGTGTCTGCACACAGAAGTTCTGCTTGTATAACTAAACGGGATATGTTTAAATTGGTGCAGCTCTGTGTGCATACTCTTACATTAGTTAAAGCCTGGCTTATATATTGCCTTATTTTGCATCGGTATACTACACTGGTTTAATTAAGGAGGCTGTGCTGATTACCCTTCTTCCTCTCCAGTTTCAACCATTTCAAGCCCTCTCTTCTTTCCCACAAGGAACAGGAAAAACTGCGGTGTCTTTTTTACTTATCACCGTTAGGAGTTTTGGGACAGTGAAAACCGAGAGGTTGGTTCTTCAGTCTCTAAAATGGAATTGATAAAGTCCATCGAATCCTCAATAATTGCATGCAGGCAGGGTCGAATTTCCATTTAGGCACAGTAGGCACATGCCTAGGGGCACCGGCATTCTAGGGGAGCCTAAACAGTGACGAATTACCGCACGGGCCAGTGGGGCCCCAGCCAATTTGGGGGTCTGGTCCCACCCCCTGCTCCTCCTCCTGTCTCCCAGGATCCCACCACCCTGGCCAGGCCAGAAGCCAGAGCCCAGGGGTGAGCATATTCCCCCAACCCAGACCTGGCTGAGCTGGTCGCTCTAGCCCCTCTCCCTTCTCACCCATCTCCCTGCACGGAGCTGGCTTGGGCCCCCAATGCCCATGCAGAAAACACAAAGGTCAGCTGTAGGCAGGGGGGCGCTGAAGAGGCTGTGCCCAGGGGCATGTATAATGTAAATCCAGCCCTGCATGCAGGAAAGGGAGACGAAAGCCATCAAATTCAGAATGATCCCAGAGGAAGTGGGAAATTTCCCCCTCATCAGCAGACATGATTTTATCGCCTAACTGACTTAGCAAGTAATGCTCGGCTGTTCAATCTATTTTCTAAAGGCCTTCAGATCGAGTTCCAGTGTGGGGTGAAAGGCTAAGAGGATACGTCTTCAAGATCTGTTGCAAACAGAGATGGAAGAGGGCGGGCTTTCTGGAGAGGTCTGCAAAAATCTGAGACCAGGAGCTTCCACATAATCTAAATTTGCAAGGGGCCTGCTGAGAGACAGAAAGTGAAGCAGGACCTCTTAGGAGGGTCTGAAATCTTAACCTACTTGCCCACAGGAGGGAGGAAAAGCAGTCTTCATCTGAATCAATGGGGCTGTTTAGATAATGAAGTTTCAATGCAAGGGGAGGAGCTGTGCTGGTTCTTAGTTGTGTCCCACTGTTGGAATGGCCTGATTTATACAGGTACTGTCAATTAAAAGTACTAGGGTCAATACTGGGTACTGATTCCAGGGCCAAGACCCTTTTTTAGACCACCATGGGGAGACTATTAGGGGATCCACATCACACATATATTCTCCTCTCTGATGGACCACATCCGTTACAAACAGAAGATATGCATGCTCCTTAGGGGAGTTGAACAAGTCAGGAGACTGGCTGGCAGGAGCACTGAACAGCCAAGAGATGCTCCTCAAAGATCCATCCTGCTTTTTTAGGGGGGAGAGAATCCCAATACAAATTGTCTGAGAGCAGAAGCAAGGCCTTTAAATCTCACTTCAGAACACTGCTGTTATCACCTGGAAGCACTGCAGAAACCACCACTAGGGCTAGGGGAGACCTCAGCCTTCTTCCCCTGCTTCTGAAAAGAGAGACTTTCTTCCTAACAACTGCTGGTAAACTGGAGGAAGGAAATAAACATTTTTACTGAAAGAGAGCCTCAGAAAGCACACAGAAAGTAACCTCTGTCTTTCCAGAGAGAACACTAGGGATTCCATCAAGTACATGGTGCTTCCATGTGTCAGCAGAGGAAGCTATCAATATAGAAAAGAAAAATATCCACAGGGCAAATCTTTTTCCTCTACCTCAGTACATATCAGATAAGGATAATTATCTGGACAGAGAGCAGCAAGTACCCCTGCAGGAGTGTTTTCTTTAGGAGTATTCTAGCTCATATGTAGCAAACATCTAGTTTCAAATTTGTGTTTGATTGGAAGGTCTTAGGTCAGTTACAATTAACTCCAAAGACGCTTGGCTTGCAAGGACAGCACTGCAATCACAAGCACTAGCTATCCAAAGATTCATCTTTTCAAGTTATTTCCAAAGTGATATCCAGTATAAAATGATCAGGGGAGATCAAATGTTTAGTTTATAACCAATTTACAATGTCCGATTTAAATATGATTATCATACAATTTGTGTGCTCTGTGCAAGTGTGATGCAGGCATAAACCACTGTATCTACTAAAGCAGATAATTCCCTAATTAACCATCCAATACCAAATTCAATCTTATGATTGCTTGTCATAATCACACTGCTTATCAAAACTCAAAGCAAACTCTTTCAAATTATTTTAAGAAAAATCTCAGTGAATGACTGTGAAATGATTGTCTATAAAGTTACATATTTCAGTAATTAATCACATAAGCATTTTACCTTTTTCTTTAATCCTATGCCTAATGATTATTTGGAATTGTCTACTGTAGTTTGAAGATACACTTAAAATAGAAAATATTAAGGCTATTGTTAAAAATAATTTATGTGGGTACTGGATTCATATTGGTGGTCAACATATTCAGAGGTGAAATCCTGGCCCCACTGAAGTCAATAGCAGTTTTGCCATTGACTTCATTGCAATCATGATTTTCACACTTGGATTATTTCTCTATAAAAAATTAGTGACCGTATAAAAAGTTATTTTCCCCTCTTTACAAAGTTCAAGCCACAGAAGTTGACCTAAAGTGTCAATTTCCTGCCTTCATTAGTTTTATTGTCAAACAACCTATACCACCCACCCATGTACTTTTAATACTGGGAGACAAATGTCATCACAATCATTATTACAAGTTAGAAAGTTTGGCAAGTTGCCAAATAGTGAAAGTCATCAAATTATACATTGTTCATTAGCATTATAAAAGCAAAATGCTTGGATGTTCTGTTCTGCAGAGAGCTACAGACTACAGTGGCAGTACAAATCTGTAAGAGCTAAACTGGGTAATATTCAATCATGTTCATATTTAATCAATTACTTTCTTTTCACATATAATTGCAATTATGAAATGTTAATGCCAGAATTTCCCTTACTCTACCATCTTTCAGTATTCTTTTGGATGACGTAAGCTTTAGCAACGGCCCAACTGCTTATCGCTCTTTCAAAAACAAACCACTCCTTTGGAAACTTTACAAATATGGTATCCCTGTACTTTATGAAATACTCTCAAGGATTTTTTACCACCAGTACAACGTATGTTCTCACTTGTGAAGAAAATGTCTATTACTATTCAATTATTACTATATAGTTACCCACTGTCTCAAAAGTTTATCGACAGTAATTTTTAAATGAGTTTGATTGTAAATAAACTAATAAATCAAATAAAAAAAAGTTACTCTCTCAATTTCACTCCATTCTATAAGAATAGCAGGATCCTATAAGCACATGTAATGGGGGCACTCCCTTCTTGAATGCCTTCTAATAGCTGGGTCATTTTCTCCCTCCTGGCATCCCTCCCCCCGCAGGTTGCCAGTTGACCTTGAGAGGAGTCTTCAGTGGGTAGGCCCTTCAGCCAATTCACAAATTACTGACTTCCAGGGTATTAAAAAGAGTCCAGCAAATAAAACAGGCTCTTTGCCCTTACTAGGGTCTTCAGCTTTAAATTCAGCTCTTTGTTTCAGCAGCCAAATAACCCTGGCCCCCTTTTGGGGTTTATGCCACTTTACCTGTGGTGATGGAGGAACCCGGGCCTGCCCACTACTCTGGGTTCCAAGCCAGGGACCCTACACACAGCAGCCATGTACTGTTCCTTTCAATCTTTCACTGTTAGTTCTCTGAGCCTCTTCCTACCTGGTCCTTTCTATCTCCAGCTCTATCTCAGGGCCAGCATCCTCCCTCTGCAACCTCAGTGCACATTCAGACAACCATAAACTTTGGCTACTTGTCAGGTCCTGTGGCCAAAGAAGTGCACTCTTTTTCACTCCTCTATCCCAGACAGGAACTGACATGCTAACCCCCTGCAGCTCCTTTTATCTGAGCCTACTAGCTCTGATTGGCTGCTTCTATGAGGTCTCTCTAGGCAGGCCTGGAGGACCCACCTTCGCTGCTCCTTTCCTGGGGTGTGGTGTAGTAGGATCATAGGGCCTCCTGTAAGAAGTGGCAGATGACAGATACACTCCATTACAGCACCCATTGTATTTAAAGCTGCTATATAATTTCAGTTACAATCCTTTATTTTCACATATTCGTAGTTTTCCAAAACATTCCCTTTTGGCTCTGAAACTTCCACAGAGGTGGGAGGGTGAGTAGTGTTTTTTTTTAAATATAATGTCAGCAAAATACTGTCCTTTTGAGTTACGGGAAAGTGGACACAACCTGCTGTCACCTCTACATACCTTCCCCTCCCCTCCCCTCCCCTCCCCTCCCCACACCTTTGAAAAATATATAGAACATTAAAAATAAAGTTAGTAGCAAAGTCAATAAGAGTTTTGTCATTGACTTGCACTGAGCCAGGATTTCTGAGGTTAGCAAACTGATTGATATTAGAAATGTAGCACAAACATATTAATTTCTCATTGAGGCCTAGAGCCTCTTCTTGTGAATGGTGAAAGGAATGTTTTTTTAAACTTACAAGAAATTGAAAAATGACTTTTGGACATTCCCATCAGGCAACTACTAAGGCTATTAGCAGAAACTCATGAATTGCCCTTGTACAACATATATCTATTTCTTTCATGGCCCACCATCAGAGCATCTGAGTGCCTCACAATCCTTAATGTACTTATCCTCACAAAACCCCCATGAGGTGGGGCAGTATTGCTATCCCCATGTTACAGATGGGGATCTGTGGCACAGAGAAGCTACCGACTTGCCAAAGGTCACACAGGAAGTCGACAGTGGAGCAGGGAATTGACCCAGTTCTCCCAAGTCCCAGTCTTGTGTCCTAACCTCTTCCACACTGCACCTGAATCCTCCCTGGCCTGACAGAGTTCCCCGTAGGTGTAAGTGTTGTTCCTGGAAAAAATTTTAAATGATGGAAAATTTAAGTATTTCAAATAAAACACAAAGCAAAATCCTCCAAAGACAAACGGGAGGGAAAACAATCTCATCAAAACCAAAAGAAGTTTATTGGGGCAGAAAAATTGTGTATTCCATCGTTTAACATCATTCTGCAATTTTTATTACATTGTACTAAATTTTGCACATTCTAAATTTTAATTTAAAGTTTCTGTCTTTTCCACAGCAAAGATGCAAATCAAGAATGCAATGAAAATCAAGCAAAAAAAGTCTCCAGCTAGACAACAGAAGAAGCAAAAGGTGAGAACTTGCCCTTATTCTCTCATTCACCTTACTTCAAAAGCTTAATTGGGTCTATAGCTACTAACAGAATTTAACACACAGTTTCCTTCCCCTCCTCCACCATTTCTTCTTCGTCCTCTTCTTTTTGTGTGTGTGTCTTGTAGACTGAAGGGAAATAGGGTTTGTGACCAGTTTTGGTTTTTTGGGTGTACAAAGGCAGCCTGAAAATAAAAGGTTAGTGTCTGCTTGTTTGGGTTTTTCTTCTTAGAAATACCAAAAATGTCAGATTTCCTCTTTTGTGGAGCATTTCCTAAATGACTCAAATGCAGACTGGAAATTCTCTCAGGGCTGGTCTTTCTGCACTGATTTAAAAAGGTGTGTTTTCCTATCATATTAGTTTTACACAATTGAAAACCTCCAGTAAGTTACAGGCTAATAGGGACTAAAACTGTTTAACTGAAGAAGTGAGGAGTTCAATTCATAACCAAAAAAAGCTGTTTCCAAAAGTATTTTAAATAGGTATTAAAAGCAAACAAAAGCTAAGATTAGAACAGTCTGAATAGTTTTGTTTCCTGGACATCTCAGGTACCATAATCTTAATTGTTCTCTTAGTTTTCAAGAGTATGCAATGCCTGAATTTCTATTTGTAAAAACATCAACAAGCAGCAAAAATACCTCCCCACACCTACCTTGCAAAAGATACCAACTTACAAACCCTTCTTTCAGGGGAAGGGAATGTGTCTCATTTTATATTTATAAAGTGCCATTTCAATTTACACTGATTCACAACTGATTTTAATTACTGCTGTTAATTTTTATACAGTCAACATTCAACAGGAATATAATTCAGTTTTCTCTGGCCAGTTTCATTGGGGGGTACAATGCTAAATCAGATATTTAGGGCTCCCTTCACTGTTCATAACAGCTGCATGGTCCCACCCACTGAAATAAAGAGTTTTCACTTTGTAGAAGTTTGTCTCCTGTAAATTCCCCTTATATAAGTATATTGCAAAGCACACATGAAAGCTGAATGAGGGAGCACACAACTAACCAACAGGAATGCATAAACCCATTTTTCCCAAGTCTGAACCCATTCAAACAGTGTAAGTTTGAAAGTTTCCACTTAACTATGGCCATGTCTACATTACAAACCTTGGCCGATGCAAGTTGGGTTCATGTATAGTTGCTGAAGTTTGTACATCGCTCAGGCAGGTGCATGTGTGGCTGCGTGCATCAACACTGAGCATACTCACCAGGAATGTATGTGTCAATGCACAGTGCAATGCATCAGGGATAGATATCCTAGTGTGCCACAAGCAGCCATCTGGTAAAATGCCTTTTGGGATTTTTTGGCAATGTGTTGTGAGATAGAAATGACTCATCCAGGGATCTCTGGGAGCAAGCATGCAACTTTCTCTGTCCCATAATGCCATCCACATCCCACAATTTTCATGGCTTTCTTTTTAAATCCCACAAACCGCCTTTGCATTTTTCGGTGTCCGCCATCTCTGACAGAAGTGTGCAGCCCACAGAGCTCTGCGCTGTTCTCATGGACATTACAAATACAGAAGGCAAATTTCAGCCTATAGCTACAGACCTGCAGGGAGTGCTGCAACAATGGGAGACATGACAATCTCATCGAGGACAATTTATGGAGGGATATAGCAAAAAACCAGTTCAAGATGGTTGTTGGCATTCACAGAGTAGCTGCAGATTGTGCAGTGCTGCCTCTAGGCTCAGGAAATGAGCACTGACTGGTGGGACTGCACTGTAATGAAGGTCTGAGATGACAAGCTGTGGTTGAAAAACTTTCACATGCGAAAGGCCACATTTCTGGATCTGTGTGCCAAGCTTGTCCCAGTCTTCCACCACAGGAACACCAGAATAAGAGCTGCATTGACAGTAGAAGAATGAGTGGTGGTCACTCTCTGGAATCTTGCAACACCGGAATGCTACCGGTCAGTGGGAAATCAGTTTGGAGTTGGAAAATTCACAGCCGGGCTGTAGTTATGCAAGCATGGAGGGCCATTAATCATATCCTGCTACAGAGGACTGTAACTCTCAGCAATGCGCAGGAATAACAGATGGATTTGCAGCAATAGGGTTCCCAAACTGCAGTTTGGGCACATATCCCTATTTTGAAACCAGCCCACTTTGCCACAGAGTGTATCGATAGTTATGGTTATGCAAACATTGGTGAATCATCAGGGTCATTTCACAGATATCAGTGTTGCCTGGTCAGGGAACACAGGACTGTTCAGAAAGCTGCAAGCAGGGACATTCTTTTCCAACCAGTGGATTTCCATTAGTGATATGGAAATGCCCATAGTAATTCTAGGGGACCTGAAGAAGCCATATATTGGCCCCCTTGACTGTACCAAGGAAAGATTCAACTACCAGCTCAGCAGGTGGAGAATGACAGTTGAATGTGCTTTTGGTAAATTGAAGGGATGCTGGCGGTGTTTACTCACTTGACTGGATCTCAGCAAGAAAAATATCCCAAGAGTTATAACTGCCTGTTGTGTCCTGCATAATTTCTGTGAGGCAAAGGGGGAAAAGCTGCTGCCAGGATGGAGGTGAAGCAGCTGTCTGCATGAACAGCTAGATATAAGGGCCTTTACTAGAATCCAATGGGGAGCTATGCAGTTGAAGGTGGCTTTGAAAGAGCACTTTAACTGTCAGCCACAATAGTGTTCTGTGCTAGACTGTGCTCCAGGCGTGGAGCTGTGGGCACTGCTAAGAATTGCGTGCTTGCTGAATGTTTATAAGTACTGTTTGCTTTGAGTACCACCACGCATTCTGCAATATGTGTTGTGAAATAATAAAAACAATTTGATTCTCAAAAAACAGAACTTTATTGAGTAGGAAAAACAGTACCGAAAAACAATGGTATACAAACTTTTAACATATATTAACAGAGTGGAAGTTGAACACTGGAAGAGGAGTAAACATTTTTGTCTATTTCACTGCACAAATATAGTCCATTGTGGTTACACACATGCCACCTGCAGTTCTCACAGGTGAGTGCCTTTGAAGTGTATGTGAAGCTGTGGTTTTCCTTGCTGTCGCCTTGTGTGGAGTGCTAAGAGTAAGGATGCGGCCCATGATGGCACATGGAGTGTGGGAAGGAGTAGGAAGCAGTGACCATGGAGTTCTGCAAAGGGAGGGGAGCCTGGGATTTGGGGGCTTGTAGGTCAAGGATGTACAGTTTTGGGTTTGCAGACTGAGAAGATCCATTACGTCCTGGTGCATTTCCCCTTCCATGTCCTGCTGGGATTTTCTCCTGTCCTCACTTTCCTTCTCCATGCTGTCAGTCATATTGGCCCTTCAACCCCCTTGATCATAGTTTGATGCAACACTGACTTGCAGGATCTCACAGAACATGTCCTCCCTAGTCCTCTTCTTTCTCCTCCTCATCAGGGTCAGGCCTTCATGCCAAAATCTGCTGATAAAAACAGGCAGATGTGCCACTGATTCACAGTCACAATGGAAAGAGAAAGGTAAGTTTCAAAACTTTCTTCCCGTGTTCTCATAAACACTTTTAATAAAAATTGCTTATTCATGCTTCAGCTTTAGAGCGCCTGGTCTCAGCACCGCCCTCCAACCCCAGCCATAGTGCATACGGCTTGGTGGGAGGGAAGGGGTAGGGACGCTTTTCTGTTGCACGAAGCAATTTCAAACCCTATTCCATGGGTCTGAGTATAGGGCAAATGGCACTGAATGTTGGCATTATTTTCCACAGATGGTGATGGCGGCTTTAGCTGGTATCTCACTCCTGAGGTTAACAAAGGCACACAGAATACAGCTGTTGCTGGCATCCCAAAGCTGCCCACGCCCAGGCTTGTTTACTGCAATGGTGCCAGCCAAACTCAGAGTGGCGTGGGAAAGAGCCCTACATGGAGGAAGAAATAAGGCTGCCATCCATAGAAGCCTTTAGGAGAAAATTGCAGGATATCTCCATGAAAGTCTCATCGAGACTTCTGAGGAGGATAAAAGGGCCCTATGTACATAAACAAAGTGCTCTGCAGGCTATTCCCCAAGCCCCACCTACCCCAACACGGGGCTGAGAAGCAGAAACCAACGCTACCTCTGTTTGTTGTACCTCTACCTCTTTTCATAGAGTAAAACAATAAAAAGTTGAGATCTGTGTCTTATTAACTTGGAGATGGGCTGAGCACCATCTTTACATTTAGACATTTTAAGGAAAAATGCATGCACACACTTACCCGAGTTGCCTTCCCCTTCATCAGGCTCATCCACGCTCCCCTGGCAAGACTGTGACAGAATCTCAAACAGCTCCTGTCTCATAGCATGGCTGGAGCCCCCAGCAGCATCTCCTCCTCTGCCCTCTTCCCACTCCCACCCTCCTCACTGTTCACAGCAGGATTCTCAGGATTCTGGCTCCTTCATCACAGTGGCCAGCGGGGTGCTGGTGAGATCTCCACCACGCATGGCATGCAGCTCGTTGTAAAAGCAGCAGGTTTGCAGCTCATCACCAGATTTATTGTTGGTCTTCCTGGCCTTGTGGCATGCCTCACAGAGTTCCTTTACTTTCATATGGCACTGCTACTGTTCCCTAATGTACCCCTTTGCCTGCATTCCCCACGCAGTCTGTTCGTAGATGGCCACTTTTGTCAAGAGTCACTTTTGCTAAGAGTCCCCAGTTCTGAGTTCTGGGAACAAGAGGTAGCATGCTTTTGGTCACGGGTCCTTGGCTCTGTAATTTGCCAGGAATCCAAATTTGCTGGCCTTTAGTACATGGACCAAGGTCTATTTTCTCCTGTGGTTTTGGGGCCAGAGTGAGACTTGGGACTTCTATTCTGAGTTCACTTTGTCTGTTTCCTTATTTTTAATATGTTATGTTTTAAAATTATTGAACTAAAGCCCTGAGAATGGATTCATGGGTGCATATGTTATCATTCCATAAATAAGCGCATTCCCACTTATACACATGTACATGTTAAATTATAACATTACTTCGTTTATCATATTTAGTCAAGAATAAAACACTAAAACCCTGCACTTGACAACTATGCATACTCTTTTCTAATATACCAGCACCTATGTTACTACTCAATGAAAGCCATTACTCAGTGAAAGAGACATAAACTTTAGACCAAAGGAGACAAAGTAAAGTACATTAAACAATATCAGATGACAGAAGTAATTTTGGTTTTTGATCAGGTCTATAAGGCTCACGTGCTTGTCAGTGAACACTGGGCACATAAATACAATCAATGCAAGACAGAAACCCACACATCTAAATACCTTTATATGTATTCACATAACACTTTTCAAAAGAATGTGTATACTGATTGCCAATACAGAAAATAGTATATTCAGAAAATCCACATTGTATGCACTTTATAGCTATATAAGCCATAATATTTAATTTTACAGTATGCCATTTTAGAATTTCCCCATTGGTTTCCTTCTCTCATGTGATACAAGATGTAATTTGCCTCATATCATATGCTTTAAAGATTCACTTTCCATGCCACCTGCAAGAGACTTTAATGATTCTAATTACAGTGGGATGGGGTGATTCATGGGATTAGTAATTGATCATAGAGCCCTTCATCTCTAGATTACCAGTTCAAGTGTCACATAGATCTGTAGTGCCAAAATAGTTACAAAGTGTCAGCTGTTTGGAAGCCTGAATAATATGGCTTGGTGGTCTCAATCGAGATCATAGTGATGTGTCACTGCAATTGGCACATCTGCTGAAAGGCTATGCAGACAGGTCAATGATTGAACTTGCTTGGATTTACCCTCGCACTTCTACAATTCCTCTGAGTAAGGATTGAAACACTTGAATAGCACAGGGTTAGCTTTCATTGTTGCTGCTTTTCTTGTGCTTTTTTCTGTGGCTATTCAAAGGACTCATGTTAACCTGTTTGTTAGAAACCATTATATGGAATTTTTAAAACTAAAAAGTGTATCTATTTTCTGGCTTCAATATAAATGTCCAACATCTCTGCCTCTCTGTGTCCTAAATCCTGCAAAGACTTATACACATGCTTCACTTTACTACCATTATTATTAACCACAAGTTGACTCATTGAAATCACTATTGAATTGAATTTACTACTCATGGCAGTAAAGTTATGCATATACAAAAGTCTTTGCAGGTTCAGGGCTTTCTAGAATGCCCATACTTTAAGTGCATAAGTCTTTCAGGGCATTTCTAGAGGGCTCATACCGAACTTAATGGAGACAATCACATTGACTTTGGTGGACTTGAATCAGGCCTCTACACAGGGTCTAGGACAGCGGTTTTCAAACTCTGAACTGAGCCTCCCATGGAGCTTTAATCTTTGGTTGCACCTCCCACTGCCTGCCCCTCACCCTTTGGGTTTTCAAGGTGGGGTAAAGGAGTGTACAATGGTCTCTGGGGGTGGAGCCAGCGCTGGGCATGGATGCATTGACATTCACCCAAAGGTTAAGTGGCCTCCTGAGGTGAGTCAGGGGAGGGAGCTGGCACACTCTCGCTGAGTCCGCCCATGCAGAGCTGGCGTCACCGCTCGCTCCCCCGAACTTTCCTCTGCACCCCCCTGTAAAAGGACATGCCCCACAGTTTGGAAACATTTGGTCTAGGTATTCAGTAAATCTTAAAATTCAATTATCATTATTTTAAAATCACCCATTTAATACAGCTTGCCAGAGCTACCCTTTTATCCTAGCACTTCTTGGCAATGTGTCTCATGTGACACACGGGCATTATAAGTCCTGCTTTACTCCTGAAAAATCTAGAGGGATGGTCAAAATTAAGTTACATATCTCTCATCATCATCTGAAGATAAATCTTAAGACATATGTTGAACAAGGGGAATATTTGTTTTTTCAGTCTTCCAAACTACCTAAAATGTTAGAAGACTCCACCACATCCATTTTAACTGTAAGACTCCCATGACTTTGATTGTTTTTTTCCAAATCCCTGATAAAATGCTAATTCCTATTTCCGAAAAATGGCTGTACCCACTATTTCAGAAACCAACAATCCCCGTAAAATTATGCCCTCAACAATTAAAAAAAAAGCTTGTTTTTGTTATTAACCACACTGAGAACTAGTGAAGCAAAGCTCACAATTGCTTTAAATACTTGTTGAATGGAGGAGCCGATTAAAAAGGGGATCACACTTGTTGTACACAGGAAAACAGCTCCTCATTTTCTACCCCCATGATTTTACCTCTCCCATTTCAGAGAGCTAAGGAACAGCAAAGAGTCAACAACATAGCTCCTTGTATCTAACCAAGGGATTGTTTTACATTTTCAGATCCCCTTGTTTATATCTTTCTGACTATATATTACTGCCGTTTTCAACAGCATTTTTAAGCTAAAACAGTACCTCTCGCCCAGAGGAAGGGGCAGCACAAACAATGCCCCCTCTGTGCCCAAGCCTGGAGAAAAGGGCAGCATCCACGACACACACACCCAAAGCAGAGAGGGGAGCAGCACTCACCACATCCCCCATGGAGAAAGGGGCAGGGTGGGGCAGGGAGAGGGTGGTGCACCCACCCCTGGAGGAGGGAGTGGCACCCATAACCCTCACCACCCTCCCCTTTTTCTCCAAGCCCAACCCCAGAGAAGAGGGTGGCACTCACGGCGGGCTGAGGGTCGCCCTCTTCATCCTCTCTCCCGCCCCGACCGCCCCACGCCGGGCAGGGGGCAGCACCCAGGACGCACCCGTCTCCAGCCCCCCAGAGAAAGGGGCAGCCCGGCCCCGCCTCCTCCTCGGCGCAGCCCCTCGTCTGGCTCCTGAGTGGGAGCGGCCGCCGCCACCCCGACCCCACCCCGTGGCAAGGCAGCGGCCCCCGGGACCCCTCGCCAGCCGCTCCCAGCCGAGCAGAGGTGGGGGGAGCCCAGGGCAGGGGGACACTCAGACCCTCCCGAACTGGGAGCGGCCGCGCGGTCCCCCCAGCCCGGCCCGGGAGTCGCCGGGACGCACCTTCAGGCTCCCCCTGCCGGGGCCCTTGGCGTGGACGGGCAGCGGCGCGGGCGGGCTCTCCAAGCCGCCTTCCTCTTCGTCCTCCTCCTCCTCCTCCACTTCCACCACCACGTCCTCGTCCTCCTCCTCTTCCTCCTCCAGCGCCGCGGCGGAGCCCTCTCGCAGGGGCGGCCTCCAGCAGCCGCTCTCGGGCTTGGGGGCCCGGCCCCCGTCCTGGGCGGGCGCTGGCGGCTGCACGCTCCGCCGCCGGCTGCCCAGGCTGGCTCGCTTGGCCAAGCGCCGCGCCTGCATGCTGCGGGGCCCGGGATGCGCTTCGGTTCAGGGCGGCGGCCCCGCGCCGGCCCCTCAGACACCCGGGGCTCGGGAGGCGGCGGCGGCGGCGCTCACACGGGGGCAGAGCCGCGGGTGGGGGCAGCGAGTCGGTGCAGTGGGCGCGCTGCAGCCATCGGGGCCAGCGGGGGAGGCGAGCCCGGGTGCGAGCGAGCGAGCGGCTGTGGAGGGGCTCGGCAGCCCCGGCTCCGCCGCTTCCCCACCTGCTCCCGCTGCCCTCGGCGCGGGCCTGCCTGTCCCCTCTGCCCCAGCTGTCGGCAGCGGTGCGTTCCTGCTTTACTAACCTCTTGCAGGCAGCAGCCCACTAGTCCCCTGCCCCAAAACCCGGACTGGATTCCTCCCGCTCCCCGCGCAGCCAGGCCCTTCTCCAGCGCTGTCATCGCCCCAGCCTCCCGGCCAGGGAAGAAAGGATCTCCCTGCTGGAGAGAGCGAGCCAGCCCCGGGGAGAGGATTAGCGGTGGTTAACATTTGCCCCCTGACTTGCCCCATGGTGACACTGGAGGGATGCTGTCGATCGCAATAGGACCGAGGAGGAGTAGATTTCCACCATTAAAAAAGCAAACTGTCATTCTGAAAACAATCATTATTCGGGAGTGAACCCTCTCCACCTTACCTCATGGTGCGGGGCACCATTCATCTGAGTCCCAGAGCGCCCTGTGTTTTACTCCTATTGGGTGTCCCACATTTTGTGACAAAGTTATTTACAGCAGAAAGAATCAAGACTCAGTGAACTATGATACAGCAACGTGCGTCTCCATGTATGTAGGATCACAGTAGGTAGAGAGGGGGCTCCAATAAGATTATCCCCCTCTCCCCCAAAATCCAGCCCTCTGAGGATAGAATATTGTCCTAGTAGATGATATGTCCTATATTAAAACTGATATAGCACTTTCATTGATTAAACAACAACATTGCCAGAGCAAGGTACTTTGTTATTTTTAAAAGAGCTCCCTGCATCAGAGCTACCAGCAGTTTGAGATGGACAACCCTGGGTTTTGAACACCTGTTCTAAAGAATTGGAGCCCTAGCCAATGTTGCAGGACCATGGCAACTGTTAGCATCCTCACTTCTGCTGTCTCTCCACTCCTTCACTTTTAAATTCATTATGTGCTGTTAATACAAGCCACTTTCTTTTTTTGCTCTGCCTCATGCTCCTGTGTAATTAGGTAGGGATTTTACACCTTTCTCTGTATCCTTCTGCATTTGTGACAAAATCTGTGAATAGATTGACCATTGGCAATTCCTAGATAGCAGTTCTTATTCAAGATATTTTTCCAAGAGCCCCACAGTAGGTACTGCAAACACTTGGAAGACTTTTTGCTGTAGTTTCTCATTCTTTTACCAAGTATAATGCAATGCTGTTTTGTTGCTTTACCACATGCTTAACAAAATACAGTAATACGACTATGTGATGCTGCCAGATACACTGGCAAAAAATCTGCTCAATTGGGGATTGACAAGTCTGACAATAGTTGTCACTGATTAGATGTGCAGTTCTCTGCATGTTTTCTGACATACTATATGATTATCTAGCTTCTTACCTCTGTTGTATTTAGTGGCTCAGTCCTGATCTTTTGGAGTGGATTTTGCAAAAGAGACAAAAAATTAAATTCCTCTTCTTTTCACTTCTAATCACATAAATTGACAGGCAAAATGGACACTCTAAAGGAAGCCCAAAGACAGGTTTAACTTTTGGGTTCTATCATGCCCAAGCCATGAAAGATTAAAAACTGAGCAAATCCACACACACAGTACATTCATGTATTTGAATATCACAAATCTAATTTCTGATCTTCCATAATACCTTAAGTCCACAGCATAGCTGTCTGTTGTATACTATAATGATATCACAACATCTCTTGTGGCTGCATAGTCCAATCTGCAAGGAGTAAGGTCGCAAAGAGATGTCACATCGGCACGTGTAGGCTTCTGCTGCAGACTGGACATGACACTTGACCCTTTTTTTTCCAATCACTTTTCCACATCTCTCAAAGCATTGCTCTCCATTCAGGCCGGTCCTTAGTTTTGTCTTTGGAGTTATCAATATTTATGTTGCATGAATTGAGATTTTGCTTAAGGGTATCTTTGAAGTGTTTATGTTGACCACCATTCCTGTGCTTTCTGAGTTTCAGCTAGCCAGAAAGGACTGTTTTCAGGAGTTTATCAGCACCCATTCTCATAACATGACCTGTCCATCTAAGATGAGCTTTGACAGTCATTGCCTCAATGCTGATTGATTTTGCTCTTTCAAGGATGTTAATGTTCAACTCTTTGTCTTGCCAGTGGACGCTCAGAAGAGAGCAAAGGCAGCCCATGTGAAATTTTTCAGATTGCTTGATGTGGCTGCAGTAAATGGTCTATGTTGCACACCCATATAAAAGGGATGCTTTCACTGCTGCATTGTATGTCATCAGTTTTGTTGAGAGTTTGATGGTATATTGGTTCTGTCCTAGGGCAAAGTCTCTGGAGAACCATCACTTGAGATGATACTGCCAAATTATGCAAGGTTATTGGCATTCATTGGTTGTGTACCATCAGTGGTTATGTTTGTCTCCGTGGCAGAGGTTGAGGGAGCCAGTTGGAAGAGGACTTTAGTTTTTTCCAGGCTGATGGTGAATTTAAACCGTTTAATTGCTTCTGAGAATCTGTCAAGGATAAGCTGTGGGTCACTTTCACTATTATTGTCTTTTTGTAATTTAAATTTAATTTAGTAATTTTGTATTAAAATACCATGAGTTCAGCTCCTGTTGCTACAGTTTCAAGTTCAACAGAATGAAAATTACCTCTGGCGCTTTTCTCAAATTTGGAGACTCTAGAAACACTCCAAGTCCAAAGCTAGTGACCACAGACACAGTCACAAGTAGAAAGTCTTATCTGTATTACAAATTTTATTAAAGCAATAAGTAAAGTTACAATTACCCATGCATATAGAAATCCTACAGAATGACTAAGACTGTAATCATACTCACATCCTCAAAGATTGAGAGGTCTATCAAACTCTAGACTGACAATCAATAGAAGGATGGTTCCTGCTGGGGTTTCCTGTGGGGTCATTCCTTGGGCCTTCCCACATTTGCCCAACCAGGAAACCTCTTATCTTGTTGTTCTGACCACAACACCTTATCTGTGCTTCCACACTCTATGAATATTGGGGTGCCCCAGTTTTCATAGGTTGTTCTTACTTCCTCTTATTCTCATTATCATTTTCATCTAACATGTACCCTGTGGTCAGGACAGGACATTCCAGGATGTTACAATCAGTTGTCTCGTGATCTTGGACAATATTTCCATTTATTGCAATCTAATGTTTTGTAACATCACCTATTGGCACATCTTTTGAAGTAATCTTGTGACTTTACTGGCATACACGGCTATTCGTAGTTCACCCACTCATGTCAAGCATTGTTAAGCCAATGCCCTAGTAACAAATCTAGTTAGCATACATTGATTATATATGAAATAGCATATGAATGGACTATAACATCACATAATGAATGATAAAATGAACTAATTGGCTATACTATGACTAAGTAGAGCACAGTTATCTCCAAAAAAGACTTTGCATATGAGGAAGCCCACAATAGTTTAAATTCTAAACACTTTATGAGGGATAGTGGGCCACATTCTAATCCCATTTGCACAGGTATAAATCTGAAGTGATTTCACTGAATTCAAATTCACTGAGTAAATGAACTTCAGTGGAATTATTCAAGGTTTACAGTGATGGAGCTGAGATCAAAATCTTTCCCTATATGATTTAGTCATAATTATACAATAGAAGGGAAATGGGAAAACAAATGATAGGCAGTTTGAATTCATCATTATCACAAGTCTAAGGTTATGCAGCCACACAGCTAGAATATGGACTGAAAAAAGACTTAGTGATCTGGTTCAGGAAAGCAAATTTATTTAAATACTTACATAAACTCTACTCATTTATGCTGGGGTAAAGCTAGAGTAAAACTGATAACTTCAGTGTAACTTCAGAATACAGCTCTATGTATTTAGTCCTTTAGTCAGACTGTTTCTCCCCAGAATAATGGAAGCATTCAGTGGATTCGTTAATTCTTGTCCTTGCCTTGGATTTAGACTAGTAAACCAGCAGAAACTGGTCTGAGATTTTCAGCACTTCCCAGCTGGGCCAGATTAAGAGCAGCAACTCTTGCTATAGTCCCATAATATTTCATGTATACTTGGAGGATAGAAATAACTATTTTTTCTATTTACCCTTCCCCCCATTTCTCATTCAACATCTGGAATGGCAGTTCAACACAGATTTTCTGAGAGATTAATTAAAAAGCAAGAGAGATGCCCCAAGAAAATATATAAGAGTTTTGGGATCATAAATGCAGAGCTTCCACAGAACTTCTAAATCTTTATTTTTCTAGGTCCACTAAGTGTTAGGAGTCAAATGCATAACAGAATCCATTGTCTCCCAATCAACTCTTTCCTTACCTCAGAGTCAGCTTTCACACTTGGGGAGAAACCATTACATTTTTTTTGCCATCCTTCCTCCCCAGACATAATTAATTCCTGCCTTCTATTAAAAGATCATCAGGCACAGTGTTTGCCTAAGGATTTTGGGGAAGGCTAGCTACATGATTCCTTAGAAGACACTTACCTGACTTGTTTTACTTAAACCATGTATCCCCCAGATATTTAGTTCTGAATAAATTCTGGTAGGGTAAAAAGGCTCAGTCTGTGTTATGGTAACACCCAGCTAAAGAGAGCAATTTTATTATTATATTATTGCATAGCCTCTTTCGAAACAAGCATATAAACTCAGTATTGTAATGATTAATATTGTATTTCTGATGCATGCGTGACAGGGATTGGTAAAGCTAAAATGATTGATAGAATTTCCTCACACTACATCTTTTTCACAGTTATTTTACTCTAACTTTCATCACTGAATTCATTACAGGCCCATTTCTTAACTATGTATGTCTTATTTGTAGTGTAATTGTTCACTCATTTGTTTAAAGTTATCATTCCTTCAGTCCAGATTTGGTTCGTTTATACTGTGATCCTATTTTGAGCTAAATCCTGCCTTCTGTGCACAGCCTTGGGAGCCCCTTCTTCTAAAAAGCAGTGAGAGAGACTCACCAGAACACTCATGGAGGCCCTAAGAGACAGTCAGTTAACTCACTGGTCCCAAAACTGTTTCTATTAGGGGACATGGTTGGCAGATTAGGGTTGTCTGTCGCCAATCCAGTTGGCTAGTTTGCCAGCAGCACCAAGGGCACTTGGTAGGGGTGCACTTTGTTCTTACACACAGGAGCAGCAAGCTGCAGACAACCGTGTATCTTGCTGGCCCGCCATGGAGAATCTACCCTAGCTAGCAGAAATCCTATAGCACAAGATTCTTCCCAGTCTATCTGTACCTGTCTGAACTCTTGGTTATTAATGTTGGCTTTTGTCACCAGAGACAAGCTCGCTCCCCATGCAATGATTTTGTACTTCAATTCTTCTCTGTATTTTTTTTAAACCTAGCAGCATAAGAAATAAATCATAACCACCTAGATATATGTTATGTGAACACCACATTGTGTTAAAAACAAACACTTCTTGTCTCCACCAAAACCCCCCATTTTAATCTTATATTATGAATTTTCAGAGTTGCTTCATTCTAATGCCTTGTTCTAATCTATAACCCGGTTAATCACCATATCTTGTAAATTTGTATGGAAGTATATTGCAGGGAACATTTCTGTACAGAAAACGGGGGTTAGGGGAAGACCTAACTCCTTTATGATCCCAATTTCTCTACTTCTAACACTTAATTTTAGTGTATAAAAATATAGGTGTATTTGCTTGAGCTGTACCTTTAAAAGCAGCACATACATTTATTATGTGCGTATTCTGCTACTTCTCTGGTAGTCCCAGGCGTTGGAGCTGCTGCCAACTTCTTTAATTGGGGACCTGCCTTCTCCCCACCCCCTTTGTGAACTTCTGATTCTTTTAGCTTTGCAGTGATCACTGAAGCTGTCCCTCCAGCTGGGAAGACAGTCAGGCACCTTCAAGAAGAAGGGAATGATTGACAACATTAGTCTGTAAATTGTCCCCCAGATGCTTCTCAAAAGAAGAGGTGGCAACCTTCCCACCCTCTCTTTAGTAACACAAGTCATCACTTCTGTGACATGCCTGTGCCCACTTATCTAAAGAATGGGGAGCATAAGATTGCTTCTGAATCTGGCTATTGTGTGGAGCAATTCCATCATGCAGTCAAGGCTACATTTACTTTAAGAAGCTTCTAATAGTAATCATGTGTTGGAATGAAGTCAATAGTAACAGTTTTAATCAGCAATCAAACATTTCTCTTTCTGATCATTGGTACAAGGTCAGTACTTAGAAGAGTTTACCAATCCTGAAAGTATTTTTACAAGGAGTTTCTTGCTTTGGCAGATCATAATAGATTGGACCGGGAAGAAAGGGTGTCATCTAAGTTAAAGGGTCATCCCTGAACACACACACTCCAAATTATTTCTTGTCAACTATGTAAATCTTCAATAATTTCACAAAAATTATAGTTAATATTTGTGCTGCTTTTCCTCTCCTAGAAAAGCCAGAGAGGGGATCTGTGTCTCATGCTACTGCTGACATCATGGGCTCTTCTTGTTTCCATGTTTAAACGTGAGCCACAACGAGAGAGACAAGGGGAGAAATCAGAAAATTGTAAGACCAATGCTTTCACCTCTTAGCTTACTTAGGCCAACAAGAAACAGAAACTGCTATGACATTAACAGCAGCATTGGACTAAAACAGCCACTCAGACTTTACTGGGATAGGATACCAAGAGTGGGAAGAACACAGTTATAGGTCTTGATTCTGCAAACACTTAAACATATGTTTACTCAAAACATGATTCAGTAGGGCTACTCGTGTGAAGTACATTAAGCATATGCTTAAACATTTGTAGGACTGGGGCCATTAACTTCTCTTTACTGGTGAAATGGAAACAATTCATCTTGAGTCCCAGAATCTAGGCTGAATTTTCAGGGCTAGTGGTTAAAAAAAGCAAAAAATAGCAACCTACCCTTTTTTCCTTGCCAGATGAGCAGAACTGATCATGAGTTTAGTAAGACACAGTAACTATAGAAACCCACAATGGCATATTTACAAACTCACCTTTTAGGGTAAAACTGCACTATAAGGTTTGTGATGCCACCAAACATTTTTACACAATTATCAATCAATAACAGAGAAAATACCAAAATAATGAATTCAATAAATTAGGTGATATACACACTTTTAAACAATACTACTATGAATAATCATCAAAGTTATATTATTTATGTTGTCATCTTGCCTTCCCAATGTCCTGACTTCAGTTTTGGTATATTTTTAGCAGTCATGATTTACATAAATTCTTGGTATTAGGAATGAATGTCAACTACCTTTGAAAACTGGGATCTGAAGATTTTAGATTATGTACCACATTTGTTCTACTTCTAACAGTTCTTGAGGTAGTGGCCATTACAATTGTGTCAGAATTGAAGGGAAAATTAATCAGCCTGATAACTCATGTGCCACCAGTGCCATACACCAATGGAAAGCTGAATCCACCATTTGAATTCTCCTCAGTGTCTGATTGCATATGAGATGAACCCTACACGAGTCTCCCATAGAATAGCAGCACCATTTTGTCTAACAAATCTGCCCCTTCACACCAGTGTAATTTTACATCCTTGCTTTTAATAGCAATTTATCTTTTCAAGTAAGAAAATTAAGCTTTGGAAAAAAATTCTGGCTTTCCTGATGAACAATCTGAAGTCAGTGTATGTTCTTTTACCCACATTAGCAGTTTCCCCATCTATAAAATGAGTATAATACTTAACTTGCCTACCTGAGGAATAATTTATGTTTGTTAAGCATTAGAAGATAAAAGCTCTAGATAAATGCTAAGTTATGATGCAATTGACTATTTTCATACTGGCAGTTTTAGAAATATGATCAACTTTACCTTAAAGGACATAAAAAGGAAGACGTTAAGGACAAATGTGTCACATAAAAATAGTGAGCTTTACAGCAGTATATACTGTTCATTAGAACTGGCTGAAATTTATCATTTGAAATATTTTGATGGATTTTTTTTAACACAGAAAATGTCTGTTTCCTCATCATTTTGGGGGCTTTAATTAAAAAAACTCCAAACATTTTTCAGTTGCCAAAAATCTTTGGTTTTTTTCAGTGCAAGTCTCAACATTTTTGAGAAAAAAAAAATCTTTTGTTGAAATTTTTCACAGAAACTCTCCCTCTCCCCTCCCCTTTTTTCCTGACCAGTTCTACTGTTCAGACATCATGACCTTTGGAAGAATCTGAATTTACCTTTTTTAACCCCACAAAAATGAATGCACATAATTTTTTAGAAAAGTTAACTTGCATAGAAATTATTTTGTACATTTAAGAAAAACGACATTGTGTATATTCTCACCTACAAAGATGAGTGCAGTTGTGTGTGTTTAATCCTCCTATTTGAAATTCCACTGTTTTAGCATCAGCTTTGAAGTCATTTGAGCAGATGTATCAGTTTGCCAGTGTCACAAATACTCACAATGCATTCGATCCATGCTCCTGCCCAGGATCCTGTACAGGGTTTTACTCTGACTATTCCTCCTACCGGCAGAATGCTGTCTGTAAATGTGTAGTTAGAGAAAGGGAGCTTGCCATTGGTAGATCCACTCCAGGGCTCCACTACACTACAGATCTGATCTGTCAGTTACTTTTACAGTGTGCACTAGATTTTGGCGCCACAGCTGGGAGTGAGGTTTTTGTTCAATAACAAAAACATGAGCTTGAATAGCAAGGCTGTTGCACAGTCTATGGAGAGAGAAAGGAAGGAATACACCCAGAGAACGTTTCAGAGCTGTCATCCGGGCAGCTCTCTCTCTCTGGCTCTCCAAGATTATGTTAAAAACAACATGACAAATTATATTTGCATCAGCCATAAAACTGTTTAATCCATAAAGGTGAACATTAGGCAGTGGGTTCTTATGAATGGTTTGTAGCTCCAGGTGGAAGCATACAGTATTTTGATCCGTTAAAAATTAGGGTGACCAGATAGCAAATGTGAAAAATCAGGACAGGTGGTAGAAGGTGATAGGTGCCTATATAAGACAAAGCCCTGAATATCAGGACTGTCCCTATAAAATCAGGACATCTGATCATCCTAGTTAAAATGCTTCCCAATAATTATGACTACCTGCATTTTTATTATGAAGATGGTCCTGTGGCCAAGACTGAGATGTCAAGAGAGCTAGGTTCTGTTTCTGGCTGTGAAGCAGATTTCCTATGCAAGCCTGGTCAAGTCATTTAACCTCTTCTTGCTTCCATTTCCCCACCTGTAAAATGCAGCACCGCCAACTCCCACGATTTTATCACGTGTCTGGCTAAATTTGTTGTTTTCTTAAAACCGGAGCACCAGGAAACAAGTGATTTCATGAAAATCTCAGCTTTCTTTACAAGAAAGCTTCTAGCCTTCATCGCTTGTGGAGAAAAGCTTTAAAATCTGACCCAAGCATAAAGTCTCACAAACCAAAAGGCAAAAAAAAAGAACGCCCAAACTATTTTTAAAATGGCTCAAAATCATTATGATCTAATCTCATACTCTGAGGGGCCTGATTCACGATTTTTGAATGTTTGGGGTTGGCTGTAAGGGAATGGGACAGCCACCTGTCTCATAGGGCTATTATTTTTCTTAAGGCATTACGATTTGTTAAGTACACAGCATTGACTTGGGCTGGTCTACATTACAGAGTTTTGTCGACAAAAGTCAGCTTTTGTGTAGGCACTGAAATGCTCCTCCCACTGATGAAACTCCCCTGCTATGCCCACACAATTAAACCACCTCAACAAGAGGTGTAGGGCTTTTGTTGGTGTAGTTAGGGCGACACAGTGTCAGTGTATACACTGCGTTCCTTACATCGGCCCTTGGCTGTCATTCTTGTCAATTTCACGGCTCTGGAGCTGGGCAGTTAGAGCCCAGATTTCTCGGCTCCCTTGGAAAACTGAGTGATTCCCCCCCAGCAGGAATGGGGAGGGGATCCTAGGCTCTATTGACTCCGTAGAAGCCAATGTGGGCCCAATGCCCCATCACTCCCCCCCCCCGCCTTAAGCCTGCAACCCTCAGGGGTAGGTATGGCTCCTGCTCTGTGCTACTCTGAGATGCCCCTTTAAGTTATCCTGGTATTTCTCTGTTTCCTTTGACTGGAAACACACATCTTCCTTCTCCTTCATAACATCCCTAGACTTTTCCCTCAGGTGTGCCAGGTCTCCTTCTGCCCTTAGGCGGGCCTGCACCGCCACTGCTAATTTGGCTTGCAGTTCCTGAGGAGCACCTGGCAACCCCCTCATTCAGGGTCTGGATCCCCACAGTAGCCCTGCTCAGCGCCTGTGTGGGTTCCCTTGTCTGCCTGGGCCCTCTCTGGCCCAGTCATCTTATCTACTGCCTTCCTACCACCCCTACCCGGGGTTGGGAGATGGCTCCCTGGCAGGTCCACTATCATCACTGCCACGTCGATCCTGAACGTCTATGATCTAGCCAGATTCCAGGGCACCTCGTTCCTACCCCACCTGCTCCTAAGGGGGCAATGTCTTTTTATATGGCCCTTCTTATGGCATCAAAAGCAAATCCTTTGCCTCTCCTTGGCCATGGGACTCCCACTGTTCTTCCCTTGCTTTGCCCTTTCCCTTGAGCTAGCCTTGACTCTGCTATTCGTGTACAGGCACTCCCTCTGCAGGTGCCCCTGTTGCCCACAGGCCCAACATGCCCGTCCCCTCCCTGTTTTCCTCACAAGTGGGACTCTCCTGGGCTCTCTTATTCCTGCTTTCTGGGGGAGGCTTCTGTCTCCCATCCCGTTAGGGGCATTCTCATCCTGTCATCCACAGGCATAACATGGCCCTATCCCAGCTCCTGGTCTCCTGGCCTTGGTGTCTTGCTTCCCCTCTCACTCTCTGCAGTTTCTAGTGACCTCTTTCTGCAGGAGCTTGATTATATACAACTGCTGCTCAGCTAGCTGTGCCTTGTAGGCCTGCAAGTACTCCTGGGCCTCCCGCTGTCTCTGTTGGGTTTCAAGTACCTGAAGCAACAGGGCCTGAAACTACCCTTGCTGCTTGTCAGCCCTTTCTGCAGAGGCACTGACTCTGCAGTCCATCCCGGGAGGTCACAAGAACCCTACGCAATGAAGGCTTCTTCACCCTCTAGCTCCAACGTGTCCATCTTCAACATCTCTCAAATCCCTGTGACAGGCAATCGTCCCCTCAGTCCTCTATCTTCCCCTTATATCAGGGGTGACCATGTGCCCACATTCTCCACCATGTGTGACAGGGCCACACTGACCACATTGGCACCTCCTGCTAGACACCTTGGGGATTAGGTTACAGGTCCATACTCCCTCTCAAGGGGCAAAATGAGGAAGGGCCAGGATTGGGAGACACGTAGAGGGCTGGAACAGAGCTGTGTTCTTTAGTCTCAGAGGCTTTTTCTAGACTTGGATTTCAAGATGTGCTGTAAGAAGGCCTTAGACAAGGCAGTCGATGCATTGACACTTGCTAGCTGGTCAAATAAGAGCCTAGCTTTAAACACCCACTGCTTTGTCTACACTAGACTTATGGAATGTGTCAGTCAGAGCACATTGGTGGACACCTTCTGACAGCACATCTTGAAATCCAAGTCTAGACAAAGACAGAATGAAGGCATTCTGGGAAAGGTTCGAGCGAGTTATGAAGGAGGGCAGTAGATTAACAGATCATGAAAGGGTGGAATTAGGGATCAGGGACATAAAGGATGGATATGGAAAGGGGTGCAGGGGATTAGCGGTGAAGAGTAATGGTAAGGGATAAAGCCATAGAGCGGAGCATATGAGGGCCTGCAGGGGAGCAGGGAATATGGGGTGGGGATTGTAAATGTGTGCAGTGACTGGGAGAGGCATAGATGGCAGTGTGCAGGGACAAGGTGGGACATGGCCTGGGGAGGTGGTAGAGTAGTACCTGGAAGAGGGCAGGAAAGGGATTGAAGTGGGAGAACAGGAGGTTTTTATAAACATTTTGAAAACTTTAATCCACTGAAGTTTTATATCTACAAATCAGAATGTTTGAAATGTAGTACAGAGCTTCCCCTGAGCCCCAGCAGCCATCCCACCTCCATCTCTCACTTGGTTTCTGCACTCCACACTCTGTGCCACCCTTTCATGTCTTTGTCTAGTCCCCTGGACCATCTCCGTCCGTGTCTTCCTAATCTCCTGGGAAGTCTCCCTTACTTTCCCCCGCTCTCCAGATCCTGCTGTCCCCTGCCTTACTGCATGCTCTATATGCTCTCCAGTGGCCTGCACACGATTCCATCATCTGAAAAGTTGGGAAAGAGATTTCTGTTTTATCTTCTTTTATCCCAAATCGCCCTTTCATATCTGACCATTGACCACTCACCCACCCTGCACACACACACAGATGCCTCCTTCCTTGCCCTTATTCCATGCCCCGCATCCAGGCCCTTGGGATTCTTGTACCCCTTCCTATGGGACAATTAATGGGGTAAACTACTACTCAATGCAAGTTAATATGGCAGAATCTGGCCCTTAGAAAACGGTACAAATAGTTTCACTCTTTTCTGTCTCTGTGGTCCCAACTGTCCTAATTGTGTGCAGTTCAGAAATCTAAGTAGCCTGCAAATGCCAGTCTTGTAGGACTTGGGACCTAGATTAATATTTTTGCATAGAAGCATCAAGTTCCTCTTACAAATTGCAAATTTACTTCCTTTTTAAGGTAGATTTAGTCAATTTTTTTATCATCAAGCCCCATAACTAAGCAAGTAGTCTGTCCCATGAATTATTATTCCAAATATTTAAATACAATTTATTAGTGTATTCTAGTTTTGTAAAAAAGTAGGTCATTAACCAAAACTATCTATCCCGATTAGTTATTTCCTACTAGCTTACAGAGAACGATATGTCATTTGCACATGCATTTTGCAAACTTACTCCACTATTGTATCCATTATTTTGCAAATTGCAGACACTGAGATGAAGGGTATATAATTTCCTAGCTTGCCTTTATTCCCTTTTGGAACACGGATACTGCATTGGCATGTATCCACTTCTGCTGTAACTTCATTTGAATACAGCAAATTCTTTATGATGATTAACAAAGAGCTGCTCTCTGGTCTGCTTTGAATCTCAGTCTGCTCAGGGAGATTAGTTAATTTTGAGCAGTGCCAACTCACTAAATAGCTCTGCTTTCCTGGTCTCAAGGATATTTGTGACAATGGATGCACAAGTCATTTTTTATGTGTTCTCCCCTTTGAATCGATAATACAGCAGCAGTTTTGCCATCCTTTGCTATTTTATTTCCCTTGTTGTTTAATAGTGTTAATTCAAAGCTTTTCCTTCCCTCGTCTTATTTTCCAAGATTTGTAAGTACAGTGGACTGTACATTGAACTCTAGCATTTAACCTTTTTTATCTTGGTGTTTTCTTTTGTTGGTGTGTTTGTATGCTATCGCCCTCTACAGAATGGAAATAACTACAGTTGTATGACATAAGCCCTTTAACTATTGTCATAGATTCTCCTTCAATTTAAGTGAAAGGGGCCAGAGGTTTTGGAGGAGGGGTTTTCTTGTTATATCCCTTACTGTCAACACATGTCTTATCCGGCTGGGTATTCAGAAGAGCGACAACTGTGAAACCCTAGGTGGCAACAGATTTATTTCATTCATTTTTTTTTGTTTTGTTTTCATAAGCTTCAACATTACTCACTTCTCCGATTACTCTTGAATGGATAACAGCATGCAGATTGCATTTGTATGTTTAGATGTATATTTGTCACAGGTATTTACAGTCACTGTTTCAACTGTGTTCACTTCTCTTTAAATCATCTGTCTGAAGTCAGAAACACATTTTCATGAAGCTGCTTTTTGGATTTCTCCACCACATAAAAATTATGTTGTTGTCCACTTCTGCTCCTGGCTTAATTTATTCTAATTTACTCATTTAGGTCAATAGAAACCGAATCTAGATGGAAACTTATTCCTTATGAAGGAATCATTAGAAAGGTTCACATATTGTAATCCATAATCACTACAGAGATCCATCATTTTGGTCTCTCTAATTTTCCAAGTTAGATAAGGTTGCATGTATCAACCATGATAAATAATATTGCCACATATCACTTATAATTATGAAGGTTTCTTACATTATTTTATTCTTGCACTACTCCTAACCAAGAAGTTTTGTGAACATTTATTGAAAGCCCCCTTCCTCCGCCTGCTGTTTTTAGGTGTAGTTTTCCCGGAAAAGTAGATACTCAATAGATATATTGTTTTTGTGTATTTAGAGCCATATCTACAGACTGTAGTGACTAGGGTGACCAGATGACCCGATTTTATAGGGGCGGTCCTGGTATTCAGGACTTTTTCTTATATAGGCACCTATTACCCCCCAGCTCCTGTCTCGATTTTTCACGCTTGCTATCTGGTCACCCTAGTAGTGACAAAAATATACTTATCTTTGTTATTTGTATTGCCTGAGCACCCAGAAGTGACAATTAGGAATCTGGCCCCATTGTGCTAGGGGCTGTACAAACCTAAAATGACACAGTCCTTGGCTTGCAAAGTTTGCAGTCTAGTTTAAGACAAGCTGCAGCAAACGATTGTAATAAAGATAGGAAGGAATAAAGGAGGAAGGACAAAGGCAACAGTAAAAGATATTTGCAGTATAGTTGTAGACATGTTGGTCCCAGGATATGAGAGAGACTAGGTGGGAGAAATCTCTTATTGGACCAATGTCTGTCGGTGAAAGAGGCAAGTTTTCAAGCTCTACAGAGCTCTTCTTCAGGTCGGGGCTTTGTGGAGCTTGTGACAGAGTGCTAGGCAAAGGAAAGCTGAGCCAGCCCTCTGTCATGTGAGCCCCAATTAAGGAAAGAGAATTGGAGCCGGCTGAGTAAGCCTCCACTTAGTGGGCCAATAGGGAGCAGCTGCTGGCCTCGTTAGCCAGGAGCTACAAAAGGCTCACAGGGAGGAAGGAAGAAAGAAAGGGAGAAGCCACAGAGTAAGGAGAGGGGTGAGCTCCTCTTGGTTGGTGGCTATGACTGCGAGGCTCCTGAGACTGTTAAGCTGAACTGTCTGTAAATAGAAGGTGGTGGGCAAGCAAACTGTAAATAAACCTCACTGGTGGGAGCACAAAGCTGAAGTCCCTGACTAGTTTATGGGTGCAGAGGACCCGAGCAACAGGAGGGCCCTATGCAAACCCACAAACCCACTACGGAGCTCAAAAGATATTACCTCAGCCACCTTGTCTTACTAATTAAGATGTGCAGTCACGTAGATTAGCGGATGTACACGACTTCATGGTTCCAAATCAGTATTAAAATTTAAAATATCAGCAATCCAATCCCCTATCACACTGGTTCTCTGCCAAGCTATTCCCAGTAGGCAATTTCCAGTAGGCACCCAAGCAGACATAGGGCTTGAGGAAGGATTTGAAGGAAGATTCACCATTGCCCTATTTGCTTTTCCTCATTCCTGACAATGGGGAAAGAGAGTAAATAGAAGAAAAAGAATGAGAAGGGAAAAGGGAAGGAGATATCGAAAAGAGTTGAGGGGTAAAATTGGGAATGAAGGATGACCGTGCAAACTTAGAGGTTCGTGAATCCTACATAGGTCAACAGCAAGAGAGGCAACGTTTGCCTATATAAAACAACTGGATTTCCTGCTGGGAAACAGCAGTAAAATACCAGTGCTCAGTGACACACCAGGACCACTCACCATTGTGGAGATATTGAAACAGTGATAAGCGTTTAAAAAAACATGATATAGAGAATTCAAGTGTCTAAGAAAATATTCAGTCAGGATCAGATCCTGCTTCCATTGAAGTAAATGACAAAAACCTCCATTGATTTCAGCAGTGCTAGAGGTTTGATCTTGCATTAGAACTAATCTACAGATTTCTAGTTGGGATATTCATGTGGCTCCCTAGTTTTGAGGTGATGGATTTTTTTGAGAGGTGGGGGGGGGTAAGGAAGACAAGCTCTCAACTGCCCTCTGTTTCCGGAATGCTGGCCTCCTTTTTACGCCTTCCCAGAATTCTGACACTCTTGGAATAAAAAACTTCCAACAGATATGAAGAGGCAGTAACCACAGACTTCAGCATGTAACCTGTGAATCTTATTAACATTCAGGTTCATCTAAAGTAATATTCGTAGTAAATATTCATTTAAAAACAGATATTACAGACACCGATAAGTGTTGGAGATGTGAATTATTTTCTGGCTTCTTCCTGCACATGTTATACATTTGTTATGTAAATTAAAAAGCTTTTGAGAAGAAGCATGCTTACAAATTAAAATAATATCAGGTATGGTTTTTGTTCCAGGGACAATTTTTGTTCCAAACTGAATTATTCATTTTAGGGGTTCACCATCCCAAAGCTTGGATTTACTGATTCATAAAATCCTTGGTTCCTACAAACTTCAATGATAACAAAACACCTTTAATATTGGACATTCTATAATAGTGAAAAATTGTCTTTTCCTCCCAAGATAGGACATAGGTACAGGAGATTATATGACATGGAAGCTGTAGAAATATTAGCTTAAAGAATTTCATTTGCAGTTGAAGACCATCACCAGTGCACAGTATTTGCTATCATTTGTCTTCGGGGGCTCAGATATTATGGTGATGAACAGAGAAGAAATACCTTTTATTAGCTTCGTCTGCGTACAGCATTCTTCTTCACCTCCAGTAATGAAGAGTTGTGCAGTATGCCCCGGGATTGTTAACTAGCAACCACCTTCCACTGTAGTGCTGGGGATAGAGAATCAGGTGCATGTCAGATACATCAGTATGTTAAATGTTGGGGAATGAAAGTAAAAATGGATCCAGATATGATTAGAAGATTTGATTGGCAGTGGCATGATCATGGCAACTTGATGAATAGCACTGTCCAATAATGTTGTCTAGCATAGGGCCAGCTGGTTCCCCAGTTTCACTTAGATCCACATGTGGAGAACCTCTCCACACGTGGACTTCCCTTCCTTCAGTCAAAAGAGAGCACTACCCTGTCCCCTTGGGATCCTGTAGATGGCTATCCGCGTGGGTAGAGGGATCTGCCTGTGTGGTCCTGGGACAGAATCCGGGTCTTATTTTACTAACCCATTTCAATGGCCGTAACTATTTTACAGAGACACAGAAACTGGAGATACCTTTGTACGTGAAGGGGCAAAATGTTAGAGAGGAGTACCGGGATTTAGTCAGGAGACTCCCATTCATGTTAATGAGAATTGCACAGCTGAATTTCTCACACACAACTTTATGGGCTTGTCCCTTAGCTTCTGAAAATATCCTGAGAACATACTTACATAATAAAGCACTAGCGGAAAGTGGCTTATTTGAAACCTTTTCTGTTTTGGGGTTGTTTTTTTTTAAAGAGAGGTATGACTAGGAATGCTATTTTATCTTGAGACAGGCCTAGTTATAGACCCTTTAAAAATATGAGGCTAGAATTACAGAAAACAAATGGAGTCCCGACCATTTGTCTGCTACTGCCAGACACGACTCTAATAGCAGACTTCTATTTCAGCTGCCCTAGGAAGCTAGAAAAGTCCATTTATGAGGAAAGCAAAATTTTAGCTCCAGAAGTTGGACACAGACCGTAAATCCTTTTCTCCTCCACCCCCTCCTAAGAAACTAAAAAAGCAGAAGAATTCAGAGACGCTAGTTTAGTGAAATTTCAGATCCATCAACACAGATGTTAATTCCCCTTTTCCTACCTAAGTCAAATGAAGCTGAAATATTCCATCGATTTCCATGCTATTTGCCCCTCAGTGAGGCTATTGTTAATTCATAGCGTTGCTGAGTTGTTGCACTTTGCTGGCACTCAGGCTGAAAGCGTATCGTTTACTGATGACATTTTAGAAGGTTTCCTCTGAGCAAGCCTTTCAAAACAAACAAACAGACTCATAGTTAGAGTCTTAATTTGCTCTCCAAAGCACAGGACTCAGACCTCTTTCTCACAAACATATTTCCTGCGGATCATCAGCTGGCAGGAGTTTGGCCGGCTCACAAAGGATTGCAACTGGCAGGTTTCTTTTTCTTAAGATGTTCTATTCATGGCTGCCCCATCACTGCACCTCACGTAATATCCAAACTCAATAGCTTTATATGCTGTGAGCTACTAGATTATGCACCAATATCAGCATTGCAAATGCAAAGAAAAGTTTGCAAAGAGATCAGAGTGGGCCAGCTAAGACAAATAAAGTAGCAGGTCTAACTTATTCCCTGAGCATTACTATGTATTGCAGCCCAGCAAATCCCTATGGAAATGCAGTAGTGTGACAAACACCCATAGCCTGCTGAAATGATTTATCTTGCTGTTAATGAGGGTCTGTGCCTTGGTTTCCTCCTCCTCCTCCCCTTTGCTTCCCAATCCATTCCTTGCTTCTTTCTCTTCACCACTTTGCAGCTGCTTGCCCTGTTCCTCTTTGGAGCTTGCACTGCTCTCCCAAACTCTGTTTTCCATAGTGGATGCTTCTGCTCCTTTCAACCCTTGTTTCAGAGAGACACACAGGCTGGGAAGCAGGAGGAAGAAGGGAGGCAGACACCCTGCCTGTTATATGGCCTGGACGGAGAGAACCCTAAGTCCTGGACAAGGAAAAGAGCAGCAGCCAGTTCAGGGACATGGAAAGGTTAGCATGGGGAAGGAAGGAGCAGCACAAAGACAGGGAGCTGAACAAGCAGTGTTGCCAACCCCAAGCATTAACAAATCATGAATCAGGCCCCCCTAAAATCATGATTTTAAAAAATAATAGATCTGGGCTCTCATTTCTTGTCTGGTTTTGGCGCCTTTAGGATTCCCACCTTCAAGCTTTTCTCCACAACCATGACAGCTATACATATTTTTTTAAATACGTGCTTAGATTTTCATATAATGCAGTTCAGGGTTTTGTATTACCACATATCACATGACTCCAGGAGCTGGGCCTTAACAAAACACACACCAAATATAAGAGTTGGCAGCAGGGGCAGCAGATAAGGAAGGGAAGTGAAGGGGGTGGTGCCAGTGGCGTTCAGGCCTATTTTCCAAACTTAGCAGGGGAAGCAAATGGGAGAGGGGGAGAAAATTTGTGCTGGTGGAGCTTGCCAGGCACAGGCAGATAAGCCCCTAACATTTATTCTACTTGCTCACATAAAAAAATAGTGACCTTTAGAGACAGGATTTTGCAGGGCTGTTATATAGGATATATCCAACACCATTTGATTTTGTACTGAATAATTCAGATGCAGCTATATATATATGTCTCTCCATTCCCCATGGCATGTGTGTACACACACACATGTATATTATAAAAATGCTACTTATAGCAAAGGGTAATACTGCCCGGCAGCACTAGTCTAGGAGGTAGGTAATTCATTCATTTCACTGTTTCCCTTTTTCTTCCTTCCCATTGTTTGTTACCCATGCCTGCTGGCTGTTTGTCTTGAATTATATTGGAAGCCACCCGGATCAGGAGCCATGTCATTTTACGTATTTGTACAGCATCAAGCACAGAGGGGCTTTACAAATTCAGAGCCCAACTCCCCTCCCCAGCTCATACTGCAGATAAGAGATCCCACGTTCATAGTCAGCAGTGCATTTTTAGGTGGGTCTATTCAGACCCACAATCCTCCTGTCATAAATAGATTCTGTCCACTTTGTTTATACTATGATACATGGGGCTGTTTTTGCATCACATTGGGGGAGGGGAAGACAGGTTATTATTTGTCCCTCCATTTCCCTAAAACTTAACTGACCTAGAAACTATTCCATTAGGAATAAATGTGCATTGACAGTGGGCTGTGCTAGATGACCAAGTCAGTCTTTTCTTTCGACCAAATCTTAGAGTCAACTATACTCAGGCAAAAAGCTGCCTGTGACACCAACAGAATTCTTGCTTGAGTAAGAACTGATTGAGTAAGGAGTTCAAGATTTTCCACTGTGATTCTGCAATACTTGGAAGATGCCAGAGGGTCCTTAACGAGTCCTTCTGATATTTTTGTTGATACAAAAAATCCAGTGATGATAGCGAGAATTCTAATAATGGAATTATAACAATGACCAAGGAGACGATTTGAAGACTATTGTAGAAAAAACTTTATGTCTTCTTCCTTAATAGGGTGCATTGCTAAAAAAAATGATTAGGGTTCAAAAAACTGAGGTTGACTGTCACACGGTGGAGCAATAATAATTAGCTGTTATCTGCACAGGTCACATATACTTTTCCACTAATGCATGACCTCGCAGACAAATGCTACAGCACTCTTATTGTGAGTACAGCATAGTGGTCAAAACTCAAGTCACCATTACTGCACTTTATAATGACACCAAGCTCAGGTACTTTGAGACATTAAATTCCTGCGATTTTACTGCATACTAGTTGGTTCTTATAACTAGAAAGCTGAAAGTGTTTTTCACACTGATTAAAAGTTTTTCTTTTGGGGAAGGGAGTAAGGAAAGGGAAAGAATCAATTCTCTTCTCTCTTCAGAGGCCTCAAGTGAGTCCAACCCAGGAGTGCTTCATATGGCTCCCTCCAGCTGATCATTGCTGTTCCTTGCAGGGGTCACTCCTGGAAAGCAAAAGGGCATCTGTGTTTGTGCAGATATAGCACAATGACTCGGGCCTGTGGGCATTACAGTCACATTCAACCTTTCTAGAAGCTTAGTGCTGTTTGGAGCACTTCCAGAAGGGAGGCCCTGATGGTGAAAAGTATCAGATCAGATTTAAAAAACAGTGTGAATTTAGGGAGACAGTACCATTTACTCAGCTGGAATTTTGCCAAGAAACTGGAGCGAGTACGCCTAACCGTGGTGAACCAGTATGATCAGAGGTGCACAAGCAGCTAGCTACATGCCAATATGAACTAAATGAAAGCTCCTCTTCTTCCATGTCTTGATGTTAGAGCCTGTCTACAATTCCTGCTAGTATTGAGCCCTTCTCATGGACTCTAGTGACAGGGAACACAGTCACGGCCAGTTGTCAGGGCCTTCTTTACTTCTTCACTGAAAGACAGATGGATTTTCCATATAAATACCATAACATACATTAACTGTAACTTAATTCATGTAACTGTACATTCTCCAATGTACAGCACTCAGAAAACGGTTAGAGAGTAAAACATGGGAAATGCAGCAAAAAAGTGGAAGATATCAAATATGCAGCACACCAGTCTGGTTCTGAGCCTTACACAATTAGCAGCATTTTTGTGGACAACAAGCAATGCTCAATTAAACAGTTCTGCACCAGCAACAAAAACTGGGAGTGGTTCATTGTCATGCTCCTGTTCCAGAAATGGAGTGACTACAGTGCTTGCTTCTGAGCCAGTTATACACCAGCTATGCTCATCTTAAAATCCTTGAATGTTCTGCCAGATATGGCTGAGGTTAGCTTAAATAAGGTATGTCACACACCATGCCACCTAGTGGCTAAACAGTGTAATGCCGTTTAGCATTCCATTACCTTCATTACATCAGATTTATGCCAGAGATTACATACAATGCGCTACAGAGAATGTGGAATTATACTCCTTATCTAGTATTTTATGCCTCTTGGGATACTTCCATGATACAAATTGGTCAATGCACAGTAGATGTTACAGCTATTTTCTGAGTAATGCCCTCCCCCATTCTGAACAGCTAAACCAAACCATGGCACAATTATTCGTTCTGACTATCTTTGAGAGTCACAGTAGAGCTTAGACTAACATATCTGGGACCTGATGCTGGTCCCACTTGCACCCGATATCTGCTGGTGTAACTCCACTGACATCAATAAGGTTAGTCCTGACTTACACCACTGTGAGATCAGAGTCAAGGCTTCTCTGGGCCCCTTACAAAGATGTTTCCAGTTCTTTGCCACAATGCCATTCTCTTCTTAGGCCCTCAGTGCAATAATGTATTTCCTTGTATTTGCTCAAAAGAGCTACTTTGGGATCAAACAGGATTGCATGCCATGTCTCAAGTTTCTTTTTTTAATGAATAACTAGTCCTGTCTGTCCCAGTATGTGCTTCTATTTGTGGAGATTGTAACCTAATATAACATAGATCAAACTCTCTTACATGAACTTTGGTCAACAACGGAAAAAAACCATTAATTTAAGTTTTCCTTCTAAACTTCTCGGGCAATGATAAACTCAGCCTTTTGCTGGCCACGTCAATAAAGCTAAGCGCAGCTTCCATGCTTTCTGAGATGTGTCCTCTTCTTGCAGGTAAGCATGCAGTTCGTTGCTTATTATAGCCTCCCATTAGATCAGTTGGGATGTGTCAGACTTTTCAGAGTGTGGACCACATCTTAATACAGAGATGGTCTAATGTGCCATCTCCCTTCCCATTCACAGTTATGAGGACTACCGTCCCTCTCATTCACGTCCATGTGGAAATGACAGCAATTCCCTGTTCTTCCCTAATAATAGATTTTAATGTATTTTTAAATATCTTGAATAAAGTAGCGTGGCTCTTGAGACTGCCAGCACATCTGCTGCGGTCCAGGGTCCACAGGTTGAGAACCTTAGATCGAAGGTCCTACCTTCCACTCAGGAAACATAGCAGTAGTCTCACTTCCAGGAGGCATACCACTTTGTATAATGACTTCCTGTGCCTTTCTTGTAATTGCCTGCACTGCCAATGCAATGCCGTATCCATAGATTCTTTAAAATCCTGTAGTGTGTCCGTCAAAGTTCATCAGTGAATTTAGTCATCAGCATCCTGCCTGCAAATCAGTGGTGTGCTCTGATAGCTTTGCATACCTCACTAGAACTCTCTTGCATGCCTTAGGTGGTCCCAAGTGGCGTCCTTCACGTGACGTGACCTCTCACGGAGAGTGCATGCGAGGTCACACTGTTGCAGAGGATATGTCCTCCGTGCTGGACATGTGGGTGATGCTATGCACAAAATGGCATCTTCCATGGGGGCCAGATGCGTCCCGTGGGCTGCCAGTTGAACAATGCACAGCTGATCAGGCATGCCTTGACTATATGGATAGCGCAGCAATGCTGCAAATCCATTTAGCCAGTCCCTTCAAAATCACAAAAGTCAGCTGCTCATTTATCCGCTGCTGCTAACAGCTGTTTAATTTGAAATATTGTAAAATTACGCCAGGCATAGGTTTCCAATGATCCTGCAGTGCAGAATTTAAATGGTTCAGTGTGGCAAAAATGGGAGACACTAGATCTTTTATGAGTTTGGGATGTATATACAGCAGATGTCTTCTTCCCTTCATTAGTAACAATACACAGAATACATACCCTCAGAGCAAACTAATACTGATTCCATTCTTCTCTAACCACAGTTTGTTCCTTTCCCCATACACAGCCATCCTGCTGCACAGCTAGCAGTGCCACTGATAGCTGGTTATAATACTACCCCCATGACATTTCAAAGCCAAACCTGGTTGGGAGCAGGAATATGAAGGGAAGCATGTGGTAAAGTGGGGCTGCACGGGGGCAACTGAGGCTGCGCAGTGAACGGTGGAACAAGGAGAAGTGTCGCTTTGCAGCGGCATATAAGGGGGAGGTGTGCACACTGGAGACAGTGGGGCTCTGCAGGGGGGAGAAAGGGGTTTGCTCTGGTCTGAATTCACCAGCTTGAGATGGTTCTGGTTTGTAATTTTAAGAGGAACTCCTGGATATTGAATTCACCCCCGGTTGCTGCAGACAACACCTGGTAGAAGGGTCACATAATTCAAGACTGTTTCAAATGCATGCAGAAAGGGACCGAATTAAGACTGCACAGGCATTTCCTAACTTTTGAGTGCTTGGCTTTGCAACCTTAAAAATGCTTTTTGTGTAGTTAATCTCTATGTTTTATATACACACATGTCCATAAGAGATTTCTCTTGATAAAGTTTTCATTTCCCAAATAGTAGAGTGCTACCTTGGAATTAAATACTAAATTTGCCTCACTCTGGGCTCACGGGTCCAGCTCACTGCTGAAAAATTCTTACTTCATTGCTCGTAGTCTGGGTGACGGACTAGGGTTTACAGGTCTTGGGTTGGAGCTGGTCGAGAAGACATCAGTATTAGATATGAGCCCCAGAACAAAAGAGTAAGTTTATTCTACGATACAGCTGATTAAAATCGCAGAAGCTATCTTAATAGAGTGTGAAGAACCCAGCCCACTAAGGTAGTGTATAAGTCACACACTATAGCCTATGGTAATACCTGCTTCTCTTATTAAGCCTACTGAAGCGCCAACCTTTAAAACAAATATGTTGAACATAGCGGATTCTGTCTCTTCTGTGTCATATTTCCTTAGTAGTTACATAGGCCGACAAGGGTGCTATGTTAACTATGTTTCCTTCTGCGAGCTTCTCTATAAATAGGAGAATGGCTGGAAGGTGATGATGATTGACTGTGAATATCACAATCGGAAAAATCCCCCATCAGCCTGTATGTGCGCAACGCACAGTACTTCATTTTACGTCCATACACTTGAGACAAGCAGCAGAGCTCTACTGTACACCCGGTTCCTCCGCAAAGAAACCCTATTGTCTATAAACAAGACCCCCCACCACGCTAGAGGACAGTGGCCACAGAGTCCACATATTTACCCCTCTCGCTGCAGAATTGTTCTCTAGCATTTAAGCTGTCATTTTGATAAAAGTTCAATTCTAAGCCTCCTTGTTGTGGAGACAACCCTGAAAGGAAGCAGAGTTTAAACCTGTGAAATGTTTACCTGAGCCAGCAGACAGCTTGAAACAATAGCTCCAAGATGTGTGTCACCTGTATCAGTCGACAGGGTAGATTCTGAAAACCAACCGTGGCAATCTGAATGTCACCATTGCTAACTATTTCACTACAGGTCAGTGTAGCGGGAACATCCAGGTAATGTACTTTCTCACGATCCCAAACTGCCTGCCTGTGCTTCACCATCCCAGATGCCCTAAACCCTACAATCTTGAACCAAATGCCAAAACCTCTGACAGCTTCCAGGATGCAGTTAGTGGAAAACTTTTCTCTTCTGTTTTATCTTGCCTTTCTACTGGGAAATATTTTGGACAGCAGAGAGTAATGTGTTGCATAATTACTCCCTTCCCTTACCAAAAATGTTTATTTCAATAAATTAGTCAGTGAGCCATACGCTACAGCAATAAGCCACTCGAGCTGTGCCTTAGTCAGCTATCAATGTGCGGCTTGAGTGGTCTGAGGCATGATGTGCAACATCAGTTCCCTAGTACCCATTATGCTGTTGTTTAATGCTGTAAGACAACTTCTGCTTCCAGGACTGTCAAGCCAGCACTTTTCACACACAATTTATTTACATTGCGGGTTTCTAAAAGTGACCTGCAGTTTATGACCTAGGGAAGAAAAACTTGGCAAAACGAGGAAAATGGTTGTAAACAACTGCAGCAAGCACTCTCGTCTCTCTCCAGCAGACACAGGAGAACTGAAAATAGCAGCGTGGAGGGAAAAAAAAAAAACCATTGCGGAACTTTAACTGATTTTGGAAATCCTGGAACAACCATTTTCGATTGTGGGTTATGCCCATCGAAAGCAACTTTCATTACTGCCTCAGCCAGAGTTGCCTCTGGAATGCAAAGTCAATAATTATCCCATTTTCATTAAACCACCACACCCACAAAATGAAGGGGGGGGGAGGCCATACGACAATGTGTGAAAATCCTAAATGAAGAGCCCCTCCCCCGCTAATCCCACACCCACAATCCTTTTTCTACTCATGTTTCCAAATATGTAAACAACCCCCTTCATGAACATCGGCAGACGTTCAGAAAACCTGTTCCCTGGCGGAGAGTTTTTGGCAACATTTCCCCCTTTCTCGTCCTGTGATCCTTAACAGTAGCCAAAGCTTTTCTCTTAACACTTGCCAGTTGCTGTTGAATACTGAAGTGGGTGATTCGAACTTAAAGCATCCAGGAACACTGAGACCTCTTACAGTAGGGTGCCCGCTTCCCTGTATGTATGCCACACACAAAATTCAATTGAGATTTGAATAATAGATTTATCTTCAGAGTCTTGGAGGTGGAAAAGAAAATTGCCCTCTCACAGTCTGTTCTATTTTTCACTCTCTGATCCTCTCCTCACCATTTTTCCTTCACTCATGCTCACCCCCTACAGCAAGCACAAAAAACCACAGTCTCTTGCCCCTGATGGCACCCACACCTGCTCCTCCTGTGAGCTGCAGTGTTGCTAATGCTCCCAGGATGGCTCCTCTGCTGCAATGTTGCTTTAGAGTCAGATCTCTCTTCTGCTCAGCAGAGAGGAACTGGCAGCAGTATTGGAGGAATATGAACGTGGGCAATATCAGGAGTCGGTTACAAGAGGTAATTGTCAGGCACAAAAGTTATATGCATTTATTTAAAAACCAATGTAAATCTGGACACATGGGTCCTGCGAATTATCCTGGGCTCCTCAACTTTCGCATACACCGTTACCTTCTCAGCCAGAGAAGTGGATTAACACTAACAGACCTGGATCCACCAAAACTGGAGTTCTCAGTCTAAGCCTAAGCAGAGCTACAGCACAGAATGGATTGGTGCACTTAGCATGAATGCCAGGCAGCTGTAGGAAACCTGAGTCCCAATGATCCAAATTTCTGAGGTTAATCCACCCCTGCTCACCTATCCTGCCCATCTGGACATGCAGTTCCTTTTAGTAACAACAGCCCTTTGGACTGTTTATTTGCACTGAAAATGCACTTTATAGAGCCAGATTTTCAGCTGGAGTTTACCTGGCCTCAAGAATCGCACAAATCTGGGAGCTGGGCACCAGCTAACACATTCCACAGCATGGTCATTGCAGACACCACCAGAGGCAACTCCTTCAACATGCAGCCACCATCATTTGTTCTGAAGGCCTGGTGTAGAATCCTGGCTCAACTAAAGTCAATGGTAGTTTTACTCCCATTGACTTCAGCAGCGACAGGATTTCATCCCTGAATTCTATAGTCAGGATTTGATTGGGGAGAGTTGTGGCCAGGTGAACCTAGACCATGAGCCATAGACCTCTGAGTTCTAATCCCATCTCCATCTGTGGCCTTTGGAAAGTCATTTCACTTCTCTGCCTCAGTTTCCTCAGTTGTGCAACGGAGATGACACTTGCCTTATTTCTGTTTTAGTTGGATTAATTAGTTCACCTTCGCAGAACACCTAGAAGATGATAAACGCTAAGTGGTTTTTATCTAACTTATTTTTCTCAAGGTACAGATTGTAGCTGGTCCTTTCTCAGCCAACCCAGGGGTTTGCTTCAAGATGCGACTGACAGAGCAAGTTTTTCAATTAATATAAATCTAATCAGGTTAAGGGAAGCAGGTAAAATAATATGAATATTCCACTCAAACACAGCCAATGTGTCACTGGATTTGTGGAAAAGGAACAAACGTTATTGAAGGATGGGCTCTTAATATACTTCAGCCTAAAGTGTTATAGGCAAAGACTAACTAGGAGTGGGATAAGGATGAAGAGGAAATTTAAGAATATTAATAAAGACTTTGAACTTATTTAATAGCTCTCACTATTCCTCTCTGTGTTTTCCTCACTCTTCCCAATACAAGAATTCAGTCCTTCGCTCATCTTTGACACTGCAGTTAAACACTCGCGGCTGGCCCATGCCAACTGTCTTTGGCTCACAGGGCTTGGGCTAAGGGGCTGTTTAATTGTGGAGTAGACGTTTGGGCTAGACTGAGCTCTCGGACCCTCCCACTTCACAGGGTCCTAGAACCCGGGATCCAGCCTGGGTGTTTACTCTGCAAGTAAAAAGCTTCTTAGCCCAAGTTTATGTATTACTGTGGGCTAGGGTTTGTATTCAACTCTAGGGGACAGGGTTACCAGAGCTTCTCCAGGACCCCAAAACAGTGGGAGGTGATTAAGACAAATCACTCAGGTTGTAAGATGTCCAGAGACATACCACCTCCTGGGGATGCTTCTCTGTACTGGTTCAATCTGGATTGTCCAGAGACCATCAGACAAAGATAAAAAACGGAGTCAACACTAACTCAGGGCTTCTTTCTGATCCAGCAAGGGACAGGGCCTTCCATCCAATGGCCCCAATCCTTAGGGTAGGGGTGGAAAGACTTTGGCCTCCTCGTGTCCCATCAGACTGATTGGTGACCTCTGGTAAGCTTTGGGCATGTGTGTAGAAACAGTTACTAGTTTTTATATATTTTCTCTGTAATACTTTTCCCTTAAGAATAAACGCAGTTTGCTTTGTGAAGGCTGGTTGGTAACTGGTATAAACTGTTATAACCTCTCTCCAGGGACTAACCACAGGTACTGGATCCTGGTCTGAGCTGCTGGGGAAAACCAGAATGAGGTGAAGAGGGACTGTACACCTAAACCCCCAGTCTGAAGGGAGACAGGCACAGGTCTCTGCTCAAGAGAGGTGGTTGCTAGGAGCCTGAAATCTTATGAAGGTGCACTCGAGGAAGACCAGAGGGGGAGTGGTGGGGGTGTCAAAGGTGCAGGTAACCCTGAAACTGTGACAACTGGATCCTTGCCAGACTCATTTCAATGCATGAGTTCATGGAATCTGCTGTTGCATTCTACAAAATGCCAGTTGAATATCATATAGGGAACAAGAGTTTGGGAGGCATTAACATTTCTCCTGGAATTAGAGTTTTATTTTATGAAGAAACTGGGTCCGGAAACATTCATGGCAACAAGAGGTTTAAGGAGCTAGGGCCCGGTGCTGCAAGATCATGCTCCCATGCATCGCATTGTGGTTGAAAAATACCCACTCAGGGGTCACCTACAAGTGAGTCAATTCCCACAGCTCCAAGGATTGAGACTTTACACTATGTTTTGAATTTTAACCCAAAATTATTTAAGGTATTGCCTGTAAAGGTCAAATCTGTACCATCTGTAATCCCACAGTAGTGCTACTGGCTTCAGACAGTTACAAGATATGCTTAATTTCACCATTTAGTTACACTGCCCTTCACCACTCTTGTCCAGCTGATATCTTTTTCAGTTGTAAGCTCTTAAAGGCAGGAGCCTTGTCATCTTATCTGTCTGTACAGCGCCTAACACTATGGCTAATAGTCACTAAATACATCATCTATTAGTTACAGTCCAAAATACTATGTTAAAAGAACATTATTTAAGTCATAAAATCAGCCAGTTGGAAGTTAAGAAATGCCACATTTACAATTGACCAGGCAATCTTAATTCTATCCCTTTGAACGTTCATCCCTTGCACGGACTGTGGAAAAATTGGTATGTGCTCATCTAATTAAAGATTGTCTCAATAGTGACAAGACATCATACTCCCCCCACCCTTCACCCAGGACATCCTCATTCAGTGCACAGGATTGATGCATGAAGGGACAGAAATAAGGTTGCCTGGGCACCTGTAAAACTGGCATTTCCTTATTGTCAAATTGTTTGATTTTGCTCCTGAAATAACTGTTTTAATGAAGGTGTTTTGCATGTAGTTTCCCAGGTATTTTTAAGGAAGAAAAAGTTAAAAACAATTTGTTACGTACAGATGTAACAACCTCCCCACCTGCCGTATCAGCGCTTGAACCCTGAACCTTCAGCTGGTACACTTGTGTTACTTAAACTGTAGGACTAATTATGTTAGCAAGCAAGAGGAGACAGATGTTATAAGAAGATAAGAATGGCCATACTCGGTCAGACCAATGGTCAATGGCCAGTGCCAGGTGCATTAGAGGGAACAAATAGAACAGGTAATCATCAAGTGATCCATACGGTCAGCCATTCCCAGCCTCTGGCAAACAGCAATCCCTGCCTATCCTAGCTAATAGTCATTGATGGACCTATCGTCCATGGACTTAACTAGTTCTTTTTTGAATCTCGTTATAGTCTTGGCCTTCACAACATCCTCTTGCAAGGAGTCCCACAGACTCTGAGTTGGGAGAAGAAATATTTCCTTTTGTTCATTTTAAACCTGGTGCCTATTCATTTAATTTGGTGACCCCTAGTTTTTGAGTTATGAGGAGTAAATAACAATTCCTTATTTACTTTCTCCTCAGCCGTCATGACAGAGGTCTATAAAATCACATCTCCCCTTAGTTGTCTCTTTTTCAAGCTGGAAAGTCCCAGTCTTATTAATCTCCTGTCGTATGGAAGCTTTTCCATACCCCTAATCATTTTAGTTGCCCTTTTCTGTACTTTTTCCAATTCCAGTACATCTTTTTTGAGATGGGGTGACCAGATCTGCATGCAGTATTCACGATGTGGGTGTACCATGGATTTATAAAGAGGTAATACAGTATTTGCTGTCTTATCTATTCCTTTCCTAATGATTCCCAATGTTGCATTTTTTGACTGCTGCTGCACACTGAGTGGATGTTCTCACAGAACTATCCACAATGACTCCAGGATTTCTTTCTTGAGTGAGCTAATTTAGACCCCATCATTTTATATGTATAGTTGGGATTATGTTTTCCAATGTGCATAACTTTGCATTTATCAACATGAAATTTCATCTGCCATTTTGTTGCCCAGTCACCCAGTTTTGTGAGATCCCTTTGTAAGTCTTGGCAGTCTGCTTTTGACTGTCTTGAGTAGTTTTGTATCATCTGCAAATTTTGCCACCTCACTCTTTACCCCTTTTTCCAGATCATTTTTGAATATGTTGAATGGTACTGGTCCTAGTACAGACCCCTGGGGACACCAGTTTATCTCTCTCTATTCTGAAAATTGGCCATTATTCCTACCCTTTGTTTCATATCTTTGAACCAGTTACTGATCCAGGAGAGGATTTTCCCTCTTATCCCATGATAACTTACTTTGCTTAAGAGCCTTTGATGAGAGATCTTATCAAAGGCTTTCTGAAAATCTAAGTACACAATATCCACTGGATCACCTTTGTCCACATGCTTGTTGACCCCTTCAAAGAATTCTAGTAGATTTGTGAGGCATGATTTCCCTTTACAAAATTCATGTGGATTCTTCCCCAACATCTATGTTTCTGATAATTTTGTTCTTTACTTTAATTTCAGCCAATTTGCCTGTACTGAAGTTAGGCTTACCCATCTGTAACTGCCGGGATCACCTTCCTTACTAGAAAAGAAGTGGGGGGTAAGATAAAGGGGAAAAGGACTTGGTCATCAATTAATCAAGATTAATCAAGAATGGATCACTTGATGGTTACCTATTATATTCATTCCCCTCTGAAGCACCTGGCTTTGGCCACTGTTGGAAGACAGGATACTGGGCTAGATGGACCATTGGTCAGACCCAGTATGGCCATTTTTATGTTCTTATGAGAAATAGGCTGCTGCTGCTGCTGAGTCTAAGGGGTGGTCCATCCAGCTCTCTTCCTGCTCTCTCCCTCCTTTCTGTGTTGTTTGTCCCCAGGAACTGGGGTGATGTGAAGGGATGGAATGGATCACTGGGGCTAAGAGCTGGATCCAGGGAGGAGGGGGGAATGGTTGGGGAGTGAAAGGCACTAATCTTTCCCCCACTACTATGGTTCTTCTGGCAGCTCCCAAGCCCTCCTAGCGCAGTAGGTGCTTCTGCTGCTGCTTTGGCAGTGGCATGAGCCCGGCTTCGGAATGTTCATGTTCATTGATTTTTTTGACACGCTGCCGTCATTTTCCTGAGAAACGCAAGTGACAGAAAGGAAAGGAATGACACCGGCACTGAGGGTGCTGCCCTGCCCAATTTCCAAAGGGCTGCTGGAAACCCCGCTCCCCCAATCAAACGGAGATGGAAGAGTCTAAAAAAGCACCACACGAGCCTTTTGCAATAAAAAGCGTTAAGCAACCTAAACATACAGGTTGCTACTAGCTCCTTCTATAATATTTTAGTATTATTCTATTGTAGGACATTTTAGTGCACAATAGTCCCATGACCATGCTAAAATGATCATGCACCTTCCTCTCCATGTCACTAATGAAATCCGTGAATTCATGTGTCTTGGCTGGTTTGGTCAATAAGCTGTTTGGCACTGGCTAGAGTAGGAACATCCATGTTAGCTCTAATGCACTTTGCAGTAGCAGAGGACATCAGGCATTCCTGACTCATTGCATCAGGAGCCAAAGCACAGAAACTATAGTTCTGCCAATAGTTTCCAATTCCTGTTCTGCCTATCAGCCCTTCAAGAGAAGATGCACTTAGTTCTGTTCATGTAATTACTCTAAGAGTTAATAATAGTTCACACGCTTGGTTGGCTAATAACTGATAGAGAAGTGGTAGAAATAATTGGTCAGCTAGAGCTTCTCTGAATTTGAGGTTAGCAAGTATAATTTGTGTAGGGTACCAAAAAATCTGACACTTTATATAAAAGTAAAGGCAACCTGCCAGTGTTTGTTCTGCTGACAGTGTATATTCATTATCATAGTTACTATGAAATATACAAGAGTCAGAGTCTCAGCTGAGTTTATGCAAATTTATGAAACTGCAACAGTGCTTTATGCAGTAGCCTACTCATTAGTACTTGCAAGAGAAAATGTTAACCATCAAAATGATAGGGCTTTTAAGGGACGGAGGTTCAATACACGGAAGCAATGGATTCTTTTCCAGTAGCGTTGACTTTCACTGACTTAATGAGCCTGAGGGGGAAAAATCAACTCTCCCCCATTTAAAGGGCACACTTGCTCCAATCTTCTACCGACTTATTCTAATGCAAAAGAGATGCAGTTCTGTGTTTATGTAATAATAGCATCTTCATACTTCACTGATTATTCTGTGTATTCCAAGTTTTCACTTACTGACCAAAATACGTTTTTGGTTACTTTTTACCCCCCTTAGCGCTGCAAAACGAATGCAACCGTCAGCGAAGTGTTGTGATGTTTAATTCATTGTCTGAATAGTTCTTGGAGCTCTTCAGAGGTAAGGCACTCTAAGCATTGTTTTTTATTCCTTTCTGATGCAACTAGGGATTTCAAGGGAATTACATCAGATAATTTGCCCTGTTGCCACTGAAGGCCCCACCATAGCCAGAGCTAGCAGTAGTCTTTCTTTGTTATATAACTCAGTCAGTGGCAATAAAGTTTACAATTAATTTTTTTTTTCATAATACAAACAAAGCAATAGGTTTCAGTAGCATGTCCCTTGCATTTCAGCTAATACGTCTTTCTGTTTAGCAATTACCAGGGCTTAACAAAACACCTCATAGGGGGAAATGTTGCCTCTTCTGCTAAAAGAGGTGACACCCTCTCTAGTTTTTTTTTTAAATCCAGGCTGTTCCTCCATATTACAGGGAGCAGGGAATCACCCTGTCATAGGACTCTATGCATTTAGCGCTATGTCACAGTTGCACTCCCACTGCAGTAACAAGCCTTGTTTAAAACAGCTTCCATTTAAAATGTTAAGTGGAGAACAGGCCTCTGTCCTCACTCCCATAACCCCTGGACAATTGTGTAACATCTTGCCTGTGATTTGCTTTGATTATATGCATGCATATAAAACACCTACCAGCTTACGTACACATAGCTGGGCTTGTGTGGGTATTATCCCTCTGCAATGAGCCAGGGGTGCATGGAGGGGATGAAGCAACTAGGAAGAAGAGAGCAAAACATGAACAAACTCAAGCCATCATATGTGCACATGGGAAATTTTGCCATTTAGGGCATGCTCAATGATGTCTTTAACACTGCATTTAGACCCCCTGGTGATAGTCTCTATAAGGTGCCTGATAGGGGAGACTAGAAAAATCTCAGTTTATTAATCTCTGATGACACGCATGGGCCTGCATATAACAAAATACATTACATGAGAATTTAAATACCTCTCTCCACACAGAGAGAACTTGAGCCTTGGGTTTGTTTAGTCTGGAGAAGAGAAGATTGAGGGGAACAGGATTACAGTTTGCAAGTACATAAAAGGTTGTTACAAGGAGGAGCATGAAAAATTGTTCTCCTTAATTACTGAGATAGGACAAGAAGCAATGGTCTTAAATTGCAGCAAGGGAGATTTAGATTAGACATTTGGAAAAACTTCTCTATCAGGGTAGTTAAGCACTGGAATAAATTGCCTAGGGAGGTTGTGGAATCTCCATCATTGGAGGTTTTTAAGAACAAGTTAGACAAACACCTGTCAGGGATGGTCTAGTTATTATGTAATCCTGCCTTGAGCGCAGAGCACTGGACTAGATGATTTTTGAGGTCCTTTCCAGTCCTACTCTTCTATGATTCTGCAAGTGGAAAGTCACAAACTTCTCAGCTAAGTGGAATGCTGGTATCCAGTGCTCAAAAGCGTCATTCAGGTAGTTGGGCATGTCTAATTGTAATAACAATTATATCCACATTTTTGAGTTATAACAATACCTCATGATTAGCCATAAAAACAGTCTGGGTGGTGGTGGGTTATTTTATTTTTAAACACAACATGTAAACTAAACATGTGATTCGTAAAAATATTTTGATGAGTCTGTCTGATAGAATGCTATAAATATCTGCTAAACAGGCCTGACTCTACAGCTCAGGTGAGTAGTTCTAGTTCTGCATCTCCAAGATGAAGTCATGGAACTACGTATGTATGGGATCAGGCCCATACGATACGCTGGAAGGTATTAGTTCCACATCATGTGCTTTTAAGGATGGAATAGTAAATACTGAACAAGTGGAAACTCATCTTCTTTCCTTGAATATATTAAAATTAATCCCTTTATCTTAACATTGGAAATTGTAATACCCTCTCTCCCGGTCTTTCCCTTCAGAAGTGAGTCCTGGCTAGCTACCTTGCATGATTTGTATTATACCTGTACAGAAATGAAAATACATGCAAAATGAATACAAAATAAATTGGCAGCCAAATCAGACACTTTGATGTGTTATTGATTTTTGCTGACTTTCTCAAAGCCAGACTACATGCTCTGAATACAAGTATGAAGATACTTCAAATATTTAAAGCATAAGGAAAACATTTTAAAGGTATGTAATTCTCAGCATCTATGAACTGTGAAAGTTACAAGTTTTCAGAACTTAAAAAAACAAAAACAAACAAAAAAATGTATTTTGACACAACTAGAGCATATGGCTTTTCAATATTATTTTGGGTACACATTTTATCAAGAAAAAAGAAATCGAATTCTATAGCACCATCAGAATATAGTCCACAAACTTGGTAACCACTGCTCTTCAAAAATGCTGAAAAACTGCACGTTATAAAAGCTTAAGGGCCAGATTCCAATAACCTGATTTCACTGAAATCAGTGGGACCACTTACAACACATGGAAGCGCATACATGCCAACTCTTTGTAGGATCAGCTTTGTGGCGCAAGGTGCTACTCAACATGAGTAAGAGTGTCAGAGTCTGCCTTTACATAATCAGATTTAATGGCCAATCCAAAATATTTCTGGTTGAAATCAATGCAAAAAATTCTGTCAAACAATGAGTATTTCAGAGGCTGCAGGAGCAGGGTGCAAAAAGAACATGAGAAAATATCTGTTAAAAAGAGACACTTTCAAAAAGTGACAAAATTTATTTATTGTATTAATTATTTTTGACTGCCAAAATTTTATATAGATTTCAATCCATTGAATTTCCCCAGGATTTTTAAAATTTGATTTGTGTTTCATTTCATTTCAACTTGAAACTTTTCTCATTTTGACATTGTTTACATGGATGACCAATATAGTCAAATGTTATATGCAAATTTCATATTAACCAGAAAAATGGCAGAGCCTATTTTAAAAGCTTTTTAGAGAGTACAGTACAGAATATGAAGATTTTATCAGCACATAAACAGATAAGGATTAGGGTACTACTGTACATAAATAGAACCTGTATTTTAAATTATTGACCTGTGTTCTTACTTCTATATAACTTGTCTCATACTTAAGTTACATCAGGGCAAACAAATATATTTACAAACAGCTCGTCTATATTTATAGCAAATAACCAGAATTAACTACTGTGCTTTCAGCAGCCAAAAGCTAAATTGGCTAGAAACATCAAATGAACATTCTTAGAATAATGGTAGAGCTAAATTACATCAGATCATACAAACTATTACAAAAAAATGTTGAAAGGAACATCACATCATTCATCAATTTACAAAACCATAACTTAGTATTGGATCTGAATTACTTTCATAGTGGTACAAGCCCTGAAATTACAGCCAAACTACAGTTTATGGAACATAATTTCTGAAAAGTACACTGCCTTACCGCTTACTGGTTCTGTGAATAAAACTCTACTGATTTCAAAAGGTAACAAGCCAAATCAGCTATATTGCAAACAAGCCTGAGATACTGCCATCTTGGAAGTCTGCATGCACTGATTCAACTTTCTTATGTTACAATCATTCCTTTAAATTTCTCACTATCCATGCATCTGAACTACATACAGTATATTTAACACAGTCTCTGTATCTAGTCCAAGATATGATAGTCTGATACAGCTCTAATCATCTCATTTTCAAATCAGGATGGTTAGAGAATATTTTGCAGTTCTGCTTCAGTGACAAAAGTCAACCATATCTCAGAAAGCACAATTTGTTCCTTAATAGAACATTACTAGGAAATCATTCTAATAAGAAATGCTTTTTCATTATAAAAGAATAGTTAAACTAAAAACAAGTGCCTTTAATTACAAATATAAAGCCCCATATGCTTTAAGAATATGATGTCTCATACATAAATAAAGATGTTTGTGCTGAAGCCTAGCTATTCTCTATAGTACCTGATTTAAAGCAAATCCTTGGGAATTATTACCAGGGCATACTCTTTGTAATAGCTATTATTAACATTTCCCCACACACAAAGCTCTGTATTTCTATTTGCTCCAATGGAACCCATGTTCTATTGTTGACCAGGGTAAGAGAAATAAAGAACCTTTTATCACTTCAGTTGTAAGAGAAAGAATACTCTGTGGCCTAGTCTACATTGATGGCGAACTTCAGCAGCAATTGACAGGAGTTACGCAAGCTACACAGAGTAGCTTGAGTAATTCCCGTCGACTTCGTAACTTCCCTTTAGTTCATCGTCTCCACTGTGCTGCGCCGATGGGAAATGCGTTCCCGTTGATGCAACACTACACTTTTTTGGGAGGTGGTTTAATTGAATCGACTTCCAGATCGATTGAGCGGGTCTTCACTTCTGCTCAATCGATCCAGATAGATTGATCTGACGGTGGCGAGTTTGCCGCCGTCAGTGTGTACATACCCACAGAAACACAAATGAACTACATTGTATCTAAGGCCCTGCTTCTGCAACTTTTACTTTTGCAAATAATGCTATTGAAATCAAAGATACCAATTCTGATTTCAGTGACAGCCCATTAGCGCACTGTGCACATCACCACCTTAAAGTCAGTGGTTAAATGGGATTTCCATTACTGTAACTGCAAAATTTGTCCACTTGAGATTTTTCATAAAGTGCCATGTCTAATTAGAAGTTAGTTTTTCATTTCATTTGTTTATCTGGGCTCGCAGGAAAAAGCTAGCAGAGTACCGCATGTGGTGGGGGGAGGAGAGAATTCCTGCCATTGTCGTTTTTTGCTTAGAGAACCCTGAGAGCAGAAGCACTCCTGAAGAGAGATGGAGGGAGTTGCATTCATCTTTTCCTAGCTATTGGGAATGTTTCACTTTAATTGCAGCTTCTCCTGCTAGGGGAATCTTTCCTGGGAGGAATGCATCTTTGTGATATGGCTGAAGCATAAATGAAACTTACCTGTCATTCCTTTTCTTACTCTTCTAATTGCTACAGCATTCTACATTTCACCCCTGAGAGGAAATCATCCTTTCTGATTTAGCAGTTTGGCTTTCAACACCCTTTTCTTTCATCTGGAGAACTGGTCTGCCTGAAGAGGAGCAGCTAGCTTTCCTGGTATGAAGTTAGAGGGGTCTGAGATTATGAAGCAAACAGCCATTTCCAGGAAATCATTGCCATGGAGTAGAGACAGACCCAGATGGAAATAATTAAGGGAGACACAGGTGGCAAATCAGCAGCTGCCAGAAAAATCCAGTTGCCTATTCAAAGCCAGAGCAGTAAATTGGAGCTGGTTGCTTGTGGGAAACCCTGAGGAAAAGGGCTAGGTCAGTGGTTCCCAACCTTTTGGCTCGAGGGCCACAGATATCATTTTTATAACCCTGAAGGGTAACCAGTCTCAGCCAGCAGGCCTCCCCACCCCCCTGCAGCGTGATGGAAGGAGTCCTTGCTGATCTCCCATCCTCCTGGCTGGAGCAGGGAAACCGCATGCATCATGTAGCCCTGTGTGCTCCACCTGGGTCCCTAGGCAGTAACTCCCTTCTGCAGCCAGGGGGACGAGAGATCAGTGCCTCCCTCCCTCTGGTTCCAGCAGGGACCCAGCATCTAGGGACCCACGGAGAGCGCTTTGCTGTGCTCCCTACTACAGCCAGGGGGAGCACTGTCTCCCATTCCCTTGGCTGCAGCAAGGAGCCTGCACTGGTTTTGTAGCCCCACAGCAATGCGCTCCGCCTGGGTCCTTCAGCAGCGGCTCCTTTCTGCAGCCAGCGGGAGGGGAGTGGTGAGCCACTTTGAAAGACCCCACGGGTCGGGAACCACTGGGCGAAGTAATAGTTCTGATATAGCCTCAAGGGCAAAAGTAAAATGGAAGTGTCCTCAGGTATTTGAGAGACTGCACACACTTGCCTGAGAGTCTGAAAAGTTCCTTGATCTTAGATGTGTTTTTAAAAATACATTTTATCACATTGTCTGTTTATGTCTCACAAATCCTTGCTTGTCACCTGAGCTGCTTGCTAAAGTGACAGCTACTCACCTGAGTCAGGTCTGCAGGATCTGGTCCTAAAGGCTGTGATTTTCAAAAGGACCTAAGAGACTTAGGAGCATAGGGTCCATGCTTTTAAATCAGTTCGCAGCTTTTGAAAATTCCATTCTAAACTCTCAGTCTGATGCTGTGTCCACAAACTCTGACAGCTAAGTCATATTTCAAAAAAGGACAAAAGTGTTATTAAAATGCTGATTGCTGTAAATGTGACAAAAACCAGCTCCATAAATGATGGATGTTACAAACCCATCCTATAGTGAAAGCCAGAAATGAAATAGTTAAAGTTTTTTCAGGGCATTAGGAAGTCAGAACATCAGCACTGCCAACTCCCAGTGTAAAAAAAAATAAAATGAATTTTTAAAAAAGTAAAATTTTGACTTGGGTTTTACATACTGGGTCAGACCAATGGTCCATCTAGCCCAGTATTCTGTCTTCCGATGGTGGATACTACCAGGTGCTTCAGAGGAAATGAACAGAATAGGTAATCATCAAGTGATCCATCCCATTGTCCATTCCCAGCTTCTGGCAAACAGCAATCCCTCCCTGTGCTGGCTAATAGCCATTGATGGACCTATCCTCCATGAACTTATCTAGTTCTTTTTTGAACCCCGTTATAGTCTTGGTCTGCACAATATCCTCTGGCAATGGTTTCCACAGGTTGACTTTGCATTGTATGAAGAAAGTGTTCCTTTTGTTCGTTTTAAACCTGCTGCCTATTAATTTCATTTGGTGACAACTAGGTTTTTGTATTATGAGAAGGAATAAATAATTCCTTATTTACTTTCTCCACACCAGTCATGATTGTATAGACCTCTATCATATCCTCCCTTAGTCATCTCTTTTCCAAGCTGAAAAGTCCCAGTCTTATTAATCTCCCCTCATATGGAAGCTTTTTCCAATCATTTTAGTTGCCCTTTTCTGTACCTTTTCCAATTCCAGTGTATCTATTAGAATCTTTAGGTTACACATTTGTCATGTTCTCAAGCTTTTCTCTGTAACCATGAGGCCTTAGAAATTTTCATTACAAAAATTAAATAGCTGAGAGTCTGATGTAATCACAGGACTCCAGGAGCTGGGGCTTTAAGAAAAACACTAAATGTTATGCAATTCATAAAAATCGCAAGAGGTGGCAATACTGTCAAATAAAATAAATAAAGGCATTTTAAAACAAAGTCAACTTTAAGTACCCTCTAATCATCTGAACAGTTCGTTATTTTGATACAAAACAGGAAGAAATAACAGAGCTGCCCTTTAAACTAAAGAGTTTTTATCTTTCCTTTTACAAACATATATTCATGCTAGTTAAAATTAGCCAGTGGGCTTGTAAATATACAAAACTTGCAAGCAACTACTATTAAAAGGATAAAAATCAGAACTGAAAGCCATAAGTTTAGCAAGTAAACAGCGAACAAAAGCATGTACAGTAGATAAGTCTAATAACTCTTGTGCAGAAACAGTGATCTTTTTATACGTTTAGCTCTAGGCACTTTGTCAGCCTATGTGTGATGGTTGTGAGTTTGGCAGAGGTTTGAACTGGGGCCCATCAGAACTAAAGGCACAAGTTATAGTCTGAATAGACAGCCAGCCCAGTAGTTGACTCATGTCCTCTGTGGATTGAGGACAGATGCATGATACACACTGACCAGTGGGTTACATATGCAAGATGGAAAACCTCACATTAGAAATTGGAATTCCTCACATTAGAAATCATTGGAAAAACTTCACATTAGAAATCACCATGCATCCTTGCACTAGCCCTCAAGAGAGGTGCAATGCCCAGTGCACATGGTATGCTTTAGTACTACTGAAAAATTGGCACATAGGCAATTAATCTATTGCATGTTTCTAGGTGTGTGTGGAGGGGACATAAGAATTATGAGCATGTGTTCTTCCATACTGACTCAATTAATGGTATATATGATGGGCTCTCAGTTCTCCAAGGAAGGGACTTCAGATAATTATCTGAGTGAGGGAATTCTCTTGTCCCATTTATTTCTTTAGTGTTATAGGTCTACCATTTTCCTTTAACACTATCATCTACGCTGTTCTTTTGCTAGCTGGCAAGGGATGCTGAAATATATCTTCCTGCCTTTCCTCAGACAGAAAGCTCCCTTCACAATGTCCTCCATCACCACCATCCTACAGAGAGACACTCAGGACCAATTTCTGCATTGGTGTAAGCAGTTGCAATGCTCAACCAAGTCAATAAAAATTGTGCTTCTTTCTCTCAGTAGCAGCTCAATAAACCATTGTCTGAGATGCTGAGTCATTCTTTCTGAATTCTTGTATTTTGTAAGAGGCTAAATTCCGAGATCTTCATTCAGACAAATTCCAATAACCTTATACAGGCGTGCTCCAACTGAAGTCAGCGATTCAAATCTGAATTAAATGGGAGTTTGCCTGTTTAAGGGCAAAGACAGAACCTCAGAATTTGGTTCAAATTACATTTATGTTTGAGACCTCTATTTCATTAGCTAGATTACAAAGTAAATGTATATACTGAATTGGAAATGAGAGGTAAGTCCCTGAACTGGGCCCTATTTATATTCCAACCCCATAATGTACAGATCACATATTCATGTCTCCAACTGCTCCTAAGCCAAGGCATTGGCTCTGATTAGTCAATCAGAGTTTAACATCAGCCAGTCTAGGCTTGTGAGGTGTGAGGACTCCATTCTGAATCTGCGTGGGAGGGCGAGAAAAAGAGAAGCATTGTCAGAATTTTGCAGTCAGAATCACACTGCAAAAGCTAAATTCCGGAAAGCAGAAATTGCAAGAGCGAATGCCGTATGTCACAGCTTTACATTTCAGCTTTGAGAAAGCACATTGAAACCATTTATCCAGCATCTGAAAGAAGCACCATTGAAAGGTTTAACAACAAAGAATACCACATATACAGAATTTTAATCAAAACTATCAGCAGGAGCCATGCCATGATCCATGGAAAAGTATACAGCCCAGAAGAATCCATGGAAGATGAATTCCTAAAGGCACAATAAGTTATGTCCTGAAGGAAGCAGCTGTTGACACGTAGCCAATTGCTACTATGGAAGATTCCAGCTTTGGGTGACTATTGAGAGTCTGAATCCCAGTACCTATTTCTCCTGCTGCATTTTTTCTAATACTATGAACACTGCTGAGCCAGCATACAAGTGATTTTAATGCAAAAGACCATGAGCAACTATATATTCTAAGCAGATGTGGACCCAGAACACCACCTGCCTGAAAGCTCACTGGATCACTAAAGATTTCCAAAAGATCAATAATTCTTTGGTGCATGGTTTTGTCGTAACATTTACCTTTCTGGAAACGGTGTGACATGACTATTCCTGTCCTGACTTTCTAAGACATTTAGTCTGCGCACCTCTCCTCCTACAACTTGCAGTCAGTTCTGACTTGTCCAAAAGGCTTGAGGGATTGGCCACATCCTTTCTACCTCTCTACTAAATGAGCACTTACAAAGTGGTATGGAAACACTGAATACTTCTCAGATTATTAATCCATTAGATTATTTTTGGTAGCTAGGTACATGGGCCAATAAGGATGTGATATGGATACTTTGTGGCTGTAGGAGAGATCAGTTTTAGGCCTTGTCTACACTAGAAAAGATTTGCTGGTATAACTAAATCAACAAATGCGCCTAGTAGAGACAGTTTATACTGTGAGATTCTAGTTTATACTGGCAGAGAGTTATTTTGCTGGCATAGTTTACACCAGTTCCCTGAAAGAAATTAGTGATTTCAGCCAAAGGACTTTTTTGCTGATATAACTTTATCTCCACTAGGGCTTTTGATGACACTACTATGATGATTAGGGTGTGATTATTATTATTTTTTTTTAACCAACTTCTAACCAACGTAACTATGCCAGCAAAACTTTTAAGTGTAGAGCAGGCTCTAGAAAGAAAATCATCAGGTAGCAAATGTTATTTCTGGACACTGACCTCACCCTAACATGAGGCATTTGGGATGTAGGGGGAGTGGAAGAATTAACAGAAAGGAAAAGAGAAGTAAGGCCAGACAAAGCCCGTCCCCTTGTCTTGCAGACACCAGTATTGATCTATTGTGTGACCATGGTTTGAAACATTTTCTGAAGGACGCTGCTGAGCTCTGGTGCTCCACTCATCCAATATATAGCTGAAGAGGACGTTCAGAGGGAGTATCAGATCTTACCTTTGGAAAGGAGTGAGAAGAGAGGCCAGATTCCTTGTCAAGTGATTAAATGATCCATTTACGAACTTGAGATGGGACCCTGGCACATTTCTCTTTAAAAGTGGATTGGACCTGGAGGCTGAAGGGGAATTTTGGACTTTCCCCTGAAGAGTCCTTCATCAGGGAGGACTGTTCTGTTTGCTGGCTTCCAACAGCTGAAGAGCACTGATCCACTCTCACAAAGGAGTCTCAGCTGGTGTGAGGGGATATAGATGCCCTAACTAGCCATCTAGACTATGAGTCCCTTCTCTGGCAGACTGATGGTTGGAAGTAGTCTTGGCAGATCTCCCCACCTGTGGCTCCCAAGAAGATCTCCTTGCAAATGGCATGCCTCTTGATCTTTGGCCTGTGCCTCCATGATTGGGGCAGGAAGAAAGGAAAAGAAAGAACTCAACAGGGGCTCCTGTTGAGGAAGCCACCTCAATGAAATTTTTGAGGAAAGGAAATAAGAAAATAGGCGGAAAAGATTTTGGTTGTTGCTCCCCCAAAATCAGTTTTGAAAGGTGGAAGAGGCAGAAGCAATGAACTGGAGGCAGAGAATCTGGTACAAGGATGAATGTATGGGAGGACAGCCAGGCCCAAGATACTTGTGCATTAGTCTGAACTGCCTCTTTATGTACAGGAAGAGAGTCGCTGCCTAAATGTCTCAGACTGAGTGGGAGGTCAGAATCCAGAAAGTTTTCATTGCTCTCATATGGCAAGATTCCACTGAAAAGTATCACTGCCTTACAAAATAATTATATTATGTGTCGTATGGTTGTAAATGAATTTACTGCTTACAGTTTTTAAAAAAATCACTTTTATAATTGTGTGATATTAAACAAATTCATGTTCGGTATGTAGTGCTTTAGGAGCCCAAATATTTACTGTGCCCATGAGTTACGAAAATTAGATTTGATACATCCCTTGTAAAAATTACCAGTATTACTTAGTACCAATTGAAACAGATATAGTTACTATACAACTAAATGGGCCCTTCTCATAGTATGTATTTCTTTTTTAAAGTAAAAACAAACATTTTCAAATACACATTATATAATACTGAATATATGAACATAAGATAGCCTAACCCAAATTTGAACACTACCAAATTTTGGGAGGAGAAGTTTAAACCTGGATTTACATTTTGCAGCTGTGTTTGTGTGCATATAGAATAAAACAGACATACCAGACATGTTGCATTTTCCTGTGTTCTTAGTGTGGCCCATTACGGTGTGTTGAAAGAAACAAAAGAACCAGCAAAACATCTATCTATTTAATCTCTCTAAGTAATATGCTTTGTTTTTATTCGTAACCGTGTAACTTGAATTCTCTGGAAATATACTGATTGTACTGATTTTGACTTGGTACATGAGGGTAAATTGACCATTTTGACTGGTTGTCAAAATGGTCAATTTACCCTCATGTACCAAGAGATTCTTCTCCTCACTTACTGTTTTTTCTCCCATTACTGTTCTTTTTAGCATAGGAATAGTGAGGACCAGAGGCTTTTCCTGAACATTTCTCATCCTCTTCTTTTCTCTCTTTGTCTTTGAACAAAGTGGTCTTTGCACTGACTGAATGATTTTTTGAAAAAACGGCAATGCATATTCTACCCACCTGCTTAGAAATGAGATAAAGACTAGTAACAATTAAAGTATCCAATTATGTGCTTCTACTACAACCGATAGGTAATTAAAAAAAAAAACCAAGGATAATTTCTTTTGTTACATAAAATGGCAAGCTATACAATATTTTTGAACATGGAAAATTTGTTAAAAACTAAGCATAAAACTTAAAATATCAACCCCCACATAAATTCTCACAATAAATTTTTTTTTTTTTTTTTTACATTTGATCTGATTAAATCTAAGTTGAGTAACTTAAAAGAAGCAGATTTCTTAAAGATAAGGTCAATGCTCCGTTAATGTGGACTGGACATTCATTTGCACAACCCTTCAGATGCAACCTGACAGCTGTCCAAATACTGTGTGGAAGAGTATGAATGTGTGTGAGAGACAAAACTTAAATGGTAAGGCTATAGTTTTAAAGCAATATGCTCCCAGATAATTTTTAAAAAGGCAACAAACAACCCCTACAAATACCAGTCTTTAAATACTGACAATCAAGTTGAAAAGCTTAACTTAAAAAAACATGGATTCTACAAAATGAATTCAAGTACTATTGGTGTAAGTCACTTGTGAACTGAAGTATCTTTGTTTAGAGACCAAAGCAGTAATCAAAACATAATCAAATGCACTAATATTCTGTCTCCATCTCTGATCAGATTTGTCTGCAAGTGCTCACAGCCCTAGTATACTGAAATGTAGAGCTCCTCCGATGTACAGAAATTAAACTTATTCTCCCTGGCCCCACAAAGAAAATTGAGTTGAAACATGGAGCTAAGATGATCTGAGATTTGCTCTGTGAAGAGAATGGCTGAACTTGAAGGGAAATGATCCTTGAGAAATATTTTGAAGAAAGTGACAAGAATGATATTTAAAAATCAAAAGCTGGTTTTCTTTAATGTCAGTATTTCTAGTAAGTGATCACTTTGAGGTGACAAATGTGGTACTCTTTCCCAAATACTGGTTGTCTTGAAACTCTAACAATAAAGAATCCTTTATACCCTTTTCATCTCGATTCTGAACTGATGTAATTGTTCTAGTGAGGTTCACACCACCAGCAAGAACAAGCTAATGGATACTGCATCCTGAATGAAAAATGCTTTGCTTCTTTGTCTTTAACTTCTGTCCTGTTCTTATACTTCGACTTTCTGTTCTTCGAAAGGAGAAACATTCCTATTCTTGTTCCACATAAATCTTTTGAAAATACCTGTTGATAATACCTGCCGTAATCTTGTTGCCAGGGCAATTAAAGTCTGGTGATATCCCTAGAGTTTTGCTGCAAGTCCCCTATACTCTCATAGTCATTCTCTCCTTGGACAGCAACTTGACTGGTATTAGGCACTGATAAGGTCTTGTCTTCCTCTTGGCTTACTGACTGGACCACTTCATAGTCCGGCTCTGGCTCCCCATTTGGCCTGTCTGCTGACTGAGGCACAGTGGTAATGTCTGAGGTGTTTTCAAAGTCCTTTACACTAGCATAGAAGCCACTGCAAATAGACGGGGACCTTTGAGGTACAACTTCTTGAATACTGGTGTAAGTAGAATCCAGCACTCTGATGGCCTGTCCTGGCTTACTCACAGAAGAGTACATAGCTGAAATCTAGGGAAGAGAGAGACAAATTGAATTTTTAAGCATAGCAAAGAACTTCTGTTCCATCACCCTTGATCTGTTTTGAAGTCAGACATTGAAAAATATATTGCTGCCACATGTACCCATTTTTCTTTATGGAGAAAACATTATATATTTAAAACAACAATTTAACACAATCCCTTGTAGCCAAATCTAATGCACTGTACATGAAAGATAGCCAGCCTGGTGGACAAGTTGATAAGAGTTACAGCATGGTCTACCTCAAGACTCCCAAGGCTTTGGGTCACTGTGGGTGTGACACGGAGATGACTGGTTTCAGCTCTAGAAAGCAGTGGGCAGGAGTGAAATGTAATTTGTGCCTCATTTTAGACCCTCTAATATAATGGCTACTCTTTTTCCAGTGCATAGAGGCTGTATTGTAACTGTGGTGGTTACAGGCGCTATGAGGGACCAAGGATGTGAGGAGAAAATAAAAATGGAGGAGGAAATTTACTCAGACAAGGTGATATTAAATAAAACAAGAGCTAATGCTGGGCCTGATGGTGCAGACCCTATTCATTTGGCTTCAATGGGATTGCTTGTATGAGCAAGGGCCGCAGGATCGGTCCCTCGGTGATTTACGATTGCAAGTTAAAGAGCAAGCCCTTGTCAGCATGTCTTTAAGGAGGCTGAGAGGGAGAGGGAACACCCATGGTCACACTAGTCAATTCCCACTAGCAGATGACTAAATTAATGTGCCTGAAAAGCTATGAAATAATAAACCTCAAAAAAGGACATTAATGGTTCAATAAAAAGTCACTTTCGAAGGGAATATAATTAATAAAAAGAGCCAAAACTCAGAAATCAGCACAGAGCTGAATAACGGGGCCATGTGCTCAGACAAGCGCACATAAAAGGCATAAAGCCCAGACTTTGAATCTTGAACCCCAGAATGCAGTAGCCTGGACACAGCCACTGCTCTAGCTATGTGGTGCAGAAGTAGGGGGTATGTCTACACTGCTAGTGGTATTGTCGGCAGTGCAGGATTGATTTTGTGGGATTGATTAAGCAACAGTGGAGACCCGCTCAATCGATCCAGAAGTTGACTCAGTAAATCCACCTCTGCAAAAGGATTAATGCTGTGTCGATGGGAGGGCATTTCCCATCAGCACAGCGTAGAAGGGACGCCGTGCTAATTAGAATTTAGGAAGTCGCCGAATTTTGCTGCGAGTGTAGACCAGGCCTAGATGATACCATTGCTTCACTCCATGTGTGAATTAAGTTTTGTGGTTTCATTTCTGTCTACACCTTCTCTCTGCCGGAGTGCAGAGAGCCTTGAAGCCAACCTATGTGGGTTTTCTGAGCCTAGCACTTTTGTTAATGAAAACATAGCTCTTCTTTTACCTTTTGGGTCTTTCACAAGCATTCAAGGTCATTCAGGATTCGGATGAAGTTAATTAAGGAACAAGAGATGACCATTATCATAAGACAACACCGAGTACTGCAGGTGCCACTTGTTTGAGTCACATGGGCAGTGCAAACACTTCCATTAATGTTCTGTTGTATTTTTTAATTGACTAACATGTGTATCACTTTCCAGCTGGTGATATTTCCCCTCTTTTATTTCCTGCAAACAACAGGAAATACAGACAAAAAGTTTTCCTACTAATTTATATCCTGAAATACCATACCCATCTATGCACAGATTCTCAGGACTAAATTAAAGGAACCCATGTTCAAGCATGGTGTGTATTCATGACTGCCTGTCTAGGGCTCTCTTAATAAAATACATGAGATCACGTGGGGCACTGTAAAGTTTGTGTTTGCTTTTTAGTTTAGACAACAAATATTTGTCTATTTCATATAGGTTACTATATGAATGGGGTAACCACACTCAGCATCTTTTTTTTTTTAAACTTTTCATTTCTTCCCTTTTTGGATCGCCTCAATTTGTTTTATTTGTATATATTTTTAGAGGATGGCTTTATATTCCAAATGGTTTTATTATGTTTTAAAATCTATTTTACACTTCCCTAAGCACTTTGGGTGGGGGAGCACTTAAAAAAAAAAAAAAAGGCCATATTGGACCATTGATTTTTTTTAAGCAGAACTCCTCACTGAAATCAATTGGACTATTTATGGCCTCAAATTATTTATTGGCATTAATACTTGAGAAGATGGTAACCCCCTAATAACAGGTATGAAAAACCAAAATGCAACATTCTACTTTAAAACACCGCAAATTTGATGACTTTAGCATTATAAACTGAAAAAATAATCCATAGCTTTATTCTCCCTACAGAGAATTTTCACCTTTCTCAGACCCCACTTAATCATGCAGAACTAATGCTGATCTCAGTCTGAAAAAAATATCTGCTGGTTAGTTATTAAAGTTCATGCAAGAAACGTACATCATCTTCTGTAAGAGATGGTTCTTCCTCTCGAGATTTGTAAGACAGTGAACTTAGCCTCTGTAAGAGAAAAAAACCCCTCATTAACAGTGAACATTGTGAAATCTGTAATACAGCATTCCCCTTAGAATCAATATATATTATATGGTCATTTGCTCACTCCATTCTGTTTTACATCAAGTAATATCTGTGCTACAGCTGTTGAGATAAACAGCCCTAAGATTAGTATGGCTTTTTAATGCACCAGCCTTGCTCTGAACCTAACTTTCATAAAGAAAGGTAAAAACAATTCAATGGTTAAATAGACTCTGGTTCTATAGGATTTCTGCCATTAGATTTCTAGTGAAATGAGAATGAGTCTGCAAAAGGTTTACAAATATGAACAATTAACACCAAAGTTATGGAACTATTTACACTATCATATCATACGCTTTACACATCTGGATTTCTATATACTTTACAGAAGAAAGGAACTGTGAACATTGTTTTAATGATACTCAAAAATCTTACTAAATTGCAGGACTACCAAGCCCTTTCATCCAAGAAGTTCCATAAGCGCTGTGCAGGAATCGTGTTCTTCGCTATGAAATGTAGCCACAGTTGGGGTGAAATGTGGCAACTATTTAACAGCTCTGCTAATTACCAACAAGTTAGCAAAGGAAATGAAATATCTACTCTAACTCAAACTGGTACAGGTAAGCCTCAGCCCAAAAGTCCAGATCTGATCCCAACTTCATCCAAATTAAGAGGTGGAGAGCAGATCTGGGGTTTGATTTAGGTTTGTCAGTAATTTTAGGCAGGTAGAATATAAATTATTGACTGGAATTGACTGCAGTGAACTCTTCTGCCCGTATGTGAAGTGCCACAGGATCCTGAAAGATGGTCAGTACCTCTGTGAATATGTCTACACTGCAATGGAAGCTGGGGCTCAGACTTGAACCCAAACCTCGCTTCCATCTATGCACAATTTTGTTTGACTCAGGCCAGCAAACTCTCCAGGCCAGGGCCCCAGGAACCCGCCGGGGTGGAGTGTATGTGCATGTGCATGTGTGTGGGGATTGAGCCTGAATCACGCTGAGATTTGGGCCCAAACGCCATCATTTTGCAGTGTGAATGCAGCTCAGGTTCCCACCCAGGCCCCCTGGATTTAGGTCTTGAGGGTCTGCCAATGCTATCCCATAATTTCCTAGGCCAGCATCCTTTGTCCTCTCTAACCCAAAAGTAGCCAATCAACTTCCAGGAAATTGAAGCTACCCCTCTTGTCAAGTACAGCAGCCCGGCATTTAACGCTTCCATTTTATTCTGACCACTGAGTACAAACACAAGTGAACCTTCTCTTGTATTTGCAGTCACCCCTGATGGGCAGTCCTTTGCCAAGAGCACTGCTTCTGGGTCACAGGAGCATAGTCAGCTTTTGGTGAAGCAAAAAGTTCCCCTTCAGTAAGAGTTCCAGAAATGACCACACATACCAGGAAAAAGTGAAGAAACTGGCAGCGCTGGGCATCCACAAGACAGATGACCAATGCAGGGAGCAGACTAAGTGGTTCAAGACTGACCACTGTAAAGCCACGGATAAGAACCACACCCCTAGGAATTCGCCATCATCCTGGCTCTTTTACAAGGCATTTGATCGGGTGCTGGGTTCTGCGCCAAGCATGAAGTCAAGAGCGGTTCATGACAGCCTGGTCAGCTGGGATGGTGACTGTGACCCTAGAATCAGAATGGAGGGGAGTCAGCAGCACCAGACCAGGGCACTGAAGTGATTCTGGTGCTCAAACCGGCCTCTGCAGAGGCTTTGCCTCTGGAGCAACGGTAGGGCTCCATACTCAGTGAAGCTATTTGATGATCTCCTGGAGGAGCAGCCTGCTGCAGAACCGGCAGCAGAAACAGAAGGGGTAAACATAGCCCCAGACCCTGGTTAGTCTTTGGCTCCATGTTTTCTTTGTTAATATAGGAATGGGAGGGATTTCCGGTTTACGACACAATGCAAAAGTTAATATGCAAGTGTGTCTCCACTAATGGCAGATGGCCTCTCCTCTGCTCCCCACTGAATTCAAAATGGAGATGGGGAAGCACACACAACAGTACTTAAAATGAAAGTTTACCTATAGCAACTTGCACATTCTTGCAAAGATGAGCCAGGTTTTAACAGTAAGAACCTTACATTGCCTTCCCTGTTACTATAACATTTGCCAGCCTAATGGTTTAATGATCCACCTGTAAACAGTTAATTGTGGGGAAGAGGGGAAGGTTAAATGAAGTTCCTGGATGACAAAATCATTTGTCCACAATACAGATGGAGATTGGCGTGCTATCCAGAAGTGTGCTGGGGCGGTAGGGGAAGATGGCTTTGTGAGTCCGTATAGTGTGTGAGTCTGCATGCAGGCATAAAAGATTGCATCACAAGCCGTGGGGAGGAGGTAATCCATGTAGATGCTAACACAGCATTCTGTTGATCGCCTCATGAATTTTGATCCAATCCCAGGTGCTGATAGCGACAAACTTTTCCTGTATTAGGAACTTTGGACAGGGAAGAGTGTGTTTTCTGGACCTGCTTCTGTAGGTCACCGGCCCACTCCAATTGTAGATGTGCTGGTCAGTCACCATAAGTTTGAAAACTTCTGTTGCAAACACGGCGAGCTTGCCACTGTCAGCTTGGAATAAAATATTCCTTTGTCATTTGGAAACCACAAGATTTATGTCCTTCAGAATGCCTGAAATGACAGAGAAGACTTCAGTAATAAGCCACAACCCCCCACCTCAAAGCCCAAAGCCAGTCTGCAATTTTAAAACATGAAGAATTTGTAAATTTTAACTTACTATTTTCATTCTGAGTAACTCAGTTGTCTCCACAGAGCTGATGGGAACTGAAACCTGTACTGAGGCTTGGTTTTACAATCAATCATTTTTTGGCCTTGAGATTGATTCCACGAAGTCCTCTGCTGAAGAAGTAAATCTTTTTTGAGTGACTGAGACAATACTGTCTTGTTTGATGTCTGCCTGCTGGTTCTTCAGCCTCTGCTGCCCCTTGTATCTCGACAACTCACCCACACTCCAGCAGAAGCCTGGGTCTCCAAACTGTCACAGACTGGTGCAAGGGGAAGCATTTTCATGATGAACTTATGGCGAATGTTTTGGACAGGACCGAAAAGGAGGTTCAATACCAAAGGGAGAAGGATTCACAGCGAGAGGAAATGCACTGGCCGGCTGCAGAGCAAGAGGACAGAACAGCAGCATGGGAAGAGAGACTTGCAGAGCAGTTTCTGGGGTAGGAACATTCGTTGACAGAGGAAGATAGAGCGCAGCAGAAAGAGCTGTTTGAAAGGCGGCTTGTGCTACTGGCTAGAAGAATACAGGTCCCTGCTGTAGCCGTACCACAGCCTGAGTCTCCTCTGTTGTACCATGTGCTGCAGACCAGGAACAGCTTGGACAATTCCATGGTTGGGTGGCCCATGCAACCAGGACTTACTTAACAGCAGCTGGATAGGGCAAATCCACTCTAATCAGTCCTCTACTCTCGTGCAGACCTCTTCCTTGCTGCATACCTCCACCATGTACTGATCCCTCCCCCCCAGAGGCTCCACTCCTGACAGTGGTGCTAGGTGAATGCTAAATACACCAGATAGGGAAAGAAAAACACACAAAATTAGAGGATTTTTTGATGGTACTGTTTGTGTTGTTTGATATTTAGTTTATGCACATTGCTGTATTACTTGATGTTGGTTTATTACTGTTGTTATGGTGTTCTAATGGTAGCTGGCCTGCCAGGCGATGCTTTAATATTGTGGACATTTAATATTGTGATATTTTTACCACTACTACATCAATTAAACTTGCTTCCAAAAATGGATTAGACAGACAAGATTTTTAAATAGACTCTCAACACAACTGAAGTTTCTCTATTTCCATTTTTATTAGTGCTTTTAGCTGTGAAACACATCTAACTTCAAAACTCCTGTGAAGGACCTGATTCAAAGCCCACTGAAGCCAAAGGGAGTGTCTTTCCATTGATTCCAGCGGGCCCTAAATCCCGCACTTTTATTCCCACCCTCAGTCTGGAGCACATATCCTCTATGCAAAATGGTGAGGTTCAATTTTCTGTATTTGTAGATTCATCTACTGAATTCTTCACAAATGGGGAGGGAGCTCAAACACATTTTGTCAGAGCTCTATGTTGGATCTGCAATGTTGCAGTAGTTAATTTCAATTCTACTTATTTGCAGGGTGTTTTCCTTGTTTCTACTGTTGGATAGTAAATTACTGTTTAAAACACGTTAGCACATGCACACACAAAATTCTGTAATGAAATATTTTCTTTAATAATTGGAACTAAACCTTGTGCCAGGATCTAGTCGGACTTCACAAATGAAAATGAGTTAGCCCCTGCTCTGGGTGGGAGACTTCTGAAGAAATCCTAAAGTGCTGAATACCTAGAGTTCTGCAAGAGGTTTTTTCGGTTAGTTAGTAGGCAGCATATTTTCTTTTGTCTAGATATTGAACAAATGCCTCATCATGTTAACAGGACAATGTCAACCTGAAAAAAAATCACACCGGAAAATTTTGTAGTTAACACTGTTATAAATGATACCTAAGATTACTATAGCAGAAAGGTTAGACATTTTAAAATAAGAGCTCTTTATTTTGTTAGTTTGTTTTCTTTATGTTTTTAGCAGCACTTGGATTTTCACCGTTTTGCTGAGAGTCAGCTGGACTTCCTGTCTCATGCTCTATCATGAGGACATCATTCTCAGGCACTGCTTTGTCGGGGAGCTCTTATGCACACATACTCTTCCTCAGACCCTGTATTGAAAGTGAAGAAGCAGCAGGCAGGCATGTGAATGAACAGAAAGGGACTTGAGCATGTTTGCTTTTAGGACTGCTCACTCTGCCCTGCTGGAAAGCCGTGTTAACAGCAGTGGACAGCAGAGCTTCCATGTGCCTCACTTTTTTTTAAATAATAAGGAATTAAAAATTTTCTGCATATGCTGTTTAATGAGTGATCTAAGAATTATTTCTAATTAAAAATAATTAGTTTAAACAAATTCAAGGTAATGGTATCTCTTTAAAAGAGACATTGTGCTACTGGAAGTACAATTTTTCATTAAAATTTCCATGGAATATTTGCAAAATGGTTGAGGCTGGTGTCTTGGTATTGGGTTGGAGCGTTTGGTGCTATGTGGCATGTTGGGCAAGGCAGATAAGTGGCATCACAACTGAGGAAATAAAGGTGTTAGCTGTGAAGTTGGTTTAACAAAAAATCTAAGGTATATTTACATAACCATCCCCTTCTTTGTTGCTACAACAGAACCAGCAGATGCTGCTGTGCATTGATAGTTAAGCTGAATAGAGGAATGGGAAATTAGAATTAAGAAAGCCCTACAACAATCCCCATCTTCAATGCTTGAAATAAAGATATTTATATATTCTATCAATTCCTATTTTCAACTGTGCTGCAGCTGTAGTTCTCAAGGACAGGACAGGCCTGCTCTTCAATGCATTATGCATGTACATAGCAAAAAACACTGGAGTAATGTGATGCTGCTGGAGCTCTAACTCAGGATGATTTTTTACTCTGAATAAATTTTAATTAGGCAAACACCTTTTCTCTGGTATGTAGGGAACTGTATTTGTCATCTCTTGATTAATTCTTCAAAGCGTGAACCATTTTAATCAATTCCCAGTCCCTGCAGATTCTGACATTGTATTCTCTGAGTTGGGGAGCTACAGAGCTGCGAATATATTTCTTTGTATCAACGGATATGAAATAAAATGATTTTTGGAAGACTTTTTACACCTGACACAAATAACATCATTAATATTGACAATTTCCCCCAAGTAAATATTAGGGCTGATATAAATATTCATTACACGTAATATGTTATACATTTAGTTCTTTTTTGGTTAATTATTAGCAAAGCAATCAATTTTCTTCTAATAACATTATTTGTAAGTATTCACTGCACAGTCTTGATGAATAATTTTCAGATTATGGGTTGTGTGTAAACTGTTCACTTTAACTCAGCTATGCTCTAATATAGCCACTGATATTACATGGTGTTTTTCTACTCCAATTGGATGACTGAAACATTTTAAACAGGAGACTGGCCAATAATAAACAGCAAAGAATGTACATCCAATACACATTTCAGACAAAATCATTCACATGAAAACTTGTGAAACTTTGGAGATTTGTTAATATTTTAATAAATACCCAATATAATTTGAATTCTCAGAAATAACAAATAACATGACCCCATGTAATAGGGGCATGGCTGCCCCATAGCGCCGCTTGCTGGTCAAGCGTGGCATGACTGGCACTTCCTGCCTCAATTTCCCTCTCCAAGGTTGGTCTCCTCCAGCACAGACCGATGTCTGGGAAGCTGACATGTGGCTTAGCTCTCCAGCCAAGTCACAACTAAACTAAAAAGTCTCAGACAAAGAAAAAAGCTCTTCTGCCCTTCAGGGCTTTTCTTCAGCCTGCCCTCTGGGCCCGGTGCCTCATGTCCTTTACGGCTCTGGGTACAGAGCCCTGGGTTCCTAGGCTGGTTCCTCCAGGAATACCCTTATCCTTGCAGATGCTGGCTCAGGACCTGCCACAGGAGCCTACCTACTTCATGTGCTTCCAACCTGGACTGATCTCACTCTTGGCCCTTTTATAAGGTCCAGGTGTCCATTAATCTATCACTTAACCCTCCTTAGTCCTGCCCTCTCAGGAAAGCAACTACTGATTATGGCACAAGTATAACTAGCCCCATCTTCCCTTAAAGGAGCCAGTCACCCTATATCACCTCACAAATTACAGTGAATCAAACTCAGTGCTTTTATTCACAAATTATTTAAACAAACAAACCCTTATTTAAACTATTAGACCAGCTCTGATAAATACCAAGATCAAATATTTGTAGCAAACTGGAGTGAGATGAAATTCAGTGATCTAAAATGATCCTTAACAATCCTTAAGTACGATGAAACAAACTAAGGAAGGTATAATAGCTTGCTGAAAATGTGACGTTTATACTTTTCAAAGGGCTTCATTATTATACTTGTTCCCCCAGTTTGTAATGGAGGATAATTTGACAGGATAAGCTTAATTTTGGTGGTATCATTTCACAGGGCAGAGATTCTTATTTCAGGATTTGACTGAGGTACAAGAAGAACTAGGATATGGTAAGGCGATGAATTGTTCATACACATTATTGCCCTGCTACTGGGAAAAGCTAACTTTGACCACTAGGCTAACATTTTTGCCATTGTGATCATGCAGCCTCAGAACTTGCTTAACAGCACTGACTAGCCCATAAACAATCATGTCTTTTAGGTGCCTATATTTGCAAGTAAAGACCAAAGCAGTTTTTACCTCACTAAAGCCCCCAAATTCATTCTATTACCTACCTCAGCAAATGTAAATAATGCGGGGAAAAAACCACTACAATTTCATTTGAGCCTTGTGTGAAACTTGTTCTATTTTAACACTGTTAAAAACTCTATGGCCATTCTGGCCTACAGAGCAGCTTAATGTCCGCCCAAGGGAGGATGCCTAAGCTAGAGTAGTTCCTAGGGCAGATTTAATTTACACTGGAGGCTTTTCCAACCACTGATGCAGGTGGAATCCAGGTGGCAAAAAGATGTCTTAAAGTCATCTTTGTCCCCTCCTATGTTGTGCCTTAGAAACAACAGAGAATCTGGTGTCTGGACTGTAAGCACTTCAAGACTGTGCCTTGTTTTCACATCTGCCTGTAATCTTTTCCTGGACTGTTGGTAAACCAATAGGGAACTGCATTCCAAAGTAAGAATAGCCTGCGCTAATAAGGCCCCGTTCTCCATTTTGTACATCTAGGTATTATTTGCATAAGCTATTCATAGGTGCTGGAACTATGGGCACTGGCTTGAAGTAGTAATAACAATCTAAACACACTGTTTCTGCCTTCAGCACCCCCACTATAACATTTGTTCCAGACCACCAAAGCTATTAGCAAAAACGAAAGGAAAAAGAGCCTGAGACACAGACGTGAACAGGATGCCAGTGCAGCCTTTAGAGAACTAGTGTAATAGCGTCCATGCATCTATCAGGAAGAAGCAGTTTGCACTACCTGCAACTTCTGAGTACTCTTTAAGAGCGGCCCAAGTAAAGCACACTGCAGGTCTGGAGGTCACAAGGGCATAGATAACTGTCCTCATCAGGGAGACTGGCCTGTGTGCTTTCACACCACCATTTCACAGTCATGCATGATCTTAATTTAAATGTTTTTTTAACAATAAAGGATGATTTTAAAATTTCAGCTATAGGACCACCATCTATTTACATAGGGTCTTTTTTTCTGTTATTATACAATTGTCAGTGTAGGGTTTACCTTATCAGGTTCACTGGCCCCCTCGATCACCTCTTCTTCCTCCTCTGCTCCCTTTTCCTGAACATTCTCATTTTCATCAAGAAATTTCATAGGTACTGGAGGTGGAGCCTCCTCTTCCATGTCTGGAGTGTTGCCAAGAGGACTCTCTGAATTAGCACTCTGCCGACTTTTTTTATTTCGGTCAACAGAAGCATATTCCGCTGATTCAATCCTGCGCTCAGGAATCTGGTCCTGACCTTCAGTAACTGTAGCTTTTGGTTTGCTGCCACAACTTCTCTCAGGATTGGTTGCTACTCCTACCTCCTTAATTTCTTTCACAGTTTCATACAAGCAGTCTTCAACTATGTTTTCTTGGGAGGAGCTATCTTTCAAGACCTCATAAGGCCCTTCCATTCCAAGACCCTGATCATTTTCTACATTTCTTATGGAGTGGATGGTTTCTATGCCACTGTTAGGAGGAATTCTGGGTAGCTCCCTGCTCTGGTGACATTTTATCGACTTTCCCAGAGCGTCCTGCTGGTCTAACAGATCAGAAACAGAAGTCTGTACTTCTTCATAAGGCTGGATGCAGGCAGTTGTGCTGTCTTCTGAGAGAACTACGAAAAAATGAAACAGAATAAATTACCAACTCTTCCTGACGACAGGAAGCTTAGATTAGGTAAGAATATGATCTACTTTGTTTCTGCATTTCTCACTGTAAATAACCAATAGTAAAGATAACTTGGAATTCTCTGGCATTCACAGTATTTTCAGGTTTTAAATAAAAAGCCAATGCTGTACTTATCAGATAAAATAGTTTGGTTTCACATAGCACATTATGTACTCAACAAATCTCAAAACACTTTACACAGCAGCAATGCGCACAGTGAGCCCAGGGAAAAGGTGGGTGGATGCAACGTATGTAAGGTTCTCAAAAATGGCTGGTATCCATTTCTGCATATTAGAAACTGCTGGCGTTAAGAGTGAGGATATTGGTGAGGATCCTGGAGTCAGCTGCTGTTCTTTCTGAAAAGTCCTGTTGGCTCTTTCATTTGTGTTTGCTTATCTCGCTGAGACAAACAGAAAGGCCCTCCATTAAATATTTGGCCTAATTCTGACCTGACCCACACCTCGTGCAATTCTACTGAAGTCGGCTGGGTTGCAGAACACACTCATTACTCCAGCAGTTCCTTATGGAAGGGCTATGCCGTACTTTTCTTAATATTGGAATGCATAATGTGAACTGACAACGTTTAGTCCTACAAACGAGGGATTACTATTACTGAGCCACAAGTACAGTACTTCATCTTAGATTTGGGGGAAAAAAAGAAAAGAAAAAAAAAGTGCAAGCTGTTTTATTAAGCAGAACATGCAACCCACATCTGAGAACATGACAATAACATGTTATCTTCAGAAATGATAATACTCTTGGAATGGAATTTACAGATCTTATTATCTGGTTGTGCACACGTGCGTACAGAGTTTGCTTGCAGTCAGATATATACACATATCCATACAAATGCTTTCCAGATTTTATCATGTGCTTTTATAAGGGACACCATCCACCTGAAAATAATTTCTCTATGAATTTATTTTACTTATTGGTTTCTAGTAACATATAACTGACAAAATCGTAAAAAAGAAGAGATGGAAAGTGATATTTTCCTCCCTTTTTCCAGTCTACTGTGTGGATTTGACAGCTTTTCGTGTGTAATCAGTGTCACTGATTTTGCTGACTGTCAGGTCTGCCTTCTTTACCATACACAAGCATGACGACATCACTTTCACACCCTGCTCTAGGCATACACTCTTGCCCCAGCCCAACAGGAGGACGTTTACCTGTAACATAGCAACACAATTGAGGCTGTTTCTGAGTTTCAGGCTGGGAGTGATAGTCTTAGCAAATCTCCATTTCCCCCTGGGATCCCCAAGGAAAGCCAGGGAACAACAGGAATTGGGGAAGGGGCAGGAGTGGAATCTCCTCTTCCTTTAACCCAACCCTGTGCAGGAGCCAATGGGAATCTGGCAAGGTGTTTTTCACTCCTCTGGATGGCCCCACAGCTCTTGGGCAAACTAGGAACCAGGCAAGAACTGGGGAATGAGGTGGGGCAGTTTGGAAGTAAGAGAGCTCATCTCTATGCTGCTGTTGTCAAGGCCATTGAAAGTGAAGAGGCTGTGTGCACAGAGTGGTAGGTAGCAGGGGGCAGGAGAGGAAAAGAGGGACAAGCCTGAGCACATTAAGTGGCGCTGCTCTCAGGCCTACCATCCTCTCTTGCTGAAAAGATCCACACAAACATCAGCGGAGCAGCAGACAGAGCCATGAGAGACATTACAAATAAGGAATTAAAACAACAATGTCCATGTTATTTATACCAGCTGTGGAGTTTGTGATAGTTTAAAAAAACAGAAGTTGACAGTGTTCCATTTAGTAGCAGGTTCTGTGAGTTGCCTGCACTTCCTAATGGAAGCTAGGAGCTTACATAAATACTCCCCTTCGGTATGGCTCTGCTGGGCCTACTCTGTGAGGTAAATACACCTAAATGTGAAACACCAACCAACATGAGGGGATGGGGATTAGCCATAGAAAAAGTGAGGTTTCAAAATTCCTTTTGTTAATTGTTTTTGAGCGCTAGAAGTTTAACAGATTTGTTTCCAGCCTGACAGTGAGATTAGGTGTTTAGCTGTAAACTAGGGAATGCAGCCCACTGTGTCAGTGTCTAACCCAGAGAGAGAGAACAGTTGGCTCCTGGGAGCTCTGTATTGAGAGCATGTTTATTTTTAGTTTCAGCTGAGAACAATGTTTTCCGGTGTTACTTGAGTGTGAATCATTCTGAGTGTTCAACAAAGCAAGAGGAATTAAGAAAAAGCTTATTCATGTTTCAGTTTTCTAAAATATAAAAATAGGTTTAAGTGAACAAGGAAGTTGTTTTATTTTTTCCAAACTACTGACCATATAATGCGTTCAAATGACTCTGGGAACAGGACAGCTTTGAAGAGTTTACAGCTGAAGTGCTTATTTTAGAAACAGTTACACATGGGCTTACCTTTACTCAGGTGGATAATCCTATTGAAGTCAGGAGTATTACTCACATGCATAAAGTTAAGCATGTGAATATTTGCAGAATTGGGGCTTAAAAGACTGTACAAAGCAAAGCAGATATAACGGATGCTGCAGAAAACAAACTAATTAAAGATTATGGTATTTCTTTTCCTTTCCTTTTCAAAGTACTGCAGTACTTACTATCCCCGTTACTGAGTCCTCCATTCTGGTCACTGCTGACAAGAGCCTCTGTAGCCAAACTTGTGATGGAATGGCTGAACATCTCCTTATCTGAAGGCTGCAAAACAAAGTCTGAAGGGTTACCTAGCATTTAAGTAGTGCAAGAGATAAACTATACTGCAAAATAATATTGTGAATGTAGTGCACTTAATTTGAAACTGCACGTGTTTATACAGATACACACAGCTACTGTATACATATACACATTTATACATACTATGGACTGGACTCTGATCTCACACTGTTCTGTATCAGGTGTAAAACTGGAGTAAGATTAGAATCAGGCCCTATATATTAAAGTATTCGTGTATGTGTTATATTAAACCAATAACTGAGCTAATTATACTGTGAAGTTCAGCCCAGAGTAAAGCGGGTGTAACTCTCATGGAAATCTCTAGGCCAAACTCACTGGTAATGTTCTGTGGTATAAATTGGTTTACAAAACTGATGTTGGGGGTGTGCAGAGCAAGTGTAATTAACAAATGGAGTAAGGAAAAATTGGAAGTTATGGGAGTGAGAACAGCAGGAAAAGCTACTAACAGGGAAGTGTAGAAACAATAGCGAACCAAGCTGCCGTTCTCCTTCGCTGCTTTTGCTACTGCATGGCCAATGTGTGAATTGCACTTATTTTGCAAACTCAAACTGACAAATTCCTGTGAGTTATACTATTGTACTTTCCCACAGATAGGATAGAACTGTGCTCTATGCTATCATGTGCAAATCAGGTGTAAGTCCACTGCACTCAATGGAGCTAGTCTGTGTAAATGAGATCAGAAGCTGTCCCATACTGAAAAGTCAGCATTTACCTACAAGTACCACACAGAGGTATGTCACCTAACACAATATTTCTTTACAGTTAGAATATGAAATGACTGTGGTTTCTTTGATATCCCTGTGTGATAATTTTGAGTAAAGGTTGTCTTTTTCATGGCGATCATTACACACACCTGTTTTCTGACCAATTTATGCTCCATGTGAAACTAGCACTGAGATTTATGTCATCACTGCATTTGCTGAATTAAGTCTGACTTAAGTCCATGCAATAGAAATTCAAAGGTAAGAATTAAATGTTGGGACATCTCCTTGCCCTTTTCCATGCTGGACATGCTAAAGTCTCAGGACATCGCAGATATCACAGACGCTGCCTGATCCTGCATTCCCTGGGCACCCAAACTTTCAATTGAACTTGTTCTGTGATGAAGCACTAGGAGGGAAAGAGAATGTAGGGGCATCTACCTCCATGCAAGCAGAAGGATAGGATTTCTCCCTAGCGAAGCAACACTCTGTTAACAGACTGGACCATGTATCTGTCCCTGAGAGAATGTGATCTACTGGTCAGGAGACACATCCAGCTGTATGTCACACTCAGCAGCACACACTAGCTTTGTTGCATACTATCCCTGTTCACAGGAGAAGCAAAGAGTGACTGGCAACAAGTTTAGCCATAAGTCTTGTAACTGCAAATAGGTTCCTGTGGAGGGTGTGCAACCAACACAATGTCACTATAGTCACATGCCCATAGAATCTAGAAGTCTGTAGTGATTTATCTCTGTGAAATTTAGAACACCTGCTCAACATCAACCACATAAAATCTTAGTAGGATTTAAAACAAAATACAACAAGACAAACACAGTAGATTCCACTTATTAGCAACCCCTCGGTTGTCCACAAAAGGCTGCCAATTATCCAGCAGTTGCCAATAAGCAGAAGGCAGGTTTGCAAGGCAGCAGCAAGGGAAGAAAGCACTAGGATGTGCCTTCCTGGCTGCAGCCTTGCCAACTTGCCTGCGGAAAGGGCAGCAGCAGGGAGAAGGCTGCAGCCTGGGTATCATGCCTTTCCATGGATAGCAGGGGCACTGGGGAGCACAGAACTGCATGGTACTTCTTCCTGCGCTCTCTGGGGGCTGGGGCTTAATACATCTCAGCACTCCTTTCCCTGCAGGGTGCGGCCCGGAGAGCACAGGAATGTGATACCATGCTGCTCCGGCATCTGGGCTATAGCCTACTGATACTGTAGTCTACTCCCTATTCCTGCTCTGCCCACAGCCTCCCCTCCCCACCTCTTACCTCCTGTGTGGTCCCTGTGCGCTCAGGCAGGTTTGCTGGCTGCAGCCCCAGAAGGAAGCGCTGGGACGTGCTGAGCAGCAGCCACAAGCAGGTTTGCGGGGTTGCATCCTTCCCTGACTGTAGCCTCACAAACCTGCCTGTAGCGGGGCTTGGCATATCCCAGAGCTTCCTTCTGGGGCTGCAGATGGTGCCTTTTTTCCAACAAAAGTTGCTAATAAGTGGCTTGCCATTGCTAATATCCGAATCCCATCAATGCTGATGTTCATGGGATGGGACTGGTTCCCAGCAATATTTGCCATTAACCGGAAGTTGCTAATATCAGGATTGCTATTAAGAGGAATCAACTGTATCCACCGCACAAACCCTCCCATTTATTTGTCCAAAGGTCTATTTCTGTCTTCTCCCCGGTAATGTTTTATTTTGCATGCCCAGGCTCATGCAAAGGGCTCATTACCAACCAGTAGAAAGATACAAGCTGTAATAAATAAATAATATTTACCACATTCATCAGATTTTCATGATCCCCATTCTGATGTTTGGGCCTCTTTTCCCTTAAATTAAAAAACATGTATATTGTTAAGATCCTAAAATTATGCTGAAAACATCCAGTAAACCTCTAGTAACATGTGTGCTGGTAGTGATTGCTGCTGACCATATTGCTGCACTTTTATTCTTCAGACTAAAACACCGATTGTTAACCTGAGATTTGCCACTATTTATAGAGGGGTAGCAAACAGGCTTAGACCATCTTATCAAAACTCTTCCTGTTCTAACATGGATTTACAGAATGGAGAAGTTTGTGAAGTACCTCATTAAAATATCAATTTAACCCTTCTTTTTGTCACTTTCTGAAATTCTCCTGTAATATTTTTTGTGACAGTTCTGTAATCTGTGAATCTGTTTCTTTAAATGGCCAGGGTAACACCTTTTAAGGAACACTAAAATCTGAGAAATTAGAAAAGGCTTTTTAAAGATCCTGGTGGCCACACAAGTCCTATAAAGGCACTGTTTATTATTCCTTAAACTAACTACTTACAAGTGGATAAAGAGTGGGCACTTTAAGAAGCAAAACACCTACAGTGTAATTTGTAGTAAATACCATGTGGCATGTACTTCATTATACAATGATATGTTTCAGTTAGGCTTTGTAATCTACAGATTCTTAGAAGGGATTAACGATGCCCTCAATGGCCCCTTTCTGAAAAGGATCTCTTATGCGGGAACACAGCTATGGGCTGTCAAATAGAAACTTCTCATCTGGAGGAAAAGGGGCAATAAAAACTGCAGTAGGAGGGGAAGCGCAGGGAGCTGAGGTGAGAGACTAGTCGTGTCTCTCTCTGACCCCAATACTCTGAGACACATGGATGGCGTTTTCCACAACAGAAATGTGTCGACATCTTTAAACTTCTACTTAATAGTGAAACAAGTAATTAGATCAATTAAATCCATATCAATGTCCATACCATGCAGAATGTGATTCATGTTTACAAATACTTCATTCCCCCCCAAGCTTTCTTGATAAAGCATTTTAAGCACAGCAGATTTTACTCTTTATGTCATCAAATATTACATTTATATTACATTATATTACATTTACATATTACACAATATTACCACAATTTTCAAAAAGCGAGCTATGAAGAAATTTTATATCATTGTATTTCTGTGTAAACAACCAATCACACAAAATAACCTGTAATAAACAATACTGCATGCAGACTAGCAACATGCTGAATTATTGAAGTACATCACTAGATAGTTTCTAACAATGAATTTGCTTAATTTGTTAAAAATATCCAACTGTTTGATTCTCATAAAACCTTTCTGCAGCTTCCTGTTTTTGGCTATGTCTCAAGGACTCAAGCATTATTAGATACAATATAGAGCAGTATTCTGTTTTTCCCTTTCAGGGAAGTTAGGTTCTCTCAAAAAAACCATCCCCCACATGCGTTTCCATCCCCCAATTACCATATTGCTCAGTGGCCTTTGTTACAGGGCCCAAATGTGAAGTCTTCCTTTTGCCTCAGACTGGTTTCTCCCAGTGATTCAGTCAGCTCATCTAAGAAAACTACCCATTTATCCTTAATGACTTGCAATCATTGGTTTGTGAGGATATGCTGAAATTGTCAGTTCCCCCTGACAGTTCCACAGGATCAATACATAAGGCACATTTTGGGGTACAGATCAACATTCCTTAATGAGCATTTCTACATTCTTTACCGCAATAAAGAAAAATATGACACATGGTTTTTGTAATTTTCATAATTTTAGTGTATAATTTTTGTAATTTGTAAAAAAAAAAAAGCTCTTTATTCTTTTTTGTTCATATAAAGAGGGCAAACTCAATCTACACATCAGACAGACATTCTGGGTCAAATGTAGGTTGCACAGCTCAAGTAACCATTGCTCTATTTTCAGCTATAAATATTATGGTCTTGTTTCTGCTCTCATTTAAAATGATGTAAAATCCAGATGGACGCCATTGACATTTATGGAATCACTCTGAATTTACAGCAGTGTAAATAAAAAAAAATGTAGATAAATGTTTTTCTGCCCAAATCTTAACCCAATATAGTTAGAATTTTTTCAGAAAAGTTCTCTGGATTTTAAGGAGTAAATTTTTAAAGCACTACACTGCACCTCACTTAGCTGCATGACCCATTAAAGCCATCACTCGATCAGTAGGGTTGATTCTACTTATTTTGGAAAGGGCTAGAAATTCTACGTTGAAAACAGAAGTATTTATATTCAGAGAAGCTGCTGGTCACTAATAACCAGGCTCAAAGGAACAAAGGAAATCTTAAGAGTAGAGTGGCAAATCAAAGCTTTGATTAGTACCACACTTGCCAGTGAAATCTGAGGGTCTGATCCTTGTTCTTACCTTCAGGGGGTGCAGATTCAGCCCCTAAGTCTCCAAAGAGGGAGGAGAAAGAGGTGAAACTTGCAGGAATATCAATATAATACTTTGCTTACTGCTTCCTCTATCTCCCCATATGCTTCTGCCCAATTCAACCCACCGGTTAACAGCGTGGGGGAACATTCATCTCTTACTTCTCTTCAAGATTCTCTGCTCTGCCTGAAAACCTGGCCAATTAGTGATCTGAGCACTGACCAGAGGGAGCAGAATGCCACTGGCTCTCTCTTCCATCTTGGGCTCCCATGGTCTGTACTGGCATTTCAGGCAGAGGAGGGAGTCTCAGATGGACTGAGGGAGAGAAGCAGGCTGTTGGTGTGCAGTGCTCCTATACATCACCAGCAGGTAGGCTGGGGAAGCGTAAGACACACCCTGTAAGTGGGGAAGGCTTTACAGGGTTTTTCCTTGAGAGGGCCTAAAGGCAACTTACTGAGACATTGTCTGCACTAGAGCTTACTTTGGTATAACTTATGTCGCTCGGGGGTGTGAATAATCCACACCCCATGAGTGATGTATGTTATACCAATCTAAGCACCAGTGTAGACAGTGCTATGTTGGCAGCAGAACTTCTCCCGTCGACATAGCAACCGCCTCTCGTGGGAGGTAGAGTAATTAAGCCATTGTGAAACCTCTCCCTCATCGGCTGAGAGTGTCTGTAGTAACCCAGAGCTCTCCCCATCTACTGTCCCGCTTCCAGCAGCTACTAGCAGTCGCAGATGGGTCACATGCCAACGTAGGCAGTCTTGTCATACCATCCTTTCTATAAACTGATCAAGTTCAGTCTTGAAGCCACTTAGGTTTTTTGCCCCCCACTGTTCCCCGTAGAAAGCTATTTCAGACTTTCACTCCCCTGATAGTTAAAAAGCCTTCATCTAATTTCAAGCCTGAACTTGTTGATGACCCATTTGTTCTTGTATCCACATCCGTGCTTAAGTTAAATAACTCATCTCCCTCCCTGATATTTATTCCTCTGATGTATTTATAGAGAGCAATCATATCTCCCCTGAGCCTTTGTCTGCTTAGGTTAAACAAGGTCTCTCAAAAGACAAGTTTTCCACTCTCCTGATCATTCTAATAGCCCTTCTCTACACCTGTTCCAGTTTGAATTCATCGTTCTTAAACATGGGAGACCAGAATTGCACATGGTATTCCAGATGAGGTCTCACCAGTGCCTGGTATAACGGTACTAATGCTTCCCTGTCTCTACTGGAAATACCTCGCCTGATGCATCCTAGGACTCCATTTTTCTCGGCTGCATCACATTGGTTGATCACAGGATGACTATGGACTATCAATCACCTATGACTTTCTCCTCCTCTGTCGCTTCCAACTGATATGATCCCAACTTACATAAAAAATTCTTGTTGTTAGTCCTTAAATGCATGACCTTGCACTTTGCACTATTACATTTCATTCCATTTCTATTACTCCAGTTTGCAAAGTCCTCCAGATCTTTTTGTATGATATTCCAGTCCTCCTCTGTATTGGCAATACCTCCCAACTTTGTGACATCAGCAAATTTTATTAGCACACTCCCACTTTTTGTGCCAAGGTCATTACTGAAAATGTTAAATAAGATTTGTCCCAAAACCAAACCCTGAGGAACTCCACTAATAACCTCTCTCCAGCCTGACAGTTCACCTTTCAGTATGACCAGTTGTAGTCTCCCCTTTAAACAGTTCCTTATCCATCTTTCAATTCTCATATTAATCCTAATCTTCTCTAATTTAAATAATAATTTCTCATGTAGAACTGTATCAAATACCTTACTGAAATCCAGGTAGATTAGATCTACTTCCTTCGCTTTGTACAAAACATCAGTCATCTTCTCAAAGAAAGAGATCAGGTTGGTCTGGCATGTTTCCCTCTATTGTCCTTAACTATTTTCTCTTTCAAAATTTGATCTTGCATACAACTGAGGTCAAACTAATGGGCTTGTAGTTTCCTGGATTACTTTTCCCCCTTTCTTATAAATAGGCACTAGATTAGTAATTCTCTAGTCATGAGTACGACCTCTAAGTTTTTACAGATTCATTACAAATCTTTTCTATTGGGCTTGCAATTTCATGTGAAGAAAACTGGCCAATAAACTACTTTGGTTTTCGGCCAATTTTTAGGATTTTTTGTAATTTCAGCCATTCTTGCTACTTGGTTGAACATGAAATGACTTCACTCCATGCTATATTTAAAGAATCAAAAATATTTACCCCAGAAATGAAAAGGACTTATGATGACAGAAAGATTTTTCTTTATTTATACCTTAACAAAAAATGCAACAGGTCACATTTCCTGCTTTTATCTTTATTGCCTCCTCCTGACACACTGAGTCTTACCTGTCACAGCTGGAGCAGAGAAAGATGAGGAAAGTAAGGAATAAGAGTGTTGTCACAGCTGCCAAACTTCCCCATACAACGACGTGAAGTTGTCCACTGCTTAGGAAACCACCGTCAGGTCCCATGATATTATCAGGACCTGGTGTCACTTAAGGATGAGGGATTAATCCTTGGAGAATGCTGGCATCTGGGGTGAAAGCACCTTCTCTTTCTGCAAAGGAAACAGCATATTTAGAAATTGTTATGGATTTTGAAGATAGACTGACAATTACAGCTCTGGCAAAAGAGATCTTCAAATACAATCTACAAAACTAAAGACTAAACGTGCTCAGCTTTTAGAAAACCTGACCTATGAGAAAAGGTTAAAAAAACTGGGCATGTTTAATTTTGAGAAAAGACTGAGACCTGATAACAGTCTTTAAATATGTTAACAGCTGTTATAAAGAGGACAGTGATCAATTGTGCTCCATGTCCACTGATGGTAGGAGAAGAATAACGGGCCTACTATGCAGCAAGAGAAATTTATGTTAGACATTAGGTAAAACTTTCTAACCATATGGGTAGTTAAACTCTAGAATACGCTTCCAAGGGAGATTGTGGAATCCCCATCACTGGAGATTTTTAAGAACAGGTTGGACAAATCTCTGTCAAAGATGGTCTAGGTTTACTTGGTCTGGCCTCAGTGCAGGGGGCTTGATTTGATGACCTCTCGAGGTTCTTTCCAGCCCGATAATTCTATGATTCTATGAAAAATTGTTCCAAATACAGGAAGACTAACAAAAATACATCTTCATTAAATTCCTGATACTAACACAGAAAAAACCCTGTCAAATCTTAATAGAAATTTTCAAATATCAACAACCTTCACATAGATGAAAGTAGTGCAATATCTCAGTACTTGTATTTTGGGGAAAATAACTCCAAATATCAGTTGTCAGGTACCAGAGCAGTCCATTCTGCATCTATATTTGTTAATAATGATTTTAATAAGTGCGTTTTCAAACGGAACTAAAAATTCTGCACAGTTAGCAAGACAAAAAATGGTTTAATATAGAGCCTTCTCTCTCCCCAGCTCTCAGTGTCTGCTGCCTGCATGTGACCGTCTACTGAATGACTAAACCTGTGTGCATACCTGGTTTTTTGGTTGAACTGAAAAATAATTTAAAAAACTGTTTCAGCTCAACCCAAAATTATAATTTTTCAGCAAACAGAAAGTAAAAAATATTTGGTTTCTGGTTGAATGAAATGTTTTGTTTGTCCTGAAATGACACATTTCATTTGGCTTGAGATTTCTAATTACTTTTATTTTTAAACAAAATTGAAGTAAAATTTTAAATGAAAGTCACTTTCAATCAAAAAGTCAAAACATTTAATTTAAAAAATGTCAAAACAAAATGTTTTACCTTTTGAAATTTCTATTTTTTTTCTGACAGAAGCCATTCAATGAATTTGACATGAATTCGCAACCCAAACCTGCATTTTTCAGTGAAAAAAGGTTTTGTCTGAAAAATTTTGCCCAGCTTTAATAATGTCAAACAAGCAAGGTAAATCTTTAAATGGAATAGCATAAAACACTTTCCTGCAGAGGGATTATAATTAGACTTAATTTTCTCTATGTGAAACACTATTACTTTTATTAGACTGCCCTGGGCTCAAGAATAATAAAACTGAATTCAAAATGAGTTTTCAGCGGAGTAGAATACTACCAAGAATAACAAATGAAAAGAGATGAGATGGCTTTTTTCCCCAACTACCTGAATCAACACAACTTCTGCTACACAAGAACCTATAAATCAAATTATTTTGTTCACTGCAGCAGCCCTTGAGACACAGTTCAGTCTAATGCCACTTGAACATTGTAAAGTTTTTCATTGATATTCAAAGTAGTGCTTTTTTTTTTTTTTAAATGGAATACATTGTGCCTCATAAGGCAAAATAAGAGAAGCCAGGCTTTTCTTCTGTGTTGTTGGAAAGATCATTTTCATCATAATTTCGAAATAGGATATGCAGTGTTAATTACAACAGAGTTCAAGATCAGGAAACATGCAGATGAGAGACAACCGTTAGCAAATGGGCAATGATGTTTCTCTGTGAGAGTGAAAAACATAATAATCAAGAATAAGGGCTGGATGTAGTTCAGTGAAAAATTGAGAATTGATCCCATCTTATAAGTATGTCCTCAGCAGCAGTGCACTCTTTAGTTGCAATCTCAATTAGCTACTAAACTACGGCTCTGCAAAACCACACTATTATGCCAGTGCAGAACTCTTAAGCAATGATTCATCTCCCAGAAAAGGCCATTCACATAAAAGGAAAAATACTACATGGGTTAGAAAGATCAGAGCAGCAGAAGGAACACAGGCTAGGAAGGGAGACTGCATTGCACATTGTCCTGGTAAAACCCACATAAAAAGGGGCTTCGCCCTACGTGGACTGAGCTGCAGAACCCATTGCTCCAACCAACGTGAATATTCATGTATTCAAATTGTGCACAACCAGAGGAATAGCAAAAACCCCATGGACACCGTCTTTTATAAAGACAAGGTGTGGTTGAGAACCCATCCAGCTTTCCTGCCTAAGATGGTCTTCCAGTTCCATTATAATCAGGATATCTTCCTCCCCGTGTTTTTTCCAAAACCGCACGGGTCGAAGGAGGAGCGGAGATGGCACTCGCTGGACGTGAGACGAGCCCTGGCCTACTACATCGAGAGGACACGGCCGTTCCGGAAGTTGACGCAGCTGTTCGTGGCAGTGGCGGACCGGATGAAGGGCTCACCTGTCTCCACTCAGCGCATCTCTGCCTGGATCACCGCCTGCATCAGGTGTTGCTACGAGCAGGCGAAGGTGCCACTTCCAGGAGCTGTTTCAGTGCACTCAACCAGAGCTCAAGCCTTGTCGGTGGCCTTCCTGGAACGAGTGCCCCTGCAGGACATCTACAAAGCAGCTATCTGGTCGTCAGTGCACATCTTCACGTCCCACTACGCCATCGTGCAGCAGGCGAGAGAGGACGCGGGATTCGGCAGGGCCATGATGATGAGGTCAGCTCACCGATGACTCCTACCCACCTCCAAGGTATGGCTATTTAATCACCTATATTTGAATGGAGATGAGCAATCACTTGAAGTAGGAAACAGGGTTACTTACCAGTAACTGTTGTTCTTTGAGATGTGTTGCTCATATCCATTCCACACCCAGCCTCCATCCCCACTGTTGGAGTCGGCAGAAAGAAGGGACTGAGGACCTGCAGGGCTGGTGGCGCCTCATGTACCGCAGCATGAGCGCGGTACTCCAGGGGGCGTGTAAACCGACCGTACGGTGTCTGCTAAGGGGAAAAAAGTTCCGGGAACCAGTGCACGATGGTGTGCACTCACCTATATTGGAATGGATATGAGCAACACATATCGAAGAACAACAGTTACTGGTAAGTAACCCTGTTTTTCTGCCACTACCTTTCCACAAGGAACAAAGGCTGTCTTCATCAAAGGCTCAAGCTTGCTATGTCTTAGGAGACCCAAAAGAAATAACTCTTCCTGAGATCACTGATGACCACCAATGGATGTGGCTCCCTGTACAGAGAGAGAGTGCCCTCAAATACAGTAGAAATTATTGGGTGGCCAGGTAGCAAAGGGCCAGCACAAGGGGACTTGACATTTCTTTACACATGATGGAGCACAGCTCTGTGGTGACTTTCTTCCTAGAATGTGTTTATTCAGGACATGCTAAGTGGGTTGGGTCTGGCATTGGGGCTGCGGCCGAGACTGACGCTTCGAGGCCTGGGGGGTGTAAAGTCCCAAGGACCGGAGCGAAGCTCACGAGTCTTTTAAAGCATGCAGCTTCTCGTCTGTTTTGTCTGAGAATAGGCCTGCCCCATCGAAGGGCAGGTTCTGGATGGACTGCTGCACCTCCTGGGACAGGCCGGATGACTGCAGCCATGAACACCACCGTCTGGCTATTGCAGAGGCCATGGCTCTGCTAGCGGTGTCCGCAGCGTCACTGGCGGTTTGCAACGCTGCCCCTGCCACTATGACGCCCTCTTCCAGGACCGTGGTGAAGTCCGCCGCCTGGTTCTGGGGCAACCCCTCTGCGAACCTCCTCCTTGAGTTCCATAGGTTCAAGTTTTAATGACCTAGGAGGGCCTGATGGTTTGCTATCCTCAGCTGACAGGCCCCAGTGGAATAGACTTCTTGGACGAACAAGTCAAGTTTTTTATTTTCCTTGTTCTTAGGCGTGGTGCCCGGGCCACCTTGCCTGTCTTTTTGGTTGGCTGCATCAACCACCAGGGTCCCCGGGGCTGGGTAGGTGTACAAGAATTCAAACCCCTCTGCTGGCACATAGTACTTTTTCTCGGTGCCTTTAGAGGTGGGGGCAACCGAAGCAGGGGTTTGCCAGAGAGCCTTGGCCAATTTAAGGACTCTCTCATGTACAGGTAGGGCCACTCTTGATGGTCCTGCTGGCCCAATCAACCCAAAGATGGGGTCCTCCTCCTCGGAGAGCTCCTTAAGTTCGATATTCAAGTTATTGGCCACACTTTTAAGGAGCACTTGGTGGGCCCTGAAATCAGGGAGGGGTGGCCTGTGGTCCCTGGAGGCCGCCTCATCAGGGGAAGAGGAGGAGGATTGTGGAAGGGGCCCTGCGGAGGGTCCCTCCTCAGGGTCCGATTCTTCCTCCGAGGAATGGCCCTTAGCTTGTTGGCTAGGTGGGGGGGGGGGGCACCAGCTGTGCTACTGAAGATGGGACAGATACAGCACCTTGCCCCACCTGCGTCTCAGTATGGCTATTGCCAGGGCCCTTGCAGCCACCCCGGTGCCGGCATCGGTGCTGGCTGTGGGGTGTCATGGCGGGGCTTGCCCTTGCAGGACCTGGAGCCACTGGAGCGGTGCCGATGGTGTCTGCGGCTTCTGCTCGTCTTCGGCAGGGACCTGCCTCTCAACGACCCCGACAAGGTTGAGGAGCGTCGGTGCGGTCGCGAATGGTGCCGATGGGCAGATGCGCGGCTTGATGAGCTGGAGGAAGACCTCCGTCTCGGTGCCAAGGATTTCCGGCGCCGTTTTCCCTTCAGGGACCAGGAGCGGTGCCGCCCATGCCGCCTCAGTGCCGAGCCTGACTCCGAGGATTGCAATCGGCGACCTGTCAAGGTGGCCTGTACCATTGGTGCTGGGTCCTTCGGCACCGGGATCTGCGCTGGGGATCGGGACCAGTGCCGTGGAGGCAAAGGGCTCGGTGTCGGGGTCCAGGAGAAGGAGCTGCGCACACTGTGCGAGGAAGACCTGGATCGACGCCACCTCGAACGCGATGCCTCCGGTGCCGTGGACCGTCCTCGGTGCCGTGGTGAGGAGGAGCTCGATGACTCGTAGTCAGAGCTATGAAGGGCGCTGCCACGCTCTACACTCTCTGGCTGTCTGGAAGGAGACTTCGCCCCTGACGGGGGTCTCGACCATCCACCTGAGGCAGCCAGCACGGGTTTACCCCAGGACACCGGTCCCTGAGCCGTCGGCAGAGAGGGGGACGGAGGCGTAGGCATGGCCATTAAGGCGCATGCCGCGTGGAATGCCTCCAGTGTCGACAGTCTTTGCAAGGGCGCTCCCCCACCCCCAGGAGTCAGGAGAGGCTCCCTGCGTGGAGATGCAGGCGCCGGAGCAAGCTCAACAGGCTGTGGCTGGTGCATCTCCTGGCTCGACCCGGCCGCATAGGCAATGCGGGGGAGCCCTGGCACTTGGTGCCCTGGCGTCTTCCTTTCTTGGGCGCTAGAAACTGGCGGCGACGGGTCGATTCTGGTGCCAGAACGCGCCGGTTCAGAGTCCGGGTGGAATGCTGCTTCCATCAAAATAGCCTTCAGCCGGATATCTCTCTCTTTTTGAGTCCGCGGCTTGAAGGCTTTTCAGATTTTACATCTGTCCCGACGATGCTGCTCCCCCAAGCATTTAAGGCAGTGATAGTGGGGGTCACTTACAGGCAGAGGTTTGCTGCAAGCGGCACAGGATTTAAAACCAGGAGAGCCGGGCATGGCCTGGCCCTAAGCCCCTAAGGGTGCTTCTATTCTAAATCGAACTATCTACACTTAACAAACACTTAACTCTAACTACTCAACTATTTAACAGCCAAAAAAGTTCATAAGGGGAATGCTACTTGCTAAAAGGCAAGAGGCAAGACGTTCCAGCAACCATCATGGTGGAAAGAAGGAACTGAGGGCCCGCAGGGTCGGCGCTGCCTCATGTACCGTGGCATGAGTGCAGTACTCCAGGGGGCACCTAAGCTGACCCTACGGGGTCTGCTAAGGGGAAAAAAGTTCTGGGAACCAGTGCACGGTGGCTTGAACTCACCTATATTGGAATGGATATGAGCAATCACTCGAAGTAGAAAGGAAACTTTCAAGTTTTCAAGATTATGAAAGGGGTCAATAAATCTGATAAGAGATACATTTTTCATAAGAGCAAGGGTTTCAAACACTAGGGGACATATTACCATTCTTATCATTTTGAGGTTAAGGAGATAATTCGCATAGGGCTTGGTCCTGCTCCTGTTAAAATCAATGACAAAAGTCCCACTGACTTCAGTGGTGCAGGTTCTAGCCTACAAAGACATTCCAAAAGGGCCTGATTTTCCTCTAACTTACAACAGTGTAAATACAGAGAAACTCTGAAGTCAATGAAATTACAATGATTTAAAACCAGTGGGAGAGGAAAATCAGGCCCATAAAGGGGAATAAATACACAGAATATACCACTAGGGCAGTGGTTCTTAACCTTTCCAAACTACTGTACCCTGAAGCCTGAGTCCCACCCCCACGGGGCTGAGGCATGTAACTTAGTTTCATGGCGCCCCTGTGGCTCCAGGCAATTGCCTTTCTTGCCACCCCCAATACCAGCTCTGCACTTGCGACCCCTCTAAAACTGTCACAACCCCCAGGTTAAGAAACACTGCTGACTAGGGGATTCATATTTACTCTGTTCAATTGCAACACATTTATCTTGGAAGGAAAAGGGTATTGAGAGAAAGTTATACAAAATATAAGGCAGATAAAGTTGATAAAGTGGGTGAACTTCAAAGAAGAGCAACAGAAGTTATCATGGCCCTAGAAAGCCTAACTTTGAGGTGGAGTTTAATATTTCTAACTTGGCCATGACAAGAAAGTGGAGACAACCTACAAATATTTAAAAGCTTTGAATACAAAAGGATGGTGAAGTGTTAGTGTGATACACATGGATATAACTAAAAGCAAGAGAATTAAACTGAGATAGGAAAAAATTAGGCTGAATGTCCAAAAATAATTATCTGATGGTGAGGAGTATTAGGCTCTGGAACAGTCTGAAAAGGAAAGTGGTGGAATACTCATTAAAACACAAGATAATATACTGAAGGAAAAAACAGAACTGGCGCAAAATTTTTGCTGGAAACTTTTGATGAAAAATGTTTTTTTGACTGAATCAAAAATTTTCAAATCTTTTTATTTGGGAGTTTTTTGATAAATTTTATTTATATGAATTTTATTTCATTTTATTTTTCAATTTTCCCCTTTTTTCCTTTTTCCCTTACTGGAAAAAAAAGAGACAAAAATAAAAAGAGGAAAGAAAGTGGGAATTAAAACGTGGAAAAACTATTTCCCTCAACTTTCTCTTCTTTTTTATTCTAGCTTTTCCTCCTTTTCTTCCACTGGATGAGGGAAAAACAAAAAAAAAAAGAAAATGTGAGAAAAAAATGTTGCATCTCCTACCCCCCTTCATTATTCTCCCTCTTCCTTTTTATGCACGGGAAAAAAGAGGAGAAAGCAAACAACTGTTTCATATATTTGCATTTGGACTTTTCCAATGAAAACGCTAAAATTTCAGTATTTTTTTTTTGAATGAAACAAAAGCTGTAAATTTTATTTGACATTTTTCATGGACATTAAATATGATTTTTCAACCAGCCTCAGGGAACAATCCTGCATGACCCCAAGAAAATGGAATTGATTATGTAACATCTAAGGGCAAATATGGCAGGAAAGGTGCCTTTTCCTATTCTACAATTATATTCTAAAATTGCTGGCCTTGCTAGCAAAGTTAATATCTGAGTTGAGGAGAGTGATAACAGAGTCTGAGGCATGGAACAAAGAGGACCACAGGAAGATTATAGACTTTGAAAAAATCGGTAGAGCACTAGAAATTTACGGAATAAGCAGGAACTGAAAGCAACTAGGAGATTTAAAAAAAGAGAGATCAGAGAGAGTGAGTGAAGGCAGATATTTGTTTAAATGTCTGCCGTTTAAGAGTGATGAGCAAGAATGAAGCTAGAAAAGAGAAATCCTACTGGGCAGAAGATAAATTGAGAAGAGAAGATGGCGAAGGACAGAAACTGGAGTCATTCTACTGTGGAAGAATCACAGTAAAGCTTTCACCAAGAATGAAAAGGAAGAGGTGACTACTGGAGACACTAGTTACTTGTTCACAGTGCTTATGAAGAATAAAGTGATTATGAAACCCTACAGAACAAAAGCCAGCACAGCCAAAAGGTCAGTGTGACATTATGATGTGGCCAGTTGTCAATTTTAGTTTTTAAAACATTGGGGTTGAGATCACAGCAGTGAAAAGGGCCTAGAACCCTTTCAACATATTTACTTTATATAGGGTGTGTGTGTGTGTATAACCACCACTAAAATATACCCAGTTGCATGTATATAGATTAAATTCCACATACTTTTAGTGATACTGATAAACCACTAGAGGGCTGCTCCTACTTTCTAAAATGTCATTAAAACTACTTGAATGAAACACAGCTTTTTCATTCAGTTGAATGTACATGGCATTACACATTATGGTAATTTAGAGTTATTAAGAGAATGGGGGTAAATATGGTGATGAGTACAGTAGGGAAACTTAACTAGCTTACTACATAATATTAAAAAACAATGGTTTTAACTGAAAATATTATGTCATAGACTCAGAAACTTTAAGGTCAGAAGGAACCATCATGACCAGCTAGTCTGACCTCCTGCACATTGCAGGCCACAGAACCTCTCCCACCCACTCCTGTAATAAATCTGTAACTTCTGGCTGAGTTACTGAAGTCCCTAAATCATTATTTAAAGACTTCAAGTTACAGAGAATCCACCATTTATACAAGTGTAAAATTGCAAGTGGCCATGCTGCAGAGAAAGGTGAAAAATCCCCAGGATCTCTGCCAATCTGACCAGGGAGAAAATTCTTTCCCAACTCCAAATTTGGCAATCAGTTGGATCCAGAGCATGTCAGCAAGACACCTGGGAAAGAATTCCCTGTAGTAACTCAGAGCTCTCCTCTGGCAGCTGGGGATATTTGCTACTAGCAGTCGCAGATGGGTCACATGCCAACGTAGGCAGTCTCGTCATACCATCCTTTCTATAAACTGATCAAGTTCAGTCTTGAAGCCACTTAGGTTTTTTGCCCCCCACTGTTCCCCATAGAAGGCTATTTCAGACCTGCACTCCCCTGATAGTTAAAAAGCCTTCATCTAATTTCAAGCCTGAACTTGTTGATGACCCATTTGTTCTTGTATCCACATCCGTGCTTAAGTTAAATAACTCATCTCCCTCCCTGATATTTATTCCTCTGATGTATTTATAGAGAGCAATCATATCTCCCCTGAGCCTTTGTCTGCTTAGGTTAAACAAGCCATGCTCCTTGAGTCTTCTCTCAAAAGACAAGTTTTCCACTCTCCTGATCATTCTAATAGCCCTTCTCTACACCTGTTCCAGTTTGAATTCATCGTTCTTAAACATGGGAGACCAGAATTGCACATGGTATTCCAGATGAGGTCTCACCAGTGCCTGGTATAACGGTACTAATGCTTCCCTGTCTCTACTGGAAATACCTCGCCTGATGCATCCTAGGACTCCATTTTTCTCGGCTGCATCACATTGGTTGATCACAGGATGACTATGGGCTATCAATCACCTATGACTTTCTCCTCCTCTGTCGCTTCCAACTGATATGATCCCAACTTACATAAAAAATTCTTGTTGTTAGTCCTTAAATGCATGACCTTGCACTTTGCACTATTACATTTCATCCCATTCATATTACTCCAGTCTACAAGGTCATCCAGATCTTCTTGTATGATATTCTCTGTATTGGAAATACCTCCCAACTTTGTGTCATCCGCAAATTTTATTAACACACTCTTATTGTTTGTGCCAAGGTCAGTAATAAAAATGTTAAATAAGATTGGTCCCAAGAAAGATCCCTGAGACGCACCATTAGTAACCTTTCTCCAGCACAACAGTTCACCTTTCAGTATGACCTGTTGTAATCTCTCCTTTAACCAGTTCCTTATCCATCTTTAATTCTCATTAATCCCCGTCTTCTCCAATTTAACTAATAGATCTACTGCATTCCTTTTGTCTAAAAATCAGTTATCTTCTCAAAGAAGGAAAGCAAGTTGGTCTGGCATGATCTACCTTTTGTAAAACCATGTTGTATTTTATCTCAATTACCATTCACCTCTATGACCTTAATTACTTTCTCTTTCAAAACTTGTTCCAACACCTTGCATACAATTGAGGGTAAACTAACAGGTCTGTAGTTTCCTGAATCACTTTTTGCCCCCTTTCTTAAAAATAAGACCTATATTAGCAATTCTTCAGTCATATGGTATGACCCCTGAGTTTACAGATTCATTAAAAATCATTGCTATTGGACTTGCAACTTCATGTGCAGTTCATTTAATATTCTTGGATGGAGATTATCTGGGTCCCCTCATTAGGTCCCATTAAGGTGTTTGAGTTTTACTTCCATCTTGGATGTGGTAATTTCTACGTCCGTATCATCGTTGCCATTAGCCACCCTGCTCCTACTTCTAAGATCTTCATTAGCTTAATTAAAAACTGAGACAAAGTATTTGTTTAGGAGTTGGGCCTTGCTTAGATAACTTTTAATCTCCATCCCATCCACAGTGCTTAGTGGTCCCACTTCTTCTTTCCTTGTTTTCTTCTTATTTATATGGTTAAAGAATCTTTCACTATTGATTTGAATTCCCTTTGCAAGGTCCAGCTCTGCTTGGCTTTTGGCTGTTCTCACTTCATTCTACACTTTCTGACCTCCAAGAGGTAGCTTTCCTTGCTGATCCCTCCCATCTTCCATTCCTTGTAGGCTTTCTGCTTTCTCTTAAAATAAGAGAAATTTCACTTGGGGAAATAATGTTGCAAATGATGAACTGGACATTAAGGTGTTAATACAGTTAGTCTGAACTGTGAAAGTTTCCCTTGTGGAGTTTAAATCAAACCCTTAATAGCAAGGATTTTAGAAAAACTGCAAAACACAGCTTTAAAAAGAAACTTAGCTGCAAGTTTAGCTATGGAACCGCCAGCGGCCACTCAACAATCTCTAACTATTTTTAAGTTTGTGTTTCTTAAGGATTAGTGGCTGCTTCTAAAGGAAATGTTTTACTATGCTGCCCCCTGGTGTTTATTTGTTCTAGAAGGAAGGTATTTTTCTTTGCTATTTAATTCTCATCATCTTTGCTCATGTGATTATGCTTCAGTGCTGAATATTATCAGAGTTGCTAAAAATGGAGATGTATATGCAGTCTTTCAACTGCTTGGCTTCAAAATCCTATTACTGTCTCCAAAAGATCGCCAGTCTTCATTACTTTGACCTGTATATAGAAATACCATTGAAATACTCCTAGGACATGAAAAAGGCAATACCTGACTAAGTTAAAAAGCAACAGATTTAAAACAGGTAATTTTTGGTGGATAACTCATTGACTGGATATTATTGAGCTAGAGCCAGTGTTTCTCAACCTGGGGGTTGTGACAGTTTTAACTCAGAGCTTGAAGAAAGGCAATTGCTGGATATTACATTAGACCAGGCTTCAGGGGTACAGTAGTTTGGAAAGGTTAAGAATCACTGAGACCATTTTGAAAAATCTGTGAAAAACGTTTTAGACTGCAAGATATTTTTTAGATTGTACTTTTTTCAGAGAAAGAACTGTAAGTTGAACTGTACTTAGAAAGCTTATAGCACACTGTGGGTGATACCAAATTATAAATAATAAAGATGAGGATAAGGCATATGGGTAGGAAGGAACTTGCAGTTACACTTGGTAGGATAAAATGTTAATGGCTAGTGATGCTCACACTTCAAAACCAATGGTCTACAGCATCTGGGAAGTAATTATATCCCCATACACCCAGTCCTGTCCTTTAATAGCATTGCACATTATGGGAATTTTCATCTACTTCTTTAAGTATCAGGTATAAGCCACTGAAGAAACCTATATACAACTAACCGCAACGCATACAGGCAATTTCTCAAAGATACACTTGAACAGACAATCTTACCTCCAACCTCAATAAGACTGAGACATCTTACTATTAAAGATGCCTTTACTGTCAGAGTGAATAATGAGTTATTTCCATCTAAAATAATTCTGAAGTTGGTGTTCAAGTTGCATGATTTAGCAAAGTTGGATGTGTGCAATGTGGGTGGTTATATGGTGAAGGTGAAAAGGAGTATGATGGGGTGTACCAACCCTCCGCTGGCCAGGAAGGGGTTAATGAGAGCCTATGGACTCAATCAGCCCTACCCTGCTACACCTGTAGTAAGTGTCCAGACGAGAGGGAGGAGCTAACGGGACTGACCCTGGCTCTGTTGGGGGCTGACTGGGAAGGAGAGCAGATCTCTGTCTCTCACTCAGTGCCTGGCTGAAGCCAGGGAACTGAGTTGGACTGTTGGCGGACACAGCCTCCTGTGTAGGCCTGAAGCAGGGAGCCCAGGACAGCGTTCCCTGCAAGAGACAGACCCTGAGTTGAAAGGCAGGGACTGGTCAAGGATGTGGATGGATGACCCTCCTTTTTGAGTTTGTGATATTTGTTTTTGAATTTTGATACCCCAGAAGGGGAGGAACTCTAGTGTAACTTAGTCAGAGGGCTAAGCTACCACAGCACCAGACCATTCTGGAGGTGGCTGCTGACGGTTGAACAGAGAGGGAAAATAAGGCAGGATGAATAGTGTTGTGGTGGGCACAAAGGGATGATGTGGAAGCTGACCACAGGGACTTTGTTGGGAGTTGAAGAATCTGAGTACTTGTGGGTTTTACGAGGCTTGGAGACTAAGTCATGAAATGCGGTTGGAGAGGGCTGCCTTGATTTTCAGTGATTGCATTGATAGGAAATTTCTAAGTTTGTGTGGCAGAAAACTAGAGATGAGCCTAAGCTGCAAAGTTTGGATCTAGATCTTGATTTCATTGAAGCCTGGGAATATCTGGATCTGGGTTTCTGATCTAGGCTCCTTTCAAACTTAAATTCTACAAGTCAAATGGACACTTAAAATACATTTTTTCACCTCACAGTTACAGTTGCTATGTTACAGTGAGGTTGGTGTCTGAGCTCTGGGAATAAACCAAAAGTTTTATTCCACTTGAATGTGAACAGGAATCTTTTCTACTTATTTTTTCAAAGTAGACATCTGTCTCAAAAACTATCCAACCACATCAATGGAATGCTATGCAATATGAATGTTCGTTCACTGCATAAAGCTACATCTCTGCAGGAAAAGATGTATCTGAATGTTTAGCTAAACAAATAATTAAACTAACTGAAATATTTGTTGGTGCTGAATCAAACATGCATCAGCCATGGCCACATGGTGGCAGAATAATATCATTTTAGCTGTTGAGCAGAGAGGCATACAATGAGATTTTGCACATTCCCATCACATTTTAATTCAGCCTCTTATGTCTGCTTTTGGTCCCTTACAATTGCTTCATTAAACTCCAGCTATAAGCCATCTAGACTAACACTACAAACCAATTTCCAAAAAAAAAAAAAAAAGGGGTGGGATGGGGGTGGTAAGGCAGGAAAAGCGGATGGTTGCACCTTTCAGTGATTTTCTTTATGAATTATAAATAAATCAAATTTGTTTTGAAAAACTAAACTACTCTGAAGTCCTGGATAACAACAGCACACTGGGGTATGACAGCTCAGAGAACTGGAGTTTAGAATTAACTGGATAAGATGATGGGTTAACAATGGGATATGAAGGTTTTTAGCTGTAGGTCACCACTCTGAATGTGGCCCACATCAGGACTGTCCAAAAGTCAATATAATCAGATAGTAGTTTAAGACAACATTGGATTAATGATGCTATTTTGTGTGTTCATTTTACAGACTTGCTATCAGTGGAATTTAAAAACAACACAGGAGCAGAAAAGACATGTTGACCTAATAGTAATTCCAGATTTTTTCTTCTTATTGCAACACTGATGCCTTATCTTCCTGATGTACAATAACTGAGCACACAAAACAGATCTTCTCAGAGGTGCATTCCGTTCACTGGATCTTTATAGGAAACTTAGGTTACATTGATCATCTTTTCCAGAGAGCTCATTCTTTAAACTGAAGGCAAAACTGAACCATCGCTAGCTATAGTAATGTCTCTAGTACCTTTCCATATTTTTGGGCCTTTCTGTATGAACTGTACATAAGAAGCCATCCAGCAGTGACCTTGGAAACTCCTGCTATCACCTGACAGACCAGAATACACACCAAACTTCCCCATGTATTACAAAGACCCAGTTTGTTTTGTCACTGCTGAGGGTACTGCTGACTCACTGTTCCCTTTCCAGAATCACTGCGCAACCCCTTCGGCATGTGTATTGTGCTAATAACTGATGACATCATGAAGGCCAAGGTATTTAATGACTATTTTACTTCAGTCTTCACTAAAAATAACGAGCAGATACTCAAAGCAATTAATATTAACAACAAGGGAGAAGGAACAAGCCAAAACAGGTAAAGAAGAGGTTAAAGATATTTAAATAAATTAGATGTATTTAAGTTAGCAGGGCCAGATTAAATTCATTTCAGGGTATTTAAGGAACTAGCTGAAACAATCTTGGAACAAATTCCAGAGGGGTAGCCGTGTTAGTCTGTATACAGCAAAAACAACGAGAGTCCTGTAGCACTTTAAAGACTAACAAATTTAATTTCCGCAGGCATAACTTTGCTTCTGACGAAGTGGGTTACAGCCCACGAAAGCTTATGCCTGCAGAAATTAAATGTGTTAGTCTTTAAAGTGCTACAGGACTCTCGTTAATCTTGGAACAGTTAGCTATTATCGTAAAAAACCTCATGGAGGACAGGTTTGGTTCCAGAGGATTGAAGGAGGACAAATATAGCACTTATCTTTTAAAAGGGGAACAAAGAGGACCAAATATAGTACTTATCTTTTAAAAGGGGAACAATTACAGACCAATCAGCCTAACTTCAATACTTGGAAAGATATGGGAACAAATTATTAAACAATCAATTTATAAACACATAGAGGATAACAGGGTTATGAGGAATAGCCACCACGGATCTGTCAAGAACAAATGCCAAATCAACCAAATCAAACCATGACAAACTAACCTAATTTCCTTCTTTGACCGGCTTACTGGCCTAGCAGATATGGGAGAGACATGATATATTGATTTTAATGAGTCTTCTGACACAGTCCCAAATGACAGTCTGATAAGCAAACTAGGGAAATGCAGTCTAGATGAAATTAGCATGAGGAAGCTGCACAACTGGTTGAAAAATCATACTCAAACCGTAGTTATCAATGATTCACTATCAAACTGGGAGAGCTTATCTAGTGGGGTCCTGTAGGGAAACAGTCTGGGTCCAGCACTATTCTATATTTTAATTAATGACTTGGATAATGGAGTGGAGAGGATACCTATAAAACTTGTGGATGACACCAAGCTGGGAGTGGTTACAAGAATCTTGGAGAACAGGATTCGAATTCAAAACAACCTTAACAAATTAGAGAATTGGTCTGAAATCAGCAAGATGAAATTCAAAAAAGAAAAGTGCAAAGTATACACCTACAGAGGAGCAATCAAATGCATAATTACAAAATGGGAAATACTTGGCTAGGTGGTAATGGTGCTGAAAAGGATCTGGGGTTATAATAGGTCACAAATTGAATGAGAGTCATCACTGTGATGCGGTTAAGAAAAAGGCTAATATCATTCTAGGGCATGGGAGACATATGCAAGACACAAGATGTAATGTCCCACCCACATAGTTGAAGTATAGTGTCCAGTTTTGGACACCACACTTCAAGAAAGACGTGAACAAACCGGAGAGAATCCAGAGGAAAGCAACAAAAATGATGAAAAGTTTAGAAAACCTGACCTCTGAGGAAAGATTAAAAAAACTGGGCATGTATAATCTTGAGAAAAGAAGACAGAGGAGAGAACTGATAAGTCTTCAAATAAATTAAGGGCTGTTATAAAGAGGACAGTGATCAGTTGTCCTCCTTGTCCATTGAAGGTAGGACAAGAAGTAATGGCTTATTCGGCAGCAAGGGAGAGTTAGATTAAATATTAGGAAAAGCTTCCTAACTATAAGGACAATAAAGCTCTGGAATAGCCTTCGAAGGGAGGTTGTGGAATCACTGTCTTCAAGGGTTTTTGAGAACAGATAGACAAATACTTGTCAGGGATCCTTTAGGTATACTGGATTCTGCTTCAGCATGGGAGGATGGACTAGATGATCTCTTCAGATCCCTTCCAGCCCTACATTTCTATGATTCTAACTGTGCTTTTAAAAAACTAGTTATTAAAACAATTTTATGCCTTTTTATTTATTTTCTGCATTTGTTTCAACTTCTGTGCATGTGTAGATTCTTATACAGTAACCAACACAAAAATGGATTATCCAGTGTCAGTTTTGCCAGTTTCCAGTCAATTTCACTTTCAGATTTCTATGTGCTAACAATCTTGCAATGTTTGGGCTTCAAACAATGCAAAAGGATGTTCATTTTGGGAAAGAATACAGTGCAACCTTCTCACTCCTCAAAAACCCCCACATCACCCATCAAAACCCTTCTCCTATTACACTTTTTTTAAGTCTCACAAAAAGCTTTCCATTAGTATTTAGATCTTTGAATTTACAAAATTTAAAGTTGCTTGGCTTGATGGTATCTATTTAATGAGAACAAATAAAGACAAAAATTGCTTCTCAAGAATTGTTACAGTAACCAGATGTTAACATAATTAAGGCCCACTCTTGCAAGTCTTCCACACATGACACTGATGAGAATTCTATATGCAGAGGAGTTGCACGACTGGGCCTGTTTTGGTACTTGAATAAAACTGACTGGAACTGACTGCCATTATCAAGCTGCACTAGAATGCTAGGTTATATAAGAACATGACTTGCAGATAGTTGGTGTGTTTCCAATCATCAAAATATCACAGCTCTGCTTTGCAAAGCCATTCTGATAGATGCAGTATATAGAGGTTCTAGTCTCTCCAATAGCCTGTTATGTCTGCTATGTAAAAAAATCCTAACCAGTTTCTCTCTCCTTCGATTGCTGTCCACCAGCAATGGGACTCAAAAAAGTGGTGGAAAGACAACATATCTTGTACCAGCTTCATGGCTGTTTCTGGTCCCCTGCTCTCTGGTATATATTGCCATGGTATCCTTTCTGAGTCCATTCTTGACATGTGTCCAAACCATCACAGTTGTCTTTCTTGAATCTTCTGTAACAGCATTATTTCTTGCTTTAGTATCAGGGCATGGGCAGCCTGGGCTAAGGGTTAGCAGCAGTGGGCTGAGGATCCAAGGTCCAGGAGCCAATTACCAGGAACCAGGTCAAACCTGGAACACAAGGAAATTGGAGTCGAGTGATAAACTGGAGGGTTGGAACCAAGAGACAGGTGTCAGGAGGCAGGCAGAGTCAGGTTAGCAGGAGGTCAGGATTGGGTGACAGTACTGGAGGGCAGGAACCAGGGGGGCAGTTACCAAGAGTCAGGATATCAGGGCGTCAGGATCAGAAGGCAAGAACAGTTAAATACCAGCAAAGCAGTACATGGCAGGGTGAAGCCCAATTGTTCAGACAACTTCCTGCTTCCTCGTCTGGCTTAAATAGGGGTTGCAGCACAATCAGGAGCCTTGTAGTTCTCCCAACCAGCGCACAGAGGCTGGGCTTGTGCCCCAGTTGGGCTTCGTGGGCCCTGGTTCCAGCCACTGCTTGTCAGCTGCTGGGTGGAGGACTGGAGTTTGATGACTCGCATGGACCCTGGCTCAAGGCTTGCAGGGTCTAACACCTAATCATTTTATCATCTCATTTTTTATTTTCTTGAAACTCTCAGTATACCCCTCAGCCAGTTCATTTCTGCAGTCAAAATCTTTTGTTCAATGGCTTTCCTCATACTCCAGCATTCCAACCTGTACAGCAGTATCAGCATGACAACTGTCTGATCTACACTGATTTTGTTTTTATCAAAATGTCTTTAGCCTTCCAGATCTTGAACAGTTTTCCAAATGCTGTAGCAGTCAGTCCAATTCCTCTTTTTATGTCATCTTCAAAATTCCCATTCTTTGTCAAGTGTACATAAATCATTTGCTAGAGTTAATATAAAAGCAGATTTAGGTGTAGATTTTCAAAGTGACTAGAGATTTGGGGTACCTCAATTTTTAGATGCTCAAAGCTGAAGGGGCCTCACTATCAAAGTGCTGAGTGCCAGCCCTCTGAACATCAGTCCTTTTTAAGGGGACTCAAGATGGGCCAAAAGTTAAAGAAAGCAAAATCATATTTGGGCCTTAAATGCTTTTAAAAAAATACAAAAACCAAGCCTCGGTGAAATCTTGTGTCTATGGCATTACAGAAGAATTCAAAATTGGCTTTGGCTCAATAAATGCTGACCTGCCAACATACCCAAATTCACCCTGTGAGAGATTTGTGCTCTCCCAAAAAGTGGAAATCTGGTGTTTCCATGGGCAATCTAGCAAGGAAGCATTAGAAAAATGAAAACAAGGGACATAATCTGCCAGAACCGTGGATAGGCCATTGAGAGCAAACAGCTTCTCTACTTGTTAGGATGCAACAAGCTTATTTTTATTTAAAATTCAAAGCATATATACAATGTTCAATGAAATGTCAGAACTGTCACTGCAGAGGCTACATAAGTTACATTTCTCCTGTCATCCTGTTCTTTGTCAAAGTAAATGAAGCATGCAGGGTGAACCTGTGCTCGTCCGTCTGTCTCTCACATGCAACGCACACACGCGTATCCTCCACCCTCAATGGCACAGAACTTGAATATACCAGAAACTGCTGTTACATCTTGTTGGGTTAAATTCCACCCACACTCCCTCTTTTCCCCTCTTCTCTTCACTGTTCTGTCTTCCGGATACTTCTCATTCAAACATGAAGTTGTAATCCAGTATTAGAAAAAACAAACCTTCACAATCCCACTTGTGTCTCTAACTGCTGTCTCTTTTCTCTCCTCTCCTCTGCTTCTGTGTACACTGCCTCAAACAAGTGGCCTCTTGTGGCCAAGAATCTCTGTCTTTTAATTCTCTTTGACGCCCCTCCAATCTGGTTTTTCTTTACTTTTCTCCACTGAAAGTGCTCTCACCAAAACCTTTGTCTTCACCGCTAAAAAAGGTATTTTTTTAAACTTCTGGCTAACTATTTTTACCTCAGGAAAGCTCACACAAGTTATAGTAAAAACAAGGCACTATACTTGTACCAAAACTAGATGAGGTCAACCCCAGGTAGGTGGTGGAGTGTGGACCTTGCCTTTACCTTGAGGTAAAAAAAATACACCATTTTTTTAGCAGTGAAGACGTGGCCAAAAATCTGCTGTCAGAGAGTCAAGATAATGGCCCTTTTCCCATCATTCTTCCCACCACCTTTGCTATTGTCAGTGTTTCCTTCTTGGGCTTCTTTTCTCAGGGCCCTCCTGATTTTTATCTTTGCAAACCCCTTCTGAGTGCTCTTCAAGGATCTCTTTAAGGCCGCCACCTTTCTCCTGTCAGAGACTCCCAGGGCTCCATCCTAGGTCCATTGCTCTTTTTCATTCTACTCTCTCCCCCCATCCCCTGAATCACCTCATTTACTCCAGCACTAAAGACTCCCAAATCTATTTCTCAGCGCTTATTCATCCCCTCCAGCATTCCCTACTTACCCAAGGTCCAATCACTTTTCTCCACTTGTCTCAGATGCTTCTATCTCAAGGTCAACTTATCCACAGATGAACTTATCTTTCCTTTTAAATTCTCTCCTTTACTCCCCTTCTCTGTTACTGTCAGCACTACCATTCATTCTGTGCAGGTTCAGCCTTTTCTTTTTACCCCTCACATCCAGATTCTCGCCAGATCTTTCTGTGTGCTACAGTTGAACATCTCTCACATTTGCCCCCTCCTTTTCAGCTCAGGAAGCAGTATGTTAGTCTAGGAGACTCTAGGCCTCAATTACCTCTTAGCCTGACCAATGCATCTTCTTGCCTTCCACTCTCCATCTTTCCTCATTCCAGTTCATCCAAGGCACTGCTGCAAAAATCATCATCCTCCCTCCCTCCCTGCTCTGGCTTCTTTAATTTCATCTGTAGCTGCTACTTACTTGCCACTTCAGTTTACGTTGCCCCTCCTCCTTTCAACATACACCATCTCTGCATTTAGTTGTATCTTAGCCCTCATCCCTTCCATTGAGACATTTTGGAAAGCTGGGGAAACCCAAAACAGACAAAACCAATTTAAATTGTTTCTTTCTAAAACCAAATTACAGAGGTAAATTTAGAGACATGGGGGTTGGGAAGCTCTCAGGAAAGTGAACAAAGAAGGTTAGAAACTAAAAGTGCATTGCCACTGTTGCCCTCACAGCTTTAAAGCATACTGTGAAATGAAAACCAGACTTGCAAATGAATGTGCATCTGCATGCAATCACATGCATATATTTGCCCATGTCTCACTCATACAATACAGGCATCATCCAGGGTGTGTGCACATCACCACTGAGGTGTATAACTATCCACGTGCCAATAGCTGATCTGTATTCACATAAATCAGGCATGCACAAATGCGTGCAATTGCATGTATATGACTTTTAAAATCAGGTCCTAAATGTCCAGCTTTCTGAAGGATGTATTATTGTGAAATAACTTACTTAGCACTTAAATAATGCTTTAAGGGTTTAAAGCATTGTACAAATATTTAACGAGTTAATCTCACAAATTCACTGCAGGGTTGGAAAGTAGTATTATCCCTATTCTTACAAATGGGAAAACTGAGGCAGAAAAATTAAGTGACTTATTCAGTTGTCATCATTACAAATCTGTTCTTCAAAAAAAGAAAAAAATGATACACACCAGTCTTTCAACTGTAGCGCCCCAGTTTGGTCTAGATAAACTGACAAGATGCTCAAGAAGAAGCTGACAATCAAGGCTCTATAAAAGGGATTATAATAGCAATAACACACATTATTTACTCCAGGCTTTACCAGCTGTATAATGACTAGCTAGAGGGTTAAGGGAACATAGCATTATCTAATGAGTGACCATGCCAAACATTACAGGCTAATTATAGTATATTATTCTCTTTCACCCCTCCCCCATGCCAATAATCCATATTGCTTTCTGGCTTCAATGAGGTAATTAGACCACTATTATCTCATGCTTTAAAATGTGTAGAAATGAAAGCTCTCTTTGTGAAATGTTTTCCAGTTTGACACTATGATTTCTAATTGCCCATACTTCCAGGAAAAGTAGAGCTATTTCATACTAAAAATAACCTATTTACAATAGCACTTTGCTGTACATAACTGTGCCATCCGAGTTTATTTTTTAATCTATGTGTACTATGTTCATGTTTGTTCATACATTCCTAGTTCAGAACAGAACATTGTGATCTCCTGTATTATATCTGCCATAGAACACACCCAAAATAATTCCTAGAACCTCTTTTAGAAAAACATCCAATTTTGATTTAAAAATTGTCAGGATGTAGAAACAACAATGACACTTGGTAAATTGTTCCAAGGATTAATTACTTTCCCTGTTAAAAATGTATGCTTTCTTTCCAATCTAAATTTGTCTAGCTTTAACCTCTAGCCATTGGATCATGTTAAACCTTTCTCTGCTGGATTGAAGAGCCCATTATTAAGTATTTGTTCCCCATGTAGGTACTTAATCAAGTCACCCTTAACCTTATCTTTGTTAAGATAAACAGTTGGAGCTCATTGAGTCTGTCACTATAAGGCAGGTTTTCTAAACCTTTTAATCATTCTCATGGCTCTTCGTTGAACCTTCTCAAATTTATCAATGTCCTTCCTGATTGTGGGCACCAGAACTGGACAGAGTATTCCAGCAGCACTTGCACCAGTGCCAAATACAAAGGTAAAATAATCACTCCATTCCTACCTGAGAATATCGTTTTGCATCTAAGCACTGTATTAGACCTTTCGGTCACAGAATCATGCTGGGAGTTCATGTTCAGATGATTAGTCACCACACCCCCAAATGTTTTTCAGACTCACTGCTCCCTAGGATAGTTTCCTGTCCTGTAAGTACGGCCTACATTCTTTGTTCCTAGACGTACATGTTTATATTTAGCCATATTAAAATGCATATTCTTTTTTTACAAGCAGATTACCAAGAGATCCAGATTGCTCTGTATCAGCGACCTGCCTTCTTTCATTATTTCAATGGGGTTTAAAATAAGTCATAAAACATGATAAAAGACCTTTTAAAATATACTGTTGACTCATATTGCATAGTATCTTAAAGTGAACACACTGGAGTTTAAAACATACTAATGTGTGTACTCTCTGCTACATTTTACATGTATCTTTTTCCCTATGGGTGTCACATTATTAGAAGACCCCTGTCCATTGACTGAAACTTCATCTCTTTTGGGATCTGATCTCTAGTCTCCTGACAAATATACTCCTCCAGGATATCCTGTGCTATCAAATATGGCACATGACAGTCTGTGTCTGACAATTTTCTGGAGACCACCGAGGAATATTTGTGGATTTTAAATTTAGAGGATTCTGAGAGGGGGAAAAAGTCCAATGGCTTCCAACTCTACTTTGATGCAAATGTCTGTCCAGCATGTGGCTGCAGTTAAAAACAAACACAGCCCTTCTGCTTATCCCCAACAAAACATGACCAAACAAAAAACAGGGTGCTCGGTTGTATTAAAAAACTCAAAGGCCCAAAAGTGACTAGTGATTTTTGGGTGCCTAATTTGACACTTTGAAGAAGGGCTGATATTCAGGAAGTGCTGTGCACCTACTCTCTGAATATCAGGCCCTTTTACTGTGTCTCAAATTGGGCTCCCAAAAATGGGGGAACTCAGAGTCACTAGTCACTTCTGAACACTTGATTCAAAAGTACAGAACACATTCTAATGACAATATATTGAATAATGGTGCACCCTCATACAGACCACTATAAAATACTGGTGACTGAAAAGCTTCAGAGAAGTGCAGCAATGGCTAGATGTCTGATGTGGATTACATGAAGAGGGATTGTAATGTTTAGGATTATTTAGATTTGACAAAAGATGTGTCAGAGAGGATTTAACTGAGGTAGTGTCTTGTAATACAAGAATAAGAGGTCACTCACTTGGGATACTGACTGGCAAATGTGAAAGAATAAAAATTCACACTATAGTCCACTTTATGTATTCAGTCTTTATACTTCAGGCTCAGGCTTTCCTTTATCGAAATCCGCTGACTCTATCAAGTTATTTTTAACATCTGGCAACATCTGGGTTCCATTGTGCAAGGCCCTGTACATACACAGAGACAGTCCCTGTCCCAAGGAGCTTAGACAGAAAAAGAGTGGGAGAAAGGATGTTTAATTATCCCATTTTTTTTAAAAGGGGAACTAAGGCACAAAGTCACTGAGGAAATCTGGTAGAGCTCGGAATTGAACCCAGATCTCCAGAGTCCTAACCCTTTTGTTTTTACTTCAAGACCATTCTTTTCTCTTCTGAGTTCTCATAAGCACAGTTAATTTTGCTCTTCAAACATTATCAAGTATTTGATTGGGATCACAATGCCTCTAGCAGCACATTGCACTGGAATCAAAATACAAATAAGGTTTACATTAAAACATTAAATGATCTTTACATTAAAATGTATTAAGACAAAATATTGTACAGTGAGCTGGAAATCAGATACTTTGGATTCTGTTGCCACTTCTGTAAAATAGCTTCTGTCTGGACTTTAAATCACAGAATCTCTGTGAAAACTGAGGATAACAAAACAAAACCTCTGAGTGAGGTGAGAGTTAATGGTTTAATGTTTGCAAAACGCTTAGAGATTCCTAGATTAAGGGTGCTATAGAAATGCCAAATACTAATTTAATAATTATAGTTAATTGATTTAATCCCAATTGACCGCCTTGGGTGACATTGGTCAAAATGAGGAGCACACAATTGAAAGTCTGTCTGGTTTGGGCAGCACTGATATATGGGCTTCTTTCATGGATTCTGGGGCACTGTTGCTGATATATATTTTGTGTATACAGCTTTAAGAAACTTGATTAACCCTCCTGAAAGACATGGTGTTTTGCCAGATTTCATATCCCTTATAGTTTTTTTCTCTGAAAGGGCCCTCAACTCTCCTTAGCACCTCACAGGATCAAGCTCTCATTTTATTTTTCTTCATTTCTTTTTATCGTCATCTTTAACTCTAGCATAACGTCACCCCTTCCATGTTACTGAAGGGCTGGGTGAAGAAAGAGGAATGGACTCTGACATGCTAAAACGTCCTATGAATTACACCTCCCAAGTCTGGCTAACATTCAATACTGTTTGACATACTACATTTCTGAGTCTAAACAATGAAGTGTAATGTAAGAAAATAAGCTCAACTGTTTGAAATGTTTTCAATTTCCTGGCACTGTTTACAGATAATTTTTTGGCTTTCCTGCTGTGAAAAGGGAAATGTAAATTCTACTCTCTGTCCCAGTGGACTGAGGTAGTGAAAGCTAATCTTTAGTCCTGTGGGAATGATTTGCAAGCAGGGTTTTCCCACTATAATGCTACACTTCAAACACGATTATAACATCTAATGAACTGCAACTAATGTAATTTTGAAAATCTTCACAGCTAATGAAAAACAAGTCTTTTCCCTCCAGATTTCATTGGGATATTTTGTTTATACACTATGGAAAAAAGACTCTCCGTAAGGCAATGTATGAAAACTTAGTTTTCAATTTTTGTAAACTCAATCGTCTGACATTTTTCTCCAGATCTTTCCTGACACCAGGAAATTCACAAATCATGAATGGATCTGTGGTTAAGAACCATGCTAGGAATATCTGCATAAGAAAATGGTCTTCACAAAGAAAATAATGTCACTTGTTATTCAAAGATAAATATTTAACTTACCTGTCATGGACTAGCACTTTATCATCTGCAGATATGTGTAAAAAGGATCATTTCTTTCAATAGGATCAAATTCTGCCCTCATATGAACATATTGCTCTCCTGGACGCTAATAAAGGCCAAACACATTTGCCTGAATGCAGAAGTATGCCCGCAGCTTGAGATCTTTAATTTGAAAATGAACAGCCTAGTGACTGAAAATGCCAGTTTTCTTTCTTCAGCCTTCACTCTTCTCACTGGCTATCAGCAATGATTCTGCCCCAATTTAAGTTTATTGTAGGATGTGACTTATCTGCTGGGATGTTTAGTTCCAGAGGGGTAGCCATGTTAGTCTGTATAACTCTGTCTCTCTACTCCACCACTTTATTATCTGCATTTGTATAGCTCACAGACCTCCCAGTGTGCTAGGCATTGTACAAACAAATAGAATACACTGTCCCGGCCATGAAGAGTTTACAATCAAATTAAAGATAGGATCTGACAAATTACAGTGACAAACTACAGATGGGATAGAGAAGGGAGGCCAAGCGTATCAGTAACAACATCACATAACTAAATAGGCCAACAATGCATCCAATGAGTTGGTTACAAATCATTTACATTTTTTAAAAATTTCTGACCTGTCATTTGGGTTTTTTTTTTTTTTTTTTTTTTTTTTTGTGTGTGTAGTTATCTCCACATGTGGATTCTGAGCAGAGATTTGAAAGAAAGAGAGTACTGAAATACTGAATCAGATACAGTGTAACAGTTCTAGAGGGACAGGAGGCAGAGGCAAAGTGGATCAGATTAAAGGAAGAACAGCTCCATGATGGTTAGAGAGGAGAAGATGTCAGTAGATTTGAAATCTTTATATATTTAAATGTGGCAAATAAAATATATGTATTTTTATACTGGAGGTGATAGGGATATCATGCTTTCACCTATGCAGACAAATATAAACACACCACACACACGCCATTCATAAAAGGCCTGCATATACTTTCACATGCTCTACAAAAACAGTTATCCTTGTCTTCAAGGTCCTTCATAACCAGGACCCATCTAATTTGGTAATCTTATCTCTTTGTATAAACATCATTCACTCCGTCATCTGCCAGTTCTGCCTACTTTCATCCCTCCCACCATTTCCTTCTGTATTAAAGGTCAAACCTTTGCTACCATTGCACCGCAGCTATTTGGAGCGGTTTACCAGTCTCCCTCTATCTATCTCACTGATTGTTTTATACCTTTTATAAACAGAACACTCAAACCATAACTCTTCTATGATGCTATATATATAAACTGGTGGGAAGTATTTTTGGGATGGTCCCCTATGGCAACAGGATTCTTTAATACAATCCTACATCTTGTTGTAATAGTCTTAGCATTTCAGACTGTGATGGCAATGATGTTTATTGTACCGGTATGCTGGATCAAACAAAAATTTAGGTAGCTAAGACATGCACAGTCCACAAGTATTAAAAGAAACCATGATGGCACAGAAGAAAGTGTAGCATTGGTGAGAATCAAGGATGGTGAGGAATTTTGTCAGTAAGAAGAGGTATCTGCTTAGTCTCATGAGAGAGCCTTGAGCCAATACTGAACAAAACCAAACATCCACTGTAATCATCAAATTAATAAGCACTGGGTTGATAAAAAAGTATATCCAGCCAATGAGGAGAGGACTGATACAAGAGATTTTTAAGCTGCTCTAGTCTATGTAAGGAGATCAGCACTAGAGACAGCATTTAGCCACATAGGTGAAAAGCAGAAAGAGAAAGGGGGAGAAAACATCGTGGATTTTATCTGTACTAATTAAATTATCAAAAGTAGTGACATTATCATAATGTTTAGACATGAATAAAAATATAATTAGTATTAGGTTTAAGGCTTTTGATAAGTAGTAAATAATGATAATTTAGAGTAAGTTTTAGCTAGAAACCAAAAAATCCACCATTTTAGATTTCTAGCTAAAACTTACTCTAAATTATCATTATTTACTACTTATCAAATGATGTCATGCTAAGAGAGAAAGAGAAAGAGAAAGAAAATGGAGGTGTTAAAAAACTGACCAATCGCAGAAAGATAGACTGGGATAAAATAAAGGTCACTCCTAATACCTGAAGGGAGGGGCCAGTTAGGAGGGAAGGAGGATCTCAAGGATGTCCATGTTGGAGTAAACAAGTGAAACTAATTAGCATATCAGACAACTGATTGGTTGAAAATGATATCACCCTTGGGAGGGGAAGATGAGGTTGACTGACATTAAGAAAGCGACCCATCAGGAAAGGGCAAAAATCATATATAAGGCAGAGAGCTGACAAGCTTGGGTGTGGGTGACTAGATGATCAGAGGAGGGAAAGGGGAGCAGGAGCAGCACCACCACAGACAGAACAGAAGGACCTAGACAAGACAGAGAGATTTGACCAAGAAGAAGGAGAGTAAACATGACTCTTCTAAATATAAGGAATGTATGGGTATGATTGTAAATAAAACTGGATGCTTGTGTTTGAATGACCTCCTACCCCACCCATTCTATGACTGCCCAATCAACACTCATAGAACTTTAATTTGTAGCAATATTATTAAGTGTGTGATATTTAATGTTACTGTATACATATGTATAAGGGAATTGTATGCTATATTGTAATACATTTGGTGTTCTAATACAACATTGTATTAAGGCTTTATACATATGTATGCTGGGTTTATGGTGTCTTTTATTGTCCCAAGTGGCTTATTTCATTTGTGACAGTGATTTTCAATTTAAATTGTATTAGAATTAGCATTTAATAAAGAGATGTTTTGTTTCCAAAAAAATTATTGTCTAAATGTCAATCCTTCTCCCAAGGATAAACTGAGGCAGGCAGGTCTAGAAAGTTTCCAAAGGTTTAAAAGGGAACCCATGGTGAACCCTTGTGACTCCCTAGGCAGACAACCTCCTGTTACCTGCTTATAGAATTAAGGCTTATGATTGATCCATTAGCACACTTAAGACATTATAGTGTCTCTCAGATCCAAATTATGGGGTAACAACTCTACTGCAGTCACCTACTTTATGTTTTTACTATAAAATTTTTCAGAATTGTCCATTGTTGCAGCTTCTGTATAATGGAAGATACTTGTATGAACACATACAATTATTAATAGAGATACCAAATCTTATTTATTTCTTTTTTTAGTTTTTTTTTTCTTAATTATATTTTAAAAATTTCTTTCTTTTCTTACTCTCGTGGATCTAGCTAAGACTGTCTACAAAGAGTAGGAATAATGGTAGTGTTTAATATATTAGTGCGTTGGAAAAAGGAAACCAATAAGCTGATGCAATCTGCAGAGGACACAAATTATGTAGGTTAGTTACGATTACAGAAGATTGTAAGGAATTTAGAGGGGCCTAAGCAAGCCACATGAATTGGACATCACAATGGCATATGAAATTCGGTGTTGACAAAAGCAGAGCAATGCACATTGGAAGGAATAATCTGAACTGTTTATGTGTCTTACTGGGTTCTAAATGTGCTGTATTATGAAGAAGAAATGAGCATCACTGAACAGCCAAATGAATGTCTCCACTCAATGCACAGCAGTCATAAAGAAGCCAACAAAATGTTAGGATGTTCAAGAGTGAGGAAGAAAAATATGTAGAGAATATTAATGCCATTAAATCATATGCCCACATCTTGAAAACACTGTTCTGTTCTAGTCACCTCATCTTAGAAATTATATAACAAAGTTAGGGGTTCAGGGACAGATAATGACTAGGGGCATGTAAAAAAACCCTCTCCTATGAAATGATTTGAAATAACTGGGACTATTTTCCAGCTCTAAAGGAGACAAATAAGAGTGGACACAATAAAAGAATACAAAATAATGACCTGTAGTAAAATACCTAGCTCTTACATAGTGCTTTTGATCCATAGATCTCAAAGCACTTTACAAAAGGAGGCTACAAGGTAGATCAGGAACTTCTATAGACCCTTTCCCACAACACAAGAAGAGGATGGTCAATTAAATTGAAAGGTGGCAAATCAAAACTGATAATAGAAAATATTATTTTTAAACACAACACATAATTAGTCAGTGGAACGCATGGTCACAAGATATCATTTAAGCCAGGAACTGATCAGGATTCAAAAACAGATTTTTAAAAATATGTAGGGACAACAAGAATACCCAGAGTTACAGTAGATATTAAAAAGTTTTGGAAGGTAAATTCTTTTTCTGTAAGACATGAGCCAACCTCTGTTTCTGATTGGGAGGGTAAACTTTCCCTGGGAACTGGTTATCCCTATTGACACCTATTGTAGTATGGTTTTATTTATTTGTTTTATCTTCCTCTGAAGTCCAGGTGGAAACATACCTGAAACCCATTTAGAAAAGTGCTGGCCTCTTTATAAATCAGCCCACGGCTCTTTTAAAATGTCTTTTTTTTTTACATTTTCTACTACTACAATACTACATTTGTGGGGAATTTTTGGGCCAAATTCTGCTCTCAGTTACCCTGGTGAAACTCCACTGGCTTCAATGGAGTTGGACTGTTGTAATTAGAGCAGAATTTGGCCCTCTGTTTAATTGTGTGACTGTATCTGTTTCCCTTGATGCAGTAAAGCATACATTTGCTTGCTTGCTAAAATATTAAGTCTGAAATAGAGGTACTTGCCCAACTTGTTAAAAATGGCAAAGAATAATGTAGCCTTTTTACAAAGAGTAGTACCGCAAAGCTGCAAAGTCAAGGGAAAATTCAGCAACTTTAGAAACGGCAAGAAATATTCACATCACAACTGAAAGTTTCATGGAGTTTCAGAATTATTGCTGAAACCCTAAGCACCTTACTGAGGCAAAACTCCTTTTTCTTTAGTATTTAGGCCATGCTATGGAAATATGAAGTGCTCTGTTAGTGCTAATCATTAATTATCTTTATTTTGTGAAGATAATTTGAAGGCAATCTTCAAGGGGAGTTTGCTGAGAAAAGACTTCAGTAAGTAGAATAGGCTGAAGTAAGTCTATTATACTTTTGTATACTAAATAGGATCTAAACAAAGTGGGAATTATGTAGAGTTTAAAATAGAAATTGCCTTTGTATTGGCAGTCTTATGGCAACGTTACTTACATCATATTTGCCTTTAGCTCTCAGCAGGCATGTGCTGCTGCATATCGTGTAAAACCATCTGCTGAACAAGCAGAATCGATCTAAGTGTCTCTCCCGCTTGGTTTGTAAATTTACCTACTGTGCCTAAGTACATAACTCATTATTCAAAACAGTTAGACCTGATCTTTCCTGAGGGTGAACTAATATTCCTTATCATCCTTTAAAACAAGAGAAGATAAGACAAAGGTAAGGCATCTGAATAAGTTGTGTTGTTTGAGAGGTTTAATTTCCTGACCTAAACCAACATGCCAATTTGGGCTGCAAATCTTCTTCACAAGATAATTATAATAACTATTAATTGGCACTTCTAGAGCATCCTACATTTTCAGTGATGAATAAATATTGACGAAGCCTCACAGCAATCCCATGGGGTAGGTGAGTAAGTATACATCCTCCTTTTACATTTTGGGAAATGGATGAAAAGAATAAGGCCACAACCGGAATTAGAACTTGGGAAACTTCTGCTTCTTAGCCCCTTGCTCTATCTAAGGCCAGTTGCTAGCTGGTGTTCTTGTGCCAAATGCTGTGCGAGATGAATGATGTTTTTAGGGAATGCAGTCAAACCTTCCTTATCCAAAGCCTCATTCATTAACTAAACCTCTCAGCTATCCAGAGGTCAGATACGTCCCCTAAGGTTTGAGTTGAGTGCATAAAATAATGTATGAGAGATGTCAGTCTTCAACCTAAAGACCTACATCCTCATAAGTCTCTAGCCCTGAAGTCAGATTTCAGTGCACAGAGATTTATGCAGTGACATCTTTCTCAGTCATACTCCCGGGGAAACCAGCTCACTGCCTGTGTTTGGGGAAGCTGGCCAGAAGGCTTTGATGTTGGTGCTCATGTGAAGTAAACCCCAAGTGCTGACTTCAAAGCCTACAGAGCTGGCAGTTTGTTTATCTGAAGGTTTTGGGTGTCACTCAAACCCTACAAACAATCACAGTGCTATTGTATTAAAACTACTGCCCATTTACAAAACAAAAAACCCCACAACCAACAAAAAACCAACTGCACCAAACCTGCACAAATAACACCAGGATTAGAAACAGGACTTCATATGTGAGGAACTACTAGCCGTTAATTTGTTTAAAAATGCTGTTAAAACACTGTCTAGACAGCCATTAAGTATCCATAATGAAGGGCGATAGAAATGTGAAAGTTCAATTAGAGCTACAGAGTGTCAACAGATCATCATTTATTACAAATAATGAAACCAACCTTTAGTGTCACTAACCCACAAGAAATGCCTTAAAACAGGCAACCAACCACATATGGTGGAAGATTCTTACAAGCAATAACATCTAAAAAGATCAAGGGTGTCATTAAATAGCATTGCTTCCCTTAAATCCAGTCATCTAATTTAACTGTCCATAGGAAAGGAAGGATTAGTCATTAGTGTCTTACTTTGCTGGTTTAAAATAGTAAACACCAAAGATAGCTTTGTTCCAAGGCTTTGCTGTTAATTACCATAGCCAGTGGTGACATAGTAGACTTTCCCAAACTTAATTATTAAAAGCTTACAACATACAAGTTACAAATTCAGTGTACACAACGTAACATTAGGAATCACATTTTTTGTGTGGGAGGTTGCCCTTTGTTGAAGCCATTTGTTGTGTTGTGTCTAATGTAGACTGCAATCACTGTGTGTTTTTAGTTTTGTAAAGTGTCATGCACAGTTGTGATGTCATACCTATTTAATAAGGAGATCCTTAGAGGTTTTTAAGGTGTGGCTTGATAAAGCTCTGTGACTGGGATGATTTAGTTGGGGTTGGTCCTCCTTTGAGCAGGGGGTTGGACTAGATGACCTCCTGAGGTCCCTTCCAACCCTAATCTTCTATGATTCTATAAAATGATAATAAATTCTCAAGGTTTGAGACATACCAGGAACAAGCTGAAACTGTTTTCTTATCAGAGCTTAATTGAACCAACATCTTCTAAATATCTGGTACTCTCTCTTATGTCTCCAATCAGCATACTTTGCCTTTTAATTTAACTGCACTGACTAACTAGATCACAGTAATTTTTTTAAAAAAGGATCAAGTCAGCACAGTGACTGCATACTTTACTGACCAGCTACATCCATCACTAATCCATTCCATGGTTCATTCTCCAGCTGCAACAACTTCCAAAGCCTTTTCTGCACAAGGAGTTCTGTGCATAAGTTTTCCACTATTGATAATATCAGTACAGATAACAGGGGTTCTCAAAATTTTTTCACTGGGATCCTCTGAAAATATTTCAGGCTGTGACGACCCTCCCGTCCCAAAAAGTGACGATCCCCCAATGCCATGCCACCCTCCCTCATGTCATGACACCTTTACTTCTGCATTGCTTTCAAAGCACCCGGCCAGCAGCCACCGTTCTCTGACCACCCAGCTCTGAAGGGCTCTGGCTGTGTCAGCCATGCACAGGTCTGACAGCCACAGCCCCAGCATGTGTGGGGGTTGACAACTCGCGACCCCCCACCCAATAATAACCTCATGATCCCTTGAGGGGTCCCGACCCACAGTTTGAGAACCCCTGAACTAAACTGTTGGCAGCAATGGTGGGAGTGCTGGCACCTTAACCACTGTATTGTTTATTTGCCTGAGCAGGGTTAGGAGGCAGCAGTGACCATGAGATGGTCGAGTTCAGGATCCTGACGAAAGGAAGAAAGGAGAACAGCAGGATACGGACCATGGACTTCAGAAAAGCGGACTTTGACTCCCTCAGGGAACTGATGGGCAGGATTCCTTGGGAGGCTAATATGAAGGGGAAAGGAACCCAAGAGAGCTGGCTGTATTTTAAAGAGACCTTATTGAGGGCACAAGAGCAAACCATCCCGATGTGCAGAAAGAATAGCAAATATGGTAGGCGTCCAGCTTGGCTTAACAAAGATGTCCTTGGCGAACTTAAATGCAAAAAAGAAGCTTACAAGTGGAAGTTTGGTCAGATGACTAGGGAGGATTATAAAAACACTGCTCAAACGTGCAGGAATAAATCAGGAAGGCCAAAGCGCAATTGGAGTTGCAGCTAGCAAGGAAAGTGAAGGGGAACAAGAAGGGTTTCTACAGGCATGTGGCCAACAAGAGGCAGGTTCGGGAAAGTGTGGGCCCCTTAGAGAATGAGGGAGGCGACCTAGTGACGGAGGATGTGGAGAAAGCTGAGGTACTCAATGCCTTTTTTGCCTCTGTCTTCACAGACAAGATCAGCTCCCAGACTGCCGTACTGGGTGGCACAGAATGGGAAGGAGGCGAACATCCCGCAGTGCTGAAGGAACGGGTTCAAGACTATTTAGAAGGATTGGACATTCACAAGTCCATGGGGCCGGATGCGATGCACCCGAGGGTGCTGAGGGAGTTGGCTGAGGTGATTTCAGAGCCATTGGCTATTATCTTTGAAAGCTCGTGGCAACAGGGGGAGGTCCCTGAGGACTGGAAAAAAGCAAATATAGTGCCCATCTTCAAAAAAGGGAGGAAAGAGGATCCAGGGAACTACAGACCGGTCAGCCTCACCTCAATCCCTGGAAAAATCATGGAGCAGGTCCTTAAGGAATCCATTTTAAGGCACTTAGAAGAGAGGAAGGTGATCAGGAACAGTCAACACGGATTCACCAAGGGAAAGTCATGCCTGACAAACCTGATTGCTTTCTATGATGCGGTGACTGGCTCTGTGGATGTAGGGAAGGCGGTGGATGTGATATACCTTGACTTTAGCAAAGCTTTTGACACTGTCTCTCACAGTATTCTTATCAGCAAGTTAAAGAAGTATGGGTTGGATGAATGGACTATAAAATGGATAGAGAACTGGCTAGAGCATAGGGCTCAACGAGTAGTGATCAATGGCTCCATGTCTAGCTGGCAACCGGTCACAAGCGGAGTTCCCCAGGGGTCGGTCCTGGGGCCGGTTTTGTTCAACATCTTTATTAATGATCTGGAGGACGGGGTAGATTGCACCCTCAGCAAGTTTGCGGATGACACTAAACTGGGGGGAGTGCTAGATACCCTGCAAGGTAGGGATAGGATACAGAGTGACCTAAACAAACTGGAGGATTGGGCCAAAAGAAATCTAATGAGGTTCAACAAAGATAAATGCAGAGTCCTCCACTTAGGAAGGAAGAATCCCATGCACAGCTATAGACTGGGGACCGACGAACTGGGCAGCAGCTCTGCAGAAAGGGACCTGGGGGTAACGGTGGATAAAAAGCTGGATATGAGTCAGCAGTGTGCCCTGGTTGTCAAGAAGGCTAATGGCATATTGGGCTGCATTAGGAGGGGCATTGCCAGCAGGTTACGGGAAGTGATTATTCCCCTTTATTCGGCATTGGTGAGGCCGCATTTAGAATATTGTGTCCAGTTTCGGGCCCCCTACTACAAAAAGGATGTGGACAAGTTGGAGAGAGTCCAGCGGAAGGCAACAAAAATGATTAGGGGGCTGGAGCACAGGACTTATGAGGAGAGGCTGAGGGAACTGGGCTTGTTTAGTCTGCAAAAGAGAAGAGTGAGGGGGGATTTGATAGCGGCCTTTAACTACCTGAAAGGGGGTTCCAGGGAGGATGGGGCTAGGCTGTTCTCGGTGGTGGCAGATGACAGAACAAGGAGCAACGGTCTCAAGTTGCAGGGCGGGAGGTCTAGGTTGGACATTAGGAAAAAGTTTTTTACTAGGAGGGTGGTGAAGCACTGGAATAGGTTACCTAGGGAGGTGGTGGAATCTCCATCCTTAGAGGTTTTTAAGCTGAGGCTTGACAAAGCCCTGGTTGGGATGATATAGCTGAGGTTAGTCCTGCTTTGAGCAGGGGGTTGGACTAGATGACCTCCTGAGGTCCCTTCCAACTCTAATATTCTATGATTCTATGAAAATGCTGGTGGATGTGGCTGCTTCCTGTGCAGTTGTGCTCTCACCACTGCTGCCAACAATAGAGCTGTAACAGTGGCAACATTTGTCAATAAACCCTAACATAGATACCACTGAAGACACCAGCAACTTTTTCTGAACTCTGCAACCAGATTGTTCCAGACTGTCAGGAGGCAGCAGTGACAACTGCCACTGCTCCTACAGCCATAGTCTCCTTTCTGATAATTTTTCTTTAAAAGCTCTCAGTCAAAAATGGGGATTTATTTCTACCAGAGATATTTTTTCATGAAAATAAATGGATAGACTGGGTGGGAGCTTTGACTAGGAGTTCAGGGGAACTTAAGACTGAGTATAATCTTAGGACACTCACACTTTGAGTCAGTGGATGCTAAGATAGTGATTCTCAGTGTCTTTAGGAGAAGAGAATGCAGACTATAGGCTAGATTCTGCCTTGCTACACTGGTGTATAACTGGAGTAGCACCAATGTAGTTAGTTACACTGGTGTAACAGGGTGCACGAACCTGTTAGAAAGTGCAAGAGGGTTAAATGGATTCTGCAGATGGAGGCAGGTGACTTGTTTCCACACTTGGATATAAGGGTGGGAGTAGGTGTGACACTCTGTACCTCAGAATAGCACCATGGAACCCCCATATTCATCCCTGTCATGTGACTGTGATGTTTTATGCAGAGTATACCTTCTAAGGTACCATTTTAAAAGTCTTGATCTGTTGAACATTAACATCCTGTTGTATTGTATACACTATCATTGTATGAGAAGTTATGAAGTACTGCTATTATGTGTAACTGAAATACATTGTGAGGTTGGGAAACGCCCACAGCCAGACTTTCAGTAAGGACAAAGTAAGGACAAAGGAGCACCCCTCACTGGCCAGACGGGTGTTGATGGTTCATCAAAATAGAATCTACTACCCCAGAGCCTCCTTAGAGAAGGCATGTATGCAATGGAGACTGCTTGACCAGTGGAGACTGCCTCGGGTTACAGTGGATAAAAAGCTGGATATGGGTCAGCAGTGTACCCTGGTTGCCAAGAAGGCTAATAGCATATTGGGCTGCATTAGTAGGAGCATTGCCAACAGATCACGGGAAGTGATTATTCCCCTCTATTTGGCATTGGCGAGGCCGCATTTGGAGTATTGTGTCCAGTTTTGGGCCCCCCACTACAAAAAGGATGTGGACAAGTTGGAGAGAGTCCAGCGGAGGGCAACAAAAATGATTAGGGGGCTGGAGCACAAGACTTATGAGGAGAGGCTGAGGGAACTAGGTTTGTTTAGTCTGCAAAGGAGAAGAGTGAGGGAGGATTTGATAGCAGCCTCTAAGTACTTGAAAGGGGGTTCCAGGGAGGATGGAGCTAGGCTGTTCTCAGTGGTGGCAGATGACAGAACAAGGAGCAACGGTCTCAAATTGCAGTGGGAGAGACTAGGTTGGACATTAGGAAAAACTTTTTCACTAGGAGGGTGGTGAAGCACTGGAATGGGTTACCTAGAGAGATGGTGGAATCTCCATCTTTAGAGGTTTTTAAGCTGCGGCTTGACAAAACCCTCGCTGGGAATATTTAGCTGAGATTAGTCCTGCTTTGAGCAGGGGGTTGGACTAGATGACCTCCTGAGGTCCCTTCCAGCTCTATGATTCTATGATTCTATGACCCCACATCACAGCAAGGATCTTTCTAGCAGCTGGAAGAAGGTATAAAATGAGAGACAGTGACATCATCACTTGTCCTTTCTCCCTTCTCCCCCCATTCAACACCTGGAAGAATGCCTGGAAGAAAAAAACTTTGAACTGGGGAAGGGTGGTCCCAGGCTGGAAAGGGGTCTAGTTTGTGTATTGAGGAACTATAAACTGATTGTACCATCTGTTAGGGTGAAACTCTTTGATTCAAATCTTGCTGCGTCTGTTTAAGTTAGAATTTAGCCTGCAAATTTATTTTTGTTTCTTAAGTAATCAACTCCAATCTCTATGCCTGCTACTTATAATCACTTCATCACTTCTGTAGTTAATAAATCTGTTTTATGTCTTACCTAAAATAGTGTGTGTTGGTTGAGGTGCGTGGGAAATCTCAGCTCAGATTACAAAGGCTATTGTGTATCCATTCCACACTGAGGAAGGGGCGAACTACTTAATGAACTTGAGCTGCCCAAGAGAGTCTTGAGCAGTGTAAGACGGTACAATTCTGGGGTGTATGTCTGGAGCCTCACTATTGATGGTTCGTGAGTGGCTGGGACATCATTCATGTAACACAGTACTGGGTGTGTCCTGCCTGAGGATGGCTGTGTAAGTGCAATGCCTGTCAGAGGTTTGTAGTTTGACTGTAGCATCACAATGTGAGGGACTGCGCAGGCAGGTGGGTTTGGAGGACTCAGCAATCCCACAGTTCAGATTGCACCACAGGGACCTCATCACAGTGGTACAGAAAACAGGGTGAAAGGCACAGCTTCTTGTTCTGAGTGAGATCTGCTCTTCACACACTAGTGTAGAGTTTTTAAGAGAGATTTTAAGTATGGTAGCTGAAAACAGTTAAAGAGAAGGTTACCAGTTTGTTATTTTCTGTTTGCTTATTTTGGGAAAGGGAAGTAGGAACAGAAAAAGCAGACAGACGGGGGAGAGCAATTCAGTTGCAAAGATAGATCTGTTCAGACTGCAGGTGGCACAAGGAGAGAAAGAACATCAGCAAATCTTGGTATTAAAGGAACTGGAAATAGGGGCCCACAAGCAAGCTGAGGAGTTAGCACATCAGCGCGCCCTAGAGCTGAAAAGCCCAGGAAGCTAAGCCCCAGAAACTAGTCATGGAGGAGAAGGAAAGAGAGTGGAGACACCAACTGGACTTGCTAGAAAAGCAGAATCAGAACCCTCCCACATCATTGATTCCCATCTCTCCAAAAATCCACAAATGGGAACAACTGTGTCCTGCATACAAAGAGGCAGATGATGTTGCAGAATATTTTACTACTTTTGAGAGGCTGTGTGTGATTCATCTGATTCCAGAGGACAAGAAAATCCCCACTTTGGTTGCAAAGTTAATTGATAAAGCTCTGGATACATTCACTGAAATGCCAATTTAGGATGCTTTATTGTAAATTCAAAGAAACAGTTTCGAAACAATTTCAGATTACCCCTAAAACATATAGGATGAAATTTAGAAATCTTCAGAGGGGTGCTGGTCTGAGTACTGGGGAATAGGTGAACAGGATGAAAGATCTGATGGGAAAATGGTTGAAGGGAAAAGAGGTTGAATGTTTTGAAGAAATACTTAACCTTGCTGCTCAGGAGCATTTCTTAAGCATAAATAAAGATGATGTGAAACAGTGTCTATGGGACAAAACTGTGGAAACTGTGGATGAGATGGCATCTCTAGTTGATGCCTTTGAGCAGACCCAGGCATCTACTGAAAGTTAACCACAGAAAGAGGGATTTAAACCTAGTGAGAAGCAGGGTTCCCGTTTTACCCCAGGGGAAAAAAGAGGTTGGCTGAGAGGTTGGGCACTCACCTCCCCAAAACCATTCCTCTAAACCCCATTCCAAATCTCCTGTACAAACAGAAGCACCCAAAAGGTGCTAAAACTGTAATTCCACTGAGGAACAAATGCCCTGTGCTGAGAGGAGGCAGGCAACAAACAGCTCATGTTAATGCTGCTGTCTTCAACACGGAAACCTTTTAGGCCATTGATACTTATCATATTGGTTTTGTGGGATTAGCCTCTGCAGAACCAGACATGGAGCACATAAAGGTTGTCAAGATTAATGGCAGGAATACTTAGAATGGGAGGTGGATACAGGTGCAGAGATTTCTGTGGTTAAGCAGAATATAATTCAAGAAGGTGACATACTGCCAGGTCAGATGGCAGAGCTTTTATTAGTAGGAGGTATCAGGATTCTTGTGCCTTTAGCCAAAATGCACATAGAAATGAATTGTTTAGAAAATGTATTACAGGTGGGAGTAGTGGGTGATATTCCCATTGACATGCTTTTTGGGAATTATTTTTTCTGGGCTGTTGAGGTATTTGCCCGCAGCAAGGAGTATTATGCTGTGACCCGAGAGAGAAAGGGTAAAGTCCCAGGAACAGCTGAAGGAAAGGGAGAAAGTCTCTTGATTCCTCTGCAGCAGGGAGAGCAGCATGCTTCCAGGTGTCTGGGAGGTTGACACCGGCTCCTGCATTGCAGCTGAAGGCACTGCCTTCTCAGGAAGGAAGGGGGTGGAGTGCCTGTCACTGAGAAAACTGTCCATGCTGCAGCTGAACAAGAGACAGATCCCACTCTAGAGAGCACAGAGAGATGTGTTCTAGAGGGGGGCCCAGAGAAGGAAACTGGGGAAAGAATAGTGGGAGTATATGAATGTCTCCTTACTGGTCACTTGGATGAGGGACTGCCCAGACCAGTGGATTTGGAGGGCTCAGTGATCCCACAGTCCAGTGTGCACGCCGGGCACCCTCTCATGTAGGTCTCTGAAGAAAGAAGATCTAGAGTGTGGGCTAAGCAGACCTGAAAAGCTGCCAAGCCTGGGGCGATATCACCTGATCTTTGTTCTTATTTTTCTTTGCTAACAAAGCCAAAACCCAGGAAGGAGCAAATTGGATTTTACATATTGTGTGGTCTATTTGTAGGGCAAGTTGGGATATGCACCTGTTCATGCAGAGATAATAATTTGGCCCAAAATAGCTGTACACCCTGCAGAAACATTGCTCTGTAATAGCATCTGTTCACCCTCTGAACACATGCAGATGCTGTAAAATCACAAGGATTTATCTTGGTATTATGAGTAAAATCACAGTCCTGAACAGGATGGGAAAAATCACCAGCATCCAGTGTTGGACTGGATTGGTCAGATAACTGATGTGGTAGAGATGCAAATTCCTTTGGATTCACCCATAGTCAGGATGATTGAGTAAGAGCGCATACATACTTAGAATGTCTGGAACGCTTTACCACAAAAATGACACATTATAAAATGCATAAAGAGCTCCAGTAAAGTAGCTTTTAAATAAACTAGCCCATTACTTTCTATTGTTTTTTACCACAAATCTTTAAAAAAATCAGGTTTCCTGGAAGTATTACCATTGAGAGAGCAAACTCTGTGACTTCTGAGATGTTAGACCACATCAAAGGCACTGAAGAAATCCAAGAATTATTTTAAGCAGTGGCTGATAGACCTTTTGGGGGACAAGCTGGTATCTAGCAGAGTGCTCATGACTATAATACAATATAGATTTTTAAAAACATTTATCATTACACAAGTGGCACAGAGTGCTAATCAAAACATGAACTATTATGTTCACTCAAATGGGGTTTCTCAGCAACAAAACAGGCTGGCAGTTACGCCAAATCAGATTGCCAGTCATCTGTTGACGGTCGCCAAAGCTCCTGTTGACAGAGTTGTCAAATGTCAGGTACATGACGAGTGGCAGCGTATCCTAAGGAGTAATCCAGCCAATAGTAAGATGGAGCCATTCACTAGTCTGGAATTGGAGAATGTGCTGAAGGATTTACAAATGGGTACAGCTACTGGATTTAACAGAATTGCACCTGAATTCATAAAACAGCTGGGTTCTCGCGCTCGGGAATGGCTCGTTCAGTTTCTCAACAGAGTTCTGCTGAAATACAGACTGTCTAGAACCTGGCACCAAGCCTCGCTGAAACCTTGGAAAGATCCACACTTGCCTTTGAGCTACAGACCAATTTCTCTTCTAAACGTCTGCTTTAAGGTGCTTGAGCATCTGATTTTGCAAAGCATTTCACTATCTGTGGAAGGCGTGCTGGCACCAGAGCAGGCTGGTTTTCACCAGGGTCATAGTACATGTGATCAAGTGCTGGCACTTACAACTTTAATTGAAAATGGATTCTAACTGTAGTGAGTACAAAACCTAAGTAATGTAGTCATAAGGCCTGTAAAACAGGCTAAGGCCTAAGTGGAAAAAGCCGAGTGAACAGGAGTATAAAGGGAAAAAAACAAGTTAACTGAAATTGGCACAGGAAAGTGCTGATACTGCAAGCATATACATTGCCAAAATATTACTAAAATGTAAATTATGTAGCAGGTGTAGGAGGCACCAAGATACCAAAGAGAACTAACTCCCTAAAATGACACTTTGATGAATAGAAATGATTAAAAGGTGATAAATGGAGTTGTTTTGCCCAAATCAGCCAATTAATGGAAAAAGGTGGTATTAGACTACGTCAAGAGGGTGGCAACTACCTACGTCAAAGGGGACAGAACAAAATTGTATGCAACAATGTATAAAAGAGGGTGTCAGAGGGAACAACGTCGTCTGGTCTAGGGGATAATGGAAAGTCCTGCCGTTGGGCCGTGTAATGCCGCCTATACAAAACTGACCCAGAAATACTCTGTAGGTCACTTCTCATTGCGCCGCACACAATAAACCTGGCCTGGGTGCCTTCATTGCTCAGCTAATCCGTGGTCGTGTCGATTCATTCGATCGTGAGAGCTGTCTCGGTTTCCTAATCAGAGCTGGGATAGCATCCGCACAGGGACACACGCACGCAGCCTACACTGATAAACACCGGTGGCCAACACACCGTACCACACTAACATAAGCTGAAGTTTTCAGTTTTCCTTGACCTGACCTGGCATACGATACAGCTTGACACACAGGCCTTTTGGTGAAATTGTGTAGAACTATGCCAAGCTAATTAGTATATGCAATGGCGCTGTTTTTGATAAATCACCATTTCCGTGTGCATATTGGTGATAGAACAAAGGGTTGGAGGCACCAGAAGAATGGCCTCCTGCAAGGATCAGTTTTATCTCCATCGTTATTCAACTTATATTTGAATGACCTACCATATGTTGGGTCTTGCAAATTTGTTTATGCAGACTACATATTCATCAGCACTCAGCCACTCTCTTTTGACATACTTGAGAGTATTCTGAATGCAAATATGGTGGCTATGGCCAATTATTGTTGTTGGCGGCGCCTGATACCAAGCAGAAGTAAGACTGTGTCGAGTGTCTTTCATTTACATCTTGCACAAGTGGACAGAGAGCTAAATATAGTTCTCAATGGTCAGTGAATAAAGCATGATTCATACCTGGTCTATCTAGGTATCACTTCAGATAGAACTTTCACATATTGTTACCATCTTACAAAGACATCAACGAAGGTCAAAACGAGCAACAAGCTGCTTGGAAAATTGGCCGGAATGACATGGGACGCCAATGCCCAAACGTTATGTACTTCAGCCTTGGCGCTCTGTCATTCAGCAGCAGAGTACTGTGCTCCAGTATGGGATTGCTCGTCTCACACAAAGATGATCAATGTACAACTTAATTTCACCATGAATATTATTTCAAGCACACTTAAATCTACTCCTCTACCACAGTTACCGGTTCTCTGAAATAGTGCTCCGCCAGTGTTCTCTGAGAGGAAAGTGTAGTAAAGCTCATGACAAAATTGTGTGATATGCCACATATAACATGTATGTTAATTAAAGATTTGTTTAATCCACCACATGGTTATCTGCTCTCACAGCGCCTGTTGTGGATAAGTTTACCGAGTGAGGGATTTATGGTAGAGGACATGTGGCAAGCTTTGTGGTCTGCAGAGAAAGTGACAAATTATCTTGTCTCGGATCCCACTCAACATCAACCTGGATTTAATTTACCACGAAGGTAATGGAGCCTTCGGTATCAGTTTCATATCGGACGTGGAATTTGTACTGCAGCAGAATTTCAGTGGCGTTTTAGAGATGGTCCACTCTGTCAATGTGGGCAGCCACAAACCATGACACACATTGTTAAGAACTGCAAAATGACAACTTCCTGGATGTCTTCATGCCTTGAACATGGCTGATAAGAACGCTGTAGCTTGGCTTGACTGCAGACTGCGTATGCCAAATAATATAAATAACAACATCTCTGTAATGCTACTAAATGGAATCAACTGTATTAAACCAGACAATCTACAGGAAAAAAGAGAAATAGCAAACAATATGCTAAAACTGAAGATTCTTTTAGTCTGCTATAAATTGATCTACTATCCACAGTATCCCAAGGTAAACTGCATTTCTGTTATCCATTTGTTGAACCTCAGCATAAAACCAGAAATGTTGCTCCTGTTTACAAACACAGATTAAACAGAGCCCCAATTTACTTCCACAGCTGCTTGTCTGGCATCCGTTCTGAAGTGGGATAACCATGGGGGATAGGAAGCCACCTTTACAAGGATTACACCAGTGATAATGGGAATCCAACTTTCCTAGCTGCAATCAGGCAGGAGGTGTGTTTTTTCTTCCATATGAAAATCTTTATGGAATTTAATAAAGGATTATGCCCTTCCTTTAGAATTTGTACACCAGTCTACTGAATTCCACAGCAGGAATCTCATTCTCTATGAACTTCAGCAGGTTTGTATTTGAATTAGGCCTTATCTACATTAGAAAGGTTTACTGGTTTAACTATAAGAAAGAGGATCCAGGGAACTACAGACCCATCAGCCTCACCTCAATCCCTGGAAAAATCATGGAGCAGGTCCTCAAGGAATCCATTTTAAAGCACTTGGAAGAGAGGAAGGTGATCAGGAACAGCTAATATGGATTCATCAAGGGCAAATACTGCCTGACCAACCTGATTGCCTTCTATGAAGAGGTGACTGGCTCTGTGGATGTGCGGAAAGCGGTGGACGTGATATACCTTAGCAAAGCTTTTGCTACTGTCTCCCACAGTATTCTTATCAGCAAGTTAAAGAAGTATGGGTTGGATGAATGGACTATAAAATGGATAGAGAATTGGCTAGATCATCGGGCTCAATGGGTAGTGATCAATGGCTCCATGTCTAGCTGGCAACCGGTCACAAGCGGAGTGCTCCAGGGGTCGGTCAAACATATTCATTGATGATCTGGAGGATGGGGTAAATTGCACCCTCTGCAAGTTTGCAGATGACACTAAGCTAGGGGGAGTGGTAGATACCCTGGAAGGTAGGGATAGGATACAGAGGGACCTAAACAAATTGGAGGATTGGGCCAAAAGAAATCTGATGAAGTTCAACAAGGACAAGTGCAGAGTCCTCCACTTAGGACAGAAGAGTCCCATGCACAGCTACACACTGGGGACTGACGAGCTAGGCAGCAGTTCTGCAGAAAAGGACCTGGGGGTTACAGTGGATAAGAAGCTGGATATGAGTCAGCAATGTGCCCTGGTTGCCAAGAAGGCTAATAGCATATTGGGCTGCATTAGTAGGAGCATTACCAGCGGATCGAGGGAAGTGATTATTCCCCTCTATTCGGCATTGGTGAGGCCGCATTTAGAATATTGTGTCCAGTTTTGGGCCCCCCACTACAAAAAGGATGTGGACAAGTTGGAGAGAGTCCAGCGGAGGGCAACAAAAATGATTAGGCGGCTGGAGCACAAGACTTATAAGGATAGGCTGAGAGAACTAGGCTTGTTTAAGCTGCAAAAGAGAAGAATGAGGGGGGATTTGATAGCAGCCTTTAACTACCTGAAAGGGGGTTCCAGGGAGGATGGAGCTAGGTTGTTCTCAATGGTAGTAGATGACAGAACAAGGAGCAATGGTCTCAAGTCGCAGTGTGGGTGGTCTAGGTTGGATGTTAGGAAAAAGTTTTTCACTAGGAGGGTAGTGAAGCACTGGAATGGGTTGCCTAGTGAGGTGGTGGAATCTCCATCTTTGGAGGTTTTTAAACTGCGGCTTGACAAAGCCCTGGCTGGGATTATTTAGCTGAGGTTAGTCCTGCTTTGAGCAGGGGGTTGTACTAGATGAGCCTCCTGAGGTCCCTTCCAACTCTAATATTCTATGATTCTATACCAGCAAACCTTTTTGCTGTATCTGCTTATAGTGTTTTTTCACATGTAGGTAAACCCAGTTCCCTCCCAAAAATAAACAAAAGGATTCTTTTGCTTGTATAACTGTGTATACATTAGGTTTTTGCCAACACAGAAGTATTGTAAAGGGGAAACACAAATCATCCACCTAAATGACATTACTAAACTGGTAAAGATTTCTAGTATAGATCTGCCATTAAGGGTTGTAGCAACTACAAAAGGCAGTGCAATCCTGTTCACTCTACTTGTTGAAGGGCCAGGACCCAGCATAGCGATCTAAAGGTGAGGAGCTCACACATATGAGCTATTTCCCCACATAACTTTAACACTAATCTCAGCTTTACTGTCACAGAGAGACACAGAGAGAGTTTAGGGCCTGATCCAAAGATCACTGAGGTCAGTGAAAAAACTCTAGCTGACATCACTGGGCTTCAGATAAAGTCTTTTCTTCTTATGGTATCTACATTTTAGTGCTTTGTGATAAAAAACTGGATTCCCCACCACCATCTCTTTGGCCTAGCTAACCTTTTCCTCTGGGTTTATCAGCCTATTGCATAGCTCAGAATATATTTGCCTTCTTGCGCTTGATTACTTAGAAGACCACTTAGGTTTTATTTGTTTTGCTATGACCAGCATCTGCAGTAGGTCAGAAGTTCATCTCAATTGAGGTTTAACCAAAAATTGATCTTGAAATGTTTTTTATGCACTTGTCAGTGTCTTTAAAGTGATTTTCTTCTCTTTAGATCCTTTGGTTCCCTGATTAATTTTGTTCTCAAAATCTTGATTTTGGGAAGATATGAGTACTCATCACAAAACCGAGATGTTGAGAACAAAATTAATCAAGGAATCAAAGGACATGAAAAGAAGATATTCTTTAATTGCCTACACACCAATGCTAGGAGCCTGGGTAACGAACATGTATAATTGGAATTGCTCATTTATGAGCATAAATTTGATCTAGCTGTATTACTGAAACCTTCTGGGATGATTCACATAACTGGAATGTTAAAATCACTGATTATAACCTACTGAGGAAGGATCGAGTGGGCAAAAGGGCAGGTGAAGTGGCACTCTGTCAAAAATGACATTACATGTTTCTGAGTCAATGGTAAAATGATCTCAAGAACTCATGGATCAATTTCCAAACAGATAAAGCACAAGATGGGGTACTAATTGCTGTCTGCTTATACCACTACTGTACCAAATTACACCAAGGAGCACAATGCCTACCTCCTTATGGACCTATCTACAATGTGTTGTAATAAAAGCTGTGTGATCATGGGAGACTTCAATTTGAGTGACATATGCTAGAGGTCTCATGCTGTCAGAACTAAAACATCCCTGGAATTTCTAGATGACAATTTTCTAACTCAAAACGTGTTGCAGCCAACACAGGGGATTTTTATATAATACCTTGTCTTAACAGATATAGCTAGAGGAACTGATCCCAAAACTGAAAATGAATGGTGGCTTAAGTGCATCATGGCTTGATCACATTTGTAATGGGCAAGCGGAACAAAGCCTAGACTAGCAATACACACACACACACACACACACACACACACACACTAGGTGCTTATATAGGACCAATTTCACAAAGCTGAAAACAATTATGAGCCAAATCAGCTGGGAGGGAGAATTTAATCAGAAAAATGTGAATGATAATAGGAAATCATTTAAGAACTCCTTACTAGATGCCCTCAAAGTCACAATCAAGAAAGAAGACCATGATGATTAAAAAATTGAGCTGCTTTAGAGGGGAAGTGAAGACAGCAGTAAAAAATAAGATAATAAATTGGAAAAAGGGAAAGTTGATAGTAATGAATACACACCAGAAGCTAGGAATTGTAGCACACTGATAGGGAAAACAAAGGGACACAAGGAGAAATCTATGGCCAGAAGAATTAAGGACAATAAATAGTTTTTTAAAGATATGAGGAACCAAAAGAATCCTTATCATTATTAGATGGAAATGGTAGAATTATCAATAATAATGCAGAAAAGGCAGAAGTGTTCAATAAATATTTGTTCTGTACTTCAGAGAAAAACAGATGATGTAGTCATATCATATGATAACTTTCTCCATTCAGTATCTCAGGAGGATGTTAAACAGCAGCTACTAGTTAGACATTTTTAAATCAGCAGGTTTGGGTAAATGGCATCCAAGAGTTTTAAAATAGTTGTCTGAGGAATTCGCTGGATGGTTAATGTTGATTTTCAATAAGTCTTCATGCATTGGGGAAGTTCCAGAAGACTGGAAGAAAATTAATGTTGGGACAATATTTTAAATTTAATTATAGTCTGACATCAGTCCCAGGCAAGATAATGAAGCAGCTGATATGGGACTCGATTAATAAAGAATTAAAGGAGGGTAATGTAATTAAAGCCAATCAACATGGGTATATGGAAAATAGATCCTGTCAAATTAACCTGATTTAAAAAAAAAAGAAAGAGATTGAAAGTTTGGTTAATGAATGCAATAGTGCTGACATAATATACTTAGACTTCTGTAAGGCGTTTGATTCGGTGCTGCATGGCATTTTGATTTAAAAAACTAAAATTATATAAAATTAACATGGCACACATTAGACGGATTAAAAACTGGTTTCAAAATGAAACTGTAAATGCAGAATCATCATCGAGTGGGTGTGTTTCTAGTGGGATCCTGCAGAGATGGGTTCTTGACCCTACAGTAATTGACATTTTTATCAATGACCTGGAAGAAGAATATAAAATCCTCACTGACAAACTTTTACAGATGACACAAAAACTGGGGGGAGTGGTAAATAAGGATTAGGACAGGTCACTGATTCAGAGAGATCTGGATCGCTTGGTAAACTGGGCACAAGCAAACAATGTGTGTTTTACTACAGCTAAATGTAGATATATACACCTAGGAACAAAGAATGGAAGCCATACTTATATGACTGAGGACTCTCTCCTGTGAAGCAGTGGCTCTGAAAGAGATCTGGAGGCTGTGGTAGTTAAGCAGCTGAACGTGAGCTCCTAGTGCAACACTGTGGCCAAAAAAGCTAATGTGATCCTGGGATGCGTAAAGAGAAGAGAGTAGATGAGCAGAAGTAGAGAGGTTTTCACTTTTGTATTTGGCACTGGTGTGACTGCTGCTGGAATGCTGAGTCCAGTTCTACTGCCCACTATTCAAGAAGGATGTTGATACATTGAAGAGGGTTCCAAGAAGAGCCACGAGGATGATGAAAGGATTAGAAAGCCTGCCTTATAATGATAGGCTCAAGGAGCTCAATCAATCCAGCAGAGAAAGGTATAACATGATCCAATGGATGGAAGTTGAAGCTAGACAAATTCAGACTGGAAATAAGGTGTGCATTTTTAACGTGAGAGTAATTAACCATTGGAACAATTTACGAAGCTTGTGGTGGATTCTCCATCGCTGACAATTTTAAAATCCAGATTGGATGTTTTTCTAAATGACCTGCTCTAGGAATTATATAAGAGACATTCTATGGCCTGTGTTATGCAGGAGGTCAGACCAGAGAATCACAATGTTCCTTTCTGGCCTTGGAATCTATGAATGATTTAAAATGAAAAGCTTGACATTTATATACATATCCCGCCATGCTAATCAGAGTCATATTAAAATCACATTATTAATGTAATTTATCATTTACTTTAATGAATGTGTAATGGGAGTTGATTTTGATGGATGTGGAGCATGAGTACCTAAGGCCCAGATTTTTCAAGGTCTTTTAGGCATTGCTGCGCTCAGTGTTGGAGCACCTACGTGATTTGTAGTCGTTGCCTAAATCCCTTTTGAAAATGAGACAGGATCTAAATCAGTTAGACGAGCGCAGCCATGCCTCAATACCTCTAAAACTGTGGGCCTAGCCCCTTTCACACCAACTGAAGTATTTGAGGTGCTGCAGAGAGTCGAGGTCAACAAATACAAAGGTGTCACGGAGGTAGGATGGTTTTCTAGAAAACAAGTTACTTACCAGTACCTGATGTTCTTCGAGATGTGTTGCTCAAGTCCATTCCACTATAGGTATGTATACGCTTCCGTGCATGATTATCCGGAACTTTCATCCCCTTAGCAGATCCCGTAGGGCCGGCTCCAGCACCCTCTGGGGCCCTGTGCACATGCCGCGGTATATGAGGCGCTGCCGGCCTTACACCCCCTCAGTCCCTTCTTTCTGACAACTCCAGCAGCGGGGTCAGAAGGTGGATTGTGTAATGGACATGAGCAACACATCTTGAAGAACATCAGTTACTGGTAAGTAACCTTGTTTTCTTCTTTGAGTGCTTGCTTATGTCCATTCTACTATAGGTGACTAACAAGGAATACCTTGGAGGTGGGTCGGAGTTACCGGTGAGCTGTCCTCAGCACCGCTCTGCCGAATCCCGTGTCCTCTCTTGCCTGCTGGACGATGGCATAGTGGGACGTGAAGGTATACACCGATGACCAGATGGCAGCTTTGCAGATGTCCTGCAGGAGCACTCTCTCCAGGAAGGCTGTAGATGAGGCTTGAGCTCTGGTTGAATGCACTGTGATGGAAGTGGCACCTTCGCCTGCTCATAGAAGAACTTTATGTGTGATGTAATCCACGAGGAGATGCTCTGGGTGGAGACAGGTGAGCCTTTCATCCGGTCAGCCACTGCGACAAAGAGCTGCGTCAATTTACGGAACGGCTTTGTACGCTTGATGTAGAAGGCCAGGGCTCATCTCACGTCCAGTGAGTGCCATCTCCTCTCCTCCTCCGAATCATGCGGTTTGGGAAAAAACATGGGGAGAAAAATATCTTGATTAAAATGAAATTGGGAAACCACCTTGGGTAGGAAGGCTGGATGCGGTCTCAACTTGTTCTTATAGAATACTGTATAAGGGGGCTCCGAGGCCAAGGCCCTAATCTCAGAGACACTCCTGGCTGAAGTAATAGCCGCCAGGAAGGCTGCCTTTCATGAAAGGATGAGCAGAGGGCATGAAACCATGGGTTCAAAGGGGGACCCCGTGAGTCTTGAGAGGACCAGGTGGAGATTCCAGGGAGGCACCGGGTCACGGACCTGCAGATAAAGCCTCTCCATGCCCTTGAGGAACCTGATCGACATGGGATGGGAGAACAGCGACCTCCCTTCTAGCGGCTGATGGAAGGCCAAAATGGCCACCAGGTGAACCTTCAACGAGGCCACCGCCAGACCCTGGAGCTTTAGCTGGAGCAGGTACTCCAGGATCGCCTGTATAGGCGAGAGGCTGGGTGAAATACCCCAGGACTCCGCCCAACAGGTAAACCACCTCCACTTAGCCTGATATACGACCTGTGTGGAAGGTTTCCTGCTGCCAAGCAGGACTTGCTGGACCTGCACGAGCAGACTCTTTCCCTCCATCAGCCACAGAGCCTCCAGGCTGTGAGGTGCAGGGAGTCCAGGTCCGGGTGCAACAGGCGACCGTGGTCCTGGGATAGGAGGTCCTGGCGCCTCAGAAGCTCCAGGGGTGGGGCGATCGAAAGGTTCAGCAGCATGCTGAACCAATGCTGTCTCGGCCAGGCTGGAGTGATGAGTATAACGTTCGCCCTATCCCTCTTTATTTTCAGCAGGACCTTGGGTAGGAGCGGAATGGGCGGAAACGCATACATGAGGGTCCCCGTCCAGTCCATGAGGAACGCGTCAGAAATCGATCCTGTCTCACGACCCTGGAGCAAGCAGAATCTCGGACACTTTGTGTTCCAGGCTGATGCGAACAGATCCAGTTGGGGAACTCCCCACTTCTGGAAGATCATAGCAACCACCTCTGGGTGCAATGACCAGTTGTGGCGGGGTAGAAACAAGCTGCTGAGGCAATCTGCCTCATCATTCCTCACTCCTGGGAGGTGGGAGGCAGTCAGGTAGAAATCATGCTTCATGGTAAAGTCCCACAGATGGATAGCTTCCTGGCAGAGGGCTGAGGAGCACGTTCCCCCCTGTTCGTTTATGTAAAACATGGCTGCAGTATTGTCTGGCAGCACCTGCACCGGTATGCCTGTCAGGAATCAGAGGAACACCTTGCACGCTAGGTGAATGGCCCTTCGCTCCTTCACGTTGATGTGTAGGCGCCTCTCCTCCTCTGACCAGAGCCCGAGTGCCTAGGTTGGCGCTGATGTGGGCTCCCCATCCTATGTCCGAGGCATCGGAAATTAGGGTGACCGACGGGACCAGTTCCCTGAACTGAAGTCCCTTCATCACTGCCCTGGGAGTCTACCACCAGTTTAGGGAGGCTAAGACGGTGGGGAAACTGTGACCACCCAGTCCAATGGGTGTCTGCTCGAAACATATACCAAGGCCAACCATGCCTGAAGTGGTCTGAACCTCAGGAGAGCTAGTCTCACTACATACGTGCAGGCCACCATGTGCCCTAACAGCTGTAGGCAGTGCCTGGCTGTTGTCGTGCAGCTGGGAGATGACAGAGACCATCGCCTTGAAACGTGGCTGAGGCAGGAAGACTCTGGCCTGGGAAGCGTCCAGGGTAGCCCCAATGAACTCTATTCGTTGCACTGGGGTTAGTGTGGACTTCCCTTTGTTTATGAGCAGTCCCAGCCTGCTGCACGTGGAGCAAGTGAGGGTCACACTTTCCTGCACTTGGGACCTGGACCTGCCCCTGATCAGCCAATCCTCCAGGAAAGGAAAAGTTTACACACCCTTTCGTATCAGGTGGGCAGCCACTACCGCCATGCACTTAGTAAACACCCTTGGAGCCGAAGATAGGATAAAGGGAAGCACTGTAAACTGGTAGTGGGAGCCAGCCACCATGAAACGGAGAAAACGCCTGTGGCTGGAGAGGATAGACACATGAATGTATGCGTCCTTGAGATCGAGGGCGGCATATCAGTCTCCTGGATCCCGGGAAGGAATTATGGAGGCTAGGGAGACCATGCAAAGCCTGAGTCGTTTGACATATTTGCTTAGACGACGCAGGTCTAATATGGGTCTCAGACCCCCCTTCGCCTTGGGGATGAGGAAGTACCTCGAATAGAACTCCTTCCCCCTTCTGCCTTCAGGGACCATTTCCACCACTCCCAGGTTGAGGAGGTGTCCATCTCCTACAAGAGGAGTTGCTCGTGAGAGAGGTTCCTGAAGAAGGATGGAACGGGAGGATTGTTGGGGGGGGGTTAGATGTAAACTGTAGGGCGTAGCCCCCTGAGACCATCCCAAGGACCCAATGGTCCAAAGTAATTTTTGCCCATTTGGGATAGAAGGGCCTTAACCTGTTCAGGAAGGGGCAAGACGGATCCAGGAGAGCAGTCGGGGCGCCACCCTCGGGCTCACCATCAAAATCGCCTCCTCTGGTTGCCTGACCTCCTGGGGGGCCCCTGCTGGGGAGCTGAGGATGAGCTAGAGGGCTGATTCCTTCTTCTAAACCCCCTATTCCTATCCCTAATCCTATAGGGTTGGAAAGGCCTGGGCGGAGGCCTTGGCTGCTGCTGTGCCTGGGGCCATGACTGACGCCTGGAAAACTGGGGCGTGTAAAGGCCCAGGGAGCGAAGCGTGGCCCTGGAGTCCTTCAGACCGTGCAGCTTCGCATTGGTCTGGTCCGAGAATAGGGCCGACCCATCAAAGGGGAGGTCCTGAATCGACTGCTGCACCTCCTGGGACAGGCCCGAGGATTGCAGCCATGAGTGCCTTCTCATACAGATGGCAGAGGCTATGGCCCTGCCCGCCGAGTCAGCAGCATCACAGGAAGTCTGGAGCCCTGCCCTAGCTACCGTGGTTCCTTCCTCCACAATAGTGTTAAAGTCTGCAGCCTGGTCCTGGGGCAGGGCCTCAGCGAACCACCTGAGGGAGTCCCACAGGCTGAAATTATATCTGCCCAGGAGGGCCTGATGGTTGGCAATCCTGAACTGCAGGCTTGCCATGGAATAAACCTTTCTCCCAAACAAGTCCAGTTTCTTATTGTCCTTGTTCTTGGGAGTGGACCCTGCTTGACCTTGCCTGTCTTGCTGATTAGCCGCGTCTACTACCAGATTTCCCGGGTGGGAGGAGTGAACAAATACCCAAACACCTTGGCCGGGATGTAATATTTTTTCTCTGCCACCTTTGATGTAGGGGCGACCCAGGAAGGGGTTTGCCACAGGGCCTTTACAATCTTAAGGACCCTTTCATGGACTGGGAGGGCCACTCTCGCTGGGGCAGCCGCTGCTAGCACATTAAAGAGGCTATCTTCAGCCTCTTTCAACTCCTTCACCTCCAGCTCCAAGTTGGAGGCCACCCTCTTGAACAGCTCCTGGTGCACCCTGAAATCCTCCAGTGGCACCGAGTGATCCTGGGAGACTGCCTTGTCAGGTGAGGAGGAAGAAGACTGCCCAGGTGCATCCTGTGGGTGCGCCCCCTCCTGGCGAAGGGTTGCACCCACTAAAGGTCCCTCCATGGGGTCTGATTCCTTGTTCAAGGAGTGGTGTCTACGGGCGTTCTCCTGTGCCAGAGGCACAGACTGCACACCCGATGACATAATGGATTGGGGCCCCGACCCTACCTGGATGCCCCATGGGGCCCAATAAGGCCATTGTTGCGGCCATTGTCCCTGGGGCCAACCCGGGGCTGACTGCACCACAGGCTATGATGCTTTGTGGGGGCATCGGCTCGCCCAACGACAGCTCCCGTGGGAGACCCCAAGTCATTCTCATAGTCAGAGGCCTTGGACCGGCGGTGCCTTGTACGTCCTAGGTCCCAGGCACCCTTCCGTGCCGGGGACCGCTGTCTCGACACCTCCAACCTGGAAGACGATGAGGACTGCCTTCATCACCGCGAGCGATGCCGATGAATGTAGGTGCGCTCCAAAGAGCTAGAGGTACCGGAACGTCATCTCGGTACTGATGATTTCCGCTGACGCTTGCCTTGGGCTCTGCAGACACCTTCGGTGACTGAGGTCGGCGCCGCTCTGAACTCCTCGGTGCCAGGCTGCATTCCGGTGACTTGGTTCAACGTCGTGGACTGCGCGGTGCCGGGTCTTACTCCGGCGACCAGGTTCCACGCCGCCCTGGTGTGGGCAAACTCCTCGGTGCTGGGTCCTCTGAGGGTCCTCTGCATTGTCTAGGTATGGGCGAACTTCTCGGTGCCGGGAATCTAGAACGGGAGCTGCCCGAGTGCCGCCTGGCAGACCTTGACCAGTGCCGCCTCCTGACATGCGCTGCCTCTGGTGCTGGGGATTGATGTCGGCACCAAGAGGGAGACTCCAAGTCTCGTGTCAGTGCAGGTTGGCTCAACGACACCGACCTGGAGCAACTAATAGGGGAGCGGTTCTGCTCTACCCTTGGAGATCTCCACCGCCAATCATGGGGACCCAACGCAGGTTTCCCCCGTGACACTGGCCCCTTCTCCCTCGGTGGAGGGAGGGGGCAGAGGTGGCGTAGGCAAGGCCCACAAGGCTCTTGCCGCCTGAAATGCCTCCGGTGTCGACAGCATTGGCAGGGGCACTCTCCCACTCCCAGGAGTTGGGGGAGGCTCCCTGACCGGAGATGCGGGCACCGGAGAAGACTCGATTGGCCAGGTCCGGTGCATCTCTGTACTTGACCCTGCCCGTACCGACGACGAAGGAGAGTGTCCATGCTCTGCACACTGCTTCTTCCTCTTCAGTGCAGACGATGTTGCGTGGTGCTGAGTCGAGACTGGTGCTGGCAGTGAGCTCTGTACCGAGGTCATGCTCGGTGCTGAGGTGGAGTGGGCTGGCTCGGACGCCAGGCAGAGCGCTGCCTCCATCAGCAGGGCTTTCAACCGGATCTCTCGGTCCTTTTGAGTCCTCAGTTTAAAAGCCCTGCAGATCTAACACTTCTCTTTTCTGTGGGCTTCCCACAGGCACTTAAGGCAGCAGTCGCTGAGTGGGAGTCGTTGAGTGGGAAGGCTTTCCTGCAGGAGGAACACGGCTTGAATCCTGGTGACCGGGACATAGCCCGGCTGCTCAAAGTCCCCGCAGAGACTTGCCTTATCTCTAACTACTCTTAACAGCTACTTAACCAACTAAAACTAACTTAGAATATCAAACAAGTCCAAAAAAGGAGAATAGTACTTGCTGAGAACAAGGCTAGTTCCAGCAACCGTGAGGGTGAAAAGAAGGAACTGAGGCGGCGTAGGGCCGGCAGCGCCTCATATATCATGGCATGTGCGCGGGGCTCTAGGGGGTGCTGGAGTCGGCCCTAAGGATCCGCTAAGGGGAAAAAAGTTCCAGATAACCGTGCATGGAGGCAAGCACATGCCTATAGTGGAATGGACATGAGCAAGCACTTGAAGAATAAGTCAATATATTTGGATCTGTTCTTGCCCTGTCATGAAGTTACTGGGTGACCTATGTAACGTCTCTGTGCCTCCACTTACACATCCATAAAACAGTGACAATGCTTACCTATCTCACAGAAGAAATTAGATTAACCTCTGCACAGTGCTTTGAAAATGTGAAGCATAACCACTACTAAAGGAGCCCAGCCACTTGGTGGAACAAATAGCACTTCAGGGGAGAAGAATATTTTCTCCCTATATTCTAACTCTGCTGCCTTCCACAGAATCCAGAGTGAATCCCGAGTGAGGTGGGAGGCTCTCCAGGACACTTGAGAAGGTGTGGGCAAAGCAGGATATTTGGCAGAAGCATTTCTCCAGAGACAGAAGCAGAGTTACAAATAAAATAAGAGTAAAGGTACACAGAAAGCAATGGAGCTCTTACACTCGGCTGGAAGGGATGGCTTGGTGGTGGAAATATCAGATTTGAAATACTCTACAGGTTCCAATCTAGATAAACTGGCTTAGCCCTTCAGCCTTAAGGTACATGGATGTTGCTCCATGCACTTTACTTTGGTAAAACTTTCACCCAAGATTATAAAAACTGAAGCTCTGTCACATGTTCAAGAGCCTATTGGTTCGTTTTGTAATAGATGAGGTTTCCCCTTGTGTCACTGTATAAAGGTTCCCACCATTGAGCAGTGTTTTGCATGAGAAGGCTGTTCCACTGCATTCCAGAGACTGCTATACTTCAGTGGTTATATTCAGTTTATATTATTTATAAAGTGCTTTGGGTTGAGACGTGCTATATAAATGTCAAATATTATTACAGTATACTGTACTTATTTGGGACACACTACAATGAAATTGGCTGCTTTATAGGAACTCTTTTTAAAAAATTAACTTAATCTAATGATAATGAAAGTCCATGACCACTTATTGGTTAAGACAGTATTAGCATAAATCCTGCTCAATAAGGATGCATTTATCTAGTGCCAAGTAGTAGTGTTTACTCATGAGTTATATAGATTTGAAATGCTAAAATTGCATCTTACAAAATACAGATTGACAAAAGAAGAGTAACAGGTATATTTTACTGAAAACACAGGAAATCTTAGTCAAGGTCAGCTGGAATTAAGATGGTATAAAACCATACAGTTTCAGATCATGTAACTCAGAAACTCCATTGGCAATTTTATTATTAAAATATACACCAGCACTGCTCACCCCAAAAAAGAAAATTTCATGCAAGACAAACAATATCAACGCAATATTAAGGTTAAGAAATCAGGTATTCAAAATTCAGGATTAGTTTTAAGCTCAACCTTAGTACTGTCCCTTTGTACTTATTACTTAAAACGTAGTCTACCATAATTTATGTCAATTAATACAATATATCATACAAACTAATTTCTAATACATGTTACATGTAGTCTTCAGACTTGGCTTGATTTTTATGTTTCAATGATATTCATAAAATATGCCAAGTTTGAAGCAAATCAGTCTCCCAGCATTTTAAACTCCTCTATAGGCTTGAGTTGTTCTGAGAAGAAAAAGTTTCAACTTGCTGAAACCTTTTTGTTTAAACTTCATAAAGTTAAAGCATCTGAGCCACTTTTCTTCACATCTGGTTTGTTTTGAAGGTATGATTGATATATAGTTAAGCATGGAGAATATATGTCTTGTATATAAGATTGTATAAAAAATTCCCATTTATAATTCATATTGTATTAAAGAAATACATTTTAAAAGCATAACACCAAAGAGACAAGACTTAGGATGAACTTGATTTCTCAATTTTAACTTTGCATTAAACTAGATTTCTTTGAATGTTATAAAGCCAAAACAAATGTGGCTTTTCGATTGTATTCTAAAAGGCGCTCCAAAACAAAGAACAAAAGGGATATCTTAGCTGGCTAGCCGTTTCTCTCACACACATTCCCCTCCCAGACATACACATGATCAGAAGGGTAAGTGCTATATACATTATTTTTTTTAACCTAGATTTTTGGGACTGATTCCAACTTTCCCCTTTCTCTTAACTGCAATGTACTGTACTGTACCACTCTCATAAATAAAAAAAATTTAAACAGCTTTTTAAATTAAATTATTAAATTACATTTTTAAATTAAAACTTTTTTAACAGCTGGAGCAGTTACATTATTCCTCTATTTTACCACAAATAGAAAAGCCTCTTTTCTCCCATCCAAACTGTTAACCTCCCTAGTTTTACAGACGCCATTCTAAATTAATTTTTAAAAGAAAAGCCAAGACAAGAAGAACTCACCAGCACAATCTGTTTACCTTAAGAATACTACTTCCTCTCACTGAGATCCTTTTATCTAATGCCCCATCTCCATGAAGTTTATATTGTCATTTCAGAGACTTTAAATGGCTGGAGAAGCATTTGCTTTTCCCTAGTATCTTTCTCCATCAAAATTCCCTATTCCCCACCATCTTCTGAAACTATTCTCCAAATTATCCTGTTTTCTTTTATAAGAGCAATGTTATTCACTCAGTCACACAAGCCCCTTTTTTGCTACAAATAGTAATTTACAGTATTATACATTAACAGAAGTGACTTAGCAGCCACATATCCCAAGGGGGGAAATAAATAATTGTTCTCTTTTAAATTAATCCATGCCCTCCCATAACAGTTTATAGGTCAACCTTGGAGGTATACAGGGTTGGATTATCTATTTCCAGAGACTAGTTAGAAGAATATATTGGAATAAACTGTTGATTCTAACAAGGATACCAACCATCTAGGTTTTTATGATCTTCAAACAATTCTCATCTATGAAGAAAGCTCTTAATTTTCCCTGTCTAGGAAAAAATCCGTTTTCTTCTATCTTTCCTCTGACTACTTTCAGTATTTGGTTCTCTCCATTTTCCATAGATGGGTTTTTTTTCCCCGTTAAGAGCCTTGTTAAGTGGCTGCTGCCATGATTCAGTAGAAATTGCAGATGATGACACTCTTAAGCTGTCTCACGATTAATCAGTGAATTGAAAGCTCCAATTGAAAAGTATTTATCAAGAGAAACCAACCTACCCTTTTGTCATGCCCTCCTGATTTCATGTGTTCTTCCTGAACAAGAAGGATGACAAAAATCAATATTTGATTTAACTGGGGGCCTATGTTTTCAGTTCCGAGGCTGATGTGTAAAATCTAAACTTCCAGCAGTTAAAACAAAGAAGTGGAGAAGGCAAGGCAAATGCCAACATATGTTCTCCCATTTTAGTAAAAATTTAAAAAATATCCTTAGTCATTCCAATAAACAAAGCTTATTAGGTCAGAAATTTACATAGATCCATACCTAAAGAAATAAGATCTCTGTAATTTATTTCTCATGAACCATAAGGTCTAGGCAAATCCTCTGCCACTTTTTCCTATTCTGGTATTAAAAATCTGCTAGCAAGAAGATACAGAGCCACTAATGCAATCTCCAGCCACTGACGTAATGTCTTCTACTTAAGGAATTTGAAGAATGGATATATACTCTGCTTAAAAGTTCCAGAGGGGTAGCCGTGTTAGTCTGTATACAGCAAAAACGAGAGTCCTGTAGCACCTTAGAGACTAACAAATTTCTGTGGGCATAAGCTTTTGTGGGCTGCAACCCACTTCGTCAGATGCAAGATACTCTGCTTAGGGTTTCCACTTCTTGGCACTTACCGTATGATAAAACCAAGTAGCATTTTTTAGATTCTGTATACAGTGCTATATCATTGTGTTTTCAGGATCTTTTCCAGCACTGAAAAATATGCTGCATCTCTATTCCCCATAGGACATCAGTCCCACACCACTGTGCACTATGACGATAGAAAAGGACAGGATGGCTCTTGATGCATTGTGTCCTCAGCCTCCGTACAACGGTAAAGAATAACTATCATTTCCCCAATGCTTGCTTCATTATTTCTGTTCTAAATGGAGTGCTTTGCTCTGTGTTTCACCATTATTCATAAGTGGTTTTCTGTGAGTTGGTGTAGGTGTGCTGGGGGTGGGGGAACATGTGGCACGTGTCAGGCCATTGTGGGCAAGGCTAAGGAGCAGCCACTCTGTGCAGCGTTCTCCTGCAGCAGTAGAAATCTATGAAGGAGACAACATGCTGCATGCAGCATTAATTCTCTGTACTGTTTCCATATTCCCCTGCCCCTTGGGAGCTTCTAAATGAGCTGTATTGACGGGGTGAAGGGAAGTATGAAGGGACATGATCTCAGCATGGATGCTCAAAGCCTCCTGGGATGAAATTGAGTTTCCCCACTGAACCTTAAGCTTTATGTAGTTGCAAGGCAATGTCCCTAAGCCTCCATATATCCTTGAAGCCCTTCACCCTCAGAGGAGAATGCAGCAGCACCTCCTAGCATGTTTAGGTATGTCTACACTGGGGATATGCATTACACTAGAAAGCTTTTTGCACCTCATGCACGCAAGGTACCCCTAAAGTTAACTATCACCAGACAACATGCTTCAGACCATGACTGTCCTTGACCAGACCAAAGGCAAAACTGTTTACATCATGTTAATTAAAATGTGTTAATTAACACATTTCAGTGATGCATTTTCTCAGTGTATACAAGGACTCCAAGCAGGGCCCAAGCATAATTTTTTCGGGCCCAGTACAAACTTGTAACATGGGCTCCCTCACGCACACATACCACAATCCTTCATACCATACATACAATCTCATAAGCCATGAAAAAAGTTTGAATTCTGAAATTACTGTTACATATTCTACATTTCTGAAAAATGCCCTGTCCCCCCTTTGCTATTTTTGTTTAACGTAACACCCAGACTGAGAGTCCTACAAGTTTGCTATTTTGTAACTTTTTGGTCATTATAAAGGTATTATAACCTGTCAATGTCTTGATTTTTTTTATTCTAATGGACCAATGTGACTGCAAACATTTTATAATTAGGCCAGTTAACATTAAAGCTTTATTTTTCTGGCCCTTTTCATTGCAAAATCATGAATTAGCCCCCCAAAGTCAATTTCTCTTGCAAGTTCACACTCAATAGACAAGATATCTAGGTGGCTTAACCGTTCTTGCCCCATTGTAGAATGCCTGCAGGTTTTGATGAGTGCTAGCTTGCTGAAACTTCTTTCAGCTTCTGCCACAGTCACTGGCAGAATGTGCAAAAAATCTGCAGGGCTATGCACACTTCACTGAAAATTAGTTGTAGTTGTTTTTTGTAAATCTCATTTAATAAGATAAATGGGGGTAGTTCATATTCTTTTCCAAAAGTAGACCTGAAGATTTTTTTCAGGTGCAACATTTCACAAGGAAAATTCTCAAAAAGATCTGTAAGATACTTGTGAAGTAGACATTTAGAAGCTTCTTCCAGTTCCCCAGGCTCTAGTGTCACATATTTTAGGACTGAATGGAATGTCAAACAAATGTTATTGGTTGATTTGAATCTGTGCTCTAATTCACAGAGCTGCATCAAAAACATTCCTTCTGAATAAAGACTCTGGTTCATTTTCAGAGATGGTAGAACATGATTCCTCAGGCTCAGATGTCTCATCATAAAATCTTTTCCATTTCATTCCTCTCTTCTTTGGCAATTGTGCCAAAATTCCCATGCCTTCTGCTACAAGACATGCTTCCTGAAGAATTTTGGGCCACTGATCTCTAAATTGTTTTATTTCTTCAATAATATCAGCAATGAGAGCTACCTCTGATTCTAGAGAGATTCCTCTGGCTTGTAAAATCTTGTTTCTGTCCTCAATAATTGAAAGAACTTTGTACCAGAAGCTAGCCATCAAAAGGCATAAAATGAGCTGAAGCACCTTCTCAGTGCTTCTACTTGTGATTGAGCTTTTGTCAAGTTTAATTCAAGAACACATTCCAGTGCTTCCAGAATACCTGGAAGATGCTTTGTGTGTGGATGGACAGCATTAGCTAGTGCACTCCCGCGTGTGTCTGACTGAGAGTGGAATGAGCTCAGTGTATCCTCTCTGTTATAATCTTCCACCTCACTGGGCTAGCACTGAAAAACACAAAACGTTGCTGAACACAATGAAAAAATGTTAATATTCCAGTACAAGCTACAGCAGCATTAACCCCTACAAGATTTAGTGAATGGGGACCACAAGGAGAATACACAGCAAGTTCATTTTTGGATATAAAGCAGGCCTGAACACCTTTTATTTTCCCTGACATATTGGAGCCATTATCAAATCATTGACCTCTACAGTCATCCAGAGGAATGTTATGACACCTCAACCTGCCAGTTAGCATTTCAGCTATCTGATCTCCTTTTTTAAAATCAAAGTTGATAACCCAAGAAACCTTTCTTTAAAGTTAAAGGTACCACCGTTTTTATTGTGAACTACAAATCGCAATATCAACACATGTTGTTCATGGTGAGAGGCATCAGGAGTAGCATCACATATGATAGAATAATAAATGGCCTTTTCTCTCTCCGCAAGGATGGCCTTCTGCACACTCTTACCACATAATTCAATAAACTCATTCTGACTCTCCCATGAGAGATAATGAGCCTGTCCTTTCATTGTTCTGCCCTCTGTTTGCTTCTGTTTGACTTTAGCCAAATGGTTACAAGTGATGCTGTCACAATGAGCTATAATCTCAAGAGTTCCAAGAAAGTTACCATTGTGTGGGTCACCTATCAGATTATTATCTCCTTGGAATGCTAAACCTCGTGAAGCACGAAATAAGGTAACATCCAACAATCTTTCCAACGTTTCTTTCTATCTTGTAGCTTCTGTTAATATTTGTTTTTGATTCTCATTGTCACTCCATGTCCACCTGATAGTGACTGCTGTAATTGCTTCCACTGGCAGTAGCAAGTTTTATGTTCTATGCTCTTTTCATGTTCAGGAAGTTTAGTATATCGTTTATGCCATTTTTTCACAATTGGTGAATATCCTTCATTTTTTGCCAGCATACTGCGTTGTTTAAGCCTCCCTTCAGGAAATAGCCGATATGGAAAACAATACAGTGCTTGGTTGGTAGCACTCCAAACAAGCCAGCCTCTTGGTATGTCTTTTCTCTTGTTGGAAGTCTTACATTTGAGAAGAAATTCAGGAAAATTATGCCCATCAACATCTTCTGGCATTGACTTTGCTAGCTTCTGCATTTCTTCAGAAGTCAGGACACCAGATAGAACAATTTTTTGACGGAGAGAATCTGTTATGTTTTCAGACCACAAGCCTGGATCTTTGAAAAGACAAGAATCAGATAGTGTAGCACTACTCTCTCCTGCTTCTTGTAATCCTTCTGAATGTGGTGGTGCTAATGGTGATACTACTTGACTATCTTCAAGCATTAGATTGGAGTCACATGATGCGTGTTCCAGCAGCTTTTCTTTGTCATCAATTGCCAGTGCCACAGACACAGTCTCTATATTTAAATCATTTTCACCTTGATTTTGTTCATCTGCTTCCCTAGTTAGTAGATTGCCTGACTGCAGAAAGGCCTTGTCTGATCTGAAAAACTGGAGGATAGATTGGTGCCCTTTAGAGCAGTGGTTCTTAACCTTTCCAAACTACTGTACCCCTGAAGCCTGAGTCCCACCCCCACGGGGCTGAGGCATGTAACTTAGTTTCATGGCGCCTCTGTGGCTCCAGGCAATTACCTTTCTTGCCACCCCCAATACCAGCTCTGCACTTGCGACCCCTCTAAAACTCCAGGTTAAGAAACACTGCTTTAGAGTCTTTTAGTTCCCTTTATTTTACCTCCTTACGTTTCTGGCTGTCTGATTTGTATTTATAGCCACACCAGACATGGCAGTATGGTGCGTGTGTGTGTGACTGTGAGTGAATTAGACACTTACTCATACATTTTGGGCCTGCAAATCCTACCAGAAGAAGCAGCACTGGCGCCCACTGTCTTATGGTGCTTTGCCCCTCCCTCCTGCCTATGCACAAGGAACTCTGGGACTGGTAGTTCTTGATCTTGATCTGATAGACCATGTCACAGAGAGGAGTACAAATCTCTCTGTCTCTCCATCTCAAACTACCAGTCCTAGTTTCACTGCACAAGCACACACTCTCTATTCTAGAGAAGGGCCTGGGCTGGGCCAGCAGGCCCAGCAACTCACTGTTCAGAATGTTGTTTGAGACTGCTCTAACACTGCTTCTGACTGGCTCCAGCAAATCTCACAAGATCTGGACAATAGATACATAGATACAGGGAAATAAGTTTCTATAAATATCCTCAGGCATGATCTACAATTTAGCCTCAATTTTTTCCTCATGGTAATGGGGGTTGCAGCCTAGGCCGGGCCCCCCCAGGGCCTCCAGGCCCCAGTAAAGTGTACCCTTTTCCCACTCCATGTGGGGGCCCTGCCTCCAAGTCCTGTTTCCTCTTCAGCAGGCTTTATAGCACGAAGGAAGACATTTGACATTTAAACACAGAAGTAGTTTGCCTTGAACTTGAAAGCCCTGCATTTATAACAGTCAGAGTTGAGGGTTCAAATAGTCTCCCAGGTGGGCCACTTATTAGTTTACCTTATGCAAAAGACAAAGGCAGACTGCAACCTAGCATATATGTGTGTAAAACAATGTTGTCTGATACATCTACTCAGTAGGCAGCATGCAGTGTCTCCAGCAGCATGGCAGCAGAAGGATGTAGAGAGGAAAGGTTTCTGCAGCTGAGTAAGGCAAAGCTTCCCCTAAGTCTGTTCCCCAGCAGCAACAGAGTGAGCTGAGTTCCCTGCCATAGCCGGGGAGGCCCAGAGGACCAAAGAAAGGGAAAGAGGGCCTTGCTGAGAGAATGGCTTACTTGCTGCTACTCTGAATCTTGGGAGGAGGAGGAGAAAGAGAACACAGCTTTGGGAATGGGGACAGGAGAGATGGAGAAGTGAGCACAGAACTAGGAAGAAGAGAATTTGCATGACGGGGAAAACTGAGGAAGAGCAAGATGGTAGAAGGGAGCATGGTGGTTGTCATGGGGAACCAGAAAGCAAAACTTGGCTCTTATTTTTTTATCCCATCACTTTAATGAGGAATACAGTAAAGTGTCTCACTGATTCGCTGTATAAAGGGTACAAGGAACACACAGCATGCCTCTCCCCCATAAGCATCATCCTGGAGAGTTTAAAGCCAGCAGAAAAAATTATGCATGCAAATTTAATACGGGTAATTACTACTTTAAACACTATTTAAAAGTGTTACTACCCGACATAAAATGCAGTGAATTTTCATCACACATTTCTTAGCACAGGATGATAAAATGACAATATATGTCATTCTTATTTGACAAATGCTAGTTTCCATGTGAAATAACTTCATATGGAAATTCAGCAAGTGTAAATTAAAAAAAAAAACAACAAAAACAAAAAACAAAAAACTAATAAATCAGAACAAACAAACTAAAATTTTGCTTTTAGTGGGTGTCTCTTACCTGGAAGCAGTGTCCTCCCAGATATTCAGGCAGGTCCTCCCAATGGGAAAACAAAGTTCGGGGGCTGAAAAATGACTTAGTGGTTAAGAAATTATTGCAAACGCTACCTGTAAGTTATAAACACAGATGCATCTTTTTGTTTATAAATGTCAGTACAGCATATAACTGTGGAAGCCAAGAGCATTCCACTTCAAGCTGACTCTGCCTGTTTTATCTCATACACTCCAGAGGAAATGGTTACTATATACACTAGAAATCTGGGATTCAGTGAATGAACTTTAAATCAGAGTTTTATCTGGACAGGGCATTTTGGTGCACGTATCCCACTTCTCCTGACTTTTATTAACTGAGAGAATAATATCTATATAATTGTCTGGCAAATTAAACAACATTCTTATTAACAGATGAAGCTCCAGTACAAAAAGTAATGTGAAATGTGGGCCTTAAATCAACCAAAGCCAGGTAACTCATAGGTTCAGAATAAGACTGTCCTATTTTGATGTAGATTTTCTTTTTTAACCATCCTAAGGGTTAAACTGAAATAAGGAATTCTTACTCCAAAAGAAGTGTCCTCACATAGACTTGCACTGAAATCACGGAAGGCAGGAATCAAAACCAATCTAGTTCTTTCAGTTCCTCTTTGTGTGTAGACAAGGTCTAACTCTGAATTTCCCACTTGTTGGTTCAAACAAACTCTTAATGTTATTGTAGCATGTGCTCGCACACATGCACACATTCACAAAAATAAAATCAATCCTACTTCCATGGAAATCAATGGCAAGTGAGCCCCATCATTTGTAATCTAACAAGCAACTTCAGATTTTTTTTATTGCTTTGAAATATCTTCCTAGGTCACGGTAGGTGCTGTTTGGAATTTATCTCCCTAATAAAAGAAAAAGGATTTCCTCCCGGCTTCTGATATTCTACAGATGGCACAGTTTAAACACTGATGTCATTCTACAAATAGCTGGATCTGGGGTCTAACATAATCCTCCCCCACCTCCCAGGCACCAGTCCTGCATCACAGGCTAATGCAGAAGGAAAGTAGAACCATCCCTTCCTCCTCTGATATTAGGCATGCTCCCTCCGCCTTCCCAGCAATGCACAAAGGGAGCAGTTCTTGAACTCCCCAGTACTCAGGGGCTGCCATATTGACAAACCTTTAACAGGCTGCTTTTTTGATAAAAAACCACCTAATTTTTTTTTAAAGGCCTCTTGCTTCCAAATGTTTCTTTATAAAGTATGTGTGTGAGGTTATTGTTGTTTGTTTGATATTAAATTCTCCATAGTGAGGGCTGCAACAATCTTTAAAATCTAGCTGTTGGAACTGACACAACACAATACGATTCACAGAATGTGTGTGTGTTTGTGTGCACCTTGAGCTTTTCCTCAACTCCCTTTGCTAGATCAACTCTTGGGAGTTAGTGGTGGATTTAAATTAACACGATTAAACCTGATGGGCTAGATACACTAGTGGGATGAGCAAGTACAACTCTATTGCCAGTATGAGCAGGAGTAAGTTTTACCACCCTGATTCTGAGAACTTTTAATGTTTAGCTCTTACGACTTAGAAGAATAGAGTATTCGTCCTCAGCACTCTGCACTGACTGGGATTCTGGAATGAACATATAACCACTCCCCAGCTTCCCGTTTGGAATCCCATTTCCATTCCTACAATTCTTCCCTCTCCCTCCCATAAAGAGAATCCCACATTCCTCCCTAGGTTCCCCAAAACCTGATCGGTGAACTCTTCTCTCGTGCTTTCTGCCCACAACACCTCATTGACTGGCCTGACTCTGCACAGCTGCTCTAGGCTTTGGGACAGAAGCTCCTCGGCCCTGGCCTCTCATACCCTGGAATCCCAGGATTGTTCTCTTTCCTGGCATGAAGAAAGAGGTAGGTCCCAGAAACAACAGGAGGCAGAGCACTTCAGGCAGGCCAGCCAAGAGGGACAACTTGCTCTTAGAAGGGAGCAAGGAGGCTGGCTGAAGATTTACTCTTTCTATTAGTTCTAACCCAACTCCATCTTACAGCCACCTAGCTAGTTCTGAAAGGGTTCCCAGGAGTTACATGTGTACATCAAGGGAAGATCAGACCCTGTGCTGCCGACAGTATCTATTTTCAGGTATAGTATTTTCAAGTGAAAAAAATATCACCATCTCTGACTCCTGTGGCTAAATGATATTTTCTTTAACTCCTTAATTATTGGCCCAGTGTGGGGATTGACTTGTGGCTGGTGAGCTGGTAGTTCCTACTCTCTGGCTGATCAGCTAGTAACTCCTACTGTTTTTGGCAGCCTGTCGTCAGTGTGATAGGCCACAGCTGCTGTCGTGATTATCCACAGGTTTTCCACAACTTCACATACAAGGCAATATGTCTGCTATTTGAAATGGTTGTTCCCTGGAGATTAAAACAGAACAGGAGCCCAACGTAGAGTGTGCTGTGTGGCACTGGCACATAAGATCAGGCACGCAGATGGTACAGGCAATGTTTTCCTGAATGAAAGCCTCCAGATGCGCAACAGTGGGTGCTGCTATATACATTATGAAAGGAGAAGCATATTGCAAGATCTGATATTGTGAGGAAATCAGAAATTAGGAAAGTCTGCTCTTTTCTGTTTAAGTAACCGAGACCAAGGTTTTCAAAAGTCACTAGTAATTTGGGGTTCTCCAGATGCTGGGTCTCCAACTTGAGATTAAGGTGACCAGATGTCCCAATTTTAAAGGAACAGTCCTGATATTCGGGGCTTGTTCTTATATAAGTGCCTATTACCCCCACCCAATGTCCCAATTTTCACACTTGCTAACTGGTCACCCTACTTGAGATCCCTTAAAGGAACCTGACTCAGTACTGAGCTCCCACCCCCTGAAAGTATCTCAGGTTGGGCACCCGAAATGACTAGACCCTGACTTTTGAAAATCATATTCATACTGTATTCATTAAACCAAAAATGGAAGTTTAACTAACGGAGCATGAACACTTTCAATAATGCACTTACAACTGAAACATTCACAGGGGATGACAGTAACAAAAACAACCAGAAGACCTGTAACTGCTCAGACAAAATACATTATATTTTTAGATGCAGAAAAATAAAAAATAAAGAGAAGAAACACTACAAAAATGGCCATTTAACTGGTAAGGACATGGGGGAAATACACATGCATTATTACATAATAATCTGCTCAGCACAATTTGCAATCACAAAACACCAGAAGAAATATTGCTTAATAAACACAAGTGTGTTTTTTTTTCTTTCTGCTGTTAATATTTCACCCCAGTGCGGAATGTTTTATACCACAGGGAACACCTGACAGGCACAGAACTGTATCTGGTAACATGCAGAACTATTTATTCTGTCTAGTAGCCATACATAAATGCAGCTCTATTAGCAAAATCCTCAAGTCACACTGCATATATATATATGCTGACTATAAAATGAAGGCTGAGAGACTAAATGGTCTTTTCTTCCTCTGATGGGAGCACATAAAGAATTTCTCAATGGTAATGGGAGCAGTTCTAAAAGGAGAATGGATTTAAACTTAAATAATCCTCCATTTCAGCAAGACCCAGTATTATCAAGCTACCGTTTGTTCTAAACTGCCTATTCTTCCAAAGAATGCTGCAGACTTCTGAACTATTTTGTTCCAATTGTGTTCACTTGTAATTAATAACTGATTAAACGGCATTAACTAAAGTGCTACCATACAAGTGAAAATATTACCTTCAATTGAAAAGGTTTCTTCATCCAGGAACGCATTTCTATTTTACCAAAAACACTATGAAAAGCTATTAGCACATTATAAAACTCCGTCTTCTTGTTAATCCAATTCTTGGAATTCTGATATTCTTGTCCACTCTGCTACTTTCTGATTCTGTATGCGCAGCACAGATTTCTACCTTATTTGGCTGCCAAGCCTATTACAGTGAGTAAACAATGCCTTCTCTGTCAGAACAGAGAATGAATAGTATCACAAAGACACTCCTCTAATGTACAATCCTGTACTTTTTCCCAGTCCTTGTAATAATTTAACTACAATGAGAACTGATGGGAAAAACACTGGAGCATTTTTGATTACCCAAAACTCCATTAAAAAGTAAAACTCAAAAAATTATACCTCAATCCTTACATTTAAAGATTAAATGAAATACAATAGCAAGAATACTCTCTGTGAACTTTGTTCATGCTTTTTTTGTTTCAGATATGTGCGTGTCTGTGTGAACAAGAGGGGAGGAGTTATTTGAGAGATAATTTAAGGGGCAGAAAAGGTTGTTTCAAGTCATGAAGATTAACATCTGGAAGAGAAATCTCACAATGACATAGCAATGTTTGCTTAATATGGTCTACTACATGTTGTGTTGTTTTGAAATGGACTATGAATTCTGCTCCTTTTGCTAAGGCTTGGTTTCTGGAATAGAGTATTAATACTATGATTTATATACTGTGAGAGTCTGAAGTCACACATCAGAAATCCTCCAAACAAGTCTGTCTGTTCACTTTTTCCAAATGACATTACAATTTAATTTTTCAAGAACGGAAAATGGTTGGTGATTTTCCAAAACAAGTACTTTATGAGACACATTATGCCAACAATGAATGGCTTTCTTAGCAGATGTTTTCAGCTGTCAATATGCAGAGGACAATGGTAAGATTCTTAATTTCATACACTTTTTCCCATAAAGCTCTCCTTGACAATGAATGATATCAACCAACAGCCCCTTTTTAAATAAGCTGTGTACATTTATCTGTAAGAATCAAATATATGCATAAGTGCTTTTAAGTTTCAATCAATATATTTTGGAAAGCAGGACATAGTGTATACCCAGAGTTTACTTCACAGTGTTTCTACTTATTCTCCTTTCAACCTAAACAAAAATCAGGCACGTATGCTACAAAGATTTATGTATGTGCTTTAAAGTTCAGCACATGAATTGTCCCACTGAACTCATGCACATGGGTCTTTGCAGGATCTCAGCCTCAGGCACAGAACAGACTTCACTACAGAGCATAGGGTGAAATCCCTGATCCACTAAGTCAATGGCAATACTCCCATTGACTTCAGTGTTTTGAGCCAATCTAAAAAGGATTCTGGGTATTCCCATATATGGTAGCTGTCTTTGATATTTTTTAAGATTAATTTAACTTGAAATTTTTTGAACATCCAAGTTAACTTTATATGTAGCAGGAGGAAACAATAATACTGTGTTCCTTAAAGCTGATCTCTAGTAACAATATTGAGGGGCCATTCAGCCATGGGTTGGAGCACGATTGTGGACTTGTTCCAGTTGCCAGATGAACTATGGCAACATTACAATAATTCCCCATGCAATTAGTATTAATTGGCAACTTGCTGGCAGCCTGTCAAGGGCCCTCTCATCCATCCTGAGTAGGTCCTCCCAGGTCAGGCTGGAGGCTCATTGACAGGGCAATATGGGACTCTTGTGCTACTGAAGTTCAAGCTATACCTATTTATTAACTTCTATACAGAAGCACCTGTTACTTTGGTCCCTTCTTTGGATAAAATACCTCATTCTCCAGGGCTGTCATTATGGCACCTTGGCACTATATTAAAAAGTTATTTTAAAGGCTGAATGGATGCAGGTTTCTATGAACAAACAGACAAATAATGTTCTGTGTTTGCAATAGAATTTAGAATGTCAGTTTGTAGAAGTAAGGGAAATTTCTTAACTTTTCAAAAAATAACCAGTGCATCAGGAGTAATTTGAATTAAGCCAAATTCTAACATCCTCACTTAGGAAACTTGAGTGGGAGTGCAATATTAGTGGAAAGTGTGTAGAAGATAAATAAGAACTTCTCCCTTACTGTACAAGCATTTTTAAGGGCATGATAGGACAGGACCATCAATTTTTTTTATTTATAGTTTAACGAAGAAAAGGTTAAACGATGACTTGATTACAGTCTGTTAAGTACCTATAGGGGGGAACAAATATGTGATAATGAGCTCTTCACTTTAGCAGAGAAAGGAATAAGACGATCCAATGGCTGGGAGTTGAAACTAGAGAAATTCAGACTTAAAATAAGGCATATATTTTTAACAATGAAGGTATTTAACCTTTGGAACAATTTACCAAGGGTTGTGGTGGATTCTCTACCACGGACAATTTTTAAACCAAGATTGGTTGTTTTTTTAAAACATATGTTCTAGGAACTCTTTTGGCTCTCTGGCCTGTATTATACAGAAGATCCGACTAGATGATCACAATGGTCTCTTCTGACCTTGGAATCCATGAAAAGCCCTGTTCTCAAGGGTAGTTATTAAGTTTCTCCTGAGGCATATTAGAAAAATCAAAATACTAATCCTAGTTTCTTCTTATAAGCATTTTGGAGCAGGGACTGTATCTATCAGCGCCCGGAACAATGGGGCCTATGTGCTGTCTGAGACCTCCAAGCACCACCACAAAACAACCACAACACTCCCGTTATTAGCATTATACACAAGTATTGCAAATGGTGCCTTGATTCTGTTTTTAGCCTTTATTTAAGAAGCAGAAGTATAATGATGATAACCCGGTTGAATTTTAGATGTAAAATTTCTTTGACATAATATCTGACATGTACAAAAAATATTTCAGAGGAGAATACAATCTTAGCTTAAAGGGGCAGTATCAGGGTTGATGGACCTCAAATCTGACCTATTTTTTCCCTATACAGCTGTATAACTGATTTCAAAATCCATATAATTTTATACTTTCAAAAACTGCTTCAGTGATTTTTTTCTTCTCTAAAAGCAAGAAAATGTCTCAAACAAAAGAAATGCCAGGAGGCCAGCACTCATGCAGAATTTTACAAATAGCAAGGGAAACAATACATAAATCTTACATACACTGAAACACATTCATTGCTAGAAGCAAGTAGGATCAATTCAACTAAGGCCATGTCCATGCTACGGAGACTATACCAACATAGGCAGTTTGCCATAGCTATGCTGGCATAACCCTGCAGAACATACGCAGCATACACCAACTTAAGTGATTTTTCTGTCAGTGTAGGAACCTCCACAAACATGGATAGCTAAGCTGATGAAAATATTCTTCCATTGACATAGCTGCATCCACACTGGGGGTGAGATCAATATAGCTACATCCTTCGGGATGTGGATTTTTCATATCCCTGACCGACAGAGATATGTCAATCTAACTTTTAAGTGTAGACCAGGCCTAAGAATGGGCCAGCAAGAGTGTAATATTGTAGGCCAGTTTTATTTTCCCCCTCCCTTTCAACCTGTGCTACATCTGAAAATGGCAGGTGTCAGTGTTATTTTACACTAATTCTTGCAACATTTTTCTTCTTACTGTGTAACATCTGGGAATGGCAGTTCAGCATCAACAGACTGAGACGTCATTCATTGAATACCTTAGGTTGGAAGTGGTATTTCCAAGAATGACATCATTAAATGGCAGTCACCTGTAGCTCAAAGTCTTTCCCATGCAGCCCAGGAGGTAATAGTGGATATCTGGGAATGTCTTCTGCGCTATCTCATCCTAGTTCAGTGGCATTTTTAACCTTTATTCTGTTAACGTACCCTAGGTGCACATAGTGCAACATAGCAGAGATACATCTACGAGGAATTTAGTACATCAACAGAAACTCTGTGTATCTTACCCAAATTGTATTTCCTAGATAGATTTGTATTGCAAACAATATATATAGATTAAGAGCTACTATTAATATAGTTTATCACATTCTTTTTCCCTCTGAGTTTGTGTGACCCTGTTATTTTGGATCTTCTCATGCCTTGCTAACTGCTTTTATAGCATCTCCTGTAGCATATAAAGATGAGGCCATTATTCCCTAATGCAGTATGAAACTTACATTAACTTTCAAAGGCATGGAAAATGCTTTTCAGTCACATTAAATGCAGTGTATAAGATTCTGATCTTTTACCAGTGTAAATCCAAAGAACTCTATTAATTTCAGTGTCTTTGGATTTATACCAGTGTAACCGAGATCAAAATTTCTTCCATACATTCTTTACATGCACACTAAAAACTAAAGAAGAATTTCTCAAAGAGCATAACATCCAGGCACAAAGAGGCATTGCTTAGGGCAGTTTAGATAGCAAAAAAAAAAAAAAAAAAAGAGCTCTGGCACTGAATGGAACTACAGACTGGAAGTTAAAAGGAATACCTTTAAGCTATATTCCTCTTTTCAAATGCCGAAGAAGGTTCGACCCATGTTAGGAAAAGCAATCACAAGAACACAGTACAAATCTATGGAATTATTGGTGCAATTATCGGAATTTTCAGTCTTCTATTAGTAGGAAAATTGTATTTGATCAAATCTTATGAAAAATGTAATATACTCCTCTTTTCTCGTACCCTCATACACACACTTTTTATACCTACATACACACAATTAGAGATACATTACACAACATGCAGAATAATATGTAAGCTTTAGAATTTCTTCTTGACATGAAATACTGAAAGATTAAGAATGTGCTGAACTTTAATAAGCAATTGAAATACAGATGTCAAATCAAATTAAACCTTCATAAAAATCAAACTAAGTCTACCTATGTCTGAACTCAGGTGGCTAGCTCATGCCACTGTCCATCTACATGTCCACACTGTTATTTTTAGTGTGTAAGCAGAGCTAGCCCATGTCTGTCTACCTGAGCTGGGAAGCACACTCCCAGTTGCTGTGTAGGTTTACCTGAAGAGAGGGAATTATAGATAATATTCCGGCTGGTTGTGGTGTGTGAAAGAAGTGTAGGGTTCTAGGAAGCAAAGGGCTATTTTAACCATAAAAATAGGATCTTGTCTTCACTACTAGACTTCCTTATTTTGAGAGAAATGATTGCCAATTAACTCAAGATACTTGACATGTGCCTTAGGGCTAGTGTGGACACAGTCCACATTTATTACAGACTCCACAGTTTGTATAGGAAGGTCCATACTAGCACTAACAAACATGTTACACACATTGAGTTAACTGGCAATCAACTGACTTGAGGTAGGAAAGTCTACTAAAGAGACATACGCTATGACTATGTCTTTATTGCTAAAAGGTGTGTTTTCACATCGAGATTGCTATCTTGATGTAAAATCCTGATGGAAAAAAGACACAGGTAGGTTTTCCCTTGATGTGGGTAACTGAAATCAACAAGTATACTCCAGTGCTTAATTTGTGCCAGGGCTGAGCCATGGCACCTCTGGGCTTGGCACGTCAGTTATGAAAATAAAAAAATTGCTTAAGCCCCAGCTCCTCTTTCATTACAAATTAAGTGCTGGTATACTCCTTACCCAGGATTGGTCTTGCCTAGCTACAACTGAGGCAGAAAACTATCTGTGCCTTGTCTCCATTAGGATTTTAAACTGAGCTAGCTATCACAGTATAAAAAAAATACACCCATTTTTTGCAGTGAAAGACATAGTCTCAAGAAGGTCTAAGGCTGCTACTGTATCTGAGGCTTGGTCTGTGCTTGAAAGTTATATCAGCTAGCCAACCTAGCTATGCCGGTATAGTGTCTGTAGTATAGACATGCCCAGAGTGTAGTATCCTGACTCCCTACATTACAAGGCTACAGATATTTTCTGAACTGCCCATTGGTAATTTAAAGTTATAGTGCATGCAGATTTACATTATTGTATTTATGAACTAGAAGCATATTAAGCATCAGATTTTTAGAACTCCTGATGTTGTTTTACAAGTATAGTCACAATGGAAGAGAGTATCTCCTATGCTAGTCAGTATGTTACTGATAGCCCTTTATGAATTTGTTTGCTGTTCCCTTGACTTTGTTGGTACCATCTACCCTCATCTGCTAATCAGAAAACAAAACTGGAGAATTAAATCAATCTTCACAAACATTGGACATCTCATGTTTACAGCCCCAATGGCCTTCTTCTGTCAGCTATCCCATTTTAAGAGTGCTGTTCACTGTTTCATTTAACAGATGAAGGTCTTGACAGACTACTGCTTTTTTATGCTGTTTTCCACTCCTTAATGAGATTTCAAATCAAATCTCTCTCTGGACTCATGACATTCTAATGTATTTAGATATGGCTTAAAATATTGCAAAGCTATCCATTTTCTCATCTTGTCATGGCTAACCAGAAGGAACTTTCTTGAATTAGTTGGAAATATGGACCAGATTTGATTATCCAAATCAAATTGCTAAGTTATAAAAGCACAAGGGAACCATGCTTTTTTTTTAAAAATGTCAGATCCAATTAAAGTGAGCTAGAAATAATATGACAATACTAGTGAACAAAAGAATTTGTAAATGGAGTTGATATACTAATAACTGGTAAAATAGCCACCAGAAAAGGTATTTAAGAGATTTGATTTTTAGAATGACAAATGTCATAAGGAGATGGAGATGGACATTTTCCTGTAACTCCATGACAGGTCTTACCTCAGCAGTTGGGGGAAAAGGAACCCTGGAATTTTGGCTGTTCCTTTTTAACATGTCAATCACCTGCGTCACTACTCTGTCACTCAGTTTTCACTGTTCTGCAGCATGCCTTTAATTGCTGGCTTGTCATTCTGAATCCTGATCCTGACAGACCTATTTTAATTGTAGCTGCTCTACCATTGTGACTGATGCAGCACACAGGCCAGATCACGGTAGTCAGCAAAAACATAACAAACAAAACGCTTGAACTCAGCTGCTCACATTATGTAAGCAGCAATTATTAGAATTTAATTGTGTGTGAACAAACAAGAAAATATACCAATTATACAAGTCATCTTACAAACATTTGGATTTGTTTCTTTGTAGAAACTGTTTGCAGCACACTTAAGTGCTGAACCTGGACAGGCGTAGGTCTGACAACAATATACTCTTATTGGTGGGAATTTTTATTGAAAACCAGGGATTTCAAGGGAAAAATAGTTTAGAGGGAACTGTTAACCTTGATTTAACAGCAGTGGATATGTCCCAAGGCTTTTTAACACTGGAAAATGCATTTCAAGGAAAAATAGGATGGGTACAGTTTGTCAGTTCAATGGCTTTTGGTGTCTCTGAATATTGTAACTTCACACCTGACAATGAAGGCTGGTTTAAAAAGCGGGGAAGCCTGATAAACTACTTTGGTCCATATCAGAATATTAACAGATTATGCAAATATTTCTGCTTGAAGTCAAAGATGTTTGTGATTATATTTCAGAGTAAAAATGTGAAAAAAGCAGTCTGCTGTGGAACTGAGTAATTAGGCATTATCCTTGAAATCTAGGGATATGACCCAATGTATGAACTGAGTAATTACATTTGTCTTTCTCAATCAAGAACAAGAATGTGAGGGCACTCTCTCAGATCCAAATCATTGATCTCAATACCAAAATCTTGACCATGATATAATTGCAAAAGAAAAGAGATAAAAGCCCCAAGAAATTGTTCGGAGAGACAAGATGGGTGAGGTAATATCTTTTACAGGACCAACTTCTGTTGGTTAGAGAGACAAACTTTTGAGCTTACACAGAGCTCTACTTGAAGACTAGGAAACATTCTCACAGTGTCACAGCTAAATACAAGGTGGAACAGATTGTTTTCCATAAGTAGTCAACACATTAGTTTCTAAGACCTGAAGAAGAGCTCTGTGTAAGCTTGAAGGCTTGTCTCTCTCATCATCAGAAGCTGGCCCAATTAAAGAGATTACCTCATACATCTTGTCTCTCTAATATCTTGTGACCAAAACTGCATCCAAGAAGTTGATATAACATGGCAACTCAAAGGAGTACAACCTCAAAATGAGAAACAAGACAATAAGAATTTTCTACCAAATGGGTCTCCTCATCTTCCTAATTTTGGTCACCCCATGATTTGACTGTCTGTTGAAATTAAGGTGTAAACTCCTTATTTTAGATCTATAAGACATAATGCTCTCCTAGAGTTTGATATAAAATAATAATATCACTACTTTCCTCATATTCCTTTGATATACTACATTAGTAGTGGATTCTCTAACACAAATATCGAAACCCTACCCAAGGTTTATCTTGTTGGTTAAACAAACTGATCTGTAAGGGACACGCACAACATTCATCTTTAAAGTTTCATGAAGTAGGAATTTTACAACTGCAAATCCCACAAGTGTCTGAGGATGCTTGGCTGAGGTGAGAGTGCTGAGAAATTGGGAAGAAATATTTTTCTCTTTGATTTTCAAGAGCATTTATTTTCTCCTTGGCAGCAGCCGTTAGATATTTTACAGCTTACATTGAACTTGTGTGACAGAGGCGCTAAGAAGAAAAGCAGTCCTATTTGTTGACATTCTCATGTACATAAATGATACAGTGGAGATCAACATGGAGGACTCTGCTGAAGCAAACTGAAGGTTTTTGTATATTTAGTTTATATAATATTGCTGCTGCCTTTGCTGAATATAGAGAATGAAACAATCTTTGATACAGGCTCCTGTACCCACTGATCCTAACTTTAAGCCATTCTTACAAACAGCTGTCTTACTACATACCGTTAAAAAATACACAGTAGCTTTAAACCTGGAGTATCTATAAAATTACAGTTATTGTTCCAGTAGGTGAGAACTGCTGGAATACATTGAACCAGGTTTTTGTTAATGAGAGTGTAGCGATTTTAATTATACTTGGAAGAGTCATAAGTGTCCAGTGCAGGTTTTGACAGGACACTGTGAGGTTCCACTCACACTTCAGAAGTCCCCAAACTTGAAATGGTTTTTGGAAGATCAAGTCTTTAGAACTCTTCTGCAAAACTATTTATCAGCAAGTGGCAGTTAACATGGACAGAGCGAAAACTTTTTTATGCTTGCCAAAAAGAGCCTCAAAAAGTGCTTTAAAAACTACTTTTCACCCCAAGCACATAGACTGGCTTCTGCCAATAAAACTGTTACCTAAACTGGTTTCAAAATATCCATCTTGAAAACCATCTCAGGAATTTGGGGACTCCTGTAGTGTGGCAGAGGCCTGAAATTCATTGCCTTTGACTAAGAAAACCAATCACCTAAGATGAGGACTCTGTATGGTCATCAGTTAAGTCTCTATAGAAGCGCAATAAACATAGCAAACCAAACCAAACCAAACCAAATCTAAGACAGACTGCAACAGAGAAGCTTTGATCTATCCAATCCCCTTCATTTTAATGGATTAATTCTCCAGCTACCTGCTGTTTGTGTGTCATTACAACCTACATACACGTTTCCCTCTGTGATTCACTCCATCTGAAGGGCTGTAAGCTAGCTTGACTGATAGGTGGTGATCACACACAATCACCTCCCTTGATGGTGACTGAAACATCTGGGAGTTTTTAGAACAGGAATATGACTCCATATATAGATGACAGCCTTTTAAATGGCACAAAGCAAAGGGGACTGGACAAAGCACAGGAGACTGTACTCTAGGGGAGAATCCTGCAGTGACAGAGGAATTAATTACATTACGTAATAGATCTTTTCCATCTCTAATTTTTTATTTCTATCTTTACCATGGAATGCTTGTTTGTACAGCCAGTAGGCTAGTAAAAGTTGGCTTTAACCTCTTGATTCCAGATTATTGTTAAAAAAATAATCTTAATTCATAAAAAAACACTGGACAATGTGATAAAGAATATTAATTCAATATCCTGTACTGATTTATTAACTTGGGAGATGCTCAGATACTACAGTGATGGACGTTAGTATAAAACCCTAAAACTGAGGATAGAAGACAGATTAAATAACAGTGGTTCTGGCAGGGACCATGGATCTCTGTGTTCAGAGGGACTTGTATTTGCGGATCATCAGGAGATAAATTTGCATGTCTTTGGACACTTCACCAAACTCTGCAGTCCTTGGGCATTATTTGTACAAACTCCCATTAACTTAATTGGGAGTTTTGACTAGGAACCACAGTGCAAGTTCCAAAAAATTAGAAGTGTGGGGTGGAAATAAATATACGTGTAGGGGGACAGGCAGACATATGGACCATGTTGGAAAAAAACATTTTCAGTTCACTTTTAAAGTACTGAGATACAAAACAACAAAAACACCCTTGGCTTTTGTGATGGGTTCCCCCAGCATACCACTATGCCCCCTTAACTCTCCAACCTGGGCTGTCACTCACAGTACTTTGCTAATGTAAAGCAGCAAACCCCTCAAGGTGCTGTTATCACCTAGCACAACAGCATGTGAAACTCCATATCCAGCTAGATTGCATGAATGTTCCCAGAGCCACTCATGAATCTCAGAGAAGGGCACCAGCTAGTTCACCCCAGCTCCCTATCTTACACCCCAAAGTTGCTCTGTCCTGCCGTGGTCAGGAGCCTGACCAGTATAAGTTTATTACCCAGTTCACCCCTCCATAAACATGGAGAAGACGTACACAAGCCTTTGTTAAGTGAGCTGAGATTTTCCAAACATTTCAGCCAAAACACACTATTTTAGTTAAAATATAAAACAGATTTATTAACTACAGAAAGATAGATTTGAAGTGAGCATAAGTGGTAGGCATAAGAGATCAGAGATAGGCACTAAAGAAAATAAAGATAAACAGTAAAAACACTAGCAGCAATCTAAATGTTAAATCTTATAACACTAGGCCGGGGTTCTCAAACTTTATTGCTGGGACCCTCTTTGAAAATATTTCAGGCTGTGATGATCTCCTCCCCAAAAGTGACAACCCCCCCATCTTGTGCCACCTTACTTCTGCACTACTGCTGGAGTGGCACTGCTTTCAGAGCACCTGGCCAGCAGCCATTGTTCTCTGGCCATCCAGCTCTGAAGGGCTCTGTCTCTCAGCCATGTGCAGGGCTGATAGTCACAGTCCTGGCATGTGTAGAGGCTGACATCTTGCGACCCCCCCCCTTCCCCCCCATAATAACCTCACGACACCTTGAGAGGTCCCAATCCCCAGTTTGAGAACCCCTGTACTAGGCAGTATCTAGATTAAGCAGTTTTTCTCACTCCACTAGATGTTATAGTTCTCAATGCACAAGTTTCTCCCTGAAACTTGAGTACCACTCTCCTGTTGAAATCTTTGAATCTCAGTGCTTCCCGCATAGGTGGGAAAGGAGAAAAGCCAAGGCATGCAATCCCTGTTCCTTATTATATATCTTTTGACCATGTGCTTAGTAGACATTAGTCCAGGCGGGCTCTGCTGAGTTACAAAGTTGCTCAGTATGAACCCCCAACCCCTGATGTTGTCTTGAGCAACTGAGTCATAGGGTTGAGCAATCTCCATTGTATAATCTTGTGCATTTGTCATTGTATTGTAAATCCTTTGATTACAATTACAACTCCTTTGCAGGATAAAAGTACCTTAATACCATCCTGGGCGGAGGCTACCACCCTTGTATAGGAGATTCTTAAATTTATAGCATATTTCTTTTAACAATTATATAGTAAAATATTGTAACTTGATACACACCAATGATACACGTTTTGACAGCACAATGGGTTTTAGTAGATTATAATTTTTCATTACATATCTTATATAGCATGCTTAGTATGAACCATACAAAAATGATGAATATGGGGTTTACAGTGGTCTGCTTTGGGTACAGTGTTTCACAGCCTTGTTTTCAGAAGCAGACTCCTATTTCCCACCCACAATTTTGGCTTGAGGCAGAAATAGGAGGGAGGGAAGATGGCTAGAATGCTAATTGCGGAAGCCCTAGTCTGAGTCCAACCAAGTGAGCCATGAAGAGTTTTTGAAGTCTTATATCTATGCCAGTACAGGATACAAGAAAGCGTTTTTTTTATTTCCATTGCACCTGTAAATTGAACATTAACAAAAAGGAACAAAGACTATTGTCAGTTTTTATAGCTGTCATTTTGTATAAATCTGGCAGCTTTACATAAATAGTTTTGTTGCATTCAAAATTCAAAATTCATAGTTAGTTTCTCTCTCAACAGTTGTTAATGTATTGCATTACAGATTTTCTTCCTTATCAACATGCATTGGGCCCTTCCGAGAGAAATACACTAGAGCAGCTGCAGACAGCTGTGAGCTTTCCCTAATAGACTAACTGCTGCCTCTGATAAATCAGTGATTGTCCTGTGATGAAGAAGAGAATCTTAACTTCCCTTCAAATCTGATCACTTGCTGGTACTGTGGGAATCCAGGCAGCAAACTGCTGTTAAATTTACAGTTGGGGGGATGTGTGTGCCTGATACAATGAAAACAATTTATTTTTAAACCAGCTGAGCAGATGAAGAAGAACTAACCTAATCATGCAGAAATGTTTGCAACATTTTATAGGAAAAGGCTCTCTCCAAAGCATTTCAAGGATCCTGATATTATACATAATATTGGCCTTCTCCCCTTCTGAATTTTGTTTTTGAATTGATTAAGCAGAGTAGACAAAATATATCACCTTCCATTTCTTAATTCATCGCTATCAAGTATGGAGTACCCCAGCTACTGGAGTAATGTTAAGTCCTGGCAAGAACTTCTACATTTATAATTCTCCACGATAATACAACAAAACAAACGAAACACACTCATGATAAAGCATGCCTTCTGACTTTATAAGCACCTCTGTACATTTGCAATCTACACTCCTTGGCTTTCTTCCACTCAGTGCTTCTCTGCCTATATTTCTCCTTCAAGCTGTCTCTCTCTCTTTATTCTGGTCGCATCTCTCTTCATTTCCTCTCCTAGCTGTTCCAGCTCATGGCTTTTAGCTCTCCTACTAACTAATGTGTTAACAATACCACTCACACCATCAGATAGCTCCTGTCTGATTCATCACTGAATCAAAACAACATAAATCTCCTATGTATACCAAAGTAACAGTATATTAATGCCTTGTTTGCACCACAAGAGACTATGCTAGGAAATCCTTTCTAAAAGTTATTGGAAAATGGTTTCAGCTGAACATGGCATGACCTTCACTAAAGACGGTACAAAGTGTGGTTAAAATGTTTTTGAAAACCATTACCAACACTATATCTCTGTCAATTTTTTACTGCTTTTACTTACACCAACGTAAATCCATAGTAACTAACTGAATAGACTGTTGTGTCAAACGGAAAAGTTCAATGAATGGTGAGCCAGTGGCCAATCCCCCAGATAGTGAGGAAGGAGATTATTTACATATCGATCGAAGGCCCATCACAAGAGTAGAAGCAGAGAGGGCAGTCAACTAGTTAAAAAGTGGAAAGGCATCAAGTCCAGATATCATTCAAACAGAATTTAAGGCAAACTTGAAGAACACTACAGACATTTTGATAGGTCTCTTACAAAGAAGATATAAGAAAAGGGTCATATAAAGGGGTACTTATAAAATCATAAAACTGGAAAAGGGTTATATAGTGAAGCAGCAGAAGAAAGGAGAGCTCAGTCAGTGTAAAACCTGAAGGGGTATTCAGTTGCTTTCCATCTCAAGTAAGGTATTTATAGGTATAATTCTAGATAGAAGAAAAAAAGCTATGGATTCAAGATTAATGACAAGAACTGGCATAGTTCTGACAGGATAACTCATGTATAGATCAAATAGAGATCAAATGTATCATCAACTGAATGGCAATCACTTCTTTATATGAATTTTATATATTTTCAAAATGCGTTTGATATAGTACATAGAACAGTAGTTATTCAAAGTTACTATGGGAGTCAGATAAGGATGTCTTATCTCATATTATGTTATTTGTAGTGGGCTAGGTAATGAGAGACCACAGAACAACTAAGGGGCATACTGTGACAGAATATACCCCTGTATTCACACCCTACATACTACTGTAATAATCTTTATACAAAGTATGCCTGGTAAGATATCAGTTGAAAATTCATAATTTGCTGATCAGTATCGTCCTGATAAAATGCATGTGGCAACATTGTATGTGAAGTTGTAAGATTCCACTGTATGGTGTTATTGACATGTGTTCCAAACTAAGGCTGGCAGAGTGTCTTAAACAAAGGAATGCGTATTCTGCTTAATTTATATTTAAGCAGTAAACAGAGTCATCAAGCAGGAAGGGGAGGACAGGAAGCTCAAACAGATGAGAAAAAAGCAGCAGGGAACTTCCTTTCACAGAGATTTTTTTTTTGGGTCTCCTGGTACCTAGCTGGAAATGTTTCTCAAGAGGGGGACTGAAATTATAAAAAGGAGAGACAAACACCCCAGACACTCCTCTCTTTTTCCTTGCCCATTGCATCCACAACACCTGAAGCAACAAAAGAAGCATTGGTTGGATTCTGGGAGAAAGAGTTCTGACTCAAGAAGTTTGATCAGTAAGACTGCTGAAAGCATGTGGTGAGAAAACTTTGCTTTGAATTTAGGGTAGCTTGTTAAATTAGGCACCAGTTTTGTTTTATCTTTATTCTTCTTGTAACTAGTTTTGACTTTTATGCCTCACTACTTGCAAAGACTCAGATGTATTTAATTTTCTGCACTGGGATTAGTCTCACTAACTCTCATTCAAGTCATTTTTGAGGGAAAAAATACAACGTCCCCCCACCCATTATCAGGTTTAAAAAAAAAAAAATCAAATAACTCGAAACAAACTGACCTTTGAAAGATAGAACTAAATTCTTATCAAAATAAAACCAAAAAGAAACATAAAGTACTGCACGTATGCAATGTGGTTGAATTAACATTGCTGTTGGAACATTAACTTTCGCATTTCCTTTTTTTTCTTAAGCTCTCCAACACTAGCCCTGCAATAAAATATGTATATGTTAATGTACAATACTATATTTGAAGTCTGCTTTAAGATTAAACAGTCACATCACAAAAAATTCTCTTTTTTATAAGCCCTGGTGACCTTTTACCTTTTACAGATTATTGCAAAACATGGAAAGTATGTTAACCCAAAAATAAAGTATTTTAAAAATACACAGTATTTCCCAAAGAGGCTTTACTACATCCTATGCAGTATAGAAGTGCTGGAACAATGATTATGGTGGGGGTGCTGAGAGCCATTGAACCAAACTGTAAACCCTGTCCATGATGGAATCCACTCCAAGCCAGAGGGTGTAGCAGCAGCCCCAACACCACTAGTTCCAGCACCTATGATGCAGTTGAGCTTCAAAAGGCAGAATACAGGAAAATCATCCTTCCACTACCTGAATCCTCATACAACAGAACAGAAATAGCAATAACTTGTACCAGTGAGCTTTGTTTAGGACTACAGATGTTTGAGACTTTTTCAGCAAAACTGTTTTTCATAAAAAATGCCAATTCATTAAAACCAAAACTTTTCACAGGAATGTATCAGTTTCGATGAAACTTTCATTGGGAAAATTTGACAGATCAAGAATGGAATCTCTGGTCAAAATGAGAGCATGTATCCAGAATAGCCAACAGCCCAATAGTGAGGGCACTCCTGCCCTGAGATGGAGAAAATGCAGGTTCAAGTTCCTCCTCAGAATCAGGCAGAGCAAGGGCTTGAGCCTAGGTTTCCCACATCCTAGATGACTGCTGTACACACCAGACTATTGGCAGAGAAGGGGGAGTCTCATTTCTCATAACAAATTGAAAGGTCTCAGTTTTGTCCTGATGTGGAATGGAAAAATGTTTGAAATCTCAAACATTTTCACAGAACAGGAAAGCCAACTCTACTTAGGACTACACAAATCACCTCAACAAATTAAAAGATGTCATGTAGCAGAAATTCTTACTTAAACAGAAGAGTACAAATATGCAGTTATTTGTATATATTTACATAGGGCCATTGCCCAATCAGGGCACTGTAATAATAACCAAGAACCTTTGTATTTTGTGCCAGACTTGACCTAAATGTTGCATCAAAGGCCTCTGGATTCAGCAGGATTCCAGCGCAGTAGACTAGAAGCTCTGCAGCAGCTTCAGATAAATTAAAAAATGGAAGTTTTTATAGAATTAAATATGAAAATGAATAACTCAATCAAGGAAGTATTCCATTTGTTATTTAATACAATATTCAATGCAATTAATTATCACAGCTCTGCCTTTTCAATTATCAGAGTGGAAACATTATCAGATGCATTGTATGTACTAACCACGAGAGTTCTGTGGCACTTTAAAGACTAACAAATTTAGATCTGAAGTCTCTCGAAAGCTTATGCCTGCAAATATTAAATTTGTTAGTCTTTAAAGTGCCACAGAACTCTCGTTGTTTTTGCTGTATACAGACTAAGACAGCTACCCCTCTGGAACTATTGTATGTACTGTAGAAGTTGGAGGTCTTAGCAGCTGGCTAAGCAGAGGTGGGGCTTCTGGCACCTGAAAAGGTGGGAGATAGTTTGGGATAAGCAGCGTAACTGGATATATTTGCTCAAGTTATCAGTAGTGAAGTAGTTAGTGAAGGTGCTATTTAGGCACCAATGCTGCACTGAGATTCAGGGAATATCTACACTGCAAAGTGAAGTCAATTTAATTTCAACATCCAGCTGCCTCACTAATGAAGTTGGTCAGGCGTGATCACACCACGCTCACTGCGTTGGGGGAGTGCATCCTGAACAGCAGCACTTGTATCAATGAACAGAGCAGTGCACTGTGGGTAGATATCCCACAGTGCAACTAGCCACAGGAGCTTTTGGGAAGGTTTTCGGCCTCCCCTGATGCAGTTTCCTCCCTCCCCTGATATCAACAGCAAACAAACCAATACGTTTTCACGTCTAGCTCAGCCATGCATACGCTATTGCCTGCTCAGCATGGAGCCCGCTCAGCTCTGCACTCTCACTGTGAGCATTATAAACACCTTGCAACTTATCCTTCAGTGTTTCCAGAGCTGAGAGAGGAGCTGCAGCATGGACAATTGTGATGTTACTCAAGCAGCACTGCCACAAGCCATAGAACAAAACAATTCTCAGTTGCTGCGCGCTGTCGCGCAATAGCTGAACATGGTGGAGTGCTGTTTCTGGTCCCAGGAAACAAGCACTGACTGGTAAGATCGCATCAGTCTGAAGGTATGGGATGACGAGCACTGGCTGCAGAACTTTCGGATGCATAAGGCCACTTTCCAGGAACTTTGCGCAGAGCTTTCTCCAGCCCTGAAGCATCGGAATACTACCATAAGACCTGTTCTCACAGTAGATAAGTGAGTCATCATTGATCTGTGGAAGCTAGCAATGCCAGACTGTTGCCGGTCAGTTGGGGATCAATTCAGAGTCAGTAAATCCACCGTGGGATCTTCTGTGATACAAGTGTGCAGGGCCATAAATAGACTTCTGCTAAGAAGAGTAGTGAGTGTGGGAAACGTGTAGGACAGAGTGGATGGCATTCCGTAACTGTGATGGGGTGACAGATGGCACACATATCCTTATCTTAGCACCAAACACCTTGCCAAAGAGTACCTACATAAACCAAAATGGATATTTTTCTATGGTGTTGCAAGTACTAGTTGATCACAGGAGGTGTTTCACCAACATCTACGTGGGATGGTTGGGAAAGATGCATGACGTGCCCATCTTTAGGAACTCAGGTCTGTTCAGAAAGCTGCTAGCAGGGAATTCCTTTCCATACCAAAAAATAACCACTGATGATGTTGAAATGCCAATACTGACCCTGGGAAACCCAGTGTACCCCTAGCTCCCATGGGTCAGGAAGCCATATACCTGGCATCTGGACAGCGATAAGGGGCGGTTCAATAATAGACTGAGCAAATGCAGAATGGCGGTGGAATGTGCCTTTGGAAGCTTAAAGGGTTGTTGGTGCAGTTTGCTCACTAGGTTAGACCTCAGTGAAAGCAATATCCCCATTGTTATTGCTGTCTGCTGCGTTCTCCATAATGTATGCGAGACAAAGGGAGAGAAGTTTTCACTGGGTTGGATTGTGGAGGCAGAAAGCCTGGCCGCAAACTTTGAGCTGCCAGATATCAGTGCAACAATGAGAGCCCAATGAGGAGCTCTGTGCCTTAGGGAGGCATTGAAAACCCATTTCTGTGATGAGCCACAGTGATGTGTGCCATTTATCTGTGCTGTGCCTTCCCATAGCATCCCCCCATTGCATCAGTGTCCCTGCACCTCCGCTTTCCCCACAACCCCCATGATTTTAATAAATAAAGAGTACTTCAATACATAAACATTGACTTTTATTGCACAAATGTAACAGTAAAGAGAAAGGAAAATAATTTAACTTTGAGCAACCGTTGTAAGAGAAGTGGAAGAGGAGAAACAAATGCAGATTGTCTGTGCAAGCACTGAAACCTGCACATTGAAAGGTCTTAGAATGGCTTCCTTCTCTTCCCATTCCCCTTCCCCGGTGTTGAGTGGAGCACATATTGCACCCTGCTCCTGGAATGCTTGGAGTAGAGGGGGTTAGGAACAGGGTGATTGTTGCTGGTAGTTCTGCAGGGGCTGCAGATGGCGTCTATCCTGCCTCTGCTGTTCCTGAAATTCAACCAGACGCCTCAACATGTCTGACTGATCCCTCATTATCCCCAGCATTTCATCCTGCATGACATGCTCATGCTCCTGGGCTGCTCTTCTGCTCTCCATGTCTATCTCCAGTTTTTCAGACAATGTAATCATCCAGGCTCTTACCTCAGTGTCAGCTGTCCCAGAGGCGTTCATTATCTCGCTGAACATGTCATCCTGAGTTCTCTTTTTCTGCCTTCTAATCTGGGACAGCCTCTCTGCAGGATGGAGGATGCACTGAAGGCAACGCTTTCCACTGTAAGGCATGCAAATCACAAGGCAACCATTGTCAGTGCATACCATGGGTGAAATGCAAGGTTGCGATGTAAAAATCACTCTTTATTCTCAAGTGCATGGTAGAACTGAATCACAATCCCTATCTATTCCTCAAGCCGGTTTGGTTTTCCAGCCATGGTGAGTAAGGGGCTAGTGCTTCCAGTTTTGGGAAATCATAGCGAGGAGAAGAATGGATTCCCCACTTGGCTGCCCCCCGTTCTCCTCCTCATCCTATTCCTTGTCCACAGTCTCATCATCGTTGGTCCGGGACTCCCCAAAGGTATCCATGCTGTGTCTTGGGGGCAGTGATGGGGTTGCTACCGAGACTCACATGCAGCTCATCGTAGAAGTGGCTTGTCATTGGTGCCGAACCAAATGACTGTTCACATCCTTTATCTTCTGATATGCCTGTCTAAGTTCTTTGATTTTCACATGGCACTGCTGCGTGTCCCTGTTGTACCCCTTCTCCACCATGTCCTGTGAGATCTTTTCATAGATATCTACGTTTATTCTGCTGGATCAGAGCTGACCGATGAGATCCAACACCTCAGGTCTGCTCCAGACTGGAGTGCATTTGGGGCATTCAGTCGCCATGATCAGCTGTGCTGGCGAGCTCTCCACACTGACCAAACAGGAAATGGGAATTCAAAATTTCCCAGGGCTTGATCAGGGGAGGAGCTTTTTCCTGTGTATGTGGCTGCCGTGCAGCTGAGTTGAAAACAATCTCCAGAGCGGTCACAGCGGAGCATTGCAGGACACCTCCTGCAGGCTAATTATGTTGATTTATGCAACGCTCTGCTTACACTGTCTCTCAGTTGACTCATCCACTTCGATTTTAGCACTATGCCTCTCATGGAGGTGGATTAATTAAGTTGTTTCTGATGAGTTACATTGGTGGAAGGGACCTGGCCGTGGAGACACATATATTATGTGGTCGACGCCTTCCGTCGACCTAACTCACACAGCCAGACCCTGCACTCATGCCATTAATAAACGCTTAAATTCATGGGTCTGCCCACACAAAAGCTTAGTGAAGGATTGAGGGGCCTTAAGTGCTAAAAGCTGATGCCCCATTGAAATGAATGGAATAGTTTTTACAAGTTTTGTTTTGGGCTATCTGCAGATAAACTGGTGCAGTTTATTTACAATTCACGAAGCATTGCTTTTGCTTCTTTGGAACGAAGCTTCTGTCTCCAACCAGTAGAGCTCAGGAGCTCCATATGGCTGGAACTTTCAGAAATACAAACCCAAGATTTTACAGAGGTCTTGGCTGTCTTTCTAATTAGAGATTAGCCATACAAAAATTAAAATAAATTTCATTAATTTATACATTCAATTAGAATTATATGTTGGGAATCCTAAAACAGCAAAGTGAACAGTTCAGAAAGTCTCTCTCATGCCTTGTTTTAAAAAAGACAACAAAAGCACTGGACTCCAACAAACAAGAGTGTGTGCGAAAGTAACACCAGCTTGGAGTCTCCATCTGTCAGAATGTGGAACCTACCATATGGACCAAACAAGCTTTAAATGTCTCATTGCAGAACTGGGAAGGAAGAAATAATAAAAGTGGCAAAGATCCACAATAATAAATTGCGCACTAGAAAAAAAAGTACAAGTGACTTAAAACTTCTTAGATAAATGTGTGAGAAGAGCTAATATTAAAAGAGAAAAATAAAATATTGTAGACCCAACAGGACGTATAACCATCTTGATGCTTTGTTAGGTGTCAACAGCAAATGAACTTCTTGCCAAGAGGAAACCACATGGAATCTTGTAAACACTTCTGCAGAGTGAGAGACATTTCTTTTTTAATAGCTCTGCTTTGACTGTTTCTGTTGGGAAGCAAATACCAAAGAAATAGGCAGTAGGCAACCAAAGGACTTGAGTTATTTAAAAAAAATACCCAAAACAGAAAACCAGCAATATTCATGGAAGTATCTAGTGCTACATTCACTTTGTTTAGAGAATGTCTCTAATGCATTTTTAAAAATGTTTTTAAATAAACCATGAAGCTATGAAGCATATAGAATTACTGCACATTTGGAGAGAGATCACAAGCAGTCTAAAGAGTATTTTCTTCAGCGATGTGAACATTTGAAAAAAATTCATTTGTATTTCACAGCAAAACACAAAATGCAAATCTTATAAATGTAAAGCTTTGAGCCTGAATAGTGGATCAATACAATATCTTGCTGGTGCATATGTAGGCCACATATAAACTAGTTGTATCATGAGCTGTAATCAGAGTGATAGCACTCATCCTCCAAATCAATCTGGGAACTGATTCCAGATGTGACACCCATTAGAAAAGAGGAGAAAGAGGATCTTGTACTCAGTTAACACACTGAACCAATCCTGGCATGCTGGCATAGCGTGACCTGGGGTAGGAAGGCTTATTGAAGTGCTGCAATATTACTGCCATCAACAGGTGTTGCTATGGGAACTGGAAATGTGTTGTCAAGGGTCGTTGAAGGCAGTAGGAAATCATTTAAGAAACATCCAGAAAAGTAATGAAAATGAGACAGAAGCACTCTCGTCAATTTCTGTCTGTGCAAAGATTGACTTAGGCCAAATGGTAAGGATCTGGGAAATATCTGTATTTTATGAATATAGCAAATATCTCTGTGTTTGTTTCTGATGGGTTACTACTGTTCAGCTGCTGTCACAGGTACTTGGAGGAAAAGGGTTGACAGGTGCCAGATATAGTTGGGAATGTCAGATCAACTTGGTTGGGAAACGGGGAGCTGCAGCCCCGAACCATTCTAAAAATGGTTGGACCACAGGGTTCCACCCACGGTAGGATGCAGGAAGCCAGGTCTGTCACCTAAAGGGTGCACTCGAAGGAGACTAAAAGGATCTAAGACACAGCTGCGACTGTGACACAATGTTTAGATTTCTAGTCTTTTACTACCTTAAGCAGTGTAAGACCTTACAAGCTAAGCAGGGTCAAGTTAGTCTCCCATCCAGATACTAACCTTTCTTGAAGAGACTTTACAGCATTATTACAAACCAATGAAGTAGAAACATCTTCTAGTAGTAGTAGTAGTAGTAGTATTCCAATAGCACCCACAATGCTCTAGGGCAGCATCCATACACATATGAAGACACTCTGAATGACACAGGTCTTGCCTAAGGCATCATTCTGATATAAAAAAATTAGGCTGCTGCAAAATGTATTAGCTAGGTGCAGAGTTTAAATGTCATCTAATCATATTCACTCAAAGTAACAGCAGATGCTTGTGCAATCATAGCTGCAAAGGGTGCAGCCAGATTCTTTCTGGGCCCATCTCACAGTGTCTTTGCAAAAGCTCAACACAAGGAGTTTTGAGAACAATGCCTCACCATGGTGCCAAGAGACATCCTAACCTGTAATCCTCACTTCTTGTGAGAATACTCAAGCATATGATCTTAAATTCACTTTACATGAGTATTTATGCAAATAAACCTTGATCATCATAGAACACAAATTAAAATGGGGTTATATCATGGCCTAACCCAGAATCATTTGTAAATTTAAGTAAATATATTCACCAGCTCTACTGAAAATCATCTGGGATGAAACTCAGGAACATAGGCCTTCTGAAGGGTTCAAGCTGTATCCAATCAAGATTATATGACATCACCCTTTTCTAAAGCTTTTTTTAAAGTTATCATGCTTCTATCTGGCTCAGTTTAGTGTTTTGTTTGTTAAATAATATGAAATGTTTTAGGTAAGTTACAGTTTATAGAAAAAGGAACTTGTCATAATACTGAATCAATGGCATAGTAAACCATATTATAACTCATCTTATTTTAGGGGAGAAAGAAGTAGTTCATATTTTATGAGTGAGCCTGCTAACATTTCTAACCATGTGAACGAATTCAGTCTGGAGATGACAACAATTTATATTCTGTAAATCCAGCTCACAACAGCTGGAGCCTTCTTATCAGATGCGTTGGGTGGCATGATGAAAAATCTTATGAAAAGGTAAAGAGATATATGAACTTAGAAAGCATCTCTGAAATTGAACCCGAGTTGCCAAGCCAAGAAGAAACCTGTGTGAAACAACACCAGCTAGGAAAAAATGCTGAGCCTTTGAGCCAGCTTTTTTTATTTTGGGTTTTTGTTTTTTGTTTTTGTTTTTTAAGCTTACTGTAGGTAAAATTTTGATGCAGATGGTTATTGTGAATTCTTATCTCTAACCTGTCTAACAACAGACGTCTCTCTTCCATGAGGATTAGAAATTACTTTTCTGTAATGGAAAATATTAATCTTAATTTATTTTCATTTCAAAGGACAAAAATGGTCATGTGGTTACCATGTAACTTGTGTGGAAGTAGAAATTCCTGCTTTGGAGGCCATTAAGAAATTACTGTGGCCTGAAGCAATGGTTGTAAACTAGTCATTAAACTAAAAGAAAGAAAAAAAAAAGTGGGAGAATAAGGCAAGAGCTGGTGGCCCCAGGATCATTAGCAAAAGGTTTATTATGTACCTCAGTGTAAAAGGGCAAAGATTCCATTATTTCTTGCAATAAAATGTAGCATTCGTTCACCAAGCCATAATAGCAGCAACAAATGGAATCTGAGGGGTTTTATGTCTTTATGCTGTACAATCTATTTAAGAGGGCCATCATCATACTGCATCACAGGACTGAACAAGCTAACATTCCTTTCTTACTAATATAGGACAAGAATAAGGTCAGTCATTACTTTATTCCCTATTAAAAGTTGTATATTTTTATTTTACTCGAAACAGATTTGTAATGATCTCTATTAAACTTAAAAAAATGTTAATTGAATAAACTTCACTGTCAGCTTTGAACACCTTCACTATAACATGATATAAAAATTAATAAAATTAGTATACATTTCAAGGCATAGTTAACTAGGGGGTTATACAGTAAGGTATATAATTACAGAATATGTACACATTCTTTACGCCACGTACAATTTAAATGATACCTAATTCCTGCATCTGAGCCAAACTAACCTTTGCTCATTGCTGGTGGATCAGTGTCAAAAACTCTGATAAATAATTTGAGTGACGCCATCAGGAATAAAACCTACTGGCAGGTTTAATCTAGGTTGTAACATCAATGAAATGGTTAACAGTGTCACAGCTTCCTCAATTCATGTTGGGAAAGCTCTGATCCAACTTTCCAGTTTGACAGCAGAAAGGCAGAAGCAGCTTTCATGCAGCATGGCAGATACATCATTCTTGTCACTATTACTACAGAATTGGATTTCAGTAATTTGTTTCCCTTTTTTTGAAGGATGAGGAGACTAAGTGCTGTAAAAGGATACAAGTGTAAAACAAAATATGGCAAAATTGGTTTAGGTTGAAGAGCTGGAGCAAGATTGTGAAGGATTGAAGAGCCACTTCATCCTTGAATGGAACTGCTAAAAGCTACAAAATAATCGTGGCGTGACATCCGAATGCTGCATTGTAGACACCTGGTTATGTGATTTAGAACAAATGGTGCTGAACAATGATGCTTTCTCCCATGCTGCCCCACATGGACGGGAGGAGCTCCTTGTAAACATGCACAGAGCTACCTCATCATCCACCTTCAAATCACGCCTCAAAACTCTCCTTTGCCATGATGCCTACAAAAAATATGACAACGGTAAGACTGCTGCAGTGCAGAGGCCACAGACGATCATGCTGAGCAATATTGGCTCGTTTCCTTGTACTCCCCCATCTATCTGCATCTATTTGTTGTCACTTACCTTATACATACACTACAAGCCCCGTGAGGCAGGAACTCTATTTTTCTTCTGTGTTTATACAGCACCTAGTACAGTGGGATTCAGGTCCATGACCGCAGCTCCTAGGCACTACAGTAATAATAGTAATCTTGCTTAAACACAAAACAATCTATTGTGGCATGCCACTATGTCTCTGGACACTGATAAAACCCACTGCAACAGCTACTGCAGTATATTACCAGAATGCAGAGAGCCCTATGAAAACATGCTAGTGATTGCTTTGCTGCTGCCAACCAATCATTACTGTCAGCTATGGGGGAGGGAGGAAGAGGGTAATTCATTACTTCTGCTTTTCACATACTGGAACATCTTTATGGCTGTTGTACTATTGCTTTTGATTTTAGAAGGTGTATCTCATGAGTCCCAACAAACAGAAATTAACATATGTAAGCTTCCCTTAGAGATATCGGCAATTAGAAGCAACAGTTGAGTCAGATTGTATTAATACTTTCATATTAAGACCAACCATCTCTAAAATGCCCCAAAAATAACAACTGCATATGAAGGGAGAGGGAAGAGAGAGAATATTGATGGCAAAAATACTAAGTCCTACTGGTTTTAAACATTGATTTTCCATAAATAAATGTATTCCCAAGGATCCCATCTGCTGAGTCACAGTAGAACCACACACAGAATTTTTTTCTAGGAAACTCTTGCAGACTGAAAAACAATGGCTAGATTCAATGGCGTTACATGAGGGTTTAATTTGGTTAGAGACACCCCAACATCCCGTCAGTAATTCTGTAAAAATATTCACTTTGGATTCTATGGAACTCCCATAAGCTGATAAAAATAAGATCTGAAAAAATATAAAATCAGGCTTTTTGCTTCCTATGCTTTCAGCTGATTTTGCAGAATGAGTTCTTTGGAGAGGCTCCATCTAGTCTGAATGTTTTACTAACCACTGGGGTATAACTAGAGGCCTTGAAGTCATTTTGCTAAATAATAAAACAAAGAAAACTACATGTTATCCTGTAGAAGGTGCCCATAGTTTTGATGCTTCCTCTCCCAGAAGTGGACATAACACTAGAAAAATCCAACATTGCTGGAAAGCATTTATGCACAAAGCACCAATTCTACAATGGTACAACTATTTATATTATCATGTATGATGGATTTCTGACATGCACGCTCCTCAATATGTACCTCTACCATGCTCTCTCCCCCACTAGATTTATGCACAACATTATTAGTAATTCCAGGTTTTTCTCAGTCAGGACTGCAGAGGAGGCATGCAGGAATAGAAAAGATTTTATGTTTACTATACATGAATGAAAACCTAAGCACCTACTTTTTGTAGTGTGATGTTTTGGATTACTACATTAAAACTGCATGGAATAACATGTTTATGTCATTTCCCCCTTTTTATCTAGCATACTCTTTTGAACAGTAAACTTATTCTTATGGTGACTTTGGCTGGTTGCCATAAAGAATCAGTTGCATACTTTTCTGAAAATGTAATTAAAATACATTTGAGACATATAAACATAATTCATACATTTTTCATGTTTTTAATAAATAGTATTAGCCCCGGGTTAAGGGGATGCAATAGGAAAATCTTGAAAAAACACACACACATGGAGTGAGAATGTTTTAATCTGATTTTTTGGGGGGAGGGAGAAAGCAAATGCTTTTGCTACTTCTGACACATGATACAACCCTACAACTTAGTATGTTTGATCCAGAAAGCCAGATGTGCATGCTGTATCTGGAGTAAGTGGTCATCTGTATTTGTTTCTTTCACTTGGCTGTTCAAGAAATACAAAAACCAGCATACAAATGGATAAAACAAATGACTGGATTTCCTGTGAAACCTGAACTTCTATCTAACAATGAAAACACTGAATAAAGAGTATCACGGATGCGTTATCCTGAAATCCAGAAAGCAGTGTTTATCTCAAAGCACCAACTGAAGTAAGGAAATGCAAGTAGTGATAAGAGGGGAGAAGAACAAAGCACAAAGTCTGATCTAAATATTGCATTACATTGCAGTGGTGCAAAATTGCAGTTGTTCAGGGTACCACAGTACCACAGTTTTATTAGTATTATTAGACCCAGGATCTAAGCAATCATTCCCCCACATCCAGCCTGTGCACACAGGGTTCTTACTGCCTGGGGGCAGTGTCCTTATCCAAAAGCCTACATTAATACTGCATCCAAAAAAACAATGCTCTGCTCACAACATAGATCACCAAAATGGATTATTTTAAAAAAAATGAAAACTGTCCTATAATACTTGCTGGTGGCAGCTTGCTTCACGTAAGCATAACAACAGTTAGTGAGTTAATCAAAGTGAGTACATACATGCCGTGACAATAGGAGAGGCATAATATAGCTGCTCATGTGCCTAACTACATTACTGAATCAGGGAACTACATTACTGAATCAGGGCCTTGGTTCCCAGTTGCTTTTTCCCTGTCTCCTGTATTTTCCCAACTTCATAGTTCCATGCTGTGACAGAAATGGCAATTTCCTGTAATATCTTTGGGAGATCTTATTGAATTAAGTCTAAGTAGCTTTGGAGTCCACTGCAGTATAAATGCAATATTTATGTCTTGTGGGGTTGTATGTAACTTCTCTAGGGAGGAGACATGATTGGTGTAAAGGACTATTTTAACCAATGTGCCAGACAAGATGGAATCCTTGGGACAAATAAAGCAAAGTGGATTTCCTAGGAAATACTTAAAAGGAAGTGAATAAACATTCCCAACTCTGGACCTAACCTGCAATTCTCAGCCGCCTTCTCTTTTCCACTGATTGCATTATTCTGACATACCTCTACAAAAAGACTGCAAAGATTCCCTTCCTGGCATGATTAGTCTTTGGAAGGGAGATATTAGAATCCTCCTCCCCAATTAGAAGGAATATATTGAGGAAGATGATGTGAGATGGCGTGACTCGAGCTGTTCCAGGGGCGGCCAAACATTTAAATTGTGCCCTCCCACTATTAGCAGGTATGGATCATCTCTGCTTCAGGAGTCTCTTCCTCCCCACCAACCAGAACAAGCTGTTAGAAGAGCAGAAGAACAAAAGCCCACTTCCGAAAGTAGGCAAAGACATAGGGACAGTGTAGTTCAAAGATGGCTTCCTTCCCTGCAGGTAAATGCAATGTTTGGAGATTCTGAAGTGTTCCACTTCAAATGCAGAAAGTGCTTACGATTTTGGTGTTTTGCATGAGTGTGCACAAAAACGTGTCCTCCAATATATTGTCTGCATCACACCTCCCTCCTCAGATAGGAATATTCTGAATGCATAAAAATAACAACTACAGGCTTAATTTTTTTAAACAAACAAATGAACACACACATGACAGAGAAGGAGAGGTTACTTAGGGCTACATTGATGTAGTCGGTTTTAAAATTTAGCAGGTAATAAAGAATATGTGTGAGGAGGAGATATGAATCATTGTGTACAACAGGCTTGAAAACATTTCCACTGCTGCACTTATATTTTCCTTGTGTCGGGTTGTCTCCTATTCAGCTGTACTGTTTGGCCCTCCGGAGAGCAATGCTGTTCTATGCCAGAGAACCATCTAGGAGCCAAGCCTTCAGGAGAAGTGACAAGAGGTTGGGGTGGGTGTGGCATTCTGTATCTCAAAGCAACACCCTGGACCCCCCATATTCACCACGTCATATAATTATTATATGTTTTGTACAAAGAATGCCTTGTGTGGTATCATTTTTAAAGTCATTAAACATTAATACCCTGTTGGATTGTATGTGCTATCAGTGTATGAGAAGTTATGAAGTTTTGCAATGTGTGTTTTACTGAAATATGTTGTGAGGTTGGGAACACCCACAACCAGCCTTTCAGGTGCAACAATGGAGTAACCAGACATACTAATGGCTCATTAAAGGGAATCCACTTTCCCAGCAGCCATCCCAGAAAACTTATCAGAGAGAGCACGTAGACAATGAAAAATGCTTGACCAACGGGGGCAGACCCACCCATCACAATCATAGATCTTTCCAGCAAGCTGGCAGAACTTATAAAGAGGGAAGTGACATCATGACTTGGCCTCACTCCCCCCACAACTCAACACCTGGAAACATCTCTAGAGGACAAAGACTTTGAATAGGGGGAGGGTAGTCCCAGGGTGGAAGGCAGTCCCAGCCTATGTATTGAGGATCTGTAACCTGCTTGTACCATCTGTCAGGGTAAGATGCTGCTTGAATCAAATCCTGCTTAGTTTGTAGAATTTAGCCTGCAAATTGATTTCTCTTTCTTAAGTAACTATCTCTGATCTCTATGCCTGCTACTTATGCTCACTTCAAATCTATCTTTCTGTAGTTAATAAATCTGTTTTATATTTTACCTAAAACAGTGTGTTTTCATTGAAGTGAGTGGGAAATCTCAGCTTAGTTCACAAGGCTAGTGTGTGTCCTCTGCACGCTGAGGGAGAGCCGGACTGGGTAATAACTTACACTGGTCAGGCTTCTGACCAAGGCAAGATAGTACAGTTCTGGGCTGCAAGGTTGGGGCCTCGCTTGTTGGTTCATGAGTGGCTGGGGAGAGCATTTATGTAACTCAGTTGGGTGTGTCTCTGCCTGCGGATGTCTGTGTAAGTGCAGTACCTGCCAGATGTTTGTGGCTTGACACAGCATCGCAGTGTGAGAGGGATACCCAAGGTTGGTGGGACAGAGGGCTAAGTGGTCCCACAGTCCAGGTTGCACCCTGGGGACCCCAGCACAGTGGTTCATGGTGCCTGATTTCTGAGTGAGGAGGTCCGCTGTCAAAGAAAGGTGAAGAGGTGGTTGCAGGGATAGGTGAACCAGATCTGGGACCATAACTGTCTTGGCCATGATCATGCTATAAGGATGGCACCAATCTCTCGTTTCAGATTGTTTATGACTTTGAGGAGCAATAGAATTGGGAGGTAAGCGTAGAGTAAGACGTGAGGCCAGGCAATAAGAAGGGTGTCTCCCAGAAAGTTGCAACTGTGCTCTCTCTCCTCGCCCAGAAGCATTGGCATTTTGCATTGAATATAGTCGTGAAGGAATCTATCTCTGGAGAGCCCCCCAGGTGACACAATCTCCTGAAATATTGCATCATTCAGCTCCCACTCATGATTGAGACAGAAACAGCTGCTCAGGGAATCCACCATCGTGTTCTGTGGCTTTAGTAGATAAACTGCTGAGATCTCTATGTGATGGGATATGCACCAATTCCATAGTTTTATGAATTCTGAGTATAAGACCTTGGATCTAGCTCCTCCTTGGCAATTCATATGATACATTGCAGTCCTGTTGTGCAGCCTTATTCTGACTGAGGGATCTCTGATGTTGGACACAAGGTGATGAGAAGTGCATCAGATTGCTCAATGTTTGAGACTGTTGATATGGAGAGACATCTCCTGGGGAGTCCATTTGCCTTGAGCTGTGAAGTCCTGGAAACGGATGACCGAGCTGAGTAGGGAGGTGTCCACAGTAACGATTTTTATGAGTGAAGGATGCAAGAACGGACCTCCCACAGACCTGAATCAGTTGGACAATATCTCTTAAGACACAGCTGGCTTTTGGGAAAAGATTGCTGGATTTTATGTTTCTCTGGCATGTCCCTCAACTGCATTCATTAACAGCCAGAATGCCACATTGCACTGTATTTTATAGCTAACAGGGCAAACGTGAGTCCTTTTGAAGCACAATTTCTATATCTAGGCTCTCAAATCAAAACCAAAATACAGATAAAATATAAAACAAAGTAGCTGAATCGCAATTTCTCTAAACAAGTTAAAAGATCTAAATGCTCTTAAAGTAAAGTAAAGCAAGTAAAGTATTTGCACAACACTCAGTAAGTGAACTTGCACTTTGCCTATCTGGATCAACTGTGTGCAATACAAACAGCAATTCAGAAACCATGGTGCTTTTAGAAATTAAACCTGCTGCTGCATGTTGCGAACTTCACCATGGGTCTGAAAAGAGAGACTTGGTCATGTCGCACTGACTTAGTCCTGTATAAATATTAATTTTAATGTTACTTTAAATATTTTTACCACCCAAATGTAGAGTTCAGCTGCTTATTCAACTGAATACTACATCCACAGTGGAATTCTCAGCAGAAATCTATTAACTTAATGAACAAAGGTGTAATTAGAAGCAAAAATATGTGTGCATAATATATATTAGAAAAAGAGTTAGAGAGAACAAACTTACAGTTCCAATTGATACTTTTATTAACTCGTTCTCAGTGGCAGAATTAAAGAGAGGGTTAGTATGAGGTTAATGTATACCCCACACTGTGACCTTTCTGGCTGAATTTAATTGTATACCTACCAAGGATACAGAAGAGTGATAAGGCAGCCACTGATTGATTTTCTTGCTCACCGACCACAAGAGCTCATTTCAACAGAACCTTACCATTAAATTTACAGCATAACTGAGAAAATGTTTCATGTGATATACACCCTAATCTAATTTCCAAAGCAGTTATATAAAAGGTCCTCCATCACAAGCCACAGAAGTCCCCATTTGCCTCCTCTCTAAAACCTCAATATTGTGTATAGCATCATCCTTTATATTTGTTCTACTTCAATATGCATGTAACATTGTGAGAACATCTTGCCACCAAGCATTAAAGAGCACTTTTAGGTGTCCTGCTATTTACTCATGTAACTCTGGGGCTTTCCCAACTAGAAGTAGGGGGGTGGGGAATTAGAGTAAGAAAAATAGACAGGTCATCATGAATCTAAATATAATGCAATCCCAAGATAGACACCTACTATACATGCATAATGTTTTTTGTTTCCACTTGAAATTTATCATCTTTGGTTTAGTGGAAATGGGATACATAAAAGGTGTGTTTGTGAACATACCATTCATTGTATGTGTGGCTGAACTATTTTTTGTATTGGAAGAATATGATATCTGTATAAAATGTTTGGGTGTGTGTATAGAGGCTTTCATTCTAAATATAAATTTTTGTTCTTTCATGCCAAGTTGAATTTTTCTCTCCTACATCCCATTTTCCATTATTCTGCCAAGTACAATCTTCTGTCTCACTTCTGTTACTCATAGTAAAACTGACAAAAGCACTAAAAAATCCCCATAGAAATCTTTGGGATCTGTGTTAAACAGATTCGATTTCAAATAGATGAAAATAATGTCCGACAACACTGCTGTTTTGGGTTTGTTTGTCTGGTTTTTTTTAAGTGATAACATACACACTTTATGATTTATTTATATCTTTTTCTATGCACTCATCACTACAGTTTGAGCAACCCTTCTATGAAGAGGTGACTGGCTCTGTGGATATGGGGAAAGCGGTGGTGGACGTGATATACCTTGACTTTAGCAAAGCTTTTGATACAGTCTCCCACAGTATTCTTATCAGCAAGTTAAAGAAGTATAGGTTGGATGAATGGACTATAAAATGGATAGAGAGCTGGCTAGATCATCAGGCTCAACGGGTAGTGATCAATGGCTCCGTGTCTAGCTGGCAGCCGGTCACAAGCGGAGTGCCCCAGGGGTCGGTCTTGGGGCCGGTTTTGTTCAACATCTTCATTAATGACCTGAAGGATGAGGTAGATTGCACCCTCAGCAAGTTTGCAGATGACCCTAAGCTAGGGGGAGTGGTAGATACCCTGGAAGGTAGGGATAGGATACAGAGTGACCTAGACAAATTGGAAGATTGGGCCAAAAGAAATCTGATGAGATTCAACAAGGACAAGTAAAGAGTCCTCCACTTAAGACGGAAGAATTCCATGCACAGCTACAGACTGGGAACTGACTGGGTAGGCAGCAGTTCGGCAGAAAAGGACCTGGGGGTTACAGGGGATAAAAAGCTGGATATGAGTCAGCAGTGTGCCTTGGTTGCCAAGAAGGCTAACGGCATATTGGGCTGCATTACTAGGAGCATTGCTGGCAGATCAAGGGAAGTGATTATTCCCCTCTTTTTGGCACTAGTGAGACCATGTCTGGAGTATTGTGTCCAGTTTTGGTCCCCCCACAACAGGAAGGATGTGGACAAATTGGAGAGAGTCCAGAAGAGAGCAACACAAATGATTAGGGGGCTGGAGCACATGACGTATGAGGAGAGGCTGAGGGAACTAGGCTTGTTTAGTCTGCAGAAGAGAAGAATGGGGGCATTTGGTAGCGGCCTTCAACTACTTGAAAGGGGGTTCCAGGAAGGATGGAGCTAGGCTGTTCTCAGTGGTAGTAGATGATAGAACTACAAGTTGCAAGGGGGGAGGTCTAGGTTGGATATTAGGAAAAACCGTTTCACCAGGGGGGTGGTGAAGCACTGGAATGTGTTACCTAGGGAGATGGTGGAATCTCCATCCTTAGAGGTTTTTAAGGTGCAGCGTGACAAAGCCCTGGCTGGGATGATCTAGTTGGGATTGGTCCTTCTTTAAGCAGGAGGTTGGACTAGATGACCTCCTGAGTTCCCTTCCAACTCTAATCTTCTGTGATTCTGTATCCCAGACTCCCTGCAGCATCAGTCTGTGCCTGCCCGAGGCTCAGGGGCAGCGCCAATCTCATCCTGGTGGGGTGGGGTGAGGTCAGCCATGAGGCCCCACCCCTGCTCCTCCTCTCCCCCCTAAGGCCCCACCTCTGGCCAGTCCAGAAGTCTGAGCCGGGCAGTAGTAAGAGCCCTCCAGGGGGCCTGAGCCACTGTGGAGAGCCTGAGACTCTTCACCTGCCCTGGACATTGTGCCCCGGGGGGCAGGGACGCAGGCCAGAGGATGCTCTCAGGCACCCCAACCTCCCGCTCAGGAAAGGTGGAGGGTCCAGGGCTCCCAACAACGGACCCGGCTGCCTGGGCGGCTCTTACCATGTCCTGGCTCCAACTTCTGGCTTGCCCAGGGCCTCAGGGAGAAGATATAGGGCAGGGGGCGGGGCTCTTGCATGTGTCCGGCTTTTGCCTTTTGAAAGGTAGCCACCCTTGTTCTAGGATGGATGAATATGTAAGTAAAACAAGTTACACTTAGGGTATGTCTATACTGCCGGGGTTGTGCCGGCACTGCAGGATCGATTCTGTGGGATCGATTGAGTGGCACTGGAGACCCACTCAGTGGATCCCAGAAGTGCTCTCCAGTCAACGCCATAAATCCACCCCCAAGAAAAACATAAGGCTGCGTCGAACAGAGGGCATTTCCGGTCGGCACAGTGCAGCGGAGACACCGCAGTAAGTGAAAGTTAGTAAATTGACGGGAGATATGCAAGCTTGCGCACCTCCCATTGATGGCTGCCGGCAGAGTAGACCGGCCTTAGAACATGCCCAGACATGTCACTGATTTCTCCTCCATGGGGAAGCTGATCAGTAGAGCCCTGGACACTTGCTACTGCTCAGCAGAGAAGCAACAACTGTAACAATACTTTTCAATGTAGATTCTAGTAAGAAGTCACTGCACATATCCCAATGATAGTTTGGACAAGGCACTAGCCAGCTTTATGCTTTCATGACAAGCCTCTGATAAAATCATCTTTATAATACTTAATACTTAATTCCAGGAATCTCCATCACAAAGATATTGAGAGCAATACAAGTAACATACTGCAGGAAACAATGCTTTGGTTGTTTGACAGGTTATGATTTTTCTTACCATTTTGCCAAGTCTGTTGAATGAAGTTTCACAGCAGGGCTGGTTTGAAGTTATATTAGAACCAGTGTGAAGTTCCAATTCCCTACTCTCAGCCTGGCTTCCACTAAAGGTCCCATGAGAAACAGGAGATCGTGGCACTGCAAAGTCTGCAGATACCTGGGGCTGAATTTTGTTCATAGAATACTGGACAGGGACCCCTCCTTTTGTTTTTATATTGAACAAACACAATTTCATATTAACTCAGTTTATGGGAGCATGCCCTAAGTCTAGAATCATAGTTTCTCATTCAGATCATCAACAACTAAGCTTACTGTGAACTATTCCATGAAGTCAAAGACAGAATTAGCTTAATCACATATGCCACATCACATGTCCCTTTCAACACACACTGATAAACAGATAAATGGCATTTGCACAACTCAAGAGTGGATGGAAAATACATTATTTTACTTCTAATTCTATTTGTTAGGAAGAAAACCATGATCAAAGACCAGTATGTTTTCATGTCACTTAGACAGCTGAATATTATGCATATATATAAATTATGTGAGATGATAGATAAGGAAACAAGACGATTAAAGGGGGGAAGAAACACCTACAAAATCTCCAAAGAAAAAAACAAAACAACTGTTTATGGAAACCTCCAGAAAAGCCTAAAGTCAAAACATGTGTATTTTCTTTTGTAGGTAAGTTTCCGTATATTGAAAATACACTTGAATAACCTGTTGACTGTTCTTAAAGTTTTTGGCAAGTCTGCAAATTTTCCCTCCCTAAGGCTTGGTCTACACTACCAACTTATGTCGATAAAATCCACACCTCTTAGTGACAAAGTTATACCGACCTAACCCCTGGTATAGACAATGCAATGTCGACAAGAGGGCTTCTCCCATTAATGTAGCTACCACCTCTTGAGGAGGTGGGGTACCTACACCGATGGGAGCAGATCTCCTGTTGGCCTAGGATAATCTTCATTAAATGCTACAGGGGTGCAGTCGCACCAGTGCAATGCTGTAAGTATAGACAAGCCCCAAGAAAGCATACATGAAAATCAACAGGGGGGTGGATCTTTGGAGCGGACTGGTGCAAATATTTTGTAATAATTCTAAATGATACCGAGGCCAAACAGGAATCCTGCTGAAATGCTGTAAAGTGGGTGTGTTTTCCCGCACATTTTACATAAAAACAACCTCTGAAACATACCGTAACCTCCCCTGGAGAGCACTATTCATCACCCTGGATGGAACACACTCTGTCTTCAGGGAAGGCTGCCACATGTAGAACATTTGAGTACCTGTTGCCAATTGTTTACAGAGCAACATGAAAGCTGTATTGAAGACGAATTCCCTTCTCTTCCTTACATGAGGAGGTTCATGATTTAAATGTGAAATCAATAAAATCAAAATTAATGTACAACTCATGGTAGGAAAATTAAGCAGATGGGTAAGTGTTTGAAGAATCAGGGTCTTAATGAGTTATTTTAAGTGTTTATAGTTTTAGGCCAAAATACCGCAAACACTTAAGCAAGTACATAATTACTCATATGAAGCAAATGGGATGACTCATATGAGTAGCATCTCATGCAGTGCATCAAATGCTCCAACAACAGCTTTGTGTGTGAAACCAGACAATCACTACACTTTTGAATGAAATCATTCAGAAAAATGATAAAAGACAAAATACACCCTATCATTCGTGGGCAAACTCATTTTACAAGCGAGCAATACATATCTGATCTTTCAATTCTTGTCCTTGAGCAAAACCTGCATAGCACCTTCAAAAGGCGAGCCTGGTAACTTAAATTCATAACTCTGCTAGACACCAGAAACCATGGACTTAACAGGGACACTAGTATATGGCTCATTACAAACAATTTATAATACACAACACTGCCTTCTACTCTTAGATTGTTTTGAAGTGTGCAATTAACAATCTAACCCTCACTTGCCTGTCCAGAGCGATTGTATCCAATATGCATTACCTCTTCTGTTTAATAATTTGTCCCAACTTGTATTTAGCTCACACACTCTGCTTCCTTCCCCACACCTGAAGAGCTCTGTGTAGTTTGAAAGGCTGTACCTTCCACCAACAAAAGTTGGTCCAGTAAAAGATATTATCTCACCACCTTGTCTCTTTCATGTAAGCAGTGTCACACATGAGCTTATCTGTTTGCAGGAGCAGAGTCCCAATCATTCTAACATTTATTGGATTACTTTATAAATAGGCTGCTTAATTAGTTGGTTTTGAAAGGGCTGTTATCTTCAGACATAAATTGCATGACTAATGCATAATCCACTGTTATCCGCCCAGCAGTTTTAATTGAAATAGAAACTGCCAGTCCAATAGAGTTTCATTAAAACCAGTACATTATTATGTGCATTGCTGCCACAAGTACATTTAACCCAACAAATCCAAATGAAAATAGATATATTTCTATTCAATCCAATACATGTGTATCTGAACCAATATTTTTATTGACAACAATCATCAAAGCCTCATTTGGTTTGCTGCAAAATGATAGAATCACTTAGAGAGGTGACACAAAGATGTCAATGATGGAAAATAGCTCATTAGCTCACAGGGTCCATCTCCCTCAAAATGTAGAATTATTCCTCACAACACCTTTTCTAGGCTGGGAGAGGATAATTTTAAAATGTCAGATGTAATTGAACTTCCACCACTCCCCTGGGAAAATTGCTTCACAGCTTCAGAGATCTTAAGATCATGAAAATTTCCTGATTGTCAGTCCATATTTAACCCATTCTTATATTCAATCTCATTAGCTTCTTAATTTCAAAATACCTTATTATATCCCTGTTCATAACTCAGAATAATTCCTTTCTTTCCTAAGTGTTTACCACCTTTACCAAATAGTAAGGATTAGGAGTATTTTGGGTTTTGTTCTGGTTTTTTAAAATTATTTATAATTTCAAGAAGTCATTTATATAACAGGTAACAGACAATCCAAATAAAGACCAAAGTAAAGAAATCAGATATTTTAATATATATACACACACACACAAACCCTATAATATTGTCAGAAATATTGCATGAATATTTATTTATATTTACTTATTTATATTTATTTATGTTTATTTCCAAGACACTTACTTAAATAATTGGATACATTTGATTTGGGTTTTCAAACACATTTATTGTCAAACCATAGAGAAAGGTGTCCTAATGTAACAGAGCTGTGATAAATCGTTCCCTCACTTGTAAATACTAATACAGCTAAAGCTAATCATACCTTCTGATTATACAATGATCATATTCAAATCCCTCCATACAATACTTCTTCCATAAGCCTCTCAGTGAGGACACATAACATATTGAATATATAAAGCCAACATTAAAAACTGCAATTTAAAACACAAAACTCTGACCACACAAAATTTCAGCCTATATATTAGGTACATTTAATAACTTCTGATGAGGCTGATCCTTCTATCCTTTAATCCTGGTATGAGAAGTCCTCATATGGAAGTGATTTCAATGAAAATATCTGATGGAGTAAGGACCGTTCATGAGAAAAAGGGTTGGCATGATTGGACACAGTATATCACACTTTCTTTAACATAGAGCTTGATTTTGTGAGGGACTGAATTCCCTCAAACGCAATTAACTACAATGGGAGTTGAAAGATATCAGCACTTCACAGGATTGGGCCCTTAAATTGTAAGCAGAGCAGAGACGATGGATGAAATGCTGGCTCCTCTGAAGTCAATGGGAGTTTTGCCACTAACTCCAGGGAGGCCATGATTTGACTCAGTGTCTTCTTTCATGAACTCAGTCAGCACTCAAATAATAGCAACACAACAGTTGCTTAATCGACCAAAGTGCCACTAACAGATTGTGTACACTGATACATTAACTACACTGGCAGAAAAGGATGATGATGTACAGTGTATTGAAAAAAATCAACTATTACTTTCTGCAGTAATATGGAAATATGACAAAGACAGAGACAGAATAAGTCTCTTGTCATGGCTGTTTGTTTATTCTAGGTGGTATATCAAGATTCACAAGAAAAGCCATCGGAAAAGTGTAGCACCTGTTGATCTGTTTCCAGAATGGCAATCTGTACAGCACTGTCACAAAGTGCAAGAGGGTCACATCATCTTCAATCCTATAAGCCAGTAAAGATCCTGCTTAAATGCATTCTATAGGATAATTACAACTTTAAGTAATATATAAAAGGGCATTGCTGGAAAAGTGTAGCGTGAAACAATATTCAAAAAAGACATGTATTTTTCTGTGGGGATTAATCACTTTTAAGCCACTATCTGTAACATAGCCAGTTAGGGACAGCATAGAAATTACCCATCTACCTTGAAGGGGTCTCTTGTTGCCAGTGACAACAGCAGGCAGTTAAAAAGATGAAAAGCTGTGAGTGCCGCATACAATGGGTTCAGCATAGTAGATCTTGTGCTAAATAATCACAAGCATATCTGCAAACCAGAGGTAATTTTGTGAAGTGCGTGTGAGAGAGGAGTTTGCATACATTTATTTCATATAATTTTAAAACTACATTTTCTCCCTGTTTTAATTTCCTTAATGACTTCATATAATCAGTTTGGTATTTTCAGATCTGCACATTTGGAATTTTCATCGACATTTGGTTAATATGCAAGGGTAATACATTTTATTAAAGAAATAAGGAAGATTTGTACTTAGTCACGTCTGTCTCAGAAATCTGTCAACTCCCCACCAGCTGGATTCTATTATTTGAATTAAAATGCTGTTGTGCCAGCTGCCATACAGGACATTTCACTACCCTGATTCCTGGTGGAATTAAATCCATATTGAAAAATGTAGTCTACTATGGACCAGAAAGAAGGACTCTTATTAATATTAATGAATATCTGGAAAACAGAATCATTAAAAAATTCTGGAAATGGTTACAGCAACATATGATGTAGAAGGTGACAAGGTCTAATAGACAAAAGCTCCAAATTTTACATGTCATAATATAGCAGCTCTGGTAGCAAAATACCATCCTGATTATACCCAGGGGTTTATTTTTCAATAGGAATTTCTCCTACTATACAACAAGAGTCCCGTAGCACCTTAAAGACTAACAAATTTCTGTGGGCATAAGCTTTCATGGGCTGCAACCCACTTCGTCAGATGCACATCAGCTGCAGCCCACGAAAGCTTATGCCTGCAGAAATTTGTTAGTCTTTAAGGTGCTACAGGACTCTCATTGTTTTTGCCGTATATAGACTAACACGGCTACCCCTCTGGAACTTTCCTACTATACAATAAACAATGACCAGATTTTTACTACGTCCTAAATTTAAAGAATCCTGCCAAAATAACTTTAAGAATTACTACTAAGCTATTGTAAAAGCCAGCATTGCAAAGCATTTATTACAGCAGGACAATTATTAGAAAAGAGAAAAATAATGTATATTGTTATTGTTACCACAGTTAGAAAGAAAGATTGTGGCAGGCCAAGAGCCCCTGTAAATCAATGGGGATTTCTGCCTGATGTGGACTGCAGGAACAGGTGTCAAAAGTATATGCTGCAAATGTATATTACGTATATCACACAGCCTTCATACAGTGTAAGAATATTAAACCTTAAAACATCCACTGTTGACAGGATGCTAATAGTAGTCAGATTAAAAACAAATGATATATTGATAGGAACAATATTTCCCTTCTTTCCCCCCCACCCCAATTGCTATCATAAAGAAGTGCATATTGGTATGCCACATATACCTTCCCCAGTGAAGTACTGGTTCTAAAGAATATTTGCACTTCAATACCATATCAATAGCTCCCTTTTACTACAAAAAATAAATTAAATCACAAATCCTGGTCATATAGTATTAAGGCTGCAATCAAGGTGTGACAACTGTATCACATAAACATAAGGATATTCAGAGGTGAAATTGAAATACCAATGCAAATTCATTCTTGGTTAACTGAATAGCTTTACGAAAAGATAAATTTACCCTTTAACTGACCCCTTTGTGCAGAAGCATTGTAGGGTTTGGTGATCTGTTATACACAGTTCCAAGCAGTACTCTCAATTAAGTGCTGTGTTTCTAACATCACATGTGAATTCTTGCATGTGTAATTCATCGCTTTAATTCTACTGTGTCATGTTTTGTGGTTTCTTTATAGGGCATTGCTAATGCAAATCCTTTAATACAAAGAGTTAAGACCCCATTACTGCAAGTTATTCCAAGAGGGCATGTCGGTCCTCCTACGCAGAACAACTTGCCGTACTGGAGCCTAAAATCACTAAAATTTATAGCAACCCTCCTTGAATACAAGTGGTCGTTTTCCTTAGACTACTTAGAGTAGTAATATTTGGATTATGATTTTCAAAGCTATATTCGATAGTTGATCTAAACTGACAACTCATAGCTAAATTATGCAATATTTAAAATAGCTGGGAAGATGAAAATTCAAGTGTTTGGTAACTAGACATGAAACTTAGATCAACTGGGGAAAATCAATGCAAGGTTAGTAATGAGCAATATTTGTTACAATTTGATGGCTGCTTGAACTGAATTGATGGACTGACTCCAGTTTATAGTAGGCAGGTGCCAGCATTATATAAAATGCAATCATAATTGGCATCTTTGTTGATAATCTCAACAGAGAGGCTAGATACTGAAGATGGAATTTTCAAATAAATCCAAGGAACTTCGAGACTGAATCGCCATTGAAACTTAATGGCAGATGGGTGCCTAACTCTCTCTATATCCTTTCAAAATCATAGATTGGATGAACTTGTTGAGCTAACTATGCTGCTACTTGTATAGAAGTCTCCTCCAGGGCAAGATTTGGAGACAATGAGTGCAATACAGGCAAGCTTGAACTAATGCTACCTGTATACTTACTTGTGTGAACTTTTTCTTGTCCGAATTGCATCTGTCATAAGCCCTATACATTATAATATATTTATACTACATGGTAAAATAAATATCTCATGTGTGGTCAATGATTTCACTTCAAACATTTTGACCAGCTTGAATCCACTTCTACCGGTATCACCTACTATACCTACAGGAAACCTTTCTCACACCAGTATAAGCTGGTTAAGTGTGACCATGATATATGTCAGTTCTAAGCACAAATTATACATGCAAAATACATATACACATATACATACATCCCACAAATATGGAGGGGATATGCATGCGATAAATTGCAGAATCATGTCATAAATGAATTTATGTGCCTTTTCTGGCTCTTTGCTCATTAATTTATCTCCCAAAAGAGATCCTAGCACTACAAAGCATCTTCAAACACAAAATAGAATTTCCCTTTAAAAATTATGCATATTAAAGGCCCAAGATGGACAGTATTCAGTTCTGGAGCAATAACAGCTTTTATATGCATAACAATGTTGTGACTTTAGCATCTGTTATCTCACATCATTGTAGAGCTAGACACACAAGATATAGACCATTGAAAAGGAAATTCCGAGCTCCTCGGTGGCACACCTTCCCTGCCTTGGAAAAGCCTGTGAATCAGATCTTAAAACCATGACTTTCTATATACAGAAAAGATATATATTTATAGGTTTGTATAGTTCCCTGTGAGCCCTGCAGAATTGGATTAATGCATAGATCCAATACTATTTTAAAAAATTCCATCCCAAATAAATACTGATAAAACTTGTATACTGCACCACACCACCATGTATTAGGTATATGCCAGATATTTTACAAAAAAATATTTTAGTATTATTTTAGAAATTATTTTAAAGATGTAGCAGCTGTAAGGGCAATGGTATAGGTTTTATTATTGGTAGGGCTGATAGCACAGTTATGATTAAGGTTGCCCAACATTTCCCATTATAAGACCCTCTTTTCTGTTAGTTATAATTTTACCAAACTGTAACTATGTGGTGTTTTTGGCTCAGGCTGAATATTTTGGAAAAGATGAGCCAAAACAGTTCATCTATTTCTTATGAGGCTGATATGTTGTTTTGTTCCAGTCCAAAAACACTGGTGTTCCTCTCTTTGACAATCTCTACTACCACCATGCTTTGGAGCAGGAATTTAAAATTTGTCAGGGGGCTGGCCTTTGTGTCAGGAATGTGCCTTTTGCTGACCTCATGAAAATCCACCCAAATTTGGTCAAATTCTTTGAAATATTGCAATTCACATGCTCAGTAGGGCTTTGCAATGTAATTCCCTGAAGATTCTGTTCACACAGAGCATGCTCCAGCTTGCGGCTGAGCAGGACTTCCCATTCAATTACAGTTCTCAGTTACTCTGGGCCATGCCAGGTCTAGGTTCAGGCTCTGGGACTGACAGCAGGGAGCCTGTATTTCTTCTGCTCTCAACAAAACCCCCACCCACCCCCATTCCATGCTGCCAACCAAGCACTGTAGAGGTGGAAGCTGCCCAAATTGAATCCAGAGAGGGAAAACTGAACCTTTGAGGATGGGGTGAGGAATAGAGAGGTGTGGAGTTGATGGGACAAGGAATCTGGAGAAGACTGGGACTGGAGGCTGTCAGGGATGCAAGGAGAGAGAAACTTGGAACTGTGAGTTATGGGAAGAGACTGGGACCAGGAGCGAGAAGGGCACAAGGGATGGGGACTGACTGGGCACCGTGACAGGGAGTTGGGGAACCACTAGAACAGGGACTGGGGGGAAGGGAAGAACTGGGGAAGGGAAGATGGATCTGACAGGGACTAGGATACAGCAAGAGTACTGAGACTGGTTTTTAAAGTGACAGGGACAAGAAATTGGGTAGGCCTGGAAGACACTGAAATTGGATAAGGAGCCTGGGAAGGAAGACTGGGATTGGTGGAAGTCAATGGGGATGGAGAATGTGGGTGAGGGGGGGCCCACTGGAACAGGGTTGTTTAGTGATGAAGACGGTGGTCTGCAGGACTCCTGCCTCATTTATTGCAGTTGTTGGAAGGTGTTTAGTGAATGACAGGCAATTGCTGGAAAAGAAAGGATGGTCTCATGGTTAAGGAAGTTGGAAGCTTTTTGTCCTGATGATTTGGATTCTATCCCTGCCTCTGCCCCAGAGTTCCTGTGTGATGCTGGGCAAGTCACTTACACAAAATTTTTCACAGGTGGTCATTAATTGCGTGTTCCTAATATTCTGCGAGCCTGACATGAGACTTTAGGTCTGATTTGCAGAAGTGCTGAGCACTCACTGCTGCAACTGAAGTCAATGTGAATTGTGCTTTGAATATATAAAGTGCTACATAATACTCAGTACTCTGAAAAATCAAGTCCCAGAGGTCTCAGATTGGGCACCCAATATTAGTGGATACTTTCAACCTTAATATCTGTGTGCCACGGTTTCTCATTTGTAAAATGGGGATGATAATATACCACACAGGGCTGCTATGAAAATAAATTTATTCACATTTGTGAGCCACTCAGACACAACAGGGATGAGCACAGTAGAAAAGCGCATGAAAAAAATAATCATTCTGTTGTCAGAGCAGTGTTTGAATAGTGTGCTGTAAATATGTCATGGGGTCACACGTTGAACAAGGAGGAGAAAACAGAATATTGTAGAGCTGCTCATTCAATGAGCATCATCCATCCTGTGCAATGAATGAGTCATGAATGAATTGGTCATTCCAATGAAAAATAGTTAATAATTATAATAATAATTACACTGGCATTTCCCCTCAGTGTGCATAGGAAAGCACACATGCACACATACACAAACCAAGTTGTATTAACAGATTATTTTTCACTCCCCCCACCAATATCTTCTGAAAAAGATACAAATGTAATAAAATGCACACTGATACCTTTCATCATTTAATTTCAAAGCCCAGGACATCACTATCTCAGTACCTTATTTTCATAAACTAATTACTAATTATACTTTAATGAAATCTGATGACAGTAGTTATAATAAATTAAAAGGCTCAATACAGACAGGTCTTGACCAACCACCCTAGAGTCTGATTTTGGCATTTATAACTGTATCTTACACACGTACACGCACGCGAACACACACACCATGTTCTATCTTCAATTCGGTTGGATACTATTCAATATGATACATTATATTTTACCTTAGATCCAAATCTATTATACAAGATAGCATTGAGACAGAAGGTGGTAACTGCAGTGGAAACAACATGATCATCTGACCTAAGTAACTAACGTTGACATTAACTTCTGATTTGTGCCTCTAAAACAGACGATAATCTCAAAAGCAGCACTGTCTTTTATTCTACAGCTATGCTGTGAATGGCCTTTTTCCTGTATGTCTTATGACCTATTAATGAATTTCCCACAATACCCCTTTTGCAATACTATATAATGTACATAAGCAAGAAAACAAGTGTCATCCTCTACTTAGAGAAGCAAGAATGCTATACAGATTAATTACTGTCACTCAAGAAGTGCTAACAAACTGAAGAATGATACACTCGTCCTCTTCCCATGCATGGCTTTTTTTGTGGTTAACGTCTAATTAACCCACCCACAATTTTCAGAAAGAGTTGAAGTGTCACTTAAATTGTCACTTAAATTTAGAAATTTAAAACAGTTTAAAAATTTGAACAAGACCACACAATAGTGAAGAGAGAAATCTTTTCATTGCACTGTCATCAGTAGATCCTTATCAATGAAATAATACATTGCAAAAGTAGGAATTTTTTTGGTAAGGTCTGTCATACTTAAAAATATACATTATTTTAAAATATTTGCATACTGTTTCAGACAAAATTACCACAAACAACCATTCGTAACTGATTAACATGTATAACCAGAGGAAACACAGTACATACAAAACCCTTTTTCTGAGACCCCAGCATTGCTATGAAATAATTATAGATCAGAAGAACATGCTATAGACCAACATGAAAGCAAGCATATTAAGTATTTACTTTGCTTAAGAACTGCCTTATTCAATACTGCCACAATGCAAATGGAAACAGGATTTTCCCATTTTAGGTATGCAACTATGGACTTGTTTTGTCCTATTAAGATGGCAAGTATGGATAAAGAACAGATAGCCAAACAATGTAAGTGTACTCCAAATTATAAAGCCATAATTGGGGGAGGCATTCTATAATTATCACATGCAAAAGCTCACACAGTTTCAGTTTAACCCAGAGTGTAGATCCCAGCGTTGCTAAGAAAGGCAGCAGGGAGCTGCTGGGTGGACCACATGCCAAGTCAGTGTGAATATATATGCATGGCTGCACATGCAGACTGAGCAAACTGCTCTAGTTGTAAACGTGGTGTTGGGTGTGAGGAACTAGATTTCTTAAGGGACCAGTTATGGGATACAGCATCTTTCACATCTAAATGACCAGTCTGATTCCAGTCCAAATTAGTAGCATCCAAAGGTTGGCATCTGACAGCTATTTGGCAGTCTGAGTGAAAAAGGATTGGTGATTTCAATCCAGCTCCTTCACTGACAACCATCTGAATCACTAAGGGTATGTCTACATGGTGGTAAGAGACCTGCAGCACAGTCACTACTGGCCCGGATCAGCTGACTCAGGCTCATGGGGCTCAGGCTGCAGGCTATAAAATTGCAATGTAGACATTGGGGCTTCAGTTGGAGCCCAACCTCTGGGACACCCCCACGGGGTCCCAGAGCCCAGGCTCCAGCTTGAGGCCAAACACACACACTGCAATTTTATAGCCCTGTAGCTAGAGTCAGCTGACCCGGGCCAGCTGCGAGTCTTTCATTGCAGTGTAGACATCCCCTAAATCCACCATCCTAAGTGATTGTCACCCCCCACATGCACTGTCAGAAAAGAAGCTAATAACTGAAACAGAACAGAGACTGAACCACTGGTCCTTACACAGGAACATTCCAGATCATGGATGATGAACATTGTTGGGACAGCCCAAGTAAAACTTGCTCTTGGTCAACTGCGCTGTGTTTGCTGTGTGGATAAAGTCTCCACCATAGACTAGGAAAAATCCCAACATTCAGAATGCTACAACACATATGAGTGCTGTCCCAGCAAGTAAAAATGTCACATTTTCTGCCCACTTGAAAAGAATAACAGAGAATGTTGAGGATGGGCTAAGTGAAATCAGGTATAACAGCAGATAGTTGAGCTAAAAAAAAAAAGAAAGAAAGAAAGAGCAGGATATGGGACAGCAGAGGGTAAAGTGTAGCTGTTGGAAGGGACTCGTGCATGGGTGGGCCTTGCTGATGTAGCCACACAAAGAGTTTCTTGGGAACAGGGAAAATGCAGTGCTGAGCATCAGCTCAAATACATTGCCGTTAGTGTGCTCTGATTAGACCTGTGGTGCCTGGAAAAGGATTAAATAAGGAGTGAAATCCTAGCTTCACTGAAGTCAAAGGGAGCTTTGCTATTGACATCAATGGGTCCATGAGTACACCTTAGGTCTAGATTTTTAAGCTACAGCCAGGTAGCTCAAAGCCAATCGTTTGCCAGAAAGACAAGTGACAGGTTAATTTTCTGTCTAAACCAGAGTAATGAATATGCAGTGAATAATCTACAATATGACTAGTTGATGCTGCTGCGAAATACAAGTTAGTTTTTGGAAGTATAAAGACTCTCTCTAATGCTAAGCAGGGGGATGTCCGAGAACTCACATGGCTGGAAGACATTTCCTAGGCCATGACAAAATTTGATGGTGAGATCTGTATCAACTCTCTGGCTGACAAAGCATCGGATGGCCTAAAGTACAGCAATCTGTGTCCTGCCTACAAAGCTATCAAGCACCTGGCTGGCAGCCATAAACAGCCTTCTAACATCCTCATCATGAAACCAGATGGCTCTCCCTACTTATTGGCGGACGGGGTCCTGGACAGATGGAAAACACATTATGAAAGCCTGCTGAACCACACACCTCCTGATGACTGTCTAGAGCTACTGATCCTCTGTCACTCACAGCAGTACGAAGGCCATCCAAAAGTTACGGAATGGACAGGCTGCTGGACCTGTTGGTCTTCCACCCATGCTGTTCAAAGGTGCCTTGGAACCAGTGAGCACTGGCCTGCATCAGCTGTTCTTAACACTAAGTTACAGCCTTTTGCAAATTGCAAATTTAGCTACTCCTCCCAGCAGTGAAGATTTCTGTGAATGTCATTGACATGTTCTTGTTTCTTGGTATGTGTGAGAAGATAGGATTCCACAACCTGGACATGCACAAGTAAGAAGAGTTGAGATTTGAAAGTGAGGAAGACTATATTTTTGGGAATTACTATAATCAAGACATGAGGCCATAATGAGATGGATAAGAGTTTAAGCAGACCAGTACCTGAGATAGCACTGGATGTTTCAGGAGGTAAGAGAAGACAGAATAACACTAATAAAATATTTAGTTGGCAACAGACCTGACAAACAGCTAGGTTCCTGACAGCAGAAATGGCAGGGATGAAGAAAAAGAATAGTTTAGAGGAGAGATGCATGTCATTCAGTTTAGGCTGAAGAAACACATTTTATTAATTGGAAGGATATCGGATACACAATAGATATTTTAAAACTAATGTTAATCCAGCTGTAGTTTAATAGACCAGAAAAATTACGTTTCAATTATAAATATGTGTAATATTCAGGAAGTAACAATCTTTAACACTACACTACACATGCTGTTATTAAATTAAATACTCTATCTGCTTCTTATAGAAACTAGTAATTCTTATAAGGTTTTAACTAAAGAATAGCTGCAAATATAAACCATACTGGATGGACTTTTAAAGTAATTTGTTGAGGGGAAAAAATACATACTTGTGACTTGGTGTTTCATCTTGCATCAAGTTGTGACTTCAAAAATGTGCCTGGTGCAAAGCTTAATAAAATAATGTTATCAATTTTTGTTACACGTTCTTCGTATTAAATAAAGTGAGATAAGAGTCTCAAATTCTGTGAAGAAAAGGTCGTGCAGTGCCCCTGACATGCATTTTTAGAATGTGAGAGCCATAATGATGAGTTCGTATCTTTGTTTTCCTAAAAAGAGTGTATTTATAAGTGTGAAGTTTCTGTTTCAACAAACAAATACACCACTCACTGTACTAAACAATTTAAGTTGTGTGTGCTACACCATATGTGTGGACACTGATTAGGCTGTCCAATTGCGTGATTTAAAATTGCCTGTATCATGTTTAGTGATTGAAGAAATCAAAACCTTCCCTGAGGTCAAACTCCTCCAAGGTATCCTGCATACTAATTACGAAACACATGGAGATATCATAGCTTCACGAGGTTAACCTATGCCTTCTCTTTAACTGAAAATAAAACACTGAGTACTAAAATGTTAACTCAGAGAAAGAAGTCTATTCATCTTAATTCCTGCAATGTTTACATTAATTTAATTATATTAGATAGGGGAAAAAACTACATCAAAAGAATATTAAGATTACAAAGAAAAAGAGTTAGGAAATGCCAGAATTAAGGTTGTCTGTGCAACTAAGGCCTCAGCTACACTACAGGGTTTTGTCGACACAAGTTATGCCACTGCTGTAATTAAACTGCTGTTTCATGTCCTCACTGTGCTCCTTGTGTCAGTGGAGTGCATTCATACTACCAGTTCTTGCATCGACACAGCGAGCAATGCACGGTGGGTAGCTATCCCACTGTGCAACTGCAGGCAGAGTGCTTTGGGAAGGGTTTGCAATGCCTCATGGGGCAGACACACGTCACATGATGAAAGTTTCTGAATCCCATTGTTCCATGGGATTGACAGCTGCTTTTCAACTGCCCTGTCAGCTAAACTGGCATTGCTGAACACAAACCCAAGAAGCCCACAAAAGTGTGTGTGTTGGGGGACAGTAAGTGTATCTGCACGCTGTCTGTTTAAGTTCAGACAGCAGCCGGAAGCAACCAATCCTGAGGCAGAAGCTGATGCACAGACAGCTGGTGTCCCTTGTACTCCGCACCCCAGCTCAGCGGAGACCTGTACACCGGTGGGGGGAGGAGGACACCCCAACATCAGCCCCCGCCTCTCTCCCTGGCATTGCACAGCATATCAGGAGTCTCTCCCCTTTCCTCCCCGCACAGAAGCCCACGCTGCCTGCCTGCCATAGGAGAGCAGAATTGATTCCCTTGGAGTTCTCCCTCAGTCTTGTCTCCCCACAGACCCAGGAGAATGATCCGCCCCCTCCCCTATAGTCCAGGCAGGAATGCGTTGTGCCTGGAGCCAGCATGCTCAGCTGGGCAGTAGCTGTGTGAGCTCCTTATGTTGAGCAATTTAAAAACTTCCTGGGGCTTTGAAAGCTACATGCCTTTGTAGCTAGAATACAGGGCAGTGCAGCAATGTTCAAAACAGTGAGCAGAGCAGTTAGGGTGGGCATTGTGGGATAGCTCCTGGAGCCCAGTTACAGCGCACATGGCCTACACAGACGCTTTGTGACTCTAACTTTGCCACAAAAAGCTCTATGCCTCTTGTCGAGGTGGTTTTATTTTGTTGCCAAAACTGGGGAGTTTTGTCGATGGGGGGAGTATTGTAGCATGTACACTACTGTTTTGTTGCCAAACGCTGACTTTTGTCCACAGAATTCTTTAGTGTAGACCAACCTTTAATTTGGCCCCACTGTGCATATGTATTATGATAGTATGTGATTGTACAAAAACTATTTTTTTCCAGCACCCTTTCTGTTTTTGAAATAAGTCATCAGGAAGTTCCATACTGTGCCCTGATTCAGCAAGATACTTTAACATTGAGTAAGTTTTATCATGTGATGTCAATGTTTAAAGTTATGACTCATATACTTAAAGTTACACAATTGCTTGCATTGCTCAGGGAGGGTCTACATGTAGGTTAGGTGAACATTCTTCATTAATATTTTTTCCAAAGGAAATCTGAATTTTTAACTAAATAGAAAGCTTTATGGGAACTATCTGCTTCCCTGTAGCGGGGTGGGGAGGGGGAGGAGGGGAAAGAGAGGAGGGAGAAAGAGTTTTCATCAGGGTACTGAATACTTCTTAGGTATCTATGATGTGCAGATTTTTGATGACAATCAAAATAAATTTTGTTTCATCTACATTTTCTGGGGGAAACGTCCCCATTTTCTGACCAGTTCTAGCTAAATGATTAGGTTATCAAAAATATTTCAACTCACATTCTAAATACCATGTATTTATTATTCTAGTATTCCAATATATGTCCAAATATTAATATGAACTATTAGAATCAAGTGATTATAAATCATCCATACCTTTAAGAAATGAATTCCTGGCTTCATTGAAGTCAGTGACTAAACTCCCATTGATTTCAATAGAGCTAGGATTTCATCTTGGGTGTTTAGGCTGTCTGGGCAGCCTTGGGGTTTTTCAGTTTTTATTTGTAAAATCATTTCTCCTCAGTTACATAGATGACACCAAATCCTGCATCATGGCAGGGAGTTAGACTAGATGACCCTTGGGGACCCTTCTAAGCCTATGATTTTATGTTACATACATATACAGTAGAACCTCAAAGATACGAACACCTCGGGAATGGAGGTTGTTCATAACTCTGAAATGTGCATAACTCTGAACAAAACATTATGGTACAACACCCTGCAGTCAGTGTCTTCCAGCTGAGGCTAGGAGAGATCTCTGCAAAGGTGGCACCTTGCAACTCTGCTTGGTTTGCAAGCAGCTCCCTGCCCTATTCCTATTTCCTGCCATTGGGCTGAACTGGGGGGGGGCCTGCCCCGCATCCTTAGCACTACAAGCCCCAGCCCTCAGCCGCGTCTCTCCAGGGCTCACCCTGCTCAGTGCACTGCTTGCCACGCTTCAGAAGCAGCATGTGGCAGGGGGTTTGTGCCAGCCCACTGCCAGTGCCCCTCACTCCCCTGCTCCTTGCACTCCCAGAGATGCTGGCAGGATCCAGGAGTGCAGCCACGGGCAAAGCTTGGGTCGGTGCACAGGCTGTGGCCCTTTAAAACTCCTCCAGAGTGCAGCTGACTCCCATTCGTTCTCCGGGCCAGGCTTTGGCTGCAACATTCAATTCCTTGAAGCCAGCAGCATCAGCAGGGAGCTTTTTTTCCCAGGCTCTGGAGCAGGGGTGGGGATGGGGAAAACAGCTTCCCCCTCCCAGTGGGGTGGGGTGGGAAGGGATGAAACAGTGCCCTTGGCTTACAGGAACAGTGCAGACCCTGGAGTGTTTCTGCTCTGCATGCCAATCTTGCAATACAGGCACAGTATTTGCTTTCTTTCTTTTTTCCCCCCTCCATTGCTGCTGCTTGATTGCTTGCTTCCAGTTTCACAGGGTGTTCCCTTGATCGGTCAGTTCGTAACTCTGGTGTTCACGTCTTTAAGGTTCTACTGTAAATGGATTTGGACAATGGCAGAGCTATCTTAGAAATTGGAGATGTCCTAATTTGGATTTCTACCAGCCCAGCCTGCCGCCAGCCCCTCCAAGCACTCTGTCTTGAATACTAATATTGAAAATTGAAATAAAGATGAACTGTAGGCCTTTAGTTTTAATAAAAATTATTATTTAAGCTATTATTTTTCCACACTGCATGATTGCAAAAGCATATGATCAGAATTAAGAGGCTACTCTTTGACATCAGCATATCGATTTCTGGGGGTTCACGCAAAGCTTTTCTCATTGTTTCTGGATTACAGATTTACACCCTTGTAACTGCCTGTCAGACATCATTTCTGCTTTATAAATAAATAATACTATGCCCAAGGGAAACATTGAACTAAGAAAAAAAATCAATATATGTCTAGCACATGTTAGGCAGTCATTCAGCTAAAGTCTGTCTCAAATACATGGAGCAATTTTTACAACAAAACAAAAGCACTCTAAAATGTAAGGAGTTAAGAAGACTCTTAAAAGGACTACCAATTTTCCCCTGTATGTCCTATTACAAGAGTAACAATATTCTTCTTTTAAAATCTGAATAGATACACTGATTGCAAAGTATTCAGTGATTATCCATCTAAAGATTTCTAATATTATATTCATATTTCAGAGAAGCTGGTAGCAAATGGTCTCTCACTTTGATACTCTGGGATTTGTTCAAAGCACATCTGTGTAATAAAGCTGGCTATTATTACAATCGACTTAGTTTTTATTTTAAAGCTATCAGCTTATTCTAAAATTGCCTTTTTTCCTGAGAAAGGCCCGGGATCAGAGGTGAAACAAAAGCAGGGTAAATTAATCATTCATGCAGCCTTGTAATCACCTTAAGTATTCTTGCCATGTAAGCCTATTTTCACAGTCAAGACAATTGTGGTGGTTCTGACATGCACTGTAGTAGCTCTGTGATTGCAAAATCCACCCCAGAAATACCTGGATCTCTCTATTTTAATATATATTAACATAAAATTATGAAGTATGTGACCTCAGATTTTGTTGCAAATTGTTTCTTTAATATTTTATATATTGTATATATAGCACAATTGGGAATTAAAGGGTGGATCTTTAGTTAATTGCTCCAAGGAAGAAAAGATTTCTCTTTGACTCACAAATGGCTATTCACTCTGCCTTCTCAAACACTGACCTGGCCACAATGATCTATGTCTTCATCAGGGATCCTACAAGTCCATTTGCCACAGAAAAATGCAGAATTTGTGTTTTGTTTTTTAAACAGAGAATCTTTAGTTTTTACATTTGGTGAAATAAAAACATATACCCTGTTTATCTGAACCTCCATTATCCAGATCTCTGGATTAACCCAACCACCAGCACTTATACAGGAATATGGGAAATTGATACTTCAGCCCCAGGCCGCGGGGCTCTGGCTGTCAGCCTGAGCCCCGCAGCCTGGGGCTGACAGCTGGAGCACCTCCTGATTACCTGCACATTTGATTATCCAATCTGGCCCCGATCCCAATTAGATCAGATAAACTGAATTCCACTGTATATCAATAAAACATTGTGTTCAATGGATACCTACCTATATATATTGTGGCTAGGGAAACTAAAGTTCAGCATTTAATTTTAATAGCGGAAAAACGCAGATGTTTGGTTTTTTAATCAGAGAATTTTGGAAAACCAGGATCCCTGGTCTTTATGAACTCCAGGCTATAAGCACTTTGACATGAGAAAAGTGTCAACTACTCCAGAATGCAGCGGCCAGCATCCACAGCAATACATCCTTGGACAACACATCTCCTTACTTCTCTGTTCACAGTGCTGGCTCCCCAAAGAATAGCAGGTCTTTTTCAAAGTCTCAGTGTTCAGAGTCTTCATGGAAGTGGCCAATAATATGAAATTGCCTCTTCTCAATGACAACTTCCCCTGGCAACTGCACTTCTCAGGGACAATAAAGATGTCAACCTCTAGTGTGAAGCTCTTGAGAGCAGGAGGCAGGGCTTTCTCCACCACAGGGCCCAAGCTATGGAATTCATTACCAGAGGAAATAAAGAGTGACCAGGAATTTCTCAGCATCAGAGCAAAGAATAAAATCAACATCTTCAGCTTAGTGTTTCCACTCAAAACAGCAAACAGCAACTCAAAACAGCAAAGGAGACGTGAAAAGGAGATGGGGAAAGAGGTGGAGGCAAGGAAGAAGATCACCATTAGATCTATGAGCTGTCTTCAATACCACTGATCATGCGTGGATCTTGGAATCAGAGCTGCACAACTCACCCAGCTTTGTTTTCTCCTCTCAGACAGACCCCTTTCTCCTCCTGCCTAGCAGTGCTCTCATGAGGGCATAAAGGGTTTCTGTGCCTCTTTGAGGAGGGTGAAGTACCTAAGGGCAGGGACAGGTGGTTTTGAGAGGAGAAATCATGAGAACAAGCCAACCTCAGGGGAAAGCTTATGCTGAGGTTAAGGTCTGGCTATTTATGTTAAAGATAGACCCAAACTCCAGGAAGGGGGTGAGGATTTGAATATACATGAAAGTTATTCTGGATTAAGATTGGGTGCAAATTTAAAGCAGAAAAGCTATCCCTGAATAACTCCATGTCTAAAGAAACATGGGGTGTGGGGACTCTGCCTCTTCCCACCACCTGTCTGATTGAAAATGTTTGTCCACCAGTTGTTCACAGCTTGGAGCCTGATTAGATGCCCAAGTATTGAAGAATGGTCAGATTTCAGCAGTGACCAGGATGGCTCTCTTGTAATTGCATCTGGCTAGCAGATTAAGATCTTTTCTTTCAGAAGTGAACCTTGCATGCCTCCAAGTCTTAACTTCATTAATACTTGCAGAGTGTGGCAAACCACTTGCTAACCAGCTTAACTCAGAGCAAGCATATTCCACCAATGCTTCATGGTCCATGCAAGGTGTCTGAGTTTCTGGATGGAGGTTAGGTGCTGTTTCTGACCAATGAGACATGCCTATTTAAGAGATTGCATCAGCCCCAGTCACAATTGCTATAGATAGGAAAGAGCTACCTTCTCTTTGTTCACAACACAATGATTCTGTTCCCTTTAAGATCAGAAGAGCAACTAAGGTGGAGCTGTCTTGGTGTAACAGAGGAAGCTTCTTGCAGGGTACTCTTTATAATCTTATATATAACTAACATTTTAATCTTGAGGATGAGTTTATGCCAGTACATGCACATGAACATGCACTGTCACCTGCAATATGCATATATTGTTATCGTTCTCAGCATGAGCAGCAATAGATCTATCCGTGGTCTAGATCAGCAGATCTTTACTCAGATCCCAGTTGACTTCAATGGAGCCTGCCTGAGTAAGCACTCAGTAAAAATTGTGCAAAAATCTCAGGATTTAGCACATTATAAACATGTAGTGAAGCAAGGTACAGTCCCAGCAACACATTTGTATCCTAATATTATGCAGCCTAATAATACAGCAACAATTAAAATGCATGAGCTAAGCGAATATGAAATTGATACTAAAACAAACAATGCTGTTTTAATACACAGTATATTGTTGGAGAGGAGGGGAAATAGGTGGCTATCCCTCCAAACCGTGAGATCTCATTTGAACAATCTTGGGGAAAAAAACAGCTTCTTGATTCCATGCAAGAACTGCACTTCCTGCTACTGACCATATCTGTCTAGGGAAAAAGACGAAATACTCTCGTGAACCAAGAGACATCTACTGTCAAATATTTCAGTGCCCTGACTCTTTTGCTTGAATGAACAAAAGGAAGATTATTTTCCAAGATACCAGAATAAGTTGTTTAGTGACTATAGGTTCACAAAGGGCAGCTCAGTGTGCCCTTGAAATACTATTCCAAAATCCTAAAAAGGGACAGTTTGTCTTGAAGGGAAGGGAACAGAATCCCATTAAAGAAAAACTGAATTAAAAGGTTAAACCCAATTTTGTAAAAGTTCTCTTATGTATATATAGTATGTGAAGATTGCTGCCAGATGTCTCCCTTCCTTTCACTTCTGTTTTGGAGTTCCTGTTAAGACAGCATAAATAAACAATCAAATAGAATGGCTAAGGGGCAAGTTTCAGGCTATTTGGTTATACACATATTTTAAAATATATACATATTGCAAATTTGGAAAAATATATTTTTGTGACATTTTCAATTAATAATTATGTGTCTGAACATTATATTATTGACGCTGATAGAAACTGGAAAATCTTTTGTTTTAAACCCCAAACTAGACAGGCAGCTGCAGTGAAAATTTCCTCCTTCTGCTTTCCCAGTGACCCCAACCCTGACATGACACGACTCCACTATCCAGAGGTGAGGTATAGGTCATACCAGCTAAATACCAGCAGCTTTTCTGTGCAGACACTCAGTTGCATTAAATAATGTATGATAGTTTGGTAATATAATCTCTTGTCTGTTGTAAACTGCACTGAGACCTGCAAATACAACCCATTTAGATTGTGGTCTCAGAACTGAAAGACGGTGTTTTATCCAGTAAGTTACATAGTCTCATCCCACTTAAATCTTTTGCCATTTTGCACAATCAATGTATATGACGCTATTAAATCTCCCTCAACTACATCTTTTAGTGTCTATTAATCACACTAAATAAAGGGAAAAGCTCACTAGTTCTACATCTGTACAGGAAAGATCTAGCCAAAGTAATTTGACTCAATGGCCAGATGGTTTTTACCAAAGGGATAATTAAAGGAAAACACCTTTTCTTTCTACCCTACTATGGAGGACCTGGAGAAATGAGGGCATTAGATCTTCTTTATCTACTACAGGAAGTACATACATGCCTGTCTGGGTCTAGACAATCTGTTGGGCTGTAGTCTCCCCTGCTCTTTGTGGTAAGCTAAAAGGTCTCTTTCAGTTCCTGATTTTCTTTCTTTTCTTTTCTTTTTTTTTTTTTTTTATTTTATAAATTTGATTTTTCACCTCAAAGACTGACAACTTTCTTCAAACAGGTAAAGAAAATTCACTGAATTTTTAGGCATGCGCACATCATGATCTTTTCCTCTCAAATAAGATTAGTGTCAAGGGCTGAAAGTAGGGGTTTGATCAATGACAGAATCAAATATTGCCATCATGATTGAGAAACAGAACTCTGAAGGCACATGTGATGTGAAACATTAGATCCATAGAAAAGACAGCTTTAAATTGTCTGGTGAACTATAGAATTATAAACTGTTTTTACCACCATATCTAGATAGCATCTCCTCCTTATCAGGATTTTTGTCTATCAAAAATATTATTTATATTGCTGTAGTACCTACATTATCCCAAATCATGGATTGAGTCTCCTTTGTGCTATGGAATGAACATGCATACAACAAAAAGATGACCCCTACCCCAAAGAGCTTACAATCTAAGTAAAGAGCACCATTTTTAATGTACTTAAAGAGCACACAGCACCACAATATTCTAGATGATTTCACTAAGATAAAATGAAAGCTGTTATTGGGAAGGTTGTACAACATTTCTAAATTCAACTATAGCTTGAGTGTCTATATTTGAATGCTGTATTCAGAGAAGAACTGAAATCATTGTCAGTTGCTAGGTTCCCCAAGTAGAGCTAATTGAGAAAAATCACTCTTTAAGGCTGTAAATATGGCAATATGTTCCAGTGACGGTCTATGTTTTGTTACGGTAAGAAAATATGCCAACTTTGTGGGGGAAAGGAGGTTAACAAATCCAACTCTTGTATCAATCCTGATACAATTTGTAGAACATATAACCAAGGTAACTCAGGAAGTCTGTAGCACAGCTAGGAATTAACCAAGATCTCAGTCCCAGACAAGTGCTTTAACCACAACACAGTGATCCTTACCATTACTGTTTGGCACGGCTTCATATTTTGGACATTACTATTTAACTGCATGTTCTATCCTTTAATTTCTGTTCATGCACACAGAGCTCCAGATTATTAATTATTAATATTATTATTAATTTTCTGTATTACTGTAGAACCTAGGAGCTCTTGTCATAGGACCCCATTTGGATGCACTTTGAATTAAATAAGGAAGTGCAAAGCATGTTATATTAAAAGTTTATGGCATCTACAGCAATCATAAAGCATAAAAGATCTAACTTTTAAGAACCATAGATTAGAGAAGAAATGACAATTTAGAAAAGCAGTCATTAATTTGTAATGTCAAGCCAAAGACCTTCCAGTTGACTAGAGCTAGGTCACTCACAGTACCTTAATACTGAGATACGATATCATGCACTAGTGGATAACTTTAGTGAATGCTTTTCAAAGATCTCAGGGAAGTGACCAGCTAATGCTACTGGAGTGTTGCGGGGTAAGAAAAAGATTTTTGGATCAAACACCTACATATCCAAATCCTGTTCACTTTACTCACTTTACTGGAACTATTCATGAGAGTAAAAGACAGGAATTGGCCCCTACATAGTACTGGTTTCCATTACTTAAAAAAAAGCCACAGACCACATTTTCAAAACATATCACAAATCTCTTTTTTAATGCAGATGTAAATTTGAGTTTTTATACAAAACATCAAGAATTATTAAGCCATAAGTAACAACTTCCATAAAAGCTGCATGTAATGTTATTATCCAGTTTAAATTGCTCAGAACTGGTGCCTCCATAAATTACAGGTGTCTGTACTAAACTAAAGATTGAACTAAACCCAACCTGACCTCCAGAGAAAACAAAAAAGCAGTTATATAAATAATTACCTGCCACCTTTGTAGGGTCTGATGTTGAAGTGATCTATAGTATTGATGGATGTCTCCTTCCGGCCAAAAAAAATATAGAAGGAAAGGCTCACAATTCTGAAAATGTGAATCCAATTAATAATGGCACAATGGGGGCTGGAACAAAACAGCTATTTATTTTCTCACCGTTTTTCCAATTTAAAGGGAGACTCAGAGTACAAGTATTTTTAGACAACACATTTCTTAACCTGTTTTTAGCAATACCTCGCAGCATTAAATAATTAAAAAGTTAATTGACTTTTTACTATTTCTATTTTTCACTTATATTTGCTTTTTATAGCTTGGATAAAGAAATGAGTCCAGCTTTTTTATTCTCTCATGCACTCTATGGATTCTGTAAGTACAGTTAGAATAGCTTATTGCCATGCCACCACACTGTCTTCAGACTATGCTTCAATTACACTTGTGCAACCCCACTGCCCTCACGGGGTTTGCACATTATAGCTGATTAGATTTTAGTAAGCAATTATGTTAATTATGCACCTAAAGGAATAGAATCCAAGACCTTGTCTACATGAAAAAACAGTACCAATTTAACTAAATCGGTTTAGAAACTGATTTAGCTACATTGGTGCAGCCCCTTGTGTGCCAACATTTATTGATGTTTAGAAATGCCTGGTAAGGATTATCTTAAATTGTAAGGAATTGACTTATGTCAATATAAAGCAATCTTAAACCAAAATAAGAGTGTCCACACTAGGCAGTTGAACTGATTCAACTAAATTAGTTTAGAAACTGATTTAGTTAAATTGGTATAGACAAGACCTTATCCTTGCTTGGTGTACAGAGCTATTAACAGGATTTAAAAAGCCATTTTTATTACTAAAATAAGCAGAAATGACTCTGAATACACAAAAAAGGCTAGATTTCCATAACAGGTGCCATTTTTACACAGGCAATTTTCAGAGCACCACAAGTTTAAAGCTAAGCATTCAGGGACAATGGCAGATGATTATATTTTCAGGTTTTAAGAGGATATGCTCATATAGTATTTTTCTCCTGACATAAGCATAAATTACTGCCAATGTGCATTACAAGCCAAATTTTTCACACACAAAGGTGAGAATATTTTCAGAATGTATTATCCAGTTGTATTTGCTAGTCCAGGCATCTCTATTATTAAAGAATTCTTCTAAAAATATCCCAATGCAAACATACTACACAGCTGTTGCTTAGCTACATTCTCAATCACTACAAAGTTGGTCTTCCACATTCATTGTCAAGGTCAAAGAAACTGTTTTTTACTTCAACTTTAAAGTTATCCTGTTTATGGAAAAAAGTTACCCCTGTTCTACTTTGTACCACAAAGTATATAGCATTCAGCAATAGCTGGCTAGCACCTAAAGGACTAATTCTTTGTAGAAGATAAAATACCAAAGACAACTAATATGGTTTTAAATATCACATTTTCTGCTTTAATACAGCTTTGTTCATTTTAACTACACCCATCAACATGATATCCAAGTGCCTCACAAAGCTGTATTAATTTTAATGACTGATTTATGTAACATGGTGCTTTGCCCCTTTAAAAGTCAGAGGGCCTGGTCCAGCCAGCCCTGCTTGATTATCAGATCCATCTGATTCCTATAAAAAGCTGAGATAGCTCAGTCAAAGGGGATCGAACCCTGGAGCAGATTGAGATGCACAGTAAAAGCCCTGGGGCCTGTGCAGCTTGTGTTAGTCAGTGGAATAGCTTTGCTGCATGTTACTTTGTGAGGTTTTTTTGTTTGAATTAAGAAACTGTACCCTGAGGGAAGGGCTTGCAAGAAGCTGGGATGTGGTGTCAGTCCTCCCTGGCATGAGGAAACAGTCCTTCCTTGGTTGCGGTCATCAGTCTTATATTTATCAACAAAATTATTTCTCTTCTTTCTCTCTTTCCAAGAGCAGGACAAATATTGAGGAACTGCACTGGTCTTGTATTTATTCTTCTCTTGTGCTATCCCAAGAGCAGACAAAATGGTTGTTTTAAAAAAAAATCTCTAATTAGTGCACCAGAAAAGGCTGGTCAAGTCACTTAAACAAAACTTTTCACAGGTGGTCACTAATTCTGTGTTCCTCATTTTCTGGGTGCCCAATGTGAGATTCTGGGGTCTAATTTGTATTAGTACTGAATGCCCACAGCTGCAGCTGAAGTCAATGAAAGCTGTGCTTTGAACATAAAAACGGCCATACTGGGTCAGAACAATGGTCCATCTAGCCCAGTATCCTGCCTTCCAACAGTGGCCAATGCCAGGTGCTTCAGAGGGAATGAATAGAACAGGTAACCATCCAGTGATCCATGTCCTGTCACCCATACCCAGCTTCTGGCAAACAGAGGCTAGGGACACTTCAGAGCACTGTTTTGCATCCCTGCCCATCCTGGCTACTAGCCACTGACAGACCTATCCTCCATAAACTTATCTAGTTCTTTTTTTATTCTTGTTATAGTCTTGGCCTTCACAACAATCTCTGGCAAAGAGTTCCACAAGATGACTGTGCATTGTCTGAAGAAATACTTCCTTTTGTTCATTTTAAACCTGTTGCCTATTAATTGCATTTGGTGAACCCTAGTTCTTGTGTTATGAGAAGGAATAAATAACACTTCCTTATTTACTTTCTCCACACCAGTCATGGAAAAAGTAAATAAGGAAGTGTTATAAACATATAAACTAATATATAATGTGGAAAAATCAGGTCCTAGGTGTCTCAACTTGGGCACCCAAAATTAAAGGATACTTTTGACCTTAATCTCTTAGTGCTTAAATTCCCCATGTACAAAAGAGAGATGATAATAGCACCTCATCTCATCAAGTTGTGAACAATATGTTTGTGAAGCACATGGATACTACAGTGATGAATGCCATAGAAATATCCATGAGGAAATTAATAGTTCTTTCTTAAGAGCAAAGTTTCAATAGTGTGCCATAAATAAGGCCTGGGACCACACACTGAACAATGGGGTGAAAACAAAATATTGAATAGCTTTCTCATTGAGTGAGTTCATTGTGTGTGCTGAATGAGGCATGGGTTTTGTGGAAGGAAAATTATTATGTGATTATTTAATTAAATACTCTATCATACAGCATATGCACAAGAGGTCTAAATTAAGGTTGCACATCCAATTTTTCTTCTGTCCTTCCCCCTCTGCTCCCCGCATGTAGTGAAGGGTGACCATCCTCTAATCCAGGGGTTCCCAAACTTTCTGTCAGCATGACCCCATTTTAATGAAATCTTTCCTGCTGGGACCCCAGACAGTGTGGAGAATGCTATTTTGAAATCTCGATGTCATTCTCCACACATTATGACTTTGCATGCACCCTACATGTGAGGTCACAGCGCATGGAGTATGCCATTTTGCTCTACAAAATGGTGTCCTCTGCACAGTGTGACCTCATACGTATGGTGTGTGCAAGTTCATGTTGTGCAGAGAATGTCAGTTAGGAGGGCAAAATGCTGTCCTCTATGCATTGTGACCTCACATGCATTGCGCACTCAAGGTCATGCTCTGTAAGCAAAATGATGTCCTCTGCACAGGAGGGATCGCCACAATCCCATCTGCTGAGAGTATGACCCCAGCTGGGGTTGCGACCCAGACTTTGGGAACCGCGGCTCTAATCTCACATATCCGCAAAGTCCCAAGTGCAGCAATACTCTGTTAATCTCTACACCTACCATACTGCACTTCTGACTGTTGAAATGGAGAAACAAATTCAAAATCCTTTGGTAGTTTTAGAAATGTTTTGCAGCATTAACTCTAGATTATTTGTTTAAATTGCAGCTGTTCCAGTCCATAATATTTAGTGCATTTTTTCCCTTGTTTCACCTATCTCCCACAGCTGCCTTTTGCTAACTTCAAATACTGCTATGTGCTCATGTAGGCCCAATGTACTGGCAGTAATCATAATGGTTAAAGACCTTACTATAATGAAAGAGAAAAATCACAAGCTACAGACCATTCTTCCAGAAACAAGACACTGGACAACAATCCTTTAGACACACTCTGTGCCTCAAAGCAGCACCCTGGAAACACCATATTCACCACTGTCATATAATTGTGATATATTTTGTACAAAGTATGCCTTGTGATGTATCATTTTAAAAGTCTTGATCTGTTGAACATTAGTCTTGAATCCTGTTGGATTGTATATACTATCATTGTAAGTTGTTATGAAGTGTTGCTGTATTTGTTACTAAAATATGTTGTGAGGTGGGAAACACCCACAACCAACCTTTCGGGTATAACAATGGAGTAGTCAGACAATGTTAATGGCTCACCAAAACCCATCAAGGAAAGAATCCACTATCTCAGGAACTATTTACAATGAAGACTTCACAGAGAGAGAACATAGACAATGGACATTGCTTGACCAATGGGAGCGGACTCCCACATCATAGATCTTTCCAGCCATCTGGAAGAAGCTGTAAAAGAGGGGAAGTGACATCATTACTTGGCTTCATTCCCCCATAACTCAACACCTGGAAACATCTGGAGGACAAAGACTTTTGAACTGAGGAGGGGGTTCCGGGCTGGAGGAGCATTCCAACCTGTGTATTGAATATCTGTGACCTGTTTGTACTATCCATCAGGGTGCGACACTGCTTGATTTAAATTCTGTTTAGTTTGTAGAACTCAGACTGCGAATTCACTTTTTTTGTTTCTTAAGTAACCAACTCTGATCTTTTATGCCTACCACTTACAATCACTTAAAATCCATCTTTCTGTAGTTAATAAATCCATTTTATATTTTACCTAAAACAGTGTGTTTTGGTTGAAGTGATTGGGAAATCTGCTCAGGTTACAAAAGCTAGTGCATGTCCACTTTCCTTTGAAGAAGTTGCAAACCAAATAATGAACTTACATTGGCTGGGCTTCTGACCAGTGCAAGACAGTACTGTTCTGGAGTGCAAGACTGAGGAGCTGGGGGGAACTGTCTGGTGCCTCTCTATTGTTGGTTCATGAGTGGCTGGGGAACTCAGTTGAGTGTGTCTCTGCCTGTGGATGTCTGTGTAAGTACAGTATTTGTAGTTTGCTATACCGTGAGAGGCAACCCAGGTAAACATTCATAAGATCTAGCTGCGTGTGGTTGTGCTAGGTGATAACAGTGCTTGGAGGGGTTTGCTGCTTGTCACTAGCAAGGCATTGAGAGAGACAGCCCAGGCTGGAGAATTAAGGGGGCACAACAGAACCACAATTCCAGGCTGCACCCTAGGGGATTCCATCACACCTACTGTACACATTTCTAAAGTGGCTGGCAACATAGTAACAACATGTTGCATTCCCTCTTTAGTTTTGGGCTCAGACTGCAGAAAAGCAAGTGTGTGCGATACTTGAGTGTTCTCTATGCACTGTTGTTTTTACATTCTTCCGAACAACTCAGCACAGAATGAAGATAAACATGCTGCCTGGAATGTAAAATCAGTTCCAAACACACAAGATTAATACATCATTTTGAAGATTTAAGTTTAATCAATCTGCTTAGTTTGCAGTCAATTCAGTAAAGGCAACCTAGGAAGAAAATGCACTGCTTTTCAACTATATAAAGCTTGCTTGGGGAAATCTGCAAACAAAGCAGAAAAATGCAGCACTGTAAGAGAAGAAAAAAATCACAGTCAGAACATTTACCATTTATCTGAAAATGATTCATGATACACCCCCATGATGTGTCAGAAAACTGCAAAGCAGTTCATCTATTATGGATAACCTAGCATTCACATAGCCATTTGAGTACTACTAAAGTAAATTTACCTTCAACTTTATTATTTTCTGCATTGAGAGAATAGGGACATCTTCATGTATGTTTTGCAATGCTAAGAAAGCATAGTATCACATGTTTTAGTTATACTATTGTTGCAGAATCTTGTTCAGATATAGCTACTATATAATTTCTGTCTTTCTAAAAGCTAGAAAGCAATCATTAGCATGTTGGACCTGGCAAGCTCCTATTAGCTATCTGGTAATTATAGAAACCAGGGAAAGTAAAAATCCTCAAACTTTTGCATTTGATTCATGCCTGATCAAAATACTGTCATCCTCACATAAATGAACAACTATTTCCCACAAAATAATATGCAAAACAGACATACTTTCACAACTGTGAAATGCAAGAAATTATTATTTACAGGACAGATAATTATATTTCACCTGTACTTCAAACTCTTATAATAACAGTTAATGATATGAATGTTTAATTCAAAGTCAAGTTAATCTAACTTATATGGTAATGGGTAGGGCATTATTAATATTAACCGAATGACATTGAAATGGCCTCTTTTTTAAATTTGTACCTTGTATATCACCTAACACTAAATATTAGTTATATTGCAGCAAAGATTGCCATAAAAGTGACCCATAATAACTAAACACACAATGTTAATTTAGTGCTAATTTTAAAAAACAAATAAACAGTAAAGCAAATCTAGGGGGTACATGTTATAACCATATGCTCTGGAGCTTTGTCTTAAACACATTTACATGCAAAAATCACTTTATGCAAATGTCTGTTATCCACTAGTGAAGGCCAGAGAAGAGAATCAGTAGAGCGTACAGAGATTCATGATGCATGTCAGATGGGCAATTTAAGTTAAATCATACTGTTCAGTTATACAAGATATATAATCTGGAGAGAAAGTGTATAGAATCAAAGTAATAAATAATTTATAAATAATACAATCATCTCATGAAATATCCAAGAGGCTAACCTCCCATTTTTTCTGTGATTCTTTTCCACTCACTCAAGTCAGAGAGAAGCTGCAGACACATATCTATTGGGAGTGAACAGGTTTTCGGCAAGTATAGATTTATATTAGTGACAATCTTAGAGACAGGACTGCATGGACTAATCACACTAGGACTGATCCACCTATGTATGCTGAAGGAGAGGAGCAAAAGTTAAAAGGATTGGGCACAGGTATGCCCAGGGTAGAAGCAGCTTTGCCGGTTGGTCCCCCCCCCCCCCCCCCATGAAAAAACAGACTACGTGGTCAAAAATATCCCTCTTCCTTTTCCCCCCAGAAAATTTCAATCTTTCAGCAACAATTCAAAAACAAAAATATTTCTATTTGGAAATGCCGCTGCTGCAGCGCAGGTTCCTCCTGCTCCCATTCTCCTCTATAGACTGGGTTCCCTGGCTGAACTGCATTGCCATTACACACCACAGGCTCCCCTCTTGGAGGGGAAAATGGAGAATCATGAGAGTCCCCAGCCAACATTTGTTCTCCTCCAGTCCTCTCATACAGTAGCTGATTTTAAATGATATTTTTGTTACTAGCTCCATCACTTCCTTCTTACATTCCTTCAGAACTCTTGTGTGTCACCATCCAGTTCTGATGACTTTTTGCTATTTGTCAGTTTCTTCCAATAAATTCCCATTTGACAGTTCCTCATGTTTGTTACCTAAAAGAGTAACTCCTCAAAATCCCCTGTAGTAAAAAATAAAGCTAACAAATAACTGAGTTTTTCTGCAATGTCCTTGCTATCTTCAATATTCCCTTAACTCCTTGGTGATTCAGCAGACCCACCAATTGTCTCACAGATTTCCTCCTTTTGATATATAAAGAATTTCTTGTTATTAGTTTTTATGTCTTTGACTATTAGCTCATCAAATTCCCTATTTGTCCAATTTATTTTCATTTTATATTTCCATACTGACTAAAAATATTTGAGTTTACACTCTTTTCTATGGGATTTTCTAGGATTAGATATCCATTTTGTGAAGGATATCCATATGGCTTGAATAAAATCTTGAACTTTGCCATTTCATAATACTGCTGTTTTTTTCGTCTCTGATTCCTTTTTTGTACAGGAGTTTTGCTTCTAATATGGTGTGGTTAAGAAGCTTCCATGCTGAGTCATATAATATTAATTTCCTTATCAACAGCCTTTTTTCGTAGCTTCCAGGTGGTTTTTGTTTTTTGCGCCGGGGGGAGGGGAGGGGGGGGAGGAGGGAGGGAAGGAATTTGGTGCATAAAACCCCAGCTATAATTACATTATATAAGTCCATTGTTATTGAGACTGTCTCTGAAATCATTAAACATTCATTTATGGAATTTTTCATTATGTTGTGTATGCTAAGTTGTTCAATAGTTAACTCTGAGAACCGGACTTAGGTGTAAGTCCCAGGCCTATTGCTCATGCCACAATCATCCAAAATATTTTATCAGGGTGCATTGACCCCAAATAATCAAAAGTTTTAGCATCTATTATAATGCAAATAAAATATATTCTTGAAAACATGTAGATTTTTTCATTTAGCTAATGATACTGCTATTACAGCTTCCTATCAGCTCACGTACAACTAAAGGATGAAAGCATCAGTATATTGTTTCTCAGTGGTTTGGTGTCTTTCTTATGAGCAATAAAGAAAAATGAAGCTTACATGCTCATGTTACAACAGTAAGTATAGCTTCTAATGTCATTTTCATACTTATAGTCACCTCTCTGCAAAAAGAGATTTGTACATGTGATGCCTATGAAATGCTAATGGAGTATACAGATGTAAATACCATTGCATTGAGAAGTGAATGTCATTTTCAGCTGTCATGGAAAGTTTTTCAGAAGTAACTATTGTCTATGTACATACAGGCCTGTCAACCTTTGTAGTGGTTTGTTGAAAATGAAAATTTGCTTCTTAAGCCTTCTTAAAAAATTGTAACCAGAATGTTTCTGTTGGTTTATTCCATTATCCCTACACACTTCAATCTGTCAATCTATGCACTTCTTCTGCCATAACCATAGTACCTAGGTGACAGAAATGATGAACTGAGGGTCACATCAATTCTGCCTTACAAGGCAAGAAAGACTGCTCTGTTCCACCTTTGATTAACTTCATTCCTAACCAGGTTCACTTTTTGGTCCTTGTTTCTAGGAGAATGTTGCCAGCCTATTCCATAGCTCAGTGAGGTTCTGATCCAGTGAAGCACTTCAGCACATGCTTCAGTTCTGACTTCAAAGGGGCTACTAATGCACTTCCAGTTAAGCATACACTTAAGTACTTCATTGCCTGGGGCCTAATCTGGGAAAGGCCTGTGTGAAGAGCTGGGTTTTGCATCATGCCCTACCATAGCAAATCATTGGCTCCTTTTAATATATGGCTGGAACTTTTAAAACCCTAGGTCTTCTACAGAGAACTGTCTGCCGTCATTCAAATTTTTTTTACCTCAGACCCTGACAGCTACAACCTTTCTGTTGACCACAACAGTTGCAGTAGTGCATACAGAGGGAAGGGGTCACTGAGCTCAGACCCAGCCCATTTAAAAATAATCTCGTTATCATTAATGGGAGATAATTAAATGAACATGGGAGATAATTAAATGAACATGAAAATGCCTTCCATGTGGTGCTCTGTGTGTGTGTGTGTGTGTGTGTGTGTGTGTGTGTGGAGGATAGGGGGGAAATATATGGCACATCAGTAATGAAAGCATAATGAAAGCATAACTCTATGTTGTTTCTGCCCCACTGGCAAAATGTGAACTCAAGAAGCAGCTATAACTATAACTATTAACTACAGTTAATGCAAAATCAATCTTCTTGACAAAATGACAATCAATGATCAATGATAACAGCTACATTGAAATTCTATCCTACATTTGCAAATCACTTTGTATTATCCTTATTTTTTCAGGTCCCTTAGAGCCTGCGGCTATAAATGAGCCACTGCTAGGCTCTCACAGGAAAAGTTTTCAAAAACTTATAGAAAATATAAAATCAAAGAAAGCATAAGCAATTCCGTTTCTGTATTTTGTTCCTAGACTGCCAAAATTAAGAGATACACACAGTGCCACACACTTCTACTTTAGAGTGAGAAAGCTGTGTGTCGGTCTGTGTTGACAAAAATCTCCTTCCTTGAATATGGGAATGATACTACTTCAGGCCTGCTAGAGTACATCTTCACTGACGGCGGCGATTCTTTGAGATCAATTGAGTGAAAGTGGAGACCCACTCAATTGATCTGGAAGTTGATTTAATAAATCCACCCCTGGAAAAAGAGTAACGCCGGGTCGATGGGAGCGTATTTCCCATCGGTGCAGCAAAGTGAAGACGCTGCAGTAAATAGAAGTTAGGAAGTCGCCAGGAGATACGCAAGCTACTTTGTGTAGCTTGCGTATCTCCCGTCGACTGCTGCCGAATTTCCCAGTCAGTGTAGACCAGGCCTTAGTATTGCAGCTAAGCTCAGAAACACACCACCTATTTTATTATTCCACAATGACCAATGTGTTTCAGGACACCAGAAACAATCCTAGTAAAAACTGAACTTTAAAAGAGCACATTATATAAAGTATTTAAACAAACAAGTTCAGTTTTAACTAGCATTGTTTCTGGTAACTCAGGTCTCTTTGTAAGGCAACCAGTTATGTTACTGGTCAAAGAAACCTGAGTTATCCAGTTAAAGATGGGATTTTCACTCATGTTTCTCAAGTTTGCAGTCATAACAGAGTTGACATTGTTGGTCTTGTGTACACACACTTGTAGGACCATGTATAACTGCATGGAAGACACACAGCTTCACTGATGGACCGCACAGGGCAAATACAGGTATTATGCATCTTTAAAATGGAAGCCCAACAGTAAGGAGGTGAAGGTAAAAGTACAAGATGAAATGTCCACAGTAGTCCTATCTTAACGGCTGACTGGTATTTTTTAACAATCACTGTCTGGCTGTGTACACAAAACATGGTAGAGAGGTGGATCTGAGTCAACCTCATGCACTGTGGTTTGGGATTTGTTTTTTTAAATACTGGGTAATTTTTAGCTGTTACACCTGAAAATCTGTGCACCGTGAACACAAAGCTGATTGATAGGGGTCAGGTTCACGCAAACTGTCACCATCAGGTGCTAGACTTTTCTGTCAGATTTTATTCTACAACAGAGAAGAGCTGAGATGCACCTGCCGGATTTCAAAAGTTCATGCACATTTATTGACAGCTAAAAATATTTGTCTTCAGCTGCCTTTCTACCCCCAAATTTGCCCTCCCCCTTTCAATTTAGAATTAAAACCCTGAGAAATTAAGAAACAAGAACTTGGTTGTGAAGTAATCAGGGTTGTTACAAACTCAGAATGCTGGACACAAACCAACAAAAGCAAGAAAATGAAAACTTAATCACATACTCTCTAGTTCTCCACTTACAGGTACACACCTTACCACTACCACAACTACCATTTATAACAGATGATGCATGCAATCTTAATTCCGCCTCGTTAGGAACGCCAGCCTTCCATGATCTCCTTTAGTCACTGTTCTGTAAACAACACTTTACTACACTATCCCCTTTCAATGTAACCAACTGCTACACCACCGTCCACATTACTAGTGTTGGGTGGAAATAATCTTCTAACAGGGTTTATGTGGAGGGGTGAAAGTAGGCAAAGTTAAGTTTGCAGTGAATGGTCTGCAGCCACAGAGGCTCCTTCTGCCTTTAGACCAGAGCATCATCGGCAGAGAGCCAAAGGCAATTTTCCCGCTTACCCCTTTCTTTCCCCGCACCCCCCAGGCACAGCTCTCCAGCACACAAATGAGTTATTTACACCAGGCTCTTTGGAAAGGATTGCTCCAATTTGCATAAATTCATCTCAATTAAAACACATACAGTTGGTGACAAAGGGTTATTAAATTCTTCACTACTCATGAAATTCTGAGCACCAGCCATTTTTATACAACAGTTTCCAAATAAAGATTAAACTAAGAAGAAATAACTATCAACTGACATTACAATGCAAGGAGCATTGTTTTAATTAACTACAGTGCACTTCCAATGTTTAATACTGTAACAGAGAAAGCAGACAACTATCTCTGGATAGATTTGAAGTGCAGAAATCTATGGTTCTTAAATTCCTTTAGACTCTAGTGAAAGAAAATATTCTGCATTTAATAAGGCGTTCAGGTCTAAAATTGTTAAGCACACAGGCTGATTTTTGAGATGGGAAGTAGTAGTGGATAGGGCACTATGACTGGACTAAGGGTCAGGATGTGTGTGGGAAAATCCTTGCTTCATTGGGAGTTTTACCATTGACTTCAAGTGAAGCCAGGATTTCATTCCGGGTGGCTTACTGTGGCTCTGCCACTAATGTGCTGTGTGATCTTGGACTTCCTCTCACAGTGTCTCTATTTCCCCTCCCTCCCTTTATCTGCTCTTCAGGGCAGAGACTGTGTCACTGTTTGTACAGTGCCTAGCAGATTGGAGCTCCAAGTTTGGAGCCAACTTTGAGACCTCTAGATGGTATATAAATAGAATAATCATTTTCAAAGGAGCCTACATGATTTAGAGTGCTACTGAGTGGGAACTGAGTGTCCAGTTCACTTGAGCCCTTTGAAAATCCCATCTTTAATACACAATTATTAATGTAATTGTACAATTGCTATATAAATATGCATTTACCAACTGCTGCTTTTGCAGGGTTTACAAATTCTGCAAGTGCGTGGCTTAAAATATGCTACATTCTTGTGTTCATAGCTACGAGTCTTTCCCCCCAAAAAGAGCAGATCTCATATTATATTCATTTTTTACTCAGGCAAACTCAGATTATTCTTTTAAATAATTATTTATTTGTGTAGGAAATTTGAACAGGTTTTACAAATCATTGCCATGCAAATATCAGATACAAAACATTAATCACTTCAACACTCCGCTTATTATTTTGTTTAGAGAAACATCATGCAGCAACATAATGATCAAATCTCTCTATTTGGCAGGGTACTGCCATATTAGAGACTGAGTTGCTTTATACCACCCAGGCCCCTGGTTTCTGGGAATTTTATTAAATTGGACTGGTATGCTGAGCAAATGTAATTTGAATATTGAATAAATGGTAACCCGGTATCTAAGTATCTATTTGTCCTCTTTCTATTTTGCTGGCTATGTAATTTATGTGTAAATTTTTTTCGACACCACCTATTTTTTAACCATTCCTCTAATTCTGGACTATTTTTCTTTTACCAGTAAGAGTCTATCAAAAGATTAGTAGCTACTAGCAGATGAGAGTTTAATTCTTCTCTTCTCTGAGCATGACCATTTCCACTAAGAAGTCCCAAAAGGATTACCAAAGGATCATGTGGTAATAAATATCCAACAGTTTGTAATATTTGGCTATGAATCACATCCCAATACTCTTTAATGACTGGACATGGCCACCATATATGCATGTAAAGTCTCCTCTTCCATCACAATTTAACTGGGATGGCAGACTGTCCGCCATGGTATCCCAGTTAAGAGGATCCTGTTGTAACACACATTTATATAAAGTATTAGGGTAAAAAAAAAAACATTTCCCAATATCGTGACAGCTTTCATCTATTAATTTACTGGTAAGTAACAGATTTTTTCAACGTGGCCAGCGCTAGAAGTACTTAAAAAAAAATTAAATAACCTGTTATACACATTCATCCCATTTAGATATCAAGGAAGTATATTTGCAGTTAAAAATAAACAAAACCAAACTAATTTTATAATATGCTAGAGAAATAGTTTCAATAACTGAAAATAATTTTAACTAATGTAAGACTTATTCTAAGGTTTTGAATAAGGTCACAAAAATTACTACTCCCTTGAGCTACATGTCAATCTATACAGAAAAGCCTTATGAATAGTCATATCATGAGAGTCACAAAATGGAGACAACAAGAACAAACAAATTATAGTACATTTAAAAGAGAAATCAGGAAATGCTCTTTACGCACTCCACTGAACTATGGATGTGAGGGGCTTATTCTACTAATCCATGGCTGACAGTAACCAGGATATGTAGAGCTGTGAAGGTACACATAACAGAAATATCCAACTGTCAAATGGCCTCTGGCTGTACAAAGGCAGGAGAGGAGAGTACTACTGTCAGGAGTGAACTGCTTATTATAATACAATCTATTATATCAATTTTTGAAAATATCATTCTTTGAAAAGGCTATATTAGACTACAGTGATAGTGTCAAACCTCTGCATGTCATAAATGCAGGGCCCTGTAATTAGGGCAGCCAAGTAGAAAGGTTACGATTGTGACAAAAAGCCAATTGTGAAATATCCCCTTCAAATTACTCATTTTAATTTTAAGTTCTTTTGTTTGATTGTTGTGTTATGTTCCTATTCAAATAACACAGAAAAAAAGCAGTGAAGGAGATATTCTGCGCAACTAGCCATGAGTTATTTCTTTAAGTATTAATTCACTATTCACAACTCTGAAACACTAAACAGGAAATTCCTGTCTTACAAAACTTACTAAAAATTATGCAAGTTTCACGGTTTCTCAAAGTGCAAAGCAGAATTTTCATATCTAATTTCTCCTGGATGCATTTTCCCCTGAGTTCTCTCCTTAGGCAATCAAATCTACAGGATGCCTCATCTAACGTGTCAGATTAATAAATAATGAATGATCTACAAACAATATAGCCTAAATCATCCACTGTGTTGGATCAATTAACTTGCATTTAACGAGAATAAAGGAAAATTAATTTAACTTAATCTCTGATATTGCTAAATTAAATGATACAATCTTGCATATTACAAGAGATCAAAACAATGCACTTCCTGAAACAGAATCATCACAAAAGAATGTACTTTTTACATTGAATACTTAGCTATATTATGAAGAGATATTTCACAGCTTTTGTATTTGGGAAACATACACAGAATGCAGTCAGCATTAGTTAATGTATTTTCATTAAACAACTAGGAGATATCAGGTGAGAGATACTTTTGAACCCAGGCTTACAGCAATGCTTGAAGTGAAAATGTACTTATGAGGGAGGGGTACAAATCTATAAAATATGTATATTCTCGATAACTATCATACTCAGACATTTATGGTACTTCTGGTTTTCTAGTAACAAGATTATTTTAGTTGTCTGAATGTTGATGTCTAATGTAGAGAGACTTTACTAGCATGAAAAATGATAGGTGTTTGCTATGTATATTCATCCAGGGTGATAGCCACTTCACTCATATAAAGTGCAAGTAACTGAGCTCTGTGTTGGCGCCAGGCAAAAGAACTGCAGAAGACAAATCCATCTCCGAAACCAGGACTAGTAGCTGGGTTGCTGCTCAGCAGTCATGTTGAAGTTATTCAAACTGATGGAATGGAAGAGTAGCCACAGCCTTTCTGTATAAGCTGCATGCAGCGTTGTGGTTATATGGTCCATGGTGACAGATACAGTGGCCCCCTATCCTGGCCTTCTGTATGGCCTATGTGGGGCCTGGGAAGGGAGAGGGAAGATGATACCACAGAATCATCTGACTCCCTCTCCTTCCAAGTGAGAAGACTTGGATCCTTCCTTATATAGAGGGGAAGGAGCACAAAGAATCCATCAGCGTCCTGGGTTTGTTTACTTTTAAAAATACATGTGCATGTCCATAAAATGTCTTCTTGTAGACTCAGTCCTGCATTCCTTCACTATATATCCTATGGTTCTGTAGTGTTACCCATTACTGTAGTGTCTGGGCACCTTCTATGTAAATGGGTTGACTAGAGTGAAGCCATTAGTGGAAATCATAGCATCTCTGGATCTTCTCCCTTACTGCAGACAAAAAATGCTGCTTGGGGTAGGGTAATTTTTGTTTTTGTTATTTTACAGGAGGATGACAATAGAGGCAGTTGATATTGTAAATGTGATTCCACTTCTAGTGGAAAATCTTTATCAAAGAAGGAGGTTTTATATCATTTATGTGAAGATGGTTAGACTCTGGATTCATGAAATCTCTTCTGGAAGATCATTCCACAACCGGATCCCCATAGCTGAGAACAGTTTGTTCCTGACTCGCACATGCTTTGTGATCTGCATGGATCTCCAGAAGAGTACAACTACCTTGGCAGTTCATTGATAGAGATCCAGCATCCAACTCAGCTAGGACCTGAACCACAAACTCATAATGTTCATAAGGACCAAAACCTTAAACTGGCAATGGAAATGGACTGAGAGGCAGTGGAGGGACAGGAGCATGAGCCTGATGTGCTCCTGGTATCCTAAACCATGGAGAAGCCACAAATTTTAGTTTTCAATAAAAGTGTTCATGTGGATTTGCAGGATCAGACATTAGGTTGACAACCAAGAGAAAACATAGGTGGAGTGAATGGGTGATTACAAGGAGGAAGAGGTTGTAGAGAGTAGAGTTTAGTTTTTTAAATGATACTTTAAATTGGCTGGCAGGGAAAGGAGTTTAATGATCCCTCTAGGCAGTGAGTAATCAAAACAATGTAAATAATATGGAGCCTGTCTTGCTGCCATTGAATCAGGCCCTATGACCACAATACCATAAATTAACATAGAAGAGATCTGTTAAGATAGAAGCACTGCACATCCTGTTACCACAGGCAGCTTAGTAACTTTGTTTGCAGGGCGTGGAATGAGGGTCTGGTTTCTTTAATCCAAGAAAAACTAATTCTATTGTTTTGAGGGATGTCCTTTCTTCATTTGTTCAGAAACCATATTTTTTAGAAGAAAGAAATCCAGAGGAGGCCACAAATGCAGACTCCTGTGATAGCTAAGAGGAAAAGTTGGAGCTGTGACGCCTGAAATTGAGCTCTGGGACTAGCACACTGGTGCTTAAATTTCTGTTACTCCTTAAAAATTGCTGTCATCTGGAAACAGCAGATTGGCAAAGCTTTTATAGCATTCACCTTTCAATTAAATAAAAGTAACATCTCAAACCTTGCATTAAAATAACCATAAGATTTGTTAGGGTCATCTTCTAATTATGTGATCTTCACATTTCCCATACATTAACATAGTTAGGCTATGAAATTGGCAGCAAATATTAGAAGCTTTAAAGACTCTTACAGAACTTGGCAAATAACTTTAAAGCAATCAAGTCAACAGTAAGATGAATTTCTTTTCTTACAGCTAGGCAGATTTTTAATGGAAAAAAAGATAAATGGTTAAATTTAAAGCACAAATATACTTTATTAGGTCTATAAACAGCATAATGGCTTTTTGAAAGAAAAAGGAATTTTATCATTGTGCTTCTGTGGCTAATAAATAAGGCCGAGTCTTGCAAACCCTGACTCACATGAGGAATCTGTGCTCATGCAAGTTGTCCCTCTGTAACTAACTATGGGACTACACACAGAAACAGGGATTCTTCAGAGTAGTAGGATCTTTCAGGGTCAAGCCTTAATTTTGTAATTACAACGGCTACATTACACCAAATAACTCTTAATTTGATGTATTATATTGCAGTGCATTAGGAACATTTCATGGATTTAATAATCCATCGTAAGAACTCACTCCTGTGATACAATGAAAAGAAGTCTTATACACAGTATTTAAGTGATTCCTCTAACACACTGAAACACGGCATTTCTCCACAGGACAATAAAATGTTTATCCTTTATCACGCATTTCATTTATGCTGTTTGGTTGTGTGCCCTTTGCTGGGAAGACAAGAGGCTGCCTTATGCCTTAATTAAAGCACTGCCACTCTTTCTTCCCGGGCATCTACAAGAACAATGCGAGCAAGGGGGAAGAGATGATCATTCCATGAAGCAATGAAGAGATTTCCTTCCAGTGGTTATCAATTATTTATGAGTAAGTCCCCAGATGAATGCAACTGAAGCGGAGTGGGTTTTTTTTTAAATACTTTTGAACTCTACACATGGTACAGTATTACTGCACACATGCTAAATTTTCTATGCAAGGCACCAACAAATGAGAGTTAAATCTGGACTTTATTGATAAAATACTATTGTACTTTCTCTAATAATGTATCTGCAAGTCACCTTGCAGATTTTTTTTTTAGGATCTAACAACAGAAAGGGTATTTTGAGACTTTACAGAGATTGTAAAGACTGGGGAATGATATAATCTGATATTGCAAAATTTCTGTAACTTTTTTTTTTTTTTTTTTTTAGTCAAGTCTTACTCATTTTGACTTTCAGATCTTATACTCAAACTGACTATGCCAGCCATTATTCCCACAGGATAAAAATCTGTACAACTGAAGCATAGTTGGCTGGAATTTTTTTTGATGAAAAAAAATTCCTGAAATTTGGCTTTTTCCCCAAAAAATGAAAGGATTTTGTTGTTTTGTTTATACAAAACCATGTAGATTCTCTTCTAAATTTTCCATTTTTCAAAATGTTTTAAACAGATACTTTAAACAAACCATGTTGTTCTGTTTGTTGTTCTGCAAAGTATAAATATATATGCACACATGGATGCACATGGATCTTTTGACTGGTGGTCACTTTCATCGTGCAGTGGAATAGTGCCAAAATTGGAACATTTCAATTGCTAAATTTACTGATTGCACTAATTTAAGAATTATGTTTTTTTAAAATAATTGATGAGAAAGTTTGGAAGTGAAAACCAGACTACTACAGAACATAACAGGACAGTTTCAGATTTATAGAAATATCTGTGGAATTCCCTCCTTCCCACCCACCCACTACATTTTTTCGAGCCAGCTATAGACGCTGATCAAATGCCCACTGAAATCAATGGGAGTCTTTCTTGACTTCATTAAGTTTTGGATCAGGCAGCTGGAGGGGAGGAAGTGTTCAAAAAATTGTTTAAGCTTCACTTCCACCCTGGAGCTTCTGCCACATGCTTCCTTCTAAGAGGAGGGGTTTGTGGATTGGCACATTGGGCAAGGCTGGCTAACCCTGCAGAGAAAGAGAGCACTTTCTGCATGGGTCCTCTCTGGCCTCCCAATGTCAGCAGCAATGTTCCTAGTGTTTTTTACGTTCACCCCTAACTAGACGAGTGAGCCTGCTCTCATTCTACCCTGAACAGGTAAGCATTGCCATGTACCATTAAACAATTGCCACTTTCAACCCTTGTATATGTTAATTTGTAAAAGTTTATAGAGTGTATGTGTTTGGATGAAATGTGATATATCAATGTTTGCCATTACTCATTGTTATTACATAGCGTTAAGGAACGTCTGCATTTATTTATCACACCGTGGTAGAACAAATGGCTCTTGAAGTCGGGTGACAACAGCTTTAGTCCTACCAATCCACGTTATCTGTCAGTGTTCGCTAAAATATATGTATATCTCAAAACTTATTTAAATAAAAGCAAAATATGGGTTGATGGGCATTGATACAAAAGCATCATTTTACATCTATTTTTAAGAATTGGGCAACACCGATGTACAATTTTGTGATATTGCTATGATATCAATGATCTGCACAGTAAAATTCTGAGTTCTCTGGTGGCTCACTGAAGAGCTTTTTCTCTTAGACTGTGACCTCCTCAGGGGAGGAAAGGATCATGGCCAAAATGTGCATCGCCTCGCCAGGAAAACACGTAATACATCATGGATGCTACCATAAACAAATAGTAATAACATAAAATGAGCTAGATTTGCCATATGCTGTTTGAAAGATGATGCACTAAAGACATCAGGAGTGTCTTTGAATGTTCAAATTGGTCAACATGTTGCAACAAATTTCTTACTTGGGAAGACAATTTGTTTTAAGCATGAGCCTCCTTAGCAAACCAAGTGAGTAAAGAAATAGTTTTATGTTAATTCCCCAATTCCATATCCTCTTTTTGCAGGAAAAAAAACAATTTTCCTATTTCATGATCTGATGTGGACAGAATTTCATTTTCTTCACAATTACCACGAATTACGAACAACAGATCTTAATCTGGTGCTGAGGAAGTTGTTGCCATTAACCAAACATCTGTGCAATGTAATGTTGAAAAAGCACTTGACGAATGGTACAACTAGTACATCATTTATTGACCATGCCCAGTGATACAACACATCCCCAGCTAGTTTAGAAATAAAAAGAAGCTTTTGGCAGGAATCCCTAACATGATTTTGTATATGCCTATCTTTGATATCAAAGTATTATCCTCAAGTTATGTAAACATCTAAATGACACTGATGGAGAGATCTTTTCTTACACATTTGTGCATTCCCACAGCATACTTCTAGACAAATGAACACTGTTTTATCTTTATCTTTCATATTTACTGTTCACTCATCCCCTTTCAAATGAGCACTCTTTGCATATCACACAACAAGGGCGTAGCAATTTAGTGCTCACTTGCCTTAATAATCTGCTATTGATATTAGATTAAACATTTATTCAAACCACACAACTGGATAAAACTAAATCAAAACTGAATGGCAGTGCTGGCTAGTGGATTGAGCAGAGGACTGAGAATCAGGCCCTCCTGGGTGTTAATCTCAATTCTGTCACTAATTTGCTACACCACTGATTTGCAGTTTCTGGTCTTGGGAAAGTCACCTTTTTATATTCCAATTTCCCTATCTGTAAAATAGGCATAATAAAACTTATGAATTTACAGGGGGGGGGGGGTTTGTGAGGAGTAATGTAGGGATTTGAAAATGTAAAGAGGTAATTATCATTAATATTAACGAAACTGCACCATAAGATCTCTTGTGCTTTTTATTTTCTTGCTTGATGCATTGATATGCAGCAATGGAAATATTTAGATACAAATCCTTTTCTTCCTACTGAGTACCCGCACTGAACTACTTTACTCACAAAAGTAAAGGTTTGCAGGATTGGGGCCTGTAGCTTTACTCAATTAAGGCCTTCATTGTGCATCTGATACCACTCAAGAAAACTGCTGTGCCCTTGGGAGCTGGGCCATTGACCTGCATACCATGAGTTGCAGACTTAGGATATCACTGTGGACTGCCTTCAATTACACTGTGGATCACCTTAAGGGTTTGTTTCTATTAAACAAGGTGTTAAAATGTGTTTAACAAAGTACCTGGTCTACTTACCCTAGTATCCCTCTTCCTCCCCATCTTTGATGAGTTTTAAATAGAATACTGCTGGAAGAACTACAATTTTTGAAAAGCTTCAGCGTTTGCCATCCCCTTGGAGAAACTTGGAGGGCAAATCTTTTAGCATCAATTAGCTGAGGAACAAGTTTGTTTGTTTAACTTCCTTGTGTGTCAATGAAGTCAGCAGAGACCTTGGAAAAAGAGCTCATTAGCTAAATGCCACTGGACAGCCAGCAAGAGGAGTGCAACTGCTGTTTTTGTGGATCCCAAAAAAATAGCGGCTCTTTCAAAAATACACTTTTGCTCTGGATTATAAAGTATTTTCTTCTTAAGATTTAGACTCCAGATGGGCCCGCTTATCAAACTAAAATAATTTTAATAGTAGATTAAATTTAGAGCTTAAGCTATTTAATAGCATTCTTCTGTATTCAATGGATGAGCTAAAAACCCCATCCACATTAAGATGCCTTGCAATTAGGTTTATGCAGAGCTTTGGGTTTTGAAAGGCATTAAGAGTGAGACTGTGGATTAATTTTTTTTATTAAATGACATTTCATAAAACGAATTAGAAAAAAAATTTAAGCTTGTTAAAGGTCAGATCCTGCAAATTTACTCATGCAAGCAGTCCCACTGCTTTAAGTTCCACCTCTCATTTAAGAGTTGTGTATCTGTGTCTGTCACAGACATGAATGTGAGATACATTTGCGATGTATCTCACATTCATATATTATTGTGTGGAAACACCTGGGTCCATGACGGGTATTTAAATGGTAAATTCATTGGTCTCATCCTGCAATGTGCTGAGTTGATTCCAATGGGAACTGATGATACTTGGAACTTCCAAGAGATGCTCAGCATGCTGCAGAATAGGCCCTTGTTAAATAAGCATCATATCTGGATTAATGGCTTTTTTAGGAAAAGGGGAAGATTTTGCTAGAATGATAAACTGCACAACCTCAAGTAGTGCAGACGTTTAAAAACTGTTTGAAAAAAGCTGTTCTGTCATGAACATAGTAAAAAGTTTGTTTCTTAATGTAAAAATATCAGGCTTTTTTTCAGATATACACGTCAGCTCAGTTTTTACACCCAATGTAAATAAATCTGGTAACAAAGTACTTCCATTTATGTACTAGATGTATTGAATATTTATTTCAATATTCAATATTTAAACCCAAATAGCTAGTAGCTACTTCTGAACGTATAAAGTCACACACACAGAGGTTAGGGGGTAGAGCCTCAGCCAATGTAAAAAAATGGTCATAGCTCCATTGAAGTAAGGGGTCATGACAATTTACAGCAGCTGAAGATTTGCCCATATGTTGTTTAAGACAACAAACAACACTTATTTTGTTCTGAATTAATAAAACATGATATTCTATATTAGATAAATTAAACTGAAACATGGCTGCTAGGAGCAAAATATTTTCTGCCAAAACTACATCTTTGCCTCTTTTTCCGTATTTGTTGCATACTGGCTCGGTATTATTTCAAACTCTACTCCTTTTACAAATTTAATCAACTCAAGCATTCAGCAACACTGCTGATATATTACTCTGCTTCAAACCAAATCTCTTAGGAACAGATTAGAAAGAAATGTTACAGAGCGCTACCATTCAAAGAGTTACAGTTCAGCCACTTATAAATCATTGTGTTTGTTTATTTAGATCAGGGGTGGGGAACCTCCGGCCCGCGGGCCGGATCCGGCCCGCGAATGAATTTGATCCGGCCCACAGGCGGGCGGGAAGTGCGCGCTGCCGAAACCCTGCCACCGAAACCCTGCTGCCGTCTGCCCATTTTCGGTGGCGGCGGGAGCTCGGAGGCGGTTACTGGCCCACGGCACCCCGCGGACACTGTAAAACCGCGCCGCCGAAAAGGCGGAAACAGCGGCGGCATTTCAGCGGCGAGGGGGTGGAGTTGGCGGCGGCGCGGTTCCGTGGGGGGGCGGGCAGTTCCCGCCGCCAAAACCCTGCCGCCGTTTGCCCCTTTTCGGCGGCGGCGGGGGGAATTCGGCGGCGGAATCGGCGACATGGCCCGCGAATTAAGGTACGAATATCAAAATGGCCCTTAGCAGGGAAAAGGTTCCCCACCCCTGATTTAGATGATTGGATCCATTAGTGCATGTAACTTTCAAGCCCCATACATTTCTGGTTCTGACTGTTTTCCAGTTTTTGCTTTTGGGTTTTTTTTTTGTTTTTTTTTGTATTTTTCCTTAGAAACATTAGAAAAAATGTCCCAAGCACACTGTAAATTATCTGTTATGCATAATTTGTGAATGTAACACTCTTTGCACTGCTTTGAAAAAAATCCAGCTCTCCCTTGGTGATCTCTTCTTTCCAAAGAGTTTCCAAGGCAAAAAACAGATGCCACTGTGAAACAAACTGGAGTCTGTCACAATGTAACAGAATTTGAATTAAAATATAGTTAAGGATTTGACTTGGAGCAACAACAGAAGGGCTGAAAGAATCAGCCTGCAGTGAGTATTGCTGTATGTGGTGCAAGACAAGACATACACACTGATTCAAGACTTTGGTCGTGATTCTGCACGGCTTTGGACCTTGTGCTGTCATCTGCACCTGTGAGGAGTTGTAAAACGCTGCCAAACCATGACGGTATTTTACACCTGTCTAAGGAAATGACTCTCCCCAGGATAATTCTGGATAGGGACTGAGTGACAACGATCCTTCTGGATTCCTTTGCTTTCTGGGCTTATGTCATAACCTCAGTCATTTGAATCCAATATTTTTCACTGTTGATCCTACACCCTTTACAGTCCCTCCGGGCCACACGCTACAGTTCTTGGCCAGCGCATCAGCTTCTTAGAGGCTGCAGAATCATTACGCGGCTACTGCTGGAGGGCTTTCCACCCCCGCCTCACTAGCAAAGCCACGCACAGCCCCAGCGGTACCCAGCCCGGGATCACACACACACGCGCAAACCCTGCCCTCCCCACACTCGCTTTGCCTTCACGGCTTGGTCCGGAGTCCGTCGCATCACAACGCACCTCCCCGCAAACCAGACCCAAGTTACGGCCACCAAAAAGGAAGATCCCTTAACGCCAGGCCAGACCACGCTGCCCATGGGAGCCTGCTGGTACCGCACCTGCCAGGCAATGACAGCTCTGCAGGGAGTGACGGCCGGCCGGCCCCGCGGGGACTGGCACTGCCCCATGCCCGCTAGCCCAGGGGACGGGGAGCAACCCCGGAGCCCCCGCTGGGGTCCGGCTGGGCCAGGAGCTGGCGCATCAATCCCCCCGCCCCATCAACTTTGGGAAACCGCAGCCAACTTACCTCGGGACGGCGGGGGTGAGGGGGCGCCCCCCGCCCCGCGGCTGCAGCGGGGCAGTGCCGAGCCCCGCAGCGCTCGGGCTGCGGCGGGAGCCGCGCTTCCACAGGCTGCGCCAGCCGCCGCGCGCCCAGCTGGCCCCAGCGCCGCGCGCCCCAGCAGGACCCGGGGCCGCTGCCGCCTGCGCCCCGCAGCGTCGAGCCGAGCGCGGGCTCCCCGCCGCCTGAGCTCCCGGGGAGGGAATGAGAATAACACTACGAGGGGGGCGGAGCAGGGCAGGCAGCGAGGAGCAGCCAGTCCCCCTCCTCCCTCCACCCTCCCACCACACACACACAGAGGAGAGAAAATGACAGCGGCTGCTCCTCCTTCTGCCGCCGCCGGTCCGGGCAGCGCAGGATGGGCGCCAGCAGCAATGCGCATGTTCCCGAAAGCCCAGCCAGCGAGCGTGCGAACGCAAGAGATGCAGCGCCGCTGGGGCGGCTGGCGGCGGGGCAGAGCGCGGCTGGAGAAGGGCGGCGGGAGGGAGCCCAGGAGCTGAGCACAGGCGCTGAGCACAGGCACGCACCCGGCTGTGATCGCTCGCCGCACGCACCTGCCGTCTGTGCCGCTGCATGCCTGCACCTCCCCTCCTCTCTCCTCTCAAAGACAGGGAACTCCGGGCAGGGAGTGGGTGGCCGCCGCATGCAGGCACCTCTCGCTCTCACTGCGCACACCACCGGCGCTGTCTGTTATCCCTAAGTGCATGCAATGCCATCAGAAGAGCGGTCGCTGCAAGCCTCAGTCGGTTCAGTACGGCAGTGGAGGGCGGGTTGGTTTATGGCTTTTCACTTTTAAAATAAGAAGCTGTAAGAGACCATCTGCCTCAAAGCCTTGCAAAAAGCTTGTAACTTTTAAAATGTTTTCTTTGAAATGATCAAACAAAATTAATGACAAGATGAAAGTGCTGCTTGATCTAGCTGAAAAAATAGATCTTGGATAGGCTGTATTAGTACTTAGAGAGGGAAATCGTTATGGCACTAAACAACAGAGGGCATGCAAAGAGCAGCCCGGTATAGACAGGGAGGGTGGGGGCTTGTTTGTGCCCTCAGTGAATTTTGACAGTGTGGGAAGGATTCAGATGTAGGTAGAAGATATGTTTTCTTACATTTCTCTAAAAGACTATTACAAAAGTTATTTAGGTATACACACACCCACACATATATAGTAGATTTTAAAAAGTGTACCATATGGTCCATCTTGTCCAAAGCTGCTGAGTGCTCTTATAAATATTTGACTGGCCCAGCCATTCTCAAACTGTGGCTAGCTCTCAATTGAGTTTCCAGCAGTTGTCTGAGGTGTCTGTTTTGGGGTGGGGGAGCATAAACTCATTCTAATCACTATCCTCATCACCCAGTATTTCAGATTTGTCCAGTCACTTGCAAATAGGACTCCTCTACTTCCACTATTAGCCACCAGTCAGTACGTAGGGATAAGGCACACTTTGATTAACAACGACTAAAAACAAGAATGAAGGAGTCCAAACTTTCTGCCATTTATAGAAAATGTTGGGCAAATTAATGAATAAACAGATAGTGACAAGAGAGGATTTAGACAGTTAGCAGAAGTTTGTTAATGTTGCTGAGAAGTCTTTAAGTGAAAGAAAGAATAGAGGTTTGAAACTAAAGCCTTGTTTACACTACAGATTTGTACACAGATTTGTTGACAAAAGTCAGCTTTTGACAACAAAACAGTGGAGATGTACGCACTACAATGCTCCTCCCATTATGCTGACATAATAAAACCACTTCAACATGAGGTGTAGGTCTTATTTCGGCGTAGTTAGGGCGACACAGTGTGTGTTGGCTGTCATTCTTGTTAAATAAAAAAGCCAGGCAGCTAAAGCCCAGCAGCCCCCAGGCTCCTGGCTGGAAGCTGGGGCAAGAAGCCCAGGCAGCTGGACCCCACTCCTGGCTGGCAGCTGGGGCAAGAAGCCCGTGCAGCTGGACCCTGCTCCCGGCTGGGAACAGGGAGCCGATGAGGGGAGGCAGCGAGCCGCCAGCAGAGCTGAAAGACCAGGTTCTCGGTTCCCCACATGGTCCCTCTTATGTTGGTGGAAGCATGCCTGGTGAAGGTGCACACCACCAACCCATGGAGGGTAGTGTGGACATCAGCCACCACAGTAATTAACGCAATGGCATTAAATTGACCTAACATAGGATGACTTATGTTGGTAGCGTAGACATAGTCTAACAGAGTGTGGGAGTGCAGAATGTTGACTGAGAGAGAAAACCATAACAACAGAGGCAGGAAAGGCTGAAAAGTGAAAATATCTCACGGGGTTTTTCCAAGGGAAATTATATAACCACAGATTAAAATATAATAGTTTTCACCCAAAAATGACATAGCGAGTGATCCGCCACCTATTGAAGACAATGAAAATACTCCTATTGATTTCAGTGGGCACAGGATCAGGCCCTTATTCCCTATAACCCTAATATACATGCCACAAATGTCCTTAAGCCTCAGATTTGAGTCTGAACCTACAATCAATGTGTAAAGTGAAAAATAAGGGCTTCTCTACACAGGAAAGTTTTACCAAATATACTGGGGAAATTATACCAGTATTGTTAAACCAGTATAGTTATACTGATATAATCCCCCATGTAGACACTCTTATCCCAGTACAAGAGTGGCTTTTTCTGTTTAAACCTCTTCCTAAGCAACATAAGATAAAATTAAAAATGGCACTTTTGTACCAGAATAAAAATGTCCACATAGGGGGTTGTACATTTATTACTATATCAGTTTAAATACCACTGTCAGTTTCCTAGGTAGACAAGCCTTAAGATAGAGCAATCCATTTTCTATGGCTCTGTTTCTGGGGCAGAGCACAAAGCCAACAGGAAGTGAATTGTTTCTGATTTAATTCTTCATCTTTCGATACTATTTAAACACAACAACGCCATTATTACACATTTTCTTTTTAAACTGTCATTAAAGTGGTTTTCTCAATTACTAATCACTATTTGCAGTCTTTTCCAGCACAGAGGGAAAAGATCAGTAAGGAAGAGAGACGTTCAGAGACTGAAGACAAGAGGACACCATACATGTGGTGTCTGTGAGGCAAGAAGTCCATACCAGAGCAATAAGTATTTGAGATGATCTGGGGGCAAGAGAAGCTATGGTGCAGCGACAGTTATGACAGGCAGATGTGAGGGGGAAAGGAAATGCATAGGCACAAGCAAAATAAATATAAATGTATTTATATAAAGAAATATGAAACCCTTCAAAAGGCTAGCAAAAAATCAGTGACTTTTACACATGCTTAATTCTGCATTCCATAAAAGTGTTCCAAAGATCACGATTAGTGCTTTATTGTAGCAAGCACCGTACAGATTCATAAAATGACAAGATCCAAAATGACAAGGTGCCTATCACAAGAACCTTACAATCTAATATTAAACAAGGTCCATCAAGTAAATGTAATAAGCAGAAAGGAACAGGGACGGAAGGATGAAAATAATAGTGAAAAGGCTACATAGTTACATACTTCAGCAATGCATATAACTTCATGGTTATAACTCATTTATGGGGGTGCTAAAATATAAATCAGTATCAGTAGGCTTAGAAAGATTAGATTTTTGTGAGTAAATGTTGATTTCACTGTACACACAGAAATGGACAAAACATTGCCATTAATGATAATTGAAATTTACAGATTGTCAAAGTAAGAAAAATGCTGCTTGAAAATTTGTTAGAGTTTGGTTAAAGGATATTTACTTCGTATATTTTTATATGTGATATTGAAAATGTGTGTTTTAATAGTTATAAAGCTTTAACTTTTTTAATCTCAACATCTACTGTCATTAATTATCTGCCCCCATTGTCAGACCCCATAATTTCTTGCAACTCTGAAAATTTAAATGGATAAAAATAAATTTAAAAAATGGTTAAATTTTGTGCAACAGTGAAAATTTAAATCCATGAAACTAAAAAAAGTGCTTAAAATAAACATCATCTGTCAAAATTACAAAAAAAAAAAAAAAAAATGTGAATTCTGCCAAGCCTAAATATCAGAAATCTATCCTTAAACTCCATTGACTCTTTTTAAAACTATTTTCTTATTCAAGAACCTGACAAAATCAAATACCTGATTTATCAGGGAAGGCATATGGAGCCAGATGTTGATATTAGTATGAGTGCTTAAACCACTTTAACCACTGGTTATAAAGAGGTTCAAATCTCTTTTACCCTCACCCCCACCCCCCAATCCATTTTGTGTGGAATTAGTCTCTGAGCACGCCTACCAGATCGAGTTAGGTATATCACATATGATCACATATGAGTTAGGCAGAAGAGAGCCTATCTGACCCCAGTTCCTGGATCACTCTGGGGCTTAGTCAGGAGACAGGGGCCTGGATGCCTAGAGTGAGGGAGCAGTGCATGTGCCCAGAGGCAGGAACTTAGGTCCCCAGGGAACTTGTACTTTAGAGCATAGGTGCAGGCTGAGTTTAGGTGCCTACAGCGTTAAGTGGAAGCCAAGCTGAACTTTGCAGTGGCACCTAAATTCCATTTTAGGTCTGAATGTTATGCACCTAAGTACCTTTGTGGATCCAGCCGGAGTACCTCCATATGTATGCTATTGGCCAGATTTTCAAAGGGGTGGAGCATCCACAGTTCCACTGGACGTCAAGGGACCTGTAGGTGTTCAGCTCTTCTGAACATCAGGCTAGTAGGGCAATGAATGGGATGTTTAATAAAATGCAGGAATTGATAGAAAGGCCTTGCTTCCACTCAAGCAGAAAGAAATGACCACTGGCATGGGGATGGATTAAATGGTCTAACAGAACTCTCTTCCAGCCCAAAAAATTCTATGAAAGACTGGATGACTACATCCAGTGCTATTCATTTCTGGAATCAAAGATAAATTGCATTGTGCATTGTGTGTGCAAAATAATTCTGTCAAAGCGATGGCGCCTATCATGGCCAATTTACCTGAAACGATGATGGTTAGTTCTGTGTCCTGATTAATCCAAGGTCTTCATGGGTAAGCAGGCTGAGTATTTTCTTGACAAAATCAGCTGAAAAATTGGGACTCACTATTCCACGAGGGAGAAATTGATTAAACTGACAAAAGTAACTTTTAATGATTTTACCATCAGTGAGGTCAGTTTCATAAAATGTTTAGCTTTGTTCGAAGGTTGCAAAGGAAAAAAGATGAAGTAACTGATGTATTTGCCAACTGGTGACCAGACACTGGATCAGACGTAACCTGTTAGAGGAGTCTCCCCATCTGCTAGCTGATCTCAGTTGGCCTGATTCTGATCTCAGTTTGACAGTTTTCAATTTGACTTCCTTGACTTCAGTGGAGTTACTCCTAATTTTCACATGTGTAAGACACCAGAATTAGGCCCAATGTGTGCATGTCCTTCACTTTAACACAAATTGGTCTCCAACCAGGAATCCTATAGTCCTTAGTCAGTAGTATTGTAGGTTTAATACAATCCAGCAATTTATTTTTAGATGAAGAGGGTGGATATAAGTGACAGTGTTTACCTGACAATGTTTCACTATTGATCTTCAGGAACAATTTATTGTTTCTTATTCCTTGATTCTGTTATTGGTAATGGCTGCTGCTATTACTGCTTTACTTATTTTTATGGTTGGGAAAGACCCAAAAGGGACAAAGGCAGACATTTTCACCTTTAAACTAACTTCTCTATACCAGAAATGCAACAAATTGGTAGAAAACCTGAAAAGCTTTAAGAGATTAGGCCACAGTAATGATAGTTTGAGAATGAGAACAAAAATAACTGATTATATAAAATGGATGTAAGTGATCAAGAAAGAAATATTTTAGTTTATGAAATCATGTCAAAAATCAGTGTATCATTTTCCAGAAGTATTAGAAATCTGAGCATAAGTGGATGGATTTCTTAGCATTTGGGCTATGCAGAATTATGAACAATCCTCATTAATGGGGGTAATGTATTTTTAATAGGATTTTGCTTTGCATAACTGTATTAAGCAAAATATTTCAGACTGGTCTGGTTTAAATTACCATCTTCAAATGTAAAACTGGCATTCAGGAACATAAGGAAATTACTTTACTGTCTAAAAGAAACAATGTAACCACTGAATGTTATCAAAACTGATCTGACTATAATTATTAGAATGACAGTGTGTATTATCATAGCATTCGTTACACACATCAGACTGAACCCACAGATTAGTCTGTCCATCCAAGCTGCCTTACTTGTATCTATCAGAAATTTAATGACTGCAGAATTTTTGTTTTCATGATACAGCAAAGGTCAAGAGGATTGCTGGGTTTGATGAACTAGGAACCTTTATATAGATGCATGCTTCCAAGTGTTAAATGTTATGTTACCACTGCCTCATGTGTTACGAAGCTGAATTATGTTTTTTAACATGACTATATATGAGCACATTACAAGAATCTAGCCAGAACAAGGAGCAGACCTTTGAAAACATATCAAAACCTGTCTGAAGAACAGACTAGAATAGATATTCTGAATTCACTAATGTGCATTTCAATTAATATCCCACCTGCCAAGTGTAATGAAGCTGAACAGATTGTGGCCATTAGTGTTCAAAAGCAGCTTTCTGACAAAATGGGAGAAGAGTATTGAAAAGAAATGCTGGTAGCATAACTATTGTGATTCCTCTATGTCTGTCAGACACTGAGGTAAAAGGGTTGATTTTTGTGCAAGCTAAGGAAATCTCCTTGCTTACAGACTTACTAAGCATCAGAGCCATCCCTAGGGTAGGGTGAATCGGGGCTACTGCCCTGGGCCCCGTGCTTTGGGGGTCCTGCACCGGACTGGGCGGGAGGTGGGCAGCTGCAGCCCGTCTCCTGGCTGAGAGCAAGGACCAGGCCAGAGGCAGGGGCTGCAGCCCACTCCTCTGATACCGCCAGGGTCCTGGCTGTGCACCGGACCAGCCGGATGACTGCAGCCTGCCTTCCGACTGGGAGTGGGGACCAGATGGGAGGCAGGTGGCTGCCCCCAGGATCCCTACTTCGTGCAGGACAGGCTGGGAGGTGGGTGGCGGCAGCCCGCCTCCTGGCTGAGTAGGGACCGGGCAGGAGGCGGGCAGCTGCAGCCTGCCTCCCAGCTGTGCACCAGACCGAATGGGAGGCGGGTGGCTGCTGTCAGGGTCCCAGCTTTGTGCTGGGACCTGACAGGAGGCCCACACAGTGTGGTTTTTCCCTGGGCCCTGCATCCCCCTAGGGACGGCGCTGCTAAGCATTATTATTACAGGAAGATAAGAAAGAGCAAGCTAGGAAAAAATACAGGTTGGGTACATCAAGGAACTGATCATTCAAGTATTAACTCCTGCTGCACCTGGCCCACAGATGCTGCGGTGACTTCTGATATAGGAGGTTAATTCCAATTCTCAAGGGGAAACTACCCTACCCAGGATCTAAAAATGCTGAATTAGGCATTCCATCCCATCCCTTTCCTAAAGGTGAAGTCAGAGGTTCAGCTGATTCTGTCACAATTGGGGTCTGATCCTGGCTAAGTGCAGCCAGCCCCCAGAAGGCTCTCATCCTAAGGAACAATTTGAAGGGAGTCCAATGAGTAAGCTCAGTTGGGAGGACTGTTGCTTGGTTCTAATGCAAGGCCATGTTCTTTCTACAGCTGCCTGCGTTTAAGAAGAGCCACAGCCCAAAGCTGTTGATCTTCTTCTCTTAGCAAGAAGCTAGAGGCCAAATTAAAGGTTTAGAATAAAATGACATGCTAAATTCAAGGATCTTGGTTTTCTTGCTAGTGACATCACAAATGCTTACATGTAATGAATGATAAAGGTTTGAGCTTCTTTGAAAATCCTAGCCTGTGGGAGTTAGGTGACCAATTGCCGCTGAATGACAGTAGAAATTGCAAGTTGGATGCCATCAGACTCCTTTGAAAATGTAAGTCTAATTTTTTTTTTCTGTCAAGCTTTTGTTGATGATGCTTCTGTTGTCACTTATTTACCCAGAGAAACCCAGAAGTCTGCAGTTCATATTTGTCAAGAAGGTGGCAAATATTTCAATGATAATGCATTGTAATTTAATGTTTAACAATTCCTTCGTTGTTTTTGACACCTTACAAATAATTTTTAAAAGGGCTTAGTAATTTAAAAGCAATCCCCTGCAGTTCACGTCTAATATAGCCATAATAATTAATTAAAAACCACAGAAAATAATTTTGAAATACATCTATGCAGCATGATATCGCAGGTGCCCCAAGCCAGTGGATATCTTTAAAGATGTAAAGCAAACACCGTCCATTAAACAGGAAAGAATTACAGGCAGCATAAAATTGAAATAAGCCACTACTATAGATGCAGAATCTGATACATGTATTTCATAGCTTATAACATGAAAGATTTTACATATTTTCACCTATTTAAAATCTTCTGCAAGAAAATATGCCCTAGGCAAACTTTCAAAATATTTCCCTTTTGAAGAAAGGCGCTACTGCTTCAAAGTGTATCTGTTTGGTTGTGTAGTATAATCTACTTCAAACACAGGTGAAATAAAGCTTTTAACTTAGCACAGTGTTAGGAAAGAGGTTTAAATCTCAATTTTCTGAAGCCCCTCCAAACTTCTTACAGAATTTTCCAAGACACCACCCCATACTATTCTCATGCACTCTTTAAAGTCCATTATTACTGCCATTATATTTACCTCACCAGACAACTATCAAACATAATAAGCCAAATTAATTCCTAAACTAATTCCACTAGACTCATTAGATTACTTCAGGGATTACCTGGCCAAACCTGGGTACACAAATGTAGAAATCATATATATGCCACCTTAAAGACACATTGAGATATTTAATTTGCTGGCTTGTGTTTTGTCTTATCTTGACCCCCGCCCCTTTCTTTTCCTCCCCCATCTGTTCCGCTATGTAATCAGACCAGTCAGACATTGTAATAAGTGCTGGACATGACAGAGCAATGTGGATTTTGAACTGCATGAGTCTTATCTATATGCCCGCCTATCTAGGGCAGCCCTCCTGCAAGCATCACAGCAAGGTATAGAATTTTCTCTAATAACCTCACTAGGCACTCAAAGGCTAAAGCAATGGAGCAGCTCATTTTACCATTATAGTGTTCGTAACACTGCAGTTAAAGGTCTGACAGAATCACTATACAAAAACATATTTCAGGAGTTCATATAATTTAGCTACAAAAATGATACTCCATAATGAACTGGGGCATATCCAGTGCCCGCTAATCAGGAGGATGTCCTTAAAGCAACTTAAAAAACAATCTGTTTTTAATTTATGGAAAGGTTTTTTAAAAAATCCCAGCCCTCCTTAATTCCATTATTGTCTATGTACAAGGTTAATGCTATACTCTTTGTGCACACTCCTATTTGTCTATCTAAAATTACTGGTATTAGATAGTCTTTTGCCCTCATTTAGAATGGATATTTCTGAATTCAAAGGCTTTCTTTTTACACTACCAAACTTCATAGCCATAATTCACCACAAGTACAGCTCCAGCAGTGGTAACAATAGTGGAAGCTGTAGAGTAGATAGGGATCAGATTTTTGCCACTATGCTGCATGAGTTATGCTTTTGCTACAGCTTGCACCATTGCTTCCAACAGTGAAACTGCACTGGCAGTGAATTAGGCTTATGAAGTTACCCAGTGTAGACTCAAATTAACAGTCCATAAAGGAGTCTATCAGAGAACAGGCACAGTCTAACATATGCATATGAGTAATGTTGTCAGGAAAATGTCACATTTCTAAAAGTCATCAGAATACAGATTTGCATGTTTGCCCATAAATAAACAAGCAAATGATGTGCTAACAAAGATGAAATGAAATATTCTTCCAGCCAACATAAAGAAGCAATGTGGTCTGATAGATAAAGTATTGGATTAGAACATCAAGAGACCTAGGTTCTACCCCTAGTTTTGCTATTGACCTGCTGCGTGACCCAGATCCACAAAAAGACTATGGTGCCCAGCTCTCACTTTAGGTGCCTGAGTCGAAAATGTAGGCACTACTGAGACTTTAAACCCCTTCTTGGCAGCTGCCACCTAACTCTGTAGGCATCTACGTTTTTGCCATAAAAGTCCACTGGTGTCTAGGTTTCTGCCGCTGGGCATGCACACAGCCTCATGGCAGGCATCCAGACATCTATCACATACCTATGTCCCCATGCAGTCCACAAGTCTATTTCACCTGTGGGGCCCAATCCAGGAGGCATGTTTTGAGCACACTTACTGGATCAGGGCCATTACAACTCTGGAGCAAGTGGTGGTGGATGCTCAATGCTGCAATGCCTCAGTTGCTTTGTGGATCCAGATGTTCATTTCTCTGTTTCCGCTTTCATTCTTTGGCCATCTTCTCTATTTAGATTGTAAGCCCTTCAGGGCGGAGGCTGTGCCTTATTGTGCATTTGGGGCCCACATGGTTTTCTAAATGCTACTACAATACACATAATAGCAATAAACTGCTTTTTCAGAGTAGCAAAGTAACTGTTCTTTCCCATATTAACATGCATGTGCAGTTCTGAGAAAGGACTTCTATGATTTACCATTTTAGTATTTGCTATTCTAAAAACATACTGGATTTTTTATGTAAAATATTACCTGGTTATGTTTTGAGGTGCCAGAAGGGTTTTGTACCACCTTCACCAAGACACCTGAAAATAGGTTAGCAGCTATATGTTTTAAAAAGAGCTGTAATGCTACAATGGAAATGGAGTTAATCCTGATGTATGTGCCAAATGTCCCCACTAACCTGGCTGTAGGGGACAGTCAGCACATCAATAAATCTTAAATAACTTTTCCTGAGTGGTTATATTCCTCCGGCTTTTGCCGTTTCATTAAAAACCGTGGGCCAAATTTGTCATATGGGTATGCCTCAATTTAGGCATCTAAATCCATATTTACACAGCTAAGTTTGAAATGTTTGGCCATTAATGATATCACAGGCTATAAAGAGAATTCTAATATCAGAGAAACTGCTGAGCTTGAACTGATCTGCAAACTTGACACAATTAAACTGGGTCTAAACAGGGACTTGGAATGGTTATCTCATTACAAGAAGTAATTGTCACTGTTCACACATTCTCACCTCCTAAGCAATGGTTATGAATAGGCCTCAACTTCTTCCCCATTGTTGTTCCTTAGCCTTGGATACGCATATATATATCTGCTATCTGATTTCTATTCCTTACATCTGACGAAGTGGGTTAAAGCCCATGAAAGCTTATGCCTGCAGAAATTAAATTTGTTAGTCTTTAAAGTGCTACAGGACTCTCGTTTTTGCTGTATACAGACTAATACGGCTACCCCTCTGGAACTGATATCCATGAACTCACATAATGATCTTATATAGGATATCTTTAGGAGCTAAAAGAACATTAAATAAAATTTATTTTACATTAATTTCTATCTGGAATGTCTGCTAAAGGCCACATAGGGGGAAAATTCAGCATATAAACTTAGAGTTAGCTAAATTTTCATAACAGACAGACTACTCAAGTGGGGACTTAGCTGAACTTGCATAAGTTTGTAAATAGCTATCTGATATTTGCAATACATTAAGGGTTAGTGTGAGTGGGTGTCTGGATGGGCCACACTAAGAATGCCACACTCAGGGCAGACTGCAAGAAATAGGGCAGACAATCCCCAAAACTGGTAGTTTATTCTATAATTAGATTCACCAAGCCAGTAACAAAAAAGCTTCTGCAACACAACACTGGTTAATCAGAAGCCAAACACAGTCCCCTATAGGCATTCCAGCCCTTGGCTCCCATCTAGGCAGACAGGTCTAATATAGTGAGAGGTTACTGAAAACTCTATTCATCATATTTAAAGTTCTACCAGTCCCAAAGGATCAGACACTTACCCTCAGGTCAATATATATCTCAGATCTTACTCAAATAGTAACTAACTAAAAATTTATTAAAAAAGGAAAGAAGATAGATATTAAATGGTTAAGCAATCATATACATGCAAGTGATTTTCAGGGTTCACTGTTCAGAGATCAGGATATTGATATTCACATATGAGTGAATTGTCCTGATACAACTGTAATGCCTTTTGTTAAGTTGTTATGGGTCATACACAGGTTGGCTGGTCTGCCAGTATGACCGTCAGATTTTTAAAGATATTTTGGTATTTATGTTCATCTTTAGGTACATAAATACTTTTAAAATCAGGCTCTAAGATCCCCAAAGTCTTTTATAACACCGCATTAACACTTGGTGTACTCTCTTTCCCTGAATATTTCTTCTTTGGCATATTTCTTTTCAGTCCCTTGTTTATTGCTTTAAATGATTTTTTTTTTGTATTTAAAATCTGTTTTGACCAAATAAACAAATGAGGTAGGCTGAGGACAAAGAAACAGGCAAGGAAAAGAAGAAGAGAAGGTAATGCAATTTTGTAGCATATCAAAAGTCACTTAAATGTTACTTTTTAATATTTTAGAAATCTTTATACATGGCAGCCAATTCAGGCCTAAGAAGGCATATACCTTCAGTAGCTAAGGCTATTTGCTCATTAGAAACACTGCAGCAGCACGGGATTCTCCCATTGCTGTAAGTAATCCACCTCCCCAAGAGGTAAGTAGATAGGTCGATGGAAGATTTCTTCTGTCAGTGTAGTACTGCCTACACCAGGGGTTAGGTCGGCTTAACTACGTCACTCAGGGGTGTGACTTTTTCACACCCTGAGTAGCATATCTGGGTTAATCTAATGTTTGCATACAGACCTGGCCTGAGTTTCACAAGAATTGGCCAAGGAGTTCTCTGAATCACTGTTGCTGGTTTTTAAAACCTTGAGATACTGAGGAAGTTCAAGTGGACGGAAAAAAGCTAATGTTTTGAAAATGAAATGGAGTGACCCAGCTAACCACAGACTGGTTAGCTTGACATTGTGCCCGAGCAAAATCATGAAAAGACTGCTATGGGACGCAATCCATAAAGAATTAAAATATAAAGCATGCCAATGAGCATGTTTTTTTGGAAAATAAGTCTTGTTTTACAAATCTGATGTATTTTTAATGAGTTTACAAGTTTGTTTGATTAAGGTACCTGTGTTGACATAATATATTTAGACTCCTGTAAAGCATTTGATTTAGGACCACATGATATTCTGATTAAAAAATAAGCACTATACAAAATCAATGTAGCCCATGTAAAATGGATTGAAAACACAGTTAATTGACAGATCTGAAAAAGTATTTGTAAATCAGGAATCATAATCCAAAGAGTGATAGTAATTCCTACATGTATCTCTTCATGGCCCAATGCTATTCTACATCTTAATCAATAATCTGGAGGAAAATATAAACTCATTGTGGTATAGTTTGCAGATGAGACAAAAATTGATGGACATGTAAATAGTAATAAGGACAGTTCAGTTACACAGTGAACTGGATTCATTTGAACAAGATGTATTTTAATAATGCGAAAAGAAAGCTACAAGGAGAGTAACACCTTCTGGGAGATTAGTATTTCGCACCAATTAATGTTTCTCTCCTGTCTGATGATTTACGCAGTTAGAGGCTTATAATACAAACACTTAAATATTACCTTACAATATGGAAGACAGATGTTATAAATCAGATTAAGGCATGCAGCAATTTGCAGGCATTAAGTAGAGTCTAAACACTAAGCACATTTTTTATAACTCTAATACCTATTTTAACAATACTAACACACAGATGAACTGGATTGATTCCAGCTACCTGTTTGTCAGTATTCAAGTGAGGCATGGGGAATTTGGCATAAGATGGCACCGGGTTTGCCAGCATCACAATATTGTAACAAGTTGTAAAGATATTGTAACTAATCGGTTGTCATCTAAGAATACATTATTGTCACTATGCTGCACACCATGGCCACTCAGAACTTCATGGTGAAAGCCACGACTGGACCAGGTCTTCCTACATGAAAAGCAAAGACCTCTTGACCTAAAGGAGAATTTCTGCTAGTGGCTTTGTGCTCATGAGAGGCTGTTGAGCAGTTCCAGATTCATTCAACGGGTGATGGTGGCTCCCCTACACTACAATAATATGTAATACTTGAGAGGAGACTTTTTGCAGGAAAGTTAAACATAAGATTCATGATCATACACTTCTGTGGTGAAGGATTTCACCTCTAGTGTCCTAATAGGCCTGTTTAAATTTCAAGTGTCAAGTTTACATTTATCAATTAAATGATAATCATTATGACACTGTCTCACCCACTGTCAAGGGGGCAAACATTCTTTTCAACTTTAAATAGATTAAATTAAATAGGCTCAAGGCCTGCACCAAAGACAGATTGGCTTTGTGTTGACAGGAATTACTTTGATTGACATCTGTCTGGCTGACTCGGAACAGTTACTATGATGAATGGCATCAGTACAAAGGGGTTTTATGCGCTTGAGAGAGGTTTGTACATACACAATCACACAATCAGCTGTTGGAAGCAGGCCTTGGGAGAAGCAGCAAACAGTTGAACAGCATCATTGGTTCTAAGTTTGAACAGAGAGCGCTTTCGCTCGAGCCCTGAAACTGTGGCTAAATATGTGTAAGGTTTGTTGTTGCTATTTCATTTATCCTTATTCCAGGAAACAAATGTATATCTGTAAACAAAAATCAACTAGGAAATAGTAACCCAAGTCTGGATCCATTCATTTCTTTTCCCAAATAAAAAAATATTCCAATAAACAGAAGTCTTCTTTATTCCTGTTTTAAGACGTTCTTTAACAATAATAAAACATTTGTGTTAACAGCTTTATGCTTATGGTTATATATTTTTCACTTAAATTTCCTCCAGATGTACAATATTTTTGACTAGTATCATCAGATCTCTGTAACATTTACATGGTCTTTGAGAATCCACCCTTGTTATCCTTCATTCTAAACAGCAGCAAGTTCACAGAACACATCTGAAAGTTGTTTTTCTATAAGGCCATATTTTGGTTTCAGATGTACCTTTAGTACCACTTCCAGAACTACTTGAACCCATGGAACCAGATCCTCAGCTGGTGTAAATGAACATAGCTCCACTGAAGCCAAAGAAACTATGCCAATTTACCCCCGCTGAGAAGTAGGTTTTTTAAGAAGAGCTTGAAAGAAGCTGAAGAGAATTTCCATCTTCACTCTGAGATGCTAGTTCCAAAGGCTTTTTTTAAGTGTTCACTTTCATAAATTCATTGTACGTTTTAATTACACAACGGCAGCAACTTCAAAAGACTCTAAGTAAGCTGCAATTATAGCTGTACAAACACTTGAAACTGAGACTGAATAGTGAGAGAACCGCATGTCTACGTTTATAGGCAGATCAATATCCTAACCTTATTAGAAATACTTGATATTCAGAGTCGCTGTTGTGAGCATATGAACAAAAGTGCTTAGAATTCTAATACAAAACATTGATTACTGAAGAGGAATATTCCAATAATTACCTCATATAAATATAATTGTTTCTCAGCCAAATTGTTCATTTCTCTTTCTATTTGCTTCCACATAGATGATACGTTCAATAATTTGTTTGCTATTTTTGTCAGGCATTCAAGAACTCGATTCTGCTCTCATATAAGTCAATGAAAAACTCCCCTTGACTTCAATGATCTGAGATCAGGCCTTTGCCTTCTGGCACTGCAGACAAAGGGAGTTACAGGTTCTCATCATCTCTGAACGGTAGGCCACTAGAGTGCATTTCTGTAATCCAGTCTCCAGATGACAAAATGCTAACCCAGGGCTCAGAATGGGCTGATACACAGTGATGCACTCTCCAAGCACCTCTCTGATGATGCTGGCTCGTACAGCTTTCACTTGGAAACAAAAAGTAAGTCTGTAGCTATTATGGCTGTGAAGAAAATCTCATAAAATGACAAGTGAGCATAAAGCAAAGATGTTTACGCAAATCTGCAGAGAGCTTGGAACAACAGTGCTGAGAAGTGAGATGTTAACTCAGATGTCCAGTAACGATAATTTAGACATCAATACTGTTAGCTATTTCTTTGCTCGTGCAAGAAAGCAGGAGGATCACAGATCTACACAATTTACTGAGTGAGGTCTCATTTTGGTGCTACAAGTAGGGGGTGGTTAGGAGATGCCATGACTCGTTTCCCCACTCCAATCAAGAAAGAGCTGAGCCCAGCAGTGCCCAGGGTCATATTCAAACCCCACCAAGGGGGAGGCAAGCTCACAGATCCCAGTGGAGTTTAGACAGCACAGACAGTCATATTTTTGACTTCTGCACACTATACTCTTAGTGGTGTATCATTTTGGCAGCTCTCATGGGCAGAGTTTATTTTGTGGTTGGGGCATGCAAGAGTGCCGCAGCCTTTTTTCACCACAGTTCACCCCCCTGACTAAACCAGTGAAAAAAGAGTCTTAAAAGATGTCTTTCTTTCCTCCCTTCAATTATAAATAACAAGACTTGTCCACAGACTAAAAACCCATAGCTAAGAATTCATTTATTGCTCAATGTATCAGTTTGTGACTGCTTCAGGGCCCAAAGAATAACTATTAACATGACTACCAGTCAGATGCAAAGATGCTCACAAACATAGTTTGCTTTTAATGTTTAGCATATTTTACACATTGCTGTTCAATACCGTTTCAGTTGCCATTCATAAATCACTTCAGCTATGCTTCCTTGGTTTATGATCGGAGCTAACTTAATGAAAGCTGGTTGTCAAAACAGGGTGTTCCCTTCTGAATCAACTAATTTTATTTTTATATCCATAATAAATTTGTTATGTAAATTTATTTGTATACCCATAATAAACCAATACCCATAATAAAATATATCTGGAATAATTGACTTCTAGTATGGAGTTTACTTCAAACACCTCTAGTAATTAAAACTACAGAAGGACAACTTGTGACAGCATATTTTATTATCAGAACTTATTTTCCTATCATACCCACAGAGGGCAACTTGGTGGCCATGTAAACACTCACATATGAATGAACAATGAAAGCTCTATTTGTTTAACAACTCAGAGAATTAATTTCCAAAGCCAGCACAGCAGCACTAATAGTAACATTGCCATGAATGTTGTGTAGGAAACCTAAGTTGGTGAAGGATTACAAGAATTCTGCTCCCTGAGGGCAAAATGTTCCCATCTGATCTGTTGAGGATCCAAGGTAAGGAGCAAAAAAGATGAGTGCTCTCTGTTGCAATATACCTGCTCTACATATATTCATATGCCAAACAGATTCTGCAGCACATCTGCATTAACTTCAATAATACATAAACACTCATTGTTCACCTCAGATCCCTTGGGAAATCTGCCTAATTATGAGAGTCATACAAATATGACAGTTTCCTTTTATTTAAAAGAGAAATTCACCAAAAGAAAAAAATGATTGGATTGTCCAACATTATTTTTTAAACATGGATGCCTAAATTTAGGTACCTAAGTAAGTGACCTGATTCTCAAAATTGCTGACTGCTCAATACTTTTGAAAATCAGCCTACTTATTTAGTTGCTTAACTATGGATTTAGGAGCCCAACTTTAGTTTTCCATTTTTTAAAAATCTTTGCCAATAGCTCTAGACACTACTTAAGACCCTTCCCATGATCTTCTGAAACAAACAAAATACAGCAATCTAGCACTGGCTATGTAGCAAAGCAATACCTGTTGTTTGTAGGACCTCTGCATCATTCACTGCACAAGTATGTATACATATGCATAATATATGGGCCAAACTATGCTGGTAACTAGATGGGGATCTAGGAGAGCTGGGTTCTATTCCTGGCTCTTTCAACTCCTATGTGATATTAAGCAAGTCATTTAAACAGTAGTTTTTGGAGGCAACCACCAGCTGTGAGTTCCTCTTTTTCTGGGTGTCCATCTTGTAAACCAGTATACAGAGGTGCAACAGAGTAGAGAACCAGATCCTTTTTCTTCACAGCACTTCCCATTCCTGTTGACTCAGGGACAGAGAAATCAGAAACTGAACACCACATTTCTCAAACAAAACTGAGCAACAACTAGAGATTTTGAAAATAGGTCCATAAGTAAATGTAAGTAATTTATATGTAAGAAAATAACAAACTAATCTTTATTATAATAAGGATTTTAGAATGTACCAAGCTCAAGCCAGGGGGATCTCAGGTGGAGATGTTTCCTCATTCTGATATTTCATAGCTTCCCAGAGCTTAAGGCCAGAAGGGACTATTAGAGTCTGGTCTGATCTCCTGTATAGCAAGGGTCATTAATTTTCACCCAGATACTCTAATATTAACATCAAAGACTTTTTAGTTAGACCAAACCAATTCCATCCTCAGGAAACTATGTGCCATGGAGAGAGAATGAGAGAAGCCAAAGTGCACCAATGTCCAAGGCTGTTGCAGATGATATATATCCAGATGATCCCACCTGGTGAACCATGCCCCATGCTTCAGACAAAGGCAAAACCAACAACAAAAAACACGCATGTTCCTACCAATCTGACTGGAGGGAAAATTCATTCCCAACCCCAAATCTGATTGATCAGTTGGATCCTGAGCGTGTGAGAAAGATACACCAGCCAAGTATCTAGATCAATGGTTCCCAACCTGGGGGACACCAAAGATTACAGGAGGTCCATGAGGCTTCAGTAATATTGAGGTTATTTAGCCCTCCAAGGTTCGTGCCAGGCACAGCAGCCTTGTGCTCCATGCCAGCCGGGCACAGGCCCCCTGAGCTCTGTGCCAGCCAGAGTGGAGCAGCAGCCCTGAACTCCACTCCGGCCAGAGCAGAGGAGCATCCAGCCCCAGCCCCATAGTGGCTGGGCGCCTGGCTGGAAAGGAGCAGCCCCACGCTGGTGGGGGCCTGCAGAAGCCCCAGCCAACCCGCCAGAGCCCACCTCCATTACCCTCAGTCCATGAGAGATGGGAAGAGGTGGGGCCACACAGGGCATGCAGTGGGGGCTGCACCAGGGTAGGCTTAGCTTCTTACCCAGGACAGAGTAATGTGTTATTATGTAATTTAGTGTTGTTATTATCATTATATGTATTTGTGTTCATGAGTGGAGGGGGAACATATTTTACCTAGTGTTAACTAGTGGGACTTTCACACAAAAAGGTTGGGAACCACTGAATCTAGATGGAGGATTCTCTGTACCACCTCAGAGCATAGTTCCACCCCATCTGTGTCCCACCTGTAGCTGTGCCAATCTTTTATGCTTGAGAGAACGGCAAACTCTTCCCTGCAAAAGAACCCCAGAATATATGTAGCCAATTGTGCATCAAGGAAAACGTTCCTTCCTGACCCCTGTAGGTGACTGGCTGAAGCCCTGAAGCATGACATTTTATTACAGGCATTATCTTAAAGCTGCAAGTGCTATATTCTCTGTTTTATATGTTGGGATAAAAACAGAAAGTCATTTACAAGAATAAAATGTAGAAAATGAAAAATAATTAAATTATGATATTTTTTCTAATAAGCACTTATTTAATTCTTAATTAAGACACACTGTCAAAAGAGAGTTTGTGCTCTATCCAAATAATGCATTTAATAAAAGCTTTTTTGGTGATAGTTGAAAAAAGCAAACGTATTTCTATATCCACATTTTAAAAGTGCTTCTGTGTAACACATCTTGACTGTCAGGCATATTGTACATTATCCAAATAACATGAAATCAGCTGTTCACCGTAACTTGGAAGATGGAGCTTCCTCTCCTTTAAAATGAACCATTATGTTTAGAAATAGAAAAGCTCACTGTAAATTATAAATAAAAGTCAGATATTTTCTGCATGGATCATTGTATTTAGATGCAAATATAACCTGTAGGTCATGCTCCATTAGCTATACAGGATACTGCTTCTGAAAGGTTGCTGCTGGTTAGCCAGTGCCACCAGCAATATTCTGTTGATATAATCTGAATTAAAAAACCCACCACAATATAGCAAGTAATTTGAGATTCCAGATATTTAAACTCTACGCTAGAGACATATCTTTGAATTCAATTTGTATACTATGCTGCGTCTCAAAACAGAAATGTCTGTGACATTTGACTATGCTTTTCAATGTATCAGTGTATGTGAATGCATTTGATTTGAACCAGAAGCTAATAATCTCTACTTTATTTGGATTTATAAAGATCAGTTTCTTTGCCAGTTAATCGCTATACTAGCTGCTACTCACGCCATCTGGAAACACCCTTGTAAATATGCAAAAAAAAAGCTAAAAATAAATAAACCAAAGCTGTTATTAGATGGAGATCTGAAGATACAACCAAGACAGAAAAAAAAAGGAAGTGACTTGTTCTAAGTAAAGCTAAACTGCTTTAACACTGAGAAGCTCATTTTCTGTTCTCCAAATCAATATGCGGTAAGAACATCCAGGACAGAACTACTGAATATAAAGCAGAGAGATGCATTACAACATGCATTTTCATAGCTATAATATTTTCTTACTCTCAGCTACGTTAACAACCGTAGTAATTTTGCTTTGGAACAAAAGGGTTTTTATATAAACACGTGGTTTTTTTCTTACAGATAAACCCAACTCTGATCAAAATTAATATCTGAATTTACAGCCAAACATGACACTTTTAGACAGTAATATATCTTCATTGAATTTAGCAAAAAAAAAAAAAAAAAGCGTCTGTCCAATAACTGTATTATGACCTCTACAACCTAATATTATAAAACTGATAAACGGAAACCTGCCACATTACCTTAGATTTCCTATAATCATCATAGTACCAATCAAAGGAGCAAATTACTGTAGGGTACATGCTATCCTAAACAGAACCACTTCGGGAATCAATCTATAATCTCCTGTTTTCAGTAATTCCAGTTATTTACACAGTGGCCATTTAAAACAAACAAAAAAAAAAAGTGAACTTTTCTCATGTCTGATTTTCTACTTCCATTTCTACACAATACACACAAGGGGTTAGCTAGGGCGGAGAGAGAGAAAAACCTTTTTGCTTTTCATCTTAAACAACTGCAATATGATCCTTGCTTGAGGGCTGTTCCACATCAAAATCTGAGTTTCATCATATAGACAATAATGGAGCAGCAAGCACAACATCCACTTGATATGTTGCCCTTTACAGTGACTTTTTGCACCTCTCTCTGCAACAAGGGAAATAAATGCATGAGCCTGAATGGAGTGCCAGCAAATTGTGCAGGGTACTATTTGTTGTTATTGTTGTTCAGACTAGAAACTCATTTTTTGTTGTTGTTGGTTGATTTCTCTTGTTAAGGCTTGTGTCACATCAGTTTTACCACATCAGGGTAAGAGCAGGTCTACACTTAAAATGCTGCATTGGCACAGCTGCACTGATACAGCTGTGCGGTTGTAGCACACTAATGAAGATGATTTAAGCCAACAGGAGGGAGCTCTCCTATCAGCATAGTTAATTCACCTCCCTGAGAGGTGGTAGCTATGTTGACAGGAAAAGCTCTTCCGTCGACATAGTGCTGTCCAGACGGGAGGGGAGTTGGTAAGGATGGTATTACTACGTCGCTCAGGGGTGTGGATTTTATACTGATATAGGCTATATCGGATAGGTGTGTATTGTAGCCCAGACCTTAGAAACGGAATCCAAACAAAACAAACTTTTTGACCCTGCTTTCTGTGTCTATATAGCAATAGTCTTAGGGCTTGTTTACCCGAGGAAACTATTGTGACATAAGCTGGGTATGAATTGAAAATGCAATAGCTATTCTGGGCTATTTTCCCTAAGCGCCCACTAAGGAAAGGTGATTTTCCCTCAGAATCATGCTTTTCAAGCACCACTGTGCAAGCAGGAGAGTGTAAAATACTCTATTGTAACAAATACACCAATCTATTTAGTATGTCTCAGACTCATCATGCTCTTTTCCTCCATTAGCTAACGTTGATGCAAACCCAAAGTAAGCTCTGAGGGGCAGAGAGAGAAAGAGAATGTTCACAGAGAGCTGGTGTTGGGGAGGGCCCAGAAAATATGCTCTCTCAATTACACTAACAAGTGGCATGGTGTAGCAGCAGCTTTCAGCTTCATGCTGCTCATTAGCTGCTAGTGCTTAGCTGCAAAAAACATTCAGGAACACCATAGGAAAAATCTGGGCAACAAAGGAGCGACAAATGCCTTCTCCTGCTCCCACTGAAGTCAGTGGCAAAACTCACATTGATTTAACTGGGAGCAGGCCTGTGCTCCAATAAAATTCAGATTCCTGTATCTAGTAGATAGAGCCTTTTTTAAAATTTCAGTTTTAAAGCGGTTCAGAATTGTCTTTTTTTCCCCTGGAGGCACAGTCATTGGCTTCATACAGAAATAAATGACTAATTAGATTAGCATAGTGAGTAAGAAAGGCCCTAAATTAACTCCACTTGCAACACATGTAAATTTGGAGGCCTGGGTTTCAAAACCAGAAAAAATCCGAGTGCAAGAAATTTGATAGGCACATTACCAGTGTCAAATGATTGTCTATTACTGCATGTCTGACCAAATGCATCCTATCTTTGTGTGAGAGAATATAAGCGGGGGGAGGGGAAGACAGACGGTGAAGCAGGGGGATCATACCTGTTCCCTCTGGTATGGAAGAAGAACCATCTTCTCCTTCTCTGAGCCCTGCAGAGGCATCAACAGCTGAAGGGAAACCTTCTGAAGCTAGATTAAGTCTCCTGGTGGATTGGTTTCCCCTAGGTCTGCCATGTCCTCAGCCAGGCCACAATGCCTGCGAGCCTGGAACCAGTTTTGGAACTAATCTCTGCCCTCTTTCTCCTTTATTTGGGGACCATTTTCCCCATTTCCTCACAGCATGGAGTAGCATTACTTGGGATTGTTGGGCCACAAAACAATGAACATTGAAACATGTTCTAGTTCCACACCATGCCACTTCACAATCCACTCTAAAATCCCTTATCGTGAATCCTGCTCATGAAATAGTACTGATGGCCGAGGTGAATGCCTGTCAGGGACATGACTCGGACATGGATGGTCAGGTGGAGTGGTGAAATTGACAAGAAACCCCCCTGAAAGCTGAACAGCTGGTCTACACTCCCGGCTGGAAGTGTGGTGAGAAACCTGGCTGGAGTCTACATTGACAGCCCCACAGCCGATGCAAGGGACACAGTGTCTACATTGACACTGCGTCACCTTAACTAAGCTGACATAATTCTTACACCAATCCTTGAGGTGGTTTTATTATGTAGGCATAGCAGGGAACTTACATGGATGAGAGGAACATTTTAGTTTGTACATCTCCACTGTTTTGTCAACAAAATTCAGCTTTTGTCAATAAAAAAACTCTCTAGTGTAGATCAGCCCATAGCCTCTATTCTAGAATGAAAGTGGCATTATTGAAGTAGTTATACTGCAGAAGAAGTCAATTTATCCACAGATGCAAGCCCTTAAACATGGAAACCCCAACAAATGCTAATTCTACCACTTTTCTCTGGCTAGTGGTAGCTAAAGTGTTTTATGCTCACTTCTCACCAGTGGTGTGAGAACAATGGTTTGATTACTATTGAGCCCAAAAGTGGAAGGGTGGAAATGTAGAGAACAGCTGGGTTTAATGAGCTAGAACTGATGTCTGTACTAAAACTGTGTATGCATGTGATTCAAGCACTATCTACTTATATGTAAATAATGAGCAGTCTAATTTAAGACTTTTGTTATTAAGTTTAGAATAGAGATAAGACTCTGAAAGAACTTTTAAAAATGGGAGACAACATTTCTAAACTCTACTCCAGGGATAGCTAGTTTGGTTGTTTTTTGTTTTTTTGGCACTTTATAAACAAAAACCAAAATAATTACTTTATCAAGGCATAAAGTACAAATCTCTTCCCAAATGTGGTGGCCTTTCCATTCTAGGCTACACTGTTGGTCTCCAGATAATGCCTTACAACAACGTATGTTTTCACTTCACTTTTTTGCTTGCATTTTATTCAAAGTTATGTGGATTTTTCCATAGTGAAGTCCTAGAATGTCAGTAGAATGATCACTTATTCTTTTGAAGAAAACAGTTCCAGAGGTAATGCATTAATAGTTTTGTGCCACTGTGCAGTGGTTGAGCCAGACAGTAAGGGAAAAAACTTAAATCCATGCAAAAAAAAAAAAAAAAGTTTTATAATTCCAGCAAAGTAATTAAAATATAAATCATATGGTAATATGATTTGTATACTTCACCATGAAGCAACCTCAGACAACAGAATCTGGTATCTGGAATATGGAATTTTCTCTATGTAATTAAAGATGTCAGTTTATGTTTCTTCAGATTATTTTCAGCTACTTAACAGTTTTTCATGCTAGTCGTTTGTCTCTTTCCACTAAAACTAGTCTTAGCTAGATTGGGAAAACTTTGTTGATGAAATCACAATAGGAAAAATTAAATAAACCCTAGTAGTTAGCCTTGTGTTTAGGATTTTAATCTAAAATGAGTGATTATTACTTAGAAGAGGGCAGTGAGGAAATTAAAAGCACCAAAAAGGTATTGCTTTTATAGTAACTATAGTATCTGTCTTTAAAATTTAAATCAGCTTTTTGTTATTGACCATGAAAACTTACTGTTTTACTTTTATGGATTCAGTCTCACTTCCTAATCTTCAAACTGCTACTTGGAGATATGCAGGCAGAAAATCCACAAATGTGAACTGTCCTCAGACATACAAAATTACTTCTTTTTCAAGGCGAATTCAGTCTGTGAGAATTCTGGAGATTCACTTTTTCAACAGATCAGTGGTTGGCTGACTTTTGTAACACATCTCTGCCAAAAGCTCTCTCCCGCAGATGGTAACAGCTGGGTTGTGACCGAGTTTGAAAAAATACAGACGGAGTCCTTATGAAGGGTCCATTGTATTATCCCAATGATTTTTTTCTTGTGAGTTTTCATTGTATCATTACATAATTTACTCAGGAATTTGGGGAGGAAGGGGGTTAAAGCAGTGATTCTCAACCAGGGGTACGCATACCCTTGGGGGTACGCAGAGGTCTTCCAGGGAGTACATCAACTCATCTAGATATTTGCCTAGTTTTACAACAGGTTATGTAAAAAGCACTAGTGAAGTCAGAACAAACTAAAATTCCATACAGATGATGACTTGTTTTTACTGCTCTCTATACTATAAACTGAAATGTAAATACAATATTTATATTCCAACTGATTTATTTTATAATTATATGCTAAAAATGAGAAAGTAAGCAATTTTTCAGTAATAGCGTACGTGACACTTTTGTATTTTTATGTTTGATTTTGTAAGCGAGTAGTTTTTAACTCAGGTAAAACTTGGGGTACACAAGGCAAATCAGACTCCTGAAAGGCGTCTGGTAGTCTGGAAAGATTGAGAGCCACTGAGTTAAAGGATCTGATATGGTAAACTGGGTTACTTGGCCACATCCTATACCCATTGCAGTTAACAGGAATTTTACTACTGACTTCAGTAGAAATAGGATCTAACCAATAATATTACTTAATCATGTAAACAAATTATATGAAGTGGGAGATGGCTCATTTTATTGTTTGGGTTGAATTAAATTGTGATATTGAATATTTTTAATTAATATGAAAGTGGCCTGAGCAATGTATAGGCACTTTAAATATAAAGTAGAACAAAAATAAATGTAATATATTGTTTTTAATGCATCTGCTCATATAACACAACAGTCTAATTACACAACACAGTAAGGGATTATTAATAAAGTACTATAAATCTGGAATGAGGGAAGTAATTTTATTAATCAGCTTCCAAAAATATATGGCATTAAGTATTTGACCCATTAATGTTAGGTATGAGTAGTACAAAGGGTACACTGTCACTCAAGGGGCCACGTGACCGGAAGGTCCGCCTTACCTGCCTCAGTTTACCGGAATTTCCGCCTCAATCAGGCTCCCGATTTCCGGCCCCGCCCCACCGAGACCACGCCCCCTTGACCTTTAGGCCACACCCCCGACCTTTAGGCCACGCCCCCCAAGGCCCCACCCCACCTGGTCACCTGACATCCAGGCCCTCCTTGGGTTATGACGTCCTGGTCAAGATGGACCAATGGGAGAGGGTTATCCTCCGAGAGCGGGATTGGTCCCAGAGGGGGACCTGACCGGAAGCGGGCATTGTGCATTACATGCCAAGAGCGGGGGTTGGGGTGTTTGAATTTGTGCCAAGAGCAGGGATTGGCCCAGAAAGAGCTGGGGGAGGAGCGTGGCGTCCCCATCCCCAAGGGGAGCGGGGTTAGGCCGTCCCAGAAGGGAAAGGTGCACCAATGGGGATGTTCGGACGGCGGCGGCGCAGCCCCCGGAAGTTTTGGGGCCTTTAAAGCGTCTCGTTTTCGAGACAGCGTGGTTCACAGCTCGTGGAAAAAAACGCCGAGAGGGGAACATGGACGCCTTCACCACCCCTGTGTGGCCTTCGAAAATTGTTTTGGCTCCTCAGTTCTTGGCCCCCAGGCTTAGAAACCGCCACCTTAGCGAGAGTTCCGAGGAGGAGAGCCCTGTGGCCCAGCCTTTGTTCGACACGCCGGAGATGCCTGACGAGCCTGACGGCCTCACGCTGTCCGTGCCCCTGGAGGAAGGCCGGTTGCAGGAGGAGGCCGAAGGAAGAAACGAGCCGCAGGTAAAGGACCGAGCAGGGCTGGTGGGGGGGGGGGGTAAGGGGGGGGGTTAGTAGCCGAGCCGGGTACTGTAAATCTAAAAAGCCAAAGCCAAGCCGTAGAGACTTACAGCTATTTCTTTTTTTGAAAAATCTCTCGACAAGTCGACGATGCCTTTTTACAGGCCTTTGAGAAGCTACACATCGATAGTCCTGAGGGAGTAAATCAACCATGCGTCAGCTGTTTTTGCACATGTGTGTTACACCAATCTGAGAGGGAAGCAGCTGTAAAAAGGGGGGGGTGTTAAACCCGGCTGTTAATAAAGATTGTCAGCATAACTGTGTCTTTTCATACTTGTGTTATGCGCGACAACCATGTCAACGCAGGCGGCTCTTTTAAAGCAAATATATTACACCCCTGGGGAAATTGGGCGCTTTGGAGGGGTGAACTCTCTTTTTCAAGCGGCCAAAAAGCATAGTAAAACTTTGAGCAGAGGTGCGGTAAAAGCCTGGCTTTCGGACCAGGATGCTTACGCTTTACACAAACCGGCCCGAATACGTTTTAAAAGAAACAAGACGGTCGTTTCCGACGTGGACGCGCAATGGCAGGCAGATTTGGTGGATATGCAAAGGTTTGCCAAACACAACAGCGGTTTTAAGTACATCTTAACAGTGATAGACATTTTATCCAAATACGCATGGGCTTTAGGCCTCAAAAAGAAGACTGGTGGCGAAGTGGCCGGGGCCTTTAAAGCTATTTTTAGCCAAGGGCGTGTGCCTCAGAAATTACAAACCGATCAGGGAAAAGAATTTTTAAACAAACCTTTAAGCGGTTTGTTAAAGCGGCATGGCGTTTGCCATTTTGTTACTAATAACGAAGTCAAAGCTGGGGTTGTGGAGCGATTTAACAGAACTTTAAAATCTAGGATGTGGAGATATTTTACCTCCCACAACACCTTTCGCTACATCGAAGCGTTACCCGAGTTTATAAAGAGTTACAACGGGAGCTTTCACAGAACCATACGTGCCAGACCCATCGACGTGAACCCCTCAAATTCTCTGAAAGTGTGGAAAACGGTATACGGAGAAGGTTTAGAAGTAAAACCGGTTGTTGCCCTTTTTAGAAAGGGTGATCACGTGAGACTATCTAAAACCAAAGGTGCTTTTGAAAAAGGTTATGAACAAACGTTTACCGATGAGATATTCATAGTGACTGAAACCTTAACGAGGGGACAGAGGCCTGTATATTGATTAAAAGATTACGCGGGCGAGGCAGTTGTTGGATCTTTTTACCCTGAAGAATTACAAAAAGTGAACCCCAAACGGGACAGGGTTTACAGGATTGAAAAAGTTCTAGCGGAGAAAGGAAAAGGGAGAAAAAAGCAGCTGTTGGTGAAATGGTTGGGGTGGCCCGCGAAGTTTAACAGCTGGGTGGAAGCTTCTCAACTCTGCGACGTTTAGAAAAGAAAATGAACGATGGAGGCTTTTACATTACTTTACCTAGCAACGCCAGCTCTGGGGTTTTTCCCCAAAACACCAACTCGAACTTTACTGTACAACTAATTAAATCCTTGGATCTCCCGGGGGCCTGGGAGGTCGGGTTAGTGGAAATACAGTACCCACACAGCTGGAACAACATCAGCGATGCCACGCCTTTCGAAATCACCTATGGAGATAAAAAATGGAATTTCGTCCTACGACGAGGTTATTACTCGTCCCTGCCCGAATTACTGGAACATATGAACAGCACTGTGGCTAGTCAACCAGGGGCACCTGAGATGGTGCTGAACTATGACCCCGTGCGTAGAAAAGTTAGACTTAAGGCCTCTGATGAAGCTTATATGTTTTCCATGGTCGGAGAGTTGGCTCATATTCTTGGTTTGCACCCCAAGAGCCGTGTTAATAAAATCCTTTTCACGGCAGACATCACAGGGGGTTTTAACTCTTTATATTTGTACACGGACATCGTGGAACACCAGTTTGTGGGGGACTTTTCCGTTCCACTGTTACGCTGCGTGCCCGTCCGAGGAACAAACAACGAGTTTGTCACCATCACCTACGATAAACCACACTACATTCCTGTCAGTAAACACCACATCGACACCATCACCATTGAAATAAAGACAGACCAGAACAAATACGTCTCATTTCGCTCTGGTAAGGTGATCGTCAAACTGCACCTGCGTCCCCGGAGAGAGCGAGGCTTCTAAAAAACAAAACAAAACATTATGGTAATCCTAAAAAATTATGGCGACCCGGTCGTCTACAGCAACTATTACAAAGCCCAGGCTGGATACGCCCTTCCCGGTTATCACAGGTCCCCCGTGATGTATGGTGCAGGAGTGGGTGGAATATTCCGTAGCCTCTTCAGAAAAGCCGTACCGCTTTTGAGGAGGGGGCTAGAGATCATTAAACCCCACGTCAAAACCGCCGCTAAAAACATAGCTAGAGACATGGTAGGCAACGTCACCCGGGCTGTTCTGGAGAAGGTGGGGAACCCTCCCGAGCAGGAGGGGTCGGGATTATTGTACATTAAAAGGAGAAAGAGGAGCGCTTCACACCAACGACGCACGGGACCACCGAAGCCCTTTAAAAGAAAGGCCGTGACGCACGGGGGCCGTCATAAGCGAAAGACCAAGGGTAAGCGTAGGAGACGCCCAGCACCTGGTAAAAAAGACATATTTTAATCACCATGGCTTTCGTTCACTGTGGGTCTGATGAATGTGCCAAATCCGAACTAGACTTGTTCCAAATAGCCCCCACCCAGACCAGCATCGAGAAAAGCATCTACATCGAGGTGCCACCGCTATCGGCCATTACGGAGGCATCCCCCCTCGACTTCTTTATAGCTGGGAATGGCATAGATTATATGGATTTAAACAACACGCTTCTGTACCTCTGTTGCAAGATCGTAAAAGGAGATGGAACCGCCCTCGCCCGGGACGCCGCTGTGGGGCTGGTGAATTATCCCGTGGCGTCTATTTTCAGCCAGCTGGATGTCACGCTGGGAGACCACCTCATAAGTCAAAGCAACAACTGTTACCCTTACAGGGCCTTTATAGAAGCCGTGCTCAATTACAGCGACGACACTCTCGCCACGCAATTTTCCGCCAGTCTGTTTTTCAAAGATACCCCCGGACAACACGAAGACGTGGCACGGGACGGTGAGAATCTAGGGTTTGTCAAGAGGTCAAATTTGACAGCCCAGAGCAGGACGATAGAGCTGTTGGGCCATCTGCACAGCGACCTGTTTTTTCAAGAAAAACTTTTGTTGAACGGCGTGGACGTGAAAATTAAACTGACACGCTGTAAAGATACCTTTTGCTTGATGGGGGATGCGGCTGAAGGCTATAAGCTGCGCATCGTCTCAGCGTCCCTTTTTGTGAAGAAAGTACGGGTGGCCCCAGGCGTCCGTTTGGGGCACGCTGAGGCCCTGCTTACCGCTAATGCTAAATACCCCGTGGACCGTGTGGGAATGAAAGTGTTTAGCATCCCCGCAGGCAGCAGGGTCAGTAACCAGGAGAACCTGTTTTTGGGACAGCTGCCCAAAACGCTTGTTCTGGGGTTTGTGGATAACGACGCCTTCAGTGGTAATTACGCTAAAAACCCCTTTCACTTTAAACATTACGATATTAATTTCGTGGCGTTGTACGTGGATGGTGAACAGATACCCACCAAGCCCTTGCAACCAGACTTTGGGGCCGGGCGCTGCGTGAGGGAGTACATGAATCTGGTACAGACGGCCGGTAAACACATGAAAGATCGCGCGCTGCTCATCGACCGTGTGGAATTTGCACAGGGCTACACGCTGTTTGCCTTCGACCTGTCTCCCGACCAGGAGTGCGCCGACCACTATTCCCTGATTAAAACCGGGAACCTGAGAGCAGAAATACGTTTTGCGAAGGCTTTGACGGCCACCGTCAATATGATCGTGTATGGGGTTTTTGACAACGTCATAGAGATAAATCAGAGAAGAAATGTTCTGTTTGACTATATGTGAACATGGACACCGTGCAGCTCTTGCGTGTCTTATCAGCGGACCCTGACACGAAAGAGGGTTTCTTAGATGTGTTCCCTAGCGATTGGCTCCCCGGCGGCAGGCTGTCTCGGAGACCCCTGCGTTTGGTGGTCAACACGCATCCGCACAACCAACCGGGTGAACACTGGCTTGCCTTGTACCTGGCGAAGGGCGACTGCGGAGAGTTTTTTGACTCATACGGACACCCCCCGGACAGCGTGTTGTTTCCTAGAAGCATCATGAAATTTTTAAACAAAAATGCCGCCGACATCGCGTTTCACACTAGACAATTACAAGACCCCCGCTTCGTCGCCTGTGGCTACCACTGCGTGTTTTTTTTACACCACCGTAGCAAGGGTTTACCTTTTGACCAGATTTTAAAATTATATTCTAACGACGTAGTGCAAAACGACCGGATGGTGGTGAATTTTGTAAGAAATATAAAAAGTAAATTCGTGGGCAAGCCCGGGCATGCCCAAAACATGTTTCAACATGCCCAGACATGTATATCGGCCTCCTCCCGCAACCGGCCTTCCTCCAGGGGCACGGACAGCGTGAGGTCGTCAGGCTCGTTGGGCGTCTCCGGCGTGTCGAACAAAGGCTGGGCCACAGGGCTCTCCTCCTCGGAACTGTCGCTAAGGTGGCGGTTTCTAAGCCTGGGGGCCAAGAACTGAGGAGCCAAAACAATTTTCGAAGGCCACACGGGGGTGGTGAAGGCGTCCATGTTCCCCTCTCGGCGTTTTTTTCCACGAGCTGTGAACCACGCTGTCTCGAAAACGAGACGCTTTAAAGGCCCCAAAACTTCCGGGGGCTGCGCTGCCGCCGTCCGAACAACCCCATTGGTGCACCTTTCCCTTCTGGGACGGCCTAACCCCACTCCCCTTGGGGATGGGGACGCCACGCTCCTCCCCCAGCTCTTTCTGGGCCAATCCCTGCTCTTGGCACAAATTCAAACACCCCAACCCCCGCTCTTGGCGTATAATGCAGAATGCCCGCTTCCGGTCAGGTCCCCCTCTGGGACCAATCCCGCTCTCGGAGGATAACCCTCTCCCATTGGTCCATCTTGACCAGGACGTCATAACCCAAGGAGGGCCTGGATGTCAGGTGACCAGGTGGGGTGGGACCTTGGGGGGGCGCGGCCTAAAGGCCAGGGGGCGTGGCCTAAAGGCCAAGGGGCGTGGTCTCGGTGGGGCGGGGCCGGAAATCGGGAGCCCGATTGAGGCGGAAATTCCGGTAAACTGAGGCAGGTAAGGCGGACCTTCTGGTCACGTGGCCCCTTGAGTGACAGTGTACCCTTTGTACTACTGGTATGTCAACAAATCTTACTGAAATAAGTTTTACTATATTAGCTATATGCTCATTGTCCTATAATATACTCAGATATTACTGTGTAAGGCTACTTTGGAATAAGGAGGAATTGAACTGGGATGCTTGCAGTAGCTCATTTGGATAGTACTTTTTCATGGTGGCTATCATCTTGTTCTGCAGAATCCAAGCTTCATTAAAAAATGATTCTAGACATTTCATTTGTCAAGAAAACCATCAGAGTGTAAACGGAGTATAAACCAATGCAATGCTGTCTCCATGAATCTGCATAAAGCCTGAAAGAGTGGTTCTGAGAGTTGTGAACTACCCCATTCACCTGACTAGGGAGATAACTCTGGTCTGTGTAGCTAACTGTGGGTAGCATTTCATTCTGATGTTATAGCAGGCAGAGGCTGGTTGTTCTCAGTTCTTGTTTTTTGAGTAGACACTGTTAAGCAATAAAAAACATTATATATATATTTAGATGTGCGGAAAAAAACCCCCAACCAATCCACAACGCTACCAACATGAATTCACTGTATTGTTCTGTGTTGTGCTGTCAGTAAAATATCAGGCACAGAACTGTCTCTATACAAAAATAGAATCCTAAGCCATCAAGTGAGTTCTGATTTTCACCATTCAGCATGGGAGCCCTATTTTTACATCTCACAAATTGACACAGCTGTTACTGAAGCAGAAAGCCACTTGCTAAAACCCCCAAGCTTTGGTAGGAAGTTTGTGACAATTCAAAATGCAGCAGATGGGTTCAGGGAGAAGGTGGGAAGTAAATTCTGCTTTAATCTACCCCAATGTAAATGTAAAAGGAGTGACTCCTTTGTAGACAGGAGAGTTAGTCTAGATTTACACCACGTAAATGTGATTTATTTCCTTCTGGGCATTTTTTCCAGTAGCACATTTGTGGCTGTGCAGAGGAGTAACAATTATCCTTTCCTTTATTATTGTTCTACTAGTACTAACATCTGCCAATTAGGGATTTGTTATTATCCAGATTACAACTGGAATTTGTCCATTTACCATTCTCAGCTTTCCCAATGCACTTCTAATTTAGCAGTTTCTAGGCACTCTCAGATGGCAGTTCCCCATGTCAAAAGCTATTACTTAATTGGTTAAAACCTGTCACAAATATTGCAGCTTTCTCAAATCTTGTATTTGATTTGTTTAACAGCCTCTTGTTTTTCCAGTCCTCTGTGAAAGGGTTTTCCCTTCTAATTTGTTTGGAAATCTTTACATCTAAATCAATCTATGAAGGCAAAGAGAGAATAAACCCTTGTGAGGAAGGGAAGGATGATGCAGAGATACACATTCTTATCTCAGCACCGATACACATTCTTATCTACTAGCAGGGAAATTCTGCTAGTAGAATGGTACCTAAGCAACTGATGACAAGTGAAGTTACACTTCTAACTTGCTGCCTATGTGTCATCAGCAATTCTAGTTTAACTAAAGGTAAAGTAATTAAGGAGGTGGAAGATTGGAATGAATGATAATCTGGAAGAGGCCATAGAACAGATATACAATTTTACCATAACCAAAAAACTATAGACGGAGTGCAGCATTTATATATTAACAAAACATACAAGACACATTTACAATAACTTGTATTTATAGAGTCTCTTTTCTCCTGAACACACACAAGACACTTTACATACCATTGTATATAAATACATAATTACTAGAGCTGGGTGAATAATCCCCACAAATTCACTCAGTTTTTCATTCATTCATTTTAGTCATGCTTATGCTCCCTTTTGCGTCCATTTCCAATGAAATGTTGAAAACCAGGTTTGCTGACATGAATGTTCACAGAGTGAATTTCAAAGATGATTGAACAAGTCTTTGAGGAAACCGAATCTCACATTCTTGCTGGAAATGTCTTCGGGCTCATCCAGTCAGGGAAGAGAAGCAACACCTTAGGCCTTTTTTGATCTATCATCACTAATAAGCAACATAGCTCAGATTTTAACACTAAGTATTGAAAATTGTGTCAAATAAATTCAAGGAAATCATGATCTGCTAATGCACATTCTGAGACCAGAAAAAGGCTAAATTCATTAAATAAATTATTCATTGCAAGTTATTCTCTGTGGTCTAATATTCAGCTAGAAAGATAGATTAGATGTGATCATTTTACATTCAGTTCAGACAGAAATAATTGATCCATTCAGTATATATAATTACTCAAGATAGCTTTTGCTCATAACACTGTGAAGAGTCTCATGGAATCTGCAATGGTCAAAACTATTAGGTGTATCATGGTTTTACATCTCATAAAAAAAATTGAGCATGCACCACAATGACTCCTAAATCTGGTCTGTTACATTGGTCACATACTGAATCAGATGTTAAATTGTGAGTTACTTGATAACCAATATTACTTTCTGCAACACCTGGGGTTTTTTTGGGTTTTTTTCTCAATTATTTTTCAGACCCATAGCTACTTATATGGGAAAGATGGAAAGATTAAAATCCAATATCTTCACATTTTGCCTACTTAAAATTTCCCTTCCCCCCCTCTAATCCTCCAAATAACAGCAAACAGAATATCATCATTACTCCAATTTATAATACAAGAAAAATGGAGAAATGGAAATCTAGCAAGCTAAATTACTGCCATATCCCAGCACATTGTTTTCTAATCTCTGTTTTATAGACTGTAAAGTACTGTCAGCTGTATATTATATAGCACCCAGCAGCTTGTTAGTGCTTAATGAATAAATGTAGATAATCATAATTATAATAGTTTCAAATGGAGAAGTTTTTCTTTATCTCACCTCCTCTAAAAGCTGTTGTATTATTACTGGTATAAAATGGCTACTTTATTCCACTCCTCAGCTGGCTGTATTTGAGTTGCTTTATTTGCAGCCTAAAGTTTTGGGGAAAGAAAAGTGACTGTATGAAACACCAAGAAGAGGAATTACATGATCTTGAGTTGTATTGTGAAACATGTTAAGAAAATGCCATCTGAGACAATCCATTACAAAAAAATCTGATCTGAGTCTGGTCTTACTGCAAAACATAAATGTGTTTCAAGTAAAGTAGTCATTCAATCATCCTTATCATCATGACTTACATATCACTTTACCTTTTTAAGACACTGTATACATTTAACTAATTAAGAATTAGTTAGAATGCTATTCTGGTGCTAGATAATATGTATGGAGTCTGCTTCATATTTGGCAACTTCAATAACAATTTTGAACTAGCAATACATGCATAAATCTAGCTCCAGATATGGAACTAGCTATTTTGTGAACACCAAGACCAGGTCTACACCTAAACACTAGATCATCTCAGTTACATCACTCAGGGGTGTGAAATATCCACACCTCTGAGTGATGTAATTAAGACAACCTAACCCCAGCGTAGACAGCACTAGTTCGTCGGAAGAACTCCTCCATCAATCTAACTACCACTTCTTGAGGAGGTGGATTACCTTCGGCGATGGGAGCCTGGATTAACTGTAGTGACTATAGTGAGTGTCTACGCTGAAGCGCTGCAGTTGTACAGTTTAAGTGCAGACATAGCCTAACAGTGTTTGAAAAGTGCCAATCTAAAAACACCTCTTATAGCTAGATTAACATGACAAGATCTGTGTGGTACGCAGAGACGTTTTGAACTGATTTCCCCTACTCTTTTTCTGTATAAAAATCCGCCCCCTGAGAATAGACACTAACAAACACCTAGGACAAAATACTAACTGCAAAACTGCCATAGACTTCAATGGGGCCAATACTTCACTCATAGCATCTATGTCACCACTGCATTACTCCAGCTTAATACTGGTATAACTATAGATTACAATGAAGTTACACCATCATAAAACTGCAGCTATGAAGTAATGAATCACTAACAATAAGGAATGTGGATATCCCTAGGAAAATATTTAGTGTGCCTAGATATTGGTAAAACAAGTAGCTAGATATACATGGTACTACAATGTATTTGTAAAGAAACAATCAGCAGATTATATCTACAAAATATGCTGTAGTTACTTAAAATTACTTATCAGCCACTGATAATACTAACAATCTGACTGCTGATAATATGTTAGTTATTTATTTCTGGTTTTGTTTCTTGGTTCCCACACCAGCAATTTAGCCTACGTCAGAAGTTCCTAGTTAACTTCCTTACAACTCAGCAATTAAGTTAGTGATTTATTCTTTGTTTCTTTTTCTGTGCCAACATTATATATTAACATTATTCAGCAGTTTTCAGAAGCTGATTTTCATTTTGGTGCAATTACTGATTCCGTTCTTAAGGATTTAAAATTTAAATAATTAGCTGAGATTTCTCTATCCCTATATGTCATCAGCAGTAAAATATCTTTTTCAGCTCACTGCATCTGATATTTCTATGGAATGCCCATCCCTGTGGGTGCAAAACTGGCAGACTTTTCAGCTAACGTTCTAGATCAGTGTTTCTCAACAACCAGTCCATGGTCCGGCACCGGTCCCTGAGATCTCCCTTACACAGTATAGGAAGCCTGAGATCTCCCTTACACAGTATAGGAAGCTGGTCCCTGGTATCAAAAAGGTTGAGAAACACTGTTCTAGACAATGGCACACTAATGTTGCAAGACCCGTGTCAGTATAAGGACAGAGCATTCACTGTAATGTATTGATAGTGACTGAATGGGTTGGTACCACATTTTTATTTCAGTATAAATATTTTGTATTTGTATACCTACCACAATGGTACGTGAGTGCCAGGGAACAATTAAGCACTACAGCAAAAAAGGTTATAATCATTTCATTTTACACCTTTTCCCAGTGATGTTTTGTATGTAGTTATTTATTTAGCCCATTCTTCTTTGTTTTTCATGTTGTTTCTTCTTTTCTTATTGCCTCCTTGATTTCCCTCCTAATTGTGGGTCACTCCTAAGTGTTAAGGGAGTGCTATGTTAGAGTTCTGTATACCTGAATTTATGTAAATCATTAGTTAATATAAAGAGTGCCATCTACTGGCACATAAGAATGTGTAACATTGTTCATAAGTTCATACATGGAATAAAGTTATTCATACTCGCAATAAAGTTGTTATTGACTTCAGTGGATCATTGCATGGGGAATTCTGCCTATGTGGGTCTCACTGCAGGACTGGGGGCTTAAACCTTAGTGTCCTGGAAAATAAGCCTGAAGAAATGCCAAGAGAACATGGCACAGTCAGACCCACACAAGTGATGAACACCAAGAGGAAATAATTGAAAAGTAGCAGCAAATATTCTATCAGTTACAGCACCCCTAAAGAAAAAAAAGATTAATCTCCACAGGGGAATTGTGACTTTTTAGACAACTGATTTAGGGCTAACCCATGGAATATTATTGTCATAAGACAGGTTTGAAAGAGATATTATTGAATACATTGTAAATCTGAAAGTGATGCAGAAAATTACCTCTACCAATTGATGTCAGGGAGGAAAGGATGTGCATAGATTACTGCTAATGCAACTGCACCATGCACAAGAAGAAACTTCTCTCGTAGTGGTACTGGCAAGGTGTATAAACTAAAGCAAAAACCATTTAATATGAATCATGTGATATACTTGATTACACACAAGATGTTGGACAGATAACAAGGGCATTAAAGGTCAGAAGTTGTGAGGACAAATCAAATATCAAAAGAGAAGGCTAAGAAATCCTCACTTATGAAGTATTTTAAAAAGATGAAACATCATGTCACATCTTTAGGGTTTATAGGTATTGTCTATGTTCTGAAAGCCCCAGGAGAGGAGACAGAAAGAATTTAAGACAGCACAAATCACTCTGGATTTAAAAATTAAATATACTGCAACCAAAGGGCATGAATCAATAACTGAAATGGACTATATCTATATCAGAATATAATGGGTGAAGGAGTCTGTTTTTCTAAGATGATGATCTCTTTACTTGATTATAGATGATTATATGAATGATTCACAAAGGACAGAGCAGTCTTGGCAGTGGAAGCCTTGGTTTCATCACAACAGTGAGCTAGACTAAACCCAATAGCCTGCTATTATAAAGATCTCCTTTTGTGTGAGCTTAAATGCACAGTATCCCACTTATCATGCTCAGTCATCCTCATCATAGAGTATGTGCCTTAAAGATGAAAGTAACAGCACCATTCTATGGATCTGGGACAAAAGAATGTTTTGCATAAACCCATCTGGTTTGTTTTGGTGATATAATATCAGACCAAGATATGAAAAGGATGGTCCATCATTTTATTATACATTATTTCTATTACAAGTAGTGCCTAAAGACCTCATCCCCGTTGTGCTACAAACATATAACAAAAGGATGGCCCACACCACAAAGAACTTATGCTATTAATATACATTGTTATGGCTGGGGTCTACAAACAGACTTGTTGCACAATCTTAGGAGGCCTTTTTCTGACCAAGCGAACAATGTACAATCTTTGAAGTAACACTGTACCGTTGTTAGTTTTGTGATGCAAGTTCTTTTGGGGGAGTTGTGGCAAATAGCAAGAAAATTGGCTTTGTCTTAATCTTTCTAACTAGAGTCAATTATTAGGATTCCTTGGAAACAGGTATTAATATTTTGGCTAACAAGCCTAAAAAAGGAGATTGCTTGCAGGCAGTTTCTGACCACCTCTGTTCCAGTGCTGTATATAGTCTAAATAAACAAATTACTCTAAGAAAATACCCAGACTCCACATCACTGATTTCTCCTCCAATTGGAATCTGACCTGCAAGCCGCCCAAATCTGTTATCACTTAGCAGAGAGGTGACAGTATAGTAGAATTGACAGGTTTTGTTCTTGAATACTTGTTTGAATGACTCTAGAACTATTTATTTTAGCAGAAAACAACAAGGCCACATATTGACTTTACATTAGTTCCATGCTCCAGTCAACCTCTACTAAGGAGTGAGGCACATTCCTGCTGCTAGAATCATCTTTAGATAACACTTGTTCTTGATTTTTAAAATTGGCAAATAGTACAAAAAACCAATTTACTGCAAGTATTTCTAGTTTTATAGAATTTTGACTATGATTACTGTTTATCAATCAAGTTAGAGAGATGGTGGGATTGGTATATTTTTTGGCATTCTCTCCTTTCCTCATAGCTTAACATTGACTTTTTGTAAGACCTGAAACTTTGATATTTGAAATCAATAGGCTTAGCTCATTTCTGTTCAAACTGCTTAGTCTCGTAAAAAAAATCTGGAGCTGAAATTAAAGGACCATTATGAAGGCATTGATTTTGCCAAAAATGTGTGTCTCTCTCTGGATATAACTGGTTTCTAACCTATAGATGTAAGTCCAAAATTTTCAGACTTGGGTATCTAAAGTTGGGTACCTAAATCCTTATGAATATAGGGACATAAATATAATTTTAAGTGCCAACCTGAGGTGCATATGCTTTAAATTGATCAACAAGGTGCCTTTATTTAAGCATGTTTGTATCTACCACATGCCCTGTTCTTGCTATTCAGTCCTGACCATGTCTGATTCTTTAGATCCAAACCTGGAGGAGATTCTCAGTTGTTTCTATACCCGTGACAACTCAAGTCACTCAAACCCCAAAATCCATGTGGATCTCTAGATCAGTAAGTTTTGTAGAATGGTAGATTGGTGAATAGATGAAGAATTTATAACAAAAGCCTGTCTAATACATAAGGAATGTTTCTTTCTTCCCTTTCGTGATCTTAATAGTTTTATAGCTCATGAAACGAGCTTTACAGTTAATGAAAAGAGTTCTCACTGAAGCCAGCTTCAGGCAGGTTCCCTCTCAACTTTCTAAAAAGTGTACCTAATACATTATCTTTAAAATCTCATTGGGAACGTGATCCACCATATTGCTCATAACTTTGGCAACAAGTGTCAGAGAGTTCTTAGCCTACATAAAAAATGGGCTTTGTGATTGAATCAATAAAACCTTCTTCTAATGCATGTATTATATAAACTGCTTCAAAACTAAGCATAAATGAGTGCTGTAAATTTAATATTTATATATTTAACAGAAGAAAAGTGAATAGAACTAAGCAGTGAATGAATGCTATGCTAGGGGCTCTGATATGTTCAACTTAGCTAATGTGCTTCTTATAGTTTAAGGGGAATGCAATGTGAATGTGCTATTAATAATTCAAGACATAATGAAAATTGATATAAATGAAGAGGTTTCTTCAGTTCTGTGAGACAGAGAAGAAAGACTTATAGGGGCCTTCAAAATACCTAAAACTTTAATCTGAAATAGTTAAACTTCTAGAACTAGCCAGATACAGATTCTCTGCCTGCTTATCAGATTGCAAATTTCCAGTGACAATGAATAGTATTCCAGAAGTCTCCTCCCTGCATCTGATGCTGTAGGATCAATATTATAGATAAATAAAAATCATTGGAGATTTTTTTTCACTTTTATGGTATCATTTGCATTGCATCTTGAGTTTCTACATTCATTTGTGTAGGGTAATTTCCCTGGGAACACCTATCTAAATGGTTATCTACAATCTACTGTGTCCTCTGACATAATTCCTACACAACAATTCCTGTATTATGTTGTTCATTTTCTTATATCTTCTGACATACTTATTTTAATTAGTTCAGATTAATTTAATTGCCAGGCTATTAATTATTGCTATTATTATTATTATTTATTATAGATTAAGGAGACACCTAACAAATGCTTCAAAGTGGTCAAGATCTATATCCTAATAATGCTGCAGTAAGTTTATATGCATCCTTGATTACAGTGCACTTGGAATTCCTGTGTAGAAGCAACAGAGATACTCTTACTAACTTTGGGGAACTTGTGTAGATGCACACCTGGTACACTACAGGAATACACTGTGGCAACACACTGGTATCTCAATTATTTTCTGATTCCATAATTGTGCATGAAGCTGCAGACAAAAGATGACTCGTGAAAAGTACTGGCTCTAGGAAAGTGTGCAGCTAGACATACCGTACTAACAATTTTTAGTACAAATGGCACAAATCTATATGCATGTAACCTGCAAGTCTACTATGCATGTACAGAATTGCCATACTGTATTTTTTTTTAATGTGATGTCTGTTGGTACATAGAATCACAGAAATGTAGGACTGGAAGGGACATTGAGAGATCATCTAGTCCAGTGGTTCCCAAGCTTTTCGAGTGAAAGCCCCACAAGTTAACACTAGGTAAAACATGTGCCCCCCACCTCTCCGAGCCAGCCATAAACACATATAAAGATAATAATAATACCACTAAGGCCTTGTCTACAATCAAAAACTAAGTCGATATAACATATGTCGACTTACAGCCACCGCAGTAACGGTGGCTGATGTCCACACTACCCTTCCTGGGACGGTGGAGTGCGTCCTCACCAGGAGCACTTCCACTGACCTAAGAGGGGCAGTGTGGGGAGCTGAGAGACCCATCTTTCAGCTCCCTGCCAGAAGCCCCACAGGCTGGCTCCCAGAGGGGCTGGTCTGGTTCCTGCCAGGAGTCATCCCCGGGCTTCTCTCATCCCCATTCCTCACTGGGAGCCAGGGGAAGCCACTGGAGGCTTCCCTCCTCCCTGTTCTCAAGGGAAGCAGCCCAGAGCTTCTCGTCCCGCACCAATATGCCCCACTGTGCAATTGACAAGGCTGCCTGGCTCCCACCTGGGAGTGGGCAGAGAAGCTGCCCAGGGCTTTTCCCCTCCCTGCTGGAAGGCGAGCTCCAGCCATCCGCGGCTTCCCCGGTCCTGGCTCACAGGAAATCCTTTCTGGATTTAGGCTGGAAAGAGAACATGGCACATCCATTGCAGGTCACCACCACTGATCGATCAGTGGCCATCCTGATATCACACAGTACTGAAACTGGGGAAGGAAAGCTTTCCACACTACCCCTCTCAATTCCCTCCAAAACTCTTCTGTTACCTGTCTCTGTTAGTGCTTCTTGAGTTTACCTAGCAAGTGATTTTTTGTAACAAGTCTTTCCTGCTTCGCTCAGCTCAGCTCTGTCCCTCATCACCAGGGAGTGATTAACCACTCAAACAGCTGGGCTGATCAAAGCTACAAGAACAAAAGAATGGTCATTCTGGGTCAGATGAATGGTCCATGCCAGGCGCTTCAGAGAAAATGAACAGAACTGGCAATCATTGAGTGATTCATCCCGTCCTCCACTCCCAGCTTCTGGCAGTCAGAGGCTTAGGGACACCCAGAGTATGGGGTTGCATCCCTGACCATCTTGGCTAATAGCCATTGATGGCCCTATCCTCCATGAACTTATCTAATTATTTTTTGAACCCTGTTATAGTTTTGCCTTTCACAACATCCCCGTCAACAAGTTCCACAGGTTGACTGTGTGTTGTGTAAAGAAATATTTCCTTATATTTGTTTTAAACCTGCTGCCTATTAATTTCATAGGGTGACCCCTGGTTCTTGTGCTATGTGAAGGGGTAGGTAACACTTCCCTGTTCACTTTCTCCACACCATTCATGATTTTATAGACCTCTATTAGATCCCCCCTGTTCCAAGAACTAGAGCCTTGCAGCGTTTAGCAAGGCACTGATCAAAGCTCCAATGGCTTACTCAGGGGCTCACAGCCCAGCTATGCAGCCAGTACAGAGAACAACAAAGAAAGAACCCACAGACAGACTGAATGCACCACTCACCAGGTCCTGCTACCTCCATGCATAGGGGCTGCAGCTGGAGCTACTCCCTCTGAAACTCTCCTGTTAGCTTCCTTTGTTCATGAATGGCCATCTGAAGTATTTTTATGAACCTCAGTGATAAGTCATCTCTAGCAGTGATCCTCCATGGGAGATAGGGAAGTCATCCCTACCACCCCTTTAGTTTGAGGCAGAATTTTAACAAAGGCGTCCCACATGTCCTTAGTGCTCTTAGAAGTCTCTGTCCATACTAGGTACTAGCATCTGCCTCTTGCTGCTGTTTTCTTGGAAGTAGATGGCCTGGTCTGCACTTAAAAGTTAGGTCGACTTATGTTGCTCAGGGCAGGGGTTTGAAAAATCCACACCCCTGAGCAATGTAGCTATGTCAACCTAAGCCCCAGTGTAAATGCAGCTCGGTCAACGGAAGAATGCTTCTGTCAACCTATCATCACCATTCAGGGAGGTGGTGTTTCTACACTGATGGGAAAACCCCTTCTGTCAGTGAAGGCTGCATTTACACTACAGGGCGATGCCAGCATAGCTATGGCATCAAGCTAAGGCGGTATAGTCCCTGTGGTGTAGACATGGCCTGTGTGTTTCTCTGCTTCTAGGAAAAAATTGTTTTATACAATCAAACCAGCACATTGTCCTTATCAAAGACCCTCTTCTGTGCAGCCATTGGAGACACCTGCTTCTGTACAGGCAGGCATGCAGGGATTGTCTTGGTTCACCTCTACTCTTTGTGGCCTGCTGCCCCCAGGCAGCATTACATTTTATTCATACAGAGAGTGCATAGTGTCATAAATAGGTGTTTGGAAATGAATTACCAAATGCTAAATCTTGGGTCTATAGCCATCTGTGACAGAGGGTCTTAGGAAAATAATCAGAAAAAAAAAAGATTAAAGGATTCAAGGGAAGGAATCAACTTAAGATCAGATGGGCCTGAACCAAGACTCCAGAACCAAACAAGACCTTTGAAGAAACTGAAGCCAGATCTCAACTCGGCAGCTCATACCTTTCTCTATTTAAGTATATTACAGAAAGGAAAATGAAAGTGAGGAGAAGTAAGGGAAAATAGACAGACCAGAATCAAAACTAACAAAACAAGGAAGACAAAGCAACAAAGAGAAAAAAACAGCCTGAGAAGTCTAGCTAAAATGCTAGTTCGCTGCTGTCCCTCTCCATAATGAGGGTGTGTGAAGGGGCTGAATTGCTGCCTGATGCATACACTGGTAAAATATAAAACTATGGAGTGCCAAATTAATCTTTAATGGGACTAATGACACAAATTCCACAGTGTTGGGCTTTGTATTTTTTCCTTTTGAGAAAAACTTTGTCTCTCTAAAATAGTAATTAGAATAAAAATAAATCAACTTGATGAATGGAATACCAACGTTACAAATGTTAAAATATCATCGTCTGTTAAAAGTGACTACATTCTAGTTATTGCTATACTTAAGGATAATTAATCACTTGGTTTCAAATGTAACTCCTTGGAGAATAGTCTCAAACATAGACATTTCAGATTTCTCAGATTACCTGCTGGAATGGAAAGGACGGGTTAAGGTCCTTTGCAGATAATTTGTTATGAACCATTCTGGAATCAAATTAAGACACCATGGGTCAGAGTTCAATCTCAGTTACACCTGTATAAATCCAGAGTAACCCCTGACATTGATGGAGTTAAACTGGTGTAAAATCTCAAAACTAACGTTCCTGCTTCTGTTCCATATTCAATCTATGATTTGGTTGTAACCAAATATAGTGAAGAGCCTTCTTCCAGAAAACAAGATGCCTGCATTCATTTTCCTTGGCTTCATTTCATAGAAAGATTCTATATTTTTAAGGGAGGAAAAAAGAACGTATTGTCTGAAGGTTACCGCACTTGTATTTTCCCTTATGTTACTTTTAGTTAGATGGATCAGTCCAGGCAGCTAAAAATAAATTACAGAAAAAGGGATTGTTTTATATCTTTCCAAAGTGATTGTCCAGATCGAGAAGGAAAGATAAAACTTTTACAGATTATGACAAAGACTAAGAGGGTGGTTGATTTGCAGTATGGAGTTGATGATCGGAGAAGGTTCTCTTCGCACTGGGTTCTGCACAGCAAACTGTACAAATTCCACAGGCAACTGTTATCAAAACAGAACAGGAGAAGATGCAAAGATTATTTCTGCCTTACCTATTTTGAAATCAACAGGAATAGAAGATGCCCAGTACATGGCAGAACTGAGCTCTTAACAATCAATAAAACATCCTTTCTTCTTCATTCCCTAATCAAGGTTGATCCAATACTTCTGTAAGAGATGCTGATGGAAATTTTGTCACTGATTTATATTATAATGAACAGAGAGAAGGATTGTTGAAGTACTATAGTTTGATTTCACCTTTTAAATATAAAATATTCTATTTGCCTCTTTATGTGCCTGATCTGGCACTCCTTATTCAGGCAAATCCCTTTTAAAATCAGTGAGGTTTTGCTTAAGGAGTACGTTCGTTACAATACTTTTTCTCACAGATGTATTTTTTTCAAAGACAAAGAACTAAAATATAAATGAATTTGGAAACAATAAAGTTTAATAATATATTTACTTCTGAACTTAGTTTAACTATTTAATTTATTTTCTAGGCTACATCTCACTAGAAAGTTTGGAGTTCACTTAGTGCCTACTTAAAAAAAAGGGGGGGGGGAAAGCAAAAAAAAGCTAAAGCTATCTGACAACAATAGCTTAGTGTTTCCAAATGATTCCAACTATTCTATTTTGTACACCAGACAATTACTGGGGAAAAAAGTGTCACCAGCACTTCAACACAAAGTAAAAAGGAAATACAGTATTGAAAGACTCCTTAGAACGTCACAATGCATTTAAATACGTTACCATTACCAACTAATTTATCCCAAATTCCCACACCAAAGGTTTGCTCAGATCCCAGTATTCTACCAATAATGAATTTCAGTTAGCAAATTCCCAAAAACTTTAGAAAAGGTGTCTCTGCCATCTAGTGGAAAGTTGATGAATTAGCCCGGCTAAACTGCATTCCTAGCACCTTCAACAGTGTTTGTTTAATGATTTATTATTTAGCTGGTTTATCTTACTTCCTTTTACATATTTTCTAATGCATCTATTTAAAAAAAGTATTTATTTCCATTTCTGACAGACTCTTCAGTAGGTCTCTCCTATCTATTTTAACAGTAATGATTCAGATTGCCCTTCATTTAGTATACAAATATTACAAATATTCTTATAAAAAAGTTTGTCTGAAAAATGGATAGATATAATCGGAGAAGAGGAGGCCATGCAAACCAAAGCAAGACATATAATTCCCAGGAGAAGTGGTGGAAGCCACTTGGAATACCTGAAAATCAGAATTGGGGAAGACACTGGTAAATATACACTATTACAGAAATAGATTCAGATTCTTCAAAGCGCTCTGCATGGATGTCACTGTACCCACACAGTGACCCATTACAGGATCAGGACCGTACACTGCCAGGGAGAGGGTCTAGACCTAATAGGTTGTTATATCCTGAACTCCTACAATTCTAAATTACATGAAGGCAGAAAAACCTACCAGAAACTGCAAGTGATACCTCATCTGCCAAGCCCCACTGAAGTCACTGGAGTCTAGCTGTGCAAAGCCAGTTGGATTGGGTCTGTGTGTAAACAAACTACAAGGGCACCTATAGCACTGTCAGTAATATGACTATGTTTCTAGTTCTGTATTTTCGCTCCTGTTTGAACATAAAAAGAATCAAATTTCCTAACGATCGCTCTGAACTTGAATCTTTGCTCTTTGTCCTTTGAAAGCTTTAATCAGGCCTGGTCCTCCTTGTTTTCGCTCAGGGCTGTAAATGTCCCCACGCCCCCACTCCTCCACTCCAGGTCAAAATCAGAGTCTGCTTCGAAACATGGGGATAATTTCTTTAACTGAGTGAAAACCTCTCCTCATTTGAACAGACACAGCAAACCCCCCCACCTTCCCCAGTGGGACAGGCTGCGACCCCTGCCATGAGATCCCAGGGCGAGGGGCGGCTGTCAGCTGGGGATGTTGCTAGACTCAGAGCACAAGCCCAGGCACTAGCAGAGCTGCACCGCTAGGGGCTCCAGCAGCCCGGGGCCCGCCGCAGCGCAACCCCCCGCCCAGCACTACATTACCCACAGGGCCGCGCGCCCCGCCAGCCGCTCGCCGCTGCGTTCTGCCTCGGCGAAGGGGCTTCTGGGAATTGTAGTCCTAGGCAGAGCACGGCGGCTGAGGAGGACAGGACAAGGCCTGGGAGAAGATGGCGGGGGTGAAGGCCACGAAGGTGGCGCTGAAGCATGTGAAGAGCGTCATGGTCCGGTTCTGCCCTTTCGAGACCAACGTGGAAACCACGCGGTGAGGAGAGCTCGGGGTGCAAGACCCCCCCCCCCGCTCCCGTACGGGAAGCAGCCAGTCCCCCACCCCCTCCTGGGGAGCAGCTCCCCTCCGCCGGGGGAGCCTAAGGGCAGTGGCCAGTCGCCCTGATCTGCTCCCGGTTCAGCGTAGCTGTTCCCGCTGCAGGCGAGGCCCCTCCCCTCCCCGGGAGACGGGCGCCTTTCGCGGGTGGTTGCTCTGTGCCCCGCTTGTGAGGGGGAGGCGGGGGCTGGATGGGATTCCATGCGTGTGGCGGGGCCGCTCTTTCCCCCTTGCCCTCCGGCCCGGGGACGGGGTGCCCCTCCCCGGCCGTACACACCGAACGCATCATTGAAGCGCAAATCTGGTTTGACTCCAGAAACGACCCTGTGCAAAGGGCCTTGTCGGGGGTTGTCTGTGTTCGCTGTTCTGTGGGTTCTGGAGCAGGAGATGGGTTCTAGGTCCGTCAACAAATGCAAAGACCACTTTGCCTGGGCTGAGAGCGTCAGCATGGGGCCTTTCCTTCTTCCCATTATTGTCAGTAATGAGCAGTAGTGCCCTCCCTAAATGTTTACAAAACCACATGTCAGGTACCCAAAAATTGAGATAAAAACACAACAATAACAAAGAAAGCTTTTAAAAAATGCCCTTTTTGACCCTATAAGGTGCACTCAGGTCACATTTTTAAGCTTTTCTCTGCAACCATTAGGCTTATAGGCTTTTTTAAAAATTGACGACTGAGATTTTTGTGTAATTAGTTGTCTCCACTAATTAGGGCTTTAATTAATAGGCATAAGGTTTAAAACTAACATAAGGAAGTACTTCTTTACACAATGCACAATCAACCTGTGGACTTCTTTGCCAGGACATGTTGTGAAGGCCAAAAGTATAATTGGGTTAAAAAATAATTAGATAAGTTTGTGGAAGATAGACCTATCAAAGCCTATTAGCCAAGATGGTCAGGGACGGAAACCCAAGCTCTGGGTGTCCCTAAACCTAGTAGAAGCTGGAACTGGACTACAGTAATAGTAAAATGACTGAACTTGAATGCCTGATAATAAATTAGGATATTGGTGTAATAGGTATCGCAGAAACTTGGTGTAATGATGACAATCAACAGAACATAGTAATGCCAGGGTACAAAATATGTAGGAATGATAAACTAGGTCATGCTTGTGGGGGAGTGGCATTATATGTGAAAGAAAAACATAGAGTCAAATATAGTACTAATCTTAAATGAATCAAACTGTATTGTAGAATCCCTATGGGTAGAAATTCCATGCTTGAATAATAAGAGTATAGGAGTTATAATATACTACAGGCCACCTGACCAGGATGGTGATTGTGAAATACTCAGGGAAATTATAGAGCCTATAAAAAAACAGAAAACTCAATAATAAGGGGAGATTTCAACTATCCCCGTATTGACTGCTTACATGTCACCTTAGGATGGGATGCAGAGATAAAGTTTCTAAACACCATTAATGACTGTTTTTTGGAGCAGCTAATCCTGAAACACACAAGAGGAGAGGCAATTCTTGATTTAGTCCTTTATGGAGCACATTTGCTGATAGCTGAACTGCTCGGAAATAGCGACCATAATATAATTAAGTTTAACATCCTTTTGGGGGGCAGGAAATGCCAAAGAAGCCCACCACAGTAGCATTTAACTGCAAAAAGGCAAACTACACAAAAAATGAGAAAGCTAGTTAAAAAGAAATTAAAAGAAACAGTCCCAAGAGTGAAGTGTGTGCAACCGCATGGAAACATTTTAAAAATGCAATAGAGGCTCAAATTAAGTGTGTATCCCAAATTAAAAACAGTAAGAGGAACCAAAAAATGCCAGCATGGCTAAACAACAGAGTAAAAGAGGCAGTTAGAAGTAAAAAGGCATCCTTTAAAAATTAGAAGTGAGATCTTACTGAGGAAAATAGAAAGGAGCATAAACTCTGCCAAGTCAGGTGTAAAAGTATAATTAGGCAGGCCACAAAGAATTTAAATAGCAACTAGCAAAAAATTCAAAAATTAACAGAAAAAAGTACATCAGAGGCAGAAAGCCTGCAATCAGTGGGGCCACTGAATGATTGAGGTAGTAAAGGAGCACTCAAGGAAGACAAGGCCATTGCGGAGAAGCTAAATGAATTCTTTGTATTGGTCTTCACTACAGAGGTTGTGAAGGAGTTTCCCACGTCTGAGCCATTCTTTTTTTAGCTGACAAATCTGAGGAACTGTCCCAGATTGACAAGTCAAAAGGCAAAGTTTTGGAACAAATTGATCAGTTAAGCAGTAATGAGTCACCAGGACCAGATTGTATTCTCCCAAGAGTTCTGAAGGAACTCAGACATGAAATTTCAGAACTACTAATCATGGTATGTAACCTATTGGTTAAATTAGCCTCTGTACCATCTGACTGGAAGATAGCTAATGTGATGCCAATTTTTTAAAAAGGCTCCAGAGGCGATCCTAGCAATCACAGGTTGGTAAGCCTAACTTCAGTACTAGGCAGATTGGTTGAAACTATAGTAAAGAACAGATTTATCAGATACATAGATTAACACAATTTGTTGAAGAAGAATGAACCCGGCTTTTGTAAAGGGAAGTCATGCTTCACGAGCCTATTAGAGTGCTTTGAGGGGCTCAAATGTGGGCAACGGTGATCCAGTGAATATAGTGTAGTTGGACTTTCAGAAAGCTTTTGACAAAGTCCCACATGGAAGGATTTTAATCAGAGTAAGCAGTCATGAAGTAAGAGGGAAGGGCCTCTGATGGATCAGTAACTGGTTAAAAGACAGGAAACAAAGAGTAGGAATAAAAGGGCAGTTTTCAGAATGGAGAGAGGTGTCCCCCAGGGATCTGTACTGGGACCAGTGCTGTTCAACATATTCATCAATGATCTGGGAAAAGGTATGCAATGAGGTAGCAAAGTTTGCAGGTGATACAAAATTATTTTAAGATAGTTAAGTCCAAAGCTGTCTGCAAAGAGTTTACAAAGGGATCTCACAAAACTAGATAATTGGGTAATAACATGGCAGATGAAATTCAGTGGTGTTAAATGCAAAGTAATGCACTCTGGAAAACATAATCCCAACTGTACATACAAAATGATGGAGTCTAAATTAGCTGATACTATTCAGGAAAGAGATCTTGGAGTCACTGTGAATAGTTGTCTGAAAACATCTGCTCAATGTGCACTGGCAGTCAAAAAACTTAATAGAATGATAGGAACTGTTAGGAAAGGGATAGATAATAAGACAGTAAATATCATAATGCCACTGTAGAAATCCATGATACACCCACATCTTGAATACTGTGTGCAGTTCTGGTTGCTTCATCTCAAAAAAGATATATTAGAATTGGAAAAGGTAGAGAGAAAGGCAACAAAAATGATTAAGGTATGGAACAGCTTCCATATGAGAAGAGATTAAAAAGGCTGGGACTATTCATCTTGGAAAAGAGATGATTAAGTGGGGGATATGATAGAGGTCTATAAAATCATGGTGTGGAAAAAACGAATAAGGAAGAGTTATTTAGCCCTTCACATAACACAAGAACCAGGGGTCACCCAATGAAATTAGTAGGCAGCAGTTTTAAAGCAAACAAAAGGAAGGACTTCTTCACTTGATAATTGCCTCGTTCTGTTTATTCGCTTTGAAGCATCTGGCATTGGCATTGGCCATTGTTGGAAGACAGGATCCTGGGTTAGGTCAGACCCAGTATGGCCATTCTTAGTTTTAAATTAAAATATAAAATATTGAGAGTTTGCCAAGTTTAGACCTATGCAACCCCATTGTTTTCAAACTACTTGTTTAGTGACACCTGTGCAGTTGTGTTCACTGGATTTGCACAGATGTAAATTACATGAATTTAGCAAACAATTCTGTAGATGTAAACGAAGGAATAGAATCCAGTTCCCACTCTGATGTGCTTTCTTTACAACATTGTTAATGAGAGTAAAATACAGCAGGGAAAATTACTGTCACTAAAATAAGATGATATGACTTACTATTAGTAAGTATATATATGTCTGAACACACTGAGGAGACAATTCTTTAAAAGGAAGGTGCCATTTTTAATTCACTTTTCAGAGAAGAAAGGTATCTTAACAAAGTTCTGCAGGAAAGATGTACTGTATCAAATGATCAGAAGAAGGGTTGAAATACAGCTAGTCTTTCTTCTGCATCTGTGTCTTCGGATATGTCTGTACTATGATCTGGAAAGTGTAAATTACAGCTTGAGGAGACATATCTGCTCCAGCTCTGACCAAGTTAGTATGCTAAAAATAGAGTGAAAAGTTCCAGACAAAGTTCTGATGAAGTGGATTGCAGCCCAAGAAAGTTCATGCCTGCAGAAATTTAATTTGTTAGTCTTTAAAGTGCTACAGGTCTCTCTCTTTTTTTTTTTAAATAGAGTGTAGCAGCAGCGGTGGGAGGGGCTAGCCACCCACAGTAGTCGGAGATGCTAAACACGTGCTTGGGGTGGCTAACCCTTCCCGCTGCCACAACTACACTCTATTTTTAGCACAATAGCTCGATCAGAGCTAGCATGGGTATGTCTCCTTGAGCTAGAATTTTCACCTCCAGGTCAAAGCGGAGAGATACTACCTAAGGCCATGGTCCTGTAAGCACACATTTGCTTAACTTTACTAAGCTAAGCAGAGAGACCCTAAATCCTAAAGTCATTGGGGATCCATGTGGGAGCAAGGTCAGCCTATGTGGAGTCAGCTGTAAGATTGGGGCCTTAGTTATTAGTGTTACAATACTTGAAATAGTGAGGAAAAACACAGTAGCGGATGTTCTTTGGTAATCAGTTGCTTGAGAAGTCCAAATAATTGTGCTTTTTGAATGAAGTACGACTTCACTAAAAGAATATAAAACACAGACTTGGAGCAGATATGAGGAATTATTTTATACACACCCGCATGCGTGCCTGTGCATACACACACAGTAGTAAAGGTTAAGGCTAGAAGGGACCACCAGATCATCTAGTCTGACCTATATATCACAGGTTGCTGTTGGCACCCAACAACTGAAATTACACCAAAGTATTGCAGCCGTCACAACACTAGATACTACAAGTCACAGGCAGAGAATAGGAGGGGCCAAGGTGCACCAGTGCCCAAGATCCTCACAATGGCAGGGGAATGGTTAAGTGAAAGATACCCAGCTAATCCTGGCAAGTAACTTGTACCCACGCACAACAGAGGAAGGTGAAACAACCAAGACCTGGGAGAAAATTCCTTCCTGACCCCACATATGGCCTGGTCTACACTGACCGCGGATTTCGGCAGCAGTCGACGGGAGAGACGAAAGCTACGTAACTTGTGTATCTCCTGTCGACTTCCTAACGTCTACTTACCGCGGTGTCTCATCTGTGCTGCACCGACGGAAAATGCCCTCCCATTGACGCAACGCTATGCTTCTTGACGGGGTGGATTAACAGAGTCGACTTTCGGGTTTGATTGAGCGAGTCTTCACTGCCGCTCAGTCAAATTTGCAAAATCGATCCTGCTCTGCCGGTGGTGATGCTGGCAGTTAAGACATACTCTTAGACCTTTATCATGTGAGCAAGAACCAGCCAGCCAAGCACCTTGAGAGAGAGAATGCTTGATGCCAACTCAAAGCTCTGCCCTATCACGTCCAATGTCCCATCTCCAGCTGTGGCCATCACAGATGCTTCAGAGTCAGGCAATAAAAAAACCCCAACACAACAGAATACATTGTTGTACGTGAAGGGAATCCCTTCCTGACCCCTACAGATGAGTGACTTGCTTTCAAAGGGACCCTACTAATTGAACTTTGGTCAAAATTTAAATGTTGAAAAACAAACAAATTACACAAACTTCAGCAAATCTTAGGTCATTAGAAGTGTTACTGTGGAATTGGGAAAAAATCCAGTGGAAACAGTTATCTAAACAAAATAAACATTTCTCTGAACTCCAAACACTGAAACATTGACAACCTGAAAGTAAAACTGTTTATAAAGAAAAATGAAACTGATTTGATTGATTGATTTTGCATTGTCCCAACTAGAAGAAATGTAGAAAGTAAACAAACTAGTGAAAAGCAATTGGATTTTAAAATTTCTTTATTATAATCTGTTAAAATGATCATGCAATCGAGTCTGCACTTATGAAACTCCTTACAGAACTGGTGCTGTAAATAGAAATCCTAATTGGTTCGTATTTTGTTTAGCTAGCAACATCAAATTATGCAAATGAATTGCAGAAATATGTTCTGAATGTTATTACTTAATCTGTATTTCTTAAATCTTTTCAGACTATTTCTTGAATGTGTAAACGGTAAAAAAGCTCGTGCCTCCAATATCAACTGTGTAGTGAAAACAGATGTAAGACACGATGGGTCTGAACCAGTTGTAGACATCATGTTTGGTAAGGAGTTTATCATTAATCTTAAAGGGAAAGTAACCTTTCTAGACTCACACTGGAAGATATTTGTAGTTGTTTCCTGTATTAGTATTGTGGTAGTGCCTCAGAGTCCCAGTCATGGACCAGAACCCCGTTGTGTTAGGTGTTGTACATACATGGTTTTGGGCAAAAGCAGGATGGAATCACTGTCAGGTTAATGTAGTGGGAAGGAAATCATAAAAATTTCTGTTTACTGGAGTTAGAACTGGGAATAAAAAGGTTAACTTCATTATAAACATAGGGCCCTGAACCTGAAATGGAGAGGCCTTGCAACTGTGCAGAGCCCTACCTAAGTCAGTGTGGCTCCCTGCTGCCACAGAGACCTGCCCACCTCCGTGCATCTCACTTGCAATACTGGGATCATAGACTTCTCAGTCTTATTAATTTAAGGTCTGATCCTGCAGCTAACTTACGCAGCTGAGTAACTTGATCATATGAGCTGTTCCATTGAGTTCAATGGGACTACTCACATGTATAAATGGTTGTAGAAATGGGTCTACTAGATGTGCAGCCAGCTTCTTAGGCTCTTCTAACTTATACTGGAGGTTTGTAGAAGATGCCCAGATTTGAAACACTGCACAGATGGCGTTAATCCACCTTTGTCTTTCTCTCTCCTGAGTTTCATCTTCTGTTTTGCAGCGTTCCAAGAGGTCCAGGACAGAGACTAGCCCATTATGCTTTTCCCATCACTTAATGTTTATCTGTTTTTTTTTCCCCTTTAAACTTTCATATTTTAATTGGGTCAGCTGCCATTTCTACAGAACATTGGCTTTGATATGTCAAGCATATATCTTTTTCTTTCAGTGTTGCCAGGATATGCTTGTTTTTCTTCCTCCTTTATTTCCTACCCTTGTCTCTTGCCAGGATGTACTAGATGACCCTAGTCAAAAGAGATTACCTCACCCACCTTGTCTCTTTATATGCAATATATCAGATGTGGAATTCTCTCCCTTAGAGTCCAAGTTGGCTGACCTTTGAGAATAGTGCAAACTACTTTAGTCATACATCTGTTCCAAAACTAGATCATCTCTGGGGAGGTTTTCTTTATGTTTGGATGAGGCAGTTTGGGGATGGAGGCTGTTTTTGTTGTTGTGGGCAGTTAACCTTAATATGTTGCTTGCTCTTAATGTATGCTGTGTGCCCATATTCCATGGTAATGGGTATATGAAATCATGGAATACTTTTAAGCAAATTGAATGAACTGAGTGTTTACACCTATTTTGGTTTGAATGTACACTAAATTGTTTCTTATAACTTTCTTTGTCACCTCTAAAATCTTACTATCCTTTACAGCTGATGGAGACAGATTGATAATGAAAGGAGCCAACTTGACAACAGTAGAAATGTTATCAGCATTGAACTCCAGATGCATAGCAAAAGACCTTAAGGCAGAAGAGAAAACCAAGAAAAAGAGTGCTTGAAGATCAAAGGAACACTTAGGTTTCAAATTGTTAAGGCATGTGAAAAGCAGCAAGCAGCTTTCGTCATCAGAACTACAGAGGAAACTTCACTGATAACTGACATGAAATCTGAAAAAGAGATATGGACAAAATGCTGGCCAGTTCAACATACAGCTGAATGATTCATATAAACATATTTTTTCCTAAGGAAAATATAATGGAGAAGCTAAAATCATTAACTCTGGCAGGATTGGCAAGTCTTGGATGCACAAGTGAATCCCTGTAGCTGTATGAACAAACCATCAATCTCTTGACCATGCACACACTGGATCAATATGCCTATTTGTTTATTAATATGAATAATGAAGATGAGCCTAATAAATTTATTACAAATTTTAAAAATGCTGTTTAGTCACTGTTTTCAGCACACTTGCTATACATTGGTATTCAAAACTTCATTAGATTGTTAAACAATGTTACCGCTTTAAAAGTTAGACAATAAATATAAATGTGATGAAAAGGTTTAAAATATTATCTAGATTTGCTGTTACTCAGCTACAATATTTTAGACAAAATTCAGGACAGATTCTATAGTGTTCTTCTACTTCTCTGTCACTAACTGATTTTGATTCAAGAATCTCTGAAGATTAATAATTACCATTAGCTCAGTAATTAAATCAAACCACAAAATAACAAGAGTGTGTTAGATCCTCTCTTAAGGGGCTGTCCACAGAGGAAAAAGTGCTACTTGTTGTGAGTAAGGGTGGCAGAATATAGCCCAAAGTGAAAAATGAATTGGTGTTTTCAATAGTTTGGAGAAAGAGGTCATTTGCTGTGGTACAGGTTTGTAGATTTTTTTTCATATGCCTAAAAGCTACAGCAGGAAGGGTAGTTTTACTGTTACTGGGATTGTAGGTTTGGGCTCATAGAAAAGAGAGGAGTAAGGTCCATTTGGCTCCCTCTTATTTATAAGAAAGATAGCAAGAGGAGGTAGTAAGACTCCCTTTTTGTTCTGTGTTTGTACAGTGCCTAGCCCAAAGAGGTCCTGGTCCATGACTGGGCCTCCCCAATGCATGGCCACAATATGCATAGTTATAATAGATTTTTTAAAAATTTACGTTAACTAAATCACTCATCAACCCTTATACACATATTAAAAACTATGGCAAAAGGACAAATATAATCAAAGGACTCTACCACCCAACTCATTGTAAAACACAGCGTTTATACTGATAAAATAACAAATTTTGGTACATTACATAGTAATCCCATAATAGTCAGAACCTTTCCATGAACAATAAAACCTCACCCCACTTTGTGCAAAACAAGCACATTAAAAGAGAAAAACCTTGAAGTATACCCAGAAGGTTAACAAATCTAAGCTGTGGCAGGCTGAAGGGGAAATGAGTTCCAAAGGCAAGGTTCCCGCAGAAAATGCCCTACTAGCATCTCCCCTTTCAAAGCAGCAGATTGTCAGCTTCAGTGGCTCCATTGGGCACCTCAGTGCGAAAGGAGGTCTTTCAGGTAGTTGGGTCCCAAGCCATTTAGTGCTTTATGGATCAAACCCCACAACTCAAATTTCAATTGGACATCACAAACTAATGCAATTGTCATGCTTTCTTGGTGAGACATGCTTAATTATGAAAGACAGACATGGCAGCAACATTCCTTCCCATGATATGTATGTAACCCACATGTTAGTAGTGAAGCAACTGAGGTTTTTTTTTAAGTTGAAAGATGGGAGAGAAGCAGTGGGGAGGAGACATGGAGTTTTGTTGAATCCTGAGTCAGCACTTAGGCCCAGAGGCATATAGAGGATAGTGGCAGTGTGATAGTATTTGGGCATGCTCAGTAGATGTTTCCGAAACCATGCAGAGGGTTTCCATTCAGGGCAAGCAGTGTAACTAGCAGGTTACACACATTCACCGTATCTAGGAGCTGAGCCAATCAGAGATCAGTGGGGAAACTGGAGATAGCCCTGTGGACTCAGTGGCTGACCAACACAGGACTAGGACATGTCTATTATGAGGGCCGCATCCCAAAGACACTGCCACCTTGGATCCAGACTACAGCCTCCCTGCCTCGCTGCAAGTTGAGGAGATGGCTAGCAATTGACTGTGGGACTGGAATTGCTGCTGGCTGTGAAGATCTTTGGATTGTTTTGTGGAGGAGATTTTGAGGAATAAGGAGGCGAACTGTGAGGCTGCCATTCACCCCTGGCTCTGTGGAGTCCAGGTGACACATGTACTTTTGATGCCACGCTGCAGAGACTGGAAAGTCATGGCTGTGAAAAGATTGAAGAGCAGTGTTTATGTGTGTGTGTACACTAAGGAACACCTTGCGCTGAAACTTATGCAACAGTAACAAGTCTGTGTGGGAAAACACCAATAGAATTACAGTGTCCAAGTTGCTTAAGAAAAGTTTGCACAAGTATTCCAAATGGCACTCTGTTTTGGTGGTTGAACTGTGTAGTCTGTTTTTTTAAAGTCCTAAGCACGTGAATAAAGTTAACCATATAAGTATAAGTACTTGCTGGATTGGAACCTTAGATTGCAAGATATTCTGGGCAGGGACTTGTCTCTTACTCTCAATTTATACAGTGCTTAGCCCAGTGCAGCCATGATCCTTGTTGAGGCCTCTAGGTTTTACTGTAATACAAATAATAATCAGTGTATGCATATGTGAAATATGTTGGCTAACATGAACTCAACATGTTCATAGCAAATTTAAAAGAAAATGCCCAAGCTGTGATCTGAGGTTACTGTTGTAGCACACTGAAAATGCATTAATATAACCTAACTATACATGGAGCAGGATGAAATGAGAGAAAACACAAAAGGTAGCAGCGAGCAACTCTAGATCAGTATTTTAAAGGACTAAAACCTGACCGCCCTTCCACTCCTTGGAGCAATTAAAGACTTATCTACACATTAAAGTTATTCTAGATCAGGGGTGGCCAAACTTACTGACCCACCCAACACCTCCCTACCTGCTGGACAGAATCCTCTAGCCCCACCACCTTGCTGCAGGGCAGAAGCTCCGAGCTCCCCACCCCAGTCTAGTGGGTGGAGAATGGTGGGGAGGGAAGGGGAATAGGGGGCTCCGTAAGATGCACTTTAACTGTAAAAGAGCCGCATGTGGCTCATGAGCCACAGTTTGGCCACTCCTGTTCTAGATTAAGGTAGGGTGTGAATGTAATGTGGAATAGCTATTCCTGAATAACTCAGCGGGAAGACGTTTATTCCACAGTAAGAATAACTTTTTTGGTTGATTTTAATCCACTTCTAAAGTAGATTCCATAAGAAGAGTAACTACACGTGTAGTTACTCAGGAATAGCTATTCTGGAATAGTTAATCTTGAATAACTCCACACATAGACAATCCCTTAAAATATAAAAGAAGTTATTGAAGTTTGTGTCAAACTATGGAAGTTTATAAATATCCTTTTAATTTAGTAAAAGTGTCTGTGCTGGATGCTAAGAAGCGTACACATGGTTATGAAGATTTTGATATTTGTAATCAAAATTTCTTTGTGATGGTTGTTATAGGTGTAAAAATGTGAAAGGAGTAATTAGACTGGTTATACATTTTCTATATCTGATTTGAGAGTAAAAAGGCCTTTTGATTATATAAAAGAATGGCTCATTAGCAGGAGAGGAGAGGAGACAGTCTAAAAGATAATAATCTGGTATCGCTATTCAAAGGATGTACAGAAACCTGGTCCAAAACTGCACTGATATAATCAAGTAAAATCAGATCAGTCTTTCCTTTCTATGCTGTCTCATAATTCAAGGACAAGAAACTGTGAAATTAATGGCAGGTAAATTGAGAACAAACATTGGTAAAAGAAGTATTTCTACACAGTATGTAGTCAGCTTGCAGAATTCACAGCCACAAGCCACAGGCATGTCAAATGATTTAGTTAGGTTTAAAAAGGCTGGATATTTTAGAATCAATAACAACCTTTCTAGTTATACATATTGAGGCAAAGTTAATGAAATGTCATGCTTCAGGGGACAATTTATCACTGCAGAGGGGAGAAAAGAGCCCCTTTTGCAATGTACACCATTTCTTGTTGTTTGAATTATCAGTTATGGGCTGTCATCAGAGGCAAAACACTAGATTTGAAGGAACTTTGCTCTGATCCTTTATTGAAAACCCTTTATTTTAAACCCAAATAAATTAATCATTATTTGTTTCTGGTTGAGTTAATATGAAGATAACCATTGGATGGGATAAAATATATGGTCACCTGGGAAGTAAGACATGTTAGCTTAACAGTGGTATATGTGTTAAATTAGGAGCACATCAGTGTCCGTGGGAAATGATAGTCTGGCATTTGAGGTATAGTGCTGGAAAAACTGACAATTGTGAGCTCAGTAAAAACTAGAAAAATGTGCACTTCTGATAGGGGATAATAATACTTAACCTTTGTGTCCAGTCCTTGTGCTCAGCCTTTGAGATGACATTGTCTCATTGACATTAATATTGGGTGAAGTCACCCAGCCTCAGGTCCCCAGTGATTTTCTTCTTTTGAGTACTTTAGAATTTGATTCTGTTTCTAAGTCCTTGTCCACATTAAGGGTATGTCTACACCGATGGCGGCAAAGTCGCTGCCGTCAGATTGACCTTTCTGGATTGATTGAGCGGTCAATGAAGACCTGCTCAATCGATCCAGAAGTTGATGCTGTAAAACCACCCCCTCAAGTGGTGTAGCGCTGCATCGACGGGAACGTGTTTTCCGTCGGCGCAGTGCAGTGAAGACGCCGCGCAGAAAGGACGCACAGCAGTCGAGGGGAATTATGCAAGCTACTCTATGTAGCTTGCGTAACTCCTGTTGACTGCCGCCAAATGGCCAGGTAAGTGTAGACCAGGGCTAGCATTTATACCGGAAAAATGTTTGTTGCTCGAGGGTGTGAAAAAACACACCCCTGAGCGACATAAATTTTGCTGGCATAAGTGCTAATGCAGACAGCACTGTGTTGGCAGGAGATGCTCTCCTGATGACATAGTTACTGCGACTCATTGAGGCGTTTTATTATGTCAGCAGGAGAACTCTGTCCTGTCAAGATAACACGGCTACACAAGTGCTCTTACTGCAGCACAGTTGTATAGATACAGCTTTACCGCTGTAAGTTTTAAGTGTAGACTAGCCCTAACAAGGAAACTTACCAGAGATTATCACAGCAAGATTTCACCATTTACCAGTATGACATTCTCCCTCCCAAATAAATAGGGAATACTTTTGAAGCAATAACTTTATTTTCTTACAAGAGATCTTGGAATAATTAATGGAATTGCCTTTGGACTAAGCCTTGACCGTATCATAAAATGTACTTTTAAAATTAATTTGTTGATTAATTACGGTTTTCTATTACACCTCTGGACTGAGGGCTGCTATCAGGCAATCAGATCTGCACTGGTGACCCTGCAGAATTTCAGAGACTTCATAGGGACTCTGCATGGGTACTGGAATTTGTCTGTGTATAGCTATTGCAGGAGTTGGATCTTTTTGCTGAAAAAAAAAGTTTAATCAAGTAATCATATTAAAATGCATTACATTTTTTTTAAAGGTATCAGTTGAGATTTCCAAGCTAACTAGGGGATTTATCCACACAACGACATTAGTTTCAAGGGGTGTTGCAGGGTTAAATCCCCTATTTGGCTTTTAAAACCTCAACCACTGATTTTGGCAATTTTGTCAAATTATACTCCCATTTCCATTTGTACAGTCATGCTGCATATGGTGCCACTGTATGGTCCCAATCTGGTCCCTACCATAAGAGAAAGGCAGCAGGAGGGAGGAGGGTGCATACCTTTGGATGACTAATGCTAGGGTGGAATTTAAGTTGCATTGATTACAATCCCTAAATTTACACCTTAACATTTAGAGTTTGAAATTTCTGACTAGTTTCTTGGTGGGACAAAAAAGTCAAAACAGGACCAAAAAAAAAAAAACCCACCAAATTTTCTAAAGCTGTGGACCAAAGATGGCAAACCTTGAGGTGTGATTTTTGATCACTCAAATGAGCCTCAAGTTTGCACTTAAGAAGTCATTTGCTTAGGTTGCACACAAATATACATTATTACTGTATATACAGCAGCTATAGGTACTAAGGATCATTTTGTATATTCTTCTGACACATGCATCTTTGGGAAACCTGCCAGCTAAAGGCAAAACTCTGCCCAGATATGTGTGCACACATCCAAGGGCAGAATGGGACACCAAGCTTTGATTCCCAGAAACTGTTGGTTAGGTAGAAAACATGTAGTGTGATTTGCAGATACCAGGGAGATTTTGCTGGGCATGGGGGGTTCGAACAATTTTGTTCTGACTTAAATCCGAACAGATTGCATACAGATAAAACCCACTGCAGTCAGAATCACACCTAAGTCTTTCAGCTCCTTCCCAGAGCTCAGAGACTAATGAAATATCTGTAAACTAAAGGATCGCAAGAGTATTGACATGCAAATATCAAGGGTCACACGTAGCTTCATAGTTCCCGATATGTTATTGCCCAAACAAGTACCTTTTGAACTGAGTAAGGCTTACCGACATCAGATGTGCAACCAGGGAATTGTGTTTCATCTTGTTAGCCCAATTACTACACAGCTGGCAACAGAGTAAAACACAATAAGGAAATAGAAACGGTTAGCCTTGCAGAATTCTTCTTACTCACAGTGGGTGGGCGGGGGGAGGAAAGGGGAAGCGAGTAACTTATTTTGATGGGCTAGTAGAATGTTGTTAGCCTTTTCACTGCTAGATAATGGCAGGTGAGTTGATTTTGTTTGTGCTGTCAATTTTTTGGACAATTTTGCAAGGCTCCAGTAGGCGCTGACATCTATCTATCACCTCCTGTCTGGTGCAAAGAGAGTTTGGCCATTTCTCTAGACATATAATTAATTAGAGGAAAGGAAGGTGTTCTCTCTTACCCAATACAGCCCACACATAATACTATCAGATTGGAACTTCATATGGGTTTCTCCCTGATTATGTATACAGGCATTTTAATGAGGCAAAGTCTAGGATAGAATTATGCCTCTCACAACAAGTCAATGATATGTTGCAGATGGGAAGGAGGCAGGAGGTGACCTGCCCAAGTAGCATCTGTTGTAATTTTGAAAGACGTAATTCCTCCCCTGGCTGGCGTGCTGAGTGCGAGACCATGGCCACATTATGACAAACCTCATCTGCCAGCAGTGTTAACTGGCTCTGCTTCCCAGCTCTCATTGCAGTCCAAGTCCATCTGCATTATACACAGGTGTCCTGAGTAGAGCGAAGGCCTCTTTGCATCCTCTTCCCACCTTCTCTCCTTGCAGTCAGTGATAAACAACAAAATTATGCCCCCCTTTACACAACTCAAGCAGGATCTGCCTATCTGTCTGTGTTTCTATATTACCCCTATGTCAAAATGGTCATTTTCTCTAACTTTGGCTATTTATTTTCTTTCAACTGAATCTCCAAGGAAATATTCAAAGCCCTTGATGGAAATTTGATTCTATTCTTCTGGGACAATAATGATCCGCTAGTGACACATCCAGAACTTCAGGTCCGTTATGCTCTCAAAGAGCTCATCCTACCCAGACTGGAACTGGAACACTGAGCACATGGATTGGCCTTACTGTGCTCCAATGTAAACTTACCAGCTTTTCCTTCCCTGTGGATGTGGCAGGAGTGGAGAGGGAGCTGGCCAGTAGAAAGGGGCTCTTTCTAAGGTGGTCCATGCCACTGAACTTGATGCTTACCTGAATTCAGACTTGAATAGGGACTTATAGAGAGAAATCTAAAGAGAAATGTGAGTGGGAACCAATGAGGGCTCTTCATCTCTGAAAATTCAGCCACTTTTATTTTGGTGCCTAAATATGGATTTTGGTATCTAAATTCATTCATCTGCATTTGATATGTTTGGACAATATCAACACTATGTAAATTAATCAAACACACATAAATAATATGTTATAATGCAATGTACATATATCTTACATGTGTGCAGATAGATACGTCTGCATTGGTCACACTTACAAAGTTTCTTCTCTTGTGTGAGATATTACCAGTTCCAGCAGTATTTCCCATTTCAAGGAAGTTTTTTAAGTTTGACTATGGGAGACATAAATACAACACTGCCAATCTCAAGCATTTAAAAATCATGAGACAGCCCTCCCCCTGAAAAATCACAGGATTATTTTAAAATGCATTTGATTTTTTTAAAAATTGGGGGCAATTTGTATTTGCCTTTAGTATTTTTTGAGCCTTAGGGTGCAGTTGGGTTACATTTTCAAGCTTTGCTTTGCACCTAGTGGAGCTAGACTCTTTTTTAAACACGAAAGCTAAGATTCTCCCATATTCACATGACTCCTGGAGCTGGGACTTTAAGAAAAACACCAAATATCATAAGATTCATACTAAAATCACAAGAGTAGTCATCACTGTAGTTACATAGGTAACTAGATCTCTAGCTGTATACCTACATTTCAGGTAAAGGAATATTGTCTCACCACTAGATGGGAATAGAGTGTTTTCCATTCCCCTGCTGTATTGCCAAGAGGGTAAACCAGAAGTCTATGAGCAAATAACACCTCTGCAGCCAGGACTGTGGAGAAGTTTTGAATAAGGAATTAATATTTTGCAATGGTAAAGGCAATATTTCTGCTTCTATGGAGGAACCTCCCCATCCCTCAGCCTTGTGCTGTCACAAGACAGAAGACTCAGTGCTTCCCAATACATGAAAGACGATTACTTGTGAAGAACAGATGTTCTGTTTGATCTTTAATCGGATGGTTTTTAATTTATCCTTTTTAAAATCAAGACTACCAGTCCTGCAGCACAGTAATGATTGTGACATGAAATAGACAGTAAATATCAGGCTAAATAAACCCCACCCCAGATCCAATTGCGCAATAAAAAGATCAAAGAGGAAGGAAGCTGAAGGTTTTGTGTTTGAACTTAACTATTTAATGACAAGAAAACAATGTGACTTGTTTTACTTATGAGTAGACATTATTCACATATTTTAAAAATAGGCTTCCTAAAGATTAAGGGCATATAGAGCAATGATTAGCAACTCAGCCACCAGGAAGGGAATATTGGGCTGCTTGTTTGGTTTATGGGACTGAACATCTGGATTTGTACAGGATATTTTTTTTAAAGCCTGGTTTATTATGAGAGTTGGTCAAAAAATGGGATGAATTTTTGGTGAAAAATCTGTCCCTTTTTTCAATGAATAATTTGAAATTTCCAAAATTTCCAACTAGCTTCATGGATTAGCTTTGCTGCAAATTCTAATGCCTAATGAGAGAACAAGACTAGCTGCTCCAACCACACCAAAACAATTCAGAACCCTGACGTATTCTGGTGCATTGGCACTGCAAAAACCCAGAACCAGCACAGGGATCTTGCAGTATTCATTCAATTTTTGACCCTCAACTTCAAATGCCCAGGCATTAATAGAAAACAAGTGTAGCCACTTCTATTGCATCAAAACCCCCCACACCCTGATGCATCTTGAGATTTGCTGGAGCATGGATTTTTCTGGCCAAGTAGAAGTGGCACCATATGTTGTCTGTCTTAATAGTAAAATTTTGGAGCTTGGGGCCAAAAAAGTGGTAGGATCCAGGGACTCAAGAACTTGCATATGTATCTTTGGGGGGCTTTTGAACAGGGATGCATTGGGATCTGTATTTCTTTAGTGGAACTGGAGCAGTTGCACTCTTCTACTTAGTTGGTAGAATTTTGAGAATAAAAATCTAGCTTGATTCAGCAGGGGCGAGATGAGTGTTTTTGTGGTGCTTCTGTCCCACTTTGCGGCAGCATGTGCTAATAGCTGCTATGTTTTGTCTTTTAATAGAATTTGAGGGCATTGTCATTAAAAATTGGCAAGGTCCAGGTATCAGAAATGTGTTTTTCCAGGGATGCACTGGGGTTTCAATGTGTCCAGTGTAGTAGGAATGGCTACCCTTGTTTTCTATTTATTTCTCTTTTCAGGCCTTTCAAGGTGAGCGCCAGAATTAAGTGGCCTTAGTAGGATCCCTGCGCTAGATTCTGGATTTCTGTGGCCTTCATTTGCCGGAATGCACCAGGGTCCAGATTCTTTGGGTGCTAGTAAGAGCAGCCAGACCGGTCTGGTTAGTCTCTATAATTTAGAAGCTTGGGGCCAAAATCAGGCTGGATCCAGAAGGGTGCAGGTGCTGGATCAAGGGTTTTGCGTCATTGGGCATCAGGGTCTGGCTGTGGACGTGCATGCGCGGCAGAAGCAGCTACCCTTGTGCACCCTATTGATGGCGGTCCACCCTGGGGGCTTGCTCAGAACCTGGCTGGAGGTGGAGTCCGGCTTTCCCTTTTCCCCAGCGCGAGGCAGGGCCGCTTCTCGGGCTGCGGGGGCAAATGCGGAGCACGCCCGGCACGTTTCCCTCGGGCTCCGGCCAGCGGAGATCACTCTCCTTTTGCAAGGCGGCAGAAATGCAGGCCCGTCTCCCCCCGGCCCGGGCGCTGCTCGCCCCGGCGCTGTGGACACGCCGCCGCTGCACGGCAGCAGCAGGTCTCTGCTTGCCGGCGCTGACTGGGCGGACACCTCGCCCGGCGCCCCTGGGCAGGGACTCGAACCTGCTGACGGGCGGCGGCGCTGACTCCATCCCACCCCTGATCCCCCGGAGTTTGCTGAGCAAGGGGGCGCGGGCGGGGAGTAGCTCTGTCCCCATTGGCTCTCCCCAGCAGCACATGTCCAGGGCAGCTGGATAAAGACTCCTGTGGGCCCCCTCTGCAGCCCACACCGTCCTCCTGCCTCCTCCTCCCTTGAGACGCCTCCTCGCGCCGCCGGCACAATGAGCATAGACGATTTCGTAGGGAAGTGGAGCCTCATCTCCAGCGAGGGCTTTGAGGAGTATATGAAGGAATTAGGTAAGGAAGCCTTGGTGGGCAGAGAGATCGGAGGGGCTAAAACTCATCAGTCACCACCAGTGGCTCTGGGGGAGGGGAAGGAGGACTGGCTGGCTGGCTGGCTAGATGCTGGTACTTTTCATTCAGGATCTCCCTGGCTGTCAGGGGTGGGGGAAAGAATGAGGTTTGGTGGACTCTGCTTTTGATCGGATTTGATGGGTTTCTGCCCACGAAAGCTTGTGCCCAAATCAATGTGTTAGTCTTTAAGGTGCCGTGGGACTCCGGTCGTTTTGCTAAAAACAGATGAACCCGGCTACCCCTCTGGAACTCATCTGGTTTTTGTGACTATTGCTGCTGCCCCCTGAGAGGAAAACTGGCTCTCGCTCTCTCTCGTACACGTGTGCATAATGTATTGATATTGTCTATATACTCGTGGATTTGTGTGGGTTGGGGGGGGAAGGGTATGCAGAGAAAATAAGATTTATATTACCCCTTCCTTGGGCACCCATGGCCTAGCTCCACTCTGCCAGTTCGCCTGGGATCTAGAGCTTCCTGCCTAGTTTCTTCAGCTCTTAGGAGACGGATGCTCTGTCCAAGGTCTGCGTTTCAGTGCTTGTGCTAGGAGCCTGGGAATAGGCTAGTCAGAGAAAACGGCCATGGGATGCTGCCCCTGTTGTAACGTAGGGCTCAGGCCATCAACATGCAAGCAGCCATGCAACCTGAAATAATGCCTGAGTAGCGAGAGCTTCCCTCTCTCCTCTGCTCTCTAAACTGACCCTGGGCAGAGCACACTCTCCTGGGAAGGTGGCTGGTTTTATGCCTGCACTGGAACAAAAGGAGAGGGGTGAAGAACAGAAAACAGAATCTATCCAATGCAGAGAAAACGAACATGTGTGCATGTTAGTCTTTATTATACTGCACCTGAGATGGGTAGCACCATGAGTGTTCATCTGTGGCTTCACTGTCCAAACAAAAACATATGCTGTGACATTTATAACCTCATGGTTTGCTTAAAGTCTAAACCCCGGGACCATAATCTGCTCTCAGTTACACTGAAATAACTCAGCTGGAATAACTGGAATTACTCCAGATTTACACCAGTGTAACTGAGATCAGATTGGGAATCAATGGTATCGTCACCTTGAGTTATTCATGAACAAAATAGCCTGCCTGTTATCTGGTTTGGGAGGAGGTTTTGTGTTTTGTATTAAATCTGCAAAATCGGAGCACACTGGGCTGAAACTGACTAGAATCACAGTACTTTATATTAAAATTTCAATGGTGGATCGGAAACTTTCGTGTGTTTGTGTTCATGCTTTCAGTTAAATGACAGCCTTTGGTAATTAGTGCAACTGGGTAAATCATAGCATGGGAAGAGAATGATTTGTGTAGGAAATCCTCAACTATAACACAATTATCAACCTCACCTATTTTCTATTAAATTTGTGCTGTAATACTCTCACATGAATGTGTCTGATAACAATAGATTATCAGAAGGGGTCATATCAATGCAGCTGCTACTGGGATACAAAGTATCACTGAAGAGACTTTCTATTCTTAGATGTAAAATGGATCTGTATTTCTTAAAAGATCTGATAGTAGCACCACCAGCTGTTCACTTTCTACCCAAGTATTTTCTTCCCATTTTAACTTAATTTGAATTGCCAATCTCAAATGTTCAAAAATCACAAGATAGCCCTCCCCCCAAATCCTGAGATTGGATTGAAACAATCCTTTAATTTTCCTTTGGATTTTGCATCTTTTGGGGTCATGTTTTCAAGATGAGCTATGGGATATTCTGATGTGGGGCTCCCTCAGTCTCTCTTGTTGAAGCTGTTCCACTGAGGATAAATAATGAAAGGGTAATTGGGACAGGCCCTGGGTCTCCTGCCTGCCTTCCAGATGGGGGCCCAAACCACTGGGCTACAGTCATTCTCTCTCTCTCTCTCTCTCTGCTGCCTCCCCAGCCCCTAGGTGACTGCTTCACTGTGTATAAATACTTAAATAGTCATTGGGCCAGAGACAAAGTGACCCTGCAGTCCAGTGGTTAAAGAACCCACAGGGTAGCCCAACCAGGCCAGTTCCCCTGCTCAGCTCACTCTTTCGTTATTAATCCACAGTGGAAGGGTTTCCATCAGGAGAGATTGAGGAAGCTCCACTTCAGAATAACCCCAGAGCTCAGTTGTTAGATCACTCTCCTGAGAAGTGGGTGTGTGATCCCTGTTCAAATCCTTTTCCGGTAGAAGGGGGACTTGAACCTGAGTCTCCTACATCCTACCTGAGTGCACTAACTACTGAGCTAAACTTATTAAATGAGTGGCTCTTCCTCCAACTGTTCTGCTTGTAGCCAGGTAGGCACCTAACTCATTTCTGCAAGAAACGGTTTAGCACCTGAGCTCACTGTTGGCAGCAGCTTCCTGGTCATGGATCATTATTGCTAAGCCAAGATAGGCACCTTCCTGCAGCCCAGACTTAGGTGCCTATCTCCATGAGGGGAGGGGCTTAGCACACAACACACCCCTGTCTCGTCAGCTTCTTCCAATGGCTAGCTTAGGTGGCTCCCCAGTTAGCATGCTGGCTTTTGGGGATCACATTTGAAGACACCTGTCTCTCCCCATGCATTGCATAGGGAGCATAGGGGCCTAACTCAGGCTTTGTGGATTATAGCATGTTCCTGTGATTTTCTAGGTGTTGCGACACTGAGCACCGCAGTGCCTTTGTGGATCCAGGCCCTTCTGTTTTGGATGCAGACCTCATCACAGTAATTTATGTCCTTAACAGCTTCAGTTTGGAACCCTGCACTGTGCTGTGTGTGAAGGCCCTTTAAGACTATTCAGACTATAGCTAGCTTCTTGCTTCTGACTTACTTCAGGACACTTCTTGCGGAAAAATGTCACGCCAGAGCTCTGCACTGCCTTCCAGTTTGTTGCTAGATGCAATTTGAGTGGCTGGTTAAGAGCTGATGTATATAGCCCTGCATGATTTAGGTCCTGAGTAACTCCAAAGCCTGAAACCTGTTGAGTTAGTTGAGTTGGGTGAAACACTCACACTAGTGAGTCACTGGATTGATCAAGGGAGGACTGGAGGCAAGGTGTTCCTCTGGTCATGTGCTAAAGTCCTACTTTGTTGAATTTCAAGTCATGCTCCAAAGCTCATATTTTTTCCTTAAGCTTTTCATGCTTTTGACATTGGCCTGAAAATGTGCATTTTATTAATTGTTTACATGTGTCTAGAGTGACAGCTGAGTGTACCTTATGTAAGTTGGAAGACATAAATATATGTAATGTATATAGACTTAAATATAAATTTTATGTAAATATAAAAGCAGATTAATTTTACAGTTTAAAAAGTCAAGTGGAGAATTTTTAAAACACAGTTCACTTAGACTTGGACAGAATCTTCTTGTAACACTACTTTACAGCTCTAATTCCCCCTTTCCAGCTTTCACGCTGGTTTATGTGAATTCAGATGCTGCTTTTCAGGAGACCTGCAGGTCCTTTAGGGGGAGAAAAAGATTCAGTTTAGATCTCATGAGCATTCAGGATGAATGAGTCTGCACAATTAATTTCTCCTCCCTCACCTGGATAACTAAAAGGGATCTTCTCTCTTTGTGGCCTTAGTGTTTAACTGTCCCATCTGACATGCCGTTGCTCTTGCTCTGTAGGTGTAGGTGTGGCCATGAGGAAAATGGGGAGCATGGCCAAACCAGATGTTTACATCACCAAGGATGGAGATACAATCACCATAAAAACAGAAAGCACCTTTAAATCTTCACAGCTCAGCTTCAAGCTGGGTGAGAAATGTGAGGAAAATACATTAGACGGCAGGAAAGTTCAGGTTAGTATAAAAGTCTTTCTATTGAATAAACCCAGTCCACTGGAGTGGCTGGCTTACTGACACAAATGCTATTTAGGGGCCCAGTTTCTTCCACCGTTACTCCTGCTGAGTTAATACCCTGCTCTGTTGGCAGTTGGGTGCCCCTGCCATCACAAGCCCCATTGAAATCCATCAGTTTTTATGGACTAACTTGTCTACAAATGGGACAATGCTGAAACCAAATGAAGCCTGGTATGTTAATCATTTCCATATGTATGGCAGCTGTGACGTACCGTATGGTAATAAAACTGGCACTTCCGAGCCCATGTTAAAAATACCTAAAGCCACATTTCACTTACTTTGGAGTTAATGTCCAAAAAACCTTTGATTTTTAAAGGGAGCAGGATTTGGTCCTACAACTAATCTGATGACCCAATCTCTCACATTTGCGTAACAAGTGGATGGAATAACCTATATAGGGAGTAAACGTGACTCAGACTCCATATTCCCCAACTTTACAAGTCACTTCCAACTTGACTGAGTAAAGGGACTATCCATGGGCGGAAGTGCCTGAGGGTGAGGGAAGATTATTCCCTCTGCATAGGATTCTCTCAGGCCAATTATCTCTTTGTGTGAATGCTGGCCACTCGCCAAGACCCTCCCACACCTCATCTGCGCACTGGCAAGGACACATCTGCCTAGTGCAAGATTCAGAAATAGATGATACAAAAAGGCAAAGCACATGCATGAGGAGATAAACTTGGCATACTAAGCAGGTTTTGTCCACTTAAATTCTGCATGCTGTCCAAGTTCGGTTTCACATAGAAATATGCCAAAGCAGTGACTGAACAAATAGTAATTGAAGAAGAACAGGAGCCATAAGAAATTTAGGGTGAAATCCTAGCCCTACTGAAGTCAATGGCAAAATTCCCATTGACTTCAATAGGTCTTTGGAGTAGAGCATGGAAGTATATCACCTCCATCAAAGAGACTTAGTAAAATATTTAAGTCTTGCTTCTCTTTGCAGACCATTGTCACCTTAAATGGTGCCACATTGACTCAGCTCCAGCAGTGGGATGGCAAGGAGACCACAATAACACGGAAGCTAGAGGATGGGAAACTGGTGGTGGTGAGTGCATTCTTACATTCTGATCATTAACTACTGCAAGGCTGTAGACTACAGCAGGAATCTAACTTTAAAAGAGACTTGAAATCTATACTCAACTGCCATCTATGTTCCTGTGTTCTGCAGTGATTTAGCCTATGCACTACTGAATTAATTTCTTTGTTTTCTAGGAATGCGACATGAATGGTTGCAAGTGTAAAAGAGTCTACCAGAAAGCATGAGAACATTGTCTCCATATTGGGTTGGAGCTTGCTACAAACCAGCTCAGTTTGGCGAAAAAAGCTCCTCTATGTGCCGTTTTTAACTTTTTCCCCTGTTTTGTAATATTTCAATGGACTGCATAACTGTGTGCGATCATATTTCAAAGCCATGATGTACTTTTCTGAACAGGTGTGGCTGTTAAATAAATATTTCAGCTATATGAAGTGAAGCTGTTGTCAATATAGTGGAATTTTAAAGGGTTTTTTTTCCAAGTGAAGCTTTATAAAAGCTCATTACTTATGCAGAGAAACCTAAAATAAGTATGAAGTCAAAGATGATTGGGGTTATCGTCTCACTGGAATGGTAAGGTGTAGTTAACAGCAAACTGCATTTTGGTTCATCTATTCATATTTCATTGATGATAAAGGCAATAAAATCATATCAACTAGAGCAATCATTGTTATAGGGCAGAATCTTTCCAACTGCTTTAAATTGATGCCTGTTGCGAAGTCAGTAGAGTTGAATTAGTAAAAACTGGGAGGAAAATTTCATCCGTTGTGTTTAAATAGCTAACCACAATTTTAATTGGTTGCTTTCTGGTGAGAATCAACACCCCCTAACCCAAATAGTCAGCTGATACACTTAGGTGCCAATAGACATGCTAGAACTTATGCAAGTGCTGAAGTGCTTTGCTGAAAGGAGGCCTTAATATGGAAATACACTTTCTGTTCTGTTCGCCTTTTCTCATTAGCAACATTTTCTAGCAACATTTTCTTATTTCCTTTTTAGTAAGTTTTGAAAATCCAAAACCATGAACTACTGAAATATTTCCTGAAATTCAAAGCCTCCATTTTACTTGCTCAAAACATTTGGTAATGGAGTTTATATACTTACAAGTGCAATAATAAATTATCACAAATATTAATGTCTTGGTTATTATTTTTATAATAGTTAGGAAATGGTCAAAACAGATCCTATGAAATTGCTATTCTCCTACAAACTGTAGATTGTTTAGCTATTAGACTAGACTAACTTGTCCTGAAAGCTAAAACTGGCTGGCAAAATTTTTAATAGGATTATTAAATAATAGGTTCAGAAGAACCTATTGGGTCATGTAATCTCACCCTTTGCATTTTGCAGAACTAATCACTACCTTATTCCTACTGATGTTTTAGCTAACCAGTGCAAATACAATAGCCTGTTGTGCTAGCCAGATTTTCTATGTGTTAATATTACCCAATATGGAACCTAAAATTTTCCTTCCATAATATATGAAGAAATGGCCTAAAGTTGACTTCTTGTGATTTTGTGAATAATCCCCCTCATTTACATTATCTACAGGTATTTATAGATGGATCAAGGTTCTCTCAGATATTTTTTCTAGACACACTCTTCACATATGTTTCGCATTTCTTTCTTGATGTCTTTTCTGGAACCAATCTTCGTATAAATGTCTCAAAATGTAATTGTAAATGGGGAATCATCACTGAATGGGTGTGTTTCTAGTGGGGTCCTGCAGAGATTGGTTCTTGGCCCTACTCTATTTAACATTTTTATCAATGACTGGGAAGAAAACATAAAATCCACTGATAGATCTTGCAGATGACAAAAATTGAGGGAGTGGTAAATAATGAACTGGACCAGTTGCTAATACAGGTTGCTTGGTAAGCTGGGTATAAGCAAACAATATGTGTTTTAATATGGCTAAATGTAACTTGTATACATCTAAATACAAAGAATATAGGCCGTACTTACCCAATGGGGGACTCTGTCCTGGGAAGTAGTGACTCTGAAAAAAACTTGGAGACTGTGGGTGGATAATCAGCTGAACATGAACTCCTAGTGCAATGGGGTGGCCAAAAGGGCTAATGCAATCCATGGATATGCAAACGGGAATTGCGAAGAGGAGTAGAGAGGCTATTCTGCTTCTGTACTTGGCACTGGTGCTGGAATCCTGTGTCCAGTTTTGCTTTCTACAATACAAGAAGGATGTTGATAAATTGGAGAGGGTTCAGAGAAGGACCCTGAGAGTGATTAAAGGATTAGAAAATATGTCTTATAGCAATAGATTCATAGAGCTCAATCTATTTATCTTGACAAAGAGAAGATTAAGGGGTGATTTGATTACATTCTATAAATACCTACATAGGGAACAAATATTTAATACTGGGCTCTTTGATTTAGCAGAGAAAATTATAACATGATCCAATACCTGGAAGTTGAAGCTAAACAAATTCAAACTGGAAACAAGGCATACATTTTTTAACAGTGAGAGATAATTAACCATTGGGACAACTTAACAAGGGTCTTGCAGGATTCTCCATCCTTGACAATTTTAAAATCGAAATGAAATGTTTTTCTAAAAGATGCTCTAGGAATTACTTTGAGGAAGTTCTATGTCATGTGTTATACAGGAGGTCAGCCTACAGGATCACAATAGTTCCTTCTGCCCTTGGAATCTATGAAAAACAGCACAATATGATTGCTCATGTGGGATCATTGCTTTATTACTTTGTTGTTTGCACTGCTAACACCACATAACATTTAATTGTTCACCTTTCATTTGAATAGAAAAAAGGTTTCCATGTCTTGGGACATCTGTTTCTTTTGTGATGAAGTTACTTTTGATGGAGTAGGACACAAAAAGCTATTTAGTTTTGTTCTACAGCAAATTCCAGGTGCCTTCATAACAGTAAATAGGTTTTGATGAGAAAATGTGATTTCTTCCTGGCTACTGGTCATGTGAGTTATTTTACTGTAATTATATGGTTATGGCAAAACCACCTCATTTCGAAAGAAGAGGATGATTTAAATGAATACGGCTGTAGATTTAGGGCTGGAGTCTGCTAACCCTTATGCATATGCTTAACTTTAAGCATGTGAGTAGTCCCATTGACTTCAAAGGGAGACTTAAAATTAAGCAGATGTGTAAATGTTTGCAGTGTTAGTGCCCTAGAAGACTAGATAGTAGTGTTGAAATGGCACTTATGTTTGAGTTTTGAACTGTATGGTTTGTAATACTCAAAATTAGAAAATCAAATTTCTTTCCACACTGCTTTTATTCTCCATTTAATAAGCTCAGGTTTTCTCTTTCTTTAATAACTCCCATGCAAATATGACATATTGTCTTCAGTGCTAAAGTGACTGATTTTGTCTTTGACTATTGACTAATTATCTCTAGTTCTCCACATCACAGAGGATGGCTACAAAACTAGGAGCTGCACAAACAAATCAAAACCAAGAAATACAGCAATATCCAGTATTACTTCATAGCAGTACTGAAGAACTTAAAACTTATAAGGCAGTCCTGGCATATCACTGTGGTTCCATCTGCATGATAATTGGAGGGGCAGAGAAAAAGTCTTTTTTAATTTTTTAATTTTTTGTGGCTGTGGGAGAATGGCAACAGGAAAAGGAACAGACAGTGCTGCTCTGCTTATGATTTCACAGTCTAATTAAATAAACTGGCATCAGTTCTGTGATGGCTGGAGGAGCAGCCTGTGATATATTAGCGTCAGCAATTAATTGTGATCAGCTCAGAGACTGGGGAGGGAAGTCTAAGCTCTTCAGAGTATTAGCTTTTGTGGAATGTTATGCATATAATCTCGATACTTCTCAGTCAGGCTACCTGTCCACTCAAGACATGAGAAGGGCGCTAGGACTCAGGTAACATCATCCATGGTAACTGTAGGAGGAAAAATTCAGTCATCCTAGGGAAAAATGAGTCATTGAATACCAATTTGCATTCCTTCAATTTATAAAATTTGTAAAATATATGATTGTTCTTTCCACTAGGAGTAAAAAAAGTGAAAGTTTATATCCAAACTATGTCCAATACACCCACTTCTTCATAAAGCAATTCACTCAAAGTGACTCATTACTTCTTTAAGTTAGAGTGTCTGAGTAACTGTCTTGCCACATTGGAACGAGTATTTCCCTCTTCAAGTTTGCAAGCATACATATAAATCATATAGTATACCAACTATTCAAATACTGCACCAAAATTCACGTAGTGCAGCACTTTCCCTGAAGAAGCTGTCTTTACATTTGAAAAGGGTTTCTCTTCTACCCAGGCATGATTTGGAAAAACAAGAAACTATATGGTAGGCTAGCTCTAGACATGAAATTTTATAATTGCCCTCTTCTCTAGTTGGGTGAGCTTTTGTATTGGCAGCCTTCAGTCCTGTGCATAGTTGACCAAGTAGATTACTCTTGCCAGGAGGAGGAATAATTTGCCTATAATGAAGGTGCATGGGTCCATGTTAACATTCATTAAATGCCCTTTGGCCTCTCAGCTCAGTCCCAGAATGTCCTCTAGTTTTTTACCCATGGAAGACTGGTGGAGAAGTATCTCCCGCAGTTTTGGAGAGAAGTCAGAATTCAAGCAGACACATTTTATCCCATGATTCATCATTGCCCGGTTTTGGCTTTTCAGCCCTTTTCAGCCCTTCAAACCAGAATTTGTCCCATGGGGCTTAGAATTTATTTACTTTTCTTTATTAGAGAGATAAAGGTAAATTTATTTGTAAGTGTCAAAACACAAAAGTGTTGTGACTTCCCTTTGTTTCCTCATTCAATTCTCACTAGCAGATACTTTTAACTACTCTGAAGATATTTACAGGTGAAGTCAAAGTCAGTCAAAAGACAGGTATAAAGTTTTAGCTATAAAAGGAATTAAATCTAATTTGGAATCAGTTTCAGATACTGTCTTTCAAAATCCACTGAACCCTAATTCTTCTACTTAAAGTTGCAATTAAAAAACTAATAAAAAATTCCATTAAGCATAGTAATATACTGTAGAACCATGCCGTTATTATGCTAATGTTTAATACTTAGTGAAGGGCTGGACTCTCTCACCTTCACTCACGTTGTCTAGTACTTTACTCCACAAGTAGCCCCATTGAAATTATCAGTTGAAATCAATGGAGCTACTGGCTCAGTAAGGTGCTATGTTACACTAGTAGATGTGACTGAACCTGGCTCATAGTTTTCTGCAAATTCAAAAACCTAAACAGAAATTAAGGGCCAGCTGGTGATTTTCAGCCATGGCTTGCATGATGGCACTGAATAAGGAGAAACCATGCTGCAATGTGAACCCAGGGAAGAAATCTGGCCAATTGCCAGTATTCATCCTGCGGTTCTGAGGGAGTGCATGATGGGCCCTCAGTCCCCAAAGCCAGTAGAACAGAGCAGCGTGTACTCCCCTACTCCCATGATGGCCCAGAACTAAAATCTGCTGACCAGCATTCCCTCATCCTGTCCTCCCCATCTTTTGGAGGTGTTAGTTCCCAGAAACTCCGAGAATGCAAGTACTGTGATTCTGCCTGGCCTTCCAGCAGGCCTGGAAAGTTGAGGACTGGAAACAATTTGGACTTCCTCCTCACCCGATGCACGCAACTGCAGGGCTGGACACAATCTGTCCTTAACTAATTAACTTTTTCAATAATCCTGGGAGGCCCATAAGTAAGTATTATCTCCATTTCATAGATGGGGAAGGCTCTCAAATGATTTGTCCAAAAGCACACAAGAAGTCACTAGGAGCTGGTGGGATTAGAACACAGGAATGCCTGGCGCCCAAGCCTGTGGTCATCTCTCCAGACCATTCTCCATTCCCCAAAAGCCTTACTTAAGCTTATACAACCTCTTCCCATCAATTACCCAATTCATGCAAGAACAAGTCTTGAGAGGGGTTGCTAGGCATCTCTCTCCTCTTCTGTTTAGGAGGTATCGAAGAGATCTCTTTTGCAGAATGACATCTCCCCCAAACATCTGATTTCTTCTTCAGTGGTATCTCCAGCTGTATCTCCAGTGTCCAGTATCCTCTTCAAGTGAAAATCCATTCTCCTGCTCCGATCAGCCAGACTGAGTTCTCTCTTTTCTGGGCCCATTGTATTTACTGTGTCAAAATATAGTAGCAGTCTGAGGCTTTTCAATAATTTAGGGTTTGTCTACAAGGGGACACCCAGGAGAGTTAATCCCTTACTTTGGAAGTGAATTAAAATAAACCAAATTAAGGCCACTTTAATTCTAAATGAGAATGTCCACACAAGGGCTTAATGCAGTTTAACTAATCCGCTTTAAATTCACACTTTTAGGCGATGTCTACACTGACGGCGGCAAAGTCACCACTGTCAGATCAACTTATCTGGATCAACTGAGTGGTCAGTGAAGACCCGCTCAGTCGATCCAGAAGTCGACGTACTAAGACCACCTTCTCAAGTGGCATAGCGCTGTGTCGACGGGATCGCGGTACCCGTCGGCTCAGTGCAGTGAAGACGGCGCGCAGAAGAGAAGCAGGACGGGAAGTTGATGGGAGTTATGCAAGTTTTTTGCATACTTTGTGTAACTCCGGTTGACTGCTGCCAAATCGCAGAGGTGAGTGTAGACATAGTCCAAGTTAATTTGGAGTAGTTTTCTTTAGTGTCTTCATGTAGACAAGCCCTTAAACACCAGAATTTACTGCAGAACTGATGACTTATTTTTTGGAGGCGGGGGTGGGTTAGGAGTAGTTCAGTCTCTACACCCGCTCAGACCTGGGGCTTTCTGGGTGATGGTAATGTATATGCTAATCTGTTTTGTGAAGTGGACTGCTGTTGATCAGGAGCTAAGATCACCCAATTTACCAGTGCATTGCTCAGCCCTTAAGTATCACTTAAAGCCTGACCCAAAGCCCTCTGAAGTCAGTGGGGGAACCTTCCATTCCATCAGCGGGCGTGGCCTCAGGCCTGGAACCCTATTTTAGGGTACATCTATACCACTGCTGGGTGTGTGCTTCCCACCGTAGATAGACAGACACGTGATAGCGCTGCTCGTGCAAAAAATAGCAGCAGAGCCAGGTGCAGCACGGACGGTGGTTTGAACCAGCATCCCAAGTACATATCCGGGGGGGTCTGGGCATGTTTGTGCTTGGATGGCATCCTTGAGCTGCTGCCTGGGCCACACTGCTATTTTTAGTATGCAGACTTGAGCAGATCGAGTGCACGTCTGTCTACCCAAGCTGGGAAGCACTCGTGCTATGGGCTGTTCAAAAGCTTTGATATTGTAAAATGTAGCATAGGGGAAGCCTTTAATGTTCTTTCCTGGTTTTTTCTGAATCAGGTGATGTAAACAATTCGACACAATTGGAGGCGAAAGGAAATAATCAGTTACTGTTTCAATTTTTGGTCCAATATGTTGGCCATGCTAACTTTTAACAATAGAGAGAGGAGAATGGCATTGCTACTATATTCTTCTTAATATCTTGCCTGTCTCTGTTTTATTCTTGGAGTAAAATAAAACATTAGACTAGCATGTGGAAATGAATACATTGTATTCTGCCAAAGTTATTCCAATTAATTACTTTATCACAGGGAAAACATTTCCTTTACATTGTGTAATGGCCTTGGATAATATCAGCATATTTCAGTAGGAAGGATATTCAGTTGCATCTTACAGTGACACTTCACTGATAACTCCATTAGTGTTATGAGTGTGTACAAACAAGGAAAAAAGCATTTATAATCCAATGTCACATACTATGTTAAAAATAAAAGCGTTGATTGAAACAAAGCACACTGTACAGACTTAAATTCCTTGTGTCTTCACAATAATTTTGTACTGCTAGTGAGAAAGCTATAAATACTTTTCTTCATTGCCCGTTTCCAATGGGCTTGGTCCTCAATAGGACTTGTAAATAAAATTCAGTTATTTTTCTTGATTGCCCATGCAAAGTGACAGTGCAAAAATGGCACATACTTATTAAGAAGAACTGCTTCCTATGTGCATTCAGTCGCATCTGCTTAGTTTAGTGGAAAAAAAGTAAGATTTGACTCCTTCTTACTGCAATGAGTCCGGGAGAACCAACGTAGCTCTGGAAAAGCCAACTGCATTTTTTTAATAGCTTGAGCATCATCAACTGAGTTAATAACTTCATTCCAGTTACTGTGGCCTGTGGGACTCTCATGACTTCATTGGTTGCCTATTGAAGGCAATAGGGTTGTGCTTGGTGTAACGAGGACAATGCGGTTATATAGGCATAACTGAGGGCAAGATTTTCAGATGCTTCAGTAGTGGTGTTAATGCACAAGCCAGAAAGAACAAGCTCACATCCTTTAATGTGATTTGCATCTGTAGGGTGTAGTTCATAGACACAGTTCTTATGTGGCTTGTGATTGCTAGTTACAGGGCTAGTATTTATATGGCTTAATCCTCACACTAAAATAGAAACTGCTCTTCTGGAAAGCTCATCTGTAGTTAAAGAGTTATTCATTCATTTGAAGACTTACTCATAGCACAAAAAGGTACCGCATTTTACTGGACATTCAGGACCAGATCTCACAATTTCTTCTTTGCAAATATGGAATATTACAATTGATGCCTCTAGAAACAAAGACTTTTACTCTTCCAGGAAAAATCAAATCTGAGAAATTTCTCTTCAACAGGGAAACGACTGTGGATTTTTTCCAAATCTGTTCCACCCACTGATAAGATTAACACCCTCTATAATACTAAGACTTTCTGAAAGGAAGACAATAGATTGATTAAGGTGTAAATGTTTTTATTTTATTTTTCTTATATATACTAAAACGGAAATTCAGATGATTTTTTTGTCAAAAGAAGAGGATTTTAGCAACTTCAGAACTTGTTGAACATTTGCTATGTAGCTTTCAATGGCATTTCTACCTGAAAAGAAAGGATCAGAGAAATAATTTGCAAATTGCACACGGAGGTTACTGTCTCCTTACTGAGATTTAATCTAGATATTAAAACACCAACTTTGAATGTAATCAGCCATATTTTGATCTCAATTACACCACTGTAAATTGAGTGTGACTCTATTCAAACCAGTGGAGTTTTCTGGATTTACCTGGTGGTCCTGAAATCAGAATCTGGCCAGTTTCCTAATTTCTTGTTTCTATTTTTCAGTTTAATAATATTTTGATAGCTTCTTAAAATGTACATTTGATACTGCAAGGACAAGAAGATAATGATCCTATAATCTCTGGTATTTCATTATTTTTCCTTCTACACATGGATCAAATTTATATGAATGTTACATTCATTCATGAAAAGAAAAAAGAAAAGACTAACCACTTTTACAGCTTTATCTGTTGCAGTGTTACTTCCTGAGCCCTACCCTAGATCCATAGGCTGGTGACAGCCTCCTGCTGAGGTCACACCTCGATCAATGAGTCAGCTCCTTTCTCAGTTGCTCCATCTTTCCTTCTCACTCTGGCTACACATTTAACTCACCTATATGGCCCTGCCTTTTCCTGCATGTCAATTCCTTCTGGACTTGTGCAATCCATGCTGCTGACAATGAACCATCCCAGCCACCAACGGGGTCTCAGGTCAAGCTGCTTCTAGTCTCAACTTCCCTTTACTCTCCAGGGCTTTATATAAAGAGTCCGCTCCAGGGCCATTGTGAGATTCCAGCAGGGTTCTAGATTTGCCCTGCCAAGTTCCCATACACTAGCCTGCTTCAGGTGACAGACTGATGGCATTAAAACCCACAGAATGACTCTGCTGCTCTGACCTGATGGGTCAGCGTTTCTTGGCTTACTTGCAAGTCTGAGGCTGTGGAAGGAGAAGTGGAAGAATGGAATTTGGAGCCAATTAACGTATTCAACTTCCATTCCTAACTGTTTTTCCATTTTGCAGAGGAAGGCATGAGGAAAGTAAGGTGATCCTTGAGCATAGCCCCAAAATCAATTGCATTCCTTTTTCTGTTAGCAAATATTTACCCTGTCTCGTATCACATACAACTTGTACTCTAGTTACTATATGAGATTAGAGTTCTTCTGCCCACCTCAGATAAAACATTCTCTTCCTTATAAGCCTTTCAATGAAGGGACACCTGCCAATGAGTGATGGACCCTGGGATAATCAAATAGAGTTAAGACAGGTAAGTCAAAGTAAGGTGATCATTCACAAAGATTGAGAGCAATTGGCAAAAACTATCTTTAAGGAGTGACATTGAGAACTTTCAGTCCTGGGCATCCTCAATACTCCTAAAAGATCATGGAGTTACTGTGATCCAGAGTTTCTCCACTGGTTGGACAAACTTACAATAGAATTGACATACATTGTTTGAACAATATGTAGGATTACATTTGTGGTAGGTGTAGGCAGGCTGGATAGTCACAGGAAATAGGCCAGCAGTTAACTGGGTTTTAAAAGGGAATCCCTTCTCTTTCCTTCATGCTTTGTCCTCCAGTTCAGGAGATTCTGTCCATTAAAGCATACATGTGAGTGTCCTCATCGTGTTGATGAAACTCAGTTATCCATAACTCCTGGGCCTCTCTATTGGGGCAAAATCTGTTTGTAAGGCAAGCTCCAGTTTTTCGGGTTAGCCTTTTCATTTGCTGGAAGACATGCTGTAGAGTAATATAGCTCAGTCCTGCAACAACGCGAGGAGCCTGGATAACTGTATCCAATTATTTGAGCATCAGCCTTACCACAGAACGCAAACCTCTTTAATCCCCCCTACTCATCTCAACATGTTTTTGTAGCTGGAGCTCTTCATTGATAGATGGTGCATCTGATTCTGCTGGCTCTGGCACAGCAAAAACATTTGTGTCGGTCTCAGTGGAACATTGAACTGTGTCCAAGAGTGTTTTTGTTCCACCCCTACAGTAACTAGTTCCTCACTAGATTTTGTTTAACCCTTCCTTTTTTCCCCTCTGTCTACACCCCCTACTTCCTCTTCCTTTACTGTCTTGTGCATTACTCTAGGCCTTAACCACTAGGTGTCACAAGAACTCACATCAAAGCCAGAAATGACTGAATGGTCAACTGTTTTAAAGTGTTTTCCTGGGAATCTTGACATTTTCCTCATTGCAAAATAATAAGCCAAGCATTGGGACACAGGATCACATAAAAATGAGCAAATTCCTAGATGGGGCAATATAGACAAGGTATACTGTAAAGTGTTACGTATATGGCTAGATCCATAATATTATCAGGCAAACCATTGGTCAAGCACAAAAAGTGTGTCTTTCATTATCAAGGTTCCTGAATTCAATAAATGTGTAATGGATGAATACATTGAATGTCATTCAGCAAATCTAGAGACTAAATCTAAAGATAGAAAAATGTGCTGGCAAAAGTGGATTTACAGAAATATATTATAGAAAAGATCAGCTATGGATACACCGTCACTTAAGAAACACAGTCAGTCAGATCCTCAGTCAACTTTCAGGTAAAATGAATGGAATCGCTCTCTTTCTATGGGAGTTTTACATCAACTGAAAGAGATATTCCTAGCTTCCCAGCAAGGAATTGACTGGATCTGGGAGGGTCTGTGATATCAGACTTTCACTCTTTTTGTATAGAAATTATATATTAGGTCAGTTTTAGAGATTTTAAAAATATATTTGTTATATTTCTGCCCCTCCCCCCAGTCCTATAAAGTTTGTATTTTTGAATCCCAAGATAGATATTTCCTTTTCTAAATTCCCTTTTTCCTTTCAAAATTTCATTCCTGATCTGCAGGACCTTAACACACACACACACACACACAGAGCCCTGATTCTTCACTGTAATATGGATGGCCAGACCTCTGTGCCTGGGCAGAGCCCCCTGAATTAAATGGGCTGCAGTACAAACACAGAGGATCATACTGCAGGAAGGAGCAGAGCTGGGTGAAGGAGCAAAGAGCAGAAAGGGCACGTGTAAACGTAGTCCAGCTATGTGCCCGGCTAGGTGCTTGTTGTCAGATTACAAACGAGAGGGTCACACACTTTGTTGCTTGTCTAGGCCAAGCTTATTACACACACCAGGGGCTCCTTACATCCCTCCATTCTTCCCCTCTCCCCTCCCCTCCCCCCACAAGCTCCCCGTCTGACACCTTCCCATTTCCTTTGTTTCAGGGACACCCTGCAACCACCCCTCCAACATGATAGGGATTCTATGTCCCCCCATGCTCTTCTTCCTCCACCCCATACCGTTGTGCCCCTTTCTCCACCTATGCCAGGAGCTCTGTGTGCTCCCTCATTCCCCCTTCCCCCATGTCCTCTTTCCCCCCATGTCAGGGGCTCTGTGTGCCTCCCCCCATTCCCATGTATCATTGTGCCCCATTCTGCTCTCATATCAAGTGCTCTGTGAGCTCCTCCTTTCCTCCATGCTCCTTATTCACTCCATTCCATCCTATACCAGGGTCCCCCATTCTCTCTCCATGCCAGTGGCTCTGGGTACCCCTCTTTTCCCTCCGTAACAGGGTCCCCCATTCTCTCTCCATGCCAGTGGCCCTGGGTACCCCTCTTTTCCCATCCCCTCTGTCATTCTTTTATTTGTGTACGGGAGATAACATAAGGTGCCAGCATTTTCAACTCTACTGGGATGATGGGCAGAATTGAGATGGGGAGATGCTGTCATGCTGGAAAATGCTACTGGTTGCCATCAACTGGCTCTTTGATCTATAGTCATTTATAGACATGTTACAAGAAGATCCACATCTCCCACTTTTAATATTCTGATTTTCACCAAAATCAATAGGGTTCTGCCCATTATGCTTAGAACATTCCCTGAAATTTTGGAATTGAATAAATGCAGTGTTCAAAAGTTATCACATTACAACCAGACAAACACACAGAGAAATGCCCTCAAGTGAATGTAGGACCTCACGTCACTTGGCCAAATAGATGAATATCAGAAGTCTGTAGAGGTTAACTGTACAGCCATTTTAAGCTGGCAGGCATCATGATAGAAGTGGGCTTTGAGGAAGGATTTGAAAAAGGGTAGTGCTTTCTGATTATTAGGTGAAAGATAATGGCTAAATTCGCCATTGGGACAACTCCTTTAACTTCAGCAGGGTTGTGCCATCTTATGGCAGTGAGTAATTCGGCCCAAAATGTACTGTAGCATATATGGTGACCATAAACGCTTAGTGTTATTAGTAACAATTTGCATCACAATCTATAGTATTTCACATGGTGTTGCAATAATCTAAACTGTATTCATATTTAGAGCATAATCCCAGCTAATGTTTCTTCATCAGTCTATCACATAAGCAAGCTCAATTACTTATGGTTTTGGGAAACTAAAGGGATGAATCAGTCACTTACAGCACCACTAATATGAAAGCTAAAGTGGATTGCAAAGAATTTTGCCAGTTGTACTTGTATTTGCTGGTTGTGGACATGTCCCAGGCCAGTCAGGACATGTGCAATTACCAAGATAAGGTTTTAAGCAATGCCAGTTATTCTTGTGAATTTAAATATATCTTTGAATGATTTTGGTAGTCAAGAAAGATTCTGGAGACTAAAGCTCTCTTGTCACAGAACAGGTATTTCACTGGCAGAGACAGTGCAAAGCTCCCCCTGCCACCTTTGTGCCTGAGCCTTGCCTTATGGGTTAGGCTTTGTCTCGGGGTGAAAGAGTAGTTCACTAAGTAGCCTACAGTAACTGAAATGAAAATTAATGTCACATTCTGTTCCTGCTGGGTTGTGCCACCTACAAGGATTCTGTTTTATCCATAATATTTCCTCCTCATAGGGCTCATTGCAGGATCACTCCACCCTGCAGGATTGAGTTCACATAGCCCCTTCTACAGATAAATCTCAACTCACTTGTTTATCATTATCCTTATATTACAAATGAGAGAAAAAGACCAGAGAGGTGAAGTGACATGCCCAGGGTCACATGGCAGAACAGTAAAAGAATTAGGGGAAAAAAACCAGTAAGTTTAGTTTTTCTTAGGCCAGTTCCCAACCCACCAGACCACGCTGCCTTCTGTAGCTGTATTTGGGTGGATATTTATACATATAATATGAATACATATTACAGATTGCTTGGGAAGGCAATGTTGTAATATAGGCAGAAAAGATTTGCCAATCACAAGAACCAGTCAAGGCAAATGTCAAGAAAATGCAGAGCCCTGAGTTCATAGGAAATGCAATCTTGTATAATGAGAAACCAACATGATGAGTCACTTGAATTTTGTAAAGTTTGAGAAATATTTAGTCTATGCCCTAAATAGTGCAGCTAAGTAATAGAATGCGGAGCCTGATTTGGAACTCTGCTGACATTTGCTTCGGGGAGTGATAAAGAGAAAAAATTGTATATGAAGCTCCCACAGTCCTTCAGAAAAGAATCATATGCTGAAAAATATATAGCCAAATAAGTCCTTGATATTGCTTTCTCAGTGCCTGGCTATCATAATTTAGTATTGCAAATACATTGCACAAAAAGAAAAATGAACAGAAGAAGGGTAACTCAGTAGAAAAAGATCAATGTTAAATTCCCATGTTTAAATGGGAATCTGTAATGATTTTTATTGACAAAGTTCATACAAAATGGTCAAGATTGTCTCTGTTATCCATCCTCCCTATTAAGCAACAAAAATTGGCAGCTCCCTTCTATTGGGAGATAGATGAAAACAAGATCATGCTACTCAGAGCTTGTGAAAAAATGGATCAAAATTTTCATGAACATTTTCACAAAAATCTCCTTTTATCTTTTTTTTTTAAATGTATTTATTCTCTTTTAACCACCTTTATAGGTGATTGAAAACTGGGATGAAGTTTTTGACAAAAATGTTTGAAGATTTTCATCCATCTTTTATGTGCATATTTGAAATTTCCATGGAAAATATTGTTGAAATGCTTCCACCAACTCTAATATAATCTCTCTGATATGCCAAAGAGATGGAGAACTGTTCCACGTGGATCTGGGGGAACCAAATAATGAATTCAAATAAATCTGAGCAAGCATGTAGCGTGGCCAGGCTGCTCACAATTGTGTCCATTTGCCCTGAAAGTGTGTGATAGAAAGGAAGGATGACTCAGTGGTTAGGGCTTGTGTGTGACACTGGACAAGTCACTGAGCCTCTCTCTGCCTCAGTTCCCCATCTGTAAAATACAGATAGCAGTGCTTTCTTACCTCACACGGGTGTATTGAGGTGCTCTCAGATATGCCAAAGAGATGGAGAACTGTTCCATGTGGATCTGGGGGAACCAAATAATGAATTCAAATAAATGTGAGCAAGCATGTAGCATGGCCAGGTAATGGGGGCCATATATGTACCTTACATAGATTAAGGGAGAAGGTGAAAAAGGAGGAGAAATTGGGCAATGGGTTTTAGAAACTAGAACTTTCTTTCCTCTACTAGCCTTCATGAAAATAATGCAATCATGCCCACATTCTCATCAACCAGACCCTTTATGAAATTCTTTGACTAAAATTTTAACTCATCAGACACTGTACCAGATTCATTTTGCTCTTTCACCCATTCGGATACAGAGCCTAATAACAAGGTCTGCTGCTCAACCACAGTTCCATTTGACTTACATGGAAGTTGCAGTTGCTTAGCAGCACCCCTCAGGATCAAACCCTGAAGGCATAATCTCTGAAAGTGCTTGCCATGAAAAAGCACTGAATTAACCATTGTTTCTTTAGACTAGAGCAGTCAGTTGCTGTTGTAACACTTAAAAATTAAACAATTCCTTACAAGTGAAATTAATCCAGACATAATGGAGGTATTATGGTCTTTACATATTTTTAAAAAAATTAATTAAATAGTAATAAAAGAGACTGTTTAATCTGTATTATACCACACAGTGTTTCTTTTGCTTCCTATTTGAGAGCTTTGTGCTGTTAGCAAGACACTGAATTTCATCTCCGGGCTTAATTCACACCCAACTGCTGTTATCCTTCACTGACACAGCAAAATCCAGTTTCCAAGTCAGACTGGAGATTGCAGGGAATTTTATACCTTTCACATGAGATCCTATTGATTTTCTAGGAAACCTTATGCTGGATATGGCTGTGTCCCATTCTCCTATTGTGGAACACAAAGGAGTTTGCTGAATAGCAGAGAATGGAACCATTCCACATGACAATCAGTGTGAATGAAATGAAAATTCTGGATAGGCTGGTAGAGTTCCACCCATAAACTCAAAGCTACAATATTCATAATTAAAAATCCATAAAATTTCCAACTGACACCTAACTGTTACCCCAGCTATTTCCTGTTCTGAATGTATAGGGCTAGATTTTGATCTGTCCCTGCACTGGTGAGCAGCATTGGGGACCACATAAGGAACACCCTCTTTGCATGGCCTACACGAGGGCAGACAACAGTGCCTTTGAGCCGGGATTGCTCACTGTTGCTGTCACAAGGGAGCAAATTATCCAGAAGGGGGCAGGGATTTGTGGGGAGGAGCCAGAGCATACACTTCCCTTGCACTTGGAACAGGCTTGGGAGAGGTTTGTGCCTCATGATGACACCTCACTTCCCTCATGAAGCACAATCTCTCCTGGGGGGGAGGGGGGGGGTAATGAGGCCCCCAGCAGGGCTCTGTGCAAATTGCACAACTGAGCCCAGAGAAAGTGCGGTGTGGTAACTATTGGCAAATGCTAACTTGACCACTGGCGAGCACCGAAGCTTTTTCATCAGTGCTTTTCTTGAAACCACAGTTGTGGCCAGTTTTCCAGTTCCATCAAGTGGGCTTAGCAGGAAACAGTTTACTATTCTCACTCCATCTGCCCACTAGCAACTTCTCTGTTCCCAGTTTTTGAGTGTGTGCAGTTTTGGTCCTTTGAATGAATGGACAAGCAGCGCTGGCTTCTACTGAATTATGATGAAGGAGGCTGAATTACTGATTGTATATTCCTCTGTGTTGGAGGAATGTCTTTTAGAATGTAGATTTGTCATTTATAAAACTTTCAACAGTGTTCCTCTAGCTCTGTTTTTCTTTTTTGCCTCCCTCAGTGCTTCTCTTGTTTCTGGTAACTTTTATCTTCCTTCACAAATTCTTTAGTTGTTTAGGTTGAAGAGGTTTCTTCAGGCTGAAAGTTGCATATTAGTTAACATGTTGCCTTCCATGTCACAATGTGTATTTTGTCTTTAAAGTTCTCAAATAACAAGAATATGTAGCTCTGTTAACACACTTTTCCGCACTAGATCTCACAGGCCTTCATGAAGGAGATCAGTGTCATTATCCTCATTTTACAGGTAGAGAAATTGAGGCACAGAGAAGGAACATGATTTGCCCAGGTCACTCAGCAGACCACCGGCAGAGCCGAGAATAGAAACCATGTCTCCTGAGTCTCAGTTCAGTACTCAGTATTAATAGCGCTTGGAAGATGAAGTCCTTTGTCCCAAATTGTCCACACTGCCTTTCCTAGCCCAGGGGGCTAAACCCTGATCTGCAAAGACCACTTCTCAAGGTCATTCTCCATACCTATATAATGTGAAGACTTTTGGTTTCCCTTAAGTGTCTGAATTGGTATCACACATCTTAGTCATGTTTGTGATATAGGTACATGTTGTGATGAGGTTTACAAACCCCACACTAAGGCAGAGACAGGGGAAAGGGCCTTCAGGCACTGCCGAGCATGCTCCTGGGGAGAAGACCAGTATAAAGGGAGCTTCAGCACACTAGCTGGAGGAGGAGAGGCCATTTCCTGGAGAAGCACTGCTCTGCAGCAGTAGGAGAAGATGCTTCTACCATTGGGACCTGGTGGGACCCTTCCTAGACATTCCTCAAGAGGAAAGGAGAACTGTGGGCAAGGGCACAAGAGGGCTGCAAGTATTGGTCCCAGACTGTTGGGGTTTTCTTTAAATTAACTGCAACCACACCCTGAACTGAGACACTGGGTGTGGTAAGAAGTGGCCCAGGGGAAAATGAGCAAGGGGCTGGCTGAATCTAGACCATCTCATGCTGCTGCACTTTCAAGGTCCTGGGCTTGGACCTAGTGGAGGAGAAAGAGGGCCTGGGTCACCCTACCCAACCTGCTCCCAAGGAGGGCACAGCTAGGGGTTACCAGCAAAGAGACCAGTCTAGATGGGACCTCATCGAGAGGGCTGGGATACCTTGAACTGATAGAAAAACTGGAGTTGGAGGCCCAGACCATTAGGCCTACTGAGTGACCAAACCACTCTGCTACACATGTTCTACTACACATCAAAAGTTGGGACTGAACTGAGAACTCCAACTCAATTCACAGAGACCAAAAAGAGCTGCCATTATATATTAACAATCTCAGCCTTTTGACGTTATTGGCCTGGGATAGATTCAAACCATTGACCTAGAGGTGAAAGTCTCCTACCCCGACCACACCCCAACCATTACTAATCCTTTGAGTCATCTAGTTCCGTGACAGAAATTTTTAAAGTGGCTTCATTTTGCTTTCAGATGTTTGGTTATTTTCTTCTTAGAAATATTTTAGGGCTCACTTTATTTTCCCATAAAACTACATGCTTCTTTTATTATCCATTCTGTTAGTTTTTTGAATTCACACCCCAAATCAATTCACTTTGAGTTTTGCCAATAAAAGGTTAGAAAATGGAGGACTTTAAATTCATTTTCACAGAAATATGAGGTTTTCCTTTTCTCTCACAAAAGGTACTTTTAAGTCTAAGAAATTAATTCCTTGGATTTTTTCATTAAACTTGCATTTCACTGCATAGGCAGCTCAAACTTCCTATGGTTGTCATTTGAGCCAAGTTTCTGCCTCCAAGCAATATAAATAGCATTAAGTTTCCACTTGGTTTTTATTGGCAAATTAACAAAATATTCCCTGTAATCAGAATGAAAATAGAGCCATCCAAACGTGCCTAACTTTTCTCAGTTAGAATTTTAGTATCCGCAGAACCTCAGTCTGCTTTTTGCTTAACAAAACAGTTACTATTTAAAAAGGCACATTTTGTCTTTCTGGAGATGCATTTATGTTGTTGATCTCTTTCATGCTGAAAATCTTGTTTTAAATGTGGCTCTGCTAATTTCTTTACTCTTTTTCCCCTGGAGATGTAGGGGTGGGGCATGGGGTGATGGTTTTTTTATACAAATTCTCTTTCACTGTTTTTTCAACCTTGTTTATTTGTTGCTTTAATTATTTTTACAGTGTTGTTGTAGCTCTGTTGGTAACAGGATATTAGAGATACAAGGTGGGTGAGGTGATATCTTTTACTGGACCAATTTCTGTTGGTGAAAGAGACAAGCTTTCAAGCATAATGCTAAACCATCTGTTCCCCCTTGTATTTAGCTGATACATTCTGAGTATCTTTCCCAGACCTGAAGAAGAGCTCTTTGTAGACTCAAAAGCATATCTCTTTCATCGAGAAGTTGGTCCAATAAAATATATTACATCACCCACCTTGTCTCTCTAAATTAATTATTCATGCAGTAAATTTTAAAAGCATGGTACCAAAGTTTGGGTTCTTAAATCCATATTTAGTCTACTACCTAAACACAGCCTGATTTTTTAAAACCTGTTGAGCACTTGCAGTTGCCATTGACTTCACTGGGATATGTGAAGGCTCAGTATTTCTGAAAATTAGCCATTTATATTTAATTGCTTGTATATGGATTTTGAAGGCTAACTTTAGGCACCCAAGTTTGATAATGTTGGCTGTTGTCAGTTGTTGGCTACATGTGTGTTCTTCCAGTGTGTATGGTGTCCCAGCTCTGAGCAGATAACCAATACAACAAACTACGATTGGATTACCCAATAAGATCAGTTTCAGTAATGAAGGCACCAGGCCAGGTTTATTGCCAACAAAGCATGGTAAAAAACACCCTGTACGTGCTACAAGTGCGCTTAATACATGTATGACTGTGACAAGGAAGCGGCTCAGTAAACAGCGGGACTTTCCATTCCTCACTCAGCCGGACAAAGACACTCCCTTTGAAACCCTCTTTTATACACTGATACAAACAAGTTAAATATTGCCCCTCTGACGTTTGTAGTTGTCACCCTCTGAAGTGGTAAGATACCACCCTCTGATGTGGTAAGATACCTCCCTTTACATGAACCAGATGGTTTGTTCAAAACATCTTTATCTATCTTATAATTAAGACATTTTTATTTATCTTATTGTAATCCTGAGGGGTCAGTAAACCCTCGTTATTTTTGAGGAATGATCTTGTACCATTCTTGGTCTCAGGATATCCTCATACCATCTCTCTGGAATGTGCTCGGTGTTCGGTGCCTATCACGTTTTTAGGAATGTGCGTTTTTTTGCAATACCAGCTTTGTTCTTGCCAGTTTCTGTGAATCTGCTCACAGGTTCACAGCTTGACTTCTGCTAACTTTGCTTTGTAACAGCAGGGCTTGATTGTTACTTTAGCTCAGGCCTCAGGCCTCATACCTGGCCTGTTATACTAGGCCTCATGTCTCAGGTTCTCACTTTCTACTACATTCCCACACTTCTTGTCTTTTTGTGGGGAAGATGTTTATCCATCATTTCAGAAAAGCATAATGCATGGACTAAAGGTGATCCAGAGGGCTAAACATTGTTATATGGCCACCTTTTATTGCTATTTATACACTTATGCTCCGTTTGTTTTTTAGTTTGCACGTTTCCTCGTACGACTGGGGGACAGATTTTATTTTTTAAATTAATTTTAGTTTTTTATGGTGGGCTTGGAAATGGTAGGCCCAGGACTTTGATTGAGGAATTTAGTTTTATGATTGAGCCTTGGGGCATTTTTAAATAATTAATATCTGTGGATAATATGACTATGGTGTGTATATATAATTATTCTATATATAGATACATATGTGTAGTATGTACGTGTACATATGACACCACCTCATATTTAAGCATTACTTTTTTTTAAATTTGGTGTTGTAGTTTGGCCCTTTCATTTTGATATTGCAGATAGCAACATACTTTTATTAAGGAAATTGCAGTTGCCACTTGTATTATTATTAGTAGTAGGCTAAGTGTTTTTGAAGTACTGGCATGGGCATTATTACAATGTGTTTTACAGTGCTATACACATAAGAAGTAAAACAGACATTTGGAATAGTGACATTACAAATGAGGCCTTTATATATGAATGTTTTTGTGATTAGTTACTACACTGTACTATTTATTTATGTTATAGGTTACTTATATTGCTGGTTGTTATCTGCTGGTAAGCTTTGCTGGTCAGGAAACAGGAACAGCTAGTTTTTTTGTTTCATTGGTTGTATTGCTCTGTGATCCATCAGTAGTTGACATATATTTAGTTGTTTTTTAATAGATGCTGTTTTTTAGATAGCAACTGAATGGACAGTAACTAATTTATTAAATTGTGGTGTCAGGATTTAATACTGGTACCCAGACACTGAACAAGATTGTTTTGGGTAACATGAGCCTAAGTTAGGATGCAGTGTTACTGACCTTAAATTGTAACTAATATTAACAATGGGGTTGTTTACACAATTGTAGTTACTATGTAACTTAATCGTTTGGTTTTTTTTTTAACCAATTTTTGGTTGTGTTGTTATTTTTATGTTGATTGCTGCCATTGGTTTGTTAATTTTTACTTGTGTGTTGGTGAAACAGTTTAGAATTGTTATGTACATCTTAAATGGTGAACAGCAATACAGCAATAATACAGCAATATTATACAGCAAAATAATACAGTTGCTTTTTACACAGTAGCTAAATTTAAATTAAATGACAGTTTAACCTGGTCCAGTTAGAGTTTTTAGCTGATTGCTTACTTAATTATTTATATATGGTATACTGAGGTGTATACCAGACCAGTCTGTTATTTATAAAGCACTTCTTTTTTTCTTTTTTGGTGCCCAGGGTTTTTTTTATTGTGTACTAATATTTTTTAATGTTTTTGGTTTGTGGGAAGCAACCTTAGACAGTTTAAGTTAGTTAACATAATCAAATTTTTGCATGTTTGTTTTATTTTTTTTTGTTTTTAAAAACTAAAACTTAATACACAGATTTAGTTAGTTTGTTTACAATATAATAGGGACTAAGTTTCTTTTTATAACATAAGCTATACATTTGCAATTGTTGTATAGACATTTATTTTTACTTTAGGTGCTTTACTAATATTTATACTAAATATAATGCTTAACTGCTAAAATAGATGCTCTCAATCTTCTATGAGACGATGTATTGCTATTCCCTAATAAGCACTCAGTTTTAACAAGAGTGAGTAACAGAATTTTTACGCAAGCTTTTTAGAGTTAATGTGCTTGTAATACCAATTCCACTTTTGTCAACTGTTTAGAGGCACAGACTTTAACAATTACTACTTCCCTTTAACATAGCATAAAAGAAAACTTAAATTAAAATTAAATGAAATGAAAAATAATTTTGAATATAGGTTTATGCAAATACTTTGAGGGTATTAAACATTTATACCACTTAGTTGTGTTTGGAGAAATAAAGGTGGAAACCTGTTTAAATTGTTTGGTTAGTGTAACATTTTGCAACATAACTATATATACTATGTTGATGTGTTCTAGTGGGGTAGCCATGTTAGTATGTTTTTAGCAAAACAGCGAGAGTCCTGTGGCACCTTAAAGACTAACAAATTTATCTGGGCCTAAGCTTTTGTGGGCAGAAACCCATTTCGTCGGATGCCTGACTGCTTGGAATACAAGAAATTGGAGGCTGTCATATGGTGTTGGAGCTGTCCCACTCCAAAGGGAAAGTCAAAAACTTGGTGATAACGAGAAGGCTGTGAATATTAAACAATGTTTTTTTGAGTCCGAGAAGGACCACAGCATGGTTAGTGGTGGCTGGCGGCTTGCCTTCCCTCAAGGAAGCATTCATAGTACCTGTCACTGGCATTCACCATAATTTGTATGTGGTTGAGGGCGTATCTTCAGAACTTCCTGGCTCGCATTCAGATGAGACTCAGTTGGAAGATACTGTGCATTTTCTCCTTTCTACAGAGACACTGCATCCATAACACCAGTGAGACTGCCCTGAATCTAATCAATCTTATTTGCAAAATAAACTCCTTGTAGTAAGAAGCAATCTTCTCTGAAAGCTAGAAGAGGCAATCTGGTAGTACCTGCCTGCAGACAGAGAGGACTTTTGTCTCTAGGGCTATGTCTACACTGACAGCGGCAAAGTCGCCGCCGTCAGATCGACTTATCTGGATCAACTGAGTGGTCAGTGAAGACCCGCTCAGTCAATCCAGAAGTCGATGTACTAAAACCACTAAAACTCAAGTGGCTTAGTGCAGTGAAGATGGCGCGCAGAAGAGAAGCACAGAAATCAACGGGAGTTATGCAAGTTCTTTGCGTACTTTGCGTAACTCCTGTCGACTGCCGCCAAATTGCTGAGGTAAGTGTAGACCAAGCCTAGGGCTATCAGCCTGGAATCTTTTGGGAGCGCTAAATTCATTCAATCTTTTAGGTTATTTTTGGAAAAAGGGACTGTATTCCTGAATTTCTTTCATATATAATTTCCTAAATAAGGGGTGAATCTGCTGTACCCAGTGAAGGATTCATCGGTATATAGAATAGGGCTTTTTTCTATAGGGCTTTTGATCTCATACAGTATAATCTTAACCAGTTTATTTTATTTTATTATTTTATTTTAGTACCTACCATTGCACTGTCTAAATGCTGGTTAGGTTATTAAGATCTGCAGAGCATTATCCAAAGTAGACTTTGTAGTAGATTCTTCTCTTTGCCACTCCCAGGTTCAAATAGATCTTACAGGGTTTTTCCTCTACTCCCTCCCTATGGTAATGTCTCTCTGTCTCTCATCAAGATGGGAAGATAATTAGGTCTTGTAGTTTGTTCTGAAGATGGCTTGGTTTTAGCTTAGCCACCTCCTTTTGGTAGCTTGTTGCAAAGTCTAGCAGACTTGATCCAGAACCCCTTATTTCTGGCTCACACACACTTTGTCTTAACTGTTTTATGTTTCTTTGTGTTTTTTTAAACAGCATGTCTCTGAAGGTGATGGGTGGAGAAAAATCATAGATCTATTCCAATCATGGTAGTGTCTCAGACAGAGCATCTTTCCATTTCACTTTTATCTGCCCTTCCAAAAGTCAGTGCATATTTTTAAAGTATCACTATACAAATCTGTGTCACCAGATATTTTATAGGCTCTGCTGTATTGGAGATCTAAAGAGTTCCCGGATTTGTTCTTTAAAATTTTATACATCCTCACAATAAAAATGTTTTTGAGTCTTTTTCTCAAACACTAATTTTCTTTTTACTTTTGGCTAAATTATTTTAATGAAGCCAAAGAAACCAAACCAAAATCAAAATTTCACCAGTTGTGAGAATATTTTTCTGTTCCCGCCCGCCCCACACAACTAATCATCAGCACAGACCATAGCAAATATTTGACTTTTTTTAATTATTTGCTCTTTAGCCAGGTGAGTGGAAGCAGTTTCCCCCTCTCCACCAAATCTCACTGTGAGCTTTCAAGTTAGCACTCTGTGGTAATTTTTATATCTTCAAACTCTACTTCCAAAAGGAACATTCCTTCTATTGGCTGCATCTCAGCAGCAACCAAGAATTCTCTTCATAGAAATGACAGCTAATTTATACATAATTTACAATACCAGAACAGACTTTGAGCCAGTTCCTGGTCCTATTGAAGTCAATGGCACATTTTTCATTCAGTGCAGTGAGAGCAGGTCCTTCCAAATAACGTTTTATAAACACACCAAACTGAAATGCCAGGCAACAAGCTAGCAAATGAAAGCCGCCTTATCCCGGTGAAGGAATGCCAGATAACACATGCATCAAATATTTACTTTGTGGGGATTCTTACTGGAATGATGGGAAGCGAACAATTTGTGGCAAATAGCAACAGATTATGTACTGAAAGGCCCAGATATACAAGTCGGCCTAAGCACTGATTTGTCAGGGATGAGCCTGGAGTATCACAGGAAACTTGTTGGGACTGCATTTCCCATTTCCAGGAGCTGTGTAATGCTGCATTGGACCAGACAATAACTACTGTTTAAAGAGAATGGATTAATGAATTGGATTCATACACTCTCCTTGAGAAAATAACATACGGAGGGACTTTTCCATGACCTTCCACAGAGTATACAGGCTGCTGAGGCACAAGATAAACTATGAGTCCATTTGTTTTCCTAGCCAGTAATAACGCTAAGGGGTTCCATTCCAAAAGCAAAATGAACCAGAACTAAATACAAAAATGTAACTTTCTGCCTAGCTATTATACGTTTTTATACCCTGCTATCACCACAGTACCTAAGGACTTTTTGTACCCCAAGTGACATGATAGGGGAGCCACTTGTTCAAATGTTGCTGCCAGATTTTAAGGAAGATTGGAGGATAGAGAGTTTTACACTTCCTGAAATGGAGCTCTCCCCTCCTTGGGTTACTGGGGCTCATTAAAATATTTCAGAAAGAACTTTTACCTTTGGAAGTGATCAGATTTTTTTTCTTATTGGCAAATTCCTTTTTCATAAAGCTGAAAAAACAGGAGAATTTCACTGGTTGTTACCAGATGGGAGAATATTTTTCTGTTTTCACACAACTGTCAACACAGATCCTAGCAAAATTCTGGCTTTATTATACAAAAACATTGTGCGTTTAAAAAAATCCCCAGTGGAGGCATCCTATTAGGAATCCAAGCTCCAATTTCAAATTGTGCAAGCAGAGCTCTGGAGTGAACTATCAGTATATGCAACATAAGAACAAAGTGCTGTATACACATTTCCAGTGAACAGCACTCACTGTACATTATTTTGCTATATGACATTGCCTCCTTCCTTGGCTATGATTATAATTCCAAAAATGTATTTTTTGTTTAAATGGGAAACTAGTGAATACATTCCCCATTGCCTCAGCCTCCTGCGTGCAACAAGACGACATAAGTGCAAAATGTTTCTCAGGCTAGGGGGAAAAATAGGGAACCCCTTTGTTAACATATTGGCAGCACATCACTGGCTATACTTGCCTGATCTTGAAATAAAAGATCACTTGTGTGCCAGATTCACCGGCGAAACTATTTAGCATTACAGAAAAATCACACCATAATGTCTTCAGGGCAAGTAAGACATTAGATTATACAACTTCTGGGAAGAGTAATTAAAGTTGTCCAAGATCAGCATTTCTGGTTAATTTGGGATTGAATGGTTTATCTCCCCTATCCCCTTGCTGAGCTGTCCCCTTTATAGATTCAGGAACATTTATCCCCTGACCAAAATCTGAGTAAATAAACTTCACACACTCACTCATGTGGGGGTGGAGAGAGGGGCAGTCTGTGCTAGTCAAGGAGAATAGAATTATCTACTCCTGGTCTCAGAATGCCAGATGAGCAGCTTCACAGCTACTGTTTGTGATGGCCATAAGAAAGGGATGAGATCCAGAATTAATTTCTCATGCTTGATAGCTGTGGTACCATCATGTGTATCTGGAGTCGCGTTAATTTCCAAAGCACTGAATGTCTAAATCCTCCATCTACTGGACAAGAAAAGTGTGTGTGTGTGAAAATTAAGATGGTTATGCCTATTGATGAACTTAATAATTGAACTCTGCATCAGGGCATTGTCCAGATTTAGTGTTTTTTAAAAAAAAAGAAGAAAAGGCAAAAGCGTTAGGTCTGGTCAAAACATTTTTTAATCTAAGCTCTGTTGGTGGAAAACAGGTCTTGACAAAACTATATTTTTTCAGAAAAAGTGTCTGCTTTCCATGGAAGATGTTTTGGTTTTTCATCACAAAACTGAAAACACAAGAACAGAAAACTTACGGCTTTCAGTTTTTCAACAAAAGTCAAAATTCTCCACAAAAAAAGAAATTTCTGACTGTCAACTAGTGTATATTATCAGAGAGAATAAAAAATGGAAACGGATATACTGATACTCTCAAAAGGTATTTTAGAAATAAGGAGACACATCTCCAAACTAGAATCTGTTTTTAAATAAGTCTGGCCATTTACCTGTTTTTAGATTCATAGTAGTCTGAACTGAAAAAAGAAAGTTTGGCCTTCAGGTACTTAGAATGGCTGCTACCAAATGCTGGGAGCTATTTAAGCATTTTTCAGGCTCTCTTCTGCTTGGAGGTCTGTCTCCTGCCGTTCTTCCTGCCCATGGCATTCACCTCAAACTCAGGCTTGACTCCATCCTGTTAGCAATTCCTCATGTTGAGAAGCTTCTCGTTCCTCCTTCCACTTGGTCTGTATCCTGCTATTGCTAGTAACCAAGATTCATATCCACATCCATTGCACAGTGATGAACACATTCCCTGTTAATTATCAAATTACCAGCAGCAGTGTAGACACATCATGAGTGTGTACGGTGCCTGGCTCCTGCATGGGGGGGCTCCCCAGCACAGGATATAGTCTCTCCTTTCTTCTTTCTCTCCTAGGGTGGAACTTTCTCCAAAGAAATTGGTGGTAGATAAGAAACTAAGGCTACGGCTACACTGACGGCGGCAAATTTGCCGCTGTCAGATCGATTTCTCTGGATCGACTGAGCAGTCAGTGCAGATCCGCTCAGTCGATCCAGAAATCGATGTACTAAGGCCAGCTACAAAAGTAGCACAGCGCAGTGCAGATGGAGCGCAGAAGAGAAGCTCAGCAGTCGATGGGAGTTACACAAGTTTTTTGCGTACTTTGCATAACTCCCGTCAACTGCCGCCGAATCTCACAGGTAAGTGTAGACAGGGTCTCAGATAGGAGTACTGGTCTTCCTGCAGAGGGTTGTACTGCAAAGGGTTGTATGGAGTAAATTACTAGGAAAGGCATGTAAAATAAATACATGATTTCAACTGACACCAAGATCTTTTATTGGAGAAGGAGAGAATTCCTGCTTTTTCACCATAAGCCCTAAAGCAAAATTAACACACTGTAAATCCATAAATTGAGTGTGATAGTCTTCCTATGTGCATAAAATGTGATGGTCCTAGGTATATATTTGTGAATACAGGAAACAGCGTAAGCTATTCAACAGGAGAAAAAAATGACCACATGAAAAAGTATTGATCGTGCAATGTAAAAATTCATGAGTAATCACCGTTTACAAAAGCCCTGTCTTTTTGCTTTCCATAACTGTACTCCATCCTGAATAGGAACGTCCCTCATTGCTAAACATTGGTAGATCCATCCTGAGTTGAATAACGAGGAGATGAAATAGAGATGAGTAGTGCACTATAGCAATTTCTAATGTTCACTTGTTTCCAAGTCAGTTGGGTTTGTTTAAATCCCAAACATTCCGAACCTTTTTAAAAATCTTCCTGCATGGCCAGATTCTTCAGTTTAAGTCCACTTTGTACTGGGAAAGCGGAAGAGTGGTACAAAATGGCCTTACAGTGGATAGAAATGATCAGCTGAGTATTTCCTTTGCATAAGGGAACTTTCCTCTGATGTAAAGCTGCTAGAGACAGCTCTGCCCCTTCCTGCCAGGTGCTTCCCACTGCCTGTATCAGCTCAAGAAGGGAGCAGGATTGTGCAGGCAGTGCTTGATCCTCTACTAACATAAATATGAACTACTTCAATGCTGCTTTAAATTGCACTAGGGCCAGGCAGCTGAGGATCAGGGGCTGCAACTGGCTTCCCTGGCACTTTCCCTACACCTGTTCCTTCATGAAGAAATGGCCTCAGAAAGTTTAATTCTTTCATAGCTATGTTGGATGTGTCATTGACAAGGATTTGTGCTTTTTCTAGTTCAAGGATGCCTTTTAAAAGCTGTTTAGATTTCATGGTTCCACATTTGTGTCATGTTTGATTGCACTAAAATGGTTAATCTATGTTGAAGCTGCAGTGGAATCCATGATTATATTTCATATGGAATGTTGCAAAGGAAGAGGCAGAAGTAGCCAGGAAAGCTGTGTCCTGTACAGCATCCAAGTTTACAAGTTGTGCAGATCTCTGCTCCTTTTGCATATGCATTAGGTTAGGACTCCTCAAATGCCATGTTTTTTATTATTTTACTCCTGCATTGTTCTCTTAACACCCTTTCAGAGTGAAATAAATCTATGCCTTTATCTTGATTAACTCTATGTGTAAAATATATTGTCAAATCTGTGTCACAATGCTCAGTGTTTGCGTAATGCCTTCCCACAAGGGCCAGGGTTAAAACTAGTGTAAGAAGGAAATGGGGAGTAGGACAAAGGATGTGATGGACTTTGAATTGCCAAATCATCCATTTAACTGAAACAAGATCACGTGTGCTAAAAGCTGCACAGTATGACATTATGGTCATGGGACATGCGAAACTTTGAGCAACTTTAAACTCATTGCTTCCATCTAAACTCCACCTGTTGAATCCTGCTGGACTAACTAAAGCAAGCTCTCTACTGGTGCCATCATTTAAAAAAAAATCATTTATTTTAATAATTTGATTTTAAATCAAATGTCTCATTTCTCAGCCATTTTCTTCACTTCCTGCAAAGAGACAGGGGCTGGGGACATTATTGCGATACAAATCAGAATTGGTCAGAACAGTGCTAGGGGACTGGCAGTCAGAATCCCAACCTCGGAACTCAGAAATGCCCTCATGCTCCCTCCATTGTTCAGAGGAGGCTATCTTGGAGGGCATCATGGGGGACATCATGGAGCAGCTCCAGGGAAGAAGTGTGTTTCATCTGTTCATCTCATCTTTGTCCCTTTTTTCCCCAGGCTGCCATTCTGAAGCAGTTGCCCAGGGCCTTGCAGTCCCATTGGGCTCTCACAGATCAGGGTGACTCTGTGCATCCTTCCCGCAGTACACAGTTAATCTCCTGCCACTCACACAAACTGCTGCAGCTAGATTCACAGGCTGGGTTTTTTTCAAAGCAGAGCATCAAAGGTAATAATGCAGTGGTTGCAACAGGTGAATGCTTGTAGCTAAGCCGTGGCTTTTCTCTCCAGAAAACTGGATCCCTATGGGTGGAAGGTGTGAGAAAGGAGTGTGCAACGTGTGTGTTCAGAGTGAATGAGACATCTACTGCCAAACAGAGCTTTTCTCTTTGTTTTGTAAGTTTAGTTACTGCAAACTCACTCTTCATACAGAAATTATATGTGACTGAGGCAAGAAAGATGTTTACTGCTACAATCACAGGAGTAGAGGAAAATACAAACCTACTGGCTTTCATTCTGTTTATGCACACACACAGAGGTCTGTTTCACTGTGTATGGTAGTAGGAGTAGCAGCGATTATTATGCTTATGGTTGCACAAGCATTTCAGTTTTAGCTGCCTATTAGCAGTTATTCATACCTTTCCAAAATGTTCATTTGGGCTGTAATTTTCTAGGCTGGATCACCGCTGAAAGATTGGGGTTGGTTTGTTTGTTTTTTATTTTCCAGATTTGAGCAAAGTGTTATGAGGAAACTAGAAAAAATACTCTCCCCGTTTTTTTCTTTTTTTCCATGTGTTCTGGTGAGATCTGGCATTAAAATGAGTGGGGGGAGGGGTGTCAAAAGGGTATACATGGAAATAACTGAGGAGAAGTGCCAGTGAAAAACTCAGTTCACTGTCACTAACCTCTGGAAATCTCACTTTATCAAAGCACATGACGCTTTTAACATTTTTGACCAACTTTCACCGACAACGTTGTTGGTAGCTATGCATGCCTGGCGATCTTAGCCTTATAGTGAAATATACAATTTGTGTGTTTCTTGGCAGGAGAGCAATTGCCTGAGTCTTTGCACATCTGATAAGGCAGGCAGGAGAGGCTCCCTTCTGCAGACATTGCTGCTAAAGGAATCTCTTCTGGGACTGAGATACATAAATATAAATATAATAAAGGTTTTTAGCCACTGCTAATCTATACAAGTCTCTTAACCATAGTATCTGAGCACCTACCAGTCTTTAATGTGTTTATCCTCCTCATACCCTGCAAGGTGGAGAAGTACTATCATCCCCATTTCACCGATGGGGAACTGAAGCAGAAATGAAGTGATTTGCCCACAATGACACAAGAAGCATGTGACAGAACAAGAAATTGGTCCCAGACCTCTGAAGTCCTAGATGAGCACCCTCATCATGAGACCTTCCTTCTCTTCACAGCTTTCTGCCCATTAACTTAACAAACGTCTCAAAACTAGCCAAAAAGGAGTCTGGCAAGGCAAGCTTTGGATATATCCTTGCTGCAAAGTGGGCTGACTTGGTCACAAACTACAGTGGAACGAACATGGACTTGTAGCTATACTCCTGGATGAGACAGCATACTTGTGCTCTGAGGAGGTACAGGCATGTGTCAGAAGGCTTTGTGTGTGGACAGTAAGTGGGTTTGGGCTTAAATTTCTGTCAGAGTCCATGTCTAAACTACAATGTAGACATATACTTAGCAACCCCTATAGTCAGCTCTCAAAATATGTGCTCCATACAACAAACTAGCCTGAAGTTGTTGTGAATTATTTTAGTGCATTTTATCTGCAAATACAATGATTATTAATGTGCAGGAATCACTTCAAATTTGATAGTATTCCATGGCATCACTGGCAGCCAGTGACATGCAGAAATCCAATTTATTTTAATGTTTTGGGTGAACAGAGAAGATTGGGATCTACACGTTGGCCTAAACTTTCAGCTGGGTTGAGGTCTGGCCTCTCTCTCTATGGGCTCAGTTTATGCTCACACCTTTGTGTGCCCTCAGAATGAATTTCTGGAGCAATTTAAACTGCTTGTCCCTCTAGCTACCTGATTTATGCCCATTAATAGGAATTTTGAGGTGTAAATACTCAGATCGGTACCCATAACTCAAATATTGGTGTAAAATTAGATGCATGTTAAACTCACAAAATGGATCCCATGTGTTTCAAAAAATCTGATTATAAGACATAAAGAGCACCTCCAGCCAGGATTATTGCAGCTGAGGCACTTCCTTTATCTGATGCCTTATCAAGCAATCAAGAAAGATAAGAGGATAATAGTACAATAAGAAAGAAATAGTACAATGTGACAGGGACAGAGACCAATTAAGACAGGGTGAAGCTGTCAGAACAGTGCAATAAGCAGACAAGGTCTTGAGAAGAAGTCAGATGGGGTACTGTGTAGAGAAAAAGATATATATCATAAACCATTTTTTCCAACAATTAAACAGTACTTTTTGAAAACTAAAAGACAAGGGTTCATCTGTTAATAATTGGATATTAAATGGACATAATTGTAAGAGCGATATACTGGTAAATTTTGTTATCATTATATCTTTAAATGTAGGGTCACAAGAGATGGCGGCCTTTTTACTAGGAAAGGGAATGTTGCTATCATCTGAGACATTCATACTCCAGTCTGAGAGAACCTTTACACACATTTAAAGCTGAGACAAACAAAGATATACACCTGAATGTTAGTCTGACCAATGAGGAAGCTAAGAAAGTGAATGTATGCATGGTTAGGTGACCACCCACCCCCCGAGTTCAAAGAACCCTTTGAAGCCAAACTGTCTGTTCCCAGGAAAGGGAGAGAAATACACTTCCCAGCATATCTATGTATTAACTAAACATGGAAATGCAAGTTAACACCTTTATTCCAAAGATATTGAGTAATAGCTTGTATACTCAAAACCCAGCTGCAGTGGCACAGCTGTAGTGCTTCAGTAAAGATGCTAACTACCCTGACAGGAGGGGTTCTCCGGTTGGCATAGGTACTCCACCTCCTCGAGATGTGGTAGCTAGGTTGACTGGCAAATTCTCCCTTCGACCTAGCACAGTCTACACCACGGGTTAGGTTGGTTTAACTGCGTCATTTGGGTGTGAATTTTTCACACCCCCGAGTGATATAGTTATACTGACCTAATTTCCTTATGTAGACTAGGCTGCAGCCCTGTCTAAAAAATGAAGGCTCACCAGAGCTCAGTAGTGGAGCAGGACAATAGAGCCCCCATTTGATTCCCTAGAGCTACAAAACCTGCAGTTAAACCATAGCTGACTGGTGAGGGAACCATTCTGATAGACCATGAGTGACTCAGACAGAAAGCTACAGATGGAAGTCGCTCATCTTCTGATTTCTTTTCTTACCTGTAACTCTCTACCTGTTTAGATTAACTTGCGCATAGTTAAGGCTACAAAGGCTTTAATACCAGGTATGTTGTTCTGATATGATTTTGTCTCTGTTGCTGGTACATCTTGCTTTTATAAGATCATGTGGTCTTGGACCTTATTTATGAAATCCATGAGTTAATTCCAGAATGGATCTTTTTCACCTAAATAAAGGAGGCTGTCCAGAACCTATCCCTGATTGGGATTCTCAATCAGAAGACCTGGACAAAAGGAGACAGTCCTATACAGGGCAAGTGGTATTATGCAGTTGGCATAATACATGGGAAACACATAATGACAATAGCTGAGAACAAAATTACAGGATCTAAAAGTAACATGTACCAAAAATTTCCACCTTCCACTTCTTCTGGCCTCTCAACACCCCCTTGTGTAGGTGATGCCCTAAATTCAATCTGTCACCTGGTTACCAAAATCTTCCTCATTTTGAAATGTTTTGCTATAGGATACATTTTAGAGTCTCCTCTCCATCACCTGCTCTATATCAAGTGGCACAGCAAGATCAGAGATAAGGCTATTCAAAACTGAACCCAACAACTGCCTCCATCAGTACTGGTTTGGTTTTCTAGTATTGACATATCAGAAGAATGGAAAACCAAAAAATTCCGAAGTGTAAGTACCAAGTATGCTGTTGCCCAGGAGACCTCCGCAGTGTACCAAAAAGCTTTGATGTAACAAGATTGCCAGAGGAGGGCATAAACTGAATATACAACCAGACCATCTTAAACGCTTTGCCAGAGATTAATCTGTGTGGCACTTGAATTGCAAAGTGGCCACGTACCTTTGGGATGATGATATAGCTGGCTTAACGCCACTTGTGCTCTGGCTCCTATCCTCAATGCAGGGAGAAGATGGCAGGACTAGATGCTTACCAATCTGGTCAATACAGAAGAGTGTTCATTTCTTCTAATAAGCATCATAGGGGTTCCTTTCACTTGTTTCTGATTTTCCACCAGATGGTGCTGTCCCTGCCGACTTCCTCATATGGCACTATCATTGCCACTTCCAAGAGAGGAGAAAACATTGTACCAGACCCACATACTGCAATATTTCCCCTGCTCCTAGTGGGTGACTGTTTATACAGGGAACACTAAAATTCTTTTCCTACCAGTTCTCCAGGCTCAAATTGCAGTGACCAGTAGAATGATGAGAGACGGGGTGCAGGGGATATGGGGTGCGAATGGGGGGGAAGGAGATGCGAGAAGACCAAAGGGTGGAGGAAACAGAGGGGACACACTTGTCTAAGGATGTTGGATTTTATATACATACTCACGTTTTATGTCTGAAACATTGACAGGTCGATCAGTTTGTTCCACAAGAAGCAGATGTTCCTTTGAATACAGGGTAACCAGATAATCTGGATCTGGGATACTGTCCACACCTGTGGCGAAACGATGATACAGGAACTGGTTTTAAACACCATTACCAATGAGCTCCTGTTGGCTTTGTTTAGACAGTTTCCCTGGCTGGTGTTGACAGGATAGAATCAGGTTTAAAACACATGCAATAGAGTAGGAAGGGGTTGGGTAAGTATCTAGGGCCAAATTTACTAGTGGTATAAGTAGGCCCAACTCCACTGCAGATGTGCTTTGATGTGGGCGGTAGACAGGACCTTATTTCAGAGCTACAGTGCTGTGTAGCAATGCAGAGGTACTTTCAGTTCCTAATGCAGAGAGTTAGTGAGGCTTAAAGTGGGTCTCTCATTGCTCAGCGGGAGCATTTCACAATCTGAAAAAAGATTACTCAGGGCTCCAATAGTTTGTTTTTTTTAATACTGTACATGAATACTGCTGCTTGCTCTACTGAAGTTGGAAGTGTTTGGATGGTTTGAAATTGGCACCCTGGCACTGGGTGATTGCATCAGGCACCAGCTATCTTACAGCCTACCAGTGACTCAGAGCGCGGCATGGCACTCCCTCAAGACTATGCTGGATGTGGCGAAGAGCTACACCACCCCACTAGGAACGCTGGGAAGCATTTTGCCTCTGGAAGGCAAAACACTTCCCTGAGTTCCTGGGCATCTCAGCCTCTCTGCGACTGCTTCCCCATCCATTCATGGGGTGCAGGTTACTGCCTCTGTGCAGCTGGTGAGCTCTAATAGATGACATATAGGGGGTAGGTAGCCCAGCCTCCTGCCCCCCCTTTCTCTTCCCAGATGTACACCCCTAGAAGTGTAGAGGCACAGCAGCCCCATCCGCTCCTGAGTGCTGGGGTTGCAATTTTGTGTGGTCCATGTAAAAGCAAGGCAAAGTGGGAGGAGAAGGGGAAGGCTTCTTCCACTCTTTCCTCTAACCCCTTTTGTGCATCCTCACAAGGGCCAGGCAGAGCGTGGCCCTAAATGACAGTTGTGCAGATCCCCAGAGAGAGAAATTAAGACCAACTAAAGTAAATCCATGAGAGAGAATTCAAATCTGAAGTACACCCGGAGCCCTTCTCCACTGTGTGTCCCTCTGTGCCCGGCAAGTGCATTAGGGTGCCAAATCCAGCTGCATCATGTCCTGAGAAGACAGGCAGTACTGACTTTCCTTATAGCAGAGCACTGTTGTGCTATCTTTGGTGATGTACTGTCCTTAGTTGTACCTAGAGTAAGTTTTCTCTGGGCATTCAGCACGTCTGTTCAATGGATTTTATGGTAAGGGATAAGGTTGAAGCAATCGTATTTTTGATTAGGGGACCAAAAATAACCAGAGTTAATTACTCTTTTAATGGCTTGAAGAAAGTGGTACATTCCAGCCTGTTGACCTAAAGTAGCTCAGAAGGGTAACCACCTTTGCTCTATTTTCTTTTCAGAGTACAGTAACAAAGTTTCATCTAATAAATCAGACAAAGCCTTTGCTGGCTGGAAGCATGCCAGCTGCTGTGTGCTTGCGGCTGCAAGGGGAATTTAATCTCCCCACTAAGGAGGGGTTTGCATGTGGGAATCTCTGAATTTCAAAAGGCATCAGCTTCAAGTGTTTGGACTGCTTCCCTCTGATAAATGAACTAACATATGCTACTCCAAGCCCTTGTTTCTAGCAAACCCTTGGAGACCCCAGTAGCATGTTAGTTCATCCAGTGTGAAATTTCAGTTATTTGAAGAGCTTGGCAGTTGTTTAATCTAAACACATTATTGATTTTTCTCTTCTTTTACTCGCCATGGACTGATTTTGCTGAATGTGGTGCAGTATCACAGATCACTTACCATGTGAGAAGGTAAAATGATATGATGAAAGGGCTGGACTGTGAATGGAAAATTCCAGGCACAACATGATCAACCTGCAGAACACAATGCTTGTTCCATTAGTGGCATAAAAAACGTTTTGTAAGCCAATAGAAAGGCTGAGAAATGACCTAATGAAAACAAAAGCTGACTCTAGCTATATCACCAGTGCAGCCTACATAGGGAATTGTGATCAAGCAGAACACTACTGTCCCAAATAATTGTTTAAAGCCATAAAGCTTGCAACTGTTCATTTTCTGCATATTTCTCCCACATCTCTGGAAAGGATGAAACAAATAGAGAAACAAATATCATCTAACTAGCAAACTTTGAACAATATCTTTTTTGAAATGCTTGAATAATGCAAGTGTGCTTTGAATGGTTCATTTGTAAAAATGTACAGTATGAAGTTACATTAAATAATGTGTGGCTTCAAAACCACAAGCCTTGGTCTTGTGTTTTGTAATTGTTCTCTTCAGATTCAGAGATCTGTGTATCCTGTGTTTTTTGTTTTTCACATAAGCTGGTAATACAGTTATTCACTTATATGTAGAAAGCCAGGTGCATAAAAGGGCAGACAGCTCTATAAAAATGTTATAATGCAAACTGGCAAAAACAAATGAATCATGAGTTAATTCTTGCAACACTAGCATTGTGCAAACTGCAACCCACATCTTATTTTCCAGTTTTTAAAAAAATATAGCGGCTGCCTCGTCATAGCAATCCAAAATTACAAGCCAAAATTGAAATAAACTCAGTCCCGGAACGAAGGCATTGAAATCAATGGATTTCCTGCCTACTGGGCCAATGAGGACATAATTATTCATAGGCTCTGGAAATAGGGTGCTGGGGGTGCTGCCACACTCTCTGGCTTGAAGTGGTTTTCATCATATACAGGGTTTACAGTTTGGTTCAAAGGCTCTCAGCACCCCTGCTCCTCTGCGCCAGCACAAATTGTTCAAGCACCGCTGTAATCCCATTACTTCAAACTCAGTGGATAAAAGAACAAGCAAGACTGGATGTCTTGGAGCCTGGATGCCCTCTACTAAAAGATATACTATAGCTCAAACAGATGTTATAGGCTTGATGCAGAAATTACTGGGAGAGGTTCTATGTCCTTTGTTGTGCAGGAAGTCAGACTAGAGGAGATAAATGTTCCCTTCTGGCCTTAAAATCATAAGCAATTACTATATTTGCAACACTTGAGCAGTAGGGCAGTGATGTTTCCTTAGGAGCACATCAGAACAGAGCCACCTTTGCCTCCAGATCGGCCCTGACACTGCATAAGATGTGTCGGTGTATGTATTTAGATCAGTTTATCCAGATACAGTAGAGTTGACTTGCAACTAAATTATAAATCCATGGTACACCCACATCTTGAATACTGTGTGCAGATCTGATCAACCCATATCAAAAAAGATATATTGGAATTGGAAAAGGTAGAGAAAAAAGCAACTAAAATTATTAGAGGTATGGAAAAGCTTCCATAGAGATTAATAAGATGGACACTTTGCTGCTTGGAAAAGAGACAACTAAGCGGGAATGTGATAGAAGTCTATAAAATTATGACTGCTGTGGAGAACATAAATAAAAAAGTTTTATTTACTCCTTTTCATAACACAAAAACTAGGGGTCACCAAATGAAATTAATAGGCAGCAGATTTAAAATGAAAAAAGGAAGTATTTCTTCACACAATACACAGGCAACCTGTGGAACTCCTTGACAGAGGATGTTGTGAAGGCTAAGACTATAAGGGGCTTCAAAAAAGAACTAGATAAATTCATGGAGGATAAGTCCATCAATGGCTGTTAGCCAGAATAGGCAGGGATTGCTGTTTGCCAGATGCTGGGAATAGCTGGTGGTATGGATCACTTGATGATTACCTATTCTATTCATTCCTTCTGAAACACCTGGTATTAGCCACTGTCAGAAGACAGCTTACTTGGCTAGATGGACCATTGGTCTGACCCAGTATGGCCATTCTTATGTTTTTATCCTGGCAAGAAAAGAGATTGTCACTACAAAGGGAAAAAACAACAACCTATAGAATGGCTTCTTGAAGGTATGCAATGTTCTTGCTTCTAGAAGAAGATAAAGGGTTTTGTCTTGTTAAAGCAATGAAAGTTCTATGGGAATTATGATGCTGGAAGGCTAGATCCCAGCTCTTGCCCAGGCTGCAGTCATTAGCTAAGAAATGACAACCTCATAGCTGGAGACCAGTCCAGGTCACTGTACGTTAGCTTTGCTCAAAATAGATGTTAGTCTTATGACAATTTATTTAGTGTGTAGACTCTATGCAAAACCTATAAGTTGCTCATGCATTAATATAACTTGTAATGGCTGTATTCTGTGGCATAAGAAACTGTAAGTTTTGCTCTATAACTTTGAAAATGTTTGCCCTGAACTTGTGAACTCTAGGCATGGGAATCATCCCCCTGCCCCATCAGTTGGACTACCAAAATCAAATGATCAGTACAAAGGACTGGTTAATGATCCTATCACACCTGGGAAATGCTATGTGCAAGGAAACTCATCCTGTGGGCTTGGAAGCTGAATGAAGGAAATAAAACACAGCCACAGCAAATTTTTCCACTTTTTTGGCTGTTTGAACTCTGAAGGGCCAGACACTCTAAACCAGAGGTCACCAAACTATGGTGTGCCCCCTTGGGGGGGGGGCATGGAGGAATGTTCAAGAAGGCATGGGATGGCATTCATGGGAGGCACGGAGGGAGCACCATCCAGCCCTGCTCTGCCCCGAGCTCTGCTCCAGGCCCAGGCACGGCCTCTGTCCCTGTCTTGGCTGCGGCCGTGGTGCCCAGCCCCTGGTTAAGCCTCAAGACGCGCTGCCCAGCCCCCCACCTCAGCCCCAGGTCGCGGCACCCAGCCACAGCATCTGGCCCCGACTGTGGCCCCACTCCCTGCCCCAGCTAGGGGGTAAGACGGGAGGGCATGGACAGAGGTAAGTAGGGGCACAGGGTAAAAAGTTTGGGGACCACTGCTCTAAACTGATGCCAGAGATCCACAGTGGCTGCCTCTGGGGCTCCCCTGACAGATACTTTGACAGATACTGACAGATCACTCTGTCACTCTTAGGATTTAGATGGTAACTCATTTGTGTGTATGTGTTTGCTTGCTTAAACTTGTAAATAACATGTTCCTTTTCCCTAATTGCTAATAGATAGTTTATTACAGGATTCGGGAAAGGCATTGTCTTTGGTGTAAGATCGAGGGTACCAATTGATCTGTGGCGAGTGACTGGTATCTTCGGACTGAAAGCAACTTGAATATGTTGTGCCTTTTTTTTTTTTTTTGGTGTAAGTGACCATTTATCACTAAGTCCAGTTTGGCTGGGTGGAAAGATAGACTGGAGAGTCTAAGGGGACTGTCTGTGACTCCAGCGTGAGACTGTTATAGTGATCCAGGAGTTCACATTTGTTACTGGCTTGGTAAAATCGAATTACAGAACATACCACCAACTTGAAGCTTCTGGCCTGTTTGTAACCGTCGGCCCGGAGGTAAGCACTCACGGTCATGAAGGGAAACAGCACACACCACAGAAATTAATGGGACCTCTATAACAGGATTCCAGCTAATTAATGTAGAACTTGCCTATCCTATGGTCCATGAGCTAACAAATTCTTAACAGGATTACATCAACAGAAATAAACATCTCCGACTATTACCTCAGCGTGAGTCAAATGGTGGGTGGATGTGTCTTTGGAAGCCTGAAGACAAGGCTGAAGGCAAAAAGGAGATGCCTTATAAAACACAATTAATTAAAGTGATTATGTCTCTAAAATTATTGCATCTTGGTGCATTTTGTATAACTGATGTAAAACCAAGGCATGGATTTATTGCAGGGAGTGGAATGAAGAATGAGAAATCGCTAATAGCTTTTATTAACCAGAAAGACCTAATATGTGAAAGTCTAGCACTGCTGTTAGTGTTAGGAAATCTAACATAATAATGGATGCCCTATGCCAATATTTTTTTACTGTAGCAGCAGAAGGGGGAGTTATCCACTAACTGAATCAGAAGATTAGGGTTAGAAGGGACATCAGGAGGTAATCTAGTATAACCCCCTGCTCAAAGCAGGACCAATCCCAACTAAATCATCCCAGCCAGGGCTTTGTCAAGATGGGCCTTAAAAACCTCAAAGGATGGAGATTCCACCACCTCCCTAGGAAACCCATGCTGGCACTTCACCACCCTCCTACTGAATAGTTCTTCCTAATATCCATCCTAGACCTCCACCACTGCAACTTGAGATCATGGCTCCTTGTTCTGTCATCTGCCACCACTGAGAACAGCTTAGCTTCATCCTCTTTGGAACCCCTCTTCAGGTAGTTGAAGGCTGCTATCAAATCCCCCCTCACTCTTCTCTTCTGCAGACTAAACGAGCCCAGTTCCTTTAGCCTCTCCTCATAAGTCATGTTCTCCAGCCCCCTAATCATTTTTGTTGCCCTCTGCTGGACTCTCACTTTGTCCACATCCTTCCTGTAGTGGAGGGACCAAAACCGGACACAATACTCCAGACGTGGCCTCACCAGTGCCAAATAGAGGGGAATAATAATTTCCCTTGATCTGCCGGCAATGCTCCTACTAATGCAGCCCAATATGCTGTTAGCCTTCTTGGCAACAAGGACACCCTATTGACTCATATCCAGCTTCTTGTCCACTGTAACCCCCCAAGTCCTTTTCTGCAGAACTGCTGCCTAGCCAGTCAGTCCCCAGTCTGTAGCAGCACATGGGATTCTTCTGTCCTAAGTGCAGGACACTGAACTTGTCCTTGTTGAACCTCATCAGATTTCTTTTGGCCCAATCCTCCAGTTTGTTTAGGTCCTTCTGTATCCTATCCCTACCTTCCAGGGTATCTACCACTCCCCCTAGCTTAGTGTCATCTGCAAACTTGCTGAGGGTGCAATCCACCCCATCCTCCAGATCATTAATGAAGATGTTGAACAAAACTGGCCCCAGGACCGACCCATGGGGCACTCCGCTTGTTACTGGCTGCCAACTAGACTTCGAGCCTTTGATCACTACTCACTGAGCATGATGATCTAGCCAGCTTTCTATCCAACTTATAGTTCATTCATCCAACCCATACTTCTGTAACTTGCTGACAAGAACACTGTGGGAGGCAATATCAAAAGCTTTGCTAAAGTCAAGGTATATCACATCCACCACTTTCCCCACATCCACAGAGCCAGTCATCTCATCATAGAAGACAATCAGTTTGATCAGGCATGACTTGCCTTGGTGAACCCATGCTGACTGTTCCTGATCACCTTCCTCCCTTCCAAGTGCTTTAAAATGGATTCTTTGAGAACCTACTCCATGATTTTTCTGGGGCCTGAGGTGAGGCTGACTGGTGTGTAGTTCCCCAGAATCTCCTTCTTCCCTTTTTTAAAGATGGGCACTATGTTTGCTTTTTTCCAGTTGTCCACGACCTCCCACAATCACCGTGAGTTTTCAAAGATAATGGCCAATGACTCTGCAATCACATCAGCCAACTCCCTCAGCACCCTTGGATGCATTGCATCTGACCCCATGGACTTGCGCATGTCCAGCTTTTCTAAATAGTCCTGAACCTGTTTTTACCCCTGAGGTCTGCTCACCTCCTCATCATACTGTGCTGCCCAGTGCAGTAGTCTGGGAGCTGACCTTGTCTGTGAAGCCAGAGGCAAAAAAAAGCATTGAGTACTTCAGCTTTTTCCACATCATCTGTCACTAGGTTGCTTCCCCCATTCAGTAAGGGGCCCACACTTTCCCTGACCACCTTCTTGTTACAAACATACCTGTAGAAACCTCTCTTGTTAGCCTTTACTTCCCTTGCTAGCTGCAGCTCCGGTTTTGCTTTGGCCTTCCTGATTTCACTCCTGCATGCTTGAGCAATATTTTTATACTCCTCTCCAGTCATCTGCCCAAGCTTCTACTTCTTGTAAGCTTCCTTTTTGTGTTAAAGCTCACAGAAGATTTATTTGTTAAGCCAAGCTGGTCGCCAGCCATATTTGCTATTCTTTCTGCACATCGGGATGGCTTGTTCCTGCATCCTCAATAAGATTTTTTTTAAATACAGCCAGCTCTCGTGGACTCCTCTCCCCCTCATATTAGCCTCCCAGGGGATCCTACCCATCAGTTCGCTGAGAGAGTCAAAGTCTGCTTTTCTGAAGTCCAGGGTCTGTATTCTGATGCTCTCCTTTCTTCCTTTTGTCAGGATCCTGAACTCGACTACCTCATGGTCACTGCTGCCAAGATTGCCACCCACTTCTATTTCCCCTACCAAATCTTCCCTGTTTGTGAGCAGTAAGTCAAGAGGTGCTCGGCCCCTAGTTGATTCCTTCAGCACTTGCACCATCTTCACTTGCAATCAAGATTCATTGCCAAATACAGCTACTGTAGGCAGTAAGCAGCATAATAATTGATTTTAGTCATAAGTGTCCTGATTATGCAAAATGCTTTTTTTTGCATTGGATGCGGAGGGTTGGGCATGGGAATGCTTTTATGGCCATGTAATTATCAATTATCTTATTGTAGCTCTCTTTTTTACACTAATTAAAGCATTTCAAATCCTATATTATGCCCTTTCTTCTGGCTAAACAATAAAAATGCTGATGTGTATTTTTATAAGCAAACCTTTTACTAAACAACCACGTACTCAAAACTGAGATTCAGGGGAGGAAGTGGAGCTCTGTAGTATCCAAAAACAACAATAAAATTAGAAAGACACTGGTCTTGCAGCATGGTATGAGAGGGTATAGAGGATGGGGGTAGAAGCGGAATATGGTGGTGCCACTCAGCTACATATCTCCTTCTTGGCTTCTGTGGCCAACTCAGATAGCAAAGATGCAATAGATAAATGCCTGGATAAGAAAAACAGGCTAAAGCTGAACCCAAGGATGAAAAGTGTTACTGAGCAGAAGAGAAAAACCCTTAGTGGAGCTAATTTGGACCACATTTTTCTATAAAGAATCTGTCCTGAGATTTTCAAAATATTGTAGAGACTGGGGAGGCTGCTAGGTTTATCTCTACTCCTTGATCACCAAGAAGCAGGACTAGAAAGAAATGGCTTCTACTAGTATTTGACTGAGGCTGGTGGAAAGGAACGTTAGGCTGTGTGCCTGTCTATGTTCCTCATGTCTGTTATTTATAACATCATGAAAGCTTTAAATCATCTGCCTGATGAGATGGGCCTGGCTTTTCCTCTCCATCCTCCTGTTGTAGATTTGTGCTTCATGTTTCCACAATATCTCGGCCTTATGTTAGCATTGGTAGATTCAGTCTTTCATCTCCCTTCTGCATTCTCTTTTCCAGTTGCTTATGCAACACCAGCTTCTCTTCCAAGTAGATCAGAAGCTCTGATTGCTACCTCAGCTTTTGCTTCAGTTCAGAAAATGCATCATCCTCTTGACATCATCTTTATGTTCATGAATGCTGTTTCTCCACATTTGCCCCCTCAAATCTTCAGTGGAAGGGTGTGGAGTTATTTCAGGTTGTTCATCAACACTTCATTTGATAAAATGGGTACTCTTTCAGTGTTAGTATGTCTAGTAGAAAAGGAGAGGAGATAACTGACAACTCAGGGCTAGTCTATCTTGTAAGTTTGGAATACGACTCTAGTTCACAGGAACTTCACACAGACATTGCAATTACCTACTACACAAATGAAAAATAAAGACCAGCCTGAAAATGGATGTGTGTGTGAAGATATCCAAACCATGGAATATCTAGCAAACTGCCACAGAATAGATGACAAACTTGGACAGCCACCTTTTATAGATTCCAAGGCCCAAAGGGACCACTGTGATCATCTCACCCAATCTCTTATACGACACAGGCCATAGAACTTCCCCAAAATAATTCCTAGAGCATAGCTATTAGAAAAACATCCAATATTGATTTTAAAAATTGTCAGAGATGGAGAATCTACCATGACCCTTGGTAAATTGTTCCAATGGCTAATTACCTTAACTGTCAGAAATTTATGCCTTATTGCCAGTTTGAATTTGTCTAGCTTCAACTTCCAGACACTAGATTATGTTATACCTTTCTCTGCCAGATTGCAGAGCCTATTATTAAATATTTGTTCCCTGTGTAGATACTTTAGACTATAATCAAGTCACACCTTAACCGTCTCTTATTCAATTAAATAAATTAAGCTCTTTGAGTCTACCACTGTAAGGCATGTTTTTCTCCTGGCTCTTCCTTGAACCCTCTCCAGTTTATCAACATCCTTCGCTTTTCAAGTTGCCATATGAAAGAAGTGCATGGGAGACGCTTCATTAAGTTGAGACCCTGGGAAAAACACAATGCATAGTGTCCTAAATCCCACTGATATAATAAGGAGAAAAGCATTTTTAGTATTTATGGCGCAAAGTAAAGATTATAGGTGTAAACTTGTGTTTCTGGCAGCACCCCTTGTGAAGTGGTATGACAAGCCATACATTTCTGGATGACTGTTCTGCCCCACCCCACACTCCCTATTAAAACTTACAAGTTATTATTTTGCTTTACTGCCTTCCTTAGAGCCACCTGATGAAAAGTGATTTATGTTTCTATCTTTCAAGGGAGGGGTTCTCATGTTCTAACTTGAGAAATCTTCCTATGGTAAATCATTGATAGGGATGTATTCCAATTGCCTGAAAGGTTATCAGCTCACTGGGAAAGTCATTTTTGTGGTTTTGTGTAATAGGTTGCCAAATACATTCTTTAAAAAATTTGAATACAACTATGACAGATCACACTTTGTGCTGAGAGCAGCCATTTAATATACCTGGATAACCAGCTTCACGTGTGCATTGTTCTGATTCTAAGTAAAAATATTAATTTGAGAGGCAAAGAAAGATGGTTTGAGTCAATTTCTAGGTCATCTCTCGATATAGCCCAAGAGATCAAAAGTAGACATTACAGTGCTTAATAAGCTAAGATTCTGCCCCCCAAGAAAGAAATTCATGCCAGACTTCCTCAGGAACTGAGGGCATGTCTCACAAGAATGGGCTTTTACAATGGCCGGAACTGCAGGCTCTGAAAACCTTTCCTAGTGGTTCTTTTAGAGTTCAAAACTCATTTTATCAAAAGGAACGTTCTTTCTTCTGTTCTTCAAGAATTGTGCCCAGGTCCAAGTGGAATAGGTTAATTTTCTTTGTTCTACAGAGGCTTTTATACCAGGCCCATTAACAGCGTAGTGAAGTGCCTTCCAACAATGCATTTCTTTCCAGCTATTACCAGCTTGTAGCACTGGGGAATATTTCTGCCAATCATTTCTCATTGTGCATATTTTCTCCAACTATAATATCACATGATATTAATTATTCCCTTTGAGATGGGAATTTAAAGCTGACCCAGGTGCAGTGACACATTTTACTTTACAAACTAATATACTGAGCATGAGGTCATTGTCTTTCCACCCACCATGACTCTTCAGACTGCCTCAGTGAAGCATAGGTTATCAAATTATTTCTTCTTCCAGCATTTCTAAGAATTATATTTAAAAAATTGAATCACAGAAACTATTCAGTAGGACACTCCTGGGATAGTGGAGTGTGATACCATTGGTACGTTGACAGTTCTAGTTTAGGCATTGTTGCAATCTTGACATGTACTGCACCACAGTACTACATATGCAGTCATCCCTTTACTTAGAATGGAGAATGCTGCAAAAAACATGGCAGATTAATAATTGTGCCTGAAGATACAGTAGATAAAGTGAACCCACAAGTTTCTCTGTAGGAGGTTGGCGTAGAGGACCCTCTGCTCAGGTCCTCTGTTCCCAAAAATCACTCACAGACTTCCGCTTCATGCTCCCACCGGTGCTTTTTATTTACACATTGTCACCCACCACCATCTACCAATACACAGTCCAGCTTAACAGCCTCAGGGGCCTCACTGTTTCCACCACTGCTCAAGGGAAGCTCACCCTCCCTGTTGTAGCTTCTCCCTTCTCTGGTGGTGGTGGTGGTTGTCCCTCTCTCCACTTCCTCCTATTGGCACTTCTCCCTTCTCTGGCTGTTTGCTACCCCCCTCCACGTCCTTCCTGGGAGCCTTTATAGTGGCTTGCTAACAAGACAGGCAGCTGCTCTCATTGGCCCACTCTGTGCAGGTTTACCCAGCTTGTTCCAATTCCCCTCAATTAGGGCTCCAGTGGCAGGGGCCTGACTTCGCTTGCTTTCTCCCAGCACCCTGTCACCCTTACCTATAAACACTGATGTGCCATTGATACTTATTTTGGCTGTGCTAATCCTATTTTTTGATCCGTATTACTCAATATTCTCTCCTGTTTGAGAAAATCCTTCGTTTCAAGGAGCCTTTGAAGTTGTGGCTATGTACTCCGTATGGGCCTGCTGTCAGCCCCTGTGCTACCACAGCTACACTGCTACTATCTATACTCATGCTAGCTCAATGACAGCTAACATGAGTATGTATATGTGAGCAGGGGAATCACACCCATAGCTCGTAGTGTAGACATAGCCAAAGACAGAGGAATTGGCTGGCAGAATGATTGCACCACTTTGCTCTGCCCCACCTCTAGGCAGACAGAGAGGCAGATCCTCAGCTAGGGCAAACCAGCATGAATTTAGGCTGATTTAAATCAACTGAGGATCTGGTATGTGGGAAAGGCTACCAGAGGAGATTTCAGGGGATGCAGTTTCTTCACCTTCCTGTAGGAACCCTGAACCCCACCTTCTGATAAAATAACCCATAGTCAGTGAAATGCAAAACTACATTTGACCACCTCCTCCCCTCAGCCCCCAATCTTTAAAAACAAGCTTAAACTTACCAAAAAGCTTCATTCAAAGCAGACTGCCTTTCCCATGGAAATCAATGGTCAAGATTTTCTGTCCATGTCTCCTAATCAGACTTTCTGTGATTTCACAGAGATATGGCTGCCTGCACAGAAAGAGTGTGCTTTTACTTAAAAAAATGTTATTGTTTAATGCCAGTCCCATTGTTATACAAAACTGCAGGATTCTGAAACGTTGGAAAAAACATCACTGGTGTTTTCCTTTAATACAGTAAACGGCCTCAGTCACTCATCTCGCTGACCACGACGGTTATTCAATCTACAAGGTTCATATAACTGTTTTTTCTTCAGCTTTTAAATGTCTCCTCCATGAGGTGATCTCAGGCATGGAAAGCTCACCCAGAAAGTCATCGCTAATTAGTTTGCAGTGTTGTTGTAGCTGTGTTGGGCCCAGGATATTAGAGAGACAAGGTTGTGAGGAAATATCTTTTTATTGGACCAGCTTCCGTTTGTGAGAAAGACGAACTTGCAAGCTTACACAGAGCTGAGACCTAAAGAAGAGCTCTGTGTAAGCTTGCAGGCTTGTCTCACCAAGAGAAGTTGGTCCAGGAAAAGATATCTCCTCCTAGAATCAGAAAAGATTAAGGTTGGAAGGGACCTCAAGAGGTCATCTAATCTAACCCCCTGCTCAAAGCAGGATCAACCCCAACTAAATCATCCCATCCATCCACCTTCTCTCTAATAGCTAAATATGAAAACTGGATTTCTCAAATTGATCAGTGTGAGACGTCTACTGGAACAGATGTGACATAGTGAAGTGCTCCACAGAGTCTCAAACTGATTCTACTACAGGAATTCTTCAGAAATATACTTTCAGCTGACACTCCCTTTGCAATTTTGCAATGTTGGCACTTGTATTGAGTGTCTTAAGATTTTAATGTTGTAACAACATTAAGCAATAATAACCTCTTAATCTATTACCGAATACTCCCCAAGTGTTACAAGGGAAGGAAAAAAAACCCACCACCATAAAGTACTGGAAGGAAAGTTACCCTAGTTCTTTTGAAAGGATTTTTTTTAACGTAACAGAAGCTGCTTATTGTGGAGGGCTGTTTTGCAATGGCAAGACATGCTCTGGCATGATCTCAGATGCTTGAATGGATAAACGCAATGAGCATGCTAGCAGCTTGCTGAGTTTGCGTTTATGAAAATAGTTGGAAATAAGAGAACAAAAGAAATGAGCCAGCACTAGCCGTGCTCTAAACTGGTAAAGTCACTCTGTTAACTAAGCAGTTAAGGTTGTGATTCATATTGACAGGGTAGAGTCATTAGGGCAATGTAGGCTCCTCCTATTGGTTTGACTCTGTAGCACATGATGTGAAATAGATTATCAGGAAAGCGCTGCTGCAGTGGTACCAACTATTTTCCATCAATGTCCTTTTGGCAGATGATCTTCAACTACATTCATACAAAACTGTAGATTTCCTTTACCGTTACATTGTAAAGAGACCTTGTGGGTCAAGCCACCATGGATCAGGTCTCATCTTAAGATAACATGCTACCTAATGGAGGTGAATAGTGTGTGCTCTTTTATTACTTCATAAACATTTTGAACTATTTTAAAGAATTGTACAACTTGTCCTCCAAAACAAAGGAAATTACATTTGATGATCTATTGTATAACCATTTCCATATTTAAAGAAAAATCAACTGACACAATATCTGTGCTTTCCTTCTCTCATAACCCTCACTTTTGTCCCTTCTTGGCTTTCTTAATTTCTCCACAGATTTATTTCACATCACAGAGCTAAGCAGATCTGTTAGAAAATGGAATTTAAAAATAATGAAGGGGAAGGTTCAAAGAGGCTCAGAGGGAACACTCATTTCATTACTACTGCTGCAGGATTCTTTATTTAACTAGGGCCAGATTCCTCCACCCTTGCTCACATTCAGTAGTACCTTTATAGCATAACTAATTCCATTACTTTCATTGGAGCTACTTCTGAAGTAAGCTCCTACAAAGCCCATGTAATGGTGGCAGAATCTGGCTCTTCAAAGTCTCCTATTTCTGTACTATAAAATAGCATGGAAATCTTAATACTTTGAGATGTAAAAGACCCAACTGACAGAATCTCCTTGCTTGCCAAGCGTAAGGCTAAAATCCCACAAGACAAGAAATATCAGATATTACATTTATACCAGTCTTTACATGTCTCCAAATTCAGATTTTGTTCATCTATTTGTCATTTGTCCCTGGGCACCTAAAACATAGTTAATTCCAAGAGAAACTTGAATTGAAATTCAGGTCCAATATATGTTAAAATATTAGTATATCTAAAATGTATTTTGGAGTTACAAGTATACCACTTTTGAGTTGTGTCCAAGGTTACTGGAGGCCTTTCATTAATACATTAAGACTCAGTGTTGAAGAATTAGCAGCTTTATTTAATATATTCAATTTGCTGAAGCCTGGAATTAAATTGAACTAATGGTCTATCTCAGAATGCCTTTGGTCTTATGTAAAACCAGAGATGGATGCTTTGGGGAAAAGTGTCACTTTCAGTTGTTCCAAAGACCTGGTCAAGAAAACAAGAAGGGGTGTTACAAGACATTACAGTCAGCTGTAGTTCAGGTTCCATTTCAGTGTTAATAACATATGCAGGTTTATAGAAGGAATTGTCTAACACATTATAGGGAATAGTATATAGAATAACAAGAGTCTAAGATCTTTAGGATGGGAACTCTTATTTACCATAGGTCTGTGGTTGCAGAAGTTGTATAGGAGGTCCCTGACTGGTTGAGGCCTCTAGGTATTACCACACTGTAAACAATAAATACTAGCGCCAGCATTTGTATTTTAGGTAGTAGTCATTAAAAAGATAACTTTCTCCTTAAAACAAATGCGGGACATAGAAGTAACCTGGAGGCATGTTACCTCCAGTCTTATGCCTGAGCAAACTCCATTCACTCTAAGTATAATTATTGGCCATGTTCAATAGCTTGCTTTCACTTGTTTCAATGTGGATCTGAGACACCGCTAATAAGACAGAATTGTTAGAGACTATAAGAGATTTCTGAGTCTTCCTTGACATGAGTGGAAACCTTAGTGAACTATGGGAATCTATAAAAAATAGGTATTTGCAGGAATGCTGGAACAATTTGTATAGTGGGGGTGCTGAGAGACATTGAACCAAACTGTAAATCCTGTATATGATGGAAACCACTTCAAGATAGGGGGTGCCCACAATCCCTGGTTCCAACACCTATAGATAGCTGTACTGTAGAACAAAGTAACTTTGATGCCTTGTGTATGTTACATCATAATAGCACAATATGTTATATTTAGAGAGATTCCTTCTCACTCATCACTGACTCCATCTAATGATTTTAAGGTGGACTTTCATAGAGTGGTAAATGGAGGACAGTGACATTAGACATGATTAAAAGTGAGCTATCTACACTACAAAAAAGGCATGTTAAGGAATTATGAATGGAAATCAGACCATTCCTAACCAACCTGTGCCTCATCCACATGCTATGCTAGTGAAACCTGTCTGAAATACATTTTAAGAAATGGTTTCCCAGCACAGTCATATCTGTCACTCAGATAGACTAGGTGGAATAAAAGGAGAATGCTCTGCTGGAAAATAACTGCAGAGATGTAGAAAACTAGCCTTTCTGATTTGAAAATAAAATCCCAATAGCTTTAAAAATCCACAAGTTTATTTTAAAACCACTATATTATGTAAGTAATACAAAAATAAACATTTCAAATGAAGATGATAAAATGACCAAGCTGCATTTATCTTCTGCCCTTGACATGTTGTTTTAGACAAGACAGGCATTATCGTAGTCTCTTAGCAATGATTTGTGAATGAAGTCTAGCAACCTGACAATTAGAGAATGGAAAGGAGGAGTTGGCAGTTATTAAACCAAGAAGAATTCCAGTCAAACCCATAAAACATGCAGGGATGATCTCATCAGGTGTAGTGATGTCACTTTTCATTTAGTCAGGGGTGTGCAGCATGAAGTACACAGAAAAAAACCCTTAATAACTGAGGTCCCTGTCCAAGGGAGGGCAAGGGAGGACACTGTCACATGATTCTCTCTGCAGCGATTTCTCTCATCATTTTGTCATGTGGAAGGTTAATGAAGAATTAATCTTTCATTCCTGAGCAAGATTATAAAGAAGCTAGTCAAAGGCTAACTACAAGTTCATCTAGTTTAAATTAATATCCAAGACTAGCAGACTCTAGATTCAGAACATGGGATGGAAACAACTTTAGTGGCACTGATGGATGATCTTCTGCTATCCATGGATGGTGGGCAGATATCCATTCTCATCGTCCTGAACTTCTCTTCAGCATTGACACTGTTAGCCATGAGATATTGCTGTCCTGGAGAGATGGTGGAGTTTAGGGATATGGGAGAGGCAGTGGTCTAGTGGCCAGCGTACTGGACTGGTACTCAGAGGACCTGGGTTTTATTCCCAGCTCTGTCACTGGTTTGCTGTGTGACCTTAAGACAAGTCATTTCATCCCCTTGTGCCTCAGTTTCCTCATATGTAAAAGTGCTTTGTGATCTGTGGATGAAAAGCACTATATAAGAGCTAGGCGGTATTTAAAAAGTTCCAGTCCTTCCTGGATGGATGCATTTAAAGAGTAATGATGGGAAATTAAAACTCCATCGCTAGAACTCTCCATTGTGCTGTCCATCAAAGACCAACCCTCTCTCCAGTCCAATTCCACTTCTGCATACAGCCACTAAGATGACAGGGACTCAAGTGCCAGCAATATGCAGATGACACAGAGTTCTATCTATCCTTCATCACATACACCTACACCAAGATGGCCCAGTGCCACCACATCCATCACATACACCAAGATGGCCCAGTGCATGGATGAGATCAGCTCCTGAGTGTAAGAACCGCTGTTGAAGCTGAACTCAAGCAAGACAGAGATGATGCTGGTGGGCAAAGGAAAGCATTCTGAAGAGTTTGCAGCCAGGGTGCGGTCTCCTTTTTTTGAAGGTGGTAGTAGTTTGGAGTGGTTCTTCCCTGTTTGCATCAGAGGGAGGCCACTCCACCAAGGGATTAGCACCAATAACAGTCTATAGCTAGACCTCTGGCTGGGGTAGGCAGCAACACAGTCAGGCTCAGCCTTCTGGGCGAGGCTGAGCAATATCAAGCAGTCTGTGGTCTGGCTCCCTGTCTGGTGTATACAGCAAACAGTCTGTGGCCTGGCCCCTGGCTGCGGCAGACAGCAAACAGTCAGGCTCAAGCCCTCTGGGTGGGACAGAGCAAAAGCAGTCTAGGGACCAGTGTCCTAGCAGGACAGACAGCAAACAAAGGTAAGCTGCCTGGCCTAAGGTAGGTAGGCTGCCACCCCAGGGATGGGGAGGGACCCCCCGAGGCCAGCCACAACCTAGAGGAGCTGCCCGTCGCTTGGGACCCGCTGGAGCTGCCTGAGCCCAGTGGGCTGGGGAACCCACTGGGGCCCTGTGACCTGGAGAAGCTGCCATCCACTGATGGCCCTGAGGAGTTCCTGGACCTGCCACCGGCCAATGGCGAGGGACTGGTGGGACTCCCTCTGGCCATCTACCCTGGGGAAGCTGAGGACGATCCCTGGCTCCAGGTACCCGGGTTTAGGGTGGGAGGAAGTAGCCCCGGGACAGCTGACTTGGGTCTGGCTGAGCTTGCGGTCGCACCAGTGTTGGCGCGTTGTGGCTGGAGCCCCGCTGACCCAGTGGCAGAGCCCCTTGCCACTGGTAGAGCCCTGGGCTGGGGCATAGTGGAGTCAGGTGGGCCTGCGTCCCCCCTCTCCCCTTTCCTAGCCACCCCGGGAGTGCTTGTCTTCTCTGGGCCCGCAACCACAGAGGATACCAAGCGTTGTGTATACAGACTTTGCCAGCCCTGCCCTGTCAGAGGGCCATGGGCTACAGACTTTTTGCTAGCCCTGCCCCATCTGGTGGCTGGGAGCTATAGACTCTTTGCCTGCCCTGCCCCACCTGGAGGCCGGGGGCTACAGACTCCTTTGCCTGCCCGCCCCATCAGGGGACCAGGCGCAGGCTTGAGCAGCAACCGAACCCACTAACTTTCCCCTTGTAGCAATGCGCTGTGGCCTTCCTCAGAGCCTGGGCCCGAGGAAGGACCGCGATGCCCTTACTGGGTGGATTCGCCAGCCTACTCTCCCCTTTTTCCTCCACCTATCCCTCCCTGCCCCACTCACAAGGAGCTTCTCTCCCCCACATAGGTTATCATAAACACCTCTTCACTCTATGCTAGCTTCCCTTGAAATATTGAGTCAAGTTCATGTTCTCAGTCGTTATCAAGATACTCAGTATCCTGTCCCTTGCATATCTAAAATATCACTTGAAGCCCTGGGATGGAGACTGTGGTTGCCAATGACGCAATGGAGCTTTCCACCGCCAAGATAAACTTCATGTTTAGGAGACAGAGCTTTATCAGGAACGAGTCCAAAACTGGGGAACAAAGTCCCACAGAGACTTGCAACCTTAATAATTTGTTGTTAATGTAGTTTTTGTGTGTGTAATTAAAATATTGATCATTGTCCTGACTGTTCAATTGTTCAAGACAAAAACCTATTCCTGTATTCTGTCAGATTTATAAATGAAGACAAACTGTGTCTATTGCATTTTGTAACAAGCCTGCCTGTCTTTATAAACATGTGAAACGGCACAGTGCACAGAAATAAAAATAAAATTAAAACTGATGTTGTATGAGTTGCTGTTAGAAGAAATATAAGGGCCTGATTCCAGAAAAAATGTATCCAACAGTGCAAGAAAGATCTGGGGCAGAAGATGTTTTCAAAAATATTTTGTTTCTTTGCATTGGCTTTTTTGACGGAAAAAGCAGCAGCCCTACTAAGTGAAAGAGTTAATTCTCTCTATTTCTCTTTTCACAGTCACCAGTCTGAAGATTTGATATATGATTGACCACCATTAAAAACAAATGTAAAGCTTGCCATCTGCCACCTCTAGAGTGTAATTTTATAATCTCTAGTTCTACTAACCCATCTATATTATATATTATCGCATACAGGCTCCCTGGTCCTTTCGCAAAGGGCTACAAAGTACTTAGTGCTCTGAACAGCCATTTTGACAAAAATGTTTGTATTCACACTGAGAAGGTTTAGGCACAGAAAGTAAGGCACATTCCTCGAGATCTTTACCCTCCTTAAAGATTAAAAATACAATAGACTGAAAGAGTCCAGGAGTCAACTGTACTCCAGGGAGTAATCACAATATTTCTGTAAATCTAGGCTGATTTGATTTTTGAATCATTTATAAAACCTTAATAGAAATATTTGAAATACTTTCCAGTCACCTTTATAACATGGTCTTATTCTCCATCAGCTTTTGCTTTTGACTGAAACCCCCCCTAAACGGAGTGTGTTCATGTTCACACCGTCCAATTTTTGTTATTCAGTGCACTAATTAAGTGTCAGAGACCGTTCATGACTTGTCCTCACGCTGACTATCATGTCTCATTCACGATTGAGATGTCAGCTCCTGCCTCTGATGGGCCCATGATCGTAGAATCATAGAAGTGTAGGACTGGAAGGGGCTTTGAGAAGTCTTCTAGCCCAGTTCCCTTCACTCAAGGCAGGACTGAGTATTATCTAGACCTGGGTTGTCCAACCTACGGCCCGCGGGCCAGAGTCCGACCCACCGAAGGCTGCTATCTGGCCCCACCAGGGCAAAGGAGCAGCTCCTCCACTCCTGAGCTGGCTGAGCACAGCCGTAGCCCCTCCCTTCCAGCCCCGAGCCGGCAGGGCGTAGAAGCAGCCCCTCCCCTCCAGCCCCAGTGCCAGCCAACCGGGTGCAGCAGCAGCCCCCGCCCCAACCCCAAGGTGGCAGGGTGCATCAACAACCCCGCCAGCTGGCCGAGTGCAGCAGCAGCCCCTCCCTTTTAGCCCCGAGCCGGCTGAGCACAGCAGCAGACCCTCCCCTCCATCCCCGAGCCAGCGAGGTGCAGCAGCAGCCTTCCCCCTCCAGCCAGCCAGGTGGAGGACTAGCCCCTCCCCTCCAGCCCCTTCAAGCTATTACTTCAAATAAAATAACTTCAAATAAAATAACCCTTCAAGTGTTATATTAGTAATGTTCATGCATACTGAATGTACAAATATAAGTGTCTGTTCTTTTGTGATGGGACAATATTGTCTCGCATCTTTGATTGGAACTTTCATTTTCAGCCTAAATTCAAGATATATTTTGCACTGCACCAGTAGGCTTTGCCTTCCAGTTATGGGAAAGGACAAATCAAAAGTTAAGAGCTAAATGAAAATCTGCCGGGAGTGAATTTCATCTTCACACATTAATAGTTACCACCTCATCTTTGAAAACAATATTTTTCTTTGAAATGAGACAAATACCCCATAAAAATAAATATGAAGATTCATTTGACTGAAAACCATGAAGTCACTACAATGATATTTACAAGGCACTCATTACTCATATTTTGGTAAATATTTGTATGAGTGAAGTTTGTTTGCAAAAAGAGAAAATACCCATAAATATTCATTCAAATATGTCTCTGCATGAGCAACTGGGGAGAAGGTGTTCACCATACTACAGTGGCCATAATAAAAGTTCTTTGAAAGACTTAAAAGAGCCAAAACACTACTGTGTGATTTAGGGTTCGACTTTTTTATTTTCTGTCAAGGTTCAGAAGCTGGGATTCATAAATTAACTTTTTCATTTTGATCCAAGTTGAGAGCACATCATTGTCTTTAGCAAAGTTTCAACCCTTTGAGCCTGATCCAAAAGCCTTTGAAGTAAATGGAAAGCCTCCACGTATTTAGCAACATTCAGGGCACTTGTGAAACACTGGTATCTGCACTAGTAATTAAATGCAGACACTGCATTTAATAATCTGATGTTTTTTGTTAATAAGCAAGACATAATTAGACTTGCCCTTTACCCGTTTACCCCCAGCCCACTGCATGAGTGCCAAGCACACTTAACTTCCTCACATTTATAGTTTTATTTTGGCTGACATTGAAAGAGTCCTTTGAAATAATTTGGCATTTCCACATCCCGACGGTTATTCATACTCTCTCTTAAGAGTTTAAGTGCTTCTAGTGCAATAGCCAGGAGGGAACTACGAGGAGCTGGAATTGTTCTCGATCTGACCTCTTACAAATGAATGGAGGGGCAGGTTTGCAGCTCCTCAGAGGGGGATTGAGGGACATTCCAGGGGACGGCCTTGGGCTATGTAGACACTGCAGCTGGGAGTGAGCCTCCCAGCCAGGCTAGACAGACTCACACTAATTGGACTTGAGCTAGCGCATGAAAAATAGCAGTATGGATATTGCACTGGGGCTGGAGCTTGGGCTCTGAAACCCTAGGGGGTTGGGAGCTTGAGAGCTTGAGTTCCAGACTGAGCTGCAATTTTCCCACTGCTATTTTTAGTGTGCTAGGGTGAGTCTGTCTACCCAGGCTGGGGCGCTGGCTCCCAGCTGCAAAGTAGCCATACCAAGGCCAGGAAGCATTGGTGCATGCCTCTTAGCTAGCACACCGCTTGGTACACCCACTTCCCCTCATTCAGCTTTCTTGTGGGCCTGACAGGAATAATCAGTGTAAGGAAGATGGGGTAGAATTGCTGCGGGTGTGGGCAAACAGAATATAGGGGCAAATGGATGCTTCTTTGCAGCGTTAATTTGAGCATGTTTTAGGGGCAAGAAAGAAGAGGGAAAACATTTGATGCTATAGGGACAGGTTCTTGGGTCTATTTTTCCATATGCCACTGTGTACAAACAACTTTTTCACCATATTCCACCTTTTAGGGGCCAAAGGGCTATTAACCAAAAATTAAACACATCATTGTTTACGCTCACACATTTTCTGCCTAAAATTAGAGATAGATTGGTGACAGTGGGAAGGTCACTTAAATCTAGCCCAGATTCATAGAATCATAGAATATTAGGCTTGGAAGGGACCTCAGGAGGTCATCTAGTCCAACCCCCTGCTCAAAGCAGGACCAACCCCAACTAAATCACCCCAGCCAGGGATTCATTTCTGTGGATTGTGAACCTTGAGATCCTACCAGCTCCAGCAGCCATAGAGCTTGCTTTATCTTTGGAGGGGGCCATTACTTCTTGGTAGTGGCTGGTGAAGTGCCAATAGGGCCCTAAAGGCTCTCAGACTTCTGTTTATGGGAATGACATCAGAGAAACTCCTTGATCAGGATCAAGGAGTCCCTCCTGAAGTCTTGATGTAAGGTGGCGGGTTCTTCCCTGGCTGATAGAAATCATCCAGGGAAGAACTGGAAAGGGGTCACGTCTAAACTACCTCTGACTTGGCTCTGAAATAGCTCTAACTCATCAGATGATGTGGGGCATGCAGCCTCAAAGATTTCTACCAACCATCCATCCCCCAAAACAGCAATCAGAATAATGAAAAAGAAAGGGACCCCAGAAGATCCCTACTGGTTCACAGTGCATATATTATATGTGTTTGACTATTGACCATTGGCCATGCAGAAGTGAACAGTTAATAGGCTGTGAAGCTGCACTATAACTGTGTTGTATATTTATCATCAGAAAGTTTAACAATTGTGCATGTTTTATAAACATGACTAAGCAGTTAACCATTGACCAATAAGATGAATAAACATCATAAAGTTTGTTCTTAGTGATGGTGTAATGTGCAATCAGCCTGTTTTGATTCATGTTGCTAGGAACACAGGAGTGGGCCATTTAGCCCAGGGCTCTGTCTCTGACAGTGGGTGAAATCCTAGTCTCATTGAAGCCAATGGCAAACCTTTTGGTGATTGCAGTGGGATCAATATAATCACCCTACGTCCAATAGCAGATGATTCAGAGAAAAGTGTGAGAAACCTCAAGGTAGAATAATCTGCCCATAGGAAAAGTTTCTTCTGAACTCCCAACAGTTAATAGTTGACTAGGAAGCAGGAGGGTTATATCCCTTATATATTGTTATCCTTCCCACTGTAACTTTGGCAACACTTGTATAGCTGGTCATGCAAATAAAGTTTCATTGAATTGAATTGAATTGAATTGAATAGGGAAGGAAAAGTCTGAGTGCATTTTTTTAGAGGGTGAGGTGTGCTTTTGTCAATTTTGGCTGGTCAGTTTACTTACATAGTGTGATATTTCAAAATAAAAAATATCTTCAAAAACAAAACCAATTTTGATAAGAAATTCTGCAGAATGGTGAGGGGGGAGACGACAATTCTTTAAAAACTTCAATTTTTTTGTAAGGAACTCTTTTGATTTTTCAACCAGTTCTAGTGGAGCATGAAGATTCAGTCCCTTGGAAATTTTGTCCTTGATTCAAAGGGATGAGATCAAGCATCCATTGACCTTCTAAGGTCAATAAAGGCAATCTAATTAACTAAATTTAATTGCAATAGGCTGGATTGCATTTTTCAAGACCATTTCTAGCCTAGATGTATAGCGCTTTTCAAATGTACAAGTAAAAAATTGTAATGAGTCAAGTCATCAATATGCAATAGTGCTGCATCCTGGCAATAATCAAAGACTATTTTATTGACTAAGATTAAAAGAAAATCATTTCACTTCTTGGTGTAATTTTCTATGTGCTTCTTACCTGAGGTACCAAACTTGGTCATGGAGGAGTCAAAGTAACTACAGCATTAGGGTTTATAGTACCATGATCTAGTCTGTAATTGGAAACCCTTCAGGCACTAGACAATCTGCAACATCAGAATGTATGGATCAGCTCATTGAAAAACTAGGGTATCCACTATCTGGAACAGTTCCACTGTGTGAAACTTCATGGACACTATAGTTGAGGTGAAGAGTGAGTGTTCAAAAAATCTTGATGTTAAAATGTCCATTATATGGATGAAGAAACTCAGACCCAGAAAGTTTCCGTGACTTTCTCAGTGTCACACAGTGAACTGAGACAGAAATCACCTTCCCTACTTCAACCATTGGAGACCTTTCCCCACCACCGCAACTGTCACTGCTGAAAGAAATAATGGTTATTGCATTTCCCCAAGAATTCTGGGTCTCAAGTTTTTGCTTGTCTTGCTCATGCTTAGGGCAAACTCTGACATCTCTAAATAAAGCATAGCTAGACACAAAATTACAAATCTTTTTAGTTTACTTTAAATCAAACTCTGAAGCTATGGAAAGCAAATTTTAAATATGAACCACTTTTTATCATGGCCCTGAAAAATGATGCCAGCAACTATTTGTCATTCAGCATTTGTGAATGTGCTGATCTCTAATCAGATACTAATCTGTTTCTTTACTGTTTTTTGGTTTTGTTTTAAATCACAATAAATTCAATTCCATCTCATGATGGCTGTGCTGATTAAAATGCTTTTTGTTTCCTTTTTCCATCTACAATAGCCTGCTTCAACAACTAGCTGCAGAAGGCAAGAACTCGCAAGTGAATTTCAAGTCATTTTGGGATTTGTGCTGCCTAGCAGTCAATATAACACAGAGACACAACTACATTATCACTTCCTTCACACAACACAGCTTTGTTGGAAGCCAAAGCAGTAATCTGACATAACTGACTATATTCATAGCCCTCCTGGGTGCTGATACAGAATGTTCTCACACAGAAAACTGATTCCATTTTCTTTTGTTAGCTGTGAGACTTTCTATTCCTGACCAGTGCCTTAATCCCCAAGCTCTTTTTATGAACATCTGTTTCAGGACAGCATGGATTATCCTTAGAATGGAAAGCTTACTGCTCTAAAGAAAAAATAGCCATATTATATTACCACATGTGCCACTGAGTATAATTTAAAGGACAAACACTGTATTAACTGTCTGTCATAAGGGTGCAAGTTGAGGCTAATTTATAAGGCTCCAACTAAGAAATACAATATCAGAGAGAAACACTGTTCACAAAGTAAATGATCAAATACAAACCTAAGCCATGATCCTGAAAAGCATGTAAGCCATTAACAGCCATGGAATTACCTAAAATTTGGCACCCATTTAAGTGCTTGCAACTGTAAGGAATGACACTGAATCCAAGCTATCAAAGGTAATTTGGCTATAAGCTAATTAATACTTGTCAGCATGCAGGGCAAGCACTACAATCACTGCATAAACTTCTCCTCAACTGGTTTTGCACAGTTTTTGGGCCTCATCCAAAGTGCACTAAGGTCAAGTGGGAGTCTTTCCATTGACTTCAATGGGGCTTCCAATCAGGCCTTTTGCTACTCTTTATTTAGGCTTGGTCTACACTTACCTTGGCGATTCGGCGGCAGTCAACGGGAGTTACTCAAAGTACGCAAAAAACTTATATAACTCCCGTTGACTTCCGTGCTTCTCTTCTGCACACCGTCTTCACTGCACTGCGCCTATGGGAATGCATTCCCGTTGATGCAGCGCTACGCTGCTTGAGGAGGTGGTTTTAGTACGTTGACTTCTGGATCGACTGAGCGGGTCTTCACTGACCGCTCAGTCGATCCAGATAAGTCGATCTGATGGTGGCAACTTTGCCGCCGTCAGTGTAGACAGCCCTACAGACATTTTTATATTACTCATTGCCATGATAACTCACTCCCACAAAGTGGCCATTTTGAGCCTTAATGGGAAATAATTTCCAATGCAGTAACAAATGTAATTAGAATGGCTAACAAGTATAAAATCCACATTTCATGGTGAACTCTGCCCCATGGCAAGAACCCAGGGAAATTTTAAAACAAAACTTTATTGAGGTGGGGATGACTAGGGAAAGGTTTAGTCCATGCTAGTAAGCCAAAGCTCCACAAAAACAACGAGAGTCCTGTAGCACTTTAAAGACTAAAAATTTAATTTTTGTAGGCATAAGCTTTCATGGGCTGCAACCCACTTCATCAGATGCAAGAAATAGAAATCAAATGGCAGGTATATATATATACATCCAAGTTTAACTCAGGTACATACCCCTGCAACACACCCCATTGCCAGCTCGGCTCCCACATCAACTCTAGTGACACCATCACAGGCCCTAACCACATCAGCCACACCATAAGGAACTCATTCACCTGCACATCAACTAATGTAATATATGCCATCATGTGCTAGCAATGTGCCATGTACATCGGCCAAACCAGACTGTCACTACGCAAAAGAATAAATGGACACAAATCAGACATAAAAAATAGAAACATCCATAAACCAGTCGGAGAGCACTTCAACCTCCCAGGACACTCTGTAAATGACTTGAAAGTTGCCATACTTTTACAAAAAAACTTCAAAAACAGACTTCAAAGAGAAACTGCTGAGCTTGAACTGATCTGCAAACTTGACACTATCAAACTGGGTTTAAACAGGGACTTGGAATGGCTATCTCATTACAAGTAATTCTCACCTCCTAATCAATGGTTGTGAATAGGTGTTAACTACTTCCCCATTGTTGGCAGCCAGAAAAATGTATCAGGCTCAGGATTCTTAACACTAGCCCTTGACTTTTAAAAATTCCTCCTGCACTTGCAACGTGCACCTGCCCTTTCTACTGCCCACAGAATAGTCTTTAGTCCTTTATCCCTTACACAGAGGAACCCAGGCAGATCATTTAAAATGGCAATGAGAGTCAATCATAAAGCAAGAGTGACAGGATGTGGCTGTTAAGCCAGAAAGAAGACTGTCAAGGTTTCACCTGGTGTTAAGGGAAGGTAGCCTCATAATTTGACTCTACTGTTTTTAATTTAGTTTGCAAAATCTACACAATTCTTCATATCGTTGCTCCACCACCACATTCCATTTTTAGAAATAACTTCAGTAACCCTCTCTCCCACATCATCTTCATCATCAAGGCAATCCCAAAGAGACATAGTCTCCTTCCTGACTGAACCCCAGATCTATAGCAAGGTCCTTAAAATAATCTGGCTGGATGTTCATTCTGTGTCTATTGCTGGCAATATTATTGTGCTACCAAAGCTTTCGGTGACCTCATGATCACCGGCCATGTAGAGGAATTCCTTGGTAAACACAATTTGTAATTTGTTCATCTTCCATCCTAATAATATGTCCATGCCAAGAAAGCCACTGAAACTGAACCAGTGTTGTTGACCAATGAAAAATAAAAATGAAACTTTGACTCCCCCCATGCACCTGAGTAACTCTACAACAACAAACAAATGTGAGTGTGGGAGTTGTGTAATAGAGGAAAGAAAATAAGGCTAAATGCTAGCATCAGGATTTAGTCCTTTATTTCAGTTTCAAGCATCTAAGAGTTATAAATATAATGTTAAATACTAAAAAACAAAAACAAATACACACACCCAAAAAACAAAAACAAAAAACCAAACCCAACTATATCATTTAAAAATTCCTCATGTGCCCCCTTTAGCTAGTAGTGGCACTCAATTAGCATCAGATACCGTAAGCAGTAAAATAGTTATCCTAGAGGGATGTGTCTATGTCCCCTTTCTGAGTAAGTTCCAACTTTTTTCCAAGGAGATGTGGCTCAATATCCAAAGTTTTGTTTTGTTAATGATATTTTATTGCCAGGGAGTTAGAGTGCTTGCCTTATAAGCGGTCAGTAATATATCTTGGAACAACACATATGGCCATACAACTAAGCACTGGAAACACAGAAATAAACATTCTAAGAATGCTCAAATAGCCACATGATACCAGGCTCACAGTATGGTAACAGGTCGTGTCACCAGCATTTGACAATGCAAGTTCCTAATGATACTTAGCCAACTATTTTATAAATCATCTATTATTATAATATTTTATTGATTTTCAAGGCTTTCTGTGTCATCTTTAGTCAACTGCATCCCTATCCAAAGAGCTTTAAAATAAAGGAATCATATGATCAGAAGTGATCCCTGGCCATGGATACATGTGACTTTTAACATAACCCTTAATCCAGGGCACATGATTATTACATACATATTTAAAATACCAAGAAAGAAAAATGACTTGAACAGATCATTCTTTTACTCCTTTAGCCTCTAACCTCTAGTGATGAATTAGACAATATTTTATAAATAATTTTTACAGATTTTATAGGTCCATTCTTAAAAGACCCAGAACTCTCCTTGGATTTGGGATGAATCACGCAATTTGCAAATGCTTTTCTGCCTAAAATTTCTTTGATGACTTAATCCAGCCCACCCGCAAAGCAGCTATTGAACTGGAATGTCCAAGGTATTTTAGAGAGACAAAGTTTGTGAGGTAATATCTTTTATTGGAAGAGCTTCTCTTGGTGAAAGAGGTATGCTTTTGAGCTACACAGAGCTCTTCTTTAGGTCATTCACCAACAGAAGTTGGATGAATAAAAGGTATTACCTGACCCACCTTGTCTCTTTAATATCTTGGGACTAACATGACTACAACAACACTGCGAACAAAGTATCACAGAGCTTTTCTAATGAAACAACAAAAAATAATTGACATGTACATGGATTGCCTTATAGTAAAGAATATCATTTGTATTAAAAAGTGAAATTGGTCAAGCACAGCATCAGTCTTTATTAAAGACTCCATAACGACCTTTTGGGAAAAAGTGTCTGAGGCTATGTCCACATTGCCGGCAAAATTCGCAGAGTAGCTTGCATATCTCCCGTCGACTTCCTAACTTCTATTTATCGTGACGTCCCCACTATGCTGTGCAGACAGGAAATGCCCTCCAGTCGACACAGCGTTACTCTTTTTGGTGGGGGTGGATTAGCGGCGTCGACTTCCGAATCGATTGAGCGGGTGTCCAGTGCCCCTCAATCGATCCCCCAGAATTGATCCGGTGGCACCGTCAATATAGACATAGGCTGAGAGATTAACAATGAGCACTAAGGTGCAGCTGCTCCTGAAGACACTTGAGACATCCACTCCTCAACCAGTGAAAGCAAAGTGACATTACAGCAGCAGCAAGGAGTGCCTATGTGGTTAGAACTGGAAGTCTGCTACAACAGAGCATACCTGCTGGGACCTCAGTCTTACCATCTTGCTAGCACCCAGTGAAATTACTATGGGCACAATATGAGTGAAGAACAGGGAGAAAGAATCCTACAAAATAAAATCCTTCCATTACATAGTGTCCTATAGCTCTGCAATCTGGATTAACTGCATTTGCCAGCAGACAAAGTCAACTCATTCTTGTGACAGTACCTTTCTTGAGAACTTGTAGTCAGGACCAGAATGGATCAGTCCAGAGCATTGCAAGTGTATACTTCTTCTCTCTGTGGGTAAGCATATTCTCCCTGCAGTATTCTCCATCCCAGCAGACTTAGAGAGCTTGGGCAGCAGTATATTATGTTGCAGACTCTCAAACTGATCTTGTTGATGTTTTTTCTACATGTTTCATACACTGCTAAAGCCTATCCCAGCTAGCACATACCCAGCACTCACTAATATTCAATTTGTACATTGTACTAATCTAATTACTTCACATCCTGTCCTAAACCATTGGGCTACTAGCTTTCAGTGGTAGGTGAATGGATTCAATCTGCCAATCAGTTGGCATCTAGATATTGTGCTGATGGATGCTGCTTCAGATAATGCACACACACGAACGAACACGGAAAAGAAATTGAAAGAGAGAGAGAACATTTACAACATGCTACACTTCCTTTGGATGAAAGTCGGCTGAATGTGATGATATGTGCACTGTTTTCTTAAATATGCAGCAGAAAGCCAGAGGGGCTGGGGAAGGCTTTGGGCAGATGCTCTTTACTAAACCAGAGTAGCTTTACAGATACATTTCTTTGATGAAATAATTTTTCCTTATTCTAGTAAAGTTCCTTGCTCAGTAGTAGAAGAAAGTGACTCCTTCAATTCTTCACCATTATCACAGCACTCTATAAATTTAAGCTGTCATTAATTGAATATAAAAAAGTTTTTTTTGTCTGCCATTTGTGTTTGTTACTTAAATCAAGTTTCTCTGTACAACAACACACAGCATTGCCAATGCAATTTTATCACAAGACTCATCATATTTATGCTTTTTTCTTAGAGATCCAGCTCCTGGAATCATGTTAATACCTGAGAATTGCAGTTTTCTTTCTTTCTTTCTTTCTTTCTTTCTTTCTTTCTTTCTTTCTTTCTCTTTCTTTCTAGAAGGTTCTAGTTGCAGAGAAAAACTTTGAAACTTAAACACTAAAAGCTCACAAACCAAAAGGCAAATAAAAAGGAACACGAAATGTATTCTTTATTAAAAATCTCATGATTTTTAAGCCAATCTCATGACTGTTTGGGGCCTGACTCATGATTTTTAATGTTTGGGTTGGCAGTGCTGAGCACATAATTCTTTAGGAAGCAGACAAGCAAGTCAAAATATTTCACTTTAAGACCAAGGTTGCTGTGCAATAGGCCCTAACCGTCATCCCTTCCCTCCTCCCCACAACACATGCACATTAATTAGAGCTACAGTTTAGGAAACTAATCTTCCTTTGTGGCAGTAGCATTTCTATAGTTAACTTGTTCTAGTGCAAGTTCTTTAATATATAAGAGTGAGCTGGCAGAAAATATAGCAAGTTAAAGTATCTGAGCAGAGAACAATATTCTAATTTCCTTCAACAGCTTTTAGATTTAAACCTATTTTTAAAAAGAGTTTGTGGAGGTGCCCAGCACTCACAGCAACACAATAAGCTGTTAAATTAAAAACTCCTCCTAAACAACACATGAAACAGAAGGCTAGGTTTAGAAAAGAAATTGGTCATGATCAAGAACTTGCTGTCTTTCTGGGACATGAATGGAAGCAAAATGTGCATTAATTGGACAAAATGGGACTATGAATGGCACATGAATGCCCTGATCCTATTAGCTGATGCAAATAGGTGTCAAATAACTTGGTAGGTAATTAACTTTCTAGTGTAAGTTAAAATTAGCCCACCCTTTTCCAATCTGAATTTGGGCAATCACTATCTATCAAAAATGTGATGGCCAGTTGTTGTTGCTGTTAAAGTAGTGGTCTGTGGTATGCATTGAGTTTAAGAATATATTAATGGCCATATTGGGTCAGACCAGTGGTCCATCTAGCTCGGTATCCTGTCTTCCAACAGTGGTTTGTGCCAGATGCTTCAGAGGGAATGAACCGAACAGGACAATTATCAACTGATCTATCCAGTTGTCCAGTCCCCACTTCTGGCAGTCAGAGTCTTAGGGACATCCAGAGCATGGGGTTGCATCCCTGACCATCTTGGCTAGTAGCCATTGATGGACCTGTTCACCATCAACTCTTCTAATTATTTTTTGAACCCAGTTATACTCACAACATCCCCTGGCAATGACTTCCACAAGATGGCTGTGCGTTGTGTAAAGAAGTACTTCTTTTTGTTTGTTTTAAACCTGCTGACTATACATTTAATTGGGTGATCGCTGGTTCTTGTGTTATGTGAAGGGATAAATAAGACCTCCTTATTCACTTTCTCCACACCATTCATGATTTTATAGACTTCTATCATAATCCCCTTAATCACCTCTTTTCCAAGATGACCTGTCCCAGGCTTCTTAATCTCTCCTCATATGGAAGCTGTTCCATACCCCTATTCATTTTTGTTGCCCTTCTCTGTACTTTTTCCAATTCTGAGATGGGGCAACCAGAACTGCATGAAGTATTCAAGGTGTGGACATACTATGGATTTATACAGTGGCATTATGATATTTACTCTCATATTATCTATCTCTTTCCTAATGGTTCCTAACATTCTGTTAACTTTTTTGACTTCCCCTGCACACTGAACAGATGCTTTAGAGAACTTGCTTTCAGAGAGTTTGTAGCACTCAGGGAAGTTCCAGATCTGGAATTGCCATTAGAATAAAGGGAACCAATGGGGAAGTAAAAATCGGAGGCAAGAAAGGTTTTTCAGAGACACACCACTGCATTGTGTTAGTGAGTGAATTAGCACATCCTGTTGTATAGTGGGAAATCAAAAAGAGCTAGCTGGAATTTAATTAACAAATGGGCTGACATAGATTGAGAAGGCCAAGGTTTTAGAGAGCACTACAGCAATTAAATCAGCATCCAAATCTCATTGAAGCCCATACTTTTATAGACAAAGGAGTTCTAGTTAAAATACAGGTGTATGTTATCAAGTTTGGTCTTTCCAGGATCTCAGGCAGCTCTAGCCAATAGGATCACAGCAGGCCACATACTGTTCAAATTAATCCATATGTGATACTACATGACCAATTTAATGCATTTGTTGTTCAATTAAATCACACTGGAAAGCTATAACATATTCAGAACTAAAGAAAAAGGAAATTCTAAAAACCATGTAATCAGAAAGTCAGCATGCCAGAAAATACAAAAGCTATCATTCTCTAGACTAGGGGAAACAGTGGTTTGAAATCAAATGTGTGTCCTGTCACCGTCTCAACTGTGCAAGATAAATTAAAGGAGAGACAATAGGACCCAATGAGAACTCTGGCAGCTGGGAATTCAGAGAAACGATGTTTTACTTTTAGGTGAGCCTCCAAAATAAATACAAATAAAAAATATAAAAAATGAACGGTGAAAAAAAGAATTTAATGACATGCAGTTTACACAATGGCCTTCCTGTAGGATATATGAAAGAGAAGAGTCTCCCTTTCTTTCCCTTAAAATACAAAAGGAAAACAATGCTTTTAAAATATCTTGTTTATGAAAAATATGAAATCAGGAAATCTTTAGTCGAGGCAGTACCGTTGCAATTGAGTAAACATGATTACAGATTAGGAGGGGAAAAGTTACTGAAGTCAATAGAACTGTCAGCTACTTTGCTCGTTATTGCCTCTTTGTCTCAGCAATAACTTTGCCTTCACTTGCTTTTCTGATTCAGATAACTCAATCCCTCTTTTTCCTGAGCGCCATACTTTCACTAAACACTCTTTTGAAAGTTCCTTTTAAGATTTTGGAAAACCTACATCTCTTAGAAAAACAATATCTTCCTATCATGTTTTCCTTCCCATATATGTCATCGTGTTTACTCGGTTTCAGCTGTATCCCCTCATGTTCATTTAGGAAGCACTGTTTTCATGAATCCTGGAAATATCTTCTGGTCTATGCAAAGGCAAGTTCATTTTTCGCATAACCTTGCTCTGACCTGATTATCAGTTACATCACAAATAATTCAGCCTCTTCTTATTCCATCTATTAACTGTTCAAATTCACATTACCTAACTTTTTTTTTGGTAAGTCTAATGATCCAGGTCTCACTTAACAGCTAGTTTCTTTGAAAGAAAATCAGTGTTGGTGTTTGTACAGTCCTTGGAAATTACTGGCATTCACATTATAAGGTTTTTTGCTTGCAGTTAGTGAATCCAAATGGAGCTGCTCAGCTTTACTTCAGCGTTTCTTCCGTTCACTATTCAGCTGCTATTGGGCTGCCGGGTGCTACTGCAATAGGATTACAATGGTGACAACAAACATTAATAGTACTCGAGGAGGGGACACAAAACAGAGTTAAAGATAATGAGTACAGTGATGCTGTTGGAAATCAAGCAAAGTTAGGGAAAAATTATCCTGTCAGGCACACTGGCCACTGCCCTTAGCTACACAGAAGGGATGTGCGTGAATGGTAGGTGGAGTTCACTTCCATTTGGCTGCCTTGCATACCTCCACCACACCTGGCTGTGATGCTGTTAACATCATGACAAGGATAAATTACTCATTCTTGTGTCTTTTGGCTTTGAATCTGAATTTTCCATTATGTTAATATAAGGCTTTATTCAGTGTTCAGCTCAGGTCCCTGGGGTGATATTTCTATTATTATCAGTAGAACATATCATTTAAAATAAACTCATGAGCAATTTCCAGGTCTGGATTTCAATAAACAATCACAGCCCCAAATCTGAAGTGTAGTACTTTGTTGTTGAACTCTGACATCCTTTCTGTGTTTTCACTCTTTACCCAAATGTTGAGAATGCTCTCTGCAAACAGCTCTAAGCAACAATGTTCTGCAAGGCATTGAGTAATTTCCTGCATTACTATATAAACGTTCACCCTGAAAACCTTGGAACTAGTTCACATTATGATTTCATGATGAAAACTGATTTATTTTTAAAAATGCACGAGGAGCAAAGATTTGTGATGGATAAAGGTCAAAAGATTCAAAGATATTTGGTTCAGTTAAGGACCTCAAAGTTTGAATGCTTGTCTGGGACATCAGAGCCTCCTGGAAATGTCATACTGGGCTAGAGAGATTCACCAGACTATTAGTTTATTCAGTTAGAGAGCACCTTTTATCCCATAGGATTCCAAAGCATTTTACAGACATATATGGAGTGGTTTGCATATACTAGTTCAAGTTGGTTCAAGCTGGGTTTTCCAGAGACCAGGAAAGAAAGAAAGGGCTTCTGGTATAAAAGGATGATCTTGGACTGACTTGTAGCCTTCTTTCTGATCCAGCAAACTGACAGGACCTGCTGTCCAAAGGGGGCCCCAACACTTGTGGAAGTGTTGGAAAGACTTTGGGTGATGCCTGGTGTGTTTAGTGTGTGTTTAAATAGGTCTAAATAGGTTTAGAAGTTTTCTCTGTAATGTTTTTACCTTAAGGATAAACGTGCTTGCGTAGAAAGAGCTGTGGGGTAATTTGTAACTGCGGGCAGACCACTGGTCTTAGCCCTCAGAGAGAAAGCACAGTAGAGGTGCTGATGATTAGGCAGACTGGCTTGCTGGGGATATCACAGTGTAAGACACGGAGCGGTACAGCCTAAAAACCCCTCTAAAAACTACCCCTCAGAGGGGAGTAGTACCAGGGTCCAAACCAAGACACAGGTAATGGCTGGAGACCTCACGCCTGATTGGGCACTCCTAGAGTGAACCATGGAAGGGGGATCCAGGTGCAGTTATCTTGAAACTGTGACAGTCAGGGCCATAGCTTAACATCTCATTTAAAAACAGTGGTTCAGACTCTCTGCCGGTGTAAATAAGTAAGACTCAGTTGAAGTCAATGGAGCTGCACCCATTTACACCAGTGAAGATTTTGGCCCAGTAGCTCCAGCCTAGTGTCATGTTGTGTCCTTGGCCCAGTATTGGCAGAGAAGTAAGAATACTCTCAGTGCATCACCAACACCACCTCACGCAGGAGCTTGGTGTTCCTTGGAGCCCTGCTGTCCACCCCTAATCCTGTTTAGTTTATAGGAGCTGCCAGAATAATAACATAATGCAGGGCAGTGGGCTTTTACATTAAATATCATTCCAATTCCAGGCAATTTCACCCTGACCAGGACAACACAAGGACATGGTCGCGTTTCAGCTCTTTCATGTAGTCAGCCTTTGGAGGGGTATGGTATGTAACCAGGCCTGGAATCAAAAAAGTCAAAAAAGTTTAAAAAGCCATGGTTCAAGGGAGGGAAGGCTCCATTTCAGCAAAACACCTAAGCAAGTGCTAAATGTTATGCAAATGTCTGAGGACTTCGCTGAATTGAGTCCTGACTGAGCAGGAGAAGTAGTAATGTCGATGGGGTATATGAGATTGCTGCTTGTCTTCACTTTCAAGTGAAATGTGACCTAATCCCATCATTTTTCATCATCCCTCGTCCAGTACTGAAAGGTCAGCCTCTGCCTCCTATCATCCCATGATGCCAGCCTCCATACCCCACTAATTCAATTTTCAAACAAGCACTTCCATGCTTTCTGCTGTGCTGCCCTCACACTTATGAGGAACTCCTTGTAAACATCCACAAAGTTACCTCATTGTCCTCCCATAAATTCTTCCTTGAAACTCTCCTTTGCCACGATGCTGCTCAAAATTTGACAATGGTTATGTTGCTGTTTTGCGGATTCCACTGGTTATCACACTGACCAATACTGGCTCATTATTTGTCCTCCCCCATCTGTCTGTCTGTATCCATCTGGTGTTGCTTGTCTTATACTTAGATTATAAACTGTTTGAGGCAGGGACTGTTTTTTTGTTCTGTTTGTATAGCACGTAATATAATGAGGTCATAGTTCATGACTAGGACTCCTAGGCACTACGATAATACAAATCAATGTTAATAATAATTGGGGCTTTGGGGGATTTAAGGTCTAGTTAGGCATACACACCGGAACTGTAGAGTTGGGGATTTTATCTGTAATACTTGACACTTGTTACCCAAGAACCCCTTAATGACATCTGGCAAGAGGGTTACAGAAATTTCCTGATTCTGATGTGTACATTTTGGTTCACCAAAGAATGTCATACAAGGTCTCAAATAAAAGCCATGGTGACACTGGTCATTAATATTGTTGTGAAATGTAAGTACAACTGCTATCTAAGGAGTTATGGATAGATTTACATATACTGAAAGTATGTTTTAAAGTCTGTATCAAGACTGAGGTGAAAAACAGATTTGTCTCCAGACAAGAGGGAAGAAATGTATATCTCTCTGTCAGGATGTAAATTAATCATTATAAGCTAACACAGTGGACATCCATTTACATACAAAGTCAACAAAGAACTGTGAAATTAACAGGGAAGCAGTACACTGTAAAAACAAGCCAGAGGTTGTTATTCTGTGTTTGAGTGCAGACAATAAACTTTGGGGGTATGTGAAGAAGGCAAAAAAGAGACCCCCTTATCCCATGCCTAGGAAGTAAATGGGCAATTAATCATCCCAATCAGCAAATGGGGTGGCAGCATCATTACCGGGGGTACTAATTGCCTGTCATCTTTCAGGCCAAAAGAGCATCAGTTGTATGGGATAATTTTTTCAGCCATGGTTTTTTTCCCTCACTGAATGGGGGTGGGATCCTCCATTTTTAGTGTTGGTGCAGATAAACTCTGACCCCTTTGGTAGATAGCAGCACTGCTCTTATATACCTAAGCACCTGTTTGAGCAATACTGGTCTAAACTACCTTTGTTATCAATCACTTCAAACACCTAAGCTTGAGAAAGATTAGACTTACCATTCCAATAAACAGAGCCTACCATTTCAACATGTCAAAAATGCAAAATACCTGGATCAAATCATATTGTCACCTTGTGCTGAGTGATAGCAGATGTCAGGGCCTTGCAGTTTGGTTTTCTGTTGTGATGTGGAATCTGGATGTATCCTTATTGCAACTTGTTAATTTGCACTATATAAACTAGTCCTTGACCAGAGGGGGTTACAAACAGCATGCAGACCCCTTTGAGGAACCTCAGCCCATCCAGCGGGTTCCCAGGGAGCAACTCTACCTCAAGAATTAACTCTAGTTAGAGAAATTAAAGCAGAGACCAAACTCTCTAATTGTTTTCCACAGCTTCTTCCAAAGAACCACATCACAAAACTAACAACAATACAGCATTTCTTCAAAGACTGTACACTGTATGCTAAGAAAAAGAATTTGTAAGAGTACTTATAACAGCGCCATTTGGTGATTCCTTCCATAACAATATTGTCAATATGACGAATTTGAGAAAGTTTGTCAGGAGTTGATTCAAAGTCCCATAGATGGAACTTCCAGCATCTCTGCTTTATTAACTCCTTGGTTTCCTTGGGTCTTTGAGAAATGTAAATCTGGCTGAGTTAACATACCTTCAGGTATGCTGGATACATCATATTAGATTTCAATCACATGCCCTAAAGCTGTTGTTTTACCATTTTAGAGTGTGACGTTGGCCTCTAGGGGAACCACGCTGAAATAGTTTAAACTGGCAAACTGCAAAGAATGGGGCATGCAAAGCCCTAAATACTGGTGGGTATTTTTCCATAAGATATACCAAGCCAGCATCAAACATCTTCTGATGACCTCACTGGTCATTCAATAGACAAAAACACAGTTTCCTTAAAGCTATCCTGCCCTTTGGCTAGCACCCAGACAGCCTAGTTAAATATTGATGGAGATTACTGAAAATCTTTATCCATCATATGTAAAAATCCCAAAGGATCGGACACATTCCCAAAGAGGTCAATGAATAGTTCAGATCTTACCCAACTACACACTTAAAGCCAATGCTTATTAACTAAACTAATATTTATTTTTTAAAAAGGTAAAGACTAATGGTTAAAAGATCAGTATACATACACAGATGGAAAATAAAGCTCTTAGATCAGTTTCAAAGTAGAGATGATAACTAAGCTGCAAAGTTCTTAAATTGCAAAATTTCTGCAATTACCCAGACAGGTTGGGGATCATCAGTTCTTGCTTAAAACTTCTTTGTTAGAAATCCAGTCCAGAAAAATGAAGACTAAATAGTCCATTGTTTAAATTCTCCCGTGAGAATTAGCAGGGTGATTCCAGGCTGGTACTGGAATCCCAATCTTGCGATCCAAACTTTCCCTGAAAAGCTTGGACAGATTTGAGATAAAAAGGATCAGTCCACTTGAGTCTTTTATAAAGCCATGCAGGTTGACTGATAAATCTTCTTGACAGCAGATACCTCTTGAACAATTAATAGGTGATTACTTGTGGCTCTGAAGTATCATCTCCTATGTCCTGTGCACACTGGTAACTAGTTATATTAGCACAAGATAATTGGTCATTTACAAGCATTCACAGATATTTACTACTTAAACTTCAAAGAGAAATAAAAACAATAATATTGTTACATTCAAGTGCCATCTAAATGTTCATATGTTCCTTTTGAACTCTTAATCAATAGAACAGTGATAGAGAGGAAAGCAATTTATCTACATTGCTAAACTCTAACAAGATATATGTAAACATCAAATAACTACCAACAATACACTTCCAGATCAAAGCTCTAGACTACTTATAAAGAATGACCCTCACTACCATTGTATTTTCCTATAATATGTCTCTAATATGTTTCTGGCCCAGTGTCACGTAGAGTCTCTTTTTTTGTCAAACTCATCTTTTAGCATTCAGCTATTTATTCTCCTTCAGCAAAATGGTGAGTATCACAATCTAACTTGTACAGGAAATCTCTAAAGCATCTGATTTGGAACAACAGACTAATCAGAGAAAATAGGAAATAAAAGGAAATCAAGACTGTTCTTTCATGCTCTGGGTAACCTAGTCTCCTGGTATAGATCTTGAGAACACTGCTTGAGCACATTGTTGTACTGATTTTTTAAATATTAAAGCATGTACTTTGGGGGCTGCTGATTACATTTTTATTGTCCAGTGTGGTACTCTGCCCAGTTTGGAACAGAGGCAACATAATCCAGTTGTGATGGGACTTCATGTTTACACTAAAGGAGAGACAGAGGGAGGAACCCAGTGCCCCACTCCCTTTGCTAATCTGAATTCTTTATGGAAAGTCTTGTGACATTCATGCACACACCTTTGTGTATACTACCTACTTCTTTATCTCTCATTAACTAAAAACAGGATTTAGTGTTAATTAGGTAAACTAGTCTTTGAACCTGTTGACTTCGAGTTGCTTGAAAGCTCTCTGAGAAAGCTGGCAGAGAATAATGGTAAAGGAGTTTGTCAAAGAATATGTAACTAGAGTATAACACATGTATGTCTTTTTTGCAAACTGCCTAAATTAAGTTTACATGTATTAATACATTGTAAGATCCTGGTCTATATGTGGTATAAAATACAGGAAACAGTGGTGCAGTCATCCAAACATTTTTTTTCTAAATGACAGTCCTGATAACTCCTCCTGGTAATCTAAAAGACAAGCTGAGTTTTTTCTGGCTCACTCATTATTACTCATATTATACGGTAAGCTAGACACACATAAACATCAGTTCTTTTCCCACTACGTCATTACTCATGCAAAATTTGCAGTGAAATCCTAAACTAAGTCAAACTTATTATAGCCCACCCATGGGTTTGGAATCTCATTGGCAGGATTTGACACTGCTCCAGTACAGACTTTCCATCTCTGTCACACTGGCGGGCTTCAACCCTGAAATGGAGGGACCGACTCTAGAAGTAAGTTAGAAGTATGGCCTCAATTCTCATAGTGTCTTTGACCTCTCTGCAGAGACCAGCTGTGTCTACTGAGTATCAACTGCAATACAGACATGTGCCTACTGGAAAGCATGTAGAGAACCCCTGGCTTATTTCACAGAAAGCCACTCTGAATGGCAACCTTTTGGTTAACACTTACTGGCTCACATTCAGACTGGTGACCTATTCCATTTCCAATCCTCTGAGCAATCCCGTTTCTTCAATAATACATTTTAATTTTAAAAAGTCAACAGCATACGGGAAAAGCTTGTTGAAATGCTGATTTGCTACACACATTATAAAGCAATTTACTGTTCTTTGCAAAATATTGCATGTATCTATTTAGCATAGGCTTGCCAACATCATTTTCTGATGTTTTTCTGCGTTTGGGTCCAAATTACATTGTTATCTGAAAGACTTCTATTTTCCCATATGCAGTACCATGGCCTATAGCCAATCATGATACTTCACACTGAAATAACAAGGATATGCGGTAATTACCTTCCTAACAAAGAAATTGATTACATCTAAATTCCAGAATTTCTGAAGGGGATTTTTCATAGCACTAGCCTCTTTGTTTTTGAATGATACTTTTTAGATTTGTTGACCTTTTAACTCCTTTGTACCATAGGCTTCATCAGAAGATCTTTAATCCAAAGTGAATATTAATTACAGCAACAAAGTCCTGAAAGATGAAGTTCAACAGTTTTGTACAAGGTGTGGAATTTTGTAGTCATATACTAATAACAAAGACAATGAGCCAACTCATGTCCCTATGAAAAAATATCAGTGTAATGACTATGAGGTTCAATTCTTTTAAAAATATAGCATAGAGAAAAGCCATATTTGTTTTCCTGTTTCTAGCACTGTTCAAGTGAAGTTTTGCTTGACAGTAGACATTTAGGCACTGAGGTGGAATTCAAAATAGGGCTGAAGTAGGACAAAAATCTTAGGTTGCCTCTAGATCCAAGTGTGAATTTCACCCTGAGAGAGTGCTATTGATCCTAACCTGACATCCAAGTTCACTTCACCAAAGCAGTCTAGGAGAATTAAAAGCCACCACATACTATGTCTGCAGAGACAAACATTCCCACTTACCCACTGTCCTAGTGTGAGTAGCCCAGGCCCTGTTCCCCTGTGTCAGAGCGGGTGCGCCCAATTGAGCCAATTAAAGGGGACAGAGATACATCTGGGGCTACAAAGGCCTATCAGAAGGCAGGACGAGAGTGATCCCCTATTTGGAAAATGAAAAAAGCAAATTGGGAATAGTTTAGAAGCAAATGTAGGAAAAATATCAATAAACAATGTATAAATGAGGATTTTTGTAGCATATCTAAGGGCATCATGATAGCAGCAAAGTTAGCTATACATAAGATATCAAGTCATTCCTAAAGGTAGAAACCATATACCATGGTGGAATGAGGAATGTAAAAGAGCAATGAAGGAAAGAAACAAGGCATATAAGAAAGTGACAAATACAATGAATAATGAGGAGTTAATGAAATAGAAATGAAACAAGGCAATTGCACATAGGGCTATTAAAAAGGCAAAAAAAGAAAACTGGATAAAGTAGTGTGGGAAAATAAATAAAGATACTAAAACATCACCGGTATATAGGCAGATTAGGAAAATGAATGGAATACAGAGTAAGAGCAATTTTATATCAGGCCTCATTGTAGAAGGCCAAGGGATAAAAAGCTCAAATGAAGAAAAACAGACACCAAAGCAGAAATATTCCATAATGTTAGTAATGATGAAAATCAGAGTATAAAAATCTGCTTGAGGTTAAAAAAATGATTAAAGAGAATCATGAAAACTGCAGGAGATAGGAAGAAGACGAGGATGTGATATTAAATGAAACCTTCTGTATGAGGGAACTTAAAAAATCTATGGCTAAAAGCAAAAACTCTGCACCAGGCAAGGACGACATATGTAACAAAATGCTAAAATACCTGGATAAATGGAGTCTGAAAATAATATTAAAACTACACAACAGCATATGGGAAAACAGGAAGCTACCAACAGCATGGATTATAGTCCCAGTGTGGAAAGCAGGGAAGCAAGACATGATGCATACAGTCCGATTGCCCTTACAACAAGTATGGGTAAAGGCATGGAAAGAATGATGACAGAAGGGGAGAGATGGACTTATAGACAACAATGACAGTAGGTTCAGGAGGGGGAGGAGTACCGCTGAGCATATGATTAAGAATAGAGATGGAAGCACAAAAAAGCATGAAAAATAAAGAATATATGACAGTACCTTTCTACATATTGAAAAACCATATGATACATTATGGAGAGAGTGCTTATGGCATAAAATAGCATCGCTGGGTATAAACCCAAGAATATATTGGTGAATAAAGGATTTCTTAGGTGAAAGAACTATGCAGGTCAGAGTAGGTAACTCTACATATACTCTAGCATATATACAGTCACAAATGGCAGTCCACAGACGAGGGTCACCCATCCTATCTTATTCAACATAATGATAAATGATCTCCTGAAAAGGATAAGTGCAGGAATCGGCATTTCCTTGTTTGCAGCTGACTGTGCTATGTGGACTAAAAACAGAAACCAGGAAATAGCTGAAAAGCAAATTAATGGAACACTTAGGAAAAATGTGGAATTGGAAAACATGTTGGGCTGTACATTTCAATTCTCAAAACTAAAGGAATGATATTCATGAAAAGAAAACCTAAAAAAATTGTAAACTATCTCTATATGGACAGCAAATAGGTCTAGTTAAAAGCTAGGCTTTCCTGGGTGTGACATTTGATAGCAAGCTAACATTTGAAGGATCACATTGAAAATGTAAAGGTAAAATCAATCTACTTAAAAGTGTTTCTGAAACCGGCTGTGGCACGGATGAGAAAGCAATGGTAAAGCTTTAGAGAGCATTAATAAGTCCAAACATTGTGTATGGATGCCAAGCAACTAGTTCAGCATCATAAATAAACCTCAGTCTAAACCCAGGCATTATGCATGTGATGCACGTGGTGCCTTCATCACAACACCTTTGCAGATGCTGGTGAAATGTCTGTAGCGTTAAGAATGAAGTTATTGGACTTTACTGTTTGAGCAAAAGGCAGAGGAAACAGGGAAGATGTAAACGCTAAACAAATATATGAAGTATGCTGGACGACATTGGGGGGGAAAAAACCAAAAATGCCTCATGTTAATAGGATTAAGTATGGACAAAGGAACTAAGAGAAAAGGAAAACCTAAAAGAAATTAGCATATATAGCCATGGGAAAATGCATTATGGATGGAAAATCACCCCCTCTTGTTAAAAATGTGGAATTTTATAATGAAATTAAAAGAGGAAAAGGAGAGCTAAATGTATTAAATTTAAAAAATCAATATATATGTGATAAATGAGGCAACATTCCCAAATATTTATGGATGGTCTAAAGATGAAAAAACCAGGAAAGTGAGGACAGCATTCTGTGTCCCTACACTTGAAATAAAGAAATCCATTAGACTATCAAATTTTGTAGCCATTATGACAGCTGAACTAGCAGAGATAATGTTGGTGTTATACTTGATACTGGATGTGCAACCTGCCTCTCTTTTCATCTTGTCAGATTCACTGTCAGGACCAGTGGCCATCAAAAATGGGAATTCAGATAGCCAAAAATGATATAATTAATGAAATATCATTGCTAACAACAGAATCGGCACAGATGGGAGTAAACATTGAAACAGCATGGATCCCAGCACATGTTGGGGTAGCAGAAAGCGAAGTGGCTGACAAAGTAGCAAAAATGCCATGAAAGATGAAAAACTTGATATAGAGAGTCGTCTAAGTAAATAGGAATTAAATACAAGAAGAAGAAGAGGAGGAGTGATTGGGGCAGGCTATGCCTGAGGAGAGCACCCATGGGGAGTGGAACTAATTCCAGTGTTGGGACCCTGGAACAAGGGACTAGGTGCCAAAGGAGGTAACCCTGGGGCTGGTGTTCCAGCGGGGCAGAGCTGTCCGAATGAGAACTGGCTGTGAGAAGGAAGCTGACTGGGACTTTGAAGTTGCAAGAAGCAGGATTACCAGAGTCCCCAGGGAGGGAAGGCTGTGAAATCCTAGGAAAAAGGTTGAGTTGAGGAACTGTGTTTTGTCTGTTATGTGCTTATGTTTGGACAAATGAACCTACTTAAAGGAGATTGGGCCTGGCAGCGAGTGCTTGTTGAGCTGGCGCGAAGCCTGCTGTGTCACATCCCCACATTAAAATCAGTGGTCTCAATTCTTTGTACAAGAAAAAGATGCATGTGGGGGGGGGAGGGAAAGGGACACCAAGACAGCACAGGTAGTTTTACACTTTTGCATTCCTCTATACATGGGCCCTTCCCATCTCTCTGGGCATGAGTTAGAGCATCCTCAGGGCAAGCTCTGACTTATGTTCTGACTGCAGTGGCCCCAACTACTGCCCCCCTATGGGTCATCTATATGTCAAGAAGAATCGGAATGCTACATGCCATGTGGCCATGCCCACTCACTTCCTTTTCTCATCCCTTGGCTCAGTCTAGGTCAGGGACGGCAGAAAGGACAAAGAAAGGCAATGGTGGCAGCTAAAGAACCCCCCTGGTGCCACAGGTGTTCCTTGAGGGCAGGTTCCACTTCCAGAGAGGAAACAGAGAGCCCCACAGTGCTCAGAAAAAGTATGAGTGTTACTACAGGATAAGTAGGCTGGCATGGCAAGGGAAAGGCCATGGAAATCAATGGGAGTTTTTCCATTGACTTCAATGGGCAGTGGATCAGGCCATTAGTGCTGAATGACAGACAGATATAGTGGGTATATGCAAGTATTGAGAATGAGCTGAGTGTTTCTGGATGAGCAAAGTTCCTGACGGTGCGCCCCCATGAATTGGGAAAAGAGCAAATAAACTTGCTTGTCTGGGTGTAAGCACAGGTCGAAGTGTAAACCAAAATGTCTAGATGTAGTTGGTTGAGACTATCATGGTGTATGTCCCAACAGTACCTGTTCCTTTTAAGAAGCATAGAAATGGAGAAAAACTAATTTTCTGTGGAAAGATATGTTTCCATAAAGGTTCTTGAGGTTTCGGAATCCACCTCCCCTTCAGTTTCCCCCAATTCTTCCAGCATTACTTGAAGGCGATGAGTGTTATAAAATGCTTCTTTGCTGCACTGGTTCAATGTAGCACCTGTTTCTGCCTTCTTCACTATCAGCTCAGTTGCACTTTCCCTGTTCTAGAAAAATCCTAGCTCCAAGGACAATTTAAAAATGACCTTTGAATAGATTGAATGTGCCAAATATTGGGTTCATGCCAGAGTAGTAACATTTAGTCAGGAGCTAAAAACCTAAAGCAGCAGTTAGCATGACCTCACATTGCTGGGGAAAATGGAACCCATAACACTAGGCAGAGGAGTGGGTGGGGTTAGCCTCTATACCAGCAAAAGGGGGAAAAAAAGCAAAAACCAAATAAACAAAGGAACCCAGGTAGTACTAATGGCAGGCAGTGCGCACAGGGTATGTGTTTCTGAGTGGTAGGCAAAAGTCAACAGAGCACTGGAGTTTATTATTTGATAGGGAATCTATAAGACTATAACTTTAATAAGTTTAGATGATTCAGAACCATTAGGCTGTGCACACTGGGCCTGATGGTAATAGGGTGATCAGATGTCCCAATTTTAGAGGAACAGTCCCGACATTTGGGCTTTGTCTTGTATAGGCGCCTATTACCCTCCACCCTACCCTGATTTTTCACACTTGCTATCTGATCTCTTTAGACAGTAAGCCCATTGAAGTCCACGGAAATTCTCCCATGGACTTCAGTGGCCTTTGAATCGGGCCCAGTAATGGCATATATAACTGTATGATATTACTATTGTTATCTTTTTCCTCCTTTCCCATATCTGTCCTGATTTTTATACACTCATTTGTTGCATCTTGTTGTTCTTTAGAATGGAATGGAATGTTTGAGTCATCTTCCTGGAGAGGGATGCGTGAGGAAAGAGACCAGAGATTTTTCATTTCCAATCTGTGCGGTCAGCATGAAGTCAACATGTCTGGTGACTAGTTTTGAACTGTTCACAAGTGCTGGTCTTGCTTATTTAAAGACTAGGTTAAGTGTTAAATCACTAGGTTAGTATTAAGAAGCATGTACTGTACTTCAATTGCTGTCATTAACTGTAGGAGACAGTTAAACAGAAACTCTGTTCCCTAACTGTGGCCATGGCTGCTTTCATTTTCATCATAATCCAAATAATAAAATGATCATGGCTTTAGTGTAATACTATAGAGACTAGAGATAAGCCTGAACTGAAACCATCTGGAACTTTGGAAAAGTTTGAATCTAGAGCCAGGTCAAGTTCTGACTTTAGTAGTTTAGGCCCCTCTCTAATTTTATATATTTATAGCATTATTATTATTTACTTCTGCTATTTCAGTAGTACCTAGAGAAGCCCAAACTAAGATCAGAGTCCCATTGTGTTATATTCTGAACATAGTAAGAGATCGTGGCTACTTTGAAAGATTTATAACCTAAACCGACAACACTGACAGAAGAAGCATTGTAATCTGCATTTTTACAGAAGAGATCTGAGGCTCAGAGAGATTAAGTGACTTGCCCAAAATCACACAGGAAGCCACAAAGCTTGAACCCACATCTCCCAAGCCCCAGTCTACTCCCTTAACAGGACGACTTCAGCAATTCCTATTAACAAAACAATGTCTTTCCTCCCAGTTAAACCAGTGATTTTATACAAGTGAAAGGGAGAGCAGAATTCAGCCCAGTGTTGTTGGCCCCCAATAGAAAGTGAATATAAAGAATAAGGAAATGAAACTATGTATGTATCTAAGAGTATATCCACATTGGAGCTAGAAGACATTACTAAATGGAAATGGTAAAATTATCAATAATAATACAGAAAAGGCAGAAGTATTCAATAAATATTTCTATTCTGTATCTGGGGAAAGAAAGATGATATATCATATGATGATGACACCCTTTCTATTCCTCTAGTATCTTGCAGGACTGTTAATGCTAATTTTTCAGTAAGTTTTGAACACTGGGCAAGTTCTAGAAGACTGGAAGAAAGCAAATGTGGGGTTAATATTTAAAAAGGGTAAATGGGGTGGCCCAGATAATTATAGGCCTGTCAATCTCACATCAATCCCAGGCAAGATCATGGCAAGGCTTGTATGGGGCTGATACTGAAAGTAGGCCAGACATGCAGGACAGGGATCTCTGTCCTGAGAAGCAGTGACCTTGAAAAAGATTTGGCGATCATATTGGATAAGCAGCTGAACGTGAGCTCCCATTTTGATGCTGTAGCCAAAAGAGCTAATAGAATTTTTGGATGCATACAGAGGGGAATCTCAAGGAGGAGTAGAGAGGTTATTGTACTTCTGTATTTGGCACAGATGCAATTGCTGCTGGAATACTGTGTCCAGGTCTGCTGCCCACAATTCAAGAAGATTGTTGATACATTGGAGAGAGTTCCAAGAAAAGCCACAATCAATCATTAAAACAAGCTTTACCTAATCTCCCCCGCCTCATAGTTTCAGAGTGCTAAGCACTTAAATGGCATTGGTATTAGCAGTGTCGATCTATGGTCCCACATACTGTGATGGCTTTAACACACTGTCCTCTTAGAAACGTGCAAAGTCTTGGTTTTAAATATTTATAACAGCATTCTCCTGTGCACTAAAACCAGTGGTATCTCTTGTATATTGAGTGTTTCCTAATGCCACCCTGCAGACTGAAGACTCCTAATATGTACTGAAAGCATAGTGTTTTAAGAAGGAGAATACATGGAAATGTTTAGTGTTCTCCATAAACACAGTCCTTATGTTGAGCCTCCCTTCTGCCCCTGCACTGAATCTTGCTCTAGTGCAGGGATGAGTCTACCTCTATATCTGCTTCAGGTCATACGTGCTCGTACTTCACTTTAGCAAATATTAAGGCTGGAACTTGTTCCCATGGAAAGCAAAGGCAAAATTCCCATTGACTCTAAGGGACTCAGGATTGGAACCCTCTAATTATACACAACTCTTAGAGAGCATTTTTCATCCATAGACTTCAAAGTGTTTTACAAAGGAGGTAAATATCATTATCCCCATTTTACAGATGGGGAAACCAAGACCAAGACTTGAAGTGATATAGTCAAGGTCATATAGCTGGCCAGCATAAGATTCATGTCAGTGCTGTACTGCATATCAAGCCAAAGCAAACACTTGTTCCTATCAAATCAGTTCTAGAAAATCAGGAAAAGGGATAGAGGCCAAAGTAAACTTCCCGCATAGCTGTGGGACTAGTGTGCTTAATAAGACAAAAGATATTGCTGGATGTAATCAGCTTGAATGACTTGGCATCACAAAGTGGAAGAACTAATGGATAAAAGTATTGACCAGCCACAAATACGCAGCTTAATTAAATATAATTACAAGTGTAGTCTAGTTTTATTGCGCGAGTAACCAGCACGACTATCAATAGGATTTAGGCTGCTACGTATCTAAATCCCTATAGAAAGGCATTGCAGCACTGAATGCAGCAATGTCGAAATACATTTAAAAATCTGGGCCCTGGTGACAAAATTCTACCCTTGGTTATAACCCTTCTACCCTGGGTGTAAACCTCCAATGAAGCTTGATGGGTGTATACTGACAGTAGAATGCGGACCACCCAATTCAGGATACTGCATTTCCTTTGTGCAGCTCACATTCAAGTCAATGTGAGTTCTATGTGCATATTCAAGAACAGGTTTTGGTGCAAACTTCCTGCTCTGCTTTCCTTTAAGCCAGTTCTTGCAAGTGAAGCACAATTTGCTGAACTCTAAGTCGTCAGATAAGTGAAAAGGAAGAGTTGTTGTTCAAATTATCTTAAAAATGTATATGTAGTTAAAGTCTGAAGGTATTCTCTTTTAGTGCTCAATCCTGCAAGATGAAGAACATAATGCAACAAAAGCATTTAAAAAAATCTGACAGCGCATTTAAGCACGTGCTTAACTTTAAGCATGTGAGTAATTTCCCTGAAGTCACAGGGATCACTGGTGCTTAATGATAAGCAAGCACATGCTTAAGTGCTTTGTTGGATCTGGGCCCGAATGCTCAGCACCTTCAAAGATCAAGTGCTTGTTGATTTGGGATTCCAAGAGTGCGTTCAAGACAGTATCTCACATTTTATTTCGCAGAGAAAGAACCATTTGACATTAGAGAATTTGTGCTGTCCAGTGGGGTCCATTCCTTCCCAGAGAGAAATACTGAATGAGACAAGATTTTTTTTCTCCAGGGAGTCTTTTGTTGGAAATAAGAGCCAACACGGCAAAAACACCACATTTAAAGGTATAAACTATGTGGAATCAGGTTAGAATTTCAGAGTGAAGTTATAATGTGGCAATACTGATATACTGCAATTTCTTCTGCAAACACAGCCACTATAAATCGTATGGAGAACCTTATGAGTTTTGTAGAGTAAGGATGATATCCTTAAGTGCACTTTTCAACAGTAAAACCATTTGAGAGAATGTAATATCAAAGCCAGGAAATAAGGATTATTCTAGATAGGATGCTTTCAGTAAATGTGTGTTGTTAACACCCCCAAAGAAAGATAGGGCCTTGCAGTTTGTACTGTACAAGAAATATTCTTGTTCATCCATCCATCACAGAAAGAAGCTTCATATCTTCTATGCAGTACATCAACCCTAAGGAAAGGTGTGTGATTCCCAATAAAGGAAAACAAAACAAATTTACAACACAGACAAAAGCTACATTTCACATGTCGGGAAGCTTTTATTTAATCACCACAATACTTTGGATTAGTTACACTATAGCTGTGAAATATCATTTGATAATTTAGTTGTTTTCCTGATAAAGGAAATAAGAAAAAAGGCTGCATAATGGATAGGGCTTTGCTCATTGAACTAAGCTGGGTTTCAAGAGCCATTTCCAGTCCAGTATAGAGATGGAATTTCCTCACATTCTCTCATAGATTCGAGTGCAGACAACACCTTTCATGTCACATTCCTAATACAAAAAAAAAAAAAAGGGTTAATTGAAACTTCTGAATGACAGTGCATATGCATCTAATCCAAAGATGCTAAAGTCAAAGGAACTATTTCCTATATATTATAATTTATGTAGATCCCCAAACAGTAAAATTATTTTTTATCCTCCAAGTGGGAAAGGATTCTATTTCAATAACATCAAACTTTTTAGAAAGTGCATAAAGAAAACCATACTCCTAAAATTAGATGAAATAGTAGCTAGTCACAGATTTCAAATTTCTTTCAAGAACACATGTTGCCTTCATGAGAATTATTGCAATGACATTACCATTGGCTCTGGTAAGGTTAGTATAGCAGGTCACACGACTGCTTTCATTTCAAAACTAAGTCCCCCTTCCTTGTAGAGACAAAGTTCAAAGTTCAACCCAATCGTGAACATGGCTCATCAATGGAAAAAAGAACTTTTCCTTTCAAGGAGACATATGAACCACCTAAAATTCATGAGTTGTAAATAAACTGAAAGAACTTCCTAAAGCGGGGGAGGGGGGATTCTCTACATAGCATTTTCTACCTCTTGTAGTTCCCTGGTGCCCCTCTTATTAAAGGATGGGAACACATGCCTTCTAATGAGACTCAAAGAGCTCAATCTATTTAGTTTATCAAAGAAAAGTTAAGGGTGATTTGATCACAGTTTATAAGTATCTGCATGGGGAATAGAAATTTGATAATAGAGGACTCTTTAGTCTAGCAGACAAAGATATAAGATCCAATGGGTTCAAGTTGAAACCAGATAAATTTAGAGTAGGAATAAGGCACAAATTTGTAATAGTGTGTGTGTGTGGAGTGGGGGGGGGGGGGGTAATTAACTATTGGAACAACTTACCAAAGGTTGTGATGGAGTCTTCATCACTGGCAAATTTTTAAATCACGAGTGGATGTTTTTCGAAAAGATATGCTCTAGTTCAATCACAACTGTTGGACTTGAAGCAATAATTAATTCAGGGAAGTCCTATGGCCTGTGTTATGGCCCTTGTGCTCTAAAGTCTACAAATCTATGAATCAGTCTTACCTATAACTTCTCCTTAATGTAGAGGGGGTTTTTGTGTGTGTGGAATATAATGTCTACTTCATTCCCACTTGCTTCCTAAAGTTATTTCTCACTATTTCTATCATAAGTGAAACCAAAGAGAAGATGAAAATTGACAGTATAATTAGATTTAAACTATTATACCATGGTCTACATCTTTGCAGCATTCCATGATTAACAGCTAGAGATATTCTAAGTTACTTACCACCACCATTTTCCCATCCACCAATTTTCTCTTTATTGTGGTCTCTTTGCCATTCCACTTCTGCACTTGAACCAACGACCCTTTTTCTAAGGTTACGACACTCTGCAAAGACCCAAAGAATGAGTCAAAATGTGACTATTTTGCCCACAGCTTCGCAAATTAAAGAGAAAATTCACATAACATTCATCAAATTCCAAATTCTCAGCACACAGCATGCTCAGCGACATTGATTTCAGCACATTTGCTCCTCTGCTTTTCATTGCAGATTTGCTGATTTGTGCTTTTAAGGGAAAAAGTATCCTCCCATTTGTCATCCAGCAGATCAGAAACACTCTGAAGGAAATCATTTCTCCTCACCTTGGTTTTCCTGTCATCTGCTGTGGTTTCATCAAACACCTGGCCCAGTTTGAAGGAGATCTCTGTATTTTTGAAGGTGCTTTCCGTTCTGATGGTTATCACATCTCCTTTCATGCTGATGATCACATTGGGTTTGGCCAGGCCACCTAGTTTTCTGGTGGCTAAGCCCACTCCTGCAAATCAGACACAAAAACACCATTACACTGTGTGAAGCAAGAAACTCCTTATCATTTTACAGAGCATCAGAGCAATTTCTTCTTAAATAGATACCACAGTTTCTTTGTTTGGAATGTGACATTAATTTCTCAGATGCAGAGGCTAAGCACCAAACTGCATTTCATAGACTGAGGCACCTCACTCCAATGTACAGTACACTTCTGTTTATCTGAATGGGCTGGGAGTCTTCCGAAAGTTTTGGATGACCGGGTGTTGTGATAGACAGAAGTGCTATTTTAAGCTGTAGTTTCACTGATATGTAGAAAAATGGGGAATGAAGGGAGAAATGCTGATTTTTTTTATACTTTGAACTTTACTAAATAGTAATAAAACAACTTTACTGAGTGGCATTAGAACCACTGTAGACATAATGTAATTCAGATTCATTCAAATTAAACATAATTTAATTTTGTTGCCAAGCTGCTGTTGCTGCTGACACTGGATTTGGATTTGCTGGTAACCGCTCAGAATGTATTTGTAAAAATACAAACCCATTGATTAGCGCTAAAAAGCTCTAAAAAGTTAAGTTAGAAGTTATTAGTGGGTGACTAATTAACATAGGGCTACTTGGGGATGCATTCTGGATTCGGATAACTAGGATTTTCAGATAAAAGGAATTCAGATAACTGGAAGGATACTGCATGTCTAGTCAGAAACAAGGATATACTTGACTACACAGAATTGTATATTTTTAAGAACATAGGCATCTATTAATCTGCACTGCACCTATGTAGAGAAAAGAGCTGGTTGTAAACATGGCAAAATTTTCACAAAATTTTTTTTTGAAACATTTGCCCCTTTCTTTTTACTAGTCCAAAAATTTCAAAATTCAAATTTTTTCAACCAGCTGTGGTAGACAATCTAAGTTTCTAGAATCTACTACATTTCTTTTTGTACTTCACATCATAAAATATATAAGAGACAAAGTGAAATACTCTTAGCTAGCCTCTTCTACTACAGAAGGCTAGTTACAACACGTAAGTGGCTCTGGAACATCTAAACATCAGTGAAAAGTAAAAATGTCCAATAGAGAAAAATTTAAATATGAGTGAATGTGAGCAAAAAGGTACACATACAACTGCCAAATACAAGGCTCCTTTTACATACTCTCGCTATAACACACAGCCCACATCATGGTCAACTAGTTAGAGCAATAGCCTGGGACTTGTGTTCCCCACTCTGCCACTGACTTGCTATGTCTTGGTTTCTTAAATGTAAAATGGGAATGATAATAGTTAACATCTTTGTAAATTCTATATTGTGCTAAAGTATAGAAAAAGTACTAGGTATAGTGAGATCAAAGTATTTGTAAAGTACGTTAGTCACTGCAAATATTCAATGCTGAAATAATTTCCTTAAGACCTGGCATCTTCACAGAATGCTCCCTAACTGAATTTATAACCAGTCTTTATTGGAGTTAGGCCATTGGAATTATTTTGCTATTCACTTTAACCTTTAAAGTAAAGGGAATTAAAGTCTCAGGGAATCATTTACACAGGAACAGTAATGCTGAGATTGACTGCCAGTGCAATCATTATAAAATGATGAAGCTGGTATTAAACTAAAAAACAATGCCTAATTTGTTTCATTCCCAGCATTTCTCAGTAACAGACAGATTCATTCATAGATGTAGACCCCAGGAAGCTGAGTGTCAGGAGTCAGCAGCACCATCACAAGTTGATGGAATACAATAAGTGATTGTAAGTTCCAAGTTTAATAGTGTACGCAAGAGGGACCAAAAAATGTGGGGTTTTTTTTCCATTTCTCATCAAATGAGAATAAGAGATGCAGGTCGGTTAGCCAGACAGAAGTAAATTCATTATAACAAACCACAGATTTCTCCTTTTCATTTTAAGATGCTGTAATTGAAAATAAAATGAATGAACTGTAACCAGAGTGAAGAGTCCCCAGGCCTGGGAAGAAGACATTATCCAGAATCAAATAGAATAACAGACATTTCCAAACAAAGTTTACAACTAAAATAGCATTTCTCACCCAATTCTTTCATATAATCATCAAATTTTTCACTGGAGACAAGTTTCCACGTTCCCAGAAATCGGTTACACATTATGTCGGCTTTGTGAGGCAGTGTCTCTCAGGAGAAAGGCAATGGCAGCAGCAGCTCACAGTGGGAGGCAGAAGGACTGTGTGAGCTACGTATGCCTCAATAGCTTCTTTATAAAGATGCCCTGGACTTGTAATTCTCACAACTGACCAACCAGAAGAGGCAACGTCAGGGGCAAGACAATGCACACCTTGTCCAAAGCCACTCATGTTAGTACCAAGACTCACTGTTGCGCCTGCCACTGCTTCCTCCACTGAATAAAGCAGAATAATCAGGAGGACGTGGGGGCCAGCACATGAGGTTACTGCCGCAGTGCCAGGAGAACGTTTCAGGGATGCGGCTGTGGTGTCTGAGCCAAATCATGATGCCAAGCACGGCACCACCCCACTGTGAACATTAGTGCTGCTCTTCCTCCCAACCCCACCACATCTTCCACTGCCACTATCATTGTGTGCCAGTGAATTAAGCTAAAGCCACAAGGTTGGGCATCCCACAAGGACCTGAATGTGGAGGAGGCTTGGAATTACGTGGTTAAAGTTGCAGAAGCTAGCTGAAGCCTGCGTCCCAAGCAATGAGTAGGGAAGGGTTGCAGACCAGGCTGGATGAACAAGCTTCTCATACATGTTATTAAGAGAAAGCAGAAAGCCTATAAGGAATGGAAGATGGGCTGGATCAAAAAGGAAAGCTGCCTCTTGGAGGTCAGAAAGTGTGAGGGAAAAGTGAGATGTGCCAAAACCCCAGCAGAGTTGGACCTTGTAAAGGGAATTAAAACCAATAGTAAAAAGTTCTTTAGCTGTACAAATAAAAAGAAAAGAAGAAATGGGACTGCTAAACACTAAGGATGAGGTGAAGATTAAAAATAATCTTGATATGGCCCAACACTTAAACGAATACTTTGTCTCAGTTTGTAATGAGGGTAATGAGAAGGTGGGGGCAGTGGCATGGCAGCAGACAGGAACAGGGGTATGGAAGTAGAAATTACCACATCTGAGGTGGAAGCCAAACTCAACAAATTAATGGGACCAAATTGAGGGGCCTGGATAATCTCCATCCAACAGAATATAAAGGAACTAGCACCTGGCATTGCAAGCCCAATAACAAGGATTTTTAATCACTCTTAAACTCAGGGGTCATACCCTATGATTGGTGGATTGCAAATATAGTACCTATATTTAAGAAAGGGGGAAAAAAAGTGATCTGGGAAACTCTGACCCAATAGTTTGACCTCAATTGTATGCAAGCTGTTAAAACAGATTTTGAAAGTGAGGGTAGTTAAGGATATAAAGGTAATTGGTAATCGGGATAAAATAGAACATGGTTTTCCAAAAGGTAGATTGTGCCAGAGCAACCTAATCTCTTTCCTTGAGAAAATAACTGATTTTCTAGACAAAGGAAATGTAGTAGATCTAATCTACCTGGATTTCAGTAAAGCATTTGATACTGTTCCACATGGGAAATTATTAGTTAAATTGGAAAAGATGGGAATTGATACTAGAATCAAAAGGTACTGGTTAAAGGGGAAAGTACAGTGGGTCATGCTGAAAAGTGAACTGTCAGGCTGCAGAGAGGTTATTAGTGTTCCTCAAGGATCAATCTTGGGATCAATCTTTTTTAACATTTCTATTAACGACCTTAGCACAAAAAGAGAGAGTTCACTAATAAAATTTGTGGATGACACAAAGTTGGGAGATATTGCCAATGTGGAGGAGAATTGGAATATCACACAGGAAAGTTTCATGATAGTGCAAAGTCATGCATTTAGGGACTAACAATAAGAATTTTTGCTATAATATGGGATCATATCAGTTGGAAATGACAGAAGAGAAGAAAGACCTGGATGTATTGGTTGATCACAGGTTAACTATGAGCCACCAATGTGATGCAGCCATGAAAAAGGCTAGTGCAATCCTAGGATGCATCAAGTGAGATATTTCCAGCAGAGATAAGGAAGTGTTATTATCATTATAAAAAGCACTGAGGAGACCTCATCTGGCATACTGTATGCAATTTTGGTCTTCCATGTTTAAGAAAGATGAATTCAAACTGGAACAGGTGCAGAGAAGGGCCAGTAGGGTGATTTGAGAATCAGAGAATCTACCTTACAAGAGGAGACTTAAGGAGCTTGGCTTATTAACCCTAACTAAGGAAATATGATTGCTGTCTATAAATACATCAGAGAGATAAACACCAGAGAGGGAGAGAAATTAATCAAGCTAAGGACAATGTTGGCACAAGGACCAATGGATATAAACTGGCCATCAATAAGTTTAGGCTTGAAATTAGACAAAGGTTTCTAACCATTGGAGAAGTGAAGCTCTGGAACAGCCTTCTAAGAGGACTAGTGAGGACAAAAAAATTAACTTGTTTTAAGACTGAGCTTGATAAGTTTATGGAGGGGATAGTATGATGAGACTGCCTACAATGGTATATGGCCCATCTGTGACCGCTAATAGCAAATATCTCCAAAGGCTGGAGATGAGACACAAAATGGGGAGGGCTCTGAGTTACCCCAGAGAATTCTTTCCCAGCTGTCTGGCTAGTAGGTCTCACCCACATGCACAGGGTCTAACTGATCACCATATTTGGGGTTGGGAAGCAATCTTCCCCCAGATAAGATTGGCAGAGACCCTGGGATTTTTTTGTGAGGATTATTTTTGCCTTCTGCAGTGTGGGACACTGGTCACTTGCTGGTTTGAACTAGTGCAAATGATGGATTCTCTGTAACATGAAGTCTATAAATCAAGATTTGGGGATTTCAGTAACTCAGTCAGAGATTATGGACCTATCACAGGAGTGGGTGGGTGAGGTTCTGTGGCCTGCAATGTGAAAAAGGTCAGAGTAGACGATCATGATGGTCCCTTCTGGCCTTAAAGTCTACGAGTCTATGAGATGGAGAAGACCTGGAGGCAGAACATTCTGTACTTAAAGTACTGAACCACCTTTCTCTCATGAGTCACCTGCAAACTAACATGTGTATTTGCTCTTTTAAGCATGTATTTCTTTATTCCACTCTGCCTTTTACCCTTCCACTTGGAGCTGTCATCACAAACTGTTAAATGCTCTTTTCATGTAATCCACATCACACTATTAAAGACAAAGAACTGCTTGTTTTCCCTCCCGCATGACTAGTGGACAGATGGAGAAGGGAGGTGGTTTATGATATAATTAATGACAGGGATGTGAGATGAGATGAGAGGAGATGAAACCATTAAGTGATGATTTGAGAATCCCTGTCTTAGAGTTTCATTCTCTAAATTGCATAACTTAGAACCCATCAATTTACTTGTGTTCCCAGACATATAAAGTTAAACTTCTAAAAATGACCATTCATTTTATAACTACAATTTTCAATTAACAACACATGTTTGAAAGGCAGGAATATAGAACACTGTAGTTCAAAAAAATTCCAAAAATTCTGGAACTGTGAAATGAAAAGATTGTTGTGAGTTGGGGTAAAACTTGTTGTTATAGTTTGTGTGTATCCACTCCCTTGCTTTCAGGATAAATGTAAAGAAGCGGCTGAAACAATCTCAGTAGCACCAAACAAAAGCATATGAAAAAGCTTAAATAGAAAATGAACGAAGTGGCCGAAGGTGTTTCAAATGCTGGGGCTAAGGCTTTGATTGATGGAAGAGAGACAGAGAGAGAGAGAGAGAGAGTGTGTGTGTGTGTGTGTGTGTGTGACAGACAGAGACAGATGTAGCCAGAAAGCTAGGCAGACAGTAGCAGAAGTGCTGGTAATGCTAAGAGAGAACATTTTTGGGGCACAGAGTGCTGTCCAGAAAGGCAGACTTGGAATAGCAAGCAAAGTAGCTGTCTCCTGTTGTATGATTCTTATTGTGTTCAGGGAAACATGACATTATATAAAATGCTCCTTACTGGGGAGGGAACCATGCTACCTGTTACTCAGAAGAAATGTGAAAAATGGTTACTGACCTTCCATAACTTGTTCTTCGAGATGTGTTGTTCATATCCATTCCATGCTAGGTGTGTGCACACCATGTGCACAGTTGCCGAAGATTTTTCCCTCAGTGGTATCCATTGGGCCGGCTCTAGCACCCTCTGGAGTCACACACACGTGCATTGGTATAAGGGGTGTCGCCAGCCACACACTTTCTCAGTTCTTTCTTGCTGGTAACTCTGACAGCAGGGTAGGAGGGCAGGTCATGGAATGGACTGCACTGGCCAGTGGCCCACTGGCCAGGTTTCCGCCAGGGGCCTGGTGCCGAAGTCCAGTGGCATGTAGACTGGGTAGCGACAGTGTGCCCTGCGTGGAACAACAGCTCCTCCTTCAGATTCCAAAGAGGAGTCATCCCTCGGGGACCATGGTGGAGCTGTCCTGACTTCTGCCTCCACATGGTGCCAGAGTTCCCAGGGGCTGGTGCTGAGCTGGTGACCACCGTGCTGAGATCATGGCCGGTTTGCCCCTAGAGGGACCTCTGGGTGCCAATTCTGGGAAGGGCCCCAGTGCTCCTTGTTTCCTTCTGGCTTCCATTGTCAGGGCTGGTTGCCCTCTCGGAATCGGTGGGACTGGAAGGGAGAAGAAGGAGGCTTGGAAAGCCTCCAGGGTCCTGGGTACCATCAGACTGCTGGTACCGTGGCTGCTTCCAGGAGTTGGTAGAGGGTCGCACACTAGACTCAACACTCTAGGCAAAGTCAATGGTGCCATCTCTGGCTCAGGGGAGGAAGAGTGGCCTGACATGGGTCACACTGTACTGGCCTCTTGCCGCTTGTCCTTCTTCTGCATCGGTGAGGGCAACTATTCATACTACTATATACACTAACACTAATTAAGAACTATATATACTAATTAAAAAAACTACACAAACATTGCTAGAGAAGAGTCCAAAGCACTGGGAAAAAAGCCTTGATGCCACAAGAAGGGTTGTTCCAGCAACTGTCGCGGGAGATAAGAAAGACCTGAGAGAGAATGGGATCGGTGGAGCTTATAATAGCGGCGCATATGCACGTGACTTCAGAGGGTGCTCAAGCCAGCTCAACGGATACCACTGAGGGAAAAATCTCCAACAACCGTGCACACGATACGCGCACACCTAGCAAGCATGAAATGGACATGAGCAAGCACTTGAAGAAGTCTTCTTTCCGAAGTACAAGAATTATGGTAGTATGGTCTTTTTTGCATGATTATAACATGTGTTCATGCTTCTGGACTATATTACGAATATTGGGTTCTCAGGCTTCCATTGTAAGGGTGTGTAGAATACCGGGAGTATAGATGGCAGGGTTGGGTCTCATATTTTCATGATGGAAAGAGGAGACTGAATTTATATTAGCTCAAGCTTGAGTTTGGGGCCTCTATCCAATATTGAGATGCCAAATGTGGTTCCCAGGAGTAATGAAAAGGGGAGCAGATATGAGTGGGGAAATTATATGAAGGATAGTAAGTAACATATTGTAGTCTGTAGTTCAGACCATAAGGGCAGGGGAAGGATTGGGCCTCACATTATTAAATACAACTGTATATGTAAAGAATCTACTTTTATTCCATCAGGTAGTGTTCTCCTAATACTGACAAAAGTAAGCTAGTCTAGTTAAGCTTCCATTCCATTCCATTCCATTCCATTCCATTGGTTGAGAATTTTTTGATAAAACAGTTTTTTTTTTTGGAAAATGCTGATTAGTTAAACTAGAAACTTTTCCAAGATAGGACCAGTTTTGATTAAATTTTTTTGTCAGGAAGTTGTCTCTGGTCCAGGACAGAATTCCTGTGAAAATCACAGATACACCCTCTCTCCATTGTAGCCAATAGCCCAGCAATTATGGCACTCACTGGGGATGCAGGAAACATGTGAGAACCAAGGTCAAGTCCCTGCACTACCTGACGCAGGGCAGGGTCTTGAACTCTGGTTTTCTACCACAGAAGTGAGGGCCTGAACTGCTAAGCTATTGGTTATTTTGAGGTAGAGCTCTCCTTTTAAAGCTGTTCCACTTCGTATAAATAATTAAATATTCATTATGTGAGAAATTTCATTTTTAATTTGCTTAGAAGGAAGGCAGAGTGACTCAGGTGGAGTAGGGACTTGGACCTGGTCTTCCCGTATCTCCTGCACCCCATGTGAGTGCCATAACCACTGGGCTATTGGTGGGAGAGGGGTTGTGCCTCTGATTTCTGTGAAAAATTTCAAAAGGTCTCAGTTTTATCCCACTGTGAAATGGGAAATTTTTTGAAATCACAAAACTTCATGCAGAAGAGGAAAACTGTTTCCTGCCATGTCCTATGCAACAATCCTAATCACTGTGCTGCAGTGGCTGAGGAATATCCAAAATACACTGAAATGGAAAATACCAAAAGTGGAACAATTTTTTTTAAAAGCATGAAAGCGCCAACACGAGAGTAAATCCACAAAATGAAGATTAAGGTTAATCTTAGCAGATGTTTTCCATAGGACCCCTTTTTCCAAAGCAGAGTAATTTATCACATATGTTTCAAAGTATAAACAAAGGCAGCTTCCTTACACAATGTTCAGAAAGAGGTTAGGACACTTTTTCTAAGCCAGATTCCTCTGTTATTTCACAAGGCTTCCCAATGTGAATTATACAAGGATACTACTACAGTTAGTTAACTGGAATTCTTCAGTTTTTCCATTTAACGTTCCTTTCCAAAGGGAGGCATTTTTACAAGACAACTAGTGTTGCTGTCAATAGGAGTTGAGAGTGCTCAGCAACTTGCAGGATCAAGCCCTAAGATATGCAAGGAGAGAGAATTAAGGCTTGTCTACATGGAGCATTAGTCCGCACTAGAGGGATGTGAATTTGAGCGTGCAGTGTAGTCCCGTTTCAAAAAATATGCACTAGGGAACTTTTAGTGCACACCAGAAGAGTCCACACAGGCCAATTAGGGCACTGCACATTACTATGCAGTAGAATTTACACCCTCTAGTGTGGATTAATGCATCGTGTAGCCAAGCCCTTAGTCAGAATACAGCAGTTACACTGCAGTACCAGTAACCTTAAGAACGAAAGTGACAGTGCATTAATTATACAGACAAAAAGGCATTCTTAAGCTACTCAAACAGTGTCGACATTGCTACCATCCATCCTTCTGCCCCTACGCAGAAACAGCAGCTTAATTCAAAGGATTTATAACGTAGGAAGAAGACTAGCAAGGATTCTCAGCACCATTGAAGGTGGAAATAGCATATCTTGAAGCCCAAACCTTTCCTCCTAATTAAAAAGAGAAAGGGACTCTGATCTCAGGTGAGTCAGGGAAAGATGGAGCTACATTTCCCTTTAAGGGAAAGGTTCATCTCAGAATAAGATTCATTTATCTCAGTGAATTAGTAGCAGTGAAGAATAGACAGCACAAGAGCCATGAAAGAAGAGTCCAGGAATAAAGTCTACAAGCAGCATCTCCTTTTCAAAGAGGATGTAATTAGAAAGAAAGCAAACATGGTCACAAATTTTACGAAAGAAAGAAAGATGATCTGGGCAAATATCATCCAGTTAATTTATCTTCAATTCCGCATGAAATAATGGAGAAAATGGTAAAAACAAAAAATCTTGGGTGGAACTCTGACCCCATTGAAGTTTTGTTACTGACATCAATCGTGCTAGGATCACACCCCTAGAGAATAACAGTACCAGAAGCAATAAGAAGCATGCCTTCATTTTAAAAAAGTATTGCCAAGCCAGCGTGGATATTTTAAATATAGAATAACAAAAATAGTGTCTGAAAGAAATATAATTGATGTGATATTTTAGTCAACCATTTGATATGCTAGGCTTGATTCAGGTTTCACACCATTTTTGCACTGGTGTGAACTCTACCAACATCAGTGGAATTGCTTTTGATTTAAATAAGATCAGAATGAGGCCCAATTTCTACACCAGGGCCTAATATTTTTAAGTGATCAATAATTTTAGATGCCTTGATTTTTTTGGTATCCAATCTTAAAGGGGCTTTATTTTCAGATGCTGAGCATCTACCTCTGAAAATCAGGCGCCTTTAAGTCACTCATGCAGGACACCCCAAATCACTTGTTTTTGAAAACTTAGGCCAAAGTGCCTAAATATTCACCATTAGGTGTATATGGGGAGGAGATGAAGGAGGGAATATCAGCAGAAAACTAACCCTGAACTTCTTCTTTCATCCCTCAATGACTTTTGCATGATGTTTAAAGTCTGAGCTGCTATCTTGTATAACTCATAGAGGTGGGCTTTAGTCATAAGGAAACTAGGAAGCTGGAAAAACCTAGTGTGAGATCATCAGCAGGGATGGAGACACAATGACAATCTATACCAAGAGCACATTTAAAACTACCAATACTTCCTTTGAACTGAGCCGAGAGTTTAAAGAAACTACAGCAGACGACAGAAAAATCAAGGTAAAAAAATAAACTTTCCTTCAGCAGCTGGATATGTGTGTAAATGGGTGGCTTTTTCTCAATATCACTCATTAAGAAATCTGCAAATGGTTAATGAGGTAAATGTAATAGTTGGAGAAAATGTCCTGCTATGGGAATGTGAAGGTGGCTGATGTACTAGATACATAGACCATGGGACTTGCTGAGAATTGGGTGAACTGCTTTCTTTTTAAACTTAAGGACTTTGGGGTAAATACTAATTCCAACTTTGTGTCTCTTCAGAATGTTGTAACCTTAGAGAATGACTCGCTAGTTCAAGTGCAGAAGTGGAATGGAGAGGAGTCCGCAGTAAATAGGAAATTGGCAGATGGGAAAAATTGTGGGCGTGATTTAATTTCTCACTAAATTTATTGGGGCCCAGAGCCTCAAAGGTATTTAGGTGCCCAGCTTTCATTGAAATCATTGGGAGCTAGGCACCTAAATACCTTTGAGGATCTGGGCCTGGGTACTACACTGATACAGAGAACATTGGAGCTCTTTCATGGGAATTCACATAGTTAGATGTAGCTCATGACCAAAAAACGGACAGGGGTGGAGAAGGAACCCTGGAAAAAAACCAGCTGTTGGAAGGTTGAAAAAGACCTGGAGAAGCCAGTATGCAACTATATTATGTTTTATTTGCTCTCAGCTGAAAAGCAATTTGAGAAGGCTGAAGATCACTCAGTTTAGAGACAGTACCTAGCTGCCCAGTTTGCACCTGAGCATCCCCAAAGTGTGATGGTGATTGTGTCCAGGATTTCTGTTCCATTCAGTCTCTAACTGACTTCACTACTAATTTTCTGCCATTGGGTGCCCTAGTAGAAAAGTCAATTAGAAATTGACCTGAACAGAGAAAATACAAGATACCATGTCAGGAAATACAAGAAAAACGACTTAGCCTATTAATTAGAAAGACTATTTACAAATCAAATTCTATTGTGACATTTAGTAAATTACACTCATTCCTCTTTGCATCTCCTAGGAATGTGCAATGTCATCTCCAGCAGTGTCTGAATGTACAAGACAATGCCATCTTTCTGTATGCCAGATAAAGACCAGCTCAGTGAGGAAAGCTTCACTCTGCTCTTTCTTCAAGACTGCAGTACACAAGCATATTTTAAAAGCATCACCACTCATGAATTGCTGAAAATGTTAAAACTTCCAGTACTATACAGAGCCCATGTACTGGATCCTATAATAAATGAAGGATTAAGTGGCCTATGTGTTGATAAGCTGGTTCTTACCACTCATTTAGGCATCAGAATAAGCAGCTAGATTTTCACAGGAGCTTAATAGGTAGGATACTGAGCAGTTTGGAAAATGGGGCTGTTATGTAGGGACCTAAAGGGTTGTTGAGCTCTTTTGACAATCTGGCCCCACCTGTGGATCCTTGGATTTTTTGGACACCTGATTGAGATTATCACCCTGTGGGCACTATGGTATATTGAATTTTATATATGTGTATTACTTACCCACCTTAATGCTCTCGCCCTGGAATATTTTCTACCTCTAAATACACTCTTCCTGGTTCAAGTTTTCTTAGCAGAAAACTTTTTTTTTTTTTTTTGCTTGTCACACAGACACCTGTGTGGTTTTCTCAGTCTTAAAGGATTTCCATTTCACATAGTATGGAGAACAGAGACCCATCTCTGGAGAAGTAATTTAATTTCTGTATTATACTCAGATGCACAAAAGGTGTTACCCTCACTATAGCCCTATGAATAAGCAGATTTTCATTTAAGGAAAAGTGTTTCTGCTATCTCACCTACAGTATTATCCTGAGCAATGCTGCTAGTAGTAGGGTAGGGATTAACTGTATTTTAAAGTAATTAGAAATTGTTTCTCAAACTGTTTTAATGTTATATGTAGGTGCAGATATTTTCCTCCCCCAGCAGCTGCTTCACTTTAAGCTACCAGTACTTTACACCTCCCCTCCCTCTGAGCATTACCGCTTGAATCTGATCTGCCAACCCTTGCAAGTCTATTTGTATCTTCCGTGGAACACGGACTGATTTTTGCCTCCCACCAAGCCAGATCACACCTGAAGGGTTTTGTTTTGTTTTTTTTTTGGGGGGGGGAAAGAACAGGAAAGGTGCACTTACGCAGTGGAGTACAGCAGAGAAGAGTTCAGAATCAGTCAGTGGATGCCATGAGTCATGCAGAGGAGAGTGCAAGTTTGAGTCACCCCCCCAACTTTGTGGCATGAACCCCCTCAGGAAGTTGTCAGTGCCTAGCAGTGGCCACTAGTATAGTGAGCAGGAATTAATATTTTGAATTAAAAACCCAATCACCTGAGTGTTGCTTCACAACAAGAGTAGAGAGGGCAATATCTGGCCCAAACTAAGCATCTTTTTCTGAAGCAGCCGTAGAGATTATAGGTCTGTAAATGAGGAGAGTACTACTTACTGAGAATAAGGATGGCAGATTTAGACCCTTATGAATTCAGCAAATTGCATAGTAACTGTGTAAGAAATCAACTTATTTCCCCACTCATGTATGCGGAAGTTAGCCACAGCCCATTGATTTAAGCATTGGTCAGGATGCCAGCCCATAAGTGACACATACAGCAAATAAAAAAGAAACCTATTGAGCTCATTAAAGCCTCTACAATGAGGTATTAAGTGCCTTTTTGACCAAGAAAAAAAGGTCAAGCCTCATAAAAGGCTGTGTTAAAGTGAGAATATTTTACCTTTAGATGGCTTATAATGTATTAGATACTCACAGAGCTAAACAAGTTACCAAGCAAATACTGTTTTTAAAAGAGGCAGTTCATTTCAATCCTTATAATAGGGATGAAAACTAGGTTGAGAGTCCTACTTATTTAACAAAACAAAACAGGAGCACATGTTCCTATAATAGAATTATCCTCTATATCCTGAAAAAGTGGACAGGGGCTAGAGTAAGTTAAGACTTGGGATGGACATAGGAAGCCCTACTTAGGGATAGGTACTTGACAAAATAGTCAATCAAGACATTGACAAAGATAAAGTAATGTTATGTCTACCTACTCTTGCCATAGTGAGTAAAGGAGTCACACGTTAGGAGGGGTGTGCACTATCTCTCCCCAGTTTAAGACCCACCCATTAGCTGGTGCTATGTTGTACAAATCCCAACACAACCACTATTTCTGAACAGTTGACCACTTTATTGAATAACCACCATAGTTCAGATATAGCTATAACACTGCTTTGGTGCAAGTCTGTAAACAGTCCAAATCTTTCAGACAGACTTGTGGTGCTTCACTCCTTGAACTGAACTGGTTCTCCACAACTTCAATCCCTAGTCCAATGTGGAGATAGGGTTTCTTCAGGCTCTCTCATAGACTCTAGTGCAGGTAACAGTGTTCATGGTACACTCCTAGAAGGACAAGTTGAACAAGTGTACGTTAGGCAGCATGTTAAGCACTTTGTAATAAAACCAATAGCAAGCTTTAGAGAACAATTCCAATCCTCCTCCCTTCAAGCAAATTGATACTGATTGAGAGGTCCTGCCCTCCTTAGCAGCTCTGAATAAAAACATGCGCTTCCAGATAGAGTTGTTCACTGTTTAGTTTCAGGTGGAGACCAACCTGACAAGAGTACTTCATGTGCAAGACATTGAGAGTACAGGCACCCTTTACAGATGTCACACAGGAGTGACACGCAAGTTCTCTTGGCACCATCTTGGTGTTCAGAGTGGGGTGACCAGATGTCCCAATTTTATAGGGAGAATCCTAGTATTGGGGCTGTCTTATATGAGTAGCTGTTATGTCACCCCCCCCCCCCCAACCCGCCATCCCAGTTTTCCCACACTTGCTATCTGGTCACCCTAGTTTAGAGTTACTACAGAAATTCTCTTCCAGCAACCAGGAAAGAAGAGCAGGGAGAAATACGGGACAGTGAGACTCTGAATTAAGTAGTGACAGATCACCACCGCCAGTCAACACACCACAATGGCAAGTTATGATGCAAGCTTGCCAGTCAATTAACTGTTAGACTACACAGCATGATAGTCACTCTGTGAGGGTATTTAGGTACAGCCATTCCAGCTTTAGTGTTTATGACAACTGGTAAAGACAAATTCTCATGAAAGTCATCCCTTTTAATGAAAATTTGAGTTCTGGAATTTTTCCACCCACTCACTGCTACACAGCTTTATGTTGACACTTGTCCTGTGCACATTTTCTCCACTTCACAGTTTGGGATAGCCAGAGGGAAGGCTAGAAAGACTACCTATACCTTGAAGGCTCCTCCAGCTCTGCCATCTTTAACATGCCAAAATTGTAATGTGCAGGTCTCTTGCTAGTTTGGGTGTTACTTTTCCATCCCCATTTCTATCATAATTCACATTCTATGCGTTTCCATCCCACCACCCTCATTAGAAGCCAATATAGAAAACGTTGCATTCTGTGACTACCAGGTAGTAACTCACCACTACCAGCTTCCCATCCACCAGTTCTCTCTTTAATGTGCTCTCTTTTCCATTCCATTTCTGCACCTGAATCAGTGAACCATTGTCTAGTGTTATGATGCTCTGCAGAGACAAGGAAGCAAAATGTTGCTCTTTAGTCTATGCCCTGCAGATTGAAGGAGATATTTTACACAAGTCCAACATTAACTGAAGCCGGTTGACCAGGTATAGTTGTGATTTTGTAGCATACTTGTAGCACTTGCCTCATGTTAGACATGCTAACTTCAAGGGCCATTTTCAAATCTCTCCCCTCCCACAACCCCAGCTGGTTTTAAGGAAGACTCACCTTAACTTTCCTGTCATCTGCTGTGGTCTCCTCAAACTCCTCACCCAACTTGAAAGAGAACTCTGTATTTTTGAAGGTACTCTCTGTTCTGATGGAGATCACATCCCCATTGATGCTTATGATTACACTGGGCTTGGCCACACAAGCCATTTTCCTGGTAGCGAAGCCCACACCTGTATATCAGAGGAGACTATATTAGATGGTCTACTTCCCTGCAGAACACCTTCTTACCTAGTGTTTCTTTCAACTAAGAGCAGGAGGGGACCAGGAATTTAAAAAAAAAAAAAAAAAAAAAAAAATGCCCCTTGCTCTTTTAATGTTTTAGTAATCCTGTGTTTCAGAGGCTGCCTGAAAACATCTGCTAAAGGTATTCCAAGATCAATTCCTGGAAGTGGAAGTTCAGGATTTTTTTTTTTTTTTTTTTGGTACAGCCCCTATTCTGAAGGGCAATGCAATGAAAATTAAATCCTTTTACTGAATTAAACTCCCAGGGCATATGCAATTGAATGGCTAAGAGCCAAGATAATCCTGGGGAGTCAATTTCACTAAGTTATGCAACCTTTAGCATCTAAGAGCACAAACGCTAGAATGATTTAGACCCTCTGTCCCCATTTCCCAAACCACCACCCATCATGCCGTTTGCTTCAGAATTAGTAGCAGTGGAAAAGTTAAGAAAGCTGGCGACACTTTCTCCATAAGATTTAGCATAAAGTTTTCCAGAGTGCTCAAGTCTCAGAAGAGGAGGATTTAGAAGCCTGTTTGAGAGTTTTACTTCTTGTTACTAAATGAAAAACTGATTGTTAGATTACAGTAGTAGCTCAGAATAAACTCAGCCTATGGAAGAGAGAATACCCTTTAAAACCCACCTTAAACTCAAAACCAGGAGTCTTTAGAGAAGCATGTTACCCATTCAAGACCTCATCCAAATTCTTAGTTTAAGAGCACATTAGCCAGCTAGTAGCAACTACTTCCAGTCACCACTGTAACTAAGAGCTAGTGAACCACAAATTCCAGTACACCAATATCAAAGTAAGATTGTACTTCAATGAAACAATCACTTAATCCAGATTACACAGGTATTTAGTTACTGACCTTATGAGAGTCTCAACATTCCACTTTGTGTTTCCAAGGGGCAAAGACACTAGGCCCTTTCTGTGGCTTTTCCTACCCCAGACTATAGCAAAGGTTTGGGGTTTTAAACCCCATTACTACTTCTACTAGAAGTTAGTTATGTAGTAGGATACCTCTCCCTCCAGTCCAATTCCTCCTAAATTAAACAGCCTGACCTCACTAAACCAAACAGCTGCCTTCCCCCCAGAGCTCTACAGTCTAAGACAGTTTACCAGACAGGAAGAAAAAAAGAAGAAACCTTAGCGAGAAGTACAGCAGAGTTCCCAAAGCCAGGAAGTAGAAATCTAGTGCAAACTCAGTATTCCTTCCCTCAGCAGCACAGATACAATTTGAGTCAAACCCAAAGAGCGTTCCTCACCCAGCTCTCTCATATAATCCTCAAAGTTTTCACTGGAAATGAGTTTCCAGGTACCCACAAATAGATCACACATGGTGGACGGCTGGTAACACAGGCTTCTGCAGAAATCACCCAGCTGTTCTCACTACCAGACAGGAAGGTAGTATGAAGTCTGTAAAATGGCATAGACTCTTTAAAAAGGAGCCTTGCCCATGTGACCCTCTGGGATGACCAATGATGAGTGAGAATATCAGGTGTTCCAATTACCAGCATTTCTTTTTTCTCCTTAGTAGGTCATAGTATTATTATTCTTTTATCCTCAATGGCACATGTATCACTGTGCTGTCAGCATTTAATTGTGTTTAGCATTCAAAAATACTCTGCCTTAAAGAAAAATATTTTAAAAGCATTTTGTTCAGCAAGAAAAGTCTGCAGCATTAGGCCCTGATCAGTGGGACAACTCACAGTGCTTAATAAAGTTTTTAAAAGTGTAAAGTTTTGCAGGATTGGAGTCTGAGTCAGCTTTTTTCAGTTGTCCTTTCTTATAGCTGCTTAGATCTTGCTATGACCTATGGAACAGATTTATGCCCTTTTCTTGCAACTGAACATGCATGAGTGTCTTTCTCTGCCCACGTGGAACTCTGTCACCAGTTGTAGGATTTGGGTCATAGTTTACCCTAATCCCATTAGGGTTGCACTTTTATTAAAATATATTGTATTGTTCCTATGCATGTAATTCTATTGCCAATTATTGTTATTTGTTAAGTGCCAATGGTGTGCTTAGTGCAGTACATGATAGGAAAGGAGACAATGTCCCTGCTCTTAGAAGCTTATGCCCAGATCCTCAAAGGTATTTGGGCACCTAAAGTCCATTGAAATCAATGGGAGATAGGTGCCTAAAAGCCTTCGATGACCTGGGCCTTACAATCTAAACAGAAGGATAGCAAAAAATACACTGGGAGAGTCATGGGAAGGTTTGACCATATAAATTTATGCTCCTTCTCCCCACCTCTTGTTGCATTTCTCCCCTAGTTATTAAACAAATATAGTAGTTATAGTAAGAGATTTTAAGACCAGAAGGAAACATGATCATCTGACCTACTGTAGAACACAAGCAACAGATTTCATCCAAGACACAAACAGTACTCCTTGGCTTCATGTCAGAGGTGACTTTTGAGGAGAGAGAAAAGAGGTGGTGTGCCCAGTGGACTGGCATAGGAGGGAGTTGTGGGAACAGGGGACTTCATTGATTAGACTCCTTTTAAAGCTGGACCTCTCTGAACAAACCAGGCAGCAGTTATTTTTTCTATCTGGAAGGTGTGGTATCCTTAGGCAGGGAGAATATTCAGATCAGTTAATCTCGTAAATTTCTGCAGCTCTAGTGGGGTAGCTCAGAGTGTTCTCCAATGAAGCTCCTGCTCTTTGTTGGTTTAAGGCCTGATTCTGTAATGGAGTGCCATGGAAATCCACGTCTGACTAGATGTTTCTTCCAGTTGCATTACAAGAACAGGCTGCACTCTTCTCAACATGTGCCTTCCAACACATGCCAAGGGTCAATTACGGCAGATCTCTCTAAACTGGGCTTCCAGCAAGTTTTCATTACTTACAGCTTGTAAAGACTGAGCATTGTTGTGATGAGCACAATTGCCAGCATTCTTAAATGGACTATCTATAAAGCAACAGATTGATTTTAAGATGGTTTTGTTAGTTTTTAATGCCATGGAAAGTGACTGGCTATATTCGAGATCTAATCCCCCATTCTCCCATTGAGTAGCATCTTGGCATGTAATCTGTGTTCTGGCACCACCCACTTCTAGAATTTCCACTATTGTGACTTGTATCAGGGGAAGTGTGGTCTAGTGATTGGAGCACTAGAATGGGACTCACAAGACTTGGATTCTACTCTTAGCACACCCCTGCTGTGCAATCTTGGACAAGTCACTTTGTTTTTTATTACCCCTCTGACCCTTTGTCTTGTCTATTTAGATTGTCAGCTATTTGGGGCATGGACTGTCTCTTATTATGTGTTTGTACAGCACCTAACACAACAGGGCCCTGATCTTGATTTATAAACACAAATAATAACTAATATTAGGATTAGGAGGCAACTGAGCCTTTGTTACAGTGGCCAATGAGTCCTTTGCTGGACCCTCTTCCTAGCTGCCCTTTGATATTCCAATGGCATAAAGCAGCCTGTAAGGCAATGATGTCAGCTCCCAAACATTCTCCTGCCAGTGGGAACATTTTGGTGGCGTAGAGCCACTGTAGAAGTTAAAGATGGGCATCTGAGCCCAGGTGCTTTACAAATACCATTGTTAATGGAATATTATTATGATTTTTTGAAGCAATTAACTTATTGAATCTTCACAAGTCCCTTTAAGACTGTGCTGCTTTTGTCTTGGAATGGTGATTTTCTTTTTTTGTTTTTTATTGCTGGGAAACCTACATTTTAAGTTGGAGCTAAAATTTGGATTTTAGCCCCACCTTAAAAGACTGACTTAAAAGAACTCAAACTAAAATTCTGTTGCCTGGAGTCCATGATATCTTTCCTGATTGGTCTGCCCAGAATGTCACTTGTTCAGGTCTTTAAAAACAGACAGTCAAGGCCTATATAGCTTATGCTATTTTCTTGTCTCTCTTTGAAAGTTGCTGTTGTTTTCTTGACTGTGCCTACTCAGCAAGTCTTTACAATGTATGACCTATTCCTGGAACCTTGGAAACTCAGCTTCAGTGAAAAATGTGATGACTATATGAAAGAGCTGTGTGAGAAATGCTGTAATGTGTGGGATTCGGAAAGGATATGCACTAGTTGAACTCTGCTCCTACATTTCTTCTTTCTGGCCTTGGGAATTCTCCACTTTGTGGCTTCCTAGTGCTCTTTTTTCAGAACTGTAAGCGGAAAAGAGGAAGTGGAACTGTGTGAACTGTTCTCATTAATGCAGCCCCTTGGGCTGCTCTTACTGGAAGACTGAATATGTCTTTTGGGGGGTGAAGTGGACTACTGAAAGGAGAGTACAGCAGGGATGATATGTCTGAAGCATATGTAAGTAAACTAAACATTATGAAACTTAAATTCTAGGTAACACGGGGCCTAAACCTCTATTGCATTGCATCTCATGTAGTCACTTGCACCTATGCAATGTGACTATTAAGTGCTCCCTTTCTTAACTGGTCAGCATGAATGACTCAAGGTGCAAGCTAGTGAAGAATTAGGCCCATAGCCTTGTTTCAACAAAGCTTTAATAAATCCCTTATAATTGCACTGGAATATCTTGCTGACACTCTATTTTATGGACTCTACCTCAACAGGGAAAAATTACTTATGTACCATTCTATAATTTAACTCAAACTATACATGAAAGAACTGCTCTGCAAGACATGATATGGCATTAATGTTACAAGCACAAGAGTTTCTTAGTAAGACTAATGTATAAATACTGATTCCCCTCTGTTAAACTAAAGGGTCTAAACACTATGGTAACAAACTACTGGTACAGATAACACAGGAAACTAGTTCTACTCTTATCCCTCTAACTCTTCTCCCATGACCTTATCATAGAATCATAGAATATTAGAGTTGGAAGGGACCTCAGGAGGTCATCTAGTCCAACCCCCTGCTCAAAGCAGGACTAACCTCAGCTATATCATCCCAGCCAGGGCTTTGTCAAGCCTCAGCTTAAAAACCTCTAAGGATGGAGATTCCACCACCTCCCTAGGTAACCCATTCCAGTGCTTCACCATCCTCCTAGTGAAAAACTTTTAACTAATGTCCAACCTAGACCTCCCGCCCTGCAACTTGAGACCGTTGCTCCTTCTTCTGTCATCTGCCACCACCGAGAACAGCCTAGCCATATCCTCCCTGGAACCCCCTTTCTGGTAGTTAAAGGCTGCTATCAAATCCCCCTCATTCTTCTCTTTTGCAGACTAAACAAGCCCAGTTCCCTCAGCCTCTCCTCATAAGTCCTGTGCTCCAGCCCCCTAATCATTTTTGTTGCCCTCCGCTGGACTCTCTCCAACTTGTCCACATCCTTTTTGTAGTGGGGGGCCCAAAACTGGACACAATATTCTAAATGCGGCCTCACCAATGCCGAATAGAGGGGAATAATCACTTCCCGTGACCTGCTGGCAATGCCCCTCCTAATGCAGCCCAATATGCCATTAGCCTTCTTGACAACCAGGGCACACTGCTGACTCATATCCAGCTTTTTATCCACTGTTACCCCCAGGTCCTTTTCTGCAGAGCTGCTGCCCAGCTCGTCGGTCCAGAGTCTATAGCTGTGCATGGGATTCTTCCTTCCTAAGTGGAGGACTCTGCACTTTTCTTTGTTGAACCTTAACAGACATCTTGTGTTTAACTCGCAGGTGTGAGTTTAGTCACCAGGAAACTGGGCAACATCACCAAACTCACTGTGCCCATCAGCACTGATGGGAATGTGCCAACAATTCAAATCAAGAATACTGAGGTCACCTTCAAGGTTGGGGAGGAGTTTGAGGAAGACACACCAGAAAAACAAAAGCGACAATGGAGACCAGACACCAAAAATCCAGTCACCTGAGTATCCATCCACAATCCACGTCTGTTCCGTTGGTGGGAACTGGGAGGATCAGCCGCTGCTGGAACTGGAGGAGCACTCTGGAACTGGTTGGCTCTGGCAGAGAGAAGTACTGGTGGCTGGCGCCTGGGGGGCAGGGATTTTGAAGCACGTGGAGTTTGAGGAACAGGGCCAGTGGCCAACCTTGCCACGCAGGCTGCCTTCTCAGCCTCCTTTGTGCCCCACCCTCGGGGTGCTGCCCCCCATCCTGATCCAATCACCCTTCCACCCCCAGAGTGTAGCTCTCCCTCCCCTGTCTGCCCCAGTCACCTCTCCACCCCTAGAGCCCTGTTTAGCTGGCAGAAAGAGGGAGGTGGAGAGAGCAGTGAGCAAGGGAGAGGAGCAGGGAGTTTTAGGGGGAAGAGGTAGGGCACGGGATGGGGGAAGTTCTGGCGCTCAGTATCCAGTTTTCACAAATTAGAAAGCTGGCCACCCTAGGTCAAATTGGCAGTGACCTGGAGGGGTGGAGTATGTGTGTTGCTTTCCTCTGCAGTACATGGGTGTGGGTCATTTGCCAAGATTATTTGGGTATATCTCACTTAATCATTTCATTGTGGGGGTCATTGGCTCTGCTGCATCTCTATCCCTCCTATTTTCTGCCTGTGGAACATAATAGTCTAGTCTCAGATGGGTTGTAATACTTTGCTCTAATTTCAGCTGTTGGATCTAGTGTGAGGCTGCTGGTCTGAGGTATACAGGAGATCAGACTAGATGAGCTGGTGGTCCCTCCTGGCCTTGAACTCTATTACTCTATCTGAAAGTATAACCCACAATGTGAATGCTCTGCTAAGGTCTGATTTCAAAGAGCTTTGAGGATAAATCTGATAGCACAAACCCCGTGCTAAGGAGATCAAGCACAGGAGTTCTGTTTCTCTGTTACCTTGCACCTTGTTTAGTCACTCACACCCATGTTTACAGTGAAGCCACTCTGATCTGCTAACATTTTGTACTATGTAAGGTGCTGCGTAGGAGAGAACTGACCTGCTGTCTCTGCAATGCCATAGTATTCACTGTAGCTTCTCTTGTATGAACCAGTCCTTGAAGGAAGAACCCTGATGTGCACCAGTCCAGTCACTCACTTTACACAAAACAATGAAGAAAAGCAGCAGCATGGGAAGCATCTTTTTATAATCCCATTACTAGAAAAGCAACAAACACATTCCCCCAAAGGACAGGCAAGTTCTCCCCCAGTTGAAACAACTGACTGGGAGAGACTCCTAGAGAGTGTCAGTACAAAGAACCATGGGATATTCCTCCAGACAAACATAGACAAATGTGGACACAACAACATGAGTAGGGGTTTGCCATGGGGTTGCTTGCACCCAGGAGAGGCTAACTCAGGTGCTGGTCCCCTGGATTAACTCTTGTGAAGACATACCCTCAATTATCTGCTGTTACATGTACACTCAAACCCCTGTTCTCCACTTATGTGTAAGTATGTCGGTATTAACTTGTCTTCAGAAGAAAGAGCTGTGTATAAGTACATTCAGCAAGTGGAATTGCCCTCTTTCCTTGGCCAGATGTGCAGAATTCAGTACTACAGATAATCCATACGGAAAAGAAGAGGAAAATTATCTCAAACCATTTTATTTCAAAGGCGTTTGCTTGCTTGCTTGTTTGAAATAAAGGGGAGGTGCTAGTTAGAGAGAGAGGATGATTTTATGGGACACTGTATGGGTTAGGCCATAGGGCACTAGATTCAGTAGGGAGTATGGAGATGTGGGTTCTATTCCTAGTTCTGCCAAACACGTACTGGGTGATTTTAGCCAAGACACTTCACCTCTCTGGTCCTCAGCTCACCCGTCTGTAAAATGGGGATAATGGCATCCTGGTTTCTTAAGCTTTTTGAGATCTGTTGTATAAATTTAGATGGACGTTATGGGCCCAAAAAAATCAAAGATGTTAATACGACTCTGAAATTGTCCAACATTAAATAGTGTTAAACAAGGTTCAGGGTTTTGTCTACAGAGACCTCAGCCTGCTTAGTACCATGGCAAACAAACCATCTGTTTAACCTTTTATTAAAGTTACAGAAAAAGAAGAAAAAATGTTGAAAGCGTTTGAAAGGTGAAGTATTAAGTAAGGCTTTAACAGCGTTCCTTGTTCTCTTTTCCATCAGTTGGAGAAAGGAAAAAACTAAACTAAGCAAAAACCCTGTCTGACAATCTTTTAGATGGCATAAAAGATGGTAATAACTGGCCTTTCTGAGGAAAAGAAAAAAAGTTAGTTGAGCTGGGCTGGCGCTATTGTTGTTACTGTTGTTAGAGTCCAATCCCGTTTCCCAGAAGACAAAACGAAACAAACACGCACAAGAGAAGAAAGAAAAGAACAGCAAAAGTTAGAAAATGCAGCTTCTGTCTCTGGTGTTGACACTCACTTGCAGCCTTGCATCTGGAAAAACACAGGCATGGCACACAGTCTTATCCGCCACTCCGAGACCTGGCAAACTTGTACCAGTATCAGGCTATTCCGAAAATTGCATTTAGAGACGGTTCTGGTCACAGGCTTACAACAGTGTTGCAAAATAAACCATCTTGGCCAGCTAAGCCAGATTCTTATTAGACATAAGAACATAAGAATGGCCATAGTGGGTCAGACCAATGGTCCATCTAGCCCAGTATCCTGTCCTCCGACATTAGCCAATGCCAGGTGCTTCAGAGGGAATGAACAGAACAAGTAATCATCAAGTGATCCATCCCGTCGCCCATTCCAGCTTCTGGCAAACGGAAGCTAGGGACATTTCAGAGCATGGTATTTGCATCCCTGGCCATTCTGGCTAATAGCCATTGATGGATCTATCCTCCATTAATTTACTAGTTCTCTTTTGTACTCTGTTATAGTCTTAGCCTTCACAACATCTTCTGGCAAAGAGCTCCACAGGTTGACTGTGCGTTGTGTGAAGAAATACTTTCTTTTTTCTGTTTTAAACCTTCTGCCTATTAATTTCATTTGGTGACCCCTAGTTCTTGTGTTATGAGAAAGAATAAATAACACTTCCTTATTTACTTTCTCCACACTAGTCATGATTTTATAGACCTCTATCATATCCCCCCTTAGTCATCTCTTTTCCAAGCTGAGAAGTCCCAGTCTTATTAATTGCTCCTCATATAGAAGCTGTTCTGTACCCCTAATCATTTTAGTTGCCCTTTTTTGTACCTTTTCCAATTCCAATATATCATTTTTGAGATGGGACAACCAGTTCTGCACGCAATATTCAAGATGTGAGCATACTATGGATTAATATAGAGGCAATATGATATTTTCTGTCTTATTATGTATAATAATTCCCAGCATTCTGTTAGCTTTTTGAACTGCTGCTGCACACTGAGTGGATATTTTCAGAGAATTATCCACAATGATCTCCAAGATCTCTTTCTTGAGTGGTAACAGCTAATTTAGACATCATCATTTTATATATATATATAGTTAGGATTACATTTTCTAGTGTGCATTTCTTTGCATGTATCAACACTGAATTTCATCTGCCATTTTGTTGCCCAGTCACCAGTTTTCTGAGATCTCTTTGTAACTCTTCACAGACAGCTTTGGACTTAACTATCTTGAGTAGTTTTGTATCATCTGTACATTTTGCCACCTCATTGTTTACCCCTTTCTCCAGATCCTTTATGAATATGTTGAACAGTACTGGTCCCAGCACAGACCCCTTTGGGACACCATTTACCTCTCTCCATTCTGAAAACTTACCATTTATTCCCACCCTTTGTTTCCTGTCTTTTAACCAGTTACTGATCCAGGAGAGGATCTTTCCTCTTATACTATGACAGTACACTTTGCTTAAGAGCCTTTGGTGAGTAACCTTGTCAAAGGCTTTCTGAAAATCTAAGTACACTGTATCCACTGGATCACCCTTGTTCACATGCTTGTTGACCCCCTCAAAGAGTTCTAGTAGATGGGGGAGGCTTGATTTCCATTTTCAAAAACCATGTTGATTCTTCCCCAGCAAATCGTGTTCATCTATGCCTCTGATAATTCTGTTTTTTACTATAGTTTCAACCAATTTGCCTGATACTGAAGTTAGGCTTACTGGTCTGTAATTGCTGGGATCGCCTATGAAGACTTTTAAAAAAAATTGGTGTCACATTAGCTATCCTCCAGTCATCTGCTACAAAAGCTGATTTAAATGACAGGTTACATACCATAGACAGGTGGAAAAAAGAGAGGGACAGGAAAGAGAAGAAACAAGCTGGGGAAGGAAATGGACACAAATTGGGAGGTGGGGGTTTGACAAAGTCTCACATCCCAGGTTAGGATTTAGCCAAAGCAAGTAGAAAGGTGATGTCATTTGTGTCCCGCTCTCTGGCCTGTTCTGATCAGGACATCCCTCAGGATCAGAATGACGAAGGCGCAATGGTGTTATGGCAGATTCTGGGGTCCCATGAGATCATAGGAGTAACAGCCATAATGGTAAAACTCACTGCAGCAGTTACTGGCAGACAGCGTCTTCTTCTGCTTGATTTTCACCCCCTAAAGTCTTTTCTTTTAAGATCCCAAAAAGGAATGATGGGTGGAATAGCCTGTCCTCTCATTATTTTGTTCACCAATTTGGTCTAATTTCCAATGCACCAATTTTGGTTCATTGATTTCCAGTCTCACATTTTTCTTGCTTCCAGGCACAATCTTAACACAGTCTTTGAATTATATCAGTAGGCCTTTTTGTTGGTACTAATTCAGTTTTTCCTTTGCAACTTTTCCCATCTACATTATATGTTATAGATTATTGTGACAATTTATGAACTTTCACTTACTTTTCACAGTTGAGTTCACAATTAGGATAGATTTGTAGGCCCAATTATCACAACATATTCCCTTTCTTTTATGAACCAATTCATAGGACCTAGGACTGGATGTTTGTCCATAAAGTCACAATTAAAAACAAAGACAGATCTTCAGATGGAAAACATGATGTAAGAGCTAAATAACATGGCTAGAGAGTGTGCTTGGGAGCCTGAAGACTTGGATTCTATTCCCAGCTCTGTGTGGACTTCTTATGCAACTTTATTTCCCTAGAAGGTTCATTTTCTTACAGTTAGCCTCCAAGCTCTTTACTGCCACTGCCTTAGATTTTGATTTTCTGATCAAAGCAAAACAAGTGAAATGCTGGTGATTGGAGGCTCTGACATAGTCTTTCTCATTGGTTCTCCTGCTTATCACATGTTCATGGCATCTTCATAAAGAAGCAGTTGAGAATTTCATGGTTCACTTCAACTATTTATCTTCTGCAAGGAAACTTGTCTCCAGTGAAAACTTTGAGGGTTATATGAAAGCATTGGGTAAGAAATATGGTGTTTTTCATGTCTCACTTTCTTTTTAAAAGATTTTGCTGGTTTTAAGGTCTGCCCTGGGTTGTAACCAAAAATAACAGACTTCTTGCTGCCTCTGGGACTCTGTGCAGCTCGTTAGTGAGAGGAAATGAAGCTTTATTCCTGTTGACTAAAAATAAGGGTTATGGGATAACTGTTTAAAACATTTTTGAAAGCAAGTACTTGAGGTTGGGATTTTAGAAGTCATTCTGGGAATTTCTGAATCTTCTTGTCTCTTTCAGTTCTCACAACTATCTGTGGAAGGGGCTCGTAAGTGTGTGTTGGGAGACATGCTTCAGAAAAGACTTCATCTGCATAAAAACTGGTCACACAATGCACACTAAAACTTGTTTTTTCTTAATTATGAAAAAGCTAAAAACTTGAAGGCCTAAATTCCAGAAACCAGTAACACTAAAGCAGAAATGTGGCTTTTGGCAATTTTATCTTGGCCTTATGAGGCTCGAATGCTGTCTCTGGGGTTGTTACTTGGACTGAAGAGGTGATAATATGTGCCTTGAAGGGAATGGTGCAGGGTCCTTGCTGGAAAGAAAGGGGAAGGAGGATAAGGGGATTCAGTAAGAGAGAAGCTAACCTTGGTTTGGCTTTAAATCTGCAAAACTTCAGTGGCCATGGCTTGGCTTTGCAAAATATGTGGTGACTAGAGTCAGCCCCCAACTTCCCCAAACCACCAAAATCTAAGATAAGGAGAGGGCAGAAGTTTGCCTAAATAGCCCAAAGCTGAGCTGGATGGGAAACTTCTCCTGCGTCTTGTAGAAAAGCACTAAAGCAAGGAACAGGTTTAACACATGGTGTTAACTCACCTCTGGCTTTCTGCTCCTGTTCGATAGTTCAGTGTATAGGAGGAAGAGCTCGCAGATAGCTGTAGTCACAGGGGCTGCAACACAGCTATTCCTTTGCACAACCTCAAATAGCTGTGTGGGAAGGAAAGCGGTGCGTGCACCGTTGAGCGAATGCGAACTTTAGGGACTGGCAAGCAATAGGCAAGCGATCTCTGTTTACTCAATATTCTGTAATCGAGTTGGAAAGTAGAAATACAGATGTTTAACATTTCATCCGCTGCTATTCATCAGGTCAGTTTTTAACTTTTCTGTAGGACACTTTCTACTGCCAGGGTTTTGCACCACTATCCATCATTGTAAGGGAGGGATTGCACAATTACAGGAAGAAACTGTCTCCTGATACTTCCCTTTCTGAGATATATGGTAAGGTCTTTCCAGAGTTTCAGTTTTGGAGAAAAAAAAGGCAAACCTATATCAACTTGCTACAAATCATGCGTGTGGTATTTAGTAAGCGCTAACAGAGTGAGCAGGTTGTTAGGGGTGAAGGCCTAGCTCTTCTAATGCACGAGGACTCAGTCAGACTAAGGCTGCTCAGGCTTCATTGTGGGTTTTTTGGGTTTTTTTAAGGCTAGAAGGGACCATTATGATCCTTCTAATCTGACCTCCTGCGTTAGGTAGGCCATAGAATTTCACCCAGTGTTTCCTGCCTCAAGCCCATAACTTCTAGTTGAGCTACAGAACATCTTCTGGAAAGACATCCAATCTTTGCTTGAAGATCTCAAGTGATGGGGAATTTACCATGTCCCTAGGTAAACTGCTCTAGCTTCTGGAAACTACTGTAGCACTGTAGTTCACATTAGGTATGCTCAGAGGCTTAGTGCGGTGCTTGGCTTATTCCCCTAATTGTTAATGTGATATCACCTTTTCATGCTCCATAAGCTTCGATTAGCCCAGTGCCTGCTCTCCCCTCCTCCTCCATGGACCACAGGGTTTTTCTGATGCCAGGTAAAATATCTGAGACTGACTTCTATCTGACTTTCAGAAAACTACCAGAAAACTGGGCAGCCTGACCAAACCCACAGTGATCATCAGTGCCAACAGGGATGTGCTAATCCTCCAAACCAAGAGCACCATTAAAAATACTTATGTTTCCTTCAAATGGGGCTGGGAGTTTGAGGAAACAGCAGCAGATGACAGGAAAACCAAGGTGTGGCTCCGCAGGCTCCTGCAAAGGGAAAGGCTAGTGGCATTTCAATAGCATCCCAGCTCTGTACATCATCTGGTGAGGAAGGTCCCCTCTTGATGAAATAGAAAATCACATAGCATGCTGGATACAGATAGCAAGGCTCATCAGGACTCCAGACCAAATAGTTAGGCTTACTACTTTGCTTTTGCAAAGCATTATAACATTCACAACAGCTCTTTGACTCAGGTGCAGAAGTAGGATGACAAAGAGACAACAAAGAGAAATCTGGAGGGTGGGAAACTAAATCCTGAAAATGTGTGGTGTGTTCTCAGATAGCTATCAGTTTACATAACCAGTATCTCTTGGAGTTTTATACATGTAGCTTATGACAAATGAGTGATGAGGAAATAGACAGGAATGAAACAAATGTTATAACTTGGCAAGTGCTCTAGCTGTGTGGGATTTAGTACCAAAGTAGTTTGCAGTGTATGGTGTACTTTATTTGGTCTAGGGACTTCCATGGCTCATGTTGTAGAGTTCCTTCCCAATGCTGCTTAAGAGGGTGAATGGAAGTGGGAGAAATACCGGCAGGGAGATCTCCTTTTCCATGGGTAAAGGAAACTGTAAACATTATTGCTAGCTGCTCTCAGCACCACTGGCTCTTGCACCTGTACAATACCTTTCTTCCTTCCTCCCCATGCCAGAGGAATGATACCTTTCCATGTGGAATATCTGGTGGGCTTCCGGAAGCAACTGCTCTAGCTCCCAATAGGCTGGGGATATGGAGTCTGGCTTCCCACAGCTTGTTGCAGTGCCCTCTGCTAGGTGAAAAAGTGAGGAGAGATGTTGGGCATTAACTTGGACACTCTCATTTTGTCTCATTTTAAGGTGTCAAATTTCCATCACAGAGTCAAGACTATTGAAAAATGGAACTGTCCAGGGAGAAGAAAAAAAGTAAGTCATTTGGCTAGCAGTTCATTTATTATTTGAATTGCCAGAGAGCCCAGGGGCCCAAACCAACATCAGGACCTACAGAAGAATTGCAGCACCACCATTATCAAAATCAACTCAACCCCTTCTATATAATCCACCCAAGTGGATATGAGTAGGTTCTGCACAATAGTTTAACTCTAGGCTTTAAATGTACTACCTAGCATGGAATTGCAATTGATGAGACTTCTGCGCTTTAGTGACCTTCAGGATGTTCATTAGTTTGAATCCTGGGGAGCTCACTGGAATGCAGCAGATGGTTAGAGCCATAGCTGAGCAGCTGCATCCATAACATCAGCAAATTTAAGAATCTTGGTTGGGGTCTGATGCTTATCCTGTGATGTGAATTTCACTCTTGAACTAATGGAATAGACATGTCTAATGTGTAAATGTTCTGCTGCATCTTTTCTGCTCCCATGCATTGAGGTCAGTGCTCTCTAGCGCCACCTACTGCTGGAGTTAGAGAATCAGCACTTAACAGGTCAGAGGAATGTACCAAATGCTAGCAAGCTGCAGGGACGCAGTCACTGTGAGGAAGGTGCGCATCATCCCCATTTTAGAGAAGGAACTGAGCGATACAGAGGGTGAGGTTGTGAACTCCTGGTGGGAGCAGGTCTCACTCATGCAAGTGCTTCCACTGATGTCAGTGAGACAACTCGTGTAAGTAACCACCCAGCAATGTGAGTAAGGGGCTCACAATGTGGTCCTGAGAAATCAATGGGCACATTTTCTAATATGGCCCTAATTTGGGGTAATTACCCAAGTTCAACACCTGGGCCCTGATGTCTCGAGATGCTGAGCATTCAGCATCCTACTGGCTTCACACTGAGTTGTGAGCACTCAGCATCTTTGAAAACCAGGCACTTGATGGCTGAAGTTGGGTACTCAAAAACTGAGGCTCCCAGAACTAGATGCCGTTTCTGAAAATTTGGGCCAAGGAGATTAACACAGGGTCCCACAGCAAGTCCGTAGTACTGCTGGGAATAGAACCTGGGGACTCATAACTCCAAGGCCTTTGAAAAACAGGATCAGGCCCAAACCAAAATGTAGCTTAACAATATTAATTTGCTTGAAAATGTGTATGTTTCAGCTCTCCTCGTTAATTTGCTTTAAAGAAGCTAAATATTTTGTGCAGCATGGCTGGGAGGGAAGCCGTGCAGTCTCAGCAGTGCTCTCATTAGCAGTTGGTTGCGCCTTTTAAGACCGTGCATTTGGTAATACAGCATGTTGTGTGTTTGATGTCTTGGTTTTATTTCTCGGCAGATGATGTGGCAGTAGAGAATGCCTGGATGAACACTTATCCTGAGGAGAAGCCTGATCTCTGATAGCTGTTTCATCATGTACCTGTTCCATCCCCTCCGGAGTGCTGGTACGGTGTTCTTAGGAACACTTCAGCTATACTACCATGGGGGAGTTGCAATGGACAAAGCAATCTGTTTGCATATCTTTTTTTTTTTCTCATAATTGAGAAAATGGAGGCCTTTTATTTTTAATATCCTGATCCATTTACACTAATTGCCATTAAAAGGTCAGCCTGTGCTAATGAATTACCCCATCAGTGATAGCAGTGTCTGCAAATGCTGGCTTTTTTATTGCTTCTGCTGAACCTCTATCTCTATGCTATATCTCTATGTACATGTTTAATTCTGGAAGTCAGGATCAATTCTCTTTTATTTCCTGTGGTCCTGGCAGCTGAAATGTTGTATCATCAGAAATGAGATTCTTAACAAATGTAATATGTAATTTAAAAAATCTACTATCAATTACACCACTGCAGCCCCTCTGTCTTTAATAAGTTTGCATGGGTGTAATCGACAGTAGATTTGAACCTATTAAGTGTAGCGTGAACATTAATGAGATATTATGTTGGTGGTATGTTTCCTAATTATTTTTTATCCTAAGTTACTGTCATAGTACACAGTCAAAAGAGCCAGTTCCCATACCTAAGAATCCATTCCTTTCCAGCCTCCAGTTCTCTGGCCCGATTTGCTTTCCCTTGCATTGTGGTAATCTGGTGACTAGCACTCATGCAGCTTTTCTTGAGATTCACTTCCGTAGTATGATCTAATCTATGACTCCTGTTTTCACTTCCCAGTTTAGTTAGCCTCTTTCATTGACTCCTATGTATATCCAGACTCAACCTTAACTATCTTGCTGAATTTCCCCCCACTCTTACGTGTGTGACACAGTGCCTTGCAGATTAGAAGTGATTCATTCATCACCCCACAGCTGCTTTTGGATTTCAGCAGAACAATCTCTTCTGGTGAACTGCAGATTTATTATTGCCACTTTTAAAAATTCCCCCCTTCCAGATTTCCAACTAATCAGGAAACCTTTAGTCCCCATGTTGTTCTTCTAGTTTTCTAGTATGGTTTATTCAAACTCTTATGCCAGCTTGAAGGCCAGATCGGTGCTTGAAAGGTGTTCTCAGTTGGAACATTCTCTTCAGTGATCTGATCCTTGATGATGTTCACGTTGGGACTCTTCAAGTACCTCTGTTTTCCTGTACTGCCTTGTTGCAAAGACATGTGGAATGCTTCACAAACAGGGGCATTCTCTAGCCCAATTTATATAGGGCCCATTGAAGTCAATGTGAGTCTTTCTTTGTCTTCAATAGATTTTGTGTCTGGTCCATAATGAGAAACCAGAGCAAAAGTGACCATATACCTTTCCCTTCTTGAGATATGAAATCTTTAATGGGGATCAGACAAGGCCCTGTTCTCTCACTTCAGAGCCCTAATGAGAGTGTAGTTCAGCAAGCATGCTTTAAAACTTGGTGAGAATTTCCACAGATATTAATTTATCTGCACTTAAGAAATGGACGTGATTTATAGTAACAAACTACTCACAACAAAAAATATGTAAGAAGAAAAAATGTATGTCCACTATTGCAAAGTCTAGAAGTGTCTCTGGACTATCTGTATGTCAGTTAGCCTCTTTTCTGTAGTTGCAATGATATTATCGAAATAAATGTAGATTAAAAACATCAAAGTGGAAAAAGAAAGCCAGAAAATGAAGATTTGAACCAGATGCTGCCAGAAGCTTTGCATAGGCCCATTAGTGCTGCTGCCTTGTCTCTCTCTCTCTCTCAGACACACACACATTCTCACTCTCTCTCTATCACCTTTGGGTGAGTCAGGAACAAAGGAATTTATTTTGTTAGAAACATTTTAAACTTTGTAAATTGCATGGGGTGGTAGAAACTGGATTCGTTGTTACTTCTTCTGGCAGCACAAAATTAATTAGATGGTGGGAAAGTGTTGTAGCTACTCTATCACTGCAGCATTATCTTGAGACATCAAGCACATCCATCTACCATCAAAAGGGCAGTCCACCATCAGATGGCAAGCTATTTGTTCTGGAGCTCCACAGGGGCAAGATGAGGGGCAAGTATCCCTAATGGTAAAGATGTAAGTTAAACTGCCCATGACTCCAACATGTCCTGTTGTAACAACGAAGGATCTTTTGGTTCATATGGTTGTTCAGGAGGGCGGGGAGGGGGCAGCATGCAAGAGCTAATCCAGAGAGACTAGCGGGTGCAGCTGTGCATTGCCTATCTGCTAAGAAATGCTACATCAATCCAAAATACAGTCCTGTGCCACCTGTTGCTGCTGTTCCTTAGAAAGTTTGTGACTGAGGTTCTGCCTGGGAGATTCACAGAAGTGTTTTAAAAAAGTGGTCACATTAGCTAGCATTTTTTTATGTGGCTTTGAGATGAAATTGTGAAGTAAGCTGTCTTGATGGTTGGCTGCATGCAGTAATGCAGCCCCGGCCCTGCCCTCACACCTCACTGCGGGGGAAGCAATGGCAGCTGGAAGTGGAAGGTTGGAGATGGGAGTTCTCTAGGTTGCACCAGTGATGATAAGAAGGCCAGAGTTGATCCTTGAGTCCAGCTTAGCACAATAAAGACTGGAAACACAAGCTGCCACATAGTAGTCAGCAGATACAATAATTATGGCATTGGTAGATGTCCATAAGATTGCAATAGTAGCTGGCAAGCCTGTAGAGAAGTGTGATTCCTGACTGAATTTTAGCATGTCTTTTCGATGTGTGGTTGAAAGGACAAGCTTTATCCCCAGATAAGGAAATCATGGTTAAAAAACAGTTGGCTGATTGTTCAGAAGGATCTACAGCTGCCAATGTCATTGTTACTTAGATTAGGTAATTTTTTATCTTGCACAGGTTCACGTTTGCCTTTAACACATGAGCAGGCCTCAGTTTAGTCCCCCCCGCCCCCTTTCAATATGGTCATCTACCATAAATTTTATATTTTTACTGGGTACCAGAGTTTGGGATAACCAAAGTGTGGGGCATATACTGTAAGTATCTCGGTTTTCAATACTGTGGCTAAGGAAAATTGATGCATCCTTACACTATCTATCACCAGTTGGTGTTGAGTGTTACATATTCAAGAAATCTTTAAACAGAAGTTGTCAGGGTTTGCATATCTCATGTCTTCTTGTTTTTTCATGGTAGCAGCAGCTTTTCTTGTTAATGCCCAGCAACCTCCTACAATTCCTGAGCTCTTCCTGGGAACCTGGAAACTCATCTCCAGTGAAAACTTTGAGGAATATATGAAAGAATTGGGTGAGAAATTATATTTTGACAGGGGACTGGAAATGTGTCTGTCTTCAGAGAGAAGATGCTGAGTCTGCCCTTTGCTCCAGGGTATAATGTGATGTGCTTAATTTTCCTTCCTCACTTTGGAGCCTCTTTACTTTGCAAGTTACTAGTGTTCCATTGTTAAGGGGAATGAAGTTTCAGTTTGATAATTTACATTGAAAATCATATGTGTCTTTTTCTCCCCTATCCTTTCTATGAGACCTTATGCTGTGTTTGCCAGACAACTAAGATTACATTACAAATGAATTCTAAATACATTCAAGGGGCCTATCATCCCATGTCAAGCAAAGGGAAAAGCTGGGTGCTAAAATGCATTTATTTCAAGGAGCACAATAAACATGTATTGTAAACATCTGTCACAATTAGTATGTGAGTGCTGAACAAAACTGCCAAAGTATACCAAAATAAGAAGAGAGAAAATAGTGTGGTTGCAGGGGGAGGGAGGGGTGTCTTTAAATTCTCTGAAGTAGAGGAGTGTGCAAATTTAACTGTTTGGAGTTTTTTTAAGGTCTTTATCATAATTTACTGGTGCAGTTCCTAGGACAAAGTGGTGTCAAAAAATTGTGCCTTGCACTTAGATCTAAATATGGCTTGGGTTCAGTCTGATTTCTTGTGGCCACAGTCCTGCCTATGAGGATACTCCACCTTAAGTACCTGACATTCTGAACAGAGACTCTTTCTGCTAGTGAATGTAAAATTTCAAATAGTGCTTCCTTTCTCATCTTCAGGCGTGGACTATGCCCAAAGGAAAATGGGCAGTTTGGCCAAACCCACAATGATAATCAGCATGCAGAGAGATGTGATGACCATCAAAACTGACAGTGCATTTAAAATGACAGAGATTTCCTTCAAACTGGGCCAAGAGTTTGAGGAAATCACAATGGATAATAGGAAAACCAAGGTGAGGACTAGAGCTTTCTTTAGGAATGGTCCCAGTCATTAGTGTGGAGAATGGGAGGGCTTTTTTTCTTTGACACCGGAGTCTGTGACTTATCTTAATTACTATTTGAGGAAAAAATTCTCTTCTATTAGGGGGGATATTTCAAATGTGGAACTGATGTTGCTGGTAAGAATATTGTGGGGCTTATAGACTCTAGAGTAAAGCATCTCGCTATTCTGAGAAACTCAGGCCACGTTTTCATGTTTGCTTGTATTTATCTGTGCAGAGTATGGTAACTGTAGACAGGGACTCGATGACTCATGTGCAGAAGTGGGATGGCAAAAAGACCACCATGACGAGAAAACTGGTGGATGGGAAGATGGTGTTGGTGAGTTCATTGCCACTGTTTGATTCCTGAATGTCACAAAGATGCAGCCAGCAGCGGAAAAGTTCAGTTCTAATTGTATTTTATATATTCAAACCCTAAATTAATGAATGGCTGAAGGAATGACTTTGATAAAATAACTTTCTCCAGCACTGAGGCATGTGTATGCAAATTAGGAAAGAGTGAAGATTGATCATCTTCCTTCAGCGAATAGTCAATGCGCTGAATGTTTCCCCCCATGTGTGCTTGCTGGAGGTTGAAGGCTATTTAAAGGTAAACAGCACTAATGTGCTTTAGTCGTACTACCATATTTCAATTGTACATCAGTTTAACTAAACCAGTAAGTCAGCTTAGTGCAACCTCCCTTTGTGGACACTCTCCTTGGTTTAAGAGTGCCTTAAATAGATTAGGCTTCAGTTGGAATTGGTACTGAATTAAGCCCTTCATACTCCTCATTTTTCAATTGTTTTAAGAGTAAACACTTTTGTTAGTCAAAGGGAACAACTATCTTTTCCTCTCAGCATTTACAGGTTTACATCTTACCAGACATAGGTCAGCAATGAGAAAGTTTCATAGTATGACCAGGGCCCCAGTTGCAAAGATAACTTTCAAAAAGGGAAGTGAGCGTAACCCCTTGCGCTTTTTTGTCACCTCGAGTCTCCAGCGAGCTAGAAACAATGGGCTAGATCCTATGTCCGGGCATCGCAAAATAGATATAAAGCTGCTGGATCCAGGCATGAGTATTCTGCATGGTGGGGGACCTGCAAGTGGTACAGAGCTGCAGTAGCAGCTCCTACACTACCTTCACACTTTCCCCCAGTGCCAGGGACTTTCCCGAGGAAAAAGGGGTGTGTCTGATCCCTTTGCTCCAGGGATCCCTCACTGCCACAGCATCACCCTGGAGCCACAGTAGCCTGGGGTGAGTTAGAATCATTCTGAGGCTGCTCTCAGTTATGCCAGGGACTACACTCGCACCAGGAAGCCCTACAGTGAATGGACTTTAAAAGTAGTTTGCTTGCCACCCTTCTCCACAAAATCTTACGACAAAGCCAGCTCAGCTGGTCCAGAAAATGTGGCTTATTGGCTCTGACAAAGTCTGATCATTCTCAGCACATTATCAGCAACACCTAAAGAAGAAGATGCAATGGTCAGCGTTAACTATTTCACTGCTGATTATTTTAGCAGAAACATCTAGCTAACATGCTTAACGCACACTTCCAAACTGCCTCTCGCACCAGTCACAGCAGCAAAAGGCCTAACTGTCCCCCCCTCTAACTCCCAAAACCTGCTGCTTTCCCCCAGACTTCTTCAGTGTAGACATGCAATGACAATACAAACATCTGTGGTATACTGGAAACTAGGGACAGCATGAATAAGATCAAAATGAATGTCTGCTGCTGTTCTAACTCTTATTCATTGTAAATCGTAAAATGCTTTGAGATCTGCTGATAAAAAGCACAATATAAGAACTGGGTATTAATTTAAAAACCTCCAGCTTTTCTTAAATTAAATGAACCTGCTATATCATTTCCAGTTTGGTGCATCAGGGGGCTACAAAATCCAGGGGTCTTAAAGCAGAATTCATATCTCGCTTGCCACTGGGTAAAGAGGCCTCACCCATCAGTACCTGGTGGTTTGTCTGACTTGAGCCTATATACCCTTGAGTACAGCTGTTTTCAGTAATCTCAGTCTTTATCCTATTCACATTGGTTCTAAAGACTGGCCTCACTATTACCTAACACCCCACTCCTGTCACATCAAATTGGGTGTTTCAGTTAGTGGGGACCCTGATCAGAAACATCCATCGCTGTGCCAAGCCAAAGGCACGTATGCTTTAGCTCTTCTGTAACTAATACCCCAAACCATACCCTCTATGTATATGCCTTTAATATCCTCATCAAATACCTGATAGGCTCCAGAATGAAATGTGAAAAACCAACCATCAGGAGTCTTAGTGGTGCATTACAAGGGAAGGTGGTTCATGAAAGGAGCTCTTCTCTACCTGTAGAATACTATTTGGGGAACCCTCATTCACATTCTGCATGTAGGAAAGATACCCCTCGGCATACTTAATAAAAATACTAGTTTAACTGAATGCTTTGCTTTTCCTTTTGGCCCTTCAGATGCACATTACTGCTTCCCTCATCAAAATGCTGCGGTGTTTTCCCCCCTCTGATTTTTTTGGAATTCTGTTTGGAATTTGTTTACCTAAACAATTTGTCACTTGCTTTTAAGACTTGATTTGGTTTTAGTATAATGAGCAGTAAACCAACAGTTCCATTCTTGAATAGCTCTTCCTGATAAGTATTTCCAGTTGATTTCACCAAGTAAACACCATTAACTTATATGTTCCTATCCTAAAATCCTTCCTATAATCAAAATTTAAACTCTGGTTTCTGTCTCCCAAACCTTGAGTCTCTTCATTATTACTTTCCACAATTAAAGGCACAGTCCTACTCCCACTGAAGTCAATAAGAATTTTGCCATTGACTTTAACTACTAACCCACAACTTTAATTACTTCCCCCCAATTTTGCTATAATACATTTTGAAATTGTATGTAACGTCTGCTTCCCCCCCTAGGAATACACTATAAATGACATCACCTGCACAAGGGTCTATGAGAGAGTGGGAGGGGAATAAATTCATCTCCTTCTTGGACTGGATTGCTGTTACAAATCAACTTGTTGTTTTTAGTTTTACAAGACTAAAGTTTTGTATCATTATATTTCATGGCTATTGTGAAATGTGAACATTGGTGAATAAAATATTTCATACTGGAATATACATTGTTGCTTGAATACAGTTTGCAGTCAGTACCTGCCAAGGTATGTCTCATAAAGGGGGCCTTCTAGTCTTAATTCTCTGGGCACATGGAATCACATATTCTAGAACATTGCATACACACACCACTATATACACACCAGAAGGCAGTCACACAGCATATGGGGGCTGAACATCAGACTTAGATCTATCACACAAATGGTAAAACAATGTACCTGTTTCTATTGGTACAGCCAAGCAATCAAATCATTGACTGATTGATAAGCAAATATAAGACATAGTTTTGCCACTTCAGAGAAGTTGGCTCTGTGCTTGATGTACATCTAGAGAGGCTGGAAGGAAAGGTGATTAACACCTTCACATTTCACTGATCCTGGGGCCAGCAGTCAGTGACCTGGCCCCTAGCACAAGTTTGAGCAGCCTAAAGGCTGCTATATCTTGCATTGGCTGAAAATAGCCCTCAGAGGTTATAGCAGCTGATGATCCAAATGCAAGGGCTCTTTGACTATATTCCCCCTGCTAGATGTCAAGGGCAAAATAAAGGGATGGTGGTGATGTTGGGTCTTATCAATCTCTACTAAAGTCAACAACATCCTATATTGAGAAGAAAGACAGCAAGGGCAGAAGGGGAAACCTAGGTTTCTGAGAGTGACAGAAACAGGAAGCAACTAGAATGCTCTTCAGTGATGGAGCAGGACTTCCTGGAAAAGGTTAGGGGTGAAGATGGGCCAGACAGCTCCAAAGGCAATACCATAATTATCTGTTTAATACTCAAGCTCTTACTGATGGCTAAATGCTACTCCCATATCACACACTTTCTCTGCATCAGTCTCATTCCACGCCCCTTTCTTTCTCCAGCAGTTGTACTATTTCTTCATCCCTGTTAAATGTCTGGAATGCACACCTGGAACTCTTAAACTCTGTAAGATCAAAAGCTTGTCTCTTTCACTGGATTATTAGCTCGCTCACTTTGTCTCTTTACTAAAAGACCCCTCAGTCAGTCCATTCCTAGAGCAGAAGACAAGTGTTGTACTTAAGTTAAGAGGCACTGGGGCTACCTAGGAAGTTACAGGCCAACAAGCATCTGACAAGTTGAGCAGAACAATAATTAAAGGGAGAGCTCTAAAAGTCAAAGATGAGAGGGAAAGGACATCTTTTGAAATGGTAAATTATCTTCCCAGTAGAATTAGAGTATCAATTAAAGTAGATGAAGAAAAACAGTTTTTATCTTTTGAAAAATGCTTTTTATTAAGTCTCTCTCAAGAGATTTTTATGGAAGATAATTAGTCTCAGGGGAAAGGTAAATAATTGGCACCAGGTAAAGGAGGAAAGATATCCAATTTTGAACATTATAACATAGTACAGATCATTGGGGCACTCCACCTGTAGTAAGACCAGTCATTAATGATCCTGAACAAGGGGAGGTTAAATGTGTAACAAAAATTTGCCAGCAATTTAAAATTGGTTAGCTTAGTTGAGACTAAGGAAGATTGTTTACCTTACTTTTGAGGAATTGCAGAGCAGGCTAAGAAGCAGCACAAATGCAGGTGAAATTCATTGTTGATGAGTGCAAGGTACCTCCTTATGTAAGGATCAATTTGAGCAACTAACACACTCTGCAAAATTCTCAGTCAATAACTACTCAAGAGACAAGTGTCATCAAAAGGGTACAGCAGCAGTTAGAAAACAGAATGTATTAAAACAGGACTGAAGACAAAGTCTTCTTATGCCACTATATAAAATTTGTAGCATCCTCATCTTGAATGTTGGTTTTAGCTTTGAGCATCCATCTCAGGAGAGACAGATATCAGTAATAGAAAGGTCCAGAGAAAAAAAAAAAAGATTTTTTTTAAAGTAATCAGTTAGGAAGTTGGTCCATTTTTAAGACCTCCATGGGGAGTTCTGTGACCATTGGACCATATTCTTCTCCCACCTCGACAACATTCCAGAGGGGCATAGATCTCTAGCTTCCTAGCCTTCTTCTTGGAGTAATGGGCATTAACTGATTTTCCATTTGGTGTCTGTCACACTGGCTGGATTGGGGAGGGGGGGGGGTCATTTATTATATTTAATGTCAGTACATAATTCATGTGAGATATGCCAGGTCAAGTACCATTAGAAAGGTTGTAATGTGCTAAGTAAGATGATGGTTATGTTCATGTGTTATATGTGTAATGGAAGTTATGGATATGTTTGTATCTATATTTCAATTTGTGCTGTGTTTCTGGGTGACACCCCAGACAGGATGGCTGCAGCACTAGCCTGCTTAATGGCCCATTAAAGAAATTCACAGATACAGTGGGCCCAGGGGGAGAAGTTAGGGATATACCTGATGAGTCACCCATCACTCATGTGACCCTGGACTCCATCTTATTCTTGTAAATTTCCACAAGCAGCATGGCAAAGGCCAAAGGACATAAAAGGCAACTGCACCACATCCATGTTGTCTTCAGCCTACCTCTGGGTCAACTCATCTACAACTGAATTGAAGCTGTGAAATAAAGGATTGAGACCCATCCAGGTACTGGATGTACACCAGAGGGACTACAGAAGCCTGCAAATTCCACAATTCTACTAGAAATCTGATATATATGAACTTTCCAGTTATTTGTATGTAGGTGATTGTTTTAATCCTTTAACACTTCTCTTATAGTTTGTTTCTTTCTATAATAACCCTTTAGTTTTAGTTATTAAAAGGATTGGCTGGCAGTGTGGTAACTTGGGTAAGATCCAAACTTACATTAATCTGGTACTGTGGCTGACGCTTTGGGGGCAGGATAAACCTTTTTGGTAAAGAGCATAGAGTTTTAAATAACTGGTCTCTTTACTGGACCTAGTGGCTGATTGGAAGCCAGAGACTGAAATGCAGTCAAGGGGGCTGTGTATATTTTTATTTTAGCTTCTTGATAACCAGTGTGGGGAATCAGAAGCACTGTTTGTGGCTGGTTGGGAAGTCTGACTTCAGTGTCACCCACCAGTGCTGGGAGAATTTGCTCTCCTTCTGCAGCCTACGCTGAGCTTGGCATTTTCAGGTGGCTACCCTGGGCACGGACGGGTCACAGTGGCCCCCTCCTACTATTTGACCCCATCCATGCCCTTTTGGAGCTGGCCCTCACTTAGTTGCCCCCATTTCTTTTTGGCTAGCCCCCCAGAATGGGGAGGAGCCAATCTTGTACCTATGGTTTGGCCTTTTGGCAGCACTCCCTCCATAATCAAGGTCAAAAAGGCCACTTTGGGTACATCAACACCACAACTGGACACCCACCACTAGCCCGTGCCAGCTGACATGGGTGGGAGCTAAGGGGCTGTTCAATTTCAGAGTACATGCTTGGGCTTGGGCACCCAGGCACTGTGAGATGGGAGAGTTCCAACGCAGAGCTGCAGCCTGAATGCACGGTAGGCATCAGGTGTCACCACCACACAAGCACTCTAGGTTATTAGTCTGGAAATTTTTTTATTCAATAGCCACAGTTCAAGCAGGTAGCAAGCAAGGTACATTACAGGCACATAACTATTCCTTCAGACCTTTTACAAACACAAGAAAATAGTAGCCTTTATCTTATGGAACCGAGTCAGTTCCCAGCAGCAAGTCAATTGCAGAGATTTTTCCCTCGTGCTCTCTCATAGACTCTAGTGCAGATGGCATACTTCATGGTACATTCCTAGAAGGATAAAGAGGAGTTCACTGAAATTACAATAGCAAGACAAGATAGAAATGTCTCTTAAAGGAACTGTTCTGCAAGGGTAACATGCACTTGAAGGTTGAGAGCATTAAAATAGTTTAAGTCACCACCCTTGACACTCAATTATATGAATTACCTTTAATCCACTTGTCTCAAATTTCAGTTTACAAGACGTCATTGTACGGCCCTGGTCTTTAAGCGGTGCTTAGAAATGGCTAAACCCATTTTTCAATGCCATTTAAACATACAAAATGAGGGTTTTTCACTTGTTGATCAGTGTTATTATTATTAACCGCAGTATCCAAAATAGAGATCTCAGAGAACCAAATCCTCATATTTAAAGAGCAACGTTCATTGATCACGTAGCAGGAACTGTGTGACTTACCACAACCATCTTCCCATCCACCACCTCTCTCTTTATTGTGGTCTCCTTGCCATCCCATTTCTGCACATGAATCATTGAGCCATTGTCCATGGTTACAACACTCTGGGAAGACAACAGCAAATTGAGATTTTGCCCAGTATCTTGCAGGAACAATTTACCCTCTGTGTACAGTACCACATTCTAATCAAAATTCCAGAGACATGGTACAGCTGTATCTGATGGTTTTCAGATTTTAGTGCATTCAAGTAGATTATCTGATCCCCCTCCCTCCAACCAAAAGAAAATTCTCACATCACAAGTTGACCAGGAACACCAAACACTTCTTACTTTACCCTCCCTACCTTAGTTTTCCTGTTGTCTGTTGTAGTTTCTTCAAACTCTTGGCCCAGCTTGAAGGAAATCTCTGTATTTTAATGGGGTTCTCTGTTTTGATTGTTATCATATCCTCATTAGCACTAATGACCACAGTAGGCTTTGCCAAGCTGCCTAGTTTCCTCATGGCAAAGCCCACTCCTGAAGAAGACACACAAGATACCATGTAAGATTTCATGCTGATCTAAAAACGAAGGAAAGATAGAAGCTCTGTCTGGCAATGAAGGAGAAAGTGCAAAGGGTGGCTTGGAGACAAACAATGAGGTGGCTTGGAGACAAACAATTAGGAGGACATGCATAGATACACACCCTGCCCCTACAAAAGCAGGTACATCACAAATTTAGCTGCTCATTTCCTCCTATGCCTCAGAAAGTCTGCAGGCTTAAAGAATCTTTAGCTGCTCACCTCTTCCCTCAGAGAGAATTTTCCTTTTGATAAAACATTTCCAGGTGTATTTATTAAAGGTGCAAGAAATCCACACATTTGGGGGTTCAGATGTTTCTTTATCTCCCATGTCAAACCAAATACTGAAGAAGCAGGTAGAGGAGACAATCAAGGAACAGGGAAGCACAGTTATGGGAGGCAGTGTGCTCTAGTGGGTTTAGCACTAGATCAGGACTCCAGAGATGTGGGTTCTTTTCCCAGCTCTTCTACTAGCCTGCTGGGTGACCTTGGGCAAGTCATTTAACCTCTATATGCCTCAGTTTCTCCATTTATAAAATGGGGATAATGATATTGACGTCCTTCATAAAGCACTTTGAGCTCTACCACTGAAAGTTGCTAGACAAGAGCTCAGTATTCATTATTACAGTGTTACTACACCATGTCAGCTGCCATTTTAGCTTTAGGTGTATGCCTTTACTCACACAGGCTTTTTTGTTTTGTTTTGACAAAAAGTTTTGTAGGTTTACAAGTCTGTCTTAATAGCATGATTATTATGCAAGGCAGTTTGGAATCTTGCCCCTTTCCATCTCAAGTATTTGGATATATTATTCTTCATTTAGGACTCCCCATATAAGCCACTGGATAGGCTGCCTCAGTGACACCCGTGTAACTGATTTGAATAGAGGTTTAATTGAGCATAGAATTTACCCTAAAGTGTGTCAGTTATCTAGTAATTCATATCCTTCAAGGAGCCTTCAAGTCTGAAGAGTGGCTACATGAAAGTAGCATCTTGTTTACTCAATAGATATGCTCCCTGTGGATTTAATCATAGCTTTTTGTCATCACTGTAAACAGCTGTTACCTCTTTTGACTCTGTTCTGCTTCTGTTGTGTGAATCAAACATGAGTCAAGGAACTAAACTTTGTGTAGAGCTGTTCAACAAGACAGTTTAGCAAGTTCCACTCAGTTACACCTCTACACGCCTACTGAATGCATAGCACAGTAGCCACAGAAAGCATAGCCTGACCCTTCTCATGAGGATGTAGAAAATAGAAAAAAAGCCATCCTTCTTAACTCTTCAGTCCTAGCCTGGGTTTGGGGAGAAGGAATGATCTTTTTACTTAGAAGACAAGAACACTAGATATGGAGTCATTGAAATACAATGAGGGAACTCCACAACACCTTTTACCCCACTCCCCCGGGGCAATTTAAGACTAAGCAGTGTATTATCATTTTCAGACTGCACAGTAATATTGAGAAGTTAATTAAGTGATGTGGTCTATCTTAGCACTTTCCCAGATGGGCTCTGACATACACAGGTACTGTCACAAACTACATGCCCAAGAAAATACAGTATCAAAAAATAGAAATACCACTGAGTGCAGTTAACTAGTATCCCATGAAAATCAGTATAAACTTTTTTAAGAAAAAAGGTTTACAGATGTAAACTCCAGACCCACTTTGTATGAAGAGAAAAAGCATTATAAGTTTCTTAATTAAGAAAATGGCATTTCTCACCTAATTCTGTCATATAATCATCAAATTTTTCACTGGAGACAAGTTTCCAGGTTCCTAAGAATGGATCACACATTTTACAGCAATTTACCAGATAATGCTCTTTAGAAAGAAAAACCCCAAAGCTTTCAGCAAGAAACCAACAAGCAATATAACCTAAACCATCCAATAGGTTGTTTTTAAAGATTTCCTGGACATGTGATACTTGGAGATGACCAATGGGAGAAAAAGTATGTCAGGTCCTCTAATTACTTGTATTTCATTTGTATTTTTTCTGATAACAAAGTTCAATTCAAGGTGCTTACAATAAAAACCACAAGGGAACAGAGGTTCCCCAAATTTGGGCCCTGGTTCTGCAAAGACTTATGTATGTGCTTAAGTAGTCCCTTTGGCTTCAGTGTTTTTAAAATCAAGCACAGATTTGCAGGATAATGATCATGGCTTTCATCTGAAAGTATAGGGAATCATTTGAAAAGAAATCAGCCTTCTAAAACAAGAGCTGCATCAATCTTTAAGGGACAGGGTCAATGGTTTAAGACCCCATAAAGTAAGTGCAATATTAAAAACATTAAAAACTAAAATTAAAAATTAAAAATTAAAAAAAAAATTAAAAATTAAAAACAGTGGATTATATTCTTAAAGTACCCATAATGCCGTGTATATAACATTGTATTAAAGAAACCAACAATCCTTGGGTTCTGAGTGACCCACCAACAGACCTAGAAGACACATTAGAGACTCAGGACTGTCAAGGGCTGTGGAGGACATTAGTAGAGGTTAGGACTTGCAGGTGGAATGATGAATTGGGAGAATTCTTAATTGATGTGAATATTGAGGGACATATAAGGTAATGTGAGAGCAGACTCTTCACTGCAGCTAGGTGGGAAAAAAGTTAATAAAAAGTTGAAATAAACCTCCATTTTGCCCAATTTGAGCACTGTACTCATGGGGGAAGGAGATAAGATGTTGGAGGAGCCAAGTTTGAGAGCAGTCAGAACTTGCTCAGCTTAGGGGGAAAATCAGTACTTGCTAGGAGCCAGGAAGCATCACCACAGGCAATAATCAAGTCTTGTGTGGGCCTCATACACAAGTCAGGAAGGGACTTTTTGAGTCTACACAAATTGATATGTCTCTATACAACTGATCCCTCTCTAACTGGGGAAAGTTGATTCTTCATTTTTACTATGTTTCGCCATTGAAAACACTACATTTTGAATAGGAGATTAATTTGGGATTATCAACCTTTATTAATAGCCCTTTTGTGCTAAATGAAATAAAAGTGAAAGTGATTAGAGACCTTAATGATTGCATTGCCTCTCCTGATTGGTTGTCCCTGAGTATCACATGTTCATGGCATCTTTAAAAAGAAGTCACTGAGCATCTACCTTTTATTTCTTCACAAAGACTAATTTTTTCTTTGTTTAATAAGCCTTCTAACTGCATTTTCTATCAGTGAAGTTATTTTCAGGAACCTTGTAAACTCATTTCTAGTGAAAATTTTGAGAGCTGTATTAAAGAATGGAATAAGGAATATAGTCTAATTTAGGATTGAATTTTCTTTCTTAAAATAAAAGATACTAAGCTAATATTTCAGGTTTTGGGTTTCTTCCCCATGTGATTTATTCTCTCTGGGGTAGCAGAGAGCTATTGCTTTGTAGTACTGATACTCATTTGAACTTGGGCTGATAGAACATAGTTCCTGGATTTTCTTTATATATTAAAAACTTTTCTTTCCTAGTTAATATTGAGTTGCTAATGTTCCCTTTATTTAGAAGGAAGAGTCATCTTGTATCTATGTGGAGCTGTTATCTACTGAGATTATATTCTTGACTATTTGTGGATGTACAGGCTAATTATCATTTAGAGCCCTCATAACATTTACTGCTTCTTATGTAATTACTTAATGGCTGATACTAGGTATGTGACCTAAACAAACATCACTGATATTTAGGAAAGCTTAAATTAGGATTTAAAATCAACACCTATGGCTTTTATCTAGCTGTATTTTAGAACCTACTAGTACAACTCAATTTACTGTTTTAACTTCTAAAGTGATTATTAAAATGGCATCTTCTTACTGTATAGACTTCTTCCCTCTGCATGTTGTATAGTCTGATCTCTCTTGTACTCATTTTAGAACTGCAGAGCCTACATGGCTGAGAGTGAGCGAGTTTCTAGTATGCCAACAGACCCATTTACTGACTTCCAGTGAGCTACATCTGCCTCCTGCATGTGCATGTAAAATTCAAGTTGGTAATTTGTGCCTTTCTTTTCAAGGAGGGGGTGTTTGGCAGCCTAGCCAAGTCCAGTGTAATCATCAGCATCAGTGGGGATATAACAACTATCAAGACAAAGAGCACCTTTAAAAACACCAAGATTTCTTTCAAGCTGGGGGAAGAGTTTGAGGAAACCACAGCAGATGACAGGAAAACAAGGTGAGGGCTAATCTTTAAAAGTGACCTGCAAGAACTTGTGGGTTTGTCTCTCTCTTTCTTCATGGTTATTTTCTTTGGACACTATTCCCTTCTGCCCCTCCCTCATAAGAATGAGGGATGCCATGCCTGGCATTTCTGGCTGGCTTTGGGCAAACCTCATGACCATTGTAAGCCCATAAACTAAAGGCCTCCCTTGTATCAATAAGTTCAAGCAGATATCCTTTCTCCAAAGTGTTCATTAGTCACTGGTACTAACAGATGTTAAATAAAATGTTTACTCTAATAAATCCCATCTCTAAATAGTTCAGCTGTCAGTATTTAAGGTAATTTAACTACTTGTGTTGCTGTAGCCTTTTCAGGTATAAAAGACCTGCACCTTCTAACACTCTAGTTAAAAAAATAAAATAAAATAGACAATATCCAGTCCTCCTTCATACAATGTGAAGCAGAAAATGGGAACAAGCCCACCTCTTCCCTGTAAAAGCTGTTCAGCAACAGCCCCTTACCCCCTGCATGGAGTAGAATAGGAGTTTCTCTCAAAGGGACTAACTGTGAAATTTCTACAGAAGGATGTTCTCACTGAATACAAGGTCCCTCCTGCAGAGAAAATGACTTGGAGAGACAAGTGTGTGTGGGGTGAGAGGAGGACTATGGGGATAGTCTTGGCAGTGGTGCCTTATATTAAGTTGACTCACCCTGACATGTTGGGATGGAAGAGGGATTTCCCCTCCCTCTTAAATAAGGCTAGAATTTCTACTCCCCTTCTTTGCCATGGTTCCTGAAGCAGGTTGTGATTTTCCAGTTGACACAGCTGCTTATGTGGCAGCCAAAGCAGAGGGCACCCCTATGCTTAATGTAATGTGTTATCTGGGGCACTAAATCAAATCACAAGAGATAATACAAGGCTCCAGGGACTAGCCCCACTCAATTCCCCACCTGTGCCTCCTGCCACCTCTTCTGCCAGCAGTGGGAGGGCTGCCAGAATCAATGGATGTGTGGTGGTACATGTATACCATGCCAGTTGAGGCCAGAGCAACAGTATAAGGGGATCCCTGCCTTCCCAGGAGCTGTGCCAGCAGTGATAAAGAAGCTCCTGAATCCTGGGTCTTCGCAGGAAACTTTCTGAAAGCTGGCTTGAATATTTGCTATGAACATGGGATTTGTTAAATGAATGAAGAGACAGTCACAGCACATGAGACTTATCTGACCCAGAGTTCCCTTTGCTCTTGGCGGAGCATTATCACCTTGGATAATAGCTCTTTGACTGAGGGGCAGAAGTAGGATGGCAAAGAAATGGAAAAATAGTGCATACTAAGCTTGTAGGGGTGAGTTCAATTTTTTTAGCACCTTATGGGAGCACTAAAGCTGAAATAGAAAAGCACATTAAGAAATGAAATGCTGCCAATGCATGTAACTTACAAGAACAAAGTGAGGTACAGAATTATGGCTTTTTCCCTCCCCTCCTGAACAAGCTACTCAAAACTTGGTTTATTGGGTTGTCTTTGCTTAGGAGGAAGAATTCATTTGATATCAGGTACTTACAATGCACAAAGTCCTGTTTCCCTGAACACAGACAGCTTCATTGCTCACTGTTCCAAGACCCTCTCCAATACTTAGCCCACAAGCATGCTGTTTGAGTCTTTTCTCAAGGCCAGGGTCCAAGGACACAGAGACACAAGCCTCCACCAAACAAGATTCATGAAAGGCCTCACGTGTGCCTCTATTCTGAGGTGGTGATATGCCAGTGTTGTGGGTGGAGGCTCCTAGGCTTTCAGCTATCTGATTCCAAAAATGAACTTAATTGTTTCCATTTTCACAAATGGGGTGGACAGCTGTTACACCCACCCCATAACATATGAAGTAGGAAAGTTCCACTTAGAACAAAACTGGTGGAGAACCCCTAAAGAGCTCCAAAATCAAGTTTTTGTACTAAATACTAATCTATGAGTGCTGGACAGAAAGTTAGAGGCAGACATGAAGCCAGCTGTCCCATCATACTAGTGCTGGCTGATAATTAAGCTGATCTATCACTATCATTGTGTGATGTTTCGGGAGGCAAGAAATGTTTGACTCTTGTGCTAACATTAAATATCAGTGACGGGCATTAAAAAACACCATGGGATGTGAGAAATGACAAACATCCTTGTTCACTTAGACTACTAGAATGTTGCTGTAATAGTTCAGAAGATTGATTAAACATCTTGCCTTCTAGGAATGCACCATGACTGATGTCCCCAACATTAGATGCTATGAGAGAGCTTGAGGAATTCCCATCTCCCTGTTGGATCAGAACGTGCTGTGGAAAATCAGTTTAACAATTGTTGCTGCGTGACGCTGCTGTCCAATTTGACAAGCTTCACTTTGAGATACAAGTGTATTCTCAGTAAAGCTGTAACTACTCTGAAGTCAGTGACTGTGGCTATTAAATAAAACATTTTTAAGTATGTAGTGGAATTGTCTAATTTTAGTTTATTCTTTGCCACAGGAAGGTTAACAGTCTAATACTGACTCTACCTCTGTAGGGGTGATGTAGGTTTGAGAGAAATGGTCTGACTATGGTTCCTTTACACAAATAATGATTAAGGGCAGAAAAGTATTTCAAACAGGGCTGACAATGGTGTCCTAGGTCAAGCAATGATGCTTGCTTAGCGATCACTGTCTTTAGACAGCTCTGCTTATGGCAGTTTTAAACTTGATACCAAAACAAAGGGGGGGAAAGCACCTCATTTTAAGTTCCATAGTAGTTGGGGGCTGGGAACTTCCAGCTCCTTACTTCAATACAATATCTAGTCCCTGAAATGTAATGGACCCTTGTGCAAATAACTGAGCACAGTCGTGTTTTACTTGTTACTAGAAAGCCAGTATTACACCCTGATGCTGGAATATGCAAGTACATGTAAAAATTCCAACAGTTGGCAGTTCAACTTAGGTCAAAACACCACCAACTAAGCAGCAAGATGCTCTAAAGGTAACCAAACCCGATCTTCCACACGTCAAAATATGGAAGGAATCAGTGTACAGTGCTGTTTACATCGAATATCTGATTCAGATCTATATGCCGCTATTCATTCTCTTGTTTAGATCTTCAGTTACCTTGTTAATTCATGGCTTGACAAAGTAATGTGACTTGAACATTCTCTCTCTCAATTCAACTAAACAAGAAATTAATGGATGATAAACATCCTAGGGAAATTCCTATGTTATCACCCAATAAGCAAAATGTCATAAGGGTGAAATGCCAGATCTGTCTGTACTGAAATCCCAGAGTATGTCTACTCAAGCTGCACTCATTCCAGCTAGCTCAGGTCCCGGAGTAGTGAAGCTGCAACACCATGAATAATTGCCCAGGTAGGCTTGGACAGCCTGCACTGAAGCATCTGCTACCCATTGGCTGTGTCTAATTGAGCTGCAACTCTGCCATATGAATGGTAGCCTATGAATGACTTTCCCCACAACCCTGTAAAAAGAGTGGTCAAGTGACTTTGCTAAAGCTCATTCAGGAGCACGCTCAGGCTCCAACTCCCTGCTTCTCCGGTTTCCTGTATAGCTCTACCACACAGAATCTCCCTCAGCCCTAATCCACTAATTAATGTTCTATAAAAGATGTGGGTGTCTGCCAGCTGGTTGCAATCTTCCCTCATTACTTTCATGAGCTTTGCTAGAAGGCCATGACTAGCAAGTGAACAAGCTGCTTTCGAAACCAAAAGCCAACTCATAGCATAATTTGACTTCATCAGCTTGTTTCCTTAGCCTGAAATCTCCCCACCAATATATCAGTTTAACTGCTGTTTTAATAGAAAAACTGATGCTGCTGCCCCTCAATATCCTATCCCTGGTAGGAGATAATTTAGTCCAAACTTCAGGGTCCTTGGACAACAGCAGATCCAACACAGTTGTCATCTTGTGTGCTCTAGAATAGCTAGAGAACAGTTCAAAAGAGCTGCAGGTGTATCTTAGCTGGGTAGCAGGCTCTTTATAGGAATGCGTGCTTGTACTTGTCTACACACTGCAGGTTATTTAGGGGATGGATTCCCCACCCCATTAGGTAGGAGGAGGCTGCCAGTAGAACACGTTGCAGTGGGGAAAGAACCTTGGATAAGCCTTGCTACAGAGCAGCCCACCACCTGCAGATCTTTTCTAAACAACCCAGTTAGCTCAGCTTTGATCATTCTGATGCAGAGGAGATGACAGTATGTATCTCCCTACACGTGAAGCTGTACATAAAATACTCAGAAGTGGTTTTAAATAGTGTCCATCAGCTGCTCCAAAAATCAGTCCATCTCTTAGAAAAGTGCTCACAGAACTGGTAACAGAGAATCTCTCTGAAAAGGAAAGAATGCACAGAACTAGCCAACTGTTACCAAACCCTCCTACATGTTGCCTTTAGTTTTTGTTGCTTCTCATCCTTCATCTTTCAGTTGTATGTTGCCAGTACAGCCCTTGATCCTGCCCTAGGAGAAGACCCCTATAAATGTGAACCGTTTTAAAACAATAATAGATTCAAAGTCCTCCTCTCTCTCTGTCTCATAGCCCCCAGATGAGTCCTCTCTATCACACCAGAGAGGCTACCAACCCACAGACAGACAGCAGGGATGAAATCTTGACCTCATAGAAGTCAATGGAAGTTTTGCCATTGATGTTGCTCCAAGTCTCAGCAGCAAACACCATAATTAAGCCCCCAGTACTATCAACCTCCTCCCTAAGGCATTCTGGGGGCAGAACTCAAAAGCTACTACCTCTCCTAATGTGGCCACAGCAGCAGCCACCACCTCTTCATGGTCGCTGTCCCCCCCTACACAACATCAGTAACCTGTGATCTTTCTAGCCACCCTAGGACTCCACTCTCCATTTGCAACAGCCAAAGGATTTGTCCATCCACCACCACCAAAAAAATTGTTCAACCTAAACAAACAATAAATTAAAAAAAAAAAAATTGGTGAATCAAAAAAAGTCTCCTACATCCTTGCTGAGTGCCCCAAGTGCTAGGCAGAGAGACATTTTCATTTTCTCTACTCCAGCAACTATACACCTATTTTCTGCAAAGTGGAACAGTTTCAACAGAAGACAATGAGAGACACCTGGCCCAGACTACGCTCTAACCTAGTCTAGTGATTAGAGCACTTTCCTGCAGTGCAGGAGACCCAAGTGAAAATCCCTACTCTACCTAAGACAGGAGATGGTAATGGAACCTAGGTCTCCCACATCCCATGTGAGTGCTCTAACCACTGGACTAAAAGCTTTAACTTGGTTGCTTCCTGCTGCCTTCCTCCTTGTTTTGTGAATGGTAACTGACTCCCAGACAAAATTTTGTTTTGGCCAAAACTATTCACTGAAATCATGTCAAATTCACCAAGAGTTTTACATTAAGCAGAAGTGCATTTTTAGCAAATAAATTTTGTCCTAAAAATTTCACCCAACTTAAGGCTGCTCTGCTCTGCTGTGTTGTGTCCTAACTTCTCTATGCTATCCAACAGACCTTCTACCTCTGTCTTTATCACCTGAGTTTTAAGGAACCCAAGCAGTCCTTGAATAATGACCCACACCCAGCTGCAGACAAATCAGAGACTCAGGACTGTCAGGAGCTGGGGAGGACATTAGCAGGGATTAGGACTTGCAGGTGGAATGATGAATTGGGAGAATTCTTAATTGATGCAGATATCGATGGAAGTATGTAGTAGTGTCAGAGCAACCTCTTCACTGCAGCTAGGCAGGGGAAAAGTTGAAGTAAATCACCACTTTCCCCCCAATTTGAGCACTATACTTACAGAGGAAGGAGGAAGTAAGATGTTGGGAGAGCCAGATTTGAGAGCCATCAGAGCTCAGTTCAAAGGGAAGATCAGTACTTGCTAGGAGCCAGGAAGCATCACCCTAGACAACAATGAAGCTTTGTGTGGGCCTAAAAGGCAAGAGAAGGGAGGGACTTTTTGAGTCTACACAAACTGACATCTCTTCACAGCTGATCCCTCTCTAACTGGGGAAACCTGATTCTTCTTTTTTACTGTGTCCCACTATTGAAAAAATTCAATTTTAGATAGATGCTACCTTTGGGACTAGCATCCTTTATTGAACAACCTTCATGTGCACTCTACCAGCTGCATAGGTTTTAGATTGATGAAATACAAGTGAAAGTGATTGGACTCCTTGCATTGCCTCTCCTGATTGGGTGTCCCTGAGTATCACATGTTCAGGCATCTTTAAAAGGCAGCTATGAGGCTTCTGTCTCTCATAGTAGCTTTTGGTCTTCTAGGACAAGTAATTTCTTTTTTGCTCAGTGATAGTACCAATTGTATTCTGTAAGATGTGTGAGTTATTCTTAGGAACCTGGAAACTCATTTCTACAGAGAACTTTGAGGGCTATATGAAAGAACTGGGTAAGGAACATATTATAATTCAAGCAGTCAATCTCTCTCACTACATGTTATGTTAAGGATGTATTTAGTTCCATTTATTTTTCTACTTCTGGTTGCTTTATTCTAGATTGCTGGTGCTTATTTGGATTTGAGGTGATAGAACATAATTCCTGCCTCTCCTTTATATTTTTACAAATATTTCTTTTCTAGCTAATGATTCAGGTGCTGATGTTTCCCTTATTAAGTAAGCAAAAGGAGAGACTATCAATACTTTGAAGGATTTGCTGAGTTGTTTATGGAACCTGTAGACTCATGTTCCTTAACACTGAGTAAAAATTGAGGGCCCTAGTGTAACTATGTGAATGGCTGGGACCAGATATGTTGCCCTGAGTGAACTTCCTTGCTGCCTTAGAAAGTGTTTGAATCAGGATTTCAATTCCATAGTTGGGATATGGATCTAGCAGTGACCTCACTCATATTAGCACACTTTAGAGCCCACTCAGGTCTTAATAAGATTGTTTCTTGTATGTCAATAGGCCTGTTTAACAAGCTGCAGTGAGCTGTCTTCTTCCTGGATGTGCACATAAAATCCAAGTTAATTTGTGTTTCTTTTCCAGGAGTGGGTTTTGCTACTAGGAAGCTTGGCAGCCTGGCCAAGCCCACTGTAATCATCAGCAGGAGTGGGGATATAATAACTATCAAGACAGAGAGCACCTTTAAAAACACTGAGATCTCCTTCAAGCTGGGGGAAGAGTTTGAGGAAACCACAGCAGATGACAGGAAAACCAAGGTGGGGGCTAATACTTAAGAATGTCCTGGGTTTGTGCCCTTTCTTGCTTCATAGTTATTTTGTCTTAATATGGTTTCCTTCCCCTTGAGTATTGGGGATGCCATGGCTGGCTCTAGGGCAATAACTTGTCCAGGGTGAACCCACAAATTAAATCCCACTTAGTCTTATGAATAAGGTCTAAAGCATTGCAACATCAAAGTCTCTTTGTGAATTTAGGCCTAATGTTCAAGCACCCAGAAAATCCATGGGATCCACAAAGCCTGAGTTAGGTGCCCTAGATAATGCATGGGGAGAGACAGGCACCTCTAAATGGGATCCACAGCCTAGCATGCCAGCTTCTATTTTAGGCAGCTCATTGAGGGATGTTGTAAGGCCCATCTGTCTCCCAGAATTGGGTGGCTAAGCGTGGGCCAGGGAGGTGCTTAGGTTCTGTTCGCAGCTCACAGCTGAGAACCTTTCCTTGAGTCAGGCAGCTTGGGTACCTAAGCTGTTCATTACAAGAATGGTTTAGGGAGGCAGTGGCCTTTCATAGACTAGCAATTGTGGTGATTGGGAGGTGGGAGACCTCAATTTAATTCTTGCCCATGCACCTGGCCTGATACCTGGCAGGTGAGAAACTACTGCACAAATAAGTTGAGTGCCCTAACTACTAGGACACAGTGATACCTGCTTGATGGCCCAATTAATATTTAATTAAAATGGAATGGCTGCAACAGGAGAGACTGGGAGTCACATCAGAATCTCATTTGCCTCTCCTCTCTTGGCAGAGCACTGTAACCTTGGACAATTGCACTCTGACTCATGTGCAGAAGTGGGATGGTAAAGAGACCACAATAAAGAGAGAGCTGGTGGATGGAAAGATGGTTGTGGTGAGTTAACTCTTTTTAACCCCTTTTCTGAGTGCTAAGGCTTCTTCTGAAGTAGAAAATCGTGTTAACCAACTAAATGCTGCTGTGCATGTGACCTTTTGATGGTGAACAAGTGAAGCATATACAGCACTGGGGCTGCTCCACCAGAAACTTCCCTGAGATGGAAAATCAAGTGCTGTATCATTGTGCTAGCTGCTAAGTGATGGACAGAGAAAGCTGGAGTAAGATGAAATGCCTGAACATAGGCTGAGAAATAGAGTATGTAGTTATCAGCTAGCATTAAATATTCTTGGAGGCAAGAAATGCCAATTTTCTGCTAACATGAATAGCCTAGTGATGGCACTAAATCAACCTCTTTGACTCTGAGAAATGACAAACATCTTTGCACTACTTAGATTAACAAAATTCAGGTGTGCTAGTTCAGAAGTTTCAATCAATTCTTTTTGCCCTCTAGGAATGCACCATGAACAGTATCACCTGCACTAGAATCTACGAGAAAGCATGAGGAATTCCCATCTCCGCACTGGATCAGAACTTGCTGCTGAGACTCAGTTAATGACTGTAGCTGCACTACACTGCAATCTGCTTGTATGAGCTTCTTGCATCACCTTGAGAAACAGGTGCATTCAAAGCAGTTCTGTAACTCACTTGCCCTCTGTGACTATGGCTATTAAATAAATCACTTCTGAACACATGGTGGAATTGTCTACTCTTACTGACTTGCTGCCAGTCTAGGATAGTGCTGATATACAAACCACCCTAGGTAGAGTGGTTTACAGATGTGGGCTTTTTCTTTTTAAAACAAGTAATGCTATCATACAACTGTTGCTAGTAATGGTAGGGGGATGGGGATCAACTGCCCGGGGGCTTACTTCTAGTTTCTTCAGTTGTGGGATTTCAACTGACTGCCTGAAGGGGTCGGAAGCATAGTAGGAAGAAAAATCCCAACCCCATGTATTCTGGAAAGGGTTTTTTAAATATGCTGCTTCTGAAGCATCAGGGATGACCATGGCTGAAGGTGGGACACTGGAGGGGGAAGGCCAGGGGTCTGAGTTGGCATTGAGCCTTCTCTCTCTCTCATACTTAGCTGGCTGGTTCTGGCTTCCATTCTTGGGGTCTAACTGATCATCATATGTGAAGTTAGAAAGGAATTTTCCCCAGATCTGACCAGGGAGGAAAGGGTTGCCTTCCTCTGCAGCACATGGGTGCAAGTCCCTTGCCAGGACTACTTGGATAGAGCTCCCTTAATTTCCCTAGCATTTGTGGGGGGAGGGGGAGGGTCTTGTTCTCTACCTGTGGCATACAATCTAGTCTTTGCAGGGCTATAATAGTTTTGATTAGGTTTCAGTTTTTGGGTTAAGTGTGCAGGTGCTGGATGGTGTTGGTGGCCTGTGATCTACAGGAGTCTGGCGCTCTGATGGATCCTGCTAGACTGAAATGCTGTGATTCTATTAATGGCAAATTAATGTTGCAATGGTGCTGACACCAGTCTTCTAGCTAAAGCAATAATTCTTGCTTCCTTAGCCATCTTTATCAAAGAGCTGTCTGATGGCAGTTCTCAAATAGATCAATTTCCCAAACTAAAAGTGGGATGCCCATACTACAAATGAAGTCCCCCAGTACCTGAGCTGTGGGACCATCCACCTGTCTACGCCAAACAGTACCACCCATTGAAATTTAATAGTGTAATCCTGTAAATAGTTCAGCACAGATACTAAGGTACTAATTGCTTATTGCAGCAGTTATACTTGCTTTCCAAGTACAGGTAAAAATTCTGACAATTTTCAGTCAGTTTTGGTCTAACAAAAACCAAACTAGAGCAGACTAATGCTAACAAAAACAATTTCCAACCTGCTGTGGAAAATGGAACTGCACAGGGGCAACTTCCCATTCTCTGAATAGTAGTATTTACATCTGAATCAGGTATAATTATTTTTCTTGTTACATCCTCAGCTAATACCAATAGCCTGAAAAGGTCATGTGACTTTAAGGCTCCTAGCCATCATACTTCAACTAAACGTAAAATACATGGAGCATAAGTTGGTGTAGGGTGCTCATTCTCCTTACCAGCAGAGCAGTGTGCTATGGTGATCAAAAAGTTGTAGGCTATGACTTGCTTTCCCAGCTGACTATTAAGTGTGGCCAGAAGCTGATTTCCTAAAGTGAATGCAAATTCAAGGCTTAGGTGTCCTTTGTTCCCTTTATAGCTCCATCACTTGGATTCTCCCTCGGCTCTAACACATTAATGTTTATACAGTAGAACCTTAGCTATAAACTGACCAGTCAACCACACATCTCCTTTGATTACATACTTCTGATTCCAGGCAGCAGCAGGGACCAAAAGACACCCCAAATACAGTGCTGTGTTAAACATAACTACTTTAAAAAAATTTTTTTTAAGATTTGATACAGTAAGGAAACTTTGTGCTTTTCATTTAAATTAAGATGGTTAAAAGTACTATTTTTCTTCTGCATAGTAATGTTTCAAAGCTGTATTAAGTCAATGTTCAGTTGCAAATTTTTGAAAGTACAACCATGACATTTGGTTCAGAGAACACCTTCCTCAGCTGTGTGTAACTCTGAGGTTCTACTGTAGTTTATTTTAAAAATAAAGCAGACTCCCACATTCATCTAATAGCTGTTGGATAGCAAGTGTCCTCCCTTCCCCTTTTCCTCTTATGATTTTTCTGGGTGCCTTTCCTATAAGGCACAAAAAGTGCTTCTTGCACCAAAAGCAACTAGCATTATCATTTCACACACACCAACTTGCTTCCTGAGCCTGAAGCCTCCCTACCAGAACATCAGTACTGAACTTCTCCTCTAATAGAAAATCATGCTTTTCTGCCCACCCCCCACCCTGCAATTTCCTTTGGCTTGTGGTAGACCGCTTAGGGGCCCTCTCTGGGCCCCTGGAAAACAGGCAAAAATTTCAGCAAAGTGGTCAGCATATGTGCTGTAGAATAGCTAGCGTACAAGTTGCTATCCCCCAGGCTGCAGGAGTATTCCATCCACCCAGCAGGATACTTATGACAATCCCTGCCTGCATTTCCTCTCCAGAAGCTACAGGTCTTTAGAGGAGGGTTACCCTGACAGATTTCTTCCCAGCTGTAGGAACCTCAGGGGAGACTGCCACTGAACTTCAAGGTGGGGGGGAGAGCTCTATGGGCTGGATCATCCAAAACAATAGGATCCTCAGGGGGGAACTAGCTGGTATCTTGTAAACCTTGCTACAGAACAGCCCATTTTCTTCTGATCTGCTCACAGCAGCCCAATTAGCTCAGCTAAGCCTGTTGCTAGATTTCACCAGAAGATGACACAGCAGGAATTTCCCCACACGTGAATGTGTAGAGTGGGCATGAGCTGTGCAACACCTAGAGGGGATTTGAAAAATTGGTCCATCTGCAACTACAAAGATCAGTCCATTTCTTGGAAAAGGGATTGCAGAATTGGTGATCGAGTATATTTAAAGAGATTAGAGTAAAAAGAAAGAGCCCGGAACTAGCAAGGTGTGTGCCAAACCACACTTCTCACACCCTTTGCTTTTTGCAGCCTCTCATCCTCCCTTCTTCACTTGTATGTTGCCAGTAGAGTCTGCACTCACACACCCATAGAAATGAAAACTGTTTTTAAAATAGAATTAAAATCCTCTTCACACCTACTAGCTCCCTCTACCAGGGACAGAAGTGGAGCCAGTCCATTGACACCAGCTATGAAGTCCTGACCCTATAGCAGTCAATAGGAGTTTTGCCTCTGATGTTCCAGGTCTCAGAAGCAAACACCATAATTCAGCCCCAGATACTGTCTGCCTCCTCCTCCATAGGACTTTCTGGGGGCAGATCTCAGAAGCCACTAGCTCCCCTAACATGGCCACAATAGCAGCAGCATCTTCACAGTCTCTGTCTCCAGTCCCAAGATATCAACATCTGTGTTCTTTTTAGATACCCTGGGACCTCAGTCTCCATTTGCAGCAGTCATGGGGTTTGTACGATCCCATCTCTCTGCCCTGATATGCTTCCTGCCATAGACTTTGTCACCTGTTGGAAGATGTCTACGTGAAAATAAGTTAAATGTTGTTTCAGCTGCAATGTATGCCCAGCTATGTTTGTACTTTTCATGCCACATGTCCCTAGTTGTTTAATGTCTTCCTCTCCCCAGTGCTGTGTGGAGATGCACACAAACCACAAATGGAACTGCTTATGCATAAAGTTTTGTCCAATGAACCTAAACAATCAAACTTAAATAGAGGAAAATAATTGTTTAACCTCTTTCAGTTATAAGAATCTTAGGGCTAGTTGTCACTGTAGTACGTAAAATAATTTCAGGCACAAGTGTAATTTTTAAGTTAATGTTCTATTTTTTCCAAATACCCAGTTCTTTGTTACTACGTTGATTCAAAAAAGACTCTCCCTCTAACACCCATTTTGCTGTTTATAGGTGTCTGTAACCTTCTTTGTTAATTTTTTTTTGGCCCCAAACAGGGTGATGGTGTCCCTTTAAAACTACTGTTGCTCTCATTTAGGAAAGCAGGTAAGAAGTTCTTCTGTTGGGGAAAATAATTTTGAAGCTATGAAAAATGATGGTGTCTTTGGACTTGAAAATATATCAAAATGTCAGGATCCTGTTAGGACAATTCGTTCAACTTTAAGGTGTTGCTGCCACTTTTGATTGGGATTTTGTGCTAAAAGCAATGAAGTGAAATGGAGCCTCTCATGTAATCTGTTACCAGAATGGCGTCTCCAAAAACACTACCATTCCCATTGGTCTTCCCCAGAGATTCACACGTTCAGGTCAGCTTTATAAAAAAGATATCTAAAGTGATTTCTCTATTTTCTTTTTCTCTCTCTGTGAGTTGCTGATTTTCCCCTCCGGAGCATTGCCTGACAAGCTCTACAGAACGTGTGACCTCTTGGTGGGAATCTGGAAGCTTGTCTTCAGTGAAAAATTTGAGGACTATATGAAAAAACTGGGTGAGAAAAATGCTATTGTGTGAGATTTGGGGAAAGCGTAGTTAACCACATACTCTGTCCTGAGATTTCTTTCATTGTTCTTAGGGACACTTGCTTGTGTAGTTGAGTAGAACTCAATGAGGAAAAAATGAGGATATATCCGAGTTTAAACTTTGTTTTTAAAAAAGGAAATGTTGCTTCAATTATCTAGGAAAATACAGAAGACACTTCTACTTCTCTAGATGAGATTCTGACATTGTATCTTTTTAAGCAGGTGATTAGGCCTGAAAGGGAAGAAACTCCTGCTATAACTTTGTAGGTGTAGTTTGCTTGTTCAGTAGCATGTATAGAAAAGGTCTTGTTTAATATTGGATAACCACTTTCTGCCTTGACAATAGGGATAGAGGAAAGCAGACTCTGGTTCCTAGCATCTACCATTATAAAGCAGTGTGAGCTAAAAAGACTGAAGGCTAAATCTTGTTTTGATCTATGCTGATGTACAGCTGGAGGGAGGACAATGGAGTTGTCCCAGATTCTCTGTTGTAAGAGACCAAAATCTGGATGTTGGTGTCAGAGAGAGAGACACCACCAATAACTCTCTGTTCCTGGCATCTGTGTGCAGTGCTGAGTGGGAGCAAATGGATAGGTAACAGCTGAGCTACAACTTACCCTTCTTTGGGGTTCCAATCTAAAACCTGAATAGCTGTGGGGCTCACTAATTGGGTGAAAGACCCTACCTTATGATTACTGCCTTGCTGAGAGAACTGGAGCGGCAGAATGTGCCTTTAAACTGAAACAGCAAAGCTGAAAAATCTGACATTCCTACACCAGCTCACTGAGATTCCATGTGGGACAGGGTTTTGAGTCAGCTGTTGATGGGACTATGCTACCTCTTCAATTTAATTTTGTGTGTGTGTAAAACTTTTTTAAAGGGCTGTCAGTTGTATGAATAAGAGGTCTAAGTAGCCTGGTTGTCAGGTGGCTAGAAACATTCAGACCTGATGAGGCAGTAAGCCTGAACTCTTGAATATCTATCCTCTCTGTGTGAGACATTTACAGGAATGTCTTGCTTCCTGCCCGTGAACATAAGTGTCTTGTGCCTCTGCGGGTGTGGGTTTAGCCACCAGAAAACTGGGCAGCCTGGCCAAACCCACTGTTACCATCAGTGCTGACAGTGATGTGATAACCATCAAAACCAAGAGCCTTTTTAAAAGTAGTGAGGTCTCCTTCCATCTGGGGAGGAGTTTGAGGAAACCATGGCAGATAACAGGAACCCAAGGTGAGTACAGGAGCAGCACTCATCCTTCATTCCCATTACTCCAGTGAGGAGAAACAAACTAAAAGGAGAGTGTCCTGTTGAAACAAAGGGTTCAGGGAATGTGAGATTTGGTTCTGGGTTAACTCATCTTGAACCATCAGTGCCTGCTGTTGGACAATGAGAATGGGAGCAGTCAATTTAATTAGCATGTGTTCTTGTATTAATATAAACACAAATAGCTGAGTTGGACCCATTTGGGGGGTTTCTCTAATTTTAAACTTCAAATAGACTGTTCCCCTAACTCTCATATTCTGGTCAACTACTCTCTTTGCAGAGCATTGCCGCTTTGAAAGAAGGCTGACTAACTCAGGTGCAGAGACGGGATGGTAAAGAGACCACAATAAAGAGAAAACTAGCAGAAGGGAAAACAGTAGTGGTGAGTGAGAGCACTTGGCTATTGGCTAGTGGTGTTAACTATGTCTTAATGGTATTGCATCAGGACTTCTAGAAAGCCACTTAATTGCTTTTCTTCTGACTGCCAGGACTATGAATTAGTGTGAACTATTCCCCACCTGCTTCAAATCTCTATACCAGCTGGGGATGGGAAGGGAAGCTCAGACCCATGACTGGAAGAACTAGCTAGTGAATGACTGGCTGCACACATGGTAGCACTGTCCAAATTGCTCCTGTAACCCAAAAAACCTATTTAAATTGCATAGTCAAAATGCACGTATGCTCATATGGAAGTGGGGTCAGATAAACAAAGTGGAAACAACTGAGAACTAACTAACCATGACACATTTCTTGAAGGGTCAAGGCTGAGATGAAGAAGTGATGAGCTCCATTGTCTTATTGCAGTAAAGGACAAACTGTCCTCTTCTCTTCTGCTTAAATTGAAGGAAAAGGCAAAGAACTCAGATCCATACCTAGGGAATTACTGAAGTGCTATTAGTATAGTTCTGAGGAGGGAGAAAAGAAAATCATGGAGCAGGTCCTTAAGGAATCCATTTTAAGGCACTTGGAGGAGAGGAAGGTGATCAGGAACAGTCAACACGGATTCACTAAGGGAAAGTCATGCCTGACCAACCTGATTGCTTTCTATGATGAGGTGACTGGCTCTGTGGATGTAGGGAAGGCGGTGGATGTGATATACCTTGACTTTAGCAAAGCTTTTGATACTGTCTCACACAGTATTCTTATCAGCAAGTTAAAGAAGTATGGGTTGGATGAATGGACTATAAAATGGATGGAGAACTGGCTAGAGCATAGGGCTCAACGAGTAGTGATCAATGGCTCCATGTCTAGCTGGCAACCGGTCACAAGCGGAATTCCCCAGGGGTCGGTCCTGGGGCCGGTTTTGTTCAACATCTTTATTAATGATCTGGAGGATGGGGTAGATAGCACCCTCAGCAAGTTTGCGGATGACACTAAGCTAGGGGGAGTGGTAGATACCCTGGAGGGTAGGGGTAGGATACAGAGTGACCTAAACAAACTGGAGGATTGGGCCAAAAGAAATCTGATGAGGTTCAACAAGGACAAGTGCAGAGTCCTCCACTTAGGAAGGAAGAATCCCATGCACAGCTATAGACTGGGGACCGACGAGCTGGGCAGCAGCTCTGCAGAAAAGGACCTGGGGGTAACGGTGGATAAAAAGCTGGATATGAGTCAGCAGTGTGCCCTGGTTGTCAAGAAGGCTAATAGCATATTGGGCTGCATTAGGAGGAGCATTGCCAGCAGGTCACGGGAAGTGATTATTCCCCTCTATTCGGCATTGGTGAGGCCGCATTTAGAATATTGTGTCCAGTTTTGGCCCCCCACTACAAAAAGGATGTGGACAAGTTAGAGAGAGTGCAGCGGAGGGCAACCAAAATGATTAGGGGGCTGGAGCACAGGACTTATGAGAAGAGGCTGAGGGAACTGGGCTTGTTTAGTCTGCAAAAGAGAAGAATGAGGGGGATTTGATAGCGGCCTTTAACTAACTGAAAGGGGGTTCCAGGGAGGATGGGGCTAGGCTGTTCTCGGTGGTGGCAGATGACAGAACAAGGAGCAACGGTCTCAAGTTGCAGGGCGGGAGGTCTAGGTTGGACATTAGGAAAAAGTTTTTTACTAGGAGGGTGGTGAAGCACTGGAATGGGTTACCTAGGGAGGTGGTGGAATCTCCATCCTTAGAGGTTTTTAAGCTGAGGCTTGACAAAGCCCTGGTTGGGATGATATAGCTGAGGTTAGTCCTGCTTTGAGCAGGGGGTTGGACTAGATGACCTCCTGAGGTCCCTTCCAACTCTAATATTCTATGATTCTATGATTCTATGACTCTTATCACTTGCACTAGAGTCTATGAGAGAGCATGAGGAAACTCCATGTCCTGGAGGTCCTCTAATTTTGGGTGAGAACCAGTTCAGGTCAAGGAGACTACTACGCTTCTCTTGCTTCTGAGTTTTCTTGCCTCAAGAAAAGGCCTAATGGGTGCAAGAATCCTCATTCAAAACCTTAATGTAACCTGAAATGTTGTGGTTGCTAAATAAAATCTTCTGAAATTAATGTCTCTCTGACAATGTTAATGTGCAGTGTAAACCCGCAGGTGACTCTAATCTAAATGTATTGTATAGATTACAATGCTCTTGATATAATTATGCATTGGCTGTACACAAAAATGAGTATGCTAATCTGCACTTGAACTAGAAACAGATTGGTTTATTTTCTTGGAGGTCTAATAGATACAGTAATAACATTGTGTAAAAATTAAATGCTGAAAGACTTCCCTGTCTGTCAATGGTTGGGGTGAGTGAACTTCCAAGTTTCATACTAGTCCTTGTCTGTTATGGAGTCAATCACTTCATAGGGGATCTACTGGGAAGCTAGATAATGTCCCTTCTGTTGGCTAATTTAGAAAAGAGATACTTCAAAGTCTTCCTGCCTTGACTGGAAGACTAACCAGCTAGAGTCTTATGTATTCAGAGTTTGAGGACATAATCTCTCCTTCTGAAACCTCAAGCTTTATTCAGTGAGGGAGCTTTGACCCAGGAAGCCTTCAAACTTTCTCTGAAGCGGACTTCCAAAACCAGCTGTAGTTTCTTATGTTCCCAGTCCTCTGAGGTGAGATCAGTCACTACAAACAATAGGTTGTTGGTTTTTGGAAAGAGGAGGGAGACTGAATCTTTACCTTCTCTCCTGCTACTGGGCTCTAACTTCTCCCAGCTCAGAATGGTTGGGAATTTAGCTTTTTAGATAAAGGACTAGCTCTTTCTAGACTAAGCTGTCACAGCTCTGATCAGCAGAGGCACTAAACTGGAGCTTCTCCACCTTTACATGAAGGCTTTGGAGCAGGGCCTTTCTCTGTGAAGGCCCTCTTAGTCAAAGCAAGCTTGAATCATCTCTTCAGTCCTCCATTTTGGCAGAGTCCACCTTCTACACAAGGTGTAAGACCTATCTCTTATCCCCAAGGCATCGATGAAATGGAAATTTATTTAAACCAGAGTAAAAAATAAAGGGGAGGAGGAGGCGGCAGCGGCGGCTGAGTGGATTCACTAGCAGGGAGCCAAGAGGTCACAGCAGCTAGTTCTTCCCTCTCCTTTAAGCTGTGTTACCCTGCAGCAGTGTAGGCAGGAGGGAAAGGCAAGAGTACAAGCACAAAAGTGACCAGAGTTTCATGTTCCTGAGGTCCTAGCAGCTGCTGGGCTTTCGGAAATAGTTGTCCTTACACTGTAACTGCCCATCTTGATCTCCCACTCTGAAAAATGCTGCTCTAAGCAAACCTTTAGTTTCCTGGGGGCTGTAATACTCTTGTCTAGTTGGGGTTAGTGTATGGGTGCGTGGTGGTGGGGGTGGTGTGTGGTATACAGGTCAAAAGATGATCTGATGGTAACTTCTGGCCTTTAAACTCTGATTCTATTAATTGTATTGAAGTGCTAGTTGAGATCACTAGCTTATTCAATTGTTTCCCCATTAAGTGAAGACAGTATCACTCTCGAGCATGAGGCAAACATTAGAAGGTGCAATCCATCAGCAGGTCTTCTCCAATTTCCATGACTTTGGAGGGGTGGAGGGCAGACTACTGTGCCCACAGACTTCAAGAGAGTGTTAGAATAGTTGAGAAGGATCTAATGCTTAACTAAGCCAAATATCCTAGCTCTACTGAACTTAATAGTGAACTGTGTAAACAAGCTAAGTAGACTGAAAGGATATGTCTACAGTGCACTTAAAGCCTGTCAGCTGACATGGGCTCATGAAGCTGGGACCATGGGGCTGTTTAATTGTGGTGCAAATGGTCAGGTTGGAGCCCAGACTGTTTGGATCCCTCATCCTGGGGCCCCAGCCACCGGCCCAAACCTAAATGTCTACAATGCTGTTTAATAGCAGTGCCTCCTATACCTGCATCAGATGAGCTGGGCCCCCTGCGGCTGTTTAATTGCAGTGTAGACACGCCCAAAGTGAAAAAGGAAAGATCACAACCAAAATATCACTAGGTTTGGGTCTTTCAAGCAGTGGTTGTTCTCAATAATTCAAATACACTCAATGGCTTGGGTTTCTTGGGTGAGACTGGTACTCCACTTTTGGCTTCTTTTTAAAGATCTTTTTTTAAAGTGTAATGGAAAAACACCAGTTGCAGTAAAGGATTCATAAAGGTCTGAAGTAACCTATTAAAATGCTCACTAATTGGGTCACAAAACTGTGTGACTGGACAACAAAATGGCAGATGAAATTCAGTGTTGATAAATGCAAAGTAATGCACACTGAACAGCATGATCCCAACTATACATTCAAAATGGGGTCTAAATTAGCTGTTACTGCTCAAGAAGGAGACCTTAGAATCATTGTGGATAGTTCTTTGAAAACATCTGCTCACTGCACAGTGGCAGTCAAAAAAGCTAACAGAATGTTAGGAAACATTAGGAAAGGGGGAAATCAGACAGAAAATATCACAATGCCAGTACATAAATCCCTGGTACGCCCACACCTTGAATACTGTGTGTAGAGTTCTGGTCACCTCATAGCAAAAAAGATATATTGGAATTGAAAAAGGTGCAGAGAAAGGCTACAAAATTATTAGGGGTATGAAACAGCTTCCATTATGAGGAGAGATTAAAAAAACAGGGACTGTTCATCTTAGAAAAGAGATGACTAAGAAGGGTTATGATAGAAGTCTATATAATCATGAATAGTGTGGAGAAAATGAATACGGAAGTGTTATTTGCCCCTTTCCGTAACACAATTTCATTGGGTGACCACCCCCCCACTCCGGTTCTTAACAGGCAGAAGGTTTAAAATACATATAAGGAAGCACTTCACACAATGCACAAGTCAACCTGTGGAACTCACTGCCGGGGGATGTTATGAAGGTTAAAAGTATAACCACATTCAAAAAGAATTAGATAAGTTCATCTATTAGTCAAGATGGTCAGGGATGTAACCACATGCTCTGGGTGTCCCTAAACTTCTGACTGCCAGATGCTTCTTAGCGTATGAGCAACGTGCCTCAGCGGCCCGTGACCAAGATTCATTACTGAATTTGGTCTGCTGCTGGGATCATTAGCTTCCCTGGCCCAGGCTGTGTACTAGCAGGGAACCGGTCATGAACACTGATCTATGCCCCCCTGCCAGCAGCTGGGACTGGGTGACGGGATGGATTACTCAATAAATTTCCCTGTTCTGTTCATTCCCTCTGAAGCATCTGGCACCAGCCTCTGTTGGAAGACAGGCTACTGGGCTAAATGGACCATTGGTCTAACTAAGTATGGTCATCCTTACATTGTTCCCTCAGCTGGCCCTGTTGTAATGGCAGTGTCTAGGGTACTGTGAATCTTCTATAAACACTTAAATGAGTCTGCATTATCTAGTAATTAGAAAACCTTTTCAGGGCTCAAATATAATTCTTTTTGAAATGATGGCATTTCTTTAAAAAGTGGCAGCTAGCAAGTACATAATTGCTATTCAATGATGTTAGAGGGCAGATTCTTCTAGTGAGGCAAATTTAGTGTTAGGAACTATAAACCTTTTTTGAGAAAAATCCAACCAGTTGACAGCCTATAGACTCCAGTACACAAGCAATAATCATTTACTGCCTTTGTATGCTTTTTTATTAAGTACCTACAACAGTTAAGCTTATAGTATTGCAGTTCTAGTCAAGCAGGGTTCGGACAGAATTTCTTCAGGCTTTCTCATAGATCCTAGTGCAGGTGATGTCATTCATGGTGCATTCCTAGAAGATAGAAGAGGAGTTAACCAAAACAATTTAACTCTCTCACAGAAAAACTGTAAAGACAATCCCACTTTAAATACAAAGATGGAGAAGAAAAATCATCTCACCCATTTTGTCTGTGCAAAGAAAAATGTGCACTGAACTATATTGTAAGCTTATTGGTATTAGCTTAGTGTTCCCCTTTTCACATTTTTCTTCCATCTTACAAAAAAATCAAAATATATGTTAATGACTAATATTAGTATGAATTCAACCATCTTTTGAGCTTCTCCATTTCTATCTTACTTATATGTGCCCCCCCAACCATGGTATCTGAACACCTTACAATCTTCAATTAATTTATCATCACAACACCCCTCTAAGATACAGAAGTACTATTATCCCCATTTTACAAATGGGGAACTGAAGCATAGACAGTCTAAGGCCCACATCCTTAAAGGTATTTAGGTGCCTAAAACATTGAAAACAAGAGAAGTTAGGTACCTAAATACCTTTGAGGATCTGGGTCTAAGTAACAGAGGAAGTGTGTGGTGAAGTAGGAACTTGAGCACAGGTCTTCTGTGTTACAGGGTAGTGAGTTAACCACCAGGCCATCTTTCTTCTTGTCCTATAGTTCCTAATATTAACTTAATTCAAACTTTTTTTAAATGTTCTCTTTCTGCTTTGTGCAACCAATCACATTTCTAACATAAGCCAAATTTATTTAAGGAGAAAATGGAATGTATAATAAAACTATAACGGTTAAATGGTCTCTACATCTGAATTCACTCACCACGACCATTTTCCCATCCACCACTTGTCTCTTGATTGTGGTCTCTTTGCCATCCCAGTTCTGGACCTGATTTAATGACCCATTTTCTAAAGTCACAATGCTCTGAAGAAACACAAAGAAGCAAAACATGAGTATCCTGCCCAGTTTATTATTATTTAGAGCAGGGGAACATACAGCACCCCAGTCAGAAGGGGGGCTCAGTTATGCTAGGTGCTGTACAAACATATATTAAAAGACAGCTCCTGCCCAGAAGAGCTAATGGGTCCCGCTGGTTAAAAAACGTGATCCACTCAATACTCAGAAAGAAATCCACTTTCTATCTTGGAGTTTTACACTGCTGCACATCACATTAGTATCTGGGGATCTTTCATGTAAAATAGATGGGCAATGATAGGTACTAACCCCAATGCTATTCAACATTTTCATTCATGTTTTGGAAATACACATAAAATCACTGCTGATAAAATTCGTGGATGAAACAGATTGTTAGAGTGTTAATTAATGAGGGCAGAGCAATCTGGATTGGTTGGTAAACTGGGCCCACTCAAACAAAATGTATTTCATTACAGCCAATACAAAGTTATACATCCAGAAAAAGAAATGCAGGCTGTACCTACAGAATGGGGGACTGTATCCTGGGAAGTAGTAACTCTGAAAAGGATTTTAGGAGTCATAATGGACAAGCAACTCAGCATTAGCTCCCAGTGCAGTGGTGTGGCAAAAAGAGCTAATGTTATTGTGGTGATTTGGGGAATCTAAGTACAGTTTATGAATTCCGGTTAATTTTGTGAAATTGCTGCACATCACTGAGTGCCTCAATGTGTAATGGCAAGGTCACTATCCCATTACTCCCTCTCCTGCCCTTCTGAAATAAGCTACAGAACAAACAAAAGAAGTTGTTAACCTTGATGACTGTGCTCTGGCAGGGCATTGGTTATGCTATGGAGGATGCCTACGCTGGAAGAAAACTAGTTTAACCAAGTTTATCTGCAGGGAGGGGGAAGTGGAGAGTGGAAAATCCGCAAACAAGAGAACAAATGGACAGAGGTGTTGGGGCAGGGGTTTAAAAATCAAAGGAGCAGGCTTTTGGCAGGAAAGAGGATTTTTGTGACTGCAGGACCAGCCAAGGTCAAAGGAAGCTGGTGAGAGGAGAGAAGTCCAGGAGAGGGGACTTGGAATCCTGAAAGGACACTGTCCCAAATCCTGAAGAACACTCCAGAGTAATGAGGAAATTGAGGCAGGAATGACAGATGGTTATTTTATTGTTTTGTCTAGATCTGAGTAATTTTTGTGCTGACTAAAGTAAAGAAGGATTGGTTCTGGAACTTTTTGCAAAGTCTTTGTGTTGTGTGCTTCACCTGTCATGTGTCCCTGGAGACTGTAAACCAGAATGCTCACAAGGTAGCAGCCCTTGGAAAGGGTGTGCTTAAGATAATGGGAAGATGGAGGAAGCCAGTACTAATTTCAGGACCTAGGAAGCAGGGATCTCAGCTCTCAAGAGAGGTGTTAGACAGAGGATCTGCACCCTGAGAGTATACCTAAAAACCCAGAGCCAGAGGCAGAAGAAAGCTAGATGAAGTTTAAAGCACATGACATCATCATGTTGAGACCCAAACATAGCAGCCTGCTGAGTGCCAAAAGTGGGGGCAACTAGGACTGTGACTAGGACTGTGTTTATCCTCGGGTGAATAAACAGAGAATTAGTGGGTAGGAAGGTGATTTTACCTCTGTATATGCCATTGGTCAGACCAAGATTGGAATACTGTGCACAGTTCCAGGGGTTCACATTTTAAAAATGTGATGAAAAATTGAAGAGAGTGCAGAAATGAGCCACAAACATTATTCAAAGGATGGAGAAACTGCCTTTCAGTGAGGCACTTAAAGAGCTCAATCTGTTTAGTTTATCAAATAAAATAAAATAAAATAAAATAAAAATATTAGCAGTGACTTGATTACAATGTATAAGCACTAGGGAGAAAGCACTGGGTACTAAATGGCCCTTTAATCTAGCAGAGGAAGACGTAACGAGCCAATGAATGGAAGCTGAAACCAGACAAATTCAAATGAAAAATTAGACACTCATTTTTAACAGTGAGGGTGATGAGCCATTGAAACAAATTGTCAAGGGGAGTGGTGGATTTTCCATCTATTGATGTCTTCAAAACAAGGCTGGATGCCTTTCTGCTAGATATGCTTTAACTAACAAGTTATTGAGCTGGGTGCAGAGTTACAGAGGAAACTGGATTAGACTACATGATCTAATGATCCCTTCTGACCTTAAACTCTACACATCTACGGAAAAATTCCTCATGGCATCTGGCTCTTCTTTTTTTGGGAAAAGCTCTACTTAAGAACATCATGCTTTCCGGGTGTGTTTGGGTTTCAAGAATTTTCACTTTGATAATTAGCAGATGTATTATTACTCTATGGAAAAGGATTGTCCATGACCTGTTGCAGCAGATTGGGAGCACTGTGGAAGAAAGCTTTAATCCTCACCTTGGTTTTCCGGTCATCTGGTGTGGTTTCATCAAATGTCTCACCAAGCTTGAAGGAGATTTCGTTATTTTTGAAGGCACTCTTGGTTTTGATGGTTACCACATCACCATCAGCACTGATGGTCATGCTAGGTTTGGCCAACCTGCCCAGTTTCCTGGTGGGTAAACCCACCCCTGTAAGCAAGAGAATTCAGATCTCTTAATCACTACAAGAAAAAACCAAAACCAAAACATTCTGGATTTCAATGTCTCAGAAAGGAGAACAGTGGCATTGATGGGAAATGGCAAACATCTTCCCCCATACTATACATATGCTTACATAGATCTTATATTTCCAGTAGTTAGCAATTTCCTAGTGAGGACTGGGACCAGTGTATTGCTCACTGAAGTCAAAGCAGCATCACAGCCATTAAGCAAGAAAAATTGCCCTGATCACAATGAAGAACTTTAATCCATATGTGATGGCTCCGGGGTGAGTGGCATCTGTGATCTCTCCCCATCTCTCCAGTGAGCACTTTTTCCAGTGCTAGGCCTTTACCTGTACCTCCCCGTACTCTTTCTAGAATGTAACTCTGAAATATACCCACCCACCACTTTAGACTGAATCTGTTGGCTACAACACCTCCTATTCGTATCTTCCTGCTACAGTTACAGGACAAGTGGCATCTTATTCCCCCTTACAGTCCTTCTTGAATGCACCCCCAGGGGACAGGTTCTATCTCTGCTACCTATCTCTGGGTGGAACCCCATGGTTCTACTACACTTACACTGGATCCTAAGGTAGCAGCCTCACTGGTCCCCAACTGTGTTAACACAACAGCCCCAATTGCAATTGGTACACTCCTTTTTGGATGCCTGACTAAAGAGATTCAAATCAGCTACTTCTAAACAGATGTATTGTCCATTCACCCAATGGTACACAGCAAGCAGATGTAAAGGTTAAACCCACAAAAGGCCCACACGTCTGCAGCCCATCACCTCTCTCAAAGCTTAGGTGAGCTCAGCTATCTGAGGCACTTCCTGAAGAGCCCCTGCCTCTGGAAGTCACAAGTCCTGCTGCATGTTCTGCCTAGCCAGATCTGGGGATTTCATTACGTGATCACTGGTGTGACATCATCTACTAAGGTCACTCTGGCTGGCAGAACAGTCCTCAGTAGAATATGTTTGATGTTTGATGATGATGATCCTTCAATCTTAGTCTCTGGCCTTGGAAAAACAGGCCTGTCACCCTTCTGGCAACTGGCACATAAGAGTTTTCCAAACATTAGATCACCCATTGTTTCTCTTAAGGATCCCTAATATTCTCCCTGGAGAGCCGTTATCTCTGTCATTGTTTTGTTTCCTGGTTGCCCCCAACATCAGCTTTCTTTGATTTGATTCCCCTGGCTTAGTGGGGACATAAAGGCAGCTAAAAAAATTATATATATATATATAACAATTGGAAGAAAGGGAAAATGGAAGAAAAAAATGGAAGAAAGTTATAGTAATGAATATAAATCAGAAGTTAGGAATTGTGGAAAATTGATAAGGGCAGCAAATGGACACAAATGGAGAAATCTATGGCCAGAAGTATTAAATACAATAAGAAGGAATTTTTTAAGTATGTTAGGAACAAAAAGAATCCAAACAACGGTATTGGTCTATTACTACATGGAAAAATGGTAGCTTCATCAACAATAATGCAGAAAAGGCAGAAATGTTCAATAAATATTTCTGTTTTGCATTTGGGAAAAATAGATGATGTAGTTATATGATGATAATAACACTCTTTCCATTCCACTAGTATCTCAGGAGGATGTTAAACAGCAGCTACTAAAGGTAGAAATTTTTACATCCGCAGGTCCAGATAACTTGCACCCAAGAGTTTTAAAAGAGCTGGCTGAGGAATTTTCTGGACTTTTAATGATGGTTTTCAAGATGTCTTGGAACACTGGGAAAGTTCCAGAAGACTGGAAGAAAGCTAATGTCATGTCAGTATTTAAAAAGGGTAAACAGGACAATCTGGGTAATTACTGGCCTGTCAGTCTGACATCAGTACTGGGTAAGATAATGGAGTGACTGATAAAGAACGCAATTAATGAAGAATTAAAGGACAGAAATATAATTAATGCCAATAAACATGGGTTTATGGAAAATAGATCCTGTCATAGCTTGATATCTTTTTTTATGAGATTACAAGTTTAATTGATAAAAGTAATAGTGTTGATGTAATATGCTTAAACTTATTTGACTTGGTTGCACACAACATGTTGATTAAAAAACCAGAATGATATAAAATTAAAATGGCACACATTAAATGGATTAAAAGCTGGCTAACTAATAGGTCTCAAAATATAAATGTAAATGGGAAATCACCATTGAGCACATATGTTTCTATGTTGGGGGAGTGATAATCAGTGAAGAGGATAGGTCACTGATACAGAGCGATCTGGATCTCTTGGTAAACTGGACTCAAGCAAATAATATGTCTTTTAATAGGGCTAAATGTAAAGTTATACATCAAGGATGAAGAATGTAGGCTATATTTACATCATAGTTTCTCAACCTGTGGTACGTGTACCCCTGGGGGTACGTGAGACACAGGCAGGGGGTACATGGTGAAAAACCCAGTGAAGGGAGGCAGGCAGCAGCCACCAGCTTCTGGGGGAGGCGGGCAGCAGCTGCTGGCTTCCTGCCCAGTCCCACCTCCTAGCTGGGAGGTAGATGGCAGTCGCCCCAGTCCTGGGAAGCCGGGTGGCAGCCGCCCACGTCCCACCCAGTCCCAGCTCCCAGGTGGGAGCCCGGCAGCAGCCTCCTGCACCCTGCGAGCTGGGCTTGCAGCTGGGTGGCTGCCACCTGTGCCCCGGCTCTGAGCCAAGAGAGAGCTTCCCACGCCCTGGCTTGAAGATGGGCAGCCTGCCCACATCCCTGGGTCCCAGCCTGCACGGAAGCTTCCTCCATCTCAGCTCAGATCAGGTGGCAGTTGCCTACCTCCCAGGCTGGCAGCCAGGTGGCAGCCACCTACGACTTGCCTAGGTGGCAGCTCCCCTCCCCGGCTCAAAGCCCGGTGCCCAGAAAGCCAGGTGGAGAGCCCAGCAGCTCGCCCAGTCCTGGAGCAGGGCTCTACCCACAGGCTTACTTGTCAATTTCACTGCTCTAGGAGCGCAGTGAAATTGACAACTATGACAGCCCCAAATTTTACCAGTATACAAATCTTAAGAGGGGCCCACACACTGTGATTTGCTCCAGGCCCGCACCCCTCTAGGGATGGCCATAGGGAGGAGCGCTGCTATCCACTCTGGTGGGCCACTAGTGCCTGCTCATACCTCACAAGTTCCTGCCTGTGTGAGGAGAACACCAGGTGACCCTGCCATCAGGCCATAGTGATTGGCTGGCATTGACCTTTGCTCCTATACGGAGGAAAGAAAGGAGGGGAGAAACAGCAGGGGGTCTTGTGCTCTGCCACAGCCACACAGCATTGCAGAACTCAGAACTCTCCTGCTTTACGAGAATACAGTCGTCCAGTGGTAAAGGGGGAAAAGATTGTATTTCTCAGAGTGGAAAATTGAGTGTTGGGGTCCTTACTAAAATTTTCAGAAGTAGGGGGTACTTGCTATTTAAAAGGTTGAGAAACACTGATTTACATGATGGGGGACTTAAGCCTGGGAAGCAGTGACTCTGAAAAAGATTTTGGGGTTGTAGTGGATAATCAGCTGATTATGAGCTCTGAGTGTGATGCTGTGGCCAAAAGGTCTAATGCAATCTTTGGACGCATAAACAAGGGAATCTTGAGGAGGAACAGAGAAGTTATTTTACCTCTGTATTTGGCACTGGTGCAACTGCTGCTGGAATATTGTTCTAGTTCTGGTGTCCACAGTTCAAGAAGAATGTTGATGAATTGGAGAGGGTTCAGAGAAGAGCCATGAGAATGATTAAAGGATTAGAAAGCCTGCCTTCTAGTGACAGACTCAACAAGCTCCATCTATTTTATTTTAACAAAAAGAAGGTTAAGGGATGGCTTGATCACAGTACCCACATGAAATATTTGACAATGGGGTCTTTGATTTAGCAGAGAAAGGTCCAATCCATTGGTCCCAATCCAGTGGCTGGAAGTTGAAGCTAGACAAATTCAGACTGGAAATAAGGTGTGAATTTTTAACTGTGAGAGTAGTTAGCCATTGGAATAATTTACCAAGAGTTTTGGTGGATTCTCCATCACTGGCAATTTTAAAATCAAGACAGGATGTTTTTGTAAAAGACCTGCTTTAGGAATTATTTTGGGGGAAGTTCTATGGCCTGTGCTATACAGGAGATCAGACTATATAATCGAAATGATCCCTTCTGGCTTTAAAATCTATGATTCTGTGAATCTATGATTTAACTCTGCATAGTCAGTCAGAATAATATTCAGCAGGTAACTGAGGCACATTTATTCATAAAAAATAATGCAGACATCTTTCTCTTTCCCCACACCATACTTTTAATACCTGCCTTATAAAGTATACTGTAAGGAGCCCAGAAAAGGCTTTAAATAGATATGGGTTCCTTGTACTTCAGAATGCACTTCATGAAGTAAGATTAAAGGCACGTCTTACACAATCTTCTTTGTGCTACCTGACCTGGTAAGGGCTCTGTCATTCATTGCCTGCAGTTTTACCTATGTTGGATAAAGAACTACCAGTAACTGACCGATGAATAGGAAGCTGAATACAAATGGGCCTTTGTCTTTTGGGGCAATAATTATTAGTTAAGCCCTTTGTTCCCACAAAGGACAGAGACCAGCTGATCCCTTCAGAGTTTATGCCTCAAAAAGCCTACATTTAAGAAAGCTAGCAGCATCAAAACAAGCTGAAATATTTTATTAGGGAAGATCTGGTGAGCTTTTGAGACATCCCTAGAAAAAAATATAAAAAGGGGTGGGTGGAGTTTATAGGTTTGTTCAGTTCTAGATTATATTTTATCTAAACCACCACATTTTGGGGGAGGGCTTGAATTATAATGGCAAGCCCTTTTATAAAGTTTTATGTAGAGCAAAGGGCCATGTCTCAGAATGGTGTCAGCAGCCTGGGAAGACAGTAGAAACAAGCCAGCAATTGTCAACTGGTAGTAGGGCGTCAATGATGTCACTGTCACATTACTATCATATTTGAGGCATGAGAAGTGTTTAGTAGTACTGTTACGGAGAACCCAATATTAGGCCAATGCAAAAATGATGCTAATTTTAATTGATTGCTCTATTCAGCAACTGAAGAACATGTACCATCACTTGTATTTGCGGTTGCTTCTTCTGACTCTTGGCTTAGCTGAAGGAGGTCTTGGTATTTTAACAGGGCTTGGGGTTTTGAATAGTACTATCACCTCCACATTTTACAGGTATAGCATTTGATTCCATTGCTCCTGAACTCTATTTTCCAGTACAAAAGCAAAAATTTAGTCATTAAAACAAAATCACTGCAAAAAACCACTCTTTTTTACATTATCTCAGGGAAGGAATCAGAGAGAGGGAATCATCTTTAACACAACAAGCTCTGGCTTGAATATTTACAAATGATTTACTAATTAAGTTACTTTACAAACATCATAGGCTTTTTTCAAGTGTAGCAGATTGTCTGGGCAATTCCCAGCCAATGGAAGATCAATACCTGCAGTGTCATTTCAAGTCCACTATAGAGGTGAATGTCTTAAGCAAAAAGCAGTTCCACCACTTCCCATAGCCCATTCTACCATCTCATAGTGCTCTCCTGTTTGTGCTTGTAAATGACAAGAAAGCAAGGGATTCCCCCCACCGCATTATTTCTACTTTAAAACAGAGTATATTAAAGAGAGAAAGGACACTTCAAATGAAAACAAAAAGAATTAAAACTCTGTAATATTTCTCACCTAATTCTTTCATGTATGCATCAAAGTTTTCACATGAAGTTGATTTCCAGGTTCCCAGGAGATGATCAACCATTTTGTCCAATTTAGTGGAGCGCTACCTCTGAGGGGGGAAAAAAACCCAACTGCTTTAATGGCCTGATCCAAAGCCCAATTAAGTCAATGGGAGTTTTTCCAATGGCTTCAGTGGGCTTTGGATTAGCCTCTAAACATGTGGTGTGTGTTGCACAGGGAGTAATATCTTGTTTTTAATATGCCCTGAATACGTGCTATCCAGGGAGGAACAGTGTCTTCAAAAAACCCCATTACTAGCCCTTCACATTTATCCCAGCATTTCCATGAGAAGACAATCATCACCATACAGTGAAACACAGCAGACAAAACAAAAGATTCTGCAGCAGGAATGGATCTGCTTCCTGAAACACAGGTTTGTCTTGTCTTATTGGTTAATTGTGTATTGCTTTTGGGGGGTTAGATATATTGGACTGGATTCTCAACAAAGGTTTGTGTTTCGCCTCCTCTGGACCAAGGGCTGACTGTAACTTAGAGCAGACTCAGGACTGTTCTAACTTACACTGACTGGAACAGTGACCTGGGTGGCCCAGGGAAATGGGGGGTTAGGAGAGACCTTGGGGAAAGGCCCTTGGAGATGGGGAAAATGTAAGAGGGACTTAGCAAAGACACATCTGAGGCAAGCTTGGTATGCCAAGTACTTGTGCGTTTAGATGCGGTATACTAGGTCTTAAAGTCTGAGGCAGAAGAGAGGGGCAGAGGTAGAAATGAGAGGTGGGAGTGATGAGAAGTTGTGTTTTTGAGATACTGAGTTCATGCTGATGACATTCAGGAAAAAACGTCTGAAAGACAGTGGCAGATGAGAGAGCGAACAAAGGCTGAAAGCTTGGGGAGAGGAAGGGAAGAGGTAGAGATGGTAGCTGAGGCCCAACATCAGTGGGAGTTAGGCACCTACATTCCTTTGTGAATTTGGCCCTGAAGGCCCAAAAACAGATGAGCTAATTCAGGGATATGGTGTAGATGAGGAAGAGGAGGGAGGTCACAGTGCTGTGGGTCACGGGCAGAGAGTGAGAGGGGAAGGATATGGAGCCACCATGAGGGACACTGAACGAGCAGCCTGAGGGAACATCTACACAGCAATTAAACACTCGCAGCTGGTCTGGGTTGGCTGACTCAGGCTCGCAGGGCTTAGGCTGCAGGGCTGTAAATTGCTGTGCAGTCATTCGGACTCGGGCTGGAGCCCAAGCTCTGGCACTCCCACGTTGGGGGAGGGTTCCGGGGCTCAGGATCCAGTCCGAGCCCAAACATCTGCACAGCAATATTTATCTAGCTAAGATTTATCCATTCAGTTCCCATCGACTTCTCTGTGTAGCTCTGGGCAACTTTGCATGGTTCTTGGAGATGTTGCTGCTAAGGACTGAAATATTTACAGCAGGACCTACCTTTTGCTGATGAATGTAGATTTAGGGTTCTGATCCTGCTTCCCTTTCCCTGCAGGCATTGAGTGGCCAGGACCTGGGGAACCTGCCTACAACTCCACTGACCAACAGGTGAGAGCGTGCTGGCTCATGTCCACCTGCAGCTGGCAGTTGGCACTGACAACTGTCAAAGAGTCTTTAGTCACGGCAACGGTACAATGGGATTGGCAGGCAGTTGATGTTCTCCAACCAATCACTGCACTCTACGTCACAATGCTTCTTAACTTCACCCTTTTGCCCAGCTGCTGAGAAGGCGAGTGAGGCAGGCTTGTGAATGAGATTCAAGAAAATAGACTGAAAGGAAAGTAAATCTGCCAGATATAGTTACCTACCGGACCCTTTGTATTGTTTTCTTTAGCCTACAGTTCTTTAGCCTCCATGATTCTTTACCATCATCACATGACAGGTACGACCTTTCAGTCTGTTTTGTCTCTCCCTAAGTCATCTGACACAATCTGTAACATCTGAGTAACTGAAATTTTACCCCTCAACCTCCAGTGCATCACACATCTAACCAACCCCAGTGTGGACAGCCACAGTGCTAGCAGTCACCACTGGGCCACACTGGCTGCATGATAAAGTTTGACAAAGATGACCATGTTTTTAAGGGTCGGGGTGGGATGCTAAAGACATCCAGAGGGTTGTTTTTTTATCTTTATCAGGCAGTTTATCCACCCTTGCTCTCTGCTGCCACTGAAACTCTATCATTCCCTCTATGTTATGTTTAATCTACAGGCTTGTTTATAATCACTGAGGCTGTTGTTACAGTGCTATTTTCTTGGGAATTACCTTGAAGTTTTACTTTAACAGACAGAACACATCAGTCCCACTCTAGCGTAACAACTTGAGTTCACTGGAGTTACAGCAAGGATAAATTTGGCCCATCATCTCTGTGGCCTTTGATAATTTGCTGGTCCTATGTTCATTTTGTAACTGGGGAGATGTAGGGTGGTGGTCCTGTTTAACAATCAGTCTGCAATGCCAGTGCACCAACATACTTTTCATGCCTGTGTGTTTGGCTTTTGTAAGATCTCTAGTGTGTGCTAAGAATTATTATAACAAATTTAACACTTCATACTGCAGGATTGTCACCCCATGACTCTTTGTGAGGAGATATGGGAATCTAGGGTGTGTGGAAGCTTAACCCATATGCCCTATATCCCACTAAAGATATTATTAGTCAGTTTTGCAGGCTAAAAATGTATAATTTATTGTGGCGCAGTCTACTATGCCTTTACATTTCTCTAATCTTCTTTTCACTAAATCCTTTTCCTAAACAATTACTTAAGAAAGAAAGTGGTACTGGGTACAGCAGGATTAAAATAACGATTGTATGATCCAGCTGGGACTGAAGAAAATGAAGATATCTCACAGATATAAAAGTCACTAAAGCTCAGATTTACTTCTGCTGACCAGGATTAGCGGATAAAAAATGCTCCAAATCTGAAAATCTGCAAACATTTTATCTGGGACTTCCCTCCCCCACCAACGAGATACACATAACAGAAGATTTGGTTTTAGGGAGTGTGAGAGATCCAGTGAAGTTATTCAAGAATGCTCTGAAACTGAAGAGCTTTTAAAATAAATCTGATCAAAAGGGTGTCTGAGGGTGAGAGTCACTATGTGTATGTTTAACATATGTGTGTTTTAGTCATCTAGTATTTATTAAAGATTAAAAATGAGGGTTTGAGATATTGGGAAAATCCATTCTGGAGGTAAGTACCAGTAGGGAAAAAAGGCTTGTAAGCTTAAGAGCTTACTTCATGGTCAATGGAGAATTTGAAAGTGAGAAACAATTAGGATGGTGACTAACAGTAAATACAATGTTTTTAAAACCCAGTTTAAATCTGTCAAAAAGGAGGCTGGGGTGCCTGGTGCTAAGCATTATTAGGGCACCTGTAATGATGAAAAAATCAGGCGTTACAAATGTATAGAAAGAAATACAGAAAGTCACAGGATCACATTATTTTGCGCAAAATATCCTTTATTTTGAAAAAAAAAATTAAATCCCAGGTGACTCCCATTCTGGACAAGACATATATAGAGCCATGGTGTACATTCATGCAGAGATCTTGCTCAGTTGCATGTGTAGTGAAGTGCATAGGTATATGTATATGTGATTTCATATTTCCCATGGCTTTGGGGAAGAATTTGATGCATATGAATAGATGCTTACTCTGTGCACACAAAGAGGCACATATAAAATCTGGTTATACAAACACTGACAGTCAGACCCATAATTGTTCGGGCTATCATGTGAAAATACAACATGGCCCAGTATCATCAATGTATGAAGTTTATCAATATGTTTATGCATAAATACAATTATACCTGTAGGCCTGATCCTGCAGGGTACTGAGTCCCTCCTGGTAAATACTGAGTTTTCTTAAGTAACATTGATATTAATGGTAGTTGGGAACACTCAGCACTTTGCAGGATTGAGCTCTGTGTGTGGGGGTGGAGGGTAATTAAAATGTCCACTCTGGTTTGGGTTTCCAAGGTGCTTGTACAGTAGCCTTGTTCCATAAATGTATTGACCTTTATAATGAAATCATAAACTGCCCTGAAAATTGTCCTTTTAAATATAATTTCCAGTCCAAGTCACCCCAATGTGAAGAATCTAACCAATGTTGTTGTTAATATTATAATCCTACATGCATTTTGTGCTTTTTTGTTCCAAACAATCCTAAAGCACTCTGAAAACAAGAATCACTTTTCCCACATTAGAATGCAGCCACCTCTGAGGTGGAATGCAGCAGCTGTTTAATGGGCCACAGAAAGAACACAATACAATAGTTCAGAATAGGAAGTGAGGAAAAAGTGTATATCCAATTGAAATGTAGGTAGACTTCAAGTTTACTTTGAAAAAATCATCTGTTTTTCTATGGGGATCCTAGAAACTAATGAGTGACATATCTGGGATTAATGTCACAGTAAAATATCATTGATTATTTTAGTTTACTTCTGTGTCATGTCTGTGAGTTGTATGAGACTGTGTCTGTAGCAGGCAACACAACTACCATCACCACTCAGAACAAAACTAACAGAAGAAGCAAGAAGAACTGAAAGGAATGCTGTAATAAGTTACTTAAAAACTAACTGGTTGCATGCTAACTAGTGGCTCTAAATTACTTTAGCAACCCAAATTCTACCACCAAGACTTTATCTGAATGTATTTCCAATATGCCTGCACAAAAGTAACTGTAAAATTTGTGTATTTATCACAGTGCATGTGAACATTCACATTTTTACATGCAAAACTGATAATTGCCACCATGACATTTTTGCACAAAAGTGCAGATTCTCTCTCTCTCTCTCTCTCTCTCTCACACACACACACACACACACACACACACACAAAGGATGGATACAATTGCAAATTTCATGGATGCATTTTAGAGGCTTGCTAACATTTTAACCCAAGGTGTGTACGAAAGCCCCTCTAGGAGTTGTTGGCAAAATTAAACTATTGCTAGATGTCTCTCTATGTTTTGGCAACTGCATCTAGTTAACATGTTCTGCTAGCCTCTTCAGTGAATCACTGAAAGGAATATCTTGCCAGGTATTATTCATAATAGCAGATGTTTATCTACATGCTAACAACAAAAGTAAGTCAAATTTGTTGGCTTTATAACTTCTTTGGCCAGTTTACAAATACAACAGTACATGCAATTTTGTTATGCTATATGAAGTGAAATTTAATCCTGTTTATTTTTCTTATAGCAAATTATTCTACAGTGTAAAACCTGTTCATGACATCACTACAAATATAAGAGGGTTGGTCCTTCCCTTAGGTATCCTTTAAAAGTTTCTTCCATTTTGACAGTTTTTATTGGTTCTATCAGTTCCAATGGTATTCCCCACTATATGCTTAAGGAATATCTCTACCGCTGTTAGAAAATACAGTGTTGCTGACTCAAGATTTTATTGCAAATCTCACGACATTTGGTGTTTTTCTGAAAGCCCCAACTCATGTGAACCTTCCAGCCCTACATGTCTATGACTCCATGAGAATCTCATTGTAAAACGAAGTTTCTAGCCCTTATGGTTATACAGAAAAGCTGGAAAATGGGCACCCTAAAGACTCACAAAACAGGAAGGAAATAAAAGAACCCCAAATCTATTACTTTTGAAAATCTCTTCATTTTTAAGTCAGTCTCATGGGGTCTGACTCATGATTTTTGCATGCTTGGAGTTGGCAAAACTGAGCCTGCTAAAACAGAAGACATTTTTGAGCATACCCACTATATAAAGAAGGGCTATTGTTTAACTGTGATGACCGTTATCTTAGTTATCTCTGGTGACTGAAGCTGATCATCCAGCGCTCAGGTACGAGGCTCTGCTGTTTGAAAAGGCAAATGTATCGGTATTTCTGGCCTACTGAACATTACCTTAGGTTACGCTAATTTCTCAGTTGCCTTAAAAGTCTCTATTAATTAGCTCCCTCTGCCCCTGACTCAGTCTAAATCTAATATCGTTATGCCTTTTGTAGTGCAAACCTTGAGATTAACAATCCAGTCTACTCATGAACATGAATGATGTAGTTGGACACAGATACTAGAAAATTGCATGACTTACCTTTAAGTGGACTATCGCCCTGATTTCTCTACCTAAGGTTCTGATGGCTATTGCAGACTGTGGGCTAATCTCCTTCCTGGTAGATCTGCTAAACAGACCTTGCTGTTCAGAACCATCCCACAGCTTTCTCTTGGCACTTACAGAAGTGGCTCCCCCTGTTGCTGCCCTCCACCCTCTGCACAGATTGGGCACATACAGAAATATTTGGGAGAGGGTGGGTGGGCGCTGCTTAAACATATTGTATTGCAGGTTAAGCTTGACGGGCTGGACCTGAACAAGAAACCAAAATTTGGAGTTCTATTCCCAAAGTTCATTTTTCTCTACTTTGTTCATTACGGGAAGGGAATTCATAGATGTTCAAAGGATATGAAAAGACCATGGCAGGACTTTCAGAAATAGAAAGAACTGCCATCAGTTGTTCACCTGCTTAAATAGCTCTGCCTAACATGGCATGCTGGGGATGCACTAGGTATGTGGGATAAAACATAGTACTTCCATTCCTAAGTATTCAAAAATTCATCTCACGCCCCACAAAATCATGAGATTGGCTTAAAAATCATGAGATTTAATATATATATATTTGATTCTTGTATAGTTTATCCATAATGATCCATGCCCTATCTCTGTCACCTTACTGTGCCTCTATGTGTAGTTTTATATTTTTTATATTGATTTGAACTGTAATATGACTGTTTTTTGTCAAAACAGTTAACCTCTTTCCTGCTGAAACCAAGTGCATTTTGATTACTTTCTATTTATCTTCTGGTCTCTGAACCTTTAGGTTCAACTGTTTTGTATTTTCAAGTTGTTCTCTGCAATCATAAGGACTAGGCACTTACTTTTCTTTTCAAATAGAAGGTTGTAATCCCAACAGTCCAGGAGCTGCTGCTTCAAGAAAAACACCAAACATCATGAGATGCATGATAAAATTGTGAGAGTTCGCAACACTAGAATCATACCTCAGATGCTGCCCTTCCACACTGTACCTGAAATATGCCTTTTGTAGTGCTGCATTTGTCAATGTGCATCTCCCTGACAGCAACATTGCTTTACGTTCTGATGTTGGCTCTTAAAATAACTCTGCCAAACACTGCCCCACAAGCAGGGCTGCCCTTGGTTTCAGAAAGAACAAAACTAATGTGCACCTTTTTTGATGAACAACAGTCATTTTACAGTTCAAACTAATGTACAAAAAATAAATAAAACCATAAACAGAGGCACAAAGCAAGTTTACAGAGAAAGGGCATGGATCATTGTGGATAAACTATATGAGAATTAAATCATGTATGACAGTGTATGAAGTTAAAAGCACATTGGGGTGAGACCTGCGGTGAGTTCATTTTGAAACTTTATTTCCATATTTGTTCTATGAGAATCTTAAGGTGATGCAATTTAATCAGGGAAACGCCCATTAGCATGCAGCTCTACTTATACATAACACAGTAAAGCTACTGACAATTTACCATACTCAGTGCAACCCACATATAACAGTCAGTTTCTACACAAGATTCATAGATTTTAAGATCACAAGGGACCATTACAATCAGTCTGAATTCCTCCATAAAACAGGCCATAAAACTTTACCCAGTAATTTCTACATCAAACCCATAATTTCTAGTGTCACTAAAGCATATATTTTAGAACAACATCCAGTGTTGATTTAAAGACTTAAAATGATGGAGAATCCACCACATGCCTAGGTAAATTGTTCCACTGAATAATTACCCTCACTATTAAAAGTTTGCACCTTATTTCCAGTCTGAATTTGTCTAGCATCAACTTCCACGCACAGAATCTCATTATAACCTTTTCTGCTGGATTAAAGAGCCATCTACTATCAGAAATCTCTTCCCTGTGTAGGTACTTGTAGACCATGATGGAGCCTTTATTTTAAATTGAATGAACTAATAGCTCTGTGGTAAATTACAGTGAGTCCAGTTCCTGTTGTTCCAGTTTAAAGATAAATAGGGTGGAGACTTGGAGGTTCTAGGAACACTCAAAGAATGAAGACAGTGACCACAAACACGATTACAAGTAAAAAAACCTTGTTTGTATTGTAAGTTATACATTACGCTCCCATACCCATTACACAACCTGAGAGAGTCCATGCACTGTGAAATATTTGGAAATATTTGGGCTGGGTAGATTGTGCTTTGCTGCACGCTTGGATGAATGTGGAGAAAGAAAAGAGCATCTGTGAGAACATCTATAAGGCTGACATCAGAAAATGACGGTGCATGTTTCAACAGGCTAGCTGAGTTTATTACAGACTTGGAGCAGCAACTACAAAAAAGACACACAGCAGCACAAAGAGCTCTAGTAGCTTCTAGCTGGTTTTAAAAAGAGTGTGCTTAACAGATCAGACTGAAATCTGTGAAACCCTGGGGATCCCCTTAGGCTGTCATTCTGAGTATCTGGAAACAATTTTGACAACTCCTGCCAGACTAAAGATAATTCACTGGATCGCACACGATGCCCTTCGAAAAGATTCAGATTTTGAGCATATTGTCTCAGTTCAACCCATTTTGTTGAAGGTTGTACAAACACTTAACTAATATGTAAGGGCTTGATCCTGTTCTTCTTATGGATGTAGAAATTTCATTGACTTGAGTGGTAATTACATGTGTCAGTGACTACAGGACTGGGTCCTATGAATCCAATCCTGCTCCCACTGAAGTCAATGGGAATTTTGCCATTATCTACTATTATAAAAATGATGCTGCTCAGAGTAGCAAGATGGTCCAGTGGACAGGACCATGGACTAGGATTTAGGAGACCTGGGTTTTGTTTCTAACTTCATGACCTAGGGCAAGTACCTGACCTTCTCCATGATTTAGGGCAAGTTATTTCACTTTCCTCTTTCCATCTTTTGTCTTAGACCTTTTGTCTTAGAAAGAAAGGAGATTATTTTAAATTTAAAAAAAATCTGAATTTAATTTGAGTCTCCCAGCATCTTATATCTGTGTCTTTTGTACAGATAGACTCGTAGACTTTAAGGTCAGAAGGGACCATCATGATCATCTACGCTGATTTCCTGCACATTGCAGGCCATGGAACCTCACCCACGCACTCCTGTGATAGAACTCTAACCTCTGGCTGTTACTGAAGTCCTCAAATCATGATTTAAAGACTTTAAGTTACAGAGAATCCACCATTTACACTAGTTTAAACCTGCAAGTGACCCATACCCTATGCTGCAGAGGAAGGTCTCTGCCAACCTCACTCGGAGGGGGAAAATTCCTTCCCAACCTGGGATATGGCAATGAACTCTTCAAGGTAAGGACTGCCTTTTCATTTGTGTCTTGGTCACTGCTGAGCAAGTTGTCAGTACTTAATATATTATTAAATCATAATGGGAGTGATCATGAAAGGTACCAAGCCAGAGTGCTCAGCCCCTTGAATTTTAATTGGAGTGTGTAAATTTCTAAGCAGGGTGATTGCTACTGACTTGATTATTGTATCTTTCTTTGCAGGTACTTACACGGTCATCCTCAGAGTAGGAAAATGGCTCTTTCCATCCCTCAATGCCCTATAAGTTTTAAAACAAATTGAAGGAAGAAGAGCTATAATGTGCCTGGGCTTCTAACCCTACTAATAGGCAAAGATTCATGACCTTAAATCTGTCAGAGAAAAAACAAACTGTCCCCTAGAATTAGGAAGGAGACACAGAATCACTGTCAGGAAGCTGAAAGGGTTTTTGGAGAGTCAGATTTCCAATTCTGCATTGACCGCAATGGCCAGAGTGACTATGGCCTAAAGTTTTATTTACCCTTAGGTATTTGATTTCAGTCGGAGTTAGGAGCCTGAAGATGTAAGCCTATGACTGTGGGTTTGCTGGACATATGTGAGTAGTCCTCCTGAAGTCATATGAACACACAATGACAAGACAGTCAATGGCAGTTTGAAATCAGCTGTTCACATAAGTAAGGATCATTACTCATGGGAGTAAAGGCTGCAGGATTAGGCCCTGAACTGGTGACATATTGTACAGCTTCAGCCTGATCCTATAATATAAATCCAGGGAATAGGGGAGATTCCACATACAGACAGCTATGTTCTTCAACCAGTCCAGCACTCCCTTTTTGGAGCCAGAACATTGATTCTGACCACACTGAGTGAAGATGGAAGCTTTCTGTTGATTACACAAATACTGTAAAAATTTGCAATGTGCTTAGAGTTCAGATAAAGGACATGTGTACATTGAAATCAATCAATCAATCAGTTCAGTAAAAGGCTGATAACAGCCCTAGCAGCTCTATCAAGATGTCTCTTCCCAGTAGGTGGCTGTTTATTGCCTGCTTTTCTCTAACTAAGCTGAAAATATCATTGCCAGTGCTGAACAGATTTATTTATCTTTTCCAGTATGGCTTTATGTGCTCCCTGGACCTATTTGTCATGGGGATTTTAGATTAGGTCTCCGGTACAGCCCTGTTGACCAGACATAAACTTCTCTATTCAAGCTGATAGTGAAGTGTGAGACTACAAATGATACAACAGTTTGTATTGCATTGTAACCAAGATCAGGATCCTAATGTGCTGGGTGATGTATGTATACACACATACAATGAGACAGTCTCTGCAATCTGAATAGACAAGAAAAATCTAGGATAGGAGAAAGTGAGAATTATTATCCCAAGTTTTTACAGATGGAGAACGGAGACACAGAGAGATTAAATGCCTTGCCCATAACCAAACAGGAAGTCTGTAGCAGAACTGAGAATTAAACTCAGGCCTCCCAAAATCCAGTCCAGTGCCTTAACCACAACACTCCCATTGCTCTATTGTATAATACTATAGCATGGACACGTTGCATTATTTAAAAAATTATTATTCTGTATCTTTGCGCCTATGACACTATTTAATTAAAATGATCTGGTACTGTTGTTATTCATCAGAATTTTTATCTAATCTTGGTAGTTTACTATAGACTTTTCCCCAGGAAAAGCCAGCATGAGTTATTATTAGAAATGCTGAATATACCAAAGATAATAATTTCTATTGCTTGAAATGCTAGTGATGTTTGTGAACTCATCTATTAATCTAAATTGTATATATATTTTTTGTTTCTATCAACCCTAATGATGATTGTAATTAACCTTCAATACTTCTGTATATGGACATAGCTCGTTGCTTTGCAATACCACAAATAGCTGCTGAGATTTATTACACTCTGAATCTTAGCTGAGGCATCAATCCAACCCAAAAGCTTGTTAATTACAGGACTAACATTTGTGGTGGAGCAGTATAAAAAGCAATAAATGGCTTTTGTGTGTGATAAAATGCTGCAGCAAAATGGAGGGATTTGTCAGTCGCAAAAGTTGCTGAGAACATAATTCCTATTATTGAATTAGACAAAAGAGGATTCAACAAACCCAATTATTAAAATAACATTTGTCTCGTCTAATGAGGTCTTGAAGCTCAATGCTACGGCCCATCCAGAATCTCCATTTGGGTGTAGAGCAGAAAGCCCTGATTTAAAGTGGCACTTAAACTCATGCTTAATTTTCAGCATGTGGGTAGTCCCCCACAGTACTCTATGAAGTCATGTGACTATTCATGCTTAGAGTTAAAGCATGTGCTTAAGTGCTTTGCTGGATTGGGACCTAGGTGATGATTTAGAAAGGAATGTGGCCCATTTACATTACAAGCAGCTTTTGCTGATCAAGTTAAAAAGAATAAAATAAAAATATTTTACACTACAGCCTCTGTTAACTGAACCCTTGTTACTCAAAACTCAGTTACCTGCCCTGATGCTGTCCCGTGCTCTTCACTCGAACCTCGAGTGAAAAGCAATGGCCGGCTGGTGAGCATGCAGCTGCTCCCAAGGCCAGCCAGGGCTACAATGGCTTCTGTACTCTGAAATTGGAGAGAGTCCAGATGAGAGCAACGAAAATGATTAGGGGGCTGGAGCACATGACTTCTGAGGAGAGGCTGAGGGAACTAGGCTTGTTTAGTCTGCAGAAGAGAAGAGTGAGGGGGGATTTGATAGAAGCTTTCAACTACCTGAAAGGGGGTTTCCAGGGAGGATGGAGCTAGGCTTTTCTCAGTGGTGGCAGATGATAGAACAAGGAGCAACGGTCTCAAGTTGCAGAGGGGGAGGTCTAGATTGGCTATTAGGAAAAGCTTTTTCACTAGGAGGGTGGTGAAGCACTGGAATGGGTTACCTAGGGAAGTGGTGGAATCTCCATCTTTATTGGTTTTTAAGCTGTGACTTGACAAAGCCCTGGCTGGGATGGTTTAGTTGGGGTTGGTCCTGCTTTGAGCAGGGAGTTGGACTAGATGACCGCCTGGGGTCCCTAATCTTCTGTGATTCTGTGAAATCTCACCCTCCGAATTCAGTGAAGAAGAAAACAGTGGGCCAGTGAACAAACTCCGCCCCCTTCTGTCTCCAAGCTGCTAATCCCTGAAGAGCAGCAAAGAATGGTGTGCAAAGCTGCCTGGTCATCCTCTAAAATCAAATCCCAATTATCTACCATGTGGAGGTACAGCTGAGCGAATAATAAAGAAAACGTGCCCACTCCCGCTCCCATTGAAGTCGAGGACAACACTCTCACTCACGTCCGGGGAGCGGCAGTAGGTCCCTAACTGGCCTATTTAAAGCTGCTCCTGTGAAATTAAAGTTCTTTTGTTCCCTGGTAGCTAGTAAAGGCTTGTCTCTTACGAACACTTAATTCGTGGCAAGTTAGGGTGTAAATCTACTGTAAAAAGTTCTGTAGTGTCCACTGAGCTACCCTGCTTTGGAACAGAAGTAGATTAAAGTGCACTAGGAAACTTGTAGTGTGCAGCAGCAGGTTCCACACGGACACTTCGTGTGGGGTGGATTTACACCACAGCTTGTCACAAACTAAGTGTTTGTATAGACAAACCCTGAGTAATAGCTAGCTGGATAAAAATAGCTAGTATCGAAGGAAGCAAAAATTCCTGGGAATGGCTGCTGTGAATCCACAATGTAAATTTGGAAGATTAATAGCTAAACATTTCAACCTGAGAAATGTTTCAGAATTGTATTCAACTGATCTTGAGCCAGCAGTAGCGCCTTGATTCAGCAAAGCACTCACGCACATGCTTCAGGGTTTTGTTGAATCAGAGCCAAGAAGAGCAAGAGCAAAAAAACTTCCACAGAGTTTCTCCAATCCAAGCAAAGCTTTGACATGCAATTAATTTCAATAACTCCCGTGGGTAAGTTTATGGGAGGCTGTCAAAAAGAGGATGGGCTCCTAAATGTTTTATGTCATATGATGCTACAGCTCAGAAACCATTACTCATCAGCCTTGCTCTTACATGAATTTTAGCTTCTCCAACTATCATTGATCATTTGGCAGAAACGAAATCCATCCTAATGTTTTTTACTCATTACAAAAGTGATAGATTTCTCACAGCCTGCTGACAGCAGATGCGTTAGATTGGGTCTCCTCCTTGCTGGAAGGCAATAGCCCAGTGCTGTCGGACTGGGATACTTTTCTCCAATTGATGTCCACCATCTTCGATGACCCACACTGAGCGCAAACAGCTGAGGCCGCCCTGATGGGACTCCAGCAAGGGCAAGGCCTCCTATGTGGTGCACTTCCACTGCCTCATAGCAGATACAGAGTGTAACGAAGCAGCACAGCTCTACCGGTTCAGATGGGGCTTGCAGGAAGAAATCAAAGATGGACAGGCCTGTATAGAGATGCCAACAGGCCTAGATGTCTTTGTGGACCTCACTGTCCATAGAGATAATCATCTGTGAGAACAAAGGGAGGAGAAAGGAGGCTGCCTGTAGCCTCCCTTACTGTGTACCATGACCTCAGGTTCTGTATCACTCGCTGAACCCATGCAAGCCAATCTAGCTCGCTTGAAGAAAACTCACACATGAAGAAAACTCACACCTGAAGAAAAGCAACAGCACCACCAGCACTACCTGTGCTTCTACCGTGGTGAAACTGGCCAGGCATCTTGGCCTGCCCAGCACACATGCCAAAGACCATGGGGGAACAAGCCAACCCAGGCCTGGTGGGGAGAACCAGATTGGACCTTGAAAGAAGATAACTTCCATATGCTCTAGTTCTCACTGAGACACACTCTAAGCCCCATCTCCAGGCTTCCCATTTGCAAGTAATTATCCAGCTACACATCCTGGGGGAGCCCTCGACAGATTCCCTTCCGACATCAATTTAGGAGCAGTAGACAATTTCATGGATGCAGCTACAACTCAGTCCCTACAGATCCTCATGCTACACAAGGCCATGTCCAACACAAGCAAAACTATTGACAATTCCCTGCTGTCCTCAGGTCCAGTTGTGGAGGGGACTGTCCCCCTTGAGGCCATTATTCAGGGACACAGAGAAATGATACAATTTGGCGTGATCCACTCCCTGCATTTTCCCCTGCTCTTTGGCATCTCCTGGCTGACTCTTTATAATCTCCTTGTTCATTGGTGAGAACAGAAAGTCACCTTCCAGTCAGAACTCTGTCAACAGCATGGCCAGGGACCAGTAAACATTGCTCCCAGACCCAAGAAGGCTCAAGTAGGGGTAGTTGCCAGCACTGAAACATCTATTAGGGGAACTACGGAACTTCCCCCCAAGTACCATGACTACGCTGACATCTTTGGAAGAAGAAAGAAGAAAACCTCCTCCCACATCAGGACTATGACTTCCCCTCCCTATAAAACTTCAGCCAGGGGCAAAGATACCATTTAGACGGATATATGCAATGTCAGAGCCTGAATTGGCAGCACTGCAAGAATATCTCCAAGAGAACCTGGCCTGGGGGTTCATCTGCAAGTCAAGTTCATCAGCCATTGCCCCAGTCCTTTTTGTAAAAAAGGATGGCAGCCTCCGCCTCTGTGTTGGTTACTGGGCCAGTTTGTGGTAGTGTACCTATATGATACATTGATATACATTGATATATTGATACATTGATATTCTCAGACAATCTGGACCAACACTCCACTCATGTATGCATAGTCTGGAGAGATTATGACAACATGGTCTCTACACTAGAGATGTGCGCATTTGATCAGACCTCAGCAGATTTCCTGGGTTTCATTCTGTGCCCAGAAGGCATCAAGATGGATCTGCGCAAAGTCCAGGCTGTCTGCCACTAGGCAGTCCCCCCACAATGTGCGTGACCTAAAACATTCTTTAGGGTTCGCAAACTTCTACTGGAAGTTCATTTTGAATTTTTCAAAACAAGCTGAGCCCCTCATTGCCCTACTCCAAAAAAATGCCAACTTCCATTGGTCACCTGAGGCCCAGCACACATTAGAGCAATTGAAGCTTGCCTTCACCACCGCTCCAGTACTGGCCCATGCTGACATGGCTCAAGGTTTTTTTGAGGAAGCTGACGCCTCTAGTATGGTGATTGAGGCAATCATCTCCCAAAGCCATGGACCCAAGCAAATACTGCATCCCTTTGCCTACTTATTCAAGGAAGCTCAGACCTGCTGAGTGACACTCTGAGATCCTGGACAAGGAGCTCCTGGCAATTAAGATTGCCTTTGAAGAATGGAGACACTACTTGGAAGGGGTCTGTCATCCAGTCCAAGTGTTTACAAACCACAAGAATCTGGAGTACCTGTGCAGGGCTAAGACCCTGAACCAATGATAGCTCCAATGGGCCCTATTTATCTCCTGGGTCAACTTTACCCTTACCTACCACCCTGGAACCAGGGAACAGCAAGGCCAATGCCTTGTCCCAAAGATATGACCCTGACCAGTCTGGAACCAACCCATATTCTTAAATCCCATACATTTCTTAATGGAGCTCACCACCAGGACCTGCTCGCATTCATCCACTCTGCCTCTGTCTTTGGAATTCTATCCGACAAGTTGGCCATTGTCAACCAAGAACCATATGACACCTGGGAGGAGATCACATTTATGAAGGACCACATCTATGTTCCCTCCAGACCTTTGAGGGTGGCAGTTCTCCCACTGTGCCATGACTCCATCTTGGCAGGACACTTAGGGAGATATAAAACCCAATGATTAACGTCCAGTGTCTTCTGTTGGCCCCAAATATGCTCCACAATAAAAATCTTTATAGTTTCCTGCCAGGTGTGTGCCTGCACCAAGATCCCTTTCCAGAAACCCTGCAGTCTCCTCCAACCTCTGGACATACTGGCCCTAGGAAACCATTTCTTTGGACTTGGTGGTGGAACTACCAGAATCCAGTGGCACCACCACCATTCTGAGAGTGGTAGATCACTTTTCTAAAATGGTTCGCTTTATTTCCTGCACAGGTTTACCCTCTGTGGAGGAAACTGCCTGGCTCTGGATAAACAATGTAGTCTGTCTTCATGGCCTCCTGAATCATATCACCTTCAACTGAGAACCACAGTTTACTGTCCGCTTCTGGCATGGGGCCCTACATTTACGAGGAGTCCACATGCACCTGTCCACTATCTACAATCCACAGTCAAACAGAAAGAATCAACCGAATCTTTGAACAATACTTATGATAACATCAACCATCATCAGGATGACTGGTCTTCACTGTTACTATATGCAGAGTTCCTATACAACAATACAGACCATGCATCCACAGGCCACAGCCCCTTCTTTATCAACTGTGGGCACCACCTCTGATTTCACCCACAACTACCCACATCCTTTCCCAACCCATCTGCCTTGGAGCCAGTAGAACATATCCATTACATCCAAGAGGAGGTAAAGGTACACCTTGAAAGGCAAAAAAGTACTACAAAAGGCACACAGACAAACATAGACAACAGGGACCCCCCTTATTCTGTAGCACAAAAGGTATGGCTTTCAACAGAATAACACTGCATAGACAAACCCACCCAGAAACTAGGCTATCTGTTCCTTGTCCCCTACTGCATTCAGTGACAAATCAGACCTGTCACCTTCAAGCTTTAGCTCCCTTGATCCCTTAGAGTCCACCCTGTGTTCTATGTCTCACTTCTGACAGCATACACTGAGAACACATTTCCCTATAGAGCCCAATTATTACCCCCATCGGTACAGGTGCAAGGTCAAGAGGAATGCATTGTACATAAGTCCTCAACTCTAAGATCAAACAGGGCTGTCACGCTATCTGAGTGACCATGAGTGCCTCCCTCAGTGCAGACTGTCAAAAGCAGGGCAGACACCCCAAACTGGTGGTGTATTCTGTAATTAGATTTCACTAAGCCAGTACCAAATGTAAACTCCTGGATCACTGTAACAGTGTTACCATGGAGTCACAGATAGCCCCCTTCTCTCCCCAGTCTATCTTGCCCCCAGACAAACTGGATTTAGAGATAAATGGTCATTTATACCAAAAATCACAAATATTCCAGGTTACTCCCAGTATGCAGAGACCAGTCACCCACCCAGGTCAAGTTGCTTTCTAGATTTCACTCCAAAGACCACGCTGGTAGCCAGTTCTATAGTAAACTAACTATAGGTTTCTTAGCTAAGAAAAGAAAATGAGTTATTGAGAGGTTAAAGCTGGTATAATATATGTACATGGGAGTCACAATCTATAATTCCAAATGGTGGATGAGATGTAATAAATTGCCAATTTCCCAAAAGTCTTTTCTGGGTACCCAGATTGTCTCTGAAGATCTCTGCTTTGCATCCGGTTGCCTTTCCTGTAAGAGTCCAAACAGTGAAAAGATGCAGGATCTTTCCCTGAATCCATACTCATAACTTCTCACAGAAAACAAGCTGACTGGGTCACCGCCCATGTAGGCTCTTTCTTTGATTGGCAGAGAGAGCGAGAGAAGCACATTTAGAGTCTCTGATCATCACACATGATCACCACTTGCTTTCAAATGCGCACGAATTAGTACTTTCCTGCTAAAGTTCTTCATCACAAGGCATCTTTCTCGTTTGTTGGGTTATTTAGTTATAGGGGTATATACAAGGTAAATGTTTGCTATTACATTATAATACGATATAGATAAATGTAAACAGGGCATGTAACATCCCATTAGTTTTCATGAAGTTTAAACACCAAATACATTCTTATATAATTAACAATCACTTTGATCTATACGAATACGCAAGTGAATTGGCATGGGGCTTTGGCAGGAGCTGGCACCTGGTCTGCCAGAGTCACTGGGAAAATTATGGTACCTAATCAGTTGGGAAGGTTATGGCCTGGAGGAACGCACTTGGGGGCCAAAGGAAAATGTTCATACTCCTGCCCTGGCTCGGGCCTTCCATAGGAGCCACCCTGAGAAACCTGAACCCATGTTGCCCAGAGGGGAGAGGGTGGTCTCAACTCTGGGTCTGCAGGAGCAACCCTGCTCCAGCCCTCTATCCAGCAACCTGCTGATGCTTGCTAACCTGTCACCCATGAAGCCCAGCCCCAGTCTGAGGCTCCACCGCCTGAAGTCCTATTGGCACCCGCTCCCCTGGCATCCTGAATTGGAGTGACTCCTGGCATCTGATTTGTGGTTCTGATCTTCAGTTTGTCTCCTGTTTCTGACCTCCTGGTATCCTGACCCAGCTGACTCTGTCTTATGACCGTGAACTCTGACCCTAACTACTAGGTCTGGCCACCCACGCCCCGCCGTGACACTAAATACCGAGGTGACTAGGGGTGAAATCCTGACTCTCTACAAATACCTTAGATCCGAGATTAGATAACATGGTTACAACACTGCAGCTGAGGCACCTCAGTTGAGCAATCAGCTTCAGATGAGTGCAGGGGCTGCTTTGTTGTAGGATCAGAGCTGAATAGTTGTTACTTTCAGCTGGCTGTGCATTTTATATTTAATTTTAATTTTCTTGTGCTCATCCTTACTCTGAGCTCCACCCAAAATTTAAAACACAACAAGAACCCTGCAACTTTCAACACAAAACTTTAGTTCTTGGGCCAGGGACTGTAATTTAGTATAAGTTTGTACAGTGCCTAGCACAATGGAGCCTTTAGGTGCTATCACAAAATAAATGTTTAAATAGTAACAAAATTCCTAAGAGATTTCACACAGACCACTGGTCTGTAAAATAAGACCCTGATCCTGCAATGTTATGCATGTTAACGTCAAACACATGAGTAGTGTTATTGACTTCAATGAGAATACACATCAGCTTAAATTAAGCATGCTCAGTCCTTTTAATAGGACTGGGGCCTGTGCCCATTGAAGTCAATAGAAAAATTCCCATTAAATTCAATAATGCAGGCTAAAGCCCCGTAATAGTGATAATCTCGCTCCAGTTCCCAGCAGATAGGTCACCTCATTTAAATAAAAAAACAAAAAACCCAACCACTATCACACAACAGTTCCTGTTATACTTATTCTGCAAATTATGTGTACAGATAATACTCTGTGTGCACCACTGACTGGCGATGCAGGCATCTCTGCTGTACTCAATACAGCTGCTTGTTTGTATAAGTGGAAGGAAGAAAAATCTGTCTTGGCGTGTGAGTCCTGATGCTATTGGCAAGCTGGCAGCTACTGGCTATTCAAGGCGATCTATTTGCTGAACTTCCACTTAAGTATCAGTTTTATAAATGTGAAGATGATAGCGTTGCATTGGAGTAATTTACTAACTGCATACTTTTGGTATAACACCAAAATTAAATGTAGTGAACTGAGTCCCTCTAGTGGATAAAGAACGCTGAGGAGTAAATGTTGATGAAATGATGTTAGATACCCAAGGCAGTTTCTCATTTTGTGAATCGTATTCTATGCCTTGTTCAGAACTGTTAGCAAAATACACATGTAAAGTAGACAAAAACACAAAATCGTTCACTGTGTTTGCAAGCTGACATTCAAATCGTCTACAGAATCTTCAGTATCATCAGCATAAAAAGGGTGCAAATTGATAAATTTCTTTAATGATGTTCCTGTCTGGACTGTACCCAGCTTACAAATGGAGAACACTAGAAAACTGTGTGGAATAGTTCTGCAGTGGCAAGGAAATAATGACTGCATAGGTCTTTCACAGCTCTAATTTCCATGACATGCACCCTATTTCCTTAGACTTAGACCTTCCTTAGACTTTCCTTAGAAATAGGTGCATGAGAAATGCCAAATGGATTGAAATGAACTAAGATTCAGAACCTCAGATGGCAGAAACAGGTATATCTCCACTGACATCAATGGAGCAATGTTGGTTTACACCAACTGAGGCACTTACCCTACATTTCAGACAGAAAAACTAAGCAATGCTGGTAATTAGAGCTGGGCAAAAGTCAAAGTTCTGTTCTCAGTCTGCAGGAAATTTTGAAAAACAGTGTATTCTGTTTCAGAATAAAAAGTAGCATTTTTAAAATTTATCATGGAAGGGAATTTTCAGGAAAAAATGTAGTCAAATAATCAAAATGCTTCATGTTGAAAATTTCAAAATGAACTCCCACCTGGGAGCCCAAACTCTGAAGGTCCCCGCTCAGCCATGTCCCCCAGGGTTTCCCGGCTCCCTCCCTGGAAGCCTTGGGAGTAATGGCTGATCTGCGAGCCTGGATCTGGGACACCTAAGCTCCCAGCTCCGCAACAGGGAGCCTAGAAGCCATGAGAGCCCCTAGGGCCATCAGGCTCCTGGCTCCACAGCAGGGAGCCCAGGAAATTCTAGGGCACAGGTCCCCAAACTGTGGGATATGCTCCCCTGGGGGGCATGGAGGAAACTTTGGGGGCTGCAGCAGGGCCTGGGCAACCTAGCTCTGCTCTGCTCCCATCTCTACTCCAGCCCCATCCTCCAGCTGCAGCCCCAGCCTCAGCCTCCTGGACATGGCCTGTGCCCCATTCCTGGTCCGAGGCCCCAGCTCCCAGCCCCCAGCCCCCTTTATGGCCCTGGGATCTGTGGCCCTATTCTTGGCCTCGGGTCCCAGCTCCAGACCCTGTGGCTACAGCTCCAGCCCCCACCCCAGCCCCAACCACAGCTTGGGTCCCAGCTCTTGGCTCTGCTCCCAGCCCCCAACCATGCCTTTGGCCCCGTTCCAAGCCCTGGCTCCTGGCTGCAGCTCCTTGGTGGGCATGGACCAGGTAAGGGTGGGGCATGACCCCAAAAGTTTGGGGACCTTTGTTCTAGGGTCCCCAACCCCAGAGCAATTCTCATGACAGGCTGCTGTAGAGCTGTAGACTCTAGAAACCCCAGAGTCCCTGGCTCTGGGTCAGTCCTTTGGGTGGGTTGCCGAGAAGACAGGCAGGCAAGCTGACCCTGTTCTGTCAAAAAAATCATTGAAATCACCACATTTCTGTGAAAGGTTTTGCTTTTGACGAATCAGCATTTTTGGATGGAAAACCATCCTATTACAGAATTTCTTTTCAGTTCTACTGGCAATGCCATCTGCTGAACAAGGAGGGGCTGGGTTCAGGTTAGACCTAGACTGCAGTTTCTGGAGGTGCCAAATGGCTTTATCTGTTGCTAGTTGCACATAGAATCATATGGGAAGGGACCTCAAGAGATCATCTAGTCCAGTCCCCTGCACTTATGGCAGGACTAAGTATTATCTAGACCAGTGGTCCCCAAACTTTTTATGTTGCGCACCCTCCCCTGGGAGCCAGAGCCGGAAGTGGAGCCACAATTGGGGCCTGATCCCTGCAGGACCCCACTCACTAGGCCCTTCAGGCTTGACAGTGAACCACTGATAACTACTCTCTGGGAACAGTTTTCCAACCAGTTATGCAGCCACCTCATAGTAGCTCCATCTAGGTTGTATTTCCCTAGTTCATTCATGAGACGGTCATGTGAGACAGCATCAAAAGTCTTACTAAATTCAAGCTATACCACATCTACCGCTTCATTTGTACCTAAGCTACCCTTAGTTTTTAGTTCTGTGATCAGTTCCTCTTTATCTGTCAAGACGAGGTCTGATATAGAATTTCCCCATATTGGCTGCAATACTTTTTGAGTTATAAAATTGTCACCTGGAGTATTTAGAATTAGAATTTAGTATTTGGTATTTGCTTTAAGCAAGACCGTGTGGTCCCTCACTGCGCCAGTTTCAACCAAAGCCGTCTCACTACAGATGAAGATGGCTGGCATAACCCCAATGGTACAAACTTTCCACTACCACTCTATATTTGTCACTGTTTAGCTGGCCTGTCTGATTTGCTTTCTGCACTCCACAACACAGGTGTCAAAAAGCCACCTATACAAATAGCATATTTTCACACTTCATACACTGGAGCACAGAAAAAAATAACACCCTTGTTGTTATAGTCTCCACTACTTATTCATTTTTCCTGGTGTTTAGCTACTGTGATGAAAGGCATAGCTGGGGGTGAGGGGTGATGGCCAGAGTAGGGAACGGGGACCTGGCTGAGGGTGACTGGCTATCGTGGGGGCAAAAGAACGATACTTGAGAGTGGAAAATTTATTTTCTTTTGTAACTGATATTTATCGGACCGAATGCCAGTGTTTTTCAGTTTCAAATGGGTAAATGGCTTTTGATGGGCAATATTACATTAGGTGTTTGTTCTGTCGCCAACAAAAAGGTATGTTAAGAGCTAAGTATCTACAGAATGAGGGCTTTTAATCTCTCACTCTCTGCTATAGTAGTTTGTCATTAACAATCATGTTTATATATGTTTAGCCAACTGAAGTGCTTGGATAAAGGGCAGTACAATTTGGCCCGCTGTGCTAATATATTATGAATGGCCTTAGAGTAAATATTGAAACAGGAACCTCTTACACTATTAAGAACTGCTATCTCCTAAATGTGTTTTCCTATGTGAGAGTGCAGACTGCTGCTTGTAATTACATGTACAATGAAGCCAAAGTAAAGGGAACATTTACCTTTCGGCATTGGGGCAAAACCAACAAACATTTCTTGGTTCTTTGCCATCCAGAGGCTAGTGCCAGGCCCCAGTAATCAGAGTCTGTTACTCGTTTATAATGGCGTTCCAAGGCTGCTAAAGCCTTCTTGATTTATTCACAGTTATGAATTTACTTTTGGTTTTGTTCCACTCAAGCTTGTTTACTATCCCTACCTAGGCCACATCCCTGACAAATTCTGAGCTTGAAATATACCTCTGTAATCTCTCCTGATCTATTCACTGATCATTAACAGGATGAGATTTGGAGGACAATTAAGGCTAGATGGTCACAAACTTCTTTGATTATTTAGGCTGAGCTACTCACTCAGCTGGTCCCCTTCCATCAAATATAGCGCCAGCCAGGCCCCCTGCCCATTCCACTGGCCAGGCCCCCATCTTCATGTTGCTCCCCCAATGCTGGGACCCTCTCTGCTGTTCCAGTCAGTCCCCCACTCCCAACTGAACCCCCATCCCCACTCCAGCCAGGCCTTCATTTGCAGTTAAAAAGTTGGATAACATACAGAGCTTGGCCTATATGAACAATGAAGAGTGCAACCCTTTAGTATTTTGTTGTCTGTGATATGTATAGGCAGCAGCAGAGGACCCCAGAAAGCACCATTGGCCAGCAGCACTAGATGGGCATTCTGTGGGCCTGAATTTAGCAGAAATCAGGCTGTTTTGGCTTTCACCAAAATCAATAGGGCTCTACCCATTGATCCCTAGAACATTACCTGAAATTTTGGAACTGATCAAATGAGATTTGCATAGATTATAAGGACAGAAGGGACCACTGTGATCATCTAGTTTGATCTCCTGTATAACCTGTAATTAATTCCCGTTTGAACTACAGCACATCTTTTAGAAAAGAAACATCTACTCTTTGATTTAATAAATTCCATTTATTAATTAACCTCCTTTGTAAAATTTGTGCCTTAGTTCCAGTTGGAATTTGTCTAGCTTCAACTTCTAGCCACTAGATCATGTTATACCTTTCTCTGGTAGACTGAAGAGCCCATTCTCAAATTTTTGTTCTTCATGTAGGTACTTACAGACTGTGATCAAGTCACCTCCTACTCTTCTCTTTGCAATGCTAAATAGATTGAGCTCCTTCAGTCTATCACTATAAGGCAGGTTTTCCAAACCTTAAATTGTTTCTGTGGCTCTTGTTGGAACTCTCTCCAAGTTATCAACATCCTTCTTGTACCGTGGACACCAGACTGGACACAGTGCTGCAATAGCAGTCACACCTACACCAAATACAGAGGAAATATGACCCTCCCTATATGATATCCCCTTGTTTTTACGTTCAAAGATCACATTAGTCCTTCTGGCCACAGCATCACACTAACAGCTCATGTTTAGCTGATCATCCACCATGACCTCAACTCATTTTCAGCGTCACTGTGTCCCAGGAGAGAATTGCCCATCCCTTCAATATGGCCTACATTCTTTGATCCTTGATTTGTAACTTTACATTTAGCCATATTAAACACATAGGCCACGATCCGCAAAGGGACTCAGGCATTGGAAGGATGAGCATTGCAGTGCCTATGTTTTAGGCACGCAGAGAATCACAGGAACACCACTGCAAACCATATAGACTGAGGTAGGCACAAAGGCTCCCTACATAATGAATGAGGAAAGAGAGGGCTTTGGAACACAATCCACAAAAACTAGCTTGATAGGCCGGGGACAACCTAAGCAAGCCAATGGGAGATGTTGATGACAGGGGTGTGTCCTAAGCTCTGCCCCTTTTATGGAGATAGGCACCTAAGTCTGAGTTGCAGAGGGAGATGCATATCTCTGCTGGTGATCCACAAATGGGAACCACTCTCATTTGGGTCAGGCAGCTTAGCCACTTAAGGTATTTCTTGCAGGAATGAGTTAGGCGACTGTCTGGCTCCACACAAAGAGACTAGAGAAGGATATGTTGGTCCCCACTTATTACTCTGTATTCCAGAACCACCAGTGATGGACCATGGATCACAATTCACTGCAGCAGAATTTCAGTCATTCAGAACAAAATATGATTTTGTATAAATAGCAGCGTAGATGGTGAGGTGTGGATTAAGCCAGTAGAGTACAAATACACCTGAAAAGTGTGTGTGTATACCAGGTATGCATAACCTCCCATGTTCTCTACTGACCCTAGCTATGCTTCTCATCTACACTGCTAAAAACAGCAGCGTAGTGTCCGGCCACCTCCCCACTGCTGGAAAGATTCCCAGAAAGTCTCCAGCAGTTGAGAAAGGCTCTAGCAGGAAAGAGGTAGTGGGTAAAAGGCTCAGTCTCTGCCCTGCCCGAACCTTTTCTCACCACAGTGAAAGGCTCTGGCAACAGGGAGCAGCTGAAGCCTTTTCCAGCTGCCTCCCCTCTGCCAGAGCCTTTCACTGCTGTGTATCTTCACACCACAGTTGGGATGCAGGGTGCTTTCACTAGGGTGTGCAGCTACATACACACTGCATGCCACCAAAAATGGATGTGTAGGGTAGAGGTAGCCAAAAGGGGAGATGTAATAGAATGCTAAAAGGTATAATAATACGTTTCCACCGCTAGGTGGTGCATGTGTGTCAGACCTTATTTAAGCTAACCGCACCATACGTGGCAGAACAATGAAGGACCTGACGCACTAGATGTGTTCAGTGTATCTCTCTGGGAAGGAAGCACTGTAGTCACTCCATGTCCGTGGTACAGAAGCCTGACCTGCTCGTAGCAGCCCTGCAGCCTAGTGAGTACAAGAGGTACATGACATGAGGCTCCCTCAATTTCTCCAATTAAAGCTCTTCCTCTGTGTATAACTAATGAAAGGGTGGCTGCAGCAAGGGAACTGGACCCTGGGTCTCCTGCCTCCCTGGACTGCACTCCCTATTCACTGGACCATACAGTCATTCTCTCACGTGCTCTCTCCAGCCTAGTGACTATTTCAGTATTTTTCCACAGTGGCACAGTCACTGGGTTAGAGAGAGAGCAAGAACATCCCATAGGTCAGTAATCAAAGCTCTCTCCTTAGTGGACAGTAATCCCCTTTTCAAATTCTTTCTCCACTTCAGGCACAGAGGGGGGAATTGAACCTGGATCGCTGACATTCTAGATGAGGGCTCTAACCACTGGGCTAGAAGTTATAACTTTGGCAGTTGCTTCTCCTATGCAGGCCAGACTTTGAATGGGTCCTGCTCTTGTGGGCAACATCTGAGCATGCCTATTGGATCGGGCCCCACCTGTCAGTTAGGTGACTGAACGCCTATCTTTGCTGGGTTGTGAATTGCTCTGGGGCTTGGGTGTTGAGAGGGCAGCAGCAGTGAATATATCCAGAGGCAGAAACTCAGGTGCTGGGGGAACTTTTATTCTGAAAACATGGGTGCCGAGTGAGTTTAGACACAGGGTGCAGTGGCAGTTTTGTGACTTACAGTGGAACCAAAAGTGGGACATTGGGACCAAAGCTCCAGACTTAAGTCACCTAAGTCTGGGTTTAAGGCACCCTAAGTACCTTTGTGGATCTGGGTCATCTTGTTTGCTTGTGCTCTTAACTAGGGGGTGGGGCTACTCATGGAGAACCAGGGTTTAAGAAGCCCACTCCTAAGCAACCAGAGGAGCTAGCGAACAGGGAAGTTGTGTGAGGGAATTTAGTGGGAGAGTGGGGAGGAGGGGTAGATACACGTCATTAACATGCTGTAAACTAAAGACAATAAATGCCCCTCCCCCCATAAAAAACAAATAACAGTGAAAGAAAGAGCTACAGGAGTAAAAAGAGAATGCAAGCAGAAGTCCAGCAACAGAGTGGGGCTCTGTTTATTGTTCTGAATGCAATATGTATGATTATCAGCCCTATGGGCGGGTTACGTATGTGTACATTTGGTGCAAGGAGCTCCTTGCCCTCACAGACTGCATACGGGCTTTGAAGACCAGAGTGGCTGAACTGGAGGAGCTAAGGGAAACAGAGGGTGCATAGATGAGACTTTCTGAGACAAGGTAGAATGGTCCCACACCTGGTATGACAGCCTCTGCACTGTTGAGGAGGATGAAAGTCTCAGGGAAGGAGAACATCAAACTGGAGTGGAGGGAAACAATTCCATAGCTGGGACCCTCCTTCTAGATGATGTCATGGTATCCTTTTACATTGAGGATACCTCTCCATGGGAGGGAACTCCAGTTATTAGGAAAAGACAGGTAATAGTAATGGAGGACTTGATCATTAGAAACATCGATGGCTGGGTTTGTGATGACCTAGAGAACTGCATGGTGACTTGCCTGCTGAGTGCGAAGGTTGCGGACTTCTTGAGACATCTAGACAGACTTATGTGTAGTGCTGGGGAGGAGCCAGTGGTACATGTAGGTACCAAAGACATAGGGATGGATAGGAGAGAGGGGTCCTGGAAGCTAACTTTAGGCTGCCAGGTAGGAGATTGAAGTCCACGATCTCCATGGTAGCATTCTCTGAAATGCTTCCAGTTCCACGCGCAGGGCCAGAACTGCAGGGTCTCAATGCATGGATGAGACGATGGTGTAGGAAGGAGGGGTTCATATTTATTAGGAACTGTGGAACCTTTTGGTCAACGACCTTGACTACCAGGTTCGCCGTGGGTGCCGCGGCCATAGCAGGCGTACGGACAACGCTCCAGTGAGCTGGGCTGACCCGATCATCATCCTGGTACCAAGAGCTTATTGCACTCTGCATGCATCTCAGCGCTGAGTCAAACTCTGGCGACCGGCTCTGCCCGGCCTCGGTGTAGGGTGAACTCCTCGGTGCCGAGTCTGTCTCCGGTCACCGAGTTTGGCGCAGCCTCGGTGCAGGGGGCCAAACCTCAGTGCCAAGGCTGTCTCCGGCAACCAGGCTTTGCCTCGGTGTGGAGGGCGAACTCCTCAGTGCCGAGCCAGTCGCCGGCGACCGGGTTCGGCACCACCTGGCAAATTCCTTGGTACCGAGACTGTCTCCCATGACCAGGATCAGTGCCGCGTCCTTGTGGGCGAACTCTTTGCTGCCGGAGTAGCGGGATGGACCTCACCTGGTGCCAGGGGGTCAAGACCGGTGTCGGGCGGGCGACTTTGCTCTCCGCCTCGATGCAGGTTGGTTCGGCAACTGCAACTTGGGATGACATCTAGGGGAGCGTCCCTGCTCTACCCTAGGAAACCGGTTTGCAGGAGATCTTCCTCCCCATACCGGGGATCTCCTGAGCCATTCAGAGGGTCCCAACGCGGGCTTCCCTGTAGCTCCATCCCCTTCTCTCTTGTGGAGGTATGGGCGGCAGTGGCGTATGCCAGGCCAACAAAAGTCTTGCCACTCTGTGGCCACCGAAGATGACGGTGCCAGTAGGTGCCCCCCCACTCCCCTAAGTCAGGGGAGGCTCCCTGGCTGGAGACGCTGACTCAGGCAGTGGGTCTCCATGATCCGACCTCGGTGCAGATTAGTGTTCCACCCCGCCTGCTTTGACGGTGCAGTCCAAGTGCTGATTCCTCGGCACCGATGGCAGGCTGGGTTCCGCAGTGGAGCAGGTTGGCTCAGAGCCAGTTCAGGTGCTCCATGAGCACGGCTTTGAAGTGGATTTTCTGGATGTCTGAAAGCCTTATCGATCCATTCTCTTCTCACAAAGGGCTTCTTCTCCACGCTTCAGGCAGCAGGGGGTCACTTAGTGGGAAAGCCTTCCCACCAGAAGTGCACAGTTTGAAGCCATGACACCGGAGCATACCTGCTCCTTGTAAGTCTCAGCTAGCCTATCTCAAAGTCTCTAACTACCACTAACAACAGTTATTAATCTAACTAACTAGTTAACACAAAAAATCCTTGTTTAAAGTTTAACACATGGGGAATTAAGTGCTTGCAATGCAAGCACAGGCAGTTCCAGTAACCATCACAGGCGGAAAGAAGAAACTGAGGGGGCATAGGGCCGGCAGCGCCTCATATACTGCGGCATGTGCGCAGGACTCCAGGGGGTGCCACAGCTGGCCCTACAGAATCTGCTAAGGGGAAAAAAAGTTCCAGGAGCCATGCATGGAGGCATGCACTCACCTATAGTGGAATGGACATGAGCAAGCACTCGAAGAAGAAGCCCAATTATAGATATAATAGTGTCTAAATTAGCTGTTACCACTCAAGAAAGAACTCTTGGAGTCATAGTGGGTAGTTCTCTGAAAACATGCACTCAATGTGCAGTGGCAGTCAAAAAAGCTAATAGAATGTTGAGAATCATTAGGAAAGGCATAGATAGTAAGAAAGAAAATATCATATTGCCTCTTTATAAATCCATAGTACAACCACATCTTGAATACTGCATGCAGATCTGGTCCCCTGATCTCAGAAAAGATATAGAAAAGGGCAACAAAAATGAACAGGGGTATGGAAAAGCTTCCATATGAGCCGAGATTAATAAGACTGGGACTTTTCAGCTTGGAAAAGAGACATCTAAAGGGGCATATGATAAAATCATGACTAGTGTGGAGAAAGTAAATAGGGAAGTGTTATTTACTTCTCATAACACAAAAACTAGGGTCACCACCCAATGAAATTAATAGGCAACCAGTTTAAAATGAACAAAAGGAAGTATTTCTTCACACAACGCTTAGTCAACCCGTGGAATTCCCTGCCAGAGGATGTTGTGAAGGCCAAGACTGTAACTGGGTTCAAAAAAGAACTACATAAGTTAATGGAGAATAATTCCATCAATGGCTATTAGCCAGGATAGGCAGGGATTGGTGTTTGCCAGAGGCTGGGAATGGCCGACGGCACAGTTCACCTGTTGATTACCTGTTCTATTCATTCCCTCTGAAGCACCTAGGATTGGCCACTGTCAGAAAACAGGATACTGTGCTAGATGGACCCAGTATGTCCGTTCTTATGTTCATATGTTATGCTCAACTTACCCAGTGATCCCGATTGCTCTGTGTCAGTGACCTGTTCTTTTTACCACTTCCCTGATCTTTGTGCCATCTGCAAACTTTATCAGTGATTGGTAGGTTGTTGATAAAACATTAAATAGAATAGGGCCAAAAACTTGTAGGACCCTACATGCCTGCTTGATAATGATTTCTCCATTTACAGTTGCATTTCGAGACCTATGAGTTAGCCAGCTTTTAATCTATTTAATATGTGCTATGTCAATTTTATATCTTTGTAGTTTATTAATCAAAATGTCACGTGATACCAAGTCAAATGCCTTACAGAAGTCTGCTACAACTGTTACATTTATCTTGTGATCTCTTGTAATCAATTTGTAATCTCATCAAAAACATAAATAATTAGTAAATAGGATCTACTTTCCATAAACCCATGTTTACTGTCATTAATTATATTACCCTCCTTTAATTCTTTATTAATCAAGTCCTGTATCAGCATTATTTTGCCCAGAATTTATATCAGGCTAACAGGCCTACAATTATCCTCATCATCCCATTTACTTTTTTGAAATATTGGCAGAACATCAGCTTTCTTCCAGTCATTTAGAGGTTCCCCAGTGTTCCCAGACTTAAGGAAAATCAACATTAATGGGCCAATGAGTTCCTTGGCCAGTTCTTGTAAAACTCTTGGACGTAAATTATACAGATATGCTGAAAAAATGTTTGTCTTTAGTACCCGCTGTTTAAGTACCTAGCTTTTGATTTATATTCATTATCATTGACTTCTTATTTCTTATCTATTGGTGGGCTTTTTATTTTTTAGTAACTGTCTTCACTTCCCTTCTAACCTAGGTTGTTTTGTTTTTTTTTAACCAGTGCAGCCTTCTTTCTTGTGTAGCTTTTGGGCATCTAGTAAAATTATCACTCACAGTTTTGTTTAAATTCTCTCTTATATGATTTGGCTCATAATTGTTTTCACCATTATGAAATCGGTCTGATAATTTCCATCTGTGTTGTGTTCCTATATCTTTGTCCTAAGGTTATATACATACAGTGTAGATCAAAGATTAAGAGTTGAGTACTTGCAAAAAGTCACTATGTAGTGAGTGCCCTAGGTCAAGTTGCCATCTAGTGTTCAGGCAGGCACGTTGAAACACTCAGTGTTTGTGGCTATATATTACATTACTCAAATAATGTATAACAAGAGCATGAGCTGGAGTTGTATTTTAAAGATCTTCCTTTTCTTTAGATGCAAGTCATTTTATGACCCAGTCCAGAAAAAGTGTTCATCACCTATGAATCATAGAATATTAGAGTTGGAAGGGACCTCAGGAGGTCATCTAGTCCAACCCCCTGCTCAAAGCAGGACTAACCTCAGCTATATCATCCCAACCAGGGCTTTGTCAAGCCTCAGCTTAAAAACCTCTAAGGATGGAGATTCCACCACCTCCCTAGGTAACCTATTCCAGTGCTTCACCACCCTCCTAGTAAAAAACTTTTTCCTAATGTCCAACCTAGACCTCCCGCCCTGCAACTTGAGACCGTTGCTCCTTGTTCTGTCATCTGCCACCACCGAGAACAACCTAGCCCCATCCTCCCTGGAACCCCCTTTCAGGTAAAGGCCGCTATCAAATCCCCCCTCACTCTTCTCTTTTGCAGACTAAACAAGCCCAGTTCCCTCAGCCTCTCCTCATAAGTCCTGTGCTCCAGCCCCCTAATTATTTTGGTTGCCCTCCGCTGCACTCTCTCCAACTTGTCCACATCCTTTTTGTAGTGGGGGGCCCAAAACTGGACACAATATTCTAAATTCGGCCTCACCAATGCCAAATAGATGGGAATAATCACTTCCCGTGACCTGCTGGCAATGCCCCTCCTAATGCAGCCCAATATGCCATTAGCCTTCTTGACAACCAGGGCACACTGCTGACTCATATCCAGCTTTTTATCCACCGTTACCCCCAGGACCCTTTCTGCAGAGCTGCTGCCCAGTTCGTTGGTCCCCAGTCTATAGCTGTGCATGGGATTCTTCCTTCCTAAGTGGAGGACTCTGCACTTATCTTTGTTGAACCTCATGAGATTTCTTTTGGCCCAATCCTCCAGTTTGTTTAGGTCACTCTGTATCCTATCCCTACCTTGAAGTCGCAAAGCTACACAGGGTTGAATAGCATCAACTCAACATGCAAGGGAAAATATAGGGGAGTGGGTTATTCAACACAAGGAATTTACAAATAGCTCTAAACTCCAGCAGGCAGCAGTTCATCTTCTGAAGTAACTTCCCCTACATAATCACATGAAAGAAGACTGGCTCAGAGCCAGACAGTCAGAAATATTTTAGTAAAAGGTACCTCATCGCTTCTCATAAGAAAGGGTTGGTTCCTACACCTCATTATTGCTGTTGTATTTTGGTTTTTCCTTCCGCCTGAAAGGAAGTCTTGTTTCCATTTGGCATGGGAATTCTACAGCATAAGTAAAGCCCTGCGTGGATACAAAAATGTGAATCTGCATCTACCAGAATTAACTTGTATCTGACCCACGATCCACAGTGTCTTATGTCTATCCACATCCATCCCTGCCGAATAGCTGATAGGCGGCCAGCTCCTCTCCCCCAGATCTCGAAGGCAGGGAAGCAGTCTCGCAAGCTATGAGCTGCAGCCAGCTGCATCTCTGCCTTTGAGATCTGCATCCAATCCATAACTGGCAAAAAATGGTCCACGGATATCCACATCTGTGGATTTGCAGGGCTCTAAGCATAAGCATGCTGTTTTCCACAGTGAGATTGTTATCCAATGAAAAGCCTGGGCTGCGCAACATCTTTAAACTTATTTCAGTCAAAATTATTTTCATTGGTATTATGCTTGGTCATGGTAAGATGTTAATATTTGCATGAAGGGATATCATACAGTCTTAATTGATCGTCTGTGGCTTCAACTGGGGAATTTGGACAGGGAGTGAGGGAACAGAAGGGTATTCCTTCTAACTAAGAGGGAGGAAATGGAGTTAAAAATCTACTAGTTGCAAAGGTGCAGTTAGCATCTTATAACTATGTGATAGATTGTTAAGTAGGGAGAATCACACACACACGCGTGCGCGCGCAAAAAATAGGACATTTAAATTTTAAGGGTATAATCAGAATACAAAGTTCGATATTTGGCTCCTTTATATTTTTTAAATAATTAAAACCAGCTTTAATATTAATCAAAATTGGCCAGCAACTGTTTTGTCGCTAATATGATCTAAATGCCTTTTGCATTTTGAAAGACAGAATGAAAATGTCTAACCAACCAAATATGTACAGAAACTTTTCAGACCACCCACTAACAAAGCAATCTTTTTTCTTTTATTTATTATTACAAACACCTCTCACATCAAGAACCGTTTTATACATTTCCATTTTACAAAACAAATCAGTTTGACATCAGAACTTCTGCACAGTTCATATTTCACAAAAACTGAAATTTCACAAAAGCCCATAGAGATAATATATTGGCCAGACTTGCTAAGAAATCACATTCATATCTCAGATCATTTAAAAACAATGAAGTTGTGGTGAAATTCAAAACATTTTGATTTTTTTTTCCCCTACAGGGCCCCCAAGAAATGAAACTCTGTTCCTTCTCCTTCCATCAGCCCTGAATTATCATGCAATTCTTTATCTCACTAGAGTTAATCGTTTAAAGTTGGCCTGGCACTGGATACCAAGGTTCTAATTAAACATTTCTGTAAAACCAGCAAAACATAACTGATACAAGACCCAAGGATTTTTATTAAAAGATATGCTGATGCTTGTATTTTAAGACAAAAAATACCTTTTTTCCACACTAAAAAATATATGATCACATATTTTCAGAAGTGATCATATCTTGGATGTCTGAACTAGACATACAAAATTAGCAGACACTTCCGAAAACTGTTGCCCTAGTTATTAGTCAGCCCCTAAACTGACTATATTTTACTCTAAAACATACAATAACTGATGTACACACTGATATCAACATGATTCCAAAAAAACTCAAACTGTGAACAACTAACCTGAAGGCTTTGAAATTAGAAAAGTTAGCATTAAGATTTAAAATACTATAACTTTTTAACTGTAAACTTTAAGGCTGGACCAGTGCCCTCATATGTACTTATACAGTATGTAGCACAACACTATAATAATTAAGATGAAAGTCTGAACTACTGGCTTAATTTTAATTAAAATAGGAGGTTGGTGTTTTGGGGGGGCAGGGATTGCTTTCCAAGTTAATGAGAATCTTTTGGATTTCAAATAATTTTTAGACTTTGAGGTAGATTCTCCTCTGGAGATGTATGAATAACTCCCATAAACAGTTAATGGGAGCTACACACATATCAAGTAGAGAATATGCAAGAGGCAGCATCAACTGAAACCAATGGACCCATTCAGCTTATGGTCTTCCTTTGAACTATTAGCATAAAGCCCATTTTGTTTCTCTGATTTTTTTGCCTGAGGGCATGAAGGATGGTGCATACAGAGCTTTCTTCCTCCACACAAATCTTATTTTTTGAACACTGGTCAATTATTTTTATGGATGTAATGGGAACACAAGTCTTAAAAAAAATAAATAATTCATCTACTTTTCTCCATGTGTTTCTCTAAACATTCCCTGCAATAATGACTGAAATCTGTTGAATCACTCTTCAGAGTAGTTGTTTATCATCACTGTAGAAGAGTGACAAAAACTAGCCATAACTTTCCAAAGTGAGGTCCGGAATCACGTGCTCTACCTCTATGTTTCCTTCATCAATGAGAAATTCAGAACAGACTGATGGCACTGAAAGAATTTAGAGGCTTCATATGTAAACCTCATAACAAACAGCCTAGATCACACTGGGAGCAAACCATGAGAAAATTGGAACCAGGAGCAATAATCTGGAGCATGTTACAAAGTAACTTTCTCTTTGCCATTTATGGTTTAGAGTATTAATTGTTCTATCATCCAGTATATTATGTAATTTTAAATATTATTTGTATAGGATTTGATCCTTCTTTCCGTATACTCCTTTAAGCAGCAATAATACTATATGAGAAATAAAATTGATAGCAAAGCTGATGTTTTATTTACACAAAACTACAAACTTCATTAGACCCAGGCCTTTAACAATGCAAATGGGTCTGATTTCAAAACCCTATTCAGAAGTCAATTTGTAAGAAGATATATTTAGTAGAGGTATACTATTATCTACCAAGTGACCTTTTGTGGAACGTTATTTTATAATTTCAGAGTATATGACAATTGTTGACGAACTTTGTATTACCACCTTATGTGTAGTTGTGGTATTCAATTTGTTGCATCGTCCCTCTGTAGGGGGATTATCTGAAGTTCCTTGGCTATTCTCTTCCCTATGGCTTGACTACTTGCAGCAATTATTCTTCGTGACATCAAATCAAATGGTCCCCCTAAAAACAAAAAGTCAATAACATAACTGGCTGGCAGTCTCAGAAGAATGTAAATCTTGAACAAAATAAGCATTAAGATCAATTGTACAAGTGCAATAGTCTAGTAGAAAATGTATTAAAGCCAAATCTAAAAAATTAACTGTATAGTACAGTGTGAAAAGTCAAATTCTCAACACTAACAATGTAAAACACAATCCAGTGGCTCATTCACGTATATAGCAACCAAATTCTTCACACTATCCAACCTTAGGAAAGGTGGCTGAGGATGGGGTAAACTGTACTTGGTTTACACGGCGCATCCCCTATTAATACTAGAAATGTGCTATAGTAATGGTTGCATAAGGGAATTAGAAGACATTTAACACATTTCACTTAGAAACCACATGTATTTGACTTTTTGCATGAAGGAACAGTAAAGGACTTGGAAAGAAATGAATCAGGGAAAGAGTTAAGAAGAGACACACCATTATCACATCCCTATCCTCTTCAGGGCAAATCTTCAGCCAGCACAAAGACAGAGTAGCAGAGCTGGATACTGAAGATTAGTAAGACATCCTCCATGCAATCAACAGAGTGGCTGAAGAGATGTTTCATTGAAGCTACTTCAGTCCTATAGCTGATGTAAATCCTGCATGCCCCTAAATTTGACCCTTCCATGGAGGCAAAACCAGAACTTGACCCTTGCACTGCACTGAGAATGGGCAACAGAAATAGGGGTGGCTGGGAGCTCTATTACCTCTTAGTGGGGGTCTAGACATTCTCCACTTTCTCTGAAGCCTCTTATTGCCACCACTTACCCAAACATGAAAGGGTTTTACAGTCTGCTGTGGTTGAATGGATAGCACTATTTCACTTTGGCAGAATTAAAAAATCGTTGCAATTTTTCTGTGCCAATGCAAGTATTTAGACAGTGCAATTATCCAAGGGCAGAATTTGATCTGAAATAAGTATGCACAAGTCTCATTGAATTCAACTGGTACCTAACATTCATACCTAGAAAAAGATTTCAGACTCTGATCATTTACTTTCATATCCTAATGTGAAATGATACTACTGGAAGTGACTCAATACTGGTGAGCAAGGACTTCTGGTTTTATCCTGTTGTTCACTTACAAGTGACAACTATTCCTATGCATTAATTTGACGTTTAACAGAGTTAAGAATCACCCAGATGACAAGAGGGCTGAAATCTTTACTGATCTGAGTCCTTATTTTGGTGATGCTTTGCCAGATGGTTGGTAAAAAGGGCAAGAGATCATCCAAGCATTCCAATGTCCTCCAGACTACAATTTATGAAAATATCTACATTTTTTTTAAAAAATGTCAATTTCTTGTGATTTCCTGTTGAGTCCCACCTGATACATCCAGCAGTACTCCACCTGCTTCAGTAATGATAATTCCAGCTCCTGCCATATCCCAGCAATGAATGCCCATCTCATAATATGCATCAGCTCCACCAGTTGCCACAAGGCACATGTTTACAGCTGCTGTACCAACTGCTCTAATCCTAAAACAGGTAGAGATTTGTTAATTAAAAGTAGTTTACAGAAATATACTATTAAAAGTAGCCATACAGTGTACGGCAGCCAGCATTTATGAAGCAAAGGAAACTAATGTGAAGGCATATTACTATGAGAAATAAGCCAGTATATATTCGTTCCTCTGTCTTCTGCTTTTTTTACCCTAATTGCAAACAAGTGTGCATGTATTCATTCCCTGATTTCAGTTCACTAGCGTTTAAAAAAAAAAAAAAAGAGTAATTAACTAATATAGAGAACTTAAAAGAATTCACTTTCACAAACTGTTTTTAAGGTGAAGGCATGAGATGGGTTAAAATAACCCAAGATAAAAATTGTTAAAAATATCCACCTTTGAAATAATGGATAACCCATTCTGCGCGCTAATTAGTGTTCAATTTAAATTGCTGTCTGACTTGGAAAAGTTACTTAACCCTCCATTTCACAACCGAGCCACTAAACAGCTTCCTTGATTTTTGCAAAACATTAAATGCAATTCTCATGAAAAACAAACTATCAATGTAAACCAGGTATAAAGAGGACATTTTCAATATTATTTTCTGTTTCACATTCCAATTACTCTTATCAACATTATTGCCCCTGAACAAGTTGCACAATTACCTATTAATGAACTTGTCAGATATTTTTGTATGTCAGATAGTTATCAATACAATCTAATTAAATCGTTATATAAAGCAGGGTGGTGCTAAAGTTACAGCAAGAGCCAATTTAATCATCTGTGACCCTTAAATAGCATATAACTAGCATCTTAAAACTTTAAAATGAAAATTGAAAATTGAACAGACAATACTACAGTACTCTAAGCAAAGGTAGTTTATCTATTCATTTCACAGAAAACCTAAAATCTGTATTCAAGTATAGACAGGTGATACCTGTTTCATGACATCAAAATATCTTTGTGGAAGTATGAATAGCATATGTGCTCAAGAAATCAGAAAGGAGCCTGAGAATCCTGGCAGAAAGGATGTTTTCTGGCTGGTATTCTGGGCCCAATCCTGCAATCCTTACTCATGTAAGTATTCTCACTAAACTCATGAAGAGTACGTGTGTGAATAAAAGTTCCATGACCCAAGCTGTAACTAGGTATTTTAGTGCTCAGGGTGAGCAAGCATATTTGCACCCCCTACCATTTTTCTTAGTCATTTTTACACCCCCACAGCTTTGTGCATTGGGCAGCTCTCCTGCTCTGGTTACAGCCCTGTGCATGACTGGACCCTCTAAACCAGATATATTATATAAGGAAGCTGGTCAAAAATTATCCATTAAACTGTGTTTATGATAAAAAAAATTGGCTGGGGAAAACAATTTTTACTGAACATTTTTTTGGCCAAAACCCCCAAAATAATCAGTCCTGAGCTGAAATTTTTGCCTGCAGTAAAAAAATAATTCTGAAAAGCTCTACATATAAATTACAGTTTTTTATCTCCTGATTTTTCTCCTTAATTACATCAGAGAAGAGGAACCTAGATAACTTGATAGCTCTTCTCTGTATATAGTTTCTATGATTTCACATTACTCTTTCAAATATCTCTGTACAAGAAAGTACAAAACATGATTTCAGAAAAAAAAAAAAAAAAAAGTTTTCAGAACCCAATATAAAATTATACTTTTTAGTCCAAAGAAACCTATACCAAAATCTTTAAATCCACAATGTTGTTTTGATTGACATAGGTTATACTAAATATTCTACTTTCTAAATAATCAATTAAGCAGGCTTATCAAAGTAAATTCCTATTAATTTTTTTCCCCCTCATTCACGGCCTTGTGTTTAAAAACCCCCAAGAATAGCTGTAAGAATCTGAGATGAAAAAGTTAGCTACCTCTCTCTCATCCTGGTAAATAATGTTGCCTAAACTTCATTTCTTATGTACAGTTTTTCAGTAAAAGCCACAAGACAATTTAAACTGAGCTATCACCCCATTTAAAAAAAAATTACAACAAATAAAGCTGAGTTTAATTGCCATTTTCCTTCCTAAAAATCATGTTTGGTGCAAGCTTAAAGTAGAGGACCAAGAACAAATTAAAAAGTACCTTACCCATGAATAGGAATACTGAGAAGCCTTTCCATGTTAGAAAGAATTATTTTTAAAGTCTCTGGGTCACGGTTAGATCCCATTTCTGTTACTAAAAGTGATTTTGTAATATCTGGGAAGGGAAAAATTGACAATTTTTTTCCCCAACAGTTTGACTTACAAAAGGACCATAATTAAGCATTTGAGTAGATCATGTACTTTCACTGATTGCTCATTGTAACAAACATTCATGTCACATGTTCACCTTACATACAATATAGCATAGATGTAACTAGTTTTGGCTGGAAACTACCAGAAAGAAAACCAAAGCAAAAAAGCACTGTCCAGTCTCACTTAGTGCATGTGTTCACTGGGATTACTTATATTATAAAATACAATTCTTCGTAAGAATCACAACATTTTAAAAATCATAGAATCATAAAATATTGGGGCTGGCAGGGATCCCAGGTGATATAGTCCAACCCCTTGCTCAAAGCAGGACCAATCCCAACTAAATCTTTAACATCCTGATGCATCAAAGCACTTAAACATGGACTTAACTTCATGCTGGTTGAGAAACAGGTGATCAGTGGAACAACTAAAGATAGGCCCATGCTTAAATGCTTTGAAGGTTCAGTGCTGAAATAAGACCACTTTTATGGTAGATTTGTCACGGTTTCTAAATAGACCAGTTTAACATACGTAAGAAATAAAAACCCCAAACATCTTAATTTTATTTTGTAACATTCATAAGCATGTTATGTGCGTCAAAGAAAACAAAATATGGGTTCCTTACTCAAAGGGCTTACAATCTATGGACAAAACAAATATATATTTATGCAGGGGTGAGGATGGGGAATAGCGATGAGAAAAGGAGACATTATACATCAATGGCTTCTGATAATTGTATTCTGGAAAAGACAATTAAGAAATTCCATACTCATTCCCCTTCCCAAAATAAGCTACTCAGTATAACTCACCTTCTTGTCCTGATACTTGAAGCTTCTGACCATTGCAAAATGCACCTTTTCCTTTCCTGCCAGTGTACATTTTGTCTTCCACACAACTGTATACAACTCCAAATTCAATCTGCAAGCAAGAAAGGTTTATTTTCCATTAGTGTGGATGTGCCAGTTTTACATAATGAGATTGGTGGTTAGTAATATGTTATGAATTTGATTTTATTTTTCTGCTGGATGTTAAGAAATAAAACAAATATACCTTTTTGTTGACTACAAAGCCAATCGAAACTGCCACAAATGGAAACCTTCAAAACAAAAACAAAACATGTTACTAATTTATAATTGGGATATTATGCTGTTTTTACTATACATTTCTTAAGTTCTATTTATACTCCATCTGTGTTATAACAGAGGAAACAGAGGGTGTAAGTTATCAAAGTGCTCTTCTGGAACTTTTCAGCTACTACCCTTCACCACTAAATAAGCTCAGCAATGCCAACTGTAATTACAAAAGGGTTTATTTGCTAATACTGCATCTTTTTGCTTTTGAACTTTCAGTTAGGTATTTGCAGCAAAATGGGTGTTTTCTTTTAACTCTGCACGAATTATACTACATAACACTAGTTTCTCAAGGCATGCCAACTGTTGGTTACAGCTTGAAAGCATTCTATCTGAGAGCATTATAGTATTTGCAGAAGCACTACTATTCTAATACTACTTGCCTGGCTATTTCTAATCAAATGTATGCAAGAAACTCAAGATCTATAATATATTTATTGCATCTCAATTGCAAACACATTAAACACAGTTACTTGAATGGTTGCAGAGAAACAACAACAAAAAATTCTAGTTTGTTGCCCAATTTAAGTAGTAATTATGGACAAAATAAACAGCTGTACCTGTGTACAAAGTTAGTAGTTCCATCAATAGGGTCAATAATCCATGTGGGATTATCTGTCAAGGTACTGCCTTCTCCAGCCGCAACAGATTCTTCTCCAATGAAACTAGAGTAGCCAAAATATATTTAAAACACAAATAGGTTTAAAGGTTAGTACAGTAATTTTGCAATGGGTGATATTTATCATTTAAAAAAAAACTAGATGTAACCTGAAAATTAAGCAGCAGCAATTATCAATATGAAATGTAGCTGAAAAAAGCTGAATTACAACTGGCATCTCAGTAAGTTATTAATGGTGGACCACCTATTGAGAAATGACATATGTGGTACTAGAGATAATGAGACACAATGGTAGGGATTGTAAAAATGTCTAACCTTTAAAATTAGTTTACAAAATTTAGCATTATTTGGACATACCACTGAAGTTTGTCTTCTTATTAAACTATTAAAGCAGTTTGGTTTACCATTTTTCCATATATTCAGTCTCATACTACCATATGAGGATATAAGAAACTAGGGGACAACAGGGAATTTTGGCAAAATTGTTTTATGCAAACTGTACTAAACATAAGCAATAAATCAACTGGGAGGGCTGCCTTGGGGAGGTACATCAATTAAGCAAAATATATGAAATTCCCATTCAATGTCTTTCTGAAGAATTGGGAAGGTTCAGAGAGATAATGAAAAACTCTGAAGAGAGTATGTGCAACTCTCGGTCATGTAGGACCAGAAGGCCTTTTCCTGTGCCCAAAGTGTACTATGACCACATACTGTAAGTGAATTGCAAGTAACAAATTAGAAGTACTTTGACAGAACTTGTAGTGAGTATCACTTAAATATTTAACTTCTGAAGTTATGGAGTTCTTCCTGAACTTCCTGGCAGTCTCATCATATGTCCTTGAGAAAAAACAGAGACTCCATACTTCATCCCTTTAGCCACCATTTCCTCTTCTCCCATCAGTAGCAATTAAAATATCAATAGAAGTTGTACCTGTGAGAAGGATATTTTTCTTTTAGAGACGAAATAATCATATTTTCTACTTTTTGATCAGTGACAGTCACTAGATCAGCCGGGGAACTTTTAATCATAATGGATATTTCCTCTTTCAGTGCTTCCAGGACTACCTGCAAGGAACATTATTTTGTTTATAAGAAACTTCAGCCAAAATACTAGTTATTCTAACTTCAAGAAAAGTCCAATTCATGGTTGTTCTTTTCTAACTGCAATAATCTGATCCTACAAAGTTTACATGTGCTTAACTTTATGTAGTGCAAGTAATTTCATTTAAGGATGGGACGCTGCTCAGCACCATTTTGTTAGGAGCGATTTTAAAATTTCTTACAGTAAAATAAAGTATGTTAGCATTAACAATGCTACAAAACTGAAACGAAACATTAAAGCCTGCATCTAGATAAGGTGCATCTAGGTAAGCTATTTCCAGACCAGGCCATATACATGTAACAATCTCTGCCTCCCAGCCAAAACAAATCCTACTGAGGACTTCTAATGAAATGAGATAAATCTTTGTTTGAGGGAAGGTTTATTGAGGCAGTTGAAGGTACTTCAATATTTACTGTGATTCTGAAAACTGTGGCTAGTATATGCCCTCATCTTATCTGCGTGCACAGTAAGAGGCCACTGTATAGAAGCAGAGGCAGGAAGTGGAGACCTAGACATCCATCCTATCCCTAGGCTCCTCAGAGATCTGCCAGTTCTTTTTCTTGCTCTCCTGCCATGCTAGACCACAGCCTGGGAGACAAACCATCTATAGTGAGGGAGCAGGAGCTGTTGCCTGGAAAGGGAGAAAGTCTCAACGAAGGGAGAAGGAGGAGCAAATTGTCTGCAAGAGAGGTACCATAGTGGTAGCAAGCTCTCCGTGAGAAGAGTGATACAGGATTGTAGAAAAAACACACAGAGAAAAAGCTGCCAGTAGCCATGCACACTGAAGTATAAAACTGTTCAGACAGAAAGGCAGTGCTATGAGGGACAAATGAGATGCTGCCTGCTACAGCAGCAAGGGCACTTAAAGGGAACCACTTTTAACCAAATTTAAGGTACCAAATGTGTATGCAACAAAGAGAGGGGACAAACCACAAATCATTGCTAAGTAGCAGCCTGAGGAGTTGCAAAGATGTTTTCCTAAATTAGCCCAGTTCAGGAACAGGATACACTCCTATTTTGAACTCAATGCCATTTTGCTTTAGACCAGTGTTTCTCACCACAGGAACCCTCAACGTTCCGCGAGCAGCTGTTCTCCTTGCCGCCGATCAGCTGTTCCACACGCCGCTGTTCTCCACGCCGCCGAAAAAGGGAAGATGTCCCGGATTTTTCAGCAGAGGGTATGGAGTGTAAGTGTAATTTAACTGAGAAACGACCTACTTGTTTGTGTTAAGAGTTTGGGGGGTTCCACAATTATTCATAGAGTTCAAATGGGTTCCGTGGCCAAATTTAATTGAGAAACACTGCTTTAGACGATTATGCTAATTTATGTTTGTTTTGACAAAATAAGGTGGAATTATCTGGCCAAACCTAAAATTCCCCAAAAAAGCATATGAGTTTCTCTAGAAATACACAGTAATTTATAAATAAGTTTACATACCTCTCCAGCCTTTCTTGCTAAAGTAACTGCATAATCCATGCATTGTTGCCAAGGATCAGCCATTTTATCCTAGGTACAGTACCTATTGTGTAGATATGTTAACAAACACTTAATATATAGAAAGCCCTCAGATTGTTGACCAACAGCCCACTACTTTCCCTGTTCCTGACTTCAATGTCTCCTTTTTACTGGAATTTATGCTCATACAAATATGCTAGAAAATGAAAGCTTGCCCTGTTGTCCACAGTAGAGGAATTAATTCATGAAAACACTAAAGCTTTGTCTTGTTCATGCCACTGTTTGGCAATTTAGTTTAGAGCATTACTCTTCATTTTCTATACTTATAAAAACAAGCAGGCCATATTAACTCTAAGACACTATTAAGCATAGGTCCTGAAACTGGAAAGACATTGTGTGCTTAATTTTATATACAGTTGGCAGTCAGTGACTTTGATGGAAGTACTCACCAGGTGTAAATTTAAGCATGCACATAGATTTTAGCAGGATCATGGTCATAGAGGAGTTATGTAAACCATGTTTTCAGACAAAGTCTAATGCTCAGTTAAAGTTTTAGAATGTTCACTGTAATTTGCTTTGGATGGAAAATTGGCATAGTTCAGTCTATTTTTAAACCAAGTTTGGGTTAAATTGTTTCAGACATTTTAAAACTAGAGTGCAAAATCAGTATATATCTGATTTTGGAAATATATTCCTCATTCAGACCTCTCAAAAATGGGTTAATTCCACATAGAAATATTTACAGAATATTGCTATTACTTTAGAACACAGTTGCCTTTACACTCTCAAGATACTATGAAGCAGTATGAAAACACATTACCAATATTATAATTTAGATAAATTTGCACAAGCAGGGTAATATAAGATGTACTACACAATATTTTGAAGATAAAACATGACATAAAATTCATGTATGACCCATTAAATTATATGAACAGTAGGTATGCAGGAACTTCCTGCATTTGCAAGATTTATTTATTTATTTATTTAAAGAAGGAAGTAGGGTCCTGATACTCTAACCTAATCTGAAAAACTTGTTTTCTTTAACCTGATGGATCCAGCACTGGACTCCATCAATACTGCTCCTGAAATAGGCAAAGGGATTGCTAAAAAGTAACGCAATAAAAGTATTCTCCCCTGGAAGAAGGGTGTGTTGAATTAAGAGCATTATATGCTGCCAATATAGTTAAATACCACAGCATTTACAGTAACGATTGTTGTAGAAACGTCTTGCAATCAAGTTAGGCTACTGGATTTAGAGGTACAGTAGAAAAAAGTTACATAGCCAGTAAAGATCTGATGATGATGATAATAATAATGGACCCTTATAAAAATCAGTATATAATGCACCAGGCCAACTTCATGCCTGGCCAGGTCTACAAATGGAAACTGACCAAACCCGCCCTGCCCTGGAACAATGACTCCTGCATGAACCCCTGCGTGGACTCTCTCGTTTTGGAATAAGAGCCCGGGGGCCGCCTTCTGATTGAAATGTCATGCACTTCCGCTCCACCACGGGTCAGCGTGCCCCGCGGGCCTGATGTCAACAGTCACAGCGAAGGGGCCACCCGACAAGGGTTTAAAACCTCCAGGGAACGGCCGGGGCTGGCCCCGCAGCCTCCCGCCAGAGCCAGGCCCCGCCCGAGCGAATCCCCGCACAACGATGCGCCGGGCCCATCACACTCCGTTAGCAGCAGCAGCAACAGCCGCCGCTCGCCCCAGGGAGCCACGTGACCGCCCCAACCGCTAGTTTACCCCCAACGCGGGGGGCCGAGCCAGGTCGGGCTGCGCCGGCACCCGCGGCCCAAGCACCCCCCAGCGCAACCGCCAAAGGCAGCCTCCGGCAGAGGGGCGCGGCTACGGGAACCCGCCGACCGGGCGCGGCCTGGACAGCCGCTGCCCAGCCGACTCCTCCGCCTGCTGACACGGTTTCGGGGGGAGGAAAGTCACCCACCTCCCTTAGCTCAGCCCGTGCCGCGTCCGCAGTGCCGCTAACCAGAGAAGATTGAACCTTCCCAGCCAGGGCGCATGCGCGACTGGACGACGCACACTCACCGGCAGGCACCTGCGGAGAGACGTTAACCCTTCCCTCCCTCAGGTCAGTGTGAACCAGCCCCACGGCGTCTGATTGGTTGTCCCTCTGCGCCTGCGCGAGCCCATGGCGCTGTGAAGTCGGGCTGGCTGCGCGCGCCGGAGGAGATCGCTGTCCCCTCCCGCTCTAGGCGCTATTCCCCCATTCACGTGCTTTGCAAGTGCCGCGCCGTGTCCGCTGCATTCTCCCTCGGTGCCTGCAAGCGGGGACGGGGGAGAATGAACTAAGTTGTAGGGTCGGGTGACCAGGTCGCAGTCGGGACACAAGGGGCGGGCGGCGGGAGGGCCTGGAGCTCCCTGCTAGGCGCTAGGGGAACCAAGAGTTCAATCTGGACGGAGCTCACTGCTGCTACGGGGAGCATAAGAAGTTCTGGTTTGCCTTGTGCTCAGAGATAATAATGTAATTGCCTATAGTTAAAGTGTCACACAGTTCTTTTTATGCAAACATTTATTATTAAGCTAAAAGCATTACAAAAGAAACACATTACAAAGAATAAAAGAACCTACATGCATGCTAATAAGCTTATCGGAGATTACTCCCAATTCAGTCAGGGCTCTAGCAGTTGAACAGTCCTTCAAACCCCACCCAGGTGGTTTAGTGTAATCATAGATTCATAATAGCTCTTTCCTCAGACCAAGCATGCCAATGAATCTGAGAGTCCCTTCCTTATACCATTTGGGTCTTTGATCTGGCATCATGTAACAGGTGATCAGAAGACAAAAGGTGCCCTCCTCAAGAGGCAGCATCAAAAGGTTGGGTTCAGAGATGGGAAATTTGCATTTCCTCCCTCCAGATATTTCCTAAATTCACATAGTTTTAAACAGTCTTTTGAAGCTCACAACACTTCCCAGGGTTTACATTAGTCAGGTCTCCTCCCCAGATAGTTACATTAAAAAGGCAACTGTGAATTGTGGGATTGTAATACAATGAACTTCTAAGATACTTAAATTCAATAAGGTTTGCCTAGGATATTACAGAAAATTGCCAAATCTGTCACATCACCTCTTGCCCTGGGAGGTCCAGTTTGTCTTTTGTTATTTGGGTCTTTCCTCCATGTTCTACCCTCTCCATTTTCAATCTGTAAGTTCTTGTCCTATCGGTTTCTGTTTCATCCTCCTCCAGAGTTCATTTGTGATTTTTTTCTGGCCATCTGATACTGAGGCAGCTGTTTATGAAAACCTGGAGTTTAGATGAGAAGGTCTTACAAAGTCTCCAAGTTTCAGTACCGTATAGTAATACTTACAATCGTATTAAATATTCAAAGTTTACTTTGGAGGGCAAGATTTCTGTTTCTTCAGATTAGCTTTAGCACTACAAAGAGACATCTGTTTTTTGCTATTCTGACTTTAATGTTTTTCTCTGTTCCACCTGTTATATTTACAATGCCATCAAGGTATTTATTCAGTTCAGTATAGCACAAAACACATCTGGGTTACTGGGTCACCCACTTAATAGTCACTTTTTACCCTAAAACAGGGCCCCCAAAGATCACTGTAGTTCCTGTCCCCAACATGCCCCTACACTCGGATGGTAGGAGATGATATACAACTGGCTAGGCCATCTGAGGATTCTCTATGTAATGGGAAACCCCAGTTGCTCTGTTAATGCAACCTTCTAAATCTCTGCACCACAGTGAAATTGACCTGCAGTGTTAAGGCCCTGCAGCAATTTTTTCTCTGAGACTGCTGGGCTCTGATTGGCTGCTTCTGTGAAGCCCACCTTTGCTGCTCCTTTCCTGTCGCTTTGCTGCTTCCTGAGGTGGGATGTAGAAGGATGGTGGGGTCTCCTTGAGGGAGCTGTAAAGGCCAGGTACACCACATCATACAGTGCATATAATTATATAATTAAATGGCAAAACCCTCTGTTAACACAGTTAAGGTTATTCAGTGGTATGTTGTCCCCTGGCAAAATATTGAATTTAGCAAAACAAATGTCTGAAAACCAGGAAATGCACAGTTAAGTTTGCCCATGCAACCTTAACTCTGCCCTCTTAAAGACATGGCCCAATATGCCTTGTTAGCACATACCTTTGCTCTGCCAACTCCACAGCTTCTGAAATGTACAAGCTTTTCACCTGCTTTTACAACCCATTCACTATCACCCATAGAATTCCATCTAACACTATTAAAGAAAAACAAAAATAAAAGGTTGCTCACATCACCTTCGTAAGGCACACCACATTTCAAAGGAATCCAGCTAAGCTTGTTGATTTTTGAGGACTTAGAAAAGTTGTCCTTTTAGTCATGATGCAACCTTAACGATAATGGTACTGTCACACCACTATAACAACAGAGACTGTCCCCGCCTCAAAGAATTCAGTCCACTGGTATTTGTATGCAGGGTTGGGGTGAACTGGCAGAGCTGTGGGATGCAGGGCAGTTGGGGTCATTAGCAGAGCTGGATGGGTGCAGGGGGTGGGTGTAGGGGTGGGGTGCACTGGCAGAGCTGTGGGTGCAGGAAGGTTGGGTTGCATCTGCAGAATTGTGGGGTGCAGGGAGTTAGGGTGCACCGGCTGAGATGGGGGGGGCAAAGGGTTAGGGTACATTGGCAGTGCTGTGGGTCCATGGGGACTGGGGTGCAGGAATAGAGCTAGGGTGTGCCATGTCTCCCTCACCTGAGCCCCCAACCTCTCATCCCCATTTCTCTCTCTGGAAGCAGTCCTCTTGGTAAAACCTGTACATTCTAGATCTCATAACTTCATATTGCCTGCTTCTCTGACCTACGACTTCTTCATCCACAGTGAGATTTACTAAATTTAACTATTTCAACTTCAGTGATCCACATTATAAGGCCCAAATTGTGAGCAAGAAGCTTCTTCTCCTTGTATGGCTGTGCAGGGGCAACTCACAACAACCGCTTCTGTGCTCTCCAGACTGTTCGTTGCATAGACCCCTATTCAGGCCAGTAGCTGAAAAACCCCAATCTAATTGTATGGATCTGATCCAGTTCCCTCTGAGGTCAGAGGCAAAACTTGCACCAGCTTCAGAGAATATAGGATTGGGCCTCAAATTCCCCATACAATGAACTATACTTATTAGTTCCTTACATATTTTCCTCCTTTAGAGAACAGAAGCACATTCCCTCGCCTGCTATCCCTGCAGGGCATCTGGTAAATTAATTTAACAATCTGAAAGGCATAATACAACTACAGGAAATGGTCAAAGGGAAGCAAATTTTCATGCATGTTATACAATAGCAAAACAGGAATGAGTACTAATGAGCTGAATATCAATATCTTTTGTCCCTTTCACCAAAGTCCAATCAGTACAAGACCATATCACAGAAATCACGGGGTTGTCAAATGATCCATCCATACCCTGTCACACCCTGTATGGAAATAGAGGCTACGCTGAGGTTTAGAGCAACTGGAGGATGGAGACTGCAATGCCTTATAGACACCTGAGCAAGACCTGGTTGCTGTTTAACTAGTGGCAAGGGCCACATTTTGAGAAAAAACAGGCAGAATTATGCACCCACATTTGCATATGCCATTTCTGAAATTGTGCACACAAATGGGTATTTAGATGCATGGCTGTCCATTTGTTTGCACAGTTGCCCAAGTAAACAAGGGTCTGGCAGGGTAGTCAGTGGGGGAAAATGGTCCCCTTTGGAGAAGGAGGTGCTGGAGAAGAAACTGGACTGGGAACCTCTAACCATTGTGACTTGTAGGAATGGACCAAACCCAAATTGGGGGGGGGAAGGGGGAAAGGAAGAGGTTTCAGGTTTGGTTTTGGAGACTTAGATACAGTCTGGCCTGTCTGGTTGTGTTATTGGTGTGGTATCTACTTCCACTTCCAGGTTTGGGCATGACACCACTTATTCATGTGGTATTTCCTCCTTGCTCATGGCCCCAACTCTGCCTTTGATCCACCTGCTATTTCTCACAACCTCAGCAACAGTCCTTGATTCCTCCCAAGCCCTGCCCTCACTAGACTCTCCCTCACCTATACAGGTCTCCCTCTCCCAGAGGTTTGGCATGACTGCAGACCTTCTTACTCAGGTGCATAGTTCTCAGGGCCTATTAGGAAGCATAGAATAAGGAATGAGGTTGACACTTCAGCCCTCAGCCATGTGGTGGTAACTCTGAAATACTTTAATAGCACCTCATCACAAAGAGCCTTAACGAGGGACCCAGAGTTCAAAGGTAAAACAGCAGCAACCTTTGGGCAGAAAGAGGGCAAGTAGAGATGCTGCCAGCACACATGCTCATATTTAAAGACCTATAAACCTAGAGGAAAAGCCCAGTAAAGATGGAAAATGAGGAGATTTTTCATTGAGATTGGCACTTACTGCCCTTAGTGCCTTTGAAAATTTCCTTTCATGACCTGCTGCCTACCTATCAAAAGACAGTTCCTATGGGAGGAAATGGGGGAGGGGAAGTGTGAACAGAACCTATGTTCATTTGGAGATTTACCAGCCCACAGGGAAAAAGCACAACAGTCAGAGAGGTCCCCAATCTTCCCAACTCTGGATTTCCTGACTTCTCACTCCCCTAGTGTAAGTCTGCCACTCTCACAGGATAAGTGCTTGTTCCGTTATACTCCTGAAGATCTGAATAGGCAAACCCCTACACTTAGATGGCCTTCTGCTCGCATGTGTCAGGTCATAACTCCCCTTTGCTTTACACATGTAAGACAACCTGGACTTTCTGCTGCATAAACCTGCAGTGCCTGCCTGTAACATTATTGTGTTGAACGTGCAGCATGGGACATAGGTGTGGTGTGTGAGGGAGAAGACACCTGTTTAAACTAAAATATCTGTGATCATTAGCTAAATAGTATTTTACATATTATGAAAACTTACCTGTCTTTGGTACTTATATGGCTCCGATTTCTCTAGTAACCAAGTGCCTCAGAATATTTAATACATTTATTCTTACGACACCCCAGGGAGGTACGGAAATGCTATTATCTCCATTTTACAGATAGAAAACTGAAGAACAGAGAGACTAAGTCCAATGTCTCACAGGAAATCTGTGACAGTGCAGAGACTTGAATTCTGGTCTCTCAAGTCATAGGCTAGCTCTCTAACCACTAGACAATAATTTCCTCACTTGTGAGCCTGCAAAACATGATATTTTTCAAACTCAGTCCTGTACACTCAGAAAAGCAAGAAAACAGAATTAATAAAATACATTAACGTAGTGCTTTTGAAAGGTACTGGACTGACAGCCCTACTGAACAGAACATGCTGTTTAGCCACAAAACAGGAAGATGTAGGCTGAAGAAAGTCTAGGTGGTTAGGTCAAACCAGGTCAGTTTAGGACTGGACTGGGGATCCTAAGCAAACACTGGGTTTTTGTTAAGGGGTAAATGCTGGTACTAATACTTCTATATAATGACACATCCTACTCTTTATCATTTTAAATAAAAATAATTACTTTTTGATGCAAAAATAATTGTATTCTATCCTTCCTTGCTACAGTTACTAAGTGTGAATTTACAGTCCATGGTTCCCATACCGCAGCCATACAGTGGCATGCATCAGGTCTGAAATCCAAGTGACAGAGCTCCAAAACCTGGAAATCATTAAGTATGCCCAGTACTCACCTCCTCAGTGACCTTCCCCAGAAAGAAGAGTTAAAAAAGACGGTAGCAACTGAAAAGGTCATTCAGACTGATGGATCACTTAAAACCAATCTATTTATGGACCTAGAAACTTGACTCCCCTGAAGGGGGCATTCACTATTCCTGTCAATAATCCCTTCAACATCCATAAAGACTATTTAACAGGTTGTTGACTTATTATTGTGTTAACAGATGGAGAAACTGAGGCAGAAGGATTACGTGGTTTACTCAAGATTAGTAAATATCTGAGCCAGAGTGAGAACTTAGAAGTCCCCAGTTGCTTCTCCTCTGGTCAAACCATGCCCCTCTCAGTTATACAGTCAGAAAGGTGGGTAGATTTAAAATGTCTTATCTTCCTTTCTCCTCTGTTTCATCTCAGAGACTTTTCAGATTTCAAAATGGAATTGAGATATCTGTGGGAATTTACTTGGGCATCAGAGTGTGGTCTTTGTTTCTAAATAATCATACATTGAGAAATACTTCTAATGGGGATTGGGAGCGGGATTGGGCCCAGTATGCGGACATGGGAAAAGTGGTGGATTCCAGATTTAATGACATCTCCTGCTGGTCGAAAGAGTGTAATAAGCCCTCCAATAATATATGAAGCTTCTTATCCCTTTAGTTAATGGTTCACTCTGCTGTTTTACATTTTGCTAGTTTATTGTTTTCATCAATATTTTGTAATGTATACAAATATTTTAAAATACAAAACCTAAAATAAAACTTCATTTGGTTGCATAATGGCAATGGAATAAAATAAGCAGAAAGATTCATATCACAGAGGTGATGCCCATTTACCAATTCCTTCTCCTTTTAGCAGTACCAACTGCTCCAAATTCTGGCAGGTGGTGGATTAGTTAGTTTACTTGACATATACATTCTGTGCCAGCTGTGCCTGGAACACACACTGTTTTATATATATTGAAAATTGACCAACATCAAATATTTATTAAATGGGTTAAACTACAGTTTCAAGTAGTGATTACAACTGTTCTGTATTAAAAATATATACATTTATTTTTAGAGATAGGGCTCAATTCTACTCACAATTATGCAAATGCAACTCCCACTGAAGTTAGTGGGAATTGTGTCTGTGTGACTGACAGCAGAATCCGGCTTGAACCCATTCTAAATGCAAGTTGTGCTTGGATTCAGCTCAGTGTTTTTTCTGGTGATCTTTGTTTCCATCCAGTTCACCACCCAGCTACTCTAAATATGAATTTGTATCTTCTACAAACTGATCTTCATTATCAAGGTATTCCAGAATAATGTTTCCACCGTTATACAATGGACACTCTTGACTGGATAGACAAGTAGCCAACGTGTGGTCCAGTGGCAAAGCTTCTCCAGATACCGTATGACACAGCCTTAATTTCTGCAAGAAATGCCCCCACACCAAAAATCTTGCTGTTAATTCATATTTATGAATTAGGGAGAAAGAAAAATGGTAACATTAAATGAAAATTGCTACCACTGATTTACCTTGGCTGTTGATTTGTTGTTGTCATTTTTAAGGTCTGCTAAGCAAGCTGCAAAATCTACTACTTTGCCAATACTCCACTTACGACAAAAGAACATGGGTTTGCTCTTCTCTTTGCTTCCCTTAGGTAAGAACACTTGAAAGTAAATTCTTTCTGTCTACAAGAAAAACAAACAAACATACAGTGTCATGAGAAACAGACAATCACAAATACATGTCTATTAATTTTGCTGGTCTAAAGGGAATTAAGATGACACATACGTTATTAATTATTATCATTAATCACTTGATACTGCATCAGTGCCCAAAGCCCCAGTCAGGCTTAGGGGCCCCACTGTGCTGGATGCTGTTACAAATACCTATGAAGAGAGAGTCCGTGCTCTGGCTATTAGACAATAGCCATCACTTTGAAGAGAAAGAGGGTAGCTTAAATGCTGGGTTGGGCTCCAATGCTTGGCAGGAGTACAATCTGGCACAATACTGTGGAAGACCCAGGTTGGAAAGCAAACAAAAGGCTGCTGGTAGTCATGTACACTGTGGAGCTGGTGTGCTTAAGCTCTGATGGTAAAGAGCAATCAGTGATATTAGCAATGCCTGCCAGTTGATTCACAAAGCCAGCACTTTTGTCTAGGTCAACTTCTCAACCTTCATCCCATCCTTCCTCCCTGTAAGTACCAAAAGCTTTGTGGCCTTCCCCAGGACTGAAGCATTAATAAGAGAGGGTACTAGTACAATCTTTATTGCCTAAAAGATGCACATTTTAAAAATGAGGTGAGGACAACCTGTTTTTTTCTGGTTTGTTTCCACTTCATACTTGATTAAACCAGAAAACAACTTTTATTTTATATTCTATAAACACAGTAGGTAGGGCTGCCTTTGCCAGGTGCCAACTGAAAGCAAGTAAGCAAGATAAAAAAATATTCCTTCTTTTCACTGGATTTACTTCGGCCTCCGCTAGAAAGAGATCATATCCGCCCCCTCCCGTCCAAGCCTGTGAGCTTGTCTTCACTGCAGTTAACTCGATTAATAACTTGAGTGCCGACCCAAACCTGAATTCCATCCACACAAAACCCTTAACTCATATATGGTGGTGCTTTTAACTCAAGTTAGCTGGCCCAAGAGGGAAAGTAGGCTAAAACTCAAGTGAGCACAACTCATAAGCTACTAACATGATCACTCTGTAGTGTGGATGCAGGCTAGTGCAATGTCTTCCTACAATCCCTAATGTGTGTCCAGAAAGGACAGGCAAATTCTCCAACAATTCACTGGGACAGAATTCATACAGTGGCTCAACTTACTGCACCGCTAACTATGCGATATGTCTCCAGAAGTCTTACTGCAACACCTGAGTGAATACAGTGCCAGGGTGTACATAGCAACTTGACTGTTATTTCACAATCTGGCTATTCTCACTCAAGCCTTCCAAATTCAAGAGGAGTAACTTGAGTTTATTCTGAAGTCAAGACATACCCTGAGAAACAATCTAGAAAAAGCCCCATCCCAGTTTAAAGAAAGGGCCAGAATGAACGTGGGAGAGAAACCTGAGGGCTTAACTAGACCAACTTTCCAGCTGTGAGAAGTGATGCGGCAGAGAGGGATCCAAGGGATATCTGTTACTGAGCTGAAGGGAGAGGGAGGTAGCAGAGAATGATGGCTGGAAAGAGAGATTGAGAAGGGAACTGAAAAGAGAGGAGAATTTGGGGTTGGACTTTAATTGCATCTGTGATAAATTATCACTATTCTATTAAACAATTAAACTCCAATTAAGCAAATGAATAATGAAAGGAATTAGCACAGAGCCATTTGTGCTGTGGGTTACAATCTTTAGAGTTAGGGTGCAGCAACTGAATATCCTTATAACAAAAAAACCCAAACTCATGATGTTACCTTCTGCATCTCACAACATTAATCACGGTCTCCACAGAGCAACACTCATTCGTCTATTAAAGTGACATAATCTAAGGATTGTGCTGCGAGCAGGACTTCACACTAAGATTGTACCTAAACAGGAATGTCTAATTTGTACTCCAAGCATGTGGTGATTTGTAGTAGAGTAAAAGTCATAATAGGATTCTTAGAGGGAAGGGCTACGTTTGTATGACAATCATTAAATATAAAACAAGATAAGACCAAATAATAAAAATAATGATGAAATGTATTGTATATGATGTGGCCAATATATAAAATCACAAATTTCACAGATGACACCTAATTTCCATCTGCTCCAGAAAGAATTTAAAATAATTATGTGGGGGAAAACTATTTAAAAACAGTTCTTTTCAGATGAAGTTTAAGCATTGGTCTAGAATGAAATCCTGCAAGAGGGAAATAGAAACAAAACTAAAAATCACCCTGGCTTGAAAAAATTGGAGCTGTTGTTTTGAATGATCATTATAGTAAGAAACAATGAAAAATCTGTAAAATAATGGATGCTGCTGAACTTGGCTATAGTGAGATATGTATTTCTGCTAAACTGTAGCAGAAATGTGAACAAATCTTGGTATCACTCAAAGCTCAGGGCAAGATTTCCTTTGGCTGGCACCAAGATGTGCAAACTACACCCTTCATGCACCAGCAAGGGTCACTGCATCCACACAGGAGGGCAAGCAGTGCTTCAATTGTGAACCTCTATCAGGGGTTACCGTATTTCCCCATGTATAAGATGCTCCCATGTATAAGACGCACCTTACTTTTGGGACCCGAAATTTGAAAATAAATGTATTACGGTACATCACCGGTAAGTACCACTGTATAAGACGCACCCAGTTTTTAGACCCCAAATTTTTCGAAAAAAGGTGCATCTTATACATGGGGAAATACGGTATATTGTGGGGGGACAACTTTAAGACCTCGGCCAAGTCTATGCTACAGCAGCACAACTATAACGCTGTTTAAATAGCAGAATGCATGTCTGTTTTCTCTCTCATTTACAATGTAAGAGGATTTGCTTTTAAACAGGATATTCAGGCTCTGATCCTGCATATGCTGAATTTTACACAAGAGTACTTCACTGAATTCAAAGGGACTACTCTTATGTGTGAAATTAAGCATGAGTGTAAATGATTATGTTTTCAGGGGCTAATTCAGAAACAAAAATAAGTAAACAGAATACTTATTTTTGTAAATACTTTTTTTTTTTTTTTTTTTTTAACTCTAAAAAGAGTAAAATTAACAACAAAAGTCTAGAAATCTGTTTATATCCTTAAATAAACAGAGTAAATCAGAAACACGGATGTGGTTTGAAGGCAACTGAATACGACTGACCTGTGGCAAGGACTTATCCCCACACGCATGCATTTTCAGTTTCATTAGTGCCACCTTTGCCGCTGTTTCACTGGTTTTTGCTCCTTTCCGTCTTTTGCTTCTTACTGCCTCCTCCTTTTTAGACTCTGAGCAAAACATCATTTCTGAATGTTACTGTAAGTCACGTGTTCTCTTATTCTATTACAAAGACAATTATTATTGTGTCTATTGTCACAAAGTGTTTAGAGTTCAATGCAGTGGAATAACTTATATCTGCCTCTATGGGTGTATCTACACTGCAGCTGGGGTGAGCCTCTCAACCTGTGTAGACAGACTCATGATAGCAGGGCTCAAACTAGCTCGCTAAAATTGCAGTATGAATGTGGCAACTTTGGCTGTAGCTCGGACTCTCAAGCCCACCCATTCCTCTAAGTTTGAGGCATAGCATTTGTGAGTGAATCCTCTGCTCTTCCACGCACCCATGCAATCATCAGACAGTTGCTGGTACTCTGAGTACTAGGGAGTCTGGCCAGTTCTAGTGGAATTAGTAACTGGGCCAGAGGAGAGTGCTGGGATGGAGCAGAAAGAGACCATATCCTCTGCACAGGTCTGTGGCTGCAGAACAGCATGTGGGGAACACAAGCTACATGAGCTGAACAGCTGTAGAAAGTGATGCTTCTAAATGTGCTCCACCACAGCATCCCTGAGACAACTGTTCCTGCCCCTCCGCCACACAGACATAACGTGCCCAAGGGACCCATGTCAGGCAATGCTCCTTCTCCTTCTCAGTGTAGGTCTAGCCCACAGGGCCATAAGAGTGCCCACTCTGGGTCCAAACTTTGCTACTTTGATGGCTGCATGGGCAACGTCACCCAGTTTGTATATATTTTTACCTACTATTTCTACTAACCCACACAATCACAATACTTACTTTCATCATAACAGAAATTGCTATTTAAATTTGATTAGCAATACAATCCAGAGTGGATCAGCTTTGTCCTCATTCTGTATTTGTAGGGAAAAAGGCAGCCCTGGACCACATCTGGTTTTCAAGGCACCCTATAGCAACATCTGTCAGTGTATCATGTCTCCAAATACAAGAACAGGGCTATATGTAGGCACTCAAAGGCAGAGGTTATCCATTTGAGGAACCTTCATTCTTTTAACAAGCTTGGGCCTCTAATACGCAAGCTCATATAGCCTACTGAAGAAAATAATACAATAAATATCCTATGGTACTTGCCTATAATATCTTTAACTAGCTGCTGGGTAGCAGCCATGCGAGTTTTAGGGGTATCCAGTTTCTCACACTCATGGTCTGACTGATGACGGTGTCTATAAACAACAGAACAGCAGACTCTCATTAGACATTCCATATGTTAACAATAGAGCACAGGTGTTTCAACACTTTGCTCTGCTCACCTTAAACAAAACTGTTTCTTGCAGTAGGGGCATAAAACAGGTAAAAGCTCTTTTCCATTGCAGCCCTTATATGTGCATGGGTAAGATCTGTGTTGATCTGACTTCATGCTCTCACTTCTTACATTCACCTAAACATTATTAAGAAACATCTGGTGTAAATATACATATCTAATGAAAAATAACTTGAATCCTTATCCAACTTGCTTCACTGTTTTCATTCTGACATTACAGGAAAACAGTAGATTAGCTTAGAGTGCTTTAAGGGAGACCTGCAAGCTTTAAACAAATAAACACAAAAGTTCTCCATTTGCAGCTATGTGAACTGAACGTCTCTAATAGCTAGGTTTTGTGGGGTTCTGAGGTCTTGCAAAGAAATCACAAATTATCAACTTACCTCAGAACAGCCATGGGAATCCCGGCTTCTATGCTGAAGGCTTAGGGTGAAAAGGAAAAACAAATCCCCATCACTATCAAAATTTTCAAAAAAACAAAGAAAACATGAGCGTGTATAAGTGTTCGATGAGCTGTAATGTAGCATGGCTTTCATCATGATCAAATTTCAACTAAATAACAACCATTCTCTTCCAAAACTTGTACTAGCCTATAGATTTTTTATCATCATCAAGAGGACTGGGTTTAAAACTAAAAGTGTCATATTGCTCCTGAGAGTGTATGAAGGTTTAGTTCTCAACAATTAGGCTCCAATTCAGCAAAGTGCTTTCAGTGAAAGGAGCTACTCACATGCTTAAAATTAAGGCCCAGATCCACAAAGGAACTTAGCTGGCTAAACCCCAGATCTAGGTACCAAAGTCCCAGTTTTAAGCACCTCAGTGATCCACAAAAAGCCCGCTCAGCTACCACCTAACCCTAAACAAACTCAGCCCTACATTTTTGTTGTAAAAGTTCCCTGACCACCAAAGTTTCTACCTGTAGGTATGTACACTGCTGCCTCACTCTAGGTGTCCAGACGCGCACCTCATGCCCAAGTCCCAGTGCAATCCACAAACTGATGGGAAAAAAGGGGAAGGAGCGCCTATCTTGCCTGCATGGCCCAATCCGGTAAGCATGCTCTGAGTGTGCCTACTAGGCTGAGCCACAGTCAAAATCCAGGAATGTGGTTTGTGCCTCCCTTATAACTTTTAGCCTAGTAGCTCACTACAGCACTCTCCCAGGATGTGGCAGACCCAGGCAATGGAGCAGTAGGACTGGACTCTATGTCTCTGACCTCCCAGATGGGTGCTCTAATTTCCAGGCTATAGAGACATTCTCACTCCTCCTCTCTCACTCAATGATTATTTAATTGTTTCTCCAAAGTAGAACAGCTTCAACGGGACAGACTGAGGGAGACTCACAACATAATCTAATCCGAGTGTCACCTCAAAATATAGAGAATGTTTATTTATCAAGATTCTCAGAACTGGAAGCAGGAAATTAAAGAAGTTATTTTGATCATAGTATTACCATCAAGCAATAAGAAGTGAAAGAAACCTGTGAGCAGTGTGCTGGAGTATCTGGCAGCTTAACTGGGAAAGAAAAGAGCTACATTTATAGTATGCATTCCAAGAAATTAAAATCCAACCATAGGAAGCTCTAAGTGAGACAGCTCTGTTTTGATCTGGCTGGGTACAAAACTCTCCTTCCTGTTGACTTAAGACAGGGATACCCAAAGCACAAACTGAGGACCAAATATGCCCTATGGAGTATGGCCAACTTCTTCATCTAACTGCAAGATGAGGATGAAGCTGCTCAAATACAGATTTGTATTTTTATTTACTTACTGCAGGTGAACTCAAAAGAGAGGGAATTTCCATCTGATTATCAAGAAAAATAAAATCAGTAAATATTCTGGTTGTGTGTATTGATTTATTTTAAAATTTTAAATGTATGTGCAAATTAAGAGCAGTCCTTGAGCCACTGCGGCCATCAGTAACAAGAAGTTTGGGCATTACTGATTTAAGATCTTATGCAGTAAATAGTGTTCAAAGTTTGGAACAGTACAATATTCTATCCGGGTGACATATTTTTACAAAACTTAAAAACAGTGATTAAACACCATTCCTATTACATTAAAAATAAATGATACCCTCAAACCATTAAGAAAAATCATCAGGGAAGCTGAAGTGACGTAGCGCTCATGTGAGGACCCAAGATACTAACAAATACTGAAAGCTACACAGAGTATCAGAAAGAAATGGTTAATCACCTGAAGAAAAACAGTCAGAGTTATGCTGTGACAGACTGTAACATCCCACCCTGCTCTCATTCACAAAAGACACAGAGTAATAAAATAGAACATTAATAAGAATTCCTGATATTTGCTCCTTAATTTATGCACCAAATAACTTTTTATCTCCTCTCTTATTAAATCAAAAGTGAAACCCTCCTTGATTTTTCTATTCAGCTTAAAATACTGTAACATTTCCTCTTTGATAGTTGGATTCAAGTTTAAGTATGTCTATGATTTTATATTATATGATGTTATACCAAAAAACTCCTGAACAGCCATCACACACAAAGGGGAGAAAATCTGAAAACAAAAAGAGAGGTTTTTTAGTTAGATAAGGTAATTATTTAGCTTAGCTAACAGTTTTTCCGCTTAGATATTTATACAGTTAACGACCACTGCCAACAAGAAAGAAATACAAAAGTCTTCCCTACCAAAGCATTCAAACCAATTTACATTCAACCCTTCATACAGTGACTGCATTAATATTTAAGAATTTGGATCAAGTCTTATTTGCTAATTCTACAGATTCAAAAAGACTAAAAAGTGTTTAATCTATTTAACACTGTTTTTTAATAGCTCATCTTAAAATGTGCATAGTATACTCTAATTTGTTATTGCTACTAAAAAAATAAGAGGTAAAATGAAGTATGTTTATGTATATTCCCGGAGTAGGAATTTGAAGTGCACTTCTGTAAACGGTGCTAACAGGATTTTTTTTATATAAAACCTATTTAAAAAAAACATTAAGAAAAGCAAACTGTATTTTATCAGTGGCAGCCAATGTATTATTTATGGCAACATCACTCTGCTCATTACCCCAGTTACAATTTGATGGAGTACAAAGCAAATTTTTTGCTTTTGCACAACTGTTTAGTTATAAGGTGAGGCACAAAACAATCTCATCTTTTGATATATATTTATCCCTTAATTCTGTGGCAAATCTAGATATTGAAACTATTATGTAGAATGATTGGTGTAATCAAACAGTCATATTTGAATGCTTTATTTTTATAGAGGGGTGAAACTGTCTCTAGTAGTTAGACCATGATACTGGGAGTCACTCTGGATTACTGGGCTCTGGTTCTACTAACTTCCTGTATAAATTTAGGCAAGTCATTTAGCCCAAGTGTGTGACCTTCATTCATGATGATAAGCACTTACTCCTGAAAGTACTCTGGCTTCAACAAGACTACTCAGATTAGTAAATGATTACCAACATGAGTAAGGGTTGCCCAACTGCACCTCACATCTTTCTAATAATTAGTTTCCTCACCTGCAAATGGGACTTAATAATACAGAGGTGTGACGTTTCCATCATTAATGTTTGTAAAGAGTTATGAGAACTTTTGATGACAGGTGATATATGAACACAGTCTTATTCTATATATTACCCATCAAATCTGACACTTGCAAATTGACCCTTTGCCCACTGTTCACAAGACTGTACCCCCCGCTCTTCACAGCTTCTGCTGGCTTTTGGCTGTTCCTGCACTAGCATTTTTACAGAAAATCTTCCGGCTTTGCACTACCACCGCACCACATCAGCACCCAGGGTGGCAGCAGTGGGGCAGACAGGGCATGTACGTTTTTACGAATGTGTGACCTAGCACGGCTCAGACCAAAGCTGGACAATGAGGCAGGAAAACACTTGAGCCCCATCTACACTAATGAGGAAAAAAAAAAATCCTGGTGTAGACAAAACATACGTGAGTCCCGCCGCTCCAATAGACACCGCAGGCAGCCTGGCTGCACAGCGAAACCGGAAAAACTGCTCTGGCTCTCTGACTGGAGCCGCTTCTCACCAGCCCCGCCCCTCCCGCGCGCGGGCCCGGCCCCCTGAACTCAGCCGCAATCGGCTCGCGCGGCACGGCCCCGGCGGACCAGGCTCCCCACGAGAGATGCCGCGGGGACCTCGAGCGTCGCCTCACGTACCCAGCTGGCCGCAGTGCTCCACCCCGCAATGCTGCCCGATCGCCAGCTCCGCCATTATCGCAGCCCACTGCGCCTGCGCCACACGGAATGGGGGGGGGGCTTGCGCGGGGATTGCTGGGATACTAGAGGACTGCTCTCCGGGGTGGTCAGAGGGGCGCGGAGTTACTGGCCCCGCCCCAGCCCGTCCCTGGATTTGGGGCGATGCCTTGTGAGTGGGCGGGGCCTGTGTGTATGGAGACGACGGGAGGGGGGGGACTGGCGGACTACCTGTCTACACAGTGTCTAGTCGGTGTCTGGTCTAGTAACGTGTGGGGGAGGGGGTTCAGCAGGTGGGGTGTGGGGGGAATGGGGCTAAGGAAGGGGGTTCAGGCTGTGGGGTAGGGTGTGTGGGAGGCATGGGTCTGGGGATATGGGCTGTGGGGCGGGGTATGTGCAAGACTGGGGTGTGGAGATCACCTGGGGGGTGGGAAGGAGATCACCTCCTGGAGGGTCAGGATAGCCCTGTGGGTTGGATGTCTTGTGGAAGAGTGTTCAGTGCTGGGGGATTGTGGTGGGGAGGAGCTGGGAGTGTGTGGAGACTGTATGTGGGATAGTCTCTGGGGAGGAGACAATTTCTGGGCTAGTCTAAGGCTATGTACACATTACTGCTTACGTTAATTTAAATCATGTTGCTCAGGGATGTGAATGAGCCACCCCCTGAATAACGTAAGTTACATTGACATAAGCACTGAGGGTGATCAGATGTCCTATTTTTATAGGGACAGTCCTGATATTCAGGGCTTTTAAATAGGCGCCTTCTACCTCACACCTCTGTCCTGATTTTTCTCACTTGCTATCTGGTCACCCTAGGACAGCCCTATGTCAGCCAGATATCTGATGAGGTACAACAAGGAGAAATGCGGAGTCTTGCTCTTAGGATGGAAGAATCCCGTGCATCGCTACAGACTGGGGACTAACTGGCTTGGCAGCGGTTCTGCAGAAAAGAACCTGGGGGTGACAGTGGACAAGAAGCTGGATATGAGTCAAAAGTGTGCCCTTATTGCCAAGAAGGCTAATGGCATATTGGGCTACATTAGTAGCATTGCCAGCAGATTGAGGGAAGTGATTATTTCCTTCTGTTTTTCACTGATGAGGCCACATGGAGTATTGTGTCCAGTTTTGCTCTCTCTCCAGTCCCCCTCTACCCCCCAACAAAAGGATGTAGACAAATTGGAGAATCAGTGGAGGCAACAAAAATGATTAGGGGGCTGGGGCACATGACTTGTGAGGCTGAGGGAACTAGGCTTGTTTAGTCTGCAGAAGAGAAGAATGAGGGGAAATTTGATAGCAATTTGGACTGTAAGATAAAGGGAGAAGTACAGAAAACTCTCTCATTTAAAAATATGTATGAAGACAAAATCTCAATTTTGTAATCCTCTGTGAGCCACACTTGATCTTCAGGAGACCCAAATCTTCAAAGAGCATGAAAATTCCATGGAAAGTGAGGATTTCCCTTAGGACTATAGATATCACTGCACCAAATATTTATTAAGTACAACACTGACTTGCCCAAGGTCACTCTGCAGGTTGGTATTCAGTGACCATGGTGTTCAGTATAGCAACAATGCTGAAGTTCTGGTACCCAAGAACATATTAAGAGTATATGTGTTACCTAAGTGGGGTGAAACGGCAGCTGTTGAAATGCTAAAATTGGCTTAAAAGGAATAAACCTTACTTCACAATTAATCTAGTGCCCAATATCTAATATTCATTGCCACCAATGGTCAGCGAGATATGTGACTCAGAAGCTGCCTTTTATCTGGTGAATATCACTGCAGAGAAGCTAAATGAATTCTTTGCATTGGCATTCTTTTTAGGTGACAAATCTGAGGAACTGTCCCAGATTGAAGTGTCAATAAAAGGGTTTTGGAAAAAACTGATACATTAAACAATAATATTAGTGCATCTCTCATCAGAAATTGTTAGTGCTCCTTGTACTGGACAGGTGGTAAAAAATTTGGGAAGTTTAGATCTGGATCCAAACTTAATGATTTGGGCTTAATCTCTAGAGATGGATCCAAATCAGAACTCTGACTCTGAACTCCCTCTCCATCTCTGTTCCTCCACCTCAGACTTTGGGGAGGTTCAGGATCAGATCCAGATCCCAACTTTATGATTTGAGTCCCTCTCTCCTCCTTAGTGGGGGTAATTTTGACCAGAGGCACTCCTCTTCCTCCACAAACTGCTTCTGTTGCATACAACCAGCCCAGGACGTGAGAGGCTGAAGAACCAGGAATCAATTCTGGGTCTGCTGTATGACACTGAAGGAAACATTATCATTCCTGAAAAACAAAATAAACTTCACTGTAAAAGGACCCACTCACTAAACTCTAAGGAGACATGATGCTAAACAAAAACAATTCGGGGAGGGACTGGATTTTCTGTATAAAGAATTGAGAAGCTGCATCTCTGTTTTCTTCTTCCAGCACTAAATTATCCATAAACATCTAGAAGAATGGCCTCTCTAGGGGTCTCCCATATTGTAGGATACTTCGGACCAGGAGAAACTCCATTGAATTAAACAAGCACTTGCTTCTTCCAGGTCTGAATGTGGCTCCAGGTCTGCATGGAATGGAGGTCAGATTGAATAGGAAATCAGTGATGTGCCTTGCAGTAACAAAGGTCTAGGCTCTGCAAGTTGCACAGAGCCCCTGAAAGTCCATGGTGTGCAGAGACAGTGTGGATACTAATGCACTCCTTCATGGGATGCCACATAACTTCCTCCCCATGAAGCCAATAACCACAATTCCTTGCTCTGTGGGAGTAGAGATGGTTCAGGACCTGTGCAGACTGGAATTCTGCCTAGCCCTTAAGTGGGCTGCACAATCTGTACACGGGGGAGGCTCTTTACAGCCACCTTTTCCATTACACTCCTGCATAATAAACACAACTATGACATAGATGGCATCACTGAGACTTGGTGGGATAATACACATGACTGGAATATTGGTATGGAAGGGTATGGCATGCTCAGGAAGGACAGGCGGGGTGGGAAAAGGAGGAAGTGTTGCCTTGCACATTAAAAATGTATACATTTGGATGAGGTTGAGATGGAAATTGGAGATAGACTTGTTGAAAGTCTCTGGTAAGGATAAAAGGAGTAAAAAACAAGGGTGATCTCATGGTAGGGGTCTACTACAGATCATCTAACCAGGAAGAAGAGGTGGATGAGGCTTTTTTAAAAAAAACTAACAAAAACAATCCAAAGTACAGGGTTTGGTGGTGATGGGGGACTTCAGCTACCCAAACATCTGTTTAGAAAATAACATGGCAGGGCACAGATTATCCAACAAGTTCCTGGAATGTATTGGAGACCATTTTTTATTTCAGAAGGTGGAGAGAGCTACAAGGGGAGAGGCTATTCTAGATTTGATTTTGACAAATAGGTAGGGACTGGGTGAGAATTTGAAAGTGGAAGGCAGTTTGGGTGAAGATGATCATGAAATGGTAGAGTTCATGATTCTAAGGAATGGTAGGAGAGAAAAGAGCACAATAAAGGTAATGGATTTCAAGAAGACAAACTTTAGCAAACTCAGGGAGTTGGTAGAAAGATCCCATGGGAAGCAAGTCTAAGGTGAAAAACAGTTCAAGAGAGTTGGCAGTTTTTCAAAGAGACATTATTAAAGGCACAAGAGCAAACTATTCCATTGTGTAGGAAAAATGAGCATGGCAAGAGACTATGCACACTTATATCACAGCAGGTCCTACGGTGGATTTACCGACTCTGAATTGATTCCCAACTGACTGGTAGCAATCTGGGGTTGCTAGCTTCCACAGAGCAATGGCCACTCACTTCTCCACTGTCAGAGCTGGTCTAAAGCAAGTATTCATGTGCTTCAGGAATGGAGACAACTCTGCGCAAATGTCAGGGAAAGTTGCCTTTCGCATACAAAAGTTCTGCATCCCACACCTTCATAACGATGCAATTCCACCAGTCTGTGCTTGTTTCCCGGGACCAGAACTGGCACTCCACCGACTGAAGATGATTCATGACAGCCTGCAGCAAATGGGAATTGTTTCGCTCTATGGTTTGTAGCAGAGCAGCCTCAGTAATATTGCAATTTTCCATGCTGCAGCTCCTGTCTCACCCTTGAAAATACTGCAGGATAAGTCATGAGGTATTTGTGATTTGCTCAGAACAATAGTGCAGAGCTGAGTGGGCTCCATGCCTCTCTGGCAATGGCATGCTCATGGCAGAGAAAAATGGCGCGGAAAAGCGTTTCTTTGGTTGGGACAAGAAGGGGGGGAGCATGTTGCATCATGGGAGGACAACAACCTTTCTCAAAAGCCTCTGCGTCTAGCTGCACTGTGAGATAGCTACCCACGGTGCACTGCTTTGATTGTCAAACTAAGTGCGGCTCGGGGGACGCAAGACCCCAATGCAATGAGCGTGGTGTGATCACGCTCCTGCGACTTCTAAATTTGGCGGGTGAAATGACTATTTAAAATAAATCGACTTAACTCCGCAGTGTAGACATACCCCATGAAGCAGCAGTCTAGTGGTGAAAGATGTCACATAGACCATACCTAAACCCTTGAGTCATCCAGTTTCCTAAAGCCCTCTTTTTCAAAAGTATGACAAGATGTTTTGTGATTATTCTCCACAAGAAAGATGATGCGTATATTAAATTATAGGCCAAATCTGCAAGGCATTCATTAATTCTCAAGAAATGCCTTGAACAAACCAACAGATGCTGTATTGCTCATTTAAAAAATATATATATATACTGTTGGATTTTTTTCATTTTGAATTTGTAATAGCAATAATGACCTCAGTGAAAGGGTATTCCTGAGGTTTATTAATCATCTTACTTAATGCTTCTCAATTGCATCTCATGCCATCACTGCTTCTTTGTCAATCATTAAGCCCCAGAAAATGCTGTGGGCCTCAGTCCTTATGGCTTAATTGTAAATTAAATTTGTTGTCTGTTTGTTGTGTTATCACCTTAATAAATAAAAGGAAAAATAATGTAACTGGAGATTTTGTATGAGGTATGAGGTCAAAATGCCTCCTGTGTGTGATATCTTTATGTTTCGGGTAGATGTAACTATTACACTTTTTTGCTGAGTATGCAGGCATGTATGAAGTGGAGGTGCAAAGAACCAATTAGATTCTTAAAATGTTGGAAGTTTTTTTAGGTTTAAATGTTCTTCTTTCAAAATCAGTGTCCAAAGTGCTTTTGTATCAGTTGTTTCTTACGCAGTGACAAATTATATTTTTTATTCTAACTTGAATTATTTACTAAAATACCACACCTGCTTTAAATAAATAGTCATTTGTATTACAGTAATGTCTAAAATCCATGGACACAGTCATATTGTGCTAGCTGCTGTATATACACATAGTTAGGAACTATCCTCACACCAAAGTCTTGCATATAAAAGCATTTTTATATTGATTCTTGAAAACACATGGCCAAAGATGGAGATGAGGCAGAAAAATTGAAACCATTTTAAAATATCTTGTGCAGTTTATAAAAACTCCATATTTTTTCTTAATATAAGGAAACTTATTCAGTTTCTGCGTCTACATTTTCATTTCAGTTTAGAATCCAGACCAGGGTCTAATTTCAGAAGTATATAAGAACAAAGGGGAAGAATGAGGGTAACTCCCTTTTTTGTATATTGTTTGCATTTCTAGCCCATTCTTTTCATTTTTAAGTTAGGATATTATTAATTACTTATAGAGCACCTTAGATGTGCATGGTGCTTTGAATACTGATAATAAGTCCCTGTCCCAATGTATTTACAACCGATTTGCCCAATCCTATTCTATTCTGCTCAAGTTCTTATACCAGCCTCATCACCACAGTCTCTGAGCATCTGCCAGTAGTGCATTAAGCAACATGATTAACATCTGGCACGTCTTCCTGGGAACACTCACTGCCAGATGCAGTATTTACTGGTATTAGTAGCCCCACTGAAGTCAAAAGGCAGACACACATTAATCTTTCACCGGTTGTGTCTCTCATTGGATCCACGAATCAACAATACATTCTTGGCAATTTAGGTATGTAAAACCAAAATAAGATTGGTCATCTTTCTCAAGAAGTTCTCTTTGTGCCTGGTTTGCCCTTTGAGGTGAATGATGGTCTAGTGGTTGGAGCATAGCCTAAGCCATGGGAGACCTGTGTTAGCTCTACCATGAACTTCCAATGTTCCTTAGGCCAGTCACTTAGCCTCTCTGTGCTTCCGTTTCCCCGGCTGTAAAATGGGAATAATAATGCTTTCCTAATTCACATAGGTGTGTTGAGGCTAAATACATTAAAAGATTAAGTGCTTTGAGATCTACTGATCTCTATAAGAAATAGGTATTATTATTAAAAACACTCATTATAGCATAATGCTCGAAAATGAAAAATTGCACAAGCTGTTGAGAAACTTTTTAGAAAGCTTTATTTAGTTAGATTCTTAATGGCTTGGGGTGGGGGCTGTGTACTTGTGTGTGGGTGTGGACAATGCCTAGCACATTACAGAAGTTATTGGAATATGAATAGTAAAGATGAATTGGATACTTACAGCTTTAGGAATAAGGTTATTAAATTCCTTTCAAGTAATGCTATAGAAAATGTAAACATTAATCCAGAGCCAGACCTAGACCAAATGGTACCCCAGGCAAGGAGTGACTTTAACACCCCCTTCCTCCATTTGTTAAACTTTTGAATACTTTATTATTATTGCATTTGTAGCCCATTTCATTATTTTGATGCACGATTTGCATGTATGATTTATCCCTGTATTTGCAAGACAATAAATATGCATGCTAGGATCTGCAAATCTGTATTTAATCATGCCATATATAAGCAAATAAAAAAAATCCATTCCCTCTAAGCTTACAGAAACTTTTTAATTTTAAGAATAATTGAAATGTACTAGCATCAAGAAATTGAACTGTGCACCAATATTGGGTGGACCAATATTAAATAGTGTTATTAGTCATTAAATATGTCCTTTATTAGTTGCTATTTACACTCTTCAAGTCTTAAAACACAAGTACACTTTCACAATTACACAATAAAACAAGGTTCACAATATTGCAGGGGTGCTCTCACTTCGCTTCAGTTTGTTCTTCTATCTCACTGACTGACTGGCGATGCCCTGCTCCTTATATACCTGAGAGGGCATGGCTGATAGCATTCTAGGAGGTTTGAGGAAAATGTAGTTCTCAAAAAGTCTGGAAGATTCTACAAAGGTCCCAAACATTCTAAGGGGTTAGTGAAAAATGAATCCACATATGGAATTCCTGGAACATTTTACTTCAAACATTCTATTTTCCCTTTTGTTGCTAACAATAAAAACAGCAGCCCAAGCCCAGCACACCCCAAACCCAACAGGCCAGGCACTCGCCTGGGTTGCCTGCCCCTAAATCTGGCCCAACATTTATCTATGTTGAACTTATTTATTTTCTGGTTTTTTTGTTTTATCCTTTTGGTCTGAAATTGTGAAAATGGAAGTTTTTGTTCAGTATAAATTAAACTACTACTCTGTCTGCAGAGAAGAGCATGTGAAGAATATTGTAAATAGTAATAAATACCTGTACTGCATAATATTTTAATTCTGCAATGTTATTAAATGTTGTGTGACTTGTCAGTAAAGGCATGTTTCAAATCTGCAAGGATCTGTGCATAGCTCATGAGAAAGGAATAGATAAGAGCACAACTGGGGCTGCTGTCCGGGATTCGGGATGACTGGAGCCACCTGGCATTGGGACTGTCCAGCCAGGACTCAGGTGGCTGGGGCCACGTGCAGCTGGGGGTGCCAGGGCTGCCTTGTCAGGACTCAGGGTGGCCCGGTTCTGGAGTGGGACTCCTCCAGCTGCACTAGGGGGGCATGTGTGACCACAGGGAATGCCCATGTATGGGTCAGTGGAAATGCATGGTAATGGAGTAATGTGATGCAACAGCAGGACTACTAATTCAGCGGCACTGAATTAGGAGCGTTGTACCATCTGTACTCTAAAATATGAAAACTACCCAGGTGTCAGCAATGGGTGCAGCTGAACAGTTGCTGAACATGATTTAACTGCAAGCATAACCAGGGGCAAAGCATGTTCAACACCATTTTAGAACCCATCAGTAAAATCCATTGATCTGTGTCAGCCCCCATCATGTGCAGAGGCATCCACACATGGGTGCCAGGTGTTATAGGTGGGGGAAGACTTAGCCTTCTCAAACAGCCAGGGGTGGCTCCACCCATGTTCCATCCTGAGGCTTCGCCCCCTCCTGCTGCATTGCTGAGAGCTGAAGCAGCTTCCTGCCCTTGCTCAGTCTTCCCTGAATGAGGTGTGGCTGGAGGGGGGCGAGCCAGGCATTGGTCCAGGCAACTTGGCACTTAGACTGCCCAGCTGATGCTTTGGGGCGGCTCAGGCTGCCCAGCACTGGGGCCTCCAGATGGGACTTGAGGCCACTGGGGTCACCTGGCATGGATTCAAGGCGGCTGGAGCTGCCAGGTCCAGAGGCCACCCGATGGGGACTCCGCCCAGTGCCAAGGCTGCCCGGAGGGTGCTCCGGGGCGGCCGGGGCCATGTGCGACTCAGGACACCCGGCTGGTGCTGGGGCTGCTGTCCGGGATTTAGGATGACTGGAGCCACCTGGCACTGGGGCTGTCTGGCCAGGACTCAGGTGGCTGGGGCCACGCACAGCTGGGGGTGCTGGAGCCACCCTGTTGCGACTCCGGGTGGCCTGGCTCTGGAGTGGGGCTCTTCCACCTGCAGTAGGGGGGCAGCTCTGGATGGCAGCGCGGAAGGGGGCATGAGGGGTATGGCCTGAGGTCGGAAGGACGGGGCCATGGGCTAGCCTCCCCTAATGGTCAGTTCACCCACCGCCCATGCACCCAGGGCTCAGCTGCTCTTCTCTATTCACTCCATCTTCCTCGTCTGCCTTGTCAAGGCCGCTAGGGATGTGCATACAGCCCCTCCCCGTCCCAGTGTGCTCCTCCAGCCCCATATGCATGTACACAGTGGCCTGGAGTCTCCAGGAATGAAAGATGAATGTTTAATGAACGATTAGGTCATGTGATGAAACCTCCAGGAATAGATCCGGCCAACACTGGCATTGGGCAGCCCGGCCTGCCCTCTCCCTGCTCATCCGCCCCCACACCCGCTATTCCTCCTCAGCTCTTAGCCCCCCCAGCTCCTCTTATGCTCAGCTCTCACCCCCCTTTGCCCCACAGAATCCTCCTCTCCCATCTTGCATCAGAATCAGGACCAGACCTGCCGGGCAGGGCGAGCCCCGCACGGAGCAGCTCAGGGTGGGGGAGGCGGGCCCCTGGCCGGGGGCAGAGCTAGCCCCTGCCAGCCCCGACCGCTCGGGGACGCGGGACCAGGGAACAAAGTTCCGTGGACGGAGCAGGCCGGACGTCACCCTGTGGTAGCGGGCTCGCCCGCGGCGCATGCGCAGAGAGACTCCCCCAGCTGGGTCCAGACTCCAAAGGGCTCGGGAGGGGCCAGGGGGCGGAGCCTGCTGTGACACCTGGCCCAGGTGTGGGGTGCGTCATGTGCCCCCACCGCCTCCCTGCCCAATGCCCAGCAGCTTCCTTCCGCCTCCTCCCAGCCAGTCCCCTCCCTGCCCAGGCTGCGCGTCGGCGGCCGGGCCCGGGAGTGAGAGTCGGGAAATGCCCTGGCCCCTGGCGGCTCGCTGACCCCGCGCAGCGCCGAGCCCGCACCCGCACCCGGCGAACTCCCCGCGCCGCCATGAGTAAGCTCGGCAAGCTGTTCAAGGGCGGCCCCGGGCACGCCAAGGGGCGCGGGGGCCCCACGCCCCAGGAGGCCTTAGCCCGGCTGCGGGAGACCGAGGAGATGCTCACCAAGAAGCAGGAGTATCTGGAGACCAGGATCCAGAGGGAGCTGGCCGCGGCCAAGCAGCACGGCACCAGGAACAAACGAGGTGAGCCCAGCCCTCCCCCGCCCCCATACAGCCACCCCCCCGGGCCCTGCTCCTCTTGCCAGCCACCCCCCGCGGGCACTGCCCAGCACCCGACCCGAGGAAAGCCCGCCCCTAGCGGCGGGCCGTGCAGAAGCTGCCGCTGGGCACCTGCTGGGAACTGCACGGGGCGGCGGCTGGGAAGTTTGCAGCGCGGGGAAACGTAGCCAGCTCCTCTTCTCCGGGCTACTTCGAGGCATTGGGGGCGATGCAGAGAGATTCCTGGCTTCCAATGTAAACGCCCCCTAGGCATGCTGTCTTTTTTGACTGGAGAGCTCTGTCTGTATTGTGCGTTATAACACCACCAGCAGATGAATTTGGGTGCAGGTCTCGCTTTCGGAGAGTGTGTATATAGGGCAGCGCAGGGATGGGATCACTGTAGTTTGTCCATCAACACTGTGTGTGATCATTAATAAGTTTAATGTCCTGCATGGGTTTAAATACTTGCCTCCAAGTAGAGACCAACTATGGATGGATTTTTAGTACATTCCTTTTTATATGCCATATTTTGGTACAGAGAAAAATAGACAAGTCAGAAGATCTTGTAGGGGAGTATTGGCTCATGCTAGAGTCTAATTTGTATTTAAACCTGCAGGTATCTGGTGTTTGGTTTCTTTTATGATTTCCTAGAGCCACTCCAGATAAACAGTAAAAGTGTGTGTGTGTGTGTGTGTGTGTGTGTGTGTGTGTGTGTGAAAGAGAGAGAGAGAAAGTCAGAGGTGTGTTTTCATGTTTGTACGCTTGTACTGTATAACAAAAGCTTTGTGTATTCAATGCTTTTCAGCTTAACCTGTTCCATGTTCAGAACTACTAAATTATCTTGCCCTTACATAACTTATTAACTATGGGCCAGATTGTGATGCCCTTATGCATATTGAATAGTACTTTGCACCCTAAATTCTGTTGACATCAGTGGAACTTACTTGTCGTGCAAAGGATTGTTCAACATAAATAAGAGCAGCTCAGTCTAGCGTTCTAGAGGTAAAACAAAGCACCAACTGTGCAATAGAGAAATAGTAGCCTCCATTGCTGAAGTACCTGAGCATCTCTCAGGTATTTATAGATTTATTTTTACAACACTATGGTGAGGTTGGAAAACATTTACAGATGCGTGTAAAGGGATTAAATGATAGGAAGTCTATGGTATAACTGGGAAATGACCCCATATTTCCATACACGGGGCCTTAATCACTAAAACCATCTTATTCATTTAGCTGTGGGAAAAAATAAGCATTGTTAGAGCAGGATAGTATGGGCTTGATCCTGCTCCCACTGAAGCCAGTGGGAAAAATCCCATTAATTTCTGTGGGTGCAGGAGCAGACCTTATGTTACCTTGATAAAGTAATTTAATTTCAAAATCAGGGAAACCCGAGCATCTTTAGGAATAAGTTGACTAGAGTTGCAACAAGCTGTTTTTTCAGATATTTAAGTCCCTTTAAACTCTGGCACATTAGCTCAGAAGTCCATTGTTAACAGTTCAATAGCGGGGGTTTTAACTGTTAGTGCCAACCATGGTGCTGAAACCATAAAGTAATCTTCAGTACAGGACCACTGCCTTCAAACATGTTCCACCTTCTCCAAATACCATGAGAGACTATGTTGTATGCAGTGTTGTTGTTATAGCTATGTTGGTCCCAGGATAGGGGAGAGACCTGGTGGGTCAGGTAGTATCTTTTATTGGACCAACTTCTGTTGGTGAAAGAGACAAGCTTTCAGATTTGACAGGATCTTTTTAGGTCTGAAATGTATGCCACTAAATTTGTGCATGGTAGTAGTCAATCTGGTCCTTATTTCAGTGGTGGTTTTTCCCCTTCAGTTGATCTTTCTACTGATTAATAATTTAAAAGACTAATGGCATGTAATTTAAATATATAGGAGGATACTTTGGAAAAGTCTCACAGGAAACTGCTTATTAAGGGTAACCTCTTTTCTGTACTTTAGGTTTACTGTTCTTTAACTCCTGATAATCTTTAGAGAAAATAATTCGATTAAAAAGGATTCCTAGGTAGATTTACTGTATTGGAACAATAGGAAAGTGAGTAAAATCAACGCAATAGACAAATGACTGAGACATACTGTAAATGACTGAATTTTGCAAATTAGCTAGTGAACAAATAATAATAAGCAAGTAGTCTATCTCCCAAAATATATCCCTTTCATTTGTCATGACAGTTGTGTTTTATTTATCAGTGATAATATTTAATAACATACTAGTCAATATACTATGTATATTTTGCAAAATATTTAGTTGAAAGGCAAATGGATAACTAACTAATCTTGCTACATGAACTGGAACTATAAGAAACTGAGTGAGTATAAGTTTGATTTTCCTTTGCTTGACTACGGTTAATACTTCAGTGGGGAGTGAGCATTGGGGACAATTTTATTTGTAATTGCATGATCTAAAAGGCCTTATGTACCCAAAATAGGAGTGTATGAGACAAAAGCAGGATGGAAATTTGCACATCGCATTTTTGCACATCGCATACAGAATACGCATACTCATAGACTCTAACGTCAGAAGGGACCAATATGATCATCTATCTGACCTCCTGCACAACACAGGCCTCAGAACCTCACCCCATCCACTCCTGTAATAGACCCCTAGCCTATGACTGAAGTAATAAAGTCCGCAAATCATGGTTTAAAGACTTCAAGGTACAGAGAATCCACCAGCAAGTGAGCCACGCCCCATGCTACAGAGGAAGGTGAAAAACCTCAAGAGGCTTTGCCAATCTGCTCTGGAGGGAAAATTCGTTCCCGAACCCAAATATGGCAATCACTTAAACCCTAAGCATGTGGGCAAGACTCACCAGCCAGACACCCAAGAAAGAATTCTCTGTAATAACTCAGAACCCACCCCATCTATCATCCCTTCATAGGCCATTGACATATCTACCACCAGTAGTCAAAGATCAGTCAATTGCCAAACTAGGCTGTCCCATCATACCATCCCCTCCATAAATTTATTAAGCTCAGTTTTGAAGCCAGCTGGGTTTGACTTTATTAGATTCCAGGTGCATGAATCAGGGCTCAGCTACACTAACATAAGTGAAGTCATATTCAGGCCCCAGTTCTTCATGAGATCATAGGATTCCTGAAAAGACTGCATAATATCAGCCAGCTCAAGAAATGTGACTTAACTATGATAAATTAGCTATGCAGATAGAAAGATATCATTAGAATCTGTCTTCTTCCTCACTGATAACTGTTGAGAACATAACTGTCTAGTTCCTGCATCTTAGTCTGAAATTAACTACACATGTTGTCATAAACATCTTCCACCTTTGCACGTTATTATCTCATTGCAGCTACACTAACTGTAGGAGTTTTCTCTCTGGCCATGATACAAGTGCAACTTATTAGAATTCTTTCTGTATTGGTGCTTTCATCACAAGCTTTTTGTTTCCTTCCGCAACAGCTTTGCAATCTCTCTGTGCACCATATGCAATCACCTGTTTGTATTGAATTTCTTTGCAGACACATTTGGCACTAGCTGAGGATGTGACACATTAACTCAAGTCAATGGAACTACACCTATTGACTGCTGTGGGCCTGGCCCTTTTTTTTTTTTTTTCCAGCACTCTGAGAGAAAACTGAAAAGATAAAAAGTGATGTAAAATATAATTTTCAAAATGGAATAGGTTTGAGATGAGAAGGAAGGTGTCGTTACTAGGAAGATGCAAGCTCTCTATATGCTACCATTGTACTTCTAGATCAGCAGTTCAAACCTAGCCCAAGGTCCGCAGTGGCCAGAAGTGGTTATTACTTGATGTTGGGGCACTAGCTCACATGGAACATATTGGTGTTCTCTGTACAGTGTTTTGTGGAGTGGTGTCCACATCACAAAACCCACCATTTCTGCAGAGGTGCCAAGGGCCAAATTAGCATAGAGAATGAAACAACCTTCTCCTGGCTAGAAATGATAGCTCCAGTTTAGAGCTGAGATCCATTGGTGAGTCAGGTTGGGGAAATCTGCAATGCTGCAGCCTGGGTTGGATTGATTTAATTAGGTTGTGGTCTCAATCTGGCACCTGCCATGAACACTGAGAAGTGATTGAATGAAAAGATATGGAACAAGTACTTAGGGGATATATCTTCTTTCGTGAGCTGGAACAAAGCTTAATTGGGGAGCCAAAAATCATGCAGCAGATTAGTGATGATAAACCCTAGATAGCGGCATGGGATAATAATAAGTTTAGGATATTATGAATAGACTCTGCCACAAATGTACTGTTGATGCATTTGGGCATGCCTCTTGGTTCTAGCATTCCTTGTAAATGACTGTTGTCATGAGGTTACTGAAGTTGGGCAATGATGCAACAGTGTCATGTTACCACAAAACAAGTCCATCATTCCAATAGCAGGAAGTGCCTCAGATGAGAATTGAGGTAGATTGACAGAGTTGTGTGGGGAAACTTATTGTATATGTCTTATATCCAGCGTTCCTACTTCTTCATTTCCTTATTTTTTAAATTGTGTGAGTATTTTGCCATGAACTGTAAGAAAATATGAAGAATTAGGCCCAGAATTATTATTATGCTATTCATAACAAATATACACAATCATCTCCCACAAGGCTTTTAAAAATTATGGGCCTGATCCTGGTGTCACAAGGCTCTCGTTGCACTGACTTCTTGAGTTACTCCTGATTCGTACCAATGTGAGATTAAAATCTGACCCACTGGGTAGAAGATAGCTATAATCCATCAGTACTCTAACAGAACAGTGTCAGCCACGTGGGAGGCACACATTGTTCACCTCCTAACATACCTCTTAATTTGAGAGCCCTAAGGATAGACAGATTTTCTGTGTGTACCTCAGTTTTTCCCATTTGTTGCATTGCTACTCACTAGAGGCAAAAGGTTTAACGCTGCTCCTGGAACAGCACAGGAGACAGGTGCTTGTGTGTCTCATCTCCCTGTCTGGGTAGAATAAATAAGAGTCCTTAAGGAACTGGGTGCAAATGACCCAGATCAACAAGGGGTCCAAGAGAGACTGTGGAAACTTCTGCCTGTGGGGATTGGGAACTCAGCATGGACCTGCCTGGAGAACAACCTGCCTGAGCTGTAACCAGGAGACAATAAAGAGCTTTTGGAAGAAGCTTTATGGGTCTGACTAAGGAAGTCAGAGAGGGAGAGAACCTGAAAATGGAGTTCACTACAGTTTGGCTGGTGAATTGCTCTGAGTCGACCAGAATGGATTATTTTTTAATTGTTGTTTCTCTGTCCTTACCTAAGGACTTCCAGTGCTGTGTTCCTAATGACTAATAAATTCTACTCTTTTGAAAATGTTGTCTGGGGTGTCACTGCAAATACTGGCTGGGATGCATGAGTCCCTGAAGAGAGTATAAGTTTCTACCAGAAGTTTGTCTCAGTTGGACTTGCTGAGCAGAGCTCACTATGTGAAGCAGGGATGCTGGATTCCAGTAGCCCTGTCTAGAAGGCAGAGAGGCTGTGTGGCCTACTGTTAAGGAAGAGTGAGGCCTCTTGGAGGTCTGGCACACTGAAGGAGTCAGAGAGACTGTTTAAAAGCTGGGGGGTAGCATAGATCCGATGGCTCTGTGAGGACACCTAGTACAGTGGAACCTCAGTTATCTCAACTCCAATTAACTAAAACTCTGATCTCCAAAAGTTGGAAAAGTCCCTTGAGGTTTGGCTTCAGTCCTTAAAGCTTAAGGGACTGATACTTATCAGTAAATTATATCCATTGAGGCCCCTTTACATTGCCAGATTTCTACTGAAAACAATGGAAGTTAAGAGCCTAAATACCTTTTAGGATCTGAGCCTCAGTAAAAGCCATTACACCATTAAACCTGCAAAGTTTATAAGCATCACAGGGGAGAGGCTTTTTACTGCATAAACTGCAAGATCCTAGACCAATAACACATTTTATCCTTGAACCCTGTTACATTCAAATGTTCAACATATTGTAAATGAAGTGATTCATAGCAAAGAAATTATGCTTTAGGCATATCAACCTATCAGTTCTTCAGAATACTGTAAAGAAATGCCTGTGGTAGCCGCCACATTCTCCTAATGAGGAGTTACCAATCTGCATTTCTGTGCATCTTATGGGACATACACCAGCCAGTGACTCTAACCAAAGGTGGTACATAAATAGTAATAGGTCCTTCTGGCAGATGGGTGCCATGAACTAAAATCTATTATTTTAAGAGCTGTAAAACTTGCACAGACTTTGTATTATGAGGTGGCTTTCTTTGTATTAAATTGCTTTGGACAAAGATTAATACATTAAATATACAGTCTGGACCAAATTCTTAGAAGATGTAAATGGGCATAACTATTGAAGTCAGTAGAGCTATGGTGATTTACACCAGCTGAGCATGTATAGCCTTAAGTAGTGTTTCACTTAATGTGAAATGGAAATTGGACTTCGTTCATTTAAAAATATTTTGATAAATGAATTGCGGAGTTGTGTAGTTTGACATACTGCTCCTAGCAACTCTGTATCCTCTTAGGAATTCCTATGTTACTTTCTACATGATTTTTCTCTGTGAATAGTGTCATTTCCGACACTATGCTCTTGTCTATACTTTGGAAGATCAGATCTATAATTCTCTACTGTTGGTAGCAATGGTGGAAGCCATAGTGTAGAAAAAGCACATGCATTTTTACCACAGTACTTCATCTTGCCTTGATTTAGTTTTCATGATATGGCACTGAAAATGCCTGTCTAACCTACTGTTTATATCATTGTCACCCCCAGTGGAGCTGCACTGTTGGAGAATTGGAGATCCAAATTTTCCTAGTGTAGACGTGATGGTTACTTTGCCCACCTTTCCTCTCCATGTATGTACATGTAAGCCTAACAATTTAGCAAACCATTTCACACTAGTCACCTGTATAAAACCCATCAAAATAAAAGGTGTGGAACTGTAGGACACTGTTGAAGCAAGGATGGTCCAGTGGTTATGAAACTAGCCTAGGACGTGGGGATCCAGGTTCCATTCTCTGTTCTGCCACAGACTTTCTGTATGACCCTGGGCAAGTTGCTTAGACTCCGTGTCTCAGCTTTCTATCTATAAAATGGGGATAATAGTAGAGTTGGGTAAAATTTTTCACCCAAAACTTTTTTTGGAGAAAAATGCAGATTCAGTGACACTGAAAATTTTTGGGAATTCATGTCAATTTCATCAAAATGTTTCAGTTGGGGGAAAAAAGTCAGTTTTTTCTTTTGACATTTTCACAATGAAGGGTTTTAATTTTTTTTTTTTCTTTTTTTGTTCAAAACAACTTTGTTTCAAACTTTCTTTAAATTTTCTTTAAAATATTTTAAAATGATTGAAATCAAAGCAGGGTTTTGATCTTTAAAACAAAACATTTCATTTGACAGTAAACATTATTTATATATATAATATTTTTTTTCCAGTTTGCTGGAAATGTTGAAAAATTTCATTGTTGGTTTGATCAAAAATCCCCCTTCCCCCCCTAGAATTGCCAGTGAATTGAAAAATCCATTCTTCACACAGCTCTAGATAACAGCACTTCCTATCTCACAAAGCTACTGTGAGCATAAATACAATCAAGACTGCAAGATGCTCTGATATTAAGGTAATGGGGACCCTATAAGTACTGTAGCTAGACAGGTCAAGTGATTCCTGACATCTCAAGGAATACTCTGCTGGCCAGACTCAAGCTGAAGCATGGTGCACCTGATTTTGAGAGCTTCTGAGTCCTGGCAAATGTTTCATTGGGAGCTGCAGATGCTCAGAACTTCTCAGGAGCAGACTATTGTTGATATAAGAGCTTGCTGTTTCCTGGAGAAAACATAATTTTGTTCATAGTTAAATTGGTGTTACCTTTATTTCCTCAGATTATACTCTGACTCTTCCTGCCTGGCTGCTTCTTATTACATGATCACATAACACTAGGCAACGTGACAACTACCAAATGTGGCATTCAATTCATAAATATATGTTAATCAAGTGGAGGCATGGGAACGTTGTATATCCTGGGTGATGCGGAAGAGATGAATAAATTGATTTGGTACAAAGTGATGCATTCCCTAAATGCCTACTGGGAAAAGCTAAATTAAATGAGTTAATGAAGATGGCAGGTTTCATTTATAAAGGCAGACAGCTAAGTATGTGAAAAAATCAAATGAAGAATTCTCTCTTACACTTTCTTAACTTGGAAGGGGTCCATTTTCAACTTCAACCCAGAACCTTCTGGATTTCAAAAATAACCGCTCTGCAAAGAGAGCTAATCCATAATCTGTAGGAACAATCACTACTACTAGCACCATTTTTAAGTTCCACAGCTCAAAAATGCCTTCCCTTGTCTGATTAACTTAACAGTCCCTCACAATAGACATTTTCCAAAATTCATATATTTCTGCCACATGGCACCATTTATACAGCGAAAAATCTTTTACAAAGAGCAGTTGAAAGCTGTCTGACTGTTACAGACTCTGTTATGCAGGAGATTAGAATACCCTTCTGGCCTTAAATCAGTGAATCCATGATTAAGTAGCCCCTAAAAATGGTTGACTGACTGATTTGAAGCTGGAGAGGGAAAGTGCTTCACACTTTGAGAGAGGAGGGCAGTTACAGGATGAAAAATAGGTGCAAATGCATGTATGAGGGAGGGAGATTGACAATGGGAACAAGAATTTCCCCAAGGGTTTTTGCACACTGTCAGCTGAGACATGTGATTCCAATTCAGCACATCTGTAGTCACTGGACCAGCTCAGCAAGACTGGGTGGATCCTGAATTTGAACATTCCAGTGTTGGGTACAGTTGATTGGCAGGATGTTATAACTACAATTTCCTCCTCCCAAAATGCTTTGTTATAGGCACTGCAGGATGCTCTGTATTTCAGAATCTACCCAAACGCTTGTCCTTGTACAACTGATAAGGCACAGTGCCAAGCATTCATCAGTAAAGCACAGTACAATTCAGTGCACTGTCACACATGGTGACTCTCTTCTGCACCTGTGTAAGCATTTGTCTCAGACAAGCAGTCTGAATGAGGCACAATAGATAACCTTCTCAGTCAGGCAGTTGGTGGCTGGTTATAGCTCCAGTGACATGCAGTGCTACAGTCAGCTACTGCTTCTGTACCCGCTTCAAAAATGAGAGGGGAGAGAGAAGGAAGAAAAGAGTGTGACGGGGTGCATGAGTACCACTTGGCCCATAATACGCAAGGGGTTAACTCCATCCCTTTCCTGGCACAAGTGTGTATAGGAAAGGGCTGTGTAGGGATGCTGGCTGTTTCTCCAACCCAGGGAGGACTAACACTATACCAAAGGCCCTTTCAGGCTAGTTCAAGGCATTGTGCATGAATACAAACAAAATCTTCCAAGTAACACAAGACCAAGTTATTCCTTGACTAGCACAGGCTGCAGGGGCCTCTCACTTTGCACTTTCTGTGTTCCAGGGCCAGTCTCAGGAGCCAACCTCTCTCCAGCAGCTCTCCCTTCCACTGAGAGCCCTATAAAGGGCAGAGAGCAAACTTGACCCCTTCCCAGCTAGGTCTCATAAATCCCCCAATACCTGTTCTTAAAGGGGCCCTGCCTCTGAACAGGGCTGGCTGCCCTCCCCCCAGACCAGGCTGCTGGAGGGACAAGTGAGAGAATGCCTGTGGGAAGATATCTGTCTACACCTGGGGCCTGAGTGAAACCTTCCTCAACCCCAGCATGGGCCATCTTCTCTTGTGTGTGTTTTTACTTATGGTATCTTTATGCTCGTTTTGCTCCCACTAAAAAATCCTGTTGGTTGCTGTATTATTTCTGCTAAGTCAGAGAGATAGTAGGGAGTGGCTGAACCTTGCTGGTGGTTTTGTTGTAAGGGGTTTAGGAACTGGGCCTTACAACAGTTTTCACAAATAGATACATCTAACTTATGATGATTCCCAAAGAAATCTGACTCCTCCCTCCCAGCTAACTGAGCTGTTTGGCTAGGTGATTCCGGATTCCCTGCCACCATGGCCACACATAATAAGCAGAATTGGGCTTGTTTTTTCCAAAAAGTCGCTTTAATCTTTTGAGAGCCGAGGGTTGTGGGTTTAGGAGCTTGTTTTATTTCTTTGGGCTTTTCTTTGGGCTTTTTTAATAATAGGTGAGGGAGGGTCCCTTACTTCTGCGCTGCTGCTGGCGGCAGTGCTGCCTTCAGAGCTGGGCGCCCAGCCAGCAGCCACCACTCTCCGGCCACCCAGCCAGTGCTTAATTTGTGCTGGGGCTTACCGGGGCTGAACCCCAGCACCGCTTTCATTACAAATTAAGCACTGTCCTGACTCTCCTCTCTCTGAAATGGATTGGGGTTATTTTGAAAGACAGTGCTGCTATTTTTTTTTTTTTTTTTTTTCCCTCTTGTGAGACTTGGCAAAAACCTCATGCCACTTCCCAATTCTGGAATGTGACTTTCAGGGAACAGTGCTGACTAAGACACTATCACTGACGTGGTAGAGTTTCTCTCTCCATCCTTTTTGTTTCCCTAGTTTTTTTTTCTTCTTGTTTTCCATCCACCTTTTTCTTTCTTCTCCTGTTTTCTCCTTTCCCTGTTGTTTTCCAGCCCCCTTTGACACTCCTCCAGTTCCTCTCCTGTCTTGTCCTGCCTTGTGCTTTGATATGGTGAAACTCAGTGCCTCCTGCAATGAAGGAGGAAGCTGCTTCTGAACTCCAGGCAATGCAGCTTCTCTCTGATGCACAAGAAGTACTCGGCTATTTTAACAGAGCATGTTCATGCAACAGCAGAACAGGCAGGCAGTCCACTGAGCACTACATTTTGTGGGGTGGGTCAAATTTTCCCTTCATTTATGTGCCAGTGCTTATGGGTAACAACTTAAAATAAGGCGAGAGAATGTGAATTTTTAACTCCACATCTCCTAAATTATACCTTGTTTCATTTACATTATTAGTTGTTACTGAATCTGATGTATGCATTTCACTCTGAAAAGAGAGTTAACTGTGTCTCTTCTGATTACACAATAGCTGCATTACAGGCCCTCAAGAGAAAAAAGAGGTATGAGAAACAGTTGAGCCAAATTGATGGGACGCTCTCCACCATTGAGTTCCAGCGGGAAGCATTGGAAAATTCCCACACCAACACAGAAGTGTTCAAGAACATGGGCTATGCTGCACAAGCAATGAAAAAGGTGCATGACAATATGTAAGTGCATTCTGTTCACTTGCACAGTAAGGGCTTCAGTGCTGTAAAGCTCACCTTCTGACTGTATGGATTAAATGTTTTAATTTCACTGTGACACTTGGTTCTGATTTTGTTTTTGTCCCATCCATTTTAATGTTGGGGAGCACTCCCAATAGTGTAATGTTTATTTGGAAGAAAAAAAGCTCCTTTCAGCAGCAAATCTGAAAGGTTGCCCTACTGTCCTGTGAGGTGCACAGGGATGTTGTTGTTGTTAGGCCTGAACTGCATTTGGGGATTCAGAGAGTAACAGAAGAATAGCACTTAGAGGATAAATGTGGACTTGTCTCTCTAAATGGCTGTGTAATTCAGATTTTTAAAGGTGTCCTAATTTGACCCCAATTCAATAAGCTTTAAGCACATGAGTAGTTCTGCTAAAGTAAAGTCAGTTCTATTCAATATGGGTTCTTATACTTCCATTCACCCCCCATCACAGTAGTGCATTAAGGGATGGGACTAACACCTGCCATGTCTGAGTTGTCAGCTTCTCACATACTTAAAGATACAGATGTGCTTAAATACCCTGCTGAATTGGCACCTTAATTTGGAGACTTTCTGTATTCAGAGCTTTTATTAATAAAGGGCCAAAACCTTTTCCAAGTCCTAAGGCAGACGTGGTCTAAGAATGTGTATTTTAAAGACAGTTTAAATACTATTTCTCTAGGGACCTTGACAAAATTGATTCTTTGATGGACGATATCACTGAACAGCAAGCGGTTGCCCAGGAGATCTCAGAAGCTATTTCAAGCCGAGCTGGGTTTGGTGATGAGTTTGATGAGGTTAGTATTGCAATAAAGTCAAGGGTAAAAGATGTACCTGCCTCACTGTGGTTATTGTATTGTACAATGACTTGTTTTAAGCCTTTTTACCGTGCAAGTTGTGACTGTAAAATAGCTTGGATACATTTAATCATATTTGTAAAATGTATTTAGATCTTTTTAAAAGAAGTTTTGATCCCACAAACTCGCTCTGCATATTCTTACCCTGTACATATGGACATAATTGAAATGTGTGATTTGCAGTGCTCCAAATAGACACACACTTGACTAGGTGTATATCTGGAGCGCTGCATGTCAGCATTTGTAGGGAACATTGCACTGTTTGTTTGCAACTGTAAACGCTCAAGGCCAGACTTTTAAAGATAGTTAGGTGCCTAAGATGCAGATGCACACCTAGTAGGATTTTCAAAAGCACCGAAGCAGGTTATGCACCTAACTTTCTAATTGACTCCAATGGGAGTTAGGCACATAACCTGCACAGATGCTTTTGAAAATCCCAATAGGCACCTATCTACATCTTTAGGCACCTAAATACCTTTTGAAAATCTAGCCCTTAGGGCTTTATCCAATGCCTGTTGAAGTCAATGGGAAGCCTCCTGTTCACTTTGGATGCTTAGCCAGGCTCTTAATTATTGAAAATTTGGTTTAGAAAATGTGAAAAATGCTAATCCCCAAGGACCCAAGGGTCTGATTCTGCAACGTGATAAGCATCAACTCCCATTGAAATCAGTGGAAGGCAGCAACTGGTTCTTGAAAGCACTCAGCACCTCTTGGAAGTGGGCTCAAAGTCCATGCAAGTTTGAAGATTTTTACATATTGATTTTTAAATAAGATTTTTGAAATGATGAGTGCTAAGAATTGTTTAAACAGTGTCCAAAGTGGTTAAAATAATCATCTTTTCCACTCCAACTGACTGTGTTCCAGTCCTACACATGGATATTTTTCAAACATTTTAATGTCGGGGAAAAATACTCTTCCTTTGTGTTTGACATTTTCCCAGTTCCTCAATATTTAACCTTTTGGTGACTTGTTAAAGAACAATAGATTTTTTTTTATTTTGTTTTGTTTGTTTTTCCCATTGACTTCTAAGTGAAGAGACAGAAAATGTAAACTGCCTTCTTTAGAAGCCTTTAAACCAACACTTGACGTCTTTCTAAAAGATCTGCTGTAGCTCAAACAGACATTATGGTCTTGATGCAGAAATTACCAGGAGAGATTCTGTGGCCTGCACTATGCAGGAGGTCAGATTAGATGATGATCATCCTCCTTTCTGGCCTTCATTCAAGCCAGTTGGGAATTTTTTGGACAAAACATGCATCTGTCAAAACATCCATTTGCCAAAACTTTTCACAGAAGAAGGATCAGTTTCAACAAATTTCCTGTTTCTAAAAAAATGTTTAGAAAAAAGTTTCCAAATTGTCAATACATCCTGTTTGGACATTTTTTAAATGAAAAGTCCCCCCGCCCCTTTTTGTTTCTTGTTTCAAATGACTTTTCATTTGTAAATTTAAGCTAATTTGTATTAAAATATATATATAAAATTTAATATATATATATTTTAAAAGAAGTTGAAATTTGAAATGAAACTTTTCAGTGGCCCCAACCTGATTGGGAGCAGAGCGGGGAGGTTCAGTTCATGAAAATTTTTGAGATTTTGAGTTTCTTTCCCAATTTAGGATTGGAAAATTTTTAGAAATCTCAAAAAAGTTGTCTCAGGAAGGGAAAACCACTTCTCACCCAGCTCTACTCTCTGAACCCGTGGAAGGTCTTTCTGGGCAAGAGCTATTATTTCTAGCTTCCACTTTGGTGATGAGCATGCCATAAGCACCTAGAAAGAACTATTAGAACTATTCAAAGCCTATTTTAAAACACTTTTTAAAATTATGATGAATGCATTATATCCAGCTGCCTTTCTCTGAGATGCTCCTTCTGAGGAGTGTGTCTTTGGCTGCTTAAAAGTAAAGATTTTAAGGCTTTTTTATTTTTAGTATTCCAAAAGCAGATTTGAACACCAGTCCAGATCAGCTTCTGTATTTAAAAAACCAAACCTGGTGCATGTTTTAAGAGTGGCTAACAGAAGTTAGGAGGACAACCAGGATTTTAATATTGCCTTGGGACACTGGAAAATCATGCAGTTGGTCTGGCAGCACATTTCACTTGACAGAAATAAGCATTGCAGAAGGAACATCTCAAAGATAGGCAGCTGGATATAATGTATTCGTCTTTAAAATGGGAGGTGAGGAATCACTTGTCAAAATGGAAATCCACTTAAGTATAGGCTCCAGATTTGGAACAAATCTCTTGAAGGGTAAGTTTTTTGGACTTTGGCAAAACACAACTAGTAGCAACCTAGCACCTATCTTCTTAATTTTCCTTCTGATATTCTTGCCTTGCTGTTAACTTTCCTTGCCCTTCTTCTAATTTTCAAACAAGACTCGTTGCATAGCACAGATTTCCATTTAGTTAGAATCACATTTTGTTTTTTGAGGGAAGATATAACTTAATACATGGAATAAAAGTTTTAAATAAGAGATTTTGTGGAATCCAAAACTTAAAGTGGCAGTTTTGCAAAACCCAAAACAACAATGGGCTTTCCTATCCTCTGTTAAATTAAAACTGTTAGTTCGGTGGCATCAGGTGAGGTATTTCTAGTAGAGAGAGGTAAGTATTAATGCTGTTATACAAGGCACTAGTAAGACCTCACTGGAATACTGTGTAGAGTTCTGGTCACCCATGTATAAGAAAGATGAATTCAAACTATGTAACATGTGTAGAGAAGAACTACTAGGATGATCAGGGGAATGGAGAACCTATTTTAGGAGAGGAGACTCTGGGTATGTCTACACTGCAAAAAAAAAAAAAAAAAAAAAAAAAAATCCCAACCAACCCTGCGGCAGAGAGTCTCAGAACCCGGATTACCTGACTTGGGTTTGTGCTGTGGGGCTAAAAACAGAAGCATAGACATCTCTGCTCAGATTCAAAACCTGGGCTGCAGCCCGAGTGGGAGCATCTACACTGCTATTTTTAGGCACTGCAAGCCTTAGCCAGTTGACCCAGACTCTGAGACTCGTTGTATTTTGTGTTTGTTTTTTTCAGTATAGACATACCCTAGAAAAGCATATCTTCTTTAGCCTAGCAAAACAACGGCTGAGATTGTTCTCTGTAAATACATCAGGGGATAAACTCCAGGAGGGCGAAGAGCTGCGTAAGCTAAAGGACAGTGTTGGCACAAGAATCAATGGATATAAACTGGCCATGAATAAACTTGAATAAGTTTATGAATAAACTTGGAAATTAGATGGTTTCTACCCATCAGAGGAGTGAGGTTCTGGAATAGCTGTCCAATAGGAGTAGTGGGAGCCAACAGCCTATCTGGTTTTAAGACAGCACTTGATATGTTTATGAATTGGATTATACGACAGAGCTACCTGATATAGCCAGGGACTAGACATGATGACCCAAGGGGTTCCTTCCTGTCTTGTGTTCCTAATGGTACTTTGATTAGTGAGTGTGGTTTGGGATGCCCTTGATCTTAACTGAACCCATTGCTTGAAACATAAACATGATGTCTTGCTTGCATTCAGGATGAGTTGATGGCAGAATTGGAGGAATTGGAGCAAGAAGAACTGAATAAGAAAATGACAGATGTCAGATTGCCAAGTGTCCCATCCACATCGCTGCCTTCCCGCCCTGGTAAGTTACCTATGATTAAGCCACATCCTGAGTGAGAAGGGGGAGAGAGTGAAAGCTCAAATGAAGCATTTAACTTAGCTTTAACTTTTAATGTAGACATTTTTCCCATTTGTTGTGCTTGCTCACGTAAAGTAATGGAGGGGTTTAGTATGGTTTGGTTCATATAGGACCAAACTCTCTGCAGGTGTAAATAGGTGCATGTCCATTGGCATTTATTTGGCTTTCAGCATATGTGGTTGTATTTTTCCAATGAATCCTATAGGTAGGTGACCCAGAAACACAAAGTAATTTTTTCCCCCATTTTGGCAATACAGCCATTTGTTTCTTTGGAAATAGGAGGCTGACCTGGATTCAGAACGTTTCAGTAACACAGCTCCTTCTCCTTAGCCTGACAATGGATTGAAAATTGCCACTGGTGTTGCATTTACCAGTGAAGGAGATGAAAGCTAATATAAATTTAGAGAAGTATTTTCAGTTCCTTTCCTTGTGGGCTATGCTCACTCACTGAACAATCTCATTTTGAAATTAAGCAGTTGCTAATAACTAGGCACACAGCCCTTCTTTTTCTATAGTCCTAAACCATTCATTCGGAGTTAACTTTTATCCCCTGAGTTTTCACTTTGTTCATATTCTCCAGCTGAGAACTACCTTGCACTGAACTAGAACCAGAGTATACAAATCTAGTCCAAAGGAGTTACAGTGACGCACAGCCTGCTGTTGGCTTATTGTTCTGGTAAAAGGCAGGTATAGCATGACTGCCTGATTTGCCTCAATCTTAGCCCTGGTGTCCTATTCAGTATGTTTCAGCTGGCAACATTAAGACTCACGGGAAGAAAGCAAGAAGTTCACACCGTGGCAAAGGTCTCGTCTGCCTACATAAATTGCACTAGCTTAACTACTATCTGTTTAAAAATCAGTGTAGTAAATCCAGTGCAACTCTCCTATGGGGACACTTATTTCAGTTCAAAATCGACTTATATGAGTTTAGCTTATGTCAGTCAAACCAAGCTAACCTGATAAATCATGTTTAAATCAAATGTTGCGCATCCATACAGGAGTTAACACCAGTTTAGCTAAATTAGGCTATTAATAATAATAATAGTAACCCCTAATTGTTATGTAGTACTTTTCTTCAGCGTATCTCAGAAGGAGAGACAAAGGAGGAAGGATCATTAATCCCATTTTACAGATGGGGAAACTGAGGTACAGAGGTGACATGATATATCCAAGGTCACCCAGCTGATCGGTGGCAGTTAGGAATAGATTCTTGGGTCTTCTAAGTCCCAATATAGTGCTCTAGCCACATCATCCCTTTAGCTAATTTGGTGCAACTCTGTGGGTTGACCCGGCTAAGAGTTGCATGCAGCACTGACATAGCAATGCAGCGCAGCAGAGGAGCACTGTTTGATTATGTTCTCCATCAGAGGGGAGATCTGTCATGACTGTCCCAGTGAGGTTTACAGAACACATCACTTTTCAAAGTGGGCTGTCCAAGTTCCCCTGCAGTAACAGTGTTTAGGACTCAATATACGTCCAGCTGAAGTCAGGGAGCTGAATCAGACGCTTGATTTCCAGGGCTGTATGTGAGCTACTGGTGAGAATATAATGGCTGGGCATTTTAGTCTGCTTAGTCACTGCATTACCATATTTAGCTCACTGTTTGGTAAATTGCTGAGAGACACATCTAGGCTGACTAGTATTACACAAATCCTGCTGCCAGTGAATAAAATGGCTCTGTTACCTTAGTGACTGATTATTGTTAATCTCTCACTATAGCATCCTCCAGGAAGAAAGTGGAAGATGATGACGATATGAAGCAGCTGGCGGCTTGGGCTTCATAACATCAGACTGCAGCGTTTTAGAAGAACGGGTTTCTTGAAATATAGATTTAAAGAGTTGCAATAATATTTTATATACTTAACAAGTCAGACCCCATTTGTTTTTACTTTTTTAGGGCCAAATTACCTTTTAAAAAAAATGACTTAACGTCAATACTATTTAAAAATGTTTTTAAAAAAGAAGATATTTTCAGGATTTGGCCAGCGTCGTGTTATTTTTCCAGTGAAGAATTCAGAAGGAATTTTTATTAAAAAGCTTTTACGGGGTAAGAGTCTTACTACACAGTATTTTTGTGAAATGCTAAGATCCTGTGTACACACATGACTGAATTCGCTGCTGGAGTGAATGTGTGAAATGTATTGAAGTCATTGAGGCTTACAAGCAGTGGTCAGTTTGGCTCAGAGTATTTGAAAGCCACTGGAACAGCTTCCGTAAACTGTTCTGAGCACACGGACCTAGTGGGGGCTCCGTATGGGCACAGAGATCAGCCCACCCAGAGCATCTTGCAGTATCAGGGTCCCGGATTGTAAACTCTTGGGGGCAGAATCCTGTCTAGAAGGCTTTGGTTTGTTTTTTTTTTTTGTCTGTAAAGCACTCTATACACCTATGTAATCAGTTGTAATCAAGGTTTAAAATCAGTTCATGCTCATTCAGTGAAAATAGTTTGGCTCTCAAGTGTGACTGGGGAAAACCAGAGTGTAGAATTAGTTTTAATCTAGGTCCCTGCCAGTTTAAAACTGATTCAGCTAACACTGTTAAAGTCCCAGAGGAGATGTGGCCTAACTACTACTTATGTGGCCTCCCAACTTAACTTTTCCAGGATGAGTCTAAACTTCATATTACAGATTTTTTAAAAGAAGCACTACTGGGACTTGTAATTCTATGATTTCTGAATAGAATTGGTTTCCAAACATTCAGTTCTTGTTCTGAGACCTGAATAGAAATTGTATTGAATTGTTAATATTTTAAATTTCTTTTAACTTTAAATCTGTTCTTAAACTGTGGGTGATTTATCTGTGGTGTTAATGTACAGTATTGCACAGTTGATTATTTTTAGTCTAAGGGGACAACTGTCATTTTGAGTGCTGAAGTACTGTATACGCAGAGAAATCCAAACGAGCAAAATTAAACCTGCTTCTCTGTTGAAGTGAATTTTGATGTTAAATGAGACATTCTGACTTGTTAACTCACTGCCATGTGCAGTGAAATAGTGAAACACTTACACTGTGGGGTTTTCTAGGGTATTGGAAATCAGAGTAGTACTGATCTTGTTTTAAAAATGATAATACAAGTTGGTTGATAATCGGGCCAGCCGGGAAACTGGGTGACTGGGATTCTTTATCCTTGTAGCAGCAGAAAATAAACCACTTAAGATTCTGGGCCGAGCATTTGGCCTCACACCAGCAAATGACTTCAGTCAACATTTTCATCTACTTAATGTTAAACACACGTTTATGTGCGTTACTGGATAAAGGCCAGAGTACTCAAATCTTGCTGGATTGAGCCCTGTAAATGAAATGGATTCTGAAATTACAAATGGGACAGGCTGGATTCTCCTCTTTCTTATGATAGTACAGAACTATTATAATTTCATACACTTCACTGGAGTTATTTCTGATCTATGCTGTCTTGTCAGTTGTTGGCTGAGTGTGTGTTCTCCCAGTGTGTATGCTGTCCCAGCTGTGCGCAGGTAACCGAGACCCCAAACCATGATTGGATTATCCAATAAGACCAGAGATCCATTTCAGTAATAAAGGCGTTAGGCCAGGTTTATTGTAGACAAAGCACAGTCCTAGTATCCTGCAGACTCTGCAGAACCACTAACACATGTATGCTTGTTAAAATGGACCAGCTCAATAAACAGCAGGACCTTCCGTTTCCACCACAGCTGGACCAAGATACTTTCTGTGAGACCCTCTTTTATACATTGATACAAGTTGCATATTCCCCTCTAACATGTAGTTGCCACCTCCTGATGTGGCAAGGTACTACCCTTTGACATGGTAAGATACCACCATTACCTTGTACTGAATGGTTCGGTCAAAACATCTCTATTTATTGTATCAACAAGACATTTCTATCCATTATAATGTCATTTGGAGACGTCCGTAGGCCCTTGTTATCTGTGGGGTATTAGGATGTCCTGGTACCTTTCTAAAATGGCCTATCACTTCTTTGGGATGTGTGTTTGTTACACCAGCTCTGTTCTTGCCAGTTACTGTAAGCCTGCCAGCATTCACAGCATGACTTCTGCTAATTTTGATTTATAATAGCAGGGCTTGACCATTACTTTACCTCAGGCTTCAAGTCTTATATCTGGTCTGTTATACTAGGCCTCATGTCCCAGGCTCTCACTTTCTAGTACATGCTGCTATGAATGGAGAATCAGATGCTGTGTATTATAATGGCTGAGCAGCTAAGTGACCTGTTAGAGAAAACCTGGTGCATGTACAACTCTGTTCCAGAGTTAGGAAGCACCAGAAAGAATCTTTCTTTCTGGAGCAAGAGAAAGAAAGCTGGAACTTTGCAGGTCTCTGTTTTAAAACACAGTATTTTAAATTTAAAAGACTGTTTTAAAATACACTATGGAAACAAATACAGTAACACAACAGACAAAGTGTCATTCAATTATATTGCATTTAAAAAGTCAAGACAAGATACTGCTAGGACTAGGGGGTTTATTAAGTAACTAATCTTCTGAGTTACCCAAAATCTGTTTTCTAATGCCTTTGGCAAGAATCACATTTTCAAGGTTAAGCAAGCTCATGTATGTCAATGTGCATGATTAATGGACAAATCAGATAACAGCAATGGAGTAGGTAGGCATAACTGGCCATGTGTTTACACAAACATCTGATCTCTGCACATATCTGGCATTTCTGTACATAAGTTAGGCAGTGCCAATAAGTTCACATGCTTAGTTTGGAAAGACTAGCCCATAACATCTATTTTTTGTCACGTTAGTAGTTTTCCAATACTTAACATATTCCAAGTGCTTAACTAACACTAACTAAACGCAATGTACATTTTATTGTACTTTTAGAAGTAACCAAAGATTTGTATTGCTATTATTTAATTTCTCTTAGATGTACACAATCCCTGAACTCTCCATCCAGTTTTTATACAACACTCATTTCTATGGTATCTGAGCCTCTTAGAGGTGTAAATATCACAAGCCTAATTGTATGCACTCCAAATATTTTCTTAAATTAATTTCAATCTCAGCATGTTGCAACTAACATCTTTGTATCATTTGTTCACTCAGTTAGTTGCGAGGTGCTGGGAATGAAATTGGTTTAATTTAATAAGATAAGTGGGAGGCTAAAGGTTCCAGAGAAATTTTTTTATTAGAAAAAATACATCAACAGCCTTGAAAGCAACAAACTATCAATACTATTATTGCCTTTCCTTATTTGAAATCCAAGAAAAAACCTAGGATCTGCTCTCTGTGCAGTGGGGAGGGAAGTATCATTTGAAAACCCCATGAAGTCAAATGGGAGTCACAAGGATCCCTAACTCAGTACTATTTCCTGACCAGATTAAATGGTACATATTTTAGATGGGCTCTAAATCTTCAGAGGGTATTAAAAAACTCCCTGTGTTGTTATGACTAAGTTAAATCTAACCAAAGGAACATTTTGGCATGAGATCATCAATTTAATTAATAGTGAACTTATCTAGGTCAGCCAGGATTTATTAGATGTGGAGTTGGATTGTCTAAAATGACTGACATTCTTTGAATTTGCAACACCTCAGTCATCATAAAGCTGCAAAGCAGGCTGGTCTTGTTAGCTGCACCAAAATCAGGGCTCTATAGTATTTGGAAGGAAAGGAGTTTGGTGGCCTATAGGTGGAGCTCTGTATTCAACATAGAACAGTAACAGACTGCTGGACTGAAATCTGCATAGCAGGCTTCTGCTTTCAGATAGAACTTTGTTGCAATCTCACTAATTGATCATCTGGCAAAGAAAAGGGAATGTAAATTTTAAAGGGAAGAGAGAGGTTTTCTGGTTCAGAGCTCAAATTCTCCTGTAGTTACTGACCTGTTTTGCCTCCATATTCCTGCTTGGTTCCCATTCTGCATGTTTAATGTGTGCAGAGAGGAGACCCAGTCATGCAAATGTTTGCTGGGGTGCCTTCCTGAAAGCATTTGAGGACTGGCCAAACTTCGATGAACTGAATCCTAGACTTTTAGAGTGAAAATTTTTAAAAGTGCCTACGTGACTTGAGAGCCTAAGAGGCTAAGTCACTTTGTGCCTTTGAAATGGTTACACTTAGCTTTTTTTTCCCCAGCCCCAACTTTAATTAGAGCTGGGTAAGTGGTTTATTGAATTACTGAGTGGTAATTTTAATTTGCTTGAAAAAGAATAATCTGTCACAATTCAGAATCCCTATGGTATCCTTAAAATAAATAAATAAATAAATCCTCCCTCAAACATATTACAGCCCCAGAATCTCCTTGTAAAGGATGTAAAATGTTCTCCATGAATGACAAGAGTGGTCAGACAGGAGCAGGCTTTATTGGATCTATACTGTGCATGGCAGCTATATAATAGAAGAGTCAGATACAAAACAATACTTAACACTTCACATCTGTCATACCCAGGATAGAAGGAGGTAAGACCTGTATCCCCCTGGTTGAGAGACAGAAAGATAGGTGACTTGATTTGCTGAGGACTACAAATGGTGGTGGTGATAGATCTTAAGATTTTATGTTGAAATGTTTTTTCTCTGATCCTCTGCACTATCTACTAACCTGCACAGCTTCTCTTAGCTCTCTGTGCAGCTTTCTTAAACATCAGAGCCAAAATTAAATGCCAGCCAAGATTAAAGCAGTGTGTAAGCTTGAAGGCATCTCTCTCACCAGCAGACGTTGGTCCAGTAAAAGTTGTCACCACACCCACTTGGTCTTCTAGTGTTCTGGGAACAACACCATTTACAGTCCAGATTAAGTCACAATGATCCACTGGTTCTTATTTTGCTTCAGTTCACTGCTGCTCAGACAAAGTACCTGCAAGAAATTGTGGATGTGAGTGGAATAGATTCAATGGATTGGGTTACCGCTGACCTACATGTGGGCTGCGAAGTAAAGGAAAATAGCTTCAAATGTTAACAGCTGAACATGGGCGGCAGTGATCGTCTCTTACTTCTGCGGGTGCCACCTGATTTAAATATTAGGCTCCCAATGGTTTCAAAGCTTTGTCAGCAAAATAATTCTAATTTGCATTCGTTCAGGGTTCCTCTGACCTAGAAAAATCAACCATGCCTCTAGAAACTCCAGAAGGGATGGGGTCTAGCAACATGAACTTGGTTGTGCTGCACTTCCTATATGTGCTATGATACACTTTTAATAACACACTATTATTTACATTTTACAAAAGAAACGTCACTAGAAAATACTGCAGGGCAGATCCTTGTCAGTGGAGCCATATGGATTCATGTGATCTGAGGATCTGGCTCACAGCACGTGCTATGTAGCCTACCCAAACACAGCACTAAGGCCCAGCTCCCCAAAGGTATTTAGGCTCCAATTCCCAGTGATTTCAACAGAAGTTAGGAGTCTAAACAGCTTTGAGGAGTGGGCCTAGAAACCTGGGGGGTGGATTCTTGCCTGTGTCAAGACCTGCTTCCCCTCCCCCTCCCATTCTCTATGCCAGGTGGGACAGTGAGTGCAGGAAACAATATCTGAGAACTCCACAGTTCAGAGAAAAGACTTTGTCTCCTTATCTTTTGGACTATTCTTACTCTTCTGTGATTGATTGATTGCTCTGCAATGGGAACAGGGAATGCTCATTTGAAAATCAAGACACTAATTATGTGCTTAACTTTAAATAGCCAGGTTTGAAAATGTCAGCCTCTGCAAAGCCTTTGCTAAATAAAGGATATAAATATTTTCAGGCTTTGTGCAGAGACTGTTTATGCCTGGCGGCATCTGGGAGAATTCTTTGCATGTACAGACTCTTTCAAGTGTAAAATTTAAAGTTAATTAGTAACAAGGACCAGCTCAAGTTTTCACTGTTTAATATTCCTTAGCTGCACAGCGGTTTGTGTATTGATTTGGTAGCCCTTAACCTCAAGAGCTGCTTTTTACCATTTTATTTATTAAAATTAGGGTCAGGGTAGCCAGATCTAACTTGTGGGAGGTGCAGGCCCCCAGAGTAATTGGCGTAGCAGCAGCAACTCCATAATTATGTCAACTCAGTTATAACAGCCTCCTTCCAAAATAACCCAAATTCCTCACTTTTGGCTCTTTGCCATAAAAGTTGTTAATGTTTTTCTCTTTTAAACCAAATTTGAGGAGACTTGGACAAGGCTTTTTAGGCTAGGTCTACACTAGGAAAATGAAGTGTGCTCAAAACCAAGTTAATCGCTACGTTAGCTGCTTATGGCTAATTCTAAAAGGAACCTAGGTCAGTGATATGCTGCTTGTCTGTCTGTCTAAGGTACTTATATATCCCCCCCATCACTGCAGTATCTGAGCTCCACAGCATCGTTAATGTATTTATCCTCTCAACATCTATCTGAGGTAAGGCAGTGCTGTTGTCCCCATTTTACAGATGAGGAACTGAGGCACTTTGCATTTGCCTACATGGGGATAAAAACCCCGTGGCTGGCCCAGTCAGCTGATTCAGGTTCATGGGGCTCATGCTTCAGAGCTGGAAAATTGCTCTGTAGATGTTTGGGCTGCAGCCTGAGCTGTGAGGGTGGAGGGTCCCTGAGCCCGAACATCTACAGAGCAATTTTTAGCCCGACAGCCTGAGCCCAAGTCATGGCTGACCCAAGCCAGCCATAGCCATGCACCTTTTATCCCTGTGTAGACATGCCCAGAGAAGCTGATTGACTCACACAGGAAGTCTGTGATGGAGCAGAGAACTGAATCTGGATCACCCAAGTCCTAGGCTAGTGCTCTAACCACTGGACATGCCTTCCTCTTACGAGTAAATGCTTGTGGTAAACTCTTCAGAGCTGGGAATCTTTCTCATGATATGCATATACGGCACTTGACATAATAAGGTACCAGTTTCGGTTGCGACCTCCGAGTACTTCTGTTATATAAATAGGAAGTAAACAAGAAGGAAAAGAAGCGAGCCTTAAAATCATGAGTTGACTATCACAAAACCCGGCTGCAATTATCACTGAGTGTGCTTGGGATTACCTACACACAAAGGCAGGGAAGGAGCCCTTGGACGTTTGCCTCATGAAGCCATACAGGGAATTTGCCATAGCTCACAACTCTTTCTTAAACTATTTTAAAAAAAGGTTTACATACAACAACAGTAATGCGATGTGAAAAAAGTCAGCATACAACCTGTGCCAATTACACACAAGCCAGATGAGCCATGCTTGTCAAACCTGTATAATTATAAAAGGAAAAGGAAATAATTAAAGGGTATTTGATATATAGAGTCATGCTGAACATGACAGAAAAATATCTGTGGCATCGCTTGTTAGATACTATTAATCTGTAGAACCAGCACCAGCTGGGGAAGAGATGGAACAGGCATGTAAGGTAAGAAATAAAATCCAGAATTAATAATTTATGAGCAAGAACATTTAGGCATTTAAAATTCAGTCAAGATTTCCCCGGACAATTTTCCTGTACACAGTCGACAGAGTCAGCAGTAGCATGTGCTGTGACATCAGGTGACTCAATCGCTCGCTTCCTCAATTACTCTGTCTGCAAAGTGGGGCTAATATAATAAACTAATGTTTGGAAAACACTCTGAGGTGCTTGGGTGGAAAGCACACTGCAAGTGCAGAGCAGTATTATTAATAGAAAACATTTAGATTATAGCACCCAAAGGTCCCATGCAAGATGAGCCCCTATTGTGCTCGATGCTGTACAGCCATAAATAAATCCTTACTCTGGGGAAACTTACAATGTAAAAGTAACATGGCCACAGAGAGCTGGACATGACAGTTAGTGCACCAATTTCCCCAAGTACAGACAGGGCCAACTGTGGATGATGACTGTGATACAGGGATGAATGCCCTCCCTGCTGCCCCCACAAGCTTGTCTCATGAAGCACCAGGGTACAGATTGGCCAGAAGTGTCCCTCCCCCTTATTTCCCCAACCCACAGGAGGGTTGCGGTCCAGGCACAACTAATAATATGGGACTAGAAAAGGCAGGTTCAAGTTTCCCTCTCAAGCAGGGCAGCACTCCGAGCTGGCTGGGCCTGAACATCTTCCCCACCTCTCAGACCTTCCCACCTTTCATCCCTCTCCTTAGGCTTGCTTTTTTATCTGTCTCATTCATCCCCAAAGACCATGCTGATTATTTCTACATAGCTTCAAAGCGCACTAGAATCTATGCAGTACAAATAATAATGGGAGTGTCTATTGCTGTTTGCAGTGTCTAGTCCAACAAACAGTGGGGCGGGGATGTTATATAAAGAGTAAGTAAACAAGGTAAGGGATGAAAGGGTTTAACAAAGCAAGCATCCCATTACCTGGCTCTGTCATGCAATACATGTAGCAGTTTGGTCTGAGTGCATGCACACAGACAAACATAGAAGGGAAGGGAGAGATGAGTTGGAATATTTTTTGCTTGGGGGTGGGGTAGAAGAAGAAACAGCAGCTGTGCTGTGAATAGAGATCCAGTAACATCCTACACACACTTTGTTGTGCATGAATTTTAATTTTAGAGCCAGCTGCTGTTCTTTAGGCCAATCTAATTTTAAGCTAAATCTGCCCTTGGATCTCCCAGTGACAATGGAAGCAAAACTTCTTCCCCTTTGATTTATATTCAATGGGAGCTAATTAGCAGAGCTACACTGCAGGCACACATTGTAATCAACTCACTCCTCCTGCACTGCTGCCTCAGCCTCCCTTGCCACCTTTAAATGACACTTCAAAACACTTACTTTCAAAAGCCTTTTCTGCTGGAAGCATAGGCAGCCTGCACGAAACCCCATCTTGTTCCTGATTAAATGATGCTCCTTTGTTTGGTTTTGGAAAGTGTATTTTGATATTGTAGATATGACTGTATTTGGAGGGTTTGTGCAATGTGCCAACCAAGGGAAAGGGATTGCTTTAGAAACAATGCATACTTATGCCTTTCTCTGTATTTACTGTCTCACTTGGACATTGGGACTTAGAGATGGTGGATTTTAGAAGAGTTTCTAATGTGTTTTAGGAATGATAGGCAACATTTCTACTCTTTTAATATATAACAAAGTTGCCCACGATTGTTACATTAGTCTTAAATCCAATTGGAAACTCTTTTATGAGCCAACAGGAGGAATCTGTTGCCAGGCATACACACTATTTCCCGTAAGTGAGATAGTTTGATCAGCTGCAGACTCAAATGAGACATTTTAAAAGAACACATCATGTAGAGTTTCTTCGGGGTGAGGATTTTGTTTTTTAAACTAGAGCTGTACGTAAGTACTGGCCTTTTTCAAAAATACCACACAGCATACCAGGGAAACTCAAGGGACAGTATAGCACACTCGCATAGATAAAAAGGGTAGGTCAAATTTTATTACAAGTTCTAAAAATATTAAAAACCATTGCTTGGGTTATTTTCCTTGAAACAGATACAAGAAAATGGCCAAATATGGAGTTGTGCCTTGCAAAACAAGGCTGTGACAAAGAAGCACATGATAAAAAGAAATGCTCAGGGTGTTAGGGTTTAGAGTTAGAATTAACGTTTTATAGACACAGAAACTCCATGATTCCAGGTCTAAGTTTCTGAATGACAAACTCGGATACAGCAGAACCTAATCCCACTGGAATGCAAAAGTCTACATGTAATGGATAAAGGAAATACCATAGGAAGAGTTTATCATGATTGCAAATCATTCGATACACCCTCTTAAAGGGAAACTGAAGCACAGCTAGAGAGATCACGGGTAGACAGACAAAAACACTTTCTCATTTGCTAGAAAGAACAATTGACTCCTGCTAATTTAAAAGGAAAGATAAAAATCAAAGCTGAAAATAAAACCAGCTGAAAAGCTTTGCTCACCAGGAATTTTTCCAACTACTGTTCACCCAGAACAATACTTGTTATAGCATGTTGTAGTATTTAATTGAATTTACCTGTCTCCATCTACTCTAAGTGGTCACGTTATTCAGTGTCCAGGGTTAAGTAAGAGAAATGTGGATGTAATGGTACAGGTCAGGATAACTAAGAATTTTTAAAAACCAAATTTCAGGCTCTATAGTAAAGTACTTAACTATGAACATTATGTCCTACCGCACTATTCAGATATCTGAAGGAAATAGCTCCAGGATGTTGCAGGTGAACTGATGAGACAGAGAAAAAGGATGAAGGGGGAGGGGAAATAATTCAAAGAAGGGCTGACATTAAATCCAAGGAAAAGCCAACACATTAGCTCACAGGGAGATTAGTGACTACATGTGAGGGTTAGGCGATCTGGCCTCCACAGTGGACAGAGTTTGATAATCCCTACAAACAAACTAATACCCTGCTCCCAGTGGCAGATTTCAGGGCACTGTACCTTATGCAGGGATTCCCAGACTTCCCCTTCACTGGTAACTAAAGCTCTTTGGAAAATGTTCATGAAAAAGGCAAAAACTCAGGAAAACATTTATGAAGTTTTAAATGGAAAGCTTCATTTACTATCAGTTCTCCTAGATATACAACCAACTGCTGGCCATACTGCTACTGGTCTCTGGTTTGAAGCTCTGGGCTATTGCCATCCCCATTCCAATAAAGAGAAAGAAGTAGAAGCCAAACTGGGAATGGAATTTATCACTGCTCTAAGAAGTACTCTCACGTAGATTCTCAGAAATTCTCAGAGGGCCTGCCACATAAAGTGACTGCAACATATACCCCCCATTCTGTGACACTACCACCTAAATGCTGAAGAGTTCCAAACAGATGACTCAGAGGGAAGGTAGCAGGAGCTTGTAGGGAGGATCATACTGCATAAACTCCACTCCTGTAAATTTGAGCCCCCCGTTTCACTGGGCATTTGCCTCCCTCCTTTGAGCAGACCCAAAAGAAGCATTTTTGCTCATTAGTAATTAATGGTTCATCATCAAAGTGGGATGGGTACGAAGTGGAGTTGCACAGGGATCCATTCTTGCTCCAGTACTGTTCTTTAATTTATTTTAGAGGATGCAGTAGAGTACACTAATCAAATTAGAGAGATGCAAAACTGGGAGGATCGGCAAATACTTTAGAGGACAGAAACAGAAATCCACCCTTCTACTGATAAAGAAATAGTCTGAAATAAAAGCAAGACTCACTAAATAAGCATGAGGTGGTTCAGGTAGGAAGGAGTAATCAGAATCAACACAGAATGGAGGAATATTGGCTCTGGGGGCAATAGGAGCTAGAGGTTGTTAATAGAAAACAACCTGCACGTTGGAGTAGATGATACGTGTCAACTATGAAAATAGAGGCAAGGCCATTTCTGGGTGGTAATACATCTAATTAGTTAACTCCGCTCTGAATTCAATTTGAGTGCTGCATCCATTGTTGAGAGCACAAACAAAAAATTGACAATTTAATCCTTATAAATGAAACCACTGCCAGTTGGCTTTTGCTCCATTAAAATCATAATGTTTGAAATAAGGGTAAAGAATGATGCTCGAGGTTGAAAAGAATATTACAAAAAGTGAATTTTAGAGAAACAAATAGGTATAAAAACGAGCTGCTGGTTATGTTCAAGCTGACTTTGTGTTGCACTACTCCAAAAGATATTACTTTTTATTTCCATCATTGGTGTAACTACATTGTAGTTCCATAGCGTATGCTAGGTGGATTTACATGAAATGATACTAAGTATTTGGCTCCACAAATTGCATTTTTTGTTTAGCCACAACTGACTATTACAGGGAAACCTTAGTCAGTGCATTTGAAATGCACTGTATGAATAATTGATTAAAAGCCTACTGTGTCAGTCCACAACTGAGAGGTACCAATTGGAAATGTACTTAAAGGGAATGAAGATTGCACTCAAGATATGGCAATTAAAGCCCAGTTTATAAGAAGAGAGGCATACTACAATCCTTAAGGAGGGCAGGGCAAAACAAGATCTCTTCCTCCTCTGGATTATCCCACTGAACTGGTTTGTAAAATTTTTGTATTTAGGCTTATATTCATAAAATGAGTAAAGACAGATAGTAAATCAACAGATGGAGAATGTTAAAATAGAGTGGTCTAAATGATCAGTGAAATTCTTTCAAGATATATTTTAAAACATTACCAATCCTAAAACAAATACTATTTTAGTACATTTAGTTCAACCCTGTTTTTAAACATGTAAGTGACATTTCCTGGGATTTGATGACGTTATCAAAAAGAGATATGTAAATAGTACAAAAAGTCAGTAAAGTTTTTATTGAATCCCTTGGATGTTTAAGGCTATCCCAGCAGCATATTCAAACTGTTTAATCACTTTTTATTTTACCTTCAGCAGAAGTACAGTAAGTTTCCGGATACGTTGTGCAGCATTCCCACATTTTCATGCAGACATTAAATTTTGGTACAAAGATGACAATTAGAATTTAGACTAGAAGTTACACAACTGTCGGACATAAAATGAGATACTGCAGATTTGTCTTTCAGACAGATTTTTATACTTTTCTCTCACAAGATACTGAAAATCTTTACTACCAACAGATAAAGAAAGCTGATGCGATGTTCATAGTTTTATTTCCCCAGAAGGGTTCATACAGTTCTGAATAAAGATTATATATATAGCCTGAAATACAAAGTTAGCTTTGAAAACTCCAGCACACAGACATTGCATATTAACAGTATTAAACAAAGGAGCAAGTGATAAGGGGGGAGTGAGGGGGAAGCATTCTTCCCACTGAAAAAGCAAAAGAAAACAAGGCACTTTCAGTAAATAAGTACAGAACAGAAACAAGCTGTTTGAAAGATTTCTTAAAGCTGACCCACAGTACTATAGCAAATTTCTGTAGTAATGAACAAGTACAATACAAAAAGGCACTACATAATCCTCTCCCTCCCTGCAACTCCCCTTTCACAAAAGAAATTAGCCAATTTAACTTGGCACAAATGAATCTTAATTATTATAAAGTGCATCACCTGGTTTAATACATTTTGAAAAATAGGCTATAGAATGTTTTGTAGCAATATTCTCATGTGTACAATATATTGAAACAAAAATACATTGCAACTAGATTCAACCTAGTTATGCGTGTGAAGAAAAAATATGGCTTTTTTTTTTTTTTTTTAAACAAGTCATTCAGTCATCTCCATATAATCTAGATTATTTTTTTTTTAAAATCAAAACATGTATGCATTGGTAAGAGGTAGTGTTCTGGATAAAAGGCAAAGTCATTGATTTTATCATTAAGTGGGTGTGTGACAAAGGTGTCATGGGATTTTAAAGACGTGTTACTGAATCAACTATTGCAACATGCTACAATGGGGTGAACGCACACAATTTGTTTGGGTTCCCATGTCTCAGTCCTTTCAGCAACAACTACAAGTTTGTTTGGTTTTTTTTATTAAAAATGTTCAGTCATAATCCCATTTCATAAATCCTTTTCTTTTGGTACTGCAAGTTTTCTTATTCTATTGCATTAAAATTCCAGATAAATGATTTTAATTTAGAACTTTAAAAACATGGTAGCTCCTATAGTTTTATTAAACCCACGTTGTGTTCATCTTTACTTCAAAGAGCATTAATTTATGGCTATATAAGAATGTGAAAAAACAAATATCAAGCAGATGAACACATTACATGTGTCACATTTGTAGCAACGTGTGATATGTCACATGCTAGAGTAATGTGATTGGTGACAATATATACATAGCTTTAGTCACTACACTAGCGAATCATCATGATCTTCTGTGTTCAGTACTTAAGAATCTAGACATAGCTGAATTCAGCCCTAATTAGATTTTATAATATATTAAATATATAAAGTCTGGATAAAAACTGAAAAAAAGCAATGAGTATATTTCCTATGTCAATAATTTGTAAGGATTTGTTTATGTAAACAATCAATGTGTGCATTCTGCTCTCTGCTGTAAATTCTTTACAGTTACTGCATATTTTTACCTACAAATAGTCTGTTCCAAACATTATGAAACTTTTGAAGGTGATGACAGCCGCTGCTAATTTATTCCTCTTCATCGGCAGTATATGCTACTTCAGCAACCTCAATTTCTGGTACAGAGTTTTCAGCCAATGAGCTACTCCAGCACACCTCATGAGTCTCTTTATCAAAGCTGCAACAACAAATCAATAAGTACATCATACAGAAACCAGTTTGATGCTCTATATTAATTTCATGCCTGTTATCTGCAAAACATTTGCAAAACTAGGTAACTATTACCCACTGCAAGTCTACAACCTCCTGTTCCCCAGGGTCCATATCAAACACCTTGTACAGCTGCTAATATGTGGCAGTAAATGGTTTTATGCTACAAAGTTGAGTACTATATTTATACAGTCAAGTACTTAATGTATTTTAAGTTTAAAAATAAAGTTGCATTTACCAGCTGTCGTCTCCCAAAGCACTCTGATCTGCCTCTATTGCGGAGGACTCCACCTCGCCACTACACTCACTCTCTTCTCCCGACATTCTAAGTGTTTTCCCTTTTCCTAAAGGCAAATCCCTACAGCAAATTAAAAAGAGACATTTATGTAGAACACAACCAATATACTTATGGCAAAACATTCAGCAGTGAATCAGCACTTGAAGAGCCACTTCATTTTAAATTGGACATTTTGTTTAGACACAACTATCATTCCCTCTACTTACTCCTCTTCCTGTTTCTTTTATTATTAGAAAGTTCCATTGTTTACACGGGACCTTTGATGTTGAGCAGCTAACTCATCGGCTCCAGCTGCTTATTCCTCACCTGAAGCTAATCCTCTGTCCTTCAAATCACAAAATGATTCTGATGTTTCAAATAGAGGACTGTGACTTCAGGTAAGGGATTAGCAGCAAATGTAGATGAAATGTAGAGAATATTTCTCAAGGTTCTCCTTCACAGATTCCAAAGTCAGGAGGGACCATTGTGATCATCTAGTCTGACATTCTGTACAACACAGGCCATAGAAAATTGCCAATGATGGAAATTAAGTGGTATTGGTGAATTTAACAGACACACAGTTTACACAAATTTGCCTAAGCAGGATGGTGTTCCATTAACAATGAAACAGAGAAAGGTAATGAGTCTTTCCTGAAGCATGGTGGGACAAAAGTTACCAGGTCAGTGGCAAGTTCTTGGATGACAGGGTCTGGCTAAAAATGGATATTTTGACATGACAATATGGGTTGTCACCACAGCATATGCTGTTTGGAAAATATATCTGGCACTTAATTATAATATGAATAAAGTACAAATTTGTGTGTTTTTTCATACTATTCATTAATTCCCTTCTCATTCTTGCCTCCATTTCTTCACTCCACCTTAGTCAAATTTATTCTTTTCTTGTCCTCTCCAAAGAATACATCTCCTCTAATCCCTACTTCTACTTTTTAAAAAAAGATAAAGTTGCTTTCAAAGTAGAGAATTATGAAAAGAAGATACTGCAGTTGGATGGGAAACATTTAAAATTTATTTGAAAACAATCTTACTAGAGTTTATTTTAAGATTGGTTGAAAATTAAGCTACAGAAAGCATAATATTTATATCTTTGTTTATTGTGACTGTTTACTGTGGCTTTGTTTATTGTGACTTGTTTATGAGTTTTCTTAATCTTTTTTGCAACAGCTGCAGTCACATTCCCTCAAAGGTTTCTTATTGTGTTAATGACTAAATTCAAATCATGCATCCAGCACCATATTCATTGTTTTAGTATATGCCATACTACACATCCCTGGAGCTATTAAAGCTTCTAACATGGCTTTGAGGATTTATTTCTTTCCAAACAAAATTCCAGAATGATAGATTCAGCAGGTTCTGCAGAACTCTCAATATTCCAACACACCTCCCCTGGGACTGCTGCACATTTTAGCAGATATGCACCATAAAATTTTATTATGAAGCTCTGCCACTTTTTCTTTGATTTAAAGAGCTTTGAAACAGCACCACAAATTCTCTATCTGCTGCAGCATGCCAGGCCTCTCAGAGCAATAACGTTAAAACCATTAACACATGAACTACAAGAGATAAAACCACAAGAACAGATCAAGTAATCATTTTGCCATGTCAAAAGCTTTCAAATATAGGGAAACTTTATAACTTTTAAAGCAAACTAAATATACCACCATTCTCACCTCCAGGAAGGCATGCCACACACCCAGGATTGCAGATGCAAAGACAAGATCATACTTAACATTCTTACCTGTTCTCTCTGATCTAGAGGGGGTAGAACAGTACAACTGATAAAATGATTTAAAAACCAAAACACAGAACACTTCTTTAGCTAGCTCTCAATATATGAGAAAGCATTATTTAAAACACTGTCTTCTGAGCAGCCACTTGACTGATGTATCTGGATAGCTACTAACATCAGTCTCTGAATTTTTCAAAATACTAAAGCCACAACATACCTAATTCTCTTCTCTATAGTATCTATATGAAGTTGTTTTTCATTTAATAATTTCTTCAATGTTTCCACCTCCCTTTGTTTTTCAATAAGTTCTTTTTGGAGACGGTAATTAGTTTCCTCCAGAGTTTCACAAAAAGCCTAAAAGAAAATTTCAAGGTTAGTTGCCAGTAACTCCAGTGGACTGAGTTTAAGACTTTACTTTTCAAAATATACAGTGGTTACAAGATTACAGTTGTTTTTCTTTGTACTGATTCCCCAAAGAGCTATCTAATGAACGTTAAAAATAGTACTTTTGTCTTTTTCTTAAATATGTAACTTGGCTTTGAACCATTTATGACACCATAACACAACTGAAATATTTTTGCCATGTCACACCACTGACATTTATGTAGCCAACTGCAAGGTAAACACTGGATTTACAAAGTAGGCTCCCACCCTGCAAGGCAATCCTTGCATGTGTACTTTATTGAATTTCACAGTGAACTCTCTCCAGTTTGAATGTGTAAGGCTAAAGTATACTGCAATATATCAATTTAGTGCAGAATATGCTACAAGTCTTGGCATCTAGCGTACTGCTCTATTACTGTTAGCAGTAAGTTTGCCACCAGTAATGAGCAATTTTGATTTAAGTTTGTGTGTCTTCACTAAATAATGAACCCATCCAACTCAGAGTTGGTTCAATATTTTTGGTTCAATATTACATGCAGTTAACCACTGATTCAGTGGACTTATTCAATGTGAACGTTTTAGACAGGGCTATGTCCTATTAAACTGAAAAGTAAGATGGTGCATATTAGTGAAGTTACTGTTATGCTACAATTGAGATTGTGTCAGCAGTTCTATTGTTTTTCAGAGATCTAAAAGTCAGCTGTAAAATGTTTGGGAAAGATACTGTATTTTGCTTCAAAATACAAGTCCATCGCAGATTAACAATTTGTAAAATTGGTGGTAATATTTACAATTATAGATATTTGAAACAAAAACACAAGATATTTCCAGTTCAAAGACATTTCTATACATTAAAAATAACTAACTGATCTTACATTACTTCACGATTTAAAAGTTAATTCATCTTACTGACTATGGTATAGGAAACTCATCTTAATTTACCCAGCCCATTAGAAACAAACTGTCAGTTTAGCAGCAGTTTTGTTCACACCTTGAACCAGAAAATACAGGACACTCAATTAAACCTTCAAAATGAACATTTTCAGTTAACCCTTAACAATCACTCCAATTAACCAGGCATTCAATTTCAGCAAGCCAATTAAGTGGATTGTTGTATTTTGCAAAAGATTAGAGTATTCAGGGTTTAGAGACTGGTCATTATATATGTACAAGTAGTGTAAGAAAGTTTATACAGATTCCTTTGAAAAAGTGTATGAACAGCTAAACTAATGCACCTAATTATCTGTCACTTAAATAATCCACGAGGCAAGTAAAATTTACACACTGAATTAAGAGTCCATAAAGAAGTGTTAATTGTGCTAAATTGGTATTTAATTTATTTATTTATTTTACAAATAACCCAGGAATATGGATTTCCACTAAAGACAGCATACTTGCTGCTCAAGGAAATTACTGAAAACTGCATGGGACTAAACACTAGTAAGTGTATTATGCAGGTTCTTAGGCTGGCAAGGAGATGGACTAGCGCTAAGAGAATCTAGGTTTGAGAACATATCAGAAAAATGTGTGTATGATCATTATTGCTATGAACAGAATGCTCATTTTCCCTAAAAAGCCTGAACTAGTAATTCAAATAGTTTGCATTATTAAAAATGGTTTGTTTTTGCCTCAGAGTTTACAATCAAATGGTTAACACAAAACTGATTTCACCATCATGGAAAAGAAAGTGCATACTGCACAAAATCATAGACTGAATCCTTGAAGATGTACACAATAATTTACTCAGAGAGAGATTGTCAGAACTTGGGTTCCAAGTTTCTGCAGGTTGTAAAAATGGGTCTGGCTGCATCTTCATTCAAGCTTCTACCAGCATGAATATGAGTTCAGTTGAACCAGTGAGATTTTTTTAAAATTCCCCAATGCAGATATAGCTTTGCACAGCCACGACTCAATTTGTTTATGGCTTTACCGGTCAAATCATCACTTCAGATTGCATGTAGAAACAAAAAGTCAAGGTAATGCGCTTCCTGCAAAAAGCACGGCCACTTGCAGCCCTAATTGAAGTTTCCATTGAACTGAAATGCAAGCAGGGAAGGCTGCTGCCACAACAGACAGCTCAATCTGAATCAGTTATTTTATCTGCAAAGTAACTCAATGTGAAAAACATGCGACTCTTTTACTAACTGTAAATGGCCTTGATTAACCATCTGTTCATTACCTGGAATATTTCTGCTGATTGGGACTCTGCAGATGTACTGGGAGGTCAGAAAACTAACTTGCACAACTAAGACATATGATTTCAGTAACTTTTTCCTGTAGTTGGTCATACTCTGAACTAGATCTTTGCTATCAACACTCTAGCTATCTTCTTTCCCACTTCACCTGTACCAACAACTAGTATACTGTAGCAATCCCTGGGGACAAAACTGGGAAAAAGTACATTTAGGGATCACTGTATCAATAAAAGAGGACAAAAGATTATTAATGGACACAAATCATCCAAAAATGGTTGTTTGGTTTTAGAATTAAGCACAGACATTTACTGCTTTCTGATCAAGAATGAATGAAAGTCTACCTCAGCTAACCAGGAAAAATGCCAGACAGGAAACAAAAATGTCTCAGTTATAACATTCTACTCTATTCAGCCAATGTTTAATAATACTCTAAAAACAAACATGAATATTGTTCTGTATTTACTATTTGTTCTTGTCACATGGTATTATATAGCACTTACCCTGCTCTCTTCTAGGCTATCAAATGGACCTGGTGGATCATCCAAACAAAGAAACTCTCTCACTGCAAGGCTTCACCAAAAAACAAAAAATTATATATATTGAGCTGTGATGTAAAAGAAATATGCAACAGTATCTAAAGATGAACACAATTGAAAGATTTCTGCAAGAGTAATGATTTCGTTAAAGAAAGGAATCAATGCTTTCATATTATTCTCACCAATATACATGAGTGTATATATACTATTCTTTTTGTGTAAGCCATGCGTTTAGCCAATCATAGTACTTAACAGATACTATATGAATTTATCATAAGCTTTTACATCCACAAATAAATTATGAATTACCAAAAATTATATAGGGGAGTTTCTAGTTTAAAATGAGGATTTCTGAGCTTCTTGAGAGAAATTGGTCATTTTGATGACAACTGACAAGCTACTTTCCAGGCACCTTAAATATTTAACAGTAAAGTTCTCCTGGTTACTAAATATTAAAAATGTGAACTAAACTCACTACAGTGCTATTTAGCAAGGGCTAGAACCCACACGTGGATCCCGCTAGGGATGCCCTTCTTCAGTTAGATCAATGGGGTTCTGCAGAGACACAAGGGTACACTAAGATGGATCTATTTGCAGGATCTGACTTAAAATCCCAATTCATTAACCAATACACAGTAAAAAAAATTATAGCGACCAAGTTTGGTTTTACATGGATGAATTTCATGTAAGTGGGTTATATTATGTCATTACTAAAACTAGTATTTTACAGATGACATTTGTAACTAATGAACATTCATCTTTAGAAGCCAGACATTCCCCATGTCAAAAAACAGATGCTAGAAGTTGACAACAATAGATAAGGTAATGTCTGCATTCCTTTGTCTTTGTGTATGTAATTATTAATTTCAGAGCTTTGCTCATTGCATGGTGTAGCTTTTGTACATTTATTGAAAAAAGAAAATTTTAAAAATATTGTAAGTTACAAATATATATTTATTTTAATGTCTTCTCAAATTTACTTCCATCCTTGACTTGCCAAGACCTGACTTCTGGGGCTTTGGTTTATCCTGTTACAGATACCATTAACTTGGACTAAAAACAAGTCAAGAATGCAGTCCCTTACATCCTTTAAGTGCCTAAAGCTACACCTAGTGCAGTAGAAACACAAGTCTGGGGGCCAGATTTCAAGAATTTCATTTCTCCCCCTTCACTCCCTACATGCAGGGAATGTCATTTTTCACTTCCCTCCGCCATACCCAAATCTGAGACACAGGGAACAGATGTTCAGTGGCTGTGGAAGAGCACATGTAAAAAACTTAATAGGAACAAGTTTTTTTCCAGCTATCTATCTAATTAATCAACTTTAAGACTGGCAATTAAAAGAAATGCAAAAATACACTGTCCACCCTATCCTTAACTCATTTTGCTATTTTTCTTCTTTCAGCTTCTCACTCCTCTGCAGTCAACAGGTCTAGAAATGGAAGAAGACTACTATAACTCTATCTCCGTTTCACTGCTGGATTGTCGAGTATGTTCCTAAATGCTTTTTTCAACCAGGTGATGGTGCTTCCACTTTCCTGTCAAGACATCTCTCCTTCTTAAGAATTATTTTTACCAATATTTAGTTTAAATTCCCATTTGCCCCAATCTCCCCACTTTTTATCATAGTAGTCAGAAGTTCCCCTTACACCATCATAAACAATTCGTCTCTTGGAAATCAGTTGGCTGCTATATACATTAAGTGGCAGTTGGAGACCATATTAGAGGCACAATATTGGCTCTGAAGTTAAGGTTGCATCCAGACTTTCATTACAAGCCTTACTTTTCAAACCTCCCTCCCACCCAAATTATGACCAGTGTAAACTATTTGTCCAACGTTTTCTGCAATTAAAAGTTTCTTCTAAGAATTTTGAGACTTAAATATTCATATGGTACTTTAAATCACTCTGTAATCCTATCAATTGTTGCTGGATCTAATCCAAGTGCTAATTTTAGATTTGTTCCAGGCATGATTGATTATATTACAGAATGATCCATTCATTCTCTAGGAAAAATAAAACCAATCCAACACTTTTCACATGTTAAAAATAGTTATTCAATCATAGAAAGTCAGGCCACCTTGAAAAACAACCATATAAGAGCAATGTGTCAATCTGTTAGTTGACTGTTTGAACAGCTAACCCTCTTTTAACATGGTTCTATAGACTATCTTTATCTGGTTGAACTGTTCTTTTTATAAGATGTGAATTGTGTTGAACAAGATTGCATATGGCTAACTTGCAAGAATTACTACATAAAAGCACTGCTGCTCACCACACAATCCTCTAATATCTTCACCCTTGATTTCACAAAGTTCAATCCAAATGTATTTTAAAGTATCTAGTTTCAACATTATTTTGCTAGTAATTCTATTACACTACAAAATGTGGGATTAGAATAATGTGACAAATGCTGTAAAGCTCTTATTGTATGGAAAGAGGATAACCAAAAAGCATAACAATTATATCTAAGTATTCAGTCTGCTATATAAATATTTCTATTTACAATAGGTCATATCAGTTCCTTGGTTTTTCTGTAGAGGAGCTTGTGGAAAGTCCTGTGATTTTCTACTGTAAAATTTTGGCAAATTAGAGTCAAGTACAAAAATGTACATTATACATTTTACATTCACAGAATTTAAGAAATTAAAAGTTATGATTATTTACTGTAACTCCCTCGGGAATGCATTTTAATTTGTATTACTATGGTGTTCAACTTTAATTTCACTGCCCCAACCTCCTGCAAAAAGGAACTTTAGGGAGGAAGAGGAAGGAAATAAGAGCCTCTTCCACCTTCCTTTATCCATACCCTTTCTGACTATAATGGGGAAGTGAATTTCCCCTCTCAGATTATGACATCCCCTGCAAGGCCCTCTGCTTCTCCTGCCAGCTGTTACTACATATGATTCCCCCTCCTGCCAGTCCTATTGCCTATCCAGTATAGCAAGATAGAAACAGGCAGCAGTGCCAGTGAAAGACAGAGTTGCATTATCCAGCATTTGGTGGGCAGAGGAGGCAGAGAAAGCAAGAACGTGTGTAATGTTATCCTACAAATCTCAAAAGCAGGGAACTCCCCTAGAGTAAGACGGTGATACAAGAGAGAGATGCTGCTGCCTCTAAGCAGGTTAGACTCCTTTCGCCCCATTACATGGATTTACATGAGTATGTTAAGCTTTGTAGGTGGAGATCTCAACCTGATCTGGATCTACAATGAACCAGGAAAACGATCAGAGGAGATGCACAGCTACTAAGTTTTGTGCTGCTCAATGAGACATTTTATTAATATTTAGACATAATTTGCCTATTTGCAAATAACTTACATATTACCATACATTTCAGCTTTTAATTACTGTGTGAACTTAGTACTAGTGAAAGGCACCATCTTCATAGCCTTAGTAAATGAAGTCCTTGTTCAGCAGGCAAGCTTCTCCACACATACTGCCCTGCCAACATGACTCAACCCTAATATGGTGGGGAAGGGGAAAGAAAGAAAAGAGACTTCCCAGAAGAACAAAGGTAGTTCAGTCTCTGTGACCCACGCAGTTCCTGGTCTTTCAGCAAATCAACCTAAAGTGTGGTGGTGTGATGAGAAAGCTGGAACCGAGATCCAGACTCCTCCAAACAGCCATTCAAGGTGGTAATTTTTAATCTCTGCTGAGCTGGAAAGGATTGAAACTGGTGACAAACTGGTGAAAGACTCTATCCTGTATTATTAGGGCCCTACCAAATTCATGGTCCATTTTGGTCAATTTCACAACCATAGGATTTTGAAAATTAGTCAATTTCATGTTTTCAGATGTAAACACCTGAAATTTCAGTGTTGCAGCTGTGCAGGTCCTGACCCCAAAATGGGTTGGGAATGGGGGGGGAGGTCACAAAGCTGTTGGGGGGAAAGGGAGGTGTCATGGGATTGCCACTCTCACTTCTGCACTGCCTTCAGCTCTGAAGAGCTTCCTGCAGCTGCAAAAGGTTGCAGGAGGTGTGATCTCCCCCTGTGCTGCTGGGACTGCCCCAGCGGGGGGCTCCTAGCTGCTAGTCCTGGCTGTGATACATTCCACTAGGATACAGGATATTGTGTGGTGAAACATGTCTATCTCTAAGACGCACGACAGACCTGTTAAATATGAGCGTCATTGTGAGATGTGAGACACCTGACAGGTCTGCAGATGCATGGAAGCAAGGTAAGGGCTTATCTACACTAGAAAGTTGTACTACCATAACTATACTGATATAATTTAGAACAGTGGTTCCCAATCTTTTTGGCTCAAGGGCCACAGATATCATTTGTACAACCCTGAAGGGCCACCAGTCTCCGCCAGCAGTCCCTCCAAACCCCCACTGCAGCTAGAAGGAGTTCTGCAAGGAGGCTGCCTCCTCACTAATCTGCCATCCCCCTGGCTGCAGTAGGAAAACTGCACTTGTCCTGTAGCCCCATGCACTCTACCTGACTCCCTTCTGCAGCCAGGGGGATGGGATATCAATGCTACCTCTGGCTCTAGCAGGGACCCCAGCACCTAGGGACCCAAGCAGAGCACTTTGCTCTCTACTGGAGCTGGGGGAGGGGAGCACTGATCTCCCCTCCCTCTGGCTCCAGCAGGGACCTCAGTGCCTATGGACCCAGCGGAGCGCTTTGCCATGCTCCCTGCTACAGCCAGGGGGAGGGGAATGCTGATCTCCCATCCCCTTGGCAGAAGAAAGGAGCCTGGACCGGTTTTGTAGCCCCACAGCAACACACTGCACCTGGGTCTTTAGGCAGCGGCTCCCTTCTGCAGCTAGCAGAAGGGGAGCGGCGGGCCATTTTGAAAGACCCCTCGGGTTGGGAACCACTGGTTTAGAAGTACAACACCCATAATGTGGACTATTATACCAATATAGCGGTGTTTTATACTGGTATGCTATTCCTGAATGGGAAGAGGAATAATTATACTAGTACAAGTCACCTTTATGCCAGTATAATTGCAGGCACACTAGGACTTTCCCTGGTGTAACTATTCTGTTTTTTGGGTTTTCCCCCCCTTTTTCCTTAAAGCCACGCTCTTAATTCAAATAGTTACATCAATAAAACTTAAGTGTAGACCAGGCCTAAGAGACTGTTGCACATCATAATAACCAGTGCTGCAGTTCTGTGGGATTCAACCTGCTGGAGGCAAGCAAAACTGGAAGGGCAATTCTAAAATATACGATATCCACAAATACACATTACATTTAGCGACAGAGATGTACAACTTTCCAAGTAACAGTTGTCAGAGCCATAACTAAATTTTCTGACTTTACTTCATATAAAAAACAACAGTTTTAGTTAAAAATTTTGTACTCAATTTCTTTTGATGGTGCGTTTAAAGAAAGAGAATGTGATTGTTCCATTGTGCACTCATAATATATTCTCAAACAAGTCTCAGAGCATTTTTATAAACCTGCACATTCTAAACATAGGGATCTAACACAGTCAATTCAAATACCATGGATTCTGGGACTCTGTATCCCAGAATGCACTGCATATTACAGAGCACACAAAATTTGATTGCACATTGAGGTGACCAGCAGAAAAACTATTTTATTCAGGTTCCTGTGGTGCAGCAATCATGATAGCCAATTTAAGTACTTAAATGGTTCCCACTGCTTTACAATCTGAGTAACACCCAACTATTTAAAAACAGAAATAACAGGTCCTACTTCCCAGCCTGATGAATAGCTTGATTAGTTTAACCCTCCCTGCCCTCCCCAGTGACCATGTAGGAAGAACTTACTGAGGGAAAACTAAGCTAAAAAAGTTTTGCATTTAGTTCTGAAAGCGATGAGGGCTATGAATATTCTCTTGTGGAAGCAAGTTCCAAAGCTAGATCCAGCTCTTGTGAAGTTCTGTCTCCTGAACTAACAAGTCTTCTCCTATTGGTCAACAGTTCCATTTTTCTGGTGGAATGCAGCTGTCATGCAAATGGTCAAGTAGTTAGGACCAATCCCAAAAAAGATGCTGGAACAGGCTGCCTTCCAGACAAACACACAATAGAAACCCTTGCACTCACTGCAAAAAGACATTTCTGGTAAGGAGACTTAGGCTTGGTCTACAGTAGAAAATTAAGTCAGCTTAACTACATTGGTCAGGGATGCAAAAAATCCACACCCCTGAGTAGTGTAACTTCCAGTTTAGACAACGATAAGTCAACGGAAGAATTTTTTGTCAACCAAGCTACTGCCTCTCAGAGAGGTGGATTATCTACGCCAAGGGGAGAACCTCTCCCGTTGGCACAGGTAGTAGTATCTAAACTGAAGTGCTACAGCTTCATGGTGCTGTAGCATTTCAAGTGTAGACAAGCCTTAATGGTTTGCCTTCAGAGCTAAAAAAACTGCTTTTTTCACCTCAGGGTAATTAACATGCTTTAGCTCTTCCCAGGTAAAAACCACAGTGAAGACAAAGCATTTCAGTTTTACCATGAGGTATACTTGGCAAGGTTAACTGCTGGCAGGAGTATGAGGCTGTTTACCTCGTGGTAAAACTGAAGTGCTTTGTCTTCATTGTGTTTTTTATCATGAGATAGGTAAGGCATATTAATTAACCAGAGATGAAAAAGGCAGATTTTTTTAGCTATGAAGGGCTAAGGAGAAGAGCACATACATACAGCATTCATACAGTCTAAGGAAGCAACTTGGTGGCTCTTTTCCAAGTGCAAGCCTCCAGATGGTTTCTCTCTTTCACCACTTCTCTTTCTATTAGAGACTCCCCTTGTTCCAATTCAGGCTACCCTGCAGAGGCTCGCTAATTTGTACTTCTCCCTCCCAGCACGCATTTCAACCTTTTCTTCTTCCCCCATTATTACCCCATGAAATCTTAAAATTGTATTTGTTACTCTTGCTTTGCAAGAAGAGGGTATAATTATCCTCAATTCAAAAGTCTCAGATAAGTAGAAAATTATTATCGTATTATGGAAAACCAGAATTAATATAGAAATACTTGTGTCATAGCACTGATAAAACTACTTTGCACAGTGAAACTGTTACATAACTTTAAACACCTCAAATTTATGCACATTTAGGAAGTGATTGTGGTGTGGTACTGTAAGGCCTTAAAACTGTGAAAGCCTAATGTCATCTCATTCAAATATAAATTAAAAGCCATATATCAATTCTGTATTCACCAAAGAGAAATAACCCCAGAGTAAAGACACCTTGTGATATGTCTTACAATTTAAATTTTTTTAAAATGTGCAATTTGTAATTAACCATCTAAAATAGGAAATACCACAATTTTCTCCTTGTGGAGGTTAAAAAGATGCAGTAAAATCCATATAATGGCTGATTGCAGAGCACAACCATCAAACTGCCAAAAAAATTCCATACCATATTGCTCAAATTGATGGGCTAGTCTGTTAGAGCCTAGAGGCCAACTCCAGATGTTAGAGTACATGAAAGAAACATTAGTCACATACCAGTTAGCAATGTCTTTGTGAGCTACTAAATTCTGCAGGAATGCTTGTAGTCCCAACTGTCGATCTTCCAAGAAGTCAGGGTTATAATTATCCTTGAACCAGCGCTTTGGTGGAAGTGCCAGTCGAAAGCCTGGAAACATATCTTTTAACTGAAACAAAAATAAAAAATTAATGAAGGAAGACTACAAATAAAGTACCTACTGAAATATTCGATTAGATAAGCCACTAAACAGCTTTTCTCCCTTAAAATCAGAAATTTTCTCCCTCCCCCATTAACTAAAACAACATGAATATTTGATATACATAAAATGGCTAATACACATTATAGTGTGAAATTCTAATCACAATTTTGCCATTCATTGTTTGGCCCTGGGCAGTCAACTGACCTCTCCATTTTTCCATCTAAAACTGGGAAGAGGAGTTAGCCACTTTTGTGTTTTAATGCTTCAATTTTTATATCATTATAAGTTATACAGCACTATGCAAATGCTAAATATTACAGCATCAAACATTTAATTGGTGTCACATATAGTTTGTAAAGCACTTTAGAATTCTTTGGGATGAAAGATGCTATACAAATAAAATACATAAGCCATTACAAAACCAGAAGAATGGAAGTCATCCCTTTTTTGGGCCAGCCAATCAAAATCAGTTTTGACACATACATGAGGCACTTCTGGCACAGAGCATTAAAATTTCAAGATACACAAATGCAGCAAAAATCCCAGTGCTAAAATTTTGTGGCATATTCACACAGCAATTAAATGTTTTTGAATTGTCAGAAAAAACTAAGTTTTACACTATTTTACCAGAATATAAAATGAGGTGAACAAAAGTCAACAATACATAACAATTGACTGTCCAAAGTCAAACTTATTACTTAGTCAATCATGCATATGGTCTTTAACTGAAAACAAATTTGAGATATCACAAGGGTCATTTGTTGTATGTGCTTTCTAAACAGTGGTTTAAGTATGAGGGCCCAGAACAAAGGGACAATGGGTGTGGATATTATATACACACATTCAAAGTTGTGCAGATTCCTTTATCCAAATCCTGGTGCTCAATGTGAATCCCCTATGTTCTACTGAAGATAGATCTGTGTTTGTGCTTTCAGTCATATGTATCAATTATTCAGTGCAGTAAGCATTAAAAAACTATTCCATAATAAAAGCAAAATATTTTGCCTCAACTTCTAGGACAAATATCACATGTATTACAACCAGAAACCTTTATTTTTATTTTCTGGGAATAACAACTACCTCATTAATCTCAGTACTCACCTAGGTGAGAGGTCTTAAAGTGTAATGTTATCTTTACCTTGCTAAAATCATGTGGTAGCCCTTAAGAAATAGAGTACTGTATTGGAAAACTGAAGGCTACACACACCTGTGACTATCTCTAGGTTCTACCATCATTTCAACCCACAGACTAAGATGACTTGTGTATTGCATCATGTCCTTTGAACCCCTGTTGTATGTATAGCCTTTTAGCTCAGCTACCCAGAGAGAACAATACAAGTATTAATACATGTTGAGGAAACAATTATAAATATTAGTGGACAGATTTCATTTTCTCTCTGCTAGTCTTGCCTTGTGTATCCTTAGAGTACCAATTTAACTTGCTGAAAAGAACTCTAATCCTAAAACTTTCAGAAGATTCACATAATAAAATTATAAAGAAAAATTCCCAAGTATACCAAAGAAACTTTTGAAAGTTTCTAGTGGAATGGAACCAAAACAAAAAAAAATCCACTAAAATAATTTTGCCTTTAAAACCAACATTCAAAATATCTTTATTATGGCTATGATACAAACAAAAAACTAGGAAATTCATACGGAAGGCTTTATATTAATGGCTTTCACTCTCACTCATCAAAACAAAACTTCCATGACAAAATCATGTGAAAGTTTAGTCTTAGTTTTCTATGTTGACAATCTCTAAATCCTAACTAAAATTTTTTGTAATGTACCCAGAAAATGCCTTCAGTCCTCTATCTACAAAAAAAGATTAAGCTTCTCAATCAAAATAAATCAGTTTTGAGCTGGAGGGAAAAGAGTGTTGAGTTAAATCTCTATGCTTATCAATTCTTGACCATTGTCTTGATAAAATGGCTTAATCTTAATTGTTAGATGGATGACTGGGCTACTAGCAATTGAACTGAAACAATCAACACTACAACCAAGGAAAGAAAAACTGTAATGGGAGAGGGTATGATCAGACTTTAGCTCATGCCAAAGCAGTGTACAGAATGAGAAAGATGGCGTTAAGGCCCTAAAATTTATCCATGAAAACAAACTAATTCACATTCAGTGGTCTTCTAGTTTAAACATTCTATTGTATTTTGACACCTGTGATTATACAGGTGGCCTAGATGATAACCAACAACAGACAGAAGGACGCCACAAAAATGCTGCATATGTGCAATGTGCAAGTTGTTACTTAAATTGCAAGACAAGAACCAAGACATTGGTTATTGCACCAATGCTTCCTTGAGTCCATGTGCCTAAATAATCTCTTGATTGGTTAGATCAGGAGAAAACGAACGAAGAGAAATAACAGAACAAGTGAAACGAATTTAACAAGGATGAAAAGACAAATTACTAAGTGTTTAGAAATACAAAAATGAAACATCAATGAACACACTGAAAAGGAAATTGACATGCCAAATACTAAAAGACAAAATATAAAGCAGTTATTCTTGAGAAAAAAGAGAAAATATAATTTCTCCTTGTAGACTCCCATATTCCTAAACGGTGGGATAGGTGAACACTTGTGTTTGTAAAACACCAAACAAACTTGTCCAGCAGAAGTACCAGAAGTTCACTTTAAAAATATATTATTTCTATAAAATTCAAAATTAAGTTGCTGCCTGTACATGCTCTCTCCAGTATTAAGCCTTTACTTTTATATCAGTTTCTTGTAATTAAAATTAATACATATGGAAACTATTAACTCAAGTCTCTGAAGACAAACACAGAAGACTAGCATTTCCCATAAACATATGTAATACTTTTGGTGCTCAGATAAATCAGGAGCATCAGATCATACTGTTCAACAATTAGTATGATTCTACTGCATGAGAGATACTATGAAAATGAGGGAGCTAGATAAAATACTGGATGATCTTACCCCACTTCTATCCCAGTGTTTAATTATTAAGAGTTAAATACCCTGCACTCGGGTACATACACTCAGTGTATTCCAAAGCATTAAAGTTTCACTTGAAGAAAAATTCCATGCATTTTCTATTGCATGTTTGCTTATGCTCTAATTCTTTACATAAAAGTGATAATCCCCGTGTTTTCCAGTCATTAGTAATCCTTTAGATGTGCAAAGGAATCAAAAGCAGAAGCAGAAGAAAAGTCAACATAACATAAGCTAAGTCAGAAATAAAGGAAACAAAAGAAATACAAAGGTCAGACAAAATCATTTGAGAACTTGCCAGTTTAAACTTGTTACTCACCTTGTCATTAAGCCTGGAGAAGTCAGTGTACCTTCTGAAAACCACCCAACTTTCCTCCGGACTTCTCTTTACCAGTATTTTGTAAACCTATTATGCAAAAATCAGTAGAATAGCTTCAAAAAACAGTATGATAAGAGCATCTTCCTATTATAATACAATGATTGGAAGGCTGAAATAACCACTCTCCTGTTTGAGAAAGTGGAAGGAAAATATAAATGAAAAAAGTTTAACCAAAAATATTAGCTAAAATATTCTACAGATTAAAAAGCCCTAAATTAAAAAGTTCTTCCTATTTAAAAGGAAATTAACATGCACCAAACACTGATCATGAAGGGGAAACTGGGAAGAAGACGGACTTGGAATAAAAGGGAAACTTTTTAAGAATAAAGGGTGAAATCCTGGCCCAATGCAGTCAATGGCAAACTCTGATTGACTTCAATGGAGCCAGGATTTCCTCAAAAATTGAAATCTCTGGTACTAAAGATCCATCAACATAACATGCTATAACTCATTAGGTCTGTTGGAATTATTCTGTATTACATCTTTAATTTTTACTGATCTATGAGACCAAACTCCCTCTTCAACTTAATGTTAATGCTACGAAGCAGGCTCTGGGACACTATTAATTTTGAGCTCTGTACCATAAAAGATCTAGATCTGCACTGGATAATGGTTTGCCAACTTGGTTACACATACTCACAAGTGTAGGTATTGCAGGACAAAACAAACAACCAACCAAAAGACAAGCACTGTTTTGGCTTCCACTTTTATTGAGCTTGGTAGTTTTTGTCCTCCCAAGTGATCGAATATGACAATCCAGCCACTAATGTACATATTAGTTCAAAGTGACTGAGCTGACAGTATCAAAACTGAAGTCATTGATCACTTGACTCAGATGTGGTGTCATTACACCACAACAGCCCCACTTCATCAGGACATACAACAAATGAACAACAGGCACAGGAGATGGATTTTAAGCTGTAAACCACAACTTTAACACTAATGTATGAGAGATGTCCCTTTCCTCATCTCTCATATACCAGGTATTTAAGTGCGTCCAGTCTAGTGTTCAGGACTTCCAAGATACAACCAACAAGTTGGGGTAGACCTAACAAGGCCCACCTTTGGAACTCAACTCACTTCTGAATCTAGGGAGGACCTTAAGTCTGAAGACTTCAGGTCTCCCATTTTTCCCCATAGGAAAAGGACCACCAGCAAAATCCCAGGTCTTACTTCCTCTGCAGGCTCCTCAAGATTACCCCTGCAGTCAACAGGGGAGTATTTTTCCAACTTTCCTTGTGATTAGGAGATTCAACTTTTCTGGGGATGGGGGAAAGGAAAGAAGCAGGGGAAAAAAGTGACAGAGGCAGAGATAATGGCATAGAAAAATGCATGAATACCATGGAGCTAAATATGTACTGATAGCTAGAAAATATTAAGCATTGTCCAAAAGAAAAGTTGACCATCATTGATCTGCAATATATAGTATCTAATAAAAGTACATAAAATCTGCAGTCATTAATCAAGAACTCATAAGTTTATTAGTAAAAACCATGTGAAGATACTTCCAGTACTCCAAGATTACAATCTTGATTTCCCAGTGTAAGGAAAAACAATGAAAAGCTTAGTTAATATTGGGGTTTTTTTTTGCACAGTATAGGCTGATACAGCACCTTGGTTAAATTGACAAGGAAGAAATTTCTGGAATTTTAATTGTGAACAATTCTCCTTGTGGGGTATCCTATACATACTCTGCTTCTTCATACATTTTTTAACCATCCTTTCCCACTTGTTGCATAATAAATTTTATAGTATTTCATGTTTTGATAGCAGATTCTTCATTTATTGGTAAATACAATTTCTGCTATAGTCTCGGTAGCTGATAATTCAATGCTGGGGAACCTATCCTATGTGCATCCTCTTCAGAGAGCTAAACTACTTTTTGCGTATTTGGTCCTTCACAAAGGAAAAATTATAGACAATTGTACTATGGTTTAAAAATAAATACACAGAATGATATGAAAAAGCAAATACACATCTATGATCAGGTCTTTATGAGTAGGTCTACACAGCAAAGAGAAACCCATGGCTGGCCCATGCCAGCGGACTTGGGATCACGGAGCTTGGGTTGAAGGGCTGTTTAATTGCATCACCGGATGGAAGCTCAAGCCCTGGGACCCTCCCACCCCACAGGGTCCCAGAGTTCAGGCTGCAGCCTGAGCCCAGAAGTCCAGACAGCAATGAAACAGCTCCGCACCCTGTAAGCCCGAGTCGGCTGGCACAGGCCAGCTGTGGGTTTTTCTTTGCGGCACAGACATAACCTGTTGCTTATTATAGTTGCTAATTAACTTTAACCCTCCCCCCCAACTTTCTTAGAGCATAGCACTCTATAGGTTGAGGCATTGGGACTTATAGAAATCACTTCTGTAAGTGGCATTGTACAGTGGTTTTAAAACATAAGATCGTATCTTTTTTAATTCAGAGTAATGATACAAGATTCATTTGTGAACCCATGATACTGATACAAACAAGTTGCTGATATTTTCTGGGTCAACATCTTCCAAGATCATCATCATTTAAATCTCCCTTCCCTTAAATCTTCCAAGACTCGTGATACTTTCCCAGCAGCTTCAGATATTGTTCTGCAAACTTATGTCGGGTTTTCCAACTGATAATTGATTTACAACTTTACTTGCACTGCTTTATGTAGTGGACACAAAAGATTTATATATTAAAATAAACACATGGCGGAACCACCTTACTACATGAAATCAAGCGTTTAACAGTGAAGTATTTCAATAAATTTATACCAAATTTTAGCACCAACGTGTTCCATAATAAAAAATGAAGTTAATATTTAACTTTTCAAAGTAAACCTTGCAGGAGTCATTACATTCCAAAAACAACAACAAGAGGAAACTTACGGCTATTTATATTTTAGGGAATAACAGATGTTAAACATAAAAGTGTTTGAACACTACATCAAGAAAAAAAATCTTCCTTATAGCATTTTGAGAAGTTATTTCTATTAAACTTCCATCCCCTTACATCTTCCTCTATGCCTTATTGATTTTAAGAAGGTTTCACATCTGACTGCTGTTGTGACCTATCAGTGATTGATTCAATGATTACATACTCCTCTTAATATTTAGGTGTAATTTTATTTTCCATAAGTGAAAATATGAAACAGATATTGAATAGTTCCTGACTATAATTTTTCAAACACAACAGCTATAGAAAAGAGAAGCAAGGCATTCAGCAAGAGCAAAAAACCTGAAAAATTAAAAGCATGAAAGTATCAGTGTAAATGTAATATCTGGAACACATGACAGGATACCTTTTCTTCCCAAACTAAAAGATTTATTGTAGTCCAAAGCCAAATCTCTCTTTTGTTAAGTTTCCCCATGTTTGTATTTTTAAAAAACTTTGGTTCTGATCCTGTAAATATTTATGCATGTGTCTAGCTTTACACACAAGCAGTTCCACTGAAATTAGAACTACTCGTGTGCATTAAACAAACATGTCCTTAAATGTTTACAGAATAGAGACATTTATTTACATCCTACTTCTTCCTTTTCCAGTAGGATGATTTTATCTTTGTATTTTAAAAGAAGCTGAGGCAAGCATGGTTGTTCTTTAAATAACAACTTCACTGCAAAGAAGTAAGTTTGGTCTGAAAAGATGCTAGCACAACAGTGCCATTCACCGTATCACAGTTTTGAAGCTAGTATTTATTAGAAATCTAAAACCCTAACTTACATGTGACATAAATGCTTGTTTTTTTGGAATGATAGTGGGGATAATATTAAAAACATATGAGAAACATATGAAGTCATTGAAATGAATGTTAACTTCCTTTAAAATAAGTAAAAAACAATTATGAAGCTTTTTTTAAGAAGACTTTCATTTTAAAAATATATTTGTAAGTGTTAGAAGGCATTAACTTCCTGTTGCTACTAACCTGGCGGAAACTGAAGCTGAATTAGAGATAATAATCTTCATTCACCAATTTCCAGCCCCATCTAATTTCCACTACTTGCGTTGTGATTAATATTATTTTCCTGACCATGCTATGAAATTGTACACATTTATGTCACATTGGCTTCTTTACCACAAGTGATTTTTTTGGCCTCTTTACCACAAGTGATTTTTTCTCCACTTAGAATCATCATCTTTAAATCTTAGGAATGTGACTCTTTCAGTGAAGTGCCTTAACCACATCCACTGAAGTAAATGCCTTCTTCATCTGTTTAGTTCTAAATACGATGTCAAAGGAATTACAATTGGCAGCTATTGCACATGTTCAGAAGATCATTTTAAGAACAGTTAAGCTGATATTTTGACATGAGATGGCAGACATAAGATTGTTTGCAGGTTATTGGTAATGTATTCATACTGAACTGTTTGGAACACACCAGATCTGTTATTAACGGGCTAAAACTGGCAAAACCAGGAGTTATAAAGCATGTTAGCAAGTTCTTTAACAGTTGTAAAGATAAAAAACATGTCAGTCTTTTAATGCTGGTTTTAAATAGGATAAATTGTCTTTCAGACATTAAAACATGAAGAATCTTTCCAAATAGTTAAATATCACTTGGTATTTTTGTCCAAGTAAGGAACATCTGACCTGAAAAGAGGAAAGGCAGTTTTATGATAATGGAGCAGCTGATACAGGGCTTGAATAAGAATTCAAGGAGGGTAATGTAATTAATTCAAATCAACAAGGGTTTATGGAAAATAGATCCTGTCAGACTAACTAGATATCTTTTTTTTGATGAGTTTACATATTTGGTTGATAAAGGTAACAGTGTTGATGTAACATATTTAGACTGTTAGGCGTTTTACATTTTGAGTAAAAAATTAGAATGATATTAAATTAACATGGCACACATTCAATGCATTAAAAAATGGCAGGTCTCAAAATGTAATTGTATGTAGGGAATCATCAAGAGGGTGTGTTTCCAGGGGGTTCCACGGGGATTGGTTCTTGGCCCTACACTATTTAACATTTTTATCAATGACCTGGAAGAAACAAAATTGTTACTGATAAAGTTGGCAAACAACACAAAAAATGGGGTAATGGTAAATAAAGAAAAGGAAAGGTCACTGACTCAGAGCAATCTGGATTTCTGGGTAAACTGAGCACAAGCAAACAATATGCCTTTTATTAAGTTAAATGTAAATGCATACAGCTACAAACAAAGAATGCAGGCCATACTTACATGGTGGGGAAATCTATCCTGGGAAGCAGTGACTTTGAAAAAGATTTGGGGGTCATGGTGGATAATCAACAAAACAAACTCCCAGTTTGACTCTGTGAGCGAAAGAGCTAAGTCAATCCTGGGATATATAAATATGGGAATCTCAAATAGTAGTAGAGAGTTTATTTTATGTCTATATTTGGCATTGGTGTGACTGCTATTGGAATACTGTGGCCAGTTCTGGTGCCCACGACTCAAAAGGATGTTGATAAACTGGAAAGAGTTCAGAAAGAGTCACGAAAATAGTTAAGGGGTCAGAAAACATGCCTTACAGTGAGATTCAAAGAGCTCAATCTATTCTCTTAATAAAGAGAAGGTCAAGGTGTGATTTGATTACAGCCTTAAGTATCTACCTGGGGAACAAATGTTTCATAATGGGCTCTTCAATGTAGCAGTGAAAGGTATAAGATGATCCAATGGCTGGAAGTTGAAGCTAGACAAATTCAGACTGGAAATAAAGGTGTAAATTTATAACAGTAACTAATTTAATTAATCGTTGGAAAAATTTACCAAGATTCATGATGGATTCTCCATTCCTGACAATTTTTAAATGAAGATTGGGTGATTTTCTAAAAGATATGCTCTAGGAATTGATTTTTGGGTTCAATGGGCCTGTGTTACACAGAAGGTCAGTCCAGATGATCATAATGGTCTGTTCTGGTCTTGGAATCTATGAAAAGGTAGTGAACTGGGTTCTATTCTACAGAATCTTTATAACTTTGGGAAAGACAACCTGTGTGTCTCGGTTTCCCCATCTGTATAATGGGGAAACTACTGTCTCACCTCACACACCAGTATTTTGAAACTAAATTAGTATTTGTAAAGCACTCCGAGATCCTTGAATGGAAGGTTTTATTATTTAAGTGTAAAACATTATGAAGTAAAATTTGTGATCCTATTAACTTTACAGGATGAACTGAACTTCTCTGAAACAAACTTACAGTGAATTTTGCCCTTTCTTCCATCACCTCATAACCCAGTATGGTAGGTGTAGAAGGTCGATCTTCCCAGCTCCCAGAATCTGTATTTTGCTCAATATCTTCCATAGGCTGAGTACAGTATTCAATGGATGTATCCACACCTGTAAATTTAGTCCTAACAAGTGGGCTACTACCTATAGATGATGTGGAGCCAATCTGGTCAGGCACACTCATCTTTTTAAAACTATCAATGGTAGAGTCCTCCAGCTGCCCTTTTGAAGAATTTGAGTTTGTTGAGATGCTCCCAAAAGAAGAACTTCTTTGGTTTCTGTTTGTTGTAAAGTTGGAAGAGGAATTTCCTATAGGAATAGGAACAGGAACATAGGGGGTTGCCATTCTTCATTAGAAAACTTCAGTAAATCTATAATTTGTGGTCCAAGAGTTTAAGGTTCATTCTCTTCTTTTCAAGAATACAATATCTGGAAATAGAAAAAACTTTGAAATGACCATCTCCCTTAATATTTCTACAATGAATGCAATATTAAAATACTGTATTTGGAGGGGGCCACATCTACATTTAGATAACGATTAAAACACCATTACATGGAATTTGCTATCATTTTAAATGTCCCCTCAAAAATTAAGAATTAATTTTTAAAAAGTGCATTGTCAGAGTGGTCCTCTACCTCTCAGACCCATTAAAACCTGAATAAATAGTTAAGGTATGATTTGCATCCCATTGCACAAACCTGAAGAAAAAGATTGCATTTAAATACTGTTGCATCATTAGTCTGCTGGAAAAACTAAAACTTTTATGTTACATAGATAACATAAAACAAACTGCAACTTTTAAAAATTTTGTAACTACTAAAATTTAGCATAAATAAAATTGAAACTCCCCGCCCACCCCCAAATTGTTACTAATAAGTTATTGCAAGCCTTAAGAAGCACACAATATAAACCAAATCCATTTGAATAGTAATAATGATTTGCACATCATGAATCAAAGAACACACACAATGAACTGCAGGTGTGGGTGAAGTGGAAGATATATTTTAGTACATATGAAATACATGCAAATCTGGCAAGTATCCTTACAAAGGAAATTATAAATTTGAAAAAATGCTTAAGTTTAGAGCATATAATATCGCAGGCATTTATAGGGCATTCATAACTATGTCATTTAGGAACATTTTATATGCTCTGCACTGGAAGCAATTAAGTATTAGAAGCATATGTATCACAACCCATTCAAGCACCCTGACTTTAAAGACAGAAGCCTAGCCAAAGAAGCTAAGTGGCAGGGAGTCAAAACTTCACATTCAGTGGAGAGCTTAGACAGACGCATCTTGCAACACATTCATGAGAGTAGGGATGTTCAGGCTCTGATGTGTTGCTGATGGAAACAGAAGAGAAGGTCTGTCATCAGATCCCACAAGCTTTGTCCTTCATAAAAATAAGTTTTTAAAGTGAACTATAGTCACAATATATCAACTCTATGTAACATACTTCTATGATGGTCCACAAGAAGCAGCAAATAAGTATCTTATGCCAGTACTACTTAGATATATAAGATGTAAGAACACACTATTTCATGCTTGGAGATTGTGTTACACAGTTTTAAATTCTCAACAAAAAATCCATGTTGACCTGTCATGATTTGCTAATAAAGGAGTTCAAAAATACAATATAAAACTAGAATCTTTGTACGGAAGCCAAATCATCAGCAAAAGAAAACAACGCAAACACAACAGCTCAAAATCTCAACAGAACTTAATACTACTCTCTCCTACACATTTACTTGGACTGATAGAACATTTGAAAAGGAGGAAGAAAAAATAAACAAAAAAAAAATTGTTTTGATGCTTACCTAAAAGTGTTTGGACAGATAAAAGGCTCACACTGATGCAGTGAGGATGACAGGTTAAGCTTAATTTTAAATGAGCTACCCATCTAATGCATTAAAGTTTAATACTACTCTCACATTTCATTACAGTAAAGCAGTGGAATCACTTCACCCCAGCAACTTCTGGGATGTATATAGCAAATCATTCAACCCACTCTTTCTAGTGCTACAACAAAGTAAACACCTTTTCTCCATCTGATCCAGAGAGATCTTGATTTTCCCTGTTCTTCAGAAGAGATTTGTTCCTCTCCGAAATCTCTGTTTGGGCTAGTTCAACCCCAACAGCAAATGAAGAATTAAACAGAAAGAAAAGTACAATAACTCCTTAAGTTGTTGTCCGAAAATGATTAACTGCTGAACAAACACCATGAAAGAACTGCTACAAAACAAAGATGTCCAGTCTCTCCTCCTTTGATGTTTACAACACCCACCTCCTCTTCCCTCCTGGAAATGAAGCATCTGAACTCAACACATGATTAGAAGAAATTTGTCTGTATTTAAATGTGTTGGATGCTGCTATAACAGTTTAAAAGTCAGCATGTTTTTCATTAGGGCCACACACACACATACACACAAAATTAAATTAAAAAGACAACTTAAAATCACACATTGTATTATTTAGAACTTTAGCTTGGATTTTTAAAATTAACTTTTAACAATTTACTTGTCACTATTTATGCTCTGTTTAATTTTAGTGCTTCTCTGGTTAGACAATGCAGTCTGTTTCATTTTAGTCAATTTCACTTATAGTGTTCCAGTTTCAAACACTAGAATTTTGTTAAAATTTAGGAACATCTCTATTGTTCTTAGACTCTATAAAAAGCTTGTTTTTACAAAAATTAAATTTTGTGCCAAATTTAAATGGACAGGGTCCATTTAGCCATTTATTAGCTTACTGTGGTAAGCTCATTGAAACTCAGGCCAGTTGTGCAAACTGCTGTAAAAAACACACAGGAGCTTATTAATCACCAAAGCAAAGGTGGCAGCAATATAAAAGTGTGCTTCCATAGGCTAGCTATGTCCATGGCTTAATGTTTCTGAATCATTTATGTTTTAAAAACTACAGTAAATAATCTCCAGTAGCCCTTTACCCAGTCATCAGTTGACATCTGCTCATTAGTTTGAATTACTTAAAAATTGTCAGAACGCATTCCAAAAATGTGGCAAATATCAAGCGAGCAAACATTCAGCACTGTGATACAACCCTAGTACTATTACACCACCAGAGTGCAGAGACTGCTCTTTTTCTTTTAACAGTAAACTTCCCAACTCTTGGGAATATAAGATAAATAGGCATACCAGATGCATCTAAGACAGTGGTTCCCAACCTTTGGCCCAGGCACCAAAAGTGGCCTGTGAGGGCTTTCAAAGTGGCCCATGGCTCCCCTCCTGCTGGCTGCAGAAGGGAACCGCTGCCTAAGGACACAGGAGGAGCGCATTTCCATAGCACTAAAAGACCAGTGTGGGCTCTTTGCTGGTGCCAAAGGGATGGGAGATCAGCACTCCCCTCCCCCTGGTTGTAGCAGGGAGCACAGCAAAGCACTCTGCCTCGGCCCCGAGGTGCTGGGATCCCAGTTGGAGCCAGAGGGAGGGAAGCACTGATCTTCCATCCCCCCACAGCCTAGGGACCCAGGTGGAGCACACAGGGCTACATGACATGTGTGGTTTCCCAGCTGCAGCCAAGAAGATGGAAGTTCAGCAAAGAGACAGCCTCTTCACTGAACTCCTTCTGTCTGGTTGCAGTGGGGGGAGGCCTGCTGGTGGAGACTGGTGGCCCTTCAGGGTTGTAAAAATGATATCTGTGGCCCTTGATCCAAAAAGGTTGGGAACCATGGATCTAAGAATACAGCACAAGAAGATACATGGAAAACATTCTCTCTCCCTCTACTATTGAATACCCTGCTATCTGGAACCTGGTAATTTGAACATTTTCTTCTTACATAATTTAAGGATAATACCATATAGGAAAATGCTTTTTTTCTTTTGCAGATCTGTAAAATATTTTAAATGGAAGTGAGGACCCCTTTGGAAATCTTAGACATAGTCTGCAGCCACAGGCTGAAAACCACTGTTCTATGATAGCCTTTTGCAGACCCCCCTTTGGCAGTCTGTGGACCCCAGGGGACTTCACAGACCACAGGCTGAAAACCACTGTTATAATTTGAGTATTTTATAATGTATATAACTTTTATGAAAAAACAGTATCTTGCATTTACACCATTTGCAGTCTCTTCGTGTTTTTTTTAGACCTTCATACCTGGCGTATTTTGTCAGAACATTTTTGTGTAACCCATGACGTCAATGGCGAAACGTCAGGGGGAGCAGACTCAGGCTCCAGTGGCAGGCCCCTGGGACCAGACAGCAAGTTCTTTACGTACTAGACAGGTCCACAAGTGATTCCCATTTTTAAGGCTTCCAAAACACGAACATGCACCTGCTACCAGGTAGGATGATTTACCAGCCCAGAGGGAAAATCCACTCACCCACCTGACGATGAAAACACAGGATTTTATTTGCCAGTTAAAACCGAACCCCAACCGCCAGGGAAGGGGACGATTAGTTTCATTCGCCCATCACTGAAATGCAGCCACCTCTGGGGTGGAAACCGGCAAGCCAGCGTGAGCAGAGCAACACGCCCCCACGCGGCGGTGGAACGGAGAGAGCGCTGTCGGGGGGGCTCAGTCTGGGCGCAGGCGCTGGGCCAGGCTACGGCGAGCAGCCCTTGGGGGCTCCACTCAGCCGCAGTCCAGCGCCCGAGGGCCCTGCGGGCGGGAAGAGCCGGGGCTGCCCGCGACCAGGGTGCGGCTCGGGACCAGCTCAGTGCCTCGCCGGCCCGGCCGGGCTCCCGGCGACGCTCACCTGCCCTGTGAGCGCGGGGTGGGGCGGGGCGCCTCTGCTCCCCGTCCGGCGCCCACGAGCCGCCAATACCCCGCCCCCCCGGGAGAAGTAGAGGGGCTCGGCTCCCCCCCAGCCCCACCGACCGCGGGGCCCAGACCCCGCCTCACCTGCTCCCCGCCGCGCGCTCCCTGCCTCAATCAGCCACGCTGCGCGCCGCCCCGCCACCACCAGCATCGGCCCCTCCCCCTTCCTCCTCGCGCACAGGGAGGGAGGCGGGACCAGACCCACGCTCGCCAGGGAAGGGGCGGGGTAACGGTCAGTACCTGTCGCGTTCGGCCATACAGCGGGTACTGAGGCGGGCCTAGGCCCACCCACAGCTACAGGCCCGCCCCACCCCCCCCCTGCACCCCTGGGCGGTTCCGAGCGCGCGTCCCCCCCCCCCCCCCCCCCCCCCCGACTGCCGGCAGCGAGTTTGAGAAGCGTTAAGACTACAAGTCCCAGCAGGTATTGGGGCCACAAATAGACGACCACTCCCGGCGGACACCGCGGCAAAATAGGGCAGTGCATGCTGGGAGCTGCAGGAGCTACTCACGGCATTGCATATTGGGTCACGTAGGCCTCGCATTGTATGCTGGGATTTGTAGTGTTATGGGCTGTCTGCTTGTTCTGCTGCTTGCTGTGTTGACTGTGTTATTCTGAGCTGCAGAACCAGACTCCCCATCCCTTCAGTTTCTGCCAGGACAACCAGGTGTAGCAGCAGACAGTGCAGCCAGTGGACACTTACTCTGTCGCGGGGCAGGAATTTTAACCTTTTGCTGCCTTGAACCATGTCAAATGACTGGAGCTAAGAAATAACAAAGGTTAAGCTCCCATCTTCTGGGTGTCACACCTTTTCCACACGGTGCTGAAGAGATAACCCCTACTCCAGTACACAGCAGTAGTTGCAGAGAGAGAAGGGACTTGGTTGGGGAAACTGAAAATAACTGAAAACTAAAATTCTTTTGGTTTTTGAAAATCAAACATTTTTCAGTTTTCAGAAACAACCACCTTTGATGGGTTCGTTTTTGCAGGAACCCTGCTCTCCTGAAAAATCTCCAGGAAAATGTTCGGTTTTTAAAAAATTCCTTTAAAAGTGTTTTTGTGTAAAATATTTACTATTTCCCAAGGATTATTAATCCCATTTTACAGATGGGAAAACTGAGGCACAGAGCAGTGAAATGACTTGTCATGCAGCAAGCTATAGGTAGAAACTAGATCTCTGAGACCCAGTCCATAGTTCTATCCACAAGGTGTCACAACATTCTTTACAAGTTTCCAAACAGCTCTAGCTGAGAACCAGTGACTAAAGAAATCAAAGTCCCCTTCTAGATAAACTTCTAGTGCAGAACTTAGTGAGAAGTTTATTAGGGGCATGGGAGGCCACGGGACAAAAAGAATGAAAGGAAATACTTAATAAAGCAAACAGTAAATGAATCAATGTATCAACCAATGAACACATCCCTGGCCAGCCATTTCCCATGTCCCCGACCCATGTTTAACTAAGAGTTCTGAGAGTTCTCCTTTTCTTTGGGCCCCTGTGCTCTTAGATGGTTCTGACTGGAAGGTGCAGTTAATAGATGAGTAACAGTCTTTAAAAAAATACAAGAATTCAAAATAAGCAGGGATTCCGGCCACTGCATTTACCCCATTTTTGTCAAAGCTTAAATGATCTTCTTCACCATATAATAAAAGTGTAAATCACAGTGTTACTGGTAAGACACTGGTCTTTATTTCCCGAGCCATCAGATAGGTATAAGACATGAGTACAAAAAGTTATTTGCATGGCAGGGGTCAGTATTTACCGGCTCCATGGACTAGTGATAACGTAACCTTTCTTCCATTAACATTATGAGTGTAGAAACTGTAGGATTTGATTTTCATTTTGGATTAGTTTCTTAGATTAATACTTTAGGCTGTTTTGGAGCTAGTTCTGAACTATGCATTTTATGAATGTGTCTTCTTTCAGTAATTCCCCCACACCTGGCAAGGTGTACAGTGTCAAGTTATGAGTATAGTCTAATAGATTTTTAAAGACACGTTTGAATGACTGCTACAGTGGTTACTTTTCATGCTAGAAGAATTTCTTTTTCAATCTGATATTCTTTCCACTTCATTTTAAAAATATTTCTATTCTATTCATATAGATCTAGACTGAATTATTACATTGGATTTTCTTTATTTTACATTATACTACTAGATTTAAATAATGATTTACCTTTAAAAAAATTTGCACTGCTGAACCAAATGTGTGATAAGGTTATCAGAAATGTGCTTCACTTTATGTTTTACTGTTTTGTTATGTTATTGTTGTTAAAGTTAAAGTAAAGGTAAACTCCTAAAGAATAGAAAGTGATATGGTAGCTATGTTGGTCCCAGGGTATTAGAGAGACCAGGTGGGTGAGGTAATATCTTTTATTGGACCAACTTCTACTGGTGAGAGAGACAAGCTTTCAAGCTTACACAGAGGTCTTCTTCAGTTCTGGGAAACTGACTCAGGATGTGTCTATGCTTAAATTTAGCTCCCTCTGTCAATTTAACTGCCCTGCTATGCTGACTTAAAAACACCGACTCCACAAGTGGTATAAAGTCAAGACTGATGATGTAGTTAGATCCATGAAGTGTCAGTGTAGGCACTGCATTACTTACATCAACTGTTACTGGCTCCAGGAGCTGTCCCACAGTGCCCCACAGTGGTTGCTTTGGTCACCATTGTGAACTTTGCTGCCCAGGGTCCAGGTAGACAGGAAGCCACTCCTTCCCTTTAAAGACCTGCGAATTTTTGAAACCCTTGTTGCCTGCTTGGCACCTAGTAGCTCTCCATTGTTGTGTGCAACTGCCCACCTAACCATGGTGGCTTCACGCTGCAGACACACTCCTGCCTGGAGTACTCAGGAGGTATTGGATATCCTGGGTCTGTAGGGAGAGGAGGCTGTGCAGGCACGGCTCCAATCCATCCGTAGAAATGTGACATCTATAAGCAGATTGCTTGGGGCATGCAGGAGAAGTGCTACAACAGGGAACAGCAGCAGTGCTGTGGGAAAGCCAAGGAGCTGCAGCAGGCATACCAGAAGACAAGGGAAGTCAACAATCGATCTGGTACAGAGCCACAGACGTCACTTTTACAAAGAGCTATATGCCATCCTCAGTAGAGATCCCACCACCGCCCCCAAGAGCCCTGTGGATACTTTGGAGGAGCTTGAGTTACAGGCCCCTGATTTTAACAGTAAGGAGGAGGAGGTGGATGAAGAAGAGGAGGAGGAATATGGGGGACAGGTGATCAGGGGATCCAGCTGCACAGCGAGCCAGGACCTGTTTTGGATTGAAATGCAGTTCAGCCAGTCCCAGCAGTTGAGCACCAGCGAGCCAGATGTAGGGGAAGAAACCTCTGGTAAATATACAGTTTGCTTTGAAATTACAGGTATGGAACCCCATAAGTAGCAGGACACATCTGTTGATTTATTGTAGTAGATCTGTAGTAGAAGAGGCAGTGGAACAACCAAGAGAGGTAGAGTTGCTATCTGCTTTTCGTTCCCCTCTAGAATTAAGCAGAGGGAGCCAAGCAGAGCAGTTTATTTATGTGCACCAGGTTGTCCCATGAATCCTCCTTAGAGAGTTTGATGGAATTTCATGGAGGTACTTTGCAATCCTCTGCTGAAGGTTTCTGGGGAAGGCCACCTTATTTATTCTGTTGCAGTAGGACACTTTCCATGCCACTTAGCGATTTCTTCAGCAGGCACCATTGCAGTACACAAGCTAGCAGCATATGGGCCCATGGGGCATCCGGATGCTCTCTGCTTCTGTTACCCTTAGGAGTGAAATAGCTAAAATCACCACTGCCAGTGGAAAACGGTGCCAGTATTCAGTCCCACTGCCCTATACACACATACTTATGTCTGTGAACTGTCCCCTTCTCACTTCTCCAACCCCCCCAGCCCACCCGAGGGCCATACTCACCATGGCTGGTGCTGTGACTGGTGCTGTGCTGTATCAATCCCAGAGAGAATATTGTGCTTACAATTTGTGGGAATCAATGGAAGTGAATTCAGTACCCTAATTTTTTATTTCTGTCATCAATACACTGACAATGGTACCTATGTAGTGTATCTGCAGCTGCTGCTATTATGGCCTCCAGAGTCTCTCCCTTCACACCCATGGCACTCCTGAGCCAGGTAAGGAAGAGAAAGAAGAGGACTTGGGATGACATATTCCAGGAGATGCTCCAAGCCTGTGCTGCATCAGAGAATGAGACCAGGACCTGGAGGATGACCCTTGCAGACAGCATGCAGAAGGGAAGAGTGGGGAGGAGAAAGGCACCGGGAGACCCAGAAGGAAAAGGAGAGGGAGATGCATTGGGACATAATGCAGCTTCTCAGGCAGCAATCAGAGATTCTGCAGACTCTGGTAGACCTGCAGGTCCAAGAATCCTGTGCTCGCCTCCCTCTGCAGTCCAGAGACAACTCAATGTCAGACCTCCCTCCACCTCCCCTCAAAATTCTACATGGCATCAGGGGCCACTGCACTGCTCCACCACTCCACCCTGGGTGACATTAAAGACAACTACAGCTGTACACACAGTACATATGTGCTGACTGGTGCTGAGCAGGTCTGACACCCACAGATTTCCTGTTACTTCATTTTGTCACCGAACCCATAACATCATTCTCAGACAATATTAATAGGTGCATTGGCAATGTTATATTCCTGCACACACAGCACTCACTGCGAGATTCATACTGGGCTACAAAAGAGCAAGGCCAGGTAGAGCACACTACAGCAACACACACTACTCTGGCTCACTATTAAAATGGTATTTCAAAATCTACCTGAGCCATATAGCTCTGCGCTGAGCTCTTCTCATAGCCCTTGTATCTGACTGTTCAAATTCAGCAGACAGCTGCTCCACCTCTGCTCTCCACCCTGTTGGAAACTATTCTCCCTTTGCTTCACAGATATTATGCAGGGCTCAGCAGGCAGCTATAACCATTGGGATATTTTTTTCACTGAGGTCCAATCTCATAAGCAGAATGCCAGTGACCCTTCAAACAACCAAAGGCACATTCAACTTTCATTCTGCACCTGCTGAAGCTGTAGTTGAAGCGCTGCTTGGTGCTGTGTGACCAGTGTACAGCTTCATGAGCCATGGGAACAAGGGGTAGGCTGCTGCCAGGATCACTACTGGCATTTTCAACATTCCCAATAGTAATTCACTGGTCAGGAAAGCAAGTCCCTGCTTGCAGTTTCCTGAACAGTCCTGTGGTCTTAACGATGTGCATGTCATGCACCTTCCCTGACCAGCCCACAATGATGTTGATAAAGTTCTCCGCTGATCCACCAATGCTTGCATTACCATAGAAAAGTAGCCCTTTTTGTTGATGTACTCTGTGGCAAGTTGGTCTCATGTTAAAATAGGGATATGTGTGCCATCTATCATTCCCCCCACTCCCCGCAGTTCGGAAACCCCTTTGCTGCAAAACCATCCACTATGTCCTCCACATTGTCTAGAGTCACAGTCCTGTGTAGCAGGAGGTGATTAATGGCCCTGCATACTTGCATGACAACCGCCCCTATCGTATATTTCCCAACTCAAATTGATTCCCAGCTGGCCAGTAGTAATCTGGCATTGCAAGTTTCCACAGTGCAATCGTCAGTTGCTTCTCAACTGTCAGCACAGCTCTGATTTTGGTGTCCCTACAATGGAGGACTAGGGTGAGTTCAGCACACAGATCCAGGAATGCGGCCTTGGGTATCCGAAAGCTCTGCAGCCACTGCTTATCATCCCAAACCTGCATGACAATGTGATCCCCCAGTCAGTGCTTGTTTCAGAAGCCCAGAACCGGCGCTCCACTTTCTGCAGCTGCTCCATGAATGCTGCCAGCAACCTTGAATTGTTTCTTTCCATGTCCCACAGCAATCTGGCCTCTAAGGAATCATCATGTTCCCTGCAGCTCCTCTTGTGGCTCTGCAAATATTGCAGGATGAGGCTATGTTTTGAAAAGAAACGAGAGTTTTCACCTCTTGAGACATTTAATGGTGCATATCTAAATGAAGTCATTTTCAGGAATTTCAGCCTAGTATTTTGCATAGTGTTAATCCTCCTAGAGGCCTAATATGACATAGTTTTCGTTTAGTCATCTATAAAGCAGCACTTTTTAAGATTTTAATATATCCAAGAAGTTTGATTTAGGTCAGAGTTTGTGAGCAGCAATAGCAAGGAAGATATTCTTGAGGGACTTGATCCAAAGTCCACTGAAATCAGTCGAGGCCTTTCCATATACTTGAATAGGCATTGGAACAGGCACCAGGAGCTTGCTTCTGCGTTCCTTTTACATTAAAAGATTCTACAGGAGTCAGTGGTATTTTTGGCTGCTAAGGAATGCAGGCTCAGGCCTGGTGTCATAGGGCTCTATTCTGCACCCACTGAAGTCAATGGGAATTTTGCCTTTTGACTTCCCTATATTTAGGATCAGGCCGATAGTACAGGGCCATGGAGAATCAGGCCCCAGGTCTGTTCATTTCCTTGTTTTCATTTACCATAGGTGTACTCTGTAAAGCAGATTCAGCCTGCAGAACAGTCACTGTAGTCTTTGAAACTGTTTTCTTTCAGCTGTCTATAAAAACATAGGAGGAACTCTATGTGTTTCAGTGGGAGGCTACACTGGGCCATCTTGTGGCAATAAAATGCAATTCAGTTACTGAAACAGTTATCAATGACAAAATCAGTTATTAAACTTACAAATGATTGTTTGGAAGATATTTGTCTCAGGGATATTGGACTACTCTTGAATGTTTTGTTGCCCACGTGGGGACCAGATATCACCCTGATTAGGCCTCATCCCATCAGAAATGTTGGAGACTACAAAAAATGGTATCTTTATCATGTTCAAAATGTTAGATTGGATAGTGTCATGCTGTCTGGAGTGGTTCACAACCATGAGCATCAACCTCAGGGCAGACTGTCAGGAAGCAGGTCAGAGACGCTGAACTGGTTGTATGTTCTATAATTAGATTTCACCAACCCAGTAACAAATATGAATTCATAAAACACTATAACAATCTTACCACAGAGTCACTGACAGTCCCCTTGGGCATTCCAGTCTATCTTGCAGCCTAGTGGACTTAGTGATAGTTGGTTGCTATACATCAAAGATCACAAAATATTCAGGTTGCTCCTAGTCCCAAGAGACCAGCCACATACCCCAGGTCAGTTTGTTCCTTAGATCTGTCACCAAAGACAACACTTGTAGCCAGTTCTGTAATAAACTAACTAATGATTTATGAACTAGGAAAAAGAAATGAGAGAGTTATTACCAGGTTAAAGCAGGCAAACGTACAGTGTACACAAATGAGTTACAGTCTATGCTTTTAAAAGGCGACAGAGTTGTAGTAATCTGTCAGCTCTGAATGTCTTTTAGGGCTAACCAAAGTTGATCCTGGGGAATCTCTGCTTCTGTTTCATAGCTCCGGCCCTGTGAGAATCCAAACATCAAATATATGAAAAATGGTCTTGTAAGCTATTTTTATTTCCTTCTTCCAGCTGCTGGGATGAGCCCTTTTGCTGGTAGCCTATCCTGGGTATGAAGGGGCAGTTGACAAAGTCTTTGTGTTGTGATGTCCCACAATGGCCCGTTTAGTTTTGGTAGCCCTCTTGATGAGCAGGAGTTGATCCCTCCTGACAGGTTCACAGTCTCAGAGCAAACATTTTTTGCAGTTATAAAGCAAATTCTTAAATATTACTTTATAGCATGTGATAAAGATGTTATAAATGAGATTAACGAATGCTGCAATTTACAAGCATTTCATAAAGTCTAAAAACTAAACACTGCTCTTATAAATTCAATACCCATCTTAACCTTTCTAACACACAAAAACAACAAGAGTTCTGTGGCACTTTAAAGACTAACAAATTTAATATTTGCAGGCATAAGCTTTCGAGAGACTTCAGCTCTCTTCTTCAGATGCAGTAATACAGAAAATGGGTAACACAGAGGCATCTTATAGATATCCAGGTGCATTGAGAACAATGGGGGAGGTGGAGTCCAGTACTTAACACCTAATGACGACCATTGAGTATGAGGTGAGAATGAGTGAGCAAAGTAATTTACCTTCTGTAGTGAGACAGCCACTCCAAGTCTCTGTTTAAACCCAGTTTGAATGTGTCAAGTTTGCAGATCATTTCTAACTCAGCAGTTTCTCTTTGAAGTCTGTTTTTGGAGTTTTTTTGGAGAAGTACAGCAACTTTCAGATCAGAGACAGAATGCCCTGGGGAATTAAAGTGTTCTCCCACTGGTTTATGGATGTTATTATTTTTCATGTCTGATTTGTGTCCATTTATCCTTGTGCATAGTGATAGTCCAGTTTGGCCAATGTACATGGCAGAGGGGCATTGCTGGCACATGATGGCATATATAACATTAGTGGATATGCAGGTGAATGAGCCCCTTATGGTGTGATTGATGAGGTTAGGACCAGTGATGGTGTCATTAGAGACGATGTGTGGGCAGAGCTGACAACGGGGTTTGTTGCAGGGATAGGTTCCTGGGTAGGATTTTTTGTAGGGTTTATGGTTGCTGGTGAGTATTTGCTTCAGGTTGGGGGGCTGTCTGTAAGCCAGGATGGGTCTGCCGCCCACTGCCTGAGCGAGAGATGGACTATCTGCTAGGATAGGTTGTAGATCTTTAATGAAGTGCTGGAGAGATTTTAGCTGGGGACTGTAGGTGGTGGCCAGTGGGGTTCTGTTGTTTTCTTTGTTGGGTCTGTCCTGTAGTAGGTGACTTCTGGGTACCCGTATTGCTCTGTCAATTTGTTTCTTTACTTCTCCAGGTGGGTATTATAGTTTTTTCTAACTACACAGGTGAAATAGACTAGTTTCCAGTAATGAATTTGTCCATGCCTGGCTGAGGCCTAAAGCCTTGCCAAGAGCTGGCACCTGGTTTGCCAGCATCACAGACAGTATAATCTAACATGCAGGAGGGAATTTTCTGCAAATACTAAGTGCTTCAGGGGCATTTGTACCCTGCGTAAGATTAACTTGTCTCAGGAGACTGGTCTCACAGAGTCAAAGCAGTACTAGGATCAAGAGTGTGCAAAGGAGAGCATTATGCACCTTGTATACACATACAGGTTGTCTTCATGTACAGTGTTGCAGCAGTGCAACTGTGCTGCTGTAGTGCTTTAGTGAAGATCTCCCATCGGTGTAGTTAATCCACCTCCTCAAGAGGCAGTAGCTATGTCAACGGGAGGTGCACAATCTACATTGGGAGTTAGGTCAGTATAACTACATTACTCAGGGGTGTGGATTTTTCACATCTCTGAGCAACGTAATTATGCCAATATAAATTTGTAGTGCAGACCCAGTTATATTCATCTGTGCTCTATGCAGATAGGAACAATGGAATAGCCATACAGGGTCAGACCAGTAGTTAATTTACTCCAGTATCTTGTCTCCAACTGTGGGCAGTATCAGTTACCTTAGAGGAAGATGCAAATAAGGCTGCAGATGATAGTTATGCGATAAACTGTTCCTGAAGTAAAATAAACTTCTGCATATGAGTCGATCATTATTATATGAAGGATAGTGCAATGTATTCTATCACATATTATCAGTTACCATGTGAGATATTTAGGTTGGAATTTTCAATGATCTTTTGGGGCTTAGGTACTCAAATATCTGTTACATTTCAGTAGGATTTGGGCACCTAACTCCCTCAGGATCCTTTGAAAATCCCAGTCTTAAAGTTGTTAATTTTGTACATTTTCTGCCAAGCAGACTGTTTTCTTTTTGTCAGGTGCAGCATCAGCAGTGAAGGAATGACTTAAAAGGGGAATTATCTCCATGTGTCCTTCCAGGGTCATAAACTAGAGAACTTTAAGCAGAAGCACATTTCATCATTATTTCTGGGGCTGTAGCTGTGTCTCCGATTTTTAGTTTCAGTTCTGTGGTTTCTAGTTCAAGACAGTCAAGTGTGAAATACCTGTTGAGCCATTTATTTGTCTCTTTGTTGATTACCCTCAGCTGGAAGGATATATCAACTTGATGATTTCTGTCATAAGCTTGTGTTATAGCATGTAAAGTTGTATTTCTTTATTGGTTTAAAAGATCTATCTGGCACTGGACTGTTTGGAAGAGCCAGATTCACTGGTATGTTGGAGCTGTGGCGTGGTTCAGATAATATCTGAAGTGCGCCTGGCTGCAGCCCCTATTTCGGCTCCTCCACAACCTCCTTCTGAGGTTCTGGCTGCACTTCTCCTCACACCTTCTGATATATGCACACCCCATCCATGGCCCCACAAAATCGTGGGACCTCCTCGTCAACCTCCTCCTCGCTTTGGCCAAGGTGACCATCTACAACACCAGGGAGAGGAGGTTAACTGAAGGGGTGCTCTGCAACTGTGGAACCCATTTCTGTTCTTCTATCCATTCACGTATCCGGGCAGAGTTCCTGTTGGCAGCATCTGCTGGCTTCCTAGACACCTTCAAGGAGCAATGGGCGCTGTCCAGGGTTCTCTGCTCGGTGTCCCCTTCCGGTTCCCTATGTTTGACCCCCACGCCCAATCCTGTTTTCTCATTTGATGTCCCCTGCAATCAGTTGAGTCTAGGGTTCAGTGACTCCTCCCCTTAGGATGGGGGAGGGGCCTATACAAGCCCTCCCACTTCCTGGAACACAAATAGGACAGGACTAGGAAGCATATGTTAGGAGGCAACTGGATCCAGTGGGAGTTATAAGGAAGGGATATGTTTTCTTCTTCCCTGACTGGTTGAGACTGGGAAGCTGTTGGGGATTATGACCAGTGATTTCAGTTAAGTATTATTTTTTTCTGTTTGTTGTAAATAAGAAACAATGACCAGCAGAAAGGCTTTTAAAAAGGAGTTGGGTTTGGAGTTCGCTTCCCTTTACTGGAGGGTGAAACATCACACTAGCCTACAATGCCCCTTTCCTGACTCACTCACCTTCCATTGGTCATCTGTTTCGTCAACCCTTATCCCAGCTGGGCATTTTCCTGATTTGACTCCCAAGACCTGCTCCCAGTTCACCCTGATTCACTGTCCAGCATCCCACCCCAACCTTTAGTATGTCTTGTGTTGGCTGCTGTTTCTGCTACCCACCAACTTCTCCACAGGGCCAGTTCTGAATGTTAGCTTAAGCTGGCAGTCTACTGTCCACCTTCCCTGCACAGCATCTAGTCCCCCTCAGAGGTTCAGTACTTCCTACTGTTCATCTTCTATCAAATCTCTTTAGTCATTCATTTATACCATGCTCATCACCATGGTATGTGGGTTTTACCTTTCTCCCCCTTCTCCTGGTCTGACATGGAGGGTGAACTGTTACTCACCCTAGGCAGGGCTGCAGACTTTACTGACATCATGCATATAGGTGGAAGTTGGACACAGAGAGGGGAGCATGTACAGAAAACTCCATTTCCTCTCCAACATGGAGGGTTTATTTTTCACCTGGCCCAGATTTGTTCGTGGACCCTGAGGTAGAGGAGCATTTAACAATACTATACAGTACTATTTAATGGCCTACCTTCTGATCTGTTTTCTCTTGTGACTTAATTAATAGATAGATTAGATACATATGTATCTCATTATCCTCTGTTAAATCAATAACATTTAGACTGAAATCTTCTGGGGCAGAGATGTGCCATTTTATTTATCTGTAAAGTGTTATACACCACTGAGGAAGTATATGAATAAATAATAATGATCAGTTATTATTAATAGTGGTTAGAAAAGTAACAGTAATATAGAAGCACTACGATGAATTACATATCTTAAGACTTATAAAATAGCAAAAAAAAGTGCTAGATATTGTCGAGTAGAGAGACTTCTTTTAGTATCTAGTTATCCTTCTTGGAAAGGAAAAAGGGCAAAACAAGTATTGCTGACAATAGATGGGTTCCTTTTCAATATTCCTTTGGTATCCCACTTTCACTCGACTAGACAATAGTACTTAGTATACTAGCTATGTAAGGTTTTGCATTCCTGAATTATAACTGCACTACGATACTGCATCACTGCTATTTTGCTGCTGCTGCTGAATGACAAGATATATCTTCAGTTTCTATTTGCTTTGAAGACATATTGCTTTAAAGAAAAGAGAGGGAGGGAAGTAGAGTTTTTTTCCTTTGAATTTGTGTGAAGAGACAAATTCAACTTGTTGTAAATTGACATGCAACCTTTGAATGTCTTTCCAGATGCTTAATTTCTGAATATGATTATTTTTGCCTGTAATAAATATTAAAGGAAAAGAGAATTAGGAGGGAAAGTGGGGAATGGAGAATGAAGAATCACTGTTAATTGAAAAGTAGGCTACCGTTGCTTCTTTTCAATCAAATTAAATTATTATGGCAGAGGTTGCAAGCCATTTGACTGAGGAGTAATATTTATGTGCAATAATTACCTCATTATATATACTTGAAGATCCAAGTTTAAAAATGATCTGTTTACTCTTAGCTAGAAGAAGTGATTTGAAATGTTCTTTGTTTTAAAAACATTGACACATTCACTTGCTTTCTTTTTCAGATCATTGTGAAGTGAACAGAGAACAGGCTGCTCATTTTCAGTAGTAGCCTCTGGACAGCATGAAGCCCTGAGAAATATATTAATTTGGCAAAGATTTTGATTCCTTGAAACTTCCTGTATGGTAGAACTATTTTTTTCCCTCATAATATTTGGCAGCTTGGTATTTCTTATGACATAATTATGTATATGATTATCCTGTGATAAGTATAAAAAGCCGCTCCCACTTCCCAGGGGAGCTAAAAAGAGTGATCTTGTAGTTAAAACATATGTGAGAATCAAGAAAATCTGGGCTGTATTGCCAGTTGTCTCACAGGCTTCCTGTATTACTTTGGGAAAGCCACTTGATTTCTCTGTGCCTCAGTTTACCAGTCTTTACAATGGAAATAATATCACAAACCTACTTTATGTGAGTGTTGTGAGAATAGTCTGCAAAATGCTTTAAGACCTGGATGGAAGGTGTCACATAGTTGCTAAGTATTATTACAAAGAGTTATTTTTCCGGGTTATTTGTTCTGAATCTAAAGTAGCACTCAACTTGGCTGCATTATACATAAGCTCAACCTTAACGTGTTTAATACAATGCAGTCCTATAAATGGTAACTTATAAATTATCCAAATTTCATTGTTTTTAACAATACCCAAACCTTTCAATTTGTTTCCAAAGCTCAGACTCCAGCACTGTGAAATAGCTCTGCCCTGGATGAGCATGCTGCATATTGATATGCAAATAAGCACATCTTGTGCTTCGCTTAGCTCCAGAATTCTTATGCTGCAACAAGTAACTTTTACATTGGAGTTGGCTTGTAGGTACACTGAGTTCTTTCCTTTGTGTTTAATGAGCCAGAATTGTGACAGTTTTCACTATTTTTAGTTTCTGTACTCCATTAAATACAGTTTGGAATATTGTTACATTTGAAATACGTCTATATATATATCTGTATAGAGTCACAGAGGGCCATACTCTGCACTCTGTCCACAATAGAAGCATTATGTGGCTCAAAATTTCATTTTTGGGGATTATTTTAATAGACTTTGGATAACATATGCAAATTTGTGCAAAACCATACCAAATCATTTAAAAGGCACTTAATAGACATGAATGCCCTAAAAGATGACTTCATGCTCTTGAAGGATTCCATATATATCTCGCTATGTGTATAGCTATATATATATATTTCCATATGCAGAGATATGTGTTTATCTAGGTTTTTATATTTCACCCATTACTACCCACTAAGTGCCTAATTGTCAGTGCATGAATAACTTGCACGGAGGAATGCCAGTTCAGAATAGAAATCCTGCAGGCTATTGTGGGGCTGGATTTTATTATTGTGGGGCTGATTTTATTAATTATTATTATTACTATTTATTTCTTCAGACCCCAAAGTTTGCTACACACTTTGCAGAAGCCACAGAAAAGCGTGGTCACTCTCCTAAAGGTCTTGCAATTTTATTTTAGATGTGATGAGACAAAAGATGGTAACAGACAGTTGAGAGCGGAACAGAACAAGGTGAGGGAGAACAAGGGTTACCACAGGAAGATCAAGCAATTCTCAGTTTAGGCATTTGCATGATTTTTTAATCATACAAAACATATAATGATGACGATGATGATTACAGTACACAGAGATTCCCTTTCTTTTAAACAGCTCCATCTTGATCTCCACTATTGATCTCAGCTGTGACAGTTTTGCATGGAGAGAGAGAGAGAAGTGGTCTCTGAAGTAGGAAAGTCTCCGGCAGGAGTTCTGGAACAATTTATATAGTAGGTGTGCTGAGAGCCATTGAATCAAACTATAAACCCTGTCTGTATATGATGGAAACCACTTTCGCACCCTAAGTTCCAGCACCTATGATCCCAGACCAGTGTGGGGTTTGTTAGTCAAAACCAATAACTCCACCTAAATACTCAGAGGGCAGGCTGAGAAGCCCTGCTGTGTGGTTCATGTCGCAAAATACCTATTCAATAATTTTAAGTGCCCCGTGAAGAGTAGACACTAACAAGACGGAGTAAATTTTGAGGGCACTGATGAAGAAATCAGTCTAAAGGAAGGATGTTTTTGATTAAAGAAACTACAGTGGCTTGGCAGACTGAAAATAGGAGGACATATCAGCTATGGGGATGGACTGGAGACAGGCTTGAAGATGGCAATGAGAGAAGTGGACAGTGGGGACTTTGAGGCTGCATCATTATAGGAAGACTGAGGGTTTTTTACCATCAAATCTGTCACAGGTTATATAAGTAGGTATAGCCCATTCTGGAGCTAAGACAATATTGAAGTAAGATTTTTTTAAAACAATAACTAAACATAAAGAACCTTCTTCACATTAGGCATGAGTACACACATCCACACATGTCCATCACAATTGGATAGCTTTAAAATACACATAGCCCAATCCTGCTTCCAACAGTGCCTAAAACTCCCATTGTCTTCAGTGGGACTGGAATGGGTGCTCAATGTATGAACCCTCCTTACTTGTCCTCCTCTGGCATTAAAAAAAATGGTGTTTCTTTGGAGTAAAATAAATCCAGCATTGTAATTTAAATGGTAACAATCTTGACTTATGTGGAAGAGAAATGGTTGAGGGGAAGCATAAATAATTCTTTTCAGTTGCCTTCTGATCATCAAATCCAATTCACATTTCATGCTGAACGATGAAGGTTTTCCTGTCTCTTGATACTCTATGTTCTTACAACAAATTATTATACATCAAAGAAATGAGCTCTGAGTCAAAATGATACTAAAGGTGATGAGCTAGAAAATAATGAAAAGAGCTAGCACCTATGAAATTACTGCAAAGATCTGAAGAAATGAGGTAAAGGTTATTGCTCACAAATTTGTTCAAATGACTTAAGCTGCTTTTTGAGCAATAAATAATTTGGGGTATGAATGCTAGATGCAAAATGTTAAAAACTGAGCTTTAATGAAATATTTCAATCCTCTTTGATGGGAAATAAAATTACTGTACCAAGAGCCATCTTTTTTTCATTAACCTCCTTCCTCGTTGGAAGTGTTAAAATGATTGGGTTTGGGGGAACGAAGGGCACACGGGATTAGCAATGTCATAAAGGGTCTCTTATTAGTTTATGAGTTCTTTTCCAGCCCAAGTCAATAGTCGTAGAATTCCATTACCATCTGAAGACTCTTCAATGGCCTATGTGAAATTAATTGTTTGTCTCATTCTGGTTCTTAATAGACAGATGTTTACATAATAAAGAACAATACTAAAACTGACACCTTTGGGGGCATCTGAACAGAGGCTGAGGCTTATTCACAGAGATAAACTTATCTTCTCTGCCTCGATGACAGTCCCCTCAGGAAAGTGTTAAAATACATTGCTGGGCATTGTGGGAAAACTTGTCACCCACTGTCAGGATTCTGGTCTATTCTAGTCTGCTCTTTTCAGGTTCTAATACCATCTTCTGTCACTTTATCTGAGTGCCTTCCAGTAGTATGTTAAGTGACATGACTAATATTTGTCATGTGTGATTTGTGTTCTCTGTCATCCCCGACCCAAGAGGAGAAACTGTGTTTGTAGTGCAGTGTTTTGTTTTGGTAGGATTTGAAGTTATTGGTTTTTTGTTTGTTTGTTTAAAAGCACATTGCTCTGTGTTTATGATAGAAAATTCCAGGTTGAAAAAGTGTGTCTTGTGAGAGGAGGGTGCTGAAGTTTGTGATGGTCCTTCATTCCTGAGCAGTTTGTTCCAGTCTCAGGCTGACTTCTGAGAAAGTTATGTGTCTTACACAGATAAGCTTTAACCCTTTTGGCAGAAAGTTTGGTTGTGCTTGAGGAGTGAAGTTATCGACCACAGTCCTCATCCTGAAGCTCTAGTTAATCTTTTAGATATTGTGGGGGTTAGACCATTGGGTGCATTGACGGTAAGGACCAAGACCTCAGATTTGACTCTATATCCTATGGAAAGCCAGTGTAGAGAGCAGAGGACAGGCTTGATGTGTTTGCAGTAGCCTGTACTGCTAAGGACACATTTCATTCTGTACTAGTTGGAGTTTTCTAAGCACTGATGGCTTCATGTCCAGGTGTAGTGCATTGCTGTAGTTCAGATGGAAGGTGACAAAGGTCATCATCCATCAGGATGGGATGGAGTCTCCTAGCCAACCATGGTAATGGAGATGGTAAATGCTGCTATGTGAGTGGTAGTGGTAGTGAGGAATCCAGGAGCTCTCTTTGTCTTCACAGTCTCATTACACCTCTTGTGTGAATTACTGAAAGACTTAATTCTCCAGGGTTGTCCATCGAGTGTTTCTCATCAGTAGTAAAATCTACCTATCACTTGCCTCCAAGGCATTATTGGAGTTTCAGCCTCAGCCTCTGTTCTGATGAACAAAAGGGTGAGGTTATTCATTCCTGAACAACTTTCAGATCTGAATTTATAAATTAGCCACAATAAAAATAGAATGTGTTCAAGAAAGTCCTAGGTCTTTCCCTATGTTCATGGCAAATTGGGTTAGCATAGCATTTTAGTAGGCATTTAACATTCATATTAAAAATACCAATGATGTAATTCATTTTGATGGAAAAAAGCATACAAGCAACATTTTCTACTAGTCTGAGCACAGGACTTTGATCCAATCCCGTTTTAATCCTGGTTGTGATACTGACTCTGTGGATTAGGGTAAACCACTTATTCTCTCTGTTTCAGTTTCTCCATCCGTAAATGGGGATAATAAAGCTTAGATATCTAGCTCACAGTAATACTGTGAAAATTGGTTAGTTAAAGCATGTTAAAGATGAAAACTGTAATGGAGGTGTTGCACTTGCAAAAAGCGGCATCTGCGCTGTCAGTCTGCTGGGGTATGTATGTGTCAGGCACAGCTGGCTCCAAGCTTGGTTGCTAGGCAACCCAGCAAGCTCAAACAGGCCCAATGAGTCCCCTTCAAATGATTGCACTTACAGCACAGTGGCTGGTCAATGCGTACCATGCCCATGGCTGTGCTTACCCTGCTCTCACTTCTGTTTCCTGTTCCAGCCCCTTGCTCCAGTCTGCTTCCAGTCCTTGCTCCAAGTCCTACTCCTGACTTGCTCTCAGCCCTGTTCCTGTTCCTGCTCTGGCTCCAGCCCCAGCCCCAGCCCCACCCCCAGCCCCAGCCCTTCTGCTCTGTTCTTGTTTCTGACTCCTGGCTCTGACTCTTGGCTACGTCCTTGACCATGATGACTCTGCCTTATCCTTCGGCTTAGACTTTGACTTCTGACTCCTGGCTCTGATCCCCTGGCTATGTCTCTGACTACTTCTTTGGCTTACCCTTCAGCTTAGTCTTTGGCTTCTGACTCTGGTTCTGACCTTCGACTTGGTTCCTTGACCCTGATTCTGGCTCCACCTTGGACTGGTTTCTAATCCTTATGCTTGTCATAACCCAAATTGCCATCACAATCACCAGGCAAAATCCAGCTTCACCCACTAGGTAGGCTGCCCATGCCCTGGTAGCCTACAGTTTGAGAAGCCCAAAAACAACCAGATGTAGGCTACATGGAGCTCCCTGCTGAAACGACCACTGTGGGAGCCCCACTCAGCAGTGCCCACTTAGTAGGGGTCTTATGGGAACTGCAGGTCCAGGTTGCTGTCCTTCAAGAGCAGAATGAAGTCCTGAAGGTCCAGGTGCAGGCCCACAAAAGGCAGGCCCATGTGACTGCCCTCCAGTCCCAGGTGCAAGCCCAGGCGGTGTCTATGACCCCCCTGACCTACACAACTACCATCTGCAAGCCCAAGGTTCCCCTACTAGACAAGTTCAATGGGTCTTAGCCAAATTCCAGGGTTTCTTGAATGATTGTAGCCTGCTGTTCATACTGTGACCACTATCATACCCCAGAGATGCCATCTTAGGCAAGAATAGTGATTAGCCTGCTTACTGGAAAGGACCTGGCATAGGCTTCTGCACTATTGTAGGCATCTCGCCCTCTTCTCAAATGTTTTGAGGAGTTTGTCCAAGCAGTGGCAAGTCTTTTTGATGACCCTAACAGACAGCGCATTGCAAAGGCTGATCTCTACCCCCTGGCAAAGGTCCTGGCCCATTACCAGATATGCAGCCGAGTTCCATGCCTGGAAGTGGTGAGGCCGCACAATGACACTATTTCTAGCAAGGACTCAATGATTCCATTAAAGATGAATGAGCCAGGTGGAACCCGCACTTCGCCGAGGGGCCCTGATTGATGTGCATCAGGATTGACGACCAACTAACAGAACAAGGCTGGGAAAAGAAGCACATCTCTCAATTCTTATTGAACTGGAACCTTCTGGCCTATGCAACTCCAGGGAGTTTACCAGACTGTAAGCCAATACAGAGGGACCAAGTTCGATCCTGCCTTTCTGCTAATGAAAAGACCCAGCACTGGGGTCTGTGACTTTGCCTGTACTGTGGGGAATCCAGCATTTTATGATGGGTTGCCCAGCCAAGGACTGCTGCCCCCTGAGTTAGGAAACCCCCGGACCCAGCCTCAGTAGCAGGCCTGGAGCTGGGTCAGTACTTCACTTTGCCCCACTGTGAGCCACTTTGCCACCACTCCGCTGGAATCCTGACAACCTCTAACCAGCGTACCACCCCACTTCATGTTCCCCTCCATTTCAGACAGCCCATAATGCCTAACCTCTGCTTGCAGGCATTGGTCAACTCGAGTGTGACTGGTAACTTCATTGACCGAGAAGTTGTCTAGGGTGCTCAGATTCCTATTCTTCACTAGGACTTCCCCAAGCTCATCAAGATCATCTCTTCACCCCTCTCTTTAGGGCCCATCACTTATCAAATGGCACTCCTGGAAGCCATCACCAGCAGCGGTCACCCAGACATCATGCAGTTCAGAATGATCCGAGCCCCACATTACCAGTTATCCTTGGTGCCCCTTGGCTTGTTGCCCATGATACCCTAATCAGCTGGCATCAAGGACAGTGGTGCCAGTTAGAATGCATCCCTAGCGCCTGTCTACAGTGAACAGCACTATGTGGTGTGCTTCAGCTCCTGAGACTCTGAGAGAGGCAAGCAGCGGGCCCAGCCACACCTAAGGTTCCAGTCAAACATCTGGAATTTGCCATGGTGTTCAATAAACAAAAGGCAGACACTGTACCACCCCACCACAGATATGACTGACTTACTGAATTGCCCCGAAGAACGGAGGTTCCCTTCAGACACATTTACATGCTCTCTGAGCCAGAGCTACAAGCCCTCTGGGAATATCTAGAAGAAAACTTCTGGAAGGGATTTATTCATCTCTCCACCTTCTCAGATGTTGTAAGTTCTTATTATATTCTTTGTAGCCAAGAAGGAGAGCTCTCTTCAAACCTGCATTGATTACCAGGCACTAAATCAAATCACAGTATGCAACTGATATCCTCTTCCCCTTATTAATGAGCTCCTGGAGAGACTCCATGCAGCCCAGATCTTCACACAATTAGACTTGCATAGAGCATATAACTTGGTCAGAAGCTAGCAAGGGGTTGAATGGAAGATGTTGTTCTGATCTAGGTATGGCCATTTTGAATATTTAATTATGTTTGCCTCTGTAACTTTCCCTCTCCCTTTTTAGTATTTCATGAGTGATGTCTTTAGGGATATCCTTTATCAATGTGTGGTCATTTATTTAGATGACAGTCTCGTCTTCTCTGAAAACAAGAACTCCATGACTGCCATGAATATATTGTTCTAGATTGGTTCCGTCAGAACCCACTCAATGCCAAGCTCTAAAAAATGCGAATTTGACAAGGACACAATGGCAGGACTCACCATGGACCATGGACCAATGGAAGGTAGTGGCAATAGAGTGAAAGGCAACCTCAACTGTGCAGGGAAAACAGCAATTCCTGGGTTTTGCAAACTTTAACATTAAAGGGTTTTCCAACCTGGTTGCTCTTTTAATATCCCTCCTCAAGAAGAGGGCCAAATTCACTTGGGTCACCGACATGCAGGCTGCATGCAACCACCTAAAAAGAGCCTTCACATCTGCCCTCATCGTAACCCACCCAGACCACACTCAGGCTTTCATCGTTGAAAGTGACACATCAAACTTTGCTATAGGTACAGTCCTTTTTTAAGTCACAGGTACCCACCAGCTACTTCAGCCCATGCCTTTTTTCTCCTGGAAACTGACCCGCTACAGAGAAAAAGCTCCTCGTAGAAGCGGCATGTTTTGGGTGAGGAGCCAGAATGGCTGTTAGGTTCCCTGGCTTTTTGATATGCCTGCCGTAGTTCCTTGATCTTCACTGCTGCGCATCCCTGTTGTGCTCCTTCTCCAACATGCCCTGGGATATCTTCCTGTAAATGTCCAAATTTCTTTCTTGGCTCTGAGGTGAGCCATAACAGACTCCTCACCCCAAAGACTGATGAGATCTAAGACCTCTGGTCGACTCCATGCTGAAGCGCATTTGGGCTTTGCAGTAGCCATGAGGAGTTCAGCTACAAGCTCCCTCCATGCTGGCTGCACAGGAAATGAAAATTCAAATTTTCTCAGGGCATGAGGGGAGGGGCCATTTCCGGTTGGCGTGACCACATAACAGCAGAGCGCGAATGTCCAGAGCAGTCACAACGGGGCATTGTGGGATACCAGAGACTAGTAACATTGAATTATGTTATGCTTTGTCTACACTGACACGAAATTGACCCAATAAAATGGAATTAGACACTACGCCACTTGCGGAGGTGGTTTTATTATGTCGACTTTTGCCGCACTTTAAGTCGATGGAACTACTGTGCCAGTGTAGATGCAGCCTTTCAGAGATTGACGTAAGTGACATTACGTCGACCTCCATCGTCAGTGTAGACCAGGACTAAAAGGCTGTGCACAAGACCAGTGGATCTTCTCCAGTCCTTTCCACATCCTTGGTCTATTCTCTCAATGGATTCATTTTGGAGCTGCCATGCTCCCAAGGGTACTCAGTGATCCTGACTGTTATGGACCTCCTGAAAAAAATGGCCTTTTGTACCCTCCCGTCAGCCAGTGAAACAGCCTTTCATGGAACATGTCTTCCAGTACGACAACATACCAGAACATATGGTTGCTGATTGAGGTCCCCAGTTCGTCTCCTGGTTCTGGCAGGAATTCCTTCACCATCTTGGCATGAAACCCCTCATTTCTACTGCCCTCCACCCTCAGACTGATGGCCAGACCAAAAGGTCAGCCAAACAGTTGTGTGCATTTAGCAACTGCTGTGCTGCTGCTTCTGCAAGGCTCAAATAGCTGTCTCCTTTCCCTAATCAGGATGCACAACCATTTGGAAGGGGGTAATTGGGCCCTGCCAGGCTTTTGGGTTGCCTACCACAAGGCTGGGAGACAGCTGTGTCCCTGACAGTACCCCTTCCCTTTGGGCTCCTTCTAAAGGATCATTGGTCCAGGTCTGTCAGGGTATTGTTAGGGTTGGTGGAATTCTCATCACAGAGTTGGGAAGTTTTCTACAGGCTCCCAGGATCTCTCTTCTGGCCTGTATCCCTTTCAATCTACTAGGTACTGAACTCTTACCCATCAGGAATCAATGATTGGATGGACCTCATACTCTTCATGACCTCGAGCCATTATGGGTAATAATGGTGGGTGCATCCACCCAGGAAAGGGGTTGCTGATGAATGGCTTGAGGAAGGAGACACGGAAGACTGGGTGGATTTAGAGGAACTCTGGGAACTGAAGCTTGAAGGCCCCTGGATTTACCTTCTGGGTGATCTGGAAGGGGCCGAGGTACTTGTGGTCGAGCTTGGCGGAGGGATGGGTTGATTTCAAATTCTGAGTGGAGAGACGCGCCTTAGCACCTATGTTGAAGTCTGGAGCGGTTTGCCAATGTCAATCAGCATAGCTCTTATAGGACTCCTTGGCAGCAGTCAAATGCTGCATGAATTTCTGATGAATTTGGTGGAGACAGAGGACCAAGTTTGTGGCTCCAGAACAGAGAGGCCTTTTGATAGTTCAGGATGAAACCAGGGGTGAAAACCAAAGTTTGCAAAGAGCGGGCTTAGCTGGATGGAGATGTGGGTTGCATTACTGTAGCCAAATCCAGCCGAACCCAGCCATCTTGGTGAAAATTCAGGAATCAGTTGAGGTACTGTTCCAATGTCCCATAGCTGCACGTACCCTGCTCCCACTTCCACTTGTTGTTCCAGCCAGCTTCCAATCCTTGCTCCCACTCCCAGCCCTGTTCCTGCTCCAGCCCGAGACCTGGATTCCCTGCTCCATTCTGGTGTCTGGCTCCTGGCTATGTCCCTGCCTATGACTCTGGCTTACCCTTCAGATTAGGCTTTGGCTTTTGACTCTAGTTCTGATTTTTGGCTTGGCTCCTTGACCCTGACTCTGGCTCCACCCTTGGACTGGTGCCTGATCCCTGGATCTACACTTGTCATTACCTTAACAGCCACCACAACCACATAGCAAGGTCCTGCTCCACCCATTTGGTCGGCCAAGCATGCCCTGGCAACTTACAGTATTTACCTGAGGTATCAGCTTGTGCAAACTACAGTTGTCTGTGCATTTGTCCAGTTTTCATACGCAAATAACCATATATTAGGTAGACTCATATTTTGCAGTTGCATCTTTGGAACCCATCCTTGTTAGTGTGGCCCTAAATAAAAGCATTTTCATAAAGGCAACAAAATGGAGAAAGGTTACTCTTGACCATGTTCATTGATATATTTTGTTGTTATCGAGAATTGGAAAACAAATTATTACCTTGTCTGATTAAAGATCCATGTGTCTGAACCAGATGTTCACTCTACAGTCAGTCCTGCTAGTGAGGAAAAGGGTAACTAACCATAACGTGATTGATTTCTGTGTGAAAGTCCATCCTCGCTTCAAACCCCACAGATGTGCATTTGTAAAACTGACAATTTTCTTTATTGCAGAGCATATTGTAGACCCCATCCTATACCGGGAGTTATGAAGAAACATATGTTAGCAAGAACCAGTAGGTCAGCACTGATTTTTTAAAAAATTATGATTTATTAATATAATCTGGAGACAGATGAGTTTGCTTTTATAGTATTCATTATTGTTTCACCTGCCTTGAAATGCCATCTGCAGTCACTTTGATAGATGGATTGAAAGACTGTCTAGTCTCACTGTAGCTGCCATAAGTCCCTCTTTGTGTCCTTTGCTGAGTTGCTATTTTGTAATTTATAACATCAATACCATGCAGGGAATTACTGCAGATATCTCTACACCCTCTTCACAATAACACACTAAAGGTATTATTTTTCTATCTTTCTCCAACAGTGAAAGAAAACTGTTCTCACAAAGCTGTACTAAATTAAGGGACTAGCTCTTTCCACACTAATACCCTATTGTAATGGTGGTGATTCCAGACAGAGTAGTTACAGAGGAAGATAAAGCAGTGCAGCTGCCTGGGTGACTTAAATAACCCCCTTTTCTCTATATCACAAATGGTTTTAGATTTTCTTTAGATCTCAAGTTTGAGTTTGTTTGAATCCTCATAAGAGAAAAGAGGGATTCAAGTAAACTCTGTGTCTTTATTAACTTGGGAGCAGGGAAAGGAAATCTCTGTGAAGTTCCCTAAAAGATAATTTGGGGGAAGGAGAGACTACCTCCTCTATCCTCACAGAATGTGCTGTAGGTTCTTCTGGATCTCCATGGATGTGTTTTAAGGGCAGGGCCAATCCTGTTGAGGACAGAACAATATTGCAAGCATGTCATCCTGCTAACAGATTTGCATCTTTCCTGTTACTGAAACAAGGTTGTGCTACCTCTTTTGAAAGCTGTAACGATATTAGCACACATATTACAGACATGAAAATGAGATTATAAAAAAGATCATATAAATAAAATATTAAAATATAAAGTATATTAAAATATAAAAAATAGAAATACTATGTAAACATCTTAGTCATCCAAACTATTAAATACATTGTAAAAAGATGGCATTGGCTAATAAATGACACTTCACTGAAGTGACTTTAAAAAAGCATTTCTAATGAAAAGATAACCCTATTGGATATAAGCACACAGGGCCATATTCTGCTGTCAGTTACACTGATGTAAATGTTAAGTTGGAAATCTAAAAAAAATTATCTTCAGTACCTATACTGAATGATGACTTTTTCTAAGGGCCACATTCTGTTTTCAGATATTTATGCCCACATCTCCCATTCTCACTGGGAACTACAAATGTGCATTTGTGAGCAGATTTGAGCTTAGAATATGCTGACCAGCTCTACTTAGAGATGTGTAGTTGGGTTAACGACTAATGGCATGTGATTGTACTAACTTTTAGCAACCTAACAGTTTGCTTTTAAAAAGTCATGAATCTCTCTCTCTTTCTCCATAGTTCGATCGGAAAGCTGTATCACTTTTCTATTCAACAGACATTCCCTGTTTTTGTTTTTTGCTGTCAGTCTCATTTTAAATTATCTCCATTTAACTGCATGTGTTGTCTACTTGCCTAGGGATTTAGTTTAAATCCTTCTGTACTTGATTGTATTGTTCATCATCATTTGCTATGTTTCTAATTAAGTATCATCTAGAAATCTGGCTGTTTTCCAAGCCATTGAAACAATCCATATTTTTCTTTTTGCTTGTTTTTCTTTCCATTTCTTTAAAAGCCTTTAAAAGAAAAGAAAAAAAAAAATCTGGCACCAAGTTGGCTTTTTTAGACATACAAGCACCCCAGGCCTTGTTTAAAGGCCTTGTTAAATAAATGGTATCACCTTGACCTAGACTGAAATTGTTCTTTTCCTCCCATTTAATCCTGGGAAACTATGTTTTACAAATTGAGTACACTAAGCTATTACCAGTTTTAATGGAGAAATATAAAAATAATACTTTATATAATTTTACATTAAGGTACAATAATACTTCTACCACCCAGTCCTTTTCCAAGCACATAGGAGATGCATTCCAAAAGAGAAACCTATCAGACACTGAGGATATGTCTACACTGCAATAAAACACCCATAGCTGGCTTATATCAGCTGACTTAAGGCTCACAGGACTTGGGGTATGTCGCTATCAAACTCTCCCCTTAAGGGGTCCTAGAATCTGGGTTCCAGCCTGAGCCCAAACATCTACACTGCAGTTTTATAGCCACACAATCCAAGTCAGCTGACATGGCCCAACCGAGGGCATTTTACTGCAGTGTAGATCTACCCTGAGGTATTAGCTGTTCGCCCCTCTAGTGGATTTAATTGAGAGATGGGTGCTCAAGGCCTTAATTAAGCAAGAGGCTGATGAGCTAATGAGAGCAATCAACCTGTCAGCTGGGAACAGTTAAAAGACAGGAAGGAAGTACAAGCTGGAGTTTAGTAGAGGTCAAGAGATACAGGATTTCAAGAGCTTCCTTCCTTCCTCTCTCTCTGGAGAGTGGTGAAGGGGGAAGTTTATGTCCACTTGTTTGTTAACTGCACAAACCTGTACTGATGAATGGTGGAGGGGACATGATAAACAACATGCGGGTGCTTATAAACCTGGAAAGTGTCCATCCTGTTTGTGGTGGCTCAAAAGGCAGAGGAAGAAGTCCTGTCACAGAGGGCAAGGTTTCACCCTAATTGTTGCCTTAGAAGATTTCCCAGGACAGTCTTGTTCCTGCTGCCATAATCAGGCTGGGGCCTGAAAACAAGCTTCGTACCCTCAGACAAGCCATTTATAGTCAACGGAGATAGCAATTCTACTAGTTGGTCCTAACAAAAATATTTACTCTTGGGGGAGTGACTCACCTGATCACCCCAAAATGTTCCTCCAGCCACACACAAGGTTTCATGGGGGGAGAGGCCAGGGCTACTCCTCTTCCCAGAAGGCACCCAAAGGAGAGCAAGGTGTGGTAGGGTCTTTTTTAGGAGAAAAAGTTGTGTGACAGCAACCATAGGTTCTGGGATCTTAATGGAGGGAGGTTGGAGGGTCACCCTTGATAGCCTTCAGGGCCAGTTGAATCTTGTAAGGCATTTGCATGAACCTCTCTGAGATGAGATACTTGCTTGAATCCCTTAGAGTTTTGCCTTTTACTTCAAACCCAGAAACCAGACAAGCCTTGCTGTGAGTTTTTCACATGCCTTTAAAGCTCACATCCTTCATGTACCTGTACAGAGTTATATCTCCCTCACTCATCTTTTAGTAAAATAAAACATATTTAGCTATTATATTCTTTACTCAAATGAATGCCTCCAGCCTCATGGCTATTTTGGTTACTGTTTCTGAATTTCTTTTAATTTGTGAGCGTCATTCCAGCATTGCAATTGTCAGAATTGTTCTCAGGATTCTAGTGTATCACCAGGAATTATCACAATTGTATATGCAGGCCAATATTGCATTTGTATTTTTACCATTATATTGCATTAAATCCATATTAAATTAAATTAAATCCATATATTGCTTAAAACCATAGCAATTTGAAATCCATTATAGTTTTCAGGCATTATTTTTCCCAAATATCTTCTTTCCATTGAATTTACCTTCAGATATATTGAGATATCCCTCTTATGAGTCACATTCCCAGACTAAGATATGTCCATAACTACTGACTCACGAATCAGAACCACATGCCCCTTTTACCTTTCTGTTGGTTTGCTTTCAGTGTTTGCATTTTGCTTAGTGGTTAAGGGCTCTTTGTTCATGCCTTTTCCATCTGATCAGTCTCCAACTCTAGTCTGAACTACCCCATTCATGTTTCCCTAAGACTCCTTCTTTTTTTGCTATTCTTTCATCTTCCTTTCTTTCACTTCCACATCCATCATGGTGGTTCCAGCCTGCTATTTTTTTTTTCCTAACTTCATCCACCCCTGAGCTTGACTTGGTATGTCTCTCCTTATTGTACCTCTTTTCATGACCTATCCCTAGTTTTCCTCAATAACTGCAGCTGCTGTTTTATTCCCTTCAGTCTTTTCCCCAGAATGGAAATTAGCTTGCACTTTGTGTGTATTTAAGCCCCTTGCCTTTATGCAAACAATAAAAATTGCACGTCGTTATAGAAAAGTGTTTTTTTTTTTCAGAACCTATTTTATTTCCAAGATGATGCTTATTTTTAATAATGCCTTTCTTTTACTAGAATCTATTAAGGAATTTTATTTTCTCCCTCTTTAATTTACATAAGGAATTGATCTATTATTGTTTTTCTGCTTACTGCTAAATAAACATACCATTGATTGTTTATTGTATTGTTTTAAACACCCAATACTTTTAGTCACTCACATCTATTTAGCCACTCATCATCTAACGCCTTTATATGAGGACATAGTCTATATCTTCCTCACACTGTTGGTATTTCACATCATCTGATCTCTTAAACTCAAGATGCCCTCCTAGTGTACATATATAAAGGGCCTGGTTTTTATATTTCTCTCAGTAATTACACTTGTACCCACTTTAAGACCCCTTTATAATGCCAGAACAATGCAAAGGGGGCTTACAATATATGACAATCAGGCCCTATTTATACATAGATAGATCAATTCTGTGACTCTGACTCAGGTTAAGTATTACCTTACCACACAAGCAGTGCCATTGCCGTCAGTGGGACTGCTCATGTGGTAAAGCGCTACTTGATATGAGGGACGTTGACTGACTACATTGGGGGGGGAAGGTCTATAGTGAGAGAAACATTTGATACTGCAAGAGAGGGAGCAGGTCAGCAGGATAACTCCTTGAAAACCACAAACAATTATTATGTGTCATTATTTGTCACTACTCCTGTAGAATAGATCCATGTTGGCAAAATTAGATGAAAAACTGTGGATTAACTTTAATGGGATGCTGCCATAACTGGACATGGGGGCTGAGTATAAAATACCTTTTATCAGTGGCAGGTAGGCAGACAGAAAGGTAAATTGGCCAGAATTTCCTTTATTATATTTCAAGGATGCTTTCTGTAGAGGAAAACATTGTTTTGAAACTTTTATTTGGTTTGCAAGATTTACATCCACAAGGCTCAAATTACTGCTGAGAGCTCAAGAATAAAAGGTTTGAGAGGAACTGATGAGACCTCTGTGAGCAACAACCACTATACTTAAGAACTAGATTGTTTTCCAGCCTACATAGTGCTAAATATTGTATGGTGGCAGTTATGAAGGGTCTTTTAAGACTAGGTTGTTTTGGGGTGTTTTCACATTAAATTAGCTACAGACACAAGCTGCTGATTTTAGAATGATGAGGTGAGAATCAGACAGTTTCAAAATTGAAGTTTAGGTGCTGAGTGATTTAAGGAAAGAGACAGCACAGTGCCAATGAAAGAAACATCTGAGAGGCAGATTAGTGCTGCTTTAATGCATAACTAATTCAGAGCTCAATGATTTTTCCTTTAGAATCAATAGCAAAACTTGTGTTAACGTCAATAGGATCAGGTCCTTAGTGATAGGAATTGCCTGTTACTATATTACTGTGAACACTAATAATCTTATGTTAGATAAAGGCTAGATTGTGAATTCAATAGGTTGCATAATACATGAAATCTAAGGGTTCCTGGGAGAGGTTTTAGTGTTGTCATATATCAGGTGACTAGAATAATTTCTTTAGTCAAATAGACAAAGGAGAGAAAATGCTTTTTTATGAGTTCAGGAATTAATTCTGTTATGCATTTGTAATGTATACCCTTCGGTTGACCTTGCACTGTGTGTTTATTATATCCATGTTCCTTACCTATACTTTGCGTGGAGAGAATACACTGAGCTCTCCATATTATACCTTGCTCCAGTTTTCTAATCTTTGATATTTGCCTAGAAAGGTGAGATATCTTAAGGTTTTTTTTTTGTCTCATCTCTTCCTCCACTACACATGGGACATATTTGCCTTTACTGAAAAAAGACTCCCAGAAAAAAGTCCTGCTAGAGATTTTCAGGAGCAACTAACAGTCCTGCACTTCATTTCAAGGAGGAAGGAAAATTGCTGCTAATCTGTGCTTTAAGGCAGTGGTTCTCAACCAGGGGTACACGGATCCCTGGGGGTATGCAGAAGTCTTCTAGGGGGTACATCAACTCATCTAGATATTTGTCTAATTTTACAACAGGCAACATAAAAAGCACTGGCGAAGTCAGTACAAACTAAAATTTCATTCAGACAACAACTTGCTTATACTGCACTGTTTATACAACACTGAAATGTAAGTACAATATTTAAATTCCAATTGATTTATTTTATAATTATATGGTAAAAATGAGAACCAATTTTTCAGTAATAGTGTGTATTTTTGTATTTTTATGTCTGATTTTGTAAGCAAATAGTTAAGTGAGGTGAAACTTGGGGGTACACAAGACAAGTCAAACTCCTGAAAGGAGTCTGGAAAGGTTGACGACCAGTGCTTAAAGTAACACAACTGTAGCTGGTAAGCCACTCTTCCTCTTTGGAAAGTGGAAAATAAATAGTAAGGGAGATATCATGAATTTAGAGGGTACGTAAGACAAAACAAAAAACCCATGCTCCTATCGGTCCCATGGATGACAATAAAGATTTTTTTTTTTTTTTTAGTGTCTTGTGCCTTTTGCATTTTCAGATCTCAGCAGCATTGCTCCTTTGATTATAAAGTAGGGTCACCGAGAATCACAAAATCTTATATGTCAATCTCCCAATTTAGATTTGCATAAAATGTATCTGGTTGGCTGTTGGGCAACCAGCTGTTATGGTGAGCCTAGTGTCACTTAGGTAGGATTTTAGAGACTTAGAAGGTTCAGCAGTTACACTCCACTTCCTTTCCCAGTTAGCTGTTTTGGAATAGAAATGAGGGTTTTCTTGCCCAATACTGGCCACACAACTAAATTATTTGAAGACTGGAGCAGGATTTTTGTCTCCTTCACTTTTTAATGACAACAGTAAATGAAAGATGCAGTAATAAATACTGCAGATACTCTCCTTTTGTTTAAAATCATAGCGACAGCAATAATGAAGCTTCTGGCCCTTTAGATTGCTACTTCCTGACGTATCACATAGAATTACTGTATTTGTCTAGAAATGCATTTTTCAAAGGCCTCAGTTTGCATGGGTTTTCTCTCAGAACCTGCTCCGTTACAATGGCTATTTGCTTTTCTACATATTGTTGAGCCCATGTTATTCTTGAGAAATTCAGGGGAACATGTATATTCTATTTAGAATGTTCCTCACACTATCTTAGGCCTAAAATGTGAAGTGTTATGATGTAATAAATTAGTCAAGATTTACTGTGGTAAGTGTTCCATACATTAAACTCTCTAACAATCAAATCTTGTAGCTTCTGTTTGTTTGTAGGATCTAAACAGAAAGAGAAAACAGAGAAGTAGACTAGATTTGAGCACATGAATTTAAGGTGTAAAGCTTTGACAGGTTCTGATTGACAAAGGTACCTAAGCACATGTCTAACTTTAAGCAGAGGAGTAGCCCCATTAACTTCAATTACTCACACATTTAAAATTAGGATTACTCACACATTTAAAATTAGGTTTAAGCACCTTTCTAAATCTTAGCCTTAATCTTTTCTATAAACCTGCTGTTAGCTATATTATTATATTTCAAGCAAAGTTTATAGTAACTTTACAGAAAATCACAGAGAAAAATGGATGGGAATGTACAAGGGTACTACAAAAACACTTGCTGTTAAGGTAGGGCCTTGGTTTACAACAAACAAACACCACCACCACCAACAAAAGTAACCCTCTGCAGATCATGCTATGTATTCAGTAATCTGGATTTAACAATAAATATTCACAAACACCTTCCATGGAAATCAAGAGGGAACTTTTAAAAAAAATCTCGCTAAATTTCATAAAGTTCTTAATATGGTATTCCCTATTTATTGATATAAGGATGAATTTTTGCATGCTTAAAAGGATATAAAATCTGAACTTTAGTTTTGTAATCTTTAAAAATAGGCTCTCTCCCTTGCACATGAGAATATGTTAGCTCAGCGATGCACTACTATATTTGAACATCTAGGACTCAGAATGTACTGGCAACTGACCAGTAAAAAAGAGTGATGAATCAAAAAAGTTGACTATACTAGTTCTTTCTATGCATAAAGGAATATGGAGAAGAGGGTACATTAAAGTCATTTATTTTAAGAAGCTTAACATCCCCCAAACTACTATTTGTTGCAGTGGTAACTTTTATGTTTGGACATGACATGGAGATGTAGTGATATCTCCTTTCCAAAAGTCAGGTTCCTGAAGTGCGCTTGTGAATTTCCTGCCATAAAAATCACTTAAATGCTATACGAAACTGTTGAATTTGATGAATTTGAATACACTTGGGAAAACTGCCTACTTCTAAATTGTATGGCACAGTATCATTTTAAAGCACTGAAGAATAAATAATGTACAGTCATCCCAGAAGATATAGTCTCTCTGACATTTACAAGCATTTGCAATGCCAGTAGTTATAAGTAAGTTAGCTGAGGCAATTCAAGCCTGTAAACCTGAACAAATAGGTATGAGTTGCTGTCTTCAGCTATTTCAGGCATGTATAATGTGTTATGGAGCTTGTGCATCCAAAGTAAGCACCAAGATCAACCAGATTTCTCTGGCTTTAGCTTCATTCAGGGAGTTGTCTGGTCCTCCAGTCTGCCTAACTATAAAACAGAAAGACAAGATGGGTGAGGTAATACCTTTTATTGGACCAACTTCTGTTGGTAAGAGACACAAGGTTTTGAGCTTTTTCCTACAAACCAGTTAATTGTGGGTTTTTAAAAGTGAAATTAGTGTTCATGAAATGGATCAAATTGGCAACCCATGTGCGGGCTTCATTGCCCTACCTCATCAATATACTGATCACCTTGGAATGAAAGGGCAGTTCAATTTCCATGCTCATTCAATTTCAAGCTGTCTACTGAGATTGCCAGCCAGGTTGTATGTTTTTGTTAAAGGTTTGGTCCTAACTATTTTTTACAGGAATATGATGGAAGTTGGGTGCATGAAGATGGACCTAACACCCAGAAATGCTCAGCTCTGACAAATTTAAAATATGCCCTCAGTCACACTTATTCAACACAATTAACGTGGTGTCGGTATAGCAGCTAGCATCATTTGAAGACAATGAAGTTACAAAAAGGCAACTAAGAATTAAACTTATTTTGCAAAACCTTTATGTAAGGGGACTGTTGTCCCCTTACTGAAACTTAGTTTGGTTGGCCATCCCTCAGTACCAAAGGAAAGGGGAAGAGTTGATGAGAAATCAGGATCCTGAGACTGACAGCCCTCAGGACCAATGGGGAGAGGCCAGTGGTCCAGGTCATCATGATTGACAGGGTGGACAGGCAAATGAGGGAACCAGGAGGCTGGGGGTCCCGTCCTCCATGTGAGCTGGAGCTGCCTGGGCAGAGCGGGGCCAAGCTAAAGAGAGAGCCACATCTAGAGCCACAGCAGCCAGAACCAGAGAAGCTACCCAGGGAGCAGAGCCAGAGCAGCAGCAGCAGCCACCGCCGCCACCGCCACTGGAGGGGCCAGAGGAGCAGCCCAGGGAGCTGCACTGTGCTGGAGGCAGAGCAGCAGCTGAAGCAGGATGGAGCTGGAGTTGGTTGCAGTGAGCAGCTGGGGAAAGCGAGGGGGACCTTGGGCAGAGAGCCCAGTGCAGGGAGACACCACCAGCTAAGAGGCCTTGCAGGCCAGGCTTGGAGGGGGATTGTGACTCTGATGGGGGGTCTGATGTTGGGAAGAAGGGTCCTGCCACCTAGCGCCTGAAGGCATGTGGCCACTGCCAGAGCCAGTATCTGACCCACTGCATCCCTGCAGTGCAGCCAGGGGCTGGGAAGTAGGCCTGTGATGTGTGAGAAACAGGCTGTGAACTTCCCTTACACCCCAGAGACGCTGTGTGTGGTGTTTGCCTATAACTTTTCTCATTTTTACCTTATTTTTTAAATAGATAGCTGTTTAATAAATTGTATAAGCTTTGAACAATATGCTATGATCAGTGGGTCAGAGAGGCATCCAGTGCAGAGAGAGTAACATAGCTTGACTTTCCAGTTCCCTGAGAGAGTTCATAGGACTGGCAATTGGAAGAAAAACCTCTTTTACATGTATTAAGCAAGTTTGATCTGGGAATCTTTGGGAGAAGACAAATATGCAACCCCACTCTGCTTTGTTTACAGACCACATTTTAAAACTGGTAGCAATGCTGGATACTAACTGTAGGATTTAAGGAGATAGGTGGCCTTTTTCATTCTAGTTTCTTGCTATAATCTTTTATAACAAAAAAGGCAACTTATTGGTTTCTGAGACAGAAACAAGAGTGTGGTGGGAGCTTTGTACTTTTTGGAGGATGTCATGTGCTTTAAGCCAATCCACTGCTGCAGCATTGGGCAGTGGGAGATAATTTGAAAAGTTAGGAGTTAAACCACGACACTTTAAATCACCCCTTCCTACTGAGGTTCTGTTGCTGCACGTGCATGATGTAGTGGATGGGCCATGGACTTTGTGGATGGATTCTTCTAAGTGCAGTGCACATCTGAATAAGGCACAGAGGAAGAGGAGACATGCAGCAAGTTAAGTTTACTCTTTTTCAAGAATTCCTTCTCCAGAGAGTTTCAAACTGGATGTCACTTTCTGGTTTATGGCAGACTCTTTAAGAGTCTTTGTCTGCTCCTCCAGCCATGTGATATGACAGTAATGACACAAACCTTTCCTATTTGTTATTGTTTATACTACCGCCTACTGAATGCCTTCCTGCCAAGATGATTTTAAAAGAAGTGATCTTTGAGTTATTCTAGCCTTCATAAAGATATTTACTTCAGTTTTTTAAAGGACACGTTTACCTGAAGGAGTTGTTGACTAGGCTTTATGGATCAAACTGAATAAGTGAAGAGAGAAAAATATTGTTTCACAATATCTTACAGTAGCGACTAACTCTGTTATCAAAAATACCCTTAAGTTTGGGCTTTTGAGGAAGCTGAAAGTCCTGTTCTTTTCTTGCCTGTTTTTTGAAAGTACTTTCTTTCCCTCCCTCTTCTTCTGCATTGTTTGTCTGCTCCTCCACCCCCATCCCTGTTGATTCAGATAGGCTGTTAATGAAAAGAAAGGTATCGTCAGCAGAACAGTTCTCATCTGCAATAAGATCCTGTCTTGCCACTCTTAGGAAGTGTTGATTGGAAGCAATCCAGGACACTCATATTTACACATGTTAGCATTTAGGAAATAGCACTGCAGGAAATGCTTGCAACCTGCAGATACTTTACCAGCTTATTGTCTCCAGAAGGATTTCTGAAGTGTATGTTCACAAAAAGAACATGGTTGCCAATTTCATGACTGTTTTCGTAGTTTCCCAATACAGCCGCAATCCTAGCCACCTTTTTGCCATCTTTGATTTAGTCCTGAAACCCTCTCTTCTCCTGGCTGCATTCTCTCACTGCATGCAATCTCGCCAATTTCTTCCAAGAGAAAATTGACAAAATATGATATAACCTTCTCCTTCCCATCAGGCTTTCATCCCCCCCTTCCCTTCCTACAACTCTTGCCTCCTTCTCCCATGGCACAGATGCAGAAGTTTCTCATTTGCTCTCATCTTCTAATGCCTCCACTTTCCCAAGGGACCAAATTCCATCTCCTGATCTTCCTAATGTCCATTGTCATCCCCTTCCTTACTAGCATGGGTTAGTCTCTCTTGGCTTAAAAAATACCACTCTTCACACCACCTGCCTCTCAAATCACTACCTTTCTCCCGTCCATCTCTCAGCTCATTGAGCATGCTATTCACAGTCACTGTCTGGAGTTCCTCTCCTCCAATTCCATTCTGGAACCTCTCTAATCCAGGCTCTGCCCCTTGTATTCCACTGGAAACATCTTCATCATAATCTCTAATGATCTCTTCCTAAAGTTCAAAACCAATACTCCATCCTCATCCTCCTTGATCTGTCAGCCGCTGTTCCTGATCTTCACCAGAGCCTCATTAGCCAAGTGTTTCAGGGTTCTTGACAGGCCCTCATGGCTACTGTAATGGCTAAGGGATACAGGCCCCACCATACTTTTCCCTGCCAAGCAATCCCCTACTTTAGTCGTTGCCAATTCCCCATGAGCTAGAACGTGAGGTTGGACTTTTGGGGAGCACTCCCAAAGGAGATAGTCAACTGTTTCTTGGATCTTGCATGTCCCACATAATCCATCTTTGTTTGTTTATTAGAAACAATTTATTATTTAAGACATACAATGGCAAATTAAAATTCTAAACAGAGCCACTCCACTCTTTCTCTCAGGTCCTTGGAGTATATCAGCATTTTCGACTCTTGGGCATATTTCACAGAATCTTTTCTCCCTTCATTTCTTTTGCCAATATTTCCTGCCATTCCTTTCAATACATTTTTAAACTCCATTTTACTTAAAGGGATCTCCAAATCAACTTGCTTGTGTCTGAGAACATTTTTTGCCAATTTGTCTGCCAGCTCATTGCTCACTGCACCTTCATGTGCTGGGAACCATGATATTACTATGATTACACCCGACTCCACCAATTATTTTATTACCAGAAACATTTAATTAAGTGTATCATTTCTGCTATCTGAAGTGCCTTTTCTTATAATTTGTAATCTGGATAAGGAATCAGATAGGATGATCACAGACTTAGGGTGCAATATATGACCCAATTTAATGCCAACATTATCCTTGCCAGTTCAGCCATCAAAATGGCTAAAGAATTTGATAGCCATACAGCTTTCTTGATTCTGAGTAAAGGAACATAGAATGCTATTCCCACTCTTCCTGTTCTTATATCTTTGGAGCTGTCAGAATACATTAGGCAGTAGCATACCCACTTATCACAAACTTATTGATTTGCTATATCTTTCACATTTAACACTCCTTTTCCTCTTTTAATTTCATTGTACAATTCTGTACCTACCTCAGGAGGTATAATTTTCCAATTATAATGCATTTTCCCAAAGCTATACATTTTAACCTCTTTTAGATCTTTCTTTTCACTAAGATCTTTTGTCCACACTTTAACCCTACTTACATGAGGCATTTTGAGTTTTTGCCCTACATGTCGATCAGTTAACTACGAATATTCATCATATATTAGCTTAGTTTTTCCATCTTCACTATTTCCAATTACTTTAGCTAAAAGGTTAACTTTAAAAGCTTCATTCTTAAAGTTATAGGCATTTCACCAACAGATATCTGCAGTACACACAGCGATGTTGTAATGGAGGTACCACATACAATTCCTAACACCTAGGTTTGGATTGAATCAAGCTTTCTTAAATTCCATTTCAATGCCTAACTGAAAGCCTGGCATACTCAGTAGTTGGTTTTCTTAGCATTCTGTGTTGCATTGCTTCTGCTTTCTTATCCACATCCCAGGAAGTTCCATACATGCTTTAAAGCAACTCCTAACTGCCGGACATCACTGAGCACAGGTATGCAGAATAGGGTTAATTAAACAGGACTGGGTAGCTGCTGCTCTTTTGGATCTTAAAGGGGCAGGCCCCTGTTACAGGGCTCCATGGGGCTTTGTTCTTGTATCCCTTCTCTTCTCTTTCTACACTTCTTATCTGGGTAATCTCATCCATGAACACAAAGTGAATATCTATGTAGATGATTCACAGAGCTACCTGTGAATCTGTGTGCAGGTTATTCATTCATCTACCTCATTACACCAGACCTGTCTCCTTCTGTGCAAACTAAAATCTTGGCTTGTCTCTCTGGCATCTCCTCAAGGATGTCTGGCCATCTACTCAAGCTAAACATGGCTAAAACAGAGCTCCCAATCTTTTCCTCCCACCCCCATCACTGCCTTTCTTGATCACTGTGGCCAACACCACAATCCTTCATGTCACTTGGGTCCGTAACCAGGGCATCATCTTTAACTTGGACATCTCTCTAGGTCCTTGTATTCAGGCTATGTCTAAATCTTGCTGATTCTTTTTGCATAATATCACTCACTTCTGGTAAATTATTGCTGTGGGCATAAAGTGGAATAATTACAATTCTGACTATTAGGTTGGGGTAACTCAGTCTTCAGTGATTTTTATGCAAGAAAAAATTTCAAATGAGTCTTCCTGAATTTCTAGAGAATTACCCGGGCCCTGCAATTGAGCAATTTGGCTGGACATTGAGGAATTGGAGAAAGAGATGCTTGGGAAGAGGAAAACGCTTTACTTACTACTACAAAATAAAACCAAACGGGGAGGGGAAGGAACCACTAGGTATTGTGGAAAACAATCAGATCACTCAGAATGGCTGTATAAAGTAGGGCACCAGGCATGAAATTATGTCATAACAGTACTTCACAGTAGTGATTCTCTTTCTAGCATATCACAATTTATGAATGTATCCCATCTTTAAATAATGAGAAGCAAATCTAACATTCATTGTCATAATTAATGATAACCCAATAGCCCCATTCATTGAATTCATATGATATTTGTATTCAGGGATCTTAGTATTTGGACCACAGAATACAAATATTGAACTCAAATATCATTTTCTCTTTTCTGCAAAAGGTTTTTCTTTCCTGTCCCGTATTAGTCTATGGTGACATGCTAGAAAGCTAGACACACACACAAACCTCTCTTCCTCCCCCCCCCCCATCCCTTTTCTCCTCTTATCACCTATTAATACTGATAGCCGAAATCCTCTCTTTATTCAGACAACACTGGCAATGCAAGATGCCCATATCACTACCTGTTGTGTAACTGTCACTTTAATATAACAGAAGTTGACTGCAGAATCAGAATGGAGGGATTAGGAGTAATCCTGGGAAATAAAATGAGGTTCACAAGTCATGTGTGTGGGAACTTGCTTTAGCGAGCTGTGCAGTTACATTATATGTAATCTGGGTAAATTTCACACATAAAGAGATGATTTTATTGTTCCTCACCATGACTCAGTCTTTCTCTGTTCCCCATCATGACCCAGCCTTTCTCTGCGTTGATATACACTACTAATGTATCTCATTAATGTGAGCCAGAAGAAGCAGCTCAGGAGACAAGAGGTTAGTTTCCTCTCCATTTACATTCAATGCTTTTCCTCTCCTGAGATTGCCAGCAAGATGGGCTGTTATTCCCAATTTTGATTCTGTTTTTTTGTAATGTAGACCCACTAACAACAAGGAACTGGAGTGAGACTAGCAATTTAATTCAAGGACACCAAACGGTTGTAGGATTGTATTGGATTAAAAAGGCTCAGTATTCTATTCCAATTCACTCAGCCATTTCTGGTTCTGGTGGTGTAACCCTCTAAGGTTTGGTGGCTGGGCCAATAAAGCACATCAGATAATTACTAAATGCTGTGCATCCCAGGAAATAGGTCCGAATCCTGACCCAACATGGGTGGAGAATATCCTGTGGGTAAACACCATAGTTAAAGTGTACTGTGTTAGAGGGACTGGTAATCAGGCATGTCGCCGAAAGCTTTGGCAGAAAGTGAGAGGTTGAAGGGAAGGCTTAGCGGTAACAAGAAACCTTGGAGCAAAGAAAAAACTATTGAAGGGGAAAGATGGACAGGCAAACAGGATCTTGGGCCTGATACTTGGAAGGCTGATATAGTTATATTGGTATACTATACCGCATAGTGCACCTAGTGTAGACACTGGCAAAACTGTACTTTTATGATAGCCTATTCAAGCCTCACTTGGTGAAATAAGCTATACTGGCAAAAATGCCATTTTGCTGGTATAATGGTGTTTACATTATGAGCTTTTGCTGACACAGCTATGTCAGTCACAAATTGAACTGAATCTTGTGTGAGAGGGGGAGAGAGAGAGAGAGAGACATCTGACCTGTGCTCAGCACAGCTAAACTGAGAAGGAAGTGCAAAGAATGTGTCAAGCCTCTTTAACACTCCAATGCTTATTACATGGAAAATAGTTCCACCTCCTCTATGGTGCCTCGGGCTCCTTATACAGTTCTGTTCTACTGAGAGGTGGTGAATCTGGGATACCAGGCAGTGTGTACTGTCATGTGTTGTATAGTGCTAACATTGGTTCTATGTGGGTCCTCTGCATGTCTCTAATCAGCAGGATGGGGGAATTACAATATATTCTGAGATTCCTTCCTGCCCCAGTAGCCTCTATATACATCACAGCATGCATCACAAGCAGATCCCCAAGGTTTGGCCCATATCTGTTTGAATGTACTTGTGATGGGGTGTACCAGGCATTTGCTGCCCTCTGTTGGAGACCCTGGTACCCCCAGTTGGAGAACCCATTGCTTTGGTGCATCTTGCTGCAGAAAATGGCCTTTTAAAAAGAGAAGGGCAATAAGTTTTGGATCTCCATGGTCAGCCACTGATAGAACCAGTGAAATTTGGTCCTCCAGCAGCTAGAAGGGCTAGGAGCAGGCAGCAGCCAATCAGGGTCCAGCACGCCATATAAAGAGGGCTGGCTGGTTCTGTCTGTCTGTCTGTCCAGCTAGCTAGCTAGAATTCAAGAAGTCAGTTTTGGTCAGGGCCTATTGCTGACCATGCTTTGCATTTATGTCACAGAGGGACCTTTTAATTCACTTCGTGTGAGTGTAAGGCCTAGGTGTGCTGACCTGATTTAGACATTGGTTGGACTATTGAAAACTATTGTTCTCCCTTTATGAGACATTGGCTCATGTGAGCTGGTGATGGTACCATGCAGGCACCCTGGGTGCTTTCTAAAGTAAGTGACTGATTTTTGTATTTGCTATGTTAGATATTGTCAAGAAAGATTTATCTTGTTTGTTACTTTGCTTGTCCCCAGAGTGCCCTTTCCACCAACTACTAGTTTTCTCTTTTGTATATTCAGTGGAAAAACTTTGCAGCTAGCTGAGTTAGTCACAAAGAAAGACAGTATCAAATTTAACTTCATTTTTCCATATATAAGTAATTGATAGAAAACAGCAGGTGTTATCTGTTCCAAGACAAAGGGTATTCAAGACAGAAGGAAAGGAAATTTTTTTTGGTTCCACATTTAGGGGGCTGATAAATTACTCCATGGTAGATAAGCTTATAACTGAGATAGGTAACAAATCTTTGGAAAAAAAGTACAGTATATAACAAAAAAACCAACATGTATTCATCCTGCTGAAGTTTGTTTAAAGGCAGGGTGGCAAAACATATAATATTTTTGGATCACAGAGTGATGTGTTTTCCCTATTATCACCCTAAAACTAAGCAGTGCTGTCATTTAAAAAAGGTGTCAGGTTTTATTAATTAAATGTCACAAAAATAACCCTGACTTTGTTTTGTTACTTGTTTGTTACTTTTACATGTGGTAATAGAGAAGAATATTAAATTCCATTGAGGCTTTCAGGCACAAAACTGAATCACTCAACTTACTGCAGAGCAGAATAACTTTCTTGCCTTCTTTGCTCTTGGTTAAAGCACCAGAAGTCATGAAATCTGTTCTTTTGTTTTGTATTTTCCTGTCCCCTAGCTCTGCCACAGACTTCCTGATTTACCTTGTACAAGCGTATTCTGTTGTGTCTCCATTTCCCTCAAATGTAAAATGGTGATAATACAGATCTAATTCACAGTGATGTTGTGAGGCCTGATTCCTGAACGCTGCCAAAGGATGGAAGCAGAAGTAAAGGATTTGGGCCCAGATCCTCAAACCATGTTTAAGCATTTAAATCTCATTGAAACCAATGAGAGCTAGGTGCCTAAATACCTTTGAGGACCTGGGCCTTGGAGTACTACTATTATAATACCCATTCTTGGCCCTGACACTCACATTCATGCCAAGTTTGATTTCATTGCCTTGTCTTTGTCACCATGACTGTTCCATCCATCACACACTTCCTTTCTGGAGCTCTTTGATCACTTTTAACGGTTAATATATGTTGTCGCTTTACACAGTGAGTGCTAAAGACTCTGTCACAACTCATTGTCTCTTACAGGACACTGATCTTTCTAAAAATGCATTTCAAGAACTTAGCATGGGGTCTAGACAGAAGTCCTCTGCCCCTGGTTGTTCCCCTCACCCTTATGCTTATAGATCTAGGTGAAAATATGCAATGATTAGTATAGGCTGAGATTTATGCATGGATTTGCACTGGAGTGCAATAGAGTCATGCTGTCCTGGGGAGCAGTGGGCAACATTCTGCCTTGCTGATCTCATCTTACCTGTTTATATGAAACAAGTTTGAAGTTGAAAAGACCATTTTAACCAAACTCAATGGAATTTAAAACAGAAATATGTATGGGCCATATTCTGCACTAGCTTTTGCCTCATGGAACCCCTATTGCACTTCCTCCATACCCAGGATGGCACTGCATCTGCAGAGATATAGTGGAGCCCTGCATGCACGTAGAGGTATGTTTAGCTAACTGGGTGATTATAGTGTTGTGCAATTCATTTAATTGATGCCAATTAGTTTAATAGTTTGGGGTAAACAAAAGCAGCTGTGAGAGCACTGTGGCGATCAGGCCAAAATTGGGTGCTTAGAGTTATATGAGCTTATGCTACTGTTACCAGAAGTCCCAAGGGTTGGTTGAGACTAAACCCTCAAACCCCAGACCCACGGCCAATGGGCCTGCCCTAAGAAACCCAAGGTAATTCAAACAACTTACATTTATATTTTAGCTGGACCCTCCTGTTCGTCCCAAAGCCTACAGCATCTATCAACTGCTCATCCAGAGAACACAGACAAGATTTTAAGATCAAATAGGAAAGGGTTTATTTACAAAGGATAATAGAACCAACAATACTTAGGTATTTAGGCTGGAAACCTAGCCCCATATAACAACCATGGGCTAACAAGTATGGAGTTACACTCACGGACAGGGGCCAACACCAAAGGAGCAATGATGTCCTGATCTTGTCTGTCAAAGGATCAGGATCACACACACCAGGACCAGGAACCAGGATTCAAGCGGACATCTACGAACTCTAACTATCAGGTAAGTCTATCTTCTTCCTTCAATCTTCACTCTGACAACAGGAACAATAAACGGGATGCGCGCACAGGCTGCCACTGTGACGGACAGCACGAGTGCTTGGGTGAGCAGGATATTTATAATTTACTTTCCCGCCATTTTGCACACCACCCGCAACTATTGTTGCACATGACACTACAAATTTTGCGAATGGTATGCTAGACTTTTGCACCCGACCCGCTGAATGCTGCACACGACACCATTGCGGTACAGAAGTTCTCTCAGAGGTCAATTTAAACTCTGACAACCAAACAACCCTAAGCCAATCTTTATGGATCTTTGACTAGTCAGGCTTCTCAGAGGGGTTTCATGTTACATCACAACTGAATCTGGTTTACTGACTGGCAGTCTATGCAAAATTCTGGATGCTTTACAGAAAAATTGGGTTTAGTTGTTTTCTTTTAAAATTATTATAGCATCTGCAACCAAATCCTGCTACATACTGAGGGCCAGATTTCAGGGTGGGATCCTTGAATGGACATAGGCATTGCAATGCTGAGTGTCACAGCACCTAGAAAATCACGGGAACAACAGTGTGACCCTCAAAGCCAAATTAGGTGCTTAGACTCCCTATGCAATAAATGAGGAGATGGCGGCATCTTAGAAAGGGATCCACAAAAGCCAGCATTCCAGCTGGGGAGCCCCCTAAACTAGTGGATGGGAGAGGCTGATGTGCTAGTTATCTACCATCCTGATCCTTTGTCCTGATCTGGGAGTGTAGAAGTGTGTGCTGGTTATCTATCTCCATGAGGGGGCGGAGCTTATCTTCATTTAACAATAGCGCTCTGCGAATGCAATCTGCTTTCCTGGAGTCTAACGGGTTAGGTGCCTCTTGTGGGAATGAGTTAGGTGTCTGCCTTTCTCCCCACAAAGTGCTACTGCCACCCCTGCCCACCTTGTAACTTTTAGCCTAGTGGTTAGAGTACTCACCTGGGTTGTGGGAAAGCCAGGTTCAATTCCCCTCTCTGCTGAGTTGGTGGGGGGCAGGGTTGGGAGAAGATCTGAACAGCATTCTTCCTTTGCATCCTCTGGCAGAGAAGGGGAATTGAACCTATATCTGTGATATCCCCAGCAAGTGATCTAACCCCTGGACTAAAAGTTACAAGGTGGGCGGCTGCACCATGACCACTTCCTCTGGTGGCTGGATTTTGAATGGGACCTGATCACAAAGGTGGCCTCTAAGCATACCTACCGGATTGGGACTCTCATGCAATTTAGGGCTAGTCTACACTAGAAGCACTACAGCAATTTCTACTAATCTGTTACCAGTGCGTTATGAGCCGCATCCAACTTCTACTGAAGCTAGTTTTTCCATCAGAATCAGGCCCTATATCTAGCATCTTCCAGGTTGTATGAATTCATTGTATGGCACCAAGTATACTGCAAATGTTTTGAGCCTGTTCAGTACTTAGAAGAAAAATACCTGTCTCTGAATTACACTGTTGGAAGTAGAGTTTGAAATTAGGGAATTCTCTTTTGATTGGTATTAGCTGAAGGAGAAGGCACATGACTGCTGTGACATTACCCAGGATACAGCCTGGACTGTTGAACAGCTGTATCTCCTCAGTTCTCCAACGTGGGGTGCCTCTTACACTGCTTTGCTGTAAGACCATCCATTGGCCTGTTCACATAAAGCCTCTAGCATGTAAAATCACTCCCAGATATATTATATGAGTGCTCTGGCTAACCACTCATGAATTAAACTTCAGAACAACACCAGTAAGATCTCTATTCCCAGACTTTCCCCCAGATATGTGCGTCTTTTGTATTGTCCAGCACACTACTGAACAATGCAAGCTCATGGAAAGTCTGTCATTTCATCAAAGGAAAATGATATGCACCAGTCTTAAACTCCATCTGGGATAATCCCACACACTGGTTAAAATAAAACAATAAGATAAGTTTATTAACTACAAAAAGATAGACTAAGTGATTTCAAGTTCTGATGCATAAAAGTCAGGAGTGGTTGTGCAAAAAAAGAAAAAGTAAAGCGCAAGCTAATACCTAACTTAATAAGCTAAGTGAATTTAAAAGCAAAAAGGTTTTATCTCATCCCATGTTTACAGCAGTCTGTACTGGCTGAAAAGCCGTCTAGCTAATCCTGGACCACCCTTTCCGCCAGTTCAATGATGTTTTCTTTGTCTTTTGACCATTGTAGCTGCTGTGAGTAAAGATGGGGGGACAGAGGTGATTTGGAGGACAGTCTCTCTCATTCTTCTACCACCTTCCCCTTTTTGAGGGCTACCCCCAGCTGGGGTGCAGGCAGAAAGTAGTCTCTGTTATGGAATGTAAATTTCTTACTCACATCTTCCCTTTTTTTGGAGAATGGTTGCTTAAGCCTGTTATAGCTCTTTAACACCTGGCTGGGGTGCCTGCTTTTCTAACTGTGGAACATGTTACAGCAAAGTTATACAGTAGAAACGTATAACTTCACATACAATGTTGATATACATATTTTACCAGGACAATAATGTTCAGCAGATTATGACATTTCAAATGATACCTCAAGGCATGCTTTATATGAAATTTATGATAGTGTTGTAAAGTGGTGAATATGATAGCATAGACCATCACAACGGCAGATGCCACAACACAAAATTACTGATACGGTCCTTGTCTATTTCATTTAAAGGGGATGATGTGAAACAAATCATGAAGCAATTTCTTTTATGGTCAGGAGGTTGCAGCCTAACTGTAAAGTGGAATAAAGAGTAAAAATGGTAAAAGAATGAATATTAGTGGACTAAATTGGAAGTTTCATACAGCAGAAGATCCTTTTGAAATCACTTTCTGGGAATTCCAGTTGATGCAAGGATGCAAAATGATTCAAACTCCTGACAAAATAATAATTTAGACATTCAATAACAATACTTTCCATATATTCTGATGCTCATTTTGCTTTCCTTTTTTAATTTCTATGCTGAATAAAATGTTTATGTAAAAAAAATTGCAGTGTGATTAGTGGTTTGAACACTGGAATGGAAAAAGACAACAATCTGATTGTTCCCCGTATTTGTTAATGGAATATAACAGCACAGGAGGGGAACTGCTTGCTTTTTAGGTCAGTACAGCATGACTGCCACCTTGTATTGCCTAATCTCTAAGTATTACATAAGGGTAATGAGAGTAGCCACATTGTAGCATTTATTGGCTCTTTTATTGGAGATGAAGGAATGTCTTGTGATTAAGACACTGAACTGGGATTCAGGTGATCTAGTTTCAGTTCCCTGCTCAACTCACGAAGTCTGTGGCAATCTTTGGCAAGTCACTGCATCTCTCTCTGCCTCAATTACCCATCTGTAAAGTGAGGATAATAATACTTCCTTTCTCCACCCTTTGGTTGTCTTGTCAATTTAGGCCCTGATTTAAAAAAAAATTCCCCTCCAGGAAAGCACTTAAGTAAGTACGTGCTTAAATGCTATTGATTGCAGTAATATTTAAGTTTCCATTGTGTCTAGATCTACTGAGGTTATAAGCTTTTCAGGGAACACATTCTTCTTCATACTTGGGAAGGCAACTCCATGCAGCTGAGGGTCACTATGGCCCTATGAATCTTGCCCCTTTCCTTGCACGTTGGAAATGAATCAGTTATGCTGTAAGGGGACATCTGGAGATAAAGGCTGGAACTGCTGCTCTATGTTAGAGACCCTGGGCTAAACTCCTCCCTGGTGTACCTTTCTTGATTTCAGTTACATGCCAGGAATCTGAAACAGGAAATCTGAAACTCCACTGAAAGCAGAGGAGTTACAGCAGGGGGGAATTTGGCTCACTGTCTTGTAATAGAGGGGTCAGTGGCAATATGCCATCATAATCAAGGTATCAGGACAGATGTTACGTGCAGGTTCAACCTTAGTAAACTATTAGCCGGCAGAAAGACTTGGTGTCCTGGGGTGTATGTAACCCATGCTAGCCCAGCAACCAAAGGGCGGGCCTGGGTTCCCCTGCCAATCCACCTGACAGACCTGAGGACAGAAAGAGTTTGCAGATTCCTGGACACCGGGAGTGGACCAGGACTCAGCCCTGCTGAGCTGAGCGAGCTGGAGCCATGCCCCCCCCATTTGGCCAACGAGGGCACCATTGCAATGAAGCACTGCCTCCCACTTGGCTAACATTGAATATACTCTAGTCTAGTTGCGGGTCAGTACTGATCAGGTACGGTGCTGGCTGGCTTAAGCCATTAGCTTCGGGAGGAGCTGGTTAAAGCTCTTAGCCTGGTAGTAGAAGCATTGCTGAATAATTCTTTTATCCTGCTGTAAGCTGAGAATGGCCCAGGTATTTTTTTAATATGCAGTATTCTGTTAAAAGTATGACTACTTCCTGATTGCAGACTGCTGTCTAAATGATCTCTGCAGTTTTGGAACCAATCCTGGAAAGTGCTAATTGACCTGCATGCCCACTGACATCTCTGGGAGTTCAGGGTGGTCAGCATCTTGCAAAACTGGGGGTATTGAAGCTGAATGTATTTTTTTTTAATTGAATTCATCCCTGTGCATTTCGGTAAACTTAAAACTCCATCTCTTTATCTTTTTCATTATTTTAGCAACCAGTGGCACTGGCTCACATCAGGGTTCAATGGCCTACACACATTCATTTTTAAAATTGGATGAAATTCTTTTGCATTAAAGAAAAGCAAATATATAGAAATAGGCTTGTGGTATCAGATTAATTTCAGCTCTCCTGTCACATGGAAACACTTGCATTATTTTTAGTTTTAAACAAATATTGTATAAACAGAACACTTGCTCCCGGGCTGAAATCTTGAATGTCCAATTGAAAACTGGAGCTAAAATTCATATGGGTTTATAAAAGAAATGCTGATTAACCCTGAATCCATAAATAATTCCTCTCCCTAAATTCATGATCAGTAGGAGGTGCATGATAATAGCTAGGATTAGAATTTTCCACATAGGCTACTCCAAACATAATACTAACAGAACTTAAAAAAAATATTTATGAATGTATTAGTTATACATGAGAGACTAAAACAAAGCATCTATCCCTTCTGGAAATCTTATTTAAAAATTTGCATTTAAAAAAAAATTGAATAACTGGTGCGGCTGAGCATTTGCTTCAGGATCTTGTATGTGGAATCTGATTTGGAGAGGTTTTCTCTAGCAAGGCATCTTTCTGTTGGAAAATAATGCAAAAGCCTACATTATCTATGTATGGAGAAATGCAAATAAAACATTATTAAACTGGCTGAAAAAAGTACTGAAGTCTCCCTTCTTTTTAGTTGCAGCATCTGTTGCCTGTATTTGTTCTTTTTCTTTCTCTTCTTGAGTAAGCCGTGTATTGTTGATTCTTCCTTGTTACTAAAAATTGCAGCATAATGTAAGTACTCAGATTGAACTTCCATTTGTACATCAAGCTGTTCTTTCCTTATGTCCCACAAGATTAAACTGTGTCATCAGCAACTAACAGTGAAGTCTGTTTCTATCAGACATTTAAAACAAGGCAGAGCGATTACAGTATGTACATACACACATTAAAAATAGGGTTGTGCACAGTGTGGATTCTTCCCCTCCCCCCTCATTTCATGTACCTTCTCAACCATGTGGAAAGATATTTTATCGGGGTGGGAGCCTAACTTTCTTTCTTTCAGAATTCTTAATTCACATTGGAGTTCAGATGGAATCAGCACTGTTGTTCATTTTAAATAATACTTTGGATTCTAGATGACTATTCAGAGAGTGAAATTTACCTGCATGCAGAGTGCTAGCTCAAGTCCAGTACACCACTTCAATCTTTAAAATATGGTTGAAGGGGGAATTAAATGGAGTATTGGACTTCAGCTAGCTCTTTGCGCTGGGGTAAATTTCACTCAGACTATGCATATTTGTTAGTGAATGGTGTGATCCTCGGAGTTCCCTGGTATGCAGCAGTGAGTCTCAGTTGACCAACTTAGTGCACCTCCCACACTGTTGTCATAGATTCATAGACTTTAGGGTCAGAAGGGACTATTATGATCATCCAGTCTGACCTACTGCACATTGCAGGCCCCAGAACCTCAGCCACCCACTCCTCTGATAGACCCACAAACTCTGGCTGAATTACTGAAGTTCTGAAATCATTATTTAAAGACTTCAACTTGCAGAGAATCAACCATTTATACTAGTTTAAGTCTCCAACCTTCCACCCATGCTGCAGAGAAAGGTGAAAAAACCCCAAGGTCTCTGCCAATCTGACTCAGGGAAAAATTCCTATCTAACCCTGAATATGGCAGTCTGTTAGACCCTGAGCATGTAGGCAAGACCCACCAGCCAGAGACCTGAGAGAGAATTCTCTGTAGTAACTCAGAGCCTTCCTTATCTAATGCCCCATCACCAACCATTGGAAATATTTTGTGCTAGCAGTTGCTAATTGGCTACATGCCATTGTAGGCTGTCTCATCACACCATCCCCTCCATAAATTTATCAAGCTTGATCTTGAAGCCAGTTAGGTTTTTTTGCCCCTACTATTCCCCTTGGGAGGCTGTTCCAGAACTTTACTCCTCTGATGGTTAGAAGCTTTCATCTAATTTCAAGCCTAAACTTTTTGATGGCCATTGGTTCTTGTGACAGTATTGGCACTTAACTTAAATAACTCTCCTCCCTCCCATTTATTTATAGAGAGCAATCATATCTCCCCTCAGCCTTCATTTGTTTAGGAGTCAGCCAAGCTCTTTGAGTCTCCTCTCATAAGGTAGGTTTTCCATTCCTTGGATCGTCCTAGTAGCCCTTCTCTACACCTGTTCCAGTTTGAATTAATCTTTCTTAAACATGGGAGACCAGAATTGTACACAGTATTTCTGATGAGGTCTCACCAGTGCCTTGTATAATGGTACTAACACTTCCCTGTCTCTACTGGAAATACCTCACCTGATGCATCCAAGGACAAGAACTAGGGGTCCCCAAATGAAATTAATAGGCAGCAGGTTTAAAACGAACAAAAGGAAGTATTTCTTCACACAACACACAGTCAACCTCTGGAACTCCTTGCCAGAAGATGTTGTGAAGGCCAAGACTATAACAGGGTTCAAAAAAGAACTAGAAAAGTTCATGGAGGATAAGTTCATCAATGGCAGATGGGCAGCGATTGCTGTTTGCCAGAAGCTGGGAATTGGTTATGGGATGGATCACTTGATGATTACCTGCTCTGTTCATTCCCTCTGAAGCACCTGGCATTGACCAGTGTCGGAAGACAAGATGCTGGGCTAGATGGACTAGGTTGGCCATACTGGGTCAGACCATTCTTATCTTCTTATGACTGCATTAGTCTTTTTCCACAGCTGCATCATATTGTTGGTTCATAGACATCAACTGTGATTAACCAGTACTCCCAGGTCTTTCTCCTCCTCTGTCACTTCCAACTGGTACACCTTACAGCAAAAATTCTTTTTGTTACTTCCTAAATGCATGACCTTGCACTTCTTGGAGTTTTCAAACTTCCTGAAGTCAAATGTCAGCTAATCTGAATAATTTTTCATTGGTTCCCTGTGTGACCTGTCCATGCCTACGGTAGCCCACCTGAAAATGCCAAAGGTAGGGCAGGCTGCAAAAGTAGAGCAGATTCTCCCAAAATGGGGGCTAACGCTGCAGTTAGATTCACCAGCCAGTGCTTCTGATCTCCCACACTGGTTATCAAGAAGATACAACAAGAAATACACAGCCCTCTTTATTGCATTTTAGTCTCTGGTTCCCACTCACCAACTGGGGCTATTAAAGAGATAAGTTATTAAAACTCTATTCCCTTTACCAAAAATGTTCTCCTGATCCCCAAAGGGTCAGCCACATTACCAAATCAATATGAATTTGGATCGTACCAAACTGCCAGCCAATCCTTTAGTGACTAAAACTAGGAAAGAAACAAATGAGAAGAGAAATGTTAAATGTCAAAGCAATCAGATACATACAAATGACTTTAAAGTCCATATACATCAGATTCTCAGTAGAATTGTGGAGTTTGCAGGTTTGTATGGTTCCTCTGGTGTACATCCAGTACCTAGATGGGTCTCAGTCATTTATTTCACAGCTTCAGTTGTAGATGAGTTGATCCAGAGATAGGAAGCAGGGACGAAGACAAGATGGGGATGGTGCCGCTGCCTTTTATGTCCCTTTGTCATGTGGCTTGTCCCAAACACAGTCACACAGCACCTGGCATAGAAAAGCCGCAGAGTCCCCTGTCCCTAAGCATGTTCTTACATGCCCTGATGATTCATAAGGTGTAGCCCTTGGGTCCTTTCACTGGATTCATTGTACCTGTGAGTTCCCTTGATGGGCCATTAAGCAGGCTTAGTGCTGCTGCCATCATGTCAGGGGCGTCACCCAGAAACAACGCACAAGTTTGAAATACATATATATCCTGCATGTTTAGAACTCATAATGCAAAACTGATACATACATATACACTTGCTTCTCATTTTTAGCGAATCATGACTTTTCCACCTTGCATATTTTGGCATATTTTGTGGGAAGAATTTGGGGAAGTACCACTGTCTTTTTAGCTCTCATTTTAACTCCTAACCCAGCAGTTTTATATAAACTTCACTTTTTAGCAACAGTTCACAAGCAACATTTTCTTTATTGGACCAACAGGAGCTTGAAACAAGCTCATGTTTATCCAGCAAGTTAGCCGAATGCTTAAGGGAGCCTTCCACATTACTTTGTCAAAGGTTTTGATTTGATCACCCTAGGTAGTTTATAATAAATGGTGTCTAAAGGCAAACTTATTCTGAGAATAAGTCAGTTACAAGTAATCTTGGGACTAAAAAGAAAAGGAGCAGAGTTGTTTTTATTAGTTTGCAGTCACTTTTCTTAGACTATAGTTAGGTTAAATGCATTTAATGTCAAAGAGATTCTAATAAGGCTGTATCTTGACAGCTAAAATTAAAGCTTTAAATGCCTACAAACAATTTCAAATTAATGATGACACGGTTTCCCCATACTAAAACAACGGATTTAGAAGTTTTAGAGCAAAATGAGGAAGTCTTGTTATAGTCTGAAAAAAATCAGAGCAAATAGCTTTCCGCCATCAATGTGCTGAAGCTAAAAATCATGTTTATTTTACCCAGCACCCAAAATGCACAAGGAAAACAAGAATTCTGACCCACCTGAGATCCAGAAAAAATGTTGGTTGTTCACTAAAGGCCAGAGTTTCAAAGGTATTTAAGCACCTATTAATGAAACTAGGCACCTACTGCGATTAAGCAGGTTAGGCACCTAAACCCCAGTGAAATCAATGTGTTCAGTACTAATCCATTTAGGCATTTTTGAAAATCCCACTAGGTGCCTTTTTACGTTTTTAGACACTTAAATCCCATAGAAAATCTGGCTTTCAGGGCCCAATCCAACTCCCAGCAAGGTCAACAGGAGTCTTTCCAAAGACTTCAGTGAGAGCTGTACCTTTAATCATTGACACCCTTACCCCAAATGGCTCTTAGGTACTGAGCTAATCCCCTCCAAAATCACTGTTTTTCCCTATAGAATTTTTTTCCTGGCAAACCACAGATATTCATGAAACGTCCCAAAGTGTTTGTAACCTTTCTGCCAGTCAACGTTGGCAGCAACAAGGACTGGGTTCAATATCTTGTGGTTCCTTTCAACAATACAACACAAAACCGGCTCGAGCACCCACCCAGTAACCTGGGACAATTACACACCATCCCTTGGGTGCCTCTAGAGGCAATACTTCCCTTCTCACAGGCACAGAGACTGAGTGTGGAAAAGAGACTTTTAATAAAAGGGGAAAAGTAACCCGGCATTAACTTGGGAAAATGCTGCAAGCAGGATTCACACACATAAAACCATGAACACAACAGCCATCCCAGAGTACACTGGGCAGTTTTCTTTTGCCTCAGCTTCTTAAGTCCAGCAACAAGAAGTTCCTTTAAGTGCCCCTTCCTCCACAGCACCCCACTTAGAGGTGCTGTCCTTAGTCAGGGTAAACCCCAGTTTGTAGAGGTGCAGCTGTGGCGTTCACCTCCCCCCCTGATTGGGTGAGGGGGAGAGAAAGAAGGCACTTTGCTCGCTCCGCTATCCAGCTGCTACATTCTGGCCATCCTGACGGCCGCTTGCTGCTCCACCAGCTGCCCTGCTGGCTGCTTGTTGCTCCACGGGCCACTTTACTAGCCTCTCTGCTGGCCGCCCTGCCAGCCGCTCCATTGACTGCCCCACTGGCCGCCCTTCACCAGCCGCTCTGCTGCACACCATCATCTTTTGCTACCATCTGCTTCTCCACTATGACCTCTGTAGCTCAGTCTCTTGAGGTTCCACCCAGCTGATTCTCAGCTCTTAGAGATGGCCAGCTTTTAGTGGGTGAACTTCAGTGCTGAAGCTGGGCAGGAGAGCTGTTCCACAGTAGATGATTTCAGCTCTTGTGAGCACTTTACAAAAGACTCCAGATGGAATCTTAATTAGCTCTATCTCTCAGCAGGGGAAGGTTAAACCATGCCCACAGCACCCACACTTCCAGGCAGGAATACCTGTCTCCATCCACCTTCACAAGGCTCTGGCATCCGAGCCCCTGGCTTAGCCAGTTTGGTTCAGATGATAGTGGCTCTTCAATCGGAACAAACTAAGCACAGTTCTGCTGCCCTTTGCTCATACAATAAGGGGAACAACATTTCCTTACCCCTGCATTTTACACTAGAGAGATTTGTAATCCAACAGCCGAAGGGATCCTTTGGGCAAAGCAGTCCCAGCATGCTGAGCACTTAAGCAGGGTGGGTGCGCTCATGCAAATACAGTCTGGCCCTGACGCCTATTCCTCTTCCGCCAGCCAGCTCGGCAGGACATTCAGACCCTGCTTACATGTTGAAAATAAAAGGATGCTAAGGTGGAAAATAGAGTTGGGGTTTACTGGAGAATCCAAAGAAAAGGAAGTGGAAGAAAACAAGAAGTCTCAGTTTAAGTTTCTGAACTCCTGGATGCTTTTCCAAATTGAATGTAAACTCTGTCTGCCCACTCATAGAGTTTAAGGCCAAAAGGGACCATTAGATCATTTAGTTCTATATGCGATAGACCACTACATTTCACTGACTTCTCCCTGTATTGAGCCCAATTAATGATGTTTGTGTTTGGCTGAAGCATGTCTTCCAGAAAGGCATCCAGTTTTGATTTGAAGACATCAAGAAATGGAGAATGCACCACTTCCCTTGATAGTCTGTTCTGATGACTATCATCACTGTTAAAAGCTTGTGCCTAATTCCTAATTTGAGTTTGTCTGGCTTCAGATTCCAGCCATTGGTTCTTTTTATGCATTTTTTGATTAGACTGAACTCTTTAAGTCTCTCACTGAAAGGCATTTTCTCCAGCTCTTGACTAATTTTTGTGGCTCTCTGTTGCATCCTCTCCAAACTTTGAACATGTGGACATCAGAAGTGGATGCAATATTCCAGTATCAGATTCACCAATGCTATATACAAAGGTAAAATCACCTCCCTACTCCTACGCACTAATTTGCTGTTTATATATCCAAAGATCACATTGGTCCTTTTTGGGAGCTCATATTGAGTTGCCTGTCCACTATGACTTCCAAGTCCTACCCAGATTCACTGTTTTCCAGGATATGATCCTCCATTCTGAGGCATGGCCTGTGTTCCTTGTACCGAAAGCTGTAATTTTGCATTTGTCTGTATTAAAATGTATTTTGTTTGAATGGGTCCAATTTACCAAGAGAACCAGATTGTATGATTGTCCTGTCCTTCTCTTTATTTTCCATTTCACCAATCTTTGTATCATCTTCAAATTTTCTCACTATTAATTTTATTCTTTCATCCCAATCATTCACGAAAATGTTGATTTGAGTTGGGCTTAGTTCTGATCCCTGCGGAACTCCTTCGATGATGGTTCCCTGTGACAACTGGTTTTTGAGATCTGTCAGCCAGCTCTTCATCCATTAACATGTGCTTTATTGATAGTGTATAGTGCTAATTTTTTTATCAGAATATCACATGGTACTAAGTCAAATGCCTTACAGAAGTGTTAGTATATTACATCTACACAGCTACGGGTATCAGTCAAACTTGAAATCTCATCAAAGAATGAAATCAGAGTTTTTTGACAAGACCTATTTTCCATAAAGCCATGTTAACTGGCATTAGTTATATTCCTATCTTTTAATTCTCTATTAATTAAATCCTGTATTTCCCATTATTTTTCCTGGGATTGATGTCAGGCTAACTGCTTATAGTTACCAGAATAATTCTAATTTTTTAATATTGGCACAATAATGCACCTACGAGTCTTCTGGAACTTCCCCAGTATTCCAAGGTTTATTAAAACATGACATTAGTGGGGCCAGAGAGATCCTCAAACAACTCTTTTAGGACTCATATGTATGAGTTATTTGGGGTTGCTGATTGTATCCCTAGTAGATGTTGTTAACATCTTTCTCAGTTATTAATGGACTGGGAAGTACTTCATCATTCACATGTGATACAAGTATATCAATCTGCTTCTTTCCAAATATAGACCTGAACTATTTACTGAATACTTCTGCCTTTTCTGCATTGCTATTAAAATTTTTACTGTCTCCATCTAGTAACGGGCTTATGCCATTGCTAGGATTTCTTTTGTTCCTAACGTACTTTAAAAAACCCTCCTTTTTATTGTTCTTAACCCTGTCATTCACAGATTTTTCCCTTGATATCCTTAGCTTCCCTTATAAATTTTCTGCCCTTTATAACTTCTAACTTATATTGATTCATATCTGTTTCCCCTTTTCCCATTTATTATATATTGTTTTTTTCCTCCTAACTGATGCCTTCTCTTCACTATTGAATCAGGATGGGTTTTTAATCAAAGTTGTCCTCTCTCTTTATGGTGGAATCATGGCTTTTTGGCCATTGTGATGGGATATACAAAGCCCACCTGCTGGCAAGGGTTAACAAACTTCTATGGACACAATCAGCCCTCCCCTACTGCATGTGTAGGGAGTGTCAGGCTTGTAGGAAGGAGCTAAAAAGGGGAGAACTGAGTTGTGAGCTGATTGGGAAGGGGAGTAGACGAGCTACTTGGAACTCGGGAGAGAAGCCTGGCTGGAGTCAGCAAATGAATCAGACTGTGGCCTGTCAGTACTTCCCTGGAGGGAAGGTAGGCTTGACATGGGCCTATTTGGGTTTATCACGGACTTGCTGAAGGTTGCTAATTCAGATCATGACTAGGGTCTGAGTACTTAGCCCAGAGGAGTGTGGATAGATAACCTTTGAAGGGTGACAACTAAACCTAGTATAAATTTGGCATAAAGACTCTTTTGTTTTGGGGACGGTGACTTTGGACTCTGCTATGCTGGAAGGTGCAGCTGACCTTTTGTAGGGACCTGGCTGGAGAGCTGACTTGTAAGCTACCAAAATGGAAGCTCCATTGTGGAAACTGAGGCACAGTGGCTGCAGGTCTGAGTCCTGCCAAGAGGAAGAACACACGGGGTGGTGAACTGACGATGGCTATCTAAATAAACATTTCTTTAAGAACTCCTAATTTTCACTTACATTTTTCTGTCTAAATTTTCCTTCCCAGTCAATTCTGCTCATAATTTTCCCCAAATTTGGGAAATTTAGTTGAAGTACCAACTACATATATTATTGGTTGGACTGTCCTTTGTTTTCCCATATTGAATGTAATCAGGCCATGATCACTGGTCCCTGGACAACCTCCAATCTCCAGTCTGTTACTAGGTTTAACCTTCCTTCCTTTGCCCAGCCCTGTTTCCTGTAGACATGAAAAATACAGCAAAAAACAAACAAACACTTTCAGTGATGCCTTATTGAGAACTAAAATGCTACCCTGTCTTGTAAGGCCTTGATTCAACAGTCCATCCCTAGCCAGCAAAGAATTTAGTGTTTAATTTCAAGCATCTACTTAAATGCTTTGTTGATCTGGAGCCTCTTGCCCTAGCTCTCTTGTAGGCCTAGTGGTCCAAGCCATTGGTTTGACTAGGAAAGAGCTATTGTATTATATTGCTGGGACTTAGTATGGTACGGCAAGTTGGTCTGTTGGTGAAACTGGATATGAAGTACAACACGTGCTCAATAATGCATGTAGAAAACAGCGATTAGTGTTACAGTTATTGCTGTGCTTTAGAGAAAAGATGGCTTACACCTCACCAATTTTTCACATGCTGTAATTCTGGTGGAAAACATGTTTAAACCGTTTTGTTGAACTTTTCCGGATGGGATAAAACATTAACCTCCTCAGAATTCCTCATAGAATTCCTCAGAATTTTTTCCAGGAGAAAAAAGCAAAAATGAAAAGTATGCATTTCTCTTTCTAAAAGATTCCCTGCTTGACTCTCCGTAAATATCATGTGGCAAGTACTGCATGTAGACAGTGATTAATTTGTAATGAAAGAGGTGCTGGGGTTCATGCAATTTTTCTACTTTGATAACTGACACGGCAAGCCCAGAGGCGCTGGGGCTATGAACTGCCAAGCCTACAGGTGCTGGGGCTCAGTCCTGACACGAAATAAGCACTGCACATAGATTACCAGAGGCACATACAGCTCTGCATATCTGGCATAAATGTGCACTGCACAACACAAGGGAGCAAACAGTTATTCTGATGAGAAATGCTCAAGACCCAAATAAAACTATGTCCTCTTAATCTCCCTCGAGCAAAAGTGTCAACAATTAAATGAAATTACCATAAAGTGCAAGTTGTCTGTGTCACTTTGTGAGCTCATTCCTGGTGTCTGTAACACACTAAATTATAGCTCTGTGCTGAGGTAAGCAGGAAAAAGATTTAAAATGAACAGCAGTTAATCACTCACATTCTGACAGATCTCTTCCCTTGACTATGATGAATATGATGATCAGGTATTATGTCTATCCAGCCTAAGCTTGAATTATTTCATTGCTGCCATTGCTTGCTTCTTTCTGAACTACCATGCACAAAGTAGATGCAAACATCTCTTTTTGTACTATACAAGACAGAACTTTATAGTATCTCCATTGACGGATGATAAAACGAAGAATGTTTTTCTCAGATGAATCATCTTGTCTTGCCCGCATCTTGGGCTAAATACGTGTGGTGAGGTTATGTGCTGTGCCTCTAAACTGAAAGGAGAGGGGACTAAAGTAGGTTCAAGACACCTTTCCTCCCTCCTAATCCTGGGCTGAAGAGGAGGGCCCTGGTTTAACTATGAAAGACCTAGGACCTGCTAAGCTACGGCAGCCTCTCTGAGCTGCTCTGCAGGCTAACGTGCTACCTGGAATTTCTGAAATGCCATGGGCTGCAGCCCCAACCCTGACAGACCCTTTATGTGGGGGGTTGAGAGGAGGTCCACAGACAGCCTCACACTTCTCTTCCACAGTGCCTGTGCTGGGGAGTCCTCCCCAGGCCAGACATGGAATTATGAGGGCTAATGTGCTCTTCAAAATGGTGTCCCCCATCCGATACAGGACTAAACCACGTCTGGTTTTGTCTCAGTATGAGACTGGGGACAAACCTTAGAAAAGCTGGACCGTCTGGCTTGAAACCGGATGAATGGCATGCCTGCTGTAGGTACTACTGCAGTATAAATGATTAAAAATAATAAATATTAGCAGGAGCTAAAACAACTTAAGTTATCTGTGAAACTGTCAGTCATTTGAGTGAACGGTTTGATTCCTGGTCTTGGTCATTTTCTCTGTCACATAGACACACACATACATATCAGGCCTGCAAGGTACCAGAATAGTGTTGAGGTTCTGGGAAGGAGAGAGTGCCTGGTATTGTTTGGCAATGATTTTTTCAGCAAATGAAGAAGTGGTGATTAAGGTCCAGTCCAGTGTTGTTGAAACCTTTAAGAGCCTTTCCATGGACTTCACTGAGAATTGGATTGGGCAGTGTAAATCTTCCCTGGCATGGAAGGATGATAGATGTGACATCATGTGCTCCTAAAGGACTTATGGTGGGAGAACTGGTGATACTCAGAGCTTCACTAGTGACCATACAGATCCCCAGAGAGGCAAAAAAATCTGTAGGAAATGAAAATGAATGCCATTCTTTTTTTGTGCTCTTGCATTTATTGAGTTCCTAGGGGAATGGGCGGGCGCAAATCTGCCTACATTTAAAAGCCCCTCCTCCCAGCCTAAGGGGAGGAGCTACTGACCCCAGAGCTCAAATGAGTATGAGGGACAACTAATGAAAAACAGGATGGGAGTGAGAGTCACTGGTAAAAAGCAGGAATCCAGAGGGGGACTCTGAGCAGAGAACCCGGGACAGTGCCCACTGCTCTTCGAAGGCATTGAGAGAGCCAGTGGATGCAGCCCAGAGGAACTTTTCCCGAAGTCGTGAACGAAGAGAAGATTGGAAATAAGCCCCACAGTCTCAGAGCACCTGCCTGTCTAGCATCCTTTTCCTGGTATGGTGGATGGCCACTTTGGCTAGTGCCAGGAGGTCGATGAGGAAATCTTGCAACTTGTGGGGCCACGGATGGGGTGTGCATAGAGCAGGAGGTATGGGGAGAAGTGCAGCCAGAACTTGAGGAGAAAGTTCTGGAGGAGCTGGAAAAGGGGCTGCAGCCCTGATCACTCAAGGTAGATGTGCTCCAGGGTCTCTCTTTCGCCGCAGAAAGGGCAGGTGTTGGGGTTGAGTGTGAACTGCACCAGGTACACATCCATGCTCAGGACGCCAACTAATATCCCTCGTGGGCTAGGGTATGAGGGTAGAATGTAGACTGGCCCACTGGGGCTCCTCATCCTCCACAGGTGGTAGAAGGTCTCACCACTTGGTGTTGGGGTGGGACATGAGAAAGAGGAAGTGAAGGGTATGGAGCAGGAATGCGTATAGCTGTTTCCTAGGCCTGGCTTGGAAACGATCCAACTGTAGGTCTTGCAGTCAGCTTGGGTGGTGCAGGCAGGGTGGCTGGGGAGGCTCATGGGGCAGGAACTCAATGGTGAGGTATGGAGGGCAAGGGGTAAGGAGCGGGTGGGGAGTACCCTTCCTCAGGACCTGTTCGAGAAAGGCCAGAGAGGTGGGCATTAAGGATGCCCTCACCTCCTGGAGTATTTGCTGGGGGACATGAGGGGTAGAATGCGCCATGCGCTAGCCATGCCAGTCCCTCAGCTCGTAGTCCAGTAGGTCTCCGACCCTGGTGGGTACCCGCCAGGACCAACCTCTGGCACACCAAGGGGGACTCTGCCAGCACTGTGAATTATTCCTATGCCAGAGAATTGCTGAAGTTCTAGTTATATACAACATGACATGGGCCATGTTCTTTACTCTTGCCTTTTGGACAAATCATTCTATCTCTTGTAATTCCTTTGATACATTTAGAATTTAAACTGCCCCCCATTTATACATGTCTGGGATTCTAACACATAAAGCAAAAAGAGAACAACTTGATCCAGAAAGGGGAGTACAAGGGAACAATGAGACAACATTGGTCTCTGAACATTGGTGACAAGCAGTGGTCACAATACACCAGCAGCCTAGCCACTGTCAAGAATTCTGTAGCTATCAAAATTAGTTACTCACTCTACAAGTCCTTAACATGGACCTGATTCCTGTTACCAAGCTAAGGACTGCAGGATTGGGCCCTCCACCTTTTTTGGAAATATTGACTATTTTGTAGCTTACCATTTCAGTACATAACTGAAAATATTAACAAATATTAACAAAAATATTAGTTAAATTTGTACTAATTGCATCAATAACCAACTACAAAACACCTTCATAAATTAGAGGCCAGATTTCGATACCCTTACTCAGCACAAATAGCCCCATGGCCTGCTCATGGGGTCAGGTACTATTCAGCATGAGTAAGTATATCACAATCTGACCCTGTGTCTTCAAGAGATGATATTCAGATTATTGCTTGGTAAATACCCATTCAGAAATATTAACATGTATTCATTTTATGGCTGAGTAAAAAATAAAGCTGTTCCCAAAGCAATTCCACCCAGCTTGCAAGAGTATTTGCATTTTTTTTTGGTAAGCCATTTAAAATACTAAACACAACTGGCTTATATATATATATGGCATATACTTTTTTTCCTCCTTAAAGCATTAAGGGTTAAACCAGTAATATCATGTCTTGGCTTTTAGGTGACCTAAATACTCCTTTACCAAATACTTTGAGGTCTGATTAAAATAGCTAGTCAGCTCTTGCTCCAGCAAGAGGTAAATTTGACCAGCTGTCATTGAGCCCTGACAACTCTCTTCTCCCACAGCTGCCTTTGCAAGTAACTCAGGGTACTTCAGCATAGGCTGAAAGAGTTCTGGCTGAAAGCAGGACTCAGGGATAGTCATATTGTAAGATAGTCATATTGATATTTAAAACAATGGAAGTGTGACAAGACACCAAATAACATTTCATCTGGCTTGAATGTATGGTGACATTGATAATCAAACACTTAAAGCTGCAAGCTAAGCAAACAAATACACAAACAAAAAGCAAGGAAGCTCCTAGAAAAGGGGTTCTCAAGCTTTTTCTTCTGGGACCCCCTTTGAAAATATTTCAGGTTGTGATGACCCCTCCCCCCAAAAGAGTGATGACCCTCCCCTCCATGTCATGCCACCCTCACTTCTGTGCTGCTGCTGCGGGTTGCACTGCCTACAAAGCACCCAGCCAGCAGCTGCTGCTCTCCGGCCACCCAGCTCTGAAGGGCATTGGCTGTCAGCCATGCATGGGGCTGACAGTTGCAGCCATGGCATGTGCAGGGGTTGACAGCTTGCGTCCCCTCCAAAATAACCTCGTGACCCCTTGAGGGGTCCCAACCCTGAGTTCGAGAACCCCTGTTCTAGATAATGATGATAGTTTGGGTCAAATTCAGAGTTGGCATAGATAGTTCCTGTTCTATCCCCTGTAATGGAACAAGTGCTTACCTGGTGCTGAATTTGTCCCATTGTCCTCCTCCTGCAATTCTCTGGGTACTTATGTATCTGCATACGTGAGTAGCGTGTAAATGTGCGCAAGATTGGTGCTATCTTTAATTCACCCTGTTGTGCACACATGACACACAGTTTATAAGCTCAATGTTCCATTACAAAAAAAAAAAAAAAAAAAAAAAAAAAAAAAAAAAAAATCCATGGAATTTATCAGTGTTAATTTAAAAAATTCAAAAAAGAAAAATCAATGAAAAAATTTAACTTCACAAATATCAAGGTTAATATTGGGGGGATGGGAGAACAGGAAAAAATAGCAAATAGAGAAAAGTAAGAGTTTATGAAACAATTATTGCTAATCCCCATTGCAAAAATAAAGCTTCTTAAAACAAAACAGTTTACTGGTGGTGATTTGTGCATTTAGTCTTGACACAAGAGGCTTCAATGTGAATTCCAAAAGTCCTGGTAGATTAGATTTGCAACATTTTTTTTCCCCAAAGTCTCTTTTCTGAGGCTCATAGGCTTTAAGACCAGACCTACTGTGTGGGAAAAGGGGTGGCTGAAATTCACGTATCCCCAAATCATCATCTTTCCTGTCACAAAGGTGGGATGTGAGCAGGGAGCCAGGAGAAAATAGCTCTCAGTCATCGAGAGACAGACCCACCAGCAGCAGGGGGCTGCCGCTGCCTTGCTCAGCTCAGCTCATAAGGCTGCAGGGAGATTGAAGAGGCCTGTTCCTGGGCTGGGGGCAGCACAGGTTCTGTTTGGCAGGTGAAGTAGACAGGGCTTTGTGCCTTGGGGTCGGTGCAGGTGCCCAGCACTCAGGACAGTGAGCATGGGGAGCAGAGATGCCCGGCAGGGCAGGCAGATGGGTAGGAAGCAGATGAGGCTGTATGGCCTGTGGCTGCACTGAAGGGCTGGAGTCAGGAGGAGACCCATTCTCAGCCTGTCATTGCAGAGGTTGGCAATCTGAGTAGGTTCCCTGCCTGGCTCATCCCAGCTCCAGCAGCCACCAACCAGCAATTACCCACCCTTGCACAGGTGCACTGTGCCCTCCGCTGGGGCCTCTGTGAGCAGGGAGCTGGCTCCAGGGAGTTCAAACAGATACAAAATCCTGGTAGACATGGGAAAAATCCAACGACTGGGTTTTTCAAAACCTGGGGACTTTTTTGAAGGTTTTCAGTAAAAACTGCAAATGAAGGACCCAAACGATTTAATATATTTTTCTCAGACCCAGCCCCCGATAATAACATTATTGAGCCGATCTTGATGCGATGCGCTGGAGCATATAGTTTGATTGTGGAAATGTTGGTGCATGTGACAATAGTAAATCTTACTCTCTGGCACAGGTATGGTTTCATTAGGGATTATTATTTTGTTTTAAGTTAATTTAGTGAGTGGGAAAGGGGGCCATACTGGCAGCTAAAGACAGCTGTCCTCTAGGTACAGTATGGGGGAAATAAGAGGTAAACAGCCACTAATCTGTAGCCAGTATCGACCCACCTGGATTCAAATTTGTGACCTAGTGCTAAAAAAGAAGCTGTAGATTCCATTACAGTCTCCTGAGCTATCCAGCCTCCAAGTTTGTGTTATGTTATTGACGAGTAAAAATGCTAAAAAGGGGAGTTGCTGATAAGAATACTGTTTAAGCTGAAGAAGAAATCCATTTAAACTTCTACATAAAAGCAGTAAATCATTGGCTTGTAGTCTAGAACAGCATCTTGCTATCAATTCAAAATTCAATCCATATGGAAGATGGGTCCTTGAGGATTTAGAATAGAATAAAGTCAGCTCCTCACGTAGTGATTTCTTCACAGTTTTTCATAAACCCTGCCCCAGAAAATTGCTGAATGTGTCTCTTCTAAGTTCTAAAAGAAAAAAAGAATCTTAAAACACAAGCATTTGCCAAGCAGGCTGATCTTCATCTGGTATAGACTGGTGATTTTAAAAATTTATATACACCACTCTTAGAATGGGATATAAATCTCCATTATTAGAGTAGGTAGTTTCCATATATTGAAATATCTGGAGCTCCTCACAGATAGCCTTTTTATGATTGTTTTGGTCAGCAGCAGTAGCAGCAGCAGCAGTAGTGTTTAGTGAGATGGTTCTGTAATACGGTTAACTCAGTGCTGATTCTCCAAAAGGCGGTGGTAGTGGGAGTCCTCAGCATAACAGGTAATGAATGTGTCTGAATTCACTGGCTATAAGGGCCAGGCAGTGAATCATCTTTCTGCAGTACTGAACATAGCTTTCTGACATTTTTCATACAGAAGAATACATAAATCTATCCTTGCTTTCATGAAGCTTGGATTTAGCACTATCAGCCAAGCTAAGCTAAATGAGACTAACTAATTGGAACATACTTCAGCAGTATTGTAAAATAGCTGAATATTCTTTCAGATTTGTGAGGGAAACAGTTATTTGCTGTTATTTCAAATGCTGCTAGTTCTGCATCTATGTGTTTAGGTAGTTACCTAAATGTCACACTGGCTGGATTGGGGGTGGGGACATTTATTATATTATTTAACATCAGTACGTCAAAATCATAATAATTCATATGAGATATGCTGTGTCAGGTACTGTTAGAAAGGCTATAATGTGATAAGTAAGATGATAATGTTTATGTTCATGTGTTATATGTGTAATGGAAGTTATGGATATGGTTGATATATATGTATTTCAAATTGTGCTGTGTCTGGGCGACACCCTAGACAGGATGGCTGCAGCACTAGCCTGCTTAATGGCCCATTAAAGAAATTCACAGATACAATGGGCCCAGGGAGAGAAGCCAGGGATATACCTGATGAGTCACCAGTCACTCATGTGACGCTGGACTCCATCTTGTTCCTGTAAAATTCCAGAAGCAGCATGGCAAAGCCCAAAGGACATAAAAGGCAGCTGCCCGAGATCCATTTAGTCTTTAGTCTGTCTTCTGTCTGTCTTCACCTACCTCTGGATAAACTCATCTACAACTGAACTGAAGCTGTGAAATAAAGGACTGAGACCCATCCAGGTACTGGATGTACACCAGAGCGATTATACAAGCCTGCAAACTCCACAATTCTATTAAAAGCCTGATATATATATGGACTTTCAAATCAATTGTATGTGTCTGATTGCTTTAATTATTTAACATTTCTCTTATAGTTTGCTTCTTTCTTTTTATAATAAACCTTTAGTTTTAGTTACTAAAGGATTGGCTGGCAGCGTGGTATTATGGGTAAGATCCAAACTTATATTGATCTGGTACTGTGGCTGACCCTTTGGGGTCAGGAGAAACCTTTTTGATAAAGAGCATAGAGTTTTAAATAACTGGTCTCTTTACTTGACCTAGTGGCTGATTGGGAGCCAGAGACTGAAATGCAGTGAAGGGGGCTGTGTATATTTTTATTTTGGCTTCTTGATAACTAGTGTAGGGAATGAGAAGCACTGTTTGTGGCTGGTTGGGAAGTCTGACTTCAGTGTCACCCACCAGTGCTGCGAGAATCTGCTCTTCTTTTACAGCCTGCCCTGACCTTAGCATTTTCAGGTGGCTATCCTAGGCACGTACGGGTCACACTAAACACATACGTGTTACTTGTTTGTGTATTCAGTTACTTGTGTTTGTTACAGGATTATAGAATTCTTAAAGGACCATAGAATAACTGACCTTCAGATATTATCTAGGAACTGTATTCTAAGTTCATCCCCCTCTTTCAGAGACATAGGAGTGTTACCAAATTCTGTTCCTTTTCTCCTTTTCTAATTCCTTTTAAGTAAAAAATACTTACTGATTTCTTTCATCGTTGCCCTGGTGGCTTTACAATTTAAGGACAGAAGGAAGCATTATAATTGTCTAGTCTGATCTCTGCATTACACAGGTCATAAACCTCACTCAATAATCTCTGCATCAAGCCCATAACTTCTATTTCAGAGATAGCATCTCTTCTTATAAAGACATCCAGTCTTGATTTAAAGATTTAATTGCTTTAAAGATTGCAAGTGATAGAGAACCCACCACTTCCCTAGATAAGTTATTCCAATGGTTAGTTAACCTCTCTGGTAAATAATTGTACCTTATGTCTAGTGTGATTTTGTCTAGCTTCAGATCACAACCACTGGATCTCATTATGCCTGGTTATGATAGGTTAAAGAGGCGTCTACTATCAGAAATCTCTTCCCCGGGTACTTGCACACAGTGATCACGCCACCTCATACCATTCTCTTGGATACATTCTTTAGTCTTTTGCTATAAGGCATATTTTCTAGAACTTGAATCATTTTTGTAGCTCTTTTTCTGAACCCTTTTCAATTTGTCAATATCCTTTCTGAAATGTGGACACCAGAACTGGAAGAAGTTTTCCATTAATGGTCCCACTAATACTGTATAGTAGTAAAACCACCTCCCATATATTAACTATTTGGAATATAAAATAATTCTTTCTAAAATTCCTGTAGCCTCTCTCCCTTTCTTCATTCATTGGAGTTCCTACTCCATGTGTTCGGCACATATTCTGGGAGTCTTGTGATAATTATCCTTTTATTCCCTCTCCACATTTTCAATGTGGTCATCACAAAAAGCCCACTCCTGGGAGGTTTTGTGCTCCCTCAACTCCCACTGAGGCATTCGGTACCTTGCAGGAATGGTCCATTAATCTCCTCTTTTCCACATCATGCAGCCATGGGGGCCCAATCCTGCTCCCACAGTTGTCAGTGGGAATTTTGCCATAGATTCCCGAGGGAGCAAGATTGGGTTCTTTTGATCCTTAAATACCTGCATTATTCTAGTTCCCGTCTGTGAATTTTGCTCAGTTTGTAATTTTTGTACTAGAAGGTATCTGCATTGTTTTGCAAATGAAGATGAAAATCAAAAGTCAGTGAAACAATTTAGCCTCACGTAATAAAGCACTAAAGCAATTTTGACTGATTTAAGTTGACTATTTATTTACCTACAGTGGGCACACACAAAATCTTTTTCTGTATCTATGACTGTTTCTTGCCCACTATTAACTCTAGCAGACACTCTGGTGAGATGAACTGTATAAAAGGAAGAAACACTCTTATTGGTTGATTCCCTGCTATTTCCCTTGTGTGCTATTCTATTTGTCCTGTTTCATGCATATTATCCACTGAAAGATCCATGCACCACTAAATTCCTGGCACTAGAGCTCACTCAGTAGAACTGAAGGAATAATTTTTTTTTTTTTTTGGTTCAGTAGCCAAACCAAAATATATTTAAAAAAAAAAGTTTTAGGTCAAATGGCAAATTAATTTCTTCTGGTTTTTCTTGCCAAAACTAAAACCCCCCAAAATCCTTCACATTGCTTTGAAGGAAAATGTTATTAGAGCCCAAACAAAATTGTTTCAGTTGTTCATTTAGTTACATTTCTATCCTTTAATTTAAAAAAAACAAAAACAAATGTAGCTAAATTTCTCCATAAAATGTCATTTTGAAACAAAAAGTCAAAATGTTTTGTTTTTGTTTTACCAAAAATTTTTAAAATTTTTTTGTATTCAGCCAAAACTATTTGGAGAATTTGACTCAAATGCACAGATTGTTTATTTGTTGAACAGTTGAATTAGTTTCAGTGGAAACGAAACTATTTGATCAAAATGTTCCCTCAGCTCTACTTGTCAGTTAATAGCAAGTGTAGGCACCCTGTACTTCAGGGGCCTTGGAACTTAATTGGGAGTTTTACAGTCGGGAAGACCCTGGGAGACTACAACTCCCATGATGCCTTGGGGAAAAAGGAGCGAGACTCTTCCCCTTCCAGGGAGTCAGAGAAAAGCATGTGGGGGACTCCATTTTGGTGCTAGGGTGGAGCGCAGTCGAGACTGGAAGCTGTTGGTGACTGTTGCCCTGGTCTCGTAGCTGCTGCTGAGAGTCTGCTGGAGTTGTGATTGAGCAGGGAGCTTTGGAGGTTGGTGGCATTACCCAAGCCAGGGCAGGGACTGAGCCCAGAGCTGACTGAGGTGGGCTTGCAGTGAAGGTGGTGTGAGTGTCGTCTCTCCTCCCCCCCCCGCATTGTTTTGCACAGCAGGGCTTGTAAAGGAAGGGGCACAGCAGAGAGACTTTGACTGGGCCTGAGAAGAGGCAGAAAGAGAGAGTTCCTTCAAGCAGGGCCAGGACTGCAGACGTTTGGTTGGGCCAACTCCAAATCTCCAGCTTGATACCTGGGCTGGACTGGTACACTGAACCAATAGAGGGCTGTCTCCTTCTTCAGATCTTCAAACGTGCCCACGCAAGCAGAGGATTAGGACTCTGAACTCTAGGGGAGTGCACACTCTGGAGGTGGGGTAAATAGTGGCAGTGTAAATACCAGTTAGACAAGTTTCATTTATTACTGTATGCTGTTTTTATTAATTGATTTATTCAACTGCCCCTGTGGATTTAGAATAGTAGTGATGTTTAATTTCAGTCTGTTATGCCATTCTTCTTTAATTTGTTAACTAAAGGTGTGTTAACTCTATTTTAAGCGTATTGGATGTTTAGTTTGCATAATTGCAATTGTTAAGTTAGACCTATGTCTCAGATTATTATAATTATTAGAGTAGGTTTAGTCCTGGAAGCTCCCAAGGCCTGCTATTGAGCATGTGCAGGGGCCATCCAGGTGGAGGCACCGCCAATTTTAAATTCCTTTAGAAGTAAAGGGACTGCAGCAGAGGGGTGGGTAGAGGATTCCCACCTATCCTACATCATCACTGGGATACTCAGGATCTCCTTTGCTGTTAGCAACCTTGGGTGCCCTTGCACACCAGTGAGTGTTGCCTGCTCCCAAGTAACCCAGAAAAAGAAGGGGGTTACACAAGATAGTCTTTAATTTTGTGTTCTGGGGGCTTGGAGCTTGTGAGTTACTGTCTGTGTGTGGAGATGCCTCTTATTCCTTAGCCATAGCTCATCCACAGCTAGGAATTCAGGAGCTTTTGCAATTATTGATTTTTATAGGTATTAATTATGCATGGAGAACATTCTGTTGCCAAGTGCAGATGAACATTCTCAGAACATTGCCCCTGGCTTGGCAGCCCTGATCATTGTTCATCCTCACATAACACTCACAGAAATCTGAAAGCAACTCTCTTCATGAGACTTGTTTGGCTGTTTCCATTCCCTCTCGTTCCTTTTTGACTGGTCTTCTACTCCTTTGGCCCTGCCCTCTCATTTTAACTTGGTTGTGCAGCTCTGATCACTGGTCACACTTGAAGCCCAGCCTTCTTAGGAAACCCCCCTGAGATTTGTTTTTGTTCCCTTCCAGGTGATCTTAGCCTCATTCCATCTCCTCTCTCTCTCACTTGTCCCCCTTCAGCCCCATCCTCCCTGCATCCTAATGAGAGATGGACTTTGCCACTTTGTTCTTCACTTCTGGCAGACTGAAAAGCAATTCACAGATCTATGCAGCTGCTCTTTGCTCTGCTTTAGAAACTGCAGTATAGTACTAATGCACATGGAACACCAAACCTCCTGGGCATATGGATTCATGCCTCTGGGTCTCACACCACCTCCTCTCCACCATTTGCCATGCTGAATGGATTCTGGACAGGACCATAGTGCAGACTAAACCACACTTCAAGTGCCAGCATCTGTTAAAGTATATTCTTGTGTAATAATTCTGTAGTTGTCCCCACTTGAGTAATACCATACACTATTTATGCCACATGCTATTCACCTGTATGTACAATTATTCTTATCTCTTGTTATCATTCTTGGTCTGGGACACTGTTTCTTTATTGGTAGGTTGTGACCCCCAAAGGGAAGGGAATATCATGGAAGGCAATCAGGATTCACAAAGCATTGAAAATTTTATTACAATGTAAAACAAAGAAAATCTCATTCCCACACACCCTTTACCATTCAAAGTCAGTATCCTCTGTCAACTTCTCAACACACACAAAAAAATTATACAGGCTTATCATTGATACATTTTTTACTCTTACTTTTATAGTAAGGGAGTCATGAAAATGTCTGACTTTGAACAAGGGGTCGCCAACCTGAAAAGATTGAGAAATACTGGTGTAAGAGATTCTGAGTTGGGAAAACATTAGCAAAGATGTCTTTGAAATGGGTCTTGCAGGGAGTACTGGACAAGACAACCAGGTTGACTGAACAGAGTCTGAGGTTTGCATCCCATTTCCAGACTCCCTGCAATGTGCATATGGGGATAGTGTCCCAGTGCCCAGAAAGGGGCAGTTACTCACAGAAAATCCCAATAGCTGCTTCTGTTTGTCTGGGCACCCTCCCATCCACAAACACGCTGACATTTCCAGGACTGTTGGAATTTTAGGTGCAGGACACTATTTGTAAGATAATAGCTTGTGGTTTCTGATCTGCAGAATAAGAGCATCCAACTGAACTCCATCACCTCCAATAAAAGCAACACTTTAATAATAAGAATAGAATGTTCTCATGAAAACATACATTCAATTCCTCTGTGTTGTCAGCATCAATGCACACGTCAATGAACTGAAAATCACATGGCAACACACAACTTTTTCTCTGACCTGGTAATTTGATATTTCATTATACATAATATGTTATGAATAAAGATATCTGGAATGGTGTTTAACTGTATGATTCTGTTTATGTGGTTTCACTGATGTGTATGATTGAGCTATATTTGTGTCATTTCACTGATTATATATTTTATAGCTGATCTGCTTTCTTTGAAAGTCGTCATGTAAATATTCATACAACTTTATGCTTTTGATAAGTAAGAAATATCAAGTATGTGATCCGCTTCATATTTTTTCTCTGTAGTGTATGATATATGAAGAAGTTGAGACTGTAACTTGATGTGATTGTGTTTTCTGATAGTAGTGGGCTAGTGTTCTGAGACTGGTATTGTGTAGGTTGTGAATGTTGCCTTAAATTTTCATGGTGTGTGTGTATTTCATAGTTTCTCAACCTGTGGTACGCGTGCCCCTGGGGGTACATGAGACAGGCAGGGGATACCTGGGGAAAAACAGAGTGAAGGGGAGGCGGGTGGCAGCTGTCAACTTCTGGGGAAACTGGGTGGCAGCAGCCTGCTTCCCACCCGGTCCCAGCTCCCAGGTGGGAGCTCGGCAACAGCAGCCTCCTGCGCCTTGTGAGCTGAGCTCACAGCTGGGTGGCTGCCACCTGTGCCCAGGCTCTGAGCTGAGAGACTGCCTCCTGCATCCTGGTTTGAAGATGGGCAGCAGTTGCCTGCCGCCTGCCCACATCCCCAGGTCCCAGCCTGCGCGGAAGTCTCCTCTGCCCCAGCTCTGAGCAGCCGCCTCCAACTTGCCCAAGGGGCAGCTCCCCTCCCCGGCTCAAAGCCCAGTGCCCAGAAAGCCAGGCAGAGAGCCCAGCGGCTTGTGGTTTCCTAGAGCCAGACTCTACCTGCAGGCTCACTTGTCAATTTCACTGCTCTAGTTGTGCAGTGAAATTTACAACTCTGACAGCCCCAGATTTCACCCATATAAAAATCTTAAGAGGGGCCAACACAGTGTGATTTGCCCCAGAGTTGCCCCTCCCCTCCCCCCCGGGACAGCCATGGGGAGAGCTGCTATCCACTCTGGTGGGCCGCTAGTGACTGCTCAGACCTCACAAGTTTCCGCTTGTGTGAGGAGAACACCAGGTGACCCCACTAACAGGCCACAGTGATTGGCTGGCGTTGACTTTTGCTCCTATATGGAGGAAGGAGAGGAGGAAGGAGGGGAGAAACAGCAGGGGGTTTGTGATCTGCCACAGTCACACAGCATTGCAGAACTCAGAACTCTCCTGCTTTACGAGAAATACGGTCGTCCAGTGGTAAAGGGGAAAAAGATTGTATTTCTCAGAGTGGAAAATTGAGTGTTGGGGTACTTATTAAAATTTTCAGAAGTTAGTTTCTCAACTTAAAAGGTTGAGAAACACCAGATTAGAGCTCAGAGCACCAGCCTCCTCAGGAACTAGGTGAGATTATCTTCTGAGTCTGGAGGAGTTGCTTTTGATCAACACGTGATTTCCTAGTTTAAGGCTGGACATGTCATCTTTCCGCCCTGGGGAAGAGAGCAATATCTAAGATTCTCTCATGTCTTTGCACTGGAGTGGGTGTGGTAACAATATTTATGCTAAAACCTCAGGTTAAAATTTTTAAAAGTAAGTGCCTAACTGGGCCACCTAAATCCATATTTAGACACACATCTAAGGGTATGTCTATGCTGCAGCTGGGAATGTGCTTCCCAGCACGTTTAGACAGACATGCACCAGCTCTGCTTGAGCTAGCCCGCTAGAAATAGCAGCGTAGCTGGGGGTAGCCGCTTGAGTACAAACCTGCCCAGACCCACTGGGTATGAATTTAGGAGGCTAACCTGAGTCACCTTCTTTGTTATGCTGTTATTTTTAGTAAGCTCAAGAAGAACTAGTGCATCTCTGTCCACTTGTGTTGGGAAGCATGTGTCCAGTTGCTGTGTAGACGTACCCTAAGTGGTCTGACTCATTTTTGTTTTTAAAGATGCTGATCTAGGTGCACTCAATGAAAGTGTCAGCTTTTTCACCACTTGCAGCATTTACACTAGCAATGCCCAGGGCCATACAAGTCTTGCTTTTGTCTCATCACTTTAGAAAATAGAGTTGGAAAAGACCCATTAAGGAAGTATATCCAGCCCCTGGCAATGCAGATACCTAATTTAGGCACCCACTTGAACATTTAGGTTCTGAGCATTCTTTGTAATAATATTAACCATGATGAGATCATTGGGCATAGTCTAGATGATGGAGTCATAATTTTGTAAAATCTATAATGGCAACATAAAGCAAGTAAATTATTTTCTCTGTATTGGAATTGAGATAGCAGCCTTTTTCTGTGTTCTGGCTCTATTGCCTGGGATATGATTGGTTTCCCTCTGATTCAGTCTTGGCACCTATGCTTAGACCGATCCTTTTCCTTTAGCACTGATAGGCTTTTTCTTTCTTGTTGACCTTCAAGAGAATGCTTTGAAGATGACTGAACTTAGAGGACATGGTCTGTATAACATGAAAATCTGTGCCCTCCGTGTATGAACAGGGTGTTGTCCTGAGGGTTTTTTAGCAGAAAAAAATTGTTTTTTTCTCTGTTTTCTTTTCACAGGAGCACTTTAAAAACATTGTACAAAAGAAAACATGAATACTCTGCACTGCAATCATGGTGAACACTTTTCTATTCATTTTCATTTTTTATGAAGCAATTTTTCTTGAGCAGCCTCTGTGGATCTCCAACTGTTTCTTTCAGTTGTGTTTTTGCACCAGTGATATCTATGAACTCTTAATTTAAAGATTGCTATAAACTTAATAATGTACATATTCTATTTTTATTTTTAGCTGTATCTGAGCATGTTCTCATGCCTACTTGCTCCCAAATTACTTAAGTGAGAAAACAGATTATCATCAGGTGGGTTTTAAACGTTATCCTTTTTTATTCCCCAGTTTGACTGCTGTATTGGGTACCTGTCCTCCAAGTGATAGTTTGCATCTGATCTGAGAAAAGCTTTTCTGTATTAACTACACTTCTTGTGCCAAGACTGTGCAAATACCACTTCATAGATCACTGTCACAGTGTCATATCTTTGAGGTACAGTATGATGCACCATAAACATAATAGTGTCCATTACAGAGATAGAAAAAATAATATGCATCGACTAAATACCTGTTTAGTGGCTGCCTACCCTGCTGCTACATTTATATATTCTCAGTTACCCAAGGATAGTTTGGACGTGTAGATAACTTCAATTTTCCTGTGTTGAAAACAAATGATTGTGCAATTTAATTGTACTGATTCTTTCTTTCTCTGAGCTCTTGGATCCAAAGCATGCCAGAGAAAGCTGATTAATGCTATTCTGTTTTAGTCCTTATTTTCCAAGTATTGCTACTCCACAAGCCTTTTATGAGAAATTAAGGTGCTAAAGCTGAGTGAGATGCAAACTCAGGAATTAATACAACCACTATGTATTAGGTGAGTGTGCTACACTACTCTTCCTCCACCTCCTATTAGCTATCATGATTATATCACACCAGAGGAGGTGCCTTCAGTTTAAATATAGAATTAACCTTTTTAGTTATCTACAATTGCTCATGGTATTAGTAATTGTAGAAATAATATGATTTACTGGTGGGTTATTTCTCCAATGGAGTAATATTGCTAGAGCTTATGGGATTCAGGGCAGTGTAATACTTTATTTATACTATGTTAAGGATGATCACATATCGTTATCCTCAAAGGGGCATGATAAAACAAATCCACAGTGGGTTGTGTTTCAGCATTCCTAATGTGTGTTTATACATTTAGTGACAGAGAACTAAGAACTAAATGCCACAGGTGTGCCCTCCACTGTTCCTCCCCCAAATCATTCCCACTCCTATCACTGTTCCCTGGATGCCATCTATACCCTATACTTTGAAGGGGAAACTTAGGGCCATTTATGTCAACCTTTCATTGTGAGCATTCCTGAATTGTGTGTAGTGTAGGAGCCAGCACAGGGCCCAGAATCAGCCCTTAACTATCAATTTGCACATCTCATATACATACATATATGTATACACATACACTATTTTCTGTATGTCTAGTTTTGTAGTCTCGGTGTAGCACAAACAGTTATGTCCTAGTTAAGGGAGCCATACCTTCAAACTCTGCCTCCTGAGCTTGTGCAAAGGTGTGTGAGCGCTAACGATAGAGATTGGTTGAAACATTAGATTGTTATGATCAAACAAACTATGAAAGAACAGAGGGGACCTCACACTGGAACCCTGGATCCAACCCTTGTCTACACTGGAGAAGGACTGATCCAGAACCAAACATTGCAGCTTGGGCCTGTCTCACCACAATACATTTGCAGAGTCAAAGCATTTGACTGCTAAAGCTTAACGCATCATCATCCTACCTCAGTGGAAGAATGGCATTGCTGTTCACATGACTCACTGCCCTTAGCCTTTGCCAAGGTACCAGGAAAAAGAGAGCTGAGCCTACCAACCATCCTCTCTGCCCTGCCTCCACTGGACTGGCCAGAATTCCTTAGGTCACTAGGTCATAGTGGCCTTCTTCACTCCATGCAACTAACACTTCAGTTTACAGTTCTGTCTGCAGAAATGTGGTGAAACACATTAGATGAAGCAGGAGTTGGGAGATGGTGACGCTTCCCCACAGTATCGGTGTGGATGAAGGACAGCAGTATCTAAGTCTCTCCATTTGTCATCATTCGTGAGGACTACACTCACTGTATTCAGATACTGTTTTAAAATAGTCGTTGTAGGAATGTAAGAATTGCCAGACTGGATCAGATCCCAGGTCCAACTCATCCATTATCATTTCTCTGACAGTGGCCTGCACCAGAGGCTTCAGTATACGTGAGAACCTCACAACAGGCAGATGTGGGATAATCTACTTCCTATACAGTTCTCTTCCTGGTCTCTAATAGTTAGTGATTGGCTTACTCGCTGAAGATTGAAGTTTAATATCCCTTCCAAAATTTGTTGTCAGTATCAAGAATATTCGGAGTTAACATCCGTTTAACTATCCAATCCCTTTCCAACAGTTTGAAACTTGAAACTCATTGTCAGAACTCTCCACTTCCCATTTCACATCATACAAAATGGTGGATTTTATGGCTTGATAACGAGACGAGCTCATTTGCACGGTCGTGTGCAATTCATGTATCTGTGCAGGAGACAATGTGTTCTACTAGACAGAATTGAGGCTTGGTAGTGAGAAGACATGGGTTCTATTTCCAGCCCTCCAGCTATGCAAATATGCAAACTCACAAAATAGGGTTAATTTTTAAATATATTTTGATTTACACAAACTCTTATAAGAATGCCTGTCTAATGCAGCCAGTGTCCTTGACAATTTCTTAAATAATGATGATACCCATATTTATAAATATCTTTGAAATAGACATGAAAAGTGCTAAGCATTACTGTTATATTTCCACATCATTCATAGGTGTAGTTTTGGTTCTTTATTTTATATATGTGGCAGTTTTATTGCCAGGCCCAAACATTCAAATATCACCAGTTAGGCCCCCCAAAATCATGAGATTGGTTTGAAAATCATGTGATTTTAAAAAGACTAAGTGTTGGGTTCTTTTTCTTGGCATTCCAGTTTGAGCCTTTAGGGTGCATTTGGGTCACATTTTCAACCTTTCATTTGCAATCGTGAAGGCTAAAACATGACTTTTTTAAAAAGGAAAGCCGAGAGTCTCATGTAATCCTCTGACTGCGGGAGCTGGGACTTTAAGAAAAATGCCAAATATCATGAGATGCCTGATGAAATCACAAGAGTTGGCAACAAGTTCTGTAGAAGTTTTGAACCTTTTACATTTAATAATCAGTCTCATTTCTAAGTTTTTGATTGTCAGCTTTCCTCTGCAATATTCCTCTAATTTTCTTAATGAATAAATTAACTATTATTCCTTGTATTACCATAATGCCTAGGAGCCCAGCTCATACACCAGTGTGCCAGGCACTATACAAACAGAACAAAAGACTGTTCCTGCTCCCAAGAGATTCTGTCGTCCTCACTCACTCTGTGTTTGTTGTTCCATATTCTGCAAGTAGTTCCACTGAAGAAAATGGGACTATTCAAGGAGTACAATACTATTACTACTCAATTGAATGAGAATAGCAGAATCTGTCCTGTGTATGCTATTTGAAGCTCAGCTTTCTGGCTGCTTGAATGGTATGTATTTACCTTCTGTTTCCAACAATAATTCAAAGGGAGCAATTCACCACATGCTGACAGTCAGAAATCTGCTTGCAGCAGTGGAATTCTGTTAAAGCCTTTGTGCAGGTAGCATCTAAAGGTGAGAATCCCAGCTTTCAGCTCCGTTGTCACTTGCAGTAGTAATTGCAGTGCCCTCGTCCACAGAAGTGCTACTTTTTTGTTTCACACAATTAAAAAAAATTAGAGCTCAAATAGACTCATTTACTCATAATATCCAGTTTCTGGCAATGCAGGATTGTTCCACACCATGGGAGAAATTCTGGCTGGACTGGAATCAATGGGGCCAGGATTCCACCCAGTATATTTTACAGTATCTTTTCCCACTGATTGATTTTGCTTTCTCTCCTTTCTAATATGTGCTGACAGTTATCCAAAGTTTTCAGAACTAGATGACTTTTCAAAGGCAAATTATTTTAGTATCACACATTTTAAGTACAAATATTCCCTACCCATTAATTCAAAGCAAGACTTGTTATTTATGAAATGGCTTATTAATGCAGGCTTTGTCTGGGGCTTTCATCATAGTAGCAACTTTATGGACAGAGAAATTGCCTGTACTGTGATCATTTACACTCCAAGCCTTTTCCAGCTGTGTGGCAATGATTTTTCCATTACAGCCCAAGCCTTGCTCAGTATTCCATTACATGTTTATATGCACAGAAACACAAATGCATTTGAATTCCTGGAGTTCACTGCTGCATGAAAACCCATGCTATAAAAGAGTATGATAGAGGAACAGTGTGTCCAATCCTTCTCCTAAAAGAAGGTTGTTTATCACTGCAAGCCATCCTGTAGGTGGCACTGTATAGCAAGAAGACAGCTTCTGCAAAGGCTACAAAGAAACTGAAAAGTTAAAATCAGTTTGTTCTACAAAGATATGTCAAAATGCCTTCTTATGTTGCTGACTAGTACAGCCAGCTTCTCTTCCGAGTGCCAGTCATAAGTCTGAGTACCTGTGTAAACAAGTCCTGCATAATTTGAATCATTTGTATGTTTGCTCTTTGCTCTCTGTGATCAATTTGGAACATTCTGCCCACCCCACTTTTTCTATTATCCTTCCTGCCCCTCTTTGTTTTTGCTTGGCTAGAATAGCCATTATAGAGAGCTGAGGCCACGGACTACTTGTGAGATGTTTTTAGTCTGTGTCTGTAGGAGCTCCAGAGAGTTTCTCTCTCTCTTGCATTCCTCCATCTGGTTCTGCTGGATGCTCATAGCTGCCAAATCTTTTCAGATGCTTCACCACAAATTCAAACACCAACCACGTTTGTCCATTCTTGTTACTGCGGTATTTCATATTCTGATGTTCTCTTTGCCATTGTCCTGGGGCTTAAATTCATGTTTTCAGTCTTGCAAGAGCACTTTATACTGCTCTTTCTTTTTACAGCTTAAAGAAGACTTTCAGCTTTTCATTTATGTTGTAAACATTCATTCTCGCTCTTTTTCAGAAATAAATTTTGTTACTAATCACTAGTGACATTCATAAAAGAGACACTAAAGAAGTTACAGCAGTCCACCTGCTCACAGCTACCAATCTCGATCATATAATTTTAGTTTGATTATATTCTGTTCATGTTTGATTCAATAAGAATTCTCCAGTGAAGCAGGTTGCAGTGTCTGGAGCTTTTGATCTTCTTTAATATAACCAAGCAAGAATTTCACCTTAAAAAATAAAAATAAAATAAAGTGAAAAAATCTGGTTACGTTTTAACCCTGAGTGTTTTTTTCTTGTTCCTGTCTGCCTTTTCAGCTGTATCAATGAAGCTTAGAAGCATAATTGTTTCAAGAAATTGTGTTGATGCACTTGTACAGAAGTGCAGTCTTCATGGAGCAGTTTCTAAATGTGGCTTTCATTTTTGCAGTGTCACTTGTGCACACAAATGAAACAGGTTACATGTGCAAAACTATTTTTCTATGGAAATTGATGTAAGTGGTTTGCATAAGTAGATGCTGTCATCTGTGTGGGCAAGTAATTGTGTGCAAACTTGTGCACTGAAGTGATTTGTGTTTGCGAAGTTTCATTTGCACAAATGGAGGCCTTACCTATGTGATGCTATATTAATATTTGTTGCTATATGCAGTATTTTCTGATATAATTGGTAACTTACCTGATTTTAATTTTTTGATTTGCCTGCTTATAACTGTATTATTACTACTATTGCTTATATTGTATCTAAGAGGGCCAGCAATTAAATCTGCATGCCTAATTCACTTAAAACCAGTTGTACTATCATTTTATTAGCTAATTAACTCTACTTTTTGAGTCAATAGCCCTAATAAATTGCAAGGTTTGTGCCCTCCATTCCAAGCTTTTCCCACATCCTCTAATGTTTCTCCCTACTCCCTATTGTGTTTGTACCAGTTCCCATATAAGTAGTTCCTTATTTGCTGATTTTATTCCTCAAGCTTGTGTGCCCGTTGGCAAAATCTCACATCTTATCAAATGTCAGTTTCCTTTACCATGTTCTGGATCTGGTTTTTTGCTTTTTCCGACTACTGCTGGCTGTTTGAGGGTCTGACTGAACAATCTTGCTCTTTTTCATATTTGTTTTTAGAGTGGTACAAAGAAGATTGAATTAGTGATTAATAGTTTAATAGAGCACACCTCTGAATTGCTCTTCATTATGCTGCATATTTATCTCACATAGATCAAAATGTATTCCCTATGTCCTTCTTAGAACTGGTGTTCTCCCACTTTATTACCATAATTTATTAAGCTGACTGATAGATGATCATTCACTCCGACGTCTGGAAGGACATTCGGGGAAGGACTCTCTATTTCAGACCTCTGCTTTTAAGAAAGCAAGACCCTTGAAAATACTGCTTTGGTGATTTTTCAGTCTGTTGCAATAATACTGCAAACCATTTCCACCATTGTGTGAACTGTTTTACCTAGTATTTTCAGGCAGGGCACAAAGAACACTGCACCTTAAATTTTGGCTTTTGAAAGTAAAAATGATAGGCTTGATTCAGCCTGGAGTTTCACAGGCCTTTGACCAGGGAAAAAATATCCTCATAAAAGGGGGTTGCACTGCAGCAGTGTGAGATACTGACAATCTTCACTTCATCAGGGCCCTGAGACAACCAACAGAGTCAAAATAGAGAATGGTGCTGTGCAGGGACAGAGCATGGCCGGAGAACATAGGAGATTCATTAATTCAATGCCCCAGCCAGAGCCAGAAGCAATGTAACATGGAGCCAGATTAAATTTGCCTTGTTTTAGGGATACCCCCACGGATGGCAGTGATGCAAACCAGACTGCTATCTTTTGGGAAATCCTTTTGTGTGCAACTGTCCCTGTTGGCAGTTTTGAGCCCTCTTTCACATTCAATCGGTCTCTTTTTCAGAATTGTTTTGATTCTGCAACATTTCCTTTGAAAAATTTCTCAAGTTTTTCATTGAATTAATCAATATCTGGTGCTCTTTTAATGTACTTTTTCTACCAATATTTGTACCAATTATTCAGATTATATGCAGCCCCTCGTACCAGCATGTGAATTGAACCTAATCAGTTAAAGTCACAGAGCTCCCAATCAACATATTTTACCTTGTAATACACCAGGTTTTGTACAAATCTAAAACTCTTGGTTGCAACATGTGTAGTTCCAATTATTCCAGTCTCTGAGTCTCAAGAAAGGATGGTTTCCAAAAGACAAATCAAGCACAACACAACCCAATTTTGTTCCAATTTCCAGCTTTAAGATTTTATTCAGTTCCCTTTACACACTGTCTTTGTCAGAAACTGGAAGTTTCCAGAATACTGAAAGCTGGTCAGAACAGTGAACATTATGTACACCTGTGTGCAGCTAATGGGATACATAGCTGAGTTTATGAATTACCATCCTCTTTTTGTTCAGCAATGCTTAAATTACTATGACAGACTCCTATATGTTTACTTATCTTCTGTGATCTTCTGTTGCTATATAAATATTGATGATTTTACTATTTAAACTCATCTATTATTTCTGCCTGATATAACTTGCTTGTTACTGAGGTGTAAACCCAAGCTCAGAACAGCAATGGATTTGCTCAAACATGTCCAATGTGTTTGTTGGGAGTGATTAGCATGAATGTAGGCTGATAACATGCATGCTGTTGTGGAAAGAGGTGACACAACATCCATAAGGTGATGTCCTAATAGTCTAAAGAGGTGACCTATCATCCTGTATGCCAGTTGGTAGATACTTTATTTTAACTTTTCAGCTTGCGTAAGTGACAATTTTGCTCTAACTGAGGTTCCTTCCCACAGGATTAGATCTTATTTTATTTTTTTAATTTTAAGAAGATTTCCAAAACAGCATCAAAGTGATACAAAAGAGTCTTAACACCCAATCAGCTTTCAGCAAGTGGTAAGGGGAGAGAACATGCCCTTCCACATATGCCAACTTTCCTGGGTATCTCCCAGGCTTTCTGCCAGATCCTTCTGGAAGGGGTTTACCTCAAGATCTTACCTTAACCTTCATCTTCTCAACTCCGAGCCAGTAGCATTCCTCGTCTAGTCTATATACTGGCCAGCAGACGGTCACAAGAGGCTTGGTCCACTGTCTGAACTCCATCATGTGCTCTGTCTGGAGATGACAGTTCCCAGCAACCTCTGGTCTTAAAGGAGCTATGCACACCTGTGCTTACAGATGCCTGAGGACCAGGACCAGGTAACCCCACCAAGTATCATGAGAAACTTGTATGCCCTAGTGCAGTGTTTCTCAACCACTTTTGGGGAGCTGAGCCCATCTGTGGGCTACTCCGCGCTGGGCTCTGCGCCGGGAGGGGGAAGGGGTTAGCCTGCAGCTGGGCTCAGTTCCCGGGCCTTGGAGCCCAGCGCGGGGGATGGGGTAGCCTCCCTGAGCCAAGCCCAGCTGCGGCTACCCCCTGCGATGGGCTCCAAGCCCCAGGAGGCACAGAGCCAAGCGCGAGGTGTGGGGAGGGGAGGTAGTCACAGCTGGCCTTGGCTCCCCGCAAGCAGTGGGGAGGCTTGGACCCCAGGGTGGGTGGGTGGGATAGCTGCAGTTGGGCTCTCGGAGACGAGCCAGCCCAGCGCCTCCCCCCCCCCGCTGCTTGCTGAGCAGCCCCCTCAACTGGGCAGCTCTCGCTCTTCAGGACGAGCCTTCTCCCCATCCTCTTCTTTACACTTTTGATTATTTCGCTAAACACTGAGACTGCAGTTCACCGTTTAACGTTCAAATGTTTATCCTGTTACATCCCTAATTTTGATACCTTTTTAAGAGTAAAAAAAGAATCCTATGCGGTGAGTCCGAAAGAATGTGAGTGAATCCGTATTTCATGTAATTCCACAGGCCGCTCATAATAAAAACTGTAATCAAGCTCATAATCCGCTCCATTAACTTGTTCTGGGCCTTATCTGTATAAAACATGACATTGGCGCGTGATGTATCAGTGGTGTCAGGCGAGAATAATGTTAGCAAAGTGAGTTTATTTTTGATTTGCACAAAATGTCAAAGCAGGCGGTTTTAGATAGTTTTTTTTTTTTTTTTTTTTTTTGGAACTACTAAATGTTCGGGTAAATGGAACAGGGATGAGGAATGTGCTGCAGAAAGTTGTGAAAGGGAAGAAACAATTGAAAAGGCGAAAAAACGCTCAGTCTTTAACAGAAAGTATGATGTATGTTAAATATTAAGTATATTGAATATGGCTTTATTCCGTGCGGGGATGAAGAGGGCCCAAAGCCTCAGTGTGTTGTGTTGGTGTGATTTTGAGAAATGATGCCATGAAACCATCACAATTGATTCGTCACCTTGAAACCAAACACTCCAAACTTAAAAGAAAAAACAGTGGAATTTTTCCAAGGAAAGTGTGATGAAGTGAAGTCTCAACAGAAACTCTTTCAGGCTACAACCACAACAAATGAATGTATGTTAAAAGCATCATATCTGCTGGCCCTGAGAATAGCGAAATGCAAATCACAATTTACAATAGGGGAAGAATTAATAATGCCCTTCATAACAGATGCTCGTTGGGAAGTCCTGAGTGATGCTGCCGCCAAAAAAAGTCAGCGGGATTCCTTTGTCAAACAATACTGTCGCATGTAGAATCACTGATATTGCAGAAAATATTGAATCTCAGCTCATTAACAGAGTGAAAGCTTCAGACTGGTTTGCAATTCAGTTGGATGCATCAACTGACATATCCAATGCTATGGTTCTTCTTGTTTACATGCGCTATGTCTATGAAGGGGAATTTCACAAAGATCTACTTTGTTATGAAGTACTACAGCAAAATACAACTGGTATTCAAGTTTTCACGTTTTAAATGATTACATCATGGGACATGGACTCAAGTGGAAGTTGCATTGGAATTTGCACTGATGGAGTGGCAGCAAATGACAGGCTGGCCAGAGTGAAAGAAGTTGCACTGGAAGCTCAAGCAACACACTGCATTATACACAGGGAGGAATTGGCATCCAAAAAAATTAATGATGTCCTCAGTACAGTAATTTAAAACTGTGAATTATGTGAAAGCAAATATAATCAATCTAAGCATCTTTGCTGCCATGTGTGAAGAAATGGGGGCTGACCACCATCACTTACTTTTACATGCTGAAGTGTGATGGTTGTCCCGTGGTAAAGTACTGAATCGAGTGTACAAACTGTGACACCAACTGGAAGCTTATCTGACTTTAAAGAAGTCTAATTTGGCAGAACACTTTAAAGATTTGCAATGGATTGGCAAGCTTGCATATCTGGCAGATATATTTGATCACTTCAACCACCTAAATCTGTCAATGCAAGGAAGCGCATCCAGTGTGTTTGAAATGGCAGATAAAATAACAGCTTTTAAAAAGAAGCTAACTGTTTGGAAAGAAAGGGTCAGGTGAGATTGCTATGACATGTTCCTGTCTTTTGCATTCATGGCTATGGATTATAGCAAAGACGTTGATCTCGCCAAATTGCGTGAAATCATTTAATTCCATCTACAGTCGACTCTACAGAAATTTGAAGAATGCTTTCCTGCCGACTCTGATCCACGGAAAGGAATGAAGTGGGTTTGTGACCCTTTCTTATCTGCAGTGACTGAGACTTACCTGTTGCCATCACTGGAGGACAAGTTGCTTGAGTTGTCAAGTGTTAAGGGACAGAGATTATAATTTCAAAAACGGACTTTACCTGTTTTTTGGATTAAAGTCAGTAAAGAATATCCACAACTCAGCAAACTCTCAATAGAAACATTATTGCCATTCCATTCAACTTACCTTTGCGAAAGTGGATTTTCAGCAATGACTGCCACTAAAACAAAATACCAGAACAGACTGAGCATTGGAAAGATGCTCCAAATGTCTTTATCCAACATTCACCCCCAGATTGAAAGCCTCCTATCTGCACAACAGGCACAGAAATCCCATTAAGATTCTGGTGAGTGAATAAATTTATTTGTATTTTTCATGCTTAAAGTGACATTCATGCGGAATGCATTTGTAATTTGCATAGTTTTTTTTATGTATTTGTTGTAGACATGTATGTGCATGGGAATTTACAAATGAAAAGTACATCTACCCTCAACTTTTGATGAACATACTCACTTCATGTTTAAACTTCTACTAAATATTTTTTTAAATTTAAATCCAGTGGGTGTGGTTCTATTTTACAGTATTTATGTTTCACTAATACTAAAAGGCAATAGAGTTACATTTGTGTGTGTAACATTAAAATTATACAAAAAGTCTTATGGGGTCCATAACAGTTTAGTAAGGCAGACTGCCAGTCTCTTGCACCAAAGAGGTTGAGAATCACTGGCCTAGGGGGATTGAAACTCTCACCCTTCCTAGCCCAGAATGGGACTGCCATAGATATTTAAGCAAGAGAAGCTGACTGACTGCGGAGTCAGACCGAGTGAACTCTGTGCAATTCTCATCTGACCAAAAGGGGTACTATTGCATTAGCACACCAGCTCACAGTGCCTCACATCTAGGCATTGACACCTGTCTTTGACGGGCATGAGTGTGTTTACTGGCTGAGAATGAATACGACTATGGTCTTTGATAAAAGGGTGTGGCACCTGCTGGTGGTGTGATAATGTCCAGCAGAAAAAGAGACTTACCACATGAACTGTCCACCTGGCCATGGGAAAAGGTGAGAGCAGACTTGTTTACCTTCAAAGAAAAGCAGTACTTGATGACAGTGCACTACTGTACAATTTTTAGGAGGTTGTTGCCCTGCCTGATACAAGAAGCAAGTCAGTGATTAGCAAACTGAAGCTCCACTTGGTGAGATATGGCATTCCAGACACTGTATTCACTGACAACAGACCCCAGTTTTCTTCTGAAAGAATGTATGTACAAATGGGGAATTTAAGCACATCACCTCCACCCCAGCATACCCTCAGAGCAATAATAAGGTGGAATCAGCTGTGAAAACAGCTAAGAGACTGTTACATATAACTATTTCTTCTGGTTCAGACCCCTTGTTAGTATTTTTGGCACACAAGAATATCTCATGACAGGGGAGCCAAAACAGTCCAGTGCAAGCACTGATGAAACAAAGGACCAAAATCCTGCTACCAGTGAGGGAAGACCTGTTGCAGCCAGAAGGATGGAGATGCTCCTGAGAGGAGATGGCCAACAATTAGAGAAATCAGGCACTAGAAAACAATTGGCCAGTCCTGGGGACAGGCATTCCTGTGGGGATCCAGCCATTATGGAGACACCAAAAGGAATGGACTAAGGGAGTCATGAGGGGTGCAGTGGCACCAGATCATATGAGGTGGTGACGCAAGAGGAGCAAGTGATCTGAAGGAACAGGAAACATGAGCCGGAAGAAGAAACAGCACCCAGAGAGATCCTGCAGAGATCATCATAGAATGGAGAGAGAGAACCATCCAGAGGCCAACAACGCCAGGAGGAAAAAGACTCCAGAGGGAAAAAGTTTGCTAGACTCTGAGGTTTTGTTTACATTGCAATTGAAAACCCGTGACAGGCCCATGCCAGCTGACTTGGGCTCATGAGGCTTGGACTAAGGGGCTGTTCAACTGTGGTGTAGAAATTTGGGCTTGGGCTGGAGCTTTAGCTGAGGTTAGTCCTGCTATTTAGCTAAGATTAGTCCTGCTCTGAGCAGGGGGTTGGACTAGATGACCTCCTAAGGTCCCTTCCGATTCTATGATTCTAAGGTGGGAGGGTCTCAGAGTTTGGGCTGCAGCCTGAGCCTGACCATCTACATTGCAGCTAAACAGCCCTGTACTCTGAGCCCCTTAGTCCGAGTCAGCTGGCATGGGCCAGATGTGAGTATCTAATTGCAGTATAGACATACTCAGAGAGAGGTGATAGGGAGACAGAGAGCTGGTCTACACTTGAAATGCTACCATGGTGCAGTACACATTCAATGTAGACACTATCTATGCTGAGGGTGGGGTTCTCCAATCGGTATAGGTAATCCCCCTCCCTGAGAGGCAACAGCTAGATTGACAGAAGAAATCTCGCCCTGTCTATGCAGCAACATAGGTAAGCTTTTTCACATCCTTGAGCGACGTAGCTGGATCAATCTAATGTTCTAGAGTAGACCAGCCCAAAGATAGGGCACTCCTGGTGTGGTTGCCTGTTAAGGACACCAGACCATCTCAGGCCTGGCCTACACTAGAAAATTAGGTCAGCATAACTATGGCCTGGTCTACACTGGTGGCTTAATTCGAATTAATTACTCCCGCGTCTACACTTGCACATTGTTAATTCGAATTAAGGAGCCTTTAAAATCGAATTAATAAAACCACTTCTGCAAGTGGATTAGCGCCTGAAGCGCATCAGTTAATTCGCATTAGTGTGAATGTGGACGCAATGGGACTTAATTCGAATTAATTGGCCTTCAGACTAACCATGATGCCCCATTTCAGTACCCTCCCTCAAAGCAGCCCCGGGAAGATTTAAATCTTCATTTCCTGTGGTGAATGGGTTTAAAATCCAAGCTGCGATCACCCACCCCACACACACACACAACAAGCTCTTTGCAGTTTGTCCCTTTAAGGGCTTGAAAATTTCACCCCCCCTCTCTCCGCGTGGTGAATGCGTTTTAACTGCCCAGCAAGCCCTTTGCAGTTTGTCCGTTTAAGATTTGTCCCTTTGAAAGTTTAGCCCTTTAAAGTTTGTCCCTTTGAAAGATTTCACCACCTGCCCCCCTCCTCGCGTGGTGAATGCATTTTAACTGCCAGCAGTGAGAGGAAATTCTTTGCTACATTGTTTCAGTGGCCAATCATAGAAATTGATACTTTCTTAAGAGTTTATTCACAGTGCTACATGTGGATACATTATATCATGCTTTCCATCAGTGAAATGGAAAGATTTGTATCACTGTATTAATATACTAACTGACTCTATTGTTGTTTGTTTTACATTCTACAGACATCTGTAGAATCAAAATCAAAGGCAAGCAATATACAGGGGGTTGTGAGGGGAGCATAAAAGGCAAACAGCATACAGTTCTAAAGTAATCCAGGATAAGCTGCGATGTATTTGACACGGTCAAAATGAGAGCATAGTTCAGCTGGCTCCATGTGCCTGCAGCAATGGCGATCGGGGGAGTAAAAAACCAGCATGAAAATCCTTTTCCTGTTTGTTTGGAGGTGGGGGAAGCAGCACTGCATCCTGGGATGATGATACTCGTCACAACAGCCTCTATGGTTAGTTGCACTGTGGGATAGCTTCCCACATTGCACTGCTTTCTAATTCGAATTAAGGCTGGCCAATATGGATGCAAGAAACCAGCACAAACACTGTAGTGTGGATGGTCTGCAGTGCTTTCTATAAATCGCTTTCTGTAATTCGAATTAAGCTAATTTGAATTAGTGCTGCAGTGTAGACATAGCCTGAGTCACTTAGGGGTATGAAAAATCCACACCCCTGACTGGCATAATTAAGCTAATCAAAGTACTTGTGTAGACAGCACTAGGTTGATGGAAAAATTCTTCCATCGATTTAGCTACTGCCTCTCAGAGAGGTGGATTACTTATGCTGATGGGAAAACCCCTCCTGTTGGCGTAGGTGATGTCTACACTGAAGCGCTACATCAGTGTAGCTGCACCAGTGCAGCTGTGCCACTGTAGCATTTTAAGTGTAGACAAGTCCTCAAAGACTATGTAACCAGCTGAGTTTGTGGTAAAGACAGGACTCCAGTTTAGCTATGTGTGAGTGAGCTCAGGCCAAAGAGATATGGGGTGAGGGTCCGGGAATCAATTATTTTATATTAAAATGTTTGTAAAATAGGGAAGAGATATAATGATCAGCGGAACAGGAGTCTGAGGGCTCATATTCTTTGGAGGGTTTGTTATTGAGTGACACCAGAAAACTAAACTAGGGAATGTGGGGGGTTAGGCTGCAAGCAACTTAGCTGCATTGACAGAGCAGAGCACTGGACTTAATAAAGTTCCACTTGTGCAACTTAACCTGCATTCAGCTTCACTCTTTGCAAATGAAACAGGGTGCATTCAGGTTACATTTTGAAGCTTTTCCCCACAACCCTGAGGGCTGGAAAGTTACGGGTCTTTTTGTAATAAAAGTTTAGATTCTCACCTAATCAAGTGCCTCCAGGAGCTGGAGCTTTAAGGAAAACACCAAAAATCATGAGACTCAAAATAAAACTATGAGATTTGACAACACGAATATTGTTTTCCCTAGCCTGCTTTCATTTAATACTTATTCTATATTTTCTGTTCTCTGCTATTAAATATCCTTTTAAAAGACATTATCTGCTGCAAAGTTTTAAGATAAAAAGCTTTGTTGGGGGATGATATGGAGAGAGAGCTTCAACTTTCTTTTATGAGACGGCTGAGTCAGCCCTTGTGTAGAAAACATGAATACCTGGCCAAGCACAAGTGAAGTTAATGCTTTATCCCTGAAAGGTTCCGCTAAGGGGCAATCTGGTACAGGGAGTGCCAAACAAGCTGGAAGGGGCAAGGTCCTTTTGCAGTCAGATGTATTTTTAAATACCTTTCACATTCTCTACAGCCCATACCACCAAGATTACAAAACTATGTCTACACTTGCAATGTGTCTAGCACAAATATTAACATTAAACAAGTAAAGGAGGTTATTTTCACTAAACCAGAGTACCATTTAGTAACTGTGAACCTGCATCTAATAACATTGAGCTTTAAGCTTTTAAAACTCTCACCATAACGCTTACAATATTGTGATATCTCTCTGTCCTTAGGAGCCTTGGAGCTACTGAGTATAGTGAAAGTACTGATAGCTGAAAAGAAACTTGCCTCTTAAGGTTAAATGGACTGATTTTCAAAGCCCGATTGAAACCACTGCCCATGCTGACATTTAACATTGTTAAAATGTATTGGAGTGGGCTCTGAAATGGTACAGCCTGCAGGCTCCACCAAATATAACAAGATAGACATAGAGATAAAGAACATTAAACATTTGTATTTTCTAATTCTTCTGAGGGAAGCCTCAAGACTCGGGTCTTGTTATCTGAAGATCTTGTGTACAGTTCACATATGAATTTATCAACAGCCAGGCATGGCCCTAGCTCATTGTTTCTAAATGTGTGAACCTTTTCCATGGTCAAAAGAATTTCAAAAGAAATTTCTTGTTGCAATGGCTGCTGAAATAGAACCACAGTTCAGCAAAAGATAAGTCTTTAGCATATTTCTTTCCTAAACTCTACAACTCTGTGATTCTTAAGCATCTGACCTTGTCTACACTAGAGACTCTACCATCTGACTCCTCCCTTGCATGCCTGTAGTGTACTATGCATCCCCACACAAAATTACTACTAGACATGCACAAAAGATCACATTACAATTTGGATTGCACTTGCTCAAAGCAAAGCTACGTACAGTATCTTCTGCTGCCATGATGGTCTCCACCAGTGCTGCTCTACTGCAGACAGCAGCTGTCTTGGCAAAATTAGTCCCCCCACCATCCTCCCATAGTGCAATGTCTCCTTAGGTGCGCTCTCTGAGTTTCTGCAGTTTGGGGTCAAGTTTTCTGGAAGCTCCTCACCTGTACAAATTGAGCTGCACAATTGCGCTCCTGTTCATAGAATTGTAGGGCTGGAAGGGGCCTTGAGAAATCAAGTCTAGCCCCCTACACGGAGGCAGGACCAAGTAAACCTAGACCATCTCTAGCAGGGGTTTTACCAACCTGTTCTTGAAAATCTCCAATGATAGGGATTCCATAACCTCCCTTGGAAGCCAATTCCAGAGCTTATAGTTAGAAAGTTTTCCCTAATATCTAACCTAATTCTCCATTACTGCAGATTTAGCCCATTACTACCTGTCTACTTTCAGTGGACATGGAGTACAATGGATCCCAGTCCTATTTGAAAACTGTTAACAAGTTCCTCCCTCGGTCTTCTTTTCTGAAGACTAAACACGTCCAGTTTTCTTAGCCTTTCCTCAGAGGTCAGGTTTTCTGAACCTTTTCCTCATTTTTGTCATTCTTCTCTACACTTTCTTCAGTTTGTCCACATCTTTCCTGAAGTGTGGCACCCCAGATGGGATACAGTATTCCAGTTGAGGCCACGCTGGTGCCAAGGAGAGTGGGACAATTACCTGCTGTGTCTTACACATAAGATTCCTGTTAATACACCTGGCATGTGGTGTATGAGCCCCACTTCAGGGAACCAAAGGTTAATGAGCAGCTTTTGGCCCAGCCACACCTGCTTAGTGTGCTCACAATGGAGGCAGGGCTCAAAAGAGAGTGGCCCAGTTCCATCAGGATGGACAGAGAAAAGGAGCAGTCCTACACTGGTAGTTCCTGCAGAGAGACCACAGGAGCTCCATATTATCAGGACCAGACACCACTGCTGAGCATGGAGACTGGGAATGATGGGCCATGAGTGATGGAGAAGATCCTCTGGATCAGAGTCAGAGAGCAAGCCCCTTCCCTTTCTATGAGTCTATAAGCAAACCCCATGGGGATTTTGGAGGGGTAGAGGCTATGGTAGGACATGACCCAGGGAGAAGGCTTGGAAGTACCAGCCTCCAAGCCGAATATCTGACTCGCCAATCACAAGGTCCTGGCTTGGAAACTGGTGGAGCAGGGAGAGCCTGGGTTCCCTTACTGCTGGCCTCATGGACTCTTGTCCCTGAATGACACGGCCAAAGACTTGTGCCACTGGGCGACACGGCCATGGACCTGGACACAACCCCACTGACCACTGGCAGAGAACATGGGCAATGACCAAGGCTCATTGGAGGACAGCAGCCATACTGACAAAACAGGCCCAAGCGAGACTGTGGATGCAGAACAGCTGCTTAAATGGATGGATGGAAGAGAGATAACACAGCAGGCGGTCCCGCAAGAGCAACAATAGGATCAGCTATTGCAAGATGTAGCTGCCCAGCAGCAACAGCAAGTGACCCAATTGCAGCAGCAGCAGCTACTCTGGGAGCTGGTGGCACAGCCTCAGGAGCAACAGTGATGCCTAATTCAGCAGGTAACGACACTCCTGCACCCCCGGAAGTATGTGATTTTTTTATGCTTTGTGACCCAAATGCCAGCTGGCAGGACGCAAAGGGATGCTGATGGCCCAACTTGTTCCACTTCCAGTGGTGGGGGTACACTTTGAATGGGTGAGCATGGATTTAGTGGGGCTCCTTGAGAAAATCTCATCAGGGTACCATCACATATTAGTGATAGTGGACTATGCAACATGGTACCCTGAAGTTATCCCCTTCCACACAACAAATGCATCCATCATTGCAAATGAGCTCATGAAGGTCTTTGCGAAGGTTCGGGATACCTAAGGAAATACTGGCAGACTGGGGGTTTAACTTTTTATCCTAACTGATGCAGGAGTTATGCGAACTACTGAGTATCAGGGCTCTCGAAACCTCTATTTACCACCTGCAGGCAGACGGTCTAGTGGAACCGTTTAATCACAATGTAAAGGAAATTTGTGGGTACAAACCCCTGGCACTGGGACTGACTGCTGCTGTCACTCCTATTCACCATACAGGAGGTACCCTAAGAATCCACAAGGTTATCACCCTTTGAACTGTTGTATAGGAGGAAGCTCAGGGGGATGTTGGACATTCTCTGAGAAGCCTGGGAAGAACAGGAACCCAGGGTCATGGGCTCAGTACTTCATGTGCTCCAGCTATGGGGCATCATAAAAGAGAACCTTGTGGAAGCCTAACGAGTCCAGAAACGTACCTACAACAAAGGGGCATGGTTATGCACTTTTGAATCTGGTGATTGGGTGTTACTGTTACTCCTGATGTCTGAATCAAAACCACTGGCCCAGTGGCAAAGGCTGTTTGAACTGGTAAGGAGGGTAGGGCCAGTCGACTGAGATTTGTCAATCCTTAAAATGAAAAGATGCAAATATATATTATGTCAACCTCCTAAGGGCCTGGAAGGCCCAGAAGGACATACGGATAACACCATACCCACTGGAGCCTGAATTGGGATCTCAAACTGTAATGTCTCTTGATTCAGCCCCTGTGTCAATGGGGGTGGAGTTCCACCTGGTGCAGCAAGCGCAAATGCTCCAGCTGATCTAGGCATTCCCTGCAGTGTTCTCAGCACTCCCGGAGGGGACAGTCCTAACCCACCACCACATCGCGACAGTGCCAGGGTGGAGAGCACGAGAGAGTCATTGACCCCCCCAAGGAAGATGTTGGAAGTGGTTGGCAAAGAGATACAAGCTATGCTAAGCTTGGGAGTTATGGAGGAGTCCCAAAGTGAATGGAAGAGTCCAGCTGAGCTGGTACCAAAAGCCAACATCTTGATGCGGTTCTGCACAGACTTTTGGAAAGTCAACGAGATATCAAGGTTCAATGTGTATCCAATTCCCCATGTGGACAAGCTACTGGGGAACACTGAGTACATCTCCACTCTGGACTTGACCACAGGGTACTGACAGATCCCCTTAAGGGTAGTGTCCTGGGAATAGATGATCTTCCCTACTCCCTTTGGCCTATACCAGGTTGTGACAATGACATTTGGCCTCCATGGAGTGGCAGCCACCTTTCAGCGGTTGATGGCTTGGATGCCACAGCCCCATGATCAGTACATTGCTGCCTATATTGATGACATAGTCAGCTATAGCTGCAATTGGAAAGATCTCTTACTGCATGTCACTACAGTCATTCAGGCCATTGAGCAGGGAGGGCTTAAAGTGAATCTCACTAAATGCTGTCTCGGATAGAGGGATGTTGCCTACCTTGGCTACACCATGGGGCAGGGCCGGTTGCATACCTTGGCTGATCATATCAGGCAATCTGTCCAAGCATTGACAGATTGTCCGATACCATCAGCCAAGATGTAGGTACAATGCTTCCTAGGCTTGGCCAGCTATTACAGGTGATTTGTACCCAATTTCGCCACAGTATCCGCCCTTCTTACCAACCTGGGGAATCAGCCCCAAGAAGTTACAGTGGATGGAGGCCTGAGACGCAGCCTTCAGCACTGTAAAGAACTGGCTAATCCAAGAGCCAGTTCTTTTCTACCCTGACTTCATGAAACAATTCATTCTACAAACAGACACGTTGGAAGTGAGCCTTGGGGCCATGCTGTCCCAAGAGGTCAAGGGTGGAGAACATCTAATCCTATACATGAGTAAGAAGCTGTTACGTATGGAGGTAAACTACTCAACGATCGAGAAAGAGGACCTGGCAGTGAAATAGGCTATTGAGGCACGTCGCTATTATCTTCTAGGCAATCCCTTCCTATGCATCACAGACCAGGCCTACCTACGTTGGCTAAATTCCATGAAGGACACCAATGCCCAGATCATGAGATGGTCTCTCGCTCTGCAGCCTTACGACTTCCAGATACTCCACTGCACAGGAAAAACACATAAATGCTGATCTCTTCTCTTTGGATGGAGGAGGGTGGCAGGAAGAAGACCCGCCTCCAGGTCTTAGCCTGAGGGGAAGGTGTGTGATAGGGTGTATAAACCCCATACTGGGGAGCCAAAGGTTGACGAGCAGCTCTGAGCCTGGAAGGCCCCACCTAGTCACACCTGCTGGGCATGCTAACAATGGAGGCAGAGCTCAAAAGGGAATGGCCAATTCTGTCAAGGGGGACAGAGTAAAGGAGCAATCCTATGCTATTAGCGTCTGCAGAGAGGCTGCAAGAGCTCCATACTGCTGAGCCATCGAAGACAACCCTCTCTCCCTAATGGAGACTCAGAATGGTGGGCAGCAACTGACAGAGAAGAACTGCCAGATTATGGTCAGGGAGGAACCCTCTCCCCCTTTTTGTGAGTCCATAAGCAAACCGTGTGTGAATTTGGAGGGGCAGAGGCCATGGAAGGAACCCCTCCAGTCAGCATATTTGACTTGCCAGTCACAGGCCCCTGGCTTGGAAGCTGATGGAGCAGGGAGGGCCTGGGTTCTCCTACTGCCAGCTTCACAGACTCTCGTCACTGGGTGACTTGGCCACAGACTCTTGCAACTGGGCCATACCACTGGATTTGGACACAAACCCCCTGACAACAACCCAGAATGATATTTGCCTTTTTCACAATTGCATAGTATTGTTGACTCATATTTAAGGCCCTACTTGAATTGTGGGATGATTGTCAAATTATTGTGGCAGAATTGCGGACAAGACATGGAAAATTGCAGAAAAGTAATAATAAACCTTTATTAACTGCAGTAATTTGGAAAAGCCAGAGAAGACCTATTTGTTTAGGAAAAATGTGCTGGTACGATATAAACACTCAATATTATGTTATGCCTGCAAATTTTTATGATAACCGGATATTTTACTGCTACTTTGTTACAGTCATTAATATATGGGGCTGACAGCAGGAGCCCTGCCATGCACGGGGCTGACAGCAGAAGCCCTGGCTGCCAGCCACCTGGGGCTGACAGTGGGAGCCTTGGCCATTAGTGGCTGATAGCCAGGGTTCCCGCTATCAGCCCCGGGCAGCTGGCGGCCAGGGCTTCCTCTGTCAACCCCGGGCAGTTGGCAAAATTGTGATGGAAGCCTAATATTGTGGGATCTGCAATTTCCACAATATTGCAAATTAAGTAGGGCCTTACTCATTTTCCATTTGTGATCCACCCTCACACCAGATCTTTTTTAGCAGCACTGCCACATTGTTCCCCATTTTGTAGATGTGCATTCGGTTTTTCCTTCCTAAATGAAGTAGTTTGCACTTGTCTTTCCTGAAGTTCATCTTGTTGAATTCAGACCAATTCTCCAAGTTGTCAAAGACGTTCTTACAGCATCGACTTCTTTGCAATTACTATGTTGTCAATCTAGTTTTGGAGTGTATCTCAGAAGTTATCTCACAAGCATTCTACAAGCTGGGCCAAGACATATACTGCGGCACTTGTGAACATCAGGGATGAGAAAAAGATATAGTCCCAGCTGAACTCCATAATTGGAAATGTCCTGGTCTATGTCCAGAACTCTGAGAATCTTGCTTGGTAGGATAACACTCACTCCAAGAAACAGAGTTGAGAGAAAATAAAGGACCTGAAGGCCCTGTATAACAATACCTGGAATTCCAGTAGTTACCCCAATAAAGTGAAAAAGATCTTCCCCATTTAGGGGGAACTCAGTCTTATTCAATCAGATGGTAGGCACCTAGAAGATAATAAGGTGATAAGTAACAGTTTACATGGATTTGTCAAAAAGAAATCATGTCAAACCAATCTAATGTCCTTCTTTGATAGGGCAACAAGCCATGTGGATGAGGGGAAGCTGTAGATTTGATATATTTTGGCTTTAGTAAGACTTTTGATACTGTCACACATGAATGTCTCATAAGCAAACTAGGGAAATATAGCTTAGATGAGCCAATTATAAGGTGGGTGCACAACTGCTTGGAAAACTGTACTCAGAGAGTAGTTATCAATGGCTCACAGTCAGGCTGGAAGGGCATATCGTGTGGGGGCATATTGATTTGTCCTGGGTCTGGTTCTATTTAATATCTTCATCATTTATTTGGATAATTGCATAAAGAGTACACTTATAAAGTTTTTGGATGAGACCATACTGGGAGAGATTGCAAGCACTTTGGGAGACAGGATTAGAATTCAAAATGGTCTTGACAAATTGGAGAAATGGTCTGAAATAAATAGAATGAAATTCAATAAGGACAAATGCAAAGTACTGCACTACAGGAAGAATAACCAATTTCACAAATACAAAATGGGAAATGACTGCCTAGGAAGGAGTACTGCAGAAAAGAATCTGGTGTTTATAGTGGATCACAAACTAAATATGAGTCAATAATGTAACATTGTTGTAGAAAAAGCAAACATAATTCTGGGATATATTACCAGAAGTGTTGTAAGCAAGACACCAGAAGTAATTCTTTCACTGTACTCCGCACTGATAGGACCTCAACTACAGTACTGTGTCTAGTTCTGGGCACCACACTTCAGGAAAGATGTTGACAAATTGGAGAAAGTCCACAGGAGAGGAACAAAACTGATTAAAGTTCTAGAAAACATGACCTATGAGGAAAGATTGAAAAAATGGTCTAGACTGGAGAAGAGAACACTGGGGAAGACATGGAAAAGGTGGGTCATAAGTCTTCAAGTAAGTAAAAGCTTGTTATAAAGAGAAGGGTGATACATTGATCTTCTTATCCACTAAGGAAATGAAAAGAAGTAATGAGCTTAAATTGCAGCAAGGGAGATGTAGGTTAGAGAACACGAAAGACTTCCTAACTATCAGGGTAGTTAAGCATGAGAACAAATTACCTAGGGAGGATGGGGAATCTCCATTATTAGCGGTTTTTAAGAACAGGTTAGACAAACACCTGTCAGGGATGGTCTAGATTACATGTAGTCCTGCCTCAGTGCAGGGGAGTGGACTAGGTGACTTATCAAAGTCCCTCCCAGTTCTACATTTCTATGATTCTTCACATTTGGTTTTAGATGCCAGCTGTGTAGATTTTGGACATCACAGAGGCATCTTTTAAAGAGTGGAGAAAGGTATCCTCAGCAAGGCTCAGGCTCAGAGTCAGGCTACAGACTAGAACATCACCAAAACTGTGCTGAGGTCTCAAGAACTCCTTGTGAAGGCAAAAGGTCCTGAAAAGGCAGTGGAATTGATAGGTGAATAGGTTTGAAAATCCTAGAATTCTTAAAATTTGCCTAGCCTTGCCTAAAACTTTCTTCCAAAATTCCCTTAGGCCTCCAGTATCCCATTCTAAATTTCCCATGAGGCACTGCTTCAAACAGCTATTCCAGGAACTATAGTATAGGTACCTAGAAGAGCTATGTGCCTACAACACTTGACAGGAGTGCTGCATGTGGTAGATGGGTACAACTGAACATGAGCTATGACTACTAGTATGGATGTTGTACACAGTCGCTATTTAAACCAGTATAATCCCACTGATTCAATTAACAATTCTCTAATGCAAACAAGCCCTAATTGTATTATTGTTGGCATATCCACAGAGTGCAAAAGCTAGTGTATATTTTACCCTTCATCACTCTGTTACACCTAAATGTGTTATAAGTGTTATGTGTTTTGGCCTTCCTTCTGTGTATGATTATTTTAGCCATGTACTGGAGATACAGTATCATTAAATCAGTACTATTCAGTTATTTGTTCTCTCTTGGACTAGTAATGTTTTATTTTTCAGTGACTGCAGTATGTGAAAAATATCAGATTTACAGGCCTCAAATATCTGCTTTTAGCCAACAAACAATTACAACATGTGCAAACTTCTGCGTATTGCCCAGCCAAAATGCCTCATCCTTCTTCTGGAAAAGCCATCTTCCAGCAGTGAAGTATATAAGTTCTAACTCTATGTTCAATCAATCCTTGGCCTCTAGGCTGAGACTGCAAACAAGGTTTCCAATTGCTGCTAACTGTGATGGTTGTTTTTATTGTGACTGTACTAAGATCACTTACAGATTTACCAGGATGTCAGAGGGAGGCCTCGTTGTGCAAGTTGGCAAGAAAAAAAAAATTTAGGAGGGGAATGAATATTTGGCTCAGTACAGGGTAACAGTTAAATTCTATGCTCTGTGTTATTCAGGGGGTCAGACTAGATGTTCTAATGGTCCCTTCTAGCCTTGCAATCCATAATCTGTGAATAAAATGTGTCCAGCAACAAGCCTATTTTTGGAAAGGATGATTAGGACTACGGCTGTCAATTAATCGTAGTTAATGCATGAGATCAACACAAAACAAATGATAAAACAAAATAGTCGCGATTGATCGCACTGTAAAAAAGATAAACAAAAGAAATAGTATTTTTCAGTTCACCTCATACAAGTCCACTCAGTTTTACTTCTTGTTCAGCCGATTGCAAAGACAAACAAGTTTGTTTACATTTATGGGAGATAATGCTAAAGTTAGAACAGGTGTTCGCATGGCACTGTCGTAGCTGGCATTGCAAGGTATTTACATGCCAGATATGCTACACATTCATATGCCCCTTCATACTTTGATTTGTAGGCTCTAAAGTTTTACATTGTTTTGTTTCTGAGTGCACTTATGTAAAATAAATCTACATTTGTATATTGCACTTTCACTATAAAGAGATTGCACTACAGTACTTGTATGAGGTGTATTGACAAATACTATTTCTTTTGTTTATCTTTTTACAGTGCATATATTTTTAATAAAAATAATAATATAAAGTGAGCACTGTATATTTTGCATGCTGTATTGTAATTGAAATCAATTTATTTAAAAATGTAGAAAAACATCCAAAATATTTATAATAAATTTAAATAGATATCTATTATTGTTTAACAGTATGATTAAAACTGCGATTAATCACAGCTATTGTTTTTAATCTCATGATTAATTGTGATTGTTTTTAAATTGTTTGACTGCCGTAGTGTATGCACTAGAGTATAAGGCTGTGGCTGTATTACAGCACCTATGACAGCATAGCTCCCTAGTGTAGACACAATGTACACTGACAGAGGGAGTTTTTCTGTCAGTGTGGCAACACTCCCACTTCCAAATGATATTACTTATGCAGACAGAAGCACTCTTCTGTTGGCATTGCTACATCTGTGCTGGGGGTTTTGTTGCCATAGTTATGTTGGTCAGGAGTATTTTTTCACACCCCTGACTGACATAGCTGTGCTGATTATAAATTTTAAGTATAGACCAAGCCTAGGCAAAAATCTGGCCTGACTGAAATTCTCTCCTCTCCCTAACTGTGCAGAACAACTATTCATACCAGTGGGAGTTTTGCACAGTTAAGCACAGCAGGATGTTGCAGTCAGGATTTGCCATGTACATCTGAACACAGACATTTGCCCAGGGTCCATAGTACAGTTACAAAAGAAAGAAAGAGACAGAAGAAAGAAAGAAATCTTGTCTCTGGTACTTTCCAGGTTTCTTCCTTTCATGCTCTGAGAGGGTGGTGCTGAATACAGATGAGACAATAGTTATTCCAATCCCAGGTGCTCTTTTGTTCAGGTAATTACTCAGAACGATAGTAGCATTTAAGAGCCCTTACTTTCCTGACTGAGAGATTGACTGATTGAAAGATTAGGCCTGGCAGGCATTTGCTGCCAACCTGGTAAAAAGAAAGAAAAAATATAGACGTATTAGTAAGGAATTTATTTCTGCATTTGGAGAGAAATCCTGCATGTTGTGCCAAAGCAACAGACATATGTTTGATCTACGCTGATTCTGTGAGGATCAGCAGGAGAGAGAATCTTTCCACCAGGCTCAAGAATGACAGTGGAGCCACGATGTGACTGTAATAGCCCTTACCTTTTCTGGGACCCAGTACTGCTCAGCTACCCCAGTGTAAATCTGGAGTATTATACTTCTACCTCCAGTGAAATTACTGAGTTATTTGTCTTGATGTGTCACTTCTAAAGACACGTTACATAAGAATGTCCATAATGAGTCAGACCAATGGTCCGTCTAGCCCAATATACTGTTTCTGATGGAGGACAATGCCAGATGCTGCAGAGAGAATGAAAAGAACAGGGCAATTTCTATTGATCCATCCCCTGTCATCCAGTCCCAGTTTCTGGAAGTTCAGGGACATCTGGAGCATGGGATTGCGCCCCCGACCATTTTGGCCGATAGCCATTGATAGACCTATTGTCCATGAATTTATCTAATTCAGTTATAGTTTTCACAACATCCCATAAGCAATGTATTCCACAGGTTGATTTTGCAAAGTGTGACTGCTGTTTGTTTTAAATCTACTGCCTGTTAATTTCATCAGGTGATCCCTAGTTCTTGTGTTATGTGAAGGCATAAATAACACTTCCTTATTCATTTTCTTCACACCAGTCATGATTTTATAGACCACTATCATATCCATCCTTAGTCATCACTTTTCTGAGATGAACAGTCCCTGTCTTTTTATCTCTCCTCATATAGAAGCTGTTCCATCCCCCTAATCATTTTTGTTGCCTTCCTCTGTACCTTTTTCCAATTCTAATATATCTTTATTGAGAGGGGGTGGCCAGAACTGTACAAAGTATTCAAGGTGTGGGCATGGATTTATATAGTGGCATTATGATATTTTCTGTTTTGTTATCTATCCCTTTCCTAATGGTTCCTAACACTGTGTTAGCTTTTCTGATTGCTGCTACACATTGAGTTGATGTTTTCGGAGAACTATCCATGTTGTCTTCAAGATCTCTTTCTTGAGTGGTAACACCTAATTTAGACCCCATCATTTTGTATATATAGTTAGAATTATTTTTTCCAATATGCATTACTTTGCACTTAACAACACTGAATTTCATCTGCCACTTTGTCACGCAGTCACCCAGTTTTTAAGATCCCTTTGTAACTTTTCACTGTCTGCTTTGGACTTAGCTATCTTGAGTAATTTTGTATTGTCCACAAATTTTTCCACCTCATTGTTCACCCCCTTTCCCGGATAATTTATGAATATATTGAATAGCATAGGCCCAAGTACAGATACTTGAGGGACTCTGCAATTTACCTCTCTCCATTGTGAAAACTGACCATTTATTTCTACCCTTTGTTTCATAGAATCATAGAATATTAGAGTTGGAAGGGACCTCAGGAGGTCATCTAGTCCAACCCCCTGCTCAAAGCAGGATTAACCTCAGCTATATCATCCCAACCAGGGCTTTGTCAAGCCTCACCTTAAAAACCTCTAAGGATGGAGATTCCACCACCTCCCTAGGTAACCCATTCCAGTGCTTCACCACCCTCCTAGTAAAAAACTTTTTCCTAATGTCCAACTTAGACCTCCCGCCCTGTAACTTGAGACCGTTACTCCTTGTTCGGTCATCTGCCACCACCGGGAACAGCCTAGCCCCATCCTCCCTGGAACCCCCTTTCAGGTAGTTAAAGGCCGCTATCAAATCCCCCCTCACTCTTCTCTTTTGCAGACTAAACAAGCCGAGTTTCCACAGCCTCTCCTCATAAGTCCTGTGCTCCAGCCCCTAATCTTTTTGGTTGCCCTCCGCTGCACTCTCTCCAACTTGTCCACATCCTTTTTGTAGTGAGGGGCCCAAAACTGGACACAATATTCTAAATGCGGCCTCACCAATGCCGAATAAAGGGGAATAATCACTTCCCGTGACCTGCTGGCAATGCCCCTCCTAATGCAGCCCAATATGCCATTAGCCTTCTTGACAACCAGGGCACACTGCTGACTCATATCCAGCTTTTTATCCACCGTTACCCCCAGGTCCTTTTCTGCAGAGCTGCTGCCCAGCTCGTTGGTCCCCAGTCTATAGCTGTGCATGGGATTCTTCCTTCCTAAGTGGAGGACTCTGCACTTGTCCTTGTTGAACCTCATTAGATTTCTTTTGGCCCAATCCTCCAGTTTGTTTAGGTCACTCTGTATCCTATCCCTACCCTCCAGGGTATCTACCACTCCCCCCAGCTTAGTGTCGTCCGCAAACTTGCTGAGGGTGCAATCTACCCCATCCTCCAGATCATTAATAAAGATGTTGAACAAAACCGGCCCCAGGACTGACCCCTGGGGCACTCCGCTTGTGACCGGTTGCCAGCTAGACATGGAGCCATTGATCACTACTCGTTGAGCCCTATGCTCTAGCCAGTTCTCTATCCATTTTATAGTCCATTCATCCAACCCATACTTCTTTAACTTGCTGATAAGAATACTGTGTGAGACAGTATCAAAAGCTTTGCTAAAGTCAAGGTATATCACATCCACCGCCTTCCCTACATCCACAGAGCCAGTCACCTCATCATATTCCTATTTTTTAGCCAGTTACTAGTCCAGGAGAAGACCTTATCCCGTGACTCATTAGTTAGCTTAAGAGCCTTTGGAAAGAGACCTTGTCAAAGGCTTTTTGCAAGTCCAAGTATACTATATTGACTGGGTCATCTTTGTGCACATGCTGTTGACCCCCTCAAAGAAATCTAATAGTTTGGTGAGTCATGATTTCCCTTTACAAAAGCTGTGTTGATTCTTCCACAACATATTTTTTCTATCTATGTTTCTGATAATTCTGTTCTTCGCTATCGTTTCAGCCAGTTTGCTTGGTACTGAAGTTAGGTTTACCAGCCTGTAATTGCTGGAATTGCATTTGGACTCTTTTTAAAAAATCAACATTACATTAGCTACCCTTCAGTCATCAGGTACATAGGTTAGTTTGAGTGGTAGGTTACACACCACAGTAAGTAAGTCATCAAATTTTTTTCTTGGCCTGCCTTATTATACATTTATACTCGACATGCCAGAGTGTATGCTTCTTTCTGTTTTCCTCAGTAGGATTTGACTTCTAATTTTTAAAGGCTGCCTTTTTGCCGCTAACTGCCTCTTTTGCTCTGTTGTTTAGCCGTGGTGGTGTTTTTTAGTCCTTTTACTATTTTTTATTTGGTGTATACATTTAATTTGAGCCTCTCTTATGGTGTTTTTAAAAAGTTTCCAAGCAGTTTGCAGGCATATCACTCCAGTGACAGTTCCTTTTAATCTCCATTTTGTATAATTCCCCTTTTTGAAGTTAAATGATACTGTGGTGTGTGTCTTTGGCATTTTCTAGTATACACTGAATGACACAAAAAATGTATTTAGTACAAAATGAAATCAAGAGAAGCCAGTCATCCCTTAGCACTGGGATCACACCTAATTCACAATAAGTAAGAATAAACTCTTGCAAAGGAAACCAACTGCACGCACATCCTTAATTCTAAACAGAAACAAACTAAAGATAACCTTTGCTAAAATATATCTGTGTGATTCTGAGACATACACATGAGCAAAGACATAATTTCATATCCTTACACAAGAAGATTATCCCAGAGCACATCAATCACATCAGAACAAATTTATTTACAGCATTGCTAACAGTACTGTTTTTATAAAAGACTTATTTTTAAGGAGGCAATTTGGAGAAGGGAAACAATGTGATGTTCTCAACCGCCTGGGGCCTTTTAAAAATTGGTATCTACACCACAAGCTCAGCAGCTTTATATTGCTTGAAATCATTACTAATAATTAGTACTAAAATCATTTTCTAGTTTAGGGCTAGATTTTAGTGTCACAGTCTGTCCTGAATAAAAGGCAGTGCACAGCTGTGCTGCTCCCCATGATCAGACTCAGAAGGGCACTATCTTTTTCACTACACCTCTTTTTGCAACCTTATGATACGGAGTTAGTCCCAAAGCTATGACACACATTTGGTCAGTTATAGGGTTTTAATACTATCATGAAACCGAAGCATTATTATTTCACTTCTTCAAACTACTAAGTAACTTGGAAACAATATTCTCTTTAAAAAGGCAAACTCTCGTATAAATGACTTAGATGTACAAATAACAGATAAATGGTCAGAGCTGTTTCAGCTGAATTATACACCAGTTCGCCAAAAAATACTGAAGAGATGGAAAGCTGAAAAAAAGTACAAGAACATAAAATTTCTAATTTTTATCTTCGCTAGCAAGTGTGAAATTCTTAATGGAATCCTGTAAGTATATTTATTTTTATCTGTTTCAAGTGCTACCCACCATCATACCTGAATCTTATTTAAAAAAAAAAAATACCAGAATGCATATAGGCAAATAAACATCCCCAAACCTTTTTTTTATATCAGTTTTAAGAAAAAGGTAGGTTAGTGGTCACACATTTCACCTTCTAGTCTTAGTCAAAACAAAAAAATATTTGATTTTTCTTTCAAATCTATGAGAGGGAAAAAAAAAAAAAAAAAGAAATACCTTGAGTTCCTGGTTTCCCAGTGAATTTTATCCCAGCTGCTCTCAAAAAAAATGTTTGAACTCACAGCCCTTCACTTTTCACTCCTTAACTGTGTGGATAAAAAATTTCTACAATACTAATCATCATTCCCCTCCACTACCTTATTCTCTAACCCTTATGCAAAGTACATCTCTTCTCCATGCTTAATTCATGAGAACGTTTTAACCAGTGGCAAATGTAGGGTATAATTTAGTTTTGTCTAAAAAAAGATATAAAAAGTACAGCTCTAAAGCAAATGCAAATGGTTGTAACTGTCCATTATTTTATTGTGTTGGACTTAGACAATTTATATGGTGTTCGTTTAAAAACCATACAAAAGCTGTTTTGTCAGTGTATGTCGCCACCGTCAGATCGACCTATCTGGATCGATTGAGTAGTCGGTGAAGACTCGCTCAGTTGATCCAGAAATCGATGCTGGTAAACCACCCCCTCAAGTGGCGTAGCGCTGCGTCGAAGGGAAAGCGGTTTCCATCAGCGCAGTGAAGTGAAGACGCCGCGTAGAAGGGAAGCACAACAGTCGATGGGTGTTACCCAAGTTACTCTGCCTAGCTTGTGTAACTCCCGTCAACCGCTGCCAAATTGCCAGGTAAGTGTAGACCAGGACACAGATATACCATCCCAGACAGATTTCACTAAATGAATGCAGAGAGATTGATAAATGTGATCATGAGATATGGAATTCCTTTATGGAAAACTTCTCTAAATAAATAGAAAAATGATATCTACCTGTCTATGAAGGTTGTTATATGGCACCCATTCTTGTGGTAGGTGAGTGCCTCTCAAATAGTAATTTTTAGACGCCATCCTATAGGATTTAATAATTCTATCCATGCTATAGAATTCTGCTGAACAGTCAAAAATATGTTTAGGAAAAATTAAGTAGTTAGAATTGGAGAATGGCTCCCAACCAAAAACACTGGGGATGAGAATCTCACTCCTGATCCAATCCCTCATGCCAATTTAAAGGGCCAGAACAACATAAAGGCCCCCCAAAGCCCAGGTACCTGCTGGGGGACGATTCCTCCAGCACAGGAACTATGGGAGATAGTTGTAAGGCTGTCTTCTGAGAATCCTCTTGCAAACAGGCCAGTGGCATGCTAGGGGCAGGGCTGAGAATGGGAGGGAACTTGTTGGAGGAGCAGCAGACAGAGCTGTATAGATTCCAGGCAGTGCCCAGAACAGCCTGGAGAGGCTACCATAACTTGGAAGTCCAGAGCAGAATGTCAGCCTGCATCCAAACACCCCAGATCGTTGGGTAGGGGTTCAGAAGCTGGATCAGAATGTAATATTTAGCTATGTATCTCTGTAATGGGCTGAACCAAAACCCCAAGATCTGAATGCTTCTAAGACTGAGGCTGCATGCGTAGAAATCAGGACTGAAATCTGCAGGTCAGGCTTGTCTCTACTTAGAATATTATTCTGATAATTATTTATTAAGCCTGACAATGTGCTTAGCACATCTGTGCAAGATGAGAGAGTGAGTCCCAGCCCCAAAAAGTGTAGTCAAGACAGAGAGGAAGGAATCGCTATGACATCCCCCCCTCCGCATGATGTGTCCTTTGTAGCAGTGGAATGGGTTTCATAGCTTTATAATATTATCCAAAGCTACAGCCCTGATTTTCCAATTAGTTGTGTACATCTTCTTTTGCAGTGTATGCCACTGGCAAGGTAAATGGGACCAGCACTAAGCATTAGTGAAAGCTGCAGCTGGCTGACAGTTGAATTTTACAGAAACATATTTTTTTCTTAGCGTACATGTGGATGTGGGTTTCAGCAGTACTTGCCTGCAGCCTCTTTTAGCTTTTCAATTTAATTAAAAAGCTTAATTGGGAGTAATAAAAACTTCCAATTAAGCTTTTTAAATAAAAACTAAAAGCTTAAAGTGGCTGTGGTTGTAGATAACTGCTATTGAAATCCATAACCGGCAATTTCGTTTGTAGAAGGCTTTTGTTTTCCTACATTCAATGTTGTAGTTGATGATGACTTCACATTTGTAAATCAGAAGAACTGGACCTTCGAGGTGTCACAGAAACAGCAGCACACATTTGTGACAGATCCCAGGCTACTTGTGAAATAAAGGAACAGTTTCATTAAGTGCTGCACAAGCATTTATTTCCACATACCACAATGAAAATATGCTCCTCAGACACAGGCCATGTGCTTTTTATCCATAGTGAAAAGTAATAGCAATAATAATATTTGGGCTCTTTATTTTCTTTTGAATTCATGTGATTTTAAGAGCATGGTGAGGACAAAGGCAAAGGAGGCTAATGGAGAAGAAAGGAGAAGTCCTATAGTCTAGTCCATTATGTTTAACACATCTTTGTGTCAGCTTGGTGACTTAGTGCTATAAGACACCATATGAGTAGAAAAAAATATTGTGAAATGTACTTTCAAAGTCTATGACAGCTTGTGAATTTAATTCCCTCCATTATGCCATCAGATCCACAGGAAAAACTCCTTTGGAGGAATATCCATTGGTGTGATTAGAAAGAAGTGGAATGGATAGAAAAGACACCCGTTATTTGTTTTTGATCCCTGGAGGAATGAGTGTAACTTTTACAGTCAAGTTTCTGGTGTGGCTCTTTGGGAAGAGCAAGTAAAATTTGCTTCCTGACAGCATGCCAGGTAGTAATGCTCAGCTCTATGGATGGGGTGTGAATGTAGGCAAGGTGGATTCATTTTAAATTCTAACAAGTAGTAGTGGAAAATGTTTTGCCTTATTTGCCCAGCTCCATTTAAAATTCACTGCTGTGTAGCAGAAGATTCTGCAGAGCTGTAGAAACTATTAAATCACAATAAACTAGGAAGAAAATAAAGAAGCAGCTGGTGAGACTGAAGCTATCCCAAAAAAGAGAGAGAGAAAAAGCTCAAGCAGGTATTGGAACTCACTGCTGCTGCACATCCATTTCAAGGGAAGTAGAGAATGGAAAACAATTTTGGAACTGAATGAATATCCTTTGTGAGTTAATATTGATACAAAATCCCAAGCCCACATACTGCGAGAAAGGGTCTATCAGAAAGTCATAGATAAATTTCAGACAGGACAAAGATCTCCTCCACTAAGACCACTCATCACAATGGGCTTGACCAATCTCTAAGTTAACTGGTTTCTGCTGGCATAACCCAGGACACAGGGCCAGAGCAGAAGACATTCTGCTGGAGGAGGATGCTCAGTTCTTTTTCAAACATAGGTTTTCAGCTGGGGAAGGAGTATGGTGGAGCTCCATATGACAAATGAGCTCTCTGTGGACCACCAGTAAGTGCTCCATGGACTGGTCCATGGAACAGTTTGAGAATTAGAAAATATATACTCTTCCACTAGCTGAAGGGATAGACAAGATAGAAATTAAAAGACATGTTAAACTATCTAATTTTATGATTCTATGAAAGTATTTTAATATTAAATTGACTTTAGCTGTAAGAGCTTCATTAATAGTTTTTGTTCTAAGGTAAGAACATAAGAATGGCCACTGGGTCAAACCAATGGTGCATCTTGCCCAGTATCCTATCTTATGACAGTGGCCAATGCCGGGTGCTTCAGAGGGAATGAACAGAACAGGTAATCATCAAGTGATCCACCCTGTCACCCATTCCCAGCTTCTGACAAATAGCAATCACTGCCATCTTGTTAATAGCCATTGATGGACCTATCCTACATGGTTATCTAGTTCTTTTTTTAACACTGTTATAGTATTGGCCTTCACAACATCCTCTGGCAAGGAGTTCTACAGGTTGACTATGTGTTGTGTGAAAAAATACTTCCTTTTGTTCATTTTAAATCTGCTGCCTACTAATTTTATTTGGTGACCCCCTAGTTCTTGTATTATGAGAAGAGTAAATACCACTTCCTTATTTATTTTCTCAATGCCAGTCACGATTTTATGGACCTCTATCATGTGACCCCCTTAGTCGTCTCTTTCCAAGCTGAAAAGTCCCAGTCCTATTCATCTCTCCTTATATGAAAGCTTTTCCATACTCCTAATCATTTTAGTTTCCCTTTTCTGTACCTTTTCCAATACTGATATATCTTTTTTGAGAAGGGGTGACCAGATCTGCACATGGTATTCAAGATATAGGCATACCATGGATTTATAAAGAAGCAATATGATATTTTCTGTCTTATTATCTATCTCTTTCCTAACGATTCCTAACATTCTGTTACTTTTTTGGCTTCTGCTGCACATTGAGTGGATGTTTTCAGAGAACTATCCACAGTGACTCCAAGATCTCTTTCTTGAATGGTAACAGCTAATTTAGATCCCATCATTTTATATGTATAGTTGGGATTATGTTTTCCAGTGTGAATTTACATTTATCAACATTGAATTTCATCTATCATTTTGTCACCCAGTCACCCTGTTTTGTAAGATCCCTTTATAACTCTTTGCAGTCAGCTTTGGACATAACTGTGTGGGGTAGTTTTTTATCATCTGCAAATTTTGTCTCCTGACTATTTACCCCTTTTTCCAGATCTTTTATGAATATGTTGAACAGTACTGGTCCCAGCACAGACCTCTGAGGGACACCACTATTTACCTCTCTCCATTCTGAAAACTGAACATTTATTTGTACCCTTTGTTTCCTATTTTTTAATCAGTTACTGATCCAGGAGAGGACCTTCCCTCTTATCCCATGACTGTTTACTTTGCTTAAAAGCCTTTGGTGAGTGATCTTGTCAAAGGCTTTCTGAAAATCTAAGTACATTGTATCCACTGGATCACCCTAACGATAGCTTTTTGCCTTGCATTTGACTTACTGTGTTTCCACTGTTTTTTCTGATCTGAATTTGGGATATTAGGCTATGCTGACTGTGTCTGCCTTGCCCAAGGCTGCTTCCCTGTCTGTTTGTTGGCTGCCTCCTGACTGTGGTGATGAATTTCTTTTATTGTTGACTGATTCCTAGTTCTGCTCTATTCTTGAAAGTGTACTACTGCTGGCTCTGGCTGCTGTTGACATTAGCTTCACAGACCTTTATCATCAGCTTGCTGGCTCTACGTACCCTTGTCTTTCTCTGCTGTTGTTGCTTTTACAATGAGAGTCCTGTAGCACCTTAAAGACTAACAAATTTAATTCCTGCAGGCATAAGCTTTCATGGGCTGCAACCCGCTTCATCAGAAGCATGAAATGGAAATCACAGATAGGAGGTATGTATATACATCCAAGGATAAGAAACAACAATGGGGAGGGCAAGTGGTAACAAAGTCCATTCAGTTAGAGTAGATGAGGCCTATTCACAATCATTGATTAGAAGGTGAGAATGTGTGAACAGTGACAATTACTTCTTGTAATGAGAGAACCATTCCAAGTCCCTGTTCAGACCCAGTTTGATTGTGTCAAGTCTGAATATGAGTTCCAGCTCTGCAGTTTCTCGCTGAAGTCTGTTTTTGAAGTTTTTTTGTAGAAGTATGGCAACTTTCAAGTCAGCTACAGAGTGTCCTGAGAGATTGAAGTGCTCTCCGACTGGTTTATGGATGTTGCCATTTTTATGTCAGATTTGTGTCCATTTATTCTTTTGCATAGTGACAGTTCGGTTTGGCCAATGTACGTGGCAGAGGGGCATTGCTGGCACATGATGGCATATATTACATTAGTTGATGTGCAAATGAATGAGCTCCTTATGGTGTGGCTGATGTGGTTAGGACCTGTGATGGTGTCACTAGAGTTGATGTGCGGGCAGAGTTAGCAACGGGGTTTGTTGCAGGGATAGGTTCCTGGGTTATATGATTGTATGGTGTATGGTTGTTGGTGAGTATTTGCTTCAGGTTGGGGGGCTGTCTGTAAGCAAGGATAGGTCTGCCTCCCATGGCTTGAGCGACTGAGGGATCATCTGCTAGATAGGTTGTAGATCCTTAATGATGTGTTGGAGAGATTTTAGTTGGGGGCTGTAGGTGTTGGCCAGTGTTGTTCTCTTGTTTTCTCTGTTGGGTCTGTCCTGTAGTAGGTGACTTCTGGGTACCCGTCGGGCTCTGTCAATTTGTTTCTTCACTTCTCCAGGGGGGTATTGTAGTTTTAAGAATGTGTTATGGAGATCCTGTAGGTGTTTGTCTCTGTCTGAGCGATGGGAGCAAATCCGGTTGTATCTTAGGGCTTGGTTGTAGACAATGGATTGTGTAATGTGTCCAGGATGGAAGCTGGATGTATGAAGATACGTATTGCGGTCAGTTGGTTTTCGGTATAGGGTGGTATGTGACCATCCTTTATTTGTATTATAGTGTCCAGGAAGTAGATTTACACAGAGGAAAACATAAAATAACTGCATGCTATCATGGGAGATGCATGTGTGTAAACTGTTAGCAACTGTGTTTTCCTAGTGTTTTACCTATTGGCATTGACCTATTTGTCTCATTTATTACTTGGCTAATAGAGTTGGTTGCACTGAAACATTTAAACATTTTGTCAAAATATTCCAAAACAAGCAAGCAAGCAAACAAACAAAAACCTTTCTTAATTTCAGCCATAACATTTTCATTTTTTGGCTTAAAAGCTGAAAATGTTTTGGCCAAATTGCCAACAAAATTTCAGTTTTTGGCTGAAAAATTTCAGTTTTCCAATGAAATATCCAAAAATTTCCAGGAAAAGAAGACACTTTCCATGAAAATTCCCATTTAATCAAAAAACCCAACTTGCCAGCAAAAAATGTCAACATAAAATTTTCAATCAACTCGGTTGACTAATAAAGTGCCTAGTAGCTGATGTCAACAATTCCTTTGCTTCTGACTTACATAATGTCCTGTATCACTAGGTTGCACATCTGTCCTGCAAATTTATTTTCATGACGTGTCAGCAAGTAGAGATTTGGGACTTTAAGAGATTTAATGGTATGTTGGACTTGCTTGGCTAGATTTAACTCTCTTGCAGATACCAAAGTGGAATCAACAGAATTCCTGCGAGTCTTTGCTGTATCTGTTGGATCCTGGTTCTGGCTAACAGTTTTGTTCATGGAGTACTGGCAGCTTGAATTACAAGAAGGAAAGAAATTATATTTGAAGAGTAGAACTCTCATTTTTGTTTTTCTGGCTCCTTTTGGAAGCATTTTCCAGAATAACTTACAATATCTAATAACTCAGTGAGGCTTTTTAAGAGGAGTTTTAAGAGTGTATCAAGGACTTATTGAATTGTGTTATCTACCATTTCAAATCCTCTTGAAATTAGATACAAAGAATAATAGCTATATATTCAGTCTGAAGAGTCTGAAGATTTTACTGTCTTTGGATTAACAGAAAGATTTTCAACTATCAGTGTTTAAGCTTCACCTCTCCCTCAGTCATTCCTGACGAGGCCAAAATAAGGCACTAATGTCAGTGACTACAGAGAGGGTGGTTTTTCATTAGTTTAGGCAGAATGTCAATTAAAAAGGTATTGAGATAAAGAAACAGCAACTAGATTAACTTTACACTCTTCACAGATAAGAAAATCCATTTACAGGTTCTATTTCACTCTGAATACACTACCCAAGGTAAAGGACTCTTATATTACAGCCTTTAAAAGACTACTGTCAATGTCTGAAAAGATTTAATAACTGTTACGTCATAAACTTGGATGATCGTTTTTTACGACTGGAAAGAATTATTATTTTCCCCTAAAATGAATATACTAAAATTAATTTAAATCTCATTACAGTGATTCTTAAGCATCTGGCCTTGACTACACTAGAGACTCTACCATCTGGCCCCCGTCTTGCATGTCTGTAGTGTACCATGCACCCCCACACAAAATTACTATTAGACATGCACAAAAGATCACATTACAATTTGGATTGCACTTGCTCAAAGCAAAGCTACGTACAGTGTCAGCCGCTGCCATGAAGTCTCCACCAGTGCTGTTCTATTGCAGACAGCAGCTGTCTTGGCAAAATTAGTCCCCCCACCATCCTCCCATAGTGCAATGTCTCCTTAGGTGCGCTCTCTGAGTTTCTGCAGTTTGGGGTCAAGTTTTCTGGAAGCTCCTCACCTGTACAAATTGAGCTGCACAATTGCACTCCTGTTCATAGAATTGTAGGGCTGGAAGGGGCCTTGCAAGTCAAATCTAGCCCCCTATGCTGAGGCAGGACCAAGTAAACCTAGACCAGGGGTGGGGCAATAATTTTCGCAGAGGGGCCACTTCACGAATTTTGGTAAGTCATTGCGGGCCGCACATTTCTACTATAATAATGAAATTACCTGACCATCCATTGTATAAAACCCCCTTATGTTCTTTCCACAACAAAGTAATTACACTTAATAACAATTAATTAAATACACATTTATCCAAAGCTTATTTTAGGAGGCATTTCATATTGCAAACCGTTTTGTGAACACTTGTAGAATTTGTAATAATACACTAGCGCTAAACTTCTACTTACAACATCCGTTGTTGTATGTACGTGGCCAGAAGCAGGAATTTTGGGAAGTCACTGGCTGCGAAAGTTCCAATTGAAGGTAGCTTCAGCGGAGCTTGGGTGAGCCTGCTTTCAAATTGAGTGGCCCACACAGGCCCACCCATTGCTACGCCCTGCGTGGAGGAAGATTCTAGTAGTTTTCTCAATTATAGGGAGTCATGGCGGGCCGGATAGAAATGTTAGATGAGCCAGATCTGTCCCACAGGCTGTAGTTTGCCCACCCACCCCTGATGCATGTGATTTCCAGCTAAGGACTGTGGTTCACTAAGAAATGTTTTGTGTGCTATTTCTTAATATTCATGTTTGTCTTGTACAAAGTGTTGAGCATCTTAGGCCTTGTCTTAGGTATGTTTTTAACTTTGGGTGACTAATGTGCATGAGCTATCCTGAGGTAAGAACACAATGAAGACAAGGCATTTCAGTGAGTTTACCTTTTGATGAATCTAAAGTGTCTTGCCTTCCTTGTATTTTTACCTCAGGATAGCTCATACACGTTAGTTACCTTGAGTTAAAACATCCCTTTTCTTAGCAGTGAAGACAAAGCCTTATTGGGATGCTGTGAGGCTCAGAACATCAAAAGGAGCACTAAGGCTGTGGTAGAAACAGGTAGGGTCTGAATTAAGGCAAACCAGGTCCCTACAGCCCACTGTCACATAGGGTATGTCTACCTGGCAGCAGGGAGGAGTCTTCCAGACTGGGTAGACAGACTCATGCTAGCGGGGCTCAAGCTAGTGTGCTAAAATAGCAATGTGGACACTCTGGCTTGGGTTGGAGCTCAGGCTCTGAAGCTGAGGGGGTCGGGTAGGCTTGAGAGCCCAAGCTCCAGCCCGAGCCAGAACGTCTAGATTGCTATTTTTAGGGTGCTGGCTCAAGCCCTGTTAGCACGAATCTGTCTACTTGGGCTGAGGTGCTCACTCCCATTTGCAGTGTAGATATACCCATCATGGTCCATTGCTGTGATGTGCTCTTGCCCCTCTTTGTGGGGAATAGTAGGTTTCAGAAGTCAGGTGAATGGGACAGCTCATCCTCCTTGGCGGTATTGTTTCAGGCTGTCTGCAGACTCAAGCAGGCTTCAGTTACATTGGGTTCACATTGTCCAGTTTTTCTTTGCATCCATTCTTTGCTAAAAATGTTCTTTTCAATAAAAGTTGGGATTCTGATTTCATCATGTGACTCCAGAAACTGTGGCCCTAAGCATGTGCCTCAAGTCCCTATGACTTAATCTACCCTAGCCTTGCTCATTTGTTCTGTATTTCCACTATAGTCTGAATACAATACAGTTTCAATACAGATGAATGTATCAGAAAAGACCCACTACTGAAGTGGGGCAAATCATTCATTGTGAATGTGTTGTTTGAGGAATTTAGCCCTTTTTTACAGTTCTTGAAGCATTTATGAACCAATCCTGGACAGAAAATCAGATTTTTCTGTATGGAAAGGCCTTTTGAATTATGGTTCTTCTGCTGAACAAAGGTACAATATCATACAATAAAAATTAAGTTGTTGCTCCTAGAGGTAAATAAGGGAATGGACAGCAAAATATCCACCTGCTCACAGGTTGGTGGGAATTCATCCAAAACTGCATGAGAGACCAGCAAATTCCCTGCTTCTTCTACACTATTTATAATTGCTGACAGAATGAATCACATTATGCTACTTTTTAATAACTTTCTCACTCACCTGGAATGAATTACATGCTTGCAGAGCAATGATGGTAAACTAGAATTCATAGCTATCATTATTAGCTTAGCAACATCTTTAACATTGGCATGACTATTTGTATGCAGTACCAATGAATCAGTGCTAATATATTTTGATAACTAAACTTTTCAGAGGGACGTCAACACTGCATCTGAAGAACAGCACATACTAATCCTGCAGTATTGGACTAAGAAGTTGGCATTGCATGTGACTATCTGAATCCGGGATGCTAGTGCGACCAGTTAGTTTTTCTTAATAAACAAGTTACAGAGTACATTTTTCAAAAGCATCTAAGTGATTTAGGAATCCCTGTTGGGATCTAGGTGCTTCTGAAAATTAAACTTATAGTCTAATAAATAAAGTTAGGGTTGTAAACAAAGCTTTCAAAATGTAAACCAGTGAAGTATTGTCTTCCTGAGACTACAAACGGACAGTCTGCAACAATACCCACAAGAGGTGCGAACTCACTCATTCTGTTACTTCATAAACCCAGGCATGAATGCCACAGTTCAACAGGAGAGGCAGGGCAGGCTGGCTAGTAGGTTTCTTTTCCTGTGCTCTGGGTTCTATTCCCTGTTCTGCAAGTGATCTGCAGTGTGACCTTGGGCCAGTCATTTCTCTCAGTAACTCTGTTCTCTCCTCCTTCCCCAACCCTTTGCCTCTCTTGTCAGTCTTCTGAAACACAGACAGCCTCATACTCTGTGTCTGGACAGTGCCTAATACAATAAGTCTCTAGGTGCCTCTGATTATATTAAGAAATGAGCTAAATAATAATATTACCACACACCTCTCATTTGGATCTCAAATAAGACATGGGATAAAATCTTCTGGACTCAACTCAACTCCAGTGAAGAATGCTAGACTGATGAATGAAAAAGCGTATCGACTATGATAAGGAAATCTCTGTCAAATATGTGAGTTGACAAAATAAATAGCTTTTAAATGTAAAGGGGTATATATGTTGTAGAAATAGTAAAAATGATATGATGTGATGGTCCATTAGCAGAATAACATTCCATTTCTTCCAACCGAGACCAATTTGTATTCTCCTCTATCATTTGTATGGCACCAGTAGCCTTGTATATAATGGGATATTTTTTCCCAGTAAATATACTGCCATTTAGCCATAGAGTATGATAGATTTTCAGATTTTAGAATTATATGTTATTTCTGATTTATATAGCTTTTATAGTTTTCTTTTAGCCCACATCTGATGATGACACCAAAAAGGTCTGTACAAATGAAAGGTCTGACCTGCTTTTGCCACCAGCAATGTTTTACTACCATGAGTGTTATCTGTGATAGATTGTGGGATGTGTCTGTGTCAGCTTATAAATTCCATTTTGGTTTTGTGAAGGCCACGCTACATTCAATCTCCATTTTAAATGTAAGCTTCAGAGTGGCTTTGAGCATTCATTCTGTAACAAGAAATAGACATCTACTGGGGATACTATGTCTGGGAAGTTGTGATAGAGCAATTAAAAGCCATCAGCACTGAATGACTTTATGCCACTGAAACAATATTTGCTACCAGCATTGCCATTGATTTTGAATTACTGCTTAGAACAGATGGGGGTTGGAACCTGGAAAGTTCCTAGGGGTGGCAAAGGGGCAAGAAAAGTGTCAGAGGTTGTTTAAAAGAGGAGTTGTTGCTAAGCCAAGTAGGCCTTTTCACTTCCAGAAGCAAGACAAATAGGCCAAGGAGCCTGGAAGGGTTGCCTGTCCTAAAGGATTTGGACCAAACCCAGGACATACAGGGTTATGAGGTCAGACTGATGAGGAGATGGAGGGTGTGGGCTGCATTCAGGACTGTTTGTTGTTTTTCATAGATCTCTAATGCTCTTGTGCTTTTTAAGAGTAAAGTGTATGCACAGAAGAATTTTTTTTGCTTGCTAAGCCTGTTTCCTTGCTTTACTGCCACATTGTCCCTAAAGGGTACAACTAGGAATCCAATGTTCCCACAGCTAGGTAGACTCTGGGAAAAACAAATCAAAGCAATTGAAGGCTCAGGAGGGCTATGGAACTGGTTCTGGTATCTCGGAAACAGGAGTGCAAGGTCCCAGTGACCAAGAAGGGTGTCAGACATAGGGTCTGACCTGGGAGAGTGCCTAAGAAACCCAGAGGTAGGTACAGTGCCAGTCACTATCCAGACCCAAGGGGCTTAGAAGCACAAGGGATACAGCTGTTGAATCCAATGATGATGGACTGATGTCCCTCCAGAGAGTAGGAATGATGTGGAGTATCTTTGCAACTTATCACATATGAACTGATACAATCAAACATAGGCCTCAGTCCTGCATATACGTACTACTACACCTGGCAGTACTGGCAGGATCAGGCCCTAGGACTGATTGAATTGGTTTCTACGTAGAATTTTGGGGAGAATTTTTGCCACCCTCACTCAAGCTGAATACTACCTTCCAGTCAATTAGTCCCAGGGCAGAATTTGACCCTTTATGAGGCAAACTGTTGGCCAGACAACAAATCGGATAGAACGATCACTCTTGAACAAAGCTTCATAAGCACAGTCACGCATTCACTTCCCCTTTCACCTTTAGAAGCTAATGATAGGACTAGCAAAAGCATTCAGTGTTGGCCTAACTCTGCTCCCACTGAATTCAATGATCAAACTCTCATTAACTTCAATGGGAACAGAGTTAGGCCAACACTGAGTGTTTTTGAAAACCCTGCTCTAAATATACATGTACACTCACGCTCTCATTAAAGCCTGCTTGAAATGACCTGAAGAACAATCTCATTTTCAATCTACATTTAAAAGTCAATTATTTAAATCAAGTGCTTAATTTAATAATCGTGTATGAAATTTGTAATATTGGTCACGTTTCATGCATTTTTAGAAACAAGAGACTAGAGCAGCATTCAGTAAATTTTAGTACCCTGCTGGCTCACAAAAATTGTGTTGATAGGCAGAGCAGTGAGATAATGAGATATGATTACACCCACCAACAAAGCAGGTATGTTTAATTTTAAGACCACCAGCCTTGACAGAGTTCCTTTAATTTATCCTAAAACATCTAGTACATCTTAATTGTCCTTCATAGTCTCATAGGATGGTTTTGATAAAGGTAAATGGGAACTATTAATTTTTGACTTTAGGGTGTTAAAATAATGGATGAAGCATGGAATAAAAGAAAAAAAACCTAGTTATCTGCAGAGGCAAAATACAATGCTCAGTGTCTGATGAGCATTCAGTTTAGATATTGTACTCTCTAGTAACCTTCAGATTTTTAAATCAGTAGGAAACTGACCTATATATAAGTACAGGATACATGAAAATGCCTGCAAGAATTGACCTGCATATCAGCAGCTTGCTATCAACTTTTTCCATTGAGTGTTTAAGATAAGTTATCTCTCTATAAAATTGTCTAATTTTATATATTTAGAGATAAACACATAGTATGATACACAGGAGAAACCGAAGGAGTTGTAACCAGTTAACCTATGTGCAGCTACTTTATATACTGAAAAATATACTTATCTTTCAACTTACTATGCTGCAGAGAAACAGCAAAAACAAAAGCTACAAGGTAAAATGAGCCCTTTTCTCAGAATGCGCTTGAGTTATGGCAGAAAAGAAAAATTTATATCTGTAAAGAAGTAAGATATCAAGAGTGATCTATTACAATTCTTTTGTCTCATGGGCAAGTTATAATTAGACTTGGGAGGGTTAGATTTTATTGGTAAATGTTAGTGAATGTCGATTTTACCATACACACAAAACTGATGAAAAAATATTTCTATCGATAATAATAAAAATTTACAGGTAAGGAAAGTAAGAAACATGCTGTTTGAGAATTTGTTAGAGTTTGATATAAGGACGTTTATTGTGTGTATTTTGATATATGATGTTGACAATTTGCTAATGTGCTATTAAAGCATTTAGCCTCAGAAGCAGCTGCATTTCAGTGGCGGGTGAAGTGCGTGTGCCAGCTCCTTCCGCTTCCTCATGGGGATGGAGTGATGGTTCATTGTAAAGTGGATTGTTTGTAAAGTATTTTGTGATCATCATCATCATTTTTTTAATGTATTACTCCACAGGACAACTGTTTTTGGCCTTACTGTCAAATACACCCTGATCTGAGTCCCTTAATAAACTGACATTGCTGGCCTGAGTGGAGAGCATAACAAGATGATATTCTATAATAACCACATATAACTGGCATGCATGCAATCAATCTCAATCATAAGAATAGCAACATCGGAGAAATTAAAGTTGGAAATATCCATCTCCTCATTAATGTTCCCTAAAATGTATTATCAATTACTTTTCCAGCATGCAACAATAAGATTTTGTGGCTGCTTTATTAGGATCAGGGTTTAGTTTTGTCTTGTCAGTAATTTTAAAGTAAAGTAGAGATTTATGAATTTTCTTTCAGCTAAGCATATGGGAGGATGGTGGAGGGCTTGAAGAGGAGATGTTGAGATGGAGGGAAAGGGATGAGTTAATGGGAACACAAGAAAGGAGCAAACAGGAAATGGAGATGGAAAGTAGGAAAGGGGTGAAGGAGAAAAATAGATGTGATGAATGTTGGGCAGTGGACAGTGACGTGTTGGTAAGGAAGGGACAGCAGGATGACAGAAATAACGTAAGTGTCAGTAATGACAGAATTTAACAGTGTTACGGAATTAAGATATAAAAAGCTCTGTGTTAAAATTTAAATGAAATCAGGAGGCTGACGACTTCTCCTTTGAGCTGAAAGAATCCACTATTTGGAATAGCCAATTTCTTGTAAATATGAAAAACCCCTACTATTCTTTTATGTATGTGTGCTAACAAAAATCTTTTTGCTGTACAAAACACTTCGGTTTATATCTCCAAATCTAGTGCTCTATACTTATCAAACTGAAAAATTATTCGTACTTAGATTGAACTATAGTGGGTGACCAAATGAACAATTTATGAAATCAGTAAGGGAATGTGTATAATCTTTTACTCCGACCATGTTGACCTATGGAGAATTGTGTCTACATATCCAGAGAAGGACCCCTGGTGACTAACAAAAGACACCTGGTTATCACAGATGTGTGTTTTGATGAACAAGGTGGTGTGATTGATTAGGGGTACTTATGATCCAAATATGTTCTTTGTTGATAAGGGATATTTGTTACTTCAGATGTTTTCTGTGATTTATGAAATAATGACCCATTGAAAGATGTTTTTAATTTACTGGGGATTGCTTGTTGCTACAGACGTTCTCACTAATAACGACTGGATTAGAAAACTCTTTAGCTTATCAGTCATGTAAACTGTGATATCATAAAAAAGTTCCATAAATAATTAGATAAATTAAGATATCAAAAACAGAACATTTGGTGGGATCAGTTGTGGAAAGTAGCTTCTTTTCCTCACACAACAACTTCTTCGTCCCACACCCTATAAAAAGGGAAAAGATTTGGGGAGGTTAGTTGGCAGTGGCCAAGCTGCTGTTACTTCACCAGTTACAGAGAATTTGGAAAAGTATGCTTTTCTTTCTGTATACTGCATTGTACTGTGCTAATCTTTGTCTAGTAATCTCTGCTTAAATAATTCCAGTTGAGCTGATTATGTGATGTATCATGTCATTAATATCATCATTATTAAATTAGAATAAGCAACACAATGTTTTCCCAATCATTTTCCCTGAAAAAGAGACGGTTGTGGTGGGGCAAGAATTCCAGTGTCAAGAAATGGTTCCTTAAGAAAGAGGGGTGGATCTCTGTATGATTGATACCTTTTCAGTTACAAGTAATAGCACCACAGGTACTCTACTTGTTTTAAGCAACCAAGATGGATGGGGATGAGAGTAGACATTGGTGAATTTCAGGGAAAACCACAGATTGACTATGGGTTACTAAATTGGTGGCTGGGGGGACATTGCGGGTGTGTTTGCAACTACTTCAGTACAATGATTTGAGTCCTACTTAGATAATAGGAGTCAACTAGTGCTGATAGACACTAGTGTGCCATCAATTAGGAATATGTAATGTGGATTTTTCTCAAGAATCTACCCTATCTGCCTGTTGTGAGATAATTTCTGAATACATGGTACAGTATCATCGGTACACATTTATATATCTCTCATGCTGGCTCTGCACATTCAGCCTCTGTCCTTGAGGAATGCTGATTAATAATGCCAGCTGGGTTTGTCAAAAACCTCATCCTATATTCTGGGGAACAGGACCCAAGCATAATTTTTCAGGCCCAGTACAAACCTGTAACACGGGCCCCCTCCCATACACATACCACAATCCCTCATCCCATACATACAATCTCATGAGCCATGAAAAAAGTTTGACTTCTGAAATTACTGTTACATATTCTATATTTCTGAAAAATGCTCCCCCTTTGCGATTTTTGTTTAACATAACACCTAGCCTGAGAGTCCTACAAGTTTGCTGACTATTTTGTAACTTTTTGGTCATTATAAAGGTATTATAACCTGTCAATGTCTTGATTTTTTTTATTCTAATGGAGCAATGTGACTGCAAACATTTTATAACTAGGCCAATTAACTTTAAAGTTTTATTTTTCTGGCCTTTTTCATTGCAAAATCATGAATTAGCCCCCCAAAGTCAATTTCTCTTGCAAGTTCACACTCAATAGACAAGATAGCTAAGTGGTTTAACAGTTCTTGCCCCATTGTAGAACACCTGCAGTTTTAGATGATTGCTAGCTTGCTGAAACTTCTTTCAGCTTCTGCCACAGTCACTGGCAGTGTGCAAAAAATCCGTAGGGCTATGCACACTTCACTGAAAATTAGTTGTAGTTGTTTTTTGTAAATCTCATTTAATAAGATAAGTGGGGGTAGTTCATATTCTTTTCCAAAAGTAGACTTAAGAATGTTTTCAGGTGCAACATTTCACAAGGAAAATTCTCAGAAAAATCTGTAAGATACTTGTGAAGTAGACATTTAGAAGCTTCTTCCAGTTCCCTAGGCTCTAGTATCACATATTTTAGGACTGAATGGAATGTCAAACAAATGTTATTGATTGCTTTGAATCTGAGCTCTAATTCGCAGATGACATTGGCCAAAGTTGCATCGAAAACATTCCTTCTAAATAAAGACTCTGGTTCATTTTCAGAGATGGTAGAACATGATTCCTCAGGCTCAGATGTCTCATCATGAAATCTTTTCCTTTTCATTCCTCTCTTCTTTGGCAATTGTGCCAAAATTCCCATGCCTTCTTCTACAAGACATGCTTCCTGTAGAATTTTGGGCCACTGATCTCTAAGTTGTTTTATTTCTTCAATAATATCAGCAATGAGAGCTACCTCTGATTCTAGAGAGATTCCTCTGGCTTGTAAAATCTTGTTTCTGTCCTCAATACTTGAAAGAACTTTGTACCAGAAGTTAGCCATCAAAAGGCATAAAATGAACTGAAGCACCTTCTCAGTGCTTCTACTTGTGATTGAGCTTCATGTGTCAAGTTTAATTCAAGAACACATTCCAGTGTTTCCAGAATACCTGGAAGATGCTTTGTGTGTGGATGGACAGCATCAGCATGTGCACTCCAGCGTATGTCTGACTGAGAGTGGAGTGAGCAGTGTATCCTCTCTGTTATAATCTTCCACCTCACTGGGTTAGCACTGAAAAACACAAAACGTTGCTGAACACAACCAAAAAATGTTAATATTCCAGTACAGGCTGCAGCAGCATTAACCCCTACATGATTTAGTGAATGGGGACCACCAGGAGATTACACAGCAAGTTCATTTTTGGACATAATGCAGGCCTGAACGCCTTTTATTTTCCTTGACATATTAGAGCTATTATCAAATCCTTGACCTCTACAGTCACCCAGAGGAATGTTATGACACTTCAACCTGCCAGTTAGCATTTCAGCTATCTGATCTCCTTTTTTAAAATCAAAGTTGATAAACCCAAGAAGCCTTTCTTTAATGTTAAATGTACCACTCTCTTTGTTGTGAACTACAAATCACAATATCAACACATGTTGTTCATGGTGAGAGGCATCAGGAGTAACAACACATATGATAGAATAATAAATGGCCTTTTCTCTCTTTGCAAGGATGGCCTTCTGCACACTCTTATCACATAATTCAATAAACTCATTCTGACTCTCCCATGAGAGATAATGGGCCTGTCCTTTCATTGTTCTGCCCTCTGTTTGCTTCTGTTTGACTTTAGCCAAATAGGTAGGAGTGATGCTGTCACAATGAGCTATAATCTCAAGAGTTCCAAGAAAGTTACCATTGTGTGGGTCACCTATCAGATTATTATCTCCTTGGAATGCTAAACCTCGTGAAGCAAGAAATAAGGTAACATCCAACAATCTTTCCAATGTTTCTTTCTATCTTGTAGCTTCTGTTAATATTTATTTTTGACTCTCACTGTCCACCCCATGTCCACCTGACAGTGACTGCTGTAATTGCTTCCACTAGCAGTAGCAAGTTTTATGTTCTATACTCCTTTCATGTTCAGGAAGTTTAGTATATCGTTTATGCCATTTTTTCACAATTGGTGAATACCCTTCATTTTTTGCCAGCATACTGCGTTGTTTAAGCCTCCCTTCAGGAAACAGCCAACATGGAAAACAATACAGTGCTTGGTTGGTAGCACTCCAAACAAGCCAGCCTCTTGGTATCTTTTCTCTCTTGTTGGAAGTTTTACATTTGAGAAGAAACTCAGGAAAATTATGCCCATCAACATCTTTTGGCATTAACTTTACTAGCTTCTGCATTTCTTCAAAAGTCAGGGCACCAGATAGAACAATTTTTTGACGGAGAGAATCTGTTATGTTTTCAGGCCACAAGCCTGGATCTTTGAAAAGACAAGAATCAGATAGTGTAACACTACTCTCTCCTGCTTCTTGTAAACCTTCTGAATGTGGTGGTGCTAATGGTGATACTACCTGATTATCTTCAAGCATTAGTTTAGAGTCACACGATGCATGTTCTGGCAGCTTTTCTTTGTCATCAATTGCCAGTGCCACAGACACAGTCTCTATATTGAAATCATTTTCATCTTGATTTTGTTCATCAGCTTCCCTAGTTAGTATATTGCCTGACTGCAGAAAGGCCTTGTCTGATCTGAAAAACTGGAGGATGGATTGGTGTCCTTTAGCTTCTTTTAATGCCCTTTCTTTTACCTCCTTACGTTTCTGGCTGCCTGGTTTGTATTTATAGCCACCACCAGACATGGCAGTATGGGGTGTGTGTGTGACTGTGAGTAAATTAGACATTTACTCACATACATTTTGGGCCTACGAATCCTACCAGAAGAAGCAGCACTGGCTCCCACTGTCTTATATTGCTTTGCTTTGCCCCTCCCACCAGCTGTCCCTTCCTCCTTCCTACGCACAAGGAACTCTGGGACTGGTAGTTCTTGATCTTGATCTGATAGACCATGTCACATAAAGGAACACAAATCTCTCTGTCTCTCCATCTCAAACTACGAGTCCTAGTTTAACTGCACAGGCACACACACTCTATTCTAGAGAAGGGCCTGGGCTGGGCCAGCAGGCCCAGCAACTCTCTGTTCAGAATGTTGCTGGAGACTGCGCTAACACTGCTTCTGATTAGCTCCAGCAAATCTCACAAGATCTGGACAATAGATACAGGAAAATAAGTTTCTATAAATATCCTCAGACATGATCTACAATTTAGCTTCAATTTTTTCCTCATGGTAATGGGGGTTGCAGCCTGGGCTGGGCTGCCCAGGGCCTCCGGACCGCAGTAAAGTGTACCCTTCCCTCCCCCCCCATGTGGGAGTCCTGCTAGATAAACAGAAGTCTTGCCCCTAGGCAGAGATCATTGTTAGGAAGATCCTTTCTCTTCAGGTCTCTGCCTGTTGAAAGGAGTTTAGACAAATTTCAGACCAGTATTTGTCTATGCAAAATGTATTTGACTGGTACCCCTTCCCTGAAAATAGAGGAACATCTACTTGAGGATCTCTGCTTGCAGGTATGTACTTTTTTTATATGTATCATATTTTTTCTGTTGCCATCATTGCTAAAAATTTTGGTGGCAGTTTCAGGAGCATGTTACAATGATATGGGTATCTTTGGAGAACCATGGAGTACTGTTTTTAAGATGTTTGCAGGTGCCTACCATTTTCTTTAAGCATTCTTAAAAAGGCATTCGCTCAAACTGGTGATGCAGTATGATGTGAGTGTTTTGGTAGGGTCCTGATGGTCTCCATGTTATGAGATGCAGTTTAAACTGACTCAACAAGGTGAAATGGTTTTTTTGTAATGTGATACACCAACTTGTTTTTGGTTAAAAATTTTATCACATTGATCCATTTTCTTAAGGACCATATGATAAAATTCCAGCAAACCTTCCTTCACCAAACATCATCTGAAGAAAAGCGATAGTGTTGACATGATCCAAAGAGACTTTCATCTAGTCCTCTTCAGCTAGACAGATGATGGCCATTTGTACAGTCTTAAATAGGAGCAGGTGATTTAGGTGAATAAAAATGAAAGAGATGCTTTGGGCAGCATCAATAATTTAGAGGACACCTTGGGGAAAAACCCTTCCTTTAGGAGTTAGTTACCTGTCTTTCTGTTCCTAAAAGAGAAAGTGGTACTCTTCTTAAGGAAACAACTAGTGTGAATTAACTGATGCACTGAAAATGACCTGAGGAAGAGCCCTGTGTAAACTCAGAACTTGACTCTCTCACCAACAGAAGTTGGTCCAATAAATTATATTACCTCACCCACCTTGTCACACTAAAAATGTCCATTTAGGGTTAGACTTCTGTGTGTGTTTTACATTGTATATTGTTTTCTTCAAGAACCTTAAATCAGCACTGCTCATTCTCATAAAGGAGAGCCAAACAAAATCTGAACAATGTGGATTAACAATTTCTCAGTAGCCCTGTAATAAGATAAGGGGATTTGTTTGTACAGGTTGGAAGGGAAAGGGAGATAGTGGATATTTGTGTAGTCCAATGATATAAACCCTATTTTCAGTTAATATTGAAGTATGTCTTCATATATTCCGTAACCATCTCAGCACTTCAGAAATTTACCCAGCCACTAAAAGCACCCTAATCAAATACTCATTTTTATATGCTTTCTGTACAATGTTAGAGTGTTTAGCTTTCATAGTTTATTTTTTTACTTTCAACAGTGTTATTAATCATGCGTTCTCACTTGCTTTCACTGTTGGGATTTGACAAGGATTTTCTTTCATTTTGAAAAACTGCACATAATTTCTTTGCTATATTCCCATACTCTTAACATATCCTACTGAGTGAAGGCAGATTGTTTTCTGTTCAGTACTTCTTTCTGAAGGATGGTTTTAAAAACATGAGTTTGATCTCTCTCTTGGTACTGAAAATCATAAACAAATATGTCTCTCAAATTATTTTTCTATTGTAAGCCTTTATGATTCCATCCAAGAGACAACCAGACTAATTCAATAGGCAATGGACCATAAGGCAGTAAACTGATACATTGTTAATTTTTATTGCTAAATTTCTTTCTACTATTCCAGATCAAAATGCTATTCATATTTTTTATGATCACCTATATATATGATTACACTGGCAAATCTTTCTAACGTCACACTCAGTATCCCTCAGTGAAACATGCTAGCTATAGCAAGAGCCAAGACCAGAGATGTAGCAGCAGCACAATGCAGAAGAACAAAGTAAGAGATCAAAAGAATTGCAAAGGACCTGCTGGGGAAAGAGAAGAAACCATTGGCTAGAATTTTCAAACAGCACACTTGTCTGATGACCCAATGAGCAGGCTCTGGAATGGTCTTGGAAGAAGGATGCCAAATGCTGATGAAGAAAGGTGTAAGGGATGTGAATTGGTAAAAATGGAAATGAAAATAACAATGAAGTTCATTTGTGGGAGGGACTGAGGAGCTAGCTATGCATACACCCGTACTTTTGTAATCCCTTGGTAGCTTAGGTTGGCTGGAGTGTTATATTTTACTCACTATTGTGAGTGGGGAATGAATTGTTTGCCCATGTTGTCTAGTGACTAAGGCAGTGGACTAGAAGTCACGAGACCTGTGTTCTGTTCCCAGCACTGCTATTTACCTGCTGTCTGACCAGGGGCAAGTCTCTCTATCTCTGTGTGCCTCAGTTTCCCATCTCGTCCTTTGATTTTCTTTTCTACTTAGAATCTGAGGACTTCTTGGCAGGGACTGTCTCCTATTATGTATATGTATAGTTCCTAGCAGAATGGAGATCCAGTCTTGATTGGAGTCTCTAGGTTTTACTGTACTATTACTGCTACAAATAATGATTATGTTTGTAGGTTAGCAAGGTACCAGTTTAACTGATTATAAATTCACAGTTTGATTTGTTAAACATCCCTGAATGTGAACATACAATCTTCTCCATTAGACTCGATTAGGTCCATTATCCTCTGCCTCCAGCAGTTGTTTATGGCTGATATTTCAGAGGAAGGCAAAAAACTAACATAATGTAGCTTGTCAGTCGTGCAAAGGTTTCCCATATGGGGAAATCTTCTTTTTTTATTCCTGTGGATTCATCTGATGCCCAAAAGCATGAAGTTAGATTACTCCATGTTAGCAGAACAAAGTAAAATTTTTATTATTGGTTAGAAAATTATTTCCCTCTTTTCAAAGTCCAGTATTATACTATGATCTCTTGCAATAGTAGCAAATTTTGCAGGCTGGCAACACACTGCCTGAAGAAGTTTGTCTTTGTGCTTTAAAATAGCTATTATAATGTTCTTTTTATGGTAATTGCTGGGTTATTTTACATTTGAGACTGTATGGAGCCTCTCTAGGCCAAATGCTGCTTTCAGCTACGCTGGGGTCAATCTGAAGTAACTTTAGATTTATACCAGGGTAACTAAGAGAGGAATTTGGCCACATGTGTCCTAGATTAGGAAAACTGGTTATAAATAGGATAATTATCCTTTATGAAGGATTTTGCAAGACAAATGAAGGGGTTGGAGGGATGGATTTTTGAAAGATGCTCAGTCCATTAAGCCTTGTGAAAGCTTGTTTTAAAACATGTTCATCAAAGTGCTAGTCTGCACCACTGTTTGCTGGGAGTCGCTGAACATTGCAATATAACTTCCTGCATGGTATGCCACTAGTGAGTCATCCTACCAGTGAGTTAGATAATTACTGAATATTCAATTTTTGCCACTTTTGTTCACAGTGTATAGCACCTTATTACATTTGGAAATGGGAATTCTCATGTAATAAAGTATTACCTTAAGATGATCAAATTGGGTCCCAAGGATGAAATTCACCCATGTTCAGATGTAAGGTGAAAGATCTATGCACCATGCAGTTCCACGTAAGCAGGATTTTGATGACATTTAAGTGGTACATTGGAGTAGTGCTGGCCCTTTGTTCAGGGGTGAAATGCACCCTCAACGAGCTACTTGGGTTGGGGAATACGGAGTGGAAAGCACATCACTGTGACCCACAGAAGATATTGGGGGAATGGTACTCAAGTACTTACTGATGTACTAATCAGTAGTAGGCATAGTATTTTGCCATGTGCAATGGTGAAGTTTGCAAAACTAACATGATTTTTGCTTTAATGCAAAAACGAACTTTAATACAGCTTTAAAACTTTCCTTAGTGTATGGATTTTCAAAAACTAGGTGAAATTAAAATGAATGAAGGACCTTACACCAAATTTAGTATAGTGGACCTCCTTTGCAACCTCAAATAGGATGAAAGCTGTCTAGTCCATAAGAGCAAATCACAAAGATGTTTTTAACAATATCTGGGGTTTTACTTTTACTTACTTGGAATACAGTCTGCAAGTGCTTTAATTTACTGACAGCCTGCTAGAGCCTTTAAACATATTATTTACAGCTGTTACGTTTAAACACCATTTTCACTGATTTGTGCCACTTTATTTAATATCTTCTGTTGTACTGAGAGCCCTTTCTTTAGATAATATTTTAAATTAGATTTAACCAATTTTATAGGTATTTAAAACTGTCAGAGGTTAATCATTTATGCTGTTTCTTGTTAAAATACTCTTTTAAATGGCGTAGATGTGCAAGTCAGCTTTCCAGTTCCTCTGTCATCAGGAGCTTCACAAAGAATAGCTGTTTCAGAACATCTGTTTTATTGTTCTCAGTGAGAGAAGCTTGACATTTTTATATCGTTATAATCAGAAGGCTCCTAAAATATATTAAAGAGAGAACATGGGAAATATAAAAGGCAGGAGATTGTTCAACTGATAGAATAATAGAACATTAGGGTTGGAAGGGACCCAGGAGGTCATTTAGTCCAACGCCCTGATCAAAGCAGGACCAACCCCAACTAAATCATCCCAGCCAGGGCTTTTCTGGCTTTTCTGGTGTTTCTGAAACACCAACCCATTCAAACTACTGATGTTCTGGAGTTTCAGAAGCACATGATACATCCTGGGGCAGAGGATGCTGGTATCTGAATATCTTGTCATCAGAGATGGAGAACAGTAAATCAGGGATGAGAGAGTTTTCCATCCACCATCCCAAACAGCCCATTTACATGGAGAATAAGGACTATCTTAAGGCTGATGGCTGATTGCTTCTAAAGGTTCAGAGGTTGAGACAGATTCAACATTTTAAGGTTCACCCATCACTCATTATCATTTGTGGTGACCTATTTACACTTTAACAAGAAGCTACTTAATAATTTCAGCCTAATACTATTACTGCTGTAGTGATAGAGCTCAGGGAAAGAAAACAATAATGACTGCTGTGAAATGAGTTATAGCCTCTCTAAATATATAAACATTATTGGTTTGTTACACACTATCTCTCCTGCCAGTTAAATTCATCTTTTCGACACAAGGAATACAAATTTAGACTATATTTTCCAGATGACTTTGCTTCCTTCTTATCCCCTTTCAGCACATAATGTACTGTAGCTCTAAGAAAATTAATGTTACCAAGTGTAGATGTTTGTATGAGTCAGCAAAGCTAGTACTGAGTTGATGACACCTTGTATGCCCAAGGGAGCTGACATTCACAGCTTAATAAAGTTTTTTCCCGATCTTCTGGCAGATTATAGTGCTATAGATAAATGGGCCAACGACTCTATTTGAAAACATTATTTTGTGCTTGCATAGCAATTTATGTAACTCAGATTGCAAGCAAGAGCAAACATGAACACAACCCACTAAAGGCACATGTCAGAAATAACCCTAGTAAATTCAGAATACTGTGGTTTCAGCTAGTATTAGTTGAACTTCTTTAACCTTTGCCAACTTTCTGAAATGGCAGATTTCCTCCTGCTGAACTGGGTCTCCATTTGACCCAAACGCAGATTGAAGATGTCACAGTGAATTCATAAAGAAACCCTGTCTCCGTTATTTTATTTTTGTATCTTAAAGGTTCCTATTATATAGCTAGCACAATACACAACCTGGCACAGTGCTGAGGTATTTGACGTCTTTCAATATTTTTAGAACTAGCAGATCCCAAAATAGAAATTAAGGAGTAGAGATAGATGAAGGAAAAACAATCTCTTCAGTGCAGTGAGAAGAGCGTTAAGATATGACTTTCCATTGTTGTTACTGGAAGTTGTGCATTTTATCCTATATGCAGATATTGAACTCTCAAGGATTTTAATTCTACTCCTCTCATATATATACAACATATAGCTTTGCTTTGTTTTATAATTTTACCATTATGTAGAGTTTGTTTCCATGTCTAAAGTCTTTGATTTTTGGATGTCAAAGAAATTAAGCACTACTATTATTGATCAGATTCAGATATTATTTAGTAATAAATGTTATTAAGGTCTGGCTTTAGAAAGTGCCATGCAATGAGTGGCTGGCTAAGCCTTTTTGAAGAAAATGTTAGAGCTTAGAAATATTTGAAGGAAGAAGCATCAAGATTTGAACACTGTCTGGGCATGTGGGACAAAGGAAATGTATACATCATAGATAAGCACAAGCTTTTGAGCTAAGGTGACAGAGCATATCTGGCCATCTTCGTAAACTGCCCTGTATGGATGGTTGAAAATTTTCTGTCAAAACTGTTTTTCAGTGGAAATTTTTGACTGAATTTTTGGCAAAGAGTGTCCTTTTTCAAAGGAAAATTTTGACTTTTTCAAAAAACCAGATGCCCAAAACCATTTTCCTTTTTTGTCTGAAAACAGAAACTTTGGTTCAGAAATGTTGATATAGTTCATTTTTTTTTCATTTTCATGGAAGTGAAATGTGTTGACATTTTCGAATTGAGGGTTTAATCTTGGCTCAGTTCAGCCTTAAACTATCACATCCTGAATTATTGCAGTGCCTTATGGGAGTTGCAGTTTGGGTGCCTCTTACTCCCACTTCCTTTATGATATCCGGTCCTTGGCTGGACTATGTCTCCTAGGCTGCAGTATAGCCATGTGATTCCCATGATGCACCATGATAAGTCAATAAGGGGGATACTGTGATGCATCTTGGGAAATGTAGGAAGCCTGGCCAGAGGAGTAGAGGGGTATAAGGCACACAAATTACTCCTCCGGTGGGACACCATGGCAATGCAGCTGGATGCAGTTGAATGTTTGACCCAAAATGAAATGTTTTGATTTGGTTCAATCAACTGAAATATTTCAATTTGGTTTGATCCAACTGGAGAAGAATACTTGCTTTCTACTTTTTTGATGGAAATTTTTGGGTTTTGGATTAAATTTTTCTGTTTTTGGCCACAAGTTTTCAGTTTTGGGGTTTTAGATTAAAAAGTCAAAATTTTCCATAAGAATAAAAAAACATTCTCTGAGTAGATCAACTGCATGCACACAAGAACCAGGCACACAATCTGGCCATAACTGAATGGCCATTCAAAGTACCAGAGATGCCATGAAAGAGAGCACAACATTAGTGTCATGGATCAGGGCAACTGCACCTGTATTTCCCCTCCCTAGTTCAGCAAGAGCACCCATTCTTGGCTTTCCGATCCCCAGCGGTTGCCTCTCTTGGGTGGACACCTGCATCTCTCCCTTCTGACAGGGGTATTCCCAGGCTGAACAGTTCGCTTCCTTCACTGTGTCTTTCCCAGCCCAGACAGGTTGCCCTAATATACCTGCTTGCTTTCCCTTCAGAGACTGGTGACTGATTGATTGCTACAGATGTTACCACACAGTTCTTCCTAAGCAAACCAACTTTATTCTTAAGATAAAAATGTAACAGAGAAAATATATTAAAAATAATAAAAGAACCTGCACACACGCTAATAAACGTATTAGAGTTCATCCCAACTCTCACATGGGCTATGGCAAATGCGGTCTTTTAATGCCCCACTCTAGAAGCCTCCTTGTGGATACAAGTTCATGACAGCTTCAGCTCAGAACAAGCACACAGTCTTATGGGACCTCAGTAGACAAAGTCCTCCCAGTCCTCCCCAAAGGATTGGGATCTTCCATAAAACATGAGTCTTGTCTGTTTGCTGGAACAAAAAGAAAGCACTTAGGCAGGTTAAACCACAAGCTCTTCTCCAACATAATTTTCTTTATATGTTGGTCTCTGGAGAATCCAGTTTGAACAAGAATATGAGTATCTCCCTGGGGGTTGGCTTCAAAGGCTGATAATGAAGGAAGTACATTAGCATCCCCCTCCCTATTGGAGAAGACACATACAATGCTGCAACAACACACATACAATTGCATTTTTAATACAATGTACCCCAAAGGTGCTAATCCTAATTTAATATGGTCAAGGGTCAACTCAGTAAAGATTATTTTAATGCCATAAGGTTTGTTTGGCATATTACAGGATATTGTCACCCTGACACAGTTAGTCTAACTAGTTTTAAGATGGAGCTTGATAAATTTATGAACAGGATGATAGAATGAGGCTGCCTGCAATAGTAAGGGACTGGATTTGATGATCCAGGAAGTCCCTTCCAGTCCTATGATCCTAATGGACAAAGAGATTTAATGAATGTGTGAAGTTAAAGAAGTAAAAAAGTGGAAAGGAGACAATGACATCAGAGAGAGAGGCTGGATAAAGTGGGAAAGTATTTTGAAAGAAAAGGAACTTGAACTTAATGTGACAACAGATATTAAAACTAAAGATCTACAGAATAAATATTATAGGTTATAGCTGCACCAAATTTGGAATTCTCCAAATGTACTTTCACTGGAAATTATTTATCTAATAACTGAATAATTTTCAGGTTGTGGGTTGTTCACAAACTGTTTGTTTGACTACTCAGTATTAGTGCTGTGTAGGCTGCCCCCTAAGTCATCTGGTGTTGTTTCTTCTCCCTGACTGGATGACTGAAACATCTAAAACAGGAGGAAAATGATTAGCAGATAAATAAATAACATACTTTTGTTATGAATTTTTAAATTAATAATCATTTGTGTGAAAACGCATGAATTTTGGGGATTGCAAACATTTTCAAGGTGGTCTACAAATATGACTCTATGAATTATAAGTGCTTTTACCTGTGAAAACATTCATGAGTCAGGGCTTTTTACTATTTTAACCAGCTTTAGTCAGAACACTGTGGGGTAGGTAGCCTTCAAGCTACATATTAGATATGCAAACAAATATAAGATACATGCTTGTAAGTCTAAAAGATCAGAATATACCCTTGACTTTAATCAGTCAAAAAAGCTATTTACTGAGATTGAGTTTAAAACTGGACCAAAATGCAAACAGTATTTATCACATTTTTATCAATTTCAAGGCCTAGAGAAACTAGCTTTTCTCAGACAGCTACACAGCTTTGAAAGACATACAAGGCTAGTTTGTCAAAGGTACAGAGAATTTTAAGTAGCTTGGCATTATCATAACTATATTAAACTATGTTTGGTTTTATCATGTCATGTTCTTTGACATTCTGCTTCGTGTGAGTGGGTGCTGCCTGTCAGTCAGAAAATCAGTATGTCATGAGGGATCTTCCCTACGGAATTGGTGCTACTCAAAGCATTCAAATGAGTTGAAGGGAAGAGGATTAGGAATACATTGCAGTTGAGGGAAGGATTGTTTCAGGTGAATCTTAATTCACTAAGTTAAAGGGCACTTAAAATGCATATACAGAAACTGGATGTTTTACAGGAAATGGCTCTGAAATGTGGTTGAGATTCCTTCTGCTGAAAACACTTAGCCTCCCCGCTGAGACCCCGCTTACAGATTTTGATTAGAAAGAAACACGACATGGGTAAACATGGCCATTTTTTACACAGAAAAAAAGGAAGTCCACCATGCCTAAGAGTTAAGTGTGTGTGCATGCAAGACCAAGTGTAAATTTTAAATTAAGTGCAGGCAAAACTAAACAGAGCAATATATTCCCTCTCTCAACCCACCTTAGGTAAACTTAGTACATGCTCTGGGTTAGTTTTGGATCAGCAATAGCACATGTAGCAGTGCATATCTGGTATTGCATTTTGGACTTGCCACTTAGCCAGGTTCTTTTTTTTTAATTCAAAGAGGGGGATCACCATATAGAAGCAGTTGTCCATGTCTCCTGCAATTAGGTGTAACAATTCTCTATTTTTACTGGCAGAATGCACAAACCGCTGCTTTCACTCTCTTCTCCCTCCCCACACCTACAAACAACAACGTTGAGAGTCAGATTGTGGTTCTTATGCTCCTACACGAGGTAGTAAAGGGGTGCAAAACTAGGCTCTGGTCTGGTCTGTAAGCGATCTATATTGTGGGAGGAGGAGACAGTTTCTGCAGAGCAGCTACTCACCTTCAAATTCAAGTGAGTTGGGACACTTGAAGTGAGCCCTGGCTCCACTTCTATCCCTCTAGCTTGCACTGTGCAGGGGGAAGTAATCTGCCCCTGGTGTACGGTTAGGGCTCATTATTTGCTCTCCAGAGCATTAGGGTGGAGGCAGCTGAGAGGCAGCATAACAACATGCTACGTCTTTCTTAGGGCTTGTGGTGAACTAAACTTTAGCTCTGAGTCATGAAACATTTCTAATAGAGCGGGTCAGAAAAACATAGAGGGAAACATTTTCCATTGGAAAATACAGTTTATTGAGATAAAAAAAATGTCAGTTTTGCCAAAACTTACTTACTTAGAAAACTGAGGAAAAAAAAGTTTTGACAATGTCGAAACAATTTGATTTTTTTTATTCTGAAGCAGCTTTCATTTTGAATGTTTGTTTAATATAATATAGTATAATTAATATAATATAATTAAAAAGTCAAAATTGAAACAAATTGTTTTGATTAGTCCAAAATGAAAGATTATTTTAAAATATTTCTTTGTGGAGGAGAATTTCAAAATTTTAGGTTTTGTTCCAATTAGAAATGAAGCCAAATTTTGAATCTTGAAATCATTTATGCAACCGAACTTCCACCCTCAGCAAAGCTGTAGTTTTTTTTCCCTCAAATAAGAGCCCTTGAGTTGTCTGTAATTTGATAGAAAGAGGATGTGCCTGCTAACTACGGCAAATTCTTTAGTTCCTCGGGACTCGCGCTGTTGGTCTATGCTTATTGAAGAAAGGAGGAACAGTGAAGCTCTTGCACTCAATGGTATTGCTACAATTTATTCCAGATTAGCAACCACAAATGACAGCAGTGGCTGTTTGGTATTTGGTACCCAAGTGTATGTATGTCTGCATGGTTCACCACTCTGTTGCATGGACAACTCTGGTGGTGTCACTCACAAGTTGTCTTCAAAGGACAAAGGGACTAAAGGGACAAATTCTCCTGGTGCATAGGGATAACTCCATTGATTTCAACAGAGTTTCTCCAGATCTCTATGGATATAAGAGCAGAATTGATCTCAAGAGCTATTTATTTAATAGTGCAGTGATATTTTAACAAAGTGTACTAAATATTTGCAGGTTTTGCAATATTTAATTAAATTCTGAAGGTTAAATAGGAAAGGTATGTTTTTCAATTAACCTTTGCATCACTAAAATTTCAGTGTAATTTGTGAGGAGTCTTTAGCGTACATGCTGTTAAACATTGTCCAGTCAATTTGTCTCCTGTTATACTTGCTACTTACCTGAACTGAAAAACAAAATAGCTTTACTTTAAATCCTTGAAATGTATTACTTTGCATAGATTTGCACTGATTTATGTCATAGTATGTTTGACATATTCAAAAGTAATCTGGCTGACTGTGCTATTTGCATGATTTAGAGCCAAATTCCTCCCTGGTGTAACTAAACAGAAGTCAGTGAAGTTTCTCCAGAGGTTAATATAACTCACAAAGAGTTAGCATTGTTTCAGAACACTTTTGAAGATTACCCAGGGACAAAGTTTTTCCTAAAGTTCTGACTTCCCTTTAATTACTCCTGGGAGAAATGTAGCCCATAATGTCCATCTTACCTCTGAAACCTATACTCAGAGGCAGACTGGGGTTTATTTTTCTGAACAACTTGTTACTCTATTTTATGGCCAGGTTCTAAAAATTAACAGATGATGTTCTAAAGGTAATTAACAGAATATGTTCTAAAGGTTGTTTAAAGGTGTGTGATCCATTGAAATGTTACTAGTAATTGTCACATCTTTTATTGCTGCAATTATTAGGATAAGTCATGGACACAGAGTGAAAAAGTGTCAAGTGTCATGAGTTTTGTTTTGTACCCTGCAATGGCTATAAGTAGAGTTGTACTTGTGTTGTGAAAAGAGAAGACAGATATGAACACTGGCCAAGATTTTAAAAAGTGATTAGTGGTTTTGGATGTCTTGATTTTGGGGTGCTCAATTTGAGAGACCTTAAAAGGGCCTGATTTTCTGAATGTGGAGGATCAACAGTTTCTGAAAAACAAATCCTTTAAGGTGTCTCAAGTTAAATATCCAAAAATTGGGATGCCCCAAATCACTATGAGGTTGAATATCTTGGCTTAAGCCTCTTGCTTACTGTTCGCTGGCTTTTGGTTGATGCAGTGCAGTTCCAGAATTCCTTCTTTTTGTTAATCGCCCATGCAGCCTAGGTTCTGATTTGCAGCTTTGGAGGTTTTCCACTGAAACTGGTTCAACTACTTACCACCAAAGGCAGCTGAAGGTGTTCAACACCAGTTCAGTACCAGCTCGGCACCTCATGTGATCAGTCTTCAAAATCATAAACCACAGCATTAGAATTACTTTTGATAGTTACTATCAGAGAAATTTTCATTCTTTTTTTTTGCTACTTCAGGTGAAAAATGGAGATCTACATAATATAAAACTAGATATGGGCCAAAACTAATCTCAGATTTGATTTCAATCTAAATCCAGAAGAGGGTTATTTTCTGGTTTGGATGTGGCTGAAATCTCTTGATATCAATTGGTCTTGGAAGACTTCATCCAAAAATGGAAGCAGTCTTGTTACATCATTTGTTCGTGGATGATTTTGGCTATTCCAGGCCAAAATCTCATGACAACCTGTAAGCTTTTAGTGCCTTCTCATTCAGACCTAAACCCTTGCCCTTGTACAGCCTTAAACTTGAACCTAAATTGTATCTGGATCTGGGTCAGGATCTGACTTTCAACTCCTCAGACTAGCTCCATGCTTAACACATAATAATGACTACAGACGCACAAATGTATTCAGGGTATCTATTCAGTATAAAATAGAAAAGTTTGTTTTGAAACATATAATAAATCTCCATAATAATTTTAACTAAGGAGGAAGAAGAAAGGCAGCCGGTTTGGCGGAACAGATTACTGAACAAAATAGCATAATTGTTAGTTCACCTGAGATGAAGAATAGCTGTCCCAAAGGATATGGATTGATAGGAGAGGTAATGAGGAAATGGAGGAAAGGGAATTAATTGGTTTTGTCCAGTAGAAAGGTGACAGTCTTCATGATATATTTCAGCATTCCAAGGAATCTTTGCCTCCACTTTCTCTTCACTTCATCTTTCTGGGTTGTGATAAATCATGTCACTTTGTCTAAATAGATATAGGGCCAAATTCAGTCACTATAAAGAGGTCTGACTCTTGTTAAAGTTGATGAGAAATGTATGTACATATCTTAGGGTGAATTTTTGCCCATTTTTATCCATTGTGATAAATCCTTTCTCCCCCCATGATTACATTAAGCATGTTTATGGCTCTCAGAATCTTTTGGGTTGAGCCCATGCTCGTCATTCTGTAGTTCTGCTATTTTTGTCATCTTAAAAGCTGGTCAGAAAATTTTGTCAATTTTTTAAACAAAAGATGGGGAGCATTTTTCATGAAAAGTTACAATTTATATCCCAAACAAACAAACAAACAAAAAATAGTAAGAAGACCAAAAATGTGCCACCATGGCTAAAGAGAGAAAAAGAGACAATTAGGTGCAAAAAGACATCCTTTAAAAATTGGATGTCAAATCCTACTGAGGAAAATAGAAAGGAGCATAAATTCTGGCAAGTCAAGTGTGGAAGCATAATTAGGCAGTCCAAACAATAATTTGAAGAGCAAAAAATACAAAAACGAATAGCAATTTTTTTTAAGCACATCTGAAGCAGAAGCCTGCCAAACAATCGGTGGCTCCACTGGACGATCGAGGTGGTAAAGGAACACTCAAGGAAGACAACACCATTGTGGAGAAGCTAAATGAATTCTTTGCATTAGTCTTCACTACAGAGGATGTGAGGGAGATTCCCATGCCTGAGCTATTCTATTTAGGTGACATATCTGAGGAACTGTCCCAGATTGAGGTGTCAATAGTGGAGGTTTTGAAACAAATTGATAAATTAAGCAGTAATAAATCATCAGATGGTATTCACCCAAGAATTCTGAAGGAACTCAAATATGAAATTGCAGAACTACCAACTGTGGTATGTAACCTATTGCTTAAATTAGCCTCTGTACTGGATGACTGAAAGTTATCTAATGTAATGCTGATTTTTTTAAAAAGGGATCCAGAGGTGATCCAGGAAATTACAAGCCAGTAAGCCTAACTTCAGTACTGGGCAAATTGGTTGAAATTTTAGTAAAGAACAGAATTATCAGATACATAAATTATCACAGTTTGTTGGGGGAAAAGTCAACATGGCTTTTGTAAAGGGAAATCATGCTTCACCAATCTATTAGAATTCTTTGAAGGGGGGCAACAAATATATAGGTAAGGATAATCTAGTCAGTGTTGTGTATTTGGACTTTCAGAAAGCCTTTGACAAGGTCCCTCGCTAAAGGCTCTTAAGCTAAGAAAGGAGTCATGGAACAGAGGGAAAGTCCTTTCATGGATCAGTAACTGGTTAAAAGACAGAAAACAAAGGGTACGAATAAATATTCAGTTTTCCCAGTGAAGAGATGTAAATAGTGGGGTACTCCAGGGATCTTTATTGGGACCAGTATTGTTCAACATATTCATAAAAGATCTGGCAAAGGAGGCAAATGGCGAGGTGGCAAAGTTTGCAGACAATAAAAAATTACTCAGGATACCTGAAGTCCAAAGCAGGATGCAAAGATCACAAAGGGATCACACACAAAAAAGGGAGGAAAGAGGATCCAGGGAACTACAGACCGGTCAGCCTCACTTCAATCTCTAGAAAAATCATGGAGCAGGTCCTTAAGAAATCCATTTTAAGGCACTTGGAAGAGAGGAAGGTGATCAGGAACAGTCAACACAGATTCACCAAGGGAAAGTCATGCCTGACCAACCTGATTGCTTTCTATGATGAGGTGACTGGCTCTGTGGATGTAGGGAAGGCGGTGGATGTGATATACCTTGACTTTAGCAAAGCTTTTGATATTGCCTCCCACAGTGTTCTTGTCAGCAAGTTACAGAAGTATGGGTTGGATGAATGAACTATAAAATGGATAGAGAACTGGCTTTAGCATAGGGCTCTGTAGGAAGCCACTGTGGCCTCCCATGGAGCCAGAGCCTGGGGAAGGGCCCGAGAGCTCTGATTGGCCCAACTCACACCCTGCCCCAGAGTCTGCCCGGCAACAGGGGACCCGGGCTGTGATAGGGCCACCCGGCCAGGCCAATTGGCAGCCCCGGGGCGGAGCCCCAACAGGAAGGGGAAATACAAAAGCCTGGCCCCTGAGCTCAGTAGGGCCTAGACTGCCGGCAGAGGCAGACGTGCTGCCCCGCCAGCAGGGGCCTAGGCCGGAGCCTAGCCGCCGCCGCCGCTGCCGCCGCCGAACCCCGGCCCCACCTGGGCCCGGGGATTGGATAGGGCCCTCGAAGAGCTGGACCAGGCAACCCGGCCAGGACGACTGGGTCAAGTTACCCCGACCCCGAGCCCGGGGCCGTGCTCTGGGACCACCAGACTGGGCCGAGACCCCAGAGCAGCCCGAGTGGCGGACACCCCCGGAGGCCGGGCCAGATTTGGAGGAACTGCCGGCCGCCGAGCCCCTCCCTGCAGCGGGGCAGGACTTGGAGGAGCTGCCCAAGGCCGACCCGCTCTCCTCCTACAACGACTTGGAGGAGCTGCCCCCTGAAGAGGAGTTTCCTGCCTTACCCCCGGTCGACGAGGAAGGACTAACCACGCTACCCCAGGTGGACTATCCTTGTGACACGGAGGCAACAGGTACTAGGGTCAGTGGGGAGGAAGTAGCCCAGGGACAGCCACGGCCTGTGGCTGAGTCCGCCGTATTGCCTGCGTCCCCCTCCCCTTTCCCTTTGCCCTAGCCACCCCAGGAGAATTGCTCTCGTGACCCCGCTGGAAGCTGTTGCCTCCTCTGCTCACCCTGCCTAGGGGTTGGAGCAATAGACTCCTTGCTCGCTCGCCCTGCCTGAGGGCCTGAGCGATCCGCCTGCTCACCCTGTCTAGGGGTTGGAGCAATAGACTCCTTGTTCGCCCGCCCTGCCTGAGGGCCTGAGCAATCCGCCTCTGCTCACCCTGTCTAGGGGTTGGAGCGATAGACTCCTTGTTCGCCCGCCCTGCCTGAGGGCCTGAGCGATCTGCCTGCTCACCCTGCCTAGGGGTTGGAGCAATAGACTCCTTGCTCGCTCGCCCAACCTGAGGGTGAATTGCATAGACTGATCTCTTTCCAAGCGCGAGCTATTCCCCTGTAGGAAGCCACTGTGGCCTCCCACGGAACCCGAAACGCTTACACGCTCAATGAGTAGTGATCAGTGGCTCCATGTCTAGCTGGCAACCGGTCACAAGCGGAGTGCCCCAGGGGTCGGTCCTGGGGCCGGTTTTGTTCAACATCTTCATTAATGATCTGGAGGATGGGGTAGATTGCACCCTCAGCAAGATTGCGGATGACACTAAGCTGGGGGGAGTGGTAGATACCCTGGAAGGTAGGGATAGGATACAGAAGGACCTAAACAAACTGGAGGATTGGGCCAAAAGAAATCTCATGAGGTTCAACAAAGAAAAGTGCAGAGTCCTCCACTTAGGAAGGAAGAATCCCATGCACAGCTATAGACTGGGGACTGACGAGCTAGGCAGCAGTTCTGCAGAAAAGGACCTGGGGGTAACAGTGGATAAAAAGCTGGATATGAGTCAGCAGTGTGCCCTGGTTGTCAAGAAGGCTAATAGCATATTGGGCTGCATTAGGAGGGGCATTGCCAGCAGGTCACGGGAAGTGATTATTCCCCTCTATTCGGCATTGGTGAAGCCACATTTAGAATATTGTGTCCAGTTTTGGGCCCCCCACTACAAAAAGGATGTGGACAAGTTGGAGAGAGTCCAGGAGAGGGCAACAAAAATGATTAGGGGGCTGGAGCACAGGACTTATGAGGAGAGGCAAAAGGAACTGGGCTTGTTTAGTCTGCAAAAGAGAAGAATGAGGGGGGATTTGATAGCAGCCTTTAACTACCTGAAAGGGAGTTCCAGGGAGGATGTGGCTAGGCTGTTCTCAGTGGTGGCAGATGACAGAACAAGGAGCAACGGTCTCAAGTTACGGGGGGAGGTCTAGGTTGGACATTAGTTAAAAGTTTTTCACTAGGAGGGTGGTGAAGCACTGGAATGGGTTACCTAGGGAGGTGGTGGAATCTCCATCCTTAAAGGTTTTTAAGCTGAGGCTTGACAAAGCCCTGGCTGGGATGATATAGCTGAGGTTAGTCCTGCTTTGAGCAGAGGGTTGGACTAGATGACCTCCTGAGGTCCCTTCCAACTCTAATATTCTATGGTTCTATGATTCTATGACTGGGCAACAAAATGGCAGACGAAATTCAATTCTGATTAATGCAGAGTAATACACACTGGAAAACATAATCTCAGTGATATGTATACAGTGATGGGGTCTAAATTAATGGTTATCACACAAGAAAGAAATCTTGGGGTCATTATGGTTAATTCTCTGATATCCTGTGCTCAATATGCTGCAGCAGTCAAAAAAGCTAAGAGAATGTTAGGAACCATTAGGACAGGAATAGATAATAAGACAGAAAATATCATGCCGCTATATAAAGCCTTGATATGCACACACCTTTAATAGTGCGTGCAGTTTTGGTCACCCCATCTCAAAAAAGATATATTAGAAAAGAGAGATTAAAAAGACTGGGTCTATTCAGCTTGGAAAAGAGACAGCTAAGGGGGGATATGATAGAGGTCTATAAAATTACAAATGGTGAGAAATAAATGAATAAGGAAGCAATATTTACCCTTTCACGTACCACAAGAAGCAGGGGGTCACCCAATGAAATTGGTAAGCAGCAGGTTTAAAACAAACATGAGGAAGACTTCCTAGCACAGTGCACAGTCCAACTCGTGCAGGGATGTTGTGAAGGCCAAAAGTATTACTGGGTTCAAAAAAGAACTAGATAATTTCATGGAGGATAGGCCCATCAGTGGTTATTAGCCATGATGATCAGGGATGCAACTCCATGCTCTGGGTGTCTCTAAGCTTCTGACTGCCAGATGCTGGGACTGGATGACAGGGAATGGATCACTTGATTATTGCTCTGTTCTTTTAATTCCCTCTGAAGCATCCAGCATTGGCCACTGTCAGAAGACAGGATACTGGGCTAGATGGCTCATTGTTCTGACCCAGTATGGCCATTCTTATGTACTAGGAGTTCAGTAATACTAAGGGCTATAGACAAAACAATACTGCAAAATGAAGAGAATTGCAATGAACAAACAATACATATGTATTTACCTGAGCCCCAGATAACAGTTTATTCAATCCCTTATTGAGTTTCTTGTAATTTAATAAGATGTTTAGTATTCTATGTGTCTTTAAATTTGTATCCATTGTTATGATGTCTGAGAACCCTTGCAATTTTAAATAAGTGTTAAAAATTACCCAAACCTGTAACAGTATTTCTTTATTTTATTTCCACTGTGAAAGTATAACGTACTGCTGAATACATGTTACAGGTCTTCTTGTGTGCTTCATTTGCAGGGAATATGAGTGTGTTACAGCCCCACTTAGAGAGCTTTAGCTCAAGCTGTAGCATTCATGCTTTCAGTTATGGAGGTTTCTGGTTTAATCCCTCATATGATGGCAAAGACAGCCACCATCATAAAAACACACATTAATGGGCACCAATCAGGAAAGGAGCTCTGCATAGGTAGACCTCTGCACTTGCACTGAATTGCATTGAAGTCTGTGGGACTCCAAGGGTCTGTGCTCACAGATCAGCTTGCAGTCTGGGACTTTAGAAAAGTAGCTAATTTAATTAACTTGGGTCTATAAGGGTTAATAGTCAGAAAAATGTATTCAGGTCATCTAGGCCTCACAAGTGCCAGGTGGTTGCTAGGCTACAGATATTAGGTCTGTCTGCTTTGTGTTGCTAGGCAAAGCATTAAGTGTGAGGGCAGAAGCAAATTGTACAGCACCTGGATATTTATCTTTTTTACCTTAAAGTGGCAGCTGGAAAAAAAACTTCACATTTACTATGAAGCTTGGACCACTGAGATTATATGTCCTCATGTGGGTGCAATAACTAGTTAGTAAAACCCAAATGTATTGTTAGCTGGCATTTTTTACTGTGGGTACAAGCTACAAGCCTTCAACAAAATAAACCCTTTCCCCTAGTTTATCCAGCTCAAGGAATCACTTCACAACACCAATATGAATTGTACAAAAAAAGTCACCTATAACATGTATGGTAGAGAAGTAATTCGTAGCCTCTTCCATATAATGAGCACCTCAAGATTGCCTTCTCTAGCTTGTTCCAATTATGCAGTATGGGAAGGACATGGTGGTTATAACCCACTAACATCTGTTTGTGCCTCCAGGGTGGAGAATCCATGGCTTAGAATTTTCTAAAAAGCTACTAAGTATGTTCTCTATCTCTTCTAGTTCCACACCGAGGGAAATAAGGAGATAATTCTGCTTTTCTGTCTGCCCTGATAGCCCGATCTTCTTGATAACACTTGAGTTTTGTTGTTAGTGGGGCATTTTTCCTTCCCCCAACCCAGTCATTCTCAAAACAATTTTTAAGAAAAACCTCAGCCCTATTAGATTTTGAATGACCATAGTACAGAGGACCAGCCGACACTCTGATGCCCAGAACCTAGCTCTGCTTGGGAGTCCTGCTACTTTATAGATTGTACATGGAAGGCAGAGGCATACCTTTTATGGAGCAGTTGCTGTGGGAATGGAGCAAAGGCTCCCCTGGTGTGAAAGGGCCACAAAGCATCTGTAACCATGCCACCTGTGTGGAAAGCATGGTAGGGCCGGCCTTAGACCAAATGGCACCCCAATTGAGGAGTGTCTTTTATGCCCCCCTCCATTTGTTGAACTTTTTATAACTTATTTTTTATTGCATTTACAGTCCATTTCATGACTTTATGCATGATTTATCCCTGTCATATAAGACAAATACATTTGCACACTAGAATCTGTAAATCTGTATTTATTCATGCCACATATAAGCAAATAAAAAATTGTTTCCTCTAAGCTTATAGAAACTTTTAATTTTAAGAATAATTGAAGTGTACTAGTATCAAGAAATCGAACTGTGCACCAACATTGATTGGGTGGACCAGTATTTAATAGTGTTACAGTAGATGACAGCCTTAGAATATTAACCCTAGTCCTTTAGTTCAAAAGGTTGTTTTTTTCGCCTTTGCCCTTGTAAACTGAAGCTCAGTGTCAGAGAGATCCAAAGACTGGCCAATGGCATTTTCAAGTGATAAAATAGCAAGCGATGTCAGTCTCTCATCACCTGTCATTGATTAAAGATATGTTTTAATGATCCTGAGCTTCAAAAAGCTGGCTCACCACTCACAACTGTGATGGGCAGCGTGAGTAGAATCCTCAAAGCTATCTACGCATTAGGAAAAGTATCTTTCAGCTCTGCATCCTGAATGAATTGGAGAACTTGGAGTGGAGAGTGCTCCCTGAGTGGCTAAATGTGAAGGATGTTATCCAGTTCAACGTAGAGGTCTTTATCATTAATGTCCGAACATTCCCCGTGTCAGAGTCCGGCGAGGGTCTGTACAATCATTCAAGAGTGTTTTCCTGTCCGTTGGCAGCTTGCTAAGGTCATGTAAAAATCCCCAGTTCTTTTTGTGGTGCTTAAAATGTAAATACACTTTCACAATTACACAATAAAACAAGGTTCACAATATCGCAGGTTGGCTCTCACTTCACTTCTCTCTGTTCTTATATCTCGCTGACTTATTGGAGATGCCCTGCCCCTTATATAGGCATCAGGACAAGGCTGACTACATTCTAGGAGGTTTGAGGAAAATGTAGTTCTCAGAAAGTCTGGAAGGTTCCACAAGGTTCTACAAAGGTCTAGAACATTCTTGGAGATTAGTGAAAAATGAATCCACATACAGAATACCTGAAATATTTTACTTCAAACAGTCTATTTTCCCTTTTGTTACTAATAACAAAAACAGTACCGAGCCCTGCACACCCCAAGTCTAGCACCACAGGCAGTTGCCTGGATTGCCTGCCTCTAAATCCGGCTCTGACTACAGGCCAGGGAGGGAGAAAGCATGACCAGCATGTTCCTACGCTCTGGCAATACAATGTTGCCAACCCTCATGATTTTTTTAAGAAGCCCCGCTTCTGAAAACCTGTCATTATGAAAGTACCTCAGCTTCCATTTTAAAAAATCCTTTCAATGGCTTGGTCTACACTGACAATGGAGGTTGACGTAACGCGGCTTACGTTGATCACATAAAATATGAGTCTCTACTGGCATGTCAGTTCCACCAACATAAATCGCAGTAAAATTCGACTTAATAAAACCACCTCCACAAGTGGCGTAGTGCTGAAGTCAAATTCTATGGATTGAATGAGTGTCAGTATAGGCAGAGTGCAATGTAAATTGATGTCATTGGCCTCCGGGAGGTCTCCCATAATGCTCTGTTGTGACTGCTCTGGACATTCGCACTCTGCTGCACCATGGTCATGTAAACAGGAAATAGCTCCTCCCATCAAGCCCCCAGAAATATGGAATTCCCATTTCCTGTTTGTTCAGCGTGGGGAGAGCTTTGTAGCTGAACTGCTCATGACGACTGCACGCCCCAAACGCGCTCCAGCCTGGAGTCGACCTGAGGTTTTGGATCTCATCAGCCTATGGGGCAAAGAGTCTGTTGTGGCTCAGCTCCGAGCCAGCATAAGAAATGTAGATATCTGCAAGAAGATATTGCGTGGTATGGTGGAGAAGTGCCACAACAGGGATGCACAGCAGTGCCGCATAAAGATCTGAGGCAGGCATATCAGAAAATTAGGGAGGTAAACAGTTGTTCTGGCTCATCACCGAAGACGTGCCACTTTTATGGGGAGCTGCATACAATTCTCAGCAGTGACCCCACCACTGTGTCACCATGTAGTATTGATACCCCCCGAAGAATCCCAGTCCAGGATGAATGAGGAGGACTCTATGGATGAGGAGGATGAGAGAACAAGGGCAGGAGAGCGGGGTATCCATTCTCCCAGAGAGCCAGGACCTGTTTGTTACCCCAGAGCAACATAGCTGGGCACAGGACAGTGTTACAGACTGAGATGCCAGGCAAGGCACATCTGATGAGTGTGTATAGAAAAATCATATTTCTGTGGTTATGTACCCAGTCCAGATTCTTATTTTTGGGAAAAAAGGAGTTTGTGTTTTTGTGGAGATGGGCTTCCTGGGTGTTGGTAAACTTCAGCAGAGGGTTACTCCCTGAACAGACTATTTATGTGCACAGGGATGCTCCGAGAATCCTCTGTGGATATCTCCAGGAAACTTTCAGGTAGGTACTCTGCACTCCTTTGCAGAAGGTTTCTGGGGAGGGCAGTCTTATTTCTTCCACTATGGTAGGACATTTTTCCCTGCCACTCTGCTATTAAATGAGCAGGCATCGTTGTGGAACACAGCATATCAGCAATAAGGGCCAGGCCTGTACCACGATGCTTGCAGGAAATCTTCCCTTTTCACCTGTGTTACCCTCAGGAGACTGATATCATACATGGTCACCTAGGGATGATGGTGCAAGTTTACAGTACCTGACCAATATGGTCATTGCGTGTTATTCCCCTGCTGTGGACTATGTCCTTGCACCCATACACAGACAATTCCTAGCCATGATATAGTTGGCATGGGTGTTAACTGGAAACTGGTGCCCCCTTTTTTTCCCCTGCAGTGACACTTCACCCACACCCTCCTCCAATCCCTTTTGATCAGCTCCTCCCAAATCGGTCTTTGGGATGATAAAGGGGAGCCCAATGATCTTTCTCTTTGGTTATGTGTGGATTGGGGAAGTTAGTGCTACACAGACTTCCCTGTGTAATGGATGCAAGAGCCCCTTACTTACCATGTCTGGAACACTGCTTCGACCCGTGGGAAAGGTACAGATTGGTATGTGGGTCTGGCTTTGTTTTGTGAGTATGAAAGGAAATTCTTTTTACATTTTAACATTTCTTTTACTCCATGGGATCAGCTAACAATGGCAACTTTGTGCTTTGCTTGCCTTACAGTGGATACCTCGGCCTTCAACCCATCTTGTACTCCCGCTGAGCACCTTTCCCAGATTCGGAAGCAGAAAAGAAAACTCAGGATGACATGTTCAATGAACTAATGAATGCCTCTGTGGCTGCTGACACAGAGCTCAGAACCTGGAGGATGTCCTTGTCAGAAAAACTAAACATGGACATGAGACAGAAAATCAGTACAAGAGCAGGAGCGTGCAACGCAAAAGGAGATGTTGCGTATTATGATGGATCAGTATGATATGCTGATGGGCTAGCGTCTTATAGAGCTCCAAGAAGAGAAGTGGCAGGACAGACTCCTCTGAAGCCCCTCCAAAACGCTCAACCTACAAGCACTTTCTTACCAGCCCCCCCCCAAGCACTCTAGGAGGAGGTTGAGCAGGGTGCAGTATGTGCTCCATGCCTGTGGAGGGGAGCAGAAAGAGGCAACGGCCCCTTTAAGAATTGGGAATGTGCGTGCTTTGCTATTTGCGCAGTCACACTTTGCTCTGGATGGCCAAGCATCCTGATGAGAATGTTAAATTGTCTTCTTTTCCCCCCACTGAGGTGGGTCACGAATAAAACTGTACTGCTTTAAAAAACATTTCTCTTTATTCATTGAGAGCTTGGGGATTGTCGGTGGGGAAAGAACAGGAGGGGGCCGATGGTGCAAGGGTGGGAGATGGGGAAGGAAGGCACAGCACTGAGAGAGAGAGACATTACTGCGGTTCATTCCAAAAACAGGTTTTCAATGCTTCCCTGAGGCGCAGCACTCCATGATTGGTTCTTAGTGTAGCCCTGGAATCTGGCTGCTCAAAATTAGGTGTCAGCCTATCAGCCTCCACGACCCAAACCTGGGGGAACATTTCTCCCTTTGTTTCACACACATTATGGAGCACACAGCAGGCAGAGATAACAGTAGAGATGTTGCATTCACTGAGGTCTAACTTAGTGAGCAAGATGTGCCATCTTGCCTTTAAGCAGCCAAATGCACATTCCATCACCATTCTGCACTTGCTGAGCCTATTATTTAAACACTTCTTCTCACTATCCAGGTGCCCGGTGTAGGGATTCATTAGCCAAGGGAACAAGAGGTAGTCAGGATACCCCTGGATCACCACATTTCAATATCACCAATTTTTATTTTTTGGTCAGGGAAGAAAGTGCCCACCTGCATCTTTTTGAACAGACCTGAGTTCCTAAAGATGTGCGCATCATGCATCTCTCCAGACCACCCCACACTGATATCAGTGAAATGTCCACTGTGATTCACAAGGACCTGCAGCACTATTGAGAAGTATCCCTTCCAGTTTATGTACTCTGTGGCAAGATAGTCGGGTGCTAAGATAGGGATATCATGTGTCATCTATCGCCCCTTCCCCCCCAGTTTGGGAAGCTCATTGTGGCAAACCCGTCCACTGTATCCTGCATGTTTCCCAAAGTCACTACCCTTCTTAGCAGAACTCTATTAATGGCCCTGCACACTTGCATCACAGCAGCTCTCACAATGGATTTACTGACTCCAAATTGATTCCCAACTAACCAGTAGCAGTATGGGGTTGCTAGCTTCCACAGAGCAATGGCCACTTGCTTCTCCTCTGTCAGAGCAGGTCTCACATGAGGCTTCAGGGCTGGGGACAGCTCTGTGCAAAATTCAGTGAAAGTGGCCTTTTGCATACAAAAGTTCTGCAGCCACTGCTCATCATCCTACACCTTCACAATGATGTGGTCCTACCAGTCTGTGCTTGTTTCCTGGGACCAGAATTGGCGCTCCACTGACTGAAGATGCTGCATGACAGCCTGCAGAAAACGGGAATTGTTTCGCTCTATGGCTTGTCGCAGGGCAGCCTCAGTAACATCGCAATTTTCCATGCTGTGGCTTCTGTCTTGGCCTTGAAAGTACTGCAGGATAAGATGTGAGGTGTTTGTGTTGCTCACAAAGATAGCGCAGAGCGGAGTGGGCTCCATGCCTCTCCAGCAACGGCGTGTGCACGGCAGGGAGTGAAGGTTTAGAAAAACAGCGTGAAAAAGCATTTGTCCATTTCTTTGGGACACGAAGGGAGGGGGAGTGAGCTCGTTGCATCATGGGAGGACGACAACCTTCCCCAAAGCCTCTAGTGTCTAGTTGCACTGTGGGATAGCTACCTATGGTGCACTGCTTTGCTTGTTGACCCAAGCATGGCTAGTGGGGATGCAATACCCCGACGCAATGAGCCTGGTGTGATTATGCTCCTGAGACTTATAAAATTTGTTGGGTGAAAGTCGATTTAAAATAAATCGACTTCATTCCACAGTGTAGACATACCCTATGTTGATAACCTTCATGTTTTCAGAGAAACACCTGAAAACACAAAGGCGCAAAAACCAGAAGGCAAATAAAAAGAACTCCAAATATATTATTTAAAAAAATGATTTAAGTCAATTTAATGAGTTTTTGAGACCAGGCTCAGTTTTTTGAAAGCTTAGGGTTGGCAATATTGTTGGTGGTGTAATACTTATTGGGACTGTTGCAGTCGTGCACAAATTAAAATAATCCTGAGGTCTGTTCTAATATCCCCCAGGGCTTGATTCATTCCCTGGTAGCTTCATGTTAGGAGAGGCACATTGCCTGCATCTCACTTTCTGTGCCGGGCTCAGTATTGGTGTAGGAATGAATTGGGAGTGAAACATTTCTATGCAGATCCTGATATCTAAAGGTATAAAACTCATATAATAAAGTGGTGAATCAGGTGCATATTTTTAGATTTTTTAAGAGAATTCATTGTGCTACAGGCAATCTGTGTGAAGTGAATTACAACAGCAGATCTGGAAATTTGTAGCTTTGAGCTAATAGTGAACTGTCTGCCCACCATATCCCAAATGAAAAAGAAGCTTACCTTTCAATAGGATATATGCCTATTGCCAATACATGGGATGTTTTATAGTTAGGGATGGACTGAGTGGATTTAGAAAAGGTTGCTTGTCTCCAGTATGGGGTTATTGGTCTACCCACAAGTATGTGCTACCTTCATACTATCTAGCCTTCAGGTTAGGTAATAAAACTACTTTCAGACCTAGACCCCATAAATCCTGCTTTTTCCTTTTTACATAAATCCTGTGTGTTTTTGTTTTCAAGGCCAAAACAAAGACACATTCCAAAATAAATATAGTGCACAGCATAATGGGGTCCTGATTCTGTCTAAGGTGTCTGAGTGCTATTATAATATGGACAATAATAATTATAAACATTTTGATGGTAGTATACAAAGATATTCTTATTTACTAAGGACTAAACTCTGTACTAGGCTGGGTACATAGCTCCTATTGTCTTCAATTAGTCATACCTACGTTAGTTAGTCCCCCATTACATCGCTGGCATTTAGGGCAGCGATGAAGCTTCTCTACTCCTGTCTGTTTCTGGCAAGTCTTTCAGTGGTTTCAGTCTTTCAGTGGTTCCCCAGTTGTTCCACAGCTCTTCGCCATGTTGTTTTCAGGCAGCCTCGTTTTTGCTTGCCTTCAGGTGTCCATCTTATTGCTATTCTGGTGTTCCCAATGGTAACGTTTGACTAGAAGTCCCCAGTGATACAAATATTTAGATATTATGCTTAAATTTATACACATGAATAATTCCATTGATCTCAGTAGGACTAGTCACATATGTAAAGTTAAGCACATATGTTTGCAAGATCCAGGCCTAGATTAGACATCTGGAATAGTGGCTTGAAATTTACAAGTGTGAAAGGCACCCATTAACAGTCTCTTTATAAAGAGAACAAAAGTATTTTTTCTATTTTGGTGCAAAAATATTGCTAACTTTAATTTCAATAATTTCTTCAGAAGTCAGCAATGAAAGACAGAAAAAACTGTCTGCTTTCTAATATTTCCTTTTCTCTTTCCTCTCTATGTATTAATCACCTCTATGAATCAGAGATCTGTCCACATGTTTATTGTATCTATTGTACAATAGCTTTACTTTATGCTTAGAATCAGTGTCTGGAAAATATCTTTTTCAGAATAGTGTGGTGGCTCTGACAATTAAAATGAGCTTACATATTACACACAGCATGTATGAATAGAATTGCTATAATATATTCAAAAAAATTACCACATGATTGCTTTATTTACAATCACTAAAATTTTCAGTTTTCTAAAATTATATCCCATTACGTGGTATATTTTTTCTCTAATGTTAAAGGTGGTACCTAATTCCATTATAATTAAATGTGATTCATCAAATATAACTAAAGACAAAACCAGTAATCAGTGATTCTTTCTCTATTCATAGAACTGAAGTGAAGGTGTATCTTGTAATTAGTTTACTGATGTTTACTCTAGAACAAGTAAAACAAATTTGTAATAATTTTTCTTCTCATCAGCTTACAGCATATTTTGGAATGCATTTGCATAGTATTACAATGGCATTTATTACCCTGATCACAGGGCTACTATTAGAAAACTACCAGCACAGCAATAACATTTCAAGGGGAGAAAAAAAGACCACCAAATGAAATGAATGTGATCACAATATTAAGCTTTGAGCTAGGAGCAAACAGAGGCCCATCATTTTTTCTGTTGTTTACAGTTGACATAATTGAAATACCTCATTTTACTGCTTGGGCTGGTTGAGTGTATTTCCTACATGAAGTGCAGGAAATGTCACTGGAAAGTCAAATACCCTGATGCAGTACATGCCAATTTTTTTAAAAGCCTGCACAGTATATATGTACAAGGCTCAGTTTTCCTCTGACATGTACACAGGTTTAACATTGGTGTAACTCCAGTGATTTCAATGGGTTTAGTCTGGCGTAACTGAGAGAGAGGGGCAATAGTCTCCTCTAACATACAATGGTGTAAAACCCTAGAAGCTAGTCAGGCCCTTTGTATGGATATATATTACATGCACTGAGCCAGGATCTGGACTCCATCCCCTTTGTTTTGCTCAGGGGGCTGAGGGAATCTCCAGCAGGTGTAAAGCTGATAGAATCAGTGTCTATTCCTCCTTCCTGCAGAAGCCTGTGCAAGGGGAATGACGGGGGCAGGGAAGCGTGTCCAAGGAAACTCACCAGAACACAGAGCACTCTCAGTCCCCATCTGGTGTATCCCCACCTTGGAATCATAGCTGGTTGGTGAAGATTAGATCAGCTCCCAGGGTACTTTTACCTGTACCCAGAGCCAAAGACAGGCAAAGAATCGGGGATCCATAACCAGTTCTGACAGCCCCCTCCTCTCTGCTGTGCCCAGGGTAAGCTGTGAGTAGATAATCCGGCCCAGTACACTAACTATGGCTTCCCTGCTGCTAGCAAGGAAAAATAAATAGATAATTCTTTTTTCCTCTTGGCTGCTTGAAATATACTCAGCCTAATCACATTCAAAATAGGTAATCACAGTTTTCTGAGCTATCCTATTTATTCATACAAGCTGCCTTTTGATGGAAAAATTCTGTTTTTCATCAGAATATGGGCCCTTGCCTGTGCTATCTCCTCCATTCAACATGCTGTCCACCAAGACATTTATCCACCCACGCAATCTAGCTGAGGTTGCAATCGTTTGCAGCAGAGTTGATAACTCAAGGACGTTGCAAAGCAGACAATCTGAAAACAATATGCTTTGGCATTGTGTGTTCTCTGTCTTTGTTCTTTGTTTAAAGGATGTTTGGCTGAAAACTACTTTTTGCGATGTTTCCACCTCTTATCCCACAGCAGAAATCATAACCTTCACTTTTTGTGACAAATTATTTGCACAAAAGCCAGTCGTGAGGCTGCAGAGAATTATGGCTTCAGGTGAGGGACAAACAGCAGGAGCAGATCATATCTTAAGAAAAAACAAGTCCTGTTTTTGTACCAATGCATATATTAATAAACAATGAGGGAGGAGAAAAATAAGGTCAATGTAAAATGTGAGTAGGATTATTGCTAAGTGAAATGTTTTTCAAAGATTTTGAGCTGTTTTTTAAAGTGAACAGCCTCTAGTAGGTGTGCAGGATACCAGACTGACAGCACCAGGAACTGGAAGGAACAATTACAGCATAAGCAATGGAAATGAACCCGCCCTGTTGGGGCCTAATCAAATGCATGCTGAAATCAATGGGAAGGCTCCCATTGACTTCAATGGGCAGGCACCATGGTGAGGAAGAGAGTTTGAAAGCTTGGATATATTTCGTACGCTGTTCCTCCAATGAGACTCATTCTACAGGGATGACCTCTGTGACTGGAAAGATATTCCAGTCTCCAAGCCTATTTAGTCCTTGGCCTCTCTGCTCAGACTACTAACAAAGGTGCTAGTTGTGATGGCATTTTTTAAAGTACAAACATCTGCCCAGCAGAAGCAGGACGAGAACCACAAATATATTTCACATAGGCCATTGAATCCACCACTCCTGCTCTCTGCTCACTACTAAAGCTCTTGCACTGCCCCTATATGGATGCCCATTAAAGAAATAGGTCTGCTTAAAATAACTGTCATTTTGTGTAACAAAGGTTGTGTATGCAATATGTCTTTCAGAAAACGGTACATGCAGGCTGCCGGTCAACAGACTTCTAAATTAGGCAAATGGTGTTCCTTTGGAAGCCAAGCTACGAGTTCCATAAAGAAACGTGCTGAGCCTTAATGCAAATAGTAGGCAAAGTAACGTGGTTACACTAGATGGGTGAATTGCATTTCATTTTTTCCAATTAGTATGATTTGAATTAATCTGATGATCAGGCTAATTAAAATCAAAGTACAGACTGCAGCTAAGCATAGTGCAAGGAAACACCATGAAACCTGCCTACGCAGCTGTGTCAGTGAAACTCAGCCCTGAACTAGAGCATTCTTAATGAAGCCCATGTATATTACTCTTAGCAGTGCAAATTAAGGCAATGGCCTGCAGTGTCTCTTATATTGACGCATATTGACTTTAAAACATTTGAAATAATGACAGCTGGAACTGTGACATTGTGCTGAGCCATTTACTTAAATTTGTTATCCTTTGATACCCTGTAAATAAGGCACAGTATTTCCATTACCTTTGGGGGGTAGGGAAGGGGAAAGGGAGGGCAATTTCCTATTTTATAGCATCTTCCTGTTTTTTTCTTGTCTTCAAGGAGAAAGGTGAGGAATGTTTATTTTTACCTAGGGTCACAAGAGAAAGAAGTCATTCACTCTTTTTTGAAGTTCTGAATATGGAACATACACTGCTGACTTACTATTGAGCCTACCAGGAAAGTTGCAGAATAGATTGTGCAAGGATAATGATGACCCAAATTAATTTCACAATTATCCAGTGAAAGTATCACAGGACGTCTGATTTGAAAGTGTTTCCAGTGGTTAGAGCCTAGGGCTCCACAGATATATGCTCAGTTCTGCCATGGATACACAGGTTCACAGATTTTGCAGCCAGAAGGGCCCATTATTATGATTACTGATTTGTTACATGACTGTGGACAAGTTCTTTTAGCTTGGTGTGTCCCTTTTTTTCCACCTGTAAAATAATGGTAATTAAAGGTAGTTGAAAAATTTTGAATCTTGAAATTTCTCAAAGAAAATCTATTCCCTTCAGTGAAATCTTTGGCTAAGTATTGTGTGAGAGCTGAATCAATGGGAAAAGAAGGCTATCCCCAAAATTAACTATTCATAAACATTACTTACAGCAATGATGTACTACAGCAAAACATTTTTATTGAAACCTAAAATGAGATAGCTGTTATCATTACAATATGTATTTCCTTGAAGAAAGAACAGGATATCTCAACAGGTTTATTTAAAATACTCTCTTTTTTTGACAATGAAAAGAATGTGTAGGCCTAAATACACTTGTATTTTCCTGCAATGCTGTAGACAGAAATGTTTCCCAGCACAGATTCAGTTGCATGTGGTAAACAAGCCAGAGTTGAAAAACAATACACTGCTTACATTCTCCAGGAAATGACAGTAGTGTTAGCAACCAGTCATCAGATCTGATCCTCAGTTGATGTAAATTTGGCATTGCATAATTGACATCAATGGAGCTGTGCTGAGTCAAACCAGCATGTGGATGTGGCCCGTAAAATGTATTACTTTCAAACTTGAGTGTTTCTAAGACTTGGGCAGTTTTTTAAGTGTTTCAGATATTTCAGTTCTTGTTCATGACTTTGTCTTCATTCCTGTCTACAGATCCCCTAAAACAAGGTTGGCACTGTACAAATAACAATTAGAATTTGTCTTTATACTTTGTAACCTATGGGGGCAGTCCTCTAGTCCTTACTCAGCAAAATATGCATTGACTTCCGTAGGCATTTAGCTTCATTGGCGTTTCAGGCTTTGCATGAAAATAAGCTAAGGGTTGAGTATGTGAACAAATACTGACTTTGGTTATTGTTTTCAACAATATGGGCCAGATTTTCAGTTGGTGTAAAAATATCTGAGGACGAATCCTGAAGTATGTTTATACAGGGCCTGATCCAAAAGCCCACTGACATCACTAGGAATCTCTCCATGGGTTTCCATAGCTTTGTATCAGATCTTTAGTCCTTGTTTAGGCAAAATGGATGCCACAGGACTATACGTAAAAAGGGGTTCAACTCCAGCTACTCCTGTGCCAAATGAAGAGGTCTGATTTTTCCATCTCTGTATGTCTTCTGATGACCTACATGCCACTCAACAGCTTTTGAGCTATCACCCACTCTTTTTATTAATGTGTACCACTATAAGACAAGCTGGATATGGGTAAACAAATGAAGAGTTATATTCTATCAGTTCATTTTTATTCTCATATTATAGCTTCCCCAAAGTCATAAGACAGTAGAGAGTCAAAGCTGTTGATCAGTATAACAGCTGGGAGAAATACAAATTGATGAAGTTGTGTTGGACTTGGTGGGTGGCTGATGTCCCAGGCAAGTCAGATTTAGGATATATATTTATGGATAATGAACACTTTACTCACTTCTGATTAGGTGTCATGCCTCTGGATGTCACTGTTGCTTTGCAGTAATATAAACAATAACTCATGACAGTGGTATAAATTAAATTGATACAAATGTCACCACCTCAGGTTCACTAAACGGTACAAAGCTAAAGGCTGAATGTTTTGAGCACCTAGAAGGTATCATTATTCCGTTATGAAGAATGCATTATTGATTTGATAAAATATTTATGTAACTTTAGTACAAGAAATAGGAAAAAATTACTCTTTCCCACGCCCAGTTAATGTGGATTGAGGGCTCAGGCTGTGTTACCATGGAAGGGCATAAAAAAGGGTATAAACACCCAACACTTGTATATGATCTCTGCAGACTTTAAGGGTCAGTATCAGTTTAATACACCTTAGGATCAAGCAGTAAGGAATCGTGCCCCTCTGCAATACAATGATTCTTTCCTTTTGCTGCCCCTTACCCAGGGCAAAGTGCTAATGTAATGGGTTTGGGGGAATTAATATGATAATATCAGGCATTTCTTTCCTCTTTCTATATCTCAGCTTATCTTTCTGCTGAGGTACAGACCACAGCATAGTCTTTTCAGGGCTTTCATATACAGACAGAGAGATAATACAGAGTTAAACCTGTGAGAGAAGTAGAGTGACATAAAACACTCTAAAGGAAAACATTTACTAAATCTGCCTCTCTGTGTGTGCATAAATACAAAACAGTTTACCTATAACCCTTGAAACAATTGTGAACAACTCTTTTAAAAACACTTTCAGGGTTCCCCACCCCCAAACTTTTGTACTTTTTATTATCATGAGTTCAATGCAAACTGTATTTATGCATGCACATACTTACCCCTCTTAGGGTTCTTCTTTGAGAGGATTTACCCTGCTCAGTCTTTGTGGAACGGTGTCCAACCCCTTTGTAGAGCACACCAACTCCTTAGGGTATGTCTATACTGATGGCGGCAAAGTCGCCGCTGCCAGATCGATCTTTCTGGATCGATTGAGCGGTCAGTGTAGACCCACTCAATCAGGAAGTTGACTGAGTAAAACTACCCCCTCAAGTGGCGTAGTGCTGCATCGGTGCAGGTGCAGTGCAGTGAAGACACCTGCAGAAGGGAAGCTCAGCAGTCGATGGAAGTTACACAAGCTACTCTGCGTAGTTTGCATAACTCGCTTCGACTGCTGCCAAGTAAGTGTAGACCAGGGCTTAAAGTCTGGGAAACAAGTGATAGTCTAACAGTTTCATTCAAACTGCCTTTGAATCTCTGCAAAGATGGTCTGCAATGTGCACAGCTTGCAGCATTTCTCGTCTTCTTCTCCTTCTTCTTCTTCTTCTCCAGGGGGCTCAGGGAGCCTGCAATGCAAATCCAACAAAACTGGCAAAGTCTCTGGAACACTATCCTTACAGTAGACCCTTCTGATCCTTGTACTCTTCCACTCCTTGTTTGACAGTTTTTCAGATGGTACTGGAGATAGCAATAATTGTCCTTTTTGGGAAAAAAAGAGTAGTTGAGATGGGCTGGAGTTGTTTTTGTTGAAGTCCAATCCTGTTTCACAAAGACAAAATAAGAGAAACACACAAAAGAGGGGAAAGAAAAGAACAGCAAAGATAGAAAATGCAGCTTCTGTCTCTAGTGTTTGATGTTCATTTGCAATCTCACTGCTGAAAAAACACAGGCACGGTACACAGTCTTATCAGCCACTCTGAGATGTGACCAACTTTTACCAGCATTGGGCTGTTTATGGCATTGCTTTTAATTGCCTTTCTGGTCACAAGTACATCAGTGTTGAAAAGTATGTACTTTTGGCCAGCTAAGCCAGATGCTTATTAGACAGAAGGAAAAAGGAGAGGGATAGGAAAAAAAGAAATAAGGTGGGGAAAGAGGATGTTCACAAAGGGGTGTGGGAAATGAAGTCTCACATCCCAGGTGGTATTTGAGATTCAGCCAGAGCTGGTGAAAGTGTCAATTCCTCTGTTTGGCCTTATCTGGTCAGAACATCTCTCAGGATTAGGACAATGAAGGCCTAATGGAGTTACAGTAGATTCTGGGATCCCTAGAGACAATGGGGGTGGCAGCCATGATGGTGAAGCTCACTCCTTCGCCTTCTTTTAGCTAGCAATTGTAATTTGCATTGTCTTTCATCTCCTTCACCAACTTTCCTTTCAAAGTCTTTTTCTTTAAGGACCCTAAAATGGAGTGACGGGAGGAATAGAACATCGCCTCATTAGTTTGTTCACCACAGACCTAACTTCCAACACACAATTTTGGTTCACTGATTTCTGATCCCACACTTTTCTTTTTTATTTAGCATTATCGTAGCATAGTGGAATGGGTTGCCTAGGGAGGTGGTGGAATCTCCATCCTTAGAGGTTTTTAAGGTGCAGCTTGACAAAGCCCTGGCTGGGATGATTTATTTGGGTTTGGTCCTGCTTTGAGCAGGGGGTTGGACTAGATGACCTCCTGAGGTCCCTTTCAACCCTAATCTTCTATGATTCTATGATAGTCCTTGAGATATATCAGCAGACCTTTTTGTGTATACTAAGTCAGTATTTCTGTCTCCCTTTTGCACCTTTTCCATTCAAAATCTGTTGTTGGTTATTGTAACATTTTATGAACTTTTGCTCACTTTTCACAGTTGAGCTCATAATTAGGGTAAATTTTTAAGCTCAGTTATCATACTATTCTCTGTGATGCTGTATGATTGAAATATGATTATTTACATAATTGATATTGCCTCTGCAAATCAATTGCAACAAATCTTGTATGTCATGTAAGGAGTCAATGGAAAAGTTATGATTTGTTAAATAAGATTATTCTGTTTTATTATTATGATTTTCCATGTATCATCACTGTATCTGAAGTTATGAATATTGGCTATGTTTCTGTATCTTAAATGCGTTTATTCCTGGGGTAATACCCACAAGGTACCTCCAGTCTAGTCAGCACATTGTGAATAGACTATTCACGTCTGGTGGCCCATCAAAGATACTTAAAACCAATTTTGCCCAGGTGGCTCTTCTTGCAGACGCCTCAGCCTCCAAGGGGTCAATGACTACTCCTTGTGAGTCATCAAGCCTTTTAAGAACATGTGATATGCTTATGTGGCCCTGGGGTCTCCATCTTGTGCCAGTAACTGTCCACAAATTGGGCAGGCAGTGAGCTTTGTTTGAAACAGTAGATTTCCTGGCACATGGCAAAGAGTGTATAAAGGACCCTTGAAACATCTCCATTTTGCCTCTTTCCAGCCCTGATTCTCTGGACTGTGGATTTACAACTAAAAGGAACATCTTGAACTATGGACTGAGAACCTTCCAATCTTTTGGAAGTTACCAGAGAGACTTTACAAGCTAGCAGTTTATTCCATCCCTGCTTTGATCCTGATCTATGAACACTGAAAGATTACTTGTATGTATATGATCTATTAACTATTATTAATTCTCTTCTTTCTTTTATTGTTAAACCTTTATATTTGAGTTACTAAAGGACTGGCAGCAGTGTGATTAGTGGGTGAGATCTGAGTTATATATTGACCTTGCTGTGTGGCTGATCTCATGGGATCAGAAGAACCCTTTGTTTGATGAAATTGTTTTTCAGTAACCACTCATCATAAAGTCCAGTGTCTGGGTGGTGAAATAAGGGCTGGGATGCCTAAGGAGACTGCATTTTTGACTTCTTGTTAATCATAGAATCCTAGAATATTAGAGTTGGAAGGGACCTCAGGAGGTCATCTAGTCCAACCCCCTGCTCAAAGCAGGACTAACTTCAGCTATATCATCCCACCCAAGCTTTGTCAAGCCTCAGCTTAAAAACCTCTAAGGATGGAGATTCCACCACCTCCCTAGGTAACCCATTCCAGTGCTTCACCACCCTCCTAGTGAAAAACTTTTACCTTTCCAAACTACTGTACCCCTGAAGCCTGAGTCCCACCCCCACGGGGCTGAGGCATGTAACTTAGTTTCATGGTGCCCCTGTGGCTCCAGGCAATTGCCTTTCTTGCCACCCCCAATACCAGCTCTGCACTTGCGACCCCTCTAAAACCCCAGGTTAAGAAACACTGTTTTAACTAATGTCCAACCTAGACCTCCTGCCCTGCAACTTGAGACCGTTGCTCCTTGTTCTGTCATCTGCCACCACCGAGAACAGCCTAGCGCCATCTTCCCTGGAACCCCCTTTCAGGTAGTTAAAGGCCACTATCAAATCCCCCCTCATTCTTCTCTTTTGCAGACTAAACAAGCCCAGTTCCCTCAGCCTCTCCTCATAAGTCCTGTGCTCCAGCCCCCTAATCATTTTTGTTGCCCTCTGCTGGACTCTCTCCAACTTGTCCACATCCTTTTTGTAGTGGGGGGCCCAAAACTGGACACAATATTCTAAATGTGGCCTCACCAATGCCGAATAGAGGGAATAATCACTTCCCGTGATCTGCTGGCAATGCCCCTCCTAATACAGCCCAATATGCTATTAGCCTTCTTGACAACCAGGGCACACTGCTGACTCATATCCAGCTTTTTATCCACTGTAACCCCCAGGTCCTTTTCTGCAGAGCTGCTGCCTAGCTCGTCGGTCCCCAGTCTATAGCTGTGATATGGTGAGACAGAAGCTTACTTTTGTTACTGGCTCAGTGTAATCAGAATAGCCACTAGCTTGTGATGGGTCTGCCCCATTTCTAAGCAGTCCATCCTGAAAAGGGTATCCTCAGCAGCGACCCACTGAGGCACGGTGACACCCCCTTTGTTCCTATTGGTTCCACTCAGAGGGTGACTCTAAAAGTGTCCTGTGAGGCTGCTTGCCCCCAATGGCAATAACTCAACTACAGTAGAACCTCAGAGAGAAGAACACCAGAGTTACGAACTGACCCGTCAACCGAACACCCTTTGAAACCGGAAGCACTGTAAGCGATCAGCCAGCAGTGGAGGGGAGGGGAAAAAAGAAAAAAAAGAGAAAGCAAATACTGTGCAGAGCAGAGACAGTCCGGGATCTGCGCTGTTCCTGTAAGCCAAGGGCGCTGTTTCACCCCCTCCCACTCCACCCCCCTTGGAGGGGGAAGCTGTTTTCACACACACACACCTCGGTCCCTCTCTCAGCCTGAGAAAGAAAGCTGCCATAGCGGAGCAGCTCATGCTGCAAGACAAGGAACTGAAGGTTGCAGCTGAAGCCTGGTCTGGAGCTGGGGTGGGAATCAGCTGTGCTCTGGAGAAGTTTTAAAGGGCCACAGCTTGCTCACCGATGCAGCCGAAGCATTTCCCGTGGCTGCAATCCTGGATCCTGCCAGCACCTCTGGGAGTGCAAGGGGCAGGGGAGGGAAGGGCACTGGCAATGGGCTGGCACCAACCCCCTGCCACGTGCTACCTCTGCAGCGCGGCGAGCATGCACAGAGCAGGGCAAGCCCTGGGGAGAAGTGACTGAGTGCCAAGGGTGCGGGGCAGGCCCCCCCAGTTCAGCCCAAAGGCAAGAAACTGGAATAGGCAGGGAGCAGCTTGCAAACCAGGCAGTGCTGCCAGATGCCACCTTTGCAGAGATCTCTCCCAGCTTCAGCTGGAAGACACTGATTGCTGGACACTGTACCATAATGTTTTGTTCAAAGTTACGCACATTTCAAAGTTACAAACAACCTCCCTTCCCAAGGTGTTCGTTTCTTTGAGGTTCTACTGTAACTTCACTTAATGAGCATGCCTAGTGCCCACCACACCCAATTTTTGGATGATTCTCCCCCGTACAGCAGTCACGCTGCCTGGCTCCAGCAAGTCTGCAGGAACTTAGAGTCCCCAAAACAAAAAACAAGGACTGTGTATCCTCCCCCTCTGTTTCTTCTCTTATTTACACCACTAAATGTTGCACTGCAAGCATGTGAGTTACACAAATACATGATCTGGACCAGAGGAAATATTGTCATATGCAAAGACACAATTCAGTGTATTTAAGAACTTTAAAAATAAGTTTTAGTGATTTAGGGGGAGATTTTCAAAAGCACAAATTGCAGTTAGGCTACCCAACTCCCAATGACTTTCAACAGCAGTTGGGTGCCTCACAGAGATTTGTGCCTTTGAAAGTTCTCCCTTTAGACAGCTCTTTTTGTTACACAGTTGTAGGGAAAGTAAGGAAGAGAGAGGAGAAACAAACATTTGGGGTTTTCTATATCTTTTTGACCTTGAGATTTTTATTAACATTTTAATGAGTCAGAAGGGGTAACCCTTGTCTGGGAGATCTTTGTGGTAGAGGGAAGGACTAATCCTGAATGAGGATTATAATGGAAAAATATTTGTATTTATAAAATCCTTGAGCCTGATCTTGCCTTGATCTTAATAGGGGTTTTGCCTATAGAAGGTCTACATTATAAAACATATTTTGAGTACCAAATGGTTAGGAAATGCTGAGGATGAAATCTTGGCACTGCTCAAGTCAGTGGGAGTTTTGCCATTGACTGCAGTTGAGCCAGGATTTCACAGTTCTCCTCAGACCCTATCCAATGCTCACAGAAATCAACGGGCTCCCACTGACCTCGCTGAGCAATGGATCAAGATAATGGGAAAGCTGTATCTTTAGAAGTGAATGAATGTCTCTGTCGGCCTGAGTATTTCTAATGCACCATTTGCCATAATGTCTTAGCTAGATCCATGGCAAATATATTTAATATTTAATGTAATGTAAGGAAGATAATGTTCCCATTCTGTTTCTTCCTCCTCCCAGTAGCAGGATGTGAATGTAATTAAAAAGATACCCAATCTTTTGCTGTGTGGGTGGGTTTCATTCTTTTATCTATTTTAAGCCTGCAGCCAAACATCTCACACACTTTATTAATGGTTTCAAATTGCTCACGCTGTAAGTCTGATTAATAAGACTTTCTGAGCCTAATTAATAAGGCTTTATCTATAGGAGCTTTTATCTTTATGGGCTCAATTATTACAACTCTTTAGAATTGCAGACAGCTATTTATCGTTAAATGATTGATATATGTCATCATGACCTTTTACCACCTGGACAAGTCCAGGATTTGGCCTCTCTGATACATGCAGTAAAATAGAGTTATTCAGGATGCTTAGTGCAGACTGTAAATTAGGAACTGGTAGTAGGGTGTGAACGCTGTCCCTTGATGTGTATTCAGCACTCTACCCTCAGTAAATAAATGATGACAGACTCCAAGGAAAAAGGAAGGAAACAAATGTCTTTCAGGAGAATAATTCTTATTTGATATATGTATGTGTTTATAACCAACGTCTAATCTGCATATCATTTAAAAAAAATGACACAAACTATAGTGCCTCTAGTACTGTAGGCCCTAACCGAGATTGGAGCTCCAGTGGGGTAGACACTGTACAAACACACACAGTACGAGACAGGCCTTGCTTCAGAAAGCTTACAGTCTAAATAGACATGAAGGATGAAGGGTGATAAGTAAAGCTGGCTGGAAGATGACAGTTCCATTTTGCAACAACTTTTGAGGTTCTAAAACTTGTTTTTGTTCTGCACCGAAAAAAACCGAAACCTTAAGAATGTTTTTGCAAGATGGAATTGTGTCAAAACATGTTTTTGGATAAAAAAAGTCAGTTTTTGATTTAAGTGTCTCTCTCTCTTTCTCTGGAAGTGACAAGAGAGTCCACCCTGAACTTAGAATCATAGAATCCTAGAATATTAGAGTTGGAAGGGACCTCAGGAGGTCATCTAGTCCAACCCCCTGCTCAAAGCAGGACTAACTTCAGCTATATCATCCCAGCCAGGCTTTGTCAAGCCTCAGCTTAAAAACCTCTAAGGATGGAGATTCCACCACCTCCCTAGGTAACCCATTCCAGTGCTTCCCCACCCTCCTAGTGAAAAACTTTTAACTAATGTCCAACCTAGACCTCCTGCCCTGCAACTTGAGACCGTTGCTCCTTGTTCTGTCATCTGCCACCACCGAGAACAGCCTAGCCCCATCCTCCCTGGAACCCCCTTTCAGGTAGTTAAAGGCCGCTATCAAATCCCCCCTCATTCTTCTCTTTTGCAGACTAAACAAGCCCAGTTCCCTCAGCCTCTCCTCATAAGTCCTGTGCTCCACCCCCTAAACATTTTTGTTGCCCTCTGCTGGACTCTCTCCAACTTGTCCACATCCTTTTTGTAGTGGGGGGCCCAAAACTGGACACAATATTCTAAATGCGGCCTCACCAATGCCGAATAGAGGGGAATAATCATGTCTTACTGTCAAAAACTCCATTGAAACTGATACGTCTCTGCAAAATGTTTCGGCTTTGATGAAACAGCACATTTTGATGAATAAACGTAAAAAATGTGCTGACTAGCTCTAGGGAGGAGGCGACAGGGAAGTACAGTGACTTGCTCAGATCAGAACTCTGTCAGCGCTGGGGCAATAGAACCACAGACTCTTACGTTTTAGTCCAGTGTCTTATCTACTGGACCAAGTTTCTTCCCAAAGAGACATGCTTTTATTTTACTGTCTATGCAATAGTTCAGCTTCTAGTTGGTTCATGGCCAATCTTGCTTCATGATTTTTTGTTTCACTCACATGAATTTGAGAGATTCTGTTAGCTTTATAGGTTACAATAGGAAAATCCATTCTGTAGAAAGAGATCTATCCTTGCAACCCACAAAGTATTGTTGTTATCATTTATTATTTATTTTACTCTGGAGCCATACTCGTGGGCCAGGACCCCATTGCATTAGGTGTTGTACAAACACAGAAATACGTGTCCTTAAAATATTCATAGCCATTACTGCAGATAAAGTGCAGTTAATTAGTACAGGGGAGCCTTAAATTACAATTATAATATATCTAGGAAATAGTATTGATAAAAGGAAGAAACAAAAGTGTTCTTTCCTTTTTTGACGATTCACTAATTTCAAAATTATGGTTAAGTAATTTTAAAATAGCATAATGAGTGAAAAATAAATGCTGGGGCTTTATTACAGAGATTTGCAACAGTGACAATCAGGTAGTTTTATTTACAGATTTCTCTTTGTTTTTCAGGATGTTTTGATTTGAATTTGGCAAATGGATTTTTAGTTGAGGATTCTGCTCGAAACCAGATTTCATTTAGAACCACCACTAGAATCAAATTTCTTTCCACTATTGTTACAATGTAAAGTTTTGAACCGTTACACAAAAGGATTAAGAACTGTAGTGTATGTAGGGGAAACATTTACAATAGAATGGAAATGAATTTATGTGGTATTTGTGTGACTATCATATGTGTTTTCAAAGGATTTCTATTGTAATTCAAGATTAGTTGAGCATAAATTAATGGACTCTTAAAGTATTACCCAAAGCTTATTATGCTAGACTATACGAGCCTTCTTTAGAATGTTTTTTAAAATAATATCAACTACAAGGTCCCTGAAGACATGATATTTCTAGGCTCCGTATTTCTTCATCAAATGTTAAAATAGGTCAAGCAATTTTGCTTCAGTTCCTTTTCGGCTCCTTCTACTGCTGTAGAATGCATTCCAAATCAAAGGAGCATAACATGGATTTACCAACTGTGATTTTCCTTAATTATTCCATTGTTTAATTTCTTTTTTTATTTTGTAGTCTCTGCTGGGGGTGGAAGGACTGCAGTTATATAGTGAGGAAATCTGATATTTACTAATTTAGTCAAGTTAAAATCTTTTTTACATCAATAGAGGAATTAGTTTCAGGGTCCATCTAAGGGTGCTCCACCACTGCCTCTCCGCTTCGGCCACCCTCTTTGTCACGAATGACTCTGAGATCCTCTTGTTTAGCAATCCAGTGCAGGTTATTTACAGTGTGAAGTCCCACCATTTTCTTATAACATACAGCTTGGCTAGCTGGCTCAGGAGCTTCTGCAGCCAAATAGGCAGAGCCTCTACTTCCCTTCCACTGCCTGGCTTCTCCTCTTTGCTACTTCCTTCACCTAGGCCTGTTGATAGCCTCTGGTTAATTAGGTGGACAGCTGTTTCCCCTGCACCAATCAGGTGCAGGTATCCCTAGCTGGCTCCAATTTACCTTTACCTCAATTTGAGGCTGGCCTGACAGAGGGCTGTCATTGGGGTTGCTGCCCAGCACTCTGTCACAGTCCAGTCTTACAAACACATCTGAGCAGTAATGACATTACTCACATGAGAACAGATTATAATGTAAGGGCTTGGATGATTCAGTCTCTAATAATTTATAATGTGAATAAAGTTGTGTGAATAACAGATTTTCTGGTTGGCTGGCAATTCTGAAAAATTGAAAAACCAATTTATAATTACAATTTTACCAATTCAAAAAGGAAAAAAAAAATAGTTGGCAAAATTGAAATGTTTCATTTTGATTTCAGTCAACTTATTGACTGAACTATTTTTCACACCTCACATTTTGTTTGAGTCGTAATATGGGCACATTATTTTGTGGGTTCAATTTTATGACCTGATTTAATCAGTATTGCACTATGGTCTATATATTTTTAGAACAGTGCAAGGTTTTATTAGAATTAGTCATTGGACTAAACAAAACAGTAATATAAACCCAATATATTACCACAAAAGGCTTGAAAACTACATTTTTATGGGAGTATAAGGGAATGTGATGAATCAGATGGGATTTATTTTATGGTTGTAGGGATCAAGTTTTTTTTTATGAATGATCCATTTAATATGTATGTATGGAAGGATGGGAACAGATCTTTATATGTTTTAGATATGAAAACATATTCTATGGTATTAAGGATATGATCATTGATATGAACAGCTTGTTCTTACTATGTAAATTACAATGATGGCATGAAAGTTATTGACTACTCTGAAAGTTATGATTAGAGCTGTGTGAATAATGGATTCTTTGGTCTGATAGCAATTTAGAAAAACAGAAAAACAATCAGTTTGGGTCAAACTAAAACCAAAATATTTTGAAATTTTTAGCAAAAAGTGGAAAAAAAAGTTGGGGTCAACCAAAACTTTTTGTTTTGATTTCAAGCCTTTTTTGCATTTTTAAATTGGAAATTTCTAAACAAAAAATCATTTCAAATTGAAAAATCAAAACATTTTGTTTGGAAAAAGTCAAATGAAATGTTTAGATTTTCAGAATTTTTTAAGTTTTTTTTTTTTACTATGACTGAAACAATTTGGCAAATTCTACATAAATTCACAACATTTATTGGTTGACCCAAACCTGCATTTTTTGCTGAAAAAGTTTTGGTCACAAAATTTCACCCAGGTCTAGTTGGGAGTAACAGCCACAAGCTAAGGCCCAACTTACCAATAGCTGAGGAGTTGATGACACACTTTGGACCTCAAATGGGCCTTAGTCCTATCAGTATGGTGGGCTGGATCAAGACAGCATGGCTTGGAGCCTACAGATGAAGCTAGGACCCGTGCAAAGCTAAATGCGCCACAGACTAAGATCATTTGTCATTGTTGGAGCTGATATACATAGTGAATAGCAAGGACTGCCTTCAGCTTTCCAATTATATAGGAATAGAAACATGGACTGAATCAACTTGTAGCTCCTGGCTACTTTGGTAAGTGTGTCAGCCACTTCATTAACTGTCTATCTAGGCTAACTTCTTTTCTGTATCTGTGCATATTTGTGTCTCTGTCAGTCTAAGGTAATTACCACTATGATATCAGAGAGTCCATACTGGTAAGGATACCTTTCCTAATGAAATGTCAGACATTTTGATTGAAATTTCCAGGGTGCTGCTATGAACAAGCTTAACTTATTGTTTTAAATGTCTTTGATTGAACACACCCAGTGATTACCCTCTCTTCATTCAAATTATCCTCAAGATCCATTACTGTCCAAGACCTACAAGAAATGAGTCAGTAAAGACATTTATTTATATGAAAGGTTTCTGGTCTTCCATGAAGTGCACTAGCATTTCCTGAGAAAGGACCTAATTTAAAGCTTATGGTAGTTAAGAGGATGACTCCACTGAGCTTTGAATCAGGTCAAAATAGTGTAACTTCACTAATATGACCTCTTGTCTATCCTTCTCATCACCTTGCTTCCTGCTTTGTTACCTCTCTGTTGCATCTTGTCTGATTCAATTGCAAGGTTTTTGGCACATGGCCTGTATTTTCTAATATTTGATCTGAGAATATCTAACACAATTTTGAATGCTCTAAAATAATAATTTTGATAAGTGAATATTCAGAACATAAATGCTCGAGTCTTCATGTTTCAATCAGAATTTTAAATCTTTGAAATTTAGAAATGATGTAACCTTAATAACACAAGTGAACTTGACTCGTTATGAATGGCTATGATGGTACTACTCAGTTCTGGTAAAGCTAGGATATGCACATTTGTTAAAAATAAATGCACATAATTCTTTAAAGGTTGCATGCAATAGTTTCTAAATTTGCCATCAGCTGTACTTGTCTGTGTGATTGTATCTCTGCTTGATACATTTTTATGTAATAGTATGGTAATTATTTATGATTGTATCTATGAGTTGTGTTTTTTATGTTGTAATTATATGGTAATTGTCTGGTTGTACTTTTATCAGAGATTTTAGTGCTACTATATCCCAGAACATACTTGTAAACAAGCAATTTATTTCAAGCAGTTGATGCGGGTTTGTAAAATAAATAAATAAAAAATAAGAACATTTTCACAATGACAGCACATTGTGAATTATGAAAGAGTTTATTTTACCTTCTGGCTTAATGGTAAACAATCTGCATATAAAAACTATACTAAAAGAGCATTGCATTGTGGTTATAGCCAGGAAATGGATGCTGTGAGTATGCTATTGTATTGTATCATCTTTATTCTCTGTTGATTAGTTCTATACCAAGGACCATATTCTAACTTTGTACATTAATAGGTTCACAAAAGGCTAAACTTGCATACAAATGCTGAAACCCAGTAACTAGACTAGTAGCTGGGTAGATACACAAGGGTGTTGGCAATCAGACACGTTTGTATGATAAGTTGGCACTTAGCCATTTTGACTTGTGTAAGCACAAGGCTTCCTCCATGTTGGAGGCCCCTTTTTGTCCAAGTTTCCCGCTGTAGGAAGGAAATGGTGGGAAACTTCCAGAAGGGAGGGGTCTGTAATCTGCCTGGCAACAGGGACTCTATATAATGGCAGAGCAGACAGCGTTCGTGGCTATCCACCCTGTAGACAGTCTTACCAGCACACATAACTGTTCACCCCAGTGGCAGTTAGGAGCAGCAACATCAGTACTGGTTGGTCTCCCAGGAAGAGAGACAAGGGACAGTCCCTCGCTGAAGGTAGACACTTACCTGGATCCAGACGACATCAAGGACCATCTCTTCCTGGTTTCCTGATCTCCCGGAGTCATCGCTGGAGTCGGTATCAGCCCTTGTGAGGGCAAAGAAAGATCCTGAGTATATAAAGACCCCAAGCCCGGGATATAAGGTTTTATGTTGGGAAAGGATCCTGAGTTCACCTCTGTTATCAGTCCTCGAGTGACCCTTACCCCTACCCTAGCTGTGTTCCTCATTGATAAACTGTTTAATTTGAGAATCTAACTAAGCCTTGAGAGTTTATACCTATACCCAATCGGTGATAGATACGGAGGAGGGTCCTCATTTAGGACTAAGTTAGTAGTTTCTCTAACAAGGGGTAGGGGACGATTATCTCCCCCCTTTCTGGTGCTGGAGTGGCTGCAGAGCTATTACTCCATCAACTTTGGAAGTAGCCTATATTACTGTTGCATGCCCTTTCTGTTGAGCAGAGGAATGGAGGATTTGCTCAGTGATTGATTCTCTGCTTTTGCCATTCCCTTCACACTATTTGAAGACTCAATTAATAAAGCATTAAAGGAAGTTAATATAATAAATGCAACTCACCATGGCTTTATAGAGAATAGATCCCATCAAGGTAACTTGGTATCTTTTTTTTGATGAGATTACATTTTGGATTGATAAAGGTAATAGTAAAAACAATGAGAGTTCTGTAGCACTTTAAAGACTAACAAATTTAATTTCAACAGGCATAAGCTTTCGTGGGTTGCACCCCACTTCCTCAGATGCAGTTGGTAGAAATAATATAGCAAATACAGGCAACATATATAGTAGGCAACATATCCATATCCAAAGGCATAGACAGCAATGGGGTAGGTGGATGAAAGCTGGTTACTTGAGATCTAATGACAACCAATGCGTAGGAGGTGAGAATGGCTGATCAGAGCAAATTACTTTTTGTAGTAAGAGAGCCATTCCAAATCTCTGTTTAAACCCAGTTTGAATATGTCAAGTTTTCAGATAATTTCTAACTGAGCAGTTTCTCTTTGAAGTCTGTTTCTGAAGTTTTTTTGTGATAGGATAGCAACTTTCAGGTCAGAGATAGTGTCCTGGGAGATTGAAGTGTTCTCTAACTGGTTTATGGATGTTATTTTTTTTTAATGTCTGATTTGTGTCCATTTATCCTTGTGCATAGTGATAGTCCAGTTTGGCCAATGTACATGGCAGAGGGGCATTGCTGGCACATGATGGCATATTAGTGGATGTGCAGGTGAATGAGCCCCTTATGGTGTGATTGATGTAGTTAGGACCAGTGATGCTGTCACTAGAGTCGATGTGTGGGCAGAGCTGACAACGGGGTTTGTTGCAGGGATAGGTTCCTGGATTAGACTTCTTGTAGGGTATACGGTTGCTGGTGAGTATTTGCTTGAGGTTGGGGGGCTGTCTGTAAGACAGGATGGGTCTGCCGCCCACTGCCTGAACGAGAGACGGATCATCTGCTAGGATAGGTTGTAGATCTTTAATGATGTGTTGGAGAGATTTCAACTGGGGACTATAGGTGATGGCCAGTGGTGTTCTGTTGTTTTCTTTGTTGGGTCTGTCCTGTAGTAGGTGACTTCTGGGTACCCGTCTGGCTCTGTCAATTTGTTTCTTCACTTCTCCAGACAGGTATTGTCATTTTAAGAATGTTTCATAGAGATCCTGTAGGTGTTTGTCTCTGTCTGAGGGATCGGAGCAAATCCAGTTGTATCTTAAGGCTTGGCTGTAGACAATGGATCGTGTAATGTGTCCAGGGTGAAAGCTGGAGGCATGAAGACATGTATTGCGGTCAGTTGGTTTTCGATATAGAGTGGTATTAATGTGACCATCCTTTATTTGTATTGTAGTGTCCAGGAAGTGGATTTCTTGTGTGGACTGGTGCAGGCTGAGGTTGATAGTGAGATGGAAATTATTGAAATCGCGGTGAAATTCTTGGAGGGGCTCTTTCATGTGGGTCCAGATGATGAAAATGTCGTCAATGTAGTGTAGGTAAAGAAGAGGTGTTTGGGGACGAGTTTTGAGGAAGCGTTGTTCTAGGTCAGCCATAAAAATGTTGGCATACTGTGGGGCCATGCGGGTGCCCATAGCTGTGCCACTGACTCGGAGGTAGTGTTAATGTAATATACTTAGACTTCTGTAAGACAATTGAATTGGTGTCACACCTTATTTTCATTCAAAAACTAGAATGAGATAGAATGAACATGGCTCACATTAAATGGATTAAAAGATGGCTAGCTGATAGATCTCAAAGTATTGTTGTAAAACGGGAATCATCATTGAGCGGGTGTGTTTCTAATGGGGTCCTGCAGGGATCAGTTCTTAGCCCTATGTATTTAATATTTTTATTCAATAACTTAGAAGAAAACATAAAATCACTGATGAAGGTTACGGATTACAAGAATTGGGAGAGTGGTAAATAATGAAGAGCACAAATCACTGATTCTGAGTAATCTAGATTGCTTCATAAACTGGGATCAAGCAGACAATATGCATTTTGATATGGCTAAATATAAATGTATGCATTTAGAAACAAAGAATATAGGCCATACTTACGTGGTGGGTATAGTATGGTGTGTTGGACACCGATGTTTATCAGTGTAGGCTGCGTGCATGTGTCCCTGTGCAGATGCTGTCCCAGCTCTGATAAGGAAACCGAGATGGCTCTCACAATCGAATGAATCGACACGACCACGGATTAGCTGAGCAACGAAGGCACCCAGGCCAGGTTTATTGTTTGCAGCACAATAAGAAGTGACCTACAGAGTATGTCTGGGTCAGTTTCATATAGGTGGCGTTACAATGGCCACGACCCAACGGCGGGACTTTCCGTTATTCCCTAGACTGGACAACATTATTCCCTCTGACACCCTCTTTTATGTATTGTTGCATACAATTTCGTCCTGCCCCCTTTGACATAGGTAGTTGCCACCCTCTTGACGTAGTCTAATACCACCTTTTTCCGTTAATTGGCTGATTTGGGCAAAACAACTCCATTTATCACTTTTTAGTCATTTCTATTTATCAAAGTGTCATTTTAGGGAGTTAGTTCTTTTTAATATCTTGGTACCACCTATACCTGCTACATAATTTAATATTTTGACAATATTTTGGCAGTATATATGCTTGCAGTATCAGCATTTTTCAGCTAGCTTGGTTTTTTCCACTTATACTCCTGTTCACTTGGCTTTTTCCACTTAGGCCTTAGCCTGTTTTACAGGCCTTATGACAGGTCTTATACTTACTACAGAGGGGAACTCTATCCTGGGAAGCAGTGACTCTGAAAATAGATTTGGGGGTCATGCTGGATAATCAGATGAACAAGAGCTCCCAGAGTGATGCTCTGGCCAAAATGACTAATATGTTCTTTGGATGTATAAAGAGGGGAATTTCAATCAGGAGTAGAGAGATTATTTTACTTCTGTATTTGGCACTGGTGTGACCGATGCTGAAATACTATATCTAATTCTGGTTCCCCAATTCAAGAAATATGTTGATAAATTGGAGAGGGTTGGGAGAAGAGCCACGAGAAAGATTAAATGATTAGCAAACATGCCTTATGTAGAGAGACTCCAGGAGTTCAATCTATTTAGTTTAACAAAGGGAAAGTTAAGGGATGACTTGATTACAGTCTGTAAGTATCTACATGGGGAACAAATATTTGATAATGGGCTCTTCAGGCTAGCAGAGAAAGACATAACGTGATCCAATGCCTTGAAGCTGAAGCTAGACAAATTCAGACTGGAAATACGATGTACATTTTTAACTGTGAAGGTAATTAACCGTTGGAACAATTTACCAAGGGTCATGGTATATACTCTGTCACTGGAAATTTCTACATCAAGATTGGATGTTATTCTAAAAGGTCTGTTCTAGGAATTATTTTGGGGAAGTTCTATGGCCTATATTATACAGGAGGTCAGAGCAGAAGATCACAATGATCCTTTCTGGCCTTGGATCTTAGACTCTAAGGCTTCACATCAGGCTATCCCTCAATCTTGTTCTATCCCTGCCCTGCACTGTGGAATTGCATTGGTTCTGGTGCCATCTGATTCCGTGAAGCCGTGGTGGCAGAGGAAGGATTTTCCCATAGTTTTCAACAGAAGCAATGTTTGAGAACCATATTTTGGTCAGCACACCTGTGCATAGTATTTCTGACCAGAGCAGGAATAATTTGAATGGCGATGGAGGGTGCACAATTATCATTCCTGGGAGAGAGCTTGTAACATTCACAAGTGTGTAGAGCATGCCCTTTTAACACCTTGTACTTATCCCAGAATGCTATTCTAATTTTCCAGATTTGGAGGGCTTGTTTCTTGTCTTTTACAGATGGATCTTGTGGGGGAGCCAAAATCAAGGTGAAAAACTTTCAGTTCTGATGTTGCTGTTGCTTTTTCTCCTTGCAGGATGTTTAGGTGTTGTATCTGCAAGAATTTGACCCCCAGATTTGGTCACTTATAAGTGATTATTTTTTAAACTGCTAGGTGGCTAGCACTGCAAGCTACACTTGGTATCAACAGACCACACTCTACTTTTAAAAATGTAGAGGAGAGACAGTAGGTCTGTTCAGTAATAAGATGCCATCCTTAGTCATTTAACTGACTATGACCATATTTATGAGACCGCTTCACTAAACTAGGATATTCAGTTCTTGCCTATATGAGCACACAGAAAATTCATTAACCCAAGATATAAGAAGCTATGTGGCATTTTTTACTTTTAGTTATGAATTACTTTGCTTTTATTATTTTCTGCTAGATGAAATATTCTGTGTTTTATTAAAAAGGCTTATAATTTATGGAAACATTTACATTTGCATAAATATCAAAGCCAAAACCTAATCACAAAGGAAATTTACAAAATAAAACAAAAAACCAAAGCACCCTTGACATGCTAAGGCATCTTACATTGGGAATAGGGCTAGATCAGTTTATTTGTAATCTTTACAAAAATATTAGTACAATAAAATGCTCCAGTAGTTTTAAATGAACTAAGATTATGTGATATAGTTTGCACTACTATAAAGGAGTTACAAATGAATAAAATATTGAGAACACAATAAAACATACAAGGACAATTGTTGATAAGGTTCCTAGTATCCATATTATTCTATTGTCAGATATTGTAGGGTAATTTAGGCTGTCTTGATTTGCTGTCATGTACAATAAAGAACTTTTTAATTAAAGCCATTTCTTTCTGGGGTAGGGGAAAGGGGAGCGGAAACCAAACAATAACACTAAACTGCTAACTGATTATCTAATGTAAAACTTAAAAATAGCATTACAAATGCACTGCCTAATTAAACTTCTTTCAAAATGTGTTTAGTGTTTTCATTCTGTGACTTTTTAAAATAAACCTGTTACTAAACATTAAAGAACTGAGCTATTAGGGTACTTTTTGAAACATTGAAATTAGCAGAATTAATTGCTTTAATATCTGTTGATTTTTAAACTAAAGAAGAATGCATTTTTCTAAAAGAGTTATGCCAGTTTCAGAAAGTGAACATTGACTTTTTGGCATACAGTGGCAACTGTTAAAAGATATATGTATGTAATTCTTAATACATGTTTTCACATTATTAAATTGCTATTACAAGCATTTATGAAGCGCCTGTCACCATAATAGATGGGTGCACTTTAGGTATGTGTTAAGGGGTACGTACCTCACACAGCTAATGAAAGAGTTAACTGATGACAGAGAGTAATTAGTGCATCTGGCTGCAACTGGAGGGTGGGACAGGCACTGAAGAGCACCTGAAGATGAAGCCCAGCTGGGGGAGAAACTGGGTAGAAATAAAGGAAAGGAAACCTGAATAAGAAGGAGAGAAAGAGAGGAAGAGTACTGTAGTTCCTCTCTTGTTGCTAGAAACTGAAAGAAGGGCCTAGAGATAGGCTGATGTACCATAAGCCCAGGGAGGGGCTGCGGGAAAGGGCCTGGAGGAAAGTGAAGATAGGAAGAAGTGCAGGGAGTCGGTGAGATGTCTGACGGAGCAGATCTTAACTGCTTGCCACAGTTCCCTGGACTGGAACCCAGAGGACAGGGAGGTCCTAGGTTCCTGTACACTCCCCTGGAAAAGGTGGTATGGAAACATCTTGATATTGTACTATTGAGTTGGAAGCTTGGCCTCCAGGGAGAAAGCCCCAGGAGACACTGGCCTACATAGGACCGGGAGGATAACCCTCCAGAACCTAGGAAGGAGCCTATGAAGAGTCCGTAGGGGAGTGAGCATTGGTAGGGATGAAGAATTATGTTTGAGTTTAGTTTTACTGGACTCTTTGCTTACAGCAGAAGTGGTGGGACTGAGGGTATATCTACACTGCAGTAAAATATCTGCAGCTGGCCTCGGTCAGCTGACTTGGACTTACAGGGCTCAAGCTGAGGTTCTATAAAACTGCAGTGAGATGTTCAGGATTGGGGTGGAGCTTGGGCTTGAGACCCTGTGGGTAGGGAGGGCCTCAGAGCCTGGCCTCCAGCCCGAGCCTGAATATCTCACTGCAGTTTTATAGCGTCATGAGTCTGAGTCAGCTGACCCAGGTCAGCTGCAGATGTTTTATTGCAGTGTAAATATATCCTAAATGTAATGTGGTTGGAGGACTGAGTCACAAGAGGCAGATTACTGCAGGGCTGTAGCGGCTGTCAGCAGGGGGTGTTAAAGAAAGGCAGCCTGCTGTGCCAGGCCCAGCCACTGTGAATCATGCCAGGCGAGGAACCCACTCTTTGACGGTATGATTTCTAACAACACTTCCCCAAGAAGAGGGGCATTTACACCATCATCTCTCATAGCATCAAACTAGATCAGCTTAGATGGACAAAATCAGCCTTTTTGGTCCGGTTTCTTACTCAGAGTATGTCTATTCTGCAATCAGAGGTGTGATTGCAGCCTGTGTAGATGTACCTGAGCTAGCTTTGATATAGCTAGCATGAGTACCACTGGCAGTGAAATGATAGCCACACGTTAGCTGCCCAAGTACGTACCCAGGCTCCGTAGCAAGCTTGTACTTGGGTAACTCGCCTGTGATGCTGCATCTTCACTGCTCTCAGTACCTGATCTAGCTGTATCAAAGCTAGCTCAGGTATGTCTACATATGCTGCATGAATAGACTGCAGAATAGACATACCCTAAGGTTGCTTTATGTCAATCTGACAGCATAATGGTGCCTTCATGCGGGCATTTATAAGACACTGGAACTATGAGATGAAGTTTTTCTAATGTGGAGTTATGGGAGATGGCCCTTAGTAGCCTCGGGAAAAGATTCTGGCTGTTAGAGTGGCCTAACTAATTCCAGGGCCAAACCAGTACTGGTTTCTGATGGCACCGTCCTTTTTCCTCTCAGTACAGGAAAGCGTTCAGCCTTAAAGCTTTACTAAATTGCAGAACAAGAACAAAAGCCTTAAAAAGAGATGGGAAGAGGGGAAGTGTGCCTTATGAAAACAACTGATGGGTAAACTATGAGGGCTATCATAGGAAACTTTCGTATCCCAAAAATGAACACCCAAGTCTTTCTTCACTGTATGTCCATAATTAAGTGTGTATCATACCATCATTATAATCTTTCATATAAAGAATTAGCAGCATATACAGCACAGTGATAGCAACTATAAATCATGGAGACACTTTCCAATCCAAAAGTGCTTGACTTAATCATCCAGTGCTGAGCACAGTACATGTCACTGACTGATAGGAGGGAAGATGCATCTCAGTCAATTGATCATTAACTTGTATAGAAGAAACCAGGCTTGCAGCTAGCAGCATTGCTGCCAAGGGTTTCCTGAAACTTCGGGTAGCCTTTCATAGCTGGAGGTTGAATTATTTTTGTAAAAGAGTCACAGGTAAACCATCATTCAACTGGCTTTTGTAGATTTATAGACTTTTAAGGCCAGAAAAGACCATTATGATCACAACCCTTGGTAAACTGGTAAATTGTTCCAATGGTTAATTACCCGCACAGTTAAAAATTTGCACCTTATTTCCAGTCTGATCTTGTCTAGCTTCAACGTCCAGCCATTGGAACATGATATGCCTTTGTTTGCTAGATCAAAGAGGCCTCTGGCATCAGATACCTTTCTTTTCTGTGTAGGTGCTGTGTTCTTTTTAATAAAGGCATGGAAAACTTTTTGTTGTTTCAATTTAAACATTACATAACACTAACACAACAGCCATGTAGTGAGGCAGAGTGGCGTCCCTCTGAGCCAGAGATGGAGAAACCACTCTCCGCCCCTTGGTGGGCAAAGCCAGATTGGGCCAGGCCCGTCCATCGTGCTGGAAACTGAGAGGCAGGACAGGAAATATAAGAGGCTGGGACTCCAGCACAGTTGGGCCAGAGCCAGGGATGGAGTTGGACACCTCTGCCTTGGTCCCTGGACCAGAGACCGAGCTGTGCCAACTCCTGTCCGCTGCCAGGAGTGCTGTCGGACAAGTATTCTTAGGAACTGCTAGGATTGCTGGCTGCCAAATACCCCAAAGAGATGATGTACACTTGGACTATGGAGCCCTATCTCCAGAGTGTGGCAGGAAGTAGCCCAGAGAAACTAGACTTTCGTCCGGTTTTGCTGTCAGAGCAGGAGTCAGCGTGTTTTGGTGGGATCCCCGCTGACCCAGGGGCTGAGCCCTCTGCTGCTGTTAGGGCCCTGGGCTGGGACCCAGTGGAATAGGGTGATCCCAAGTCCCCCTGCCCCCTGATGCTAACCCCACCTCTGGGATGGCAGCCTCCACACCTTAGACCAAACAGCCTGTGTTCGCTTGCTGTCCACCCAGCCAGAGAGCTGGGCTCTAGACTGCTTATTGCTTTGCCCTGCCCAAAGGGTCAGGACCACAGACTGTTGATTTGCTAATTCCCCTACTCATTAACTTTGATCACTGTGATGTAGTGAGGTGGAGTGGCCTCCTTCTGAGCCAGAGGGAGAGGGGGCAACCACCAACTCACTACAAGCCATCAGAAACTGGTACTGAACTCAGGCACTCTGCAGTCCTGAACCCTGCCTCCCAAAATGGAAGATAGCTGACCTCTGGTCTTTGCAGCTACCTCCACATCTTTATATCACAATAGCAGCTACCAAGGGCAGCATGGGGGGGCCATGCAGGGGTTATAGTCACCCCAACATTTGCCTTAGCCCCCCTGCAGCCACCACTCCCAGCACAAAGGTCAAATGTTATGCAGAAGTAAGGGTGGGCTGGTATGGTATTGCCACCCTTACTTCTTTGTTACTGCTGGCAGTGGCGCTGCCTTCAGAGCTGAGTGCCTGGCCAGCAGCTGCCACTCTCTGGCCACCCAGCTCTGAAGACAGAGCAGAGAAAGTGGTGGCTGTTTGTCGTGCTTCCAGCTCTGGAGGCAGCACTGCCACCAGCAGCAGCGGAGAAGTAAGGGGTGGCATGGTATGGCATTGCCACCCTTCCTTTTGCGGTTGTGTATAACTATTGTTATTTCTGCTCAACTGGCAGCAGAAAACATTAAACTTGGTTGGATTGGGGCCAATAGGAGAGCTTGTTTGTCTTGAGGATTTTAGTTTCTTGATTAATTATTGATTGAATGGTGCATACATTCAGTGCCTGATATTTTTCGTGAGTTTTTTAGCTCCAGGTTCTTTCTTCTATACGTACTGCATACCTGATATTATGGCATAGGGATTTTATCAGCCTGAGTTTGGGGCGATCATGTTTCTCACGAGTTGTGAAGCCACAAATAGGTTGTGTAGGTTATGCAGGCACTCCAAATGGCTTTCCATAAAATCCCATATATAGCACCATGTTTGCTGCTTATTACACATATTTTATAGTAAATAGAAATTAGAAATTACTTTTAAAATGATTTACTTTTTTCATAACCATCCTCCTATGAAACCAGGATCCGTTAGTTATGATAAGTTCAACTGTACATTACTTTGAGGGACAGGGAAATTATAAGTAATCGATTTTAGAAACCTTTAAAAAATGATCTAAAGCAGCTCTTCTATGCCTAATGAAGTTAGTTTAGGGTCTGTTATCTCAAGACTTCACAAAGTCAAGTGCTTTGTGGCCCTTAGGAAAGCTGGGAATCTCCCATTTCTGAAGATATAACACTTCTATATATAGTCCTTTGGAATCATGTGATATTGGACCTTAGCTGTCACTGCTCCATGTCTAAACATTTCCATCACCATCATCCAACATTTCCAGGACAATGTAAATTTGGGTGAAACTCTACACTTTTTTATGAAATTATTGTGATTAAAACAAAAGAACCCATAACTTTTTGTAGCTTCTGCAAGGTTTGGAATGTTAAAAGCAGCCACAGAAAAGGTAGATTAGTGGGCAGTGTGCAAGTGATATATAAATACATTTTTATCATGTATCTATTTCTTTCAATGTTTTCCTATATGAATAACTCACAAAGAGTTAATTGTTAATATATTTGAAATATGAAGTTACTTGGGTTTGTTTCTATTCCCTTATTGTTAATAGATGCCACTAACAAACACAGCATTAATTTTGCATATTATACAATCAGATATAATCATTCAAAATTTGTTTTGAGCCAATATTCAAGAATTCAAACTTAAAATTTGCTTTTCACTAGTGATCATGCTAATAAAACTCAAGCACTCGCATATTCATAGAAAGCAAGGATAAAACTATTGCAGACTTGGTCAAATGAAAATTAGTTTTCCAAAGAATATAGATGGAAAACGCTTTCCTCTGTTAACACAACTCTATTCACAAGTATTTTGTATTTGGGGAATCATTAAGTGTGAGGTTACTAACTGGCATTTCATAGAGGTTAAACTTGTATACCATTTATTGCTCATAAATGACAGGTGTCTAAACCTATTCCACAATCTGTAGATGACAATTTATTTTCAACGCAAGAAATGTAGCTGTGATATTCACATGAATATTGAGGAATAGCTTGTGTTCTTATGTAGACAACATCCTTTCATTCTTATGAAATCCTTTGCTTGAAGATAGAAACAATCCGAAGACTGAGGCATTGGCTCTGTCCTTCGGCTAAGACTTATCACAAATGTTTAGCTTTGGAAATGACCAGGTTGTTTTTATTATACACAATTAAATATTCCTTGCCCAATTAAGAAATTCATGTTCATAAAATAAAATCCCAAAAATCACTAATACACCATTTGTAGCCATTATGTGATATATCTATAGCATATGATGAAGACCTCTATAGATTTTAAGATCTTGCCACTTTAATTTCTTCCACTAAAGAGACACTCTTTGAGAAAGGGCTTGTTAAACTTTAGTTTGACTCAGGTTGCTTTTTCATATTCTTTATGATCAGTCTAATATGCACTCCCTAATGAGTAATTTGATTAATGTTATAATCCTATACAAAGTAATCAGATTATATTGATACTTATTGTCAAAGCAGAAAAATAAGCTTAAAAACAGAGACAGGGGGCTAGCTCTTACTAAATGGTGAGTCTGTTTCCATGGTTACTGTTGATACTGGACACTTTGTGATCAGTATGGAAACCAGTGAGACTCGGTATGCCCTCTTTGCAGATCAATAAGGTTTAATGTGCAAGGTTTTCTATAAATATACTAGTTAAATACAAAGCCTAAAATTAACTACAATATATCATACTCACTAAACATAGAGATCTAGGCAGTTACTCGGAAGGCTGTATACAGGAACGGCTTTCTTCAGGTGCCCCATCAGGGCGTCAGTGGATCCTCTGGTCCAACCAGCAGCACCTCCCGCGGAATCAGGTGTTGCTGGAGTGCCCCCTTTGTCTAAGTAGTGACTTCTTATACCCTTCCATAAACAGCTTTCACCTAATTATCTCTCTACTTATTATCATATATGCTAATTATCTACATTGGGTTTTCACCCTTAACTACATTCCATTCTCACCACAATAATTGGGGTCGTAAAAACAACATCTGGTGATAGGAGGGGCGGTGTAAAAATATGCCCGTTGGCAATGAAACAGTGTACCCCAGACGTTCAAAGATAACTTGTTATTCCCATCACCATTATCTATGTGCAGCTGCAAGCAATACATGTTGTGTATTTTGTCTTAATATGGGCCGTGGTATGCAGAAACTGAGACATCTACAAGGTTACTCAGTAGTCCTATTCATCTCTGCCAACTGGAAGATGTCATGCTACAGGGGTCAGAATAGCCAAGCAAGCACCTGAAGCTATGCTAGGCCTGTAGGACAGTGGTCAAGCAACTCAAATTGTACTGGGTCTTCAACAGTTACCAATCAGATGTTAAGATTTAAGTCTGGGGTTGCCAGTACTCCCTCTTAATTTACTAAGACCTTGCCTACACTGCAACTTACTTTGGTATAACTTACATTGCTCAGGGATGTGAATAATCTATACCCCTGAACGATGTAAATTATACTGACCTACAGTGTAAATAGTGCTTTGTCATCGGGACAGCTTCTCCCACCGACATAGCTACTGTCTCTCATGGGACCTGGAGTAATTAAGCTAATGGGAGAGCTTTCTCTCATTGGTTTAGAGTGTCTCCACTGTAAGTGTTGTAGTATAGATGTAGCCTCAGCTATTAAGGAGCACACTTCTATAAACCAGTGCTATCTAGCTAGATTAGGCAGAGAGCTAAGGAGCCCTCTTCATGGACCAAAACCTATTATACTAGGAGCTGTACAAAAGTGTTCTCCATTACCTATGCAACCGTTCCAGGCTATTTGGCTAGTTACAAAGCTATTTTCTGTATGAACAACGAGAGTTCTGTGGCACTGTACAGACTAACAAATTTAATTTTAGCAGGCATAAGCTTTCGTGAGGCTCAGCTCACTTCATCAGATGCCGAGATAGAATGATACAGTAAATAGGAAACATAGATATACAAGTGCATAGAGAAGAATGGGGAAGGTGGATGAAAGCCGGGTACTTGAGGTCTAATGACAGTCATTGAGTAGGAGGTGAGAATGGGTGAGCAAAGCAATTTACCTCTTGTAATGAGAAAGCCATTCCAAATCTCTGTTTAAACTCAGTTTGAATTTGTCAAGTTTGCAGATAATTTCTAACTGAGCAGTTTCTCTTTGACGTCTGTTTTTGGAGTTTTTTTGGAGAAGTACAGCGACTTTCAAGTCAGTGACAGTGTGCCCTGGGAGATTAAAGTGTTCTCCCACTGGTTTATGGATGTTATTATTTTTTATGTCTGATTTGTGTCCATTTATCCTTTTGCATAGTGATAGTCCAGTTTGGCCAATGTACATGGCAGAGGGGCATTGCTGGCACGTGATGGCATATATAACATTAGTGGATGTGCAGGCGAATGAGCCCCTTATAGTGTGATTGATGTGGTTAGGACCAGTGATGTTGTCACTAGAGTCGATGTGTGGGCAGAGCTGACAACGGGGTTTGTTGCAGGGATAGGTTCCTGGGTTGGATTTTTTGTAGGGTGTATGGTTGCTGGTGAGTATTTGCTTGAGGTTGGGGGGCTGTCTGTAAGCCAGGATGGGTCTCTTGCCAACTGCCATTTTCTGTATGGTTAGCTTTATTTCCAGAACATACAAATTTTACTGTCACCTAATCATTCTTATCAGTGTCTAGATCTAATTTAATTATTTCAAATAATGTTTGTGGTGAATTTAACTCTTTTTTTGCATATTTGTGAATTGATCCAATGAGAGCAGTATTTTTCCCACAGAAACTACATAAAAGGTTTTTGTTGAAAAAATGAAAAACCTCAAAAAATTCAAACAAAATGTGAAATGTTCATTCTTTTTGAATTTTTGTGTGAAGTGTACTTATTTTTAAACCCTTTTTTCACTGGGGTTGAAAAAGGGGGAGGGAGACTAAAAATGAGAGAATTTTTCTCCTCCACTTAACACCAATTAAGAACTTTTAGTTTAGTTCCTGGAGTTTTGCTAATCAAAATTGATGGGTGAGGGAGGGGGGGATTTCAGGAAAGTGTCCTGGTTTGTAGTTTCCTGCATTTTGGAATTTAGATAGTTTATTTTTCCTTACTTCTTCTTGATTCAAAACTTTATCCAAGATTGTGGAACTTGTTTTCTTTTTGATTTGTTTTCTTTATGGTTTGATTCAGTGTCAGAGTTACTTATTTTACAGAATATGTCGAAACAGCTATCCTAGATTAACAGTCTTCCTCTGTTTATCTGGAGCATCCAGCACACAGTTCTAACATTGCTGGATGATTGGGAAGTCATCTTTAAGAACTTGTGACTACTCAATGGCTTTTTCTACTGATCTGGCTTTTCAGTATGCTGAACTGTCTAATGCTGAAGATGTAGTGAAGGAATCTCAAACATCAGCAGCCAAGGCAAGATCTACTTATTTAGCAGCCAGAATTCAGCAGTGACGCAGCAAGAGGGACCTCACTGCAGGCCATTTATGTTAGCAAATGCCATACAAGTGAACTGTGAATAGGCTACAGGCAACACCAGATGTGCTATGTAAATGGACTAGGTGGGCCAGTTAACTATTATTAGGAATCATTGCAATTCATTTAGGTGAATCTGTTCTTTTGGCAATCATCCCAATAAGCAGATATTTAGTTTGGCCAAAATGCCTGTGGTAGGCAAAGCACTTTAGATAGATCATATTCAATCTTCCATCTATTAGCCCGAAGCTCAAACCATTTTCTCTTTTCTTGTGCATAATTTATAATCACTATTTTTGCCAGTGTGGTGTTTGTCCTCTGTGGAATACACCAGACTTGTCTGAGTGGTGTTGGGCAGGGCAAGAGAGCATTGGAGTGAATGGGAAAGCTGCAGAGGCTGAAGGAAAGAGTGTGAGTCTATTCTGCAGTGCTACCTGCTCAGCTGGAAACATCAGGATAGATTCTGCTCTTCTAAGGTTTCAAATCCTATACGGTTCCATGCTTTTTAGAGCTTATCTGAAACACACTGAACCAGACTTGCTGAATCTTTTGAAATGTATCATTATTCATTGGAAAGGCCTATGATATATAGCTTTTTATCCTCTGCTGCAAGCCACACTTTGCCTATTAAAAATGTTTCATTTACTTTGGAGTGCCAGTTTTGAGACCCTAGCCCCACTGAAGTCAATCACAAAACTCCCATTGATTTCAAAGCAATCGGGATTTCACCTCTGGATTATTGGTACATAATTTTTGGTATTGCTTTGCGTTCACAACATCAGTGTCCAGATGAACGCTAAAGCTATTTACTTGTCTATCTCTCTGAATAAATAGTTTCTTAAAGTGGTTTCAGTGCTTTCTGATAGTCAAGCATCTGTTCAAGCCAGTCTAATCTGATTGTCCTCAAGTTAAAGTCCTGAAATTGGAGAACATTTTCATGGGTACCTGAAAGCAATTGCCTGGCCAAATGCTACAGCCGTTAGCTGCCAGCTGAATGTTCCTTTCTTGCTACCCAAAATTTGAGCTATTTGGGTCACATTAGTCTGTTGTTCATTGTAGCATTTGCCAATTTACTCAGTTGGATCCTGACATTCTTTCTCTTGGGTTGCTTCCTTAAAGAATTGCTTTCTAATTTTATTCTTGTAATTCTCTTTTGTGGCCTTTATCATAGGATCATTTCCAGACTGCAACCTCAAATTCTGACCTATTCAATTAAGAAGCAACATATTACTCCTATTCTAGCAAATCTCCATCGGCTTCCAGTTCTGATTAGGGTTTTTATTATATTATTTTTTAGGCCCTGGTCTGTCCTCGCTTCTTGGCCCTCCATCTTTGCAACCTGCACTTTTTTTCCATTATAGAATACTCTTAGAGGTCAATCTTTCATGAAGGCTTTTGGATAAACTTTGTGATATACTTTGTGGCATATTACACTTTTTTACTTCCTACCTACAATCTAATTTTAAGTGCTCAGATGAATTTGATGTGATCAGCTATGAAAATAATAATAATAATACATTTTAAATAACTTGCTTAGCCCATTTTTAAATTATGCTAGACAGCTGGGTCTACATTTTCCACAATGATTAATGATTTTGAGTGCCCAACTTGAGACACCTTAAAGGAGCATAATCATTAACTAGTTTGGAAAATCATGGTCATGGAATTCATAGTGTGGCTTTGTGCTTCTTATTGGGTGGAGGGATTGCAGATGCTAAAGATATATACACAGGGGGATCTTTATTATTATTACCAATAAGAAAATAAAAGAGGGACCAGGACTGAGGGAAAATTGTGATCAAGCTACAGCAACATTGCAGGTCTAAGCTGCTATTTTTACCTGTTTTCAAAACTGTTTCCAAATCTGTGCTTTACCCAAGACCTAAAACTCTACTCTACATGTGTATGCCCATGTGATGCAGCATTCTTTCTCCTCCTGCTTATGACTTTATTTGATGTGGTCTTGAAAATGAGAGGGAGCCACAACCATACCGTCCCCATCCAGAAGTAAGCAATGTATCTTCCTCTGCTCTGAAGGCTTGGGCTCCAAACAATTTGGTACTGAAATTGATTCTGTCCACATAGGGGAAAATTCACTTCTGTGTAGAGGATGAGCAGAAGACTTAAACACCATTCAAGGCCTACTATAAGTTGTGCATAAGCATGATACCGGGCTGAATTTCACTCATGAAATAAGAAGGTCTGAGGCTGGCAAAAAATAAAAGGATAGTCTTGGTTTGCAGAGATAAAAATCCATTTAGTTCCCCATCCTGTAACTGATAGCAAAGGACATTGACTTCACTGGAGCTTAATGTGGGCTCAGCAACCTGCCTGCATTCTGTTAGCTGCCACTACCACCAAGTAGCAAAATGATGATGTTTATGTCTATTCTTCTTTTGGCTTTGGTGTTAGCTGTTAGTTCCTTTTCATTATTTAACACTCTTCCTCATTGTGGATGGTGCATGCTAATACCCAATTATCTCATTACTTCATCATCAATCTAAACTGGTGACTTTCTGTGATAAGCATCAACATAATTGAAAGGACAAATCTCCTTTTCAGTGTGGTTGATCCTGTTTGTACTGGAAATCCAGCACGTATGGGTATAGTACTATACATTTAAAGAATGAGAGAGATGATTAAGAGTTTAATTTTGAACACGTTGGGTCATATTTTTAATGGTATTTAGACATGTTAAGATGCAGATAAACACCAACTGGGACTCTGAAAAGCACCCAGGTGACTAACTTCTATTAAGCACTTTTGAAAATCCCATTAAGTGCCTATCTGCATTTATAGGTACCTAAATACCATTAACAATTTGTCCCTTTGTCTATTGAATGCTTCTAAACTTGACTGGGTTTGTAGAAATAGAAAATAATCAATTAATACTTTTAAGAGCTGTGCCTTAAATATCATATTTAAATGTCAGTACACATTTACTGGGAATGACAAAGAATTTAGGCATTTCAAGTAGGGATAATAAATTATTTGTTCACTGATAATTAAATTTAACTGGCTTGGTGACTGCCAACTAAATTCCTAAATCTATAGAATTTTAATGTTTTATTTACATAAGAGAAATGAGTAATGTATCTTTAAGTTGAAAACACAGCAACAAGATTTCTCTTTCATATTTATTAGTCATCACTTTCTCTAGTAAACTAATATTTCCCATGTAATGTTTAAACTAATATTTCCCATGTAATGTTATTTATGTGTGTTTAAGATTGAAAATATCAAGATTTATATTCAACTGATGTAAAACTTTCTGCATAAAATAGAAGAAAGTTGTTATAAGGGGAAGTTATAGACAGATACCACAGATGTTCAATGTCTATTATCCACTTAATAATATTAGATCACTAATATACACTAGTAGAAATGTAATAGTTTTGTAAAGATCTTATCCATTGCTAATGCTCAGCTGTACAAACGTTTTAATATTAGACTAAATCCATTGTCCTTATTTGAGAGAAACTCCCAATGAAATCAATATATTAATGTATAGATCTGGTTGAAGTTTCTTATGTGGAAACTTTTCCCTCAAAAATACAGTTAATTTTAAACTGAATTTTTTCACAGGAAATTACAAAGAAAACTACAAATCCAAAGAAAACTATAATTTTCCCACAAGGAGTGTTGAAACAAAGACTTTGGTTTTGAGTTGACATTTGGAAATGAAATGCCAGTTCTCATTTAGTATCAAAATAAAACATTGCTTCATTTTGATTTTTTTTTTTTTGCTTAAAATGTCAATATATATATATATATTTTTTTAAATTTCAAAATGTTGATTTGAAATCACAATGACTAGGTCCAGAATTTGTTATGCCCATCTTTTATTTACTTCCAAATATAATCAGACATCAGTCTTGGCTACACTTAAAAACCACCAGCATATGTACCTCTACACAAATAACTGAAAAGGTCTAGCAGCTTTTTTCTATAATTTACAAACAATAGTGCAGAAAATGTATTGCTCAAGGCTCCTATCCAGCAAACACTCACATGCTTAGCATTAAGTATATGAATTGTTTTTATTCTGAAATGTCAACCTGTGTCCTCTAAGGGAAATTTTCCATGAACTATAATCACTAAGAAATTACTTAAGTGTTAAAAAATTTACATTTTTGTTAGGTAAAAGGGCACTGTCAGGTTAAAATAAAATTATACTTTCATTTTTTTTTACTTTGTATTGTTACTAACGTAAAACTAAAATTTGTCTTCAATTTAAATTACTCTCATAATGCAAGTTGCTTTGATGCTAATCTATGGTACTTTTCATGTAAATGCATGATATGTTTTTTTAAAATTAATTTTTAAATGATGAGCACACATACAACACATGCATGCTAGCGCTGGTCAGTAAATGGGTTTTTCATACTGCAAAAAATTTGTATTTTCAAAGAAATGTTCGTCCCAAATCAGACCAACAGCCAAACATTTTCACAAAACAAAATTATGGAAAAAAAATCAGTCAGTTGCAACCTTTTATTTAAACTTTAAAAAAATATAAAATAAAGACATTTCAAACCAGCCATTTTGAAACAAACAAACAAAAATCAAAACCCTGTCATTTTAAAAATATTTTCCCCAAATTATTTTCTAAACTAAATTTCATCAACACTTACACCCCTCTGGTTTTGTCAAAACAGCATTTTCTCATGGAAAACTGTTTCAATGAAAATCTTCCAACCCACTTGCATACATCTGCATTTGACTGCAAGAATTCCATTACACTTCTAAACAACAATTAAAAAATGAAATCTTACATCACATCTACATTTTCTAAAAATTTAATACTTGAATGCACTCTAACATTCTGTTTAACTGGAGTAGAAGCTCCTTGCAGTGTTTATTATTATTCATTATTTGTACTGTTGGAGCATCCAAACTGCCGGAAAGAAATAGGGCCTTATTGTGCTAAGTGCTGTACAAACACACAAGAAGACATTTCCTGCTCTGAAGTACCAATCAAGTAAAGACAGACACACACTAACTCATTTCATGCATTCACATAATAAACACCAGATATGCAGAAGAAAGCATACTATTCAAAACATACTGGTGGGGTAGAAAGTGACAAAGAAAACTGCAAAGGAGGCAGAAAAACACTTCCCGGTTATGCAAAGTAAGATGTGAAGAGAAGAGCTAGTTCATTGTTCAAATATCTTGAAAGTCTGGTTATTATCTGGGTGAGAGGTCTTTAAGGTTTGTTGTCTGATCCTTTTGAAGGTTAATAATGTTTGGATTGATGGCCAATTGATCTGACTGTGATAAGGTTCTTCCCCCAAAATCAGGGTATACAGAATTAACACTACGGAGTTCAATATCTTGTAGGGAGTGTTGGGGTTGATGACAAGGACTCTTTCACTGAGGGTAAAGTAAAACCCTAGATATCTTTATTAAAATAATGGATAAAGCTAGAAAAGACCCAGCCACATAACAAGATAGAGATAATACAGTATTGGCCTTATCTGTGGTATCTTTCTATGCAAAAGCTCTTAGAATCGCATACTCCTTTGTTAAGGCCCTGGTGATAAGAGATAAAAGGACCAGGCCTGTCTCTGTCATGCCACAGTGTCTGGTGGTCCACGTACCTCAATGAATTGAAGGGTCAAATAGCAGAAAAGCAGACAGCAATGGAAGAAGACCAGAAAAGATCAATCCCAAGACCACATGGTGACTGCCCTATCATAGGGCCTGAGCATCATGGTCATGCTCAGTCCTCCATGCCCATATTTAGCTTTTTCACCCATATAGGTGTGCTTATTCTGTAGGTTAACATATTGATACGTGAAAGTGGCATTTCAACCCATGATCATGCCCATCTTCCCTTGCTTAAGCAGATTTGCAGTTATTACTTCCATATTTCTTTAGGTAGCACTTACTGGAACATTCTAACTTTTACCATTGACCAAACTCTTCTTAGTTCCCAAAATCTAAAGGTAACAGTTGATCTATGCCAAGGGTTACCACCTACATAACCTCACTTATGCTAATTTATGCTTCAGCTAATATCTTACAGGTTACAGGCCTGTAGATTTCTTGCCTTACTGCTGAATATAATAAAAGTAGAATATAATGAAGGCAAGGCAGTGAATATAATAAAGTCAAGCTACCCCTGTGGGCTACATGTTTCCTATTGCATCTACTCAGGAGTATAAGAAGATTCATGGGTGAGATTCTATACTATGTCACTCATTCACTTGTAGTCTATCAGGAAGGGGAAGTAATCCTGGAGAGGACCCTGACATAATTTACATAGGACTCCATGCCTGTCCAAGTTACATCAGGCTCTCAGAGGGGGCTATGTAGCCACAATTGGGCCCAGAATCTCCACAGCACACTATATTATGGCCCTGGCCTCTCAGACCTCTGTGCCAGGGCTTGCACCAAGGGATGGTTCCCTCAATGGGATATGGAGATTTTCTGGCCTCTTTAAACCACTCTGGCCCTTTTAATAAGGCATGAAGTAGCTGGAGCAGAGATAAGGAACTTACTTCATTTCTTAGTATATATATATATAGCTGTGTAAACAGTTGTCTGGTTCTCCCCTTGTCAAACAATGAATAAGAGCCTCAATCTTCACAGTTTAAAACAGGGTGTAAATCCAGTGGCATATATGCAACACAAGCCCACTCTTCCAGAGACCAGATAGGTTTCCTTGGGGCTATAGTGAAGCTATAGCTTGTCATAATACTTCCTTAGATTACTTAAAAATCTTCCTATGACTGTTCTTGGGTTTTGATTTTTGAAGCAGTTCAAATACTCATCAGTGGCTCAATAATCTCTTTCAACTTTCCAAAAAAGATGACATAACTGAACATTATGGGAACTAGGAGGAAGAATAATCAAGATCCTCAAAGAAAAAATTGTTCAGCCTGTCTCCTACTATGTGTTTATTCAACACCTAGCACCATGGGGACCTTGGCTGAGGCCCCTAGGCAACTTTGCAATACAAATAATTAATAATCATCATGTGCTTCCCACCCAAACAATGGGATTCTAGCATGATTTTCCCCATATCCTGTTTTCCACCTCAGAACCCAGAAATATTCCTGCCCTCCCTTCCAATAATCTTTCTTCCTCAGCCACTATTTCTCTCAGACTGAGGGCATGTCTACACTGCCATGGCAGCAGGCATCAATGCAATGGCGTTGATTGAGCCGGTTTGTGTAGACCTGATCAGTCAATGGGAGAGTGCTCTTACCTCAGTTGAATTAGTCCAAATTCCCAAAAGGTGGAAGGTAGTGTCAATGGGAGACGCTCTTCCGTTGACGTAATGTCATGAAGACGCCATGCTGTTAGACGTAAGTACTTCAACATGAGATACGTTAGTTCCGTTACATAACTAGCGTATCTCATGTCAACCCAGCGCGGCAGTGTAAACCAGGCTGGAAATGCTGGCCTGTGGAAGTGTTCTTAGATTCTTGGCTTGTGTACTACACTATTGATTTTTACCCCTTATACTGGTGCACTACCGCATTACAAACTGTGACTTATGCCTGTGTAGTTTGCCACGGTGTCATTGAATTTTTGAAACTTGAAGCACATTCTTTAGCTGATTTAGCCAAGGAAATACTACTCTAACTGAATAACCCAAAGTTGCTGTAAGGTTTTTCTGGTCAAATGCCTTTAGAGGTCATAGATAACGAGAATGGGAAGTTTTCTCTAAACAAGGTAAAGTTAGCAAGCATAATGTGCAAAAACAGAGCATGGCTTTTCTAATGTTCACAAAGTGAACTTTTTTTGCCCCAGCTGTAAATCTGTATTGAAATAGACCAGATTTGCAAAAGGAATTAATGGAATTTTGTGGACTTTCCTAATTTTACAGCATTTAAGAAAGTCTGTAGCTTTTAAATATTTTAAAATCATCCTGCAAAATTCTAACACCATTATTCAATAACTTCTGTAGGGCTGTTTAAAAACACCTATAGAGATGTTAACCGTTCCTATTAAATTTTGTAAGATTTTTCCTTGAGGAGAGGGTGAGAGTTGCATTCTTGATTGTTGTTTAAAATTGATGAGAGAAACTGTTGGTTCCTTAGTTTGAAAAACAAAATCTAGTGCTAAATTGCTGCACCAAGGGACTTCATTAACTAAGCTTTTGCTTTCCAATTAATTTCAGTAGGAAGTGTCTAGCAGCAATTACTTAAAATCAACAACAAACAAACAACAATAAAACAAATACAAGTTAACCCATTATTTAAGGAGCAACTAGTATTCACACTTCAGCAAAAGAGAAATGTGGGATTGAATCATAAGAACAGCCTCATTGGGTCAGACCAATGTTCCATCTAGCCCAGTATCCTGTTTTTGACACTGGCCAATGTCAGATGCTTCAGAGGGAATGAACAGAACAGATCAATTCTGAGTAATCCATCATCTGTCATCCAGTCCCAGTTTCTGGCAGTTCGAGGTTTAGGGACACCTGGAGCATGTCTAACAGCCATTGATGGTTCTATCCTTCATGACCTTACATACTTATATTTTGAATCCGCCTATGCTTTTGGCCTTCATAACATCCACTGGTAGTGAGTTCCACAGGTTGACAGTGTGTTGTATGAAGAAATATTTGCTTTTATTTGTTTTAAATCTGCTGTCTATTAATTTCATTGGGTGACCCCTGGTTCTTGTGTTATATGAAGGGGTATATGACACTTTCTTATTCACTTTTCTCCATACCACTTATGATTTTATAGACCTTGATCATATCCCCCCCTTAGTCATCTCTTTTCCAAGATGAACTGTCTGAGCCCTAATCTACACTACAGAATTACTTCAGTATAGCTATGTTGCTCAGGGGTGTCAATAATCCATATCCCTGAGCGACGTAGTTATACCGACCTAAGCGCTGGTGTAGACAGTACTATGTTGATGGCAGAGCTTTTCCTGTTGACATAGGAGGTGGAGTTATTAATCTGACAGGAGTGCTCTTTCCTGTTGGCTTACAATGACTTCATCTGAAGTGCTACAGTGGTGCAGGTGCAGCTGTGCCAATGCAAGTTTCTTGTGTAGACCTGCCCTGAGTCTTTTGAATTCTTCCTCATATGGAAGCTATTCTATACTCCTAATCATTTACATTGCCCTTCTCTGCACCTCTTCCAATTCTAATATAACTTTTTTTTATGAGGTGACCAGAACTGCACACAGTATTCAAGGTATGGGTATAATGGATTTATATAGTGGCATTATGATATTTTTTGTTTTGTTTTCTATCCCTTTCCAAATGGTTTCTAACATTCTGGTTCTTTATGACTGCCACTGCGTGTTGAGTGGATGTTTTCAGAGAACTATCCAGGATGAATTCAACATCTTTCTTGAGTGGTAACAGCTAATTTAGACCCCCTCATTTTGTCTGTGTAGTTGAGATTGTTTTTTCAATATGTGTTACTTTGAATTTATTAACATTGAATTTCATCTGCTATTTTGTCGCTCAGTCACTCAGTTTAGTGACATCTATTTGCAGTCAGCTTTGGACTTAATTATCTTGAGTAATTTTATATTGTCTGCAAATTTTGCCATCTGACTGTTCACCAATTTTTTTCCAGATTGTTTATAAATATGTTGAACATAACACGTCCCAGCACAGATCCTTGGGGGATTCTATTTACCTTGCTCTACTGTGAAAACTGACCATTAATTCCTTCCTTTTGTTTCCTATCTTGTAACCAGTTATTGATCCATTAGAGGACCTTCCCTCTTATCCCATGACTGCTTACTTAGTTAAGAGCCTTTGGTGAGGGAACTTGTCAATGGCTTTCTGAAAGTCCCAGTACACCAGACTGATTGGATTACCCTTATCCACATACTTGTTGATCCCCTCAAAGAAATCAGTAGATAGGTGAGGCATGATTTCCCTTTACAAAAGCCACATTGACTCTTCCCCAACATATCATGTTCATCTATGTGTCTGATAATTTGGTTCTTCACTGAAGTTTCAACCAATTTGCCTGGGTCTGAAGTTAGGCTTACAGGCCTGTACTTTCCCGGAACCCAGGTAGAGCTTTTTAAAAAGATAGGCATTACGTTGCTTTGAGAGTAGCTATCTGGTACAAAGGCTGATTTAAGCGATATGTTACATACCTCAGATAATAGTTCTGCAATTTTCATATTTGAGTTTGTAAAAGGTCCGTCCTCACCTCCTTGCTGCTCCGGGCTTCTCCCACAAACCACATGCAGATGTAGCTTTGTGCTCCCACTAGTGCTCTTTATTTACAGTCTTGTTTTCCCACCACCAACTATTTACAGGTACAGTCCAAAGTCAGGGGTCACACAGTCTCCGCCACCAGATCAGGGCAGCTCACCTCCGAGTGAGGTTTCTCCCTCTCAGGTTGACCTCTCGCCCCTTCTGGCTACTGCTCCTACTTTCTCCCTTCAGTAAGCCTCTGGTCAGCACCTTGAGCTCCCTCCTGGGAGCTTTTATAGGGACTGTCTAATGAGCCTCTCAGCTGCTCCTCATTAGCCCAGTCCCTGCAGGCTCACTCAGCTGGCTCCATTCCCTCTTTAATTAGGGCTTGAGTTCTACTTGAGTACTAGGGCTAAAAGCCCCTCCCCCAGCCTAAGGGGAGGAGCTAGGGACTTGGACTCAACTAATTACAGTGGACAATGAATGAAAAAACAGGGATGGGCATCGAGGTCCAAGGGCTAAATGGAGGGAACCTGAAGGGGACACCGAGCAGAGAACCCCAGACAGCACGCACTGCTCTTTGAAGGTAGCCAAGGAGTCAGTGGACGCAGCTCGGAGACGTGATTGGACGGAGGAATGGAAGGAGGTCCCACAGTCGCAGAGCATTTCCTCAGCCAACCTCCTCTCCCTGGTATTGTATATGGCCACATTGGCCAAGGCAAGGAAGAGGTTGACAAGGAGGTCCTGTGACTTTGTGGGGCCGCAGATGGGGTGCACATTGTCGTGGAAAAGAATCACACTGCTACATTTTAGAGTTGGATCGGGTGCAGCTTTAATTGACACACACAATCACATAACCATAGCTATGGGGAATACTATAGCCATAGGGAAAACCCAGGTGGCTATAGGGAAGTCAAGCAGCATGTCTGGATGCTGAGCAAATGTACTTCAACTGGTTAACAGATACAAAAGACTTATATAGGGGTTGCTTAGGTTCATTTACATGTTGATCGTATAGTGGGATTGGATTAACAGTTTATACTTAACAAGGTAGACAATCACAATGCATAGTGGGCACACCAGATGCCCTCACAGAGACGCCCAATGAGTCACTTGAGTATACAATGGTGTGAGTCTCTGTGGGGCCGGTAAGACAAAGGGACAAGTACTGGTACTTATCAAACAGGTGAAGTCTGTTCACAGACTTCAATAAGACTTAAGGCTCATAACAGAGACTTGCCTCTCGGGTGTGGTTCAGAGACCTCTTGTGGGACTTTAACATCTTTATCCTAATTTCAGTTGATGCCTTCTGTTAATGGTTTAGTCTGGGCCTTCTATTTCAGTTTCAGGCTACAACTTCAGGCCAGGCCTTCCATGACCAGTTTCAGGCCAAGCATTCTATTAATAAATGTAATGCTTATTTCTTTGATTCCACAACATAGATGAGGAGGTGTGGGGAGAAGTGCAGCCAGAACCTCAGGAGGAGGTTCTGGAGGAACCAGAATAGGGGCTGCAACCTGGCGCACTTCAGGTAGATGTGCGCCAGGGTTTCCCTCACAACGCAAAAGGGGCAGGCTTCAGGCTGGGGGGGTGAACCATGCCAGGTACATACCCATGCTCACGGCCGATATCCCCAGTGGGCCATGGAACCAAGGTGGAATACAGGCTGGCCCACTGGGGTCTCTTGCACTCGACAGGTGGTAAGGGGTCCTGCCACTTGGTGTCAGGGCAGGACATAAGGGTGAGGAAATGGAGAATGTGGAGTATGAGCATGTGGAGGTGTGCCCATGGAGTGGTTTGGAAGCGTGCTGGCTACAGGTCCAGTAGTTGGCTTGGGGTGTGCGGAGGAGGCGGTCAGGGGGAGTTCATGAGGGGGGCCCGATGAAAAGGTCCGGAGGGCCCAGGGTGAGGGGCGGGCGGGGAGCGCCCTCCTTCAGGACCCACTCGAGGTAGGCCCAAGCAGCAGGAGGCAAGGCTGCCCTCACCTCCTGGAGTATGCACCAGGGGGTTCAAAGGGTGGAGAGCTCTATGCACCGACTCAACGCTTGGGGCCCCACCTAGTCCCCCAGTTGTAGTCCAGGAGATCTCTGATCTTTGTGACGCCTGCCAGGACCAGCCTTTGGCGCATCGAGTATGACTTTCCACCTGCACACTGAGATGGGGATTGTGAAGCAGGGGGTCCATGAGGAGATCCGCCTCCTCAGCAGCCGCCGCAGACCTGGTTGTGGAGTTAGGGCTCCAATAGCAGGAGGCTGTCTTAACCCTCAGCACTCTGCCAGCCTCCTGTCACAAATTTTTTCAGAACTCTTGAATGAATACAGTCTGGTCCTGGTGACTTATTACTGTTTAATTTATCAATGTGTTCCAAACCCTCCTCTACGGACACCTCAGTCTGGGACATTTCTTCAGATATGTCTCGTATAAAGAATGGCTCAGATGTGGGGATCTCTCCCATGTCCTCTGCAGTGAAGATCAATGCAAAGAATTCATTTAGCTTCTCTGCAAAGGCCTTGTCTTTCTTGAGTGCTCCTTTACCACCTTGATCATCGAGAGACCCCACTGCCTGTTTGGCAGGTTTCCTGCTGCTGGTGTACTTTTTTTTTTTTGGCTATTAGTTTGTGTATCCTTACCTAGTTGCTCTTCAAACTCTTTCTTGGCCTGTCTTCTTGAACTTTGACCCTTGACTTGCCAAAGTATATGCTTCTTTCTGTTTTTCTCAGTAGGATTTGATTTCCACATTTTAAAGGATGCCTTTTTGATTCTAACCACCATGTTTAATCTGCTTTTTATCCATGGTGGCATTTTTTTAGTCCTCTTACTTTTTTCTTTTTTTTTCTTGATTTGAGGTATATGTTTAGTATGAACCTCTTTATGGTGTTTTTATATAGTCTTCCTACAGTTTGCAGGTGTTTTATTCTTGTGGCTGTTGCTTTTAATTTCTGTTTAACGAGCTTCCTCATTTTTGTTTAGTTCCCTTTTTTGAATTTAAATGCTATTGTAGTGGATTTCTCTGACATTTCCCCCCATCAATGATGTTGAATTTAATTACATTATGATAGTTATTACAAAACAGATCAGCAATATTCCCCTCTTGGACCAGATCCTGTATTCTACTTAGGACTAAGTCAAGAATTGCCTCTCCCATTGTGGGTTCCATGACAAGCTGCTCCAAGAAGCATTCATTTAATGTGTCCGGACATTTTATCTCTGCATCCCTTCCTGAAGTGACATATGCCCAGTCAATATGAGGATAGTTGAAATTCCCCATTTTTATTGCATTTTCTTCTTTTGTAACCTCTGTAATCTCCCATAGCATTTCACAGTCACCATCACAATTCTGGTCAGCTGGTCGATAGTATATTCCTACTGCTATACTCACTCTCAGGGTCAAAGAGTCTCTCCTCCTTCCTGGAGTCCTGGAGAACTCCCTAGTGAAACTTCCCTGTTTGTTGCTCCTGTTCACTAGCTACTCTGGTCACTTAGGAGCTGGCTTTTTAAAACCCTGTTCTCCCTGAGTTAGTCCCCTTGGCAAGAGATCTCTTTTCTAAGAGAGATAGGTTTCAGTACTCAAACATATATCAACCCTATTTCATCTCCTGGGAATTAAGAAATTCTAAGAAAGCAGAATACCAACTAATATTTATTTGGAGGAAAATAAGCATCGCCTAATAGCATAAAATGTTTAATTAAGGGTGGGAATTGGAGAGAGGTGAGAGAAATGATTAAAAGCAAAATCTGTTTCTAAATGCTGGTATTATGGATTCAATACTTGGTTATCCTAAGGAATTTTTGACAGAAAGCACCCTTATGTTCACAGCCTAGTAAAGCCTTGTAGTAATCTTTGTATACAATAGTGTGAGATATCACTGGAAAACTAATAACTCATAATATCATGATGAAATATATGTAGCAATGTTATATGTAAAGTTATGAAATCCCCCATATGATGTTATTAGGACATGTTCAAATTCAGACAGCCCTGCCTAAGCAAAAGTTGTTACACAGGCCTAACCTAAACAAAGGAATGTTTGTTTACCTCAATTTATGTGTAAATAATAAACAAGGTCCTCAAGACAGCAGGGGGAGGAGATGGCATGATGCAGAGTAATTTGCATTTCAGGTGTGAGAGAAAGAGCATGGAGCCTTCTTCATCACCAAACTATATGTCGCTTGCCTCACTGTTTGAATAAACTTTGCTTTGAGGGGTAATCTTCAGAAGAATCCACTTCAAAGGTTCATTGGACTGTCAAAGAAAGGGGCAGAAAACACCGAGTTATTTCTCTTTCACCTAAGAAGACAAAGGCATGAGAATCTTTGGGACCTGGGAGAGATCCTGATCCACCACCTTGCTGGAAGACTGTGGGTGAGAAAGGCCATCTTGAATGATGCCTTGAACCAAAACGTAGTAGATTAAGTTTTAGATTTCTAGATGTATGTTTTGATTTTTATTTGCTGGCAACCATTTCTAACTTTATCTCTTATATCTGAATTTATTTAAAATCCTACCTTCTTTTGTTAATAAACTTATATTATCTTTAATCTAAACCAACCCAGTGTTGTGTTTCAGCTGAACTGTTTGATAATTCTAGTTAAAGTAACAAACTGTTGAATATTAACTCTTTACAGAGGCAAGGAACTTTAATATCTGAACTGTCCAGGAGAGGGCTGGACAATACAGAACATATGTTGTAGGAAAGTCCAGAATTGGGAGAGTGCTGGAGTCATCCTGCAAGTAGTAACCAAGACTGGTAGAAGCCAGTCTGTAAACAGTAAACAGTAGTCTGTAAACTGTAAACAGGCTGCTAGGGTCAGAGCTACTGAACCAAGATAATCTAGTACACAGATATTCAGGGTGTGACCTGAAAGGGGGGCTCTTTGTGAGAGGCTCAGGTTGGGAGTTACATCAGCAAAGCATAGTGAGGTACCTACAGTTATGGGGCAGGTGGTGCCATAACCCCTTGATGGACTGGATTGCACCTCAGAATATGACAGAATTATGCTGATGAAATTATATGTGTATACATTAAGAATTGAATGTTTTATATGCGTTAAGGTATAGAAGTAAAATACAGATAGTTGTTGACCTATCATGCGACCATTCTACTTATGACAGAACAGCCCATTTACAGAGCACTTGAGAAAAGTGAGATTAGGCCAGAATGAACTAGGCTAGAGATTATCGAATTTTTGCAACTGTTGGTGGCTGACCACTTTTCCATGAATATATTAATATTTAATTCTAACATGTGACTGTGCCCTCCCCCCACATGCACACTACAAAAAAACTGAAAGTGAAGTGAAGGGAAAATAATTTAATATTTACACAATAACCCAGTTTGCTTGAATAATGCAAGGTAGGTTTCTTAGAAAAGTGATTAAATCCCACTTTTTCCCCACAGCTGCTCTTTAAATAAAAGGTTGCAACTATATTTTTGGCGGAAACTGCTTCTAAGCACTTCCTGCTGAAAATAAATGGAAAACAAAAGCTTAGCTAATGAAGTCTCTTGTTGCAGAGTTTAGCACTAGAGTTTGTTTTAAAACCAAGGAACCAGGAGCCACTTAAAGACCATGGAGCCCTGCCGGAGCTTCTAATTAACTCCTTTGAATGTGCATTGAAAAACCCTGACTCTTCATAATTAGAGATTTATGGACACTAGAGACATTACAGACACCTGTGAGGTCATCTAGTCTGTCTTCCTGCCACTGCAGGATTGTTTTCACTTATTAGAGCTTTCTCAAATCTAATTTTAAATGTCCCAAGCATTTACCACTTCCCTTTGGAGGCTATTCCAGAGCTTAAAAGATCTCACTCAAGAAGTTTTTCCTGATATTTTAATATCTAGAAACATTTTCTCTTTCTTAAAGTGCCTACATTTTAAAAAGGATGCTGAAAAATTAGAAGAATTCAGATAATATTTAAAACATTATTTGTGATCTGGAAAGCAGGCCTTAGAATGAGATATTTAAGGAGGTCAATGTATTTAGCTTATCAAAGAGAATGTTAAGAGACAACTTGATCTCGGTATACAGGGAAAAGATAGGTGGTATTAGATGGATCTCTAAAATAAGAGACATAGGTACATATAACACAATCAGTGGCTGGAAGCTGAAGTTTAAGAAATTCTAATTGGAATAGGCACAACATTTTAACAGCAAGGTTATTTAACCATAGGAACAGCTAATCAGGGACAGTGGTGAATTTATCTTTATTTGGAGTCTTTAAATCAAGATTCTAAAATATACGCTTTAATTCATTCACAAGTTATTGGAATTGTTATAGTGTTAATTTATGTAATAGGAAACAATAATTCCCTCTCATACAAGATATATGGTTAGAAATTCTATGTCCTCTGCTACACAGGAGATCTGACTGGATGGCTCCAAACATCCCTTCTCACCTTAAAATCTATTACTCCTTGTGTTACCAGCAGTAAGACTTTTTAAAAGTACATCAGAAATAGGAAGCCTGCCAAATGGGCATGGAGCCACTGGACAAAAAAGGTACTAAAGGAGCACTCAAGGCAGACAAGGCCCTTGCAGAGAAGTAAATGAATTCTTTGTATTGGTGTTTATTGCAGAGAATGTGGAGGAGATACCCACATCAGAGCTATTCTTTTTGGGCAACAGATCTGAAATACTGTCCCACAATGATAAGTCAAGGGAAGAAGTTTTAGATCAAATTGATAAATTAAAGAGTAATAAAATAAGTCTCCAGGACCATATACTATTCACCCGAGGATTCTGAAGGAACTCAAATATGAAATTGCAGAACTACTAATTGTGTAACCTATTGCTTAAATCAGCCTCTGTACCAGATAAGTGGAAGGTGGCTAACATAATAATGATTTTTAAAAAAGACTCCAGAGGTGATCCTGGTGATCCCAGTGAGCCTAACTTCAGTATTGGGCAAATTGGTAGAAACTACAGTAAAGAACAGAATTATCAGACACATAGATGAACACAGTGTGTCGGGGGAAGAGTCAATTTGGCCTTTATAAAGGGGAATCATGCCTCATCAATCTATTAGAATTCTTTGAGTATGTCAGCAAGCATGTAGATAAGAGTGATCCTGTTGATACAGATGTTCAGAAAGCCTTTGACAAGGGTTTTAAGGAAACTAAGCAGTCATGGGGTAAGAGGGAAGGTCCTTTCATGCCTCAGTAACTGGTTAAAAGACAGGAAATAAAGGGTAAGAATAAATGGTGAGTTTTCACAAGGGGAAGAGGTAAATACCGGGGTCCCCCAAAACTTGTACTGGATTTTGTGCCGTTCAACATAATTATTAATGATCTGGAAAAGGGAGTAAACAGTGAAGTGGCAAAGTTTACAGATGGTACAAAATTATTTAAGATAGTTAAGTCCAAAGTTGATTATGAAATACTACAAGGGGAATTTCACAAAAATGGGTGATTGGGCAACAAAATGGCAGATTAAATTCAATATTGATAAATGCAATAATTAATGCATATTGGAAAAAATAATCCCAACTACATACATATATATAATGATGGGTTCTAGATTAGCTAAATTACTACTTGAGACAATGATCTTGTAGTCATTGTGGATAGTTTAATGAAAACTTTAGTTCAATATGCAGTAGTGGTCACAAAGGCTAACAAAATGTTAGGAACTATTAGGAAAGAGATAGCAAATAAGACAGAAAATATTGTAATGCCGCAATATGGATCTATAGTATGCTCCACTCTTGGAATACTATGTCCAATTCTGGTCATCCCATCTCAAAGAGGATATGATGGAACTTTAAGAGGTTCAGAGAAGGACAACAAAGATGATCAAGGATATGGAACAGCTTCCATACAAGGTGAGGCGAAAATGACTAGGTCATGTCAGCTTAGAAAATAAATGACTAAGATATAAGGTCTGTAAAATCATGAATGGTGTGGAAAAAATGAATAAAGGAGTATTATTTACCCTTTTTCATAGTACAAAAACCAGGGGTCACCCAATGAAATTGATAGACAATGGGTGTAATACAAACAAGAGGAGATACTTTTTCACATAACCCAAAATTAACCTATGGTACTTGTACTCACTGTCACGGGATTTTGTGATGTCCAAAAGTCTAAGTGGGTTCAAAAAAGAACTAGATAAGTTCATTGAGGATACGTCTATCAATGACTATTAGCCAAGGTGGTCAGGGATGTAAATTCCCATGCTTGGTGTGACCCTAAACCTCTGACTGCCAGAAGCTGGGTGGGGAAGATGGGGGCAGATCTCTCCAAAACTGCCCTGTTCCATACAATTCCCCTGAAGCTCTGGTACTGGCCACTGTTGGACAGGATATTGGTCTAGATGGACCATTGGTCTGAGTCAGTACAGCAGTTCTTATGTTCTTACAGTTCATGACAACTGCACGTGTATTCCCCCTCCATGGTCCACCACTTTTAGGCTTTTGGCTCCCAGATGTTACCTCTATTGGGTAGAGACCCATGTCTCTTTCCCTCCTGACAAGGCTGAACAGTTCCCTGCCTACACTGTGATATTCCCAGCAAGCCGAATTGCCTAAATGGAAGCTGTTTTGCTCTCTCTCCAGAAGCTATGAATAGAGTAATGGCTTGCAGTTATATGTTACTGTCACACTGTTTGGAGTGATACCAGGACACTAACCTCAGGGCAGACTGTTAAGAAGCAGGGCACAAACCCCAAACTGGTTGTGAGTTCTATACTTAGATTTCACCAACTAAGTATCAAGTGCAAACTCCTCAAGCACTGGAAAAGACTTAACATGGAGTCACAGACAGCCTTCTTGGGTTCACCTGTCTATCTTGCCACGTAGGCAAGCTTGCCTTTATAATGGATGGTCCCTTACACCAAAAGTCACAACAATATTCAGGTTACTTTCAATCCCAAAGGAGTGGTCACTTACCCCAGGTCAATTGCACTTTAGATCTTACACCAGAGACAATGCTTGTAGCCAATTCTGTAATAAACTAACTTAGGATGATTTATTAACTAAGAAAAAGAAATGAGACATTTACAAGATTAAAGCAGGTAAACATACACATAAATGAGTTACAGTCTTAGGTTACATAAAGTGGTAGAAACTTCCATATTAAACAATCTCCATATATTCTTTAGGGCTAACCCAGGCCAAGCACGGGGGATTCCTTGCTTATCCTAAGAATCTTGCTCTTCAGAGTCCAAGCAACATAAAGATCCAGTTTCTTATTGTTAGAGATTTTTATTCACTTCTTCCCAAAGTTCTAGATGATGGGATGAGTTCACCTGAAGGTCTCCTTTTCATGTGGGGAATTGTTGGGGAGGAATACAGTTAATGAAGGCTTTGATGTTTCACAATGACTGATTTGGTTTCAATAGGCCTTCTTGTGGGCAGGACCTAAATACTGTCTGTTGAAAACCAGAATTTTACCTTAGTTAGTGCTTCTTTCCTGTGTCGTGAATTACATAGAGCAAGTCTACACTTAAAACCTTGCATCAGCACAACTTCATCAATGCAACTGTGCTGCTCTAGCCCTTTAATGGAGACCTGTCCCGTTGGTGTAGTTAATCCACCTCCCCAAGAGACAGTAGCTATGTCGGCGGGAGAAGCTCTCCCACCAGCATCGCACTGTCTACACAGGTAGTTAGGTCTGTATAACTATGTTCCTCAAGGATGTGGATTTTTCACACCCTTAAATGACATAACTATACCGATATAGGTCTTTAGTGTAGACCAGACTGGAATGACAGAGGTTACAATGCAAACACTCAATATAACCTTAGCACATGGGGTACAGTTGTTATAAGTGAGATTACTACACGTAGAATCCTACAAGCATTTCATGAAGTCTAAATACTAAAAGCATTCTTATAAACTTAACATTAGTTTGCATAATGCTATCACAAAGGTGAGCCAGACTGTTTCCCAGCTATGTATTGGTCAGTGTTCAGCTGAGGCTGAGGTGCTTCATCATAGGCTGGCACCTGGTCTGCAAGCGTTGGTGACCACACAGCTCTTTATAAACAAACACATTTGTTTTTGAGGGGGAAAGCATTACATAAAAAACACTAAAAGAACTTTCACATCTGCTAAAATGCTTAGCAGAGGTCATCCCAACTCCAGCTTTGGGCTCTGTTAGGTATCAGTCCTTCAAAACCCACAACTGGGTTTTCCCTGTGGTTACAAGTTCATAACTGTTTTATAGTCATAGCAGAATCAAGACAGGGCAAAACAGCCATTTTTAATACAGCTTGGGCCTTTGATCTTGGCCTTCAGTAACAAGAAATCAGACAAAGACCCTTTCCTCAGAGCCTAACTTTGAAAGGCCGGATTTTTGCTTAACCGGCGGTGGGGAATTTTCATTCACCTCCCCTGTAGATATTCCACGGGAACACCATTTAATACTTTTTGTTCTAAAGTGCATTCTTGTTTGGCACCTAGTTTAATATAGGGCTATATAGAGGTCTCACATCTGTCACATTTCCCTCCTCAAGAGATTTATATACAAACCTGGCCCACATTAATACAATAAACCCCAAAGATAGTTAAGTTAATTCAATAAGGTCTCTTAAGGATATGGCAGGAAATTGCTATATCGGTCACACTCCTATTATTCCTATTCTAGTTATAATTTTGTACTAGCCTAAATAATCCCTACTCATTTGTGTGCTTACACCTTTCAAATATTTGTAGACTTTTGTGATGTACCCTTGAATTTCACTTGGCCATATTATACATATTGACCTTTTCTGTACTTATAAATCAATGCCATCAATCCCTGGTTTTTTTCACTGACATTTTTAATTGGCTTTCATAGAATAGCCACGCTATTTTTTCATGACTTTTCTCTGGACTCTCTCTGAACTATCTATATATGATTTGGATAATTATCTGCAAAAACCTGAATACAACCTCCTAAATGGGGTTCGAATAGAGATATATAGAATTAGACTCTGTCAGGCCTTTACAAGCCCTTATATATAGGTGGACACTAGGAGGGGGGATGTTTCCTTTGGGGCAGTTTCACTTTGCAACACTCCCTGTGCTGTGTTTATAAGATACAACTGAGCCCACAGAAAGATACGATTACCACAGTGATACATGATGTAAGCTTCTGCACCTGAAGATCAAAACCACATTGTTCATTTTTGCCACTATAGCACATTGAAAACGCATATATGCTTTGCAATCTATGTGTCAGTATGACACCGGCTCATTTCTGGCACATTTCACCCTTCCACTCAATACATGCATTTCAGATTATTGATCCCCAGTTTGCATTTTTCTTTGTTCTCATTTTGTTTTTTTCTGCTTATGTTTTTGATCACATAATGTCCATTTGTTTTTTTTTTCTATTTTCAATTCTTACCAATTGACTGTCATCTGCATATTTCACTAATAGGATTGTACATCTGCTTCTAGATTAAGAGGTTATTGAAAATAGCAAAGAAGGTTTAATTTAGCTTCAGTCCTTAAACGTCTCTGAATTCAATATGTTGCTTTTTATCATTATCCTTTGTTTACAGGCCTTCAGCCAGTTTTCAATCCATGTGATTTATCCAAGTTGATTTGAATTAAATTTGAGACACTTTCAAGTGATACAGTACAGAAAATGAATGTTCTTGAAGAATGGGTTGAACTAGAGGCTTTTGACCTAACTATATTTAAAACACCAGTGGAGGCTGACAGATAATCAAGAGCAAAAGTGAATCTACACCATCATGTGTGCTGTGCTGGAGAAAAGGACTTGATGACATTTTGCATTCAGTAGATGAGTGCCCTGAGAACATTTTGTTTATTTCAATGGGAACATCAGAAACAGACTTTTTAAAATAAAGCCTTCATTATGTATCTTCTCCAAGTTATACTTTTTCAGTCAAATCTTTAGTAAACTAGTAACAAATTTTAAATTGTCAGGCAATGCTCTTCTTCCATTTTGTGACATTTTCATCTGTTTTTCATTCTTTTCTCCAGAATCTGCAAACCAGACTGTAATTTGGATGTGACAAGGTACTATTTCTTATATACAAATAAACTGATTTTTAAAAATATGTAATTCTGTCATTTTGTTTCTGTAGAGGAAAAGGTAAATTCCAGTTTGGGTAAATATATTCTGGACTATCTTTATTTCCCCTGCAGATTACGGGATAAATTATTCCTCACTAACTGTATTGAACTATTGTATCATGCAATTCCTTGTAGAAAATATATATTGCATTACCCCCAGAATTAACAGCATTGCAGTGGTGGGTGTATTGATCCATATATATACAGTATCAATGTTTTCATGTGTTATTTTCTGTTTTTATTTCAAATGTTGTTACAAGGATTTCAGAAATACTCAAAATGCACTCCTCTTTCACCTTGCTACTCTTTTGATTCCAATTGCTCTTTGTCTCCTTCCTTGTCTTGTAGCTGGCTACTCTGTTTTTGTTTTGTTTTCATTGCTTGGAAATACATCATGAAAAACAATACGAAAACTTCAGACAGAATGTGTGTCCTGCTCCCTGTCAAAGAGCATAACTACACCTGCCTATTTCTTTGTGTTACGGATGTGGTTACGTGGTTGTTGAAGCTGGAGTTACAGTGATGTCCTTCAGATTAAAGAGAAATCAATAGGTATTCTTGAATGGCTTTTGAGATAGATATACTACATAGAAAACAAGAAGTAAACAGAGCAATAGGGTTATGCTTACAGAATAAAGAATGCTAATACAGAATCTCTGAGTCAAGGACAATAAAATTATTTGCCTTCTCTTTCTGTATTTTGAGGGTTGGGGATGAGGAGGAAAACATCTACTTAAAGTCGTAGACCGAAATTTTGTAAGGCAAGGCATTGCAAATGATACCGATTAAAGAACATAATTAATGCAAATGTCATAAAGTGTTGTCTAGATATATCAATACTGAGAAATGATCTATAAGTAGTCTATGAAAAATGAGACATAGAGTTGTGTTGAATGAACAGGTTCAGGACTGAAATAACAGGTTCAGAACTATTTAGAAAGGCTGGACATGCACAAGTCCATGGGGCCAGATACAGTGCATCTGAGGGTGCTGAGGGAGTTGGCTGAAAAAAGATCCAAGGCTGTATGTGATCTACTGTAGACATTGGCTATTCCATTTGTTTGTGGGTTGGACTAGATGACTTCCTGCGGTCCCTTCCAACCCTAATCTTCTATGATTCTATGATCATGACAATATGGAACTTCTATTTCCCTACAGTTTCTCCAGCAATCACATACTGATTGAATAACAGGAGAGCAGACTGGAACCTGGAGAGTTTTGTTGGGGAGAAGTCTTATGTGACGTTCTGCAAGTACCAGTAAGCCCCTTCTGAGAGCTCCCCTCCAAGAATGAGTGCAGTCACTTGAAAGCAGCACTGCCCACCCTACCATAGACCAGATCCCCTTACCAATACCGGAATAATGGTTTTTCTGAAAGCTCCAGTATAATCAACAAGAACACATCTGTAGTGTCTGTCAGAAGCAGGAGGTTGTCACCCATATTTACGAGGGGTGTTTCAGCACCAGGATATTTTCTACAGCCAAAATGAAAGATGTCAAAAAAAAAAAATCCAATCAATAGCAAAATTACCTATAATCAATTATGTATTGTTCCCATATATGCTAGTCAACTAATTGCCCAGTGTCAACTATTTCAGAGAACCTCTGCTCATTATTTAATATTTGTCACTCTGATTCTTACTTACTTTCAACAGGTCTGAGATCATTTTTTAGCATCGTATGGTGATTTTGTCTTTTTATAACTATCTTCTGGGTCAGGTTCTTATTAGGACTAGGCAGAAAACAAGAATTCTGTTTTGTGAAGAATTTTGAGTTTTTGGCATTTGGTTTTGTTCTGCAACAGGATAAAACCAGGACATATAAAAAATGCTGTGAGAAAACAGAGAGGAAGCCTGGACTAGCCAGTAGCCCCGGGGTGAGGATGTTCACATGTCATGTGGGAGACCCACGTTCAAGTTCCTATTTTGTCTCATTCAGAGTGGGAACTGTGCTCTAACCACCGAGCCATAAATTCAGTTCCACTCTCTCTGGCCAAGTGAATATTTAATTTTTTATATCAAGTGGAACAGCTCCAGGAGAAGTGATTGAGAATATCAATAACCTGGTGAATCACACAGAGTTATGGGCTATTGTGCAGTCTCTCTCTCTCTCTCTCTCTCTCTCTCTCTCTCATATTTTGACCAGAAATTCTACCCTGGAACTGAGAAAGCTTCCAACAACAGTTTAGTCGAACCTCATGCATTTCTGCAAAAAGTTTCAGTTTTGATGAAAACCTGTTTTGTCAAAAAATTCCCAGCTGGCTTGAGTTCTTATTCATTGTTTTCATATTCTTGATAAAGAGATCCAGCAAGCCCTTGATCTTATTCTTGGAGGAATGGATGAACACAACAATCCAACTGATACCGAAACTCTTCTGCAGCTATTGTTGTCAGTGAGACCAGTCATAGAGATGCAATATAAGACCCATGGTATTTAAGTGTCATATTTGTTTTAGATCAGTGTTTCCCAAATGCTGGGTTGTGATCAACCAAGGCGCTGTGGGAAGGTTGTATATGGATTAAGGGTCTGATGCATAGAGGAGGCCAGGTGTGTGTGTGTGTGTGGGGGGAGGATTGGAGAATGACCCTGGCCTGCACTCATCCCACAGTGGTGGCTTCTGACCTGCAGGGCTGGGCCCAGCTCACTGTTCTGTGCATGGAGTCACAGCACCACTCAGGTTTGGTCTGCTTATCCTCCAGCATGATGGAGGGATGACTGAGCCAAACCTGACTGGTGCCATGACCGCATGTGCCAGGTTGCAATGCCCAGAATGGGGAGCTTGGCCTCGCCCCATAAGACAGAAGCCACTGCTGTGGGGTGAGTGCAGAGCGGGCTTGTTCTCCAACCCCATCCCTTGGGCCTCCCCTCCTCACCAGGCTGGGATTAGGGTTGTGGTACTGCAGCAGTGGGTGCAGCAGTGGGTCCTGCTCTTGCAGGGCAAAAAGGAAAGACATTGGTCTATGATTTTGGGGCCTCCTCCTTAAATTTGGACCATGGGTGGGTCACAAAATGCAGTTGGTGGGTCACCATCTTAAAACATTTGGGAACCACTGTATTAGGTATTTTTTATATGTCCCAGAGTTTTGCTGAATTGACAAAGACACTTGTAAATAGATGAACAATCTATTTGTATAGACTGGAGTCTATTTGTATAGACTGGAGGTTTATAATTCCCCCCCTGAATAATTTGATTTACTATTCTCCATTTGGTAAAACAAGAAGTAAAAGGGTAAAGAGATCAAACTTACCACATGCCTTTCTTATGCTTAAAAACATATGAATATTTTGGCACTGGGAGTTGAGATTTCTAAATGCTAAGCACTAAAGCAAAATGGATTAGCCTTCAGTAATAAGAGCTTCAAGTTGCCAGGGCTAGGAGGTTAACAGAAAGCAGTGTGTCATATTTGCTGGTTTCCCTTTTTACTATCTTGCCCAGAACACCTGGTTAAAGTGTTAGTCATAAATTATAATTCAATAAACATCTTTTGAGGTTCAAGCATAATTCTTTTGAAGTGTTTGCAAGAAACCTGCTAAAATTATGGGTCTGATGAAGTATTCTGTGTTGATCAATATTATCATTGATATTCTGCATACAAAGGAGTATAAGGTAGAAAGCACCTGCATTTTTGATACCTTTAGGGCATTCAGAGACCTAGAGATATTCTACCTTTTTCTTGGTGTGACATTTAGGAAACATCCACAAATGTTTTTGAAATGGTTTCTTTTAACTAGATTTATAATATGAATTTGCCAGGACCACAGAAACTTTCTTAGACTATAAATCTAAGAATTATTTAAGGTTTATTTCCAGTACTTACTGGGCTCTGCTGGTTTGTCACTGAATTTCAGGTAGAAAAACTGATACACAACATCCTTCCCAGCTAGTCAGAGTTATATATTGGTTTATATTTTCAGTGAATAGCTGTTACTTTATCAATTAGGCACATGCATCATTAGCTGACAATGTGCAGCAAATTCTAAATTTAAAACGAAGACTTGGCAAGAAAACCAAAGTAGACATGTAACTTTTCACTGCAAAATAACGTGTCATGTCCATGGTTATCCTGCATCATTAAGGGACAAATTGTGACATTTTGTCACTGGCCCAAATTAGGGGCTGTATAGAGTAGCACTGCCTCATGAGAAAATCCATGAGAGATTGTGCCTCTGAATGTCTCCTACTGAAGACAGTGGGTCTGTGAATGCAGACTAAGTAAATGGGTGGAATGGATGCCATATGTATGTGGGTATATGCTGAATGAGTTGTTTTTGTCTGGGGGAGGTTGTGTGTGGAATGGGTATGTGGAAGTGGAATGAAAATGGGTGTAGAATGAGTGAGTGTGGAATTAAATAGTTAGGCATGATGTAATAACTGCATGGAGTGTCCACAAGTGGGATACCCAGCTATGCAAATCAATGCATATTTATGTAAATGTATGCAAATAGTTTATTTATGTAAATTAGAATCTGCTGAGTTTGGGTTATAATATTGGCAGGTATGTAAGAAAATGTTCGCATTATTAAGCCATACCTATGCGCTTTTTGTTTGTATTTGCTACTTGACTTGTAGAACTTCAGAAGTGTTTGTGTGTGTGTGTTTGTAAAATACAGAATATTATTATATGGTTTAGTGTTAAGTTTTTTATCAGCATGGTTTTGAAATGGTTGCATTCCTCACAAAGGGCAAATTTCCCTTTCAAAAATGGAATAAAGTTGCCATGTGTAGTCCTGCAGGGATATAAGATATTGACCTTTATTAAAGCTGTGACATTTTAATGTATAGAAAAGCAGTTACAGACACATCCTACACCTTGGGCTAGGGTCATTTGGGGAGAAAATTCCACACTGAGGAGAAAAGAAACATTTTTTTTTATTGCAGTCTGTGTGAAGTCTGCTGAGGAATTTGGAATGATACAATAAGTTCCACAGAGATGTTTTAGTGATGAAGTGAAACGTGATAATTACAGACGAGCAACTACCTCTGATAAATTGCACAGGTATACGATATCACATGCCTGATTCAGTTTTTCCTCCAATATTTCACATGGATACCATCTCTGTATATATGGGGGCGAACTCTTGGATGCAGTGAGTTTCCACTTGGCACAGGAAAAGCTTGGTGTCAGGAGCAGGTTGCGTCTCCCTGTTTCTCTATCCTGACACAAATTAGGGTGGCAGCTGGCAATGGGAAATCATCTATCAGTGGAGGATAGTCAGAACACAGTGCATCTCCGCCAAGCCTCCTCCTCACTCTCTCCTGCTCTTGTACCAGGAGCTGTGGGAAGAGTGGCACAGAAGCTGTCTATTCTGGCCTGCTTGGATCCGCCCCCCCCATTCCAGGAGAATCTACAACAGAGAGGATAACTTCAGAATCCTTCCTTCACACTGTCAGAGTGGGACAAAGGAAGTGGAGCAGGGTAACATTTCTGACTCATGGTATCTATCTATCTGTGAATCCCAGAAAGACATCGTTGAACATTTGGTAAGAGTGAAGTGAATAACTCACAGTTCATGGCTTGCCATGTCTTATTGTTTAAACCCACCTCTTTTAGTATAAAATTTTTTAGCTGACTAGTTAGTATTGAGATTTCTATTACTTGCTGCCCTTTCACTTTTCTTTTCTTTTTTGTTTCTTGTTCATTAAAAAAGTTAATCCATTTTACTTTGATTTCTTTTTCATTCTGCTCTTCCCTGAAATGAATTTCAGGCTATTTTTTCCAAGCTGGGTTATAATCCTTTCTCAATGTTCAGCTGCTATTCATATATTCTTTTGAAAATTAAATTTATTCTTGATGATGGATTCCTTATACCTGCTACACATTCCTCAGAAAGCTTTGCATTATGGAGTCATCTTCTAGCCTTGATTCCATCTGTACGTGGTCAGCTCTTAGTGTTCTTCTTTATTCCAGTCTGTCTTGAAGCAGTTACTTGGAAATTCTGCAACTAATCAAATCTTTTTGTGACATACATCATCTAGTGTACTTTAAATATATGTGCCAAGCTGCTTCTTGTTTTACATACATTGGAAGGTTTTATAAAATGAATTTAATATTAGTCACAAAGGGTGCTGAACTGAGAATCCTGGAATGAAATAATAGAATCATAGTATATTAGAGCTGGAAGCTAGTCCAACCCCTTGCTCAAAGCAGGTCCAACCACGACTAAATCATCCCAGGCAGGGCTTTGTCATGCCGGGTCTTAAAAACCTCTAAGGATGGAGATTCCACCACCTCCCTAGGTAACCTATTCTAGTGCTTTACCATCCTCCTAGTGAAAAAGCTTTTCCTAATATCCAACCTAGACCTCTCCCACTGCAACTTGAGACCATTGCTCCTTGTTCTGTCATCTGCCACCACCGAGAATGGCCTAACTCTATCCTCCCTGGAACCTCCTTCAAATAGTTGAAGGCTGCTATCAAATCCCCACTCCCTTGTCTTTTACGCAGACTAAACAAGCCCAGTTCCCTCAACCTCTCCTCATAATCATTTGCCTCAGCACCCTAATAATTTTTGTTGCCCTCTGCTGGACTCTCTCCAATCTGTCGACATCCTTCCCGTAGTGGAGACTCAAAATTGTACATAATACTTCAAATGTGGTCTCACCAGTGATGAATAGATCTGCTGGCAATAGTCCTACTAATGCAGCTCAGTATGCCGTTAGCCTTCTTGGCAACAAGGGAACACTGTTGACTCATATCCAGCTTTTTGGCCACTGTAACCCCGCAGTCCTTTTCCGCAGAACTGTTGCTTAGCCAGTTGGTCCCTATCTGTAGCAGTGCATGGGATTCTTCTGTCCTAAGTGCAGGACTCTGCACTTGTCCTTGATGAAACTCATCAGATTTCTTTTGTCCCAATCCTCCAATATTTCTAGGTAACTCTGTGTCCTATTCCTACCCACCGGTGTATTTACCACTCCCCCCAGGTTAGTGTCATCTGCAAACTTGCTGAGGGTGCAATCCACCCCATCTTCCAGATCATCACAAATCCTGGCCTCACTGATGTCAAAGGGTTTTTGCCATTATTAGGATTTTGCCAATGGAGAACAAGGAACCCAATCCAAGACCCACCCAATAAAAAAGACTCCCATGAACTTCTGTGGGCATTGTATCAGGTTCAAACTCAATAGGAATTCAAGTTTCCATATACAGGACACAAATATACCTAAATCCTATCCTGGAAGTATCACATTTAGGGTGAGGAAGCAGTTCAGTTTTTAAATCCATTCAGTCCTTGCCTTCAGTCCAGTTGAATAATGTGAATAATATGAATGAAGTTATTCAATGGGATTACTTAGCTGCTTAAAAATGAAGTATGTGCTTAAATGCTTCCTAGATCAGGACCTAGACATTAATAAGGGCCACAAATTCATCATTTATGGTGAATTTTGTGTGTAGAAACCTGTCCATTGAGAATTGGACTGAGACCATCAATTAATTTAGCACAGGTTACCAAGCAGCCATCAGGTGAATACTTCTGGTCATTAATAGCTTGGTCTGGATTGGAAACATCTTCAAAGCTGAGAGGCTTTTTACTCCAATGCCAATTCCATGAGGAATTCAGTCTCTTTAAAGAATAACAGTTACTTACTTCTGTTTTATGTTATAAAACATTTAATTTCTGTTGTTTAAATGAGTTTCAAAGTGTGCTCTGCTAGTTTAGTGAATATCATGAGTAGGCATGGTCAAAAACTTTCAATAGAACATTTTATTAAGCAAAAAATGGCTTTTTTACAAACAGAAAATTTGTGCTTCCATGGAAAGTTTTCATTTTTTCAGTTTTCTTCCTTTTTTACCTTTCTCCTCCTCTGTCTTGTGCCCCCCTTTAAACAGTGTGGAAAAAGAAGGAAAAAAGGGAGAGAAAGGGGATAAAAAACCAAAAATGAACATCTCCCCCAATTTTGATTTTCAATTTTCTGTTTTCGATGTTTTGATTGAAAAACCAAAACATTGCTGTGGAAAATTTAAAACAAACAAGCAAACAAATCCATTATTTTGGTGGAAAAAAGGACCATTTTTCAGCCAGCTCTGATCATGAACTTTATTTGCATAGTTCCAAATATCTTTATGCAGAGAATTTTGTTTTGTTTTTATGGCAGGGTATGGCATTTCCCATTACAATTAAAATGTAGAAGTGTTGTGATCCCTTTTTTAACTTAACGAAAAACCCAGATTTCTTTGGCTTTTCATTATTGCAGGGCTACTAATTATACTGTGTTTTAAGGGTAACATCAACACCCCTTCTTCTTTACGCTGTGTAAAACAGCTGGAGTGGCATGAAGGGATCCTAAAGGTCCCTGTTCCAGATATGGGAGAATTCCCCTGGTGAATGAACTACAGACATCAGCTGTGAGACTGCTTCTGAAGATGCTTTCCAAGCCTCAGTCCTAGGAAGTATGTGGGGGATAGGGTGGGGGTGGGATGATAGCAGGCAATGCTGTGATCTACCAAAGCCATAGGAGGTTGCCATAACCTATAGAGGCCCCCAGGAGCTGTCTTAAATATGCAGCATGCCCTGGGCAGCCCATGATCAGAAGGATGCAGAGGTGACTTAGATCCATCTTAGCCCTCATTCACACGTGGTGAGTTCTGTGTTGCCCTGAGGGTACATCTACGCTGGAATAAAAGACCTGTGGCACTGCAGAGTCTGGCCTTGGCTGGCTGACTCAGGCTCACGGGGCTTGGGCTGCGGAACTAAATATTATTAATTTGGGCTTGGGCAGGAGTCCAGGCTTCATGACTTTCCCACCTGCTGGGGTCCCAGAACTCGGCCTCTAGCCTGAGCCTAAATGTCTACACAGCAATTTTACAGCCCTGCAGCCTGTGCCAGGCAAGCCGGAGTCAGCTGACAGGGGCCAGCCATGGATGTTTAATTTCTGTGTAAACGTACCCTTAGAGTCCTATTTTATATACTATATTTTATTTCCTGCCATGGTTCGTCCTCCTATACACACCAGTTTGAAACTCCCCCTGCTCCCCTGTATCTGAAGGAAAATGTTTCCTTGAGGGAAGAGGAGGAAAGAAAGTTTAAGAAGACAGCAGCACATTGTCAGCCAGAAAAAAAATAGAAAGAAATGGTACTCCTCCAGAGGTCAGGGCCTTCTAAATTGATCTGCAAGGAGGACCTCGCCAGCCTGTAGAACTTAGTAATGTTTTTAGCCTAATTTGAATGTTTCATATATTTGCTGTACATTTATCTCCTGTTTCAGCATCCTAAAGCACCCCATCTACTTTGTGTGTTTACTTGTGGCTTGGAACTTGCTGTCCATATCTGTGACATATTACCAACATCAGGGTGCAATGCAAGACTCACCTCTCCACCTAGATCAATAATACTAATAGCATCTTTTAAAGCTTAGCTCTTTTATGGTACCGTGGAAAGGGAGAGAGTTCCAAAAGACCAAGCAAGGCAGAGGCTATTTGTTCGACTGATGTAATGTTGCAAGTCACCTGGACAGCATAGAGATAAGTGGATTGATAAGCATATAGATTGATTAGATTCAACTTTACTTGCGTTTGTATTTTTGGTTTTTTTGGTTCTCACTGGACTGGTCACCTTGTTCACTGCATCATTTTGTCCGTAATATAATATATTCTACTTCAGCCTTTGCACTGTCCTGTTTCATTTCCTTTGTGATGCTAAAAGCTTTATTGGGGTGACTGCAGAATGCACTTTTTTGTATTGCTTCCATATTTGTTTAAATAACTGATATTTTCCTAAAGTAGTTCAGGTTTTTCAGGAAAACAATCAATTTCAGAAATTCTTTTTTATATTTTTTCTTATTTTTCTTTTTTTGTTGAGTCTTTCATTGCCTTTGTAGCATTTTATTTAGCTAAATAAAGTTCAGGACATTTGCCAGATAGTATACATTAGCTTTTATTGGACTTGTTATACCTGACAGTAGTTTCTCTGATGTTATGTAGGGAATTAATGTTTATTGTTTAAAAGGGCTTTTAAAAGGTCTTTGATACCTCATAGGAATTTTTTTTAAAAGAGCTTATATTTTCTGTTTTTCATTTCTGGGCCATCCTCAAGATTTTCTTCAAAGATTGTGAGCAGATTAGTGACAATATTGAAAAGTCTTCTTTCCTTCTCTGGAGACTTTTAAATAGAACTGGAAGGGAAACAATTTTCCTCTTTTATGAAAATTTTCAAGATGTCAAAAATCAGAGATCATGACCCCCCGTGTGTCCATTAACCGAGTAGTTCATTCATATGGGATATAGGAAATCCAGTTCAAGTCTCTGCTCTGTCTTATTCAGAGCAGGAGCTTGAAACTGGGTCTCCTACATCCCAGGTAAGTGCCTGGACTATGGGCTATTCTAGGCCTCAGTTTTATTTTCTCTCTGGCTTTGCCCAGAAATTCCTTCCTGGGCTTGAGAAACCATCTATTTTGGTTTGGACAAATCTCCATTTTCTAGTGAAAATATTTTGTTGACAAATTCCTGATCAGCTCTACTCTTAAATGCTGCCAAAACTCTGATCTTTTCTACACTGAAGAGGGAAGAAAAAAAAAAGACAGCTTTGGTGACCGTCCCAGAAGCATCATTTTTTCTGATCATTCAGAATGATCTCATCTGCGAGCACAGTATATTTCTGAGATGGGAAAATAAATGCTGGCAGTTCCCATGCAGTTTTGAGGAGCTCAGAAACAAGTGGACGCAGAGCTACCTTTAATTGCTTCAGCTTTTTTTTTTTCACATTGTGAGAAAATGCTGTTGTATAGTGTGAACTGTTCTGAAAACTGTGCAAAAGACGAATGGTGAAATTTTGCAATTTCCCCTGTTTATTGGCAAACTTTGGTTCCACACTCACATTGAACAGGAAGGGGTGACAAGATGGGATCCTGCAAACTCTTAGGTCTCAGTGCTGCTATTTAAGAGCAGTCCAGCTCCCTAGTGTGCAGTGGGGCAAGGCCATGGCTTGTCCTCATCATGCTCCCTCCTCCGTCCATTAGTGGTATGCAGACACAAAGCAGGTATGAGATGGTGCCGTGGAAGATGAACTATTATAAGGGCTGCAGGGTAACATCTCTAACATAGACTTTTTCTCACAATAAAATGCAATTGTAGACTGCATCCATTTGACTTCATTAATATGAATACCGGAAGAGAAAGGGCCAGATTTTCAGGTGCACTAAGCCAGTAATCACACACATCTAAAGAAGTGGGAAAAGTTAGCTTTCTTCATCTTTCTCCAAGCCTGTGGGCAACAGAGGGCTGACTTAATCCTCTATGTTAAGCCCTGAAGCTGCCATAACTGACATCAGCTGGAACATCCATTGGGACTGTTCAATTGGACCAGCATATTTAGGGTGTAGGACACTGCATACATGTCCCCTTTGATCTCCTTATGCGCTGGCATGCCCCCAGAATGCCTCCTAGGATAGCTGGAATCAGCTACATTGGTTTTACACTACTTAGGGATTCCCCTCTGCAAAGGAAATCCCCAGCCAGTTGGGTGACTTCCCAGATGCTTTGCAAAACCTCCAAACAGGCTGCTGGGTATCAGCAGTTTTACCAGCCACAAGCAATCACAAATTGTGAGTCAGCTTTCAAAAAATCAAAAAATTGGCTTAAAAAGTAGTGAAGCTGGCTGGATTAAGGGATCATTTATAATATTATTTAACATCAATATGTCAAAATAATAATAATTCATATGAGATATGCCGTGTCAGGTATCGTTAGAAAGGCTATAATTGGCTAAGTAAGATGATAGTGGTTATGTTCATGTATTATATGTGTGTTAGAAGTTATGGATATGTTTGATGTTTCTGTATTTCAACTTGTGCTGTATTTTTGGGTGACACCCCAGACAGGATGGCTGCAGCACTAGTCTGCTTAATGGCCCTTTAAGGAAATTCACAGGTACAATGGGCTGAGGGGGAGAAGCCAGGGATATACCTGATGAGTCACCAGGACTTACTCATGTGACCCTGGACTCCATTTTATTCCTGTAAATTTCCACAAGCAGCATGGCAAAGGCCAAGGGACATGAAAGGCAGCTGCGCCACATCCATTTTATCTTCAGTCTTTCTTCAGTCTTCAGCTACTTCTGGATCAACTCATCTACAACTGAAAGGACTGAGACCCATCCAAGTACTGGATGTACACTGGAGGGACTATACAAGCTTGCAAACTCCACAATTCTACTAGAAACCTGATATATATGAACTTTCAAATCATTTGTATGTATGTGATTGCTTTAATCATTTAACAATTCTCTTCTAGTTTGTTTCTTTCCTTTTATAATAAACTTTTAGTTTTAGTTACTAAAGGATTGGCTGGCAGCATGGTATTTTGGGTAAGATTCAAACTTATATTGATCTGGTAATGTGGCCGACCCTTTGGGATCAGGAGAACCTTTTTCGTAAACAGCATAGAGTTTTAAATATCTTATCTTTTTACTGGACCTCGTGGCTGATTGGGAGCCAGAGACTGAAATGCAGTAAAGAGGGCTGTGTATATTTTTATTTTAGCTTCTTGATAACCAGTGTGGGGAATCAGAAGCACTGTTTGTGACTGGTTGGGAAGTCTGACTTCAGTGTCACCCCCCCAGTGTTGGGAGAATCTGCTCTTCTTTTGCAGCCTGCCCTGAACTTGGCATTTTCAGTTGGCTACGCTAGGCATGGACGGGTCACAAAAGTCATGGGATTTTAAACAATAATAGTAAACTTTAGGTTCTTTTTATTTGCCTTCTGGTTTTTGAGCCTTTGGGGCGGTAATGTTTCCAAACTTTTCTCCTTGACCGTGAAGGCTGGAAACATGTTTTTTACTTTAGATGAAAGCTGAGATTCTTATGGAATCATATGACTCTGGGACGTGGGGATGGAAGAAAAACACCAAATATCACAAGATTTGCAAGAAAGTCATGAGAATTGGTAACTCTGGATTAAGCTAATTGCATCTGGCCATAGTGCACATGGAAGTTTATATAAAAGCTGGGAGGGTTTGATCACAATTAGTGGATATGATGTTGAATACGGTTAGTCCCAGTCTATGCTAACCCCAAAGCTATTTAGCATGATGTCAGCAAATTGGATTCTTCACAACTGGGTTAAAACCTGGTAAAATTTTGTGGTATATACAAGAATTCAGCATGTGCTAAAAACTTGAATATAAAAGCCATGGGCTTTATTCTGAAAAGTAGTCACAGAACAGAAAGTCTTAGTTTGGTCATAGTCTAGACATGACTCTCATATGGATAAATTACACATTACTGATAGAACAAAAATATTCTTTAAATTAAAACTCAAAGATCAGAATGCTGCCCTGGTTCTAAAATGAAGGTCAGCATCGCCAGACCATTAAATGAGCATTTGGTATCATCAAAAATTTAATCAATCTCTTAACATCTCACTGAACCTACTGAGTTGCACTGTGATGTAATATTAGTAGTAAAGTTTTTCTGGCTTTTTGCCTTTGATTTCCACAAGGTTTCTCTATAGCTCTGGGACTGCTATAACAATAATAGGGTGATATAAAACAATGAAGTTACGAAAAGTGATTTTCATAGCAGTAGAGATGTGTCAAATCTGCAGAGATCGGCCAAAAAGCCCAGGATTTGGCTTTGTAAGAGTTCTATTTTATCTGTGTCATCAAAGTCACAGAGAATTCAAATTATAAGGTGTGACTCTGCAGTTACTTCAGTGGTGGTACAGTAGCAACAACATTGTGGTTGTCTAAGCATTTCCCTTTTATATCCATTGGAGTTCCTCTTCAGTTATGGCTCAGTACAGCAAGCACTCCATTCTTGATCCAGCAAAGCACTTCAGCACATACTTAACTTTCAGCATGTGTAGTTCCATTGAAGCGTATGTACATCTTCCATAATCAAGCCCTCAGTGGACACTTTATCTTGTTCAGCACTACAGTGAGGCAGGTCTTCATAGGAGTCTTGATCTGGCAGCATTTTAAACCCACTTTGCACAGGTCTAAATGAGTAGATATATACAAGGCCCGGGAGAATCAAACCCTGAGTGTATATCTTCTAAGTTTAAACTGCATAGCTCTCAAGGTTTACAAAAGAAGGCTTCCTGTGGATCCTATCAGATGCATGGGATAGGGCATTCCTGTGATGTCTACATTTATTCATAAAAAACTGGGAAATTCCATTAAAGAATTATTTTAAGAACACCAAGGCTGCATGATGAACACTATCATTTGAACACTATCTTCCCTTGGTGATCAAGGATCACAAAAATGAAATTTTTGAGAAATTGAAGTTTCCATTAGGTTTGATTTGAATAAGAATTTAAAAGTTTGGTATGTTTTTCTTACTTTACTTGTTGTATTTTAAGGCTTGGAATTAGTTGGGATTTCAGACACATCTTTCTTAGTTTGATCAAAGTATGCTTACCAAAAAGTAGTTTTGGTGTAGGTTTGAGTTGGCTTCTATTTCAAACCTAATTGAGTTTTCTATCCCTACAGATACGTCCACAAGTACTAACAGTGAAAGTTCATGAGGGCAAGACACATTACATAGGTTGTTGAAGCTGTTTTCCAGATTAATCTTGCTTCAATCTGGCTAAAAGCCAAAGAGAAATTTATCAAATAGATTAAATGCTAAAGCTAATGGTAATATTTCAGACTGCAGCCAAAAATGGGAAATAAAGGTACCTAGTAAATTGGAAAGATCATCTATAAATGATGACTTCTTCAAAATGTAGTGTGCCTTCAGGCACCCTTTAATACAGCTATAATTAAGACATGTAGAGGAAAATATAGATTCACCATTTCAGTAATAATTGGATTAAGACTCAGTTGGCATGTTGAATATGTAATATTGGTCAGTGTCAAGGAATAAGCAGTGGAACAGACCTTAAAACTGATGATAGATGAACCCCAAAAGGTTGTGAGGTCAGATAAGCTTCCCAAAGTTTGGAATCTTTTCCAAATCTTTTCAGGTTCTTCTTCTTGTTTTTCATCTTTCTCCATTTCTCCCCTCAGACAAATTAGATACTTCTTCTTTCCCTGATCTTGTGCTGCACTCCTTCTCTCACTTCTCCCTAACCCTGCTAACTTGCTGTATGAACCTGCTTCTGCATTTTCCTCCAAGACAAATTAGTTCTCAAATCTTGACCTAGCAAATCTTATTCTTCATCACCTTAGCTTCTTTTCATTCTCCACTGTCCTCTCTTGCTTCTTTCTTCTTAATGAGATCCAGGCTTATTCTGGACTCTGGCTTCCACTGTCAGCCTCCTGTATCTTGTTGATGTTCTGATTTCTTCTTGGGATATCAGCAGGGCTGAGATAGCTGATGTTTTCAAATCTTGCACAATCCAGAGCTTGCTTGACTCAAGGAGCCCCATAACATGATTAGTGCCTCTCACATTAGGAAAGCCAGAGAGGATGCATAATCTGAAGATAGCACGCAGCACAACAAAGCCTGTCAGATCTGAAAGCCAGAAACATCCATTAAGACACTTTCTAAACTAAGAAAATGACCTGTTGATGACAATGATCATCAGCAGGGGGTTCCCCAGGGCCTGGGTCAACTACTATTGAAAATGATTAAGCTGCAGTGTAGACTGGATTGAACCATTTTTAACACCATTACAGAAAACCTGTTAGAGATCTGGTGGAACATTGTGTCTATCACACTTTGTGTAACAATGTTGAAAATGGTTTTTGTTCATCTCCACCAGCAGCAAACCATTTTCAGCATTAGTTCAAGTGTTGAAGGGGGAACCTATTGCTGAAAACAGAAATGGGTCATTTTCCTAAATCATCCAGACAATTGAGCTTGGATTAGAAAGTTTTTTGATTTAACTGTTTTGAACCAAAAATCTCAAAATATTTATAAACTAGGTTCATTAGCTAATTTTCCACCATGTTAATAATTTCATTTATGTAATTTATTATACGTCTAAAGCAGCAAAGTATAATGTCTTTATATACAATTCTACCTGCTTTGTTTTACTACACAAATGTTTAAGTTTGGTTTAGTGTTTGGGCTTATGGACTTATGGATGGACTTGTATGGACTTATATTTTTGCATTCATATTTTAAATAATATAGATAAGAGTATCAGAAGTACAGATTTTTCTGCTCTTTCCTCATGCTTAGGTCTACCTTTCTGATTGGCTCTGATGTAAATAATATGATCCAGATTTTTTATGGTCCTTTACAGTTAACTCAAAAATTGCCAGCAATATAGATACATTTTAAATCTTTGTTGAAAGGATTTATCTTGTATCTCATTTGTATGTCTATCATGAAGTGTCATGAGAGGTTTCAGATATGTATCTGTTTGTCTCTATATTGCTGCTAAAAAATGCCCCGCACTTAAAGACCTATTTCGCCCTGATAAGAGGGGCTGATTTTCAATACCATAAAAACGATAAACACTCTGCATAAATGTATCTCTCAGAGGCTACATTTTATTATTACATTCTGCATATTATACATCAACGAGAATGCTGCAGTTAAAAGCTCCTTTGCTCTTTACTAGTCACATGGTGCTATGTCATTTATATTACGTTATGAATTTCGTTGGCTATCATGTGATACAAGGCACAGAACAGTATGTTAATAGCAGAATAAAATGCAGCCTTCCAATTTAAAGAACATTCTTCTTTGGATCAGAGATTTGCTGTTAATTCAGTGAGCTAGTATGTGATTTACAATTCTGGCAGTAAGTTTTGGATCCAAGTATGAGGGAAAAACACAGGTAATTTGGACATTTTACAAATGCAAACACTTCACTGTGTGAATAGTATGTAAACAAACTAAGAGGAGAACTGTCTGTTTTTCAAAAAGGGAAGGTTTGTACTAAATGATGATAAAGAAGAGGCTTTGATTTAATGTGTAAGAGAGAAAGATGGAGGGCTAGAACTCAGCTGATGTAAAGTGTCATAGGGCTAGTCTACACTAGAATCACTAGATTAGCACAGTTGCACTGATGCAGCTGTACTGCTGTAGCACATCTGGTGAAGACGCTCTATGCCGATGGGATAATATATGGCACAATAAATCCACCTCCACAAGAGGTGGTAGCTATGTTGGGGGAGAAGCTCTCCCGCTGACTTAGTGCTCTCCAAACTGGTGCTTCGGGGGGTGGATTATTCACAGCCCCGAGCGATGTAAGTTATACTGAAATAAGGGGAAGTGTAGATCTGGCCATAATTCCATTGGTTTCACTTGCACTCTGACAATTTAAACAAATTGAGCATCTCAGAGCACTTGTAATTTCATTCTTAGACTGCACTTTGCCATTGCCCAGTGTTGGGCTCAAAATCCTGCGTGGCATAGATCCCAGAAGAGACAGGTAGGCTACATGGGCTTGATAACCACAGAGGCAGATATGGTTCATGGAGGGGAAAAAGCAATCCTCCTGGCAGCCTTGTACAGTTTACATGGCAGCCCAGCTCTTCCTCTCTTGCAATGGTGGAGTCAGGGAGTCCATGAAGGCCAACTGACATATAGGGCAGCTAAGCACTGATGAATGCTCTCAGGTGAGACCCATATTCTCAGCTGGCATGCATTGACATAGCTCCTGTGAGTCCAATGGATCTATGCTGATTTACACCAGCTAAGGGTCTAGTCTGTAAGATGCAGCTACCTCCCTGATCTGCCATGCCAAACATGCTGGTTGACAGCTAGTCAGGAAGAGACTAAATGGATCTGAACACCTGAAGAGTGCACTCTTGTCTGACAGCTCCAATCAGAACTCTGTGAAGCAGATAAGACAGAGAGGAACGGCAGGCATAAGATCCACAGCCATTAAGTGTGGGAAGGGCAACTGGAGGGAGACAGATCTCTTGGCTAGATGTATGCGTCTCCACTGCATACCAACAACATTTGTGGGGAGATGTTTCTTAGATGTGAGGGAAGTTCATGGGGCGAGATGCATGGTAAAAATACTTCTATAGAATATTAGCTACATGAAGAGATGGACTATTAAGGCTTTTTTGGAAGCTGTCAGATTTTGCTTTCCATAGTATATTGAATGCTCTCTTAGACATATCAAGGCCTGGATCCACAAAGATCCTGGGCATCACTGCAATCTACAAAACTCCCACTTGGCTGCAACCTAATCCTGGAAGTGCCTGAACTCACTCAGCTCATAACTTTCTGCTGTAAAAGTTCCCTAGGCACCTGTTTCTGCCTCTGGGCATGCACACTGCTGCTCCCTCTTGGCATCTGGATATCTATCTCCTGCCTAAGCCCAGAGCAATCCAAGAACCAGGGGAAGATAAGGACCCTGTGCAGAGTGCTGAGAGCCCGCAACCTGGTCACTGTAAATCCAATTAGTTCCCCCAGAGACAGCCCAATTGAGGAAAGATGTGGGTAGTTACTAGATCAGCCTGAGCTGGGAAGAGCTAAGGAGATATTTAGCCCATTAGCTGCAAGAGTAGAAAAGGAGCAAAGGAAGGCAGTGTAGAGGGGAGAGTGAAAGGTGAGGACAGGAAATGCCAGGAGGGCCATGGTGAAAGGCGATCTCAATGGGGAGGTATCTCTTCAATTTCTGGCAAAATGGGATGTTGGATGTATGACTCTGTAAGTAGAGTTGCTGCATGGGACTGTAGGAGGGTGGTGGTTAATATAACACAAAGTATACAGTGGTGGTTACAAATCAGAGGTGTCACAGCCATTTGCGCAGGAAGACAGGAGTGGAGGGCCGTGGCCTGTCACACTCTCTTCTGCCTAACTTGTGTGTGGGGCCTGATCCAGTAGGCATGCTCAAAGGCCCCCTCCCTCCACACAAAACAGTGAGGAGGAGCTCCCATGTAACATTTAGCCCACAGGTTAGAGCACTCACCCGGGATGTGGGCAATCCTTTTTCAAATCGCTTCTCATCATGAAGAAGGACTCTTGAACTGGTGGTCTCCCACATCCTAGGTGAGTGCACTAAACACTAGGCTATAAGGCAGCTCTATGGGTCGCTGTTGAGACAGCATGTGAAGGTAGGCAGCCTCTGAGTGCGCCTACTAGAACAGGCTCTGTATGCGAGTTAGGTGGAGGAGCACCTATCTTCCCCTGGTTTGTGGCTCACTAACAGAGAGGGTCACCTCCCTGCAGCCTGGCCATAGGTGTCTATCTCCATGAGAGGCTTAGCACGCACCTCTCTCATCAGCATCTCCTCCTGACTGGCTTAGGTCACTTCCGTCATTGTGTGTGAGCTTTGTGGATCATTTTTAGGGTATCTATCTCCCCCTGTGCATTACACTGGGAGCCTATGGTTCTAATTTGGCAGTGTGGATTGCAGTGTTGGTCCTGTGATTTTCCAGGTGTATAAGTCCCTCTTTGGCTCTGGGTCTGAGTAAATGGTAGAGATTAATTGGTTCACAGATTGAACAAAAAAGTTTGCATTGTGAACACGAGTCTTTGAATCAGCTATCCAGGTGGACAGACTGTAAAGTTATACATTTTAGTTCTCTTTCTCCTACACTCCTTGTGCACGCCTGATGATTTCCATACACATATTGGGTGTGCAGGGAATGGGATCAGGCCTGAGATGATTATACATAGTTTGGATTTTTCTATTGCTTTTTGTGCCTTGTGCACTGATTGCGGGTTTAACTTCACCTAGAAGAGGCATTCTGCTGCTGCATTGATTTGCTATGCATTTCACTGGAGCTCTAGGCTGGATTTTGTTTTGTCTTTCTTATTTGAATATAGTGATTCTGGCAAATTTTTCAAAGCTTCCTTGGACAGCCATTTCCACTGAACCAACTTTATGGTAGAAAAACAACTCTAATTTATAAGGAAACTTCAGGAAGAATTTTGATTTCAAATTATTAGTATGGGGAGTAGGGAATAAATGTACATGAGCATCAGTCAGACACTGTGTGCTGGACTTTGCCCTTTTAACCATTGCTTATGTGAATATTTTAAACTTTCCCTGGGCCATTAATGTATTTTAAATGGGACTCATTCCTGAACTTAAATTTTTGAGCTATTATTTACATGAATGATTTAATATTCATGTAACACTTGGGTCTGATAAGTCTTGATCTTCAGCCCAGACGTCAATCCTTGAAATTTAGTTGTGTATTTATTTGTATTGAATTTTAGGCCAGATTCAGATGTGTCCATTGAGGAATCTAAGTGAGTCTAAGCTGGTGTAATTTATACCTTCTTCTGACCCCGCAGCATGCTAGTTACTGCATGTAGATACTCATATACCTGACTCACATTTAACTTACATCTCTCCTTGCAAATAACTTCTGAATGTGACCTTTTCTTTTTACAGTTCTAACATTATAAGGTGTACTTTACATTTCAAATGTTTTAATTCAATATCCTGATTTTGGGGCCTGGTTTTTGAATGCTTGGGATTGGTAATACCAATTGGAAGATGTTGGGAGAGCTAAATTAGTAGGTGGCCTTGCTAAGTGGATGCAGAAAAGCTATGGTACAGGGTTCAACTGTGAAGTCTAGAGAGGACTAGAAAGGAGCTGAGAAGCCTGGGTGCATACATGAAGGTTAAATATTTTTTTGTTGAGTTATATTAATAAATCAGACTGTAGAAAAGGAGAGCTTCCTTTGAAGCACCAAGTGTGGTGTTTGATCAAAAGAAGAGAAACTGAGCCATAGCATTGACCCCAGACAAAGTGTACAGAGATCCTGTGACAAACCATGGCTTTTCATTTTCTCATCCTTCTGCATTCCCAGGTCTCGCTGGGATTGGAGAGAGCAACTCTAAATGCTCTTTCCATATAGTGCTGTTTTTTTCTGTATGCAACAATACTTTATATAGTGTCAAGATTTTAAAAATACGCACATTCCAGGCTTTTGATAGCTCCAGGGAGCTTAGCTATAACAAATGAAATCTTTCACCAGTATGTCAGCAAGTCTAGTCTTATTGGTAGTGATTCGTATTGTAATAATGGAAGTGATTATTCTGAACTGATGCCTACTTCATGGCCTGTGTGAAACGAACTAATTGGCTCAGGCCTTCTTCTAGTGGATGTGTCCATATCATAAAACCAGCATCACACATGACACCTTTCTTGACAGTAGAAAACCAAATACTGAATTGTCTTAGAGACTATACTGCTCTCTCTCAATCACTTTGCAGGCACCTTGGTGTGACAGTTTGACATTGTCACTGCTTCTACCTGTGCTGTATATGTTCTATAGTTAAACAGAAAATTTCCATCTCCAGTACTTCCTCATGGATATTAAATCCATGCTCTTAAAACACATTTTAAGTAGGATGCATACCTTGATTATATTCAGTTAAGGTATCCAGGGTTATCCCTTTAGAAGTAGAAGCCAATAAAATGTGAGATGGGAATTCTGAATAAAACAGAAAAAAGCAAAGCACATAAATATAGCATGACTTATATACTAGAACCGCATTCATTGCTATTCATTCAAATGCAGTCTCTGCTGATCATCATGCTGATTTATACACATATCAGAAAGACTGAGTGCTTGTAAGAGATACTAATACTGTATTAGCTGAAATATGAGTCCCATCTGGTTGTCAACTGTCCAAGGTTAACCAGGAACCACAGATGTCCTTTAAAGAATGCTAAAAAAAGATATTGGATTTACTAATTTAAGAAAGGATTAAATAGTCCCTTTTTTAACTATGTTTATGCTCCTTTTCTGTTGCGCCTTTCCTGTCAGTGGACATACCCCTTTCTGAGTATGTAATCTGAAAGATCTAGTAAGCATACCACATTTTAAAAGGTCCTCCTGGAAGTTCTGCTACAGAAGGTGTGTTGTGAAGTTTTTCTATAATACATGGAGAGATCATCTTGAAAAATGTCAGTGCTGGGCTGAGGTTGGGATCTTTCTGCTTGTTACATTTTCCCATTCACATCAAAGATGTAAAGTTTAGTTTACCTGGAATGGAATTCCAAAGACTCTTAAAGCTAATGGACCTCATATTTCCTGTGAAGAATTTGCATAGTTTGCAGTGTGAGCAGAAAATTTGAATGGATCACATCTTCTCTACATCACAGCCAATATAATGGCAAAGCAGAAGTATCTGTCAAGAGTGCCAAGAAACTATTTTAAAGTCCTACCAATATCATAAAGTCACATGGACAGCAATGCTGGCTGGGAGAAATAACCAAGAGAAGTCATGGGCAATGGACCAATACAGCAACTCATGTCACACTGTACATAGATACATGAGGCCTACATGTGATGGAGTTTTCACTCCACACTAGCCCGAAAAGGATTAATGTAGCTCAGAAGGGACCAAGTTAACCTGATAGGCCACATCTGAGGGAGAATTAGGCTTGATAAGCAATCCCTAATTGAGGCTGGAGCCCAGCTGAGCAGGAGCAGGTGCGGCTGGTATAAGTCCAGGAAGAGCGAACAGAAAAGGGTTGAAGTGTGGAAGCCTGTGGTCAGTCTTTGAGCGAGAAAGGAGGAAACCCAGGGGGAGAGTAGAAGCCTTAAGATTCAGGCCCTGAGGGAAGGGTTTACCCAGGGAGGTGGTGGAATAGGAAAAGGTCAGGGAAACAGCAGCAAGTTTTGGAAAAGTGCAGACCGTGGCTGCTGAGTTGAGGATCTCTGCGCTGGAATTTGGAATAGTTGGAGGGCCTGGATTCCCCTACCACCCACTGGGGAAATGACATAGCTTTGAAATAGAGGACTGTTGGAAATGATACTGGGACAGCCAGTCTAGTGGGACTTTGGTACCCTGGAAGGGGAAAACTCTAATCTGGCTGAAGGGCCAAGCCAAAAAGAGGGAACACCCTGAGAGTCATGAAGAGGAAGCGCTGCAACTCCTGGAGCATGAGAATGGCTTCAGGGTGAATGAGAGAAGGGAAGAGGCAGGGGCAGAGTTATTCCCTAGATGCAGCCATAAGGAGGCACCCTAGCTGAGTAGAGAACTCATTGACAAATTTTGGTGGAGAATGCAGACAGATGATTGCCCCGATACAAGGGGACTGGGGGGAGGCTGTAGTAGACAAGAAGTGAAGGGACAATGGGGCTACCGTGGGTAGAGGCCATCTTTGATGAAGGCAAGTACACCCTCCAGGGGTGGACCCCCAAAGTTACCGCTCCTGCTGAAGGGGACTAACAAACAGAAAAGGGGAATCCAAACAGTACTAATGCAGTTCTTGGAAAACCAGCAGAAAGAATGGGAGGCACAGGTGTACCTGCTGGGGTACTTTGCGAAGTTGGTCTGAGGAGCAGGGAAATTTGCTCAGGATCCTGCAGGAAGTAGGCAGGTGCCAGAAGTGGAAAGGAAGTTCTGGGGCCTGGAGGCTAGAAGCCCAGCCAAGGCAGTGTTACACTTGTGGGCAGAAGGGACACCTGAAAAGAATATACCTACTGGGATGGAGATAAAAATCTTACCCTATAGGAAGGAATGCAGAAAGCCCTGAGGTCCCCAATCTGTTGAGAGAGCAGGAAGGGAAGGGGAATCTGTTTTTCATGTGGGGAACTAGGATGTGTGAGGAGACATTGCCCTCATTGAACAACAGAACTGCAGCCCAGGGAAGGGCAGGGTCCCAACTAAGAATAGCAGGAAAAAGGTAAATGGATCACAGCATGGGCAAGGCAGCTCTGGGGCTGTGATGACAGGACAAGAAGGAACTGGAGGTGGGAGAGGGTCCTTCAAATACTGAGATGAAGCAAAATATAATGGGGATTCAGGCCTAAAGAGAGAAGGTGCTGGGGAGGGGGTGGGGGGAGTCTGCAGAGCAAGGAAAGAGGCTACAACAGAAACTGGTAGCCACTGAGCAGGCTTTACAAATAATGGTACAGAGCCTTCAGTTTCAGAAGGAGAAATAACGGGACATCATGGAAGAGAAAGGTAAACTACTTCTCATGGAGAGGGATGACCTGCGAGCCCAGCTTTGGCAGGGCAAGGCAGAAGGCATCTGTACTCTGAGGGTCATAGTCTTGAGGGGTAGGGTATGTGTTGGGGTATTCACCCCACACCAGGCTGAAAAGGCTTAATGTGACTCAGGAGAAGCCAGTTAACCTGGTAGGCCACACCTGAGGGGGAGTGAAGTTTGATAAGGAACCCCTAACTGAGGATGGAGCCCAGCAGAGCTAGAGCAAATGGGCCTGGTATAAGGCTAGGAAAAGAAGACAGAAAAGGGCTGCAGTGTGGGAACCTGCAATAAGTCTCTGAGCTTAAAGAGGGAAAGGAGGAAAGGAGAGAGTGCTCTGTTTTCAGGTGCCCCTTCCACCTGCAGTCGTAACACTGCCTTGGGAAGTATTAATGGTCCCTGTACTTTTAATGGAGCTAATATTAAGTGGGATCTTTTTGGTTTTTTTCCTTTCCGTGTTCACTGGCATCAGTGATGACATCAACCTCGCTATTGGAATAGCGTATTCTGCTTTACTATGATTCGCATAGTTTTTTGTATTGTGGTTATTGTCCTTGTATTTTATTTATGGGAAATAAGAATCCAATGAATAGTCCCTTCAGATTAATACAAGATAAAAGGTAGGGCTGCATGATAGCATTTGATATTCTCCATTCAAACAGTGACACCGCATAGTACATGGGAATGCCTAAACAGCTGTTTGAAATTACAGACCGTACTTGTGGGAATGAAGAGCTGTCAATTAGGGAATGGTTTAGGGTCAGGTCTTAGATCTCTGCTGCCTTTAATTGGATCAGTTTAGTTATGCTTGCTTTGACAGGAAGCGGGAGGAATACTAAATGAAGAAAAGGGAGCAAGTAAGAGCTTTTGGGGACCTCTTTTGAAAAATGGATGATTGGAAGCAAACAAAAGCTAATGCTGCTGTTACATAGTTCAGTAATCTACAAGGGGCTCAAAGTAACACAATTACAACAACAATAGCATTGTTCCAAGAATAGAGGATAAGATATCTAAGGTGAAGTATTCATTTCACAATCAACTGAATGTTAAGAATAGGATATACAATGCACCCAGTGGTTCAGATCCTCAGCAGGTATGAACAAGTGTAGCTCTATTAAAGCCAAACTGAATCCAGTCCATTATATTTAAATCAGAAAAATAGAAATAGAAGGCCTGCTCAGAGTGCTTTGCTGGGGTTGCCACCTCAGAAGAGTGAATTGAGAGGCATCCAACACTCATCCGTTCTCCCACCTCCCTAGTGGTGTGCGAGGTGTGTTAATCTGCAGGTATTTTTTTTTATTTGGTTGGTGTTTTTGCTGAGTGTGTGTGCCCTTACATTTCACTCTTCTGCCCCAGGCCTCCAAGCATGGGATTTCCCCGTCTCCTCTTTCAACTCCAATTAGCCAACTTGGTGTGCACGCCCTTTCTGAGCTGCCTAGGGAGCTGGCCTAATGTGCATACCTGCTGCTTCTAATTTTTTGGCTCACTCAGCTAATATCTGAGGGCCTTGAGGTTTCTGAAGGTTGCATGTTGGCCAGGCACTATGCATCTTCCCCCATTGCTGCCAAATGCTGTCCCTTTTCTGTCTCATGTTTAACTCTAGTTTCCTTTGAAAGTAAAAGATCTGTATTTTATTTCCTCATGTCTGATAGGTAGGATCCTATTCCTCTTCTCCTGCTAGAATGGGACACAACTGGCTATTCTAAGCTCAGTGACAATATTACATGAGTCACTGGTTACCAGGAGAAGGAAGTGCAGCAAGCAATTGTCTTCCTCCACTCTACAAGCTTTATAGTAGAGTGATAGGTGCTTTGGTAATGCAGCTAGATTATGTAGATTTCTATTGCATTCTTGATTCTAGCTAAATTGACTATAAGTGGGGATGTAGCCTTACCTTCCCTATTATAAAGGGAACCATAGGCTATAAAGGTGATTCCTCCTTCTCCACCTCAACACACCCACACAAATATCCTGGTGTCATATGGTTGGACATAGTTACTTCAAAGAAATGCAATGTGTCCCGGACATTTGCTAGAAGGCCAAATACTATAGCACCCACACATTTATATGTTGACTGCAGTTTAAGAGTTGCTTCAATCTGCAGAGCATTTACCTAATTGCAGTAGCTCTAACTGAACAACTTTCTTGACAGCTGTTACCCATCATATCTTTCCGCCACCACAACGGAAAGGTGAATAATCTTAGTTAAGAAACAGAAACTGTTTCTTCTTATGGGTGAGAAATTGCTTTAATTTAAATTGTATACTGAAATAAACATTCAGTTTATTAAAGCTAGCACTCGAGAAGACTACAAAGCTGGACTAATTGGCCACACAATTCTTACTAATGCTCTTATCAGAGCAATGTTTGCTCTTTAAATTTTTAAGGTCAGCAAAAGTGCTGCTGTTGCCCCTAATGCTACTCAGTCGATATCAATCTCACGCAAGTCTGCATGCAGTGCTTTATGTCTTCACTCTAAAGATGAGCTGAGATACGCTGGATTGCTTGAGTGTCATCTTTGATGACTTTTGTCGTTGACTGATCCACTGTACCGAGAACAACAATGTGATAAAACGCTTCTCTTCTTTCACGTTTCTTCACTTAGCTTAGGGAAGGAAACGTTCTTAACTCTCTTAATTAAAAGTAAGAACTTGTATCAATATGGGGAAAACCTAAAATAGAAGAGGAATAATTTTCTTTTAAAGTATTTCCACAGAATAAAGTATTTCCTCTGTCATCCAAGAGAGTCTTAGGCTAGCTCTCTGAGGCTTGTTCTTTCTATACAACTCAATGATCTTGATACAATACTGTAAGCTTGGCTCTCCTGTTACATTGATTTTTTTAATACCAGTGTAACTCCATTAGCTTCTATACAGTTTCTCTTGACTTACACCATTATATATGAGAAAAAAATTAGGCCTTCTATATATGAAGGATTAAACTTCATGCATGGGATCATTTCAGGTTTTCTATGGCATGTCATATAGAATGGATGTTAAAGAATTTTCTTATGGTTGCAAAGATATGGGAATCTGGTCTAGATGGTAAATTATGTTAAATTCAAATAAATTCTTAACTCAAATTCCTTATGTTTTGGGGCAGTGGTGTGAGTGTGAGGGGGGAGAACTCAGTTTTGTACTCCATATAAGAACTGGATTAAATACAGAACAATTTGGTTAATATGCTTGCATTGGGACTGAGGAAGGAGGCTGTAGCTAGCTAAGTCAGGAGGTTTTCGCTCTGTGTGGGTTTGCTGAGTGCGGCAGAAGAAAACACCGGAGGGATTTATTGGGGAAAGTTTACTGGCACCAAGATGACCAGGAGCACCCAAGAGTCACTGCCAGATTGGAATTCTACCAACAATTTCTGAACTCTGAATGCAGATGCACCCAACCTCATGTTGGGTGTTACCTTTTTTTACTGCTCCCCCATCTTCCCCCTGTTATGTTTTCTTTATTCATCTGTCTGTAAATAAATACTTCCATTTCCTATATTCAGTGTACTATTCTGGTGTGTGTTTATTCTGGGGGTTTGGAACAGGTGTCCCTGGGGTGGAAGGGAGTTTTCCTGCATATGTCAGAGCTGTTTGCAGAGCAGACTCCATCTTAGCCACAAGGGTGCTACAGTTGCGACTGTTCATTGAATATTAAGGAAAATTTTCCAACCACAGAAGAAGGATGGTATGAGGGTGAGGCAGGAGGAGACGCTATCCTAGCTCAGTAAAGGGTTGAGTTTGTTAATTTCATCATAAACCTTTGCAGGCTATTGCCCCCATTTAAAGGAAGTTGTATTGTTGGTCAACATTAAGATACAAAGGCAGATCAGCACAGGAAAAGAACCTTCCAATTCGATATATTTAATGGTCTCTTGCAGTATAAAACAGAATCCTAATCTGGAAAGTTTGTACTGATTGGTAAGAAAATCTCTTTCTATAAAAATTATAGTGTGGAAATAAGTCTTTTTGCCATTTGCAATCCAGGCTATGTATGCAATTCACTAGAGTCCAGTTAAAAAAAAAAAAAAAAACAGTTCACCATTTTAAAATGGCAAAAAGTCTTTCAGTCCCCTAACTGAATTAACAGCCATGTGTACAGTTACACGCACATCTCATGTGAGAGGGGGATGAAGAAAAAGCACATGGATATGTATTCCTGATGGGATCCAAGTGATCTCTTCTTTTGTCTTCTCTTCTGGGCCATATACTTTAGTTGAATGGAAATTTGGCCAGCTGGATTTTCCAATTGTCTTTTAATGTAGTAAGTGATTTTCCTTATTGTGGTTTTCCTTTGTTTCCTAAATGTGTGCAGTGTTCATACCACAACAAACTACTTCTCAGTCTGGCCAGACCGAGATCTTGAACCATCTTGTATGCCTGCTTAAAAGCCTAAACAGAGTGGAAGCTATATTTTTCTAGTAGGTCAGGCAGTAAAATATGAAAGTGGGCCTCTGCTCTTCTGTATGAAAGGCAAATGCTGCGCAGGGAATGTGGAAGAGGGAAAGTTGATACAGCTCCCACAAACAGGGCATGGCCTGAGACTACACACGGTACAGAAACCAAAACTCCCACTGCAAGGGAGCAATAGGACACATCCACTGCTCTCCTCATGTCCTGCAGTACTCAGCTGCGTTAAAAGGGCCTTACTCAAACATAATGGCAGAGGGTTGCTTCCCTGACCCCAGAATCATTCAGCATTAGAAAACAAGCAACGTTTTTTTTTTCCCCATGTGGGTATCTCTTCAGTATACAGGACCGGGCTGACAGCAACAAAGCAATAAATTGGCCCAACTCTTTTATCACAAAATCTATAGAGAGAGTTTGGCCATATTGCACCATTGTTTAAAAGCAAAACTGTCCATTAAAATCTGTTTAAAAGTCCATGATATGATGTAGCCCTAAAGTAACAAGTATAACTCAAAAGCAGTCAAAACCTTGTTCACACAAATCAGAAATGAAAAGCAAAATCAATGTCTCTTAGAAAGCCAAGGAGTACTGAGGAGCCACTTTCAAAAAAATACTTCACAAATGGGGCATAATTCTTGACTGCTGAAAAACATCCAGTTTCTGCCTCTGATAAAAGAAGGACCACTTTATCAGGCAGGTGGCATTTCATAAATCTGTTCATCTGTGACAAAAGAAAGACAAGAGGGTTGCTAGAACAGAAGATATATTTTTAAGAAGCACAGCTTCAGACTAAAAGCCAGAACATTTTTAGTCCACTTTTTAATCATGTTAATATCTTTTCAGCTGGAAATGCCTTCAAGTAATGTTTCTATTTATTGAATTCGTATACAGTCAGGATTAGGCATTGTGGAATGGATGTAGTCATGTTACGACCTGAAACACTTATAATGATACAAAATTAAAGAACTCAGTATTTATTTAATTATTATTGGTAACATATATGTAACTGACCAATGTCTGTAGTGCTTTACAAACAGGTAGGACACAGCTTCTTGAAGGAACCTGCTCTCTAAATTAGACTGATATAACATTATAAATGATCATAAGAGTAGAAGCAGGAAGAGCTGATGAGGAGAAATGCTCAAATACCATGGCATGAATCAAACTAAAAGATAATAGAATTTGTGATGAGTTTTAAGGAGGTATTTAAAAGTTAGGAATGTCACTTGGCACACAAGAAGAGACAGACTGCTCCAGGTGTCATATGATGGTGGTAAAATATCACAGAAAGGATCACTTTCTGCTATTACTGATCAAGGAATTCAATTAGAATAAGGAAAACTATTATTCCCAAGGCTTTGTCTCTGTCTCTTTTTCTCTCATTCACTGCAAAGCTTCTGCCTCGAATCTTCCTTCTGCCTGATTTTCTTCTTCTCATTTAAAGTACACACATCCTCACACTATGTATAATTTTTGTTGTTTTTGTTAAGCACAACATTGCTAGACTATGCTCTCTCTCTGAGAGGACTGATGCAGATGCTTATTTCAGTTATTCTAGTTTTATACTAGCGTAGCTCCATTTTGCAGAATCTAAAAGGTGAGAATAGGGCATTCACACTTGTGCCCTGTCTGCAACAGATCTTTCCTACCCCTGACTTGCCTCCTTTGTAGTGGCCCTTGGCAGGGAGGGCAGAACAGCAAAGCCAATTTTACCCTTCAAGGATGTACCCTGTGCTGTGAGAATTAGCTGGGGAAAGCTATTTTATTCTGTTTTATGTCCCCAATAGCTGGCAACAAAGAGATGTAGGACAATGTAGAATCTGTCCAGTTATCAGTATTCAGTGAAAAGTCATATTTTTGTGGCTTTCCTCCATCTTGTTTGTTCTTTATTTGGCATATTGATTTTTTTTTTATTTACAATCACCCTATGGACTCTGTTTCACATACATAGAATCAATTTTTATTAGTTGTATAACAGTAATGCCAGTAACCCCAAACAAAGATCAAAACCCTACTGTGCTGGGCCCTGTAAAAACACATAACTGCATAGGGCCATATTAGAAAAATAACTTAATCAGAAGCAGATCAATAGTATAAGCCATACTATATAAACAAATGGCAGAGCATGGCCATATTGTTTTTATTATAATAAAAGCAAAGTAATTACTGGTGGCACAAAATAATGTAGTGTTGAAAGGATGATTTTTCTTAATGAAGTTATAAAGAAAAACAAGCTATATTTTAAACTTACCTAGTCAGTTATATTAACACTCCAACCCTGCACTAAACATTAAAACACACTAAAATGTATTAATTAAACTGAACATTAGGAATCAAATGTTAAAAACTTTAAAATTCCTGAGATCTTTTATTCTTAAGGAAATATATTCCTGTGACACTTTTGGATTCATGCTTTTGAGACTTATAGATTGGATTGCTGGAATGTAATCCTGAAGATCACTCCAGAATTACAGAATGCAGCTGCCCATGGGGCAGGTGGTCTTGATCAAAAGGAACATATTACAGTAGCTCTCCAGGGTTTGCACTGGTTTCTTCTTTACTTTTGGGTTGACTTTACAGATAAAAGGCTGTTTGGTTTTGCTCTTAGTTATCTGAGAGATCACCTCTTTCCCCAGGTACCATTTGTGGTAGTTGCAATTAGATGGGATGGTCAAGTTAGCAATCCCTAGACTTAAATGTCTAATGGCTATTTTCTGTTCTTCACCTGTGTATTGGCCTCTCCTACTGGTCCAGCAGACCCAAATCAAATTGCTTAAAAACAACACAGTGCTGATGATCTGATGCAGAAAATAATATTGCTGACTGTGTATTATTATTCACTCACTCACAAATATCAGAAATGCAGATGTATGTCTATACCATGTCATCTCCCACTTCACCAATCAGGCACAGTGAAAGACCTTCTCTTCAGTCTTATCAGAGTGACAGGACTGGTAAATTGCTGCGGTGTAAGTCACACTGTTTGTCATAAATGATTGCTGCCTTCAGTGCTTAACAGCCCTGGAAGAGGTATGATCAGTCAGCTGATGGAGGGCTAGCCAATGGCAGCACACAGTACTGAAAATTATTGTGCTGCCCAACTGCTGAGGGATCTGAGTGAGCACAGATGGCAGAACCTGGCCTAGTTCTTTACGTGGATTCTAGACCTCTATGGATATTTGCTTTATATCTGGATCGGATGTGGGTCTCAAAGGCAGGGAAGCAGCTGTCTCCAGCTTTGAGGCTGCTTCCCTGCCTTTAAGACTCAGAGGTAGGGGCTGGCTGATGATCAGCTGTTCGGTGGAGGCCCCAGGGGCTGGCTGCCCATCAGCTGCTTGGCCTTGGCCTCTAGAGTGGGCCGCTGATCAACTGTTTGGTGCCCCCCTTGTGGGACAGTGTCTTTTAGCAGGATCCCCAGTCGTTGGTGGATACCCCTGCCCAGACAGAGCCCTGGGTTGGGACCTGGTAGAGTAAGGATGCCCACGATTCCCTTATTCCGACTGCCACCCACCCCTGGGTGGTGACCCACCCCCTCCGGCCAGTAGGCTGCACTACTCTGCCACAAGTGGGCACTCATTGGCCTTGGCCACTGGACCACACTGTCTGCCATGAAAAGGCAGCCCTATTGACTTTGGTCACCAGGCCACACTGTCCTGCCATAAAAGAGTAGTTCTATTGATTCTCACCACTAAGCCGCAATGCCCTACCGAAAAGTGTAGTTCTATTGGCCTTGACCATTGGGACATGCTGCCCTAGGAGCCAGGGCTTCTGTGGCAACTGGGAAGGCTAGCTCACTAGGCCACCCGCCTTTCTCATTCATTTCCTCCACAACCTGACACTGCCCTGACGGCGTGTACCGACCGCATGACAGTACTGACCAGATCAAGCAAAGCCCTTACTGGTGTGTTCTTTTTTGTTTGTTTTGACTTCCTTCAGTGTGTAACTAATCTTAATCTAGCCACCATACTGCTTCTTTATGAATCATTCCGAATGTGATTATGATGCAGTGAGATCTTATTCTGAATATTGCATTGTACTTTAGCATCAGCTTTGATGGATCTCAAACTTAAAGTGCCAGCTGGGAGAGTCTAATTTTACCATTTACTTCAGCTGTGTCCTTCATAGTTAGTTTAGTAGATAAAGCATTCAGGCTTGCACTGAGAGCAAACCTCCCAGGAAAACAACAGGGAGGTTAAAAATATAAACCTCACTTGTGGTAGGAACATTCGCTGCTGTTTGTAGATTTTCTATTTGTACATAACATTACAGAGACGTATGTGTGTGTTTCTGATGTTTGTGAATGAGCTCATGATCACATTCAGGCACAGCATAATGGTTTTCTGTGTTGGTTAATTAGTAAAGCATGGTGTTTTTAGGCAATGTGATGCTTTTTGTGTCTAACTTTTAGGACTACATCTGATTGACATAGTTTAATGTTAAAAATCAATCACATTTAGATTAGTTTGTCTGGCGTTATCATTATCAAGGGCACATTCTCATTCCCCAGATGGCTCAAGCTAAAGAACCCATCTAGTTATTGAAAATAATGGACTAAGAAAAAATACGTACACTGTTGCTTTATGTTCTGAAACCGAAATTGCCTAGAGCTGCCCTGATTTCAAGCTTGTGAGTCATCAACTCCAGCCATTGAAATTCCACAGGGCATGTTGTTAAATAATGCATGAGTGATATAATTTTGCTATGTATCTCATTAGTAAAATGCTGCAGGAAACTAGGAAAAAACCCAAACTCTCTTCTTTATCCACCAACCCGTTGCTTAGAATTGACACATTCAAAGAGTTAATTTGCAAATGACAAGAAAGCAAATAATATTAAATTATAATATAGGACTGACAGTTGCTTTCTTGTAGGTCAAAAAAAAAATTCTGACAATCCTTTTTGATTCAAGCTGTAACCTTGTATGTATGTGCTCTTTCTGTGTGTGTGTGTGTGTGTGTGTGTGTGTGTGTATATAATTATAAATATATATATATATATATAGAGAGAGAGAGAGAGAGGGGGGGGGGCGGGGGAGAGAGAGAACAGAGAGTTGTCTAGCAACAAACTATTTCAGATCTCTTCCATCTAATACATTAAAATTATCTGTTGGGTTTAAAGTTATAAAAGCCTTTTTATTAGTTCTGGCACTGTATAACATTCCAGTAAGCAACCAACTTATTCAAGTAATAATCTACTTTTATCTACAGGTATCCATCTGTAATTAACAATGTCAGTCACTTTATCTTACAAACAATCTGTTCTTCATAAACAAATAAAAGATTTGGTGCAGATGTGTCTGCGTATCCTAGGGAGCCAGCATATTAGTTTTGCTGTGTTTAAAGCCTGCAATTTCATGCTTAGCACTTGGCACTGTAACCATGGTTATCTTCAGTTAGATGCCGGATCCAGAGGCATGAAGCAGAAGGGATTTTTCCTTGGATCTAGTGTAGACAACCAGAACACAGAAAGGGGGCAGGATTATGGGTGAATAAGGGATAACAAATTCATATATTGTCATCTTTATTTTTAATTATTCTTGACACATATGGGTTAGGGATTTTTTTCTTTTGGAGTTATTTCCTGAATGCATTTCCAAGTAAGAGTGCAGATAATTCATATGAGTGCTGGATTGCATAAATCTTTCAGGAGAAGATAATGGCCCTGATCCTTGACTCTTCACTGAGGTAAAGGACAACTGTAGCTTTACACCACTTCTGAATTCCCTTTTCACCACAGCTGTTGGGGGCAGCTTTATCCCCCAGTGTAAGTCACAGCAGTCTCAGGACTGCTCAGCTCAGTCCCACATCCAGTAGCCTCCTTCAGTTCATACTAACACTATCCAAATCAAAGAGTTTCATTTTATCAGTGACCACAAAAACTGAAATGCCCGAATCTTACTTCCACAGTAGTCATGTGGCTTTACAGCCTTCTTTATCATACACTGTGTAAATACAAGAATGTTACGAATTCCTGAGTAGATAAGTAGCACACTGCTCATTACAGACCTGATCCAGTGTGGTGCTGAAGGCACTCAAGGAATTTCTTGGCACCACACAGGACTGGACTCTGTTTTTCCATGTAGAGGCCAGTTATCCCAGTGTAATTGGACCCAGAGTGTGTGTTTCTCCATCCAAATCCCATATGCTCGAATCATGAAATTAGGGCACTTGCATGAAAAGAGCTTAAGTAAGAGTGTTGGGAAGAGCTGCTTGGGAAATTTTTAACAAACACCCAAACAATTTTTTTGGTCAGAAAATCCCAATTTGTAAAACCAAACCTTTTCATGGGAAAGGGTTGATTTGACACCACTGTCATTGGGAAGGTTTCTCAGGTCCAGGATGTGACAAAACCAAGACCTTTTGATGTTTGTTTTGTCTCAGTGTTTTGTCTCAGTTGTCTCTTGAAAATATTCCTGGCATGGGAAAACTGTTTTCTGCCTAGTTTTGATGTTGCCACATAGTAAATATGATTATCAATGATACATACATGTGAAACAAATTATAAAACCGATGTTTTATACATGGAAACATGAGGAGATGGTATTTGTTCAGAGGCAGAGTTAAAGTAGTTTATCTATCTTGGCTACTTTAACTCTGACTTTGCATACTTTCAAAGGATTGGGTTCCTTATAAATTTTAACTTTAACTTTGAATTTTTTACAGTACTATATTTTTGGTTATGTTCTCTGATGTTCTTTAAAAGTAACACACTAAATCTTTTGATATGGGCCAAAAAATTTAATTTCACCTTATGACTTTTCCTTGTGGGTTATATGCAGGAGCCTGGTCACCAGGGGGATTGACAGCAAGAGGTGTGAAGTAGAAGTACAGCCTTTTGCAAGTCAAGATGACTTACATAGGTAGTAACTCAGGAACGCATAGGAGTGTGACTAGATCTTCTGGAAGGTCGCATGGTTATATGCATTGGCTATTTTCAAAACCTCTTTACTGGGCAAAAGCAGAAGGCAAAGAAAGCAGTAAAGAAAATACCTCAGGTTTCCTTTAAAGCCAATGCTTTCCATGCTACAGAAATAGTGCAAAGATAGGATTACTTATCTTTGGAATGTTTTGCATCTCCTCCATAACGTGCTCTATAACTTGCACTGGACTGAGGATTCTAAGCATTTTCTGTAATTCACTGTGTCTCAATCATGTCTGTACATCTTGCCACCAGGATGACTTAATGGCTTGAGGTCTTAGGACCAGTACTGTAGAAAAATGCGTTCTCTGTGGACTTCCTACAGATTATTGATTAGAAGGATTGGAACTGGGTAAAGCTGCCTGGTAGTTAGTCAAAACCAGCACACTTTGGCAGTTTGAGGGGAATTCTTGGTTCAGACTTGTGCAAAGTTGGATGGTTCCCTTAAATGCATGTAGCTGCTGCAAGGTTGTAATGCAAGCAGGGTATGTTTTAGCATAGTCTTTAAAACAATATTTGCTTCAGAGCCCTTCCTCTTATTCATTCGTTAAGGCATTGACCTGAAAAGTGTGTCACACTGAAAATTGCTGTTAATAACTGCTTCTATTATTAACTATACCCTAAACTAAATCAGTGCACTACAGTGGCAAATTACTGAGACTTAGAGAGGTCCAGAGTCTATGGTTAGAAATGCCTCAGTAGAACCAGGGGTGAATTAGAATGGTACTCTGATTCTTTGGCATCAGTTTGCAAGTGATCTTGTGCAGAGAGATGGAAAGAGTGCTGCAGCTAAATAAGTGAAAGCTCTTGTCAGTGTTTCAGAACAGCTGTCATTGCATCATGCATTTAAAATTAGTGAAGCTCAGTAGGTCTGAAAAGACAATGTAGCACATAAGGAAGAGCTGTATAAGAACTTCAGCACTGGTGGAAACATGGAAAAAACATTTAAGACCTAGTTAAAGCCTTTTATGAAAAAAATAAACACTTCACTCAAGGCCAAAGACAAGGAACATCAGTACTGTCTAGAAGGAAAACGATGCATTCAATTAAAAGGCCGTGTGAGAGAAAACAGACAGAGTAATTTTACACAATAAAAAAAAATGCTTTGAGTTGAATGGTGAGGAGAGAGGCGCTGGATTTAAAATGGCACAACTAAAAAGCAAACACGGCCTTGCGAGGATGGACAGACTGGTTCTAATGCATTAGTCCCTTCTGTGAGCCGAAGGAAAATAAGAATTGTGGAGCCTAGTTGCCATTTTAAGATTTAAATGCTTTTCATGGTATAGAATAGCACAACATATATGGGGGAAGTGGCAAGCCGCATGCCTAAATGTATCCATACGTATCTGTACGGTTCATGAACTGAAGTTATATTGCAGTAGCACTGAAAGACTCTATTTTGCTAGGAATTGTATAAATATAAAACAAAAAGCTGATCTGTGCCCCACACAGCGTTCAGAGCTAAGACAGAAGATAGCAGGTGGATCTAACAGAAGGGGAGAGTACAAGGTAACAATGAGACAGCTGTGACTACTGTATTAAACAGGCACAGCACACCAGTTGTCTACTGCTCTCAAGTCTTTTGAAGGCATCACAGTATTTGAGAAAGGATTTAAAGGAGGCTAATATTGTGGTCTGGTGGATTTTTGCAAGGAGATCTTTTCTTCCCCTTTTCTTAAGGTAGGATGATGTAGAAGAGGCCTCGCTGAATATCAATGCTAAACCCCCTTTTGGAAAATTCCTCTAGAGATGAAAATAATGGGGCGTTTTAGAAATTTCTCCAAAACCATATCCATTTAATACATGGCATGGTTTCTATGGATTTTTAAATCCATCCTATAATAGTGACTAGTAGGGCTGTGAGTCTCTAAATTCTATGAAATTTAATATAAATTCCATGGAAAGGTTAAAATTCATTATTATGTTCTCTAAAACTTCTCAATAAGTGCCAGTTGTTGCCTGTTGAGTATCTGATTACCCCCAACAAGTACAGGATGTGACTTTTTTCGGTACCTCAGTTTGAAATTTAGGGATGTGCAAAACCTTCACCATGAAATATGAAACTATGGTAATCTCACTTGATGTTAGATTACATTAAAAATGTAGGGTCTGATCCCGAGACAAATACGCAGCACTTCAGAATCAGGCCTTCAAAAGTCAGCCTAGGTGCTTTGAAATGTTTGTAAATCTTTCAAGTGATTTATGGACTGGATTACACTTTTGTACTGAAATAATTTGGAATTTACTGTTTTGCATGGTCTGCATGCAGCACCAGGACACTTTGGCATTGTCAAAGGAATATCACTTTGAATTTTGGGTTCATCTGAATATACAATTCAAAGCAAACTTTGGGGTGTGAGAGCTCACATGAATCAAAACCAAAGAAAATGCTTGCATGAATACCTCCAACATGAAATAGCTGAGTTTTGCATAGATCTGCTTATTACATAAAAACAGTGTAATCTCAGTTTTAATTCAAAATCTCCTGTGATGGTATGAAGAATGGTCAGAAATCCAAGAAGCCAAGTCAGTGGATTAAAAGCAAAGCAATGAGAAGAAGCCTTCACTGTGCCACAAACTCTCACTCAAGTGAGATTTAAGTCAATCAACTGAGGCACTTTCTGCAAATGGATTATAATGCACAGTCAGAGTTCTACACGTCCTATCTTTTTTCTTTAAAAAAATTGGGGGCTAGAAAGTGGCACAAAAAGAGTGAGAGATGTTTAATGTCTTTAATTTTGATAATGATAATCCTCTGCTAAAGAACACTCATTATTGAAGCTAGTGCTTTTTGAAGGAGCTTCATTTCCCCTTGAATCTGAATCACTCACCATCAAATTATCCATCCTTTCCCTCTACTGGGGGAAATATTAATTTATTCTTTACGTAGCAACCAAGAACAGTGCTAGATGCCTTGCAAGCATGTAGGATGACTGCACTCTAAATAGACCATATACAGAGCAAAAAGAGGGTGAATAAGATGCAGTGAAAATCAATATTCCCCAGGCTTTCTGCCACAATTCCTGATTTCAATCTTTTTAAAGTAGATTTTTTCCATATGATAACATATTTTGCCCTATTTATTAACTACTTTTGCATATTTTTGTTGTTTAATTCATGCCTATTTGCATTCTAATTTGTATGTTGGCTCTGATCCTGCAAACACTTATACTCATCCTTTACTTTAAGCCAGTAGACTACTCACATGCTTAAAGTTAAGGACATGTATGAATGTTTGCAAGATCAAGGTCTTTGTGACACTTACCCAGGTTTATCTGTTTTAATTCCATAACTTCCTTCAACAATTGCTTCACCTGATTACCGAACTCTTATATAATTGTTTCTCTAATATTAAACTTACATTTTCCATTTTGCAGTATAACCCCAATTCTATTTCTGTTTTTAACAGACTGGTCAGAATAATCTATGCTAGTTTTCTTTGTAGCATCCCTTCATATGATTAATAGGAATCATATCTTCTCTTAGGCTATGTCTACACTGAGAGCATATATGAATAGTTGCCCATGTACTGGTAGTGCATGTAGCTACACAGTATCCACATATTGTGCTTGGCTTGGGTACAAGCTACGTACATGTATACCTGCATCCATAAGGCCCTTATTGATATTCAGTGTTAGTGCTCCCACTCATGGGCTGGTATCCTGGAGTTCTGTGCATCACAGGAGATATTCTTGGAACCACCTTGCTGTATGTTTCTGGAGCTGTTCACCAACTTCACACATTTGGTAATGGCCGCTCCGACTCACTTGTCCCTTCTGCTGGATGACATGCACCAGGTCCTGGAGAATTTGGTTCTGCTCCTGCTACTTGTGGCAGGAAAAGATTTCCATGAGGTGCAGTACTCGATCTGCCAGACACATGATGGAATTGGGCCACAACTTTTTGATACGCTGAAGATGGCTGACTGAGCGGGTGAGTGACAATCCACTGTAGTCCCATGGAACAGATGTTGTCACTGCCGGTATTGCTATGGTGTGCACATGGGTGGACCACTGCTTCTGGTCCAGGAGAAGCAACATAGTGTGGGAGGGAACTCATCATTTTGGGAACCTGGGATGATCAGCAGCTCCAGGACTTCTGGATGAGGAAGCAGACTTTCATGGAGCTATGTGAGGAGATTGCACCAAACCTCCATCACCAGGCCACTCATTTTCGGAAACTCTGTCTCAAGCAGAAGTGGGTGGCTCTTGCACGATGGAAGCTGACAACCCCTGACAGCTACCAGTCAATTGCACATCAGTTTGGGGTCATGAAGTCCATATCATGGTAGTTATACAGGCCATTGTTTGCCAGGCAAGATACCCATGGGCAGTTGCCATAACTCAAGTATCAGAAATTATAGCTGGATTTCAGTGGATGGGATTTTTGAACTGTACAAGAGCCATTGACAGCACCTACATCCCCATGCTTTGTCTCCCTAAAGGTGTGAATGAATGTGAACCCAAAAAGCTGCTATTCACTCATTCTCCAAGGCTTAGTGGATCACAGGGGTCAGTCCATGTATACCAACACTGGACACACAGGGAAGGTGCAGGACGCCAGGGTGCTCCAGAGATAGGGATTGTACTTGAGGGGGGAAGAAGGATCTTTATTCTCCACAAATGACATGGTTCTGTACAGTGTTTGTGCCTACAGTTAAACAGTTCCTACAGTGTTGGGAGGGGCTTTAGAAATGGTTTTACACTGGTCACTTATAGTGGTGATTAGAGCACTTACTGGGTATTTAGCATGACTGCACCCCAGGTTGAAACTGTTGAAGCTTTGGTGGGGGTGGAGGAGGAGGGTCCATTAAAGCATTGTTCATTGTATCATGTCTTCACTGTTTAATTTTTTTCCTTTCTCTCTACTGTCAGTTAATATATTCCAAAGCTCTAAAGACATTTATCTAAACTTCTCTTGTGTTTTTAATTCTGCATCTGGTGACAGGAGTGGTTAGATCTGATCGGCCCTATCCGTCTATTGCTTTTTTGACATTAGGATATTTAGGGCCCAGAAAGGGGTAGGATGTGGGAGAGTCAGAGAATTCTTTGCCGTGTTTGTAGCACTGGAGAGTTTTTTTTACAGAAATCAAATTAATCTTGGGGACCTATCCCAAACCTGGAGAAAATATTCATTCATCAGTCAGGAAGGAAGGTGCTCACACACACACACAAATTGAATAGTAACATTTATTGAATGTGATACATGGAATATAACAGGGAACTTAAAAAAAAAAAGAAAACATTGGGTCAGACTCCTTGAGCAATGTATACACATTATTGTTTGTGAACCTGTCTCCTTGCCCTTTAGCTCCTCCTCTCCCTAACAAAGCATGAACTGCTGCAGAAAATTGTCCAGGGGGACAGATGGAGATGTCTTATGCAGGGTTGGGGGCTGGACACATATTGGACTTCAGGGACTGGGGCTCATTGTTTCCTTCCTGTACGCTCAGGGGGGTGCCCCTGCAAAGGCGTTGGTGGAGGGTGTTTGGCCAGGAGTCCTGCAAGCACCTCCCCATCACTCAGTGGAGGGGGTCTGGGCAGCAGATGGAGGAGGAGGAGTAGTGGGAGGAGAAGGAGGTGTTGCCAGTTCCCAGAGAGGCACAGCATCCACAGTGGCAGGCAGGCTTTGAATGTGTTTGTCCACCAGTTGAATGAGTGACTGCATCAGGACATGATCCTGTCCCTTTGGGCAATCTCCTGTTCCTTCTGGGTATACTTCTGCAATTTGCATCCTGCTCCAGGAACTGGTTCAGCAGCTCCTCCTCCCCCTGAAAATCCCAATCTTCTTGTGTTCTGAGGAACTCAAACTGCTCTTGGTTCCTTCTGTCCATGCCAATAAGAATGTTCTCCAGGGTCCTTCTCTGTCTGCCTCTGCTGTCCATAGGGTGCTGCTCCTGTCAGAATGGTTTTCCCCCTCTTGGCAGAGGAAGGTCCTGCCAATTCAAGCACAGATTCAAGCATTATTTATTTTTTCCTTTGAAGGAAGCTAAGAAATCCCTCCTGCATTACATAGCTGTGCTGCCGAAGGCCACAATAGTGATCCTCCTTCGCATTTCAGGAATGCGACTATTAATCTCCTTTGTTCTCATACAACTTTTTACCATTTTTTAAGTGGAAAAATCTAATGAATTGTGATGACATCAAATAACTCCTATGTCATTTGAATAATGTGTTTAGTGCCAAGGCTCTTTTCCTTGATCCGGCTATAATGAATACAATAATATGTTTTTTAGGGTGGTCATATGACAATACCTCATTCTCTCCTTAAGTACTGTTCCTTGATGTGGTTATAACTGCAGGCACAGTTAAGGTAAATTAAGAATCTTAATTGTTCTATGTGCTTGATACTATAATACATTTTTCTCTGAGACTCCTGGCATTTCAGCTTGCTCCCCTTTTAATATTTTCCCACTTTTTTTTTATTATCTCAGTAGGTTTTCCTTCCCCCCACCCCAAAGATTTGTCCCTTTCCAGTTATAAAACTCATTGTTCACTTTTGCATGTGAGGGCTTCTTGCAATCAAGCCTATATTGGTGTTTCATATTTTCCCCCCACCTTTACTCTACCCCTGGTGAATGGGTTGCACAAAGTTATCAGCTGCATTTTGAATACCAAAGGAGAGACTTGACAAAGGAGAATTTTTGTAACCCAGGTGCTTAACATGTAGAGCAACTGGAATAGCTTTTCACAGTTCACACAAAAATACCAGCTGGTATTCTTCTGCTTCAACACAAATCTTAACTGTTTGAGAAAATGCTACTCTTTGTTACTCTCAGAGAGCCAGGTTTAATTGTTGGGTTTGCACCTCAGTTCATTGTTTAGATTAAAATGATACATCTTGGAATCATTTTGCAATTGACTAGCCCTTGGAAAAATGTGCAGTTTGCCATGGAATTTTACACTGACACAACACAAACCAAAGTGCCGAGCTGGAGAAGTTGGGAATGGCGTGTCACAAAATACACAGTCCCTGGAATGTGGTTTTGGGATGGCTGTGCATCCCTCCAGTGCAGGTTTATGAGAGGACTGTAAAGGGTTCATTAGCATGCAGACGTTCAAGCATATTAAGCCAATTCAGAGAAATACGCTATAGATAAATTGCAGCCAATGGAGAGGCATAGCTATAGGCACACGAGGTGCAGACAGGAATGTAAAAAATATGCCATTAATCGTTAATAGTAATTGATGTAGTCTAGCTTCTTTTGTATAGTAAAAAAATGTTTGCAATAAATTCTGCAAATATTTTTGGCTTTAGGAGACAACATGACCTTGTCACTACTCTGTTTCTGACATTTATTCCATAGGAAAATGCTATTTCTCATTTAGCTCAGTTGCAGTTACTTATGGCTATATTTCCTTTCTGAAAAATAAAGATGAAGTGGTAGAAGAAACCTTTTACCTAAGGGCACCTGGTTCTTATCAATTTCTGCTATTTTTTTTGTCAGCATCAGAAAATATATTGTGAAAACTGTCGCCAAAAATAAATTCATGTGGAAGGCATTTAATTTCACCCTGCTGACTTCATGTGTGTTCTGTATCAGTCAGAACAGAATAAAAATTCAATAATTATAAAGCAGAAGGAAGGTAGCCTGGTTTCTGAGGATATATATATATATTACCTGCTGAGTTCTCATTTTTTGCATATAGTGAGAATCAAAGTGATGGATCTAAATTAAATTCAAATACACTTTACAGCCACTATTATAATACAAGTATTGCCAAAGCGACTGTATACAACACAAAGTAAAATGATTTTTCTACATGGATTGTTCAAAACATCACATGAATTTTTTTTTTCTGAGTGATGGATGAATTTCAGTGAGATGCAGCCTGAAGTGAGAAGGTATAACTCCTGTGGATTTCTTTGAGTCAAATTCAGCTATGATGTAGATGAAGGTGAAAGTTACACATCAGATATGAGTGTGTGTAAATGCAAAGTAAAAACATGGCAGGCAAGGGAACAGCACAGCAATAGTCAAATGAGAATTGGAAAACTGAAATATGCTCTATGGACATTGCTCATTGTACTTAGAAGGTTCTATGCGTTTCCACAGGACTCAGTTGTGTGAATAGCTGCATGCTTGCACAGGCCAATATTGGGGTATGAGGAATCCTCTTACTCCATTGCAGGGGTTATCTACATCACCAGAATCCGCATGAGGAAAACAGCCATTGTCAGGCTACGTCTCCCCTTCCTGGGCAGGTAGCGGTACTAGGTGAAGTCCAAGCTCTGCTCCTGCAATCTGCCATTATGACACTTTCTCTGCATGTTCCTGAACTCTCCAGAAGCATCTGCCTGCAACATCCAGCCCATTACTGGATGCTCACAGAAATTACCAAGTCCACTGTTTCTAGAGACACAGTATACATATCAGTTTGCTTGGTTTCTCCAGGAACACACACTCTGTTTAATATAAAAGCACTGAGATATGCTAATGATAAAACAAAGAGAAGTTTACTAACCAAGAACTGAGATTTAAGTGAGACTAAGGAAGAATGATAGAGAGAGAAATGATTACAAATAAAACAAAAGTATAATGCACTTTTCAGTGACTAATGTTTAACAGGCTACAATCCTTGACTAAAGTAAGTTTCTCCCTAACGCAACCTTTCAGTGTCACCCACCCATGTGGCAGGGGATGTATCAATCATTCAAAGATAGGGGACAAAGAAGTCAGCATTCGTCCTAAGTGATGGATAACCAAACTATCTTTTTACTTTCCTTTATATTCCCCAAAGTTTATGGTCTTTGTCATCAGAGTCAGGATGAACTCCTGGAGTTCAGACCCCAGTGTCTTCCCATATTGATTTCACATCCTCATGTTAATTTGCTCCTTTTGTTTACCTCTGATGCAAATGAACTGACCATTGTCTCTGGCATCACCATGCTCAATTTACATCAGAGACAAGGAGCTAACTATCCTCCAGAAGAAAACCTGCTTTTCCCTTTGGTTACAGACTTCAAAGCATAATATCATTAAGGATCCATAATTCCTCGTATATTAATACATGCAATTCACAATATATTAATGACCAGTGTGTCACCAGCTTTCATTTGATATCTCACATGATATTCTTTATACATAAACATTGTGACAGCAATGTGTTAGGTGTAGTGAGTTTACCAGGCCTGACGAATTGCCATCAGAATAGTGAACCACCAATAGGCCTGCATCGCAATCATTTAGTGCTAATTACTTCTTTCCAGAGCTGTTACTCCAGAAATAGGGACCTACAAGATCCTAGAATAGCTTGGATATACTAATGAACCAATCCAAGTCTTAATTCTAAAAGTAGAAAACAGGAAATGGTCCTCCCTAGGAGATTTACAAGGGCTTATCAGGGGTTTCCATTTAAATCATTGGAGAACTCCCTAGACCTGCTGCCTCAGTTTACCCTTGAGAGGAAAAGGATACAGCCCTTTGCTTAAAGGATTGACACTCAGACAGTAATTTCTTTGGAAATAAAGATCTCTATTAAATACTAATTCTAACACAATTGGATTTTAAATTGAAAAATCAAGACAATGTAATACATGAAATAAGCTTAAGACAATACAAGACGCCATAACCTATATAACCTAATGTGATGCAAAATCAAATAGAACATATGCCATAAAATTGCAATGCAATACTCATAACATAATGTAACATTTCCTTGGCACATATTATAATGTTATAAAGATGTAATTGCAGTGAGGCATAATATACAATGTTGCAACATATAACAAAGAAATCCTGCATATATGTATAAAGCCTTAATACAATGTTATATTGAACTATCATACAACTCCTTCACACACACACACGTATACAGTAACCCTAAACTAATACATATTCAATACTATTACTACAAACTAATGTTCTATGAATGTTGGTCAGGCAGTCATAGAATGGGTGGAGTAGAAGGTCATTCAGATGCAAGCATTCAGCTTTATTTTCAATCACACATATACATTCCTTATTCTAAGAAAAATCATACTTATTTACTTCCTTCCTTGATTGAATCCCTCTGTTTCATCTATGGTTCTTGTGTTCTGTCACTTCAATGTTTTGCATTCGCCTGATGTTCCCTAGATGTCCTCTTCTGCTTCTCTGTTGCTGATGTCTTCTCCTACAATCACGCACGCTGAACCTTGTCAGTTCTCGTCCTTATATATGATTTTCTGCCCTTTCCTAACTGGTTGCTTTCTTAATGTCAATCAACAGCATCTTCCCCACTCAGGGGTGATATCATTTTTAACCAATCAGCTGTCCAATATGCTAATTAGTTTTACTGGTTTACTTCAAACTTGGACCTCCTTTGTATCCTCCTTCCTACTTACTGACCCCTTCCTGCAGGTATTAGGAGTGACCTTTATTTCATCCCCATCTACTTTTCCACTATTGGTCAGTTTCTTAATATCTCCATTTTGTTTCTCTCTGTCTCGTAGCAATGACATCAGCAGCCAACATTTTAGAGTTCTAGCTAAACTTGCTTTAAATTATAATTATTTACTATGTATCAAAAGCCTTAAACTTAAAACTAACTATATTTCTATTCATGCCTAATCATTATGATTCTCCCACCATCTTTGTTATTTAAATTAGAACAGATAAAATCCACAACATTTTCTCCCCCTCTCTTCCTCCTTTTCAGCTGTATGGCAAAATGCTATCTCTGCTGCTGATCTGCTTATATGGACTAGCGCAGCTTGGAAATCTCTTCTATCAAAGTGAGGCAGAAGTAGGGGTGAAATTGTGATTCTCAAACTTATAATTTGATTTCTGCTGAATTTTCAGAGTAGCAAAGGTACACTCTGCCCCTGACTCAGGCTCCATTGCAAGGTACCAATCTAGTCTCAAAAGGATTACTGACATTTTGGAATGATGATCAAAAAGTTTCAGTTAGCAAGAACTTAGTTATTTCAGAATCCATGTAGAAAAGGCTGACGTTTTATAGTTTTCACTACTCCATAAAGAAAGACATCCAAGAAATTAAATATGCAATATATCAAGTGGTGTATGTAATGTTAATCTAAGTGAGTAAATCAGATCAGCATAGATAACTGTAGAGAGGGCACACTGTACAAGAAGATATCACATAAAATTAAATGGAAATGAGGAAACACATCCTCTTTCAGGCACTGAATAATAATCATGCAAAATGGACTCTACAAAGACAGGCTATTGAAGCAAAAAAAATATAAAGCAATCGTTATAAAAAAAACATACACAGCAAAACCAAAACAAAACCCTCAACAGAATCCCACTTTTTCCATCCAGAACATCTTAATTTTTTATGTTGCATAACACTTTTCTGCAACTCATTCTCTGCAAAAGAACTCTGGTAATGGTAATATCAGACTTAGATGTTTGTAGCAAGGCACTGTGGCCTCTCCCGGAGCCAGAACCCGAACGAGGGCCCCAGTAGCCTGAGTGGACCAACCCCGGCCCAGCAGACAAATCTGCCCGACAACAGAGGGACCGGGCCATGATAGGACTGCCCGGCCAACCCAACCAGCGGCAGTGGGGTGGAGCACCTACAGGAAGGTGCGGTATAAAGGACAGGTCCCAGAGCTCAGTCTGGGAGAGATCACCACTGGAGACAGACGTGCTGCTCTGCTGCAGAGGCCTAGGCCAGAGCAGAGCCTCCAACCACCCCTGCCCCAACCCAGACCTGGAGACTGGGTGGGGCCTTCAAGGAGCTGGACCAGGCAACCCAGCCAGAGAGACTGGGCCGAGGTACCTGAACCCTGGGACTGGACAGAGCTCCCAGAACAACCCGGGTGGAACATACCCCCTGAGGCCGGATGGGACCTGGAGGGGCTGCCAAGTTCCCTGACCTGGGACAGGACCTGGATGAACTGCTGGAAGCTGAGCCATTCCCTGCGCCCAATGACCTAGAGGAGCTGCCCCTAGAAGAGGAGCTCCCTGCATTGCTGCCCGTGGATCAGGAGGGAGTGGTGGTCCTACCCTGGATGGAGTGCCCCAGTGACCCTGGGGATACAGGGAGGAAGTAGCCCAGGGACAGCCATAGACAGTGGCTGAATCTGAGGCCCCGGCAGCGTGTTGTGGCGGGACCCCTGCCGACACAGTGGCAAACGCCTTTGCCACTGCCAGGGCCCTGGGCTGGGATGCAGTGGCGATGGGTGGGCCTGCATCCCCTTCACCCCCCTTTCCTAGCCACCCCAGGAAAGCCTCCTTCTTCCTATCGCTCCTGAGAGAAGGAACCCACTGCTTGCTTGCCCACCCTGCCTGAGGGTCAGAGAGATAGACTGCTTGCTTGCCCGCCACTGGAGGGCTGGGTTAAGCCCACGAGAAAGCTAACAGTTCCCCTTTGTTTTGGAAGGTGCTGTGGCCTCCCCCGGAGCCAGAACCCGAGGGAGGGCCCCAGCGATCGGGCCAGAAAGGACAGTCTGCCACATGTTCTAATAATAAAAGACATTACTAGAAGTCAAGTATTTCAGGGGAGGAAAAAAAGAGAGAAAGAGGGTACTCTCCTGGAAACACCAATCAAATTATCACAGGGACCTAACTAACATGTATAGCCTCCTCCTCTCTTAAAATGTAAGACTAGTTCAGTAGTCTTACCCAAAAATCTAAAACATAGTCTGAAAATTCACATTACCCTTTAATGGCTGGTCCACAGAGGATATGAGTTGTCTGTGGCTTCTAGCTAAAAGATTTATACCTTTAGATCAAATGGCAGAGGTTCATGTTTTTAGTGATGGACAACCCAATCTCCATTGACTATCCATGACAGCATTTTTTCCACGTGCATGCAATCTGCAATGGTCAGGTGGAGTAAACCCATTAAAAAAAACATTGTGTTGTCAAAAATAACCACATTAGTCTGAAATTTAGTTACGTTCCAGGCCTCATTTCTGTTTGAAGTGCAGTCGTTGTCTTCTTTTTGTAATTATTATTTTAAACAGTAGTGGGTAATTTCTTCACAGAACAATCATACCAAGCATGAAGGAAAGGTATATCATTGTTGGCTGGATTTATTCTGAGAGGGTCATCCACCCTACAGCAATACTATTAGCAAAGTGGTGATACTTAGTGGGATGGGGCAGAAGGGAGCGATTCATCTGCTGCTAACAAAAGAATTTCCAACTATCAAAAATCTGTCTTTAAAAGCACGTTTAAAATTAAAAAAGACTTAAGAAGAAGGGAGCTATTTAATTTTCTGTGACAATATGATCTTATAATTGTAATGTTTTTCATATATAATAAATTGCTACATACTGCTATTTAGGGATGCAGACAACTGATTCAGAAACTACAAGAGCGGGGCCCAAATTGAGCCGATATGCAGCAGTATAATGTCTAGCCCTTCTTTGAAGCTGCTATTTTATTCTCCAGCATCTCATTTTTCACGAAAAAAAAGGTAAGTCTATATTTATGTTTGCAAGAAAAAACTCAGGAATGTGAACTGAGTGTTAATGGATGCAGAGATGTCCATCTGTGTCCTGGACGAGTCTACACTAGAAAAAGGTTGTTAGTACCTGTAGGAAGCCGCTGTGGCCTCCCACGGAGCCAGAGCCTGAGAAAGGACACCCGCGCTCTGATTGGCTCAACTCACACCCTGCCCTGGAGTCTGCCCGGCAACAAAGGGCCCAGGCCGGGATAGGACAACCCGGCCAGGCCAATTGGCTGCCGCAGGGCGGAGCCCCAACACGAAGGGGAAGTACAAAAGCCTGGCCCCTGAGCTCAGTAGGGCCCAGACTGCTGCCAGAGGTGGACGTGCTGCCCCGCCAGCAGAGGCCTAGGCCAGAGCCTAACCGCCAACGATGAACCCCGGCCCCGCCTGGGGAGGATAGGGCCCTCGAGAAGCTGGACTAGGCAACCCGGCCAGGACGACTGGGCCGAGTTACCGACCCCGACCCCGAGCCCGGGGCCGTACTCTGGAACTGCCAGACTGGGTCGAGACCCCAGAGTGGCCCGAGTGGCGGGCACCCCTGGATGCTGGGCTAGATTTGGAGGAACTGCCGGCCGCCGAGCCCCTCCCTACAGCGGGGCTGGACTTGGAGGAGCTGCCCGAGGCCGAGCCCTCCCCACATCCAATGACCTTGAGGAGCTGCCCCCTGAAGAGGAATTCCCCGCCTTACCCCCGGTCGACGAGGAAGGACACGGTGCTACCCTGGAGGACCACCTTCATGGCACGGAGGAGGCAGGTACTAGGGTCAGTGGGGAGGACCCAGGGACAGCCACGGCCTGTGGCTGAAGCCGCCCATAGCCGGTGAGTTGCGGCGGGAGCCCCGCCGGCACAGTGGCAGCCGCTTCTGCCACTGCTAGGGCCCTGGGCTGGGACGCAGTGGAGACGGGTGGGCCTGCGTCCCCCTCCCCTTCCCCTTTTCCCTAGCCACCCGAGGAGAATTGCTCTCCTGACCCCACCTGAAGCCATTGCCTTCTCTGCTGACCCTGCCCCAGGGTTAGAACCTAGACTCCTTGCTCGCTCGCCCTGCCTGAGGGCCTGAGCGATCCGCCTCCGCTCACCCTGCCTAGGGGTTGGAGCACTGGACTCCTTGCTCATTCGCCCCGACTGGGGGCTTGAGTGGTAGACTGAGTGCTCGCCCCACATACGGGCGAATCGCCTAAACTGACCTCTCGCCAAGCGCGAGCTATTCCCCTGTAGGAAGCCGCTGTGGCCTCCCACGGAACCAGAAACGCTTACAGTACCACTATACTGGCAAACCCATCTACTGTAGACACAGCTTACACTAGCAAAACAGTGCTATTAACACAAGAATCCCCTCAAGGTGGATTGAAAGTTAATGCAATATCCCTTGCTATGCTTTGAATAGTAATCTACTGTTGTAAGTGTGCCTGTTGGATAAAAAATTGTGGTTTTTTTTAACTTGTCACCTGTTTCCATCTTTTGAAGGAGTATCTATACAATAATTATCTCGCAGCCCTCAGCCACGTCTATCTTAAGGCTTTATACTCCAACACATAACCATAACTTCTGAATGCATTTCCCCTACCATTCCAGACGGTTGTTTGTAGTTTAAAGAAATTATTAAGGGATTCTAATTTTCTTTCAAATGTTTGCTGACTCTGGTTTAAACTGTTACTTTGAAACCAGCTTTTTGAAGCAACAAGCCTCCCATTTCTCAGTGAGGTTTTGTCTATTTTAAGAAAATGCATGTTATAAACTGATCATGGTCAATATATATTTTCTATTCTGATACATTTTCCCAGTGAGGTAAGTCTTAATAGGTATAATTTATATTCTATATTCAATATGAATTGAGAGATTAAAGTTGTTGTTTAATATTCCTGTTACTGTAAAGCCGAGAGACCCTAGTCTGAACTGAAGCCGCATTCTTTTAGGTGCCATACAAAGGCCCTCTATGTGAGCTCAGATGTTCTCCCATGTGAAGCCAGAAACAGAATTGGGGCCACAGAGCTGTCAGAATCCATTCTTATAATCTTCAAATGCTAATCTTGCAGAGTTAGAGATTGGAGGTCTTTCAGGTGAAGGCTAATTCTCCAAATATAAGTATGCAGTGAATGATGATTGAGAACATCCTTAATTTGGAGGAAACCCACTGCTTCTCAGCTTGGATATATTTCATTCAATTGATCAGAATACTGTAGATTCTTTATTAAGTACTTATGCTTTATATTTGTTGTAGATTGTTTATATCTGGAGCATAATCTGTGCCTAATAAACAGTGAATTATGTCACTGTAGTATAAGCAGTATGTTCACATCTTGTCATATGATGCTCTCATGCTGTGCCATTTCTATAGGCAGACAAATTTTCTTTCTCATGTATTTCTGGAAATGAAGAAAGAATGACACCAAAGTCAAAAATTTTATGGCTAATTTCACTCAAAGAACTCCTCTGGAATCTGCTGGTCGTTTGAAAAGAACCTAATAAAAAAAATGGAAAGGGAGAGACTGACTAGGATAAATAATAAGAACCAAGGTGAACAGAAATCCTAGAAGATTAATCTACTGCAGTATATAGAACTTCATCTGAACCCTTTGAATTAGACCCCATTAAACTACTGCAACACAATGTGAACTCCTGAGTGCAATTTGCAATTATATCAAATTGGTAAAAATTGTTTTTCTATAAAGCACCTTATAGCATGTGCTTTGATTACTCAGAATCTATTATCAAATGTAACAAACCATAGCTGCATACACACAGAAAGCACAGGCATCAGGGAGGATTACATCTTTAGCACCTAAACATCTGAAATCTACAGGCCTGCAGGTCCTATGTGCAGTGCTCTTTTTAAGAAACCATTGCTGCGTACACAGACTGTAGGCACCACAGTCATCAAGAGTCTGCTTTGTCTCAAAATGACCCTGGTCCCAAATCCTGGAACCAAACACCCCTGACCTTTTTGGGGTTTTGAAATACAAGTTCTAGATCTCAATTCTGCAAACAACCATGGGTTCGATTCACAAGGGGGACTTAGGCATTGCAATCTCAGCATTGCAGCATCTTTCTTATAGGTGCCTTGCTACCTACTGGAATTTACAACCATGAGTTCTGTGCGCAAGCTCCCCATAAAATGCATGGGAAAAATTAGGTGCCTAAAAAAGGAATCAACAGATGCCAGCACACTGAGTAGAGTTACCTACGTTAGACAATAAGAAATGCTAAAGAAGAGGGTGTGGCCTAAGCTCTGCCTGTCAAAGAGAATTAGGCTCCTAACTCTGCCAGGATTCACAGCCATGGACCCACCCCTGGAGTTAGGTACCTAAGCCAGATCAGCTTTGTCATGTGAAAACTGAGATGGGGGTGAGGTTTTTCTTTGCCCCTCCAATAGCCCTGTGATTCGCACACTCCCCTGGGCTGTAGGAGAATTGGCTTCAAATCTCTGCTCTACCAGAATTGGATCAGATACCTGAACTTGTGTCTCCCATTGCCCACAAGTGCACCATAACTATTGGGTAATTCTGAGATCTGTCTCTTCTGTTAAAGCTGTTCCACTTTTTATAAATCATTAAATATTAATTGGGCCAAAGAGCAAGTGAGAATGAGTCTGCAGTCCACCGGTTAGGCCACTCACGTGGGTTGTAGGAGACTGAAGTTTGAGTCCTTCCTCCAATTCCTTCAGAGTGGGCAGTTGAACTGTGGTCTCTCACAGTCTATGAAAGAGTGTTAACTGCTCAGGCATAAGGAAGCCACCAGCAGGATGTCTTTTGTGTGGATTAGGCATGCTCTAAGCATGCTGGCTGGTGTGGACGCCAGGGGTAAGAGAGGTGGGGAACTCCTTGTTTGTAAATCCCACTGGGGTTTAGCTGTGAGGGAGGTGCTGAGCAGATTTGCAGGGTAAGGACTTAGGTGGCTTTATGCATTCCCACTGGCAGAAATTTAGATGCCTAGGGGTGTTACCAGTGGAAATTTTGGATGTAGGGACTTGAGGCATCTATAGGGTTGGGTGGCCTCTGGGCAATGATTTATGAGTGCTCCTAAAGTGGCAGTTAAACACCTAACACCTCTTTATGAACCTAGCCCAATGTAACAAAAAGTACAGGTCTTCTAGTGCCCCCGGAGAGGATACCCTGGCCCAGTGACTGTCCTAGGAGGAAGCCCTGCTAAGGCAGCTAGTGGCCTGATGTGAAATGAGATTTCAAAATTGACTGCAATGGAGCTAAGGTTTTACTCCTGGAATTGGGGAATGGGCAGAGGGGTTAATTCCTAGCCAGGGTTCAAAGGCAGCACAAGGAAGCACTCTCAGCTGGGAGCTAATTTGTTGCAGCTGAGCCTATCTAGTGCCATACTGAGGGTTTGGTTATGCCACGGAGAGGGTTGTCCTGACTAGATAGGTTACTCAGAGAAACAAAAGAGCTGCCTTCTTTGAACTGTATGTTGTATTTTTGAGTTTATTGCTTGTGATACTGCAGGGAGGGAAAGCAGCTAGATAGTTTACCCAAGTGGGTGCCAATCTGGGTTCAATTTACATCCAAATATAGTGACTTGTGTTCAAGTTTAGTTTTCCACTGAACTCTTTTGCATCATCAACCCTGTACCAAAACTCCAAATCCAAATTATCCGCAACTCTTGGAGTTCAAAATCTAGCGGGTTGGGGGCAAATCTGTTATTTTAATGCAAGCTCAAACAGTCATTAGCGCCTTCCAGTCCTAAAGAATGAGCTGCATACTTATTATTCAGGACCAAGAGAGCAACATCATTCATTCCCACTGAGATTCAAGCTGAAAAAGGACAGTGCTCTTTCTGTGCTCCATGCGACTGCTTTGTGCATGTTCAGAATGAAGTACTGGCATGGCTACTTTAAATCACTTTATTAGTGAACAACATTTTGTCAGGCATGTCGTAGGCATTTATCAACATGGGGCTCAACTAGAGAAAGCCTAAATAGATACTTAGGTACCTGAATACATTCAAGAAGAGGAATGATTATTTTATTTAGTGGGGCAGTCTCTGGAGCTCATTGAAGTAGTAATTTAACACCTCACAACATTAATGAATTTATCATTGGACCCCTTTGAGTTTGGGGAGTTTTATTATCTCCATTTTACAGATGGAAAATTGAGGCACAGGACAATTAAATGACTTGGCCAAACCTAAAGAGGAAATTTGTGGCAGAGCAGGAGAAAAACCCAGATTAGAGTTTCACTGCAGTGCCTTAACTGTAAGACCATCCTTCCTTCCATCCACCACAAAGCCATTAAGCATTTTACAGAGTCTGTGAGTGAGAAGATTTCAAAAGAGCAGTTAATGAACTAAAGAAAGTTTTACACACTGCTGTTCAGCTGGCTTGAAGGAGGCCCTTTTAAGGAAAAATGGGAGGGAATTTGTTATTTATTATTCATATTGTGGTAGTGCTTAGAGCTAATGATCAGTGTGCTAGGTGCTGTCCATACATATAACAAAAATGGTCCAGGAAATATCAGGACTTTATTTGGGGAAGAAAGATAAAGGAACTGTTACTATTGTAAATTAAAGTCTTAATATTCGATTTTAAGTACTTTCCTTCATTTTTTAATTTATTTTGCTCTTATAATCTGCCAGCCTTTCCTCCACACTTAAGCTTTCACTTCTGTGCATGATCATCTAGGTAGGGATCAGACTAAAAATTTGGGATGCTGCAATAAGCTGTATGCAAAAGGGAATATCATGTGGCAAGCTGTGTGCAAAAAATGCAGGCGCTTCATTTTCTTAGCGGAAAGCAACGTGTTCCCTGTTGAAAATTGATTTTTCCCTTGCAGCCAGATCTACAAAAGTGTGTCAGGAAAACACAAAGCAACCCCCCCTCCCCCACACACAAACCCCACAACCACTACTTTATTGAATTGCATTTTGCTGTTTTTACTTTATATAAGAAGTTTTGCACATTTCATTTTAAAATGCTATTAAGGGAGTGCATTTTTAAAAGTGCAGAGAAGGCAAAAACAAGTAAAGTTATACGAATAGTTAGGACTTAGAGTCATCTGAGCCCATTAGATATGGCTCAGCAACATGCATTGTGTTAATTCAACAACATACCGTTTTAAAACTCTATTATGAAGGACTGATTGATAGATTAAAAAGGAGCTTCTTATTGTTGTACATGAAAGAATGTCCTCCCTGCAAGCCAAGGACAGAAAGGAATAGGAAGGACTAGCCTGGGTTTAATTTTCCAATGCTTACTCCAGGAATAAGTAGTTTTCAGGGAATAAGTAAGAACAACCCAGCTCCATAATCTATGACCTGCAAAATGTCTTGCTCTGAGTATAATTGCCACCTGATTGTAGTCCTCTAAGGAGCTACTAAAAGCATTAATGCAAAATATTAATGACACATGGCAAACTTTTAACTATTTTTACTATCTTCCGTCTTTACATCTAATTTATAGCTGTAAGAAAGCTTTATTACTCCTTTCTAGATAGGGAGATATTTTTACTTTCAAAATGCTGCTGTTCATTTCATTTCCTTGCTATAAGAGAAACAGTGAGATACATTTATAATATAATGAAATAAGAAAATTCTGATGCTATGAAAAAATATGCCCCTTTAATGTTATAAGCCTATTACTACAAATAGTTCTTTCTACCTTAGGAAAAAATACTTTCTGCAGTCAAACTGTTCAATTTGTAATGTAGGGCATGAGTCAATTGGGATGGGAAACTGTCTGCAGTTCAGGTACTTGGGATAAATGCCCTCATTTCATTTGATTATATGGGCTTCCAGCTCTCACACTGCAGGCTGCTGGCATACACAGCTTATCAAATTAAAAATGCTTCCTTGGACAGTGAGGAAAGCAAAAGAAAACAGCTGTCTCTGAATTTTTACAAAACATCTGTATACAAAAGAAAAAGATGACTTCAGTGAGAATTAAAGGTGTCTTCTGCAATAGCACTATCCCTTTTAAGAGGCAAGAGATGGTAGGGATGCTTTCAAAGGGGGATTCACTCATTACAGTATTTATACCAGTTGACAAGGAATAGATCAGTTAATTCAGGATTTTACAAAGCTTATTGACTGTGGATGTGAGCTGGCACTGAGCATGTAATTTGCAGCATATAGTTAACTATGATTTTTGCCTCTTTTTTCCATTCCTGGAATATCCAGGATCAGATTGCAAATTTCTTGGATATATTTGTTATTAGAATTACTAGATGAATTTCATTGAAATTTTTATTTGTACGATATAGATTGATCAAAAATGCTGCAGTTATCTGATATAGTCTAGATTAGAAATGAGAACTCTGGCTTGTGATTGGCCACATAAATCACATTGCATTTTTTCTGTTGCCTGATTGAGCTGCACGCTTATAACCAGGAGGAGGTGGTTGAAAATGCTACAGGGGTTTTGAATCTCTGAGAGTGAGAAAGCTGTTTAGAGAAGATATCACATAAACAGGAGTAGGGATTTTTATAAAATGCTAAACCTTTTTCACTTCTGGGCCACCTAGACATGGCCCTAGCCTGTAACTAAGCTGTAACCCTAAAAATTGTTCAGGGCTGATTTGTTCTCAGGCTTTAGATAAAAGTTCATAGTGTTCACTTTGTATAAATCATATAGTTCATCCATCTGTAGTTAAAATTCTGCAACAATATAGTTTATATTCTGTGAGTGATACCTTTATAAGAAGCTGAAATCAATGTGAATATTGCAGTTAACATTTTCTGCAGTTCTTTGAAGTTATGCTCATGTATAAACTGGGTATCAGCTCTCCATTTCTGAATGCCAGTAGCATACAGATGAGGGTCAACAGTAGCATACGGATGAAAGCCAGCTCTCTATTTCCTATTGTTTATCATTTCTAGGCAGATTTATATCTACTATCTCCTCATAAATAGTCAGTTTCGGTAAAATATTTTAATTATAATGGTTCATTTTAGTCTTTCCCAATTACTGCAGTCACGGTGGGGGCTTCTTACAGAGACCAAATTGTGACGAGTTAGAAGGACACTAGCAAGCCTGCAAGGTAGCAGTCCTCTCAAACTGCACAAAGGGTCTCACTCTGGTATTTGGTTCAGAGATATTAACCAGGGCCTTAGAAAAGCTCTAATTTATCACTCTTTGGATGAGACACAGAGCCCTAATCTCAGATTCCACAAGGATTGCTTTTATTAACCATTTCATGGTAGTTCAATCATACATGACCCTTATGGGCTGGTTTGGGGGCCTGCAGTTATCCAGCTATCTAATCCTACTTACTGTTGCCTGGTGCACTGGAGTCCATACCATCCACCCTTTGTGCTACGGGGGAAGGGGAGACACTACGCTTATAATAGTTGTTCTCCAAACTATCTTTCTCTCCTTTACTATTGAACTTGGGACTCCTTTCAGATGCATGGTCCAGCTGCCTTATTAAAGGTCTATTCCATCCTGTATTTTATTACTTTGATCTTCATACTATTGAGTACCAAATAAATATCTCTTGCCTTTTAAATGTGTGACGAAGAACCAAAAATAAAGATCACAATGAGAATAAGGGAAGAAGTTATCTGAAAAGATGTGAGATTTATTTAATCCATGTGAATTGTTTTGTTTCTTTAACACTCTTTAAGGAAAAATCTCAGAATTTAATAGGGATTAAATATTATAGTCCTATGGAAATTTATTAGCTCTCTATAGGAATTACTGTAATAATTTATTTAATCTAATAGAGAATTATCTTTTCTATAGATTTTCTGAACCATGGTATAGAATTCGACAGCAGGTATGTAGTTTTCTATTAAATTCTAAAGTTTAATTAAAAAAACTAGGAAAGTTAGAATTTAATGGAAAATGATAAAGCACTTTTCCACGCAGGAAGTTTCAAGACTTGGTATTTCTTTGCGTCCTTTCCTTGCAAACATAGGTTTTTCCCACTGTTTATTATTGTAATCTAGATTTTTCATGTAATGGAAATGTTGAGTCATAAAGCTGATGTTATCTAAATCTTTATATATGTTAAAGAAATAAATCCCACATCATTCCAAGCTTCTTCCTCCGCCATTTTTGCTGTTTCCATTCTTTTAAGGACCCATGTCCTATGTTTTGAAGGCCTGTGTGTTGAAGGGTGGAGAACTGTCCTGAAATCAATAATTAACAATACCACTGAATGAAATAACACCAGGTTTGGATGTGACTGAGGCAAATTTGGACCTAAAATCAGTAAAGTACCTTGACAGTTGATACCGTACAGAGGTATGGAAAGGACTATTGACTCACCATTCCTTTATGCTGTGTTACCTTTCAGCTCTGTGTTTTGGGGGCACCAGGGTGCAGTACACAGCCTGTCCGACTCACGAAGGACTACCCCTCCCCCAGCCTCTGCTTGAACCAGAACTGATCAGAAGAAAGACTTACAACAAGCAATGAAAAGGCAGTGGGAGACACACCTAAACCCCACCAGACAAGGGTGACAGCATTAAGGCAACTCCCCTAGCTTCATTTACATTGAAGATGTGACAAGGAGGCATCTCCATTAGCATACAGAATGGAGAACAGAGATTCCAAGGCATGGACTGCACTGAACTCTGGGACCAGAGAAGCAGGGAAACACTGCATGATGGGTAATCTCTGATGTTAATGAATCCACTCCTGCCCACTCCGAGCTCAGCACTTATCAGACCCAATTCTAGTAATGAACCCTTTATTGGCATCCAAATACTGAATCTGCCTAATTGCATTGTGAGCTCCCTGAAAGGAACACCGCCCATAGCCAGGAATGATCAGTTCTCATTGTCCAGCCTAAAAAAAACCACTCTGGTATTCTCCCTTGACTCATCATTTACCCATAAACAAACCTAGTGTTCTCCCTTGAACCATTGTTTCTTCCCTACAAAAACACCTACCCGAGTTCAAAACTCTGTTCTGATTCCTGGATCCAAGAGCTGCATCAGTTCCACTGGGACTTCACCTTTTCCTGACTGATTGTGTTGGGGGCTCTGCTTGTCTCAAGCACTCCGGACCCTAAGCTGAACAGCCTGTCTATCTGGGAACCTTTGACCGATTCAAGCTGCACTGAGTGGTGAGAACCCAACACACGCGCACGCACGCACACACACACACACACACACACTCTCTCACTCTCTCACTCTCTCTCTCTCTCTCTCTCTGATTAAGCCCACTTTTTCCCCCTCGTACCTAATTTGATCTCCTCCAGGTACAACTTTCTAAAACTGACTTTTATAATCAAACTTGGGCTAGATTTCCCCAATACACCAATTGAAACCTGGTAATATTGTAACTTTTTTGTTTGTTGGTCTCTCCTTGTATGGCTATTACTCTATATACTTGGCAATAAAATAACTTTTATAATCAAGCTGGTTGCCAGACTCTCTCTGAACTTTGTTTACTCTTTTGTGTTCTCGGCTTCCCTATTTTGCTCTGCAGCAATGCTCCTCTTACCTAAGCCAAAGATCCCTGAAACGCCCAAAAATCCTGTGGGGTTTGCTCATCCAGGGGGTTACTACCAGAACAATTGTAATGTGAAAGTGGGAATAAGGACATACTGAACCTGTGGCATATGAGGGTGACAGCTTGGACATGCTATTTGACCCAGCCTGCTCAGACATACTTTGTTCTGGTGCGGGGCCTGTGGCATATGAGGGTGGCATCTTAGAAGTGATGTTCGACCCAGCCTGCTGAGTACAGGGACATGTAAGGGGTCAGTTTGGAAGTGCTGATAGACTTGGTCCGCTCAGACTTGCTCTGTTAATCTCTCTGTGTGTAAGTATGTGAGTTCATCTGATTCTGGGGCTGGAGGAACCCAGACCTGGGAAAACTAGGACATGCAGGGTAGCTCCATTGGGAGGGGACCTACAGAAGGGAAAAGCAGAGCTCCATATGGACATACAAGTGACACAAGCAGTATATTGATAGAATTACAGAACCCCTCTTCTCTCCTGCCCCCCCAGGAATGTAACCCTAATAAATGAGCACACCACAAGGTGATGGGCAAATCTAGTTACAGTTGTTGCTTTGGTTTTAGGCAGGAACAGTAACTTTGCTTTATGGAAGACACACATTACCTGTGTTTTGAGTCTTTTATGCAATAAAATTCCAGTCAAAATGAAAGTGGGCTAAACCAAAAGGTAAAGTAAACACACTAGCTTTTTCCTCTGTTACACCTCAGAATAAATAATGACTTGCCAGTCTCATGTTCTTGTTCCTGATAATCAGACTTGTGGCACTAAACTATTATTGTAGGTCATAACATATCAACTCAGCAAGGGAATGTGAGTCTGTGAAGTTGCTGATAATTTTATCTAACGTGCCCTTGTCCACAAACCTGTAGAGCATAACACTACAAAATAAAGGTCAGCAACGTCCTGATTTAAACACTGGTAATCTTCTTTGATTGGTTTCTAATCTGATTCCCATTTATCGGTGTTAGCCACTAAAACGATCTCTGTATTTTCAGATTTCTCCCTTTTCTCTCTTGCGCTCTTCAAACCCAGTGTTCAACAATTTATGGTTCATGATCCCAGAAACAGACAGAGATGGCAATAATTAAGTAGTATTCTGTATTTTCAATTATTGTTAATACACATTTGTAAGACTCCCCTATCCAGGTGCCAGATCATCTTAAAGATTGACTGTTTTCAAATGGATGTGGTTGGAATCTCCTAACCAGAAGCTTAAGAGATGCCAGTGTCAGTGGGTTGGTAGAATATATTTTGTCAAGCTACAGGTGGGCAGATAAAGAGTGTGAGGTTTGTGCACATACAATATGCTTCTAGCTCAGAGGGCCTGTAAAACTGTTTAAAAAAATTAAAAGCTATCAAATAACTTGAGATGAAGAGAGAAAGATAATATGAATAAATAGGTTTGGTAAGAAGCCACTCTCCCTTGTATTGGTTCAGATAACCTGAGCTGAACTTCTCACTATAATGGATCACAAGGCATAAAAGTGGTTGCTGTTGTCTATTTTGTTTGGTTACCTATTCATAGCATAGCTAAGGACATGATTCTGCTCCAGTTTCTATCAATGGGAGTGGTTAGGGCCTAAATTGCCAGCGTTAGCTATGTGTGCATTGAGCTGTGTATCAGGGACTCACTCTGGCTTTGGACCTGTCTGCTGCATCATTTTCTCTGTGTGGTGCCTCAGTTCTTCTCTCAGATTGTTGATCACTGACTTCCAGCACTTTTATGGTGCTGAGATGACTTAGCACTCCAGCTAAGTCACAAAAGTCACTGCTGGAGTTAATTAAAGTCCAGAAGGAAACACACACACACAAAAAAAATCCTCTGCCCTGGACTCTTGCTGGGCATAATCTTCCTCTCAGGATATGGACTCAGTAGTCTTTAGCCCTTCTCTTGGCCTCAGCTTCCAGCCTTTCTAGGCTCCAATCAATCTCTTCTTCCTCTGCTGACACGGGGTGACTGAAACTTCTCAAAAGGTGACAGAAGAGGAGACAGCCACGCTCACCCTCTGCTGTGGGTCTCCAGCCCTGGGACCCTAACAATTGGCCTGTCTGTCCCATTACCCAAACTATCCTTTCTTTTCTTCCAAGGGCCTCTTCCTATGGATTCAGCCTCGTCTTCTCCATGCACTAATAATATTACTTTACATTCAGTTAGATCCTCCCTTTCAACTGCATATGGGCAGTTCTTCCTTCAGAGCAAGTCAAAGTACCTTCCTCTAGACAGAGGCCAGATCCTCAGCTAGTATGAATCAGCATTTCTCCATTTAGTTCACCCATCACTTTTGTATGTTGATGCCAGCACATCAGAGGTGCTTCCCTGATTTACAGTAGCTGAAGTCCTAGCCCAAAGGCTTTTTTTTTATATCTCTTTCGCCGAGGGAGTTTTGTTTCTTTGAAAAAGGCATTCATTTTACCAAGTTGCTGAAATTTACAATATCCTTGGAAAGAAAACCTGAACCTCTGTTTTTGTGTGTGATGAAATTCCATATTTGCCTTAGCAGTTAGGGATGAAATTGATGTTCATCACTGGTAGGCTGGGTAAGCATAAGTTGCATTATTTGGTAAGGTCAACAGCAAGAGGAAATACTCCTTGAAGTGTACAATTCAAACATGAAATCATTGATTACCACAGGGCTGTAGTGAACCTTCTTCCCACCTGAATTATAATATGGACTGTCAGTTAAAGACAGATTTGTTGTTAAGTCTGAAATGCATGGCTGAATAAAGCATGAATATAAAGAGGGAACATTTTATCGTGTGTGTGTAAATGTAAGCCTCTGAATTCCTGTGTTGTTGTGCTCTCAGATCCCTAAAATGGTAGGGAGCTGGAAAGAATGCAGATGGATGAAGTAATTCACTTATGTGAAGAGATTCCAGGAATTAAATATTTATAGCTGGCTCAAATAACTAAGTGGGATAATATGCAATCCTCATGTAGTTTAAGGGTATTAAACATGAAGACATCTTGAACAATGATGATAATAGCAATATTCGTATAGCATCTTCAACCCAAGGAATTCAAATAAACTTTATAAATATTTATGTGTTAAGCCTCACAGCATCATCATGAAGAAAATAAAAAGTTACCCTCATTTTTACATCTGGGAAAGGCAGAGACATTTAGAAACATCTAGAGAGTTGTGAAAAGTCACCCACTCTTGTCTGTAGCAAAGATGGGAATGGAATTCAAGAGTTTTTGACTCAGTCCAGGGTTTAAAACAATGGAAAAAAACTGAGCAAAAAATGTAGTCAGAATATCAAACAATTTTCTAATTGTGGGATTTGTTAGACTGTGGAATAATCTCTAAAGGGAAATAGTATAAGTCCCATCACTTCAGTGTTTAAAACTGGACTGGACAAAGCTTCAGAGAATGTACTGTAGAAGGCAATGCTGCACTGACAGGGACATTGGCTGGATGATTATTAACAGTTCTTTTCTATCTCAAACTTCTGTGATTTTTATATTAAACTAGAACTATTTTATGGGATTAACACAATGTATGAAATAAAAAGAGAAACTTTGTACAAGATCATAAATGTATTTCTAAGCTTTTATGACATCAAACTGCTCAAGCTTCATTGCATTGATTTACTGTGGGGTCTCCACAGCCCTACAAGGTATAGTTTGTAATTCAAAGATGCTCATTGTAATGTACAACTATTGTTTTACTTTCTTGTTTTATGAGTGCACCGAACAATTAATTAATATGAAACCAAAATGAATCATAACTAGATTTATTTTGTGCTAGATTTGAGTTAACTCTTTTAGGCCCCAAATCCAGAGTGTTATGCAGGCAAAGATCCTATTGACATCAATAGGCATTTTCTCCACATGTGGACTGCAGGATTATGTCCTTAGTCTCCTCTGTTTATATGTTGTTGTCTGACAGAATCAAACAAAGAGAGTAGTTTGAGCTCGGTTAAGGGCTGGTGGTGTACTATGCATATCATTGTCACCATGATTGTAAGTCAAGGACCAGTTATTAAATGAACCAACACATTACAGTTAGGTGTAATCTACTAAAAACATAAAATATATTTTAAATTATTAGTAACAACATAATAGAATGGAATTTATCAATGAAACTATTGCCTCTTGGTTTAAAAATGTGACCACTACAATGTGGTTTGGGTTACAGTTTCAACCTATGCCACTTAATTGTTCAGTAAATAGTATCACTCTCAGGACATGCCATCAGCCTAATTCTGCTCTGAGCTTTTCCTACGCAAATACATTAACTTCACTGGGGTTGCATTTGTATAATTGGAGGTAAAATATTTGATCAATATATCCAATATACTAGAATAAATGGCTGATGACTCATAAAAGTGTCAAATGAGTATTTAAATACATTGTGCCTCAGTCATCCTTAACCATTTATGTTAATGTAATTTTGACTGACATTAATTTTTTTCCATTTATAACACTGCCGTTGTGTGACCAGCTCATTTTAAGATTTCAGTTTCAGATGTGAAATTAATCTTTATTTATTTGGGGAAGACTTGTCATAACATACTTATAGTTCTGCCACTCATGTGTTCCGATAATGTTAATCTCTAAACTGAGAAATTGTGTGACATATCTAAAACTAGCCATGGTGCAATTTCCTTTAGTTGAAAGCAAACACCCACAAATGGCCAATTCAGTCCATAGTTTAGGAGTATTCTACTATTCCTTGCTGACATTAAGTTCCATGTCACAGAATCTGTGAGTAACACTTTCTACCATCTCTTGTTGGCTAGAAGACTCCATTCCATCTTGGCGGATGATAACGTGATTTACTGAAGAGAATAAGGATAGTCTAGTGGATAGTGGACAGGCCAGGCACTCAGGAGATCTGGGTTTACTTCCCTATTTTGCCAGACTTTCTTCGTGACCTTGGTAAGTCACTCACTCTCTCTGTGCCTCAGTTACTTACTTCTAAAATGAGGATAATGGTACTTCCTTACTGCACAGGGGTGTTGTGAGGATAAATACATTAAATATTGTGAGATGCTCAGACACTACAATTATGGGGGCAGTGGAAGTACGAAAGATAGATAGAAAAATACTCTCATTATTGCCATGATGATGGCGATGATTTGTATTATCGCAGCACCTAGAGGCTTGACCTAATCTGTTTGTATAGCCTTACTCAACTGTAGTTTTTAAAATTAATTAACTGTAAGTTTTGGCTATACCTGAGACAGCTATGGGTATGAATAATAGAGAAATATGTTCATAATGAACACAACAGATTCTAGAAAAACATAGTACCGTCTCACATTTTACTTTACAGAGGTAAATCTGTTTTCTCTTTCTTGCAAAAAACAAAGTTCCATAAGATCAAAGTACACAACACAAAGTACAAAAGAACATACAAGATGCTATTAATTGAGGTGTATAACCTCCCTGTTCTTGTGTCCATTTATTTCCTTAAATAACTCTCTTCCCTTACTGGGAAATGAAAAAGGTGCTGTGGCCAAGCCTGGCAACACATCTTGTTCTGTAGCTAAATTGCTCCACATCAATCATTGAATCCTCCTCTGTGGAATTTAGTCCAGGGATAATTGAGCTTTTTCACTTGTTTTCATTGAGAATGGATTTCATTGTTCAATTAATGTATTAGAGAAAAACACGGTGTCTACTCTAAATTGAATAAAACCTCCACTGTTCATATCTTATCCACTGCTATGTAGCAACAGAGTTGTTGGAAATAAAATGGGCATCCATAAAGATATATTCCTGTGGATGCATTACTTAATACAGATCCAAACACTTTTAAAATGCAATTTGTTGTAGTCTAGGAAGACAGCAGAATTTGTTAAATGCCAATTGATCTTTTCAAAGTGATTCTTCCACTCTCAATCATTTTTGTTCAGATAAATGGCTAAAAACTATTTTACAAACAGGGTTAGGACTCATGCAAAATAAAAATAAATCATATAACTTTATACTCTGAAATGTTTTTGGAGTTTTCAAAATGCATTAAAGTGATTTTTTAGTGCAAGATTGACAGTTCTAGGCACTGAAAGCCTTTCTTTACTGCCGTAGCTGTGCAAGCTTCCTAATAACAACATTCCAACAATGCACCTCTATGTTCTCAAGGGACCAACTCTCTGTAAGACAGAATTAATCTCTTTGTGTGGTTTTCATTTTTCAGCCTCTTTGCTGAGACTGCCCACAAAGGGGATTTGAAGGATTTTTTTGGATTGTCTGAACTTCTCCTTATGAGACCAGACCGAAGTAAATAGTTCATTTCACACAGGCCACCAAAGCACAGTGAGATGATGGTTGCAGATCATTAATGACTTGAGCTAGATTTGAACTGGTAACCTAGATGTGCAACAACTTCAGGACAGGTTTATATCTACTTCAAATGATAACCAACCCAGAGGTCAGACTAGATGACTACAATGTGTGTGTGTCGGGGGGACATGGATCAGCCTTCATGTCACATTTCCCGTCAGTACCCAGCCCAAGTTCGGGAAACTAATGATCCAATCAGTGGACCAAATTCGCTGATGAGTCCTGGTCATGTGCCACCTGAGGGACGTTGCGCATACACGAGGAAGATCACAATGGTCCCTTCTGATCTTGGAATCTATGAAAAACAGAAACATTTAATAAAGGTACCAGCTAAAGATATCCCACAACAAATAGGAATTTGTTATCCTCCACAGATGTGGTGTTGAGTAAATGACCATTAACTAATGCCAGGTGATCCTCAAAGCTTTAGTTCTCAGTTAAGATATTTGTCCTTGCTTCTGAAATATGAGTATAAGCCAATGTTGGGCTAGGCACACTTGCTTTCCTGTGTTCCTTTTTATTTTTATCAGACCCTATGACAGTTTAAAATGCTGCTTTTGGTGTAACTTTCAAGTAACAGCATTTTACAATATTCACATAGTTTTCATGTAACTTTGTTCACCCAAAGTCTTGTTAAACATCTGTGGACATTGGATTATTTTTTAAACCAAAGTATTTATATGTTAAACAGAAACCACAGGAACATTTGGAGAAGAGAGGGACAGATAAACAAGATTTTTTTTAAAAACCATAAAACTGGCCTTGATGAAAGATGAAAAATGGAAATACAGGAAAACAGGTAGGAAATAAGAAAAGGGGGATACAAGCAAGCTTCTCATGTCAATGTTGTAATTATATCCAAGACACTATAAATCAAATTATACCCAAGTCATTATAAATGAAAAAAAGTTTTCCAGAATGCACTTATATGACAATGATTCTTGGGCATTGACTATTAGGAATAGTGTTTGCAATGTGAACCAAGCTTGTCTTGAACACATTTTTTTTGTCATCTAAGGATTAACTAGTGTCCAATGTGACGCGAGCTGTTTCTATTACTCCATTTCCTGGAAAAAAAATATATATATATATTACATAGCCAATACTACCACTTCTCCCTATCTCAGTATAGACCATGGAGGTCCTTGACAACTCTCACAATTTGTCCCTGCTTTTTTCTATCAAGAGCATATTTTTCCCACTGATGGTAATTCACATTAAGAGTTCTTAGTCTTGCTCAATATTATCCCTTCATCTTCTTCTTGTCAGCCACAAAGTCAGAAACCAATAGAATATCCATCCAAGAGATGCTCAGCTGGTCTGCTTTCTGTCATCGTAATTACATGCCCTGGTTACTGAAGTTACATTTACTTTATACTTGATTCTCCATAGATCTCCTGCACTTCCCTACTAGATCTTCTCCATATATCATTCTCCCTCACTGGCCCAAAAATTCATCTCATCACTTAATTTTTCATGGTATTTAGCTGTCATTCTTCCTTCTTATTAAGCGCCCAAGGTCTTACATCCATGTAAAATGGTGTTCCTTATAATGGTCTTGTATATCTGGAGCTAAGTCTGCCAAAAAACGAACAGAATGTTAGGAATCGTTAGGAAAGGGATAGATAAGACAGAAATGATCATATTACTTCTTTATAAATCCATGGTATGCCTACATCTTGAATACCGCATGCAGATCTGGTCATCCCATCTGGAGAGAAAGGTAATAGATATTCATAATCTGTAACTAGCTTAATTTCTTCCATCAGCATATTGTTATTGGTAATTAATGATCCTAGGTAGACAACGAGAAGGTCAGACAAGATGATACACAACCTAGGTATTTGAACTGTCTAATCTGTTGATAATCTAGGGTTATCAACTGCTAGGTAAACTTGTCCAAAGTACTTCTTGTTGGCTCACAAACAAATATTTGGTTTTATCTTCACTGATTTTAAGTCCCCATTTTTCTTGCTTCATCAAGTCTCCAGTCACCTCTTGTATCATATTTCACATTTGAATTCCTTCAGAACTCTTGGGTGAATACCAACTGGCCCTGGTGACTTATTACTGTTTCATTTATCAATTTGTTCCAAAGCCTCCTCTAATGACACCTCAATGTGGGACAGTTCCTCAGATTTGTCACCTAAAAAGTATGGCTTAGGTTTGGGAATCTCCCTCACATTCTCAGCCTTAGTTTCTCTGCAATAGCCTTATCTTCCATGAGTGCTCCTTTAGCATCTCTATCGTCCTGTGGCCCCACTAGTTGTTTATCAGGCTTCATGCTTTTGATGTACTTAAATTTTTTTTTGCTGTTAATTTTTGAGTCTTTGGCTAGCTGTTCTTCCAGTTCTTTTCTGGACTTCTTAATTATATTTTTACACTTTACTTGCCAGAGTTTATGCTCCTTTCTATTTTCCTCAATAGGATTTAACTTCCACTTTTAAAAGGATGCCTTTTTGCCTCTTACTGCTTATTTTACTTTGATGTTTAGCCATAGAGGCCCTTTTTTGGTCCTCTTACTACGTTTTTTAATTTGGAGTATACATTTAAATCGAGCCTCTATTATGAAGTTTTTAAAAAGTTTCCATGCAGCTTTCAGGGATTTCATTTTTGGCACTGTACCTTTTAATTTCTGTTTAACTAACTTCCTCATTTTTGTGTAGTTCCCCTTTCTATAAAACGATGTATGTATTCTGGTCATATACCCATCTGTTCTTGATGAGCCGATGAACTGAAAATATTAATTCCACAATTGACCTATTTTTCCAGAATCTGTTCTGATAATCTCCTACTGTCTCCTTTATGTAAGGAGTAAGCGTGAGAGAATTTTATAGGCTGTGATGGGCAGGAAGACACCTCAATACTTCTTACATTCCATTTTGTCACCCTTTTTCTGAATTGTACATATTACCACCTTCTTCCATTCCTCTGGAATTTTGCCATACCCCCAAACCAACAAAATTAGTTTATAGTCTTTGACTTAACTTATCCCTTATTGTTTTTAATAATTCAGTGTCGAAATCTAGTGCTTTGTTATTCCTGAGCGTTCTGACTATCTCTTGGATCTATTCAAAGTTTGGTTCTTGCACAAGTTATTCAGCTATCTAAAAAATGGCATGTGTTGTTTACCTTTATCAATCTCCTTATTAAGGATCTCTTTGAAGTACTCCCTCCATAATTTCTTTCCATAATTGCATTCTTTGTGACTAAAAGTTTCCATTTTTATCTTTCATTGGCCTTGCTTGAGGTTGATATCCTTTCCTCCATGGACTGATACCCTTTTAGAATATCCTCCCATTATTAGTACTTCTGTCCAGTGGCTATAGAGCACCATTTAAAGTGGAAGGGGACATAGATTTGCACCATACTGTACACTGCACCCCTTTCACTATCAGGTTGACTTTCTTCTTCTCTTCACAGGTGCCCCCACACATCCAAGATGAGGAGGGAGGGAGGAGAAAGGAAAGGGGAAAAGGTCACCAGCCCCACAACAGTCCAAAGTGAAGATGGGATGATGATGCCTAGGATAAAGGGTGAAGGGCTCTGTTGCAGGTTCCTGGGTGAGCCATAGGAGACTGGAATGAATGATTGAAGAAGGGAAAGGGGAGATTGGTGCAGCCTGGGGTTGGGGTCATTTGGACTGATCTGTAGGAAAGATGGACTTGGATGCTGCGGGCAGCAGAAGGGTCCTGTGGGGAGAAGTCCAAATGCCCTGAGCCATATGGTTGCCCATATGAGCTCTCCAACCTAATAGGGAGGCACCTGTAATGATCATCCTGTCTAGTGAGGAAGTAAGGAATGGCATGCCCATGTATACCTGATGGGATTCTTTGACCATAGCAAGATGATATTACTTTGGTGGGAACAGTTACTATGGCATTCATGGACTGTTGATTTGGTGAGTACACTATTTGAAGCCACGCTTGCAGGCAACAAAGATGTCATGCCATTTGCCAGACTCCAAAAGTGCATGAAGACATATGACCCAAGTGGGAAAGAGTCTGAGAAATGCTCTAGGGTTGCCTATGATTTGGTCGATGAGGTCATTTATCATCTGGAATCTTTCTGTTGGTATAAAAACTGTTGCTTTGATTTAATTTAGGGATGCTCCACTGAAGTCTAAAGTCTGCACTGAAGGGAGGACAGATGTTTCCAAATTTACACTGACTCATAAAGAAGAGAGAAATTGAAGCATTGCTGAAATCCACCTATATGCTTCTTGATGTGTCTTGAAAACAAGAATCCAGTTGTCAATATAGGGGAAGACAATGAAGCCACAATGACTTATATGGACTGTTACTACAAATAATACCTTGGTAAAGACCCCTTGGGGGAAGGGGAAGTAGCATGGCCAAACCAGAGCAGTCCGTATGAAAAGCATTTAGAGCCCAACAGGAATCTGAGAAAATGACTGTGAGCGGGGTGAATGTCTATGTGAAAGTATGTGTCCTTCATGTTGAGAGCTGCACATATCCTTTCCTAGGGATGGGATTATAGATGCCAGGGTGACCATGCAAAATTTAAGTTTGCTAGTACAATGGTTGTAATCATGGAGATCAAGAATGGACCTCCAGCTGCCCTCCTTTTTGGGTACTAGGAATTATGTTGAGTAAAAATCCTTCCCTTGATATTGAAGAAGTATCTACTCAATTGCTCCTCGCTGTAAGAGAAATTCTACTTATTGTTTGAGAATCTCCTTGTGAGAATAGCCTCTGAAAAGGAGTGGGGAAAGGGATTTTGGAGGAGCCAGAGAGATAAACTTGATCATAGCCAGAACAGATGATGTTTAGCACTCATTTGTCCATTGTTATTGCATTCCAGATGTGGAAAAAGAGTGATAAATGACTCCCAAAAGGTGTGTAGGAATTGGCAGATGGTAGTATTATTGGTTTTTGTAGAAAGGCACTGTGGTCTTCCTCAGAGCCTGGGCCCGAGGAAGGGTCGCGACGCCCCTGCTGGGCAGAACCAGGCCCTACAGGCCAAACTGCCCGGCAACAGAGGGGCAAATCCAAAGCAGGAAGGGGAAGTACAAAAGGCCAGCCTAGCAGCTCAGTAGGGAGGATGCTGCTGCCAGAGGCAGACGTGTCTTCCTGCAGGCTGCGGCCTAGGCCTAGGCCTGATTTCGACCAAGCAGCTGTTTGAAACAACTGCCCCACCAAGCGGAGCCTCCAAAACCTGCCTGGATTGCCAGACCCTAGTAACTGGATAGGGCCACTGGGACAGCTGTGATTGGATAGCCGAGCACTAGTGAGTTGATGGGGCCACTGGGCACTAGTAGCTGGAATGAGCCACCCGAGACTCCTGGGTGGGAAATACCCTCTGAGGCCAGCCCTGACCTGGAGGAGCTGCCCTCCGCTGAGGAGTTCTCGGACCTGCCGCTGCTCGACGGAGAGGGACTTGAGGGCCTGCTGCTTGCAGTGTACCCCAGTGACTCAGGGGGAAACTGAGGCACACAGGTACCAGGGGACCAGGGGGAGTAAGTGGCCCAGGGACAGCTGGCTAGCAAGCGACTGAGTCAGGGGCTAAACCCCATCAGCGTGTTGTGGCTGGAGCCCCACTGATTTAGTGGCAAACTGCTTTGCCACTACTAGGGCCCGGGGCTGGGATGCAGAGGAGATGGGTGGGTCTGCCTCCCTGTAGGAAGGCTGGGGGTTGCTGACTACTGAACCAGCCCTGCCCAGCTTGCGGGATAGGGACTGCCAAATACTTGCCTGCCCCGCCCTGCCTGAGGGCCGGGGGCAATAGACTGCTTGCCTGCCCCGCCCTGCCTGAGGGCTGGGGGCACCAGACCACTTGTCAGCCCGCCCCTCTGGGGGCAGGGGCTAAAGACTTGTGAAAGGGCACTGATTATTCCCCCTAAAGGGAGACGCTGTGGTCTTCCTTGGAGCCTGGGCCTGAGGAAGGGTTGCGATGCCCTGGACGGATGGTGCCAGTTGGTGAACGGGGTGATTTTGATGGACCAGTAAAAGAAGGGTTGCGATGCCCTGGACGGATGGTGCCAACGGCTTACAATTTTCAGTTGGTGAACGGGGTGATTTTGATGGACCAGTAAAAGGGCAGGGACCACTACCAATAGTGTAATATTGATTATCGTACTTGCTGCTAACAGCCTTTTTGCAGGCCTGTGCAGCTTAGCATGACTAAGCCAGGAGACCATGGGATAGAATCCTCTTGCTCAACCTTTGTCTGACCCTGCACACTCCCTGATGAAGTCCCTGTTGAAAGTGCAGGATCTGTGTTTTAGAAGAAAAACAAGAAGCTTATCTATATTTATCCTCTAGGATGTGTTTGTCAAGGCCTCAAAGCATGCAGACTCTGCAAAACACATCTGGGTAATTAGTAATCTGAGGAAACCTCTTGCCTAGCCTTTGAAATTGCTGGCCTAACAATTTTTTTTATTGATGTGTTATTGTCTACTAACAAGGATAAATAAAGGGGGAGAAGTCTGGGCTCATTAGATCTTTTAATGGACACATCTTAGGGTCTCCACCGACAGACAGAAGATTGGTAATTATTGAGGGCTGGGATGTTTACTAACCTATTGTGCAGGTGTGTAAGTGCTTAAGACTAATAAAGTATAGCTATAAGTGAGAGCACTCTTGTATTGTACTGTTTGTGCCAGCCATCTATCGGTTGGACGACTGTTTCTTCGTTGATTTATTTCATGATACCGCCTCACAAAGCGTAAAGTTACCAAGAACTTTGGGTTAAAAGAACCCCAGGTAACACTGGGATGATGCTGCTGCCAGAGAAGGTGCAGGGAAATGGGACCTCTAAACCCTTTGCATCTTATGGTTTGGCTCATAAGATCACTGGTGGTAGAATTGTTGAACTGTGGGCCTAGGTTTATATGATTGCATATAGAATTTCCTCTTTGGGGTGGGTGTATGTGTTTCCAGGGAGTGAAGGATGGTCCTGATGTCCTTTAGGGTGTGTAAAGACTCATCTGTCTTTTAATTAAACAGATGAATTTCACTGAATGTAGGTGATCTGGACCTCCCGGGGAAATCCCAAAGGTAATCCCTGTGCATTACAATGGCAGTAGCCATTGCCCTCAAAGATGTATCTGATGCATCTACCACTGATAGAAGAGTGGTCCTGGCATCCATCTTGCCCTTTTCTGTGAAAGCCTGAAATTTAGTTCTGTCCTGAAGTGGAAATTTTTCAGTGAACTCTGAAAATTTCGAATAGTTCAGGTAATCATATTTCACCATTAATGCTTGGTAGTTGGCTATCCTGAACTGAAGGCTAACAGAAAGAAGACCTTCCTTCCCACCACATCAAAACATCTGCCTTCTTTGTCAGCTGCAATAGATTGAGGGTGATGCTGTCTAGATCTCGCCATGGAAGCCTGAACAACCAAAGAGTTAGGAGCAGGATGGGAAAAAAGAAATTCCACATAGCTGGCTAGAACAAAATAATGTTTTCTACTCTCTTACTGGCAGGGGCACATGTGGCTGCGGTATGCCACACTTCTCTAGTTGAGCAGGAAGTGGTATTTGGCTGGAACTGGAAGATGACCAGAAGCTTATGTTGAAGATCTTGAATTAGGAATCTTAAAATCATAGGAGATTAGGGTTGGAAGGGACAGCAGGAGATTATTTAGTCCAACCCCCTGCTCAAAGCAGGACCAACCCCAACTACATCATCTCAGCCAGGGCTTTGTCAAGCCGGCTCTTAAAAACCTCTAAGGATGGAGACTTCACCACCTCACTAGGTAACCCACTCCAGTGCTTCACTACCCTCCTAGTGAAAAAGCTTTTTGTAATATCCAGCATAGACTTTCCCCACAGCAACTTGAAACCATTGATCCTAGTTCTATCATCTACTATCACTGAAAATAGCCTAGCTCTATCCTCTCTGGAACCCCCTTTCAGGTAGTTAAAGGCTGCTATCAAATCCCCACTCATTCTTCTCTTCTGCAGACTAAACAAGCCTAGTTCCATCAGCGTCTCCTCATAAGTCTTGTGCTCCAGCCCCAATCATTTTTGTTGCCCTCTTCTGGAATCCAATTTTTCTACATCCTTTATGTAGTTTTCTTTCTAAGGTGTTTTGAGATTTGATTAATTTCTTTAATTCAGCTACCAGATATGAATATGGCTCCAGACCACACTCTTTGTCCAATAATAATCTGAGTCTCACATTCTACCTCTGGCAGCATCCAGATTATGACACTCCTGAGTCAGCCCTGCTCTTATCAGAATATTGATTGATTTAAAAGCTTAATATTGCAGAAGTAAATGTGTGGTTACACAGGTGGTGTCAGAGAGAGGGCTTTGGATTCTTCAATCATGGGATGTTGTTCCAGGAAGAAGGATTACTAGGAAGAGACAGGATTCACCTAACGAAGAGAGGAAAAAGTATCTTCACAGACAGGCTGGCTAACCTAGTGAGGAGGGCTTTAAACTAGGTTCGATGGGGGATGGAGACCTGAGCACGAAGGTAAGTGGGGAAGTGGGACACCACAAGGAAGCAGAAGGAGCAACAGGGGAGGCCTCCTAATTCATACTGAGAAAGTAGGGCAATCGGCTAGTTATCTCAAGTGCCTATACACAAATGCAAGAAGCCTGGGAAACAAGCAGGAGGAATTGGAAATCCTGGCACAGTCAAGAAACTATGACATGATTGGAATAACTGAGACTTGGTGGAGTAACTCACGACTGGAGCACTGTCATGGATGGCTATAAACTGTTCAGGAAGGACAGGCAGGGGCGAAAGGGTGGAGGAGTTGCACTGTATGTAAGAGAGCACTATGATTGCTCTGAGCTCCAGTATGAAACTGGAGATAAGCCAGTTGAGAGTCTCTGGGTTAAGCTTAGAAGCAAGAACAATAAGGGTGATGTTGTGGTGGGTGTCTGTTATAGACCACCAGACAAGGAGGACGAGGTAGAAAGTTTCCAGTTCACAGGACCTGATTCTCATGGGGGACTTCAATCATCCTGACATCTGCTGGAAGAGCAAATACAGCAGAGCACAAACAATCCAGGAAATTTTTGGATAGTGTTGCAGACAACTTCCTGGTGCAAGTGCTGGAGCAAACAACTAGGGGTTGTGCTTCTCTTGACCTGCTGCTCACAAACAGGGAAGATTTGGTAGGGGAAGTAGATTGGTGGCAACCTAGGCAGCAGTGACCATGAGATGGTCGAGTTCAGGATCCTGACAAAAGGAAGAAAGCAGAACAGCAGGATATGGACCATGGACTTCAGAAAAGCAGACTTTGACTCCCTCAGGGAGCTGATGGGCAGGATCCCCTGAGAGGCTAATATGAGGGGGAAAGGAATCCAAGAGAGCTGGCTGTATTTTAAAGAAACCTTATTGAGGTCACAGGAACAAACCATCCCAATGTGCAGAAAGAATAGCAAATATGGTAGGCGTCCATCTTAGCTTAACAAAGAAGTCTTTGGTGAATTTAAACACAAAAAAGAAGCTTACAAGAAATGGAAGCTTGGTCAGATGACAAGGGAGGATTATAAAAATACTGCTCGAACATGCAGGGAATGAAATCAGGAAGACCAAAGCACAATTAGAGTTGCAGCTAGCAAGGGACGTGAAGGGGAACAAGAAGGGTTTCTACAGGTATGTTACCAACAAGAGGAAGATTGGGAAAGTGTGGTCCCCTTACAGAATGGGGGAGATTACCTAGTGACAGAGGATGTGGAGAATGCTGAGGTACTCAATGCCTTTTTTGCCTCTGTCTTCACAGACAAGGTCAGCTCCCAGACTACTGCACTGGGTGGCACAGAATGGGAAGGAGGTGAACATCCCACAGTGCTGAAGGAACAGGTTCAGAACTATTTAGAAAGATTGGACATACACAAGTCCATGGGGCCAGATGCAATGCACCTGAGGGTGCTGAGGAAGTTGGCTGATGTGATTTCAGAGCCATTGGCTATTATCTTTGAAAGCTCGTGGCAATTGGGGGAGGTCCCTGAGGACTGGAAAAAAGCAAACATAGTGCCCATCTTCAAGAAAGGGAGGAAAGAGGATCCAGGGAACTACAGACTGGTCAGCCTCACCTCAATCCCTGGAAAAACCATGCAGCAGGTCCTCAAGGAATCCATTTTAAGGCACTTGGAAGAGAGGAAGGTTATCAGGAACACTCAACACGGATTCATCAAGGAAAAGTCATGCCTGACCAACCTGACTGCTTTCTATGAAGAGGTGACTGGCTCTGTGGCTGTGGGGAAAGCGGTGGACGTGATATACCTTGACTTTAGCAAAGCTTTTGATACCATCTCTCACAGTATTCTTATCAACGAGTTAAAGAAGTATGGGTTGGATGAATGGACTATAAAATGGATAGAGAACTGGCTAGAGCATAGGGCTCAACGAGTAGTGATCAATGGTTCCATATCTAGTTGGCAGCCGGTCACAAGCGGAGTGCCCCAGGGGTCGGTTTTGTTCAACATCTCCATTAATGATCTGGAGGATAGGGTAGATTGCACCCTCAGCAAGTCTGCAGATGACACCAAGCTAGGGGGAGTGGTAGATACCCTGGAAGGTAGGGATAGGATACAGAAGGACCTAAACAAACTGGAGGATTGGGCCAAAAGAAATCTGATGAGGTTCAACAAGGACAAGTGCAGAGTCCTCCACTTAGGACGGATGAATCCCATGTACTGCTACAGACTGGGGACCGACAAGCTAGGCAGCAGTTCTTCAGAACTGGGGGTTACAGTGGATAAAAAGCTGGATATGAGTCAGCAGTGTGCCTTGGTTGCTAAGAAGGCTAATGGCATATTGGGCTGCATTAGTATGAGCGTTGCCAGCAGATCACGGGAAGTGATTATTCCCCTCTATTAGGCATTGGTGAGGCCGCATGTGGAGTATTGTGTCTAGTTTTGGGCCTCCCCACTACAAAAAGGATGTGGAGAAGTTGGAGAGAGTCCAGCAGAGGGCAACAAAAATGATTAGGGGGCTGGAGCACAGGATTTATGAGGAGAGGCTGAGGGAACTAGGCTTGTTTAGTCTGCAGAAGAGAAGAATGAGGGGGGATTTGATAGCAGCCTTTAACTACCCGAAAGGGGGTTCCAGGGAGGATGGAGCTAGGCTATTCTCAGTGGTGGAAGATGACAGAACAAGGAGCAATGGTGTCAAGTTGCAGAGGGGGAGGTCTAGGTTGGACATTAGTTAAAAGTTTTTCACTAGGAGGGTGGTGAAGCACTGGAATGGGTTACCTAGGGAGGTGGTGGAATCTCCATCTTTAGAGGTTTTTAAGATGCGGCTTGACAAAACCCTTGCTGGGATTATTTAGCTGAGGTTAGTCCTGCTTTGAGCAGGGGGTTGGACTAGATGACCTCCTGAGGTCCCTTCGAATTCTATGATTCTATATGTTCTATGTTACATTTTCTTTCTTATTTTATTTTCCCCCTGAATTTATTTTTCTCTCGTCTCCAAGTCTTTATTTTCTCTTCCAGTTTTTCTCTTCCACTCTCAAGATCCCTTTCTACTCCCCTCTGTTATGTTACATATTAAAGACACTTTAATACTGATACTGATACTACTCTGTAGCACCCTATGAAATAGGGCTGAGTGATCATGACAGTGCCATCTCATAATGCAAAATACCATGCAACTGATTTTTTCTCCTGATGGCACTTTAAGCACATTTGCAGTTGATTTTACAGTATGCCAATGCATTCATATTTAGTTTGGGATTATTTATTATAAGCAAAATGAATACCTACCTATATTCATTTAAAAATCTAATCTGTGAAGATTGTATTTGGATTTAATTTAGTACAGCCTGCCATGGCACAACAGGATATGTAGCGCCAAATTCAGAGCTCTTGTAAGCAGGTATATCTCTGTTGAACTATATTATGTTGAACCTGCTTACATTAGATCTGAGTTTAGCCTGAAAGCTGAAATGTGAACATGAAAATGCATAAAATCAAAGCACTGGTGACTTATTAATTTAACCTGATGGCAACTGTTCATTCAAATCTTCTAGATAACCCCTACACATTGCCAACATCTAATCTAATTAGATGTGTGAAGAATTAGTATAGATCTGCTCTCACTTACTCAAATGTAATAAATGAAAATAGATCTATGTCAATTTGCTATATTAGTTTTTAAGCTGGCTTCAGAATGCTGAACTCCAAAGGAAAAAAATCCAGTGAACCTCTATGGAATATCCAATATCTCATTTTCTATATCAGGTCATAACTGGGATCTTTATTAATGTTGTTGCACATTTTTAAATTGAGCCCCCTGCTATGTACTGTATGCACATATAAATCTAGAAAGCACTGAAAAGAAGAAAAATGGATGCATATACTTTGCAGACACTGCAGTCATTTGGTCTTATCTGATTACCCCATGCAATTAATTAAAATTTAATGCCTGCTCACATTCATCATTTATCAGACACTCATTTGAATAACAAAAGAGAAAAATACAAGACTGCACCATGAAACAGAATTGGCATTCTCTCTGAAAAATACAAATGCTCATTAGGGCCATATTAGGTCATGGCTGCATGAAGGGTATTTAAAAATGCAGAAGAATATGAGCGAATAACAAATGATTTTCAGAAGCTGATGTTAGGAACTGAGAAGTTATTTTAAACAAAAGGAGTCACAGGTTCCTTAGCCTCAATTATACAACTGAAGCATAGGCCAAATTTAACTTTAGCCTCTGAAGATGAGGTCTTTTAATGAATGATCACTTTCCACATAGTCAGAAGAGAGAGAGAGAGAGAGAGACCCACAAAATGGTATGTACTGTATATGTCTCTCTACATGTCTAAGCAGTGCCTCCCCCATCTGCTCTAGTGTTTTTAGCAGTGTAATGTTGTGCTATCTTCCCACTACCAGATTCTTTTCCTGCTAAAGGGAGAGGCTCCGGCAATAGGGAAAGGCTCTGGCAGAGAGGATGCAGTGAGGAAAGGCTCTGGCAGCTTTCTGCTGCCCAGCCTTTTCCCACTGCTTCTCCCTCTGCCAGAGCCTTTCAGTGACATGTGTAGCTACACAACTCAGTGTGGATGTTGTCTGCTTTTTGCTGCAAATTGTAGCTGTACAGACTCTACATGCCACAGGTAATGTAGACAAGGCCAGAGTGGCAAATTTCCAAAACTCAAATGATGAAATATGCTATTTAGATTAGAAAGGAAGGCACATGCAACACCTTTGGAAGCCTTTGCAGGTCAGCCTCATATATTGATAAGAAGGAAAACAAACCTAGATTAAAATCAAATGATTGTATGTCAGGAGGTCGGGTCAGGCCCTTAAATGTGGACTATTGGCATGTTCATAGGCAGGGAGAAGGTAAGGACTCTGTCACGCTCAGAACCATTGGCTTGCCCTGTTCCATTAATCCATTACTCCAAAGAATTTGGTGTCCCCTGGAGAACAAGTTTCTTGCCCACAAAGAGAAACATTCCTCCATTCCTGTTCAGAGTGGAAATACTGTGGAGAAGCAGGAGGAATCATTCCAGCCACAAATGTTGTGCTGTTTGAATTGAGGCAGAGCATAAACAACATGGGGTAGGAGGCTCTAACAGACATGATCGGGCTTTGAATGCAAATGTTTCTCACTTGATAGACTCCTGAACAGCCCCAGTCTGAGCAGGATCCAGGCTGAGCAGGGAGATTAGAATCCCCCCCCCCCACACACACACACCTCAAATGCTAACATAACTGCTGATGCTTTATTAATAACAGACAAAACAAACTGAAATCTGTTATATCTGTATTCTGCAACTTCCTGGTGCAAGTGCTAGAAGAACCAAGTAGGGGCCGTGCTCCTCTTGACCTGCTTGACCAACTTGGGTTGGACTAGATGACCTCCTGAGGTCCCTTTCAATGCTAATCTTCTATGATTCTATATGCAATCTCTGTTTTTTTCAATTTATTTACAAGTAACTGTGCAACTTTGTGAAATGAAGTGTTGCTTTAGAGAGGGAAGAAATGTTGAGTAATACACATGTGTTAGTGAATAGGCTGATACAGTGAAGTGTCATAAAGCCCTCTCTAAACAGGCATAGAACATGTCCAGTGTTGAGTTTTTTAGGAGCAAGTGCTTAGACACACATACAAATGTTAAGTCTAATTAGCATACTAGGCCACTTTCATTTTCCACATATATTGAGTACAACTCCACCAACACAGATACATTTCCACCAAATGTGTCTTTTAAGATGACACTGGAGTCAAATATAAGAGGAAGCCAAACTTCTTTAATGTAGAGCTTGATATTCTATGGAACAATGAACTGAAGGGGAAGCAAACATTTTCTGAGATAAAGATCACTATATACAAAGGGGAAAATACAAGGATCACCATTATGCATCAAAAAATATTCTGGCAGTTACAACTGATTTGTGGTTGACTTTAAAAATGCTCCTGAGACATGAAGATATTGACTTCAGTGGAGCTGCTCCACGCTCAGCACTTTTGAAAATCAGGATACTTTAGTAGTAGTAGTAGACTTTGGTAGACTGTCTCTCTGGGTGTTCAACAACCATGACACCAGACCACACACTAGACTTTTAGTTTACAAAGAGGTGGTAATCCCAACTCTCCTCTACAGGTATGAGACTTGGGTGACTTACAGAAAACACTTGAAAAACCTGGAATGCCAACATAAGCACTTTCTCCAGAAGATCCTCAGCATAAAGTAGGAGGATCGCTGCACTAATATCAGTGTTCTCACAGAGGGCCGACATCTTCATTGTGGAGGCCTTGATTACCCAACACCAGTTGAGGTGGAGAGGTCACTGTGTGCGCATGCCTGATGCCTACCAAAACAATTGCTATACGCCCAGCTCATCAAAAGAGAAAGGCAACAAGGAGGCCAGAGGAAATGCTTCAAAGACACCCTCAAGACAAACATCAAGAGAGGTGACATTGATACCACACTTTGGGAGACAGCAGCCCAGGACAGGGCCAACTGGTGAAGACTTGTCAGAGAAAGAATGACCACCTTTGAGGAAAATCGCCTCGTCTTGGCCACAGAAAAACGCCAGAAAAGAAAGGACAGACAACTGTCATGCAGCAATCGTGATCCAACCCTACCTTCCAATGCCACCTGCAACATCTGTCAATGAATCTGTGGCTCAAGGATTGGAGTCCTTAGTCACCAAAGGAACCATATGAAATAAACACCTGTGAAAGAGATCATCCTCATCTATCGAGGGATTGCTGACGAGTAGAGTAGTAGTCCATCGCTGACGATGATGATGATGTCACAATTCTCATCTATAACTGGGCATATGACTCTGAAGTCCAAACCCTGTTGCACAGAATTGGTTGCACTGAGGACATGGGAAGTCCGTATCCATGATGTTTGACAATGCAGCTTTCACTTGCAGCCTGGAGATGATTTCATTGATCCTGGTCGAACCTGTCGCATGCTAATCTTGTCAGAGACTGCCAGTGAGTCCTGTCCTGAGCCATTTGCTCAAGTTCTTTGAGATTGATGCCAGCACACTGGAGACTGCTCCTCAAGTTATCTTTGAAGCACTTATACTGATGACCCTTCTTTCTTTTGCCCTGCCTCAGCTCCCCATACAGGTTCTGTTTTGGGAGGCGGCGGTCTTCCATTCTGATGTGTCCAGTTCACCTAAATTGTGCTGTCAGTATAGTTTCCTTGATGCTCGTTCCTTTTGCTCTCTCAAGGACCTTAATATCGGTCACTTTTTCCTGCCAGCAAATGCTCATTATTGAGTGGAAGGAGCACATGTGAAATTGCTCAAGCTGTTTAATGTGCCATCTATAAAAAGTTCATGTCTCAGAACCATACAAGAGAGATATTAGGACCACGGCAGTGTAGATTTCAATTTGATGGAGAGACAAATGTTGTGTTGGTCAGGGACTTTTGTTTGGAGTCAGACAAGGGCCTGGCTAGCTTTACTGATTTTGGAGGCAATTTCCTTATCAAGGGAACTGTCACTAGAGATGGTACTTCCCAAATACTCAAACTAATCCATATTTTCAGCTGTGTGCCTTGAATGGAGATGGCTAGCTCTGGGGCATTGGAATGAGGTGCTGGTTGGAACAAGACCTCTGTTTTACCAACAGTGATGTAAGGACAACAAGCTGGGATGCTTCAGAAAATCTAGCAGCAATGACCTGCAGGTTGTTATGTCTATGGGCCATAAAGGTGCAGTCAGCTGCAAAATTCATTTTGATGAGAAGTCTCTCTGGCATCTTGATATTAGCGTTAAATCTTCAAAGATTAAAAAGAGACATCTAGTTGGTAGCGAATGTATATCACATGATCCAAGTCCGTTGTAGCATGAATGAGGATACAGACAAAGAACAAGTAAACTCAGGACATTTATTTATGTACTAAAACGTGGAAGTTGGAAACCTTCTTTTAAGTACTCAGTTTTCAAAAATCTTTGCCAGTTATCTTCTGTGGTGTATACTGTAAGTGATTTACAGCAGGACTCTGCAATGTTTGTGACCTATAAAGGCACTTTCATTCTGTTTAATTTCCTTCGTCTCTTTCCTAGCTAATATACCCTCCTTATAATAGCCAAGGCCATCGCCAGCTAGGGTGACCAGATAACAAATGGGAAAAATCGGGACAGGGGATGGGGGATAATAGGCACCTATATAAGAAAAAAGCCATTCCTTTATTGGGACCATCCCTATAAAATCAGGACATCTGGTCACCCTATCACCAATTCAAAGGCCTGAACACCTGTTTCAATTATTTCATAAAGTGTCTTTTGGTAAAGATATAAGTCCTCGTGTCTGTCTCCCCATTTCTGTATTAGAACTCCTACATCACAGAGCTGAGGTTCAGTATACAATTCAAGAATCAATGTAGGTTTAAAATAGATGAACACAAAATAATGTATTATTCTCCAATTAGACTTAATGGATACACTGAGTTTTAACAATTAAAGAGACAGTGTCCTCCAGTCAATAAGTTAAAAATAGCCATCTCTCACCTAAGAACAACTCCCACTCCCCAGTGACTCATAAGTGTTTGTGTTTAATGTAATTTGTGTATCAGTAAAAATGAAGTACAGCTAAAATGCAGCACCTGATTTCAGAGATGTGTGAACCACTTCTTCCAAAAATTAAAAATTGACCAGAGCTTCAATCTTTCCCAAACTAAAATTAACATTTTTTAATGTTCATATTAGAGATGGGTTTAAACCAAACAATTTGGTTACAGATCTGGGTTTGGCTTTTGAACACCCCAACAGTTTAGTGGAGCTTGGATCTGTAGGTTTGGTTCAGGACAAATTAATGCTAGGTTTTGTAAGCCCCCTCGTATGTAACTGTGTATGTTGGGTAGCGGTGGTGCTTGATCAGACTAGAAGGAGAAAGACAACTCTGAGTTCCTGTGAGGAGGGGGAGGTGGGGGCTCTGGGACCAGTCTGCCTCCCCTTTTCTGAGAATACATTTGCATATCATACTTGGGCAAAGGAGGGATTGAGGAGAGGAGGAACGGAGATTCTTCACCTCTTCCTGCTTCCATTGGATAGGCTGGGGGAGGAAGGAGAGAGAGCTGATTTGTCTCTCATGACCTTCACCTTCCTGTATGTGAAGTCCTTGGAGCATACAGCAGCCTTCCTGCCAGAGTTGCTGCCTCACCATCCCAGGCCCTAAAATGGAAGTATAGTTGGAACTGCATTTTCAAGATGCTGTGGGTCTGACTGCCAGTTTTGGGAATCAGAAAGGAATTCTTCACGTGCACTATTTACAAAAAAAGAGTCCATTATCCCTCTCCTCATCCTTGCAGCATCCTGGAGGTTTGATTTTAGATTACTAAGGAGGAAGGAAAGGAATTTAAAAGTTTGTGCATTCATAAGTGGTGTTTGCAACTTGTGTCCAGCATCCAGTGTAGAGGAGAGGCTGAAAGTGGCCAGATACTATAGGAAAACATGAGACCTGGGAGACAATTAATTGGCTCTCTCAGGCTGGAGGAAGAAGAGATGTGATGGGGGACACTCACCCCTCGTGAGTGCCTCCTGTCACAACCAGCCCCTGAAAGAAGGGGACAACGGAGGAATTGAAAAGAGTTCTAGCCCAGCAGCAGCACAGCTCCACTAAATTCAACAGATACTAGATGAAGGGCAACAAGGAGCCTGGCAGCCATGACAATGTCTAAATAGAACTGGCCATCACAGACACCAAAGGGAAAGAGGTCAGATTGGCCCACTGACAGGATGCTGGTGCTGTGGGCAAGAGGTACATGCAAATTGAGTTTGTCCCTATGGTAATAGAAACAAAAGGGATTACTGGCAGGTGCACTGAATTTCATACACACATTTCTGGGCAGGAGTGGGTCTGTGAAGTAGACCCAGGTGTTGCTTCAGCAGCTCAGTAAGACTCACAGAGAGTGGTGGGAGGTGCAGTTCGAATTGCAACAGTGGCTAGCCAGTCTAGAGGAGCAGCAGCAGCAAGATCTGTCATGGATCCTGTGGAAAAGAAGCAATAACAGCTACAAGTACTGGCTAGACGGGAGGGATCCAGCGGCTTGAGGCCTGAGACCCAGCCAAGGAGATATTATGGTTGTGGAGAGATGGGACATTTAAGAAGGGCTTGCCTTTGAGTGAACTGAGGGGAAATGATTGAGTTCCTGGGGTGAACTGTAGGAAAAGCCACTGAATCTCCTCCAGGTCCTAAGAAGCATGTGACCCAGCTGATGACTTGCTATGCCTGTGAACAATTTGGAAATATTAGAAGAATGTGCCCCTATGTGAACCATAATGGCAAGAGAGACTGGGCAATAGGACATGAGAGGTACTGTGCGTGCCCCAAGGGATACTTTGCCCATTGTCAAAGCAAGGACAGCAGTGGTATATTTAGCCTGTTGCCCTGTGATGGGGAGCCTGCCCCTCACTGGCCTGGAAAGGATTAAGAGGGCCCTTGGGGAGGCTGCATGAAGAGTAGCCAATAAGAAGGGGCTGCGTGGCAGCCAATCAGGGCCCAGGAGGCCAGTATAAAAGGGAGCTGCAGCGCCAAGCAAGTGGTGTGCCTCTCATGAGCTAGAAGAGGGAGGACTGGCAGTACCCTGGACAGAGCAGTGGCTGGATGCTGGGACTCAGCAGAGACAAAGGCCCTGAAGCAAGGGCAGAGAAAGTTCTGGGGCTGTGGGGCAGTGGGGCAGTGGCCCAGGAAAACCCGCTGAGGAGCTGGGGTAGATGCAGAGACAGACTGCCACACACAGGGTTCCTGGGTTGGGACCTGGAGTAGTGGGTGAGTCTGGGTCCCTCCCCTTCCCTCCCCCCTGCTCTGATCACTATAGGATTGGTGGCAGGACCGGGGTGGCCATGAAGGGAAGTGGCTGGAATGGATGGAGTGCAGAACCCCTTAGAAGGGGGGGATCATGGATTGTGACTCAGCCGGAAGGCTGAATCACAAGAAGGAGGGTCCAGTGGAGACAGGACTCTGGGAAAGACACTGCAGAGAGGGGTGTCTGCCTGGTTGAGAGCTGATTCCCCAGATAACCAGCAGGAGGTGCTAAGGTGGTGAGTTGAACTGTGTTACATGGCCTCATAGAGAAGTGAGTGGTAATCAAGAGTAGGGTAATCCATAATGTGAAAACAATAGTTATAGGCAAGGGGATGTAGTGCTGATGGAAGAAGAGACTACACCTACTGAGAAGGCCTACATGGTAGGAGTTGGGGAGAAATTGGGGAACAGGGTTGTTACCGCAGAGAGGAAGCTGGTTGAAGTTGGAATGCATACAGAGGCCACAGAGAAGGTTGACTCTGGAGTTTTGGTAACAGCTGTAGCTGAAACCCAAAAAACAATGCAGACCATGCAGAGGCTGAGGAGAGATATGAAAAAGAATTGCAACAGGCATTCCGGGAGAAGGATTGGTTGCTCCTGGAAGTGTGCCAGCTAAAAAATTATGTTGAAGCAAGGAAGCTTGTGCTCTGGTGAAGACATAGACTGACCTTCCTGGGGGGATGAGGGAGCTCAGAGCAAGGTTTTAGAAGCGGGGGGCATATGTCATGTGTTGGCTAGTCCTTTGAGATGAGCTGGACTCCATCTTACCCATAACTTAGCAGCTATATCTTAACTTCTTTCATGAGTGATAAACTAAGGGCTATTCAGCTAGATGTAATGGAGCCTAATTAGAAAGTCATCCTCCCAACCTGGGGTGAGATGGATTAATTCTCTTGACAGGAAGAGGTGACGGTAGGCCTTAAATAGAGCGCAGAGCTCAGTAGAGGAGAGGAGCAAAGGGTGTTTCCCTTTGGGAGGAGCCTGAGAAAGGCAGGCTAAGAGACTGCTATAAAAGCTCTCCAGACAGAGATGTCTGAGAGGGGAGACCCTGAGGCAAGTGGGGCAAGACACTACTAATAGTTTTTTCAGGAGAAGAGGCTTGAAAGAAAGACTCTGACAAAGAAGGGCAAAGATATTAAAAGCTTTTCAGGCTTAGAGGCCTGGTATAGAAGATCCTGAGCAAGCAGGGTAGACTGTATGGGGGGAGGGGGGATGTTAACCTCTGATAGGATCACCACCGTAAATCCTTTCTATGGGAGGGAGGTTATGTGATAGTGCACAGACCCCTTCGAGGCCCTGAGGTCCCACCACACCCTGCCTAGAGAGAATGCATAGAAGCAGATAATCAGAGCCTAGCAGGCTCAGATAAGAGCGGCAGGTCTTGAGCACAACAGTTCATGGCTTGGACCAGAGGCGTGAGGAAGGAGGCTCTGCTCTGGCCAGAGCCAGATTTTTCTGGCTGATTTTCTGGCCCTGGGGTGGAGGACTTGACAACTATAACACTAAGATAATGGATGAATAGAAAGGGGCTATGTGGAAAAAAAAGCCCAGGGAATAGCAGCAGCAGCAAACTGGAGGCAGCGGTACATAGCTGCTGTTTACAGAGTCTCTTGGTTGGGACTTAGAATAGAGAGCAGACCTGGATTCCCCCACTAGGCTCTGGGAAAGTGGTCTTAGCTCTGATGAGGGGACAAAACTTGTTTAGAAGCCTGAGTGCTAAAGGAACCAGAGATGGGCTGAAGATCCTGGTGAGGGCTGACAGGTTGTTGGACTTTTGTTACCCTGGAAGGATTTTGTTCATTTTTGACTGTGTGACCTGGCTGGAGGGCTGAGCCACTGAGGAACCACCTAATGAGGTCAATAACCTGTAAGGTGGGCCAGGAGCAGGACAAAAGTTGAAATACCACACCCAGCCAAGAGGAGGAACTCAAGAGGCGAAAGCCCCATTAAAGGAGACTTTAAGCCTTTGCAGACTGAGGTATGCCTCATGTGTTTCTTCACTGACCCTTGTGGGAAGAAAGCTAAAGGATCCATATGTTACCTAAATCCGAGGGGCTAAACTGAAGGGGACTAACTCTGAATATTGATTGGTTATTTGATGTGGAAGCTATTTAAGACTGCATTTTGCTTGGGAGTTTAGCCTCTCCCCATTAGAGTCAGAAGTTAATAAAGTTGCAACTGTCTGCTTTAAACACCATACCTGTGTGTCTTTGTTTCATTCTCCTGCATGTCCTGATTAAAAACAAAAAATTGTATGCTCCAGGTTGCTGTTTAGTCTAGTCCAATCAGAGCGAACTCAGCTAGCTGTAAACTGACTTGCCTGTTACAAGCAATAGGCATCACACAGAAGAGATGTATATTTAAAAAAAAAAAGACATAGCAAGCTAATGCAATTCAGAGTCTTTGTTAGTTGTAGAAACAAAATATAAGTAAATGAGCTCAGTTATTTGCATTTGCTAGTCTGTGGTACTGCCTGCAAACAAAATAACAATGGCAATTTGCACCTGATCAATACTTTAAACATCAGCTACCAATTTCTTGATTTTTGATTAACTAATTATGTAGAGGAGCTCTGGGAGGAATGTTATTTGAGAATTTAGGCTTCACAATCCATTCATTTCATGAGCACACGAGCCCCCTAGACATCAGCAGAGTGTTAAATTAAATGTTTTTTCTTTATTGCCCACCTGTTGATTTGTGGCCTCAGACAAAATGTCAAAATATAGCTAAATCCCTGCAGTTAGCTCCAGTGCCAAATTATCAAAGTTTAGAACTAGTCTTCTAAAAATATTTATTTTCAAATCTTTCTATACATAGTGACCAAAATAGTGAATAAGCAAAAGTGGTTTTCGAATAGTGTCACATAGATTTTAATTAACTGAAATTCTCTATAAAGTATTTGTATTACTCAATGAGAAAGTTTTGTATTACTCAATGAGAAACACCACAATTAAGCTGAGATATCCTTTCAGCTTTGGGATGTCTTGTATAATATTCCAACTATTTGCAACTATAAAATATGTATTTCAACGGGTTACCTCCACTTCCATGTGCTAAAAGACAGATGGCCTTATTTTGTTATTCTTTACAAATTTTGCAGAGGAAATTAAGATGGGCTGTTACCATTAGGAAATACCCCATATTCACAATCACACTAGACAGCTTAGTCACAAAAACACATTTAAAAACAAACCAAAAAACAGCCAATAGTAAAATAAACCAAATCCAATTCCTACTAAGTGCAGTGGGGCGATATAGGAAAAAATATTTCCAATAAGCACACTTTTTATAATTTTAGGATACAGTTGTATAACATGGTCTTTGGAACCATATAAGTAGGCTGTAAGGATAGATTTTTAATCCGTGAATGTCCATTTCACTGAACACACACAAACTAATACATCCATTTCCATGGATAAGCAACATTTACAGTAAGGCAAAGTAAGAAAATGCTGCTTAAGAACCTATTAGAGTTTGATTTAAGAATATTTATTTTGTAAACTTTGACGTGATGGTGAGAGTTTGTGTTCTAACAATCATAAACTGAAAAAGTTAAAGTTAGCAATCTGTGTCCACTGTCATTAAATTGTGTGACCCTCATAATTTCCAACTATGAAAATATAAATGGATACAAATGCTTAAAATTCATAATTTGGTATAACTGTAAAAATATAAATAAAAATAAATGCTTAAAATAAACATAGATACTATCTGTCAAAATAAAATTAAAAAAAATCAAATTCTACCAAGCCTACATATAAGAAGATGGCTTGTAACTGGAAAACAAGTAACTTATTACTAGAAAATTCCAGATGGATTTTAGTTTTTGATGTGTCTACAAAGTTCTTCTTAATTAATATTACAACATGGGCTATTAAATCCTTCCTTCCTCCCCTTTTGAGAAAGCACCCACTTTAGGGAGAGGGGTACTTGTGGAGGAAAAAATAAATATCATCACCCTTCTATAGATCCATCTAGGGAATCAGTAATATAATACTGTTAATAACTGGATCTAAAGAAGAGTGCTGATATGTAGAATTCAGTGTTACAGAATTGCTACTATTACAAAATTCTGGTTGATATTTTGTGATGCCCAGTGGGGTTGGATATTTGAATTCCAGCTCATGGTTAATGCACATTTCAAGTCCTGAGACCTACAAAGATGTACAATGAAACTCTATACCATCCTTATTATAAAAAGACATGAGGCTTATATAATCAAGTTTTCAAATAGTTGAAGTCATAAGGCAAAGACCAGAAAGTCATTGCATGTTCATCACAGTTGGTGAACAGTGCCCTTGAGAACTGAGGTGTTGTTTCAAATGATGAGTTAACTAGCAATGGAGATCACACATTTATTTTAGTGATCACAAAGAGAAGTGAAGCTAGTTAAAATCTTTCTGCACCTCACAGAAAACAAATGGATTTAGTGAAATTTAGCCCTCCCACATGCTTATAAAAGCAACAAAAGACTGTAAATAAGACACTGTTGGGTTGAGCACCCCACACCAGCCCTGTTAGGTTTAATGAGAGTCTGAGGTCAATTAGGTTACTTGAGTCCTGTGGGAGGGAGTGCCACTGTTAATTAAGAGCAAAGCCCAGCTGGGGAAAGGCTGGGACAGCACTATAAAGCCAGGATGCTGAAAGCAGAAGAGGACTACTACTATGGAAGGATCACATTGAAAATATTGTAGGTAAATGTAATGATAAAAATAATCTACTTAAATATTTCTGGAACCATCTGCGGCATGGATAGGAAAGCACTGGTATTGCTTGATAGAGTATTAATAAGACTGATTACTGATTTTATGGATGACAAATGTTTACTTCAACATCAAAAACCAACCTAAGGAAACTAGTCTCCATCCAAGTCCAGATATTACACATTGTATATGGTGCCTCCATCACAATCCCTCTGTGTGTATTGCAGATAGCAGCTGGTAAAATGCCTGCAGCATCAAGAATGAAATTACTAGACTTAATCTTTTGAGCAAAACTCATAAGGAACAGGGAAGATGGAAACATTAAACAAATATATGAAGAATGCTGGGAATTCAGTGGATAACTTTGGGGGAAAAACCCCAAATACCTCATGTTAGTAGGATTACAGTATGGAAAAAGAACTAAGAAAAAAACATATAGCTATGGGACAATACCTTATAGGTGGAAAATCACTCCTTTCTCCCTATATGTATGTAAACCTATACAATGCAATTAAAATGGGAAAAGGAGAGCTAAATATATTAAATAAAGCAAATTGACATATATGTGATAAATGGGACAAACATTTCCAAGTATTTATGCAGGGATCTAAAGATGAGAAAACCGGAAAAGTGGGGACAGCATTCTCTCCCAACAGTTGGAATAAAGAAATGCATTAAACTATTACGTTTTGTAGCTGTTATGATGGCCAAACTAGCAGGGATAATGTTGGTGTTATATTTGATACTTGGTGTGCAACCTACCTCCATTGTCATTTTGTCGGATTAATTGTCAGGACTACTGGATATCAAAAATGGGAATTCAGATAGCAGAAATTATACAGTTCATGAAATATTGATACTACAACAGAATTGGCAGAGATGGGTGTAAACACTGAAACAGCATGAATCTCACTGCATATGGGGATACCAGGAAATAAGGTGGCTGACAAAATAAAAAAAAAATTGTAAAATGAAAAATGTTCATAGAGATCCCTCTAAGTCAGTGTTTCTCAAATAGTGTTCCGCGGAACCCCTCCGTGGGCTGAGTTGAAGGGTTCCGCGAAAAAGCGGAACTACACCGCCAAAATCAACACAAATCGCGCGCCATCGAACAGCTGTCAGCACGCCGCGGAACAGCTGTGAGCGCGCCGTGGAACAGCTGACGGTGCCGCCGAAAAGCCGTGAGCGCGCCGCCGAACAGCAGATGGCGCCGCCGAACTGATGTGATTGCACCGCTGAACAGCTGATCGCGCTGCAGAAAACTGCTTACAGAGCGCGCCGCCGAAACCAGCCTACACCGCGCTGCCGAAAAGGGGAAGATTTCCTGGACTTGTCAGCGGAGGGTATTGCATGGCTGCGCAAGGGTGCCGCGGTGAAATATAATTGAGAAACACTGCTCTAAGGAAATAGGAGTTAAAAAACTTAATTAAAATGAACTAAGAGAGGAGTGGCAGGAAGAATGGACAAAAGAAACAAGGAGGAAAAGATTTCATGAAGTATGCCCTAGAATAAAAAATACTGCAAAAACCTTAGAGACAGAGTGAAGTAGTGCCACTTCGGATACTACCAGACAATGGCTTAAATGGTAATGTGGCTTTAATTAACAAACAAAGATAGGCTGTGTGAGACATGCAAAGTCAAAGAAATGGTTGATCACATCCTCTGAGACTGTAAAGCGTGCAACACTGATAGGCGGATTTTGTATGACAAATTCAGACACCTGAAAGTGACAAAGTTTACACTAAAATACCTGGTAAAAGCATCAGGAAAATGAGGCACCATTAAGACAGCAATATTACAATTTAAAAAAAATACTAGATAAAGTGTGAGACTGTAGTTATATATCATGAAATCCACTACTTGGCAGTTATAGACTCAGAATGTGAGTCCATGGTGCCATAAAATATAAGAAGAAGAAGAGGGCTGGAGAGGAACATCAGGGACAAGGAGGATATCCAGGTGGAAAGGAAGCCATGAGATCCTACCCTGGAGTAAAGAGTCTAGCAAGAGGCTAGGAGTGGATAAAGTAACTATGGAGAATAAAGTAGGCCCTTTCGTAAACCCAGAAAGCGACAAGGGGAGAGAGGAAGTCTGCGCAGGGAAACAGTATCAGGAATGGGGACTGAGTAGATCTGGATTGCTGGTTATAGAGTTCCTGGGCCAGAACCAGGTGTAGCGGTGTAGGCCTGGGTTCTTGGGCCAGCCAATTGGATGTTAGCACCAAGCCTGAACTGGAGCTGAATATCATCTGCAGAAGGCATTTGAACAGTGGTCCTATAAGATTTAGTAACCCTGAAAGAGGTGAACTAAAGAGTGACCTGGCCATAGCGCAAGTTACCAGAAGAAAGACAAGCAATGAGCAGCAGCAAAGGGGCACCCCATGCAGTGAAAGCTGCATTCCCGGACCTGTAACCGCTGTGGTGATAAGTTGCAGCCATGTTAAAGAAACACGTTCACTTGATATTGCCAAGTTGCAATATCAGGTTTAAACATTCTATTTTAAAAGATAAAATGTCAAACGCTTCCTGGTTACAGTGTATCCATGGAAATATAAAAAAGAGGAGGTAGCAGATAGTTCAGTGGCATCTGCTACTTCAGTTAGTATGAAGGCTTGATATTTGTGCCAAACTGTTTTCTCATCTGATCACAAGTAGACTGAAGAAGTTTACATACTGTGAACATTTTGTTTAATTAGATGTGCCTCTCCTTTCCATGAGGACACTGTTATAGGGCATAACATCATGTTGCCTTTCTGAAAATATGGCAGGTTTACAACACTTTACATTGGTCCACTGTAATAATTTAAAGTTGGCTTAAGAGCATCAGAATGGTCAGACTGGTCACATCAAGAGTCCAGGTAGCCCAGAATGCTGTCTTCTGACAGGACTCATGCCAGTATCTTTAGAGAGAATGAACAGAACAGGGCAATGATCAAGTGATCCATCCCCAGTTGTCCAATCTCAGCTTCTAACACTCAGAGCATGGGGTTGTGTCCCTGACCATCTTGGCTAATAGCCGTTGATGGACCTATCCTCCATGAACTTACTTAATTCTTTTTTGAACCCAGTTATACTTTTGGCCTTCACAACATCTCCTGGCAGTGAGTTGCACAGGATGACCATGCATTGTATGAAGAAGTACTTCTAGACTTCTTGCACTAACCTGTGCCTTATTATTTTGACAAACCAAAGAAACAAACACCAGAACCTTGCCAACACTTTGAAAAGGCAATCATTTGTTTTCAGCTAAGAAAGCACCTATCATTTGCTATTAGAGAGACAGGGTAGATAAGGCAATATTTTTATTGGTCCAACTTCTATTGGTGAGTGAGACAAGCTTTCGTGCTTACACAGAGCTCTTTTTGAGGACCAATAAAAGCTATTACTTCTTCCATCTTGTCTTTCTAATATCCTGGGCCAATATAATTTGCTGTGTTTGTTTTCTCAGCTCACATTACACAAATACAAATTTGCTCAGCACAGCAGCAAGGTTCCTGTAGTAACCATGATCTTCTCAACTAACCCAAAAGTCAACCTTAGCAAGAGAGGTTGGTCATTCAAAATTAAATAGGCTGCCAACATATTAAACCTTAGTTTGATTGGACTGCCTCAGTGCTAGTAGTGGTCTCCTTTCCTCATCTAAAAATGTTAGTGTTTTGAGCACAAGTATGTGATACCTTTTTCTTTCTCTACCAAATTACTGTTTATTATATGATATTATTAAAGAGCTAACACATGTTGACGGAAAAATTGATAAGAAGTTTTTATTACCTCTTAGCTCAAAGAAAGAACACTATCTTTTATACCAGTGTAAATGGAAATGCTTGGATATAGTTCCTCCCACTAGCAGGTGGAGACAGAACAACTCCATGTTTTGTCTGTCATTCCTCCTTACAGTGAAGGGATTTACTGGTTTACTGAAACTTCTAAAGCAAAACTGTTTATTACTCTGTTTTATTGCCTTTTCTAGGGCACCCCTCACCATGATATTTGCATGCCTTACATCATGAAGATAACTTCATTCCTACTTCCTTTGAATTAGGATCATATTACCACCACTTTACAGATGGGGAAGTGAAACACAGGCTGTTTAAAATGACATTCCCAAGGTCAAATAGAAAATCTATGGCAGAGCTGAGAATCAAATCCACACATTCGGAAATCTGTTCCTTAACCACAAGACCAACCTTTTTCTTCTCTATCCAAAACTATGTCAATCTTTACAAAACCAAGGTGCAACCATCATCTTAAACCTGAAAATACAATTTTTTACAAGGATATGATGCTAATTAGTTCTGGGATGGCGATTGAATTGGCACATGGATCATAAGGAAAATTTATCTTTTCTTCAATCTTCTATGTCAGAAGGATCAGCAACTGATGGGTGCTGGAGGCACCCAGTTACCAAGAACTGGATCCTCTGATGAAATCTATGCTGCTTGACAAAGATGTGCACTAAGGCCAGGATTGATTTCCATTAATGAGGCATCTCTGCTCTCTCTCTCCCCCTTCCCTCCTCCCCATTAAGATCCCATAAATCTGAGTGAAAGTATTTCAAATTCATCTGGGACTGAATGGTGTCATACATTTCAAATGGCACAGACAGGAGGGATGGTATATAGTAAGGAGCACACCACCAGACTGCATAAGGTTTTAAACAGATGGGGAAATGGGCAGAAAGTTGAAGCATGAAATTTAATGCTATTAAGTGGAAAAAATATTCTGGCATCATTGTCAGTTCACCATGCTATTTAGCAGAAAAGGAGGAAGACTAAAAATAAACTACTGTGTATATATAGTAGGCTATAAAATCTGTTAAGAACGAAGATCCTGCATCAAGATTGCTTCTGACAAAATATGAAAAAATAAAATAAGACCATTAAAGAAGGTGGATGCTTTCAAAAAACCTCTGACTAATTTTTATGAAGCAGTAAAAATTCTCACAGCAGCTTCATATTTGCATGTGAACTATGACCAGTCACTTGCTCTGAAAACAATGCGAAGATAAATTTACAATTTAGCCAGTATTCTGTGTGGCTTAATACAAATGAATCAAACACTATACAATAAATTGCATGGACTGTTAATTTTTAGTTCTGGTGGTGTAAATCACAGTTGGGATCACATTACAGATAGGTATACTAGCAGGCTGAAACAAAAAGTAAAACAAAAAGTCAGATCTTGTTGTAAGTATCCAAGCTTCAATAGAGTGAGAAACACAGTAAAGAGATGGAAAGTGGCAGCAGAAAGAAAAGGCTTATCTTATTGCCTGAAATAAAGACATATGTAGCAATGGTGAAACCACCTGTGTAACCCATCTATACAGTCAGAGATTGCAGCAGAATGAAATTTTTCAATCTGAGTTCCACAGGGTGACCAAGAATGCTGTGGGAAAGCTCCCAGAGAAACTGAGAAAAAAAGGGTAGTTATTACCATTTGGATCCAGATCAACCTGTTCTGTCATAGGAAAACAAAATAATGTTGCTCTCTTCTTGTGGGTCATTTATGGATTTTGATTTCAGAGCAATATCCGAAACATATTCTGTTCATGATCTGAGGCAGATAGTGCATGTCATGAAACAAAATAATTTTACATTTCTGCTAGATTATCTCAGCTATTGTGGTGATTCCCATTTATACTCACGTTCATGAGTCTTTAAAATCCAATATGCTTTGAGTTTCAAAATAAACAGCAAATACGTTTAATGATTCTGTGGATTTATTGTAGGTGGACAGCTTCATGACTCCCATAGACCCCCTAACACCTTCTATACATATCTCCATAAAATATCTTACTTAAAGTCCTTCCTCTAGACCTGTGATTGGGTATCCTGGAGACAAAAAGCCAGGGGTAAGAGCCCAGGAGTGTATGTATGAAGGCTGGATTGCAGAAACATGTGGAAAAACCAGGATAGATGCCTAAGAGACAAGGCAGTAGGAAGTAACCCTGAAAGAAGAGTAACAGAAAGTTTGAGCTTGCAAAGGACATAATTTAGGGCCTCATGGCTGGACACTGATGAAGAGAAAGCAAGGATCTTCCACATTTCAGTAGTGTTACCTGGTGCTGTCCTGAGATCTCTGCAACCAAGAGGAGAAAGACTATTTGTAGAGCCTTGACAGAAAAAGGGCTGATCCAAGGGGAGATGGTTGAAGTCACACAGACCTTATAGAGAGGGCTGAGGTGCATAGAGGGGAAAGGACTTTGTGGAGTTCCTGCATGGATGGATGAAAGTTTGGAAATGTTTTGAGTTTTTTTGGATTTTTGTTTACCCGAGAAGGGGAGAAGACTTTTAAGTTCAGCTGGAGGGCTAACCTAGCCCAGCACCAAGGGGAAACTGAGGCATAGCAAGGGGAAAGTAAGGAAGTGGCTGAACCGAATGCTGAAGAAAAGAGCCACTGCTAGAGCACCCCAAAACATTTTTAATTTATATTTCAGGTGAGGATTAGGTAAATGCTGATTGTATTTGAACCAGTTCTTCAGTTAACCTTAAGAAGTAAATATTAAATTACAGAGAGCAAGTGAATGAAAAAGAGTTCAAATGGGCAGCAACAGCTGAAGTGAGAACAAAGAAAGTGTGGAAGGAGGACGTGAGTGAGCAAGGTTCAAAAAGAAGGGGAAAGAGTGAGGGGATAAGGTATGTATATGTATTTAAGACAGGTCCTCAAGGTCCTACCACATCAGATTTCACTTGGAGATGCCAAAAAGGAACTATTGACCACTATTTTTGTGTGCAAAGTGATCTGTTACTGTGCCTCTATTAGGCTTCCATTAGAGAACTTTCTCTGATGAGCTCAGAAACAAGTCATTAAGGCGGCCATGAGTAAATGTCTCATTAATAATCTTACTACTTTGTTTTTCTTGGTTGGTTCATTAAGTTCATGCATGAATAAAGTCGCTGTTCCTACAGATAATGTGCATGCTTTTTACACTGACGCCTTTTAAAAATGGTAACGCATGAACTCAGTGAAATGTTATACATTTTTAAAATCTTTCTTTAACCAATAAAAACTATTTGTCTACAGGTTTTTCTTCAACTATTATCTTTATTGATCATATTTATTTTCAGTTTAAAATGAATTATACGGTCTATGATCAAAGCATCCTTCTTCCTTCCAAACCCATCTCTTCCTCTCCATACTTCTTATTTGTATTGTGGTTCCATTGTGCTAAGGATTGGAGCCCTGTTGTGCTAGGTGCTGTATAGACAAAGAACACAATCCCCGCCATAATGAGTTTACAATGTAATATGAAACAAAATGCAACAAGAGAACATGACACAATTTTATATGTAGTTCAACAGTCAAGAGAAATTGGACCAAACTCAATTCACTGGAGTCTGATCCTTACATCGGGGCTGAATTTGGCTCATACTATTTATGAATTTAAATAGGATCGCGTATAAACACATTTGAACACACACAAAACTTTATATCACATTCTTAGTCACATTCTTAATCACTTTATATCGCATTTATGTCACATTCTTAGGCAGATATCCTCATTTCTACTAAGCTTTGGTCATATGAGGCACTTTTTGAATTTGTTAGGAGAAACAGCCATTTAATGGTGTTTAGGGACAGACTGTGGTTGGCTCTTACATAGGTGGACATGTGGAGGAGGGGAGAGCACTAATAAGAACCTTTTCCTCCTCAGACAGTCCACATACACGAGAGTGTCATTTGCTATGAGGTAAGGGAGGCAGCTGCCCCCCAACCTTGGTTTCCCTCTCCCACCCCCAACTTATCAAAGGTCTATATGCTCCATTATGTCTCCCACTCTTTGCCTCTCCCAGGCTTTGCAGGATATAATAGAACCGTGATGTCTTAAATGCTGACACAACTTTGCACCCCATAATTTTTCTGAAATGACACCCCTGCTGCTCTTAAGGGCCAGTCACAGTTGCAATCCCTTCACTCAGAGCAGCACAGGGTCTGCTTCTGCAATTCAACCCAAGGAAAGGTGGCAGGGTTATTCCAGTTCCCCCTTACCTCACACTGGACCATGGAACATACTGAATACACGGCTTCCAACCATTTATATGTGGTAAAATTTTCTAAAGTGCCAAAGGGTATGTCTTCACTGACAGCGGCAAAGTCACCACTGTCAGATCGACCTTTCTGGATTGATTGAGCAGTCAGTGAAGACCCGCTCAATCGATCCAGAAGTTGACACTGTAAAACCACCTCCTCAAGTGATATTCCAGACGGTGCAGTGCAGTGAAGACGCTGTGCAGAAGTGAAGCACAGCAGTCGACGGGAGTTATGCAAGCTATGCAGAGTAGCTTGCGTAATTCCTGTTGACTGCCGCTGAATCGCCAGGTAAGTGTAGACCAGGCCTCAGTGACTTAATCCCACTGAGTTTCAATGTGATTTAGGCTCCTAAGTCACTTCAGGGCTTTTGAAAAAGTTACCCTTTGTTCTTTTATGAGTTTTATAAACAGTCTTTAATACTGGAAGGCAATAATCTTTCACATGGTTTGGAGTCTAAATTAAAAAAAAAAAAAACCCTGTGAGAATGTGTGTATCAAGACTTGGTCTCATCATTATCTCAGCCAGTCTTGCTATCTTGACTTTTCAGCCCTCATGTTCATTTAATGCAGTTGGAGTATGAGACAAAATGTAGTGTTCTGATTTTCTAATTTACCAGTTCACCAGCGCAGACTTCATAGACTCAGTGGCTTCAAAGTAATGGAGTGGAATTCAATATATATCGTATCTTCCCTTAAAAGAAATATAAATAGCATGAAAAACGTATTTCTTTCTGCTTTTGATGAGCAGATTTCAAATCCCCCTCACTAATAGAGAAGGCTTCAGTCTGTGTAGTGTGATGCAATACACTGTGTACTGAGGCCCATCAGTTTCAAAACAAATGTACATCAAGGTATGCATCTTTACGGATTGAAAATTAAGTAAAAAATGTAAAAAAAATAAGGTAATAATAACAAAAGGCAATGTATTGACAAGTAGGCTCAGGAAACATCCTGTTGGTGGGTGCTGCAGGGACAAATGTTAGGTATCCATTTGGTTAAGTATTAAGAAGAGGGGATAAGCAGCACTTTAACTGGATCTCCATATAATACCAGATTGGGAAGTGATACAGACAGTAATGAGTGCAGAAAACAATACAAAAGGGTTATAATGATGGGCAATCAATTACAAAATGAAAGGGCTACTTGATCCAGCCAAGTTCTGCCTGCTGGACGCGATGCACCATTTTCTCTCAGTTCCACTAATTGCCAGGGTAGCCAGTGAGATAAGACTGTCAAGAAACAGGCCCTATGCTGACTCATTTTTCCTCCAGACTCTTTTGGGATCTCATCCATCACAGTCCCTTCATTGTGACTTAGGCTCCTAAGTCGCTTAAGTTGCTCTAGAAAAAAGTTACCCTTTGTACTTTCATGAATTTTTAAAGCTTCCATTAATCCTGGGGGAAAATACAATTTAATGTTGTTACAGTCTAAATTAAAACAAATCTCTATACAGCATCTTAGGACATGGGCTTGGCCTCATCAATATCTCGGCCATTCTTGCTATCTCAGCTTTTCAGCTCTAGAGTTAATTTAATGAATATGGAGTATGAGACTAAAAGGAGTGTTCTGATCAGCACAGGGCAGAGGATATCCAGAGACAGCAATCTGCTTACCCCATCAGTTCTGCTAAGGCTCCTTTCTGTTTCTTTGGCCCGTGGGGCTTGCTCCTCACTGGAATTTCTTTCTCTCTCAAGACCACATGATTAGGGGAGAGGAGGTACCACATGGGCACTAGTGCTCCTAGAGGAGGGGTGTCACCCCTGCATAATTCTGGATCCAGAGGCATGACATGGTCGTGGCTGGGCCCCATATTTCCCCCTTCTCCTGAGTGCTGCAGTACCTGCTGGGGGCTAGCTTCTGAGTGGCTTTGCAAATGAACATCTTCCTCTCTGGAGTGGACTATTTAGTATCCAGTCTTTCTTTCTACATTACTTTTAAGAGGCCTTGGACTGGAGGGAGCTGTGAGGGAAGAATCTGCTGATTTCAGGGAGAAGTGAATTGAGTCCCCCAGATCTTCAACTTCATCTTGAAGGAAAAGGCAACCAGAATCACAGAACTAAGACTGGTCTGAGATGCATTGAGAGAGCTCTCCTTCCTGCTCTGATGACTATTTTTGGCAGCTGTACGACACTTGATGAAGCTGGCTTGGATTTCATTTTACTGGTGGCTTTTTCGTTTTGGAGATGAGGTTGAGAAAACAGATGGTCTGAAACATCAAGCATGAATTTGGCTCTAGGGATATGTAAGACTTGTCTCGAAATTTCAGAGGCCTAAGCTTTTATCATAACATTTACAGTACTATCTGCTTCATTCTGACCAGAAATACCAGAGATGAAATCCTGGTCCCATTGAAGTCAATGGTAAAACTCCAATGATGTCAATGGATCCAGGATTTCACCCCAGAAGAATAAACTTTATTGAGATAAGCAAACATTTTTGAATGGAACAGGGAAGTGTAGACTCTAGAGAAGTACATGGAAATAAATAGGAAGTTAAATATAATGTTAACCAACCTCTAGTTCACCACAACTCTAGGGGTATGTCTTCACTGACATACAAATTTGCCACCATCAGATTGATCTATCTGGATTGATTGAGCGGACAGTGAAGGCCTACTCAATCGATCTGGAAGTCAACGCATTAAAACCACTCGAGTAGCGCTGCATCAACAGGAACACATTTCCCATTGGCGCGGTGCAGGAAGTTGCTGCATAGAAGAGGTGTTACGAAGTCGACGGGAGTTACGCAAGCTACTCTGTGTAGCTTGCATAACTCCCGTCGACTGCCACCGAATTTCAAAGTAAGTGTAGACCTGGCCTAGGTTAAGTGAGAATCATTTATGCCTCATGGTGTTATAGGAGAAGAGTGCAGAGTGATCCTAAGCCTAAGAAGGCAAAATTAACGTCCTGTAGAGATCCCAAGCTCTGCAGATTTAAAGCTCCTTATTTTGGATGTCTCCTGAGTCTTTGGGATAATCATGGTTTACCACAAGGTTTAGTTCTATTTCACTTTCAACTTTGGACAAAGGTTTGAATTGTTTTTTATTTATATAAATCCAGTCTAGTATCCTTAGAATAAACTCCGAAGTACGGGCAAGAATTGCTTAGTGTGGTCCAAAGTGTGTTATAATAGGATGAAAATAGGCAAAGGAAAAGTTAGACTGGAATAATTAGTTAGAGTGAGATCTTCTAGATTATTAAATAGTCTATTTTATGGAATCTCAATCGCTCAAACAATTCAAAATCAGAATTGGTAAGGTATTCAAGAATATGTTGTAGGGTGTGCAGTAGCAAGGGATGGACAGTACAACCTGACATTTCTTCCATCTCCACTTTATTTACATTTCTGAGGAGTGGATGGTAAGTTAAAACACACCATTTCCATAACATCATAGTAGCCAAAATAATGGTTCAAATCGTCCTCACTTTATCTCATGAATAGTCTTATTGGCACCATTTGGTCTACTTGCATGAGTAAAGTAAGCAGGTTTTTGCTCAACTTATCTATTTAACTGTGTAATCTGATTTTTGGTAAATGATTCCATGTATTTTCAAGTGCTTCTAATTATAATAAGAGTAGATGATGTCAGCAAATCAGAATCCTTTAGTACTCAGTAGTGAAATCTATGTCCCCATTTTTTCTTAATCTTAAAAAATATTTGCTTTAAACACTACTCAAGAACTTATATCTTCCACTTACTAACATCAATATCTGCAATGCTTGCAATATCAGAGTGAGAATAATAGCACTGTGCTACTCACCAGTAATCTAGTTCACTTAATGTTTGGTCTTCCACCTTAATGTTTATTTTCTAGAAGACCGCTCATTATTATATAAAACAATGAAATGGGACTGTTATTGTTTAATGAAAGTACCCTTAAATTATCATTAGTGGTGTGTTTTCTAAGGATAAATCATGAGGTCTTTGATGTCAAGTTCAAAAATTGTGTCTCGTAAACTAGACTTAATTAGATGGTTGCTTCTGTCTAATTCAAGACCAAATGTATTTATAGCACTTTGTTTGCAGTGCTGTTGTAACCATATTGGTCTCAGTATATTAGAGGACAAAGTGTGTGAGGTAATATCTTTTATTGGATCAACTTCTGTTGGTGCAAAAGACAAGTTTTTCAAGATACAAAGAGCACTTATTCAGGTTTGGACTGAAGAAGAGCTCTTTGCAGCTCAAAAGCTTCTCTCTTTCATCAACAGAAGCTGCTTCAGCAATAGATATTAACGTACCTACCTCGTCTCTCTATAACACTTTGTAATTTTCTGTTACTTAACAATATATTACAGTGGCATTTATTACATTCATTATATTATAATTACAATTACCTCACATTTACTAAAGGCCTCATACTCAGAAAACCTGAGCAGCGTGAGTAGAAAATCATGCTTGTTTGAAACTACAAAGGAGACTTCAGTATAAAAATGAAAGTAATGGTGAGGATATTTGCTTAGCAAGGATACCTGCTGCATACTGGGGAAGGGGGAGTAGCCCAGTTTTCCCTTTCAGTGTGTGCTGAATTGGGGATGATATGGATTTCAGCTGTGATTAGACACACTAATCATACTTCAAGCCCACCTAATCTGTGCATTGCAGAGACCCACTGCATTTCACCAACTGAATGGAGGTACTGCGTCTTCCTATGTGAGGTCTCTGAAGTTTGGGCTATCAATACAGCAGAAATGCTGTGTTTCTCTGATTTTTATCACTAACAGGCCTGTGGCAGAGAGGAGGAGCACTAACTGATCACTGGCAAATAGGAAATTAACTCCAGCTTCATTTAGTTCTCCCCTTACACGGGAAATAATGAATCTGGGTGAGGATTGCAGGCCAACCATGTTCCTCAGCAGGAAACTGTAAGAATAGGTAGTCATCAGATACAAAGAGAGGTGCCTTGGATTAAACACTGGACGGTAACATAACTAAACAGGGAATACTTTTATATGAAGGACCATATCCCCACCCATCCCTTATTTTCATGCTATATTAGTATGATTGTTTTCTTTTCTGGTTGTTCATATCTGTATTCATGATCTTTTCATATTCGCTTTCTGCAAACGTTAAAATGCTCAAGCTTTGCTGGCATGAATAGCAACTGAAAAACAGATTTAAATCTCAAATGCCTGAATATTTATTATAACCAAATTTTGAATTGTGTAGTTGATTGTAAGATGTACGGTTCACACTGTGTTGTTCAGTTACATAAGTCATCAAATCAGTGAACACAAACAATTCCATGTAACTTAAGTAACTAACCAGTATTGCACAAATTGTGAATATTCACAATCTGCAAACCAACATTTATTTGCAGAAGAATTCAAAGTATTTTATTCATCAATAAAAATAAAAAGGGAGAAATTTGGTGGATGCTTATTGGTTATGAATTATTCACTTTGTTCTAGATTATAATGTAAAGCAAATGCTGACGATAAGTGAACTGTCTGCAAACCAAACACAAATATGAACAGTGCATGAATAGTCAGCGTTAAATGAGTGAACAGTGTAATTACACATTAAGGCAAACAGTGCAGTTCTCAATACCGAAGAGTATCTACAGTCTGCAACCGCTTGTCTTGGACACACATTGAACCAAATTCATCTCTGGCATAGCATCATTGTGTTTTGTGGGTATAGCATAAATTCAAAATAATAGATCACAATACAGAAGACTTTAGTTACCAGTAAATCACAGAAATACCAGAGGGATAATAATAGCTAATTTTATAATGTGTCAGGTCTTTACTTTGCTGTCTCACTACAGGTATGTCTACACGCCTGCGGCTGGCCCATATCAGCTGACTTGGGCTCATGGGGCTTGAGCTGTGGGGCTATAAAATGGCAGCGTAGGCGTTCGGGTTCAAGCTGGAGCCCAGGCTTTGGGACCTTCTGGGCCCAAGCCCTGATGTCTATACTGCAATTTTGTAGCCCCACAGCCTAAGCCCCAGGAACCCGAATCAGCTGACACGGCTCAACCATAGGTGTTTATTGCAGTTAGACATACCTTAAGAGACCAAGCCTACACTATTGAGGTTAAGGAAAGGCTTGCCAGTGATTTTAAAGGGAACAAGATCAAGCCTTAACCACTCCACACTGTCCTTGAGCTACAAAAGAACTTCCATGGATGCTAATGGGAATTCACACAGATTAAAAACAGTACATTACTCTTATATCTGCCACATTGTTTGGGTTGCATAATGATAGGAAGGGAAAATCATGGTACTGGACTGAAATTGCAGGTGGTACATGTCTATTTTAAGCTGCTAATACTTCATCTAACCTACTCTGCTGAACTAGCACAAAATGAATTTGTGTAATGGCTCAATTACTGTCCATAAAGCAAAAGCAAGCAGTTGGATGCTATTCCATTTCTACGATATAGTTATTTATGAATTATAGCCACTACAGTAAAATTTTTGGTATGCCAAAATTCAGGGTTTATAAAATTATTGAATGAGTTACAGATATAGTATTCTATATTCCAAACCTTATTGTTTGTGAGACTGGGAGAAATAATCTTTAACAAGAGAAATTATTTAGTTGGCTGATCAAAAATATATTTTCTTGTTAGATTTATCCACCAGAAATAAGACAAACATAAATAAGGCCCGTATCTTTCAAAAACTGAAACACTAAGGCTCAAATTTTTAATTCATTTGAAAGATTAGTATATGTTCTGTATCCCTAATAGATAAACTGAAGTAACTTTCTTTAGAGACCTATTTTCTGGTGGATGAATTGTCATTAAGAAGATTAAAGTCAGAAAAAAGACCCCATGTGTATGCAGTTTGGGAAACTATAACAACATAACCTCTTAAATCCAAAGTTAATTATTATTATCCTGTCACAAGATTTTCAAATTCCTATAAAATTCTGAAGTTCTGTCAAACAATTTCAGGATGCTGTGGAATTGTGTTTTGTAAAAGATCTTTATTTCTATAACCACATTGTTGCATTTTTAAAAATATAAAAATAACTCCTTTTGGTTTTTATCAGACTTTAGGATAAATGATGCAGATCTTAACTTTAATGAGAAGCTGAACCACACATTTCCAGTAACACAGTAATAAATATATTTTTTATATAAACTGCATTACAAAAATGAGTTCTGATTCTGCCAAGATCTGTAATGGACGACCCCTGAACCAATGTGGAACTATACCGGTGTTCTCTATCTTTGCGGCCCCAGTTGCAAGACCAGTGCCAGGGTGGGCAATGCATCTGGAATTTACATGTTATTTTTTCCTAATTAGAGACAGGAACAATGCAAGTGAACCCCCCCCACCTCTCTCTCTGAACTCTAGGGAAATTTGAATCTAGATCCATATTCAGGATGGAATTTTGCAATTTGGATTATAATAAAAATGGGCCATATTGTCTTTTTCCTTTCAGTGTGGTAATCTATATGCATAAAAGTTGACAAGTGAGATAAAAATAAATGTCTCTTGAAGGACACAGTGACAGGGATATGCATTTCTTCCTTTCTTGTTGACAACTACTTTTTCAGTTCAGTTGGGGTATAAGATCAGATCATCATATTTCCCTCTATTCTGCTGCTATGTTTTAACCGTAGTCTTCAATCTCAATTATGTTTATATAATCTCATTGAAATGCCTCATCCATGAACAGTCTATTTTTCTTAATGAAAGGGATAATAAGAATAGATAAGAAAATATCAACATTTAATAGTCTTTTCAAGACTTAATGATGCAAAACAGCCAATGCATCTGTGCATATTAATTCAAAGCAATGCTACAATTATGAAAACAAAAACCTAATTTTCCAAAATAACACTAAATGCAATTAGCTCATTTTTTAAAATTTGTATTCTAAGTAATTTTAATACAAAAATGCATAGGCTAATGCTAAGGCATACAACAGAGTGTAAACATCTGGTGTTTATGCATTTTCTGCAACACCACAGATGACTAATTATTTTCCAGGTGTTCTGAAAAAAATTGATTAATCACCCAATCAATTTAACCTACTGTTCTGCAACTAAGCTGCTTTTTCATGTCTTAAAATCATTCTTCCATATTTTGGACCTTCTCTTCTCATTTCATAGAATCAAAGAAGATTAGAAGATCTATGATTCTATGATTAGGATTGGAAGGGCCCTCAGGAGGCCAACTAGTTCAAACCCCTGCTCAAAGCAGGACTAACCCCAAATAAGTCATCCCAGCCAGGGCTTTGTCAAGCCAGGCCTTAAGAACCTCTAAGGATGGAGATTCCACCACCTCCTCAGGTAACCCATTCCAGTGCGTCACCACCCTCCTAGTGAAAAAGTTTGTCCTAATATCCAACCTAGACCTTCCCCACTGCAACTTAAGACCAATACTCTTTATTCTGTCATCTGCCATCACTGAGAACAGCTTAGCTCTATCCTCTTTGGAACCCCCCTTCAGGTAGTTGAAGGCTGCTATCAATTCCCTCTCACTCTTCTCCTTTTCAGGCTAAATAAGCCCGTAGATATATAAACACAAAAATAAACCAGCACTTACACATGCTTAAATCAGGAGCTCCAGTGAAGTCACTGACGTCACACTGGTTTAAAAACAGAATGAGATCTGTACTCAGCAAAGCCTGTAAGTATGTGCTTCGCTTTAAGCATATGCTTATGTGCTGTTGGCTTCAATGGGATTTAAACACCTTCTTAAGTGCTCTGTTGAGTAGAGATTGACTTAAGCACATGCTTAAATGCTTTGTTGAATTGAGCGCTGAGAGGAAAATCCAATCCTTGCATCTCGTATAATTATTCCATGTTTAATGAACATTCAGATAAAAAGAAAAGCAGAATAAGAGCTCAGGCACGTCATACTGCTTACTATCCAGAGCAGTCTCTTTGGTTTTAAGCAATAGAGAGTGGGTGTTCTCATTGGCACAGGGGTGCAAGTATACAGCGAGGTGCTGGATCAGTGCCTCAAAGATTATTACAATCTTTGTTGCATAGCTCACTTACTTAGGTCATCACAGAGACATTTTTTTTTAGTCATCCTACCATTCAGATGAGCTCACAGATTTACTTCAAGTTTGATTTAGGAACTGGATCTCCAAGAATTTTGCTCTTAAAGCCAGTTATTCCCATGAAGCCTACTTTATTTCCTCATATTATGCCATGGATTCAATTCCCCCTCATCTTTTACATTGCTTATGCAGATGTATTTTTAGAACAATTTTCTGAGGCCTTTTTTAAAAATAGCTCAGGACAACATTTAAAATTTCTACTAAAAATCCTATGCCTTTAAATGCCAGATGAGAGGAGGATGTGGAGGACAGCAGTAGTGGAGAAGACTGAGGAAACTAGTAACAAGCAAAGGAGAGAGAAGGAGTGGAATGGGAAAAGACTCTCCTGGATTATGCAAATAACACCTTGCAAGTAAAAAATCTGTAGGACGATAATCCATCTCGACAAAATGTTAAACATGATTATCTGCAAATCAAGTGAACCAGCCTGCAGTGCTACCTCACCAATGTATTTATTTTTTGTATTTTTGTACTGTCTTCTATACATCACTTTGTAATGTGCCATTACACTTTTTTTGGTTCTCTTTACAGGCTAAAACACTTCAAGCTATGGTTTTCAAGTTGTGTCTATGTATTTTATTGTTTTTAAATTGATCTCCAATTTTTTTTCTTCCTAAATAATCCTGCCAAATGAACTTCTTGGGAGATCCTTTGTTATTGAAAGAGATATACAATGTGGATTCTTTACAGATAATTAGGGGATCAAACTTCAGTGACAGGTGGGAGTTAGCTTTGAGTATCTGGGGACAGCTTGTCACAGTATAAATGTAACTGCAAAGAAATGGAACAGGAATCTGGGGCAGCTCACTCCTTTGTATGCCCTGTAGCTCTGCAGGCTCTTCAAAAGGTCACTGCCTGAATATTTTCTTGATAATACTTTAAATTAAGTGTTCTAAATTCAGTTCTATGCAGTCTTAGGCTCAGTTGGATAGTCATTATAACATGCTGATTAACTACTAATGGATTATTAACATTTTATTTATTCTGGTGATCTGAGTCTGGGGATCTGATGTGGCTCATTTTCACACATCTTGTAGTTTTGGTTCAACAGAATCCCATGACTCATATAGCAATGATCCTTTAGGTCAGGATTGATCTTTAGAACTCTGCCTAATCTTCTGATGTTAAACACCATAAAGGCTCAAGAGAAACCCTGTAACCTGTAGGAACTGGCATGGGGTGCTGGACTCTGAATAGAGAGGGAGTTTAATGCCACTGATTCCTACACTAAAGCTGGAAGTGAGCCACCCAGCCTGGATAGGCAGACTCAAGATCATGTGCTACAAATAGCAGTGTGGATGTTGCATCTTGGGCAGGAGCTTGAGGCCTCAAACCCACCTGACCACCTAGGCTTGAGACCCTGAGCTGCAAATTTGTGGTAATCGCCATTTATGAAATCACGTCTCTTAAGGTATTTAAGGGGTTACTTATGTATTTAGGTGTGTATGTTGAGACATGCAAGTTTGAACCATTTTGCCTATAACCCCAATTTACTCAAGAAGGTCCAGGACTGCCTGTGAGTATTGGAGATGGATTAGGGCAAGGCTGGGGACAGGAGATGGCTAATATGTCCCCCAAAGTAGCGTTAGCCAACATGGCCAAAAGATGTGATTCTTTGGATCTTCTCCCCATTATTCTCCACTAGCAGGGCTACCCGTAGCCCCCACCAGAATTTAAAGCTGTCATGTCCAAATGAAATATCCTGTACAATTGCCCCTACAGGTTTAGGGTAGTATACATTACTTTCTTGTGACCATGGCGACGAATGTGGCCCAAAGCCTAATCAGACCAGTGCTAATAATCCACTATCACAAATCAAACATCAAACATGCTAATAGCTGAAATGATGTAAGAGCTCCAGATTTGTCAACAAATTTTAAATGTCAATACTTTTTCATAGGCTGATATATTAATTGTATCATTTCATTGGTATCTGAGACATATAACAATACTGCTGTTTCTCTGAAAATACCTTTAAAGTCTTTTAAAGAAATGTAAACAATCCATGATTTTATTTTCAACAATCTGGGATAGAGTATACTTTCATTTTGGCATTTAGTTATTGGGTAAGATAATCACGTTTCTGTTGAATTGTGTTCTGCACATAGAATAAATGGTCTGTGATGTTTAGCACTATTGGTTAAAATCCCATTTTTATGGTTCAAGAAAAGTGTTATGACCCGTGCACTGCAGCTACTGATTTATCTACACAGCAGCTTGAGTATCTAAAACAGTTTTAAAAGGCTTCTGGAAACACCAAATGTCTTATGATTCCTAAATAAACAAGAAGAAGAATATCACATTGTGGGGTAGTTTACAATTTCAAAAAAATTCATACCCTTTTGCAACAACTGAACTTGCATTATATGTTGTTTATGTTCTCTACTAGGCACCTTATATGATAGAGAACTTATGAATAATAGCAGAAAACTGTTCAGATAATGTCAAAGTAGCAGGGTTAAGCACTTCAAAATTCAGAAAATGCCAAAGTTAAAGTTACATATATAAATTACATCCTTTCCCTTACAAAATTTAGTGGGTTTTTGACATCCAAGTACTGAGAAAAGGTCAGACTTACAGTCTTGGTTGCATCAGCGGAAGTCACGGCAACCTAGGTTTCAGGCCCCTATAGCAGTAAGTGCACCTTGTCCCTGGGTTGTTTCTGTAACAGAAGGCATTTTTAAATAGGAAGGTTGTAAACTTGAGTCAAAAACCTCTTACAGCTTGAACATGTTGCTATTAGTAGGCACTGGCAAAGATCACTGTTGGACACCAGAACGTATACGAGTGTTGGTGTCAGAAGTGACCACCATCTTGTTATTGGGACAATCAAAATAAAACTAAAGAAAATAACACCATGCAAGACAGAAGTTATGTGTGATACTAGAAAGATAGTAGATCCAGCAGTGAAGACACATTTCAAACTGCAGTTTACCAATTAATTTGAAGAGTTGAAGATGGATGGTTGATATAGAAGAACAATAGCAGTTTTTCAGAAAAGCAACTGTGGGTGCAGACAGAACTACAGTGGGGGTGAGACAATCTAAGAAAGAAGATTGGTTCTAGCCAAACACATGGAGGCTTATTGAAGAAAGGAAAGAATTCAACAAGAATGCAACAGTAGTAAAAGACATATTCTTCTGCAAGAATATGTGAACAAAGACAAGGAAGTTAAACAATCAGCCAGAAGAGATAAGAGAAAGGATGGAAAATAAAGGAAGAAAAGCTGAGGAGGCATACAAGAGAGGAGATTTTAAAACCCTTTTTCTATTACCTAAACAACTGACCTCACAATCCTCAAACGTTTGTGGCATTGTGAAAGATTGAGATGGAATAACTTTAACTACAGAGGAAGGACAGAAAGCCCATTGGATGGGACATTTCCAGGCTGTGCTTAGCCAACCAGAACCACTAACACAGACTGAGAGATATGAAGAAACAGTAGCCTTACCTATATCATTAGAAGTAAGGAACTTTGAGGAGGATATGTTTACACTGCAGATGGAAGCTAAAAAGGGGGCTCAGCTTATCTGTGATAAGTGGAGGGGATTGACATTCCTAACTATACCTGGAAAAGTGTTTTGCTTATCATTTTGCTGGATTTTGATCATTTTGCTGGATTTTGCTGGATTTTGATCATTTTGCTGGATTTTGCTGGATTTTGATCTGGTAGGTCATGTTCAGACCAGATTTGTGCCTTCAGAAGACTTATTGAGAAAAGCTTAGAATACCAGCAGAAGATGGTTTTTAACTTCCATAATTTTACAAAAGTGTTTGAAAGTGTCCATAGAGAAGCCTTCTTGGAGATCCCGAGACACTATAGAATTCCAGCAAAGATTGTTAATTTGATAAAATCTTTGTATGACAAGTGTGCATACTGCATCAGGGACACCAAATGGTTTAAGACTGTTATTAGCACAAGACAAGGCTGCATACAATCCCCACTTCTCTTCTCCACTGTCATACACTTTGTGATAAGAAGAGTGACAGCTACTGCCAAGGACACTAGTATTGTTTAGGCAAGAGATAAGCTCTGAGACTTTTTGCAGATGATATAGTTATACTGCATACCAATTTATGAGCATAAATGAAGTGACCAAAGTGGGACTTTCATCAGCACATAGAATACCAAGCTCATGGAAACAGGAGAGAATACTGTCAACACTAGCAGATGTGTGATTGATGGAAAAGAGTATGAAGGAATTGATGAATTTGTCTAATCTGGATATTCATTATCAGCTAATGCCTCTGACTAAAGAAATGAAAGCAAGATTCAGCAAAGTCAGTGGATCTCTTTCCTATTTGTTGAACGTCTGGAATGTTAATTTTAATATTATATATTTATATCATCATCATCATCATTCTCCTAGTACAAAGCACTAGAGTCACATCACAAAGAATAGTGAATACAAAACACTGGAGTCATTAGCCATCAATCTCTCCATGTCTTGTGGTCTACGCACAGTCTTGAGAAGTGTGCCATACTGCATCCTGTCCAGTCAGACACATCATAGAACCACACTCACCGCAGCTGTCCACTGCCCCAGCACAAATCCCTGCAAAACTTGCTTTGGCAATCTTCCTCTGCTAATCTGACCCGCATGCCCTGCAAACTCAAGATTTCTTCATCTGATTGTCTTGATGATATCAGGTATCACTCCAATTATGCTGTGAATCTGGCTGATTACCTCATTAGGCATGTGCAAATTGTAGCTAATATGCAGCAATCACCTGTAGAATTTCAATTTTGAAGGCAAAAACCTCTTAATAACCTGTTTTCTTAGTGTCCATGTCTCGCATGCATATAGCAAGATGCTGAAGGCAAGAAACTGCAGCAATTTCATTGTACAGTTCATGGAAATACCCTCTGCTAATGTGGCTGTGTCTCTAGAGCAGCAGTGAGTTCAGTACAATGTCATATATCTAAGTTATGTTTAGCATCCCTTGTAGTCATATTACCCAGGTATTTGAAATGCTCAATACACTCCAGAGCCCCCATAGATTTAGGTAGGAATATGTTCGCTTTTTCAACAGACTTAAATGTCACCGTCATCTTTGTCTTTTCATGTGATAGCTTTAAAACTAACTTCTCTGCTTCCACTGTTACTCTTTCTAGAAAAAGAATTTAAATACACTATTTCATATTATTTTAATATAATGTAAAAATTGAAACAAAAAAAAATCAACATTAGTAAAATGAAATGTTTCAATGATTCTGAATAGAAAATTTCTGGAACTTTTGCTCCAAGGAGATTTCAGCTTTTTGTTCTGATTCAGAACAATTTATTTTTCGAATTACCCATGGAATAGAAATTCCATTTTCAGCTTTGTTAATAGTTTTCCTCAAATATTCCAGTCAGCAGTTCTTCAAGTATTCCATTTTCAAGACAGAATAGATCCATTTTAGACTCCACTTTAGAGTACTAATTAAACTGAGATGGTCTTGTATGATAATTCATAACTGAAATGCTAAACGAAATGTCATTATTTCTAATTTCAAAGGCATCCTCCAAATGCTTTGAGCTTCTAATTGATATATCTCTGCTTGTAACATAGTATTTACAGATCAAAAGCATTTTATAAAATCATCTGTTTGCCATAACACATTAGAGTAAATCTTATCTTGATAATCAGTATATTGCTACAGTGTTATTGGCTTGATCCACTCCAATATGCCAATACTCTGTGTTGCATATTTTATTAACTCAGTTACTGTGGCTGTTAGTGTATTATATAAGTAACATGTATATATACTGAATGCACACGATACGCAGTGATGCATACCCACAAATAGCAGCTATTCACTCTAGCATAAAATATAAACAAACAAACATATGTGTGTATACACCCAGACCAATATGCAAAGAAATGTACAGCAAAAGGGCCACATTGTGGCTACTTCTGAACAAAGAGGGAAAAAGGAGAAGAGATCCCTTTCTCCTCTTCGCACACCCATGTAAGGAGCAATTACAGTACTGCGGCTAGTCCGGCCCTATTGCAAATGGCACTGCACTGGTACTGTATACTCCACAGGGGGCATAACAGCAAGTCTGGAGGGTACTCAGGTGCCTCCTTCACATTTGTTGATACTTGGAGGCTTGTGTTGCGGGAGCACCTTTTAAAAGGTGTAGCATGGTGCACTGCTAACTTGCATGACTGACATTACTAAGGTGACCATATTTTTTAAATAGAAAATGGGGTACAGTTTTGTTCCATCATTTTTACGGTCACAAATCAATTATATTAAAAAAGTACATTTTTAGACTCTATGTTGGTGTCACTACCTAGAACCGACAACAGGTGACTACTTACAACTGACTCAATAGCATTTCTCACAGATTAGAATTGTTTCTAGCGGAGCTGGGTGAAATTTTTAATCTGAAATTTGTTTAATTGAAAAATGCATATTTGGTAACACTAAAATGTTTTGCAAATTTGTGTTGGCTTCATCAAATTGTTCATTTAAAAAAAGAAATGAAAAAAAGTCAAAATGTTTCATTTCAGTATTTTCAAAATGAAATATTTTGATTTTTAGATTGTATATGACTTTGTGTTTTGAAATTTCCTTCAATTTAATTAAAAAAAATGAAAAACAATAAAAAATGCTCAAAATCTCAATGGAATATTTTGTTTCAAGTCAAATGAAATGTTACATTTGATGTAAAATTATTTTTTTTCAACTTTTCTTTTTGCTTGAAATACTGTTCATCATATTCAATACTTACTTGATTGTACTCTTTGTTCTAGTCCAAAGTCTTTGGTTCTCAGAAAAGATATTTCTCCATGTCTGCTAGTGTAGGAGTCATTTCAGGAGAAGGTCAACCAGCCATAGAAGGAACTGAAAAGGAAATATGCCTCAGGACAAGGTAGGACTAAAATACCATCTTTAAATAAAATTGTAATCCAATAAATTAATTCTCAATTTTTTCCAGAATCTTTTTTCTGCCCAGTCAGGAACCCCTCCATTATATGATATATATGAATATTATATGAATATTATATCAATAATATAGGAAGGGCAGTGCTTCATAACTCCTAGTTGGAGAACCTGTGAGTCAAAGGCTCAGCAAAGATTCAAAACCAAGATGGATACAGATTAGGATCAACTCCATAGGACAAAAGAATCCCCAACCATCTCTATTGTACTTCTAGGCCTTCCTTATCCTTCAAAGAACCTGGCATGTGTGTCCCTTTCACTGGAATTTTAAATAGTCTATGTACACCAAACAGACAAGAAACACATCCAGCTGATCTTCAGGCTTTTTCTTCCCTAAGGGAGACAGGGATAATCATCCCATTGATGAACAGGATGAACAGAGACAATAAGAGGATAAGCAGAAAAGTAGACTTTGACTCTTTCAGGAAATGACGAGCAGGATCCTCTGGGAGATTAATAAAAGGGGGAAGGAGTCCAGGAGAGCTGGCTGTATTTTAAAGAAACCTTATTGATTGTGCAGGAACAAACCATTCTGATGTGCAGAAAGAATAGCAAATATAGCAGGAGACCAGTTTGGCTTAACAGAGAAATCTCTGATGAGCTTAAACAGAAAAAGTAAGCATACAATAAATGGAAGCTTGGACAGATGACTAGTGAGGAGTGTAAAAATATTGTTCAAGCATGCAGGGGTGAAATCAGAAAGGCCAAAGCATAACTGGAGTTGCAGCTAGCAAGGGACGTGAAGGGTAACAAGAAGGGTTTCTACAGGAATGCTAGGAACAAGAAGAAAGTCAGGGAAAGTGTGGGCCCCTTACTGAATGGGGGAGGCACCTAGTGACAGATGACGTGGAAAAAGCTGAAGTACTTAATGCTTTTTTTGCCTCTGTCTTTACAGACAAGGTCTGCTCCCAGACTATGGCACTGGGCAGCACAGTTTGGGGAGGAGGTAAGCAGCCCTCAGTGGTGAAATAACAGGTTCAGGGCTATTTTGAAAAGCTAGACATGCACTAGTCCATGGGGCCACATGCAATATGTCCGAGGGTGCTGAGGGAGTAAGCTGATGTGATTGCAGAGCCATTGGCCATTATCTCTGAAAACTTGTGGCAATTGGGGGAGGTCCTGGACAATTGGAAAAAGGCAAATATAGTGCCCTTTTTAAAAAAATGAAAGGAGAATATGGGGAACTACTGACCAGTCGGCTTCACCGTAGTCCCCAGAAAAATCATACAGCAGGTCCTTAAGGAATCCCTTTTGAAGCATGTGGAAAAGAGGAAGGTGATCAGGAACAGTTAGCATGCATTCATCAAGGGCAAGTCATGCCTGACCAACCTGATTGCCTTCTATGATGAGATGATTGGCTCTGTGGATGTGGAGAAAGTGGTGGATGTGAAAAACCTTGACTTTAACAAAGCTTTTGTCTCACACAGTATTCTTACCAGCAAGTTAAAGAAGTATGGGTTGGATGAATGCACTATAAGGTGGATAGAAAGCTGGCTAGATCAGCGAGCTCAATGGTAGTGATCAAAAGCTCGATGACTAGTTGGCATCTGATATCAAGCGGAGTGCCCAAGGGATCAGTCATAGGGCCCATTTTGTTCATCATCTTCATTAATGATCTGGAAAATGGGGTAGATTACACCCTCAGCAAGTTCGTGAATGACACTAACTTGAGTGGAGTGCTAGATACGCTGGAGGGTCGAGATAGGATATAGAATGACCTAGACAAATTGGAGGATTGGGCCAAAAGAAATCTGATGAGGTTCAACAAGGACAAGTGAAGAGTCCTGCACTTAGGACAGAAGAATCTCATGCATTGCTATAGACTGGGGACCGACTGGCTAGGCAGCAGTTCTGCCTAAAAGAACCTGGGGGTTACAGTGGATAAAAAGCTGGATATGAATCAACAGTGTGCCCTTGTTGCCAAGAAGGCTAATGGCATATTGGACTGCATTAGTAGGAGCAAAGTAAATGATTAGGGGGCTGAGGCACATGACTTATTAGGAGAGGCTGAGGGAACTGGGCTTATTTAGTCTGCAGAAGAGAAGAGTGGGTGAGGATTTGATAGCAGCCTTCAACTACCTGCAGTGGGGTTCTAGACAGGATGGAGCTGGCAGATGTCAGAACAAGGAGCAATGGTCTGAAGTGGGGGAGGCCTAGGTTGGATATTAGGAAAATCTTTTTCACTAGGAAGGTGGTGAAGCACTGGAATGGGTTAGCTATGGTGGAATAAGATGGAGTATGGTTTTTAAGGCCAGGCTTGACAAATCCCTGGCTGGGATGATTTATTTGGGGTTGGTCCTACTTTGAACAGGGGGTTGGACTAGATGACCTCCTGGGGTCCCTTCCAATCATAATCATCTATGATTCTATGATCCTATGATTCTCATACTCTGAAGCCTGAGCTTCCTTGACTCATGGAAAGCTCTGCTGATCCTCCTCTCTCCTTCAAGTATCTTGTGGTTCTCTAGACCATTGAGTCGTATTCCTTCCAGCCACAACAGGGACAAGCACCTCATTGCCTCTGTTACGTCCCTGTGGGCCAGCTGCAGCCTGTATGTCACCCTATTTGTTTCCTGTTTCTTTGATAATTACTCCATCCAGACTTAACATGTCTGGGAGATGTCACAGGATGAAATCTATGCAGGTCAGCCCATTAAACTCTTTCTGCCTTGGCCAAGTGTGGGGTTTTGACATCCCATCCCATTGCACTTGAATGTTTCCTATCAGACCACAGACAGCTTACTTGTACATTATGTTTTCTTTGTGACTCAAGAATACAGTAAGAACACGCTGCACAGCACAACATTACATCATTCTCCTCACCTGTGCAGAGAGAGAATTTATTCAGCTTGAGGGAATAACATTGTGATTTCTTCGGGAAAACCCACTGAGGATCTGCATTCATACAATCAGAAAGTAGAGTATCAAGTTCATATTTTGATAGTTACACAGACTCAACTACTATGAATCAATCAACAGAAACGAGACCATTTAAATAAGAAATGTAAAGGCCTTAAACTGGAACAAAATTGTTTTAAAATATTAGAAGAGTCTTTTGTGACTCACGGTGTCCTTCAGCTGCCTTTAATTTATCTGTTTTTATTAATTTTAATTAAAGTTGCATTGTCATAGTCCTAAATGAGCTGGTATACTGACACCACATTCAAATCTCTGACAACTTTTTGACAGGACATGAAACTTGAATATTACTAAAGTAGGCCATGAAATGAGAAAAAATGGTCCAGAGGCTAGAGAGGTCAGCTTGGGACTGCAAAAAAACAGGTTCAAATTCCTGTTCTGCCACAGAGTTCCTGTGTGATCTTCGACAAGTAACTTATTTTCTCTGTGTGTCTATCTGTAAAATGGGAATAATAATACTTCACTACCTCATGGGTGTATTATCAGGATTAAAAATTATAGGGGTCATATAAATAACCTAACAGCGAGAGTCCTGTGGCACCTTAAAGACAAACAAATTTATTTGGACATAAGCTTTCATGGGCAGAAACCAACTTCAGATGCCCGACGAAGTGGATTTATGCCTACGAAAACTTATGCCCAAATAAATTTGTTAGTCTTTAAGGTGCCACAGGACTCTCACTGTTTTGCTAAAAACATAAATAACTTAGCTATATTTTGTCCCTTGTTAGTGCATTTAGTTTATCACTGGACATATCTGTACTCGTGTATATATATTAAGATCAAAATGAATGTTTATGATTGAGCTTACACTAGCTACAGCACATATTCTTAATTATATTACTACAGCATCTTTGTGATTTCTGACAGAAAAGTTTAGACATATGTGATACTAAGTTAAAGAAACCCAAACATACCTTGACAGTGTCATATGGGAAAATATACTAAATCACACATCTAAGGAAAGATTGTGCCTTACAGGCATCGAAAATAAAAATGCATCAACTGTTGACTCCTAAACCCACAAGTCTCTTATCTGTCTTCTAAAGAAGCAGTTCCATCAAACCAAAGCATAATCAGAAGATAACACAAGATAAGGTCCATCCAGTAGAGGGCAGTGGTTGGCCATTATAGTTATGGGGGCTTTGGTGAGTGCACCTCCCCTGCCTCTGCTAACAGCAGAAAGAAGAATGCCCCTGACCCTGTGGCTTGGGAAAGCAGTGCTCTCCAACCAGTTTCAATCTCCATCAACCACAGGCAGTGGTGTACTTGCACACCAGGCAATGTGTTACAATGGATCATGAACTCATTTATTTAGCTGATCTTTCTCATGTCCTCCCTTTGTCTCATCTCATGGAAAGTAATCTCCCTAACATCCTTCTCTTTGGCAGTGAGGATAGTGTGATTTTATGATAGCTCCCTCGTTGGCAGAAGTGATTATGTCCACAGGAGGGGATGAAAATCAAATCTCCATGCCAATTAAATTGAGATAGTGTTGTGAGTGTACTGAAGATCAGTTTGACTTGCTTCTGGGTTTTTCCTGTTTTGCAGAAGGTAGGTCCTGCTGCCTCCATACCGCAGCTCCAAAGATCTCTCTCTTTAGTTTTCCTTACTTTAAGATTCTCCACTCAAGAGGCTCTATGTACCCTACTGCCCTGCAGGCCAGGCTCCCTTCCTAGCCTGTCATTGCTGCTTCTTGACTGGCTGGAAGGCTCTCTATTCTCCCACTCACAAACTCAACGTTAGCTCCACAGCATTCTTGGCCCCTTCTGACTCTGAAGCCCAAGAAATGAACTTCGCTCTCTTTCCTAAGTGGCAGAAGAGTTTGGCATGGCACAGCACCAGCTTTGCTTTCAGTGGGGTTTCTAGTCTCTGGCAAACAATCCCCTTTGTAGCAGATGGGAAATTAGCCACCTCCACTGTATAGCATCCCAGGCCATAAATAGGAACCATTAAAAAATAATGACTCCACTCAGACAAGGTCCTCAGCCATTCACCTTGATTGCTCAAATTGGAAGTCCAGCCATCCGGGAAAAAAAGTTGAAGTGGAGGGAAATGTAATCCCCATGATTTATGCTGATGGACTGGGAAAAAGGGTTGATAAATCTAGGGCGGACATTCACTCAGGAACAGTGAAACTGGCTGAGAGACAGCCTCACAATGAGGCTGTCACAGAGAAGTCACAGAGGACATTTTGCTTATAAGAGCATGTACAGTCACTCATCAATGCCTGAAACGTAAGCTGCGAGAAGCCTGCGTGGGAAGCATTGTCAGGCTTAAACATGGTAAGTTATGCATTTATATTTGTGGTTGGTTTGATTTTCTCTAGGCTTTTAAACTTCTAAATAAAATTTGTTTTTAAAAAAGACCAGTTGACTTTTCCTGGAGATCCACCTGGTCATCCCTATGTGGAGAGAACAAATGCAGAGGTACCCCGTCCCCATCTAAGTGAGCAAGATCTGTACACTTAGGAAATGACTATATAGCCCACAACAGTGAGGCTCCCAGGTTGGGTTGACAAACTTGAGTTAACAGAGATTTTACTGGTGCTCTAAAAATAGCTTTGAAGTTGTGGCTTGGACTGGATCACAGTTTCTGAAACTGTTCTCTGGGCCCAGTTCTCTGGAATTGGTTTAATAGTGACAGATCACAGGATTCCACTCTAGTGGAAGGTAAAAGACTCCTCATCTGGACTGACTCAGACCCCAAAAGAGAAAACGGAGGTACAGCTGGTTGGTAACAGTGTAACAATGTGACTAGGGGCACTCTTTGTATTGTAATAGTACCGGAGAGCACCCATCACTGATCAGGATCCTATTATGGTAAGCACTACACAAACCACATGACAGTTTTCTTGTGTTTCAATTGTGTCTCATCAACAAGAACAAAATATCTTTATTGTCCTGTCTTTTAAACACGTTATTAATGACAAAATCCATCTCCTAGAATCACATTAAGAGAGAAAAGCAGTTATCTTGGTTTCCACATAAAATTTTGCCACATTGTATTCTTCATGTTTCCTTTCTTCCTACTATTATTTCATGTCCTCTCTTTCCAAAAGGAAAACAAAATGTATGTTGGTTCTTTAAATGAAAATGGACCTGTGTGGGTATTTTTGTTGCTGTTCCTTAGCAACAATTACAAAAACAAAGAGAGGTTGGTTGTTCCTGCTGAACAGTCTCCTGTATTTATTCTGTTTGGGGCACTTTTGATATGACCAGGATACACTGATGATTCTTTCGTTGTGCTTCAAGAAAATCTGTGCTGGAGTCTCCCTGCATCTTGGTTTAACTGGAAACTTGTTGAGTGAAACAACAAGAGCTAAATAGCTGTAAAATAATGTCTGTCCTGGTGCTAGTGCACTATCATTAATTTAATAATTGCATACGACTGATTCCTGCATTTGTACTCCTCCTTTTTACATGACTGAAAAAGAAGAAGGTAAATTGAATTAACTGAATTGACAGTTGCATGGCAATTTGGAAGGGGCAGGATTCAAATATCCAGCCAATATTTGAATCCTTTAAGCCAATATTGTACATCCGTGATTCTGGGTATGCTGGACATTGGGTTTCTCCCCTGTCATAAGGAAAGGTGCATTGATTGCTGCCAAGAGGTCACAGACGCCATTCTAGCAGTGCAAATCACTGAGGCATAGGGCTTGTATGACAACACCCACTTTGCCCTGACCATTCTTCCTGCAGTAGGGAGCTTGGAGTGAAAATGGCTTAGGAGCTGCTACAGCAACTGCATACAGCCGGATGCTGCCATATGTAAAGGAATCCCTCCACTAGCCTTTTGAGCAGAATTTAAGACAGCTTTGCTCTGGTAAATTAGCTCAAAGCAGCCCTAGAAGCAGAAACAAGGCAGCCAAAAAAGAACATTGTCAGAAAATGAAAAACAAAACATAGTGTTAACATTGGTGCAATTCTATGCTCTGTGTGTCTCTAAGCATCTGACTGCCACAAGCTGGGATTGGACCACAGGGAATCAATCAGTCAATAATTGTCCTGTTCTGTTCATTCCCACTGAAGCATCTTGCATTAACCACAGTCAAAAGACAGGACACTGGGATAGAGGGCTCATTGTTCTGACCAAGCCATTCATATTCTTGTGCTGAGATGTAATCCGCAGAATCCCTGCATTTAATAAATATGCTTTTCATCAGTCGGTCTCAAAGCACTTCACAGTCTTTAAGGTATTTTTATCCCCATAACATCCCTGTGTGGTAGGGAAATACCATTATATCTATTTTATGCATGGAGAACTGAGACACAGAGAGACTACATGATTTGACTGAGGTCACACAGGAAGTCTATGGTAGAACAGGTATTTGAATTCAGGCTTCACAATTTATATTAGTCTAACCACTGGTCTAAATTTCCTCTTAATCTTTGGGGGAAAGCGTTTGAAACATGTCCTTACAGAATGACAACTCCTACTGCTTCTGAGCTTGATGAAGGAATTACCAAAATATGATATTCCTGTGATCCTCTGAGCTCCCCATTTATTCAAGGAGGCAGCACTTTGAAAAAGTTTAGAGTCCAAATCTCTTCCAGTTTAATTCTCTAGGCCAGCCAATTCTCTAGGCTTACGTTCCATTAAGTATTCTAGTTGCATCTATATTTCTTTAAAGAGGAAAAGTCATACTGCTAGTACCACTTACCTATAATTTCCAAGTTACTAATGAATTAATTAAGCAATTTCATAAACATTTTAAGACACTAGTAAAATATTTTAAATGAGGAAAACTAAATATAGTGAAGTGTGGTATGGTTATATACTTGTTCTGGAAAAATCAGTATAAATCATATGTTAATCTGTAGGAACTAGAAGAAGAGATACATGTAAAGGTGGATGATGTTTCTTGTTCTGTCATTTCTGTGTATCCATACTTGCTCTGTGCCAATATATGCTAAGGATTTTATAGCATAGCAAAGACCCCCACTGTTGGGTGGCTTGGGGGAGGGGGAAAGACACATGGTGCACTTATTATTGCAATAAGAAATATTTTAAAAGCCTAGATGCTTCCTTTATTTCTTGAAGCACTTTTTCCATATTTGTTTAAACCTTTTTCTAAACCATGCAAAACTGCATACTTCTTGCCAGAGAATGTTGCTTGTGTTAGCAAAAATAATGTGAATCTGAGGATATCTTTTCTACCTGAAAATTCAGCTTCCCTACTATCAAGATCTGGCTTTTACACAAATGTTCTGCAAGTGAAAGTCAATTTCAAACTAAGTCTAGATGCACTGACCCATTGCAGCTTTTAGCCCATTAATTCACTGCTTACTTGACTCTGAACCCAATATAGTGAAGCTACGTTTCTGGATATCTATTTATGAAATAAATTAGAACCAGAATTGATGTGAACTGCTTGCTGATTTGAACTCTCCCAACTGGTGTCAACTCCCAGCTGAGCTTGCTTGGAATAACTTGTAAACATTCACTGCTGTTTGACCTCTAGGGGAAAGCTACCTTCTTTTCTGAATCAAAAGGTGACACACCAATCATTGAGTTAGTTGGTTATATCTTTAGTCTGCACAACCACTTTTTAGTCAGAATATAAAATGAAGGCTTCTTTCAACTGGAGTTCAGTCATAAACATGAGGCTTGACAGGTTCAAGTTTTCAGCAACTCAGAGTCAGTTCTGGGAGTAAGTCACAGAGCACACCAGTTGGCCAATTAGACAGGGTATGTCTACACTGACAGTGGCATAGTTGCTGCTGTCAGATTGATCTTTCTGGATCAGACGGGGGGTCACTGAAGACCTGCTCAATTGATCAGGAAGTCGACCTAGTAAAACTACCTCCTCAAGTGGCTAAGTGCAGTGAAGACACCGCGCAGAATGGAAGTACAGCAATCAATGAGAGTTATGCAAGCTACTCTGTGTAGCTTGCATAACTCCCATCAACTGCTGCTGAATTTCCAGGTAAGTGTAGACCAGGCCTGAGAGGCTTAATAGCTGATATCAGTTGTGTGAAGTCACAAGATCCATACTGTAGGCTTTTAATCACCGACCTGGTGCTTTGCAGAGTCCAAGCACCACGTCACATGAAATGTGTTTGTTTTATTCAAAACGGCATCCAAAGTAGAATACTTGGGGAGTCCAGAACAACAGCAACAAAAAAAGGCTTTGCTAAGATCAAGTGCAATGTCTCTTTAAGACTCAATGAGCTAATAAATCTCTCTCATAAAAGATAAATAAAATGAGTAAAAGCCATGCACAAACAAATTACCTTGTCAAATTATCATGGAAATTTTAAATAATGATCAACTGAGCACCCGCCTATTAGAGAGGAAAGTGGGTTAAGCCACCAAACTTTTTTATCCTGCTCTGAACCGCAAACATGCTGTTCACCACCACTAAAGGAAATTTTGCCCACAGACAGACCTCTCCCATCCCCTATTTTCAGGGGTGAGACAGGCTGAAAATTGCAATGTTGCTGAATCCACTCTGCTACAAGCCATTGAGTGAAACAATTTCCTTTTGCTGCATGCTGTGATGCAACATCTTCAGTTGGTGGAGCACCACTTCAGGTCCCGTGAAACAAGCAGTGACTGGTGGGATTGCATCATTATGAAGATGTGGGATGATGAGCACTGGCTGCAGAACTTTCATATGTGAAAGGCCACTTTCATTGAACTTTGCGCAGAGCTGTCCCCAGCCCTGAAGCATATGAATACTTGCTTGAGACTTGCTGTGACAGTGGAGAAGTGAGTGGCCATTCCTCTGTGGAAGCTAGCAGCCTCAGACTGCTACCGGTCAGTTGGGAATCAATTCGGAGTCGGTAAATTCACTGTGAGAGCTGCTGTGATGCAAGTGTGCAGGGCCATCAATAGACTTGTGCTAAGAAGGGTAGTGATTTTGGGAAACGTGCAAGACATAGTGGACAGGTTTGCCGCAATGGGGTTCCTAAACTGTGGTGGGGTGATTGATGGGGCACATGTCCCTATCTTAGCACCGGACCATCTTGCTACAGAGTACATAAACTGAAAGGGATACTTCTCAATGGTTTTGCAGGCCTTTGTGGATCACAGGGGACGTTTCACCGACATCAATGTGGTGTGGTCTGGAAAGGTGCATGATCTTTAGGAACTCAGGTGTGTTCAAAAAGATGCAGGCGGGCGCTTTCTTCCCTGACCAAAAAATAAATATTGGTGATGTTGAAATACCAGTAGTGATCCTGGGGGATCCTGCCTACCCCTTGCTCCCCTGGCTAATGAAGCCCTACACAGGGCACCTGGATAGCAAGAAGGAGCGTTTCAATAATAGGCTCAGCAAGTGCAGAATGTTTGTGGAGTGGGTATTTGGCTGCTTAAAGGCAAGATGGCGTAGTTGCTCACTAGGTTGGACCTCAGTGAACGCAACATCCCAACTGTAATCTCTGCCTGCTGTGTGCTCTATAATGTATTTGAAACAAAGGGGGAAAAGTTCCCCCAGGGTTGGGTCGTGGAGGCTGATAAATTTTGAGCAGTGAGATACCAATGCTACACTAAGAGCAAACCATGAAGCACTGCATCTCAGGGAAGCACTGAAAACCCATTTTTGCAATGAACCACAGTAATGTATGTCTCTGTCAGTGCTGTACCTTCCCTTCCCATCCCACACCCTCACACCATCGTTCCCCTCCCCTTCTTTCCCTGCTGACAATCCCCAAGCTCTAATCCCCAAGAGTAATGTGTTTTAAAGTGGTAAAGTTTTGGTGGGCAAAGATGATAATTTGGCATTCTCATAAGGCTGCTTTGGCATCTAGAGCAAATTGTGAATGTGCAAACAGAAAAGCACGCACATTCTCAGTTCTTAAAGGGGCCATCACCTCTTTCTTCTCCGCTCCATCAGTGTGGAGTGAAGCACATACTGCACCCTGCTCAACTTCCTCCAAGAGTACTTGGGGGTGGGGGCTGGGAAACTGCCAACTGGAAACTGGTGGGGGCTGCAAGGGATGCAGAGGGAGTCTGTCCTGCCACTGGTCTTCCTGGAGCTCTACCAGACACCTCAGCATGTCTGACTTATCCTTCATGATACACAACATCTCCTGTTGTGTTGCATGCTCCTGCTCCTGGGCTGATTTTCTGTTTTCCATGTCCATGTTCAGTTTTTCTGACAATGACATCCTCCAGGCTCTGAGCTCTGTGTCAGCAGCCACAGAGGCATTCATTAGTTAGTTGAACATATCATCCTTAGTTTTTTTTCCCGTCTTCTATTTAGGGAAAGGAGCTCTGCAGGAGTAGAAGCAGGGGTGAAGGCCGAGGTGTCCACTGTGAGAAAAGCAAAGCACAAAGTTTCCATTGTTAGCTGGATCCATGGATGAAAAGAAATGTTACAAAGAAAAAAGAACTCCCCTTCATATTCACAAGGCAAAGCCAGACCCGCAGTCTAATCTGTACCTATTGCATGGGTCGGAGTGGCATTCCCGACATGGTAAGTAAGGGGCCCTTGCATTCATTATAGGGAAGTCTCCAGAGCACTAAACTCCCCAATCCACACTTAACCAAGTAACAAGATAATTGGGCTCCCCTTTACTATCTCAAAGACCAGTCTGGGAGGAGGTGGTCCAAAGGGATTGGAGGAGGGTGTGGGTGAAGTGTCGCTGGAGAAAAAATAGAGGCACCCATTCCTGGATGCCTAACACCAATGCCAACAATGCCATGGCTAGGAATTGTCTGTTGGGGCCCAGGACACCATCCACAGCAGGGGAATAACACGCAGTGACTATATTGTTTGGGTACTGTAAACTTGCACCATCTTCTTTAGGTGACGATGTGTGATATCAGTCTCCTGAGGGTAACACAGTTGGAAAGGGAAGATTTGCTGCAAACATCTGGGTACGGGCCTCACCGTTATGTTGCTATGCTATGTTCCACAATGATGCCTCTTCATTTAATAACAGAGTGGTGGGGAAAAGTGTCCTACCAGGGTGGAAGAAATAAGGTTGTCCTCCCCAGAAACCTTCTGCGAAGAATTGCAGAGTAGCTACATGAAAGTTTCCTGGAGATATTCAGGAGGATTCTTGGACCATCCCTCTGCACTTAAATAGTCTGTTCTGGTGGTAATGCTCTACTTAAGTGGACCAACACCCAGGAAGTACATCCCCACAAAAACACAAACTCCTTTTTCCAAGAAGTAAGAAGGTGGACTGGGGCTATAACCACAGAAATATGATTTGCTATTCACAATCACCAGATGTGCCTACCCTGGCATCAGTCATGCTGTCCTCTGTCCGGCTGTGCTGCTCTGGGATAACAAACAGGTTCTGGCTCTCAGGGAGAATGGATACCCCGCTCGCCTGACCTCTGTCCTCCTCATCCTCCTCCTCCTTGTTCACAGAGTCTTCCTCATTCATCCTGAACTGGAATTCTTCGGAGGTATCTATGCGGTGTGGTGGTACAATGGTGGGGTCACCGCCAAGAATCACATGCTGCTCCTCATAAAAGCGGCATATCTTTGGTGACAAGCCAGAATGACTGTTTGCCTCCCTAGTTTCCTGATATGCCTGCCTCAGCTCTTTGATTTTAATGTAGCACTGCTGTGCGTCCCTGTTGTGGCCCTTCTCCACCATAACTCATGATACCTTCTTGTAGATATACAAATTTCTTTTGCTGGTTTGGAGCTGAGCCAGAACAGACTCTTTGCCCCACAGACTGATGATATTCAAGACTTCAGGTTAACTCCATGCTGGAGCGTGTTTGGGGCATGCATTGGCCAGGAGCAGTTCAGCTACAAAGCTCTCTCCACGCTGACCAAACAGGAATTCAAACTTTCCTGGGGCTTCAGGGGAAGGGCTGGGTGGTGGCCCTCCCTCGCTGTCAATCTCTGAGGGAAGCCACACCTCCCAGCCACTATGTCCTGGGGGAGGCTTCAGGTATAGGGGGGAAATAAGCAGTTTCTGGGCCGCTTTGGTCTAGCTGGGCAATCCCCAAAGCCCTGGGCCCCAACCTTCCATGGGGGGGGGGAAGCAGACAGTCTGTGGCCTTGACCCACAGTCAGGGTGGGGTAGGCACAGTAAGCAGGCTCTAGCCCAGTCAGGGTAAGCCAGCAGTCTATAGCACAGGTCCTTAGGCAGGGCGGGCAGGTAACGTGTAGTGGCTGCAGCCTATCAAGGCTTTGCAGGTCCAGGGGTGTGAGTGGTGAGGTGGGAGGGGGACGCAGGCCCAGCAGACTCCATTGCATCCCAGCCCAGGGCCCTAACAGTAGTGGGATGTTCTGCCACTGGGTCAGTGGGGCTCCAGCCGCAACTTGCTGACTGGTGCTCAGGCTCTAATGCAGCCAGATACAGGTCGGCTACCCCTGGGCTACTTCCTCCACCCCTCCACCCATGTACCTGCAGTCCAGGTTGCAGTCCAGTTCCTTGGGGTAGAATGCAAGGGGCAGTCCCAACAGGCCCTCACCATCGCTGGCGTCGGGCAGCTCCTCCAGGTCACAGAGGCCACGGTAGGTCCTCTGGTTAGCAGGCGGCAGGTTGCTCTGGCAGCTCCTCCATGTCACAGAGGCCAGGTAGTTCCTCCGGATCGCTTGGCCCAGGCAGTTCTGGCAGGTCCTCAGGACTCCAACTGCTAGGCAGTCCTCGCAGCTTCTCCTCCGAGCAGCAGTTAGGCTCCAGTTGCAGAACCAAGGGAGAGACATCCCTTTCCTTCAGCTGCTCACTCCTAACTGAGCTGGGAGGCCCGCCCTTTATACTTCCCCTTCCTGTCCTGCCTCTCCGCTTCCAGTCAGGCAGGTATGGTTTCCAGATTCCGCCCCATCGAGGGGGGTTGGCCCTCCCTCTCTGTCAATCTTTGAGGGAGGTCACACCTCCTGTCTGCTACAAGCTGTTTCCTGTCTACGTGGCTGTGGTGCAGCAGAGTGAGAATGTCCAGAGTAGTCATAATGGAGCATTATGGGATATCCCCCAGTGGCCAATGATATTGATTTATGTTGCACTCTGACTACATTGATGCTCATTCGACCCACACAATTTGACTTCAGCACTACGCCACTTGCAGAGGTGGTTTTATTAAGTCGAATTTTACCGCGATTTAGGTCGGCGGAACTGACATGCCCACTGGAGACGCATACTTTATGTGGTTGATGTAAGCCGCATTCTGTTGCCCTACATTGTCATAGTAGACCAGGCCTTAGTACAAGCTAGGGAAGTACCTTCATGGATCAGTACCTGTAATGCAGGTATCCAAAACAAAGATAAGGAAGGCACAGAACAACAAGTTAGGGAACTGGAATAAATTGATGGGTTGGATTTTAGTTACATGTAAAGAAATGTGTAACTTGTAAAATCATATAAATCCTAGCTGAAATGTGTAACTTTGGGAGCACAACTTCTGTGTAAAGTAAATATAACACCACTGAATGGAGCTACTTTCAGAGTCTGGTATCATATAGAACTTTTTTCCTGTAACGTATTAATAAACCTGACTGGCATTGGTCTCATGGGTATATTTCATAACGAAATAACAAAACAAAGTGTGGTCAAGCAATTGACTATACTATTTATCAACAAACCATATACATTTTTATGGACCTAAGTAGAGTGACAGCATCATTTAATAGCCTCAAAAACAAATTCTCTCTTTTTGTTCTTTGGCATCCCTTCATCATGATAAGATACACTGAATTAGCCTAAGGAGAGTGGCAATTGTATACATTGCTAGTTTTAAATGAACACCATTCACTATCTGTTTCTTTATAATTAAAGTAGGCACACTGTTATTAGAAGTAACGGCTTGGTGGTTAATTTTTATTGATTAGCTAAATATTTTTGAAAGAGACAAATGGACTATAGAATTGTTTGTGGATTATTTTTTCCTGCAACCTCATTACACTAGGTAGGATTTAACTGAACAGTACATTTCTCAAATAGTACAAATGCTGGTCAGATGTGCTGAGCCAAGTGTTTCTGAATATCAGAAGAAAAATTAGTAGCTGAAGAGTATTCAAGAGCCTTCAGAAAAGGATTCAGGGTCTGAAACAGATTTCCAAGTCTCTTGAGATCTGGGACATGTCATGAAAAGATTCCAGCCAATCAGGGACAAGGTAGAGGTGCTGTAAATATCAGCCAAGTCCTTGCTCACTTGTTCCTCATCCACAGCCATAATGAAAGTAATCAGATTTCTCCTCCTCTGCTTGAGTGATGCTGTTGCTGCCATCAGTTCCTAGTCTATTGTAATTCACAATTTATCCTTGTGGTCTCCATTTAAAATTGTCCTGAATTGCAGTATTTGCAAATATGATCTCAATAATAGCTGCTCCACACCCCCAGATAAGAATATTTTCACAGACTAAACACTGGGGTATTCCTCAGTCATGCTGAAAACAATTTGCAGAGTGCAGATATAGGTCCAAATAAGGACTCTCTTCCTCCCTCTCCCATTCAATGGCCAATCTATGGGTTTGGAATCCAAACGTATCAATCTAATGGACCAAGTCAAATATTTTGGGCTGGTTCACACTGACCGCATGATTTGGCGGCAGTCAACAGTCAACTGACATCGACTGCGCAGCTTCCCTTCTGCATGCTGTTCACACTGCGTTGAGCCGATGGGAACAGCGTTCCTGTCGACTCAGCGCTACGCTACTTGAGGGGGTGGACTTACTCAGTTGACTTCCTGATCGATTGAGCGAGCCTCACTGACTGCTCAATTGATCCTGAAAGATAGATTTGGCGGCGGCAATTTTGCCACTGTCAGTGTAAACGTAGACTTTGAAAACCCTCGTACCACCTGAATCCCTTGTACTTTAGGATATCATAACCCAGATTCAAATTTTGAATTCTAATCGAATGTTAGAAGAAACAGTAATATGATTGAACTTATCACTTTCCTCTCAAGCGCACTTTAGCATTTCCTGCATTGGACCTATAATGTGCATTTTTAGAATCATATTGGTACTTGGCTTATAGTGAGGATGGACATTTACTTTCTTCAGAAAGTTTTTTGTTCCCAGTTGCTGTACACAGGCTTGAAGCACAGATGTGTAGGGTCTACCAGAGCCAGAACTAAAGGGGCAATAGAGTGAATGTCATTAAAAATTAAATGAATACTGCACTGCACTATTTCCTTGCTTGCTTGAAATGCTTGCTACAGAGAACTATTTATATCCTACCTTGAGTACTATGTGATCGGTTTTTAATGATGTTTATTGTTTAATGTTTTAGAGTTGGCCTGGTTAAAAAAAAAATTGTTTTGCGAAAAATTTTGAGATTTTGAGATTTGTTTTCATTTTAAGTCAGAACAAAAGCTAGACCTTTAAAAAATTTCATTAAAAAAAAAGGGCAGACTCAACCCAGAATAGGTTATTGGTTTGAATACTTCGCTTGGACATGCAAGTTCATCTTCCTGCTCTGAATTAGACAAAACAGGGACTTGAACCTGCATTTTCTACAGCCGATGTGAGTGCCCCAAACTGTTGGTCTCTCTCTCTCTCTGTTTCTCTCCTCTTCCCTTTCTGTGAACCTGAGGGCTGGTTCACACTTACCGCATGATTTGGCGGCAGTCAACGGGAGTTATGCAAACTACGCAGAGTAGTTTGCGTAACTCCCGTTGACTGCTTCTGCACGCTGTTCACATTGCGCTGAGCCGATGGTTGAGGAGTTGGACTGGTTGAGGAGGTGGACTTATTCAGTCAACTTCCTCATCGATTGAGCGGGTCTCACTGACCGCTCAATCAATCATGAAAGATTGGTCTGGCGGCGGTGAATTTGCCGCCGCCAGGGTAAACATAGCCTGAGAAAGCTTTCTGATGAAAATGTATGCAAAACTAATACTTTTTTGCAAAATGTTTTGATTTCAATGAATTTATATTTTCCAATAAAAAAACATGTCAAAAAATTCCCAACCAGCTCTATTTCCGAGGTCACTGCTGAACATGTTACACTGACACTGATCACTTTAACAAGTGCTCAGTTGTAGTAGGGAGAAAACATTTGGACACTACTAAGGAAACTTTGCCATTGAGTTCACTGTGGAAGATCAGGCTGTGAGTTTATTATTGTTAAATGGCCACTATAGCAGCATTCGCTATAATAAACAACATAGCCACATAGAAAAGCCACATTAAAAAAACTCCTCTCTCCTTAAACGGAGCCAGCTGTACTAATCCATAAGGCGTTGAGTGTTGTTTGATATTAATCATTTTACTCTAAGATGCATGTTGCATATTTGGGCTTTCTATGTTAGTGTATGTACTCTTTTATAAGTTATTCCACCTTTTCCCAACTTTATACCTGTTTTAATTAAAATGCTCCATGTCATTTTCAAGGTTTGCTTTCAAAACTTCAAGTACTAAGTTTTTCAGATGACCATGAATCTGTCTTTTATTGGGCTTTTTTCTGAATCTTTTCATTGTCCTACTGCAACAATCTTACAATTATTTTTTTTTAAAGTTTGCAGTGTCTAGGATGTGCTAATCCATTCATTTTCTCACCCTTAATTTTTTTTTAAATGAACCTTCTGTGACTTTGTTTTGTTAAAGCTGAAGTGTGAGAAGAACTTAGTTTAACTGTGTTGCTTACATTAACATTAATACCATAACTTCTTTTCCTTTATGTCACTTTTTCCTGGTGAAGGTCACAGTGGCAGCATGGAGGGTAGGGAGAACCAGATCTCCCTTTCCTCCACAACATGTTCTAGCTCCTTCGGGGGTATTCCCAGGCATTCTGGGAGATATAATCCCTCCAGCACGTGCTGGCCTTGGGGCCTCCTTCCTGTGGGACGTGCCCATAACTTATTAATGATAATGGTTAATTAATTAATTAACTTATTAATGATAATGATAATGGTTTCTTCATTCTACTTTATGAGGAAGGGAAGAAACAGTTTACAGCCTATCCATTATTGCTTTAGCTCTGGGTTTTTCTTTTTTTGGGGGGGGTGGAGGGCGGGATGACACTTTTTTTATCCTTTTATCACCTTTAGTATTTTTTCTTTAATAATCTCAGAAATTGCATAAAAATTAGTAAAATTCAGGACACTTTAAAAGTTCAAGGCCCACTTCTCCAGTTCATTGCATGTAATTTCAAAGCTGCACCTGCACCAACAAATTGTGGGATTTGAGCTTAAAGTTCTAGATACAGGACCTGACTCTCCTTAACTGATTCCTTGTGTAGTAATTTACACCAAAGTAAAGTGGGTGCAAATGCTCTATTTGGAGTCAATGGAATTTTCTACTCAGCTTGCAGGTGTAAATGAGTACACAAGGTGCAAGGCAGGGGAGAATCATCATAATCGGATTGTGAAAAAATGGACAGAATTGTGAGCAGGAGATAATGGCAATGAGGCATAAAGCTGAGAGGAAAATATCAATAAAAATACAGTGGCCCTTGTATACCACAGTCTCTTTTCTTCTGACTCATTTCTGGCTTCTTCCCAGTATCAGTAGTCTTCAATCCTCTCACCATACCACCTCAATCCATAAGGCTTAATTGCCAAGTCTGTTGCAGTGCTGCCGACTCTCACAATTTTTTCACAAGTGGCAGGATTTTGTTTGGGGATGGGGCTGGAGCCAGTCAACATCTTCATTAATGACCTGGAGCATGGGGTAGATTGCACCCTCAGCAAGTTTGCAGATGCCACTAAGCTAGGGGGAGTGGTAGATAATATGCTATTAGCCTTCTTGGTAACCAGGGCACACTGCTGACTCATATCCAGCTTCTTATCCACTGTTACCTCCAGGTCCTTTTCTGCAGAACTGCTGCCTACTTCGTCAGTCCCCAGTCTGTAGCTGTGCATGGGATTCTTCCGTCCTAAGTGCAGGACTCTGCACTTGTCCTTGTTGAACCTCATCAGATTTCTTTTGGCCCAATCCTCCAATTTGTCTAGGTCACTCTGTATCCTATCTCTACCTTCCAGGGTATCTACCACTCCCCCTAGCTTAGTGGCATCTGCAAACTTGCTGAGGGTGCAATCTACCACATGCTCCAAAACCAGCCCCAGGACCGATCCCTGGGGCATTCTGCTTGTTACAGGCTGCCAGCTAGACATCGAGCCATTGATCACTACCGGTTGAACCTGGTTGATCTAGCCAGCTCTGTATCCATTTTATAGTCCATTCATCCAACCCATACTTTTTAACTTGCTGATAAGAATACTGTGGGAGACTGTATCAAAAGCTTTGCTAAAGTCAAGGTACATCACGTCCACCGCTTTCCTCACATCCACAGAGCCAGTCACCTCTTCATAGAAGGCAATCAGGTTGGTCAGGCATGACTTGCCCTTGGTGAATCCGTGTTGACTGTTCCTGATCACCTTCTTCTCTTCCAAGTGCCTTAAAATGGATTTCTTGAGGACCTGCTCCATGGTTTTTCCAGGGATTGCGGTGAGGCTGACCGGTCTGTAGTTCCCTGGATCCTCTTTTTTCCATTTCTTGAAGATGGGCACTATGTTTGCCTTTTTCCAATCATCAGGGACCTCCCCCAATTGCCAAGAGCTTTCAAAGATAATAGCTGATGGCTCTGAAATCACATCAGCCAACTCCCTCAGCACCCTCGGGTGCATTGCATCTGGTCCCATGGACTTGTATATGTCCAATCTTTCTAAATAGTTCTAAACCTGTTCCTTCAGCACTGAGAGATGTTCACCTCCTCCCCGTTCTGTGCTGCCCAGGGCAGTAGTCTGGGAGCTGACCTTGTATGTGAAGACAGAGGCAAAAAAGGCATTGAGTATTTCAGCTTTCTCCACATCTTCTGTCTCCCCCATTCTGTAATTTGTAATCCCCCATTCTGTAAGTGGCCCACACTTTCCTATTGAAAGTCCTATTGAAATGAGTGGGATTACTGAAAGAGAAAGGCACTACTTGATGTGAGTAAGGGTATCAGAATCTGGCAAATCAAAACAAACCTACTGTTTACTAATTAGTTGTATTCCTTTCATAGATATATTTTTCAGGTAAAATAATATCCCTCCTTCATTTTAAAGTCTTTCCCCATATAGATTTCAGTAAACCAATCTTCTGAGCATTTTCTCTGGGGCCAGGAATGTGTCTTTCAAAAAGAGAATAAGAGCTAACATCAACAAATCACTGTGATACAACAGCATATGTTGATCAATAGAGCTCAGAATGTAATTACATTTGTTCTTTTATCCTGAATTATTTCTTTCTAGACTCTTACCTATTGTATTTCAGTTGAAACTTAAAATCAAACACATAAATCAAATTACTTGTATTCTCTGCTGACAGTTTATTCCAATTATTCCTAATCAACTGAGTCACCTAATTATTAGATTTCTCTGCAATACCCTTAAATCATATTATTCAAATACTTGTTCAACTTTTTTTTTCCTCCTTAGTCTATTTTGAAACATGAGCAAAAACTGGTAAACAATTACAATCCCTTCACACCCTGAAATCAAGCGTGATGGAAGGTAAACCATTTCAGGATTCCTCAGAATTCCAGTCTAGTTGTCTTGTCAATTTTGTCTAACACTTTGTCTAACAATGAAAACCACACAATTTGGACCTGTCATTCTGTATGTAATAGCAAATGGAGGAAGTAAATACCCTACATATTACATTTTTTACCCTGAAAGAATCAGCCTTTTACAAGACGTGCACTATCAAATGGATAGAAAAGGATTAGAAAACATGTCTGATGGTGATAGACTCAAGGATCTCAATCTATTTAGATTAACAAAGAGAAGATTGAGGGGTGACTTGATCACAGTCTATAAGAACATGCATGGGGAACAAATATTTAATAGGCGCTTCAGTCTAACAGAGAAAGATATAACACGATCTAATGATGAGTTGAAGCTAGACAAATTCAGACTGGACATAAGGCATATATTTTTAACAGTGAGAGTAATTAAGCATTGCAACAATTAACCAAGGGTTATGGTGGATTCTCCATCACTGACCATTTTAAAATCAAGATTGGATTTTTTTTTCTAAAAGATCTGCTCTAGGTATTATTCTGGGGAAGTTCTCTGACCTGTGCTCTTCAGGAGGTCAGACCAGATGATCACAGTGGTCTCTTCTGACTTAGAATCTATGAATCTATGGGAAGAAGCAGGGGCAAATACTGTACTTCTCTATAGAATCAGAGTACTTAATATGTTAATATTCCTTCCAACAAAGGTGGATGTGTACCTGCTCACATATGCCTATTTGCACACACACAGACACAAATGTCACACTAGAGATCATGATATGTCTACAACAAAAGATAATTTTGTCTAGATCTAGAGGAAGATCCTTTCATGTTCTGAAAAACATGACAAAATATGGTTTCTGTAATGCTGCTGAACGCAGTCTCGGATGTCTACACTTTCAGTTAAACTGTGTGCACTTTTTGAGATGCATCCTCATTGTCATCATAGGAACTGGGTGAGAAATATTTTTATCATTCGGTGAACATGTATGAGAAAAAAAAAAAAAAAAAAAAAAAAAAAACGGCCCAAATTGGGACAAAAAGCTAAAGACTCAAACAATTTTGTGGAAATGAAATTCTGCATATTTTGTTTTGGAAACACAAAAACATGGTATTTCTGAAATCAAATATTGCCCCTGGGTTCTGTTTCTGCCCACCTGGTGGGCTACAGTGGAGCTGATGACTCTGGAAGCCCTGGCAGCTGCTGACTGAAACTAATCTCTCAGTTTCACAGCTGTTCACCACTGAATAGCAGTGATATGTCAAGAGAGTGGGCTGCTGAGGAGCTGGGCAGGTGAGCTAGCAGGAAATCAGGCAGGGTGGAAGTTTGCCAAAATCGAACTATGAAACTGTTAGATTTCGATGAATCATTAAATTCGGACAAAAATGTTTCATTGGAATTTTTCTGACCCACTCTCATCAAAAGGTGGTTATCTTAGTTTAGATAAAGCTAATGAAAGCACTACTGTACAGTAACAAGTTACTCATGACTAATAGCAAGAATAAAACTCAAACTCAGGAGCACATAACTAAATGCCTAACTTGCACAGGGAGGATTACATTTAAGTCCATTTTCTGCTCACATTTTGTCCATCTTATCCTTGTACTGTTGAGAATTAGGGCTTGTCTACACACAAAAGTTGTACCACTTTAACTATACCAGTATAGCTACAGTGTGAACATTGTTGTATCAGTATAAAGGTGCTTTATACTAGTATCGCTATTCCTGTATGGGAAGAGGACTAAGCTATACTAGTATAAGGCACTTTTAGACCAGGACAACTGTGTTCACTTTAGGAGGTGTACCAGTAAAACTATTTTGGTAAAAAAAATCACAGTGCTAACCACAATAGATATCTATACTAGTATAAAAACGAAGTGTAGACCAAGCCCCTGGGAACAAGCATGCATGGGTCGAGACAGGATGCAGGACTAATCATATGATCTTGTCAACTGTGTCGAAGTCCCTATAGCTTTCCCTGCTTGGGCTACATTCTGCAGTCATTAGAAGAATTCTCACTGAAACCAAAGTGGCATTTTGCCTGAGTAAGATATATAGTATCAGGCCTTATATGAATAAGTAAAGGATTCTGGGCCTGGTTTTCATTTACACTTTGGGTATGTCTACATGGTGAGCAGAAGCCCACAGCAGTGAGTCTCAGAGTATATAGGTATATCAGGGTATATAGACTGAGGTTCATGTGGCTCAGTAGACTTCAAAGCCTAAGTCCTGAGCCTGAATGTCTACACAGCTATTTTTAGCATAGGATCTCTATTGGTACATCTACATTGCAATGAAATTCCCATGGCTGGCCTGTGCCAACTGACTCGGGCTCATGGGGCTCAGACTGCGAGGATGTTTCATTGCAATGTAGATGTTCTGGTTTGGGCTGGAGCCTGGGATCTAGGACCCGACGAGGGGGGAAGGGTCCCAGAGCTCGGTCTGCAACCTGAGCCCAAAAGCCTACACTGCAATGAAACAGCCCCGCAGCCCAAGCCCTGCGAGCTTGAATTGGCTGGCACTTGCAGTGTAGACATTCCCTATGTGCTTGTCTACCCATGAGCCTGAGTTGGTAGACCTAGGCTCTGAGACTTGCTGCTGCTTGCCATGTAGCTATACCCTTGAAGACCCCTTTAAACTGACAGGGGGGTGTAAAGGCACCTTAGTATGAAAGAAAGTCAGGCCCAATATTGTTAATAAGTCTTGTTGCCCACGTATGTTTGTTACAGATTGGTAAGAGGGGCAGTGTGCGCTGTATTTTCAGTTTCTAAAACACAGGGTGAAAAAGCAAAGGAATAAAAGCACAGCCACTCAAAAAGAAGAGAGATGGATCTGATGGATGACTCCAGTATACTGGCAATACTGGTCAACTTTACAAATGAGCTAGTGTAACCCAGGTGCCTAATAGGGAGATATCTCTTTAAGAGATCTAAAGAGAAGGGGAAGAGAAGAATGAATTGTGTCTGTGTCATTGTTGCTAGCCAGATGTATAATTAGCATTCCACACCCAGAAATTTCTGGAATTGAGTGTGTAGTTTTGGGAATGCTCAATAGGGTCCCAGTAGCTGGACTCATAGACTCCATTAACGGCAAGTAGTCAGAGCAGCTGCTTTACAAAAAGACGTGTGACCCTCCAAGGGCTGTGGGAAGGCTAGCTACAGATGCAGAAGGCAGGCTGTTGTCCCCTAACCCTGAAGTATTTTGAACCAAAGTTAGTTATTTATATACTTAGTACTGATTGATTGGTTGGTTGAGTAACTGAATGATTCCAGCAGAGGAGAAGAAAGAGTTTGTGTGGGTTCTATCTGAAGATATCTGCAAGTAGGAGGAGGGAAGATATTGTTGCAGTGCTTCTGACTCTACTCTAGAGAGTTGATAAACAAAGACTCTGAGACTCAGGTGAACTCATCTTAAGCTTTTGGAACTCTGAGTTATTTCTCACTGTGTTTTGGTGGGACTGACCAGTTTAAATTTAATTTGTTTCTTTTTTTAATGTATAACTGTGAAGATAACGTATGTGAATTTAAAAGTAGCCTTGGTATATAGGAGAAATTAAGCTATTATTGTAGCTGTTTCTTTCTCACCATAAGATTTTGTAAAGTTGGTACATAAGAATTAAGTTTATTCTTTTTGGACTTGATTGTGGGGAGGTTGACCCTGTGTAATCCTTGCTGAAAATCCTCAGTGATTGAATTCTGGGTCTGTATGTGCTTTTCTAGTGGAATTGTGTTGAAGCACTTAGAGAGGTTCAGTAAAGCAAACTCTAGCACGCCCAAAGTTTACATTAACAAGGGAAAACAAGCTTTTTCTTCCATTTACTTATCCTAAAAAGAGAATTTTCAGTGAGTGTGCAATTGAAACATTTTAGCAGTGGCCAAAAATGCTTTCAACCTGCAGCTGTAAACTCAGAGGAGCTGAAAACACTAAAAGCTAATGTGTGTTTATTTTACATAAAGGTACTGAGCACAAGGACACTTAAGGCATCAGAAGAATGGTTCACATTCTTCTAGAGTTAGACGGGCTGGAGGTGAAGTGATAGCAAGATTTTAGTTATAATAAAGTTGGCATCTTACCAACAATAAAGGAAAATTAGAATAATTACTATGGGCTAGATTGACCTGCTCAAGTCAGCTCAGGGTGTGATATGTAGCTGTGCTGCCCCAAAAGGAGCAATGGAAAGAATTGTGACTGCAGCCTTGAAAAGGACACTGTTTACTTCCTCCAGCTGGCATATGTATGGAGGCCGCAGCATAAATTAGCATAGCCTGGCTGCCCATGGCCCCAGGGCATGTTCTAGCAGCTAGTGATTGCTAATGTGCAATAGAGATGCCTTAACCATGTCTCTTTGACCCAAATATGACCCTTCATTGGAGACCAGATGTGGACAGACTAGAAGTCACTAAAGCACCTCTGTATCATGTAAGATTTCATTTTAGATAGAGGGTAAGTTCTGCTGCTGGCAGAATGAACCTAAGAAGCTTGCCTAGTGTAGGGGCATGATAGAGATGGTCGTTGCCAGCTCATGCTCAGTCCCACTCTGGTCCCTGGCCACCTCTACAACCTGAAAGACACACAGCTAGTGCAGAGTGATTTTTGCCTTTTGCCCTTTCCATGGGTATGCATCTCTGCTGCTCAGAATTGGAGATGTAACCCCTGCTGATGATTAATATGACATACTAGACAATCTATGAGCAACAAGCAACAGTATTATATATATGCAAATATATTTGTTGTACTTGTTTCCAGGGACGGTTTCTGAATGGAAACACCGAGTCCTCCTCTTCCCCAGATAAAGACATGTTATGAAGCCTCTCTGCCTCTAGAAACTTTGTAGAAATCAGCATTTATATAAAATACTTTTCAAAAGGGATATTTCACTTTATAAACAGCATCAACATATATAATAGAAGCATATCCATCCATTTATTTATGATCATTACTCATTTATATTGTGGTAGTACCCAAAGGCCCTGTCACAGGGTGGGATGGCTCTTTAAGGGAGTGAGGCTTAGCTCCCACCTGCGACTAGTTAACTGCCTCGCAGCTGATGGGTCAGAGGCCAAAAATCAGATGATAGTCTGTAGGCCACCTGGTTCTCAGGTTAAAAAAAAGTCAACAAGCAGCTCACTTTAAACTCCGCAGTGAGCAAGTAGGCACCTAGGACTCACTGTGAGTTAAGGGAAAGGGAAATTTATCAGATGAATTTATTGAACTGTTTTGACTAAGAAAAATAAAACTCAAGTCTGGATGCAACAGGATTTCATCCTTTTTCTACTAAGACTGCTATTTGAGGCACTGGCCAGTGACTTGGCCTGTAGGCCCCAGTCAGATTCCAGGCCCCGGAATATGCAAGGATAAATACATAGGAATATATCATTTGTGTCCCAAAGAGTTACTATCTATGGCTCCAGTCCTGCAATTAGATCCTTACTGGTGGACTGTTAAGCCCTAACAGAGCCTCACTAGAATGGACCATCAGACTGAAGTTAACCTGATTGAAGTCAGTTTCAGTGGGGCCCAATGTAAGTGCAAATATCTGCTCAATTCTATTTTTTTATTTTTATATTTATGTTTTCTATGGTAGTTAAGTAAAAGCAAATTAGCTTTGAGAAATGCTACTCATTATCTATTAGCTTTCAAGTTTGGTAAATAATGGCAGATGACATGCTCTCTTTCTATTCATATAGGGTTTGTACTGGCACAAATACCTGAGCACCTTGCACAACAATCCTGGGCCTGTTCACCATTGTATTCCATTAGAATAGAATGTTAAATATATTTTTTATTTAGTATAATGTATTAAATAGTTAATCTTTCAAAGGGAACTATGTCTACCTAAATTTTGAAAGGTTGGCAGTGGCAACTGCACAGATATATTCCTGTTATTACCTTAACAGAGTTATTAAACAGCTTTCTCATTCTATACCAATTTACCTCTTCCTAAAAATTCAGGGAATGATGCTCTAGCATGGCAGTATGATATTATTACTGAACCAATGCAATGAAACATGATGGAAGAAAACAAATTGTAGAAGCAAATAAGGAATCTGTATACATGAATATGTTGTCTTTTGTCCAACTTAATTTTTTACACTAATTATTTAAACCACATAGAAGGCAGTTCCTATACATTTTAATGAGGGTGAATATGAAATCAATTATTCATGTTCAGAAATAGGGTCTTGTTCTGCAGAAAGCAGACTCTGCAGTTGCTAGTCCAAAGTATGCAGGCTTTTCTGGCTATTCTGCCACATTGGCAGCTCCCAAGTCCAAGTTGATTCCCTGTTGGTTGGAGCTGTGTTATGGCTAAAAATAGAAGATACAACTGCTTAAGCATGTTGTCTTCCCGGGGGAGTAGTGACAGACTCTATCCAGGCTGATTGCCATGTGTTTGGAAAACATAAGATCCACACCAAGATCCATCCCAACCAAGTTGCAAAAGTGGCATGGTTCTTTAACATACGCTAGTAACAAAACAGGCTAACTGGAATGGAAGCTAGTAGAACTCTTCTCATTTTACTGATGTCCATACAGGGATATATTCATGATTATACAAATTACTCACATGTGGAGAAGAAAGTTGTAAGAAATATGGAAAATTTGAGCTACATCCAGTCGTACGTTAAAGTCAAAATAGAAGTAACTGACAAAAGGCTGAGCATATATTAAAAAGGATATATGGGAATGATGCCATGCCCAGATATGAGAAAAGCAAGTGACAGCTCATCAGATGAGCATTATACATTCACAGGAGGAGATGATAGGAATTATGGCAAAGTACAGATTGAGATTAACAGCCAGCGGTTCTGCAGATTTGTTCAACTGTGCCCATAGTTGTATAGTAGATGAGAAAACACAGAAAGTTGATTAAAGCTAGTGGCTAAATATTGCTGTTGTGAAAGCTGTAATGCTTTACTTACAGCCCAGACAAGTCATTAACTATATATACTCTAAAAGTGCTGGGTACTCTTGAAAAAGGACCCAGAAATTCTTCATATTAAATAGATTTGTCCTTAGCATAGGCACTTGGGTGTTCCCTGATCTACTGATTTGTGTATTATTTACATTGATCAATTAGAAGTCCCCATTAATATTTTGTGATTTGGCAGGGTCCGGTCTCGTGATCATACCCAAAGCTATTATAAAGACACCGATGTGTGCAGGCGAGACACTCACACTTAGGAAAGGCCTCTTTGTAATATTTTTATTAGCATGGCTACCAGAATCTCAAATACCCCAGACAAGCAAGGTTGAATAGAGATAATACACAATGGTCAAGACATCCAGCATCTGAGCATTTGTGTACTCTCACCATCCCTTGTGAAGATCTAGAATCAGTGAGATAACTGATCCATGAGTGGTCCTATCTGTGGCATGCCAAGAAGATCCCAACAGTATAGGCTGTGGTTAGCTCCCTTATAGGGTTACATGGCAGTCATGAATATTCATAAAAATGTCCAGCCTCCTCGATCCATATCTAAACTTCCTTACCCTAATAATGATGGGGTGCTTTCCTCACATAGGCTATTATGCTACCTACCTCAAGATCATTAACATATATATCAATTGGTTTCCATAGCATTCTTAGACTTGAATGTCTGCTGATGTTCCTAACTCAAAACTTAAACTTAAAACTGGTATAAACTGATATTTTGTGGTTACCTATCAACAGCTAAGTCCTGTTTGTATATAATAGGACTATATCTCATGATGTCTTATGACCCAGGTTATTTGTTGTTAGATAAGATTTCTGCTAAGGCTTTGGGCCTTAAGCTTCAATCTGGCTAAACTATTGTTTTATAGGCTTTGAGGCCTGTAAGCTTCTTGCCTTAGCATATACCTATGCCTTACTTAACAAATATTTAAGCTTATAGGCTACATTGGTAGGCCAAAATACTGCAGGTTCTTTACAAGTACTTTACTTTGGGTTTTGGAGCTATTTCAGCAATCTGTCAGGCAGCCAATGTGGTTATGCAGAAGCTTTTACTAAATGACTCATTAATACATTAGATACCTGGAAAAGTCCTGCAATTAATTAGACACCAGGGTTTAACTGTTGCTTGGGAGAAGTTTGGTGGAAAAATTAAAGTTGAAGTGGTTGTTAATGCTCAGAAATCTGTTGCACAGTGTGAAATTTCCTGGGGAAACAATATAATCTAGTTCTAACTTATCAACATTCTGACAAATATTGTTGCACTTCTGAGGACACTGGCATGAAAAGGTATGGGACAGGAGTGAGGAATAACAAGAATACGCCATTGACTGCATTGCACCTTTAAGTGGGGAGGTGGATGGGGGAATTTGTGGCTGGCCAAATGAAGGGAACAGTATCTCATGGCTGCAGGGGTGGGGAGGGAGGAGAAAGGTCAAACTGCTGCTAAATGGGACAAGGGGCCAGTGTGGCAACACTGACTCATCCTCTGGGAACAAGATGGGTGGAAGGGCTTAAAAGGGGGCAGCCCTGTGAGTGAAGCCTCGTTTTACATGGAGAAGGCTAACTTCACACATGCAAAGTATTATGCATACCTATGGTGCTACATAATATTCAGTGGCGACTGAACTGAATGGCACTTTTCTTGGATTGAGTGCAATATTAAGGAAAATGGATGTTTTGACTTGTTCCCTGAGTGACATGAAAATGATGTTTCTTACAAACGTGAATGGCAGCATCTTCTCTGGTTATAGAAACTGGTTTCTTAACATACTCACTTAGGAAATCTTTCTAACAAGTAATTAGGAGAGATTGTCAGTCAAATGTACACCCTCAGTGGAAGTAGATAAATGAATACCATTATTTTACAGGTTTAAAAGATGAGCATTTACTAGTGTTGTGAATTAAAGATTCTTCATCAGCTTCTGAACTCATGTAAACTTGTGTGACCACATAGACTTTGATTAAGTTGCACAGGTCACTGAGAGCAGGGATTTGGTACTTTCATGTTGATTTCTGGTGCCTTTCACCACTTCACTCATTATATCATCAGCCTTTCCCCCTAATGGGAGTTGAGAATGAAGACTCAATGCTGGTCCCATTTAGTTGACCATTGACTAAATGGGACCAGCATTGAGTCTTCATTCTCAACTCCCATTATTGACTTCAGTACTGCAATAGGAGAAGGACTGGCCATTTTTGCCACGGGATAGACATTCTGATTTTTGACCAGCTCCAAATTAAGAGTGACGACTTTGTGGAAAAATCAAAATACATTTAATATTAGAAAAGATGGTGATTGGGAACAGGGGACAAAATAACAGACAAAATGAATTTTTAACAAATAAATTAATAGTTTTGATGCCAATAATGGGAAGGAGAAGATTAACAATGGGATTCTTTTTAATATTTCAAAACACTGCTTAAGGAAACAGGGACTAGACGTATATAATTGTTTTATTATTTTAAAATATTATGAAGGGGAGCCTAGGGGAACATGTTTTCTTAAATAAACAATTTTGTTGAAGCAATTGGGAAGTCTGCAGTGTCTTTTATTATACTATTATAAAATGATGCAAAAGGGAACCTGAGGGACAGAATAGCATTTTGTTAATATTTAAAAATGTTGTTTAGGGAAATATGGAGAAGCTTTTGTATGTTTTTTTTATGGTAAAATGCTGCATAAATGCTTATGAAAAGGAAGTGAACGATAATGGATTTAAAAAAAAAAAGAATGTAGAATATGCTGTTTTTAAATTTTGTCCAGAATAATCCTTCAGAATAATAGTTAAATTAATAGCTGTACCAAAAATAACAGTGCACTTTACAAATATTAGTTAATTTTCAGGCACCCTTGTTAGGGAGGTACATTAGAGTTAAGCTAGGCAGAATTTGACATTTATTTTTGATTATTTTAACAGATATTGATTTATTTTTAATTTTTTTTATTTATTTCAATTTAAGTGTTCACAGTTTCAGGAAATTATAGGGTGGTTAGAGAATGGATTAAAGTCAGTATTCTTATCAGCAAGTTAAAGAAATATGGGTTGGATGAATGGACTAGATGGATGGTGTGACCCTTCCGTGCTGAGGGCAGCCACCTGAGAATGCCAAGGTCAGGGAAGGCTGTAAAAGGAAAGCAGATTCTCCCAGCACTGGTGGATGGCACTGAATCCAGACTTCCCAACCAGCCACAAACTGTGCTTTTGATTTCCCACACTGGTTATCAAGAAGCCAGTATTCAAATACACACAGCCCCCTTTACTGCATTCCAGTCTCCGACTCCCAATCAGCCACTTGGTCGAGTAAAGAGACCAGTTATTTAAACTCTATGCTCTTTACTGAAAAGGTTCCCTCTGATCCCAAAGGGTCATTCACAGTACCAGATCAATATAAGTTTGGATCTTAACCAAAATACCATGCTGCCAGCCAATCCTTTAGTAACTAAAACTAAAGGTTTATTATAAAAAGAAAGAAACAAACCACAAGAGAAATGTTAAAGGATTAAAGCAATCACATACATAAAAAATTATTTGAATGTTCATATACATCAAGTTTCTAGAAGAATTGTGGAGTTTGCAGGCTTATATAGTCCCTCTGGAATGCATCCAATAATTGGATGGGTCTCAGTCCTTTGTTGCACAGCTTCAGTTGCAGATGGCTTGATCCAGAGGTAGATAGGTGCTGAAGGCTGAACAGGAATGATGGCCGAAAGACAAAATGGATTCCCAAGGCTTCTGCCTTATGTACCCTCTGTCCTTGCCCTGCTGCTTGTGGAATTTTAAAGGAACAAAATGGAGGTCAGAGTTACATGAGCAAGTCCTGGTCACTCATTAGGTATTTCTCTGGCTTTTCCCCCTGGGCCCCTTGCATCTGTGGATGTCTCAATGGGCCATTAAGCAGGCTATTGTTCTGCTGCCACCCTGTGTAGGGTATGTCTCATACAGCACAATTTGAAATACAGCTATATCAGATATATCCATAACTTCCATTACACATGTAACACATGAACATAAGTATTATTATCTTACTTAGCATATTATAACCTTTCTAACAGTAACTGACATGGCATATCTTACATGAATTATTATGATTTTGCCATACTGATGTCACATAATATAATAAATGCCTTCCCCCCCAAAATTCAGCCAGTGTGACAGATGGCTAGAAAGATGGCTAGATCATTGGGCTCAATGGGTAGTGATCAATGGCTTGATATCTAGTTGGCATCCAGTAACAAGCGGGGTGTCCCACGGGTTGATGCTGAACCATTTTTGTTCAACATCTTCATTAATGATCTGAAGAATGGAGTGAATTGCACCCTCAGCAAGTTTGCAGATGCACTAAGATGGAGGGAGTGGTAGATATGCAGGGGGGTAGGAATAAGGTACAGAGTGACCTAGATAAATTAGAGGATTGGGCCAAAAGAAATTCGATGAGGTTCAACAAGGACAAGTGCAGAGTCCTCCACTTAGGACGGAAGAATCCCATGCACAGCTACAGACTGGGGACCGACTGGATAAGCAGCAGTTCTGCAGCAAAGGACCTGGGGGTTACAGTGGACAAGAAGCTGGATACGAGTCAACAGTGTGCCCTTATTGCCAGGAAGGCTAATGGCATATTGGACTGCATTAGTAACAGCATTGCCAGCAGATTGAGGGAAGTGATTATTCCCCTTTATTTGGCACTGGGGAGGCCTCATTTGGAGTATTATTTCCAGTTTTGGGCCCCCCACTACACAAAGGATGTGGACAAATTTGGAAAGAGTCCAGCAGAGGGCAACAAAAATGATTAGGCGGCTGGAACACATGACTTATGGGGACAGGCTAACAGAACTAGGCATGTTTAGTCTGCAGAAGAGAAGAATGAGGGGGGATTTGATAGCAGCCTTTAACTATCTTAAAGGGGATTCCAGGGAAGATGGAACTAAGCTGTTTTCAGTGGTAGTATGTGACAGGACAAGGAGCAATAGTCTCAAGTTGCAGTGGGGGAGATCTAGGTTCGATATTAGGAAAATGTTTTTCACTAGGAGGGTGGTGAAGCACTGGAATGGGTTACCTAGGGAGGTGGTGGAATCTCCATCCTTAGAGGTTTTTAAGGTGTGGCTTGACAAAGCCCTGGCTGGGATGATTTAGTTGGGGTCGGTCCTGCTTTAAGCAGGGGGTTGTACTAGATGAGATCCTGAGGTCCCTTCCAACCCTAATCTTCTATGATTCTAAGTCAGACAATATTTTTTTATTGACAGTAGACATCAAGATTGAAAAAGTTAACACTTTATAATCATTAAAACCCAAATTGTCAGCATCATATGTCAGAATACACAGAATAAATCTCCCTGAATTAAACTCTTGGTTCTCAAGCAGCATTTTTCTTACTTTGCCTGTTGTTGCACTTATGAAATAAACAGCAGGATCTTATTCAGGGGACAAGGCAGTATGCCACGTTTATTATGAATACAGAAAATATTTGAAAAAGCAATTGCCTAAAACACAGTTCCACGCACACAATTTATTTTACTGAATGTTATTAAACTAAGAACTTTTTTTAGAACACTTACTTTTTGAACATTTTTACAATTGCTACTTTTGAACATTTTTACATTTTTTAATTGTTTAATTTTTAAAATTTTTGTAGTATTAATTTTTTATTAAAGCTATTTTTTAACTTAAAAAAATTTGTTTTGCTTTTTTTTAACTATATTTAAACGTTATTATATTATTTTTGGCTGCCATAACTTTTAATATTTAAAGTGTATTTAACATTTTTTTTGTTAAAATCTTAGAAAAACAGAAGTGCAAGTGTGTGTGTGTGGGGGGAAGCAACCAATATTGAATCCTGGCCAAGTGCAGCTTGTATGTAGCCTGAATTACAGGCTTCTCGCAAAAGCCAGATTGCTGCTGCACTTCTGTTTTGTTTCAGAGGGATTACACACTGCCAGGTACTGGGTCAGTTTTTCCCTTAAGTCTGCTATGGTACGGAAGTCTGCTAAAGCCTGCTCTGTCCAGGGGTTTGGTCCGAATTTCTGCAGTATATTACTGATAGGGGAAATGTCTTTAACAAAGGACAGGGATTGGGGTTTGATGTTGGGATCGTCCCCAGAGGGTGAGGCGTTCTTAAGTTGTTTTTTTTTTTTTAAACCTCTTGGCTCTTTGGCATGGTCCCAAATCTATCCCTGCATAAGTACCAAGGTTCTGGGGTGCAGCTACAATGTCCTTCACGTGGATATGCAACACAAATAGTGCAGTTACAGTGCCCCGCAAATGGCAATACAATAGTGCAGCTACAGTGCCCCACAAATGGCAATACAATGGTGCAGCTACAACGCCCCGCAAATGGCAATATAATGTTGCAGCTACAATGCCCTGCAAATGGCAATATATATATATATATATTTTAAACAGGTGTGCACACTGAATTCAATAATACTGCAGCATATACCAATTCTCCCCCTTACACAATTCTCCACCAAAATGTTGCACTTATGAAATAAACAGCAGGATCTCATTCAGAGGACAAGGCAGTATGCTGCGTTTATTATGAATACAGAAAATATTTGAAAAAGCAATTCCCTAAAACACACTTCTCTCCCCTCCTCCCCCCCCCCCCCCCCCACACATGCACACAGTTCTGCAGGAGGGATATAATTACCACCCTCTGTGTTGCTCGAGCTGAATCACTGGCCAGGTGACTCAGACACGAGGATGGAGTCAGGCTCTGTTGGTCGAGACACGATGCTTCTTGGAGTTTGTAGAATGAGCCCAAAGTCCAGGTTTCTTCTCCCCATTTTTATACTTATCCATCCCCATTCGGGTCTATAGATTTTGTCATATCAGATAGTCTCCTTGTTTCATGTAATCATCAATTACATTTGATATCACAAGTGTGACAGCTTTCCCATTATTCTTTCATTCCTGTTTCGCACTTGGTCTTGTTCTTGTCCTTGGGTGTTAACTCCCCAGTTTTCTGGGGATATCTTGATCTTTGGCCATCTGGGTTGTAAAAGTTCTTTAAACAAAAGCATCTTCTCTCCCATCCAGCCTTCTGCCCTGGAGGATGAGAACCATTACCTCAGCAATTACTTCCTCAGTAACCCCATGCTGATTTGGTCCGAAGCTGGTGCAGAAAGTCCCTCTCTGGCTATCTTGCCCATAAAGTTGCTACACAGCTTTTCCTACAAGCCAGACAACAGCCCCCACCTCTTAATATGTGGTGAGGTCATTCTTATGCATATTGCAACCACATTATGCTGGTTCTGCAAAGCAAGTTCTGGACTTCCCCTAAAAAAGAATCCCCAGCTTCCTAAGTCCTCAACCCTCAGAACCCTCTCAGTATTTCTTGGCATACAAGAGTGTGGTTCTGGTTATTCTATAGTGGTGCAACAACTCATTAGGAACTGTTGAAACCAGGAATCAAGTCAGCACCACTCTAAGGAATAGTGTATATCTACATGTTTCAAGTTAGGCTACCCAAAACATTGAGATATTCAGAATTAGAAACAATTGTATTTAAATTCACTGCCAGTTGATTATCAATTGATGAAGAATGAATTAAAATTGGATAAACAGTTTGTGAATCTGACAGTGCTTCAAATTAATTTAAACTCCTGGTGATTAGTAAAGTAGCTGGTTTATGTTGCCCAGTTGGATATACACTATGCCATTCTTATGCCATTTCACTGATTCAGCATTTATACATGATTGATTACTTTTTTAAAGATGCTATAATAGCATACAAATCAACAGACCTTTGAAAGATGCTAAATTATTTTTAAATTAAAATGCAAATTAATTTTATGAACAGCACTGTAGAATGGCTTTTTCCATAACACCATAAAGAATCTCATAAGCAAAGACTTTGATCCATGAGTAGACTAGATATCAAGCTGTGGCTAAATTACAGGAAAACTTCATCTCTGCATGCAACTCTGAACTTTGCTGTTTAAAAATCTATGCTGTGAGTTTAATTGTTTGATGGCCTAAAAATTATGCCGACCACTAAAACAAACCTGCTAGTGTTTCACAAAAATCATGAACAACTATTTAGTAAAAATCTTTTAATTTCAAGAATGCTTATTTTTTATCTAAAGTTTACTTCTTCAGTACAATAAGATAAACAAAATGCCTCTTACTCAGTTTGCAGCATTGTTGTTGTAGCCTTGTTGAGCCCAAGATATTAGAGAGACAAGGCTGTTGAGGTAATATCTTTTATTGGACCAACTTCTGTTGGTGAAAGAAAGAAGCTTTCAAGTTACATAAAGCTCTTCTTAAGGCCTTCTGAAAAAGAGCTCTGTGTAGCTCGAAAACTTGTCTCTTTCAACAAAAGTTGGTCCAATAAAAGATATTGCCTCACCCATCTTGTCTCTCTCTATACTTCAGTAACTCATTCATGAAAATGTTCAAGACATTCAGTGCAATTTACTTTTTGTTTTCGATGTTATATCTCTTTATATTAAGTCCTTTCCTTCTTCAGTTTCTTTACTGAATTCTCAGCCTGCTTGCTCAAAAGATCTTCTAGTTATGTCTTTTTCCACTGTGGGCTTTTATTCTTGAGGGTGAGGCAGTTAACTAATGTTGTGAGTTTCCTTCAGTAGGATTACTCCTTGAAAAAACACAATGATACTCTAGAGTAATGGTTCAAAAAATGCAATCAATATTTTCAGAACTAAAGAATGATCTTGGGAATCTCAATATTGTAATGCTCACTTTGACATATTAAAGAACTCCAATTTTCAGAAAATGCTGAGCACTCATCCTCTAAAAATCATCCTCCTAGGAATTCAAAATCAAGGCATCCAAAATTGCTAATCACTGCTGAAAATCTTAGCTTACAGTAACGCTATTGTGGACGTTACTGTTGTGATACTTACTGAAGCATTGAGTTTTTATTTTTTTGTTTTAGTCATGATTTTTCTCTTGTTTTTAAATATTAGAATAAATTGTTGGTTTCCAACCAACAGGGCAGAACACGCTGTCGAAATTATCTCATTACTAACACATATTGTTCTATTTTGTCAAATTCATCATGATTTCTGATGGTTCCTGGGAGCTTTTCTGTTCCTTTTTAATTAATTCTGTATAATTTTACATCTTTGTATGTTTTCCCAAATTCCCTTAGATTGCACGATGAGCTATTACAGGTCTGGGAAATATGCTGTAGGTATTAAGTCTCTGTTTTAAGGTTATTGCTTTTTGGGTTTCAGTGCATTTCCTGTGATGTCTTAGTTTTCAATTCAGACAGGTTGTTTCAGTGAGTGAGTGTTTCTTGAAATCTCAGGTTTGAATGCTTCTTATGTAGGAAAACAGCAATAAAAACAATCCATATCGAATTAAAATTATTATAAAACAAGAGGGGAGAATTGTTTAAACAGGTGAGGTGGACTGGACTGAAGAACTCATGGTTCTAAAGGTGGAGGAGGCTTGGAATTACTTCAAGTCAAACTTACAGGAACTATCTGAAACCTGTATCCCAAAGAAGGGAAAAAATTCATAGCCAAGAGTTGTAGAGCAAGCTGGATGAGTAAGCATCTCAGACAGGTGATTAAGAGGCAGCAGAAAGCCTACAAGGAGTGGAAGATGGGAGAGATCAGCAAGGAAAGCTACCTCTTGGAGGTCAGAACATGTAGAGATAAAGTGAGAAAGGCCAAAAGCCAAGTAGATTTGGACTTTGCAAAGGGAATTAAAACCAATAAAAAAAGTTCTATAGCCATATAAACAGGAAGAAAACCAAGAAAGAAGTGGGACTGTTAAGCACTGAGGATGAGGTGAAGGTTAAGGACTATCTAGGCATGGCCAAATATCTAAACAAATCCTTTGCCTCCATTTTTAATGAGGCTAATGATGAACTTGGGCATAGTGACAGGGTGGCTAATGGGAGTGAGGATATGGATGTAGAAATCACCACATCTGAGGTAGAAGCCAAACTCAAACAGTTTAATGGGACTGAATCGGGGTGGCCAGATAATATCCATCCAAGAATATTAAAGGAACTAGTGAATTAAATTGCAAGCCCACTAGCAAGGATTTTTAATTAATCTGTAAACTCAGGGGTTGTATCGTATGACTGTAGCATTGCTAATATAATTCCTATTTTTAAGAAAGGAAAAAATGTGATCCAGGTAACTACAGGCCTATTAGTTTGACCTTAGTAGTGTGCAAGGTCTTGGAAAATTTTTTGAAAGAGTTAAGGACATCAAGGTTAACAGTAATTGGGGATAAATTACAACATGGCTTTACAAAAGGTAGATCGTTCCAGACCAACCTGATCTCGTTTTTTGAGAAGATAACAGATTTCTTAGACAAAGGGAATGCAGTGGATCTAATTTACCTAGATTTCAGTAAGACATTTGATACAGTTCCACATGGGGAATTCTTAGTTAAATTGGAAAAGATGGGAATTAATATGAAAATTGAAAGGTGGATAAGGAACTGGTTAAAGGAAAGACTACAACAGATCAGACTGAAAGGTGAGTCAGGCTGGAGGGAGGTTACTAGTGGATTTCCTCAGGGATCGATCTTGGGACCAATCCAATTTAACTTTTTAATTACTGACCTTGGCACAAAAAGTGGGAATTTGCTAATAAAGTTTGTGGATGAGACAAAGTTGGGAGGTATGGCCAATACAGAGAAGGATCAAGATATCATACAAGAAGATCTGTATGATCTTGTAAACTGGAGTAATAGAAACAGGATGGCATTTAACAGTGGAAAGTGCTAGGTCATGCATTTAGGGAATCCAACAAATCAGATCTAAATGGGGTGTGTGTCTGAGGGAAACAGAAGAAGGGGTCAAAAGAAACTCTAGAGATTCAATAAGGTACTTTGAAAAGCTAAGTGAAAATTTCTAATTCATTACTGTCAACCTTTGAAATTAATGTGTAGGAATATTTAGGAGACAGTGCTACTCATCAGACCTAACAAACCAGGACACATTTTTGGAAGGAAAAATGGATAAATGTAACAATTTTTTAGTCTGCCCTTCTAAAGAAAGGGAGTTGACAGGAATGCTCATATGCAACAAATTGTGTACTGTGACTTCCAGCATTTTGTGACGCTGTTAATTGGGGATTGGGGTTTTAAACATTTCTTAATATTTTGGGATTGAAAATGTTAATGCACACATTTTTGTTTGTGCCAATTTAAATATTCACAAATTTGTTTTATTATTCTATTATTCAAGCATCTCTAATACTCTTTAACAAGGTTAACTGGAACTTTGGAGATATTATGCATATGAGGGGATAGCTAAATTACTCAAATACAAATGTGTATCATAAGTTATAGGAATTGACAAACCAAATCAGACCCCAGGTCCATCTAGTCCAGTATCTTATTTCTGAGAGTGGCCATCATTAGAGGATTTAGAATCAGTTGCAGTAATCCACCTAATCCCTAATAGAGATTTGTTTAAACCCTGAAGCATGAGGTTTAATATCCCTTCCAAAATTTGTTAGCATTATTTATATCACTTTGGAAATTCTTGTTATCCATAAAAATGTCCAGTCCGTTTCTGAATCTTGCTAATTTCTTGGCCTCAATGAAATCTTGTGGCAGTGAGTTCCACAGTGTAATTTCACATTGAGGAAAAGTATTTCCTTTTATTGGTTTTCAATTTGCTGCCTTTTAATTGAAATGAATTGTTCTTGTGTTATGAAATAGGGAAAACAGAAGCTTTTGATCTACCTCCTTTATACCTGTCATTATCTTATTATGTCCCTCATTTCTTGCAGTTAATATTCTTCAATGTTCACTCAATATTATTCAAGAGGCCTAATTCTGAAAGTCACTGAAGTCTCAAAAAATGTCCATTATTATCCCCTTTAGTTAAGAATGAGGTATAGAGAGGAAAGATCAGAATCTTTCTAGCTTTCATGTGAACTCGTGTAAGGATCTAATTGGCGGTTAGTATTTCTGAATACCTGCCTTGAACTTGGCAATGTATTTTGTGACTCTTTATTAGATTGCTGCTGCAGCATGAATCACTACCCAGGGCTTGTTTTCATTTTCAGCATTGTGTGTGCTTTTGAGTCCAGTGTGTTGATGTTGGCAAGATCCTGAAGGATGCAAGCAGGCACTGCTGATTGGTCCCATCCTTGGAGGCGCTGAGTGTCCTCAATGGACAGAACAAAAGTTACTTAGGGCCAGATTCTGATACCTTTGCTCATGTTGCATATTCACTTAAATAGAACCACTCACAGAATGAAGTACTATTTCACATGAAAGGGTATAAGAATCCTGCCACTGTAATTTTAATGGTTATTTTGTTTATCTGTTCTAGAAGACAACCTACGGTGTGAATAGGAATTTAGATCACCTATAGCTGAGATTTGCAGAGGAGCCTAAAAGTTAAGCGTCCAACTCCCATTGGGAAGAATTTGAACACCTAACTCCCCTGTGCTTTTTGAAGATCCCAGCCTTTTATCTCCATTTTAAAACAGCATAGTAGTCCCAGTGCATTAAACTTATAAGATTTTTCTTAATTAAATCTCAATGGATTTTTTAATGAAACTGCTACATTTATTTTATTTAGTTAGATTTAAAATAATAAAGGCAGTTATCTGAGGCCATACATGCCCTAATGTAACTATCTCAAAAGCATTAAAATCATCAATTCCAAAGGAACTCTTTCAGGGTTTATTTTTTGGGAAGATTTCTCCTTTTAACATCATTATCTCACTAGTTCTCTGGGCAGACCTCCTGATGTCTTGATTCAAGCTATCTCTCACAAGTTTCAGTCCTTTGAGTTATGCTGGTTGATCATCTTGTCTTTTTCACACCTTTTGGACCATTGGAACTTGAATATGCTCACTATTTCTCAATAACAATTTGACCACATCAAAAATCACCACAGGGTATCTCAGGACATCTGCCTTGCTACTTCTCACTCTAAACATAACTCACCATAACATTGCTTCTACAGCCCTTGTAGCTTTCTGAGCACTTCAATGACAGTTAAGAATTCACTGTACTAGCATCCAACACTACTTTCTAAACCCAAGTATCAACAAGGCTAGGCTATGCCTTCTCCCCAGGCTGAATTCCTGGATGCTCTCACATCTGGTCCATAGAACTATCTCACTTCCTCTCTTCTGCCTGCTCAAAAGCATGGCCCCCTGATTATCCCATCTGAAAAGCATGTTGATTGGCTGAGAGCAAATTTACACCTCTGATGCATTCTGGTTGGCTGGTTCATGAAGTGACCTGGCAGTCCATCTGTCTTGAAGTTTCATTCATGCCAACCAGCTCCGTTTTGGCTTAGGAAATTGCAAAAATTGTAGGCTTGATTTTGCACTGTTACCAACTTTTGTGATTTTATAATGGGTCTCATGGCTTTTGATGGTTTTCTTAAAACCCCACCTCCTAAAGCCATGTGTTTTTTTTTAGGTGAGTCTCTTAGCTTTCAGTTAAACAAAAGTAAACTTCTAGCCTTCATGGTTATGAAGAAAAGCTTAAAAATATGACCTCTAAAAGCTCACAAAAACCAGAAAGACAGAAAATAAATGTTGGGTTCTTTAAAAAAACAAATCAAACCACACTCTCATCATTTTTAGGCCAATATAATGAGTTTTGGGGCCTGACTCACAAGTTTGAACACTTGGGATTGGCAGTACTGTGTGTACAACCCAAAGCTCATTCAAAATCAGAGTAATATACACAGTGTACAGTACAAAAGACTCCCAATTTTTTTGTGTTTATTTCTTTGATATCAACTGAGCAGTAAATGATGAAGTGAATAGCTGCCAATATTTTTTGAAAAGATTGTTATTTGCTACTGTCCATATAAAATTAGTGCATACTGCACACCTCTAAATTCCTTCTGTTGATTTGTTTAGTTAATCTCGTATATCATGTTGTCCTCACTGTATCAGATATGATTTTGAAGAAGAGCCTGAAACTATTAGCTTCTCCCTCCTTTTTAAAGAAAAGCTCTGTTTTTGGCAGATTATTATTATGGATTAAATTTTCTCAGATCTCACCTCAGAACGTGCATCTGTCCCAGCACTAGTATACTTAGTGGCTATTTCGCTGACATACAATACTGAGAAAGAAAAATTCCATTGATGATAAACTACATGCAGAAATCAGGATTTAGTAAATATGCTTTAAGCAAACAGCTTCCCAAGAACTGAGCTCAGTCTCTTTACAAATAAACTTAAAAAATATATATACCCAAAAAAGGGTGGCTTGACGGATCACGTAGGCATTATTTTTATTACAGGAGTTTAAAACCATTTAAAGAGCTCCATTTTCAGAATACAGTTGAATACTAAATACGGACCACACCTACATTATCACAATGGAAAGGCTGCAGCTGAAAATCACAAAAATTTAGGAAATGTGAAAGCAAAGATTGTAACAGGAATATAATTTTATTGTATATCCTGTGAGCCATGAATAGTACATTACACTTGTACAGGCCCTTTTAAAGAGGGTTGTTGTTCATCCAATAGATATTCCCCTAGGGAAAGAAGGGAAGTTGGCATTTACAAATAATATGCTTTCAACAAGTATGCTGCTTATGTGTTTCCTCTGAGCATATATGTTTAACAACTAACTCTCTCATTTAAATTTAATGTGGAGACTATATTCAGCTTCCCTTGAAGTCATGCGTATTTTCCTGGATCAGAACACTGAGTTTTTTAGGCAAACCTTGTAAATTAACCTGGGCCAAAGTTACAATAATATGAAAATGTCTTTGTTTTAAAGACAGTGAACATGGATTGCATAGTCAACTTCCAAACTATCCCATACATTACAGGATTTAATCAGCTCACTAATGTTAAAATAAAGCATATTAAGTTACACTATCAGGAAGTGAGATACTTTCCTAGTGGAATGTGGACATTTCTGAATCAGAAACAATGTGGGGGAAAGCCTTAAGAACACACCCAACCTAGGGCCCAGTCCTGTGGCCTTTATTCATGTGAGTAATTTGAGTGCGGTTAGTAAGGACTTGGGGATAGGCCCCTCTTGTTTTGCTTTCCCTGTGAACACTTACATGAGACGGCTGTTGGGCTTGGGAAGTGCAAAATGAATTGGAGAGCAAATCCTTACAGTCCAAATTCAAAATCCTATCTAGACAGTAGATAATAAGAAATGGTGGGATCAGAAGATCTGTGAATCTTTTAATATACAATTTTAATGTTTTGAACTGGATGTTTTGAGAAGCACAGAAGCAGGAAGCTAAGATTGCTCACTCAATATATAGTTCTTTATGCTAAAAAAAGATTACTGAAGAAAGCTGCAGTGTGTCAATGCACAAAGAAACTGCACTGAATTGAAAGATGAATGTGCAAAAGCCATTCATTTCCTTTTTTCCATTGTAGCATTTATATATTATTTTTATGCCTCAACTGAGAAAAAATTAGATATTAACACAGTCTTTTTATGTCACATAGGGGATACTCTGGGATATGTCTTGTGCTATAAGCTTCCAGCAGCCTATTTTATATAAATGCTCAGTTGGCAAGACAATAACAACTGGATGACCTACTGATCATGTAATGACATACTATCAGAATGCAGCTCATGATCATAAAGATGTAAAGACAGTGATTTATATGAAAACACTCCTGGAATTTTCATAAAGACAAGTAGAAATAAATTATTAGCTGCCCACATATGCATGAATTTGATCCATTAGATATTCAGCTCTTGGTCATTATATCACCTCTGAAATATGGATTCTTTTTTCTTTAGTCTGCAATACTTGGCAGTTAATCACTGAAAATAGAAACTTATTTCAAGAGATTTAAAAATTATTGTCCCCTTTTAAATGACAAAAGACTAATCCCACATGAGCACATTCAAAAGATAAATGTTTAGGAGATGATAATTGTACATTGGTAAAATAAGCACCACCTCTGAGGTGTTTATTTAGCTTATGGAATATGACTGCCACCAAATTTATTAAATTGGCTACATTTAACATTACTGAAATATCTAGTGACTTAGGCACAGTCTTTAACAAAGTGAGGTGTGTAAAAATAAACCTCCCAGGCATAGCACTGGGAGGTGCTCTGTCTCAGAGACATGTTTCTGAGTCACAAATCCTCCCCTTCAACCTCCTTGCTCCTGGCAATGGGTAGTAATTTTCTGTTGGCCTATTTCAGCAGTATATTTCACCTCCACCTCATGGCAGTTCAACTTCACTGGCTTTGTCCACTCCATGTCCACCTGCTCCAGGAAAGAAGTAAGCAAGCATGCCACTTTGCTTGCTTCTGCATGTCCACATCCATCATCTGGGTAGGGTGCAGAGGGATTCTTAGTCCTTTATGTAGTCATATAATCTGTTGCAGCCTAGCTCTAAAGAAGTTTGACTCATAAGTGGCCTGGAGAGGGGGCAGTAGAGGTGATGGTGGGGAAATCTAGGGCCTAGGTGAGCAGCAAAGTGTAGTGAATCCTAGCTTAGAGGAAGTAGAAGAGAAAGGAGTATGTTGGGAAAAGTGCAGCAAATCACAGAATACCACAGTACAACAAGAACAATACAGAAAATGGCAAAGGAAAGAGAGTTGGGCTTAGGTGAAAGAAAGGCTGGAAAACATGGAAAAAGAGCATGGAAGAAATCAGAAAGAGAAGCTCTTCGAGGCAAGAACTGTTATTTTGCTATGTTTGTACAGTGACTAGCACAATGTAGTCCTTGTCCATGCTGAGGGCTTCTAGATACAATGATAATATAAATACATAATAATGAAAGAAGAAGGGAAATAGAGATATGGAGGTAGAGAGAGAGAAGAAGAAGCAAATATGCTGGAAATAAAATATGTTTAGTCAGGTGGGAGAAGGGAGTATGACAAGACCTAAAGAAAAAGAACAGGAAGAGTAAAAGAAGGCAATGGAGGAGAAACCTCAATAAACTCTGAGGCTATGTTACCTTGAATCTTTTCCAAGTTTATCAGTAAATACTAGTAAAGCACCCACGGCCTTTGCTCATGACTTGTTGAATTCTCAATCAACTTTCCTTTTGTGTCTTCAAGCTCTCCTGTTTTATTTTTTTCCTGATTCCTAATTTTTGTTTGCATTGATGTTGAAGGTGTCTTTGGAGTGTATTCAATACCCTTGAAAAGCTTCTCCTGCCAGGCACTGTCATACATGACATTGCCCATTATATTTTGAAATGTTGACATAAAATTCTCTAGTGTCTGAGGTGATGTAATTGAATTAATTACTAATAGCATGCTGCCCACAAGAGAGGAGAAGAGTAACAAATGTCAAGGCTTTGCCAGGAAACAATAGGATAGTACTGGGAAAAAAATGAGTTTGCATTATGCCCTTGGCAAATCTGTAGATAAGATGGCACATCAAATTTGTTTTATTTATCCCTTGAAATAAGATAAGTACTCCTAGTGTATGAGCTACAGACATTATCTAGAAGTCCAGCCGCCTTTAGTGATAAGATGTGGCCATACTGCAGAGACAAGAGAATATAGAAAATTGGCAAGGGTAAAGCATCCTCATGTTTCTTGTTCAGTTCTTTTCTTTTTTCAATAGTAGTTGTCATCCAAAGGCAAGATAGCAAATCAGAAGCTCCATTTGGAATACATGCTAGAATCACTCCATCAACTGTTTGGCAGGTCCAGAAGTTCATAGATCAATATCACTGAGCTCCTCTAAAGGCATACAGAGTATGTCTACACAGCAGTAGAACACCTATGGCTGGTCTTTGTCAGCTGACTCAGGCTTTCGGGGCTCAGGCTGTGGGGCTATGGAATTGTAGTGTAGACATCTGGGCTTGGGCTGGAGCCCGGGCTTTGGGACCCTCCCTCATGCTGGATCCTGGATGTCTATACTGAAGTTATATAGTACCATGAGACTGAGTCAGGTGACATGGGCCAGTCATGGGAGTTTCATTGCAGTACAGACATACCCATATACTGCTTTGAGTGATGGTGTGTGCTAGTTGTTGTGGTACTGAGAAGAGCCCAGGCACTCAAACTAGGACCATTCAAGAAGAGACAGACTCAAAACCACTTCCTTACCTAGTGCTGTTGAGGTAGCTGGGGCTCACCAGCAAATCAGGCCAAGCTGTTGTATAGATCAACAAAGCAGAGAAAGGAAGAAAGTGGGGTCCTGAATACTGGAAAAAAGTATCATAGAATCATAGAAGATTAGGGCTGGAAGGGACCTCAGGAGGTCATCTAATCCAACCCCCTGCTCAAAGTGGGACCAAACCCAACTAGACTGGGTTGCTCAGATGCCCAGAACAGGAAAGCTTGGGTTTATTTTGGGACTGTATTTTACCCTGGGAGTAAATCAGTTCTTTCTTTGGCTGTGATTGCATCTGAGAGGAAAGGAAGAAACAGGATTTTTAATGCCTCCTGTGACATCTATGTAACATGTTCCTCCCAAAACCTTACTTTATACATCTGTGATATTCTCAAGCCACATTACTAATGCAAATGACTTAACCTTGGAAATAGCCCAGTGAGGTATACATTATTGTGAGTTTGCTCTCCCATGCTAGATCTTCTAATTAGCACTATCAATGTCATTCACTGGAACTAGTCAAGATTGTTGCCTCTTTCCTCAAACTATGATTCTGAGTAAGTTTGATTTATTAGGCCTACTTCCTTTCTTAGGACCAGATTGTGAAGCCATTATTCACATTACTGAACAGTCACTCACCTGAGTAGTTCCACTGGGTAACTTTTCACCTGTGTGAATACGAGCTTCACAATCTAGCCCTTAGTAATTACATGTGCATATACTACTGATATCTCTGAGGATCAGAGATCAGAATCTTAGTAACTCAGGATGAATCCTGGTCCCATTGAAGTTAGTGGGAGTTTTGCCATTGGCTCACATCTGCGGGGACAGGATTTCACTCCTTACCAGGATTCCCCTCCCCCCCCACACACACACACATGGGGATGGGGGGAAGGGTACACTTTATTGGGGCCCAGAGGGCCTAGGGTGCCCGGCCCAGGCTGAAACCCCCATGGATATGTGTGTGGGAGGGGGCCCGTGTTACAAGTTTGTACTGTGCCTGAAAAAGTTATGCTTGGGCCCTGCTCCTTACATCAATCCTGTGAAATATCTACCATATTAATCAATATAAGTAAAACAATAAGTGATAAGTGGTGTTTAAAAGAGGAGCACAAGAGAGAAGATGCAAGGAGTGAATGAAAAATTGCCATGCAAGAAGACTTCCTCCTCCTAAAATACAACTTTTGAGTAAATCCAGAAAACGAATTCAGTGTGTAGTCTGAATATATTGTAGAAAATAAATACACTTAATGGGCTGTGTAAAAAAATAAAAAAATAAATTTTATAAATGGACTCTGATTTATAACTCCAGAGTTAGGATTGTTGATGACTCAGATTGAACATTAATAGTCTTCCAGCTATCATACCTCCAGCATGAACTCCATGGATTTTGCTGCTATTATAAGATGCTAGGCAAATGTCTTTCTCAAAATGTTTTAAATACTCCACATTAAATAAATTATCAGAGAAATGAGTCTTCTACTAGTTGGAATGCATAGCCAGCTGCTTTACAAGATATTCTAATTACTTGATAAAAATATCATCAGGATCATGGATGTATGTCTGCAGAGCAATGAATTGGTTAAATTATTTTTACTAGATGATTTGCATCATGGTTACTGGATTTTAAACCTTTTATAAATACAGTCTGTTTTATGGAAGAATCAGAAGCGGCCCTTAGGCAGGGTGAGCGAACAAGGAGTGTGCTCCAACCCCTAGGCAGGGCAGAGGGATCCAGGCAGGGTCAATCCTCCTGGGGTTAGGGCAAAGGGGGAAGGGGAGGGGGACGTCAGGCCCAGGGCCCTAGCAGTGGCAGAAGCGGTGTCCCGGGGCTCCCGGCAACACACCGGCTAGGTACCTGCTTCCTCCGTGACACGGGGGTAGTCCATGGTCTAAGGGTCGTTGGAGGTGGGGAATGGCTCGGCTGCAGCTCCTCCAAGTCCTGTCCCGCTGCAGGGAGGGGCTCGGCGGCCACACCTTAATTTGGCCTTCTTCAAAGTCAAATGTGCCATGAACAAGCTTCTCTGTACTGGAAAAAGAGAAATATTTAGTATGCTCTGAAATATTTAATATGTGCACCATCCCATGAATTTTGCTATCCACAAGCATCAAATTCCACTTTCTATATTCTTTCTTTTTATGAAGTCCTCTGTAATGGTGGAGAGCATTTCTGAACAATAGTTCATAATTTACTACTCCAGCTTCTACTGTGTAAATACTACAGCAAATATTAGATACTAAGTTGTATGCAACATAAATATTTAAAAGGTTGCTCATTTCAAAGCTTCTTTTAATTTAATACATTTTTGTTTTCGTTGATGTCACTCTTAGAATGGTTTATCCCCCCCACCCTTGTCTCCCCTCCGTAATAATCATGTCCTTAAAATTAGAGTCTGGCTTTGTAACCTGAATAGTTTATTTAGATTTGAATTCTTCAATCCTTATACAACCAAGTAATCACAGTATTTCAGTAGGTCTACTCAACTTCAGAAAGTGCTCAACAATATAGAGGAGTTGCACAATCTAGCCCTTCTTTCTCAATACAAAGGCTTTTATTACAAATTAAGATGTTTGTACAATAACATTTAAAAAGACATTGGTTATTAAAAAAAACCCCATCATATTAAATAAATTTCCAAATTACTAGGAAAAGTCTGAAAGCTAAACCCATTCTCCATATTAAAGTAAGTTCTTAAACCCTGCCCATCACCATGGTATCTGGGTGCTTCACACCTTTTTTATTAGAATGGACTCCAGAAGATCTCTCTCTCTCCTTTTTCCTTCTGTGTGCTTTTAAATGTGACTTTGGGCAGCTATTGAGGCTACATCGAAGAAGTGGGTTTTCAGTTCTATTGTAAAGGTTTTGAGGTTCCTGGTCATTCTGATCAGGATGTAATTCTATAGTCATTGACTAGTTGCTGAGAAAGCTGTCCCCTGCACGCATGAGTTTTACTTTTTGAGATTGACAGTTGTATTGATCCAATGGAGCCTGTGATGATGTAGATCTAGGTTTTCCTTCATGTAACCTGAGACAGTCCTATATAAGGTTTTGGAGAGGAGAACTAAAAATGGACTTCTATATTCCATAGGAAGCCAGTGAAGAGAACAGAGCACTGGACAATGTGTTCTTAGTAGTCTGTGTTGCTTTGAAAGCAATCTGCTACATTATAAACCAATCACTTTTTCTTTAAGGCTTAGTGGATTGATTCATAGACGCATTGTGTTACAGTTCTCAAGCCTAGAAGTCATGAATGCAACTGTACTCCACCCACTTCCTCAGAAAAACCCTGAGTGAAAAATTATACCTGGTACCATGCTTTGAAAAGCAACAAATTCACACTCTGTTGAACCCGTGCATGTGTGTGCATGTGGGAAAACAAATTCCAGAAGCAAGGGTTTTCCACTGAGAATGCCTTGTCTTCAACTCTAAGGTATCCATATCTGGGGCCTGTTAAGTCATAACTTTCAGGGCAAAGCATATAAAAAGAGTCAGTCTCTACACAGACAAATACTAAAAAAATAAAAATTGCAAAAGCAGCACTTTGAGCTACAACAGCAAATGACTTGCATTCGGGAGGCAAAGCAGTCTCTAAAGCAAAGGTGCAATGAAGTTCATTTGTGAAACTCGAACAAATAGCCATCCAAAGTACACAGGAAAACACATCCAGTTTTGGAATGGAACTACTGTTTTTTCAGATTAAATGCATTGATACTTTCTCCTGATTGATCTTTTCTGGCTTTATGATGAACTGAGTACCTACCAGCATATATCTGGGCTAATAATGGCTTTGTTGTGTCATTGTGTTAGGCTGTGGAAGATTTTATCCATGATCATCTGACTAATTAAATTTAATCCATCTAAGATATTGTGAATTATTTCAATGTTATTAGCCAACAACCTTGAATTTAGGAGTTTGAAAACATAGGGCGGAATCCTTATCAAATGATATCCTTTGGCCCTAAATTAAGATCAGGAGAATGATATTGAAAACCACACATACCTGTTCTATGTCTTATATAGTCTCTTTCAACCTATTCAGCTCCTATCCAACACTACAACAGAAAATGAAGGACCCAAGCAGCCTTTGTTATGGATTCCCACACGCAATGCAAATAACTTCCTTAATCTCACTTGTCAGCAACCTTGTTCCATTCTCTTGCGCACCACAAAGTGACTATCAAAGTGCTATAGATGACACAGGTTGGCAAATGAGTAGGGAACTCCACAGCAGGCTCAAATGGCCATCTACTCCACCTTTAAAAACTATAAACAAAACATGACCATGATAAAAACCTTCCCTCTCTGAAGCTCGAGGAAATAATTTACTTTCCTGATGCCCTCTCCAATGCCAGGGAGTCCTTTACGCCCAGTACACACAAATTATTCAGTTTTTACCCCTGTGATGTTCCCCTCTGCAATCGGGACTGGTGAATCACAGTGTCACCCCAATCCCTCACTCTTGGAGCCCATTTTACCCTGTTTTGCTGTGAGAACTCCTAAACAGCTCACACACAGCCTATAGCATGTAAATTGCTCCCAACTCTGCAAGTGAGTGCCTTTAGCCAGCCACTTATGGGATTATGCAATGGTATGACCTCAGTCAATATCCCCAATCCCAGATGCAACCCTAGGAACTGCCATCTTAAAATGTTCAGTGTTGCCCACTGAACATAGCAAGCTCATATGTTCGTCAGTTTATCAAAGAAATTGAAATGCACTAGCCTTGTCACTTCAAATGGAGTCTCTAACACACCTTGAACCAAATGCACTGCTTTAGATCAAACAAACAATTATATTAAGTATAGAAAGACTTTAAGTGATTATACGTCAGAGGAAAGCAGGTCAGATTTGATCAAGAGAAAATAAAAGGCAAATCACATTCTAAACCAAGCTTAACACTTTCAGCAACCTTACAAAGTCATATGATTCTCACCACAGGCAGTCTGGTCTGTCTGCAGCCAGGCCCTCCGCCTGTGATCAGCACTTCAGTTGCTTGGTGGTGTTTGTAGTTAGAGGTAGAAGAGCAAAAGAGCTTGCAAAATATTTCTTCTCCCCACCCAGAAATAGTTGTCCCTTCTGTCTCACTCCAGAGCCATTGAAGGGGCAAATTACTATAGCAACCTGCTTGTTTCCACAGAGAAAATAAGCCTTGGAACTTGAGGTTAAGGCATACAAAAAACTTCCAAATCCTGTGAAGTTGTAAAAGTCAGAGACTTTTAATTTTGGTCCTTGCAGCTCCCTTTCCTTCCAATCTGTTTTAACATGTACTCTGGAAATGTAAGAGCAGAGAGATAATTAAATGTGCAAAAAAGTATAGGCCTATAGTTAAAATATAACCCACTGCTTGTAACTTCATAAATTATTCTCTAAAATAACAAGAATCTGAAAATTAAAATAAATATGTGGTCTTAACTTATTCCTATCAATCAGCAGACTCACTGTAAAAGAAATGTGTTTATTAACACTGACAGTAATTATCCAAGAAAAGAAAGTGATAACCTTTAACATGTCAAACTGTTTAAGCTTTTCACACTTAAAACATACAATTTCTGAGGTGCTGTCAAATATACTTAACTAATAAGAGCTCTACTGCAATGCACTGGCAGTATGTTGACAAGCTCCAAGTCTGTACAAGATCAAGGTGTCTTAGAACCTGGTACCAATTATCTATGTCGGATATGTAATGGTCTCCTATAACTGTCATGTTTGCAGTGAGAGTGAAAAGAGATACCTTAATGAGGTATATGGTACCCTGGTCTCTGCTGTTCTGAGTTACTCATGTGTCATAGATGCCTAGGGACTAAAAAATGCTACTTCTAAATTAATCCTGGACAGTTTGGATTGGGTAGAAGACTCTCAAAAAATACTTCCCACAAATTTGCAGGCTGGCTGCATAGATTGTCTTATGGGTTGTTATGTCAGACCAGACTTTGAATTGATAGAAAATGGCATGATGCCAGTTACCTGATGTAAGAGAATCCATCACAAAAGTGAACCATATATGAGCACAGACTGATATAATGTTTTGATGACAAATAAAGGAATAAGCAAGGAAATTTGTTGGGTTTCATTTCTATCAACCAACTGAAAGCATGTAAATGAACATATTGTAAATATTTAACATATAATCCTCTGTATGAGAGCACTGTATGATTGTTTGCAATATCAACATAATCAACCAATGAGAGCTGATAGGAAAACAATTTTTTCTTCCACTGAAAATTTTGATGAAAATGGAAAAAAAATGTTTTTTCAGTTTTCAGTTGAAACGTTTTTTGACAAAAACTTTAAATTTTCCAAGGAAAGCAGACACTTTTGTGAAATATTTCATGCAACAGAAAATCTAATTGTCCATCTAAACATAATTTTGACAGAAAATTGTTGACTATCCTTATAACCTATCCTCCCTCTTGAAACCCTCTTGGATTCTGAAAATATAAATTCCAAAAATTAGAAAAAGACAGAAGAGGCTTTTCAGTACCTTAGCCAGACCAGAGGAATTAAAATGAGCAACAGATGAACCAGTTTAGGATAAAAAATAAAACAAACTGAACTGTCCCTTTATCCAAACTGGAATTTGAGGCTTAAGGACAATGCAATTAATCTTTTGTTATTTTTTAATTTTCATGCACCTCTGCATTTCCTAGTTCCAGTCTGAAACAAGTGAGGGGGAAATGTCACTGATTTTTTAGAATGGACATCAACTGAGAGAGAGCAGGAAATAAAAAATTGTATTTCTTAAGCCTAGCTTTAAGAGCTTGCACTGTAATAATGACAAGATAAATACAGAACCAAGTTTCCATTAGCTACAAGTCCACCAGTTAATTTCCCTTTAGTTTATACTCAGTTTTACTCCTAGACTTAACACAGGCAAAATCTGTTTAGTTTTTTTAACCGAGCTCTGCATTAAATGGGTCATAAATGGCATAACTCCATCCATAAATGGCATAACTCCAAAGTACTCATCAACATTGTAATCAGTACAATTACCTCATTGGATTCTGAAGTTGGTGGAGGAAGAATACACATTAACATATCTTGGAAAACTATTTAATAGATGAAACATACTATCAGGTGTGTTACAGTCTAACTTGCGGAAATTAAGTCTTGTGAATGCATTTAACATGATGGAGAAAATTCTCTGAACTGAGATTTACATGATTCATGAGTTCAGGGTATTCCTACTGAGATAGTTGAGTGCTAAATTATTTTTCCCCCCATCCTTTGCTCAGACTGTCTCTGAGACTGTTTCCTATGGTAAACATAATAAAATGCACTGGACATCTGCCCCACACTTACATAATGAGTTGTGACATCATAACCTAACTCCCTTCCCTGCTCACTGTAAAAAAGCCCCTCCTCTGAAGGAGGCCATTCATCTTGGCCATCCACTGGTGAGGGAAAAATTCCTTCCAAGCCCCCTGTGAAAGGACTGGCTAGTGCAATTCCCACAGCAGGTCCTGAACAAACCTGGTATTTTGCCACTGCTTCACCGCTGGGATCTGCTTCACTTGGTTTGGGATCTCCTGTCAGACTTATCCTTTATCAACCCTTCAGGTCCCTGGGGATGAGTCATCATCACCATGCTGACCCACTCTGCTTTTGCATCAGCATCTGTGTCTCTTTCCCTTCCACAACATTAAAGCAATATACGCTTTCCCCCGGCAAGCCCAATAACTAGCCCCCCGCTTAAGGTGCGATATGGTCATTTACACCAGATTAGGTGTTCTCAGCAAGCTTGATTCTGAGCTCACCTACACTGGTTTTACTCCAGTGTAACTTCATTGAATTTACTGGAGTTTCTCATCATTTACACTAGCGAGAGATCAGAGTCTGACCTATTGTATCTGAGACCCTCAAACTGGATTGAAGAATTGAAGCCCACTGGCTGAGGGGAAAACCTGCTACTGGCTCTATAGTCATTCAGAAAGAGTGGATTTTCTTGTACTACTTTGTAGCCAATTAAGTAATTTTATTATCCATTTATCATTATGTTATCTAGTGTTAAGGTTAACTCATGTTATTTCACATATAATCAATGCATGCTAAATAGATTTAATTTGTAGGATTATAGAAATATAAAACTGACAAGTATTTAGGAATGATGATTGTGTATTAGGTATATAAATAAGGTAAGGCAGTAATGCACAGCCTACAAACTAAGGCCTGTAGGATTTTAGCTTATCCACACTTGGCCACAGGCTTAAGAAACTTGTCGTGAGTGGGTGACCTAAGACTTACCCTTTGCTAATAAAACCACAAAATTACTGTAAAAGATGTGCCAATAGGTGATATTATAGAAAAATAGATCTCAAGACTCCTGATTATAACACCATGGGAAGTTCTATTCTGAACCTCAGGTTACCCTGGAAACAGCTAGATGTAAATGTTAATCAGACGCTAATAAGGAAAATGGGAAATAAGAGAACAACTTATGGAAAGAGTGGCAATCCAAAATTTATGGGGTGTGGAAGTACAGATAAGGAAAAAGAGGTTGAAACTCTCATGCACATGAGTAAGGTATAGGCATGGTCAGAACAACAATATAAAAGAGGTTCCCTAGTTGGGTAGAAGACTCCAGCAGGAATCACCCCTCTCTTGATGACCACTCATTGTACCACCAGACTCTATAATATCTTTGACGACGTGAGTATGAATATGGCATTGGCTATTCCTTGGGCTCTCTCAGGTTGTATAGATCTGTGAGTGTAATGTATAATTATACATTATAATACAAACAAGACTGTTTATTTTATTTTATTTGATTATTTTAACTGTTTGTGATCACTGTATTCATTCTTCATGTGCTTCTAAGAGTCTTCCAATCTCAGGGAATCGTAAAGGGTAGCTTTCACCCTATTAATCTGAAAAATTGTGGTGGTGTGGGAGCCAAACTCACAGTGAGATAACACAGATCTATCAGTCAATTCAATTTAAAATAAATGCTACAACTTACAAGCTGGCTATTAAAAGTTAGAAAAAGGAATAATTTCATAAGTGTATGAAGCCAAATAGAAAATAAGTTGTCATTTAGAGCAGATAAGTCAAAATGTGATGGGGCCACTGCAGTCCCTTGCAACTATTGGAAATAACTATCACAGTTAAAGGTTCTAATAGGACAGGAAACAGAATATAATACTTACTTTTGAGGTTCATAGTGCAGCTAGGGAGGGATATACAGTGTGAAGGGTGGGGGGAAATCTAGTATATGTAAAGTGATACATTCTCTGAGGTTTGCTCCTTAATTGGGGTTTAATTCATTTGAGAGAAATCACTGGAAAAATCAATTAACATATTTCTCCTCTTGCTTTCCACTGGTTTTATACTGCTGCAACTCCGTTACAGAGTTACTCCTGTCTGATACCAGTTGTAGCTGTAGTCAGAACCAGGCCTAAGAAATCATCTTCTGATGAGATCATTTAGGGGTAGATCATGGAATTTAAGGGTCTAAGTTATGGTCCTGGTTCTACCATTGTGAAGACAGGATAACGCCAATGGCTTCAGTGTCACTGAAAGCAGAATTTGACCCATTGTTCCTTCTTGATTTGAGACCTAAAATAAAATTAATAGACTTTTTAAAAAAACCGAAACCTTAATATAGCTATTTGTTGGAAGAAAAGGCATTCATGCCATAGGAAGGAAGAATAATGTAGCTTTTGTTCTGCTGACTTTGTTTCTTTTCCTATTACTGCTAATTATTAAATACATTTTTGTGTTTCTTTTGTTCTGCAGATAAATTAACCTTCTAACTGATCCTGCAGTTACAACACACACAGACGTACAACTTCATTGTTGGATCAAGAAAGGGGGGAGGGGAGAAATAGGCTGTTAGAGAGTAATCTTCTATTTCATAGATGGAAACATTCACAGTTAGAAAATATACTAATATATTTATGAAAAAAGCAAAAGATAAATGGCTGTAAATATAACATAGTTTAAGATCCCTTCTCCTCACTCACCCACACAAAAATACACTGCGTGAAATTACATCTTGAAAGTCAGGCATACATCTGGCAGCTCAAGCACATTCCTGTTGCTCTCTATTATTTCCAATAGCCTATTTCAGATTGTTGGAAAGAAAAATGAAAATGATAAAATAAAATATTACCAGATGACAATTGTTCACAAGATGTAGTCAAGAAGGTGAAGTATGGTTCCTGTTTCATCTTTTTGTCAAATGTCTTGAGTATCATTCTTCCTGGGCTCAAATAGATATGACACAATATTACCTGATGTTATACAATCTCTTATAAAACAAGTAAGCACAACAAAAATGCATCCCAATAGAAAATGTCATGGTATATCTTGGTTACAATACAAATCTACAGTTTTGTAATAATGGTCCTGTGGATGTCTAGCAATCTGATCTTGAAAACTAAGGGTGAAATCCTGGCCTCATTGAAGTAAAATGGGAGTTTTGCTAGTGACTTCAATGGGACCAGGATTTCACCGTAAATCACGTATATCTCCAATGTAATTCTATTATATCATTAGTATGGTTATGTGTTTGTAAGCCAGATTGGGCAGTGGCAAATATATCTAAAATGCATTTTATGGTCTACTTCAAAAATGAATTTGCATCAAATATAAAAAAATAAAAAACCTCACACATTTAAATAAAAGAAACCAGGATTCTTTTGAACAGTAAGCTTACACAAAAATGTAGTTTTAAGAGCTGACCAAATAGTTTTGCAAGGAACTACAGTGTATTAATGGTAGGATTATTCTAGTAAACATTCTGATATTGATCATGTCATGCCCATCTGATCAATAATTTTGAGCTAGTTAATTATCTGGGTGACTCTCTGTTATAACTCAAACATACATCCATGTTTTACCTTATTAACATATGTTGGAAAGGTCAGTAAAATTGCTTGAAAAAAGAAAATGCAGTGGATATGATTTTAAAAAGTAGTCATAATGCTTCCTACAGCACAGACTGCTTAAAAATGTTATTGAGAAAATTATTTCATGTTTTCCAAATGTTTCTGTTTAGTATTGCAAAAGTGACATCAAGGAATAGTTGGATGCGGCATTAAATGGAACACTCATAAGAGTACTTTGTCCAGGCTTATTTCCAAATGCCCTTATCTAGTGCACAAGGATAATTTAAAAGCCCAGACAAAGATGGAGAAGTCAGGTAAATATGAAAATCAGGACTGCCTACACTGGCAAATGTTGTAGTCTCTAGTTCAGATGAAAATGAAATACAATCCACTGCCCTTGGTAATATACATTATGAATACAATGTTTGTTTCTCAGTAATGCAAAGAAGTTTTTGCAAAAACATTGTTGTGCAACTCTTCAAACCAGTTTAAACAAGTCAAATTACAGTTCAGAAGAGAGGGAAAAGAAAAAGAAGTTGGAGGGAGAAGGAAATGAGGTTTCTTTTTTTTCAGATAGAATAAAAAGTTGAACACTAGAGGTGAGTCAAAAACTTGGTACTAAAAATCCTCAAATTTGGGGATGTTTTAAAATCCCAGTCCAGATCTACAATTCACAATATAGCCTTGTTTTTATAATAAGCTGATCCCAACACCCCGAAACAGCTATCCCTAAATATTATAAAGTAGAACAAACTACTAGACATCAGAATCCATTGGTTTCCATGGATTCTAGCTCTTTAATTCAGTCCTAACAGATAGATACATTTCACTTTCAGATAGAATAATGTAAGTAAAACCAGTACATTGTTTACTCTTCAAGGAAATTCTCGTTTTATAAGATTGGTTTAGGAGGAATTGTATCTCAGAAAGGAAAAGGTGTATTTTGTGGGCTGTTGTCAGAAAGCAAAAGGCAGTAAAACTTCCCCAAGAGAACTATATTTTGTGTGAAATTTGCCAGATAATAGCAAACCTCCCCTAATACTGTCACATTTGTAAAATGGGATGAAACTTTGCACTCTAAACATGTTTATAGATGTCTAGTGAACTTCATATTTTGAAAGAAAAATATTTCAAGGTGATGACTAAATGTTCCATCAAGAGAAGCTCTGGTAGAGTCTACATGCCCAGAGAGTTTATGAGGTCACTGGTAGTCAGTAGAATGTAATTTATCTCTGCATGGCAAGTGATCGCATTATTTATAAAGTAGTATGTGCCATAAGCCTTCTGGTTTTGCTTTTGTTAGTGGAAAAATAAATACTAAATTCAAGGGAACTACTTTACTGGTTATTTAGGGTTATTGGGTACTTCAGGCTCCTTATTATAAAGACAAGCTCTATAGGATAAAGGGCATTGCATGCCATCAGCTCACATTTTTATTACAGCTGGGGGGGAGGTACTATGGGGCACTGGGAGTGACTGTCCCCCTCTGCTGGTGGGCTTTAGGTGTATGTGTGGCGTTTCTTCAAGCCAATAGGTATAACTGAAGGTAGTAGCAGTAATAACCCCTGGTGTATCATGACTCTGCCAATGCTCAAAACTTGGCTTTGCTACTGATTACAGCATTTATAATGATGAGAAATATTCAACATTTGTGGAGGTTTTTACTACCTCTTTCAGAGGACTCAGGAATCATTGTTGATACTGAACTGAACATTACAGTAGGATAGTGTTGTTATCACTGTATATAACATTGGTGAAATTGTTCTTGACTTACAGTGTCCAAAAGTGGTGCCTATATTTTTAAAAGGATGTTGAAAAATTGGAAAGGGTTAAGAGAGAAGCTACAAGAATAATCTGTGATCTGGAAAATATGCTTGATCATGAGAAACTAAAGAAGCTCAATCTATTTGGTTTACTGAAGAGAAAATAAAGAGGTTCAGACACAGGCAAGACCCAGTGGCTTGTAGCTGAAATCAATGAAGTTCAGACTTTTTATTTTTACCAGTGAGGGTAATAAACCATTTGAACAGAGCACTAAAGATTGTGCTGGATTCTCCATCAGCTGGAATATTGAAATCAAGATTGAATGTGTGCTAAAAGATATGCTCTAATTCAACCACAAATTGTTGGGTTAAATGCAGTAAGTCACTATTTTAAATTCTATGGCCTTTGTTGTGCACGAGGTCAGACAAGATGATCATAATGGTCCCTTCTGAACTTAAAATCTATGAAATCTTTGAATTCCTCCAGTAAAATGAAAGATATTCTTAGTCATTACGTGCCAAAATTTATATATGTTCTTTATGTTGTCATCAAAGTATTTTAATATAGCAATGGTATTTTGGAGCCCACAAACTTCCCAGACAGGAATCAGTTTATATTTAGTATCCTTCATCAGCCAAGGAGGAGAGCTCTGGAGGAGCAGTGCTTCAAAAGTCCCTCTGTTTTAATCAGAGGAAGGGGAGGTGCAGTCTCCATTACTTTAAATGCTAGTTTCAGCCAGTCCTTTTGGTGCAGCAATCTCAATTTCTGTCTTTTACCCACTCCTGGAGGAAGTAGATCAGGATCCTCATTCTGAGGGAAGCAGAAGGAGCCAATGGAACAGCAGCAGAAATTTTTCCTTTTCCTAACAGCTTTTGTACACCACATTGATTGGGCTCCCAAATAATTCCAACCCAGGTAATGAAGGACTAATTGCCATTTGAGCTCACATCCCTCATCTGGCACCAGGTGCTCCTGCTACATTAGCAAACCCAGGGTCTTTCTTTTAAAGATTGTATAATCTTCCTCTCATTCTGGTCATAATTGTTTTTTTAAAGATGGTAACTATAGATAGGAAAACCCAAAAGCATTTTGAGGGCTTGTGAAACCTCTCAAGCTTCATTTAAAAATATTTTAGCTTCTTGAATGTGATTAGATTTTCACCAAACATTTTTCCCATAACAAAAGCCATTAATTTCCATGAGAAGTGTAATTTCAAAAAACATGACCAATTTTCTTTGCAAATCAACAAGTAATTTTGCATGCTCAACTAGAAATACTGTGAAGGGACCAGATTTTCAGAAACTGCTGTACACTTGCACCCTGCAAATCAAGACTCTTTAAAGGGGTCTCAAGACGGGCACCCAAAACCACTAGACACTTTGGTAAATCTTGGCTGAGGTTTTTCTGATGAAATGGAACCCTATGCTATGAAAACAATAAAGACGCTTGTTTGAAAGCAATCTTTATTTTGATTCTGGGATTACCAGAGCAGAGATGGATCTGTGCCATAAAATTTGGATGTAGATCCAGATACAAAGTTTGTCAAAATAAACTGGTAGACATCTGGGATTTGATTCAAATCATCTCAAAATCATGTTAAAAACCAAACCAAACCATGCAGCAACTCATAACTTTCATTTTGCTGGGGAAATGGATCTTGAAGATTAAAAGTTTTTCATTCCTTTAAAATCTTGATTTCATTATTTTTTCTGAGTGGGTGTGAAACCCTTATCCCTAATTATAACTTTCCTACACTTCTGTCTCCTAATCTCTTCTGTTTCTATCCCTTCTCTCTTGCCTTGCACATCAACTCTTCCCATTTATTTTTTTTTTTAAATTTAAGCCACTGTTTCTCACATCTCTTGTAGTGTTTGACTTGGCTGCTCCGGAGACAGAACTTCCCATCAGAGATTCACCAATTTCTGCTATAGGCAGTGCCCATTCAGAGAACAGACAGGAAGAGAAAAGGTAAGAGCAGCAGTGAAGGATGTTTAAAATAGGGTAAGTAGTTCTTTTTGGACTGAGATAGTGTTAAACTAGAAAGATTCGTTTGAGTCACACCACATAAAGAACCAAGCTTCAGGCCAATTTAAAAAACTATCTTAGTCCTTTACTGCAAGACTTTGCAGCCTCACTAACAGGCTGCTGAAAGCAGAGAAACTGGGTCAAGGCAGGGAAGAAGAATAACCTGAAAAAGACCAACACTGAAATATTGAAAGCAAGTCCCAAATTCTGATCATTATCTAGAAAGTTTTACAGTAGTGCTGCTGCGGGGTGCTGAGGGACTTAGGAAATTGATTATTTCTTCTATGAAAAACAAGGATGGAAGGAAGGAAGAAAAAAACATGCTGGTAAAGACAAATATCTGACTTACTGAGATTGGCTCACAGTTCTTTGCAGTAACCTTCAGTATTGCTATCAGTCTGCTATAGGAGAGAAACATTAAAACAAATGAGCCATTTCTCTAAAATGAAAGAGATTGGGCCAAATTCATGCCTGCTATAATTCCATAGACATCAATGAAGTAACACAAGCAATGAATTTGGCCCAATGTATAGGGTAAATCCTGTGCCCATTGCCTGACCTAAGTAGCCAGGCCATGCTCTGCAGGGAAGAAGACGATGAGGGAAATGGTGTCTTACACCTCCATGCAATGGAACAGCCAATGCTCCAGCAGCTGCAAAAGGCTTTGCATCTCATAACCTTCCCCTGGAGAGGCAGGACCTGCACAAAAGCAAATCCCTAAGCCCCACCTTGTTCCTAGACTACTCATGGCCTGCCTCAAGCCAAAATCTATGCAATGCTGCACAGATATTCCCTGCAGAGTTGAGGTCGTTGGTACACAAGGGACATGAACCTTCTGTACGGCTCTCCAGAATCCTTTCCATTTTTCTATAGCAGACCCATCGTAGCTTTCACAGCCTCAGAGAGAAAGACAGATAGGCATTGCCCCTTTAAAAATCAATATTTCATTTTCATTCCAAATATATTTTCCACCGAAGGACTAGAAGTCTCTTCTGATTTGCTGCTCTGGGTTGAACATCACTTAGCGCTGCAGACTTTCTCTTTGCTAGCACAATGTTAATCATTGCTGATGAACAGAAAACCAGAGATGCCTTGAAATAATAAAAGGACATTATTTGTCTTTTAAACATGTTGCTTCCTTTCCATTTTTACTTCTTTTCTTCCCTATGGTTTATTAATAATTTTGCTTCTTACAGTCAGCACAAGATGCAGATTGACACCAATGTACAACTTCACTAGAAGGTGCTGATAGTTAATAGCCTCATTGGGGAAAGCATTCATATGAGAACTGGGCTGGATTGTTTGCGGGATGTCATAATTAATATTTATAGCAGAGCTAATTAAACTAATCAGTATGCCTGCCAAAAGTTAGCAATGCTGACTGTATGAAGGAAGCCAAAGAGTCAATACTTTTTCAACAGCCATTATTTTAGACCGAGGAGTGAGTGGATGTTGGCTGATAAAATGCACACATGCTATTATGGGAAATGATGCTCCACATTTTTTTCTACAGTAAGCCACAGGCTTCCAACAGCATCAGCCATAATAGGTGAAAATATTGTTATGGTTGGCAGGAAAGACTGCAGGTTAGATCATCACAGCTCAGAGTACTGAAGGGACAATCATGGATCTCAATACTGAACAATCCTGTTTATTATCATGGCAGGAGAAGGGGAATTGACAAACCTCTGAAGAAATATTCTGGCAAAAGTGCTTCTTTCCATTCAAAATTTTATCCTGGATTTACGTTGTAACTTTGTCTATACCCTGCTGTAGCAAGGTGCTGTGGCCTTCCTTGGAGTGTGGGCCCGAGGAAAGGCCGTGGTGCCCCTGCTGGACAGATCCAGTAACTGCATGCCACAGACCCCAGGAGCAGAGGGGCGGGGCAGCACAGGAAGGGGAAGTAGAAAAGGCCGGCCTAGCAGCTCAGTCAGGGAGGAGCTGCTGCCAGAGAAGGACGTGCCTTCCCTGAGGCTGTGGCCTGGACCTGACCCAGACCCTGTGGCTGTGCAAAGCAAGCCCTCTGCTGACCAGAGCCTTAAGGGCCTGCCAGGCCCTGGTGATCGGGAAGGGCTACCGGAGGCTGCTGACTGGGAGGGACCCCCCCCGAGACCAGCCACGATCTAGAGGAACTGCCCGTCGCCTGGGACCCGTTGGAGCCCTGTGTGCTGGAGGACCCACTGGGACCATGTGACCTGAAGGAGCTGCCCTCTGCTGACGGCCCCGAGGAGTTCCCAGACCTGCCACCGGTTGATGGCGTGGGACTTGTGGGACTCCCTCTAACCATTTACCCTGGGGAATCTGAGGAAGACCCCTGGCTCCAGGCACCCAGGTTCATGGTGGAAGGAAGTAGGCCAGGGGCAGCTGACTACAGTTTGGCTGACCTTGTGGTTGCACCAGTGTTAGCATGTTGCAGCTGGAGCCCCGCTAAGCCGGTGGCAGAGCCCCTTGTCACTGGCAGGGCCCTGGGCTGGGATGCAGTGGAGTTGGGTGGGCCTGCATCTCCCTCCCCCCTTCCCTAGCTACCCTGGGAGTGCTTGTCTCCTCTGGGCATGCTGCCGCAGAGGATACCGAGCATTGTACCTACAGACTGCTTTGCCAGCCCCATCCTGCTCTGTCTGGGGGGGTCAGGGGCTACAGACTGCTTTGCCAGACCTGCCCTGCCTGGGGGCTGGGGGGGGGGGGGACAAAGACTTGTGAAACCTGCTAACTTTCTCCTTGGATCAAGGTGCTGTGGCCTTCCTCCGAGCCTGGGCCCGAGGAAGGGCCATGATGCCCCTACTGGGCTGAGTCACCAGCCTACACCTGGCTGAATTCAGAGACTTGGGTACTGACCTACAGTGATATCTAGGTAAACTGTCTTGGAGAATTCAGTGGGTTTAGTTATTTGTACTGTAGGTAAAAGAAAACCTAGTCACTTGTGGGTAGATTGTGACTTTAGACACTGCCTCAAGCAAAGGATAATGGGTAAACAGTACTACCCCAGGAGTCATCCCAGGAGGCACATCTGAGACACAATTCCTCTATGCTTTCTTCTTGTGCATGACCTATACCAGTTGCAAATTCCAGGCTTCTGTAATCCCCTTCTGCTCAGCTATTTTGACCAGTGAATAGCAAAGCTCCATCCATTCTCCACCACTCTGCTCACTCCCCACCCACGACATCTTGGGAGACTATGAGTGCTCCAGTAATCCTGCTTACTTCTGTGTGCCTGTATCCAAAGTACAGATAGCCTGACCATGTGGTAAGAGTTCTTACTTTCTTTCAGTGCCTTGCCTGTGTGCCTAGTCCAAGTCAGAATCTAGCCCTTGAGCACCAGTCTTAGCACCCTTACTCACAATAAGTAGTACCTACTCTGAAGTAGTCCAACTTGATTTCAATGGGACCATCAAACTCTAATGCATGCATGCAAATCGTGATTTGCACAAGCATACATACCTTGTGTACATTTGTGGATATATAGATTCCTGTGCTTGGGTGTGCCTAGTTTTGTGTGCACACTTTTCAAAATCTGTGGTATTTGTTTGCTCTTTAAACTTAGTCCATCAGAAATGTTTTTATCCAGCATATGATTCCTAGCAGAAAGTCAACTTGCCATCAAACAGAGTTCACTTTACCGAATGTGTATAAATGAACTTTTTGTGAAAAGTCCTGTGAATGGAAAACAGCTGTCAAGTAGAATTCAGGTCATTTCTGCTTAATATCATATTCACAAGTAGAATCACATAAAAATGAATTCTACTGAAAAAGAAACAATAGTAATGGACTTTTTGTCTGTCTTTTTCTCAACCTTGTGGGAATGAGCACTATGCAGTTCAGTTGGCAGAGGAGTTTGGCAATGGTTGCAGGCTTGTGAGTGGCACTAGTTTATATTTAAACATGATCAGAAGAGAACGTCAAATGTGAGGCTGACAATACGATAAAGTACATATTTAAGAGTTGTTACAAAAATTCAGTGGCAGCTTAAATTCATAAGACTGTTTTCCCAGGAGACTAGAGAAAAGGTGGGTGAGGTAATATCTTTTTATTGGACCAACTTCTGTTGGGGAAAGAGACAAGCTTTTGAGCTACTTGAAGCTTTTGAGATATCTGAAGAAGAGCTTGGTATAGCTTGAAAACTTGTCTTTTTTCCCAATAGAAGTTGGTCCAATAAAAGTTATTACTTTATCCACCTTTAGTTGTTTTTGTTTTGTCTGAAGTATGGTCATATCAATTGAGAAATGGCCAAGTTAAAATGCAAGTTAGGCCTAATTTATTTTAAAAATGTCATTAGATAAAACATAATTGTACTCTCTTGTTATGTAACTACATGGTGTGTGACTATTATATGTTAAGCAAGCTCAAATTACAAAGATTACTCCTCCTAATCCCTTTAAAGTCAATGTGAACTGCATCAGGTTACAGCTAGTTTAGTAGATAAGTGTATTATTTATTTAGTTAGTTGCACTAGCATGTAGAAATCACAGTAAGGGAACACGACCTAATGTAATGATAATGCCAGCTCCAAAATATTTAAACAATCTAAGCTTATGATGAAATACCATAGGTGGATAGGAAGGGGAGGGAAGAAAAATGTAACAGTGACAATCATGATTAGCATAATCAGCAGTTTTAGTCTATATATATGATTGTTTTATTGACTAAAGAAATATTAGAAGTATCCCATACTAATCTCTTTATTTCATCTACTTGATTGGGCACTACATGCAAGGGATCTACTTGATTGGGCACTACATGCAAGGGATTAGGGATAGCAAAAATCTAACAATTAAATAATAGGCATTTAGAGATGAACTTTTCTGGTAATATGATACACAAAATAGTTCCACTTTTATTATAATGGTTCTAATAATACAAATATCATAGTTGTACATAAAAGAGGGTTTTTGTATCTGGAATTACATCAGAAAATGAAAAGTGCAATTTTTGTTTCTCAATCCAAACCAGATTGCCTTTACATAAAGTGTGGTATATTATAAGAGACTCTATAAATATTTTTTTCTTTTTTTCTACCACTTTTTGTAACTTTTTAGCATGACTATATGCTATATCATAAAGAACAAGAGCATAACTGAATATTTCTGTTCCTCTGAAGCTGTCACAGTCCATAAGGCAGTGGTTTACTTCTTGATCCAAAGCTCACTGAAGTCATTGGATAAGGCAAGTTCTCATCTTTGGAGATGTGGGTTGAAAACCTGATATAGCACATTAATGAAAATAAGGGGTGAAATTGTGGCCCCGCAGGAGTCAACGGGGGTTTTGCCACGGGCTTCCCTGAGGTCAGACTTTCACCCAAGTTTTCTATTCCATCCCAGTCTCCAGTTTTCTGGATTATAGCATCATGCTGCACAATTCAGCATGGTACTCAGGAGATACGGCAAAGCTAAGTGGTCAGGCTGTTGTTGTTGGATTCTTATCTGCACTATTGTGTTCTCACATTTATGAACACGAAATTTGTTGACGAAGCTTTTTAAAAAGATTTACTAACATTATAATGGATGCTGGCATTTAAGATCTGGTTAAGGTTTGATTTAATTTTCTTTTCAACTGATCCCTTTTCAGTTGTTCCTAACTGTTTCAACTATTTTTATAGCTGAAATTCATCACTGATTTCAACTCTAATACGATTTACATGATTTCTTTCCCTACATTCCAATTAAAATTGTGCTTAGATGAATTCCCTTAGGGAAAAATCCCTTATGTTAACAGAAAATGGTAACAACCTATAGGATTTTTTAATAAACCTATCGATTTTAATAGGTTTAAAACATAGTTTAAAACATGGCTACATGGTTTAAAAAAACAGGTAAACAAAAAGCCTACAGAAATGTTAAAAATTAAAATTTAATAGAAAAGCTTTTTACAATAAGTTCTGTAAAACCCTGTTAAGTTTCTATAGAATCATGATGGTTACATCACTATAAATTATATAGGAATTTTCTGTAAGGGTTAACATGACTGAAACTAGGAACTTCTAAATCCATCCATCCAGGGGCTAATATGATCTCATCATCATAGTATTTAAGTTCTTCCCATTTCTCAATTAGCCAGTTTATTTAAGTAGGTTCTACTGAAACCCAACTTCATTTTGTGTTTTTGGCTATAGAGCCAGCAGAAAGAATCCTTATTAACCACTACACTCAAACTCTGACTTCATAAGTAATGATTAAACAGAGAGATGACTTAAACAAAGAATACTAAATTGTTGACCTGCTTTAATTTTTTTATAGCATTCACATGCAGTTTTTACATGGGACAAAAGCACTAATAAAAGAAACAAATATGAAATCCAAAGAGGTATTGTATTTAAAAATAACATTTTCCCTCAGTAATGTTTATATTAGTAAGCAAATGCCTGAATTTGAAAATGAGGGGATTGGGCTGTCATGTCTAAGAAATAGTTTCAATGTGTGTCAATTCTCTGAAAGAAAAAGAGAAACAAACATTGTAAGGAAAACAATGCATGGCCTTTTATACATTGTTCACGTCCCACTTACAGGGATATATAGGCCATACTTTCACTGCTATTTCACACATGAGGACAGACTGAAATTTGCTCATTTCAGCTCCAGCCTGTAACTTCTCAGACCATACACTTACTTGATTTTCAGCACCATGTACAGTTCCACATATTCCTTCTGGGCAGAACATCATTTTCTTATCTTGCTGAGCAAGAAACATATGTTGTGGTCACACATCAGAAGTTGCAAAACAGGATATCATTTTTGGTTGCTATTATTGTTGGTATATCTATCTCTTTGTTTCCAACAGGTGGGGTGGCTTAAATCTTCAAAGGATGCAACAGCAACAGGCTATTTTTCCATCCTTGTTGAGGCTTGCAGCTGCCTTCTCTAGGCAGTATGTAAATACAGAAACAAGTGCAGTAATTAATTTTTTGTTTGAGCTATAATGATTTCAGGCTTCGACATTGCCTGGTTGGTAATGATCACCAGTGATAAGGCCCTGAGGCATTACCTCAACCCCTATGTTCAGCCTTAAATCCTTTTTAAAAGATGTGACTATTCAGAAGCTTTTAAACAACTGGAACACTGACAGGCCAAACTAATATGAAAGGAAGAAACCAATGTGCACTTTGCCTCACTCACATGCCAGGTTAACTAGCACACAAGTTAGTTTATTCAACATTGATTTTAATTGTGGAAGCTGTTCCAAAATTATCATACTTACCTATTTGTAAAGTGCTATGAGATCTACTGATAAAAAGTGCTATACAAGTGCTGGGTGATATTATTGTTAGTCAAATTAAGCAAAACTTGGCGAAGTCTTATAGAATTAAGCAACAGAGAATGGTAACCTTTCTGTATATTTTTGAACCACCCTATCAAATTTAATTGGGAATTATATCCTTGCTATAGAATCTGATATGATGGTCATAATCAAATGAGCAAAAAGCTATAGGAAGGATATAATTCTCTATTACATTCTATAGATCTTTATAGTGGCTCCTATAGAACCCTATTTATTTCTTCACTATTAAATTCTATACTTTTTCTTTATATTGCACTTTGGACTGAATACATTATGGGCCTGAAACCTGTCAGCTCTTCATCACAATCCTTTATCATGGATCTGAAATCGTTAGCTAGGTCGAGCCATGCTATGGTGCATTTCCTCCATGCTCTCCTAGCTGTGTGGATGGCAGTTTGAAGGACAAAACTGTGTTCATAGCAGCCTTCGTATGACACGAAGTCCTTCTGAAGGGAGCTGATGGCTCCTCCGTTCACTGACCAGCCAGTAATCCTAGCTACGAGGCAGCTGGCAAACAGTTTGTACAACGGGAAAGGAGAGAGATGCGTCTCCAGTTGCTGGGGTCGTCCCGCTTGCCTTTCTTGTAGGCAAGCACCGTCATGGCTGTCTTCCAGGAACTGGGGGTACAGCAGAACTGTTTGCACTTGTTGAAGATAGCAGATAGTACCAGAGATCTATTTTTTTCAGGAAGTCATAGTGAATGCCATCTTCATAAGTCTGGCCATTACTACTTGTGATGTAAAGTTATTTTCCAGGCCAGCTGCATCGCTAACCCAGGGCAGAGGATGAAGGCATCCTGGACGCTGTGCATCATTCTGAGATACGTGGTTGAGCACACCCTTGCGTGATGTTGTGCATCATCAGGATGTTGATACTAATGTTCTTGGGTTATAGTTTGAGAAGATTCTTAAAGGTTTTAGTGGCTGGAGGTTCTGACAATAGCATCATTGTAAAACCATTTTGTTTCTATTTGTTTTGTTTCTACTTGTGATAATCAGAGCATGGTAATTGTGGAAATCCACATCTGGACTTACACTGTGCAACTGTTATGGCTCTGATCCAGCAAAGCACTTAAGCATATTTTTAAATGTGACTTTAATGGGACTTCCTACATGCTTAAAATTATATGCATACTGAAAATATTTTGTTGAATCAGGATATATATGTTTATGTTGTACTTGTGAAAAAAAAAAAAAAACCCAACAGATGGAGTTTTTTTTTAAATGACAAGCATTAAAAAACTAGCGGCTAATGTGATATAGGATTAAACATTTTAATAGGGTAAATGAATCTTACAATAATACTTGCTTTGATTCATACTGTCAGGCAACTCAACATTCTGAAGTGCATGCCATGGACTCATGCTTTTGTGACACATGAAACCCTGATATGGTGAAGTCTCCAGCTGATCTGTAAATGTCTTGGGGGAAAAAAACATAAAATGCTTTCTGTCAGAAATATTAATTATTGAAAGTTTGTAAAATGCTTTGAAATGTAACTCATTTGTAAGGTACTAAATAAATGCTAAGTATTGTTACTATGAATTTTAAAAAATACTATACCAATAAAGTTGTATCCATACCTTGTTAAAATAAGTGCAGCCACTTAGTACTACACTGCTGCATACCCTGGTCTGAAAACCACCATAACTGCGCCAGGAATAAGTGCCTCATTTTTAGGGTGATCCTCTGTAGGTACAGAACCAGAGTAGAGACTGTTATGTCACACCTTGCTCCTATATCAGGACAATAGGTGAAATAAGGAATGCCTGGGATGCTCCTGGGCCACCCTTACACTTTCAGCAGCATTTGCAGTCAAAGTAAGTTTGAGAAATCAGTGGGCTGTTTTAATTCACTGCAGGGGCATGGGAATTGAATATAAGCAACACCAGCTCTAGGGAAGTGCAATAATAAGTTTTAAGCCTGGGACAGCATTGCCAGCTCTCATGATTTTATTACGACTGTAGCAGTCTTGGGGAATTTTTTTATCTGTCTCATGAGAACATGGCGAAAGGCTGCCAACTCAAAAATTTTCCCTTAATCAAAATGGCAACCATCCTCTATTACTACCAATGAAGCTGAAGCCAGCAAGATGGACATCATTTCACTATAGTTTATCTGCATGTTTGAGCAAGGCTGCCCTTCATAAAGCTGGCTGCCACCTCTCACTGTTTTCAGTGAGCCTGATGTCATACCCACAGGCAAAATGGCTGCCACTCTATGATTCAGAGGGGTGGACAGGACACATGGACTGTGAGGAGCAGCAGAGACGCAGTGAAAGTTGGGTGGAGAGAATGAGTGGGTCAGGCACTTGGGGAAGTAGGAGGCAGATTTAGGGGTTGCCAAAGAATGGGGTGCCTGGGGATATGAGGAGCAGGAGGGAGTCATGTGGGGTGGAGGAGTGCTGCCCACTCTGGGGCAGAGAAGTTGGTAGGGTGGAGGGAAAGTATGGGAAGTGCTCCTTCTTTCAAAAGGCTAACCCAATCCTATTGTTTTTGCTGTGGCATTATCGCTTATATGAATGATTTGGTATGTTTAAAGTTCTTAATATGTGTATCTGTAACTCATTAACCCTACAAGTTCTTTATGTGACTTTGAATCATGATGCATTCATTAGGTCAGTGGTTCTCAAACTCTTTACCATCCAATTTTTCTTATCAAAGGAAATAAACTAGGTGGGGAGAGAGTCAAGACAGTAGAAAATGGATGGCAGTTTCTCTATCTGAGAGATAAGAAGAGGGTAAGGGAAGTCTCCATCAGATCATCCAGAGAGAGGTGTGCATTAAAGATTGTCTTTTCAACCTGAAATTATCACACAGACACTGGCAGAGGAGTAGAGGGGGGTTAAAAAGTCAAAAGACAAAGTCAAAAACATGATTTGATGATTTTTTGTGCTCCAACCCATGCTTTTTGATCTCCTTAGGTTGGTGATATTGCTCAGCAATCTGGGCCTCATCCAAAGCCCAATGAAACGAACAGAAAGACTTCTGTTGACTTCAGTAGGCTTTGGATCTGGCCTTCTACACGGATAAACTGGATCCAAAAATCTGGCCCAACAAATTTATTTTGTATTTTAATTTTTTCACACTGTAATGTTCTTTCCTCAGCTGCCAGTAGCAAGCAATGTCTCAATGGCCTTGCTAGATGTATTGAAATTAATCTAATTTTTAATTATAAGTTAGCTGTGCCATTACATAGAGGCTTCGGATGAAATATTTTAATTAAGTACTTTGAGCTGAGATTTATTAGATAGAGATCTTGTGAAATGTGTTACTAATTATTTATATACGTCACCAATGGCTCTGCCCTTTTACTCATGGAGAGGACAACTCCCCACTCATGACCATTCACCACCTATATTCTCCTTTTATTGGTATCTAAAATAAAGCCAGTTGCATTTTTCAATATTTTTAAAGCTGTCAATTAAAAAAAAAAAGCTCTACTTATTCATGAATAGTTCACCTTGGGATGAATATATTATGGACACAGAACTGTCATCAAATTCATGCTATAATTTAGAAACATCCCCAAAGCCTCTATTAAAAGGGCCTTTTTTTCATCCTGTTTTAATACCAAGCTTGCACAGTCAAGAAAAGAGCCATATGCTGACATTTTTAAAGCTGCAAAAGGGACATGAATATCTACAGGCAGATTTTCAAAGGCAGAAATGGGAGTTAGGTGCTTATACTCAACCAGTGCACTAGAGGCTGAGCTGGATCACCCCCTTCCCATGACTAAAAACCCACCAGCTGAGGAAACTTCTGCAAGGATCCCCTCACGGAGTGTTCTTTTATGGAATGAACAAGTTCGCTCATGTCCGGTCACAAGTGCATTGTCTTCCTTCAGCATTTTTAGAAACTAGAAAAGCATTTTCACTACGACTACATGCATGATTCTTCAAAGAAGCATGGAACCAACAGTAAAATGAACTGTACTGTATATTATTTGACTTAAGTTAGGGGCTCAATAATGCATTAGCAAACCTCCTTATTTACTGCTGAGCAGAAAACCTCTTACTTGAACATCTGCTTTGCCTCAGCTGCATCTAGGGTAGATTTAATGGCAGATGGAGGAGGAATAAGCATTTACAATTGGTGGTGGCCAGGCGCCTATAAAAAATGGAACATAGAAATGTCACTGAAATAAGACTTCTCTTTATAAACTGCGACTGTCCTGTACCTGATCAGCTTGATGGGTTTTCCATACATTGTTAATGGAGTTTCATGGTTCACAATTAGCATTATGCATCCAGCTCAATGGAAGCTAGAGCCCCAGGGTACTTCATCCTTATGGCCCTCAGAATTTCACTAGGCAACTAATCTGTGTTGCACAGGTTGTGCAGAAGACACATATATAGACATATAGGACAATAAATAGGGAAAAGGGTAGGATGATGGGTTTATGAAAACCACATCTTGACACTGATGACCCCTCTCATTGTTCTGTCAATTAAGGAATGAAATGAGAACATATTTTAGTGCATTTTCCCTCCTGCACCAGCTAGGTTGCATGAGGATAGGATTTTGAGAAGAGTGAAGGAGTGGATAGTGAGAAAGAAAGAATGTCTGAATGCTGCTGCCAGTAGTCAGGTTCTAGGACAATAGATATTTCTGTGTAAGAGCTCTAGCTTGGTTTCAATTGTTCGGTTTAAAGACTCTGGATATGTCTACACTGGAAAAACCCACAGCACTGAGTGTCAGAAACCAGGCCAATTGACTATGGGCTCATGGAGTTCAGGTTGTGGGGCTAAAAATAGCAGTATCGGCTTGGGCTGCAGCCCAGGCTTTGAAACCCTTCCTCCTCATCAGGTTTCAGACTCTAGGCTCCAGACCAAGCAGGAATGTCTACACTGCTATTTTTAGCCCCACAGCCCAAGGCCTGCGAGCCCAAGTCATTCGACCAAGGCTCTGAAACTCAGGGCCCACAAAGTGTGATGTTTTAACACCAAGCTTCCACAGTGAAGACATACCCTAGAGAACATAAGAATGACCACACTGGGTCAGACCAATGGTCCATCTAGCCCAGTATCCTGTCTTCTGACAGTGGCCAATGCCAAGGGCTTCAGAGAGAGAATGAATAGAACAGGTAATCATCAAGTGATCCATCCCATCAGTCATTCCCAGCCTCCTTAGCCAGAAAGACTGATGCAAAGAATTCATTTAGTTTTGCTGCAATAGCCTTATTTGCCTTGAGTGCTCCTTTAGCATCTTGATTGTCCAGTGGCTCCACTGGTTTTTTAGCAGGCTTCCTGCATCTGATGTACTTAAAATTTTTTTTGCTCTTACTTTTTGAGTCTTTGACTAGCTGTTCTTCCAATTCTTTTTTGGTCTTCCTAATTATATATTTACACTTCACTTGCCATAGTTTATGCTCCTTTCTATTTTCCTCAATAGGATTTAACGTCCACTTTTTAAATGATACCATTTTGCCTCTCGCTGCTTCTTTTACTTTGTTTTTTTGCCACCGTGGCAATTTTTTGGTCCTCTTACTATGTTTTTTAATTTGTGGGGTATACATTTAAATTGCACTGCTGTTATGGTGTCTTTTAAAAGCTTCCATGCAGCTTTCAGGGATTTCACTTTTAGCACTATACCTTTTAATTTATGTTTAACTAACTTCCTCATTTTTGTGTAGTTTCCCTTTCTGAAATTAAATGCCACCGTGGTGGGCTGCTTTGGTGTCCACCCCTGGGATGTTAAATCTTATTATGTTATGATCACTATTAAGCAGTTCACCTATATTCACCTCTTGGACCAGATCCTGTGCTCCACTTAGGACTAAATCAAAAATTGCCTCTCCTCTTGTGAGTTCTAGGACTAGTTGGTCCAAGAAGCAGTCATTTAAAGTGTCAAGAAACTATCTCTGCATCCTGTCCTGAGGATCCTACCCATATTTTATCCTCTTCTATCTTCTCCTCCTTACTAGGATATAGAGAATCTCCATTAATAGATCCTCCCCTAAGGGATGTCTCTGTCCGAACCATGTGCTTTCCCCCAGCTCTTAGTTTAAAAACTGATCTATGATTTTTTTAATTTTACAAGCCAGAAATCTGGTTCCATTTTGGTTTAGGTGGAGCCCATCCTTCCCATATAGGCCCCCCCTTTCCCTAAATATTCCTCAGTTCCTAATAAATCTAACTCTCTCTGCCCTACACCATTGTCTCATCCACACATTGAGACCCTACAATTCTGCCTGTCTAACTGGCCCTGCGCGTGGAACTGAAAGCATTTCAGAGAATGCTACCAAGGAGGTCTGGACTTCAATCTCTTACCTAGCAGCCTAAATTTGGTCTCCAGGACCTCTTTCCTATCCTTCCCTATGTCACTGGTACCAACATGTACCATGACCACTGACTCCTCCCCAGCTCTACACATAAATCTGTCTAGATGTCTCGAAAGATCCGCAGCCTTTGCACCCAATAAGCAAGTCAGCATGCGGTTCTCCCTGTCATCAGAAACCCAGCTATCTCTATTTTAATGATTGAGTCCCCATTACTATTACCTGTCTTTTCCTAATAACTTGAGTTTCTTCCCGTGGAGAGGTATCCTCAGTGTGAGAGGATACCATGGCATCATCTGGAAAGAGGGTCCCAACTATGGGAACATTTCCCTCAGCTCCAGTTTGGTACTATCCTTTTCTGAGACTTTCAACAGTACAGAGGCTGTCATACCGGAGATGGGACCATTCTACTGTGTCCCGGAAAGTCTGATCTATGTACGTCTCTGTGTCCCCTAGCTCCTCCAGTTCAACCACCCTGGTCTCCAAAGCCCATATTCAGTCTCTGAGGGTCAGGAGCTCCTTACACTGAATGCCCATATATGCCACCTGCCCATAGTGCAGTGCACAAACTGGATAGCCCCCACTCTGTTGCTGGACTTCTGCCTGCATTCTCTTTTTCACTCCTGTATCTCTTTCTTCTATTGTTGTTTGTTTTTTTTTATTGAAAGGGGTGTTTATTGTCTTTAATTTACAGAATGTTAATGACGTGTATCTAACCTCACACTCTCTGACTGCCCCTCTAAACTCCCTCCCAAACCTAGCAAAACCTGTTTGCTAGCTCCTCTTGTCGCTTAGGAGTGGGCTTTTTAAACTCTGGTTCTCCCTGAGTAGCCCTGTCCCCTGGTTAAGAGTTGATGGGTGCTAAAGGGCTTGGGGATCAAAGCCTCATAAAGAAGCTCTCAGCCTTGCCTAGCAGGCCACTATGATCAGCATGTCATCCCCCAAACAAACAGACCATATGATATACTTCAGTCAAGCAGTAAGTATGCCACAAACACAAACACACACACTACAGACAACAAAGTCATGCCCAGGGTCAAGTTGTTGCTCCTTCTTTACCCTTGCAAAACTCCCCTGTTAGCTGCTCCTGTCCATTAGTTCGCTATAGGGCCTCATTCCATTCATTCAGATACCTCTGCTGCTATAATATATATTAGTGTGTAGGGACCTCCATAGGGTTACGGTAAGACTAGGATATTAGGAAACCCTATTTTAGCCCTTATTAGAATTGAATGAGCTCTCCATCATAACTGTTAATCTTTTAATAAACAGGCTCACTGTTTTTAAAAAATTGTTCCCTCTTTCTTTGCTAACGTTCTTAATACTGATGTGAAAAAAAATTCCATAGTGAACTGTGGTTCGATAATACATAAGCAATAACAAAAAAATCTCCTCCTGAAACACTAGTTGTTCTACTGAGACAGATCCTGTTTTTTTATTCAGTTGTAACTAAGATATAAAATTACATAAAAGCAAGGCTTCTGCTGCTAGGACAATTACTGTAATTATGGCTATGTCTGCTGTAAAGAAACAAAAAATGGTTTTGTTTTCAGTATGTTTCTGTGTTTGCCTAGCTGACTTTACGGCTTTCTAATTGTTTAATCAATATCAAGATTGGATTTAATATTTGGTTTCAAGCCTTTGAAATGTTTTTTTGTATCCATGTCAAGATTGCTTGGTCACATGCACACCTTTAATTTGACATACAAACCTTACTAGCAAACACATTCCCCTTAACAATGGGAAGCAAGGAAGCCATAGATTCTCAACAACTTGTGTAAATGTATTTTTGTTAAAATTATTATATTCACATGTGCCCGCGCGTGTGCTCTCACACAGACAGATTTACCTCAAAAGCTATTTTTGCCTAGCTTATATAAGAACCAAAACGAGATCTGATAACTAAAGTCATCAATTAAAACAAATAAAATGCATAATTGTGTCTGAAGTTTTAAAAATAGGTAAAGTGATAGATGTTGGTCTTGTAGTTGAGTGCAGCATGCACTGAAGGACATGATGATATAATCTGGAATGAAACCACCTTCACATATCCGTCAGGTGAATATTTTAACAATAAGCTTCCTGTGTTTCCTAAACAGAACTTTTGTTTAGACTGCTATCCTTTTTGTTTCCCCTACAATTTCCAGTGAAAGTACTAAGTATTTCTGGCATAAAGTATATTGAGACAGATCTTCAGGAGTCATGGGCATTTCTCAAATGATAGAAAGAGGAACAGTTGTACATAGATTTGGTAACTGAAAAAATAAGAATTTGGGGTTTCACGTTACTCATTTATCTAAATGCAAGGATTAAACTATGTAAAAAATCAAATGTCAGCAGGAGAATGATGATGACATCTCCAATAGTTATGGATATAATTTTTCTAACACTGCTTTTCTAAACTAATCATTCCAATCATGAAACTGAAAGTTATGCTGCACATATCGCTGTAGAGCTCCAGAGACACTGGATAAGAGTCTCAGATGATGTAAATCAGCATACATCTGGCAGCAAACAATAATTCATTCAGGAGTAAATTCAAGATATAAACAGTAAGCGTCATCCCAGTGGTTCAGTGAATAGCTCAATTCCCTGCCATGTAGGAGATATTATATTCGGGAGCAATCTATTCTTGATCTTTGGAGATGGAAGCATTTGAAAGCTGATGTTCTCAGCCTCTTCATGCACTGTGTTTTCATGCCCCCTATGTTAAAGTGGCATTTCAGTCTCATTGTTTCAACTTCCATAGCAACAAATCATGGCTAAAAAAAAGAGGCTAAAAAAAGACCAGGTGCTTGGGATGGACCACACTGAGAATGCCACAAATCTGGTGGTTAATTCTATAATTAGATTCGCCAAGACAGTAACAAAAGAGCTTCTGCAGTACTACATTGCTTAGCCAAAAACCAAGCATAGTCCCCTTTAGGCATTCCAGCCCCTTGGCTCTCATCTAGATGAATAGGTCTAATATGGTGAGGGGTTGTTGAAAACCTAATTCACCATATATGAGGTTCTTACTAATCCCAAAGGATCAGACACATATCCTCAGGTCAATATGTATCTCAGAGCTTACCCAAATATCACTCTGTCAGCCAATCCTTAGTAAACTAACTAAAGATTTATTAATAAAAGGAAAGAAGAGCGTTATAAACGGTTAATAGAACACATACATACAAATGATTGCAAAGTCATTATATCAGGTTTGTGGCAGTGTTGGAATAGACTGCTGGCTTGCAAAAGTTACTCTGGTAACTGCCAAAAGATGGGAAGGTCCTCAGTCCATAGTTTAAGATGTTCCTTTTAGTTGTAAATACACAGTCCAAAGAATTAGAACAGGAAAGAGACCAAGTGGAGATGTTACAACTGCAATTTATATCCTCTGCCATTTGCATGGAAATGTACTGTCCCAAACAAAGCCTACAGCCCAGGTGCTTGGAAAGCTACTGGTTCAAGATGGAGTCAAGGGTCACACGAGCATATCACATGCTTCTACATGTTTTGCTGAATCACAGGAGGTGGACATTGGCTTCTTGCTGTCTGAGGCATCGACAGGAAGACATATGGGTGGGATGAGTTTCTTCAATGGCTCATTGTGAGAGTGGACTGTCCTTAATGACATAGCTGGCTAGCCCTGATGTAAATCTGTCTGGAGGGTTTTATCCAGCAATACAACACATGATTAAGATATAAGTACATAGCCAAAATTCATAATTTCAGATACAAAGATGATACATGTATAGACTCAGGATACTCATACTTCACAGTTCATAACTTTTCTACTGATACCTTACATGACATACTTTGTACCAGGTTTGGTCAAGACCTGTTGTGGGCATTGCACTAGTGGCTTCTTTTTTAAGGGGGCTGGGAAGGAATTTTTCCCTCACCACCAGATTGGCCTAGGTAGAGTTGGGTGTTTTTTCCCGTCTTCCCCACAGCAGGTTCAGGGAGGGCTCTGTTCATGCGTGGAATGAAAGGAGGTGGACAGTATGTCGCAACTTATTATATAAGTGTGAGGCGGATGTCCAGTGCAGATACTCAATAAGAAAGGTACATAGTGACCAGATAAATGGCTTTGTAAAGGACTTTAAAATGAGGTGTTGGTTAAAGGAACAGAACAGGGGAGGTTTGGCGCTCCTATGATTGGTACAGCAGGTAGCCAACCTCCTTTTCTTACAAGGGAGGGTGGATGGTAAGATCCCAGTAATGGACTGGCTGGGGATCTGGATAGAAAAAGAGGGAGGGAGGGGGCTGGTGGAATCCCCCTAGGAAGTTATTGAATGAACATGGGGTTACCTGCATTGTACATTTTTATCTATCAGGTAGTCCCAGACATCTAATAATAAAGATGCGGCCTGATTAAAACCATATCAAATGTCTTCTGTCCTTTTTTTGGCATAGCCGGATAATATGTAAACCAAACCTCCTGAACCATATGAGGATTCAGTATTACAGTGAGAAGACTCTTTATAGATTATTTTTATTTATTTTTTAGTTTTCCTTTTGAAGCTCTAAGGGCACTCAACATTTCATTCAACACAAAAATAAAATTTCACTCCCACAAAGAGCTTACAGTTGTCCTTGATCCTGAACAGAGAACAGCATGGGACCCCTGTGCCCACTCCGAGCCTCACTGACATCATTAGAGCTCTGCCTGTGCGGTATGCTTTGCAGAACTGGGGCTTAAATGACAAAGAGAGAAAAAATAGGACATGCTGAGGAGGAAGGAATCACTTAGTTGCATCTTTTTAAAATGATGATTTTTTTTTAAACTCCTTGTTGGTGTCATGGAAGAAATGAGTCTTTAGGAAGGGTGTGAAGGAAGATAGGTGGTGGATTGGTGGTGGGAGAGCAGATGATAAATATAGGGCTTCAGAGGAAAGGGCACACAGTTGAGAGTGGGAGTAGGGACTGAATGGTGTATTGAGGCAGACTTTGTTGGTGGGGAAATAAGGAGCTTGGGGCATATGAGACCAGGTCTGAGATGTAGACTTTGGTGGGACCTGCATGGCTTTGAAGGTAGGCCAAAAGGCCAGTTTCACAGGTAGACTGGATCTAAGGGTATGTCTACATTTTGAGCTAGAGCTGTAATTATCCGCTCAAAGAGACATAGCTGTGCTAGCTCTGATCAAACTAGTCTGCTAAAAACAATGTAGCTGCAGACACATGAGCTGCCCTGAGGAGGTACCTGTTCAAGACAGTAGGCACTTACTCAGGGTAGCTAGCCTCGCCCGCCACTTGTTCCACTGCACTTATCATGCTAGCTTGATCAGAGCTAGTGTGAAGTATGTCTCTTGAAGCTGGAAATTACACCGCCAGCTTTTAGTGTAGATATACCCTCAATGAAGCAAAATGAGTGTAAGAGGTTTAATTTGGTGTAAGGGGTCTAATTTACACCATTTTATGTTTTAATTTGCCCCAGTGAGTTTAACTATGAGAGAGATTACAGATTGGTATGGAATATAATCAAAATCCCTTTAAACATATAGAGCAGTAGTCAAACAAAATACAGTGTGCAAGAATATGCAGCAAGGAAACAAAAACCCCTAGGATTCTGGTGACAGGATGCTTAAGCTGAATGTTCATAGTTTATGATGCTGCTAGGACCTTTTGGTAGAATTATATCCTTGTTTTACTTGGCTGCATATCTGTTATTCTTATTACATTAAAAACTCATCCAGCTGTTAGTGCCAAAGCACAGATGTTATGTACAAAAAGTTTTATTTTTTCAGCCTTTGGAATGATAAATTGATTATGAATTTTTAAACAAGCATGTCTTCAAAAGTATAATTACAGAGCTGCTCCAGGAAACAGGATAATAAATTTTCACTCAGAAATCCTCTGCCTTTGTGTTAGGTGAAAACTGTTCTGTTTGTTTAAAGGTCTTAGCAAAGCAGCTTCAAAGCTGAACACTGCCATGTAAGAGACCAAGATTTGGGTTCGGAAATAGACCTCAGTTTCTGAGCTAGTTTAAATTGAGTGCAATATAAATGTGTCATGTTGGATCTCCTGAGGGTAATGATGGGGAGGGCCAGTACTGGGAGTAGGTTCCTTTTAGTGATGGATGAACCAGTGAAGTTAAAGTAACCTCCAAACCTTCTTCTAACTTTGACATTTTAATTTATTTTATTCTGATAGTACTCACACCACATATGAAAAGACTTAGACCCTATGCTGAGAAGCTTGTTATTTAAGAAATGAAGCAGCATGTAAGTGGTGAGGGAGAGGGATACAATTAAAATATAGTTTTTATATCCATTCTGTACATTTTACTTATATTAAATACATTTTAAATGTAAAAATACATGTAAACTATATCCAACTGTCAATCACTCCTTCCATTACCGGTCGCCCAGTTTTTGTAGGCAGCATGGATGAAGCAGATGTTGGAATAGGAATTTGAAGGAAGGGAAGAGAGTGGCCATAAGTATCAGGTCAGGGAAGATGGTTCATACATAAGAACAGCATGGAAGAAGGGGAAGAGATAGTTATGGCACATAGAGACCAATGGATGGTCAAGGTTAGCTTCAGTGATGGAGTAAACGGAGTTGAAAGTGAACTGGTAAGAGATAAGGGTGGATAAATAGGTAGAGCTGTGAAGAACTTATCCCAAGTCATATTATTTTTATGTTAATTCCCTCACATGCAAGATATTGCTTTAAAAAAAATAAATCATTGTCTCTGAATTTCCAGATTCTAATCAGAAATTGAAGTGAAAAGTGGCAAGGAAGTTTGTTCTTGTTAAGACTGGCTAGAAAACAAAGTTCTGTATCGTGACAAATTTTATGGTTTCAAAATCTGTTTTCATAGAATCATAGAATCATAGAGTTGGAAGGGACCTCAGGAGGTCATCTAGTCCAACCCCCTGCTCAAAGCAGGACTAACCTCAGCTAAATAATCCCAGTGAAGGTTTTGTCAAGCCGCAGCTTAAAAACCTCTAAAGATGGAGATTCCACCACCTCCCTAGGTAACCCATTCCAGTGCTTCACCACCCTCCTAGTGAAAAACTTTTTCCTAATGTCCAGCCTAGACCTCCCCCACTGCAACTTGAGACCATTGCTCCTTGTTCTGTCTTCTGCCACCATCTGAGAACAGCCTAGCTCCATCCTCCCTGGAATCCCCTTTCGGGTAGTTAAAGGCTGCTATCAAATCTCCTCTCATTCTTCTCTTCTGTAGACTGAACAAGCCTAGTTCCTTCAACCTCTCCTAATAAGTCTTGTGCTCCAGCCCCCTAATCATTTTTGTTGCCCTCCGCTGGACTCTCTGTAACTTCTCCACATCCTTTTTGTAGTGGGGGGCCCAAAACTGGACACACTACTCCAAATGCGGCCTCACCAATGCCGAATAGAGGGGAATAATCACTTCCCATGATCTGCTGGCAATGCTCCTACTAAAGCAGCCCAATATGCTATTAGCCTTCTTGGCAACCAGGGCACACTGCTGACTCATATCCAGCTTCTTATCCACTGTTACCCCCAGGTCCTTTTCTGCAGAACTGCTGCCTAGCTCGTCGGTCCCCAGTCTGTAGCAGTACATGGGATATTTCCGTCCTAAGTGCAGTACTCTGCACTTGTCCTTGTTGAACCTTTGCATTCTGATGCAGAACGTTTTGACATTTTTCATGAAAAAATAATAGAGCAAGAAAGAATTGCACTCCCCCCCACCCCACATCAGCCAATAGTCCAGCAGTTAGGCCGCTCACTTGGCAAATAGGAGAGCCAGCTTCAAGTCTCAGTTCTGCCTGATTCACCTCCATCTCCCACCTGTCTGGTGAGTGACCTGTCAGCTATTGGTTGTTCTGCCTTCTAGCCCATTCTGAAAAGCCTTTCAGATGAAATTTTAATCAAAAGTGATACATTTTCATGAAACATTTTTTCAATGGAACAGCTTTTTCAATGGAAAAAAGTTTAATCTAATTTTTTTTGGACTAGCTCTAGCTCTCCTGTCCGCCCAAAGTGACAACACAAGAGCCAAAAGCACCAGAAATCTCATGAGATAGTCTAATCTGCAGATCCAAGAGTGTTGATAGGATCTTTAGAACTCTTCTCTTCCCATGAAAAGGAGGATTAACAAAAGAACACTTGGAACAAAACAGAATATGGAACTATTGAAATGCACAATACACACCATCAGTAAGTCATTTGCTTTTTTCCTTTTATTGATCCTTCTTCTGTACATTATCATTGTTAGATAGTATATGCCTCAGGTTAAGGACCTTGCACATTTATTTTGTAAAATGCTTAGCACATTTTTTGGTGCTATACAAATAATAATAGTTCAGACAGGCATTCAAACTACTGAGTATTTATCAAAGACTTTTAATCTTTTGAAGTTCATGCATCACCTGTCACTGCTTAAACAGCATTCTCTGATGGGATTTTGTTTCCTTAACCTCAGAGTTGGCTAGTTGATTTTATTCTTAAATTTAGGTGAAAGATTATAATGACTGCTATCAAGAAAATGAAGAATGGGATTAGAGAGGAATAAAATCTGACAATTCAGTGTGACAAGGACTACAAAATCACCATGGTATCTCTTTATTCCCCCCATCCCACCATTTCAATATCTCCATTTTTTGCTACAGGGCAAAAGGTCTCTTGACATAAATCAAAGACAGTAGAAAGTGTTGATCCTAGGCTGAAGACACTATGGTGACAGGAAAATATATAAAACCCTAAAATAGATACATCTCTGAGGATCACTGACAGTGGTGCCTCATTGTTTAGTGTATTTCTTTATGGTAGTATAGAAAAAGAGAAACATGTTTTCATGTGTTTAATAAAACAAAATAAATGATAATCCCCATATTTCTAAACATTTATTAAAATGTTCAGTGGCAAAATCATTTTCGCACTTTTCAGTCTGGTTTAATCAGAGAAGTGTAGATTTTGATACCCTTATACCAGGGAAGTTCCTTATCCCAGATAATCTAATAATTTAATAAAATACTTGAAAAATATATGTTGGGATGGGTGTCTGGCACTGAAAGAAATAACCCCAAAAATGAGTCTGGAGTTTGGGAAGGAAGATTAACACAGACATTTAAGAATGAAGGGTGATAAAAGAAGAGCAGCAGCAGGAAACAGTATTGTTTCCTTAATTAACCCAGGGACAACAAACGCAAAGATAACATGCACTGCAGATTTTCTTGTAAAACATTTGAAATGGTATTGCTGTATTGTGTGACCAAATTAGGACAGGCCAAGGCCCTAGCGCACTACTGCAGGAGACCCTCATTCCATGCCCCAGCTCCTGCTTGCTGCAGTAGTGGTAAGAGCTACCCATATGCGTCATCTGCTGGGTGGCCCATCACTACTTCTCTTTGGGCAGATTGGGGCTTCCCCCATACCCAGACCTCCACGGTGGCCCGAGGTCTGTCCCAGGAGAGAGGACTCAACTCCTAGCCACTTGAGTGGAGGTTTGTGTGTGTGTGAGTGTGTGTGTGTAATGGAAGCCCTGAAGACACCACTTCAGTATGACCAACATGATCCAGTGCAGCAGGTTTCAGAGTTAACAACCCATTAGAATGGATGGGATAGTTCATCCCCTGCTTAGCACTATTGTCTCAGGCTGTCTGCAGACTTGGGCAGACATAGTTAATCAGTTGGGTTTCTTCACAACCATGAGGGCTAGATGCATTTTTTTTAACAAAAGCTGAGATTCTGACATCTTCATGTGACTTCAGGAGCAGGTGAAGGGGGGCATTTTAACAAATCACCAGGTGCCTAAGCCACTGCCAACTATTAAGATGAACTATCAATTATTTTGCTTATTTGCTTATTTCTAGGAATAGTCATTTAGTAGATTTTCTTTTATGTGACCTAGTTCAGCTAAGGCAAAGCTGGAAGGGAGGAGGAGGGGTGAATCTGACTCTCTGTGCCCTTTTGAACCTGAGTCTCTGTGCCTTTTTCTTGATGCATGGGAGTGAAAAGCAGGCAGTCGGCACACCTGCGAGATTAACTACTCAAAACCACATAACCGCATCCTGTTTTGACATTCCTTGTAATCTTTACCTTTGCTGGACAATTGATTCCATTTGATCAGCTATGTAATGCTTTTGGTTAACATGTCTCTGTACCTTTTGGGATATAAGAGGAGGTAGCAAGTCTGAGTCAGGTGGATCACTTCGTGGCCACATTGAAAGATCTCCAGGCACAGACAGAAGGATTGGCCATCCAGAAATTGGTGACTGATTCATCCAAAGACTGCCTCAGACTTGTGGGGTAACTATCATGTCGAGTTACTCTAATAACCTATTGCATATGTATTTGCATACTCAGGAAATATACTTGAGTGTATTACTGTGGACAACTCAATGAACACATCAATTCAATGCACAATGATGGTCAAAATAAGGCAAATTTGAAAAGTATTGGTTTACAATGCATAATAGTTTATCATCAAGAAACAGTTAATAGTTTATAGACACCCATAATCTGACAGAAATCCAGTAACAGACAAATCTCAATGAACAAGAGTTATGGATGGATGGTTCATTTGAGAGATTTAGCCAATAGTGGTGCACAAGAAGCTCAGGTCTGACATGCCTCTCATAATGATAGTAGCATTCTGGTTTCCTTGCTGTTTTTAATTGTATTTTATGTAGTCTAGGCTATGGACTGGCATTAAATGAGCAGCAAAGATGTAAAGTACATTTTTGTATGTTTTAATTTGGAATAATTCAATGTTTTATAAGAAGAATTTAGTAGTTATACCCTTGTCTCTGGTGATTTTAACTGTTCCCTGGCTCCCTTATATCCTTTTTATTGTGATTTGGGAAGATTAACTGTAATGCTATATGGAGTAGATCATGAGCAAGAATACCAACCTCAGGTCAGACTATTAAAAAGCAGAGCACAAATCCCAATATTTAGATTTCACCAACCAAACAACAATTGTAAACTCCACAGGGACTATAAAGCCTTAACAGTCACAGAGTCACAGATAGTTCCCTTGGGCATTCCAATCTATCTTGTCACCCAGACAAGCTTGATTCTGTGGTAGAAGGTCACTTTACACCAAAGATCGCAAAATATTCAGGTTAATCCTAGTTCCAAAGGACCAGTCACTTACCCCAGGTCAATTTGAATCTTAGATCTCACGCCAAAGACAATGCTTGTAGCCAATTCTATACTAAACTAACTAAGGATGTATTAATTAATAAAAAGAAATAAGAGAATTATTTACAAGGTTAAAACAGGTAAACATACACACACAAATGAGTTGCAGGTTTAGGTTTCAGATGGTGATAGCAGAGCTGAAATGTGCCAGCTCTGTAAATCCTTTAGGCCTCACCAGGTTAATCCTGGGGATCTCTTGCTTAGATTTAGGAATCTTTGCCTCTTAGAGTCCAAACAGCTTACAAAAACCTTAATTCTTTCTGGTCAGGGATTTTTATCCCAGTCTCCCTAGAGTCCAAGCTGATGGGGTGAGCGCTTCTGCACATCCCCCTCTTCATGGGTATGCTGGAAGCAATCAACAGAATCCTTGTGTTTGATGGCTTACAGTGGCCCATTTGGATTCAATAGGCCTTCCTGAGGGGCTGGAGATAACCCCTCCTCATGGGTGTATATCAGTACTTCACACTCGGTGAGGTTTGCTTTGTAACTGGATTCATAATTTCAGAGCAAACATTTTTATAGTTACAGACCAAACACTTGTATTACATTAGCTCAAGTTACAGATATTATAAATGATATTAGTGCATGCAGCAATTTACAAGCATTTCATGAAGTCTAAACACTAAACACATTGTTATAAGTCTAATAACTATTTTAGCAATGCCAACAGGTAGGTGAGTCAGACTGGTTTCCAGCTATACATTTGATAGTGTTTGTTTGGGGCCCAAGGATCTTGGCATGAGTTGGCACCTGGTCTACCATCATCACATCAACCATCTCTTCTCATGAGTTCTGTAGGGGGTGCCTGGGATTGAACTTGAGCTGCTAACCTGTGTTTAAAGCCGATTTACTATTTCTGCATTGCTATTTTAAGCAAATTTAGCTAAAATGGCTAAGCTAACCCAGTTAAAACTACACTGAAGAAAAGGTGTGGACATACCACTAGGCACTTCTGAAAATCCTTCCCTATAATTGTAGATTGGAATAATCAGAAAATCTTTCCCCTGTGCTAAATTTCTATTTACAGACCCGGTTATGCAGAGGGAGATTATATTTACATTTGCAGCTAAATTCAAACAAATAAGGCTGAAATGTGGCCTGTGAGGTTTCCATTGTTTAAAATGGAGTATACAGCACTGTATGAGAGCTGTGGCTGTGGGCCAGATCTTCAACTGTGGTAAATTAGCATAGCTCCATTAAACTCAATCTTACTACACCAATTTACACCAGCTGAGGATCTGACCTTGCATGTGTAAACATACTCAAGTGACTAATGAAAAGAATAAAACTGGAGTGATTATAATTTACAAATTATTTTTTATCTTTTCTTGGATAATTTACTGTAGGAATAATAGAAGGAATGTTACAGTTTGACTCCCGCCTTGGCTTAGTATGATTAAATTCATTTTCTTTTTGATACAAACAGTTTGAAAAGGACTATCATTCTGAGTAATAAATGAAAGAAAAATGTCATGGCTCATAGATACATATTAATTTTGTTAACAGAAAACCATTTACTTTTCCTTAATTAAACTTAACCACCATGGTCTCTTGCTTTAAATTGATAAAGGGATTACAAAATTATCTTTCCAGGTTTGTATGGCAGGTAGCGTTTGACTAAAATGACCCTTGTCTGAACTCAAGTTACATTTGAGAATGTGTAAAGAGAGACACTTTTAATAACTTAAAGTCATCTTCATTTTTATTCATTAAAAGGTAGACATTTATTCGCAGTTCCAAATTGAAAGGTTCACAGAATTAATGAAAGACAATACACTGGAATTTCAACTTTTTACATTAATGTATGTATGAGCTGTCAGTCAAATCATAGTTTAACCAAATATAGTTACTGAGCGTGTGCTCACAATATGTTCTCCAATATACATAAACACAGAAAGATACGGTCCCTTCCAAAAGAGGTTATATTCTGAAGGCAATATAGCATTGAATGGTGCTCCTCTCTACATGTGGTCCCATTGATTTCAATGGAAGTAACCACATAATAAGATGCTACTCATTATGAATGAGGATTTGAGAATTTGAGCCTGTAGTCTTTCCCTGATCCTTAATAAGACAGAGATGACCCGATTTGCTGAGCAGCTATGATTCACAAGGTATTGGTTTTCAGGCTACTCTGAAAGGCAGGCCCTGACAGTGCAGCCTAAACAAATTTTAAACATACATACTAAACATATATAAAAAGTACATGATGATAAATATGTTGAAAGTTGAAGTTCTTGCAATTGGTGTTTTTTTTTAAATTCACTCCTTGATGCGTATTATATAATAGCCATGCTGAAGAAGTATTTTATGGAGGGGTTTGATAGCATAGGAATAATACCTTGAAATTGTTTGTTGTGAAAACATATTTGGAACTATGCAGTTATTGTCTGTCATATAGGAAGAATTTTGACTTTCTCTTGAGCTAAAAAGTACTTTGTCTATTTTGTGAGTCTAATTAGATTATACTGACACATTTGCTCCATGATCATGTTTTACAAGAACTCTATTAGCAAATAATATTTAAATGATTGCACTGCTAATTTTGGATTCTAGTCTTTCTATATGAACAAAAGTTACATGATCATGACAGTGAGGAATTGTTTTTGGAATGATGTTCTCAATAAGTAAATTTGTCTCAATGCAGTCGGTCAACAGTTCTAATTATTAGATATTTAAATCCTGCATTCCCTAGTCAACTAACACTGCCATTAAATGCAGTGATTTAATCTTTATGCATGATTTATTGGTATAAAAAGTAGTAAGAATTAATGTATAAGTTGTATTCATTCTAATTATTGTTTACCTTTCTTTTTAATCAAAGTGCCTTCTCATTAGAGATGGTCAGAAATGTTCTGACAACTTCTTTTGTTAGAAAATGCCTGTTCCTTGAAACTGAAACTGTTCATAAGAAAGAGTTGGTTTCAGTGCATCTCCCAATGAAAAAATTGTTTGGAGAAAAAAACATTCTGAAATTTTTGAAACTTTCATTTTAACATTTTCAGAATTAAAAATTTCAGTTTTCTAGTTCAACTTGACTTTTCATTTTGAAATTTAAGTCAGTTTATTATAAAAAACATGAGAAGGGTAAAAAAAAAAAAAAAGAAAGAAAGAAAGAAAGAGAAAGGAAAAGGTCAAAACTAAAACAAAATGTTTTGAAATTATTGAAATTAAATGTTTGGACTGAACAAATTCAATTTTTTTCCATATTATCGGTTTGTGAAAAAAATTGAGATTTCAAATTTTCATCCTGATTCAGGACAGGAAAACATTTGGAAATCTTTAAAACACTTAAGTGGCAGGTAAGCCATTTCCCACCCAGCCCTACTGATTATGCAAGCTTATGTAGGCGAAGACTTATTAATGCAAGTAGCCAGTGGAACTACTTGGGTAGGTGCTGAACCACATGAGTACGATTTGCAGAGTTTAGCCTTAAAATAGCCCTAGAATAGAATTTTTTTCCTACTTATAAAATTCAACTTGATCTCTACTTTTTCACTTTTCAAGGATAAAAATGTAAACCATTGTAGTCTATAAAGACTGCCATTCTTTGATGATCAAAGCTGCCAAAGAAAGTTCCATTTTTTGTTAGGGCAAACCAAAAACATAACATCTAGATTTTTTTCCCCTTGGTCACAAACTCTTTGAAGCAAGTTATGAAAAACATGATAAGCATATGAAAAACTTATTTTGCAGTTAGTTTATATACAGCATTTCGGATTCAGTCCTGCAAACAATTATGTGTATGACTAACCTTACTCACATGATTCTCATTGATCTCACCCAGGTGTATAAATGTTTTCAGGCTCAGTCAGAATTATGTACTACTAATTTATACAATCTTCTCAAGGAAATTCAGTGTCTCATCTCTTTTCGGGTGAAGAATAAAGAACTGAAATATTTAGTTGATGGAGCTATTACAGTAACCCATGATATGATATGATATGATATGATATTATACTATGATAAATAAATTTAGAAATATTGCTGTTATAGCTATTACAGTCACATTTTTGGTATCTTCTGTATTTATTTCTCTGGAAAATCCATGGTACTCTGTCACAAATATACAGACAACGGGCAGTATTTCAATCTCACGTATGTTGGTTTTACATCAGTATGATTCCATTGGCATGAGTGACGATACTATTCACAGGAGTCAGGGCTGCTGGCACAAATAAATACATTCAATTCAGTCTTTCTATCAGTCTAGTTTATGGTTTGGTTTTCTTGTGGTTTTGCAACACCCTGATGAGGAAATGAAGGATTGCCTACACAGCCCCAAAATCGTATTGTGGGGTGTGAAATACAGAGCAGACTAGTATGCTGAATTGTAACTCCACCATGTGGGTGCTGCAGGTGCAAACTAAAAGGTACCTAGTTCATATTAGTCTAATCTTGTTTAAGGAGGACCGTGTTAACGTGAACTAAGTACCTTTTAGTTCACTTCTGCAGTGGCCACACAGGGAGTAACAGTGCAGAATGCTAGTGTGTGCTTCAACTCACACCCCCATAGTCTGATCTGCAGGGCCATGTAGATATTGGCAAGTCACTTAATCTCAGGCTAAGATCACACAGGAAGTCTGTGGTAGAGCCAGGAACGGAAGAGAGGCCTTCTGAATCCCAGTTGAGTGCCCTAACTACAAAACCATTCTTCTTTCCTTGCAATAAGAGGAATTACCTAACTCGGATTCATAACAAAGATGGACAAAGAGATTTAGATAAAATAAGTTTCAACTTTTGCCACAAACCCCACTTTTTTTCTGTAATCTAAAGTTTATCTAACTTTGTCCACTTTTTTTTTTTTTTTTTTCATTTTGGCATGATGGGTAAAGGAGAGAAGTCTTGGAGTGAATGCTGACCCCACAGAAGTCAATGGCAGAACTCCAATTCACTTCAATGGCGCCAGAACTTCACACTTGAGCTATAAAACTAGTTACTAACAGCTCAAAAAAGAGCTAAAAGGGGACAAAGTAGATTAGTAAATCAGAGATGTAAAAATCTTTAATAACCTATTTTGTAAAACCTTTATAATCCCATTATAATGGTCAATATTATAAGAAGAAATAGCTGTTACTCTCATATATATTTAGTGTCTATATTCATGTCTTTCAAGAATAACTATAATTTTTAAACAAACCACAGTTTAGTGGTGCTTTGTGTTGAAAAAAACCCTTTGCTCAAAATATTTCTGACCCTCATCTTTCCTCTCTGTCATGGTGGTAAATGGGTGTATCATGAAATACAAGATGACCAAACAGCATACTGGGGGTAAAAAAGGATTAATTAATTGCTGGCCAGAAAGTAGTTTCACTGTTGGTGACTAGTTCCTCTTCTCCTACTCTCTAAATGAGTGAACACCACCATTAGTAATCCAGAAGATGGACAAAACATCATGTTAATAAAATTCATGGATGATTCTAAAGTGCGGGAGTTGGGAATACCAGTAAAGACAGAGAAGTAATACAAAGAGCTCAGACAGATCAGAAGTATAAACTGGAGAGAGCTCCTGGAAGAGCAATACAAATGAACAGTGGCAGAAAGAATTGACTTCGGAAGAAAGATTAAGAGACAAATATGTATTATTCACTCTAGTGTTATAAATAACACAATTGTCATAACTACATTGAAATCAATGGAGCTACATGATTGACATCATCTGTGGTTCTGCCCCTTATACTTAATGCTGAAGCAGTTTCTCACACTAGTATCCTGGTAAACAACAAATGCAATGTACCAGACAAAGATTATTCTGTATTCGTAAAAATGCAGCAGGATTATTGAATAAGGTTGCATTTGCTGAACATAGTGTTCTCCATGTCTTTTGTCCTTAGATAAATACATGAGAATTTTATGAAAAGGATGAGGTGCAAGAAAAAGGAACTATGGTGATAATTTTTAAGTGAAAAAAACATTACTATATTGGTAAAGAGATGTCTCCTCAGCTTGACATTCAGGAAGCTGATTGTATCAAATAACTTCGTACAAGTTGTGCCTGATTAGGCCATCATTTCTGCTTGTTCATCTGCCATTGAAGTCAATAGGAGCTGCATGCATGCAACTGACAGGAAAATTAGATACCTGGTGTGAGTTCAAGAGTCATTAAGTGACTGATTTCTGTTTCTTTAGAAAAAGATAATTCAAGAACACAGTCTGGCAGAGTCTCTATTATGGAGCTACAAACAAACAGTGAAATTGCTTGTTTGGTAATTTTTGAAGGTGAACAAGCGAGGATATGGTACTATCCAAAAAGACAAGCTTGGAGAGACGGTGTAGAAAGGCAAGTTTTTAAAGCAAATGATATAAAATAAGTGAGTAAGAAACAGTTCTTTTGATTGCAAGTGGAGGAGAAACTTATAGTTAGAGTCTCTAGCTAGGAGTGGTATGTAAACTGCACCACTCCAGGAGTAACATAATGAGATATTGTACCTCAGAAGGATTTCTCTCAGTCACAATTCCTTCCTTGCTTCCCCTCTAGGAGGAAGGGCTTGTAATTTTCTGCAGGCCTATACCAGCACCAAATTATAACATCCCCTCCACCAGCTCAGCTGCACAGGTCAGTGTGTTGGAAGAGCTGAGCCACAGCTTTACCTGTTGCCTGCCATTCTGCTTTCACTTCCTGCCCGCCCCTCTAGGGGGCAGTAAGCAGGCACATAGCAGTTACTTACTCCTATGTGCCTGGACTTGATCCTCAGTCTGTGCAGAGAGAATCAAGAGAAGGTTCTTACTCCCAATATTTCTCTCTGTGGCCATATAGTCCAAGTTACAATCTATCCCATAGTCTAGGGGTGGCCAAACTTACTGACCCCCCAAAACCTCTGTCCCTGCTGGGCAGAATCCTCTAGGCCCACCACCCTGCCACAGGGAAGAAATGCCAAACTCCCTACCCCAGTCTAGTAGGTGAAGAATGGTGGGGAGGGGCATAGAGTGCTCTGCAAGCCGCACTTTAACTATAAAAAAGCCGCATGCGGCTCACGAGCCACAGTTTGGCCATCCCTGCATAGTCTGATTAAGACATTTGTGTGCCCAGAGGTAGCAACAAGCACAAGATACGAACCACTGGTTACAAAACACTTGACTCCAAAAGCTACTTATAACTGTTAAAATAATTAAATTTTATCACAGGACACAACAAGAGAGTTCCTTTCTGGCAGAACTGAAGATGGCAGAGAATTTTCATTTTTAACAAGTTGTAGTGGATGATTTATGGAACAGATTTGTGTGTGGGCTAAATACACACAAAACACAAAGGAAGCTACTAACAAAAGTAGACTTTTAAGCCAGAGTAGCTGTCAATCATGTGACTGCAAAGAAACAGGCAAATAAGTAAAATATATGCAGTGTCTCAGTTCACAAGATAAACTAGAACAAACAGAATGTTTTCATTGCAGTAAACAAATCTATTCAGTTGATATTTATTACAAAAAAGTAAAATGTCATGAATGCCAGGAGATTAGCTGGACATGAAGGAATAAACATAGCACTAAAAATAGCTGTACACCAACCAGGGAGAAAAGAAAAAAAACGGTTTAGGAAACTTGCAACACATCCAAAATTACAGTAGTCTTCAAGGAATCAGGAAAAATTTGCTGAAGAAATTGGTTCAGAAGAAAGGAGTGTCTTGTACCATAAAAAGTGGGAAATCAAAAGAGCATTCTGAAATTGTGATCGAAGTAGATTGAAATATAGAGCCATGGTTTTGGAACTGGACTTGAGTGCACCAGTTTCCTCACTACCTTGAAAAACGATGTAAGAAAAAGATTGAGGAATAAACACTTCAAGACCTACATGTCAAGCTAAAAACTTTCTAGGTCAAATGGTGCCTGTGACTGGAAAATTGTGACGGAGATATCAGTAACCTATGCAAGTCAAAGGGCAAAGTTGCTGATCTGTAATGCAGAGGTCTGGATAAGCCCTGTTAGACAGAAATTGCCTCTCTTTCCTTCAATTAAGCTGGTAGAAGGTTACAAAGGTGTATATGAAAAAAGTGCTATCCATATACCAGGTATTTGACAATAAATTGAGTAATGTAGTGGGTATGCAAGTATAATGTTTTTCAAGACATGCTTTGGAAGATAAAATCACAGAAGAAGTGTGAAAGCTGTCAAGGTAGGATGTTATGGACAAAATAAACTATTCAGAAAAGGCTGCACCAATTCTATTAATCCAAAGGGCTAGTCTACATTTAAAACTTACCATGGCACAGCTGTATCGTTACAGCAGCGGTAGCTCTGTCAGCAGGAGAGTATCTCCTGCCAACATAGTGCTGTCCACTCAAGTGCTTATGCCAGCAAAATTTATGTCATTCCAGGGTGATTTTTAACACCCCTGAGTGACAAAAGTTTGCCAGCATAAGTGTTCGTGTAGATAAGGCCTTAAATATGTCCACTGATTTTATGACTATCTACGATGACTATAAAGTAACCTTCAATAAAATTATGAATAGCCTCAGTACTATATAGCAAGATGAAAAGAAACATAAATGTGACTGACTGGGGGCAAAAATTATTTAAATGGCATCTCCCCCTAATTCTTAACAGATGAGAAATCCCAATTATGTCACCATAAAACACCAGTAGGTTTATACAACAAGTAGAGTCTTCTAAATGCTGTAGTTTAGCATCAGCTGTTTTATAGTTTCAGTGGACATAATTCTACAAGGTTTTCCTGTGGGCTGCTATACTCAAAAGACTGCTAAGAGAAGACATAATAAGTGAAATATATGAAGAAAGTAAATACTAGTGATGAAGAGTTCCAGAGGGGTAGCCGTGTAAGTCTGAATACAGCAAAAACAACAAGAGTTCTGTAGCACTTTAAAGACTAACACATTTAATAGGGCCTGAGGAGAGAGTCCATATAGCCTGACAGTCCTGCTGTGAGAGTGCCAATGCCTCAGATGATAGGGTGTCCAGGATTCCCAGGATTCTACAGCCAAGCCTTAAGATACAACCGGATTTGCTCCGATCCCTCAGACAGAGACAAACACCTACAGGATCTCTATGAAACATTCTTAAAACAACAATACCCCCCTGGAGAAGTGAAGAAACAAATTGACAGAGCCAGACGTGTACCCAGAAGTCACCTACTACAAGACAGACCCAACAAAGAAAACAACAGAACACCACTGGCCATCACCTACAGTCCCCAGTTAAAATCTCTCCAACACATCATTAAAGATCTACAACCTATCTACAACCTATCCTAGCAGATGATCCCTCACTCGCTCAAGCCATGGGAGGCAGATCTATCCTTGCTTACAGACAGCCCCCCAACCTGAAGCAAATACTCACCAGCAACTGTACACCATACAAAAAGAACACTAACCCAAGAACCTATCACTGCAACAAACCCTGTTGCCAGCTCTGCCCACACATCGACTCTAGTGACACCATCACAGGTCCTAACCACATCAGCCACACCATAAGGAGCTCATTCACCTGCACATCTATTAATGTAATATATGCCATCATGTGCTAGCAATGCCCCGCTGCCATGTACATTGGCCAAACTGGACTATCACTACGCAAAAGGATAAATGGACACAAATCAGACATAAAAAATAATAACATCCATAAACCCGTCAGAGAACACTTCAATCTTCCAGGACATTCTGTCTCTGACCTGAAAGTTGCTATCCTATCACAAAAAAACTTCGAAAACAGACTTTGAAGAGAAGATGCTGAGCTAGAAATTATCTGAAAACTTGACACATTCAAACTGGGTTTAAACAGGGATTTGGAATGGATATCTCATTACAAGAAGTAATTTGCGCGGATCATCCATTCTCACCTCCTACTCAATGGTTGTCATTAGGCCTCAAGTACCCGGCTTTCATCCACCTACCCCATTGTTGTCAATGCCCTTGGATATGTATATGTTGTCTCCTATATATGTTGCCTATATTTGCTGTATTATTGCTACCAACTGCATCTGAAGAAGTGGGCTGAAGTCCACGAAAGCTTATGCCTGCTGAAATTAAATTTGTTAGTCTTTAAAGTGCTACAGAACTCCCGTTGTTTTTACTAGTGATGAAGAGAATTATTTAGGGATGAAGAGGGAGATGAAACTAAAAGGGAAAAATACATTTCATATCAGAATATACTTCATCACAATGAGATGTATTAAGTTGTGGAAGTCTTTCTATGGAAATGGTGGATAGGTCGTTGCTTGTTCCAGAACTACAATGGACAAAGCATGGAGGGACAATGCTACACTGGCAGTAGGGTGACCAGATGTCCCAATTTTATAGGGACAATCCCGATATTTGGGGCTTTTTCTCATGTAGGTGCCTACTACCCTCCACCTACTGCCCCGATTTTTCATACTTGCTATCTGATCACATTAACAGGCAGGGAGATGGGCTTCTCATTGCAGTGTCTGCTTACAGAGCTGAGTTGAATACAAGATTTTTCCCTCCTTTCTTCTTAATAGTTACTTTTTTGAGATAATGTATGTACATCATACAAGTGAGAGGCAATTAAAAATGGGATAATAAAACAACAGAAGATTTTCCTGCTAAGAAATACCTAAATGTTATTTCTCAATCACCCCACTAGATCTCAGAATAGAATCTCATAGCTATTGTATTCTCTATTGATTGTATTCATAATTAAATTGGTGATGGAGGAATCTCAACAAGTTGGAAAGTTAAACTGATATGGATAAGCAGCCAGACTCTGAAGGTTATTGAAACTTACTCAAACCTCTTTGGTATGGAAAGCTAATTGGAAATTTTAAAAGATCATCAGGATTTTACATCACTTCTAGGACTTCTCAGTTCACCATGAAAAACATCCCAACTGCTGATATTAGATTAGTTATATTTTCAATGAGTCAGAAAATGTAGAGAGAAGAAAAATTAAAATGTATTAACTGAACTTCATCAGATGTCCAAAAACACTGGGGTTCAGTTTAGGTTTTAAATTCAGGTGACAGTTCAGTCAGTGGTTTGTTCATCTTTAACTGAGTTTCCAATGCAAAGGAGCCCTACTTTTGTAGGCTGAACTCTGTTGACCTCAATGGGATAATAACTGCATAATGCCTCTAGGATTGGCCTCAAAGGTATGTTTCAAATAGATAATGTAAAAAATCACCAGATAACATTGGCTTTGCTCTCTTCTCATGTAGCAGTATGGTAATGTAGTATTATAAGATCTTTGAGACATAGCCTTATTATCTTAAGCTGATATGTTTCCCTTCTTGTCAATATATATATATTTTACATATATTTTTAGATGTTTGGCATGATTACAAATAAAGCATGTACTGCCTTTGAATGCCATTCCACCATCTAAAGAAAGTTTCAAAGTTTCCTATGCTTCTCTGGAATACTGCCAGACCTGGGAAAATCAATTTGCTTTAGCTTTCTTGCAAAGATTTGCAGCAACATAATTTCAGATAGACTTTCCAAAATAATATTTTTCCTGACATTTTTAAAGTGGAAAGATAGCTTTCAAATATATTGAATTGCCCTGAGATATAACATTCTCCAGTGAAATTCAAAATTCTGTTGTAAAGCTAACAAAATAGAGGCTAAATTGTAATGTGATATATTAAAGCAACTGATAGATTGTGGAGTGCACTGACAGCTGCTAACTCAATACCCGATAAAAAGTCCAAGCCAAGGAACTGTAAAACCTAAGAAAGCCAAACTATAATGGGAAAAAAGCTATATCTTATATGGTTTCAGATAATACAATCAGTGGAAGAACTTTGAAATGTTTTATAGATAATATAGTAAGTATAATATCTAAATACAATATTTCAGATAAACTTCAATATTTATTATAAATAGATCAATTCTAAAGGAGTTATATTTCAATAAATAGGTATAAAAAAAGCCAGTATTGAAATATTCCACTGTTTTATAGTTAAAGAGAATATCTGAAACTTTAACAGAATAATGACATTTAGCTGAGATTTTTCAAAGGCTTATAATTTGGTCAATTTGGGTGAATATTCATAGGGATGGCAAAAGGCACATCTCTGACAACAGGATAGTCGCCCTTTCAAATATTAACTGCTCCAGAGTATGGAGAAGTTAGGGCTTCCAGTAAAGAATGTTTACAATCCGTTGGTTTATATGGAGGAAACAATACATTTTCCCCTAATCTCATTCTCAGGAATGGCTGAATGGGTTAAATTTGGCAAAATTATAAAAAATTGAAACAGGGTCTTATAATGGGAAATATTAGGCAACTTTAATTATAGGTGTCGGTACCTGCGTTGTCTCTAATATATACATATGTACAAACAAACTTCTTAATGGAGTTAATCATGATATATTTTTAAAGGGCTTAGCATGATATATCTGCATTTATAGAACTACAGATATATAAAAAGAATTGCAATCTGGAAATTTGTCACCCTGCAAGCAAAACACCAATAAACCGTTAGATTAAGTAAATATGATGGAAGTGTTACCCAGGGTTCTGCCAATCCAAAGTTTAGTGTAACTTTGCTTTGTGCAAGGTGGTGTCAGGAAATAAGCCAAATGGAGACATGGCCATCCAGCCAATAGAAGGACTGGTAGAAGCAGTACAACACAAAAATGCTCTTACTACAGAGCTATACTTTACTTAGGCTCAAACACAACGTGAGAGTGTTCTTACTTTAAAGCTATACTTTTACTTGGGCACAAGCACTTACACATGTCCACAACAGCTTAGTAAAACACCCCAACCCTCAACCCTTAATAATTACCGCAGTCTGGGCCGGCTTTTGAGTGGAAACAGCGATGGCTTTCCATTTGGCCTGATCTTCCATCTGCCATTGGAGGATCCAGGAGCTGTGTCCAAGAAGAGATCCCAAAGAGTCCAAGCCTCTTTCCCCCATTTATCCTTATTAGTAGACAATAACAGGTAAAGAAAGAGGAAAAAAACTTTCAAAAGCTACACCTAAGGTTGCCAGAATACTTAATTAACTAGATGTGTTCCTAAAGAATCTGCATATCTTGAGGCCCAGACAAACATCTCCCAAATAACTATTAAATTCATAGCTAGGAGACATAATTCAGTTAAGAGAACCATAATCTTACTAGGCATAATGAAAAATTATGATGGATATTGAATCTAATTTCATTGTTGAATACACCTGCTATATTGAGAAGACGCAACACGCAATACAGAGTGTCATCAAAGCCCCTTAATCTCAAAGAAGGCACTGATGGACGAAAAGAGAAAACAACTAACTTTCTGGGCTCACAAGCAGGCTTGTCTCTTCCTTGATTATTGCAGAAATGCAGTCACTGCAGTCAGGTACCTGAATTTCTCAAGTGTCTGCTGTAACATTGATCTCTTTCAGAGAAGACTGGAGAGAAGTTGTTCAAAATGGAAACACTAACTCTAATGCTGACGTGAACCTATGCCACATAACTGGCAGCAGATACTTTCTTCAGGAAGCCACCAGAGGGTATTTAAACAACAAACCCAGCTCAGCTGAATTTGCTTGAGCACCACACCAGTCCCTTTCTGTAAGCTTTGGTTGGTCAAGGACACCAACATTCAAGAAAACAATGTCATTTAAAGCTGAGCTTTTCAGCATTTAAAGCTAAGCTTTTCAACACACATAGAAGGCATCACACTCTGTGATTTGGTTCCTGTACACAGGGTCCAGGTCTGAGAATATTACAGCAAGTGGTTAACTCACCCTCCTACTATATTCTATGGTAACTGTATTTATGAAAAAACAACGAGAGTCCTGTAGCACCTTAAAGACTAACACATTTCTGCAGGCATAAGCTTTCGTGGGCTGCAACCCACTTTGTCAGACGCATCTTTAAGGTGCTACAGGACTCTCACTGTTTTTGCTGTATACAGACTAACACAGCTACCCCTCTGTATTTATGCAATCCATTATTTTTCCAAACATATTTAAGGAGTTTTCCCGAGGTGACACAAGTTTTGTGAGTGGTCATTTTAACATCACTGGCAGTATAATTTAGCAGAACTCTTCCAGGTGATCAGTATAGTCTTGCTGGGATCTTATTACCTTATATACAAACTTTAAGATTAGCATATTGGTGTTAAGATGGAAAATGGAAAAGAATGAACATTTTTACATGGATATTAAGAGCAAGGTTCTTTAGACATTTTATAACAAGTTACTATTTCTTGGACAGCTTGATTAGAATAAGTCACAAAAGCTGTGACAGCATGGATAGCTATTTATATATCTGGTAGAAGAATGCAAATCCTTTTTAATGGGAAACTTCAAACTTTTTTTTAAAATTTCCCATGGCTTATTTTTTTCTTTCTGAAAAAAATTACACTAAATTCAAAACTGAGGATTGAAAATTTTTCTGAAACCTCCACATTTTTTGTTTTCAAATCTTTTTAAACTGAAAAAAACAGGAAAAAAAATGATGAAAATGAAAATTTGCTGCCAAAAAGAAAATCATTTTGGCAAGAAAGCCCTTTGTCGTGCAAAAATGTTTTGGCAAAAGAATTTTGAACAGCTCTGCAATATGGCTTGTTTTTTTTCTACAGGGGGATGACCTTAAGAGTTCATATTGTCAAAACTTGATGTGGCATCTCCCTTGTCATTTACAGCTAGCTTCAGCAAAGGCAGCAATAATGAACAACATCCCTACACCTGCCCAAAGATGGGAAGGCTATAAAAGAACTTTGAGATAACTAGTTATTCCAGATGTGTCCTGGTAACTGGAATAACAGGATAACTGGTCTAGGCAGACATATTTCCTACTCAAACTGGACAGTGCACAGTGATGGCCTAATCCAAAGTCCATTGAAGGCAACGGGAATCTTCTCTGGACCTCAGTGGACTCTGGATCAGGATCTGAATGACTAATAAGGCTAGGATCTGAAGTAAATGAGTCAGAGCTTCTGAAGGTCCCTGCTTTATTCTGGGCCTAATTCTACTTGGGATTACATCTGCAGTAACCCATTAAAGAGAATGGAGTTACTCTGAATTTACACCAGAAGAGCTCTGAACAAACTTTGGCCTTTAGTTCCCTGGTTGGGTGGTGTATGGGGTGCCTAGTGAATGAGGAAAAACTGCTCTTTCCCATACCCTGTTGGTTCTGCACAGTGACTGGGGCATGGCTAGTTATCACTCACTAGTTACCACTCAGCTCATAGGTTGGACGGTGTGCAGAGAATGAGGCAGAAGGACACTCTTGGATCACAGTGAAGCCAAAAACAACATCAGTATTTATAAATAATTATTTGTATATTACCTTTTAATACGTCAAATTTTAAAATATTATTTAAACATCATTTCATTTAACTAATTTAGTATGAACAGAAAAAATAAATTATTTTACAGACTCAGTGGACAGATAGCAATTATACATGTGCAGCCTTCCTCAGCACTTTTGCTTAAGTGAGTTATTAAAAATATATTTGTTGTATTTATGCTTCTCTCACCTTTGTGCCATCCAAGAGCATTCAGAAAGAGGAACAGATAGTTCTGTGGAAACAATAGTACGTGATTCTGTAATTAAACCTCTGTGTCCAAGCAGTAAGCATCCCTGCCTCATTTACTACATAGTAACTTCAAGATATAGTAAGTGGTGATTAGTAAAGAGTACATATCAAAGACAAATTAAAATCACTTGCCATTAAGATACAGACGGGCATCTTTCCTTCCTAGGGGCTATTACCATGGCAAATTAAGTGCCTGATCCTGCAGACATTTAGGCCCTGATCCTTCTCATGTTGAAGTCAAAGGCCATGCTTGCATTGACTTCAGTGATTCAGGATCAAGCCCTTAGCCCTAGAATTAGGAAAGGACTTAACCACACACTTAAATCCATCCTTATTCAAGGTAGCTTTTAACCACGTTCATAACTTTAAACATTTGCTTAGGTGCACAATCACAGGGAAAATTAAGGCATAAAGCCAGATGACAAACCTGCTGCAGACACATAAAGACAGCACAGACTAAAGAAAAATGTTCTAATCTGTAATACACATTAAGGCTCCAATTCTGCTTTCTGTTACACAGATGTGTATCTCTGAACTGAGTCCTATGTTTATATGAATGAAGCTATCTGTTGAATACATAAAGGTAGTCTTCAGCTGCATTAGGGACTATCAATCTTAGAACAGGGGAGAGTAAACAACACACAGTTCTATCTATAGAATTCTTCCTAGAGTAACTCTATGTCAATTATGTCTCAGCCCAGGCAATTAATGTCTCATGTACCCAGGATTATGCAGCCTCCAATATGGTTTAGTCTCAGATATTATAAACCCAGCCCATCTGTAAGTACTGTAAATGAACAGGTCCCTTCTAACCCTATGATTTTATGATTACACTGAAAAGATATACGTAAGTCCATGGAAGTTAGAATACCTCCAGGCATGCATGGTAGTGGTCTTTGGGATGCAGTTACTCATCTTCATGTAGGATAGGTGACCATCCCTGGGACTGTCTCTGGATTGCATAATCAGTATTCTGCATTTTAAGTGAGTTTTCAGAGTGAAATAAGTGCTATGACTAGAAAATGAATGAATCTTAGTCCAGATTTCCCACCATGCATGAGAGATTATTGCTCTGCATTTAAGTAATGAAAGAACATGTTTTCCACAAATCCCTTCCCTTAAGAGATGTGGAACAAAAGGGCTTCCAAAGGCAAACAGTCATATTACCTAATAGATCCCACGGAGTGGGAAATTCAAGATATAAAATATATGGGACCCAAATGTGCTTCCACTGAGAATCAGCACTCTCTCTGACTTTAACAGAACCAGAATGGTGGTTGTGACCACTACATTTACAATAGGAAACTTAGGGGAAATGAAAAGGGATGTACAGTTCCTGACTTTGGCCAAACCTATGTGTGAGGACACAAAGGAGAAGACTGGCCAAATGATAAAAATCTGTTAGTTTTTAGTATGACCATTATAGAAGGGAACAAAAATACTGTGTGAAATAACAGCTGCATCCATTGACCTGAATATTCCACACCAGAATATGTTGTGTGTGTTTATTGTTTTTATCTTGGGAAAAAGCCTGCACATATGTAATGGAAAATGAAGTATTCCCTAAAGAAAGAGGCTTAAATGATATAATCAAGAAAAAGAAATTCTAATGAACACAGAGGGCACCTTAAATGCGGTAAGAGAATAGCTCCTGCCTGTTCTTCAGATTTTATTTAATTATTTTAATAATTTTATTATTATTATTTAATTCAGTAAATTCCCTTAAAGCAAATGAGAGTGATACAAACGTTAGGACATGACAGAATTATCCTTCTAGGTAATTCAAACAAAAAGAGTTAATAAATTCTCTGGAGATCAGAATAGTCTTGTAACTAAAGCAGCTTTATACTCAGCCAAAAAAAAATATTGTGGGATCTTCATAGACTAGAAGCTGACTGAACCATTCAGCATAGAAGTATCATTGAACCTAAAAGAGAACTTGCAGAGAATTGTACAATATATCCTAGCAGTTTAATGATAACATCAGGGGAAGAATTTGTTATACAAAATACTTGAGACAGAAATTAGACATGACAATATACTTCCCTCAGTGACGAAGGAAACAAAATGGCATGAACTTTTTCCTAATGGTACATGGGGACTCAAACCATAATTAAAAGGAATTATATGAAAAGACTGTTAGTGACATGTTCAGGTTGCACAGTTAAAATCTCACAAAGTGAGAAAATGCCAAAATGAGAGTTCCAACAGCCATTTTAATTCAGCCAAGTTACACATCTGGTATTTTACAACATAAATTACTAAAGGCCTTAACATCCCAGTTCTGCACACAGAAGACCTATAAGCATGCATCTTCCTCTTTCTTTGGGGAAGGGGAAATGCTTACTTCATGCTACTATTCTATTAGAGTTGGACCTGAAAGATAATTCAGATGCATTGTGGGGCATGAGGTCTGGGGTTTTCACCAGGGCAAGAGGTGCTGATTGGATCTGGAATGGAATAATAAAAGACAGAACCCTCTGGGAGTTCTTTCTCATCCTAATGGCAGATACAACTTGCAGAGACAAGATCAGGAATAAAAGAGGCATTTCTGAAGTAAAAGTCAGGCAGTGGTACATGTTGGTAACTGCTAGTTCTTCAAGTCACTTCGAGTATGAGGTGGGCAGAAATTAAAAGCTGGTGTTGGGAGCCAACAAGGACCCATTCAGATGCAGCTAGATCTCTGGAACCTTGCTTCTTGACCAATTTTGGCTTAATGCAAAGCAACTATCACCATGAACATTCAGCTAAGTGTTGGGGGCATGGAGGAATTTATTCCCATTGAAGGCAGGGGTCAGCCTTTGCAGAATTTCACCTATATCTGAATTCATGATGTCATGGGTACATTGTGGGCTGGCATCGTAGGTTATTTTGGGTATTTATTGAGCAGCATGATTTGCAGGAGGATACCAGGTTATCAGAACCCTGGTAGCAGGTTTTAGTTAGGCTACTGGAGAATGGTCTTGATCAGGATTATTAAGAGGTCAGTAAGGAAAGACTCAGATGTGGCTTTGGAGTTTAGGGGTCGGCCCTGGAAAGCAAGTCAGGAACAGGACTAGGAGCAAGGCTGAATCAGGACAGGAGCAAGGCAAGAGGCAGCAGGCACAGAGAGGATTACACCTGTGCGTGTTAATGCCCTGAGCAGCCAGAGAGCTGCTGCTGCTGGGCTACAAGACAGCCAGCTGCCCTTCCTGAACAATCAGTTGGTGTAGTCAATCAGGTAGCCAGCTGCAGACCAGCTGTGCTTGTTGGGTTGCCAAGACCCTATCTCTGCTGTAAACCCTGATCCCTGATCGGGAGCTACTTGGCCTTTATGGATGGGCAAGGCCACAAGAAGAGTAAATCAGCTGGTAGCTAAATTCTGCGAGTAAGGAAGTTTGATTATTCTTCTCAGTCTTAGGATCAGGTATGTTTGTAGTTGATATTATGAAAGGAATTGATAAAAAGGTGGAATTCTGGCAAAGGTTGTGGGAGAGACAACCAAGTAAACTAAACATCCTTGGATGGATAAATAGAGGAATCTCAACTAGAGGTAGAGAGGTTATTTTACCTCTGTATTTGTCACTCATGCGACTGCTGCTGAATACTGTGTCCCGTTCTGGTGTCCATAATTCAAGAACGATGTTGATAAATTGGAGAGGGTTCAAAGAAGAGCCATGTCAATGACTAACGGATCGGAAAACATGCCTGATAGTGATAGACTCCATGAGTTCAATCAATTTAGCTTAACAAAGAGAAGTATAAAGGTTCACAGTCAGAGACAACTGGTGTCTGCTGATAGTGGTGGAGCACAATGTAAAAGGGTGGGCATGTGACTTCTCCATGTGTCACCTCTGGAAGGGACCCGGCACCTTCCCCAGCAACCCCCACTTTGTGCCTGGCTCAGGGTCGCCACACTTTCCCCACCAAAGTTACCTGCAGGAGGGAGCAGGGTGGTCTCTGTCCTTCTCCAGCTCTGCCTCCACCACCTCCCCCCAGCATCTTTCCGGCTTGTTCACCCCTATCCCCAGAAGTCAGGCCCAGAGGAGAGTAAAGGGGGCAGGTCGCCGCCACCTCCCCAGCTAGGTTCTCGATCCTGAGTTCAGTCAGCTGGTGTGAGAAGCGGCTCTGTCCCATCACCCGTCCAGGCCCAGCTCCCAGGGGGAGGGGCCAAGTGAGCTGGAAATATGCCGGGGGGAGGTGCAGCGGGAGAAGGACAGAGTCCTTCTCTCCCCAGCAGGTCAATTAACGCACACCTTGCAAGGGCAGCTCAGTGCTTGCAGCCATCTGAGAGGGGGACTTGACCCTGCATGCCTCCCCATGCGTCGCCTCTGGTAACAGTGTATAAGTGCTAATAAAGGGAACAAATATTTTATAATGGGACAATCTAACAGAAATAGGTATAACAAGATGCCTTGGCTGAAAGCTGAAGCTAAAAAAATTCAGCCTGGGAATAAGGCATAAGGGGTGGTCTATGCATACCTGGTTCTGCCTGGGTGATTAAACACTGGAACAATTTACCAAGGGTTGTGGTTATTCTCCATCACTGGCAATTTTAACATCAAGATTAGATTTTTTTTTCTAAACTATGTGCTGTAGTTCAAAAAGGAATTATTTCAGGGGAATTCCCTGCAGGATCTCAAATAGAAGATCCTAGTGGTCCCTTCTTGCTTTGTAAACAATAATATTTTATTAATCTGTGAAATTGCTGGCATCTCCTGATGGAAAATGGTCAGTGCAGGTAATTGATCATTAGCAGGTCAAGTTCTCTGATAAACCCTAGAATTGGAAGCAGAGTAGGAGAAAGCATCTCTAAAGAAAGTAGGGAATGAGGGTGGGGATCCTAATGCCTGCAGCAAGGCAAGAACATCTATTTCCCCTTTCCCCCTTAAGCCTTGTAACGAGAGAATGCAGTGCTCTCAATGAGAGCTAATGCGAATATGTTTATGTGAACCTGTGAATCATACCTCTAGCTCGTAGTGTAGACATAACTTCACACACTTTCAAAAATTTTACCTGAGCCAGGATTTTGGGGCCTGGGACTTGAGTTCAGGGTTTGGCGCTTGCATTCAGATTTGATGGCACCACAAATTTGTAAGGTTTTGGAACATCTGATCTGCAAAATAGATGTTTTTGGTTTTAGAACCCAGGTGTTAGAAAAGTGTTTGACCCTGGTTATTAGACTATATTCCACCAAAATCCAATGGGATTTGAAAGTCTACATCTTGCTTTTGTCCATCTCTTATTTCAACTCACTCAACAGCAAGCTTAATAGTTAACAAGATGAAAGTTTGAAAAGACATTTTATGAGGACCAACATATTATCAGTGAAGAATCTTATCACATTTTAAATGACTTACTTACATAATAAACTAGAATTAAATGCTTCTTTAAAAAAAAAAAGAGAAAAAAAAGATACAAATCCAAATACTTTGACATTAACCTGTCTGCTTTAGAGTTACAGCTTTAGGGGGGGAAAACATTTAAATTATTCCAGCAAATGTTAAGGTGAAAGTTGCATTCCAAACATTTCCCAAACAAATGATAGTATAATTCAGTTCAACAAAAAAGTGGTTAGTAATATAGAAGAAGCCCCCAAAACAGGTGTTACCAATTATTATGTCCATTTTATACACAGAAACAAATCAATTCAAATAGTCAACAAAAATAATTCACTCAGAAATCCAGATATGCAAGTATCTGTTTTTCTTGAAATCAAAGCAGAGATGACAGGGTAAATGCAATGATACAATTCAACTCCAATTTTGAAATCCACAGACATGAATTTCAGAATCAAACAAACCTATTACAGTAGACTGGGATGGAGACAGAAACAGATTTTGTGGATACAAAAAGCAGACTTTTTATCCAGCTACTCAACATTCACTTAAAGTGCTCTGAATATTGGAACAAGTAGGTTTAAAAGATCCAATGAATAATTAAGGTTTGGTAAAGCAAAATAGGAATGCCTGTTCCTCAGTCAATGCAACAGATGGCCAGCAGTATATTTCCAAACAACTCTTTCCAAAATGATGATGTGCCAGTGTGATGTGGACATCTAAGACCTGCACCTCTTTGTGCCAGTGATCTCAACTAGGAAGGGAAAAGTTTAATTTGCTTGCATTTTTTTCTCAAAATTCAGAACACACTGAATTCAAATATTTATGAATGTATGAAAAAGAATAATAAATTCATTAAAAAATATAATGTGATTGTGCATCATGGTCCTGGCAAAACGAGCAAGCAAGCAAATAAAAAACAAACACACACTATGTAATGGACTGTTCAGGTGATGTTTCTAACCTGGCTCAAACCAGGGATAAAAACGGGAAGTGATCTTGTGAAATGTCCAAACTTAAAAAAGGTATTTGCTCTGAATAAGCACCAAGACTTTTGGATACTTACCCAAAGCAAAACAGATATTGCAACGGTTTGAAATGTACAGATGAGGTGGAGTGGACCCCACCAACTTAATGTAAGTTCCACAGCAAAATTAATACTGATGGTCAGTATTACATTTTGCATGGCCCTCCTTTATGTTATGGGGTGCCCCCCCAACTTGAGTGGGAGTTACACAATTACAGTAGCTCTGGTCAGTGCGGGAGGCCCTAGCAATGCAATTGCATTGGAGCTGGAGTATTGGGACAATGGGGACTGATAAGAACCCAGATAGATTTTGGGCTTGACCACATGAACATTTAGTTTGCAACAAGCTGGGGTGTGAATCTACCCTGCACTATCCTGCCATGCTTTAACTGTTCGTGCACACCCTGATGACACAGTTTAATAGTTTGTTAAAGTGTTTTGAGCTAGTCCCTTTTTAAAAAAGTTCTTGGAATGTAATGGGACAACTTTTTGTTTCAGAAGGTAGAAGAATTAACCAGGGGGACAACCACATGAGACTTGATTTTGACTAACAGGGAGGAATTGGTTGTGAACCTTATAGCTGAAGGCAATTTGGGTGAACGTGATCAAGAAATCATAGATTTCATGATTCTAAGGAAAGGATGGGATGAGAGCAGCAATGGACAATGGACTTAAAAAACCCCAAATTTTAACAAACTCAGAGAACAGGTAGATAAAGTCCCATATGAAGAAAATCTAAGGGAAGGAGAGCTGGCAATTTCTCAAAGAAACAATATTAAAGACACAACAGCAAACTACCCTGATGTGAAGGAAAGGAAGGACGAATAGTAAGATGCAAATGTTGCTCCATCTGGAGCTATTTAATGATCTGAAAATCAAAAAAGAATCCTACAAAAAGTCGAACCATGGACAACCCCACCCTTCCGTACCAACACTAAGTCATAAGACTTATCCCCCAAATCTCTGTGACACCAATTAAGTAATAAGTTAGCTTATGTACTAATACTTCCAGTTTTTTTTGATTATTCCCTATACCCCTTGCAGCTGAGATTTTGAGCAGATTTCCCCTGTCTTCCCTTTTGTTGCTCCTACTGTAATTTTCCATGTCCTGCTCTAGTTTAAAGCCCTCCTCACTGGTTGGAGAGTTGGTGTGTGAAGATGTTCTTCCCCTTCTAGATCAGGTTGACTCCACCTTTTCCCAACAGACCTTCTTCCCGGAACAGGATTCCATGGCCGAGGAAGCCAGAGCCCTCCCGTCGACAAAATCTGCCTATGCATTCATTTCCAGGATGCACATGTCCCTGCCTGAGTCATTCACTGGATATCACCCAGGCGGGTAGCTGAGTGGAAAGAATCTTTCCGCTCTCTAGCCATTAGAGTCATTTTCAAAAGAGACTGCTGTAACTCAATGGTATCCATAGTTTCAATGAACCCCACAGAAAGTGTAGGGGAGGTGAAGATCAGAGGATATATATGTTGGCTGAGCTTGCAGCTTCTTCCATTTTCCCATCTCCAATTTGTCATCAGGCCCAGACATCCCCTGTACTCTACAGTTCAGGGAAACCCAGTACAACTAGACATCTTGCTACACATAGGTACACATCTTCTTCACAGCTCCCCCATTCCTTCCTTTCCTTAGGATCATGAAATCTATGATTTCTTCATCACTTTCACACAAATTGCCTTCTTTTTAGTGAAGACTGAAGCAAAATAGACATTTCACACTGCAGCAGTATATCTCTGAATAGCATGTTCAGGTTTAGTCAAATTTATATCTCATTGCGTTCTCTTCATGTTTGAAATACAAGGTTGGGTAGAGATGTTTTTCCTTCCACGTCTTGCATTTTTCTTTTTGAATAGGGTTGCCATGTCATACAAAATACCAGGTTGTGTTTCTTAAAGCTATTTTAATTGTAAGTTATGCTTTACTATTTTAATTGCTGCTAAGTGACATTACATTAAATTTCAGTCTTCTTCTATGCTAACCTGGATTTTTCTGATTTGCAGGCCTTCTAGGATGGTTAAGATTCTGCATGTAAACATTAGAATGGGTTTTTTTTGTACCCACATGTCCTGATCTGAACCAAAAGAAGATAAATTCAAGAAATCTGCTGCCTAAAAATGACACATTACAGAGGCATTCAGAGATAGTGATTTAGTTGCATTTTACATGTGTTGCACTGACTTTGCAAAGATGTTAATGAAACAATGTACAAAGGAATGGAAAAATCACATCTTATGTACCAAAATCCTGGTCCTCTTGATGTCTATAGCAAAACTCCCACTAACTTCTAGTGGACCAGGATTTGTCTCTCATGGCCAGATTTTCAAAAAAACTCCACACACAAAATTTACGTAAAGTATTGAGCTCTTGAAAAACTGGCCACTTATTTTGCTGTCTAAATGGAAGCCGACCTCTTTTGCAAATCACACCCTAAATATCTAAGACCCGATCAAGCAAAAACACTTAAGTATGTACATAATTTTAAGTACATGAATAGTCCTATTGAAGTGAATGAAACTATGTATGATTAAATGCTGGATTGAGGATTAGACTGATGGATCGGGAAGAACTTTTAAATTGTCCCAACACCATTTTCAGTTTCCCTTAGATTTATTTACCAATATGCAACTTATATCCTCAAACATACAAATCACTACTGAACTTGGCCCTATTACTCTAAATTTAAGGGAGTTTAAATTTACGCTCAATTGAATCCAAAAGAAAGGAATATTACAAGTAACTGCCAAGATATGGTATATTAAAATAGGCTTCCATTTTCTGTCACTTTGAGGTGTAAATCAAACTAACTGACTCTCTTAGGCCATGTCTACACTACAAAATTTTGTTGACCTAATTTACATCTGCATAGAGCCAATGCAGTTATTAAATTGCTTGTGTGAGTGCACAATTGGCTCCGTGTGTCAATGGAGCACTTATATCGATTGTATAGTCAGCATGAGGCATAGTGGGACAGCTCCTGAAAGGCAGTAATAGTCAATGTAAGCAACTCAGTGTCTACATTGATATTGCATTGACCTAATTGCATCAACTGTGACTCTACATCACTCAGGGAGGTGGTGTTACTAAATCCGCATAAAGAAGCACTTACATCTGCGGAAACCATATTTAAGTGAAGACACTTCCAAAGCTAGGCTGATGCAAGGCAGCCTACATTGATCTAACTCTTAAGTGTAGGCCAGGCCTTAGAGTTACAAGGTGGGTGAGGTAATATCTTTTATTGGAATAATTTCTGTTGTGAAAGAAACAAGCTTTCGAGATACTACCTAACCTATCTTGTCTCTCTAATATCCTGGGACCAATAAGGTTACAACAGCACCACAAATGACAATTAGACTGTTTTACTCATTGATAGGCAAGTCTAGCTGAGTGAAGTGAGACAAATTTACTTAGGATCTTCTGATAGAAAAAAAATCAGCCCTTCGATTCTGAAGGAACACTACCAAGTGTTCTAAGGCAGCATTGAAAAAATAAAAATGTGAAGGTAATAAAATAATGTAGAGAATAATGATTTTCATGTGTCTCAAAAAAAAGTTAGAGTTTATGCAGTTATTTATTCTAAATGTGAGCCACTTTCTAGAGAGAAGATGTCCATATGGAAAAAATAGGGAATTACTTATGCACAATTACTTGAGTATGGAAAAATAGTGAATCATTTATGGAAAAAATGACTTGAGTATGCATATGAATACCATATCTGTAATTTATTGAATGGGTCTAAAGATGGCTCAGTTATTAATGATCTGTTTTTCTGGCATGGTAAATTGTGTTTCCCAGATGTCGGCTGTCAGTTTTCCTTTGATTGCCAAACTGTAAATTTACATACAATTTTTATTGCAAGCACATTAAGGAGGTCTGCAATGCAACTAGCTTCCAGATTTATCAATAGATTTTATAATGCAGTTGGTGTAGTCCAAAACTCCATCCAGTAATAACTGCAGATGAATATCCATATTGAATCTCTTTTATGCCAAAGCGAATACAGGAAAACTATTGGTCAGCCAACTTTGAAAATGAAAGTCAGAATAACCTTCCAGTTAAAGAGAATTGAAATAAAATTATATTTTGGCTACAAAAGTCTATCAAAAATATATCTTTCAATTTCCAGAATATGCAATAACATTAAAGGAATTCTATTCAGCCGATCTGGTTTAAAGAGCAAAAGAATGATGCAGCCATGGAATAAAAACAAATACCATTTAAAAAAGTCTTTACAGGAGATCTGGAGTCTGAATAGCAATGTCTAAAGAAATTTGTTCAATAACATCAAGGTTTCTGGCATTATTTTACTGATAGTCATTACCTCTTGCTCTTCAACAGTTGCTGGCAAAGAGTTCTCTTCATCTGTTCAAAGCTCAATGGAAATTTAGGGCAAAATTGTCCTCTAAAATCTGCACAGTAATCTTGATTCCTGTAGCCCATTCTTCCTACAAGACAGATGGACAGTAGACAATCACTGTAGAAATCTGTTCTGTGGACCTCTGCTATACAGATTTCGGAAGAGACTGCTGAACTAAAATGTTATTCTGTTCTGAAATGGGGGAAGTGAGCAAATATATATTCTTGATATAGCTAACTGGCTGATTCCAAAAATATTTTCATTTTGTGGTTTAACACTGGGGGGGGGGGAGGGGAAGCAGTGGGGGTGGAATGGAGGGAAGTGGTCAGAAGACCAGCTAGGATAGCATAGTTTGTTTAACACCAATTTACAGATGATTTGTTTAAAAATACCCACCACTGGTTGGTTGATAGGAACCAACACTAGGATTCCTTTGATAAAAATATATAATTTTACTGATACTCGACATTTTGGAAATGCATACATTAGAGCAGTGTTTCTCAATTAAATTTGGCCACGGAACCCTTTTGAACTCTATAAATAATTGCGGAACCCCCCAAACTCTTAACCCAAACAACTAGGTCAGCATTTCTCAATTAAATTACACTTACACTCGATACCCTCCGCCGAAAAATCCGGGACATCTTCCCTTTTTCGGCAGCATGGAGAACAGCTGCTCTCGGAACCCTAACAGTGTTCCTGCGGAACCCCAGGGTTCCGCGGAACACCAATTGAGAAACACTGCATTAGAGCTTGCCTAATGGATTTCTATAGCAAGGATCCCATTGCAAAATGAATAGTCTTCTTGGCATCTGTTGATGAATAAGGAGAAGCACAACTCAAAGTTGTGTGAGAACTCCAGAAGGACAGTAGCTCCACTGGGGAGAGAGCTCTCTGCCAGCATCTGCTGATGAGCAAGGGGAAATGACTGAATGGACTAGACCTCATTTGCTTTTCATGTATGTGGCAGTTAGGCACATTTTAGTTAAAATACTGTTGTTGTGAGTTTTGGGGCAAGGAAATGTTATTATCCCTGTTGGGAAAAGAAAGGGCAAGAGAACTACACCAAATATGCTTGGGTGAGGGGTGATACAACCTGAGAATGCGGTCTAGCAGAGGAGGCTATTAGTGTCTGGACAAAACATGAGTAAGTAGAGAGTGGAAGGACTGGTTTCTACCTTTTGCTGAAAATGTCTCCATGGTGAAAAGCACTATGCTAGGGATTCTATATGCTACTGATTCCTTTCTGAACACTCAGCTCAAAAGTGTTTTCAAGACAGTTGACGGTGTTGAGGTAGTAGTTAGAACTGAACTGAAGTGGCAGACAGTGCCGAAGCAGCAGCAAAGTAGCTAGGGTTGAAGCATCAGAGAGCATCAGCCTGCCTGAGGGACTGTATTTTGGCCTTCCTATCCAGCAATCAAAATTGAAATCACTTCAGCTTGGCCACGTAGTAGAGCCCATGGAGTTGCCTGGGCAGCACTTCCCCAGGGGGCTAGATACTGACCTGCCAGAATTCATGGACTCCACCAACCCTGGACAATGGTGAGTTGGGGGAGCTTAGGAGGATGGAAATAGCTAGAAAACCAGAGCCACTGATAACTATAAGAGGAGGATGGAGGTTGGGACTATTGCTTATCGAATATTTATTTATTACTGAATTTTTTCAAGTTCATTCGGGTGTCCTCCCCCCTTTTCTACCCTTAATAATGTTCTCTTTGTTTTAAACACCTGGACTCTGTTTGCAAGGGGGGGAAAGTAATGTCTATCATAGACTCACAGATTTTAAGGTCTGAAGGTCCATTGTGATCATCTAGTTTGACCTCCTGCATATCACAGATCACACAACCTCACCAACCCACTCCTGTAATAGACTCATAACCTCTGGCTCAGTTACTGAAGTCCTCAAATCATGATTTAAAGGCTTCAAGTTACAGATAATCTACCACTGAGTCTAGTTCAAGCCAGCAAGTTACCCTTCTCCCATGCAGCAGAGGAAGACCAAAAAAAAAAAAAAAAAAATCCCAGGGTCTCTGCCAATTTGATCCAGGGAAAAATTCCTTCCCAACCCCAAATATCAGTTAGACCCCGAGCATGTCAGTGAGACCCACCAGCCAGACGCCGGGGAAATAATTCACTGTAGTAATTCAAAGCCCTCCTCATCCAGTGTCCCATCTCTGGCTGGTGGAGATATTTGCTACTAGCAGTTGCAGATAGGCCACATGCTATTGTCAGCAATCTCATCATACCATCTCCTCTATAAATTTATCAAGCGTAGTCTTGAAAGAAAGTTAGGTTTCCCCCCACTGCTCCCCTTGGAAGGTTGTTTTAGAATATCACTCCTCTTATGGTTAGAAACCTTAGTCTAATTTCAAGTCTAAACTTGATGGCCAATTTATATCCATTTGTTCTTGTGCCAGCATTAGCTCTTAATTTAAATAATTCCTTTCCCTCCCTGGTATTTATGTATCGGATGTATTCATAGAGAGCAAGCATATCTCCCCTCATCCTTTATTTGGTTAGGCTAAACAAACCAAGCTACTTGATTCTCCACTCATAAAATGGATTACCAAAGGAATGGAGAACCTATGTAGCCCTTCTCTGTACCAATTCCAGTTTGAATTTCTCTCTCTTAAACATGGTGTCATCGTGACTCAGTGGGTCACAACTGAGGATACAAAATTCAGGACAAACTGCTGAGAAATGGGGCAGACCCACCCTAGACTGGTGGTTATTCTTCCATAAGTTATACCAAACCAGTAACAAAAATAAACTTCTTTCACCACTGGTTAACAACCAGTCAGAAATTCAGTCTCCTTAGTTTCACCAGTCCAGCCTTTGTTTCACCACCCAGCCACTAGACTTTATTTAAAATCAATTTAATCAAACAAAGGGTTCATTCACCCCCAAAAGATCAGCCAGGCCAAAATATAACTCAGATATTACTCAATCACACTGCTGGCATCCTTTGGTATCTAATATCTAAGGGTTTATTTATAGGGAAAAAGAAAGAGTTAAAATGAAAGAATCATATACATACAATCATTGCAAAGTTCTTGAATCAGGTCCATAGCAGTGGCAGAATAAACTGCTAATTTGCAAATTCTGTGGAAATTACCAAAACAGCTTGGAGATCAACAGTCCTTGTTTAGAGTGTCTTAGTTGGAAATCCAGTCCAGAGAAATGAACAGGAAATGAAGATAAAATGGAGATGGTGAAGCTGCCTTAGATACTTCTCTCATGTGGGTTGATGTTTTTAGCCTTAGCTTGTGGGAATTTGCAGGCACAAGATGGAGTCCAGGGTCACATGAGCAAGTCACACACCCTTACATGCTTTGATGAGCCATAGGAACAGCCATTCTCCATATTCTGGCTAAAACATTCACAGGAAGGCTAACTGGGTGGGGTGAGGCATCCTAGGATTGCATTAGGCTTTCTCATGGTTTTATCACATTAATGACTTATAGTCAGTCTGTGATCCACCAATACACCCAGGTCTTTCTCCTTTTCTATTGCTTCCAACTCATACATTCCCAGTTTATAACAAAAATTGTTATTGTTAGTCCCTTGTACTTTGCATTGGTAAATTTAATCCCATTTCTATTTCTCCAGTTTTCAATGTCATCCAGATCTTTTTGATGATATTCAGGTCCTCCTCCATACTGGCTCTATCTCCCAACTTTGTGTCATCCACAAATTTTATTAGCACATTCCCACTTTTTGTGCAAAGGCCATTATTGTAAATGTTAAATAAGATTGGTCAAAAGACAGATCCCTGAGGAACTCCACTAGTAACCTCCCTCCAGCCCGACAGTTCACCTTTCAGCATGACCCATTGTAGTCTCCCTTTTAATTAGTTCCTCACTCACCTTTCAATTCTCATATTAATCCCCATCTTTCCCAATTTAACTAATAATTTCCCATGTGGAACTGTATCAAATGCCTTACTGAAATTCAGGTAGATTAGATCTACTGAATTTCTTTATCTAAAATGTCAGTTATCTTTTCAAACAAAGATTAGGTTGGTCTGACATGATCTACCTTTTTCAAAACCATGTTGCATTTTATCCCAGTTCTGTTTACCTCTATGTCCTTAACTACTTTCTCTTTCAATTTTTTTTTCAAGACTTGGCATACAATTGAGATCAAACTAATGGGCCTATAATTTCTGAGTTAATTTTTTTTCTTTCTTATAAATAGATACTATATTAGCAATTCTTCGGTCATAGGTTACAAACCCAGTTTATGGATTCATTAAAAATCCTTGCTATTGGCTTGCAATTTCATGTTCCAGTTCCTTTAATATTCTGGGATGGAGATTATCCAGACCCTCCAGTTTAGTGCCATTAAGATTTTTGAGTTTTGCCTTTCACCTAATATGTGGTAATTTCTACTTCCATATCCTTATTTCCATTAGTCACCCTACCACCACCTCTAAACTCCTCATGACCCTTACTAAAAATGAAGCAAAGTATTAATTTAGGTGTTAGGCCATGCCTAGATTATCTTTAATCTCCACCTCATCCTCAGTGTTTAGTGGTCCCATTTTTTCTTTCCTCATTTTCTTTTTATTTATATGTCTAAAGAACCTTTTACTATTGGTTTTAATTTTCTTTGCAAGGTTCAACTCAGAGTGTTTTTTGGCAGTTCTCACTTTTTCCCTATGTTTTCTGACCTCCAAGAGATAGCTTTCCTTGCTGATCCAACCTATCTTCCATTCATTGTAGACTTTCTGCTTTTGCTTAATAACCTGTTTGAGATACTTATACATGCAGTTTGGTCTGCAACCCTTCTTTATGATTTTTTTCCCATTGCTTGGTATGCAGGCTTCAGATAGTTCTTTGCAACTTTGACTAAAAGTAATTCCAAGCCTCCTCCACATTCAGATCTTTGAGTTCTTCAGTCCAGTCCACTTCCCTAACAAATTCCCCTAATTTTTTAAAGTTTGCACTTTTGAAATCAAGGACCCTAGTTGCAGACCTATTTTTGTTTATCCTTCCATTAGCTCATGATCACTTGAACCAAGGTTGTCCTCTACAACCCAGTTCTTCTATAAAGTGCTCGTTACTTACCAATACTAAATCTAAAGTGGCATCACCAATTGTTGGTTCAGTGACTATTTTGTGAAGAAATCTGTCAGCTGTCATATCCAGGAAAATCTGGGCTCTATCATTATTAGGAGCACTTGTCCTCCAATCTCTATCCGGGAAATTAAAGTGTCTCATAATCACACAATTATGAATAGTATTTATTTTAGTTAAGAATGTTAAAAGAGGTCTCTTTCCATATCCAAATTGGATCCTGGAACTCTGTAGCATACCCCAAGCACTATCCCTGGGGACTCCCTGTTAGTTTTCTTCTCCAAAGAGATTTTGACCCAGACAGAGTCTATTTTATCCATTCTATCACTTCTAATTTTTTTACATACTTCCTGCCCATTAATATACAATGTTGCTGCACCAGCTTTACCTTTATTTCTGTCTTTTCTGCACAGCACATACCTTTCAATACCTGTATTCCAGTCATGATTACTATTCCACCATGTTTCTGTTATCCCTGTAATACCTGGTTTCACTTCTTGCACCAGTAATTCTCGTTCCTCCATTTTCTTACATAGGTTCATTGCATTGGTGACAGACATCTTAGTTGTTTCTGCTTGGCTTTGCCAAGATTCTCACCTAATTAGGTATCTGTCATTCTACATCTAGTATTGCCTACCATCTGTCAGTGTAATTGGTATTGGCACTAGCTTTCTTCTTAATGTCCATTGTACTACCCTCTGTTGTTCCTTTCTCCATTGCTGTATCCTCTGTTACTTGATTTACTCATCCTGCTATATTTTAGAATCAGGTGTGGAGATTACATGAGCATCTCCAACCATCTCACTTAGATTCCTAATTTAAAACCTTTTTAATTAGTTGTACCAACCTCCATCCTATTAGTCTACTTCCCTCCCTACTCAGGGGGAGACTACGAGATCAGTCCTCTGTCCAAGAATGCCTACTAGTGATCGATCATCCCACAGTCCTTCTTATAGCATTCCTGCCTGAGCCATCTGTTTATCTGTTGATCATCATAATCTTGTCACATTTTTGTTGTCCTCCTCTAGGGACAAGTAGAATCCCATTGAAGATCACCTGAGCCTATATTTCTTTAAGCATCTTCCCCAGCCTGGCATAGTCTCCAATGATGCATTCCAGCAACAATCTAGCACCTAGAAGTATCATTTGCCCCACGTGAAGGACAATCAGTGGATTCTTTCCTATTCTCATTAGGATCCACTTCAGCCTCAAGCCTGCATCCCATATCTTAGCTCCCAGAAGGTAACATACCCTTCTGTTCTCTCGATCAGCTCTGATGACAGGCCAGTCAGTTCTTCTCAGCTGGGAGTCCCCAGTCACATAGACCTGCATCTTCTTGGTATTGTCAAAATTCTCCATCATTCTCTTTCTATTCTTTCTTGTCTTTTTTCCCCGCTACTTTCAATCTTCTGCGAGTCATCCTCTACCTTCCTGGGGCTCTGAACTCTGGTTATATCCATTGATTCTTCTCCTTTTCTTGTAGGGATAAATGCTCTTCTCTTTTTCCTTGCCCTCCTTCTGTTACTGCCTGCCATTCCCCTTAATTTTCCAACACGGCAAACCTGTTCCTCAGTTCTATTTCTCCTTCACTGGCCAGTCCTTTTCCTCTTATTCACATGCTTCCACTCTCCTCATCCAGCAGTCTCCCCTCATACATATCCAGTCCAATTTGCATCTGCAAGTCTTGAGTTTTCCTTTTAGCCTCTTCTCTCCTTTCATCCATACTCTGTTCAAATCCCCTTTGAAACTCAACCATAGTTTCTACCTGAATCTACAAACCTCGGATGTTCTCTTCCATCAGATCTCTCAAGAGGAGCTTCATACAAACAAAGCACCTTTCAGGGTTTCCTTGCAGGATAAAGTACATCCTGCAGCTTTCATATCCTGCTATCTTCATTGTCTTTTTTATTCCTTGGGTCACTACCACAGCTGACTGTGTAGCAGTCATAGCCTCCTAAGCTCCTATCAAGAAACACACACACCCAAACTCCCCTTACAGACTCCACTGTTTTCAGCAGTTTGGTGACTCCTGGGCTGCTTCTTTTGTGCCAGTGGCTGGATGCTTGACTGCCTTTATAGGTCCCCTGCTCAGGGAAGCCCTATCACCTAATATGAGTTTCACTGTGATCAAAGACTCAGCTTCTTACTACACACTGCCGCCTACCAGCCCCTGCAAATTGAAAAAAAAAAAGAACAGGAAATAAACCAGCAAGGAAACAAACACTCTCATGAACTCAATCGCTGCTTCTAAGGAACAGGGCTTTGCCTTCCTTCTCCTCCAGCAGATTGCCACTCAAACTTTGCTGTTTTCAGTTCTGTTTACTGGATCCTGTGCCACTCACTGGCTACTGACTGCCTTTATAGGACCCCGAATCAGGGAAGCCCCACCTCCTCTTCAGGGCTCTGCTATGATCAATGGCTCTGTGTCTCTAACAGCATGCTGCCCCCTACCAACCTTTGCAACAGAAAACAAACACAAAACAAGGGCCTGTATATAGTTTGTCAGGTTCTGGGTGGGAGCTTGAGCCATTGTTAATTATGTTTTCAAAAGGAACTGCTAGAAAATCAAACCCGGCCCTTTTTGCTGCCAACAGCACCTAGCAGAAGGATTACAGATACAAGAGGGTACAGATGTAATTGATATCTTTCAGTTTTAAGTAGTCCAAGGTAACATTTTCTCTTAAATACCACGGTGATCTTGATTGGAATATGAATATGTTTTCACCCATTTATTCAGAAAGCTATTGATAATAAGGGCAATTGCTACCAATGTCAGCTTTTTTATTTTATTTTAAAAAAATTGTTATTTGAAAGGACAGAGAGGTACAGTATTTGACAGCTCAGGGGATTTAATAATGAGATTTACTGCCTTTCATCTCAAAGTCACCACTCAGATCCAATTTAGGATTGAAATCCTGCCATTAACTGATGTGTGGCAAGGATGATGAAAAGAAATAGTGGCAGCAAAAAGGCCGGCAATAGACCCTTCCTGCAAGAAAAGGATGGCTCAGGACAGGAGAGGAGCTTTGAAAGAGTTGAAAGAGTGTGACAGAATACACCCCTGTGTTCTCACCCTATACACTATTGTAATAATTCTTGTACAAAGCATGTCTTATTGGGTATCATTTAAAAACTCATAGTTTGCTGGTCAGTATTGTCCTGGTAAAATATATGGCACATTGTATGTGAAGTTATCAGATCCCCCTGCATGTATTATTAACACATGTTCCAAACCCCACAGTCATGCCCAAACAGAATATGGCCATTTGAAGTTTAGGTCTCTCCTAAGCAAAGGAATGTGTGCTTGCCTTAACTTACATTTAAGCAATCATCAAGCAGACGGAAAGACAAAGGAAGTTCAAACAGGTGAAAAAACCAGCAATGAATATCCTTCCACATGAACACTTTGGCTCCTGGTTCTCAACTGGAAATGTTTTTCAAGAGGAGGAGTGAAACTATAAAAAGGAGTGACAAACACCCCAAGGCCCCCTGCGCTTTCTCTCTCCCTGCTCACCACATTCACTGCACCTGAAGGGACAAAGGAAGCAGCTGTTGGAGTGTGAGGAAGGGTCCTAATCTAAAGAGTTTGGTCAGTAAGATTGCTGAAAGCACATGGAGAGAATACTTCGTTTTGAATCTAACATAGTTTGTTAAATTAGGCACTGGTAAGCATTTTATCTGTATTCTTCTTGTAACCATTTCTGAATGTTATGCCTCGTTACTTGTACTCACTTGAAATCTATCTCTTTGTAGTGAATACACTTGTTTCATTGTTTTGTCTAATCCAATGTGTTCAAGCTGAAACATCTGGGTAACTCCATTTGAGGTAACAAGTTGTGTGCATATTATTTACATAACATGAATAACAGTCTCAAGATATTTGTACTATCCAGGAGAGGGCTGGGCAATACAAGATATACATTTCTGGGGGGTGGGGGAAATCTGGGACTGGGAGTATATTGAGGTCATCCTGTGTAGGCTGGTAAGAGCCAAGATGTGTCTGGCTGGGTGCAGCACATACTGATGTAGCTGGGGGTGACTTATATGCAGTGCTTAATTTGTGCCAGAGCTTGCCAGGGTTGAGCCCTGGCACCTCTAGGCTTGGCATTTTGTAGCACTGGCACTACTGGGCTTGCCGCATCAGTTATGACAGTAAAAAAAAAATTGCTTGAGCCCCAGCACCTCTTTCACTACAAATTAAGCACTGCTTACATGCTGGAGGCTATTTGTGAGCAGTCTAAGATAGAGGCTACAGCCGCAAGCATTGTAAAGGTAACAGAGCTGGGACGACACAGCTACTCTTTGGTCTGGCTTGTTCCCTGGTATGTCACAGAAAGTAAAAAGATGAGTTATCAGGGGAGAAGGGGCTAGTCACACTCCCTTGCTGTCAGACCATAGTTCTTGGCATGTGCCTGACATTATTTTTGTGGCAGTGACTGTAGTTGATTTTCCTCTGGTGCATTCACAGTAAAACAGACCCAGTTACCAGAATGCACTGCAGGCTGGTGAGCAAGGGCAGTACCTCCATGTAACTTTCCACTTTCCTCCTCTTCATTAATTTCATGAGTTCATGTATTAAAATATCTTTTATTTTTTCTGTCTCTTGCCTCCAAACTATACAGCCATTAGTCCTACTTCTTTTTCCAGTACCAGTTATTCACAATTAAAGCTGGCAGAGAAAATTTGAATTACATTTTTTGATGGAAAAAATAGAAATTTTTCATGAAAAATGTCCTTGTTTTTTCACAAGGTGAATCCCACACGGAAAAACCATTTTCATTCAAATGTGGACTTTAAAAAAAAAAAACAAAAAAAAAACCTTCCAGTGTTTGTGAACTTGTGACCCAGGTTTTTTTTTTTCCTCTCTCTCTCTCTCTCTCTCTCACACACACACACAAACACAAAAGTGTAAGCCCATTTTGAATCAAATGCAGAAGGGTTTTCATATTTTGGATGGAAGGTTAAATAGAGGGGCAATCAATCTTTTATGAATTTATGAAGATTTGGTTTTGACCAAGTTCCCCTGATGTCCCTGGACCTTGGATATCATTACATTCCCTATGCCCTAACTAATATCCCCTTCTTGCAGCACAGAGGATAAAACCAGGCAGCAGCTATTCTCTAGCAAGTCTGTAAACTTTGTGCTGAAGAGAGGCATGGTTTAAAAAAAAAGAAAGAAAGAAAGAAAGAAACTTATATAATTACTACATTTGAAATGCTAACAATTTTGAGAATCCTTTTCTCTAATGAATTATTTTATTGTTTCTTGATGTTATTCTGGTGTGATACCTACTTTGTTCCTCTCTCCTTTCTCATTTGCAGTGTCAGACTAAATCTACTGCAATGTGAGTGTTAACCTGCTCACTCTGACATTGTAATCAATTAATCCCCCTTAGCCTTCATGCCCATCTTCTCATTGGTTAACTTGTAAACATTCTCTAGGAAAAAAAGGCATTGTCAGCAAGGTCTGCAAGCTTGTCCAGCAGTTCATTCATTAGTTTAGAAACATAATCTGTTAACATCAGTGTCCAGTCACCAGGGTTGCCAATAAAGACTTGCTGTGTAGAAATACACAGTAGATATATAATAATAGTCAGCTCTTTTGAAAGCTGTCAAAGAACTCATGCATTGTATCTTTAATAAAAGCAATGGTTGCAACACTAAAGTGTACCTGATTATGGTTACTTGCAGATTAAATTGTACTGATATTATGATCAGAGTATTATGTGACCAAAATGTCTCAAAATTCTATATTTCTTTGCCTTCTTTCATTTACATATGATATTTAGGGTTATATTTTCAAAAAGTGGAGAAGTAGTGTATGGAAACAACACTTGTTGGGTCTGACAAGAAACTGTCAGACTGGTTCTGGTAAGAAACTGAAACTTTATTTCCTGGTCCCAGTCACATAATCTGTGTCAGGATGCCAAAGGACAGAGATAGATATCCAGCAACTGCAGTGGTTGCTGTTACAACTCCTGTGTTTTCACGAATGTGAAGAATTAGGGCCTTATAAATGGTATAAATGTCCTGTGCCTATAGGTTTCTCTCTCTGAATGTCAGGCTGAGAGAGCAACTACAGATAGCCTAAATGCTGCAGAGGATCATATATTCTTTGCTGCTTATATTAAAAAGAAGTGTATTGCAAAATACTGTTTGCTTTTTGTTGTTTACAACTATTGTGTGCAATCAATAGTCCATCTTAACGTTCTACCTTAAAAATAATGGAATAGGATCTTTTTAAGTCTGTGGTCTATTTATGAGAGTTTTGTCGCCAAGCTGCAGCTGGTGTGTTCTTTCATGTTTATTTCATATTCATAGCTGTTAAAGCTAGGAGGGATCATCTTAACTGACCTCCTACATAACACAGGCCAAAAAACCTAACCCAATAATTTCTGTATCAAGTCCTTAACTTCTGTTTGAGCTAGAGTACAGCTTCCACAAAGACATCCAGTCTTCATGGAGATTCCACCACATCCTTCCGTAAATTGTTCCAAGGGTCAATTATCTTAGCTGTTAAAAATGTGTACCTTATTTCTAGTCTGAATTTATCTAACTTCAACTTCCAACTACTGGAACTTGTCATGTCTTTTTCATCTTGATTAAAGAGCTGTCTAGGATCAGAAATATTTTTCTCATCTATAATTGACAGTCTATAATTTCCAAACAATAAATCCTATTCTTCTAATGTATGAATATTATGTCATGAAGGTTGTTAGTCATTTGTGTAAATGTATGTTTTGCAATAATTGGTTCATTTCTTTAAATAGGCATTGCAATTATTTTTTTTCTACCACTTTGAAAGCTTTTTGGGAGATATTTATTTTGCAAACAATGGGTAATAGTCACAGAACTGGTAAGAATTTCAAACCAGCAGAAATATTTTTAATTACCTCCACTTATTATACCATACATTAAATTTTCCATATTTTGTTCTCTTCTGATCTCTGTAAATCCACATTCTTATTCATTTTGTAGCCTTTGTCAATCCTGTTCCCTCTTCTAGTTTCCTGATCTCATGGGGAGATCACAGCCACCTTCCCCTTCCTCAGCTCCCTGTTCATCCCTGTGATCGTCTGCTGTTTCTATCCTTTCATCTATACATGCTTTGATGATGAGCATTCATGCACAGATTCTTCTCTGTTTCCCCAAGTCAAATGTCTTCTGTCTCCATTTAAAATTACCTGTAATAAACTGATCTGTTTAAATTACCACACATTTCACAAAAATCAGTAGCTGGTGCTAATCAACTCTTAATAGTTTCCAACCATTTTCCTAGGAAGACTTGTGCTTCTTGTATATCAGTCACTTTACCTTAGACTTAGGCTTGGTCTACACTTACCTCCACGATTCGGCAGCAGTTGATGAGAGTTACACAAAGTATGCAAAGAACTTGCGTAACTCCCGTCGACTGCTTTGCTTCTCTTCTGCGAGCTGTCTTCACTGCACTGCGCCGACGGGAACCGCATTCCCATCGATGCAGTGCTACGCTACTTGTGGGGGTGGATTAATAAAGTTGTCTTTTGGATCATCAAAGCGGGTCTTCACTGACCAGTCAATCCAGATAAGTCGATCTGACTGCGGCGACTTTGTCGCCGTTAGGGTAGACATAGCCTTAATTTAGTTTGTCTAATTATATTGTTAATAAAACAGTGGCTAAAAATAACTGATAACTCTGGAGAGGAGGCACTGTACAGAGCAAAGCAGGAAACTCTGAGTCAAAATATTAAAGGCGACTTGGGTTTACTTTTTGGTGAAATTGTCTTTATGACAGCCCTCCTTCAATGATATATAACATACTGTCATTTTGTGATGTTCAATAATAGTTCATATAGGCCAATATGTATTAAATCATGTTTAACCTGATGTGACAGCTCCCTTCATTTTAAAGTTTTCAGGCTACTCCATCAGTTAAAATATCAAGTTCAAGGAGACTTGAATAATATCTTCAAAGCACATAGTTGTGTGGGTTTTAGGGAATGCCTTTAAATATTCCCTTTTCTCTTCTGTGGCTTAGCTGTTGAAAGTGCTATATATAAATTCTAGAAACAATCCACTGTGTACTTTACCTGGGACAATGACAAGTATTTAGATTTTGTCAGCTGTCACCTTAGCCAAGATGGTTAAAATTAAATTTATATTGTCCAAAAATAATTCTGGATTTCTTCCTGTGTAATACACAGCACTGTGGGTTTTGTGAACAGAAATAGATAGGTGAAAGTGTAGAAAACAAATCAGTTGCCTGGCACTAGAATATAAGAACATAAGAATGGCCATACTTGGTCAGACCAGTCCATCCAGACCAGTGTCCTGTGTTCATATAGTGGCTGGTGCCAGATGCTTCAGAGGAAGCAGAACAGAACAGAGCAACTATAGTATGATCCATCCCTTATTGTCCAGTCCCAGCTTCTGGCAGTCAGAAGCTTAGGGACACACAGAGTAAGGGGTTCCATCCCTGACCATCTTGGCTAATAGCCAATGATGGCCCTATCCTCCATGAATTATCTAATTCTTTTTTGAATCCAGATATACTTCACAACATTCCCTGGCAACAAGTTCTATAGGTTGACTATGCATTGTGTGAAGAAATACTTCCATAAATTTGTTTTAAATCTGCAACATATTAATTTCATTGGGTGACGCCTGGTTCCTGTGTTATGTGAGGGGGTAAATGACACTTTCTTACTCACTTTCTCCACACCATTCAAGACTTTATAGACCTCTTTCATACCCCCACATAATCATCTCTTTTCCACACCCCTAATAATTTTTTTTTTGCCCTTGTCTGTAGTTTTTATAATTCTAATACATCTTTTTTGTTTTTTTTTAAATGGGGTAACCAGAACTGCATGCAGTATTAAAGGTCTGGGGTAACATGGATTTATAGAGTGGCGTTATATTTTCTGTCTTATTATCTATCCCTTCCCTAATGGTTTCTAATATTCCTTTAGGGTTTTGTTTTTTTTTGACTGCTACGGCGCACTGAGCAGATGTTTTTAGAGAACTATCCACAATGACTCCAAGATCTTTCCTGAGTTGTAATAGCTAACCCCATCAATTTGTATGTTTAGTTGGGATTATGTTTTTCAGTGTGCATTACTTTGCAGCATTGAATTTCATCTGCCATTTTCTTGCCCAGTCACCCAGGTTTGTGAGATCCCTTTGTAACTCTTTGCAGTCAGCTTTAGACTTAACTAGCTTCAGCAATTTTGCATCATCTGCAGATTTTGCCATCTCACTGTTTACCTCTCATCTATACACAGTTCAAATTACTTTGTGTTACGGAATGCATCTTAGACTAAATACAGAGTGAAATTTGATTTGCATTATTTTCTGTTGGGGCACTGGGCTGCTATGTGGCCCAGTTCCCCGCAACCATAACACCGGTATGACCGGTTAGTGGCCCTCCTCTGTCCTGGGCTATTTGGTCGGCCACGCCCATCCTTGCCCCCTGTGTTCCCCAGTCCCCTTCGATCCTCTGGCCGGTCCTCAATGACTCGGCGTTCGGGTCCCGTCCTCTTGGATCTCCCAATCGTCCCAGAACTGGTGTTGGGGCTCGGTTTCTGGGCCCGCCATGTCTTCTCCCGGGGAGTTAGGGACAATTCACGGGCCGCCAACTGTCTCTCCAGCAGGGCGACCAGTTCGTCATGGGTAGAGGGGTCATTCTGACCCACCCAGGCTCGGAGGGCTGATGGTAACCCCCTCATGTACCGGTCTACCATTAGGAGTTCCACCACCTTCTCTGTGCTGAGGGCCTCAGGGCGTAGCCACTTCCGAGTCAGGTGGATTAAATCGAACAGCTGGGACCGGGATGCTTTGTCCTCCTGGTACCGTCATTCATGGAACCTCTTGGCTCGCATCGCCACCGTCACCCCAGATCGGGCCAGGATCTCAGCCTTCAGCTGGGAGTAGTCCACAGCAGCTTCCACTGCCATGTCATATTAGGCCTTCTGGGCCTCCCCCCCTAGGAAAGGGGCAAGGAGACTGGCCCACTGGTCTCGGGGCCAGGCCTCCCGCAGGGCTGTCCTTTCAAAGGCCAGAAGATACGCCTCCACATCATCCTCCTGCGTCATTTTCTGAAGATAGTTGCTGGCCTGTATAGCCCGCACCCCATCTGGGCTGCCCCCTCGCTCCACCAGGACTTTCAACTGGCCTACCACCTCTTGGAGTAGGGCCCGGTCCTGGGCAGCCTGGCTCATCAGAAGGTGGTTGGTCTCCTGCTGCAGTTGTACAGCCTCCCGCTGGGCCACCGCCTGGACCCGGGTAGCTTCCTGCTGGGCGGCTGTGGCTTGCACCAGGGCTTTCACCACATCCTCCATCTTAGTAGCGGGGTGGGTTGGAGCCTCCCTGGTTTAAACCCACTGCGCGAAGGATCCCATTGCTGACACCACGTGTGGTTGATGGCCGGCTTCCCCCTAGTGGGTCTCGCGCTCTCCGGCTTGTAGTGCGCCGGGAAGCTGCCCGTCACCCCGTCTTCCCAGGGGATGGGGTAAGGACCCGGGCCCACCCGCTCCTCCGGGTCCCAGCCCAGGGCCCCTATGAGGAGCAGCTATGTGCTGCTGGTACTGTTTTCCAGACTGCACGCTCTTCCCCTGGGCTACTTTTCCCCCTCCTTCAGTCCTTCTGGCTTCTTGAGCCAGTACCTTCCTCCTGGCCACTCCACAACAAAACTCTGCTCTCCCTCTAGTCCTCTATACAGCACAGTACAGCACAGCACAGCACAGCACAGCACAGCACAGCACTCCTACTTCCTCCAGCTCATGCACTGACTGTTTGGAGCAGAGGGCTTTTATGGAGCACCTGGCTAGTCCTTAAACAGCCTCAGCTGCTCCTAATTGCCCCCAATGGCTCAGTTAGGCTGTAGGAAACAAGGCCCTGAGCATTCTGGGACTCACATATCTCCCATCCACCACTCTCCTGCTGCCCTCCACCTTCGCTATCTCACAATCTGTATAGAGCTGGCAATCCTTCAAGCATTTCCCTTGAGCACAGACCAAACTTGTGGGGTCGATGAGGCGAGAGATCTACAACTGTATCATCCATTTAAATATCTTATACTCTCCCTCTGTTTAGACATTCTCTCTCTTAGGGTATGTCTACACCTGCAATTACACACCCGCGGCTGGCCCATGCCAGCTGACTCAGGTTCATGGGACTTGGGCTAAGGGGCTGTTTCACTGCAGCATAAACATTCAGGCTCACGCTGCAGTCTGAGCCCTGGGACCTTCCCACCTCTCAGGGTCTTACCATCCAGGCTCCGGCCCAAGCCCAAACATTTACACCACACTGAAGAGCCTTGCAGCCCAAGCCCAAGTCAGCTGGCAGGAACCAGCTGCAGGTTTTTAATTGCTGTGTAGATATACCCTTAGAGGCTTCCATCATGTCTTTGAATGATATTACATTTCAAATTAATATCATTTAAGTGGTGACAATCAGCCACCACCACCACCAACTTAATCCTTTGTTCTTAAAAGTGACTGGGACAACTCAAGAGCAGTTTTGGACACACCAGGAACATCTCAGCCGTCACAGCAACAGCTCATGGTCACGTGCATGAAAAGCTTACCTGAGATGTGCAGAACAGGAGGTCTGCTTCCAGCCCAGATGCAGAACTTGGGAAGTCTCCTTAAGGAAGAAAACCCTCAATATTTCCCCCTAGACGAAAGTAGCTCCTCATCATCTCAAAATATGGACTGAGCCTTAGAGTCGTGGTCTATAATCCTGAACTTGTATGTGCGACACATGGAATATAACAAAACAGGATGTAGTTGTACACAATGAGAATGATACATTGTCACAAGGATGTCCTGTATTTTCAAATATTTTTATGGTGAAAAGATATTATAACAATATCTAGCAATATTTAACATTCAGGCTCAACATTAATAATGGGCCAGATACTCAGAGTAAAGTAGAGTAAATTGGCATAACTATATTAGAGGACCTATGCCACATGACCTCTGCCCAGGGTCTCCATTGTTTAGAATTTATTCAGGCTTCCTAAAAGGACAATTTAATTTCTAAGTGGTTTGCAGAATAATATTTTGATTTATAAAGTCTAGTCTCTTAGGCCCAAATTTTTAAAGCTTCTTAAGTGTTGTTGTGTTCAGCATTGCAACGCCTATCTGATTTGGGAGCCTAAAATTAATTTTAAAAAGGATTTAGGCACTTAGGAGCCAAAAATCTCATTGACCATCAATAGGATTTAAATTCCTAAATTCCTAAACCCCTTTTTGAAAATGAGAATTTCAGCCTAAACCAGTGTTTCTTAACCTGGGGTTTTAGAGGGGTCGCAAGTGCAGAGCTGGTATTGGGGGTGGCAAGAAAGGCAATTGCCTGGAGCCACAGGGGCACCATGAAACTAAGTTACATGCCTCAGCCCCGTGGGGGTGGGACTCAGGCTTCAGGGGTACAGTAGTTTGGAAAGGTTAAGAACCACTGGCCTAAACAGATCAACAATTGCAATATTGAGCACCATAATGCCTAAATACCTTTCTAAACTTGGGCCTTAATCCTTAAAATAGTTGATCAATAATGATCTAAAGAAATTAGCTTTGTTTAAAAAAGGTGAATGAGAGAGCTAGCAGGAAAACAAAAATTCTATTTTGCAAAAAATTTTGAGAGTTTGAATATTTTTTTTTCATTTTATATTGGAATGAAACAGACCTTTCAAATATTTTCCATGAAAAAAGGCAGAAGAGAAACCTGTCCCACAATAGCCAATAGCACAGCATTTAGGGCACTCACCTAGGATGAGGAAATCCAGCTTCAATTCTTTGCTCCAAATAAGGCAAAATAATTATTTCAACCTGGGTCTCCCACATCTCAGGAGAATGTTCTAAATGACTACTTGAGCTTGGTCTCTTTTTCTCTCTCATTTTGACTGGGAATTCTGTCCTGGGCCTGTGAAACCTTCCTGTCTGTCCAGCTCTAGTGACAGGGAAGTGCCAGTCATGTGAATCTGTTAGGACTGAAACTCAAATGGTTGGGTTTAGGTCAGATAAATGACCAAAAATCTGGATGCTCATCTGAACATCCCAATCCCTCAGACACTACAAGATTAATGCCAACATTTCTTAAGACAAGGTTCTTCTTGGAATTGCTGAACACTCTTTCTGGATAGGATGAAAATGCCACAACAACATACTTTTCTATTGTATTTTAACTCTTCTGCATCAAGACATACAAATTCAAAACCAAATTTTTGTCATGAATACAAGAGATAAAAAAATGATAATATATAAAATTATTCTCAGTTTCTATATACAAACTTTTTCAGCTGTGAACAAATATTTGGATCAGTCGGAGTCAAAGCATTTTGTTACTTCTTATTTTATATTAACTGGTTCACTCATCTGTGCTGTAATTGGGTGATTCTTCCACACGCTTTGTTTTTATTTTAAACCAGATCCATTTCAATATATTACACCATTTTAGATATGCTCAGTTAAAATTCATCTCTGATTTTAGAGAGTTTTTTTTAATAGCAAGCACTGGCAAAAAACAGAATAAGCCACTTAAAATTAAAATTGAAAGCAAGAATTAAATTGGACTATGTAGTGGGTTAGCAGTTGTCCCTCCCCCCTCTGGGTCAGTGGGAGGCCAATCTGTCTCACTACATCACTATGCGCTCAGCCAAAGGACAAGCGAATTAGCCACTCAGGGCACAGTCTACAGGGTTTGGGCCCTCAGGAAGGGCAGAACAGTAAATAGTCTAGGGGGCTTTTGCCCTCAGGTGGGGTGGAGCACCAAACAGTCTAGTGGCTCCAGCTGTCAGGTATGTCAGACCAGATCTAGCAATCAGTCTAGGGACTCTGGCCTGGTGGCAGGTCAGAGCGGCAATCAGGCCTCCTGGCTTATGGTGGGGTGACTGCCACCCCAGGGGTGAGGTTGGCAGCAGGGTGTAGGACGACCCAGCCCCATCCTACTCCACTGGGTCCCAGCCCAGGGTCCTAACATTGGTGGATGGTTCCATCACTGGGCCAGCAGGGATCCATCTGAAACATGCTGACCTGCCTTCGGGCAACAATGTAGCCTGGTTATGATCAGCTGCCCCTGGGCCACTTCCTACCTTCCCCTAGGGTACCTGGTCCATACATGTTCTCTGTCTCCCCCTGCTAAATAGGCAGCAGTAGTCCCGGCAACTCCTTGGTGTCCTGGTCGGTTGTTGACTTCAACAGTTCCGATCAGTCTTCAGCAAGGCAGGGGTCCTCCCTGCGCTCCAGCCTCAGGAGCAAGCAGAGGGCATCTGTCTCCTCCAGGGGTTCCCACTGAACTGACCTACAGGGCTTTGCCTTTATACTTCCTGTCCAGCCCCTTGACTTCTGGGGGGAGGGGCAAGCCCAGCCTGGCTTCACCCTCTTGGGTTCAGAAAGTGGTACATCCCCTTCTGGGTTAGTGGGAGGCCACTCCACCTCACTACAGACTATTTTATGGTGAAAACAAATTTTTTTTGTGACTGTAACTATATATATCCAAATGGCAATACTAATGTCAGTACAAGTCCATGGAGACAATGCCATGTCAAGCTGATAGAAAAATTATTTCAATGCATGTCTGTTAGGAGACATAACCATGTCAAGACAATGGTAAAAGGGTGTCAGTGAAAGTCTGTGGAAATCTGATAATATGTCAAGATGATGGCGTTCAGTGCAAGGATTTGAATTTGTTATATTCTAAAGATAAAAGCCTGTTACCAATTCAAATTACACTACCATTTAAAGCAGAAAATTAAATCCAAACAATATATAAAGTCACATGATGGAAAAACCTAATAAAACAAATATCTAATACTAGCATCTAGCTTCATCGTTTCAGCACTTGCTATGGGCCAGATCCTAAAATGATGGAGATTGGCCTAGCTCCATTGACTTATCCCAATTGAACTTCAGGCCCTTAATTATTATCCTCTACTAGATGGCTCCAGAGTACTGAGTAATGGAAAAAGGTTCAGTATACTTAGCTCATACTGGTGAGGTGCAAGTATTTAATTAGACACAAGTCAATCAGGTGGAATCTGGATCCTGCTTAGGCTAGGGCTGTGTTTAAGGATAATCAGGACTATTATTTGGGTTCAATGGTACTACCCTCTTGAGCTGTTCTGCAAGATTACGGCTTCATCCAGGAACTAAGCTCCTTCCAGTTTTCGATCCAACCCACAATGAACACCATATAGATAGGTTATGAACTAGGTATTCAAGTACGATCCCATCCATAATTTGAAGACGTTTAGATTGGAGATTCTAGTCTGGCTCCATCTCTTTTTTTGTATGCCTGTCTACAACTTTATTCCTGCTTGTGTCTACAGAGTAAAGGATAGCCTCCGAAACCTTATTTACTGTTGCATGTCCTTGTTATGGTAGAATGTCTCCTACCTTTCATACTCTGCAGTCAGGCTTCCAGCTTGCAGGATGCTCTTTATGCTTAGACACTTGCACCACTAAAAGCACATGCAGCATCATTACAGTAAATCTGTCACAGCTGAATTTATTCAGTGTTGTAGCTGAGCTGGTCCCAGGATATTAGAGAGACAATGTGGGTGAGGTAATATCTTTTACTAGACCAACTTTTGTTGGTGAGAGAAGAAGACTGAAGAAGAGCTCTGTGTAAACTCAAAAGCTTGTCTCTCTCACCAATAGAAGTTGGTCTAATAAAAGATATTACCTCACCTACCTTGTCACACCTGAATATGTAATGTTATACTAGACTCAGCTTGCTTAAATGCAGACATAAAGGGGATTTTATTCCTTTCCACCCCTAGCTGTTCTTCTGCCCCCGATATTTTATTTAAATGCTTTTACAGAAATTGACTTCTCTGGTAAGTGATGCTCAAATATGATGCTGTGACTTCCAGTTAGCCTTATTTATTAATGTCTAATTAGATGGTTAAATATCTCAGTCTGTCTCTAGCACAAAACTTTTTTTTAAATTTGTATTTAAAGAAACAGGAGGCAGCTGTGCAGCACTGCAAAATAGCAGCTGGCAGAGCACAGCAACTGGTGTCAAGGAGAGATGGAACCAAACAAAATCCTCAGATCTGAATACTCCCATTTCTGGGATACTGAAGTTCAAAACAGAACTTTTCAGCTTTAGCCGTTTCTCAAACTAACAATTTTATATATTTTATACATACAAACATGGTATGGGACTAGTCCTGTGAGTTACTGAGCATCCTCAGCTTCCATGGAAATATTATGACTCTGATTCTATTGTCCTATATATTGAGGTAACTTTGGCTTCAGTAGAGTTAGTACTTATTTACACCAGTGTAAGTGAAAGCAGGGCCAGGTCAATATCTCTATTAAGACATTTTGGTTGGATGTTAATACTGTTTATATAAGATATTTAAAAAGCCAATTAAGAAATGGAAGTAGAATGTAGTAGAACATGTTAAAGCTGAAAATAAAAACTTTTTTGCACCTTTATGAAACAGGATCGATAATTTCAAAGGTTAACACTCAACTGTTTGCATACCAACAAAAGCCAAAAGCATTGGCCAACTTTCAAAATCAATACAAGTACTTGAAAACAGCTGAAACACATAGCTACAAGATATACAATTGAGGAAATGGCAGAAAACCAATTACCACAATCAGGTTAAACGGCATAACATATGGAAAACAGTTTAATATTTTCCTTTGCTATTTTAAGATTTGTTTGCTATCCATCTTTTCACTACAGGTTATCATAGCAGAGAAAAGATGTAGATTATTGCTATTTGAATTATTAATAGCGCATAAAAGTACTGTGCTAGGCAACATACATACACATACTGAGAGACATTCCCTGCCCTGAAGAATTTACAATGTGAATAGTCAAGACAGAACAAAGGTGAAAAAGGAAGTATTATTATACCTATTTACAGATGCGGATGTGAGGGAGAGATCAAGACATACCCAAGAATGCACAGGAAGTCTGTGGCAGAACTAGACATTGAATGCAGATCCTCTAGCTGCCAGTTCACTACCTTCTTCACTCTCTATAGAATAGGCTAAATGGCTTCCTGCAAAGTGGTTGCCAGGCCATTGTTTAGTCCTTTACTAAAAATATGCACATTATATAGTGCACAGAGAGATCACTGCAGGAGTCTGGAATTAAGGAATGCCTATTGGTCCATTATTTGGCTAAGGATACTTGAAACTTCACTATCTAACCAATCATTTTAATTTTGTACCAGTCCTTTAATTTTGTACCAGGCCTAGATTTTCTTCAGTGCACAGCACCGTTCAGTGCAAAAGAGTGATGGGAGGCATCAAGGATCCAATTCTGGCTTCTTGACCCTGAAGATCACTCATGGCTCCATCTTAATATAGAGCTTGCTGGGCTTCTTCTTCTAGTTAGTGCTATTGACATAGATTTGTGAATGGACTCCACACCAGTGGGTAATTGGTGTAGCTCAGGTCCACCACACCTCTTATGTCTACGGACAGAAATCGGGTGCCTGGGCACATCATGCTTGGGTCATCAGGGAGTTCCCCACAGATACAGAAATCTCTGCTAGACATTCATTCTGACTACAGCACCTTTGTGCCACCTGAGTGGAGCAAGGGGACCTTAACTGTGTAAAGAATCTGGCCCATAAATTCCTCTATACCATTAACGTTTATTATGCTTGTCATGAGAATGAATTAATGCTGCACCATCAAATTGCTTGGATCTTTCCCTTCAGATTTTAGTCTCCTTATCTGTATTACACCAGTATATTCATTTCACATTCAGTAATTAACCTCACTACCTAATATTTTATTATTAAGTTTACAGCATATGCTTGGCATGATTAATGTTTATTGCTGCATGCACTTTGGGTGATCCACCAGGTGACAGAGTGCATTCTAGGCAGAACATTTTCCATCTGGGTGCACGGTCAGTAAAGTGTGTGAGTCTAACAATACATTTGCACATGTTCCATGCATCTTGTTCTTTCATATGCCAGGAAAATGATCTTATCAAAAAGCATTCTCCCAGAATAGCCATTGTTTTTCATATCAGTGGGGAAGAATTGCGCATAAGCCCCAGCACCTTTTTCATTACAAATTAATCACTGCACAGATGTTACAACTTTTTTGGCAAAACTGGGCATTTGTCCCATTTGCTTTTGCCCAAATATTGCTCCATGCCCCCTTAGGGCAATAGCAAATGGGACAAATGCCCAGTTTTGCCAAAAATATCATGACATTTGGCACACAGCTTAAAAAGGGAACTATCCCAGCCAAAATGGGATGTATGGTCACCCGGTATAAAACTATTAATTCTCAAAAATCTCAGGCTTCAGAAAAATAGCTGTTTGCTCAAATGTAGGCTTGTAGTTTTTAGTAGACTATTTCTGAATCTGTGTGCCAACATCTGCCCGTGGTCACTCCAGTGCAGCCACACAAAAGTCAACAGAATTTGCCCATTGCTTTTTGTATTTTAAACAGTTCCATATCGACTTTGACTAGTCATAGGAAACGGCTGCTCTCTGAAACACCTCAACTGGCAATTAACTGTCCACTTCTGCAGTGCCCTGTTTCCATTTATACAGGTTTAGAGGTTTCAGGAAGAGAATGAGACATCTGTGCAGCAGATTACACAGCAATTTATACACATACCTGCAGGATTTGTTCACTACTATTCCCAGAAATGATCAGCTGCTCAGCCTGGAGGCTAAACTGATTAGCAAGTCCATCCATTGCTACCAAATTCTCTTCTAAATGGAACTTTTCACTCATATGATCATATTTTGATTGTGCCATATCTTAAAACTAAATTGTTTTCTTCATTAAACCTATCTGGAAAACCAAGGTATTTTTTTACTATTTGGATTCCAGAGAAAATTACTGCCAGAAAAAATGGAACATCCTCTAATTAAATAGAGTGCTTAGAGGGACATGAATGTCAATGGGTCTAAAGGTGAATAAGTAGAGCGGGGTAGACAAAGGAAGCCTGCAATGGCTCCCCTGCACCTAGGAAGTGCACTCTATATTCCCTTCCCAACCAGGAACACCATATATGGGAGCCAATCACCCAGCTCCACACCACCACCCAAAGCTGGACGTGGTGAGAGGGAAAAGTGACAGAACCCAGACATGACGTGACCGTCTCCTCCTTCCTTTCTCTCTCACAGAATGCAGCAGAAGGAAGGAGGAGGAAGGAAATTAAAGGGGAGTGGGCAGTGAAGAAGTAACTCGCACACTGGAGAAGCAGGTGGGGAAAACAGATGGCATGTGGACCACTGCCTGAACCACTTCTAGCTGAGAACCCCCTCCCTTGATATCTTTTCTGTTCCCAGTCCACCTTGGTTAGCAGCAGAAGTGTTTTCAAACAGCAGCACTAAATGATGGTTGTTTTGTGAATATCCTGGAAGGTGGTTTAAACAATGTTTGTTTATTTATGTAGAATATAGTGTTGACATTGATTTCCAAATAATACAAGCAACCTTGAATCCCACCACATTAGCTATCCTGCTTTCAGTGTAGTACAATATAGAAGACTGCCAATTGTATAGTAGCATTTATATAAGAGATTGAACCTGGGTTAGCATAAAATTAACTTCTATCTCCTCAACGTGTATGAATGGTTTTGAACACTCTTCTCTGAAATGAGTACTGACTTCCATTGAACTTTGCTTCTGACTCACACTGGAAAGCATCTGTTTTTTTAACCAGATACATTTTCCCCATTTTACTTAACAAATCATAATCACAATTATGGAAAAGGTAAAGGTAATTTGGAACTGCCAATGATTGCTCTCACTAAAGGCAACAACATCATTTGAGATTTCATTGCTTCCATCAAAAGAGCATTCCACAGACTTCACCCTGAGGACAACTTTCCCAATATTCACTGAAAATTTCCTTTGCTCAGTTTCATGCATGTGTATTAAGGACACACAGACCACTTGGTAACATAAGAATCAGATCAAACTTTATGCCTGCAGAGTCAGAAAACTATTAGCTAGATTGCTATACTAACATAGTTTGGTGTTTTCTGTTACAGTCCTGATGATATGTAAGATATTAGAAGTTTCCTTCTGAAGAATGTTTTCACCAAAGTTTTAAAGAATGCCTTTAATGAGTTTCTTTAAACTTTGGACCACCTGAAAATGGTGTCACTCTGCTTTAATGTACTTGTTCATTTCATTGAAGGTGCACAGCTCTTCTCAGGCAGCACTTTAGCAATTCACAGGGTCATTGTTGTCATTTTGTTTGAATAAGCATCGAAAACTGTGTTATCAAAATTTCAGTTGAACTTCTGCACTCAAGGTGCTATATGTTTCCACAGTAAAGTTGCATTAAATCCTTAGAATGCTGAAGAGATATAAAACACATAATAACGCACTATTAGATCTGTGCATATTATTTATTTATGCTAATATATGCTATCAAATGAAACACTGTGGAGGAGTGGAAAAGTCAGCAATTCTCAGCATTGGGCCCCACATTTCTGAATTATTTGAGGTTTACCATCACTAGAAGGTGTTTTGCCTCTATAACATTTAATAAAATGATATTACTAAATACTACGACTGTTGATTCTATCTTTGGTAATTTTTACCACAGATTTCTAAGGACTAGACTGTGATACGAAACTTTGTTCACACACACGAACACAACAGAGACGTAGAACCTCCTTTACATCGCTGTTCTGGCTGTCTGGACTCTGGCAGTCTGGAATAAGTGGGCAGTAAACAGTGAGTGATGAATGGGCTGTTGGAGTTAAGCGGGAGTTGTTGCCATTTGTTGCTACTACAGGTGGCGGCAGGTTGCTTCCAGTCTGTAAGAAGGGCCTGCAAGAGACTCAGTCTCCAGGCAACCTAATTAGCACAGCTAGCCTGTTGCAGGCTGCCTTCGTGGTTATACCTCCTGGTTAGTTGGAAGAGAAATTAAACCAGCTCTTAAACCCAGCGGCAGCAACAATTCAGCAGCTGCTCAAAGTATTTGCTCAGGGTGTGATAGTGCCTGCTTGTTCCCAGTCTTGTTTCACTCCAGGTAATTTGGTTCTGACTCCTGATTTCTAACTTTGGCTCTAGCATCTTGACTCTGACTCCTGCTCAGATAACTAAGCCTGGTTACTGATACTCCCCTTTTTATCCCCAGAGCAAGAAGAAAATGGGAAAGGAGGGAATTGTGCTTCTGTGGACTTGTCTACACATAAAGTTGCATCAGTTCAATTAAACTGGTCTAGTTAAACCGGCACAAACCCACATGCAAAACTCTCAGTTTAAATGTCTTACTTCTGTGTAGACTAAATATGGTCCTATTTGACTTAAGCTAAATTGAAATCAGTCTGGTTTAACCTGAAATACAGGTTGTCCACATAGTCTTTTGCACAGGATTAACCAAATCACTTTTTAATCACACCTAAACTTAAACTAAGGCAACTCTACATGTAGAAAAGCCCTCAGCGGAACAGTTCCTTCCCATTGCTGCTCCCAGATTGATGTTGTTATACATTGTCCCCTACTCATGACTTGTAGCAACTTCAGTCCCCCGCAACCTATGCACCTTTGAGCCCTAAGGATTTAATGCAACGTTGTAGGAGTACAATGTTGTAACTTTTCATGGCAGTGTCAGAAGGCTATTAGCTAGATTTCCACACTGACACATTTTTCCTTTTTCATTACAGTCCTGATGATGTGTAAACTATTAGTGCCCTTTGATGGATGTTTTAGCCAAAGTTTTAAAGAATTCCTTTAATGAGTTTCTTTGAACTTTGGACCACCTTAACACTGTGTCACTCTGCTTTAATTTACTTGTTGTAAACATTGTTAACTATTGGCAATATCCTTTCAGTACTTCTAAATCCACTTTCAAATTTCTGTATTTTCGTTCTTTAATTTAGTACATCCATGGAATTAAAAATTATTTCTGTAACTGTTTTTCCTAACATAAAACAAAATATACCTTTAAATTAAAAAAAACCCAAAAAACTAAAAGTCACAATTTCATAAAGTAAACAAGAAAAACATGAAAATGTCCATAATAAGGCAGTCTGATATTTCATTTCAGATTTCCTTTCATCACTGTTTGCTTTTTATGTTATGTATTTGTTTCAGTAAGTCTCTTTTCCAACACTTACAAAAATAGACATGCCCACTTACCACACAAGTTATTCCAAACTTAATTCCATCAGCTACACTCTAATATAATTGATTTAACTTTCTATTCTGGCCTTTTTGCTTTTGAACCTATTCTATGTAGTTAAACAGTCAAAAGAGATACTGTGGATATAATTTGTTTTACTCTTAATAGTGCACATTGGACCTGCAGTCATTTCCATGCAACATAAATTCATTGTAGTACAACAGAATGGCGGTAAGTCACTATCCTCTTAAAAGAAATTTCAGAGAAAATGAGGGGGATCATAACATTGAATGGGAAACCAGTAATTCTCTCAGTAATATTACCACTATCCAAGCTAAAATGTTACACATCAGAACAGACAACAAAGGAAGCTAAGGGATTTCAAACCTGGTGAAGTGTCTTGCCATACTTCCAAATTACTTCATGACCACACACACGTATTCCCAAGGTTACACACATGTTGCCAGAACAGTTGTGACTGTACTTCTTTTGGAAATCTATTGACTAGAGCAAGTCATGAATTTTTTGTCTCCATATTTTTTTCCTGTGGAAAATGCAGCTTCATTTAAACTGTCAACAGGAAATTGTCAGTTTTGACAAATTTCCCATTTTGAATTTTTTTTTTAAATTATTGAAACGTCTTATTTCAACATTTTATAAATGAATAACTTCGGTATTTCAGTTTGAAATGACTTTTCGTTTACAAATTTAAGTTAATTTATAGTAAAAAAAAAAAGTAGCTAAAAAGTCAAAATTGAAAAGAACTTTTTCAAAATTATCAAAATGCAATGTTTTTGAGAAATTTTTTTTTTTTGGAAAATTCTCATGGTATGGGAAATCAATTTCCTTGCCCACCTGTTCTATTGACAACATTTCTTTTTACACTAGTTCAGTGTGCACTGCTGCAAAATGAATATGCACAAAACTTACAGGCATTTCAGCCAACCCTCCCAATTCATTCCTAATGGTATGTCCTATCATGCATTGACAACAGCATTCTCTGGATTGTTGTGAGCTCTGCTATAGAAACTTTTTTTTTTTTAAGAACAATACTAAATTGAAATAGATACCTGCATTTATTTCTAAGACTGAGAGAACAGTAGATTCATTTTTACATTTGATTTCTTAATTCTTCAATTTCTGAATAATATAAAGTTACTAAACAATTAGACAAAAACAGTGAGAAGAAAAAGGAAAAGTGTTACTTATATTCTTCACACTCAGGATTTACAAGTTCTTCTGGGAGGTGTCCGAGAAGCAGCTCACAGATGTCTGTGACATGAAAGGAGATAAAACAGAAAAGAGACATTAGGAATGAAATTACAACTATATTACAGTTTTCTGTACTGAGCAAAGCTATCAGCCCCACACACGTTATGTATTGTTAACCCCAGGCATTCAAAAATAATCAGTCAGGAACCGAAAATCATGATATTTTTTTAAAGGGTTTTTTAATTTGCTTTCTGGACTTTAAGATATACTCATATTACATTCTCAAGCTTTAATCTACAACCATGAGGGCTAGAAACTTATTGCCTTTCTAAAATGAATGCTGAGATCCTTATCTAATCACATGCCTTCAGTATCTGGGGCTTTAGAAAAAACAAACAAACACTAAATATAGTGAAAGTTAGCAACACTGTCCATATGAGGTATTAAGACTTACACTGCTGCCATGAGTGGTACCCTCCCCTCCTTAACACTGAGCACAGCCAGGGCATGGAGCTAGGAGAATGGAGACAAAATTGACTGGAAGTCTTTTACAGGAAGTATCTGATTCCTCTGGACATTAGACTATCTGGATTCTGGAATTCGTGAGATAGAAATCATTAATATTTCTGGGAAATAGAGCCCAGTGGCATTACTTTGACAAAAGTAGTGGCTGCAGGATTGCGCTCAAACAGGAAAAAATTCCTAACTTAAAAAAATCTCCTTAAGCACTGTCAACCAGGTATTGTGGCGCTTATCATAGTATATAGCAGGCTTCCAGCCCCTTGGTTTGTTGGGAATCCTTCTACCATAGTGTCTTTAGCAGCTTAAGAACACAAAGACTCAGGACCTGTGGGTAGGTCTTCAGGCAAGACCAAACCAACTGTTGGAGAAGACTGTTGACTTTCAGGCCTTGTATAAACCAGGCATTTTTCTGGAATATGTTCCGATTGTTGCTAACACCTGCCTGCCTCGAACTGTGGAAGCCATTCAAAGCTGCCATTCTCTGGTGAATCCTGGAGGGAGAGTGGTGGTGAGAACATCCCTTCCCCCCTCTTGTGATGATCACAATGGCTCCGTCTGGCCTTAAAATCTATGGTGCAATTTGTATTTCCTTGCATCAAAGGGGTGAAACAAGCCCAATATTTTTGTAACAAACTGGACAGCAATTATGTGGGAAAGACATGGTTGGCGTAACTGCACTGATGTTCAGAAGTCAAATAGTGACAACTATGTACATTAGAATATCCTAAGAAGAAGGCAAATTGCTAAATGAACATACTAATAAAAGAGAAATTATATGCATTTGTAAATGTTTTTAGACTGTATTTTATGTACATAAAGGCAACAGTTACAAACACCATTGGTATAGTATATGATGGCCAGTCTAATTATCATCCATCTATTCCCTATACTGTGCAGTCCTAATGGCTACTCTCTTATGACTCACAAGAATTTTATAATTGGCTACTGTCCATTCACCTCCTCACTTACTCACAGATGGTCAAAAACTACTGATTTAAAAAAAAAAAAAAAAAAAACCCAGGAAATAATGGCATTCATAATTTAACAGTGTGACAAATATTAATCCACGTGTTGTCATTTGATCTAGAGATATGTAGGAAATTGATCAGAAAGAAGCAACTTGCTTAGCATCAATAAAACTGGGGATTAGATACTTTGAAAAAGCAAGGATAAGTTTGTTCCAGAAATAAGTATTTGCAGGATATGCAAATGTGTCATCTCCATTTGCATGTTGTAAAACACTGTTAAAATTTATATTAAAGGGAAGAAATATTCAGCAGATGAGTAAGTATAAATTTTCATATTTACATCATTTTATGTAACAATTCCCTGTTTTATTACTTTATGATGACATGATTTACAATATATGGGCCCTTATTCATAGTGCATTCACCTATTTCTTTTTTAATATAATTTGATCACATAATATAGAAGATATTATAGCCATTATGTCAAAGTGTTAATATCATGGGGCAGAATAATGTCAGTTTTTATTAAAGTGATATTAATACCCATTCCTTTAATGTCTTTATGGCAAGAATTCCAGAATATTAATGGCTGTGCTCTTATCTGCACACTGCATGCTGCACACTGTAGACTGATATAGATATGAATCAGAGGTGAAGCCAATCATCTTAATATTAGAAATGCCTTATGACTCAAACACACAAGAGTTGTGACATCTAGCTATCTTTAATATTCTGTGTTAAATGGCATCAACTAAAGTGTGACAGACACTCAGTAAAAGTGAACCAACACTTACAATTAGGATGACAGGGACAACAAAATTCAAGGTAAAAAGAGTTAATTTTCCAGCTCCTACACAAGGAAAGCACATGGGTAAATCTTGTTCCTTGTACAGGAAGATTAGTCTCTGCAGCACTTGCCATGCATGACTTTCTTACATTTATCTCACATCTGGACAGATTACATGTAATCAATGGGGTGGCCAAGGTTTGCATGTTAACAAGAGCTATGTGAATAATTCATAATGAATAATTTATTCAATGCATTTTTTGCTTCTGCATTTTCACAGAAAAAAATGTAAAATTCTTAAATGTTTTTGTTACTTGAAATGGTTAAGAATTTCTTCAGCAAATCAAGGTTGGTCACTTGGGAACAGTTCAGTGCAATACTTGAAACTCAAAATATTTATTTTATTTATTATTTATAGAAGCAATGTGATATTGTTTCTTTTCCTCAATTGTATGACCTAGATTGACTAACTGTGGTGCTCAGTGAACACTCAGTGCTTAAGTTACTTGCAAGAGATATGCTTTATTCAGTGTCTGAGTTCTAACTAATCAACATTGCAAAACCATGAGCCTCTACATAACAAAAGAACAAACTCTAATTGGCTGAGGCCAGAGTCTCTTAAAGATACAGTTCCCCACAGTAACTAAAATCATCCTCCTATTAAATTGAATAGAGGAGCATAAAATTTTCACTTCATATTGTTGCTAATTAATTAAGCATTTTGAAATTCACTAGAAATTCACTGAAATTCAGGAATCGAAGCATAACCTGTACATTTTGCAAATATTCAGCTAGAAAAAATAATTTGCTAAAATAATTTTGCAAAGAAAACACAAAAGAAGAAACTCAGTTGAAGAAAATGTCTTTTAAAATTTGAATAAATATCCATGGACATTTTTTTTGCAGTTTTTGCGCAGTTATAACTATAAGCATACAGCATGTCTGCTTTGTCCATGTACATGAATGCACTATCTTTAAACCAGGGATCAGATGGGAATTGTCTATGAAAAATGTCTTTCTTTTAAAAATGGGAAAGAGAAAATGTCACTTCATAATTTATATGAATACTAACTATGCCTTAAGGCTAGCCACAAAATATTACCTGATTAATTATATCATTGACTAAAATGACATGAAAACTGAAATTTCCTCTCTGAATCCAATATTTGCTAAATAGTTTTTTGCATTAAATTAAATATTTTTAATCATATGAAAATGAGTTGGAACCACAATGTCACCAACTTAGACAGGTGTGTACTATTCATGTCTTAAAAGTTTTTCTTAGTAGACATAATTTGCTCAATATATTAGTACAAAAAATAAATAAATTTCTTGAAAAACCATTCTGCTATAATATCCCTGCATGTGTATTTTATTTTATTATATTGTATTAATGCCTAAACATATATTTATTGTTTCCTATATATACAGTTACTGATAATCTGTTAAAATAAATTCACTAGTAAACCATCATAACTTGGTGGACGAGAGAAAATTCATTTTTCTTTTATCATAACAGGAAAGAAACTAAATCAATTTCTTATAAAGGGAAATATTAAAAATGAAAGCTCAGAGCTTCAAATAAAGTTTGGTTGCCTTATCATCTTTTTATTTCTATCTCCTCTGAAGACTGTAAAAAGACTATTCAGCTATACCATTAATAATATTCCCAATCAATATTTTTAGACAGAGAATTTTGCTGAACAGAATGCAATGAATTATAAGTAGTCAACTACTATTTTCTATGTGACTGACAGTGTAATGGCAAACATTAATAGTTTCCTTTCATTGACGGTAACAGGGTATAAAAACACAAGACCTCAATAGTTTCCTGGTTTAGTTGTGCTAGTCTAGTAACAAAGAGCAATGACGCCCACTTTACATCTAATTTATTCTAGCTTTGTGTACCATCTTTTGAGCATTCTAGCTAATGAGATAGATTACACAATCACTTCCAATGTGGATGCTTACCGTGACTATTTTGGCTTCTCATTTCTTCCACCTCCACTGATCAGCAAAAAATGGAATAAGGTGAGGTAATCACCAAGAAAAGGCTGTTATAGGCTATATGATATATAGTTAGCTAGAAGGCTATACAACACAAACTTTTGTATCTCCATGCTGTATTGTTCCATTATGTTGGCCAATAGTAAATTAGAAGCTAGTTACACTTACTAGTCTCAAGTCCTTTGTCCTTCATAATGAAAACAAATCTAGATTCACACTGATTTTTGTAACATGCCTTAGAAATCAGTTTGATTATTGGGGTTTTATGAGGAGCAGGAAATCATATGGGCCATGTTAACAAACATGCATTAGGCAGTCAGCACTGTGCACAATAAAAGTGTAGAGACACTTATCTATTGCACACGGTAACGTGGAGATAAACTCATTGTCTATAAAGTGCTTTGAGATCCTTGGATTGAAGATATTAAGTAAATGCAATTACTGCTACTAAAATGGAGGGGCACATTTACTTTTTGTACCATAGCAATGTATCTATATAGACTGAGAGGAGTTTTGCAGCATCTGCCTTAGTTTCCAGTTTGACCAAGGAGGCTTTAGAAAAAAGGACTTTTCCAGGTACAAGGCATGCGTTGAAGTTTTATATGGAATTAGTAGATGAAAGCCTCTGTTCCTGCCCGGGTGTGGTAGTTCAGCCCTGTAATCCATTATCTGTACATTGTATTTGATTCATTTTCCCTTCTTGTTCTTTTTTTAGCCTTTCTGTGGCCAATGAGGATAGCTTTCTTTCTTGGCATTGTGTGTGGTCAAAGTTTAGACTGGTACTGGTACTGGTACCACTATATACCAGAACATATGGGAGCTGTTTTCATTTGTGCCCAGTTCTGTACAGTTTGGAATTAGGAGGGCTTCACACCAGTATACCAGTGTTCTGTTTGACCAAACAGGAAACACTAACACAACACAAAGCAGGGTGTATTAGTGAACAGGAACTTATACAGAGCAGCAGAAAAGCCATGTCGCAAGGTAGTATTTTGTGGTTCTTGATTCCATACACTGTGTTGTAGTAAGAAGTGTTTCTGTTTGCATGTATTCCCTAAAGCTTGTGCACAGAGCTGCCTCCTGGCTGGAGGCACAACCACCTCTTTATTACCCCACGTAGCTATTATTCCCACCTCCTCTGATTAACTGCCACAGAATCTTTGGACCCCAAATTTCCATCTGGTTCTTTCAGGGCCCGGTGATGATTTAATCTGGTGATATTCTAACCAAAAAGAGCCTTCAGCTGTGTTGATAGCTCTTTCCATCATTTCCCTCTGACTCAGACATTCTAGGCATCAGAGTGACACACAGACAGAATGATAATCCTGAAAGGTTTGTGTTGATTTGTGCAGGCAGCTGTATTTTGATCAGTGGAACTGGAGTCAGAGGGCCCATATTCCTTGGTGGGGGGAGGAAGCTGTTATTGACAAGACACCAGTGGAACAGGAAATGTGGGGAAATAGGCTGGATGTAATTCAGCCACATGGACAAAGCAGAGCAGAGGGTTTAATACATTCAGCTTAACCTGCATTCAGCTTCGCTCTTTGCAAATGAAACGTGGTGGCAGTGTCTCAGCTGTGAGTTCTCTGCAGTGCAGCAGCTGGTAGTGTGAGCAATGTAGCTCAGTCTGAAGCCCCTTGGAAACTTAGATTTTGCAGACACAAACCTGCTACACCAATGGACCTGGTGTGAAGAGGAGTTTGAGCTGTGCACAAACCTGGCCATGCAGGAGAAAGGCAACAGCAGGAAAGTAAAACTATTATTTTACCTTATTGGGGAAGAAGACAGAGAGATCTGCACCCCTCTGAAGCTCGCCATTACCTCAAGCCTCAAAGCAATTCTAGGAGCCCTGAGGAACTATTGATCCCTAAAGCAGAACAAAACTGTGGAGTGACAGAAAACTACAAGCTTTTCTACAGTGATGCAAGGACAACAACGTAAGACTCAAACCAGAAAAAAATGTGACTCTGACAGCAGGAGGTGCATATGTTAGACATCTGCTCACAGCAGAGGGACTGAAAGCAGATCCCAACAAGATTAAGTCAGTCAGAGACAGGCCAGCTCCAGTGGGTGTGAAAGGGGTAAAGTGCTTCACAGGAATGATACATTTGCTGTCCAAGTTCTGCCCACATCTGGCTGTAGTAGTGGAACCCATATGTCACCCATATGAGGCAGGATGTTGAATGGGACTGGACAGATCCCCAACAAGCAAGCATTTGACATGCTGAAACAAATGATAACTGATGACCCTGTCTTAAAGTACTATCAGCCAGGAGAGCTACTGAGTCTGACACACTCCAGTGTGATGTATCGGAGAAAAGAATGGGTGTTGCTCTTTTGCAGGAACAGCCGGTCACTTATGCCAGGAGACCCCTGTCACAGACTGAACAGAGTACACCCCAATCGAAAAACAGCTTCTGGCTGTGGTATTTGGAGTGGAGCGATTCCATCAATACACCTGTGGACATGCAGTAATAGTGCAATCAGACCAAAACCCTTAGAGACAATCACCGCAAAGCCCCTGGTTACTGTGCCAAAGAGATTGCAGCACATGTTGATATACCTCCAGCACTATCGAGAGAGATCAGATATTTTCCAGGTTGATTACTGGTGTTAGCTGACTCCATGAGCAGGGCGTATATATCCAGCATCAGCAAGCCAGGAGAAGAGGAACAGGGCACTGAATTCATTTACATGCAGCACTATAACTCAGTTTCAACAGCAAATCTGATGGAAATCAAGGAGGCTACAGAAAGGGCATCCAGCTACAGGCAGTCTAGAGATTGGTGCTGACAGCATGGCCAGAAAACAAAGACCAAGTAACCAGTAGGAACAGAAATGTATTTTCAAATTAAAGATGAGCTGAGCGTGAAGGATGGAATCATATTTCAAGGACAGAGCTCTGTTGCCCCTGCCTCAGTATATAAGGCTGTCATGCAAAATAAATGGATGCCTCACACTGGGCAGTGACAGCTGCCTTAGTGTGTGTTGACCCACACTGGGATCCCTGCTTGAGCTAGTGAACTAAAATTGGCAGTGTAGCCAAGATAGCACAAGCGGCAGCTGGGGCTAGCTGCTTGAGTATAAACCCACCAGGGCTCTGGGTTTGTACTTGGCAGCTAGCCTGAATCAACACCTGTACTGCCTTCAGCTACACTGCTATTTTTACCATTCTAACTCAAGGAGAGCTAGTGCATGTCTGTCTTCCCCAGCTGGAAAGCATGCTCCCAGGTGCAGTGTAGAAGACCACTGAAGACCACACCAGGAGCGGTCTATCTCTGTCTCCCTGCCACTTCTCTCAGAGTCTAGCAACTGTTTCTCTGTGAAGTCTCTCTGCCTCCCTGTGGGGATCAGCCTCTAGCTGGTTTTCTGTCTCTCCATTCTCTGACGATCTCTGTAGGCTGTCTCTGGGTGTATATTACATCAACACTACATCCCCATTTGCCTTGGAGGAATTCAAGGAATCTGCACACTAACAGGAGTTTGACCACGATATCTCCTCCTCAGCATACTCACAGAGTAATATTCAGGCAGAATCAGCTGTGTAAACTGCTAAAGCCACATCTACACTTTGAGCTAGGGGTGTGATGCCCAGTTCAGATAGACACACTCATGCTGACTCTCATTTGAGCTGGCATGCTAAAAACTACTAATGTACCTGGGATAGCATGGGCAGCCGTGTTACAGGATAGCTGTGCTGAGTAGGTACTCATTGGATTCAGGAGGGCTTGTATTTGGCAAGGCTGACCCCATGTTCCTGTGCTACCCCAGTTACACTACTATTTTTAGCATACGCGCTCAGATGATAGCTAGCATGAGTATGTCTAGTGAGCTGGGAATCACATCCCTAATTCATAGTGTAGATATAACTTAAGACACTGTTCCACAAGACTATTTTTTCTGGTTCAGACCTCCTGCTAATGCTTTTGGCACACAGGAATATCCCATCACAGGGGTGCCACAGCAGTCCAGTGCAGCCAATGATGGAATGAAGGAACAAAATCCTACTACCAATGAGGCAGTTGCATCCAGAAAGATGGAGATACCACTGACTGGAGATGGCCAACAATCGGAGACAGCAAGCACTAGCATATGGCAGGTCAGCTAAGGACCTACTGGCCCTGGAGACAGGCACTCCTGTGAGGATCCAGCCATTACAGACACACTAGAAAAAGTGGACTGAAGGAGTCATGCAGATGGCAGTGGCACCCAGGTCATATGAAGTGACTACACATGAGGGACAAGTGGAACGGGAAGTATGAGCCAACAGACAAGATCCAGAGACATCCTACAGAGATCAGAGTGGAGAAACAGAGAGCCAGATGGAGGCTGATCCACAGGGAGACAGAAAGACTCCATAGAGAGATAGTTGCTAGACTCAGAGAGAAGGGGCAGAGAGACAGAGATAGGTCAATCATGGTGTGGTCACCTGTTGAGAAGACCAAACAATCTCAAAGATTATGTAACCAGATGAGTCTGCAGTAAAGACAAGACTCCAATTCAGCCATGTGCTAGCAGCCTCTGGCTGAAGAGACACGGAGTGGGGTCTGGGCGTCAATTATTTGTTTTTAATGTTTATATTAAAGTGTTTGTAAAATAGGGAAGATGTATCATGATCAGTGGAACTGGAGTTAGAGGGCCCATGTTCCCTGGAAAATCTCTAGATGACAGCACGGCAGTGGAACAAGGAACTTGGAGAGTTAGGTTGGAAGCAACTCAGCCACATGGACAGAACAGCACAGAGGGTTTAACAAATTCCACTTGTTCAACTTAACCTGCACTCATCTTCACTCTTTGTGAATAAACTAGGCATTGTGTACTGTTGCGAGGACCTATGTTGGGGGTTACTGTGTCCGCTGATTGTGTTGTTGTGTAGATTTGTGTCTGATGGGCATCTTTACCGAGAGATTTGTGTTGATTTATGCAGGGGACAAATCAGAGGTGCATGCTGCAGCAAGGGTCTGTGTGTGTTATTATATGGGCTAGCTGTGTTGTGTGGGTGGTTTTGAAGAACTGTGGCAATTGTGCTAAGTAATCCCTCATCCTAATCAATGAAATTGTTGAATGCAAATTAATTGTAGCATAGGTGTGATGATTGTTTGAGATACCTCTAATATCATAATGCTCTAGCACTCTTGGAAATGAGAAATCTGTGGCCATCGGAGTTAAGTACAATAAGGAGTTTTAAGTATATTAAGAACAAAAGGAATTCTAATAATGGTATTGGTCCATTACTAGAAGGAAATGGTAAAATTATCAATAATAATGCAGAAAATGAAGAAGTGCTCAATATATATTTCTGTTCTGTATCTGGGAAAAAAACAGATAATGTAGTAATTTCATATGATGATGACAACACTTTAACATCCTCTCAAGATACTAGAATAGAGAAAAAATTGGCAGCTAATAAAGTTAGACATTTTTAAATCAGCAGGTCCAAATATCTTTCATCCAAAAGTTGGACCATTAATGTTGATTTTTCAATAAGTCTTGGTGTTCTGGGAAAATTCCAGAATACTGGAAGAAATCTAATGTTGTACTAATTTTTTAAAAGGGTAAACAAGATTACCCGGGTAATTATAGGCCTGTCAGTCTGAGGTCGATCTCAGGCAAGATAATGGAGTGGTTGATATGGGACTCAATTAATAAAGAATTAAAGAAAAGAGTAATATTATTAAAACTAGTCAACATGGGATTATGAATAATAGATCCTGTCAAACTAACTTGATATTTTTTGATGAGATTACAAGTTTTGTTGCTAAAGGTAATACAGTTGATGTGATATACTTAACTTCTGTAAGGTTTTTGACTTGGTATTGTGCAACATTTTGATTAAAAAACTAGAGTGATATAAAATTAACATGGCACACATTAAATGGATTAAAAATTGGCTAACTGATAGGTCTCAAAATGTAAATGGGAAATCATCATCAAGCAGGTGTATTTCTACTGAGGTCCTGCAAGGGTTTGTTCTTGGCCCTAACCTATTTAACAATGACTGGAAAGAAAACATAAAATAATAATCAATAAAACTTGCTGGTGACACACAAATTGGCGGTGGGTGGTAAATAATGGAGAGGACCGGTCACTAATACAGAGCAATTTTGATCACTTGGTAAGCTGGGCTCAAGCAAACAATGTGTTTTTTAATACAGATGTTGATAAATTGGTAAGGGTTCAGAGATGAACCACAAGAATGACTAAAGGATTAGAAAACATGCCTTATAGTGATAGACTCCATTAACTCAATCAGTTCAGCTTAACAAAGAGAAGGTTAAGGGGTGACTTATTACAGTGTATAAGTACTGACATGGGGAACAAATATTTCATGGGCTTTTCAATCTAACACAATTCAATGGCTGCAAATTGAAGCTATATAAATTTAGACTGGAAATAAGTCTGGAATTTAGCAGTGAGGGTAATTAGCCACTGAAACAATTTACCAAAGGTTCTGGTAGATTCCCCACCAATAGCAATTTTTACATCAAGATTGGGTGTTTTTCTAAAAAGATACCCTCTAGGAATGATTTTGAGGAAGTTCTATGGCCTCTACTGTACAGCTGGTCAGATTAAATTATCACAATTTCTATTCTGACCTTGGATTCTATGAATCTATGGCATAGATATATGCTTTATTGTAGTTGTACACTGCACAGGTGTGATTCATAGAGTGAAAATGGCTAAGAACTTACAAACTGGACTGAAACAGACTTAAGAAAACAGCGATGATTTAACGCGGTGATATTGTGGACAAGAAAAGCTCTCTACCATGCCTGTAGCTGTTTAATTGCTTTACACCCACTCTACAGACATTCTAGGCTTCCAAGTGACACACAGAGTGACAAACCTGGAATCTTATTGATTCTCAATGCATCTGTCTCATTTGCAATGCTGAAGTAGCCCTCTGCCCTGTACTCTTAGCAGGCAGAGACAAAAATCTGAGATCAGAGACAAGAAAGTACTGTCTATCTTAGGTATGTATGTCAAGCCTGTCCGTTTGGTATATAATGCTAGATGGGGAATGGGATGCTGCTGTGGGCAGAAGTTCCACAAGAAAATTTTCTATTAAAAGTTCCTTTTTTTTTCGTTTGTTTTGTTTGTTTTTCTTTTATTTCTTTACATTTTCTACCTTTGTAATGATTTCTCCACACCTTATTTATTGAAAGAATAGCCCCCTTTCATCTGTATCTATCTTTTCTTGTGTTTAATAATTTCGACAGCCTTTCCCTAAAAGTGTTATCAACATATCATGGGTTCCACTCCACCCAGTGCTGTGGTGCCTCCTTGTGGCTCATTTGTGGATTAGCCCACCATTGGTTTGACACTTCCTCTTGCAGTTTCTTAGCCTCTTGTCCCAATCTCAGACTCTGTGGCCTCTCCAAGACTCCCCGAGTTGCAACATTTACTCTTTGTGGTTTGGCCCTCTGGCCAGGTCAATATAACTTCTCCACTTTTGGGGTATCAAAGTCTCTCTAAACAAACTGCCTCAGGCAGTCTTCAAAGTTCATAGCCCTGTCAGTGCCACTCCCGCAGTGGTTGGTAGGGGAACCCAAGCCTGCCTTCTACACTAGGCTCCAGTCTAGGGACACTACAATCAGCAGCTAAGGTCCATGCAGTCCTTGCTGCTGTTTTCCCTAGACTTCTTCCTACTTCTTTCTCTCAACCTTGGGAATGCCTGGCAGTTCTCGCTCCTTGCATCCTCTTTCTGCTTTCCTCTCTCTGACTTTGTACAAGCTCAGCCTTTTCCTGCCCAGCAAGGCTTCATGTTCAGTTAGGGCAGTATATCCCACCTATACCTCAAGCAGGAGCAGCTCATCCTGTCTAGTAGTCCCTTCTGAGCCATTTTAATCCCTTTAGGCATGGCATGGGGTGAACACCTTATCACACTACAATTACTCTGATGAATTTGTCTTTTATTAATGAATCTGGCAGATAATTGTGTTAGGTAAGTTTTATTACATGCTCTTCATTTTGTCAAATGTTGATCTATTGTTTTCCCATCCTTGTGCATGCACATGAAGAAATTGAAATCTCATTTGATTTGGGATACAAAATATTCATTATTATAAAGTTTACATTTTTTTCCTCCAAACTAGAGTTATTGTAAACTTTGAATGCTGTCTTTCCTACAGTATGTGGAAAACTGATTACTTCACTTTCATTTTTCTGCACCAATTGCTGCTAAATATATTCAGACATATTTTCCAGTTCTCTGCTACATTATTACCAACCTAGGTGGGGTGTTAATTTATCCTTTTTAAGTTTCCTTCACCTCTCATACTTAACACTTGAAATTATAGATACTTTAAGCAGAACCAGCATTTTGCCTGACAATTTTTACTGTGTGCCTTTTTGTCTCTTATTTCAGTTCTTATATAACTATTGTTTCTTATTTTATTACAATAGTGGCAAGAAGCCACAATCAGAATTGGGGGTCTTCTGTGTGCTAGGTGTCATGCAAATACATATTAAGAGTTGACACTCTAAATTTAATACTTTTAATTCTGAAAGGCTAGATTGTGACTTTCTTTCTCAATCACTGCCAATATCTTTCTTCTGGATGTTTAGGTGGATTTTTTTTCATTTCACTAAATAAAACCCAGATCCAAAGGTGGGCTGAAAGTGCAGTCATGGAAGATGGCAGTGACTGTGGCTGCTTTACAGAATGTAAAAATGTTGTAATGAGATAAGACATTTTTATTTCTCTTTAGAAGCCAGTCAGAAAGGGAGGTTTATCTTAATACTGTGGCAAAAGTTTAAAAAAATTCACTGAATTTATCTGATTTCAAAAAGAATCTCTTCCCTTAGGAGAGGTAAAACTTAACCACTGTACACTGAGTCAGCTCAGTGTATTGAGTTATTGGGAAACTTCCTGGGTTAAAGAAAAGTGCCTTTCAAATTGATGAGAGATCATGTAATATCTTTTATTGAACCAACTTCTGTTGGTGAGAGACAAACTTTTGAGCTTACATGGAGCTCTGCTTCAGGTCTTAAAGGGGACTTAAAATCTCACCCTCCTGGTCTCTCTAATATCCTGGGGCCAACACAGCTAGAACAATACTGCATTCCACAGTGACAAGAGACAAGGTGGATGAGGTAAAATCTTTTATTGGACCAGCTTCTGTTGGTGAGAGACAAGTTTTCAAGCTTACACAGGACCTGAAGAACAGCTCTGTGTGAGCTTGAAAGCTTGTCTCCCACACCAACATAAGTTGGACCAATAAAAGATATTACCTCACCCACCTTGTTTCTCCAATATCCTGGGACTGACATAGCTACAACACTGCATTCCACACTGATAAGCAGTTAGCGGCAGACATTAGAACTCTTGGCCCTTATTCTCATTTAAATTAAAGTTACTTACTTTGCTCTAGAAGTGTAAAACAGCCTATGAGTGCATGCAAATACAGAGTAGTGTAGAGCATATACATAAAAATCAGGCCTCTTGCATTTAGGAGGAAGAAATTTGAGAAGGATTTCATTTTTGCAAGCAGCCACACACAGATGTGACAGTTTGTAATAGGATGAGCTAGCCCATAAGGGACCTTGTCTTGGAGACAAGGCTGAAGTCGGACTTGCAAGACTGGAGGGAGTACCTTCCAAATGAAGTGGGAGGCAGAAGGCGGGAAAGGAAAAAGATGCAGTCTTCAGAGCTGGGCTGCCCTTGCCCTGATGGGAGGCTATACCTTGGGTCTTAGCCCAAGAGGACCAGGTAGAGGGGCTGGGTAGCCCTGATTTACGAATCCTATCTCAGGATAGAAGGTTCAGACTGGATTTTGTTAGTCTTATTGTTCATTTGTTTGTTAATAAAGTAAAAACAAAAAAACAGGACAGGGATGAGCTTTTAGCTACACAAGGCATATGGGGTGAAATCTTGGCTCCACACATGTCACTGGAAGTTCTGCCATTAACTTCAATGAATCTAGGATTTCACCCATGAACCCTACCTTAGAGCAGATAGGAAAGTCACCTACACACAGTAAACAACTTTCCAAACCAGAAAACCATATTGCCAAATTCTTGGCTTCTCTGAAGTCTCCTCTGTACTCCTCTGGCGGTGCAATGGGGACAAAAACTGCCATAAACTAACTGCTCCCCGTGGTACAGGGGGAATTCCAGAACAGCCTGGGGGTCTGCAGGGGGTATATCAGAGCAGGGGGCTTAGCGCTTATGAGGTCAGCTGAGTCGCTAACACCAGACAGACATTCCTCAGTTCTTCATCTTAGTCCATTTAAAGTGTTACCTTTTAAAAAAGTAGTTAAAAATGTGTTAAAGTTGCAAAGTGAAAGTCATGTGCTAAAACATTAGGCAATGCCAGAACTGAAATTGCCTGTGTGACCTTATTTAGCTGCCTTCTTCCCTGCCTTGTCCTTTCTTCCCTTCACTTTTCTTTCCAATTAGCTGACCCTGCCCCCACAAAAAATGATGGCACTAATATGCCCTTTGCTGCCATCATATTGTTCACTCTGCTTGTGTTCTACCCCTTCTCCCACCTTGTCTCTGCCTGGTCTACTTAGATTGTATGCTGTTTAGGGCAGGGACCATCTACTACCCTTTGTTTGTATAAAGCCTAGCATAACAGGGCTCCATTCTTTGTTGGTCCTTAGGCACTACCATAATAAACAACAATAAATACATTAATAAGAAGAATATTAATAGTTTTGGTTGGGAATTCCTCTTGCAGGTCAGATCTTTTAGTCCATTCCCCTTTCAGTACATGATTTAGTGTTTAATCTAGTTTTACATATTTGTAATGATGGGGAATACACAACTTTTCTTATCATAGTTATGCAAAGCTTTGTAACATTTAACCTACATTTTGTCATCTACACCTTAAAATGACAGCATCGGCATAACATTCATACTTCAGAATTCTATCTCAACTAATAACACCATAAAGCATTTAAACTGAAAGCATTTGTTTTAAACTGATTTTGTTTTTCACCAGTTCAACTATTTATTTGCTCTTTGCATTTCACTCATTGTTCAGATTGAACAATGGTACTGAACCTGACAATTTCACATCTGTTGCTGGTCAGTTTCTTTCTCTGGTTATCATGAACCAAGTTGCTAAGGTTTGCAACAATACTGGGGAATGTTTAAATGAAAGATTTTCACTAGAAAATGTAATATAATTTTATAATTATATTTCAATTATATTTGATGCTCCACCGCACTCCCTTCCCATATTTACATGTTTAGTCTATAACTAACTAATTGCTACTTGTTTTGTCTATATTGACAAGTGAGACTAACTGAACGGTACACAAAATATAAAAAGATGGACCATTTAACAAATGGACAAACAAAACAGTACAGCCCGGGAAGCTTAAAAAATTAAAAATTCTGGTGTTTGTAGATCATGTGACCTGGAATAACATTCAACAGCTCTGACTGTTATTGGCTAAAGAATCTAACCAACATCTAGACTGCATCTAAATGTCCTAAATTGTTGAGTATTCACGTGTCTTTTATATTGTCTTTATTAAGAGCAATGTGCTATTCAAACATGCCTTGATTTCTAAAGTATGTTACTTCTGCTACTATAACTTTTCTGAAACATACATTTTGTGATAGAGCTTATATCTTCTGTATTTTCTTTAAGAATCCTGGAGATTCAATGCCTATGCTTATTTCTGCTTGAAAGGCTAGGATGAAATCAGTCCGATATGTTATTTGTTTTCCCCTGAGTGAGCTCCAGTGAATACTTGGCTCAAGCAATGCAATGACAGTAAGGCCTCAGTTAATTCTCCCTTTCTGCCCTGTTGGCAGTCACTGTAAGCCACTGTAACTTCAATTTAATGAAAATCCATTGCTGCATCAAGTTCCATTCCTACCCAACCACAACTGAAATCCCTTTGATTTAACAGAATAAAATAAATGCTAATAAGAATAAGAATATAATGACATATTGGAAGAAAAACTATTTGTAGTTGTTGTGACTCCCTTCACACTGAAAAAAACATGACAATTCCTTTGAAATTACTTTCTTGTTGTTCCTCTCCCACGTAATGAAAAATTAAAAATGCTCATTTCCTGACCTTCAGAGAGATGTTCACTAGAGATTCAGGCATGAGCAAACAAGCCTCTTTGAGTTTTCAGAATGTTTGCCTATTAGGTTCACAATGAAGAAAAAGTCATGTCTGAAACTGAAAAAATGGATAGGAAAGAATGGCCACAGATAACTAAGAGATCCATTTTACTAAAGCCTCCTAACTTCTGAAAGCCCTAGTTGGCCTGATTTAGTTTGTCCAGTGTGCTATGAGCTTGGCATTTTTGTTAAAGTCATCGATCCCATAGCTTTGCTAACTTCCTCTGAAAATAGGAAGCTTAGTGTTGACATTGAGTGGTACATGGTTCTTACCCTCTGATTTTGGCCTAGAGTGAGTACATTAGGTGAGTACCATAAATTATTTTATCAAAGAAGATTAGTCAAAATGACATTTATTAGATGGCTAGAAGCAGCAAGGCAACAGAAGGATGCTTCATTTCATCAATGAAGTGTGTAATGCTGCTCAAGGTCATATTTCCTGTTGATATGTTAGCTATTTAATGTACCTCGTATCAAGACATAAATCATATTTATATACTCTTAAAGTTGAGGATTACTTTGAGTAAATGAAGTGGCTTTTATACGGTTTTAGTTTAACTCCTTTATTCTCCTGGTTATTTTCTTTTGCTTTATGTAAAGTTCAAGGCAGAAATTATTTGTGAAAATAGACTATCGGTGGGATTTAAATGATGAAAATGTTACTTTACCACTAGCCTTATCACAAAAATAAATCACAGATAGCCTGTAACGACTCTCTCCCTCCCTCGCTGTGAGAGAGAACCTGTGATAGGCAAGCCTGAGATCACTCAAAAGTATTTTCAAAAACATTTATCTTGAAAATCTTGTCTTCTCAAATAAATAATAAATAAATAAATAAATTTTAAAAAACCAAAAACTATTTTGAATTAATACCGCAAACTGGGAGGGCAGGGAACAGCTGTTCCCTCTAGTAACTTCCTCCTTCCCTCCCAGTACAATAAAGTGTACAAGACAAGTCCAAGGCTGAAAAGGAGGAGACGACAACTGTGGGAAGGGTGGGGTGATTCATAATTTTCACCCACCATGCCCCCCCAAAATTCCTAAGAATAGATAATGCGCCCCTAGATTTATTATATTTTTGCAGAGCCCCCATCTGCATCTGGGGATGCTTCTTTAAGGGGGATTCCAGGGACAGCCATGTCCAGAGGTGAGACTCTGAGAGTGTGGACCCATCAATGTTTGATGGAAGGAACTGGAACTACAAGCAACAGTTGTATGTAGGCACAGCATGCTCCAAATAAATGGTCTGACAGCCTGATGATCTTCTGAGATCTGTGGTGTTTGGAAGCAGGTCCCACAGTCTGTTTCATCCATGGGCAAACCCAACTCCTTCATTGGAACAATGTGAAGGAATCTCCATGAGGGAAAACACAAAAATTTCTTCTCTCTGATCCCACTTTATGAACTTCAATACAGGAGGGGGCAATCTAATCCAGTGTTAATGACACTTAATAACAAAATCTTATAGGAAAAAGCTAGCTTCTATTACTACATTATAGAAATTGAATATGGAAAAGATATAGTAAGCCATTTGGTTCATGGCTTTAAAAATACAGCTTTTCACAATTCCTTGGGGAGATTAGACAAGTTTGAGGGCCAAATCCTGCAAATTCACATACACAAATGGATTGTCACTCCCCTTGCATGTTTTGATTATTTTAATTTTTTGGGGGAACCTATTTTTTTGTCTCTCACTGCAACATTTAAAATTCAAGAATGAGTTGGGGCAAACTCTTGTATTGATAGGATTGAGTTCAAAGACAGCAAGTCAACCTAAAACTTGAACTAAACCCTTGAAGGTTTTCAAAGTTTAGCTAATGTAGCTCAACAAAAGAGTTTCTCATTGGTTTGCACTTCTCTGTGTTGCCTGGTTCTGTAAACAGAAATATTAAAATACCATGAATGAAAATGAACACCTGTACTTTGTGGTATGCCCCATCACTAATTGTTTCTTTATAGTTTAAAAAAAAAAAGAAAAAAAGCAAGAGAAAAACAGTTCCTCTTTTGTACTTTAAAGAATGTAATATGATACATTTTCATAAGCCACAATACAATCTCAAAGGATGGGAAATCAGTAATATTTCAGAAAATGAAAATGGACAAGTTAAAGGCTTTAAAATACATTCTCAGCATGGTATGCAAGGGGATTTAGTTGGGTGACTCCCATTAATGTTAAAAATGCAGATTGCTGACCTAATAAAGGATAACAGTTCATTCTAAATAGTCACAGTCCAGCATATAAATTCATATTTATGGACTTCTTTGCCTCAGTCTATGGTTCTTGGATATCCTTTAGTAAGCAAATTCTTGACAATAGGCAAGTATGATGTATTTATAACCTTCTTAGGTCACTGATTATTGAAATGTTTGCTATTATGGCTCTCAAATGTGTCTGCTGTTGGAACCATCAATCTGTTAACAGATTATTTCAGACAGTGCCCAGCATTTACTGTGAATTCACCTGCCAAGTATCCCCCTGAAAATCCTACTGAAAGCTGCTGTGCACACATAAAGCTAGTCTCTTTTTCTGATAAGTAACTTATCTCCATTTATGATCCCTAACCTACAGAAACACTAGTTCATATTTCAGAATGATGACCCTTAAAATTTCAATTAAAAACCCCCAAATGAATACTGATTTGGGAACACAGTAAGATAAACCTCTTTGAGTTGTATTTTTACCCTGCCATAATGTTAAGTGGACAAAGAACTGGTGGGTTTCAAAACAAGAGTAAGAAAATAAGGGAAGTTTGCTGAGATTTGACATGCTACGTTTTATGCTAAACCATTAGTCTCAGAAACAAAGCTTCATAATGAAAGCTTTTCCCTTTTTTAAAAGGATGTGTCATTGCCTTTACACTAGAAAACATAGAGGGCTAAATCCTGGCCCTCATTGAGGGGGCCAACTCCCTAATGGGAGTTTTGACATTGTTTTGATGGGGCCTGGATTTTACCCATTAAGTACTAAAATGGACTGCCTGTCTTATTCCTGCCAAATTTTTACCCCATCTGATCAATTAGCAGACCATGGAGTCAGATAATTGATGTATGACCCTCAAACATTCGATTTAGCGAAACATTCAAATATTCTGGTTCTAACTGAAGCTTGACCAAACTTAACTAAACCACTTTCATCTAGAAATCTCAGAAGAACATTCTCACATGAGATTTCCTTTACTTGTAAATTCCAGCTGGATTGCAAATCTCACAACAAAAACACTTGCAATATTTCTGTATACCCACTTCTAGTGGTATTATTGTATTAACAAAGCATGTCTTGTCTATGTTTGTTCATATAAGTCAAGACCTCTGGATTTCCCATTTCTTATTGATGGACCCAATGTATAAAAATACCTCATATATTTATGCTCTCTCTCAACTTTGCCCTCCATTGTATGAGGAGACCTCAGAAATGCCAGCTGACTTGTTTGGATTTAAATGTCTATTTCCCTTCCACTTCCTCAACCTGACCCATGTTCTTTTATTGCCAGCCATAGCCTAGTCTGCCTTTCAAAGGGGTTAATTGCTAATTAAAAATCAAGCCAGACTTGCAGTACACTTCCATTTGAGATAGTCACTCTCCTAATAACAATTTGACCTTTTGTGTTTTTTTGGGGAAAGGGGTATAATTCAAAATTTAATACAGGGTTCTGAATTAATAAGTATCTGTGGCAGATGCATTTATCTGTGCTGGAAATAGGGAAAGTACTTAAAAGCTTAGAAGAAAAGAAAGAACAAGAAACTCCTATAGTGGGAGAGAATTTAGAGTGACTTCACAACACAAGGACAGCCAGCAGTGATTTATAATACAGTTGTCCCATTCTGACAGCAGTGCCACACCTCTGCTGGGCAGTGGTAGCTGTCTGGGGCCTTGCAATATTACAGATCAGCTTCCTAGTGGAGAAGAAATCAGTGAAATGGAGACTGGCTGTATTCTAAATATAACTTCTTTCATTTACACACATACACCAGTCCTGCAACAGCAATGGTCAAACAGGAAACAGGCAATCCCTGCTTTCAGGAATCTCAGTCAGACACTAATGCCTTGTTCCCAACTCTGCCTCAAAAACTGACTAAGTAGAGACTAACCAAATACTCCTGCTGCTCATGCAGTTCCCATTTGAGGGACCACTAGTTTGCATGCCTAAAACTAAAACCTCCATAGTTTGCCTTGCATGGTCTAAATCTAACACCACCATAGTTTGTCTTCCCAAAACTGAATATTTGCTCACATGCTAAAAAAGAGAACTCAGAAGACTACATTTAACAGCAGCATGGGATAACGGCTGGTCATAACAAAAACTTTATATTAATATCATTGTTGGTTTGACAGTTGCTTGATCCACCTTCCAGAAAAAGTGACTGGGAATCTTACCCTTTAATGGGATTTGGATCAGGCCCAATGACAAATGACAGTCTTCAGTACCTGGACTTCAGGAAGTCCAGCAAAAATAGTAACCAGGGTAAGCGTGATGTTGATTAGGGTTGTATGGAATATACAGTGAAATTTGATAAAATATCTCGAATCTGAGTTTAATTTCTATTTCATGAATTTTGGATCAACTTCATCCAAGATCTATGAAGTGTTTTCAGCTTGTTTTAACCAAAAATAAGAATGAAAATGAAGCACTATTCTTGCTCCCATCCCCACTCGCAAACACTGTCTTATTTGCTTTTGGGATGTCTAGAAAAACATAAGAAAATTAGTAAAAGAAAGGCAGTTATGTTTTATTTTAAAAGGCAGGGAACAGGGAGAAAAAGAAAAAGTCTTTTAATGAATGTGCAAAAGGATCTACATGCAAAGTGCCAATGGGACATTTTGCCTTTTCACAGCTGCTACAAAAAGAAGCAATACAAATATTCCTTCTCTATTTAGCATTTCCTCCATTTTTCCCTTGCAGAAAAACACATTTTGCCAGTAAAACTAATTTGCATTGTAGAAAGATGAAACCTTTGTTTCTGCCATAATTGCAGCATAGGATCAGAGGGGAATGAATGTTCAATTACAAATGTATCAGAAGACACTGGAAACTTGCACAATGTTTCTTTTCACATCTTGGCCAGCATAGCTAGATTATGCAGTTACTATCCATAGTAATTTAATATTATTACTTAAAAGAAAGTCCAAGTCAGCCAAAAACATTCAGGTCAGCAGGTGTTTTACTGACTAATAACATCATTATAGTGACAAAAGTCTGTTGATGGATTAACATAATATAGAATCAGACTGAACCAATCTCATATATTAATCAAGAGAGAGCACCAACCATGCTAAAATGGTTCAAGAGGTCTAACAAAATAGCATATACTATAAAATTGCATGAAATACAACCAGCAGCATTGGGGGAGTGCCAGAGATGGGAGGGTACAGGAGTGGGTGTGGCCAGAACGCACAGGGCCCTGTTACTACTTTAAGATATATCTGGTGCTAAACCAGTGCATGCTCCCTCAGGGCCATTTTTAACTGCCTCAGTTTCCCAAGTGCACCCAGCGCTGCTCCAGCACACCTAATGATTCCTTTTCAATAGCACAGAATGAAGTGTAGGCCTTGGATGAAACATTACATTTAGATAATTCTGCTTTAAATTTGTTGAGGGTGTGCATCTCTTATCTTTAAAGATGTGCTTGAATGCTTGCTGAATCATGGCTTTAGTGCAGATTAGCAGAGCATCCACTGGAAGGTGAAACTACAGTCATTCAGAATACTCTTTTTCTTATTACTACTCTTCCTTTTTACCTTCCTTTTTCTGTGTTTATTTTCGACATGGTCCTGTGCCACAGAAATAGTATCAATTAGACATTCAGGCCCGGGTCCTGAAAACACTTAAGCACATACATAACTTTAATCATAAGTAGCCCTATTGACACCTTTGCACCTATTCACATGAATACAGTTATGCACATGCTTAAATGTTTACAGAACTGGGACTTAAGACAATATATTTATTGAACATTACATACGTTCCAATTGCTACAAAAATACAATTAGACTGAAAAGTACAATTGGCTTGACCCTTAGTGACCTTTAATGTGTAAGAGCCCAGGCCCTCATTAAGGATATTAGAACGCTTTCCTTCGTCTGTCATTTAAGACTCTGCAGTTTCTTTGTATTACAAAGCAGCTGCACAAAACAGGCTCAACTTGATGCCGAGGCTTAACTTTGAACATCATATGTTCCCTGAGGAGGAACTTTCAGATAGAGGGGTGTCCCAGAGATAAAGCTCAAGGACTGGGGCAGATAGAGAACATTGTTTGTTAAGCAATTTTCATGTGTGTGAGACTCCAGAAAGAGACAGAGGCCTAAGACAGCTGCTTCTTGGGATGGGGCTGTGGAGCTTTACCTAAGTTTCTGCAAGAAATTATCAAAATGTCCTCTGTTCAAGGAAATATTTTGTAAATCAACTAATTATTCAATGAAAATATTTGATTCTTCAGCACAGATTTCTGCTCCACATGGAAAAATGACCTGCAAGCTTCCAAAATGTGCTACTGCTTGGCAAAGAGGTAACAATATTATACTGTAGCAGCTATGTAATAAGAAGGTAATAGTGTTACACTTATGAAATAAACAGCAGGATCTTATTCAGGGGACAAGGCAGTATGCCGCGTTTATTATGAATACAGAAAATATTTGAAAAAGCAATTGCCTAAAACACACTTACGCACACACACACAAACACACACTTCTGCAGGAGGGATATAATTACCAGCCTTTGTGTTGCTCGAGCTGAATCACTGGCCAAGTGACTCAGACATGAGGACGGAGCCAGGCTCTGTCGGTTGTGATACAACGCTCCTTGGGGTCTGCAGAACGAGCCCAAAGTCCAGGTTTCTTCTCCCCATTTTTATACTTATCCCTCCCCATTCGGGTCTATAGATTTTGTCATGTCAGATAGTCTCCTTGTTTCATGTAATCATCAATTACATTTGATATCACAAGTGTGACAGCTTTCCCATTATTCTTTCATTCCTGTTTCGCATTTGGTCTTGTTCTTGTCCTTGGGTGTTAACTCCCCAGTTTTCTGGGGCTATCTTGATGTTTGGCCATCTGGGTTGTAAAAGTTCTTTAAGCATCTTCTCTTCCTCCTGCCCTTGGAGGCTGAGAACCATTACCTCAGCAATTACTTCCTTGCCGTCTTATCTCAGCAGACTCAGACTGCATTCATTCCTCATTCATACTTACTAAAAATCATTACATTCTTATTCCATTACATTGGTACATTATCTTATACTTACTTATTAACATAATAAAATCCTTCTACCTACACCAATTCTATTAATACCAATTTTACTAAAAGGAAATAAAAGAAATCTTATTTGCCCTCTCATTGCCCCATGATTTACACATCAACCACTTTCCCTGATACACATTGGGCACTTCACTTGTAAATTATCACAATTAGATTTCAGGATGTTCCCAAACATTCATTCATAGATGTTTACAAACAGGGCCCCAATGTGTCATAAATGTTAAATCACAAAATGTTTAGGCAGGATGTTCCCAACCATATGTTCAAGCAGTCAATTATCATAGTGGAGCCTGGGGTGGCATGAACAAACAGTCAGTGTGTCCGGAACATCCCTATCTATAATGCCTAGTTTTGTTCTTTCTCGGTGTGAGGATTAACCCTTAAGCTTCAAATATGTATCCATGATCTGGGCCTGCTCTGGTTCAGGCCTACATCACAGTGCTGGGGCCTACAATAGCTGTATAATACGATACATACATATGAATTTAACACCATTTGATCAGCTTGGGTTCTACAAATAATAATCAAATGGTGGTTAATATGCTAAAGACATCTTATTAATTCTTGAGATGTCTTTAGATACTAGAGTTAATAAATTAAATCCCAATTAGCTTTTGATGTCTGAGATCCCGAAATTGTTTAACAGATATTTAGATACATTACTGGCTGCACCTTGAAATTATTAATTAGGACTTAACATATACTGTCATATTAAATTTAAATTAAATCCTTAAAAGAGAAAGTGTGACTAATGGGGACAGTGATGCTGTTGTAGAGAGTTTTCATGAAAAGTCATAGTCCTGGCATAAAGACAACTTGATGTTGGATAGGTAGAACAGAGACTATATATAGCATACCACTAATCAGAAAAGTCTATTATATTTGTTTCAACTTTCCCCATTTGTTAGTTAGGGTATGCTGCATCGGCATTCCCACCCACACCATTCATTTATATAAATAACAAAAAGATGCTTAGTGGCTTGTAAATATGTTGAGACAACTTCCTGCCCAAAAGTCCTGAAAATCTAAATGGACCAGGATTAAAGATGAGAAGAAAGGGATGCAATGAATAAGCGAAGTGATGGAGGTGATGTATAGTAGGCTTCTTTTTGAGTCTATGACTTGTGTGTGATTTCCTCCACCATCACCACTCAGCCGTACACACTACCACCACCTCCTCATTTGTCTCAGTGACTTCGTTGTATTTAAGATTTTTGTGATGGACATTTAGCAAAGATAGAAGACAGGTCAGTGACTTATATTGAGCTCCCCAGGCACTGTTCTTCAGAGCTGTGCAACTAATTTAATAAGGAACAGTGAAGACAATGAATTAACCTTTTTTTTTTTTTTCCTGTTAGCAAATTATCCATGAGCAATTCAGAATTTTTTTGCATTTATTCATTATTCAAACTTATTCAGGTTTCAGTCATGAATACTCCTGCTGAATAGTTCAAAATTTGTCTTCTTGTGAACATTTGCCAACATTAACTTCAAATGTACTATTTCTGCACACATATCTTCAGCAGAGTGGCTCATTAGAATATTAGTGAAGAATGAACACAAAGACATTGAAGTTCAGGCACAAATTTTCAAAAGACTGGGTTGATAATATACACACTCTTTTGGTGCATCTGATTTAGGTGTATAAATCCCAGCGTCACAGGTCTATGGATACAGTACACAGCCCAAAAGGAAAACAAGAACAAAATTATGGAACTCTGCAGAGTATTAACTTTACACATAAAGTTCAGTTCATAGATAGGGAGACATGCTTTCTGATATAATATGCCTGGAAAATAGTAAGCTTTTGAACTTTTTTTTAAATGTTAACTGGGATGGTAGTGGCAATAGCTAATCTGCTTACTCAAAGGTAATGTTTGTAATCAATTGATCATGAAACACAGGGTTAAAATGCAGGATTTGTTGGGTGTAAACTAACCAAGACAGATTGCTATCCTTCCTCTTTTTGAAAATCTCCAGTGAAGGAGATTCCACAACCTTCTGAGGCAGTCTGTTCCATTATCCTACTCTTCTTACAGTTAGGAAGTTTTTTTCTGAAATTTAATCTAAATCTGCTATTGTGTAGTTTGAACCCATTTCCTCTTGTCCTGTCCTCTGGCAAGATAGACCAACTTTTCTCCATCTTTTTTATGGCAGCCCTGCAAGTATTTGAAGACTTCTGCCATGTCCCCCCCTTAATCTTCTCTTTTCCAAACTAAGCATACTCAGTTCCTTCAGCCTTTTGTCATATGCCTTGCATTCCATCCCTTCAATCATCTTTGTCACTTGCCTCTGGACCAGGTGCATCCCTTCTCTAGTGTGTGGCAGCAGAGGTGAGAGTAGCTCGTAATGTACTTTATTTTAGAAACTTCCTCACTTTTGTATGAAGAATATCATTAGATTATGATCACTGCTAGACTTTTATCTGGCCTTAATTTTGTGCGTGGGCCAAATTAGTACATTTGGCCAAATATGGGGTTTACATTAGATTTGAAAGAAAAATTGAATGACAAATTTCAGAGACAGGGGGGAGGGAAGCTGTTTGCCCCTTCATTTCACCCAATTTTATTTATTTAGAGGGTGTGTGTGTGTGTGTGTGTAAGATTTCCAGTTAGTTTTTGATTACACAGATAAGGAGGATATGCAGGGCCAATCTAACCTTAATGCTTGTATGCTTAATTTCCCAGATCATGCATTAGATTATACCTGCATTTTTATAAATATGAAAAGCTAGGTGTTTTCTGAATTGAAGATGTTATTTAATCTTAAAATAATTGTTAGGGTTATCATTTTGACTTTGAACTCCTAGATGTTATGACATTTAACTGTATTAATGTATTATTGTTCTATAACAAACAAAATTGCACATATCATGCTTCAAATAAAGGAAGATTTTAATTCATCACTTTTTATGTCAGATAAAGGAGATTAAATGTCTATAATGGGTTTACACTATAATCCACAGGTAAAACTGGGATTCATGAAAAAGGATTCTTGCTATAGTTTTATTAAAAAAACTTTCTTGTTACTTTCAGAGATTAAGTGCAAGGACTATAACTGACATACCTGATGTAGCATCAGAAAGAATTTCTGTGGTTTTCTTTTTATAGATCTGCCAGTAACACTAATGGAAGAGTTGTGAGCTGAACAGTTTTGAAAGGTTTAGTCTTTGCAGTTTATGAGTTTGTTTAGGATTTGCTTTCAGAGGAAAGTGCATACTAAGTACACATTCTTTTACCTCTTGATTTTAGTGGATACAGAAATCACTGGCAGATACATCTTTATGGAGTTGGCGTAAGTTATGGTTGATATGAACCATAGCATTGCAGATAGGTCTGAGATAATGGTGGCTATTAAATAAAATATGTCTTTTGAAGCCTTTGATGCGGTTACCTAACTAACTTCAGAGTAACAGGAAATACAACATCTTTTACATATACAAACGTTATTTTCATGCTCAGTTTTCTAATGAGGACAAAAGTTAAGAAATCAAAAGGTGCAAATTATCAAGAGATAGTAAGCCAATTTGTACTAGGCAACAGGAGATAATGTACAGTTTGTACTCTATTCCCAGAAATCAGCATTGCAATTAAGTCATGAACTGGTCTGCAACATACACCCACTACCAGTGTCACTTAAGTCACATGAATCCAAAATTAACCTCTCAATTTGAGAGTTCTGTGCAGGGTCCTGTCGTGCTTCTTTTTTAGATAAAATGGCCAAAGCTAAATCATATTTCAAGGGACTGTTCTCTCCTTGACTGACACAGGTGTGTAACCTCTAATAATGTTAATACTAAAATTCATAGTTTGCATTGGTATCACATTCAGATTAACCCACGAATGCCAACAGTTTCCTGCTTTTTATTTATTGTTAAAATGGATAGTGAAGGAAAATTAACATTTAAAATGCTGTCACTGTCTGTTTTCCACTATGGGATTTGTGATAGAGGTGCTCAGATATTACTGATTAGTGTAGCATAAATTTTCAGATTAAGCCTGTTCCAAAGTCCATTGAACTCAATGGGAAGAACACTATTGACTTCAATAGGCTTTGGATCAGGTACATTAATAGCATCTGGATGAAACCAGATGATTCTCTTCATTATCCTAATTCCTGGCTTTCCAATGCTTTCCCCTGTGGAACAAAGGAATACAGCTTTCTTTTGTGCTAATGGAGGGAAAAGTAGATTGAGCAGTAGGAAGAGTGCACGATAAGTACACTTTTGTGGTAGTGCACACACCCAATACAATAATAATAGAGAGGTCAGCTGCAATATCATTTTAGTAGACATTTATGAAGATTTTTAAAAGACTCAATTCCACAGAAAGTATTTCCAGAACGTTTATACTAGACTCTTATTATAAACAAAACAACACTGTTCATGAAATTTTAAGTTAGTGGAACAGCGATTGGAATACATAACAGCAGTAGATGTTATGGTTTAGGTTTATGGTTAATTCTTCCCTCTTTCTTGTTATAATACATAGAATTTTATATAATGCATAATAGAAACCTTCTCCTATTTCATAGATTCAAATATTTTTGGTAACTATAGTCATTATCCATCAAACTTCAAATCTGGTCTAAGGATCATTTTTGTTTTTCAGGAGGACTTCATAGTTTTCATACATTTTAAGGCCAGAAGGGACCATTATAATCATCTAGTCTGACCATCTATATAACACAGGCTGTAGAATTTCATCCAGTAATTTTTTGGAAACTCATCACTTCTTGTTGAGCTGAAGTGTATATTTGAGAAAGACATCCAATCTTGATTTAAAGACTCCAAGTGATGGAGAATCCACCACTTCCCTAGGTAAATTGTTCCAATATTTAGTACCCTTGCTATTAAAAATGAGCATCATATTTTCAATCTCACTTCACCTTTTATCCATTAGATCTTGTTATGTCTTTGTCTGCAAAATTACAGAGTCCATTATTCCATCATAACATTCCTACCTCAAATCAACCTGATTTTTTCTTTGTGGTACCCTCTTGTCACTATCCTTGTCCAGCAGTAGCAGCAGCTTTCATTAATTGCTCATTATACTGCCTATTCAGGTTCAATATGTAAGAGGGACATCAGAAAATAAGAACGACTAATGCAAGGTTTCTTAAAGGTATACAAATGTCATTGCTGATGGTGCAGAATGCAGGAAGACAATTGAGTCAACATAAAAGAAAATCCTTATTTGTGAGGAATCACGTTTAAACAAAAACCGGTCCAGAAACCTTTGCATTCAAAAGTAGTACGAATGCCTATATAGAGAACTAAAAGAGAGCCACCTGTGGTTACAGCTTTATGATACATTGTAGCAGATGAACAAGCACTAGACCATTACTTGTTATATCATTAGTTCAGAAGAAATAAAGTATGTCCATGATACATTTTGAAATGTGAAAGAATAACTGTTCATGAGTTGTCCAAGCACAAATTAAAGGGGAAATCCAGCAGACACTTATACATATGTTACTACTTATATGCATAAAGTTACCCATGATCTCAATGGCTGCTGCTGGGTGCTTAGCACTTTTTAACATCAAATCACTTGTTCAAATGCCTAAATATGGATATAACAACCTAATTTAAGGCTCCTATTGATTACATTCTTAGACTTCATTTATATTTATTTTGTTCAATTAAAGTTTTTTTTTTAAATTAAAGTAGCTGACTTATTTCTACATTTAGGCCCTAATTTTAAAAACACTTTAAACATGCTTAACTTTAGCACTTGAGCAGTCTCATTGACTTCAGATTCTTAAAGTTATAAGTTATGTGTATAAGTTTTGCAGGACTGGGGCCTTATATTTTCAGGTCACTGTCCATTACTACCTTTAACTGTTGTGATGCCCTCATTTTCTATTATCTATAAATAAATTGGGTCAGATCCTCCCCAGGTGTAAATTGACATCACTCATTTGAAAGGAGCTACATAGCGATTTATACTAGCCAAGGATCTGAACAGCCATTTAAGTGCATCTGGCAGCTTTTTCCATCTTTTTTCCAGATGGTATTTTAGCTACTCACTAACTCTAAAATTAGAGGCTTATCAATACAAAGACCCAGTCAGATAGATTTTGATCTTGAAGTAAAAAGAGTATAGCTTGCTACTATCATGTTGAAGTTTTCATATGTGTATGTTAGCCACTCCCATCTCACATTATTCTTTTACATTAGAAGTCTAGCAAAAGGTAGTTTCAGAGAACAATCTTCGTTCATTAATTAGTTTCCTAGACCATCTCAGCACGTAGCCACACACCAGATTTTCCTAAATGACTTAACTGCTCGTGAAAGGAACTATTTGACAGCCCTCCAGACTTTGCTCCTCTACCCACACAAGGTAGAACATAGAACAGAATATATAGAAGCATCCTTTACTCTCTCTCTGTCTCCCTCAATTCAGTTCTGAGAGGACCATCTCAAGGGGCAAGAAGGTTGTTTGCTTTCCATCTGCATTCACCCCTTGGCAAGAGTGTTAAAGTTAAATAAGAGTGCTCGCTAATATTATTGGTTGTGGGACTGTTAACACCTTTTCACTAGGAGTTGGACTGACATTGATAATTTCACAAGGCCACCAAATAAGCTGTCACTCTAACAAGTTTCAAACATTATCTACAAGGGCTGGCTCAGACTTGTGACCTGGGGATGAACGGCTTTGTATGTTATTATTGCTGCCCTAAGTCATCTAGTCATCCTTTAATAGTTGTGTACATGATGAATGTCATCTGAAATGTTATTTATCTCCCTGCAGCTACTGTGTACCTTCCATGTTAGTTCAAATAAAATGTAGCAAGCTGATCATTAAAGTTTATTTTGTGTGCTCTTTCACATGTCCAACTCATCAAGGTTCACTCAGTGATCTGTGAGGCAAGCAATTCTGTCTGTCAGCTTTCCTCACACATCCAGGAAAAATAAGCACAACGGAAGCTGTCTTCAAGCAATATTCACTTCTGATTTGTTACTTTTCATCCCAGACTTGGGCTATGCCCCATTACCTCCCATACACTGTTACAGCATTTGGATCTGTCAGAAAAAAAATAGAGGGAAAGAAATGTTCTAGTTATAGTTATAGTGCAGCAAATAGGGAACTTATTGAACTTATTTAATGATTTACCTATACAATTCATAGTTAAATCTCTGAAGTTTCCCAAATGTTGTAGTGCTAGTATTGTGCTATTTACCTATCAAAGAAAAGGTTACTTGACAATTGAAAGTAAGGTGTAGAGAGATTCCAAGTTTGGAAAACATGATTATTTGCAAGCAGTTGTAGCCCTCACCAATACATTTAAAAAAAAATAAATAAACAGACAGATAGCCAACTTAAGGACTGGAAAAATACACGAAAAATGGTCGTAGATTTGTAATGCTGTAATGAGACTGCACCCAGTGGACCCTAAAAGGCGTATTGCTGATACAATATCATGCATTATCTTGTTGAAAAGTCTTTAGAATCTCACAGAAAGTTCTGAGACCTCTTGAAATATATTTTATAGTAGTAATTAAAATCTTTAATGGGTATGGCTGCTTTTCATGAGGAAGACTCAGCTCTGAACAGCTGCCTTGCCTTACTGAGCTGATGGAGAATCTTCAGAAGTAGTAGCAGTATCCTCTTTCTACTGGTAGTTGAGACTGTCACCACTTGCTGATAAATTTAAAGTAGCCTCAAGGAAACTGTTTCTTGTTTGCATATATAGGGATAATAAACTATGATTTTTCCAGTTAATATCAGTGAACAACAGAGTCAACTGCTGCACTGAATGATAGCACTCTGAAGCACCCTATTATAATAGATTTCTTTTATGAGAGTGGCGGGTTGTTGTACAGGTCCACTCATGACTATGGATGCTTTTATTAGTGGTAAGATGTACAGCTTCACAAAGTCCCTTTCACTCCTTTTACCAGTTAAGTTTCTATGCAAGTTAATAAACTTAAAACAATAGTATAACAATTACACAGCAGTACAAGGAGATCCAAGGTATAACCAACCCACTTCAAACAGTATACATTTACTAACTTTATTACAGTCCCAGTATTCCATCTCTTAATGCTCCCAAGTGAGGGACAGATACTTTAGAGGGTCCACTGTGTCTTAGAAAGCAGAAAGGAGGTAGCAGACAAAAACATGAAGATTGCTAACTAATTACTAAAAAAATATTTAAAAGACACCCTCTTGCCTCCTAATTCAATAACATGCAGCTGGGAGAAAAGATCATAAAAAATGAGATGTGTATATAGCCCTGGAAAATAGTGAAGGGGGAGGGAGAAACCAATGATGTCAGTGTGATAGCTATGGCAATTTCCTGCCTTATCCTTGGGAAACCTTATTGAATTAAGGCTCCATTGTATTAAATGAATGGTTTAGGTATTATTGGAGTCCAGGATTGTATGTAACCTCATGAATGGGGATGTGAGACTTGGGGGTTCAAAGGACTGTATTGAATGATGTGCAAGACAAGAATAGACTTTGGGAACAGAAAAGTATTAAGTGGCTTTCCTGGAGAATATCTAGAGGGAGATGAATGCATATTCTTCACCTCTGCTTATGAAAAAACCCAGCCTTTTGAAGCTATTCACTGAGGAGTGGGCCATTATCTGCTGATCACCTGTTACATAAGGCCAAGATCAAAGGCCTAAACTGTATAAAGGAAAGACTGAACTATTCGTGGTTGTTCTGGTTCTGAATCTGAGACCGTTATTAACTTGTAATCATAAGGATAACCCAGTTGACACCTACCCAAGCCAGAGGTTGGAGTTGGGTTGACTGCCAGCTAAGCTTGTTCGCATATGTATTGTTTTAATATGTTTTCTCTGTAATGCTTTCCCCTCAACAATAAGTGTGTTTGCTTCTAAAGAACTGTGTACTGATTTGTACCTGTGGGCAATTATATTATCCATAACCCCTGGAAAGAAAGCAAAGAACAGATAGCGGCCTTTTAGGCCATTTAGCTTAGTAGGGATATCACAGTGTAGTCAGGGAACTGTGCAGCCTAGAAAAATCATGGTCAGGAGGACAGAGACTTGGGTCTCTGCCCAAGAGAGGTAATGTTTGGGATCTGGAAGCTCAAAGTAGATGCTCTTGGTGGACCATATGGGGAATACTGGTGCAGTTACCCTGATTTATGACAGTTGGTCTACATGTGTTTGAAGGGTAAGAATACTAAGGAAACAGAGAGGGCAATTGTATATGGGAAGTATAGGCATTGTGAGATGCAAAGGGAAGAGGTTAAAAGAAAAATTTAGGCTGATTAGTGAAAGAAAGAAGTTTTCCCGATAGTGAGATGGATTATGATAGAAGGTTGTGGGCCAAAAAGGATGAAAATTTCCTCACTTAAAATGCATAAACATTACAATGCAAACTCTAAAGGTAGAGCCCCCTATTGTGAGGGAGCTGGACAGGGCCTTCCTCTTCTCAAACTTCCATAATATTGTGACTCAGGGTTAGACTAAATGGGAATTATTTCTCTTAAAGTTTAAAAGGAGAGATAGTCACCCAGTAGAAGTGAACACTAGTGAACTGTAATACAAATACTCCCAGGGCCAGAAATGAGAAAAAAAAACAGAGGAAAGGGCAGATGTAGAGGTGGTATCTGTCTGGCATATGGCCGCCCCACCTGGAGGTCCCTCCTGCAGCAGGCAGTGGCATGACAGGCATACCTGTCTCACTTACCCCTCTCAGGTTACTCAATAACTTCACTTTGAGCATCTTTGCTTCAGTGCTACCCTTTCCTGAGCTCATTTATTACAACATATGCCAAATAGTTCATAACAAGTGTCTGAGACATGTAGTCCATTTCTCACTCCATTGCAGTCGTAATTAAAACTCAAGGCATCTCATCCCTCAATGCCCCACATACCTCTATCTTTGACCACACCCAGACTCCATCCGTCCTTCCCTGTCCTTGTAGCAGGAAAGCCATGCCAGCTCTCCCAACTGGAGGGCAGCCCTGCTTTTCCTATTAGGAACCCCCACAGCCTCTCTGCTGGGAGCATCATAGGAGGTGGTCGGGGGCAGGGACTCCCTCACTCCCCTGGCCCTCTCACAGTTGCTCTGGGTCCAGTTCTCTGCCTCTGGAGCTGTCAGCAGGTACTCTTCTCTGCTGCTCCCCTGCCTTCAGCCTTCTCCAACCCTTGGCTCCAGCTCAGAGCCTGCAGGCAACTCCCTCTGCTACTTTTGCTGCCACCACCACTGCCTCCTCTCATTTGGGGACAGCAGCCAGCAAACCTCAGCTAGCTCTTCTGCCTTCAGTCTTTGCCCCAGGAACTACCTTCTGTTGCCTTCAAGGACAGAGCCAGTCCCCTGGACTCTGACAGCAATCAGCTGCCTTTCGTGACTGAAGCACTCTGCTCTGATTTACTGGAACTCCCTTGTGGGTCTCTTCCTGATCTTTTATAGCCCATGGGTGCTGCCCCACCCTCTTAAGTGGCCAAATGGGAGCACCTGTTTGGCACAAGGGAGCTGGACCTACCTAATTTACTGGGGCCAGTAATCCTGTGACTTATTCTGATCTCTTGATTCATAAACCACTAATTTGGATTTACTTTAGTGATTGATATGGCGTTTAGCTCACCAGAGCTAATGGAGTCCTTTTGTTGTAGAATTCTCTTAGGCCTTGTCTATGTGTGAAAGATTTTTCAATATAACCTTCATGTGACTTTAAACCAATATCGTTCTATCAGTATAAGCCCCCTGTGTGGACTCTCTTATTCTGGTAAAAAAGAGCCTATTCCAGGTTAGCTAATGTCACTTGGGAAGGAATTTAAGTTATCCTAAAAAAGGTATTCTTTCACCAGAATAAGAGTGCTCACCCAAGGATTATACCATAGCCTGGAAAACTTTCACAAGTAGACAAGACTTTAGTTATCTGTACTGTTCTCCCTACCAGTCCATTCTCCTGGGGAAGTAATATGTTTGAAATTATAATGTTTCTTAAAAGCTTGGAACTGAAAGCTTTCAAACTGCGCTCTGTTTTAGTGAGGATTTTTTTTTAAATACCAAAATAAGAACAGTTGTCTGTTAATTTGTTTATTGACTGTTAAGTTGTATGAGTCTAATTGGAAGTAGAATTTCTACAAATTTAGAAAAAGAGTCAATTCAATAATATTTTTATATTCCTTTTCTAATCGTGGGTCCAGTGTTATGCTTTTTCAAGGTATCTCAAATAATGATGTCAGTATGAAAGATTCTTTGAGTTTTGTCTTTCTGGTCATTCTGCAAGACTCACATGATTCCACCTTTCTACCCATGGTAGATCACTGCCATGACCTCTGAGATCAATACTAGCATTTTGTGATGGCCTAATATCCTGCATGTATCCTTCTTAATAGGTCATCCTATAAGAACTGGTGGTCTACTACATAACTGTGATAAGCAAGCAGACCCTCAACTTCAGAGAGTTCCTCTCTTATTTCATGGAAGTCACAGGCTGAATTTGGGAACTCTAATACATAATTTGGCCAAAGATATCTTGTAATGATTTAGATGAAGTTTGAAGATATTTCACAGCACTATCATGTGATAATGGTAAAGAATCACAGAAAGAGCTGCTTACTACCAACAATGTGGGCTTGAGACACTCAGGAAAGTTAATTTGAATTAACTTGGAAAATGGAATAGTTAAACAGAATTTAACCCCCCCTTCCACATTTAAATCCTTAATTCATTTTGAAAGTTAATTAAGATATATCAAATTAAGACCACTTCAATTCTTAATGAGTGTTCACACAGGGGTTTTACATGGTTTAATTAATCCCTGCGAAGTTAAGTTACACACTTCAGGCCTGGGTGGGGAGGCTTAGGGAGGCTCCACATGCTAGGACTGAAGCTGAAGCTGAAGCCTGAGTCCCATTGCCTGGGGCTGAAGCATGTAATTCAGCTTCACAAGCCGCCTGTGATGTGAGGTCCTGGGCAATTGTCCTTCTTGCCACCCTTAATGCCGGCCCTGGTGACCCAACCTAAACCCATTCTGTGACCCTCAGTGGGGTTGCAGCCCCCAGGCTGAGAAACACTGCTGTAGAAGACCTTTCTCCCAGCCTCCACCTGGCCTAGTTTCTTTCTACAGTATACATATCCTCAACAGAGTAATTATGGAGTAATATACAGTCCAACTCACATATGATAGTCACATATTTGAAAATGGAAGTCTACAGATTTTTGCACATATATAGAACTTTTTATCTGCAGATCTATTTCAAAGTACCTTACAAAGATGGATAAGCATTATTATCTCCATTTTACACATGGAAAAAGTAAGGCACAGAGCAGTTAAGTCACTTGTCCAAGGTTGGGCAGTGAATCACTGGAAATAGAATGTGAGTCTCTTAATTCACAACCACATGCTGATTCCACTAGAACACAGCTGTCTCTTAGAAATATACAAAATACCATCAGCAGTGGAAACTCATCTGAAAGGGACTCCTAGACCCACAAATTTAAAGCAAAAATCGTTAACTACTATACTCTTGTGAAGGAAGCAAAATAAACACAAATACATTTCAAGCTGAAGGAAGGAAGCTCTGGTGTTTAGACACAGAGAAAAAAGAGTCTGAAGGAGAGCTTTCATCTAGTCTGTGCTCTGCCACAGACTTTCTATGTCACACCACAGAAGTCATTTAACCTCTCTGCTATGCAAAGGTACATCAACTGAGGATCTAGCCTTAAAAATAATTACCATTTCTGATCTCATCTCAGTCTGTTGTTTCATCATCAGCTGAGAGTACTTAGTGTTGATTGCTATAAATATTCTAAATTGATTCTATTATGTGAGCATGAGAATCCATAGTAAGTAATGCCTTCCATATTTACAGATGACTTCAAGAACAGAAAAGCTTTCCAATGATCAATAAAGCTTATTTAAACTCACTGATTATATCTGAACACTTTTCCATCCAAGAGATTTAAATTAAATATCATAACCCAAGTTCCTGTATTCATTCTAAATAATTCTTTCCTCTCAAGACTCAAGAGTGTCTAAATAAGAATCACATTAGTGTAATACTGGAAATAAGACTGAAAAACAAATCAACCTAATATCTGCGCAGAACTGAAGTGGAAGGGAAACCTGGGTATTGGGAGATTGTCTAAATAACATAAAGGCATGGAAATTTTACTTCTCTTTGTGTTTGTGTGTGTGTGTGTTTTCTAGAGATATAATCAAAACATAAACATTTTAATAGGAGAAAAGCATAGCTAAAATGTAGGAAAACTTTTGTTCATGGTCAACAGATTTATTAATGCCTTTAGTTTATTTATATCTGTAAAATAATAAAAATCCCTCAAATCCCTGATAATTGTACACATAACCAGTCTCCATAGCTCCCTTTTACTGTTACCTTTGTTCTCTTTCTTTTTTTACTCCCCTTGCCTATTGGTTACACAAACTGATTGTCTTGGTATGATTTGTCTTCCTTATTTTGCAAAAGTGGTGAGTTCAAAATATATCAATGTTTTCTTCTTTAAAAAGTTAAATCTATTAGAATTTCTTCATATCATTTAGTACCTCGGTATAAAATAGATCACAACATTTCCAACACTGAATTCTTTTTCCCAGCCCTGTTCATGAGCACAGTGTGATGATTCTAAAGAAATGGTAGTCAGTGAGGAGCAAATTTGGAACCTTCAACAGCATAGGCAGGGCCGGCCTTAGGGAAAATGGCGCCTGGGTGAACCTGTATTTTGGTGCCCTTTCTTTGAGTTTAGGTACAGCTACATGGGATGATCACACACCTTACTGGAGAAGCTTTTAAGTTACGTTAGGGACTGTGTGCACCTACAGCAGAGACCACTGCAAATGGCACGGGCAGCCCATTCGCTCTGCACTGGCTCACTTTAGCACCTGAGCTTCTCGCACCAGCGGTAAGAAAGCCGGGCTGGGTGTGGGGGTGGGGGAATGACAGCACTGTGAGGCAAACACTGAAACCCTGCACAGCGTGCAGCCAGCATGAGGTCTGTTTCCCTGACATGCTGGGAACCTGCCTACTGAGCCCCGCTGACTCCGCTTTTCAGCACTGCCCAAATTTGGACACCACTGTGCACCCCCAGAAGCTCACCACTAGCCTAGGTGTGCCTGACTGCCCCTGATCCATGGGCATTTGGGGCAGGTGAGCTGCCACCATGGTGGGCAGGTTGTGCCAGGCAATCCAGGATGAGTGCAGGAGACACTGGGCAGATGCATTTCTCTTCCCCGCACCCAGTGCTTTCCTCATTCCCCAGCCCAGAACGGACCAGTGCATGGCACAGCCCCGGGGCCAAGGCCAGTCCTGGTCCCAGCCTGCCCTGCAGGGTGCTCCCCCGGGCCCACCAGGGCTCCTGCAGCTCACCACCTGGGAAGACCCTCCCCTGTCACAATTTGCAACAACATCCCCCACAACTTCATGCCTTCTCCTGGTTGGGAGTCAGCCTGACCCACTTACTCCCGCCTCCGAGCCATGACACAGCGTGGGCCAATCAATCCACCCACAATGGGGAACAGAGCCTGGTCAGCAGGCGCTCACCTCTTACCTGCCTGGGTGCCAGCACCCTCTTGACCACAGCACCCCCCTGATCACAGCACCTTGAGCAGTCGCACACATCACCCACCCGTAAGGCAGGCCCTGAGCATGGGTGAGATTTTATACCGCATGTGTCACAGACCAGACGTTGGACACTAATCCAGGTGGCCAGAGAGGTTCCTAGGATAACTAAAGTTAAGTCAACACTTCAATTTAAGGTGTAATTGTGACAATTGCAGTGAAGAGGCAATGGCACAGGCTTCAAAATGGCTAGTAGCCTGAGTAGCTACCCAGAGTCCGTGGCAGGCTGGTACTTGGGCAGTTAGCCCACTGCTGCCACATCTTCACTGCCATTATTACCCTCACTGGCTAGATTAAAGCTATCAGGGGTATGCCTACCTATGCTAGAGTTACACCTTAAATCGCAGAGTAGATGTACCTTTACACAGCCCGGAGTGACAGCAGTCTCTCCGACCTGTCCTATAGACCACTTCATTTCTCAGAATCATTGCAGTGCTGTGTGCTGGGCCCCCCACCAGTCAATACCATATCCCTGTGCTGGGATTTGTGAAGCAGTCCTTGGAAGACAGCCTTATGGCTGTGTCTGCAATACCTGCACTAGGAAAAATCCTTTCCTGTGTGGAACTGGGGCTATTAGGAGTCCTTTATACTGCTCTGGCATTTACCCATCGTAAAGGGGCAGAGTGGGAGTGAGGATCTTACCTCATATATAAACTCTTACTGCTGGAGTTAAACGTTTATTAGCTTCTCCTTTGCTTTTGAAGTTCTAAACATTGCTAACCTACCTGCTGATGAATGCATACTCAGCCCAGGCTGTAAAATATTATGAAGGTATTTGGATATTTGTTCTCTTACCTCTTAAATGCACAAACACAAATGATGTCAGTCAACACAAAATCCAGAACTGCCCTCATATGAGTCGAAGGATGAAGGGGAGCTGCACATACATGTTTGTGGGCAGAATTTAGTGCAAAACATTAGAGTGGTCCTAGTTCTAGAAAGGGCCATTTGAATTGTATAGAAACATTTGATTTAAATAAAGTGTTTCTGGCACCTAAAAAATAAAACTTAGAGCCACATTTTTGGCATGGAGAAGGGTGTGGGGAGCAGTCAGGTAGCCAGTTACAGCTCTGTGATTCTCTGTCCAGCCCCAGCACAGGATAGCTTATCTTAGGAGCTTTTCTAACTTGTGTGATCTGAAAACAATCCCCATGTGACTGTCTTCTGGCTTTTTGCTTCCTATGCCATGATGCTGCAGGACAGCATGGTATAAGGGCTGGTTTTACCAGCTTTATGGAGACTGGACACTCCCCCAGCCCAGATGTGGGACTGGATTCATCCCCTTTGCACTTCCAGGGTGGCAGAAAGGGGTGTAATGGAGTCCCTATAAAAGAGAGACTGAACTGAGGGAGCTGATCATGTAGTGATCAAGTATTCTTTTTAAACACAGAAGAATAATTATAAAGCACACTTCTTATACCAGCTGCAAGGGAACAGGAATTTCCATTTCACAGGAAATACTGAATTTTCAAAATTTGTTTTCATTCTGACTTGGAATGAAACATCCAGTTTTGCAATTTCCCATGAAGCAATGTTTTTGAAAAAATCATTCAGGGTCAATCCAAATGTTTCATTTTGACTTTTTATTTTACATTATATTATAGTTTCAAAACCTGAACTATAGTTTATAGTTTGAGAAATCGGAACATTTCATTCTGAAAATGTCCAAACAGAATGTGTCAAGATCATCAAAATGCTTCATGTCAATTTTCTTTTAAATAAAATTTCATCAATTAACATATTTTTGCAGAAAGTGTAGATTTCAACATAATGGCATTTTCCAATGGAAAAAAGTTCTGTCAGAAAATTTTGACCAACTCTATGTACTAGTATTTGGTTTCCTGCCAGGAAAGGAAGTTCAATGACCTGAAAGTAACATTATGTAGGGTAAATATAAGGAGTTCTTCACTGAGCAATTGAAATAACGGATAAGACAGTAATATCGTTTGATCTCCTGACTAAGTCTTTCTTACAGCTAACTGTCTTTCTGGCCTGGTTGACAGCAGGCACACAAAATATTTGGTACCTTTAAAGTGTTGTATAATATAATGCTAAAACATTTTTATCGTATTTCATCCATTTGTCTTTTGGGGCTTTAACAGAACTCTCACTTTTCTGCCTGGAAGGACACTGAATCATTTTCCAGCCAAGCAAGGCTGAATTGAATGTGCCTTAGGCAACATTTCCCTTACATCATCTAGAGAGGTTATTTAAGCTATATGAGAGTCTCTCTTCCAGGAACTGAGCTTCCTATCTCTTTAAAACAGTGCTTTTCAGATGTGGTCTGTAGACCCCTGGGGGTCCGCAGACTATGTCTAAGATTTCCAAAGGCTTCTGAGCCTCCATTTGAAAAAGGATTGAAAACCATTGCTTTAGAAACATAGGGTATGTCTATATAACAATTAAATACCCATGGCTGGCCCAGGTAAGCTGACTTGGACTCGTGGGGCTCGGGCTATGGGGCTGTAAAACTGCGGTGTAGATTTTGGACGCAGACTGGAGCCCAGGCTCTGGGTCCCCAGGCAGGGCTTAAGCAAAACTTAAATGGATTCATTGACTTAAATGGCATTTAAAGAGGAGAAAACTCTTCAGCTTCCTTTTCTTATCTGCAATGTTCAGTATTTGGTTGCAACTTAGGTTTTTATTAAAACTTAGATGTTGTCCCTTTACTTACTCAATAAGCACAATTTCAGGGGTTTTCTGTAAATCAATTTTATTGAAATTGGATTCTGCAAAAAAAATGCAAGAGCAATTGACCAATTTACTGGTGTTGCTAGTAGCTTTATTCATTTCCCTATGTAACTGTTTGGGGAACTTTTCTTGTTACAGGTAAGTGAACTGCCCAGAATTAGAGTTCAGTGGTGATTTTTTTCTTTCATGTTTTGTCAGGATTTTGTCTCATTGAAGCCAAATGTGATCTATATTCACTCATACTACCTTCCTTTATCATGATCAGTAATAGAGAAATAAATAAAGTCAGTGTGGGATTTGTGCTAAATAAACATTATATATTAGTATTTTGCAAAAAGCCTTCAATGTGTCTGACAAACTAGAACTAGAACAAACTAAGGAAGTTTCTTGAAGGTTATAGACCTAATGGCCCACTTCTACAGGTGCTGAGTACCTTCTACTGCCATTGATGTTGACAGGTATTTAGGGTGATCAGCATATTGTGGGTATATTGAATCTGAACCACTGTCTCACTTCATCCTGTTCCACAGAAAGAACAGTATAGTGGGGGCAAAATAAATTTAAGAAGTCTCTCCCCAGACAGTTACACTTTCACACTTTTCTCTGATGGGCAATGTTTGGGAGTGATGGATTTGAGAGGCCCTAATTTCTCTCAATTTTGTTGATGTCAGGGATCCACACTAAAGTGACTCCCTTCTGAATGGAGATAAGAGCCATTCTGCAGGAACATAAACTTCTCTACTGACCCCTCCTGCCCTGGCAATGAAGTTCTGGCAGCAGTTATATGCAGTGCTTTAGGAATGTTTCCTTATCATTGCTCATTAGCAGCCACAGATAGGATACAGATAAAGGTAACACAGCATTGAGATGTATTACTTGAAGTTCCATGTGGAAATCTGAAAACAGAGCAGAAGAGAGTACCATGGTCTCCGATTCTTCTTTGGGATGTCTGTGGAACCAGAACTCCATTTTCAGGGAGATCCAGTGGAGAGGCATCTGAATAAGACAAAGGGGGAAGAGTACCATTGAAGCCACACTCCCACCCTCCCATATATAGAAAGGAGCTGGTCCTCAGGGTGTAGACTATTGTGGGACAACCTGGCCAAAATTGCTGGCTAAAAGAGAAAGAAAGAAAACTCAAGCCCAGATGTCTTATCCAAGGACTATAATTTACTGTAAGTAGTATGTCATTCTGAGAAATGTTTTTGTTATTTACATTAACGTTTGACTTAGCTGATGTTAAATATTTCACTGTGAAGCACTTCAGGCTATTCACATTGTGACGAGACACAGAAAACATAGGTCTTTTCAGATAAATACCCTATTTCTATTGCTTGATATATACTTTTTTTTTAGAGTATTTGCCAAAATAATGTAAACCACCAGTCCACGTTAGCAAACTGCCATGACTACTCTGACCTTGGTTTCTGACATTGATTCAAATGATGATCAACTACCCACAACTATGGAGAGAGAACAGTATGAGAGGTGATTTAGCTCCTGAAGTAGAATTGAGTTTTGTCCTTTCAAATGAATTCTAAATTAATCTCTTGTCACATACTAGGAAATAATTTCAAATAATAGGCCTTTCAGATACAGGTATTGAATTGCTGTCAAAGTGTATTAAACCATCTACTCAGAGATCTTAGTATGAAATTTTTAGCAAATTCAGTTTTTGGACAAGAGATGGAATTTAAAAGTCCACTGAGGAAATATGTAGTCTGGTTATAGATTTTCTATCAGAGAAAATTAATACAACATACAATAATATGTATGGTTCCAATTTAGCATATTTTCCCTTTTGCTAAGACTTCAAAACTGGTGTGTCCTAGATAATCTCTGGTATAGGTTGCAGATATAAATTTATAGTTTTATTTGCGTTTGCTGATGAAAATAAACTGTTTTTTAAAAGTATGAAACCAAATTCTGCTCTCAGTTACACTACTACAATCTCATTGTAGCCACAAAAGTTTTTCCCTGTATCAGCAAATCTGCTATATTGTTAACCCTAGGTTGATCTAGAAAACCAAAATTAATCAAAACCACTGAGAATTAGGTTCTGTTGTCAATGGCTTATTTGGGAAATAATTTTAATCTGCTCTCTTGTTAGGAAATATGTTCTAAAATTATCATATTTTAGGAAAGACAAACTAATGATGTTATTAACAAAGCAAATTTTAAAGCTCATAAAAATACATAGTCAATATTCAGAGTAAGAACTCTTGTACCTACTACTGTTACAAGAACTTTACAATTGAATAAGAATACCTGATGATTTTCAGTAACATTTTAATCGAAACACTGCATAGTCATCAGAATCAAGTTGGCACAGCATTTTTTATTAATCGAAAGCTGGGTTCTGTCTATTATATCATAATTCATGAAACAAGAAACAAGAAAACACAAAGGAATATATGTTAAATTAGTAATAGGATCGAGTGTGTAAGTCTTTCTGGAGTTTGTGCGTGTCAATTGACTTTGTTCAGTTGCCGTTTCATAAATATATTCCCAAAAATGTGAAAATTAAGGGGTAAACTAATTCATTATAAAATTATACTGACTCAAACTTCAGTTCTAGAGTTTATCTAGAAAACTGGAATATTTTATTTGACAGATTTAGCCTCTGTTTCTGCCCCTGAGTTATCTGCAATTATTTGCACTTATGGAGTCTATGCTATTACCCCAGATTTACATTGATGTAACAGCATAGACTTTGTCTTTGGGAGGTCACATCTCCTCAAATCCAGTTCTCTGGTTTCCCCTGACTCATTGAGGTCATTTTCCTCCTTTCATCCCTTAAATCCAGACTGGCTAAAAGAACATTGGGCATGGCAGAAATGGTGCCTTTTTCCCATTCCAAATTGTGCACTGTGCACTCTATCAGATCTAAGATGGCTGCTCCCAGCTGCACTCCTCTGAGTCACGCCTCTCAGTGTCATTAAAGTTCTGTTCCTTACTCATTCAATAGTTTGTTCTTAAGGAACCCTCAATATTGTTACATGCACTTCCTGACTTTTCCTTCAGACAGAGTTAGCTTGAGCCAGTAATGGCTGATACCCTTTACCAGCACTTCTCTGGGAGCCCCAGCAGTTTCCACATAGTTTTAGATTTCATAGATGTTTCTAGCCCATGTAGTGTAACACCAGCCTTCCAAAAGTATGTTAATTCAGTGGTGGCTGATTCTGAGTAAGATCCGACAGACTGAAACAGTATTTATAAGAGAGGTGTGAAATTGCTCCCATTAATTGCACTTGGGTGTTAAATCTGAAGTTTAATGATGACAATTAAAAGTCTGTTTTGTTAACTATTACACTGATGCTCATTTTACTAGAAATATTCAGCTATGCTGGGATGACATGTAGAGCTTAGATAAAGTACCCAATCCTTTTGTTCCAATCTGCCCTTTATCTGTCAAAGGTGCACAGCACATACTAGGGCACAACTTTTAAGAAAGCTCTAGAAGAGTCCGGAGTAGTGCCAAATTTGGAAAATGGAACATTATAAAAGCAAAATTCTACTAGAATTGCAATTCTTAAAGGAATATGGATCTAGATTTGTGGGGTTATGTCCCTGGCCTGCAAAGTTGGTTACAGGTCTGCACTAAGTTAGTAGGATCATAGTTCTGGATGGGGTATCAGCTTTGAACAAGACAGGAAGATAACACTGAAGATCATTTAACCTTTTTGTGTAGTTACTGTGGGTGCGAGGGAGGGAGGGAGGACATGTGGAATGTCTTATCTATCTGAACAGGATTGAGGAAGGATTTTCATAGGTTCAAAAATTTGATTGAGGTTAGAATAAATATCTAAATTTTGGGAATCCTCCTCAAACTGAACCTCCGAAACTTCTGACGTTATCACCATGTGAAAATGTGCCAGGGAATAAACTGACCTAATGAAACAGTGGAAAGAGACCTGTCTGTAACCAGTATTATATTTCAAATATATCTGTTTGTATTACAGTAGCACTGAAAAATCCCAGTTAGGACTGGGACTCCGTTGTGATAGATAGTTTAAAAACATACAAGTAAACATGGCCCTTGCCATGAAGAATTTACAAACTACTTTGAATCAAGATTTAACAAACAAGACAAGCAGGAGGGTACAGCACCAGGGGAGGACCAGGTTACCAAAATAAGCATATAGTCAGATAGGTAGCTCTCCCACAGCTTGATCATTCCAAATCATCTGACAGATCTTTTAAAAAGTAAATAAAAAAATAAATCACATACCCTCAATTGCAGAGCAACATAGTCATCACTAATGAGCTGATTATGAATCTGATAGGATTAAATTATATTTAAAATTATGAATAATTTATCTACTATACAAAATCTGAGATGCGTATGTGTTTTTTGTTGTTGTTTTGATAAGTAGCACATATACATGCGATTAATGTTGGCAAGAAATCCCACAGGCAAGGAAAAAAAGGCATGCTGTTGAAAAGGACAAATATTTGGAAAGAGTCCCATTAATTAAGAGATACATTACATGGAAATGAAAGAATGCAACTGATTTTCATACCGTAACCATTTACTCATGGATGGACATCAACAAAAAGCTCTCCTCTAAACAGTCAGAGAAAAAGATAATTGAAATAAATATACAACCAACATTCATATTTTGACTTCAAATTAGTCAAGTTTGAGAGGCAACAATTGAAGCTAACTCCAAGTTTCTTCTACATACTAGAGTTCTGAACTGGAAACTGAACTCTCCTCTCTCAAGGGAGCCATACTTTTAAAGCTACAAGAGGGGAAAACAAAACTGATGTATTTGTCTCCTCCTTTGGAGTAGCTGTGCTCAGTAATGTTCAAACTGAACTGCCATTACAATCAGTCAACAGAGGGCTGATGGCTTTATTTAACTAATAAACCCACCACAGAAAGCTTTTTGACATCCTACGACAGCAAGTTGCTTTTAGTTGCAAAGGGGAAAAAACAATGCATTGAGAGGAAGAAAATAAATTTGTGTTAAGCTCCCAGAAACAATATAAGTAGTCAGTACGCAAGGACACTCACTACATTGTGGTATTTTCATGCTACTGTTGCTTAACATGTTACACCAAATTTGGGACAAGCATAAATTAGTTGAATAAGAAGTTAATACCAAACCTAAAAAGAAAAGGCAGCCTAGTATTAATGTTCAAGTACTGTTACAGTACAATCTTCAATCCCTCTATGCCCGAATTTTCCAGTACAAAACTGTGATCACTATACTATCCAGGAACATAAGAGTGAGTCATTCAGAGTATGGTCATAGGAAGCAAAAAACATTCAGTAGGACTGTGAGGGAGGAATATACTCTACATCCATATTTGTTACTAGTTGCTAGATATTAACTTGTTTTTAGCTTGAGCTTTAGTCAGCTACACCATATAGCTAAATGAAAGTTAGGAGTGTTCGGATCTAGATTTTTTTCCAGGTTCATCTTTTCTCACGCACTGTTTAAAATGTTTTTAAATGTACAGGTGCACATTTAAATATGGATGCATTCCTCATGAGTGCATAGGTTTTTAAATGTGATGTACACCAGTTGGTTTGGGGAAATTTACAAACTGTGCTTCTCTATATTCAGGAGCAAGGAGTTTGTAAACTCCACAAGTTGCATGAATAAATATATGCATGGCAAGAAGATTGCAAACTCCAGAAGCTGGCAGAATTTGTTAGCTCATAAGATGAAGAGCGGTAAGGATCTGACAAATTTGTGAGCTCTTCATGATTAATTGCTTAATTATTTTTCTTTCTCACCCTTCACTTTTTGTTTTTCTTTAAAACACCTTGGAAAATAAAGTTAGAAAGTGATGTTAATGCCACATTAAATATGCACAGCGAAAAATCACAGCATCAGAAAATGCAAAAGTCAACAACCCAGTGCTACTTATTTTTTTTCTCATTATATATACTGTGCTAATGCCAAGAGGTGCTAGATTGTGCTTCGAGGCTGCATCATTGTGCTAGGCACCATAAGTATATATATATAATAGGAATACAGCCTATCCCGCAACATGCTTAAAATCTAAGCATATGCTACAACACAATTGATGGCGGAACAAAAAAGAGAGGAGTGGACAAGGTAGCTGATATTTATTTGGTGCAGGACTGGGCCCTTAGCTTTCAAAAGAAACATGAACTCATCCTCTTTGCATATATACACTATTGTCTATTCCTGTTTTTCTTGTTAAATTTGTAACTTAACACATAGGATATGCAACAAGCCTGACTTAACATTGCTACTTTTGCATTTCCTGATTTTTTCTTATTTCAGCTGTGCAGCTGACAATATTGCACTAACAAAATTTAATGTATATGCAGTATAAAGTTTTATTATTATCACTTATTCCTTGTATTGCGATAGCTCTTGGAGGATCGAGCCTCATTGTACTAGGTGCTCTACAAACACATAAAGAAACTGTCCTGGCCCTGAAGAGCATAATACTTCCCTGCACCCTCTGCTTTACCAGAGGAAGGGCAGGGAGAGACTGAATAGGCCAACAGTGGGATAGAGAGCTGCCAAAAGGGAAGGAAAGGTGGAAAGAATGCTTGCTTGGATATTCCAGGACTGGATCCCTCCCCTTTTCTGGCTCTCTGCCTCTCATTGGCCAGCCAGGTGGCAGAAGGGACTGATTGACCCTTACAGAGCCCCACCCCCTGTGAATTTATATCTTTTTCTGGGCTTTAGGGGAATCTTACACCCTTTCAAAAAGCCTTTTCTACACATAAAATCCCAAAGCTCTACTTGAAAAATGATACAAACTGGAGGAAACACTTAATGTTTATAATTAACTGTAACCTATTAGTAGAGCTGATATAAAAAAAGGGGGAAATATTCACTTTTTTATTCTATTTTGAAAACTAAAAATGAATTTTGAGGCATTTTGATCAGCTCTGTAGTGGCTCAAAAAAGAGGAAAATTTTCATGAACATGTCATCCATGTGTCCCTAATTATTTTCTTTTCAAATTTTGAATTGTGAAAGTTTGTCAAAATTAGAAACATGTCAAACAGGCCTACATTTGAGTAGTCTCAGTGATGTCAAAGGGATGATTCATGTGCTTAAAATTAAGCCTGTGCATAAGTGTTTGAATGATCAGAGCCTAAAATGTTACTGATGCATATACACTAGACATTTTTCCGAGGTGTGAATGGACCTTATATATCTGGATGACATTAAATCACAGGTAGCAGTGTTAAGCTTGCCAGGATATCAATATCTCCAGCTTTCTCGGTTCCTTTGTATTTAAACAAAAATATTAATGTAATTAATTGTGTATGTAGTTTATATTGATAATTTGCAAGCATGAGCTATACGCAGTAAGGTAAAAATATCCTCAATGGTAAAAGGTTCACAATGCATATTGGAGAACTCTTCAGTCATATTTTATCAGACAGATATAAGGGCAGATCCTCAGCTAATATAAACTGTCATTCCTCAATTGACTTCAATGCAGCTATGATAATTTTCCCCAGCTGAGGATCTGCCCCACAGTGTCCACCTCTGATTGAAAGGAATGGAAAGATTCCTGATTTAGTTCCCCTTAAAATCAATGTAAAGACTTCAATGAGAACTGGATCACAGCATAAAACTGAGCCACATCTTGTAAGCAATGTGTATTTTTTCCCATGTGAGGACTCCTGCATGTGGCTCAGAATATCAAGGAAAAGAAAGCAAAATAGCAATAAAAGGAACAAAAACATAGGTGAGCTGAAAATGATATAACAGTGATAGGAAACAAGGATATAGTTTAAGACATAAAAGTGTTCATTTCAAGACAAGTCTTTGAAATAAAAGAGCGTCCAACTTTAAGTGATGGTCAAAGTTGACTGCAGTGAGAGTTACCTGAGAAAGGAGTCTCCAAGTTTCCATAGATTAGAACACATAATCATTTATCAGAGTCTGAATAATAAATTAGTTGTGGGAGACCAAACCGAATTGGGGAAAAAATCTATTTTGTCAGCTGACCGTTGCAACAGTGAAGTTTCTTTTTGAGTGTGTGTGTATGTGGGTGCACACTTGCTGAAGCATAAGCCAAAGAAAATTCCTTCTTGCCAACACAAAAAGTATTATAAAAAGGTGAAGGAAAATAGATCTTTTTGATTTTGGTGACTAAAAAAGTTAGAATGAAACTTGTAAAAATCATGTTTCTTGGGGGGTCGAGGGGGGATTGTTTTCCTGAATGTTTAAGCAATTTCAATTTATACCAGAAAATTGTGACTCTTGGTGTAGAGGAGTTACAGAGCACTGTGATAGGCTTTTAACCTCTGCTTCTGTACTTATCAAGATTAAAGTGACAAGACATATTAAGGATTATAGCAATACATATATTTAATGTTTGAACAATGGGTCATTGACATGTATATAATTCCCCCAAATTCTGAGAACTCCTTCAGATTCTTAGGCTCTTAATAGCTTTGCTGATTCCCTGGTCAAGGGTTTAGTTTCTATAATTCTGGCCTTAAATCTGGAAAGTTAATTGAGAGTCCAGTGTCTCTCAGTCAGTGCTGTTTTCAGTGAAAGCAGACAATCAAGTTAATCTGACTACTACGAAAAGATCTTTTCTGCCAACTGGCTTCAGCTGCTGGAATTACCTAGGGGTCCTGAATTATATTCCCTAAACATTGTGCCCAGCATTCTCCGAACCTTTTACCCCTTTTCAGAAATCCTTTCCTTGGCAGAAAAACAAGAACAAAAATGGCTTGTTCAATAAGTCTCTGATTATATGTGGATTCAACAGCTTTCTACTCAATCGTGTGCCCCAGAGAATTCTTCCTTTCAGCATGGCCAATTCTATATTCCAGTCAGGAATTTGTTCGAGGCTTTTCTTTTGACTGCACAGTAGGACATAATGGTTCTTCTAAAGAGAGCATTTTGCAGTTTCCAACTATATCAAATTGTACTCTTGTGCTACTGCACCTTTAAGAAAGATTAAAAGTTTGAACTGAAGTGTTAACATACATTGCCACAAGAAAAACTAAGGAACTCTGGCAATTCTTGTTGTAAGGGCTTTAAATCTGCTCCTGAATTAAAACAATCAGTTAAAAAATACACTTCAGTTTTGAAACTTCCATTTTTAAATAAATGCAAGAGCTGAAATCTGAAAAGCAGCAACAGGGAGACTGGATAGCTTATTAGAATATGAACAGCAAAAAGATGCATACAAAAATGACAAAAAATACATAAAGACATAACACCTTGTTGCCTGGTACCTTGTATAGCTGTTTATTTACACCCACTTTGCATAGGTGTAAATGACCGCAGAAGGTACAAAGCACTGGTTCATCAGTCCCAATGTCTGGTTAAACATAAAAGGTGGGATTTTTCAAAAGCGCTAAGTTTTGATCTAATATCTATCACATTGAAGTTAATGTGAATTTTTATCTTTGACTCTTCTGTCATAGCTGGGAGTAGAGTTGGGTTAATGCTGAATGCTTTGGAAATCCCACTCAAATAATATAGGTCTTAACTAAAGTTGTGCAAAACATTTCTTATAAACCTAGGACTTGGACTAAATTTGCTAAGGTTCATAAACTTTTTGAGAAGCTTTGGCTGAGTGATATAGGTTATGAATCAAGCAAACCTGTTTCGATTTATCAGTTTAGTAATAAAACATACAAAAAATTTTGGCTTTGCATGATTTAACTGGAAATTAAATTAAAAAAGGCTGGTTACTGATAACTTTCACTTAAGACTATTTCATTTGAAATCAAAATGCAAACCAAGACTGGGGGTGTGTGTATGTGTGTGGGGTGGTGAACTCATAGAAATTAAAATTAGAAAAATTGCATGAATTTGCCAAAAAACAAATCCAGTGTTCTAGCTCTAGTGTTCAATGTTCATTAGGCATATTGAAAAAAACAACTCAAACTGAAGTGACATACATAAGTTGAGACAACACTTTACCTTACAAGCACAGTAAGGATAGCCTAGTCAAACTGATCCATTTAAAAAAAAAAAAAAAAGGAGCAACCCAAGTTTTTGTTCAAAGAGCACAGGCCAGATTACAGGATAATAAATAATATTTTGTCTGCATTTTACTTTGCCTGTCTCAATTTTAGCCTCAGAAATGCAATGGTTACAAAATGGATTGGGGCAATATCATATGCTTTACAGAGACTTAAACATTCCATATACAATTAAGTTGCAGATTGGCCTTGAAATTATCATTTGAACTAGTGAGAACAGTTACATAACTGAGAACAGCTAAAATTGGGGAAAAAAATAATACAATGTAAATCCAGACAGTCAGCAGTGACACAGCCCAGGAAGAATAGAGCAAACCTGTGTAATTACAACTATGCATTTTTAGTAATGCTTGAAACTAATAGCCTGGATGAGCCTGTGTGTGTGTGTGTGTGTGTGTGTGTATATATATATTTACCAGCAACGTGCAGCCTGAATAAAATATTTCTTATATGGTCCAAATTCCAGCCTCTTTAAAAGTACTGAAAATTTTAGAATTTTAATCATAAATATTAGGTCTTAAGCATTTGTGTTTATCCTGCTGACTGTATTTCAGAGACCCTGTCACTCCTATCCTGGGATCCCATAATTCCCTGGACTGCAGCACTATTCCTCACACACAGGTCACGAGAATCCACTTTATCTTTCTGTTTGGGGAAGATGACTAATGGTCCACAACCCCTCCTGTCCAAACTTTTTCAGGTCTTAGGCTATGTCTACACTACAGAGTTAAATTGATTTAAATTACGTTGATGATCATAAACCATTGTAATGACATCACTTGTGTAGATTCACACAGTGCTCCTTGTGTCTGTGAAGCATGTCCTCAGTTGGTGCTCTAGCATCGACAGAGAATGCAGTGCACTATAGTAGCTATTCCACTGTTGAACTAGCCACCTTCTGCTGCTAGGAGTTCTGGGAATGGATTGCAGTGCATCATGGGGGCGGGTTCACCATCCCATAATGCAGTTTTGTTCAAACCATCATTCAATGGACTTCTGACTACGTTTTGCACCATTTTTCAACAGCCCCTGTAAACTTGTGCACCCACCATCTGTGCCTGAAAGCATGGATCCTGCACTGCTCTCCAATCTTGTGATGAGCATTATGAACACAATGCAGCTGATCCTGCAGTATTTCATGAACTGCGAATCTGAAAATGAATCTGTGGTTGCAGTGATGCAAGTGTGCAGGACCATTAATCGCTTCCTGCTACAAAAGATTGTAACTTTGGGCAATGTGTGGGAAATAGTGGAGGGCTTTGCGGCAACGGGATTCCCTTACTGGGGTGGGGCAATAGATGGCACGCATATCCCAGTTTTGGCCCTAGACCTTTTAGTGATGGAGTTCAGCAACAGAAAAGGCTACTTCTCTATGATATTATTAGTGCCGGTGGATCACCGGTGTCATTTCACTGACATCAACGCAGTGTGGTCAAGAAAGGTGCATGTTGCACACATATTCAGGAACACTGGCCTGTATAGAAAGCTGCAAGAAGGGACTTTCTTCCGAGACCAAAAGATTCCACTAGAGGATGTGGAAAAGCCCATAGTGATCCTCGGACACCCACCCTATTCCTTATTCCCATGGCTCATGAAACCTTATATTGGAAACTTTGACAGCAGCAAAGAGTGCTTCAACAACAGGCTTAACAGGTGCAGAATGATTGTTGAAAGTGCGTTTGGCAGATTAAAGGGTCGCTGGTGCTGCCTTTTTGTCAGGTAATGAGCAATATATTCCCATGGTCATAGCAGCCTGTTGTGTTCTGCATAACATTTGAGAAGTTAATGGGGAAAAGTTTCCCCTGAGGTGGAGTGTTGAGGTGGATTACCTAGCAGCTGATTTTGAACAGCCAGGTACCAGGGCTATTGGAGGGGCTCCCTAGGGGGTTATTCGAATCAGGGAGGCTTTGACACAGAATTTGACAATGAATCCCAGTAATGTGTCTTTCTGTAATGCATTCATCTAGGCATTGTTTACTTGCTGCCTTGAATGACCCTTGTAATGATTGCTGCCTGAACGTTAATTGTAGTCTTCAAATGTGCTGATTGCCACTGTGTATAAATTTCAGCAGCAACCACCATGTGTAGGACACAAATAAAGATTCATTTTATTTCTAAGACTACATTTTATTAAACAGCAATCCACAGATTTCCATTTCTTATAAGGGACATGACATTGAGGAGCATTCTCTCAAATGAAGCTGTCACTGTTGTATGTAAGTCCTGCTGTCATTATGAATCATGTCCCTAGGAGTGGAGTGCAAGGGGTACTGCGATGGGCTGGTAACATGAGAGGAATGTTTGGGGATAGTCTGGGGAGGGCATGGAACACAGTTCTGTATGGGCTACAGGGAGAGTCAGGCATGGATGTATTCCACCTGCAGTGCAATCAGGAACCTCAGCATCTCTGTTGGGTCCTCCATCAGCTTTATAATCTGATCCTGCCCCTCCATCATCCGCTTCTGCCCCTGTCTCCGCTCCTAGATATCCATTCTACGTTTTCTGTTGATTGTCTCTCTCCATGCTCTGTGATCACTATCTGCAGCATCAGACAATTGCAGCATTTCTCTAAACATGTCCTCCTAACTCCTTGTCTGATGGAGGCGCTCAACCAGTGTGTAGGAAGTGGCTCTCCAGGGAACATCTGCAGAAGCAAAAGAAACGATAAACAGAGACAATATTGTTTATGTGCTCGTAGCCTTGAATCATAAAATTTACATACATCTCTTTCTCACTTTCCCTTGGCAAGCACACAACATCACGAGAGCCCTAAATATGGTGTTTGGACCAGGGGAGGAAGAGGCAAGATGGGACAAAGGATCTGGATGGTTTCCAAAGAGGATCACTACAAGTGCCTAGGAACACTCTTCTGAATACTGGCACCATTTTCCACTGGCAGGAGTGATTGAAGCTTATATCTCACTCCTGAGGGTAACCGAGGATGCAAGGGTGCATCTCCTGCATGCGTGCAGCTTCAGACCAGGCCTGTAAGTTGCTTGCCTTTGTTCTGCTTTGGTTCCTGAAGAAGTAATTGCCAATTACATGGCAAAGTTTCCTACAGTAGGGGAAGAAACAAAGCAACTCTGCAAAGGTACCTTCAACAGAGAATTGGAGAATACCTCCAGGAAAATTTCCTAGAGATCTCTGTGGAGGATTCCTGAGACATCCCAGTGTGCATTAACAAACTTTTACACAGCTTCACAGGGGAATGAGAAGCAGATGAAAATAGTGCTAGAGTTGTTAATTTCTATCCCTTCTCTCTCTTCTACCATATAACAAAATAATGGAGAGCTTTACCTCATGTCACTATGCAGTATCAAAGCAAAATTAATATTTATCCCCTCTCCTGCATCAGGTGTGCCTGAGCCAGAGTGCTGGGATTGGCTAGACCCCTCTGGAGTAAAAAAGATGTCCTGGCTCACCACCGGATGCCCCTGTCGCTTGTCCCACATCCTTCTCCAACTCCACTTCCTTGTCCACCACTTTGTCCTTAGGGTTGACTCTGCTGGCTGCTCCCTCCAGTCCCCCACAAAGTATCCATGGGGCTCTTGGTGCTGGTGATGGGGTTGCCACCGTAGATGGTGCGCAGCTCCTTGTAGAAGCGGCATGTCTTCGGCACCGAACCAGAACGATGGCTGGCCTTCCTTGTTTTCTGGTATGCCTGCTTCAGCTTCTTGATCTTAGCACAGCACTGCTGAGTGTCCCTTTCATGCCTTCTCCTCCATGCCATGAGCTATATGCTCATAGTTATCAAAGCTCCTACAGCTGCAGCAGAGCTGTGACTGCATATCATTCCCTCCCCACCGACCCATCAGATCCAATAAATCCAGTGTATTCCATGTGGGAGCACGTTTGCTGTGGGAAGCCAGCATGGTCAACTGGGAAAAGGCGATGTGAACTCTCCATGCCGAGCAAACAGGAAGAGGAATTTCAAAAATTCCCAGACTTTTAAAGGTGTAGGGCGCATACCTGTGTACTTGGCTACAGGGCAGCAGAGTTCAAACTGCTCACCAGAGCTATCAGGAGGAGCGTTGTGGGACACCATCTAGAGGCTACTTAAGGTGATATAAGCAAGCGCAGTGTCCACACTGATACTGTGTCACTCTAACTTCATCACAAAAAGCTCTACACCTCTCACCAAGATGGTTTTATCATGTCGGCATAGCATGAGAGTTAAATTGGTGATTGCAGTGTGTATGCCTCCACTGTTTTGCTGATGAAAGCTGCCTTTTGTCAACAAACTGTGTCATATAGACGAGGCCTAAGTGGTGGTAGTGGCCACTCCTGAATGTGATCAGGCCCTCCAAATCTGAAAGTTACACTATTCCTACATGCCTATCTTTTACAAAGCACGTTTCAGTAATACTCTATCAATTTCATTGTTAAAAATGTCCATTTTGCAACAAACTATATACATTAAACTCAGATGTGAGAAAAAGACAATAATTAGAAAAAAACAAAGCTTCTCTGTTTATCAGTCTTTGTTTTGAATGACTGGAGTACTCAAGCTAAATAGGGCTCACTGAGAGCTTTGAGTTCCAGCTATTTTCTCTCCTCACGGGTGTCAACACCAAATGAGTTGTCTGCTTTCCCTCCCCAACCCGGCAACAGCCTTTTGTCCTCAGCAGAGTCTTCCTTCCAGTCTCCAGACTCATTGACTCTCCTTGCAACCAGCCAGTTCAGTCCATGGTGAACAAAGACTGGCCCTTACTCTAATTTGTGCCCCCATTTGCACGTCAAACTGAGTAACCTCAAGTTCAAGTAAGTGCTGGCCACCTTTCTCCTTTCTGTTGATCCAGATGGAAGATTTTTTAGAAGCTTGTTTGAAGCATACCACCAATAAAGTATCCCAGTTCAGAAAAGCACCTAATCATGTGCTTATGTCCCATTGAACTCCATGTGTTCTTGTTTTATTCCTTGATATAGAAAAATAGATTATCTTTGATGTATTATATTCCTATTATATTCCTCTGAGGGAATTATATTAATTTTCCATATCCTATTTCTGAGAGCATTTTTTATTTTTCCAACCCATGATCACATGTACCCAGACTTCTTGCCTCAGCCTTGTGTAGGTAAGCTTCAACCTTTATTTTTTTTTCTAGCAGAAGAAGCACAGCTTCAAATTTTAGCAGTGAGAGTAATTAACCACTGATACAATTTACCAAGGATTCTCACTGGTCATTTTAAAATCAAGACTACATGTTTTTCTAAAAGATATACTCCAGTTCAAACAGGAAGGGAAGTCCTATGGCCTGAGTTATGTGGGACGTTAGACTCCATAATCACAATGGTCCTTTCTGGCCTTAGAATCTATGAATCAATTAAAGAACTGAATTTCATGCTTTCTAGCATGGTCATGCAGCCGAAAGTGGCTTCCTCATGAATACGCTGCAGCCTCTGACTTCAGACACCAAGGTGAGACCAGGGATATAAAGTTCAAACCAGAATTCTCTTTATTAGTTACTTGACTAGATGGATCCTACCAACTCTGAGCATGCAAACCCCTCAAAATGAGAGACCCTCTGGTGATTACACATGACTAATTTTAAAGAAACAGTACTATGATATGCTACATCTCCCTTTTTTTCTGTTCTTAAAATCCTCTCTGAGCCCAATAAATAACTTATCTTTTCAAACAAATAATGCTCTTGACATCAGCCCTGAGGTATGAGAAGACTAAGGCTATGTCTACACTAGCACTTTTTTCGGTAAAATTTTTGTCGGCCAGGCGTGTGAAAATAACACACCACTGACTGCATAAATTTTACCAACAAAAGTGTCAAAGTGGACAGCGCAATGTCGGTGGGAGAAGTTTTGCTGCTGACATAGCTACTGCCACTTGTTGGGGTTTAATTATGCCAATGAGAGAGCTCTCTCCCATTGGCATAGAGCAGCTACACGGGAGACTTTACAACAGTGCATGTACAGCTGTGCCACTGTAAGGTCTCTAGTGTAGATGTAGCCAACACAACACTGCTGACTACTTGCTGTTTAAGCTTCAACTGCACAAGCCTTTATCAGTCTTTACTCAACCTTTATCATTGTTCAATCTGTTGCTGCATGTAATCCCTGGGTAAAAATGTTGTACAATTTTTGGTATCATGTTGTCACACACACCTGATGTCCACTTCATGTGAATTCACTTTCTAATGGTTCTGATGCAACTTGTTTCTCAGAAGACGTTGATGTCGACTCTGATTGCTGGTTTTCTGGTACAGATAATTCTTGCTGCTCCTGTGACCTTTCTGATTTAGATGTCTGTTATGTCTATTATTGGCATTGAATGGTGATTTCTTAGCTGCCTTCTTTTACGTCTGTACCTTCTGCCTGCAGGTGTCATAATGTGATATGTCCATGCTCCTGACATGTGGCTACCACAACGTCTGGTTGGCAACCTTGTGTTGTTTCCATGCATACAGTATCCTGATGATGGAACAGAGATAATGGCTTAGCTGTCCAGCCATGGTATTTCTTCTCTATTTCCCGTAGCTGGTTTAACCTGGTGTGAGCTCTTTGAGGTATTTGGATTGTAGAAGTTCATGTGGGGTTTAAAGAATTGTTCTCGACATCCTCCCCATTAGCAACTGTGCATGAGGACTGTATTCTGTTCCTGTCAGTGGTGCATTTCCCAGCTCCAAAAGAGCTAAGTAGGGATCTAGACCTAGTGCAGCCATTTTGTGAAACATTGATTCTATAGTCTGACTGGTTCTCTCAGCCATTCCATTAGTTTGTGGGTATCCAGGACTGCTGTCAGTGAGTTGTACTTCCCAAGATCTCTCAGTTACCCATTCCTCTGCTTGCAAATGGAACATGGTCATTCACTAGCTCTCTAGGGATGCCATGTCTTGCAAATACAGCTTTCAGCTCAGCAATAACAGAATGTACTGACTTGGCTGGCAGATGCAGAACTTCTGGAAATTTGGAAAAGTAATCCATTAGGAGTTGATATGTGTATCTGCCAAAGTCAAAAATATCTGAAGCTATATTGTGCCATGGTAGATCAAGAATCTCATGAGATAATAATGGTTTTATTTTGGTTACTAGGCTTATATTCCTGACAGACTCACTCTTCAGCCTTCTATAAATTGTTCTGTATTGGGTTATACCTATCCAGTACATTATATATCTGCATTTTTTTTCTTCTGTGGATGCCTTGGTGTGACATGCAAGCAGTTAAGCATTTCCTGCCTTATACTGTTGGGAGTGATTATCTTGTCACGAACCATTAACAAACCTTGTTGTAATGGGATAGTGTCTTTCATCAGCCAATATGGTTGCAGTCTGGGATTCACTTGTGTTCTTCTTCATGGCCTGCCCTCAAATACAATACAATGTAAACTTGCATTACAGGATCTTTCTGCATGTCCTCCTTCAGTTTCTTTAACAAATCTGTGCTGACTATAGAGGTGGCCTCATCAGTGATTTCATCTTTTGATTCTGTCGTATGCTCCACTGCAGCTCTTGATAACATGTCTGCAATTAATATTTTTTACCAGCGGCATGTGATCATATTTCTGTAACTGAAGTACATAACAAGATGGCTCTTACAGACTCGGAGCCTGCAGATGCTGAGTGTGTCTGCCTCAAGTGAGACATCCCTCACAACTGGAGAACCTTTGGTGATTACCCATCACTAATTTTAAAAAGACAGTAGCACAATATACTACACCCAAATCTTGGGCCATATCCTGAAATAGGTTAGAAGCCTATGTACTTACTATCCAGATGCATCCTCTGAGAATTATTTGAGTCTGATCAGTGGTTATAATATTCTTGACTGACCATTAGTCAAATTTTCCAAAAAACACGGTTGTTCTTCCTCACATGCAGCCCCTTTTGCCTGGGAGGAGCTCCAAGTACAAGTCTGTTAAGCTACTATAACATCATCCTTCAAATGCCTCCTTAAAATCATCTATATCATACCTACACAACTCTTCATAAATTCCAGCCAGTTGGTGTGTTGTTACTGCTGCTTATTAAACTGCACTTAGTTGTCTTATTGTTATTTTGTACTTCCTCCATCTGTTTGTCGCAGCTGCCTGTTGCTCTTTGTTATACACTCAGATCCTGCAAAGATTTACATGCATGCTTAACTTTACTCACTGTGTAGTCCCATTGACTACTCAGAGTGCATAAAATTAAGCACATGGTAAGGATTGGGGGCCTTAGATTGCAATTCTTTAAAGCAGGGACTGTCTTTTTGTTATATTTATGAACAGAATCTTGCACAATGTGGTAGCGATCGCTGTCTGAAATAACCTCTAAATTTTTGTCTGCTGTAAAACACTGAAATTGATATTAATTCCATGAAAGCTTTTAACTCCATTATCATTTAAAAAGTCAGTTTTGAAGCAGATTTATTGAATTAGATGATTTGCTTTAAAAATATGTTCACTCAGTTTAACTCATTTCCAGCATTAGAGTTGATTCTAAATGAATGTTACCAAGCCTAGAATACAGAACCAATCATTTGTAACACTTCATAGTTAGTTCACCATGAAAGGGACGGACCTGGCCTCACTGGAACCAGTGGTTCTGCACTGCAGGATGTGGAAAGTCTTACAAACTAGCCACGCTTCCTGCGTACTGCAGATTGGAGTTCAGTGGAGACTGGACACCTTGTATTTGGCTGTGAAGAGCCTTTTGGTGAGCTTAGACACCTAAGAGCTTTTGAAAATCCCACTAGGCACTTCAATCTGCATCTTTAGGGGCCTAAATATGTTTTAAAAATCTGGCCTGAGTTGCTTATGTAGCGCCTAAGCTCCAGCTTCCCACCATGTTAGATCTCCCAAGTGCACAACCTGATTGCTCAGAATAGCTGCTAAGAGCAGGAGTTGACCAAAAGAAAATATAGTATACATTTCTCAGTGATTCTAAAAAAACAGCATGTGAAAAGTGATACTCCATTTCAAACAGACATGAACTCACATTTAAATATACATGTTTTTAATGGGTTGGCTTTTCTGATGAAATCCTTACAGCAACTACTTTTCTTTATCCTTACCATGAATTGGGTTGAGAAAAAGCTATCTATTTTAAAGTTATATGCCAGGACTTTTGTTTCAGCATCCAGGCAAAAATTTAAATAATGACTAACATTTTACAGTGTTTTCTCCAAAGCATTTTTTAATGTGGGTTCAACACATTTTTCACCATTTTTGAATGTGGGTATTAAAAAATGGAAAATAACAATTATAGTAAATCTCAGGTCTTCTAACAATGATGTGTAAAAATAGGAGCGCCAAGCTGATTGACAGAATAAACTCTTAAAAATATTGCATAAGACGTGATTTTGAATCTGTAAATTATGGTGTTATAATTATGTAGTAGTCACTGGCAGTGACACTAATGTAAAGTGTTTCCAATATAGTATCCAAAACCTTCACTCATTCATAATTTTCTAAAAAGTGCCCATCTGGGGGCTGGAATTTTTCATGCTTCATTCTGCTGAATATTTAGAAACTAATAAGCTGCCAGCGCAGATGACACAAAATGTAATAAGCAATATGCTTTCAGTGTTATGTACCACTTACTACATGACCAGTCTCATTTTTTACTAATATCAGCTCCCAGATGATCTCATGGTGTAGTTAATTCTAGAGCTCATTTGAGTAGTCTGGAAAGGCTAAGAACCTGGATGGATGAGATTACTTATCCCTTTCAGGAGTCTGATTTGTCTTGCATATCACAAGTTTCCCCTCGCTTGAAAACTCTCTGGCTGCCCAGCTCTGAAGGCAGCGCCACCGCCACCAGCTACACAGAAGTAAAGGTGGCAATATCATACCATGCCACCCTTACTTCTGTGCTGTTCCTTATCGCAGTACTGCCTTCAGAGCTGGGCAGCTGGAGAGTGGCGGCTGCTAGCCGGGGTGTTCATGTTGTTTGCGGTGTGGGAGGACTATTTTTTTTAATCTTGCTCCTGTTCCACCCCACAATACCCACTCCTACCCGCTTCTGCACTGTTTGTTGAATTTTTGTCTCTCTCCTGCTGTTTTGGCAGTGGGTCCTGCGGGATCCCAGTCCTTCTTCAGGGCTCTGGAACCTGCTGTAAAACTAGGCAAATAAAATGAGTTGATGTACCCCCTGGAAGACCTCTGCGTAATTCTAGGGGTACACATACCCCTGGTTGAGAACCACTTGTCTAATCAAGGTATGGATAATGCTTAGATACTATAGGGATGGGTACTATTGTTGAAAACGCTAAGATAGGTGGATGGATAACTGTGGCAAGGAAAGCATTTGAACAATGGTGTCAATGAGAAAGTGTTCCTGACATGTCTGTGACCCCAGCATCCAGGAGAAGCCCAGGATCTAACCAGTCCCTAAAAAGAGAGCACCATTCACCCACAGCAGCATCCCTCAGACTGGCCCAGTGAAGAGGGAAAGCTCTGTATATGGGGGGGTAGGGAGGTTGGAGTGCTAGTGGAGGCTAGGCCAAATCTGAGTGAGTGGCGTTGCAATCTGGTGCACAGGGTCAAAGTGCCACTTAGGTTTGGCCCAGCTTTTGGTATGGGTAGTTACACACCCTAATGAAAAACAGGCTGTGTCCACATTGTGGTGTGTTGCTACATGTGTCAGTAAAAGAATGAGGCAATGGGGAAAGTCTGGGCAGTGTGGAACTGCTGGAACCTTTCCCCATTCCTGGATTCTTTCTCCATAGTAGACTCCAGAAGCAGGGAGGCAGTGGGACATTATACTGCCAAAAATAGTAATGTAGATGGAGGTGGCACTGCTTAGGTGAGTAGAAAGTAGTGTAGAGAACATACCTAGTTACATAACCACAGGTTTCAAGTGTATCATTGCTCTACTTGCTTAAGCAGTGTCTCAGAGTCCACACTGCTATTTACACCCATGCTAGGCAGGCGTGTAGTGTATGTATCTACATGCCACCAAAAGGAGTGTGCAGTGTCGACATATATTTTAGACAGACACCTTTGTCTGTCTAACTTATTCCAGGATTAGGCCTGGTCTACACTGCTCGGCTCCATCGATGCCAGGTATGTCAGTTATATTGTGTAACTGACATCAGTTTACCGTGCATTGAGTAGCTGTGTTGTCTTCGCTACGCTCTGTCAAGGGAGATGCTTTCCCACCAACATAGCTTGCGCTTCTCATTCCAGTGGAATACCAGAGTCTATGGAAGCCGTGCTCAGCAATTGACTGAGCATGTCTTTACCAGACTTGCTCAATTGATGCTACTGCATTGATGGCTGCGGCACCAATGGAGCCGTCCAGTCTAGACATGCCTATAGTCTTTGACAACTTTGCTTCCATTAAATTATCAACCTCAGCCCTGTAAGATCTGATCTTCAGTCGGCTACTAGAAGAGTATTTAAGCAGCTCATTGTGGTTTTAGTGATAGTAGAGGTTTCAGAGATATTCCCTATACTTAAATTCAGGGCTACTGCTAAAACTAGTAATTTCTCTAGATCTGGAATTAATTTTTTCAGTGCACTCACTGTAGCTCTCATCAAATCTTGATGTCATGCAGACAACTGTTCCACTCCATCAGCCAGATCAGATGAAATGGATCCATGGAGCTGCGTGTCAACAGCATGTTGAACACAAGGCAACCCGTTGACTCCTCCTCATGAGCCATCATTCTCTAAGTTTCAAAGTTAATAATTTTCATAACTTAAGCACATTTAAACTGTTTAATTAAAAAGTCCAAACTAATGATTAGTAACAAACAATAAACAATTTTTCCTGCACTGAACAGCACCTCAGCACTATGCATATTAAATAGAAAGAATATGCAATGAAATATGATGTTAGACTAAAAAGAAATTAGACAGTTCACTGCAGTAATACATCATTGGCGGTAATTGTGCCATAAAATTAAGGTGTTTATTTTCAGTCTGATTCTTTTATTAAAATAAATCCTTTTGAAGGAATTTACTTACAAAAGTTATTTTTCTATGTATGCAGCAAATCTTTCTAATTATCCAGTTACTCGTGAGAAAACTAGCTACCAGTAAAATTTAATGATATGTTTGTAAAGACAAACATTTGCATTCTTTTTTTCAGAAAATAAATCATTACTGACATTTTAATTCTTACCTAGATTTCTAATTTCAACCTTGTTTCTATATTTCACAAGGAAATTGTTATGCTACTGTTGGAAATAACTTGTTAGTCTATACAAGTGGTTACTTAAAGAAGATGTGCTAATTCTGTCATCTTTCCAAGACATGGGCATTTATAAAATATAGAAATGGAAATAATGTGAAAATTGCATTGCTAAGTTAGATAGATAAATAGGGTTACAAAAATGCAAATTAAAACATTTGGGAAAATAGTTGCATAAAATCCCCTGATGATTTGAAAGAAAATTGAATTGTCTAAAGACAATTTAAAAAATGGTATCAAAAGCCCAACTTCCACCCCCAGTATAGATGCTGACAGTAGAAGAAATTGTCCTCTCACACGTTCAAGGTTTGAAAGGGCCCACTGGAAAGAGGAGGAGGGACTTCTTGCAGGAAGTGTAGGGCCAATGGATATCTTCCCATGCTGGCAGAGGAAAAATTCTGTAAGGATGGATGAGGGGTGCCACAATTAATATTTACTGCATCAAGGCAGTAGTGTAGAGGTATAGAACCACTGTGCAGGTGACTTCAGTGGCTGTCCTCAGATCTGTATGGATCTTGAAATATCTTTGAGGTTTGGGTGCTAGATCCCTGCTTTTTTCAAGCCATTTTTTTTGATGGAAGACTATGGAGGAAACTCTGGAAGGGAAACCTAGTGAAGTTTCCTTCTCCAGGGTCTTTCCCTCAGCTTTTCTATGGGAAAGTGTGATCAGACCCCTTGTCTGTTTTTCATATGAATCTGCTTTTAACCTACCCAGTAAACCATCTATGTGCACGCTCTTCTTTTTTAATTTGAGAAAGGATGACATTGCAACCTCCTATTCAGATTATCATATCTATCACCCCTCTTCCCTTCCGTTTTAGTTCTGCCTATTGATCATTCTCTATATGTGTATTTAATTATTCCTGAATCACTTTATGTTGTTTTTTATTGAATTTCAATGTACTGATTTCCAGTGCTGCTCCAATTTATCAAGAGCATAGCACACAACACTTATGTCCTCCAAAGCGTCCTCTCTTCATCTCAGCTACATATCTCCCCAGATTTAATTAGTAGATTCTCCACTCCTCCTCCCAACCACTAAGATATGTATATTGAATACTTTCAAACCCAGAGCAGATGCCTGCAGGATTTTATATAACATCTCTTCCCAGCATGACATTTAGCCATTCATAATTATTCTTTGTTCTCAGTTTAATTAGCCACTTTTGTGTCCATCACATAGCAGTTCCATTTGATTCACATTCTCTGCTTTCCCTATGAGAAATTTAATCTCCATTATATCAAATGCTTCACTATAATAAATCACTATGTTAGTTCACATTTCCTTGGCATTCAAATGCTTCCATAGTGCATTGACTTATTTGGAGTTAGATTTATTATTATTAATTTTATTGTATTAATTATAAATAAATCTATATTTGAGATCCAAATCTTTAGCAAATTCAGCTGCTTCACTTGTCATATCTTCTTCCACTCCCTCTGCTTCCCCCTCATTTCTTAAATATTAATTTAGGGGCAAAGGATGTTTTGCACAATGTAAGAACATCAGGCCCATTGAATCGGGTCCACTAAAGAGGGAGCCCCTTTGAGTCAAAGGAGAGATTTAATGACAATGCGTCTTTTGGAACTACTGATATCTTTTCTGACAATTTTGATATTATATGACCTCCTGTATAACACAAGCCATAGGACTTCCCTGAATTGACTCCTGTTTGAACTAGAGAATATCTTTTAGAGAAATATCCACTCTTGATTGAAAAAATTTCCTGTGACAGGGAATCCACCACAGCCCTTGGTCAGTTGTTCCAATGGTTAATTATCCTCATTGTTAAAAATGTATGCCTTGTTTCCAGTCTCGATTTGGTTAGCTTCAACTTCCGGCCATTGGATCTTCTTGTGCCTTTGTCTGCCAGATTGAAGAGCCCATTATCAAATTTTTGTTCCCCTGTAGATACTTACACACTGAGATCAAATCACCTTTTAACCCTCTTTGTTAACTTCAATAGATTGAGCTCCCTTTGCCAACATAAAATAAGAGCAAACATCAAAAGACAGGAAAGATGTTAAACAGATCTTCACTTACTGAAATATGCTATCCAGTGTTGTCAGTCCATCTTCTATATCTATTTTGGATGGTCACTTAGGAAATCAGCACTTATCTCTGTCAGGTAATGCTTCACACCAGGTATTCTCACTCCCTGCAGTATCAAATCTGAATCCAATTTGAAAATAAAGGCAATAACTAGTAGGGGACATAATTTTCAGCCTTCCCATAGACAGCAACTTAATCCCAAATATTTCTCAAACAGAGATGTGAACTGTTTTTGTGTAGTTAGTGAGCTGTGAGCTCAGAAGAAGAGAATAAATTATATTAAAGAACATGAAAACATTGAGACAAATCCTGCACTAATATAAACCACCATATATCTAGAGTAACTCTGTGGCTTAACCAGTATAATTGAAAGCAGACTTTGTTTTTTTAAAATTGACAATTGTATTTCCTTTTGTACTTTGCCCACCAAAAGGGATAAGTGAGAGCATGAACCAAAAATGCTACTATTCACTTGTTCTTCAAGGCTTAGTGGGTCACAAAGGTAGATTCATGAATACCAAGGTGGCAAACATTGAAAAGAACCATAATGCCAAGCTACTGAGGAGATCAGGATTGTACTAGACGCTGGAAGAATTGGACTTCATTCCAGAAATGATGTTGTTCTGTACAGGGTGTCTATCTTGAGTGTTATTTTGGGATACCCCACATACACACTCCCAATATGGTTCATGAAAGCATACCACAATATCAATGTTAAATCAGCAGGTCCAGATAACTTGCATCCAAGAGTTTTTAAAAAGAGCTGGCTAAAGAGCTCGCTAGACCATTAATGTTAATTTTCAATCAGCACTGGGTAGCTCCAGAAGACTGGAAGGAAGCTAAAGTTGTGCCAGTTTTTGAAAAGAGTAAACAGGATGACCCAGGTAATTATAGGCCGGTCAGCCTGACATTGAGCCTGGGCAAGATAATGGAGCAGCTGATAAAGGAATCAGTTAATAAAGAATTAAAGAAGGTAATGTAATTAATACAAACCAATGTGGCTTTATAGAAAATAACTCTGTCAAACTAAACTGATACCTTTTTTTGATTAGATTACAAATTTGTCTGATAAAGTTAAGAGTGTTGAAGTAATACACTTAGATTTCTGTTAGGAATTAGACTTGGAACAATAGGACCAAGGTTTTTTTTTTTAATTAAAAAAAAAAGAAAAATATAAAATTAACATGACACAGATTAAATAGATTAAAAGCTGGTTAACTGAAAGGTTTCAAATGTAATCGTAAACAGGGAATTGTCATCAAGCGGATTTGATTCTTTGCCCTAAGTTATTGAACATTTTTATCAGGGACCTGGAACAAAACATAAAATCATCACTGATAAAGTTGGCAGATGACAGAAAAATTGGGGGAGTGGTAAATAAAGAAATAGACAGGTCATTTATTCAGAACAATCTGGATCACTTGGTAAACAGGGTGCAAGCAAATAATATAAGTTTTAATATTGTTAAACGTAAAAATATACATCTAGGAACAAAGACCATAGGACATACTTACAGGATGGGGGGCTCTATCCTAAGAAGCAGTGACTCTGTAAAAGACTTAGGGGTCATGGTGGGTAATCAGCTGAACATAAACTCCCACCGTGATGCTGTGACCAAAAGCGCTAATGCGATCCTTGGATGCATAAATAAGGGTATCTCAAGTAAGAATAGGGAGGTTATTTTACCTCTATATTTGGCACTGGAGAAACTGCTGCTGGAATACTGTGTCCAGTTCTAGTTCCCACAATTAGAAAAGGATGTTGATAAATTAGAGAGAGTTCAGAGAAGAGTCACAAGAATAATTAAATGATTAGAAAACCTGCCTTATGGTGAGAGATTTAATAAGGTCAATCTATTTAGCTTAACAAAGAACTAGTCCACACTTAACACTTCAATGGCACAGCTGTATTGGTACACCCACTGACATAATAAAACCATCTGAACAGGTGGTGGTAGCTATATCGGCAGGAGAGTGCCTCACACCCACATAGCACTGTACATATAAGTGCTTATGCCAGAAAAACCTATGCTGCTCAGAGGTGTGTTTTTCACTCCCCTGAGTGACAAAAGTTTTGTCTGAATAATGCTGGTGTAGACAAGGCGAAACAGAAGGTTAAGGGGTGACTTGATTACAGTCTATAAGAATCTATATGGGGAACAAATATTGAATAACAGTCTAGAAGAGAAAGATATAACATGGCTGGAAGCTGATACTAGACAAACTCAGACTAGAAATAAGGTGTACATTTTTAACTGTAAGGGAAATTAACTATTGGAATAATTTACCAAGTGTCATGGTGGATTCTCTATCACTGACAATATTTCAATCAAAATTAGATGTTTTTGTAAAAGATATGCACTAGGAATGGTTTTCAGGAAGCTCTGTGGGCTGTGTTACACAGGCAGTCAGAGTGGATGATCACAATCGTCTCTTCTGGCACTGGAATCTATGAATGACCCTGGAAAAAAGGGAAATCAATTACAAGCTAAGGAGCTGCAGAATATCTGTGGAGTGCGCATTTGATAGGCTGAAATCTTGGCATTGCCTATGTACGTCTTGATGCCATTGTGGTAAACACCTTTCCTATAATCATCTCCTGCTGTGCATGCTGTAACATTTGTGAGATTAAAGGACAGTGCTTCCTTCCTCAGTGGGCTCAGGACAAATCTCATTTACAAACTCTACAGGCATCCAGATTCCACCCACATGCACACTCGTCCTGGTTCCAAGTAGGATGCCTTTTGTGCACACATCTTGGCACAATAGCGGTGGATTGTGTGTGTGTGTGTGTGGGGGGGAGGCAGTCACATCTGCCTATGCCAAGGGACACCTTCATATGCTGTGCAGCTGCTGGAAAAGCACATGATGGAACATTGTCTCATATTATGGGACGACATAGCTTTGGCAGGGTTTTATTTCCCTGAAGACAATGGTCATTAGCTGTTTGTACCTCTGACAATTCACACATTGAAGACAATTATAATAGGATTAACACCTTGGGGTGGGTTTGTGCCATGGCAGCGGAGTTGTAATGCAGTCATTGTGCAATGCTATTGTCTTCATTGTTCACACTTACTTACAAACATCTGCTATGTGGAGAACTCAATCTTGCTTAACAACCTTGTCAACATTTGCTTTTGGGGGAGTTATAAGTAGCCATTATATTTTTGTAACTCTGAATCTTCTGTGGTGCTCCCTGCATGTAGTGGCTGGTATAGAGCCTTCTACACGATGAAGTTTGTTCAGGTTTCTGGGGAGTGGGGTTGGGGAAGGAAATGAGGGGCTGTTCATACAAGGTAGTGGCAGATGCTGTCATTGCCAGTATTCGTACCGGAATTGTGTTGAGATTTTCTGCCTGTGTACTGTTTTCATCTACCCCTTGTTTGTGTTTTTGACTTCTGAAGCACTGCTTTCTGTAAGCACATAACACTAGCAGAAATTTCTCATCTTGCCTCTGTATCTTTGGGATTTGAGATATTTCTGAATCAGAGGGGTAGGTGGATGTGGGACAGCCAGAAAAGTATCTGCAGTATGATGGCACTAGACAGTTACACCATTCCACTCCTTGTGCTGTGAATTGTGGGACCCAGTCCCAAACCTGGAAACATCGTGCTTCACCATACTTAGAAAGGAGGGTTCACCCTCAAGAGAAAGAAACTATAGTATTTATAAATAGTTCTCTACGGAATGTATACATAAAATATTTGTAACAAAAAATGTAAAACAACAGTAGTTAAAATACAATAGGATTGAATCCATGTACAATGGCCAAATGTTAATGTCTCTGCAATTGTCTCTTTGCTCTACCTCTGACAAGTGGAGTGGGTGTGGTGGGGGGGTATGGGGAAGGACAGAAGAAAATTATTCTTGAGGACATCTCCTGTATGGGGCTTGGGGAACAGGCAATTTTGGATGCTCAGCTCCTGTGAGCGGTTTTGGGTGCCAGTGGATTGTGTGGTCCTGCAGGCTCCCTCTGGTTGTTTAGGGAATTGGGTCCTCTGGCTCATCAGCCCCCTGGGCAGTGGCCAGAGGATGATGAAAAGGTGGCAGTTCATGGACAGATGCCATGGCCATGGGCGGAGGCAGAACTCATTTGGCTACCAGTTCTATCAGTCTATCCACCAGGGAATACTCACATTCCCTGTGGCATAACTCCTGTTTCATGAACCAGTTCATCAGTTGCTGAAGAGACCAATTCGCCTATGCCCTGAGGAATCCAAACTGCTCCTTGTTCCTCTTGTCCAACCCTATGAACAGCTCTTCTAAGGTCTTTCTCCGTCAGTCTCCAAAGTGCAGCTCCTGCCCTCCTGGCAAAACGGTTTCCCTCTTTGGAGTCAAATGTGTAGCCAATTCATCAACAAGGGTATCATTTTTTTTCCTCTGGAAGAAGCTGAGAAATCCCCCCACATAACATAACATTGTTGTGGAAAGCCACACTTTTGAGATTTCATTGTTCCAGGAATGTGACTATTAGACTACTCTGGATTCTCAGACCATTTTTGCAGTCCATGAGGAAGGAACAAAGGCTACTGATGATAAAATATATGTACTAATGTTTTTCAAAATTTAAAATTTTCATAGTGTCTCAAGTCGGTTGCTGGCAGTTCTTTCCAGGGGCTGTTATCAGTTTGCAATTTCATCTTTAAAGGTTGGCCAACATTTGGAGAACATAGCAGTTTTCAAGGTCCCAGAACAGAAAAGAGAGGTGGTTTTTCAGTCCTTTGGAGGAGATCCATAAATCTATGTCAGAGAGATGTTTCTGTTAATGGAAGATGGACCAAGCAGTTTTGCCTTGCTGTTGAACCTCAAGACCCAGCCGGAGGTTTCTGCTACACCAGAAATGTGCTGAAATCTGCTTACAAGATTGGGAGGCAATTCAACTGGAAATTGACTATGTTCTCAGCTAGCATGCAGAGATTCCATGCAAAGGGAGATGCAAACCATGAAAACTGCCCATCTCTGTCCCCAACACTGACAGAGAATCTGGCCCTTGGGCCTGCCTAACAATGATGAACTGGACAGGAAAAGGAAGAGACACACCACAACATTATTTTGTTCTCTGAAGTTTCAGATCAGCACCACAAGCCCCAACTCTCCATATCAAAGGGACACCATGTTATGCTTATCCAACCACCAGACTAAATCCTTTTCCTCCATTTTCCATGGCTTGTGCAGCCTGGCTGTGTGTGTGGTGAGGCAAGACTATGAGGAACAGGGATGGTAAAAATGTTGTAATCTTTCAAGGAAGAAAAGACTTCTGTGAATAACTTTTCCTTCCCCTTCCTGGATCTGACACCCCCCATTCATGTTATCTCCACTCACTCACTCACTCTCATTCTGTGTAGCTCCCATTTTTAAGGGGACAGTAATATCAGAGGAAGCGGGGGTAGAAGCAATGAGACTTTGTAATCTTCAAAGGGACCAAAGACAACTGTTTCTAACTTTAGACAACAACTAGAAATTTTCTACAACTATCCCATTCCCAGCTGGGATCTTTCTAACTTTCCCTCTTTCTTCCTTGGTCCACATGGCCCCGAGACCATTGCTGCCTGTGTGCTAGCAGAGAAATGCACAGACACAAAGACACAATGATTTTTCATTAATAATCACTTTTTAAGACATTCCTTCTGTCCAATGCATAATAGTGACTTATGGTAAATCAGTGAAATCATTGATTTATACCTGTGTCTTGCTCAGAGACTATGTGCGTGGAGAGGAGTGTAGGCTGGCTTTAAAATCTGGAATGTAGCACCCAAGTAAGAGGCGATATTGGTGGGGAAGGCGGAGGTCCAATGTAACTTACCAGCCTGGGGTTTTGGTTCCTGTTCTGGCTTGTACACTCTGCAACCTGGCTTGGGTAAAGGGCCATTCCACAGCTCAAGGCATGTACTTACTACACCCCTCAGGTATGCTAATTTACTCACCCTCTACTCGCCATGAGACACATGCTTCTGGGGTTTAGATATGGACAACATGGGGTTATGGCACAACCAAGTGCATAGATGTGTACAGTTGTCAGTTGTAAGAAATAAAATTTTTAAGTTAGCCTAAGTGACTCCATTTTGTCTAGCTGTCCGCAAGTAACCTCAGGATTGCAAAAGGCCCCTGTTATTAGCTAAAGCAGAACATCCCTGCAAGATCCGGATAATTCCAGTTAGCAGGCAAAGGAATGCATCAGCAAAAACATAGAACAAAAAACTAGTGCAGGGACCAATCACCTTTACCAAATAGCCTTATCTTCTTCTGCAACCTTGTATGGTTGCCAAGTATGCCTGTGTAAGTTAAGCTACTGCGCATGTGTGTTTGCTGTTTATATGCTTGTATAAATATGTAGTAAGGAGTGTTTTTGCGGTCTTTTGTTCACTGGCCACCTATGGCTATGTGACTGACCTTCTGCAGAATAAAACTTTCGGAGACTGTCTGAATTCCTGTGTGGGTTTCTTATCTATGCAGGGCAACGAACTACTTGGAATCTTTTTCCAACACAGTGAAGACGTACCTTTGATGAACATATACAATAAGAAAACAAAAATTTACAGACTAGTATCACAAATTTCATGAAACATTTAATCCAAAATAAAGACAATTTTTATTCATTTTACCTTTTGAAATTTGATAGGAACTATTTATGAAAAACACACTTCACTTCTTTTATCAAGACCTCCAGGTTTGGATTTACTGTCTGTAGGGATAATCCTTCTGTACATTATGTAATGCCATAGTTTAAGTATTTAGTCACTGATCTGTCACAAAAGATTTGATGGACAGAGTGTAGTAACTCTTCAGGGGAGTGAATGTGAATATTATATATTATACAGTCATAAGGGAAGTTTAATACTGCTTGTAAGAGTAAAAATGAAATATGATACAGAATATAGGCTCAAAACAACTTTCAGGTTTTGTAATTTGCTCTCCATTTCTTGACAGTAAGGTTTTTATTTTTTGTCTGTTAGAAGTTACATTACAATTGCAGGTTGTGGCGGTGGTGGTGGTGCTGTTATTTTTGTTGTCTTGTTCCACAATCATCATATCAGGCCATGAAGATTTAGAATGAATTTGGCAACTCTTTTGGGGTTTTTGTAAGGGCTTGAACCAAGTTGTCAAATCTGAAGAACATCACTTTTCTTACAACATTACATTCAAAAACAAAAGCAGGTGTTAAAACCTGCTCCTCAATGTAAGAACCTGCAGGGCTGGAACTTGGAGCATTTGGGGCTGCTGATGCTTCTGCACTGTCACAGGAAACTTAGGCTGGGTTCCTCTGAGAGGACCCTGTGATAGAGCCCTGCAAATCCATGGATATCCACTTTATATCGCAGATATACGTGGATGGGGATGCAGTTATCTGTGGACTATTTCTTGCGGATCGCGGTCAGATGTTCACAGAGGTCGGGACCTCTGTGACTTCTGGGGCAGGACTGAAGCAGCTTCCAGCCAAGGGTGCAGAGAACAGCTGATCAGCTGTTAAAATGCTGGAAGGGCTCAGAGCTGATCAGCTGTTAGGTGGAAGGGGCAGGTGGGAGGGCTGATCAGATGTTAGGCGGGAGGGTTCATCAGCTGTTAGGGCTCAGCAGCTGATCAGCTGTTAGGGTATCTGGACTCATCAGTTGTTTGGGGTGGCAGGGGCTAAGCTGATGCATGGATGTGGATGCAGGTAAGTCTGAAAAAGGGAGGGCGGATGGATATATTTGTATCCGCGCAGGGCTCTACCCTGTGAGGCTGGACTTAGAGGGAGGACCACCCAAAAAGACCTGAATGGGGGCCCCTCACAGCTCACTGATTGGTTGGTACCAGAAATAAGGCTTGGTCTAAGTGTACGTCTTCAGTGACAGCAGCAAATGCACCACTGTCAGATCGATCTATCTCGATCGATTGAGCTGTCAGTGAAGACCCGCTCAATCGATATGGAAATCAACTTGTTAAAACCACCCCCTCAAGTGGCACAGCACAGTGAAGACGCCATGCACAACAGAAGTTAAGAAGTCGATGGGAGTTTCGCAAGCTACTCTGCATAGCTTGCGTAACCCCTGTTGACTGCCGCCAAATTTTAAGGTAAGTGTAGACCAGGCCTAAACTACCAAGTTATGTTTGTATAACTATGTCACTAAGGGGTGTGGGAAATCCATGCCCCTGAATTACATAGTTATACTGATCTAACACCTGGTGTAGACAGAGCCATGTCGACAGGTGGGCTTCTCCTGTCAACACACCAACCTCCTGTCAGGAAGGTGAAGTACCTACCCTGATGGGAGAAGCTCTCTCATTGGCATAGGTAGTTGTAAGTATGGACAAGCCCTTAAACCAAGAAGCCATGAAGGGGAACTGCCTGAGCAATAACCCAGACTGCCTTCCTGTCTCAGCTCCAAACCCTTCTTGCGATAGACCCTAGAGTCTGACATGCAAGACTTTGTCCTCGACAATTGCTGTCTGTGACCTGGAGCCTGACCCCGATGTCCTAATAACCTAGCCCTGCCAGCCTCTTGATGCTTGACTCTCAGTCTGCCCACTAGCCTATCTCAGACTCAACCTCCTGGTGCCTGGCTCCCGACTCTTGCTCTGATCACTAGATCTGATTGCTCATGACCTGGTCATGACACTGACACATCTTGCAGAGTGGCTAGATCTTTCACAGTGGCTATACTGAGGTCCCAACTGTGCCAATTTTCATTCCTGCAGTGTGCCCTGTCCACACTCTCCTGATAATGGATGTTATTTTCCAAGATGTGTTGATATCAGTAAGAGGGTCTTTTATCTTTCTACTCTTTTATTGCAACTAATATTTGTCTTGATAGAGAGTCAATATTCTCAGCCTTTGTCATTCCAGACTGATTTTTCTGATCTTCTAAATTTGGACAGGTCATCAGCTACTTCACTCCTGTATATACCAATGTGTGATAGAATCCTTTAAAAAAACAATGTATTGCCTCGTTCTCTGTTCCTCCAAGCCTCCTTATGAATTGAATCGTGCAGGAATTATTGGGCATACAAGCTTCTTCACACACTGTCCCCTCCTAACATCATCAAATGCTTTGGTTTCTTCAGTAGACTTTACACACCTTTCAAAACAAGATGATTGTTTGAGCCTTGATTTGGCTTTCCAGTTTCTGAACAGACCTAAACAATGATGGCATTCAGGTAGGTAAAGAAAACTGTTTCCATACTGAACTAGCTGTTCTTTTTTACAATGCTCAAGAGGTTGAACATCACATTCATGTTGACAAATTGCTGTTGGAGTGGATCTTACAGTTCCAAATATCATGTGAACTGCAGACAGCTCCACAAGGTCAGTCTTGGCAAGGTTACTGGGAGCAGCATGTGACCAGACAACTGAGGTATATTCAAGTATTGGGCGAACTAGCGAGCAGGTATGTTGTTTTCAGTGTCCTAATACATGAATCCCAGTTGGTGTTGGTGACAGGTCATAGAGGTTTCAATCTCTTCTTTGCTTTGGCTGCTATCTTTCTGGTTTTTGGTACAAACCTTAATTCTGTGTCCAAGTCGCAGCAAGGCATCTGGGTTACTCTCAATGGTAATACCGTCTCCATCCAATGTCAATTTCAGACTGTAACTGAACATGTTACAGTTTCTGATAAAGTAGATGGACTTCGTTTCTGAACTGAGCTAGAATTTGTGCTCCTGTGCCCATCTAGTTTCAATTTCTATGTCCTCATTTAATTCATCCTCCAATATATCATTTTCATAACCTGTGATACAAAGTGCAATATTGTCTACATACGGGCATGCAGATTATTTCAAGTGGCCTAACTGTCCAGAGAAGTACAAAAGAAAAGAAGAGGACTAAAAACTGAATCTTTAGGAACTCCCATCCTGAATGCCCTTTGCTGTTACATATGTATACCGAGAGATGGAAATGCAAGAACGCCTATCCACCCAATCCTCTAATCAAAACTAGAGCTGAGTGAATAATTGATTTTTCAGTTTGGTAGCTAAACTGACTTTTTGTGTTGTTCATTTTGAACATAAACTGATTCTTTTGTTTTGTTTTTTCTTGCCAAAATGAAAAACTGGAAAAAAAAATTACTCCGATTAAACATATTTTGAAAAGAAATGAAATTGTTAAACGTTTTAACGCTTCCAAAAATGTTTTTCATCCAAAACTATTTGCCAAATTCAACCCGAATTCTCAAATAGTTTCAATGTCCAGAAAAATGCATTTTTCAGTGAATTTATTGTTTGCCAAAAAATTTACACCTAGCTCTAATCACAGTATTCACAATGTTGCAACATCTCTCTGGCATCTACAACAGTTGTTAATGTGCAGCTAAACTGGTCTGCTCCCCTTGTTTCCAGCTACTTCTACATACATGCTCTTCTTTGCAGTGAAGGGGCTGGGTGTTTGTAGCAAAAGATGGAATGAAGCGAATGAGCCAGCATCCTGTGACTTAACATCCCTCTGCAGACCACCAGCGAATATTCCATATATCATAGCTTGATATCCACTGTTGTATAAATAGTACATGAGTTATTAGAAGATGTGTAGAAAAGCTTCTTACTACCTCTTTCCCTTCTACATACCAGCAGACCCTAGTACAGGATTTAGCTCTTGGTGAATTAGTATATCTTATTAGACTGTAAAGAAACTGCACAATTCAGTTGGGTTTCAGAATTCTTATTCTATTTCAACTGCTTCTGTACCTTTGTAGTTCCAGTGACATTGACATTTACCTTTTCCAGAGCTTAATCTAAAATAAGTTTGAATATCGCTCAGCAGGAATTATTTCCAAACTTTACCTTCACCCCCAGGAAAGTGTGACTCAGGGATCATTTTCCCTACCTCACTCCAGCTGTGAGATAACTTTAAGGCTGAATGAGTCACACAATGCAGGATCATAGTGTTTGAATATTTAGAAATTCTGACTTGCAATATGACAGTGCAAATCTTACCCGTAGTAACTTTTTTAGCACACTGATGATATAAATTTTCCTGCATCTCATATATGGGGAAAATATACATAAGCTTAATTAAATACAAAACGTATTTTCCTCCTGATTAGTTTCCTCACATTTCTCATTTTATCCAACTTTCATGATTGTTTTTTTTCCCATTTTACTAATTCATCACTGACAGTCTTTGTTGTGTGTAGAGTGCCTAGGACAATTGGGCCTGGAGTACTGTAGAGATATCTTAGAATACAACAATAAGATATAGCTCTCTATACATTTAGGTTAAACACTCAGGACTAATCTGCACCATTTTTTCTCTTCTCAGTGTGCCTCAGACATTCCTGAAGTCAAAGAAGAAAAAAAAAGACTAAAACCTTCATCAGTGTTAGTGCTGTAGTCTTATCTGTATATCTGTCACAGCTAACATGCAATTAAAATATGCATTGCTACAGATGTTATGCTTCAGCATTTATGAATATAAAGCTAAATTCTGCGCTCAATGAAGTTTCTCCAGAATTACACCAGTGTAAGAATTTTGCCCAAAGTGTTTAAGAGTATAAAGGGTGATCTGAGATATGTTTACAGAAATGTGCATACCTTCTTCATATGCTGAAATCTTATCTTACAAAAGCACAGCTGGGTTCTAGTGATGTTTTTGGTGCCTGGCAAACTTTTTGCTATGAATCATTTGCAAATAAATTTGAATTGGAATTTGCCATATAAGAACTGACCATTGGTCCATCTCCAATTAACTGATATGCTGGATAGGGCTGGGTGACAGAGGAAGGTATAAACCACCACACATTGCATGCACCCCAGGTATCTAACTATGCAGCTCTATATTGGGGCAGATGGGATGACTTCCTGTCTCCAGTGACAGATCAGCTTGTGTGTGAAGCATTCAACCCCATTTCCCCTCATACTTGTCTGTGCTTCCAGAATGGAATGAAGAACATTAAAATAGAATATCTCCTAATTATGCTACCTAAAGTATATGAATTCTGTGTCTTATGTATTCCATAGCTGTGTTTGATGAGTATTCCCTAGGTGTATCAGCATGCATTTTTTCAGATTGAATCTCATTTTTACTATTATTATTTCTTGCCATAATGCTAGCCTCTCTAAATACCTCTAACTTTTTAGCATCTGAAAATTGAATGGATATGGTTCTGTTTAATGTAGCTGTTAAATAAAACTGGACCTAGCTGACAGAGCACATATCCATCCAAATAAAGCTAATGTAATTTTGCAAGTAAGATCCCAGCAAGCACTGGATAAATAGCTTTGTTAATCTGCAGCATTCCCTCAATCAAATATTACTAATCTCTATCTCTATCTTGGATTCAGGAGTCTATTGCATAAATTGGACTGTCTGTGTTAACCTTGTGGAGGAGAGTGAGATTAATATGTAAAGACATATAGATCAATAATTATCTCAGATATCATATGAGTAAATTATGAGTTCATTAACAGTGATGTTTTTGTGTGTTTGGATGAGAGAGAAAGTTGGAAAGAGAGAACCTCCCACGTGGAGAAACTTTCCAAACATGCAAAGTTTATTATAGAGATTAAATTAGGTTTTGGTCTCTGACATTTTTATTATTAATCATAGAAATTACACAAACATTGAGAGATGAGCTCGTCATTCCTTTGTGGTGTCTTTTGCTAGTAGCACTTCATTTTAGATTATTGTCAGCTCTAGCTTCTGTGGAGCGTATGCATGTGTGTTGATATATTTTTCACCAAGTAGCAAAGATTGAGGACTAGATTCTTTCTTCTTCCCCCTTTACCTCACTCTATCTGTGTCACACCGATATTTCTTATATATTCTTATGAGATTAAACTTTCGTTAAAGATTGATTTTTCTTAGACTAAGTTTTTGGGTACTATTTATTTCCACATCAAATTCACTATGTAATCCATGCCTAATTGTTATGGTGCTCTGTCCCCCTCCTAATGGCACCTAGACCACCTAGAAATTAATGAGTCTGTTACAGCCTGAGATAACAGTCACAGGGCTTTTAGCTTGTGCAATTGAGGCTCATACACCAAGATTCAGATGTTCAATTCCATCATCCGATGACTGGGGTCTGTAGGCATTACAAGTGGGGGTTCGTCTGGGATCCCTGGGTCAGTATTCCTCACAAGCACATCTTGAGTGATCCATTAAATTGGGAAAACCATTTTGAGGAAATCACAGTTTGTATAATGGCTGTTATGCTGGGTTTGTTGGATCTTGACTCAGCAGCCTGAAACCTGGGTGCTGCAGCCTTGTTCGATGAGTGGGCAAAGGCTGTGGAGCAAGCCTTGGAAAAAGTTGTGCTGTCCTATTCTACCTCCACCTCCTACTGTAGGTGAAGGTTATTTGCTTGGGGTCCCATCTCAAAAACCTGGGGAAGAGGAGTTTGAACCTTGGTTGGAACACACTACTGAAATGCTGCAGGAGTGGGCAGTACCAGATGCAGAAAAGTGAAGGTGTCTAATAAAGAGCCTCAGGGGCCCAGTATTAGATATAATTTGCACCCTGATGCTCACTTACCCTGATATCAGTGTGAAGGACTGCCTAGAGGCCCTCAATCACACCTTTGGGAGTGCAGAGGGCTCTGAGGACATTTAATGTGAGTTCTTTTACCTCCGACCGCAAAGGGACAAGAAGATTTCAGCTTATATACAGAGGTTGGAGAAACTGCTTCAGAGAGCTGTCAAGAGGGGAGCAGTGACTGCTGAGAAGATAGATCAGACTGGATTGGCTCAAATTGTAAGAGAACTCAATATCAGAACCTGATTCTACTTCATCTCCAGTTAAGGGGATGACAGGAACATCATCTGAGTTACTCCCAGCTGATAAAAGAGGTGGGAGAGGAAGAAGAAAGGCAGGTTGACAGCGAGTTGTGGGAAGCACAACCATCTGAGTCAGCCAGCACAACATCCCTGTGAACAGCCAGTGTACTGATGGTGAGCAACCGAGAGGAACTTGCCCAGCAAGTGCAGGATCTGAGATAACAGATAGCTGAGCAACGTAGTACCATTCACCAAACTAAGACTTCGAGGCATAAGAAGCCTCTGGCTGTAAAGATGGAGAAGTCAGCATTTAGAGTCAACATTCTACCCGAGTGAAGCGGGAAAGGACAATTCTTTTGTTACCAGTTTGTCCAGGATGGACAAAGTGCTGCCAAATGTTGTAATGAAGAAAGCCACTCCTTAGTGTATGGAAAGCTGAGGACCAAACAGGAGGGGTTGAGGAACTGCCAAAGGGACTTCAGAAGGGGGCCACCCAGGGCCACAGGACTTGAATGGTCTCCTGGAAAAGACTGTCCAGCTGGAATCCTCCCAGGCTTGATAGGTCCTCGAGCAGAGGTCACTACGTGGATCGAAGGAGCAGAATGTAAAGTACTGCTTGACACTGGATCTCAAGTGACTATTGTATTTCAGTCATTTTACCAATGGATGCTTAGGCACCTGCCTATACAGCCACTGACAAGGCTTGGTTTGTGTGGCTTCAGCATGGATGAATACCCCGCAACAAGGGTATGCCATAATGCACCTGGAATTTTCAGAAGAGGTTATAGGGGAAAGAAAATAGGTGGACACTGCTGCCTTAATATACCCTGCCCATAGAGGAATCTCTGATAGGGACCAGCTCCAGTCTCTTCGGTACTCACTGATTAGTGCAGACAACGAGCTGGGGACCAATACCTAAACACCCTGATAAGCTATATACTTTGTGCTGAAGCCTATAGGAAAACTGACAGCACTTAGAAGATGCCTGAGCTGCCAATGAGAACAAAGATGTACAAGGGCACAACTTCCTTAATGGTACCTGCAATGATAGAAAAGGAGGTATGTAAATGATCCCCCAGTAGGGGGCAGTTCCGGTGGCTCTCCCTCGGTGTCAATCTCCTATGCCCTTCAGGAGTCCAGAGTTAAGGGGCCACCTCTGGACCTTGGTAGGGCAAGCCTTGGGTTCAGGCCGCTCCTATAGGGGAATAGTCTCTTGCCCTCACTGACAGGCCAACAGTCTAGGATCCAGCCCTCAGCCAGGGATGGGCCAGCAGTGGGAACAGCAGTCTCTAGCACCAGAGGGCATGGAAACAGTCTAGGCCCAGCCCTTTGGCAAGGCAGGCAGGAAAGACAGTCTTGAGCCCTGGGCAGGGCGAGTCAGCAGTCTATCTCCTGAGATGACGAGAAAATGGTCCAAGGCCCTGGCCCTCAGGCAGGGCAGGAGAAAGGGGCAGCAGTTTCTAGCCCTTAGCAGGGTGGGCAAGTAGTCTGTGACCGGCCCTTCGGCAGGGTGTGACTGGCAGTAAGGGATAGGCTCTGGCCCTCAACAGGTGTTCACCCCAGATCGGGGTAGGAAGGGGAGACCCTTCCTGTTTCCACTGCTTCTCAGCCCAGGGCCCTGTCAGTGATGGGATGTCCTGTCACTGGGTCAGCGGGGCTCCGGCCGAAACACGCTGATTCACAGCCAGTGCAAGCTCACCCGGACTGTAGTCAGCTTCCCTGGGCTTCTTCCACCCACCCTCTCCCTAGAGTACCTGGCACCAGTCGTCTTCCTCTGGGTCACTGGGATAGACTGCGAACGGGAATCCCACGAGTCCCTGACTGTCGACTGGTGGCAGGTCCAGAAACTGTTCGGGGTCCTCTGCTGGGTAGTGGGATCCAGAGGTCTCCCTCAGCTCGTCCGGCTCAGGCAGCTTCTCCAGTTCATCAGGGCCCCACACAGTGGGGAGATCCGGCAGCTTCTCCTCCGGGTCGTAGCGGTTGGGTGTGGTTGTATGCTCCAGCACCAAGGAAGAGGCATCGTTCTCCCTTGGACGCTGGGCTCTGACTCAGTGGGCAGGTCTGGATTTTATAGGCTTAGCCCCGCCTACCCGCTCCTGGTCAGCTGTTGCCTTCCTGGGTTTCCACAGCCAGGGAGGGTTTGGTGTCCCTCGGTGTCAATCTCTGAGGGAGGCCACGCCTCCCGGTTAGAAGGTGATTGTCATGAGTACCTACCTAAAAGGCAGAAAAGGAACGTTAGCAATAGTAGAGCAACTGGCTGAAGGAGGGCTCCCTGAAGGAGTGATAGTCCCCAGTGGAATCATAACCCTACATGCTGAAGCCCAGGAAAAGGTGATTATACTGATTGCTAATGAAACAACACATGATGTTGTTGTGAAGCAAGGGCAGAAGATAGTGGACTTCTTTGAGCTCAAAACCATTGTGAAACCCTGAAGTTCTGGCAATAGATCCTGCAAAGTTTGACTTCAGAGATTTGCTGTTTTCTGAGGAGTTGAAGGGTCACATGAGGAAGAAAATTTTAAAAGATCCAAGGTATTCTCACTGCATGAGTGAGATGTGGGATGTGCAAAAGGAGTGGAATACAACATCAGACTACAAGACTCACGACCTTTCAGGGAAAGATCTAGGAATATTGCTTTCTCAGATGGAAGACATGCCACATCATCTTCAGTCGCTGATTGCAACTGGCATCATTACAGAGTCTTGCAACCCGTATGCCTCACCCATTGTAGTGGTCCAAAAAAAAAAAAAAAGGGAAAATCCGGATGTGTATCAATTACCACACCTTAAAGATGTGCACTGTAGTTGACCAGTGCACCATTCCTCGAGTACAAGATGTGTTGGACTGGTTGCTGGGGAGCCAGAGGTTCTCAATATTGGATTTCCGAAGTGGATACTACCACATCTGTCTGGGAGTAGAAGATAAGGAAAAGACAGCCTTCATCTACCCATTAGGGTTTTATCAGTTTGAATGTATGCCTAAAGGGATTTCTATACCACCTGCAACATTTTAACATCTTATGGAGAAAGTCGTGGAAGATATGGACTTACTGCAAGTCTTAGTTTATTTGGATGACCTGACTCTATTTGGAAGAACCTTGGAGGAACATGGAGAAAGACTTCTTGAAGTCCTTGACCGGTTGGAGCTTTCAATTGATAAATTCCAGTTCTGCAGAACATCAGTGAAGTATGTCAGTCACATTGTGTCCCAAGAGGCTGTGAGTACTGATCTGGATAAAATAGAAGCACTCACCACATGGCCACACCCAAGAAAATGCAGAGAGCTCAAAACTTTCTCGGATTTAGTGGCTACTATAGCAGGTTAGTGAAGAATTATGCTGCCCTTGTAAAAACCTCTGAATGACCATATCAGGGGATACTCATTCAGCAAGAACAAATCTAAAACCAAGAATGAGGGGTCCCCAGGCCTCCTGAGCAGAGACACTATGGCCCTTTAGAACCCTTTGGACCACAATGGGACGAGAGATGTGAAGGGGCTTTTAGAGAAGTCATTAATTGCCTAATTTATGCTCCAGTCCCAGTCTTTGTTGACCCAAGCAAGCCATTTATCCTACATACAGATGCCAGTTTGGAGGGTTTAGGAGCAGTCGTATACCAGGAGGTTTCAGGCAAATGTAAACCTGTGGCCTTTGCCAGCCAAGGACTGTCTGATAGTGAGATTCTTACCCCATCCACAAGCTGGAGTTCTTGGATTTGAAGTGGGCCATCACTGAGAAGTTTTGTGACTACTTGTATGATGCTCAGTTTCGAATATGCATAGAAAACAATCTGCTCATGTACATTTTAACAAGTGCTAATTTGGATGCTACAAGGCAGAGATGGGTGGCTGCCTTGGCTAGATACATGTTCAGTGTTCAGTATCAATCAGGAAGAAGCCATGTAGATGTGAATGCGTTGTCCCGGCATCTAACAGAATTGGATGTTGCTGTGATTCCTATGGATAGAGTGAAAGCTATTTATAGAAGGAGTTGTCAAGAGTCTGAAGCCCATGAGAGTCTTCATGGTTGTGTTGCAGAAACTCTGGTCCTGTCCCCTGAAAGTGTGCCACCTGCCTGAATGTACTATATTGTGTTGACCAATCTTTGTTGCCCAGGCTCAATGCTGCCAATTAGCAAAAAGGCCAACTGCAAGACAGTGACATTCGTGACACACTACTTCCAAAAAGGGAGGTGCGAAAGCTTGCTGCAATTATTCTGTCTACCCCCAAGAATAAATTATTATCTGAAGGTAGTCCTAAGGATGGCAGGAATTAAGAAGTCCAGCACAACACCCTATCAGCCACAAGGTGACCCTCAACCAGAATGGTTTAATAGAATTCTGTTGGATAAGCTGGGGACTTTACATCCAGAGCAGAAGGCAACCTGGAGTCAGCATGTTGAGTTTTTGGTCCATGCCTACAATACCATGAAGAATGATGCTGGAGTCACCCCATATCTCTTGATGTTTGGGTGAAAATCAAGATTACCCAAATACTTGAGCTTCAGTGTATCCAAGGATGGAAATAGCTATGAGACATACCACCACTAAGTTTCACAACTAAGAGAAAAGCTGCGGGATGCCCACCGCTTAGCTACAGCTGCTACCCATAAGAATTCAGATAGTAACAGGCAACAATATGATGCTAGGGTGCAGTTGCAGGAGCTACAGTCAGGGGACAGAGTTTTGCTGAGAAATTTGGGTGTTGCTGGCAAACACAAGATAGCTGACAGATGGAAGGCAATATCTTACCTGGTGATGGAAAAGCTGGGAGATCTGCCAGTCTACAATATTATACCTGAGATTGTGCCAGGACAAATAAAGACAGTACATAGAAACCTCTTACTACTTGTGTGAGAAATGGGAGGTGCCCCTTATGGAATGGACCTCCACCCAACACATGCAGTGCATCCCCTAGAGTTAACCTCCCCCTGCTCCCACTTAGCGCATCTGAGAGTTAGTCTGAAGAGGAGGACACTAGCATGGTACAACCTGGGATGGAGACAGATTCTAGCCTCGATCAGCTGAACCCTGTGCGAGCTCCACTTCTTCAGCCCTAATGCCCACGGCAGAAGCATTTAGGCCTGTTGCTGGAACGCCCATGCCAACAATGAGACCTACCTGGGATAATGAGCTTGTCCCACCAACATTCCCAGATCTCCTGGAAGAACAACAGGCCAGTGATGATACATCTAAGCTGTTGGACAGTGGGAACAAGCAGGTGGAGGTTGTCCCTGGTGCTTTAGACCTTCCAGTGCCAAAACAGGGGATGCAGGGGCCTGTGCCAGTGACAGGAGGACACTCAAGGGAGCCCTTGCCATCCCTAGCCCAAGAAATTCCCGCTGTCCTGCCAGGCCCACTCTCAATAGGGACGAGAGGGTTATAAGGCCAGTAAACAGGTTAACTTACGATGCACCTGGCGTGATTAGTGAAGAAACAATACATTTAGCTCACAGGTTTGTGGCAGCCATAGTAGGTTTCCTCAGACCCTCTGGGGAGAACTCATGCAGTTGGTATAATCCGGAATGTGATTTGCTGGGACAACAAATTTTTGTCTGAGGAGAGGATGTAAGCAGGATCTAAATGAGCTCCCCTCTACCGGGCGAGCTGGGGGGGAGGCTTCAGGACCAAACTGCATTTACATGAACATACCCACTCTGCACAGGTATCAAGCAGACAGAGAGACAGAGCTGCGTTGTCAAAGTGATTGGCTGGTGTTGGATTACAAATTCATTTCACTGGAATGCAGGGGTAATGAAATGTTGTTATCCTTACTGTATGAGCAAAGGGCAACAGAACTGTGCTCCGTCTGCCCTGATTGAGCGGTCACTGTCAGCTGAACTGAACTCAATAAGCAGGAGGATCAGAGCCAGACCTTTGTGAAAGACAGAGGGAGTAGGGACAGGTGTCCCTGCTGGGAGGTGGGGCTCTGCTTAAGAGCCCCAGACATGGTTTTAACCTGCCCTTCCCCACTGTTCACAAGTAGAGCTAATTAAGGCTCCGTTAGGAGTCTTTTGTTTTGTTAAGTGATCATTAGAACTGAAATTACTTGTTGTGGGACAGCGCTTCTGCACAGCTTCAGCACTGAGGTTCACCCACTAAGAACTGACAATCACAAAGAGGTGAAATCATGGAGAACTAGAGGAAACTTAAGACTATGACCAGCAGAGGTCACAGTAGAGAAGCATGTATTGGAGGAGTGGACACTGGAGTAGAGCAGCTGGCAGAGCAGCCAGTAGGCTGCCTGGCAGAGTGGCTGGACAGCAGAGCACGGTGTCTTCTTCCCCTCTCCTCCGGCCAGGGTGGGAGGTGAACTCTGTGGCTGCATCTATGAACTCTGGCTCTGCATTGACTAAGGACAACGGTTGTGAGTGGGGTGCTATGAAGGGAAGGACACACCAAAGGAATTTCTGGTTGCTGGATTTAAGAATCTGAGGCAAAAGGACACTGCCCAATATACTCGGGGTGGGCGTTTTGCTCACGGTTTTATGCTTATGAATCCTGCTTGCAGCATGTTCCCAAGTTAATGCTCAGTTATTTTCCCCCTCTTCAAGTGCAGAGCGGGGGGTCAGCTGCAGCTGGTCTCAGCTCAGCTCCCTGCCAGCGAAATCTGCCCAGCTATGGCTCTGCAGCGGAGGAGCTGCAGCGAGGCAGGTCTTGTTTGGCAGTGAGGAGCAGAGCCCAGCACAGCTCCCCCCTCATGTTTAACTGTTTAAACATTCTATTTTTAGATACTTTAAACTGCTATTTTTAAAACAAATTTTTACATCCCTATATTGAACCTGGCCCTTGTTGCTGCCGACTCCAACTGGCAGAAGGGTTACAACTATAAACAGGCCATGTGCAATTTAAGGCTACTTTATTTCTTTTTTAGGTTGACCAGTGAGCCTGCAGTTCACCATAACTGAAGTTTCTAGAGTATGAACCATTAAATGTCACAGACTTTCAACTCTGTGATTTCCATCATTTTTATAGAAGAAGGACATTTTATTAAAAAGGTACAGTAGGCTGGAGAAAGGATAAGAACTATAGACTGACAAAAAATAAATTATCTTACAGATGAAACTTGCTTGCTGATATAAACAAAGCAATGATTTATTTTTACAACTATTACATTAGAGCATTTATAGCTTCTTTTGTAAGAGAACTTACCGTATACCAGTGGGAATACAGTATGAGGCAAGTGCAGCCAGCTGGTAATAAACTGAGATGTGTTTTAGGGTTTGTTTGATAACTTATGTGTTTTTTTCCCCCCTCCAGTCTCTTGATGCAGCAAATTGGGGCCATTAGAACGGGAGGAACCTCATTATACATTAGCTGTGAGTATTTCACTGTGCATTTCAGAAAATGTGAATCCCAATGTTTTAACAAATCTTAGCATTTATCCATATCAGGTATTTTACCATTTGTGCATGTTCATTATTTCCTATTCACTATTCATTGTTGTCCTATTTAAAAAAAAACCAATCACCTAATTAGGAAGCAGAATAAATGAATAATTAAAACATTGGAAGAATAGGATTGGGGCATGACTGATTTGTGAATACTTATGAAGAAGATGGGAGATATTTTCAAAGGCACACGTGAGAGCTAGGCACCCATGAATTTTCAATGTCCTTTATGTCTTTGAAAATACCCTCTGGTTCAGGGACGTGCACAAGGGGTGGCAAGCAGGGGCCTGGACTCCCTCCCAATAATCGTCAGGAGCACAGAACTTCTCCGGATCCAGGGCCAGGGGAGTAGCGGGAAGTAGAGGAAAGAGCGAACTCCTGCTAAGGCCGGGGGAGAAGAGTGAGCTTCTTCCTAGGGCCACGGGGGTAGGGAGAGGAGAGCGAACTCCTGTCAGGACTGGGGTGGGGTGGGATGGGAGGAGGAAGGAAGAGCGAGCTCCTATCGGGGGCACAGAACGTGCCCCCTCCAAAAGGGATTGAATTTAAATTCCTGTGCATGCCCCTTCAGGATGGGCCACACAGACATTAATTTTAGCCTACCTGAAAGTCCTGTAGGGGCCACAATTACTTATTCATCTGAATCATAATTTGTACTAGAGCATACTGTTGTTTAGACGTAATTGTTTATTAATTATTGTATTAAATGGGATAAAAGGAAAAGGAAATGTAATTAGCTCAGTACCTCTTTAACTACATGTCAATTTTTTCAGGAATAAATAATAAACTAAAGTTCTTGGAAAATGTTCAAGTCCTATTTGCAGAAGGGAATGTTACTTATCTAGCAGTCAATTAAATGACACATGACTCAACTAAAATAACACAATGAATAAAGCACTCCTGGCTGAACAAAGAGTTCCTAGAGTTGAACATTGAACCAATTAAACTATTTTTAAAAACAAAAAATCAGATAAGCACTTTGCAAGGGACTCTCAACAGGCTAGCTATTAAGTACAGCTAAGCCAATGACTCACAACAAATGGTGAATTTGATTAAATAAGCCTCTTTTTTGCTCATGCAATATTTCAGAAGACCCTATGATTTTCTCAAAGGAGTTGTTATTGTGAATTTATTCAAATATCTCTTTGTACTTTTTACCCTAGGAGTGATTTCAAATATTTGAAATTCAAGCTCTGACCTATTATGACAGGTCAGATAAGTCACATGGGCCACATTCTTACTCTGATCTATGTGCAGGAGTCTGCTCAGTGTGAGACCAGGGTCATGGTTTGATCGTGTTCCATGGATGGAAGAATATGCAATCTCTTCTGACATAAATATTTGCATTCGCTAGTAAAACTTAATCACTCGAATATTTGCTGAAAGAAAACACAATATGATTGCAAGCATAGCTGAAGCAAATTAATATAAACATTGAATATTTGCATTATTCTCTAAGCCCCAAACGAGGGAAGAAAGAGTACAAATGGGTTTTATTTTTTGGTTGGGGAGGGAGTGAAACATAAATTAATACTGAAAATTTTGAAATATTCTGCTATTGACAATGGTTTGGCTTTTCTGCCACATGCTGAAGGGCACAGAATGAAATATAAGATGTAAAGCTAGACTTGGAGGGCCTGATCCAACTCCCTTTTATGTCAATTGAAAGGCTGCCACTGACTGCATTGGAGGTTGGATCTACTTTGATTAAGAGCAGTTCAATATAGGAAATGGTATTAGAAATTTGGATTCAGGGAATTCTTGCTGACAAAAAGCAAGATGTCAAATGAGATGAAGGTGAATCTTAGCTGAAGTTTGAAAACTGTAGGTGAATTTTAGATGGATACATTTAATCTTCTTTAACTAGGATTCCTTCTATGTGCAATTTAAATTATTCTTGGGTGAACTTTTAGGGTACAGGAAGTTAGTATGGAAACAAACTAATAACTTAGCTAGCTTTATTTGGGTGGGTGGTGGGGACCTAAAAAACTGCAGATGTAACTTCTCTGAATTTCCAGTATGAAAATGCTACCTTTCACAGTAAATTTAGCACAGCAAACATTTGACACTGAACTGACAACATGACAATAGCAGGTCTGAATAGTGGCTGTAGATAAAATTACTAGAGATAAAAAATACTTTCTAGAGACAGGAGCACTTCAAAGTCTGTAGATATGTTTTAGGTAAGCATCCAAAATTCAGCTATTTATCTGATTTTATGAGCCTTCTGAGACCTCTCCAGGCCCTGTAACTGAGACTGCATTTATGAAAACATCCATACATGTGCTTAACTTAAACATGTGTTTTAGCTCATCCCTATTCGGCAAGCCCTTATATGCTTTGTTGAACGGGGCCTAAGCCCCCTTCCTTTGCTCATAACTGTAGGAATTTTCTGTGCTGACTGTTTGTCCCTCTCCCTTCCACTGACAATAAGAGTAGACTTCAAAGGGAGAATTTAGGCATATGCAAATGTTGACATCTAGCCATGTAGCAGTGGCCTGCAGTCATTTGGCAGCACCCTATCGTTTTTTTCTTTAAATCAGGCATCATGTACTCTAGCATTACTTTCTGGCTTCACTGGATGATGCATAGTCTTTTTGGAAGCCTCAGAATATATTCGATAATAAAGCTGATGCAAAAACATTGAAATACGCTGTGAAAAATTTCATCCAAATTTTAAAAAAAAAATGTAAGCATGCTCTATTAGATCTGAAAGCAAGGTACGCTGTGACTAATGAGGAAAGTCAAAAAGAAGTTTAGAATTAATAGTAGCAGGGCCTGACAAAACAGCTACCAGACCCTATCCCAAGTATGCAGAAGAGGTGGGATAATTGATCAGAACCATCCAGAACTACAAAAATATTTGTGTAAAGGTGACCTCTCTAAGTAGTTATTATTTTGCTCCAACTAAGTAACTTGTCTTTAAAACAATTCTGAGGGTGATATCAGTTTTAAGTTGCCAGGCTTGTGAGTGGTGGATTGTATTGAATTGTACTGTTGTGTTTTAGTTATGCTAGCTTATATGTGATTAATGGTGGTAAGGGCACATAGATCATAGAGATAAGCACCATTTTTTTTTTGCATTTGTATAAATCCAAATAGATAAGAGTAATTATTGTAAGTAAGCAGCATTGCCAGCAATTTGTGGAAGGAGAAGAAATGGTGAGGAAAGTCTTGCTGTTTGAGATCTCAACCTTTTCCTAGTTAGGTGTTTGCTTTAATACTCTGTAGATGGCTCAGAAGTTGTTAAATCAAATAGAACAACAAGAGTACTTATTAGAACTACAAACACCAGCATAAAGAACAAAGCTCTACCAAGAACAATTTTGAAATAGTCCCTATAAAACATTATTTTCAATCTTCACTTGGATAAAGCTTCCCTTGTAGATACTTTCATCAAAACTACAGGTAACCTACTGGTGAGTACATGTTGCAGGTCACTCTCTATCTTTGTACTAATCACCAATGTATTAGCTATGCACATGGATTATTTAACCCCCCAATATTAACAGAGGGTTAAAGAAATTGATAAGCCTCTTTAGTTCATAACAAATACTGCTTTACTTCATAATGCCTGGCCTAGGTTACTTTTCATGAAAAATTTGAAAATTACCTATTAATATACATATCTGGAATATACAAAACTAACCTTCTTCAAGATGAGGAGACAAGCCCCAAATAATGAATATCTCATAGCATAACATGTTACACAAAATCTTAGTTATATTGGGAAGGGTAGAGAGACGAAATATCACACTGCGTAGTACCCTGCTACCAGATCAGGACTAGACAGTAATCATAGAATCATAGAAGATTAGGGTTGGAAGGGACGTCAGGAGGTCATCTAGTCCAACCCCCTGCTCAAAGCAAGACCAACTAAATCATCCCAGCCAGGGCTTTGTCCAGCCGGGCCTTAAAATCCTCTCAGCATGGAGATTTCACCACCTTCTTAGATAACCCATTCTAGTGCTTCACCACCCTCCTACTGAAAAAGGATTTTTCCTAATATGCAAGCTAGACCTCCCTCACTGAAACTTGAGACCATTGCTCCTAGTTTTGCCATCTACTACCACTGAAAACAGCCTAGCTCCATCCGCCATGGAACCCCCTTTCAGGTAATTAAATGCTGCTATCAAATCCCCTCTCATTCTTCTCTTCTGCAGACTAAACAAGCCTGGTTCCCTTAGCCTCTCTTCATAAGTCATGTTCTCCAGCCCCCTAATAATTGTTGTTGGCCTTTGTCCACATCCTTTCTGTAGTGGGGAGCCCAAAACTGGAAATAATATTCCAAATGAGGCCTTACCGGTGCCGAATAGAGGGGAATAATCACTTCCCTTGATCTGCTGGCAATGCTTCTACTAATGCAGCCTAATATGCTGTTAGCCTTTTTGGCAATAAGGGCACATTATTGACTCATATCCAGATTCTTGTCCACTATAACCCCCAGGTCCTTTTCTGCCGAATTGCTGCCTAGCCAGTCTGTCCCAGTCTAAAGCAGTGCATGGGGTTCCTCCATCCTAAGTGCAGGACTCTACACTTGTCCTTGTTGAACCTCATCGAATTTCTTTTGGCCAAATCCTCTAATTTGTTTAGGTCACTCTGTATCCTATCCCTGCCCTCCAGCGTATCTACCACTCTCCCCATCTTAGTGTTATCTGCAAACTTGCTGAGGGTGCAATCTACCCCATCCTCCAGATCATCACTACCTGTTGAGCCTGATGATCTAGCCAGCTTTTTATTCATCTTATAATCCATTCATCCAATCCATACTTCTTTTACTTGCTGATAAGAACACTGTAGGAAACCATATCAAAAGCTTTGCTAAAGTCAAGGTATGTCACATCCACTGCTTTTCCCTCATCCACAGAGTCAGTCATCTCATCATAGAAGGCAATAAGGTTGGTCAGGCATGACTTGCCCTTAGTGAATCCATTCTGACTGTTCCTGATCACCTTCCTCTCTTCCCAGTGCTTCAAAATGGATTCCCTGAGGACCTGCTACATGATTTTTCTAGGGATTGAGGTGAGGCTGACCGGTCTGTATTTCCCGGAATCCTCCTTCTTCCCTTTTTTGAAGATGGGCACTATATTTGCCTTTTTCCAATCATCTGGGACATCCCCCAATTGCTATGAGTTTTCAAAGATAATGGCCAATAGCTCTGCAATCACATCAGCCAACTCTCTCAGCACTCTTGGATGCATTGCATCTGGCACCCTGAACTTGTTCGTGTCCAGCCTTTCTAAATAGTCCTGAACCTATTCTTTCAGTATTGAGGGCTGCTCATCTCCTGTCCATTCTGTGATGTCCAGTGCAGTAGTCTGGGAGCTGACCTTGTCTGTGAAGACAGAGGCAAAAAAAAAGCATTGAGAACTTCAGCTTTTTCCACATCATCTGTTACTAGGTTGCCATTCTGTAAGGGACCCACACTTTCCCTGACCTTCTTCTTGTTATTAACATACCTGTAGAAACCCTTCTTGTTACACTTCACGTCCCTTGCTAGATGCAGCTCCAGTTGTGCTTTGGCCTTCCTTATTTCACTCCTGCAAGCTCGAGCAGTATGTTTATACTCCTCCCTAGTCATCTGACCAAGTTTACACTTCTTGTAAGCTTCCTTTTTGTGTTTAAGCTCACCGAAGTCTTCTTTGTTAAGCCAAGCTGGTTTCTGGCCATATTTACTATTCTTTCTGTAATGACAAGTGGAGACATGGATTAAACCAATGTCACTATGAAGACCCATCCTGGAAAGATGGCCTTGTTCTTACACTTATATAGCTTGCCATGTATGAGTGAAAAGGTAACTCATTGGTTTTATTTGTAAACATTCTTCTACATCTCTCCATCCACAACATCTTTAAAAAACACATACAATAGTATGAAGAAAACTGTTCAAGGAAATACCAATATCTCACATAATTATTACAGATGGGCAAATGCATTTAGATTAAATAAGAATGAATCATAAAAGATTATGTAAGGTCTGTATCAGTTTGGTTAAGGAGACACTCTACTCTCCCTTTGGTCTTCTCTACTTGCAGCCACCAGATGGCCATCCTCTGAGTAGCTCTGTAGCTCTCTTCCCACACCTTTACAGAAGTATTGATTGAAGGACACAGCTGAGCCTCCCTTGTCATGGAACTTTCACTTTAATTCTCTTGTGATCTGTCGTGCTTTGCACGTTAGCCTCCTCCAAATGGAACTGCACATTAAAAGGTGACTAAGTCATAGTGGAGATGCTGAGGTCTAGCACAGACTCATTTGAACCCTATAAAACACAGTTTTAAAAATAGGGACAGAAGTCAGTGGTGTAGTTTTAAAGCTAATTGAGACTGGGGCATTAATAAAGTTCAGGAATGCTTCTATAAGCCCTTCCATTATTTTCTGAGGGGCAGCAGATAAACCAGTTGAACAGCCAGTCAGGAATAGTTTGGTATAAGCCTAAGCCTACCAGAGATCTCTTGGACTAGTCAAAATGTATTACCTTGCTGTCTTTCATTTTCCCATAGTTAGCTTGGTTTTGTGCATGTAGAGGAGTGTGCTTGATTCCTGCTTTGTATGGAGTTTTATGCACAAGTATATTGCTACTGCTATTGCAGTGCAACAAAGAGTTCATGTAATTGATCTTCACATTCCAAAAGAATGATGATCCATCTCAAACACTATAAACTAAAATTATTACACAGGTACAGCTGTAATAAGCAATTTCAGTACAGGAAGGAAAAACCAAAAGAGACATGAGTGTGGCATAAAATAACATATGGAGAAAATGGGAAATCCAAATTTAATGGACTGAAGATTTTTCCTTGCAAATTCTATGATTATTATATCTTCTGAAGACAAATAGCTGAAAGGAAAGGACCTGCATTGCTAATGGAGAAACATCCTAATTCATGTCTAAACACTGTACATTGTTCAAGGACAGTTAATCTATGTGAAAATATTAGCCCTGCAATATTGCCAGTGGCAGAGACCCATGGAGATGAGCACTGTAAGTGTTGATTGTGTAATGGGAAGTTATCTGGTGGTTGCTTTAAATTATGTAGACAATTTTTCCAAGATGTCAAAAAAATTTTAAAAGAGACTGGATAAAATGTTCATTTTAGACAGTAGCTCCCTTTTATCTCTTTTTACCATTGACTTTTGGACATGTGGTAATTACATTAACTTTCCCAGAATGCACATGTATTTACAGTGCTCAGATTCTGCCTTCAGACATATACAAGAAAATCACAAAAAGTCAAAACCTAAACCTAAAAAATAATATTTGCTTTTTAAAGGGGAACACCACAGTGTATATGTTATAATAGAGATATTTGATACCTTTTGTTGTATAGAAATTATGTTCTGTTCTATATAGTTTCTTATACTGCACTCGTCATAGTAGTGTCTGAGAACCTCATCTTGCCCTCACCCCCCATTCTGCTTCATCTTCTGATGTCATCAATTCCTTTGCTATGATCAAGCAATGAGCTGCAGGTGGCTGGATCCCCTATGTCTGCCCATGGCATGATCAGGACCACAGATAGCCAAACCTCTTGGACCAGGTCTTTTATTTGTCGGTAAAGTGCCACACATGACTGAGATACTCAGCAACAACAAAGAATAATAAATAAGCATTTGGGGCTTCACAGGCTAAACATTCTCAGCTGTATGGAAGAACCAAAAAAAAGGTATAAAACACGAAGTTGATAATTCAAGTTTTAATTTTTCAGAGAAGGAAATGAGCGTTTCTCTTAGCCATTCTAATTGTGAGCAAAATGAGGATCCACTACATTATAGCCTTTGGGGCGTATTTGCTTTATCTTACACAGCTGAATATTCTCAAGAATACTCTTGACATTTGGTTAAAAATGTGAGGCACACACACGGATTTAACATGATGGGCCAGATCACCCCTTCCGACAGAGAAGCCTGCAGGAGTGACACAAAGAGCCAAGAAAATGCTACAAGGTTCACTAGGTAGAATTCACCAGAAATTATTCCCTCCAAGGGAAGGGTTATGGAGCCCCGAGCATTTGGAGGGGAATGGATTCACGGGGAAGGGTTACCTCCCTCTCCTTCCTTTTCTACAGCGGCAGGAGCCAGCTGCATGGGTGGCTTCCCTGTGAGTGTTTGTGCTGCTTCTTGTCCTTTTTTTCTGGTAGCATAGCTCTTGTGAGACCCATGCTGTTGGAACAGACAACTGGTGTTCAGGAGTAGTTGCAAGGGGACCTGGCTGTGTTAACTCCCTAATGAACCTCCATACAGCTGTCTTGTGGGTCTGGAGGAGATGGTGACATGTAGATTTGCCAGCCCCCTCATTTACTCCTTATCACACCATCAACCTCTTCCCCACAGAGCCCCAGCCACTGGGAGCAGCTATTTGTCTCAGAGAGAAAGAGTTCTGTCTCTGGCAAGTCCTCTTAGCATATAGAACAGTCAATTCAGCCCCTGAAGTCGTGTGTTGCAGTCATCTTGCAATTACTAGAATAATCATATTCAGTGGAGCCCAGACTAGAACCGTGGCCCTTCAGTAGCAAAGCAAAGGACACTAGCACTTGAGCTAAAAGAGAGTTCCCTTAGCCAGTCGTAGTAGTAAATATTCTTGAAGAAAGGAAGTATATTACATATCCTATCTCAGTTCAATAATGATCATCCTGAGTACCAGAGGTTCACAGGAGTTCAGATTTAGCAGTCAGCACTAGTCTGTAATTAATCCCTGTGCTGCAAATAGACATATTAGGTTGATAAATTATATACTCCTCTGAGCACCTAAGAAAAAAAATTCTAACGCGTCAGCTCTAAAAACACAGGTCTCTAGCTCTTGACATAAGGAATATCATCAACCTTAGTTGGTAGTATGGTATGTCCTTTGTTGGCCAAACTTTACCAGGAGACATTACATCTAAATGCATATAAAAGGTTGTGGTTGCAATAATAGGCATCTTAGTGTCTCTGCTGCTCAGTCACTACGGGGGATCATGACTCACATGCAAACAGAGCTAGTACATTACAACACTGGGAAGCACACAGAGCATGATTCTCCACTGTCTTGCATCTTGTGCAGGCATGTAGAATTCTACCACATCAGAATGGGAATATTTACACACTCTTTGCAATTTCTTTAGACAGGCTGAATCGACTACCCCAGGTGCAAGGCAGTGACAGATCAGACCCGTATAGTTAATGTAGAGATATATAGGTGATGAATATAGCCACAAAATGTATTCTGTGGATATATATCCTAGCTAATATTTATGCACTAAAGATTATGGTCATCAGATGTCCATCAATGAATCACTTTTTATGTTTTTTGAATCATTCAAAGATCATATCTGGAAGTTTTGGCAGCACTTTCTACAGGAAAAGAGATGAGTTGGAAACCATTAGTACAACTTGAAAAGAACAGCTGTTACTGTTTTTGTGGTCCGTCAACAGTAAGATTAGTGACCGCCACAGCTGTTAGTATACAAACCATTTCCATCCATTCAGTGGTGATTGTAACTATCATCACAGTACTTCTGTGGTAACAGCTCTTACTGTTACCATCACAGAAACCCCATGGCAGCAGCAGGAATTCTGTTACCAGGGCTGACCAGCGCTCCCCATCCTCCTTATTTACGCATTCCACACCTTGCCCCCAGCTTGTGGCAATGTCCACTGGGACAAGCCCCCTTAACACCCTGCTTTTCTCAAGCCACTTCTTCCCAGCTTGCGGCTGGGGTCTCCCTACCTTCTTGTACCAGCCAAAAATAGACAAAAATATGAATAGAAATCTATCCCATGTGGGCATTCCTACGACTGGAGCCACAGCATTGGCTGGGAACACTGACAAGCCACTGCACTCACACTGAAACACAGGAAGGTGATGGGGACAACAGGGAGATATGGAAATACTGGAAAGCAGCAACTCTGCTGTTGTCATAATGCATGTGCAGAAAGTCTACGCTACGAGCAGAGTAGATAGAACTACCACAAATACAATTATCTGAAGAATAAACCTCTGAAGAATCATGTACTCGGTCTATGATTAAGGTTGAAAAGCAATATTATGTTCCCATTTTTCACACACAGAATTTTTCATACACTCACAACTTCAGTACACATTCACCGTTTTGGTTTACATTTTTCCGTGCTTGGGCTCTGTATGAAGTTGAACTTCGTTTTGCTGAAAGTTTGAACAAAATCCTTTTGACTTGGTTGGGTAATGTTCATAGGCAGCATTTTCTACAGTATGTGTAGCCAGGCAATGGTGAAGATGGAGTTTTCATGTTTTGTTTTAGGATGGGTAATAATAATTCAGATGGGAAAAAGGGAACTCTTATTTTAGCATTTGTCTACTGCCAATGAACAGAAAATACTTGAAGATGTAAGTGTGTATGATGTGAATACCAAAAAAAGAAGAAGAAGAAGAATGGGGGAGACAGAAGGGGGTTGGTGATTTCTTTGAAAAATCTAAACATGATTATTGTGATTTAGCCAAACAGCCTCCTCAAACTATCACCAGTTGAAACACACACACGGCAAAAACCTCCCAGAACAATGACGTAATATGAATGATCAAATATGGATGACTTGTATAGCAGAGGACATGGACATGACATTTTATATGTAGAAAAACTGAACAAGTTTCAGACCTGGGTAGTTTATAACTTAATATAGAAATGTAACAGAGGGTTAAAGTCTATCTGGCCTTTATGAGGAGAAAGGAGCCTTCTCCTCCCCCCTGCATGGTTCTGAAAGAGCTGATCAGAATTTCACTGTGCAGGGCTGCTACCAGGATGCTAAAGACAAGGAATGACTTGGGGAATAGGTTGTGCTCCTTAAAGGGCTTAAGCAATTTTTCCCTTCTTCCCCTGCACTGAAGAGCTTTGGGAGACATTTTGCACCTCTAAGGCAGAATGATTCTAGTGCTTCCCTGGGGCAATGTAGCACCAAGCCAGGGCTGTGCCTAAGAGTTATAATTTCAGCCAGGCATAATTTCAGCTAGCATACAGTTGTGCATCACGGCTAAGTCAATATTGCTGTAGAAACCTAAACTCCTGTATTTCTGCATTTTAAAAAAACAAAACCAAATTGTGGAACCTTAATATCACATTAACCTAAGGGTTTCATTTAATAGAATAGCAAATTTAATTTATGTTAGTGATAGACAGCTGCTTATCCTCCACTAAATTAAACAATTTTCCCTTGCATTCACGTGTCTAATTAAAGTGTCCACTCTCTCCAAGACCAAGTAAACACTGTTATTCAAACCTTCACAGTAGCATCATTATTGTTCTCTCTTTAGTGACAGAAAACCCTGTGAGGCAAAATGCTTATCTGAAGAGAATCTGTTGAATACTACACTAACACAGGTATCTATCTATTCAGCTGATTTTGGAGATTATAATTCATCCTTTTCCATGGCTCTCTCCAGAGCGAACAAGATTTTCACGCTGCAGACATGTATGGGTAGTACCTACAATAAGAAAATATTCTGAAAGACTGAAATACAACTTTCACTCTGACTTGATTGCTTAATCTACAGAACATATTTTTAACCTACCATGAACACTTTACACGAGTACACATTTTCTTTAATCATTTGCAAAAAAGACTAAATACATCAAATCTTCTGAATATCAATTTTATAACATATATATATATGTATATATGCATATATGTATATGTATGTATATATATATATGTGTATGTGTATGTATATATATGTATATATATATATATATATATATATATGCATGGTGAATTGATTGCATGCCCAAAAGATGAAGCACATCAGACCTGATAGCAATGACTTTTTCTATGGGTCATTCAATATGGAACAGTGGGCAAAAAAAAAAAAACAGGTGAACATGTTTGACTAGTACACTATTCATAAAAACAAGGTGTAGCTAACATAGTTAAAGTAACATTTGCTCAGTGCATTGGGACATTGGATGGCAAGTGTGGAAAAATCTGCATTACTGTTCCTTGTGCTTTGCCTCCTTTGTAGATAAATAAAGAACTTCAGTGTCAAGTGTATTAATCTAAAATCTCTCAAAAGCACTAATTTCACATTAGGAAAAACATGAAAAAGCCTAGTGTCTCTTGAACCTGTAACCAAACAATTATGTCAATCCAAGCAATGCAATAATTAGTAACGCAGCAAGATACATTTGTACTGGTTACAGTGCATAAACATATAAAGAAAATGAATATTCAGAGCTATATTAATTATACTGCAGTCTGCATGCTGCCTAACTGCATGTCAACATAGGACAATTCCTGCTTGGCTTATTCATGTGAATGGATCCATGGAAAACCATGGGACTGCTCATGTGAGTATGGAGAGCCGGATCTGATGCTATGTTTATGATTTTCCCTGTACCTGAGATCAATCTTTATTTGAGAAGCAATTTACCATGCTTTAATAAGTAATGAACATGTTAAAAAATGAAAAGGTCTCTTAGCTCGGTAGATGGAAGATGGCCATCTGGGAGGGGAACAGCATAGATGCTAATCATGTCTTTCATATCTATAAAAGCAATATGGTGTGCTGACTCATTAAGCCACACATATGTAAATATACCTACAAAGTGTATGCAAAATGGCTGTGAAGCTCATGTCTTCCTTGTTATAAATACAGCTATTAATAAATGCTTATGAAAAATGTATCTATGGTAGAATAATAATAATGCTATCAAAGTTGTTGCAAAACCCTTGTGCAAGGAAAAGGCACAGATAACAAAGACTGTCAGTGTTGGCAGATGGAACATTACTATATGCAGCAATAGGTTTATCTTAGCTGCCTGTTTCATCATGTGGCATTTCAATAACTCGCTACCAAGAGAAAGCATTTCTATGCATATCTTCACCCAGACATGTTCATAATACCCAGAGCAGTAACTATGCAGTCTGCTGACTCTCTCTTGTTTCAGCTGATATTTTCAAACGTGGATTATTAGACATCCCCAAATGGGGACAAACAACAAAAGACAGTATTTCCATACCCACCTCTTCTGCTTGCCTGATCATGGCACATTACAGAACCATTAGTCTGAATACAAAAAGTACTTTCAACCTGAAAGGTTTGCCATTGATATCATTCAGCTAACAGGATTCAGTTCAGAGTTGCACAGCCAAAGAGATTTGGTGCAATTGTAATGCAAATATTTCAGATATGAAGCAAAGAAAAAGAAATCATAATGGAGAATAATAAAGCACTGATACTGCAGAGAAGATCATTGTTTGTATTAATTTAGTCATCACTTCTGATACTTTATGAAGTTCCGGTAACTGAAGTTTGAATGTTTTCATTATACTTTTTTTTTTAAAGCCTTTGTTCCTTTATTTTTTAGCCTTTTTCAACTTACCATGGACCAAATGTATCATGAAACCTTTTAAATATCTGACAAAGACCTAAAATAAGGAGCAAAATAAAAAAACAAGAAAAAGTGTACAAGGATGTGAAAGCAAAAGGATGTGAGAGCAGGGTAAAGTTATCAAGTTCAAGGTTTCATGAGTCAATTACTACCTTTTAATAGGGCCTCAAATCATTTTCCAAAATTGAAACTACAATTTATTTTTTCCATGGAAAAAGTCTCAGATACAAATGTGCTAGTTATGTGGTTGGGTGTTTACTTGACATGTGTGTATATATGTAATATACTTTAAAAATCCACATTGTGCACCTGCAGTTAATTGTAGGCTGCTCTTTGAAATTTGGCCCCTCATGTCAATACTTATAGTAATAAGCAGTGTGATAAACACCTGGATATAAAGTGGATCTGAACTAGGGTTATGCTTCCTACTCAGATGACAAGTGATATCTTTAATTTTTAAAAGAAATAGAAACCAATAAGAAACCCAGGTAAGAGCTGGAGAAATAATGTATGCACTCAATTAAAGGGTAAAGAATAGCACAGTGCATAGTATGAGTGTTGCAGAATTGAGAATACCCTGCAGTGTACTCATGTCAAAGTTACACAGAGGCTAGCAGAGAAAGACTAATAGAAAGAGAAAAGCTGATGAAAGTGTTGGGGAGGGGAAATAGCAAACATTTTCCCAGTGATGGGGATTCAGTCTGATGCAGCTTTATTCCAGGCCTTTAATGTTAGTACCTTTTTAGGGTCAGATTGTCTGCTTGGTGCAAAACAACCCTAAAACCAGGATAGCCAGCCATCGACAGGTCACAATGGCCTGAGTGGATCCTTTGATGGGCAAGGGCCAGTTGACTAGCTCCTTTGCCAATACGGGGCATGTCATGAGGAATGCATATGTGGCTAGAAGTTCAGTCCAGTCTTGAAATCTCCTGCTCCTGCAGTGGCCCCTAATGGCCAGTGCAACCAGGACGCAGCAGCCTCTGGCAGCCCCAGGACAGGGGAAGCACTGGTCATTCCCCCTTGGTCTCTGCAGCAGGTCCAGTGCAAGTGCACAGATGAATCAAGCACATGGAGTTTCTCACTTTTCGCAAATCTAGCTAAGCTGGGGCATTTTTCTTGATTTCACCAGTACCACAAACTATTATATGTGTTATATAGCTCTCAGAGGCCCCAGGTGAGATCAGTGCTAGGTCCTGTGCAAACTCTGTACATCCATAAGTTTGCCAGTTCTTCGCTTTAGGATTAGTCATATTTTTCCTTCGATTTAGTCACTTTCTTCTCTTCATGGACATTTAAGGTGCTCTTTTTTGCTAGCACGCTCTTACAGTATAAATGTCATTAAGCTTTTTATTATATCTTTTAAATTATAACAACGCCCAATACCGGTGTTCTATGTGAAGCCCCAGCCATGACAATGTGTATGTCACTCTATTTATCTATGCGTGCCAATTCCAGTTTTGTACTAATGTAACTGTGAGATCAAGTGATGAGTCTGTAGGTTTTCTGCTTTGTTGGGTTTGTAAGGCTTGAGGTTGTTTTCAGCTAACAAGTTGTAGGTCGAAACTCATTTAAATGGCTAATGAGCATATCTGAGCCTCAAGGACAATGGCTAGTGTAAACATCCGATGGCTCAGAAAGCCAGATGTCCTCTTAGTGATTCTAATTCCAATGAGAACAGCATATTTGCTTTTAGAATTTCTGTCTCATCTGCCACCTATCTGTAAGGACCCCCCACTTCTTCCTCCACCCTACCCCCACCCCGAGTGTAGCCCTAGCATCCTTGATGTAAGTAGAGTGATTAAAAGTGTCTCTGCATGTATGTAATGACCATTATCACTGTTGTTCTCTCCAGGTGGAACAATGTCTGTATTTGTAAGTAAATAGATAAAAAATTTAAAACGTACTATGTAATCAATAAGAAAGCATATATAATTGACCACTGTAACACCATGAAGTTGAAGTTGATTTATCAGACTTCCCAGTATCGTGAATAAACATCTTCAGTATTGTCTGTGCTGCCTGATTATCAGAGAAAGAATCCTTCGTGCTCTACAGGTTGTTGTCATGTTTTTCAGTGGAGATGAGCTCCACTTAAGTTTCATGTATTTTGTGATTTTGGGGATCCTATGTTTCAGGACCGAAATTTAATGTTAAGTTCTGCAGTTATCATACTTGTTTAGGTTAGTGCTCATTATTCTTCTCAAGTCTTTGATTTACTTCTAATTATCGCAGGTTGGAAAAATTCCAGTGAAACATGTTTTCATTGGAATTTGCCAATTCATCAAAATTGAAACGTTTCCCAGAGATGGTTCAATTTCAATGAAGTTCAGATGGAACCCAGGCAGGTTTCCTGCTAGTATGCCAATCTACCTCCTAACAGCCCATCTGGCTGGTGCTGGTGAGCCCCAGCTGCCAAGCTTATGGCTCCTCCTCAGCCTTGGATTGCATGTTCCCAGGGTCCATGGCTGCCAGGTAGACTGCCCCAGAGTCAGGGAGCCCAGGACTTCAATGTCCGCAGTTCTGGGGGACTCCATCAAGGGAACTGTCTCAGAGTTGAGGACCTGTTCTATTGAAATGGGGGTGTCCCAGAGCCTACAAGATGTTAATGAAAGACTTGTTCACAGTTACACTATTAAACAGATAAATATGGTCAGAGTTTTGTGGCAAGTTATTGATGGCTTATGCCAAGTGTAACAACCACTGTTACAAATCTTTTAAATCTTTTACTAAGGACACAGAAAAAAGGAAAAACAGTAAAGCATTTAAAATGTAAAATATTGAGTAAGGCTTTCATTTTAACAATACCCTTTGTTTTCTTTCCCTTTAGCTATGGTGTTACCTGTCAGCTCTGTGTTCTTGGGGAACCAGGGTGCATAACCTCTGCTCTCTCTGGCTCACCTGAATTACGCCCCCAGCCTCTGTTTGAACCAGAAACCAAAAGCAATGAAAAGGCAGTGTGAGACACACCTAAACCCCTCCAAACAAGGGTGATAGGATTAAGGCAACTCCCCCAGCCGCATCTACACCAAAGATGTAAAAAGGAGGCATCTCAATTAGCACATCGAATGGAGAACAGCAGCCTCATCTACAATGAAGATGGAACAAGAATTAGCAAACCGAATGGAGAACCAAGCTCCAAAGCAGGAACCGCACTGAACTCTGGGGTTGGCAAAGCAGGGACGCACTGCATGATGGGAGATCTCTGCTCCTGGTGTTAATAAACCCACACCTGCACACAGCCAGTACAGCAATTATCAGAGCATTCTAGTTATTGATATCCAAAGTACTGAATCTGCCTGATTGCATTGTGAGCTCCCTGGAAGGAACACTACCAATAGCCAGGAGTGATCAGCTCCTATTGTCCAACATAATCAAAACCTGGTGTACTCCCTGGTGTACAAAAGTCTGGTGTACTCCTTTGAGTTATTCTTTACCCATAAACAAACGTAGTGTTCTCCCTTCAACCATTGTTTCTTCTCTACAAAGACCCCTACCCAAGTTCAAACCCCTGTTCTGATGCTTGTATCCAAATGCTGCATCAGCTCCACTGGAACTTCCCATTTTCCTGACTGATCGTGTTGGGGGCTCTGCCTGTCTCAAGCGCTCCAGACCCTAAGCTGAACAGTCTGTCTCCTGGGAACCTTTGAGCCTCACAGAGTGGTGAGACCCCCCCCCCCACATCTTCCCCCAACACACACACACTCTCTCTCTCTCACTTTCTCTCTCTCTCTCTGTGGTTAAGCCTACTTTTTCCTCTTAGATCTAATTTAATATCTCTTTCTCTCTTTTAGTCCAGGTATAACTTTCTACTTTTTTAATCAAACCTTAGGCTAGCTTTCTCCAATACCCCAACTGAAATTGTGTAATATTGTAACTCTTTGATTGTTTTTCTTTCCTTGTATGGTATTACTATTAGTATCATAAGTTTTATATACTTAGCAATAAAATAACTGTTATAATCATGCTGGTTGCCAATCTCTTTCTCCAAACTTCATTTACTCCTTTGTGTTCTTGGCTTTCCTATCTTGCTCTGCAACAACACTTCTTTTACCTAAGCCAAAGATCCCTGGAGTGCCCAAAAATCCTGTGGGGTTTGCTCATCAAGGGGGTTACTACTAGAACAATTGTGGAGTGTGTGTGTGTGTGAGGGGGGGGAGGGCGCGGAGCTGAGAAGTGCTGCTCTGCCTAGCCTGTGGAGACCAGGGGCATATAAGGGTGGCAGCTGAAAGTGCTGTTTGATCCAGCCTGAGTGACTCCAGGTGCAAATAAGGATGGTCACTGAAAGTGTTGTGTCACCCAGCCTGCTGAGTTCAGGGACATATAAGGGGTCAGCTGAGAGTGCTGATAGCCTGATCCATTCAGACACACTCTGTTAATCTGGAATGTGTGTATATGTCTGTGGGGGGTTTATTTGAATCTGGAGCTGGAGGAACCCAGCCCTGAAAACCTTAGGTTCTGCAGGATAGCTCCATTGGGAGGGGACTTGTAGCCATATGAACACACAAGTAACACAAGCAGTACATTAATAGACTCACACACCCGCTTCCAGGAAAGTAACCCTAATAAATGAGCATACCCCAAGGTGACAGGCAAATCTGGTAACAGTGGAGAGTTTTTATTTGGAAAAAAGTCCTTATCTGACAGTCTTTTAGATGATATCAAAGATGGTATTAACTGTTCTTTCTGGTGAAAAGAGAAGTTAGTTGAGATGGAGCTGTTGTTGTTTAATCCTGAGCCTATTTCCATGAAGACAAAAACAAGACAAACAAGCACAAAAAGACAGATCAGAGAACAATTAGGATAGAAAATGCAAGGTCATGGCTGGAAAAATGCAAGCACAGCACATGGTTTTAACAACCCCTTGCCAATTTCTGCCTGCACTGGGCTGTTTGGGACATCACTTTTAGCTGCCTCCCTGATTATGGCCTCACAGCAGTACTGCAAAGTCTTGGCTAAGACAAAGTCTTATTAAACAGAAGGCAAAGAGAGGGAGACAGAAAGGAGGCGATATAAGATGAGGAAAGAAAAGGACAAGAAGTGGATAACAACAGGTAACAAAGTCTCATATCCCAGGTGGTGTTTAGAATTTAGCCAAAACTTGTGGTGGTGATATCATTGATTCTCTCTCTCTGGCTTTATCTACTCAGGATATCTTTCAGGATCAGGACAATGAAGACCCAGTAGTTCCATGGTGTATCTAGGGGTCTCAGGAGACAGAGGCAGTGGCAGCCATGATACTGAAACTCACTTTTTACAGTCCACTCACCTTTCCCTTCATTCCCATTGTGTGGCCACCAGATAAACAATGTCCAAGAAGTGGTGACAGCCTCTTCCCATTAATACCTGAAAGACAGTTCAATTATTTCTACTATAAACATCTCCCATTTCTATATTACTTTAACCCCTTGTCATATCAATCCATGGATTTAACAGGAGCCTTTAGGACCTCTTATGGCAGTTCTTTTAACTTAAAAAATCCAATTTATACCAGACTATTTGTGAAAAATTTTATTAAGGCAAAGTTAAAATAAAATATTAACATACTACGTCATATATTACCTCTTACTTATTCAGGATCAGGTTAATATTTAAAGAACCTAGCTAAGGATTCTGACTTTCTGGCTGGGGAGTCCTCCTCCTTTGAATATGTTAAAAGACTGACCAACTTTCTAAACACCTATTCTCTTTTAGGTGCTTCTCTTGTGTCTGTGTATTTGTCTTCAACTTTTGCTGACATTTATAAAAAAATTTATGTAAAAGGCTGAGTTGGACTTTTGTTACATTGGACAGCTCAGAGTAAAATCCTTGGCATTACGACCTCAGGGTTTCCTAGGTCGTTGGCTCCAGGAAAGACCACGAGGCAGACTGCCTCAGAGCCAGGGATCCCATATCCCTTTCATGGTGAATTACTAAATGTGGGGTTTGTTCCAAATCAGAACAAAAACAAATTTCAAATTATCTAAATCCTCCATGAAACAAACATCTATCTTGCTCTGGTTCTAATAGTATATTTTCTTTTCAATCTCCTGTTTTCTGGATTTAACCTGTTTTGTTTGTTTTATTCAAGAGTTTTATTCCTTTACATGTGTAGAAGATTCCAAGATTCCTGCTGGGTATCACATATTTATAGCAACTTTCTGAAATTTTTAAACTAATATAGGACTAGATCCTTAGCTAATCTACATGACTGTAGCTAATGGAGAGATATTGATTTACACCAGATAAGAATTTATTCAATAGGGTATACAAAGGAACACAGTATGTTTCTCAGCACATGCTTAAATATTTTGCTATATAGGGATGGACTTAAACACATACTTCAAGTTAAGCATCTGCTTAAATGCTTTTCTGAATTGGGACCATTATAAATCACTGCTGCATGACTTTACTTGCTTTTTAGCTATTTTTTTAGCAATCTCCATTTTTGTATTCCATCTCAGTAGTCACCCTTATTCTATTATGCCTTTTCGAACATTAAATTTCTATTCAGCTGCAATCTTCCGCAGCATCATGCCTCAAGTTAAATGCTATCTCTTATAGTCTTCAATGTTGACTATTAAGGATGAAATCTTAAAATACTGCACATGAAAAATGCATAACAATACAACATAGAGTAGTCCCAGATCTATGCTTCAGGTACCTCTGAACTTGGAACTTCTAAATATCATTGCCCTCCTTAAACATTCAACAACCATTCCTGCAAAGTATCCTGTAGACAATTTAGGAATGATGAATAATATAAATCCAATGCACACTAGGGTGACCAGATGTCCCAATTTTATAGGACAGTCCTAATATTCAGGGCTTTTTCTTATATAAGTGCCTATTACCCCTATCCCTATCCTGATTTTTCACACTTGCTATCTGGTCATCCTAACGCACACATACTTACACACATGGAGTGAAATCCTGTCCCCACTGAAGTCAATCGCAAAACTTCCAATAATTTCAGTGGGTTTCATCTATGGATTTTATTAAACATAGAGATTTTACCACAATACCACAAGAAGAAACCTAGATGTGTTAATGTCATACAGCAAAGTAACCAAGGAGAGAGTCAGGGCCAGTGCAATTATCTTTCTGTGATATTAATTGAAATAGGGTGTGCTTCAATTTCAGTGGATTCACACCAGGGTAACAAAGATCAGAATGCAGCCACTTATCTGTTATAAGAATAACAGTTACTTACTTGTATGGAAAAATGACATTTTTCCATTATTATTATTTTCATGGCCCGTCTGTATTTAGTTGTGATCCAGACACACTCATCTGCCTCATCCGGATGAGGAAGGAAGAGCTTTTTGTCATTTCCTTGAAGTCTCATCCACTTGAAAAGAGATGTGTCACTCCACGATAAAGCATATTCCTGAGCATATTTGACATAACAGCTGATGTCTTTTCTGCAAGCAGAAGCCATAACTGAGTGTTGCATTACACCTCTGATGTTAAAAATCCCTTACTTTTATTCTGGAGGAATGATTTACCAGTACTGGACTTACTGATGCCTCAGCACATTAAGAGTAGGAAACAAGTTGCTTGATCAGTTTTGCTGTAATTTTGCTCCTGTATAGGTTGTCTGCTTTTGTTTGTGTGTGTATGTGTGTGGGTGTGCATTTGTTCCTTGAGGATTCAAAAAAAAAAAAGGGGGGCAAGGAAAAAGTTGTCTCTCTCACCCACACACAGATAGATGAAGGCTGAAATTTATTATTATTTTTTAAATGTGGTGTTTCTTTTTCTGATGAAGGTAAGTTATGTTTAGGGCTCTCTGGGGCTCTTTGTTTTGGCTCACAATGATGCAGTCTATAGCACTGGTCAGATATTCAGCAACACAGAATCAAACTAACTGAATAAATAAAATACCTATTATGCTTTTGAAACAATTTACAACTGCACAAACTTCATTGCACAATGAGAGCAATGAAAAAAACCCCAGCAGGATACTATCAGCTCAAAAAATAATATAGAATGTTCTCTCTCTTTTTTTGGTCAATGCACCAATCCTTTGTTTTTCTGTGTCAGCCCTGTTGTACCACAGCTGAATAACTGACTGAATCGGGGAATGTCTGACCTATTGGATGTGCCAGTACATAATTAGCAGGAAACCTGCCAGAAACTACATGTTTGGTGTCCATGGATAGAAGTGGTTTTGATTATCTAAATATCTGCACCTCTCCACATATTACATCTTTGATTACATTAATTTTTAAAATTAGTATCCATATTTGTTTTTCTGATGTGATCACATCTGCTTAGCTCCAATATCTAATTTCATATTCAATTTTTCTCAATATAAATGTTAATTTAAAATTAGCCTTGAATCTATTTGCATAACGTAGCACAAGTACATTACTGGGAGGCGCAAGGGAGAAGACCAGGAACAAGTGAGAAACTAAGAGCCAGAAACCTTCCTTACATTTCAGAAGTGTCCAATTAAGGCTGATGGCTCATGGTGAGTCACAGGGTTGACCTATTTCCCTTTCCTTTTCTTTCAGTGTTCAAGAACACAAAGAAAATTCTGTCCGGTACAATTCCAACAGACTTGGATTTTATTTGCAGTAGTCCATAAGAGTGAAAGGTACTTCAGGGTAATACAAGGGTCAGTCTCAAGTGGAGGAGTGGAAGAAAACTATGATGCACAAAGAATAAAAATATTGACCTGGGTTAATGAAAACTAAATTCAAGATAAACAAACTAATGATGGGTGAACTTCAAAATGTTAGCCACGCCTGAACACTTAAAACTCACAGACTGCCTTTAGCTCCTTTATTGTGAAAATAGCAAGTGGAAGGTAATTCTACTCCAAACATTATTCCATAAGAAAATAGCTTAAAGGATTCCTTCATGTCTTATCAAATCTAAGGGAGTTTGTAACATGGGTGTAGTTTCATGACATAGGATTTTGAAATAAGTGAATGCCAATGTGCACCTGAATTCCCTGGGGAACTTATCTTTACATGTTGGGGAGTTTGGGTGGTCCAACAACTTTGAGAGCTAGGCTAGCAAGTGGCTTAGCCAGATAGGTCAAAGGGTAGGAACCCGATGAAAAGCAATCCACTGGCCGTCCAGAGTGGCTGTTGTGCAATAGGCCAAAAATCTATCCTCATAACAAAGCTAATTTATAGAAACACAAGGTAGCCATTCCTGTAACCAGCATGATAGACAAGGACAACAGAGCTCAAAGTTCATGCCCTAAATGATGTCATAAGAACATAAGAAGGGCCATACTGGGTCAGACCAATGGTCTATCTAGCCCAGTATCATGTCTTCTGACAGTGGCCAATGCCAGGTCCTTCAGAGGGAATGAATAGAACAGGTAATCATCAACTGATCCATCCCATCAATCATTCCCAGTCTCTGGCAAACAGCAATCCCTGCCTATCATGGCTAATAGCCATTGATCGACCCTACTCTCCATGAACTTTCTATTTATTTTTTGAACCCTGTTATAGTCTTGGCCTTCACAACATTCTCTGACAAGGAGTTCCACAGGTTGACTGTGCATTGTGTGAAGAAATACTTCTTTTATTTTTGCTTTAAACCCGCTGCCTATTAATTTCATTTGGTGACCCCTAGTTCTTGTGTGATGAGAAGGAGTAAATACTTTCTTTTTTACTTTCTCCACACCAGTCATGATTTTATAGACCTTTATCATGTCCCCCCTTAGTCGTCTCTTTTCCAAGCTGAAAAGTCCCAGTCTTATTAATCACTCCTCATATGGAAGCTTTTCCATACCCCTAATCATTTAGTGGCCCTTTTCTGTACCTTTTCCAATTCTAGTATTTTTTTTGAGATGGGGTGACAATGTGATATTTTCTGTCTTATTATCTATCCCTTTCCTAATGATCCCCAACAGTCTATTAGCTTTTTTGACTGCCATTGCACACTGAGTGGATGTTTTCAGTGAACCATCCACAATGACTCCAAGATCTCTTTCTTGAGTGGTAACAGCTAATTTAGACCCCATCATTTTATATGTATATGTGGGATTATGTTTTCCAATATGCATTACTATGAATTTATCAACATTGAATTTCATCTGCAATTTTGTTGCCCAGTAACCCAGTTTTGTGAGATCTGTTTGTAACTCTTTGCAGTCTGCTTTGGACTTAACTATCTTGAGTAGTTTTGTACCATCTTCAAATTTATCCACCTCACTTTTTACCCCTTTTTCCAGATCATTTATGAATATGTTGAACAGTACTGATCCTTTGGGGACACCACTATTAAACTCTCTCTATTCTCAAAACTGACCATTTATTCCTACCCTTTGTTTCTTATCTTTTAACCAGTTACTGATCCAGAGAGGACCTTCCCACTTATCCCTTGTCTGGCAGCTCAGTAATGATTCATATTTATTGTGCACCTAAATGTAGTAAGAGCATCTGACTTTTGTTAATATATTTCCATCCTAATATCCTGATTTCAACTGATGAGTGCTCTTCCTCTTTTCCTTTTCAAGGCAAACTATCTTTTAACAAATATAAATTGACTATACAGCATAAGCTGGTTTTAATTCAGCACTGAAACAAAGGGAAATGTATTGACCATTATTCTACTGATGCTTCACTATAAAATTTGGGACATTCAGTTTGGATCAGAAAGATTCCAGTGTTTTCCCAAATTTGAGCATGCATTAGTCATGCAGATTTTTCTGAGGGCAACTTTTCCCATAGTATTTTAGCACTAATGCTTCTAGTTCTAAGAGGAAGAAGAAATGAGCCAGTAAAGGAAACATCAGAGTTACTTGTGGTTCTACCAGCACAAGTGATTGTAAAATTTCTTGTTTATTGTGTCAGTGTTTCTAGATCAAATGTACTTGGTTTTGTCAATTCTGAAAATGCACCCTGCAATCTGAAAGTCAAGTTCTTTCCTTCTCATTTATGATCACCAGTAATAAAGACTTTACAAAATGTATGGCAGATGGTTCTTTTTAGTAGGATAACAGAGATGTAACTAATGGGCCTTTATGGGGTTGTACATATGTGACTGGAGGCAAAACTTGGCCAAGCATTTGGAATTTAGTGGACAATTCTGTTGACAATGCAAGAGAAACAGTAGAACTCAGCTTACTCTTCCATAACTGGTAAAAATAGTTAAATCTTTTTTCCCCACTGAAGAAGGCAGATATGATTCTGAATCCATGTGGAACCAGTATTGTTACAGAAGGTGATATTTTTACACATTTTACACTTCATGTTTTGAAGAAGCAGCACACTTTCAAATTAATCCATTAGGCTTCTCCTCTCTCTAGCCCGACTTCTATAAAATTAAATAAATGCATGTGACTGCATAGGACACAAGACAGAAAGAGATGTCCTGGGTTAGTGAGTCCAGTTCCCCCCTATCACAGGCAACATATTGTATGCTGTCATTTAGTATATTTTTACTTAAAAGTCTTTGTTGCAAATTGTAAATGTAAAATATTTTGGATTACATTGCTTTAGGATAGTTTTCTACAAAGATTGACAAGATAGCTTGATTCATACAAGAAATTCAAGTTTCTTTTATTGCCTTTTATTGTATGTTAAGATACAGTATGAGATCACTGTTCTCCAAGAGTGAAACGTTGGCTTCAGTGGGGGAAAAGGCAAAACTTAAACTTACTTCAGCAGGACCAGGATTTCAGTCTATATTTCAATGGCAGCTTTATAGGAGATGTTTTGAATTATCTTTTTTTTTTCTTTGTGTGAAACTCATGTAATTAATTTGTAGAAATTTAGCATGGGAATTGAAGTTAATTTCTTGCTTACTCATCCTGTAAGTGTATGTGACAAACCATCCAACCAGCAATGCTGCAAGCTGTTCCAAAGTAGTGATGCTCATTTAATGTCTGGATTATAGTAAGGTAAATATGCTTAAATAACTGTACATTTTAAGTGTTAATTAGTGCAATAGTAATACAAATTGTGTCTGTTACCTGAAGGATCCCAAAGCAATTAATGAAGCTTCTAAAATATTGGCTCTTGTTCACCTTCAATGGGACTATTTACATGAAGACTTTTTGGACCTAAATGCTGCTTATTATATGGGGGGTGGAATCATTAATATTAATGCAATGCTAAGTTTGAGAAAATTTCAGAAGAAATATCAAGTTAACATTTACTTAAAAACCTTTAACTTTTTAGATTTTCCAAATTTCTTACACTTAATGCTGAATTTGTTAGAAAAATAGGAAGACAGGAATTGCTATGTTAGATAAGACCCATCTAATCCAGTATCCTGTCTCTGGCAGTGCCTAGCACCAGATGCCTCACAAGAGATGCAGGAGACACTGCACTAGGAAGATCTGGGATAATCTGCCCCATGAAGGTTTCATCCTAATCCCTAATACTTAGTAACAGACTTTAAGTATGAATCATGAGGTTTTATATCCCTTCCAAACCTTTTTTGCATTACCTATTATAATTCTGAATAGTGTTTTAACCATAAAAATGTCCAGTCTCTTTTAGCATTGCTAAATTCTTAGCCTGACCAACCTCCTGTCACAAATGAATTCCACAGTCTAATTACACAATGCATGACAAAGTATTTCCTTTTTTCAGGTTTGAATTTATCAGCTTTCCATTTCATTGTGTGTTCACTTGTTCTTGTGTAGTCCCTTTGCCAATTTAGAGGCTTGAGAAAAGAAGCTCTGTCATAGGGCAAAATATCTCTAAGGGAGTTGGGTTTAGTCCTTACTGGTGACTAATCAGGTGCCTCCCAGCTGATGCTATGAGAAAAAGGATTATGTGATAGCTTGAAGATCACTGGTTCTTAATAGGAGTTAGCAAGTTGTTCAGTTCCTAGTGAAAGCTGAAGCGAGTAGGAATATAACCCAGTTCATGTGTGACTCCAAGGTAAATGGTTTATGGAATGTAATTCTGGAAAGAGCAGTCTAAAGAGAAAAAAGGAGCAGAGAGGCTTGCCTTTGCTCCTAGTTAGATTGCCTGGGAGTGCACCTCTGCAGGGAGCAGGCTAGCAATGAGTGTGAATGCTGCAGGGAGTAGACAGGCTCTTGAACAAGAACCCAAATAAAGAATTAGGACATTACTGAGATGTTGAACTTATTTTAAACAATTTTCTTTGAAGAAATAAAATCTGAAGGAAAGGGATCAAAATCTTGTGGTTCTTTGGTACACAGGCTGTTGAGTTAGCTCCACTGGCTTACAGACTCCCACAGACAGCTGTATCGAGACCCAGACTGTGGAACTGAAACATAGGCTGCTTGACTCTACTGTAGTTGAGAGACACAAACAGCCTGTGGGGGCCAGATCAGGAGCCTACATGAGGCCCTGTAGAGCCCACACATTGCTGGGACTGCCCAGTAGATGAAGTCTACACCTTCTGGAAAGATACCTACCCAAAGGAACCAACCTAATTGCCAAGGCGGGGGAGGGGGGAGGAGCTATATGTATATGAGATATATGTATATATTATATATATCCTCTTTCCGATCTGGCAGACAGGAATCTCTCTAGTAACTGAAGCACTTGAAAATCCTCAGAGTGATCCATAAACGGAAACTCTGAGAAATCAAGGTTACCAGTCCAACTGAGAAAAAGAGAAGTACATCATGAAGTCACCCAGCAAAGAATGTTACTATGTATCCGAATCCTATGGAAATCAGTGGGATATACTCAGTGAAAAAAGCCTTCAGAAACATCTGCTGTTTGACTCATGCTCCTGTATTGTCCAGTTCTGATAACACTAACCCACACATCCTGCATATTGTGGCAAGCCTGAAGGGGCTTGGAATAGTTACCCTGAAGGGATGCAGCCAGCAGTCTGTGCCATAAAGAACTCTCAGACTCTGAGGGACGGTATCCTGATGACAATTTGGAATTCTTTGCACTTGTAGGGACAGTAGAACACAAGTTCCAGGATGACATCTATGAAGCTACACTTGTGTTATGAGTAGAACTTGTCAAAACTCAATTTCTGTTCTCCAGGAAATAATGACTTTTTAAAAAAATCATTTCAAATTGGAACAAAAGTCAAATTTTGAAATTTCCCACAAAAATAAAATAAATAAAATGCTTATTTGGGGACAAGCAAAGAGTGGCTTTGATTTTGACATATATTTATAATTTTAAAGTTATAATATAAAAATAGTATAACATTGAAAAAATATAAGTGTTGAAACAACTTTTTGTTTCGAAACATTCCATTTCAATAAGGTCAAAACATAACATCTTAACTTTATTGAAATGCTTCATTTTGATTTTTCTTTTTTTGTGTGGAAACAACATTTTATCAAATAAACACGTTGAACACTTCTACGTCAATGAATTGATTTTTTCAAAGGAAAAACATTCCATAGAAAAATTTCCAACCAGCTCTAGTAGTGAGAAAGGGAGAACAGAAGGACTTGATATATCTTCTCTATGTCATTCATTTTGTAAACTTTATCATATTCCCTGTCCTTTGTCTCCATTCTAAAACAAATAATCCCAATCTTCTCATTCTCCCTTTATAGGAGAGTTTTTTTATGTGCCCCAGATCATTCTTGTCACCTTTCTCTGAATTCCCCCTGCAATGTTCTCTTTTGAGCAGGGTGGCCTTTATTGCTCAAACTAACCCAAGTAAGTGCAAACCATTTATTTGCATTAGAGCTCATCAGGCATTTTCTGACATAAAAGAATTTCTGGATCCAGAAGCAGCATAAAGTCCCGCAGAGTAGGATTGCTCCATTTTACTTTTTTGGGGGAAATGTCTAGCTTTCATTCCAATATAGAATAAAAGCTTTGTTAAGATATCAGAATTTCTTAGGGAATGGAAATATTTATTTTGACCAGTTCTAAGTCCTATAATAGCATTATAATAAAGCACTATAATATTAATATACTCATAAATATTATACTAATATTATACTATATACAACATATATATATACTCTATATAATATATATAGTCTAATACTATACTATACTATACTGTTATACTATTATACTAATATTATACTATATTAAATATACTAATAAATACTAATATACTAATAAAAACATTATAATAAAGCATTATAATACTTTCAGTGTTATCCTATAAAGCATTATAAAGCTTTATTCTGTAATACTTTCTGTCTTATTTTCCCTTCCATTTCTTATGCAGTTACACTCCATATGTTTTTTACTTTTTTTCTATTTCTTAAGGGAAGCAAAACATTTTAAAAACATCAATCCACTAAGTAATAGGTGACCAAAACAGTAAGTATTGTCACTATTTTAAATATAGATTAAAGACTTGTCATGCAGTAAATATGGCAGAGGACACAGAAATGAGATCTCATAATTCGCAACCCTAAACCTTAGCCTCAAGTTCAGTCTTCCTCTCTAATGCGTATTTTCCTTTTCTACAATTTCTACAATTCTACCACTTTTGAAAATGCCCATATTTTTAGTACCTATTTTATAGTGTATTTCCTCACTATCCATATCTGACACATATACAGACAATAGGATAAGATCTCATATATCTATGAGTAAAATCATGGGAAAATCAAGATTAGGTGGGAAACAGTGTGGGCTCAAAACTGCAGAAATTCCACCATGATGGGGGGGGGGGGGGAGGAGGGTGAAAAACTGCATAGCTGGAGGTAACATGCTTCTTCTAACTCAGAGATTTCCTAAATTCTGCAGCAAAATACAGGATAACCTCGTGTGTCTGCAGGAAGAGAGTTACTGCAATGCATGAGAGAGAACCTTTCTAAACCAAATGAATTTGAATTAAGTCACTGTTAGCATTAATGCTTCCATGTATTTTCTTATGGGCTTCCAAGGAGATGCTGCTGATGGAAAGATTTCTTCAACACCACACCTTCCCTTTCTAGCTATGCCCCTCCAAAGTTCATACAGATGGGTTTCCATAAGGTTGGATGAAAGATAGATGCTGCCATTTAGGATCAGCTCCCTTCTTTCTCTACAGATTTTGTGAGTTTTTTACTCTTCTAATCCCTTCAGAGGATAAATTCAGAGGGCATCATTTAGAGCATAGTCTCAAGAAGCAAGCAGAGGGAACAGTATGGACAAATATTGTATGTTTGCTTTACCCCAAGGTTGATTTCAGTATCTCAACGTAGCATCAGAAAAGTGCATCCTAGGAAGTGATTGCTAGTTAGTGAACCTTCAGCTCTGTCCTGGGTTAAAGATAAAAAAACCTGGAAACACTTGAAATAGCTTCAAAATAGCAAAGAACATCTATGGTCACTGTCATTCAGTTAAATCGCAAACTAAATTTTGAACTGTAACAGGGAAAAAACCCGTCAAAACAACACCTGAGGCAGCAAAGGCCAATGCATCAGATATCTATTTATTATGTGCTCCAGTGACTCCTGGAATAACAGAGTCAATAGGCACAGTAGGTGAAGAACGGGCAAAACAGAATTTGTTTGAACTCTTTCCATTAGTAATTGACAGTCAGTTCTGTTGCCTTATCTGTCCATTTGCAATGCCCTTCAGAAAGCTGACTTTTTGCTAGGAGCTGTGCCTTGAAAGATTTAGAAAACTATCTTTACAGCACTAGTGTTGGGGGAATAGCTTTACACAAAGTGTATCACTTTATATAGAATAAGAAAACTGTTTTAACGGGGAAAAAAATATTAGCAACATGACTCAAAAAATATTCTAAGGAAGACAACCCATTTTTCCCCATAGGATAAAAAAGTATCACTACACTAGAGTTCAGGCCATGTTAAACAGAATAATAAACATGGTTCTTGCTGGGAAGATGTCAACACATTAAGTCAACACATTAAGTAGGGCTATTGTGATATGAGTGTTAACTCAGCCAATCACCAGCCTCTTCAACAGCTAATTTGCATGCAAAAAGGCCATTGGTTGCAAAGAGAGACTTTCCAAAAGTGTTAAAATGAGGTAAGTTACTTGGCCTAACTATCATTACTCTTTAAAAGTTTGCAGCTAACTAGGTTATCAATGCGTGAAAGATTCCCCCTGGAACTTGCAACATGAACCCCAATGTACATTGAGGTAGCGCTGCTGGAGGAACTGAGGCAGGAGCAAAAGAGCTCTTAAAGTACATTGGGACTCAAGGACTAGATTCTCCCTGCTTCCTCCTTCCCATAGTCCCGGTCTCATTATCACAGCCCTTTAAGACGATCAACTGATCAACTCAATGCAAATTGAGGGCCTTATTCACCAGTACACTTGGAGTGCTTTGTGCTTCTCTGGTGATGGAAAACAGCTGTAAACGCAACTTAACTAGTCAGAGCATGCTGGCTGCTTTGAATGGCTCCAAAGGGCTGGTGATTATGCCCATGAACATTAACTATTTAAAAAATGATGTAAGGCTGATACTACCTATTTTTAAATCATTATGAATCCTGCATGGTAGTATTCAATTTGTCAAGGGGATGGGCTTTGTGTCAGGGATGCACCTTTTTGCCATCCCTGGGAAAATCTGCCAAAATCTGGCAAAGTTATAAGACTTTTCTTGGTACATGTTAAGGAGAGACTTCAGATTTGTAGCAACTAAATTCCTTGAATATTCCATCCTTACTGGGCATGCTTCAGTGTGCGGGTGTGCATGACTTTCCCTGCAAATGCATCTCGGTGCTGATGTGGGCTGTGCTAAATCAGGGTCCGGGTCCACATTCAGGCACTGACCACAGGGAGTATGTCTCCCCTGTTCTCTTAATGACCCCCTGCTGGGCACATGCAACGTGAAGGTTTAGCCTCCCTATCCCCATTTGTGAGTGTCTTTTAATGAATTGTCATGCTTCAGTTATGATGCACATGCTGGATTGGCACTGGATTGGTCAAACACCACCACCACTACTGACTTTCCTGGGGTAGTAATATAAAATATTAAGAGCCAAACTTAATGATCATTACACTCTGATCTGGTAAATGGAGTCAGTGGGAGGGACATATCCAGTGAAGATCCTGTAGCAGAAAAGCAGCTAGAGGTAAATTCTGGGACAACTGTCCTATTCCTGTTTTTTGCACATACCCATTTTAATGGAGTGGTGAGGGATGTCTTGAGGTCCTGCGTTTTTCACATATAGCTTGACACACTTGATAATTAATGAAGTTGTTGAACAAAAGCAGCCCCAGGACCGACTTCTGGGGCACTCTGCTTGATACCGGTTGCCAACTAGACATCAAGCCATTGATCACTACCTGTTGCGCCTGATGACCTAGACAGCTTCCTATCCACCTTATAGTTCATTCATCCAACACATACTTCTTCAACTTGCTGGCAAAAATACTGTGGGAGAACATATCAAAAGCTTTCCTAAGTCAAGATAATTTACAAGGAAATTAGTTAATTATTTTAACTCAAACTAATTAAATATGGGTCCTTTAAATATTAATTAAATATGGGTCCTTTAAGACATTTCCCACAGTATCTGACATTTACTTTGTCCCAGATTATTTTACCAGAATAACAGTTGCTTTAAACTTTATCTAGCACTGTAAATACATTTTGTTAAATACTCACTCAACTCTTAGGTGTAGGTTTCATTTGAAGACTTATTTAAGTTCAATGATAATTTTTTTTTATTATTAATCTTCATAACTGAAAGTTTCTTCTTCAGCAGGGCTGACAAAAATGTTCTAATATAGAGAATTCCATGTAGAATTGCCCTCTTTTTAAAAGGCTGCAATTTCCCATTGTTCTCAATGGGGCTGAAGCCACAGGCTGCTCTTTACATAGATGATAGCTAGGATAACCAGATGTTCTTATTTTTAGGGACAGTCCTGATATTTGGGGTTTTGTCTTATATAGGTGCCTATTACCCCCCACTCCCCGTCCTGATTTTTCACACTTGCTGTCTGGTCACCCTATGATAGCTGACTCGGCTTTCACTGGAAACAATGATAGGTAGTGGCTATTTTGAAAAAAGGTATATCTGCACTGAGGACAGCTGCTTCACTGACTAGGGTGGCCAATTTTCTCATTGCTGAAAACCAAACACTCCTGCCCCGCCTATTTCCCCGAGGCTCTGCCCTCTGCTCTTCCTGTCCCCATCCTCCCCCATCACTCGCTCTTCACACACACCCCGTTGCTTGCTTCCTCCCTCCCGGGGATTCACCTGAAACCTGCAGAGCTGGGTTGGGAGGAGCTGATGTGGTGTCTTCCTGCCTGCCCACTCAGGGCACAGCAGATCAGGGGGGCGGTCACTGGAGCAAGGGGCTGGGTGGAGACAGGGTCAGTCCCTGAAGCGAGGGGCCGGGATGGAGAAATCGGGGCACAGTGGGGAAGGGGGGCAGAAAGGATCCCCCCCCTCAGTGGCAGTAGCTGGTTTGCAGCACCATCTGGGAGCCAACCAGTTCTCTCTGTCAGGCTGTGGGGCAGGAAGAGCAGCAGCTGCTAATTTGCTGCTGAAGCCTGGAGAGGCAGCTACTGCTCTTCCTTCCCCACAGTGGGGGAGGCCGGTTACTGCAGGGAACCGGACTTTTAGCAGCTGTTCAGCATAGCTCAACGGACGCTACCAGGTTCCCTTTTCGATTGGACATTCCGGTTGAAAACCAGACACCTGGCAATGCTACTAACGTCATTCCCATTAAGAACAATAGATGAGGGTATGTATTTTGAAAGAGGATAGTTCTTCATGAATTTCTCTGAAGAATAAAGTTTTTATGCACCAGTTTTTGCTGGGGTATAATTTTTCAGCTATGAAAAAATCCTGGTAATAAGAGACCATGAATCTTAAATACATATTTTCAAAACTCTTCCTTTTGAACAGAATCCCACTCAGAGAAGGTAGGGGGGCAAATTTAGATTTGTATGAGGGAGGAATCAAAGGGAGGCAGAAAGTGGCGGGTTGTGTGTAGGGGAGTATGTAAATAGGGCAGGAGAGAGAGGAAAAGTGGGCCACGTGTGCAGAAAAATGTAGGGTGTAAGAGGGAGGGAGAAATTCTGTGCTCAATGGAAGGAGGATTCCAGGGCAGGGGAGATTTTGAGTGTGTGCACAAGGAATATAAGAGAGTGCAAGAGGCAAAGGGAATTTGGAGGACAAGAGATAGGTGGAAACTAGGGTAGACATGCTGGCCTTTTTGTACAGCTACAGAAATGTAAAGCAGATGTAAACTTAATTACACTGGCTAATTCACCCTTGCTGCTTTGCGCTGCTCAAGAATTGCAAAAGGAGCCAAATCATACCAGTGAAATGGGCCAATAGGTTATTTTTTTAAGTGATTAAAGTACGTACTTCATATAGTCATATTATTAGAAATATTCCATTGGAACAATCTCTTTGGATTTCTTGTTGGGTGTTTGTCATACATAAACAAAAACAAACAAAAATCAAGGAAATTCACAGACAAATACTAAGCTAAAATGGAATTAAGGTTGAGAATACATATCCTTAATTTAAGGTAAAATAAATGATAGGGAGGTTTCAATTATCCTACAACTAACCATTATGAACCCTGGATTTCAAGATTTAAGATTAAATTTAAAAGAAATCAAAATATTTTCAGATATGGAAATGTAGTTATGATGCCCAAATAACCTTAATTACCATGTAGTGATGGCATGAGGATGGGGGGAATTGAATCTGTCTTTAAAATACATTTTAATCTAGCCTGGGTTCATATATAACTAAAGGAATTTTATTTATAATTATGTGGTTATTCTATGGTGTCCTGTACATGACATTATCAAGATTATTTAGATGTTCTAACAATGCATTTTCATACTGCAACATGCCTGGCATATTTTTATCTTGAATTTTATCTCTAAATGTCCTAGGTTTACAGTAATAGATTTGGGGATAATTACAACATCCCTGATATATAATTTAACCCAGATTACTGATATTACTTAACATCGTTTTTTGTCTGGCAATTCAAAATAGTGCTATATTAGATTTCAAACAGATTAAGGGAAAAAATGTATTCCCAAGACCTGTAATATTCACAATATTTACAAATCAAAGAGCTGTCACCCAAAGCAATACTAAAAAAGACTTTAAACACAGTAACAAAATATATATTGCTTCATATAGGAGTAACAAAGATCTTCAGAATCAAGCTGACAAAGAAATTTAAAAATGTTTAATATAGAATAAGAATAATTTTTTATGAAGAAATGAGAAAGATATTGTTGGGAGGGAAAAAATGTTGCAGAGTAGTGGAAATAAAACTGTAGAGCAGATTACACACTGAAGATGGGATGTTAGATGAAAAATCTTTTACAAGATACCCCATAAGTGGTGCCTTGAACCAGAGAAATTAAAAAAGGTCTTTATGAAGGGGAGAGATGAGTATTTGAAAGAACCTGAAATTTCATGCATAAATTGGTAGCTTTATCTTAAAATGAAACATGTTAGAAGCAAGTTAGTCTGTTTTCATTACTGGTATAATTAATATGTACATCTGAATTTTCCTCTGACTGTCTAGTGACGTTTTTCTAGAGAACCTATTATAGTACAGTAGTGTCTAAATGCTATTTAGTGCTTATAGTACTGATAGTACCAGTAGCCTTTCTGAGTGCATATTAAACTCTTTTTACATTATGCCGGACTCAGTGTATGAAAATGGTTCTTTGAAGGGACTATGAAAAACTTGAGATTGTTCTTGCTGGCCAGAAGATGAGTCCGAAGAAGAAAGAAGTGCTAATTATTAAAATGTATGTTATGAAGGCGCAAAAGTGGAGGAAGTTATACTTCCTGTTACATACTCTAAACTAATATAAATACTAATTCTAGATGACTGGCGATTCATCACACACCCATTCCATTTTCTTTAGCACTTTTGGAAATAAAAGGGAAGAAAAGGACCATAAAGGTTTTGAAATGAGACACAGTCATCTACAAAAGAGCTGTTTAATGTGCCACACAAAAGAGTTATAAACTCCTCATCTTAATTAAAACTAAATGATAACACTAAGACATTACACTGTATCTTTTTTGTACTTTGGTTCAAGAGTTTAACAGAACTAGCAATAATCACTGCTGGCATAAACAGGCTCAACTCCATTAAAATCAATGGAGTTGAGCCTGCTAACATTGTTGATGAATTTTTCCCTTGAGCTTTTCTCCTGAGCCCTTTAATGTTGGCATCTCTGAACTAAAGTTGGGCCTGAATCATTTCTCCCTCTCTCTTTTGAACTTTAGAGAGGTTCTAAAAACATACAGTTCTGGATGCAAATTTAAGTGTTGGGTCCTCTTTCCATCAAACCAGAACCCTGAATCTAAATACTCCTGAATTGCTTGTTCTAGGTAAGGAGAGGACAGAACAAAATCCAGAACTGAAGCCATAGCTGAGCTTTGGATCTTGGGCCCAGGGTTGTTTTAAACCTAGATTGAATACAGGCACGTGAAGACCTCTGTAGTAAAATCTCTCTATCTAAGTTAACTAGTATGCAGTCTTTTAATAATGCTGCTTTATTGGAGACCATAGAGAAAGATGTTAATAAAATCCCATTTTGTCTTTATACAGCTAGCAGGTATGTTCACATAGGCCCTAATTCAGCAAAGCTCTTACACATATGCATTACTTTAAACATATATCTTTATTCAGCATTGTAGAAGGTTATACTCAGAGGCCAGCAACCCTAGTGGGCAGGCCATGGCCCATCAATTCCCCAGAACCCTGGAGATCTCCCTGATGGAGATTGGGGGCAGGCTGGAATGGGGGGGGCGGGACAAGGTAGTGGTATATGGGCCCTCTCTCTCCATTGGGTCCCAGCCCAGGGCTCAACGGAGAGAGGCATGGAATGTCCTGAAGCCCCTGAACAGCCTCCCCTGGCCACTTCCAGCCTCCATGTACTCTTCAGTTAGGGGTCCGGTCACAGTCCACTTTCTCCCCAGCAGGAGTTCTCAGTCAACTGCAGCAACACCATCAGTCAGTTGAGCATTTCCCAACTCTCTTCCTCTTATCCAGTTTTTTCTGTCAGCAGGAATGGGGGAAAGAAAGGGACAAGCACCTGCCCCCTCGGGTTGGTCTTCCTCACAGTCCAGACCCTCTCCTGTGAATCACTTTGTATTCAGAAGTGGCTTCATTCCTTTGGACAGCCTCTCTTTCACTGTCCCTCCCAGCTTGATTGTCAGTTGTCTTTTTGAGCAGATCCTCCATTTGAGCATGCTCCTCAGCTGCTGAGTGGCAGGGCCCTCTAATCTAATATTGCTCCTTCAATCCCTTAATTTCTGTGTGAGGTCTGTAAACCCCATCACAAGACTTAAATCCCATTGACGTTAAGTACTCGCTTAAGTGCTTTAATGCAACAGCACCATACACACTGTATTTGTTATTTGATTTGCAGTCTAAATATCAGACAGGAAACTGGCTGGGATCTGGAAAAGGGAGTGAACAGTGAAGTGGCAAAGTTTGTAGATGATACAAAATTACTCAAGATAGTTAAGTCCAAAGATGATTGCAAAGAGTTACAAAGGGATCTCACAAAAATGGGTGATTATGCAACAATATGGCAAGTGAAATTCCACATTGATAAATCAAAGTAATGCACACTGGAAAACAGAATCCCACCTACACATATATAACAATGGGTTTTAAACTACCTATTACGACTCAAGAAAGAGGAGTCACTTTACATACTTCTCTGAAAACTTCAGCTCAATACAGAGCAATGGTCAAAAAGACTTACAATATATTAGGAACCATTAAGAAAGAAATAGAAAATAAGACAGAAAATATAATAATATAATAATACCAGTGTATAAATCACACCTTGAATACAGTGTGCAGTTCTTGTTGCCCCATTTCAAAAAGGATATAGTGGAACTGGAACAGGTTCAGATAAAGGCAACAATGATGATCAATGATGATCAAGGGTACGTAATAGCTTCCATCTGAGACACTAAAAAAAGATTAGTTCAGTTTAGAAAAGAGATGACTAAGGAGAGATATGCTAGAGGTCCATAAAATAATGAATGGTGTGTAAAAAATGAATAGAGAAGAGATATTTACCCTTTTCCACAATACAAAAACCTGGGGTCACCTGACAAAATTAATGGACAGCATGTTTAATACAAAAAAGGGGAAGTACTTTTTCACACAGTGAACAATTCTCTTGTGAAACTCATTGTCATGGGATATTGTGATGGCCAAAAGTATAACTTGGTTAAAAAAAGAACTAGTTCATGGTGTATAGGTCCATCAATAGCTATTTGCTAAGATGGTCAGGGATGTAAAACTCCATACTCAGGGTGACCCTAAACCTCTGAATGCCAGAAGCCAGCAGGGGAAAATGGGATGGATCACTCCAACTGCCTTGTTCACTTCCCCTGAAGTTCTGGTACTGGTCACTGTCAGAAACAGGATGCTGGGTTATATGGGCCATTGCCTGATCCAGTATGGCAGTTTTTATGAAATGATCAGTAATAGGTTCTCTCAGTTTCCATTGAGATAATTAGGAGTCGACTTAAAAAGTCCAGGGAGCAAGCCAGAGCAGAGAGCCAAGGTTCAGAACCAGAATACTGGGGAGGAGTCAGGCACAGAAACCAGGAGCAGGGCCAAGTGCCAGGAGTAGGACAAGATACACAGCTACAGGCATAAAACCCTATTGAGCACCCAAAGACCCAGCCCTGATGCAGGGTTTAAGAATATGACTGCTGAAGTCTTCAGACAATCCGGGGGCCAGGTTCATTAGTTGACTCAGCTGAGGGCAATCGAGCTGAATTTGAGTTCATCTGTGGGTCCCTGAGGAGCTTCATGCTCTATTTCTAACATATCATTTTGATATTTGTTAACAAAGGGCCTAGTCCTGATAAACTGAGCACCCTCAATCCTGCTGAAATAATTGGTAATCGAAGGTGCCGAGCACCTTGAAAAATGGGTCTTGAAATGACAAAATCTTCATAAAACTATAGCTGAATATCTGCATTATTCCCATAATCACCCTGGCCAGTAAATAAACAGGCAGAAGTGCTATGAAAGGAAATCCTTTGGCAGATTAAATAAAGGATTGCTCTGTTTTAAACCCAGTACATGTACCTGCCAAGACTCACACAATTTCCACGTGATCCTTTGATCACAGCTGATAGAGAATGAGAGATTTCATGTGATATTTCATGGTCCTTACTCATGCCAACTTATTTTTGAAAGAAAAGTATGTTGGTACTGCACTTGACTCTTCAACAGGCTCAGAAACTCCATCTATGTTGATGAGATTCATGACAGGCTAGCACTGCAAAAAGGGACTAAACTGCAACCTCAAATCTAAACATCCTCAGATTTCGGGGATAAAGAAAAAGGAGGAAAAGAATTTCGGATTCTTGGCCTGAACCAAGATCTGGAGATTGTAATTCATGTCCATCATATGATACTCACCAGAGCTGACCTTAAAAAGTCGATGGACCAGTTTCCAAAAAAAAAAAAAAAAAATTTTAAACGCTGTTTTGTCTAAATCAAAATGTTTTGCAGGAACATGTTGATTTTGGTGATTTTTTTCAGGGGAAAAAGTCGAAACCTTTCTTTTTGACAATGTCAAATTGTTTTGTTCCCTTGGTGTCATTTTAATTAATTTTGTTTTGACTTTTATAGCATATTCAATTTATTTTAATATAAAATTGTATTATAAACTTTATATTTCATGTAATCTATATATTAATATATACTATGATATTTTACATATTTATTTTGGCATTATCAAAATGAAACTTTTTAATGGTCTTGACTCAAAATGTATTTTGCAGGACATTTTTAAAATTTCAACTTTTTATTCCAAATCAAAGCAATCTATTTTTTTCTTCTTCAAAATGTTCAAATTCCTTGTGGAATGGAAAATCTAATTCCTGGCCATTTGTACTACTCAAATCTTAAACACTTTCTACAGCTCATTGAAAAATTAAGGTTTTTCCCCATTGTGTAACAGGGCATACTGACTTTTTAAGAGAAGCTAAGCAAGGCTACACAAGGCAAGCCTTTTTTCAGCTAGATGAGATTCAGGTTCTCTCTCTATGGTGAGATAAGAGAAAGGTAAAACCTGAAATGGCTTTTCTAGGTCTAAATACCTAGGAAGGGACTGGAGAGGAAGCAATATGGGGAACAGTAAATTGTTCAGTTGAATAGAAGACTGCTTGTGAGCCCTGCAATGAGAATGGCCTGTGGCAAAAGAAGTAGTGAAGGCTTAAGACCTATGTGCATCCTGGCCTTGTTTATGGATCCCAGGTTGGGATTTGTACGGAAGCTCTGCTTCACTTCCTTGCATCAGGGAGGAAGACCAGTGTACTCACTGGGCAATTACTGTTCTAGCTAGGGAGGGTGAAGTGCTGTGTTGTTTATTTGGAGTCTTTTGTTTATTTGGAGTTGTTTGGAGGATTTGACAGTTTGACTGGAGAGCTAAATTATATCAACTACCCAACCACTAAGAAAAAACAAACAAATGGCTATGTCTGATGCTGGACCAGGTAAGTGATTCCATTATACCTCATAAAAAAGTTCTCACTTGGGAAGGGTTGACTTCATGGTTCTAAGATATGTTGGAGCTGCAGAGCTTGATTCTCTATAGGTCCGCAACTTGTGTAGTTGCCTACATTAGGGACACCATTATGATTAGATAGCATTTCACACTCACGTTTCCTGGGTGACATCACACAGTGCAGGACAATGGAGAATCAGGCCCAGAGTGTAACAGCTTTGCAGAGAAGGGTTATTTGTTTATTTGTTTTGTTTAAAACTATTTGTTTTTAGATAAATGAGCAGCAGAACTCTTAATTATTTCTGAGATTGCTTTCATTGGTCTATAGGGCTTTGATATAAGATGATGATCATGTCTACAACAATTGTGTGTATATTTTAGGGGGAGTTATTCTGGTTGCAAAAACAAATGCACCAAGCAATTTGCAGTTATTTTGTTTATTCTGTTGCTGGCTGGCTTCCATAATCTATATCTCATCCGTACATTTGGAAGGAAATCACACTGAAAGCATTAGTGATGAAACAATGTGGCAAAATATCTCACTAAAGATACAGACACCACCTTGATGGATATGGATAATAGCTATTGCAAGGCTAGTCTTTTCAAGACAGCAGAACTCCTAGGAGGAAATGCTAAACTGATGTTCTTAAACATTATTGGTGCGCTTACTGCTTAACTATGACTTTTGTAATCTGAAACTATATTGTTGTGTAGGACACATTTTGATGTGAGACTTTTCTATGATCTTTATAGAACAGTTTACTGTTCTGTTACTTCAAATGTCTTTTTTTCCCCTCCCTAGCATTTTTATTTTTGGAAATCAAATAACCAGATTGCCTCCATTCTGGCAGAGTATCTTAAAATACAACAGGGTTTGCATAATGAGCAGCCATAATTGATTTCTCAGTTGAATGTGAGAGACAGGTCTGTGCTCGTCTCCTATTAAGCTACTTCCCAGCAAGCTTTGGCTGGTGAGGGAAAAAAATAGATTTTATGAGATTATTTGATAGCACGCCTATCACTCTTTCTGACCCAAAGTCATTTCCATTTGCAATGAGCAATTTCAGTTACATGGTACAGTTACAGTTGAGTTCCTCTGCTAGACCAATGTATAGCAGCAGTCAATGCTCTTGAGAAATATATTCTCTAGTTGTAGTGAAAGAAGCAGATTTAGCAAGACAAGACATTTTTCCTCTATGGGATTTGTGATACATAAAAGTCTTGTCAGTTTGACATTTGCTACCTTTGCTTTATGATTTTGCCCTATTTTTCTCCTTTTCCCATGCTATCATTATCATCCTGCTTGAATGCTTTTTCACTGCAAACTAAGGTCAAAAGGAATAGCTGCATGTTGCCACATTGCTCTGCTTTTTTCCAGACACTGGGAAAAATAGTGAGGGTGGAAGTATTTTATTGCAAGTTATTTATCATGTCATCCATAGTACATATTAACTAACTTCTGAGTACATATTATCATCCCACTCTCAGTCACTGGTGGTTGAATGTAGATTTCTGATCATCAAACACAGTCACTCAATATTTTGTCAGTGCCTCTAGAATCATGTTACAAATAAAGAAAAAAGCTTTTGTGACATCAAATGCTCAGTTATTGAACTCCTACTTGAAGTTCTCCTTAGACCTGAAAAAAGCGATTTACCCTGCCAGTGAGATCAAGCAAACAAACTCATCCTTCCCAGTAAGCTTCTCAACTTAACTCACAAAATGTGAATTGTTAGCTAGGTAGTCTTCTTCTTTATCATAAGTCTTTAATGCATCCATAAGGTTAATTTTCATAAGAAAATTTTAACTTAATTAAAAATGGCACTTTCAAGCAGTTAAGGAACAAGGTCATTTTCAGCAAGGACTGAGGGAGTTAAGTTCTTCAATTACAATGATTTTCAATGACTTTTCCCTGTTAAATCCTAGGCCCAATGTTTATCAGCGTTAGAATCAATGTAGTTCAAATTTATCTGGTTGGGTAGTGCTGGTTTTGTGCGTGTATATATGAACTGATTCCTGAGTATTTTCACAGATGAGCACGAAGTTTGGTTCTCTGTATTGTGTGAGGTTGTTATTTTTTTTATCAGTGTTTGCACAACCACCTTCTGTTCACAAAAGACTTTGAATCCTGAGTCTTAACATGTCTGATTATTCATTTAAACACTTGTAATAGAAATATGCTATTATTGTTTCCTCTTTAGAATTGTCTGATCCCTACATTCAGGGGGTAGAATTTTGTCTTACTTGACCAAACACACTACTTGCATAGCAAAGAGTCAGAGTGAACAGCTTGCAGATAACCCGTGTTAAGATAGGGTGAACCAAAGATAAGCTCTGATACACTGTCAAAGCTATGGAGGAAGGAAATCTCCATGGCACTCATTCAACTAATTCATCTTAACATTGGAAGGGTTTTTTGATGCCTCATTAGAGCTACAGAAGGTAAGAAATAAATACACTTATTACACCTTTGGATTGCTCAGTACAATTCAGTTGGCTGAAACAAGATCATGCCACTTTTGACAGGCTCACTTTTTCCTTGACCTGACATTTTTAGTGTAACCTATAATAGAAGAGCTCAAGCAGAAGGCAGAGTCTGATACTGTAGCACATTTAAGCAGATGGACATGGCAATGTGTGAATGGAGTCCACACTTAACTTTAGGTTCATGTTGCATTGCTCTTCTACAACTTATCAGTCTGACATTATAAACACCATGGAACAACATAGTAAGAATGGCACAACATCGAGTGTAAATATAAACACTCTAAATCTCTCGGGGCACCAGTGTGATCTCCAGGATAATCTGAGTGAATCAAATATTAACTGTAAGGAGAGGAACAGAAAGAGTAAAATGTTAGCACATTTTTTTCACCTCCATTTATCTAAGATGGCTACACTTTGTATATGACAGAGCTTTGCTTGTAACTGAAAGGGTCATATCACCTTGTGGGCTAATATAGCATTAACTTAGCAGAAGATAATAGATGCGGCAGCCTATTTTGAGTAAAAATACATTTGTAAAGAGTATAATACATAAAGACTGTAGATTTCATTTAAAACCATTGACCTCTGGGTTAAAAATTCCCTCTGGGGCCAATAAACAAAGATATAACAACCTTTGGTCACTTTTTCTATAGCTTCCTTCTTTCTATAGCACTTCAACCCCATTCAAAGAAATTGTACATCGGTTCAATCACAAGAGTTATTGTTCAGTCTTTACTTTAGCAAACTACTGAAGCCAAAGGGAGTTTTGTTACAAAAGAACTGTAGATATGGTCCAAACTATATTCCATTTATGGCTATATTCCATTTATATATATATGTATATATATTCCATTGAATGTCTCATAATATTAAGAACATCATAAAGAAATTAGATTAGTTGATACCTTCACAATAACCTTGAAAGGCAAATCTATGCACTTAAAGTATACAATAACACTTTCTGCATGAGGATCTGAAAGGACTTAATGACTTTAGTCTTATTATACTATTATCCTACATTTTACAGAAAAAGAAACTGAGGTGCAGAAAGGTTAAGTGTCTTGCCCAAGATCATACAGGAAGACAGTTAACCCAATACATCTGTTAGCATGAATCAGCAGCAATTGTTGTGATGATTCCAGAAACTGCCCTTCCATTACATACCACCACCTTCTTCCCGACCCACCACAGTGCAGTATCCAGGATATGTTGTCTTCTGTATAAAAATCCAGTTTCCCAAAGACCCTATTACTACTTAAGCACTTCAGAATGGATGTAGAATTGAATAGTTGGATATTCAAAGCACTGAATAGGTTTAGCTTAAACCAGTTCCACCTCTATGCCCCTATGCAGAAACTATGACTGTTGGGAACACTTTGGCTGATGGATTCCAGGCAGAAACTTCTAGAGACTAGGGGATGCTTCTTCTCAGTTCAGTGCCCCAGGCTGTGGAACTGCCTTCCACAGGAAATTTGGATAAATTCAAGTCAGTCACTTTTAGTTCATGTTGTGAAACCATTCCCCAGTAATAGAGCAACAGAACAGTCAGCAAGAAACACCTAAAATAATCTTATTCAGGACAATAACCACAGGAGGATTGGAAAATCTGTTATTTTTGAGACAGAATTATATATCACAGTTTATGTACATGATCCCAAATACCAGAATGATAGAAGTAATATAACTAGATATCCACTTCATAATAATGTGATAGCAGTTACACTTGAGAGCCCTGAAGGACCTAGAGCTAATGCCCCATCAATATAAAAGAGATGGGGTATATGACTTGCTCTGGGAGGTCTTCATCTTTGGAATTTTCTCACTGCACCCACCCAGCTTTTGTCCATCTGAGCCTGGATTTGTTAACTTTTCAGGCATTCTGGAATATCCATCTCTTTTTCTCAGGCATCTGGGGAACGATCAGGCTCAGGAGTCAAATAACTTTTATTACTGTTTGCCCTACTCTGAACAGACCTTTTATTCTTATGTCTGTGACGTTACTATGATAGCTTATGATGAAATTAAAGTATGTAAAGATATTCAGAAATAACATATTCAAAATTAGAACTGTCCGGACTATGACAATTCTGTTTTGCAGCAACTATTAACATTTTGAAATTTTTCTTTGTTCAGCATTGGAATGAAAACAAAACCTTCTGAGTGAAACAGAATTATGCTGAAACATCTGTTTTCAGATCGAAAACCTGAGCTTTTACTCAGACCAGCCCTACTGAAAATAATGTAAGTAAACAAACCAGAAAACAAAGTCTTCCTGTGTTATCTCATTGTATTCCTTGGTGATTATATTTGTTCCCACTTGATAAGGTTGTTTTGGATCCAAATGCTTTTCTTATTCCCCCCGGACTCCTTTATAAAATTCCTTACAGCATTTATCTAGGTTCATGAGCCTAGGAAACTTGATGAGTGAATTTGAAAAGCTGAACTTGTGTACCAGCAAGTTTTCCTGGAGCTCTCTTGACTGTCCTGATATTGGGCCAATACCTGTTATACATACCTGATTTTTTTCCAACTCAAACAAATACCTATTGATTATGCCCATTGTCATTGGTGAAGAGACTTAAGAACCTCAGTACAAAAATATTTTTTATAATCAAATCATGTATTGAATAAATATTTGAGCCTCTGTAGCAAGGTTCACATTAAAATTGCTAGATGTTTCCAACATGCCTTTACACTGACTAATATATCTTTAACAATGAAACATATTTTAATAAGGCGTGTTCATTGTGCCTAAGAAGAATTGCATCAAATATACAATGATATGATGCAATTTGTTGCTTGACAAGTCAAAGGCACGGGATCCTAGTTTCAGAAATGAATCTCATGAGTACCGCATAATTGAAAGCAAAACTATAATCCATTCTGGAGTAGGAAAGTGTCATATACAAAATATACATCTTACACTCAACATAACCCTCTGATAATTTCATGGTGCTGCTTATTATAAACACTATGTCACATTTCTAATGGTATTTTATGCAATTTATTTTCTTTTGTCTCACTCTTTACCAAATGCATTCAGCATTGGCACAGTCATGTGTCACAGTAAACAGTATGGATTTAAATTATTGCATTTATTCACATTTATACTCCCAGAAACTGCTGTAATGGTACATATAAAACCATAAATGTCATTCTCTCAACAATTTGGCCTTTCTGTTCTCATATTATAAATTGTTAGGATGAAGCATACTGTGCCTTAGTCAGCAAAGTCATGCAGACCAAAATATCTACAAAGTATGCATTACTAACTTTTTTCATGGAATAATTTACTTGGCAAGACAAATTCTGTTTCCCCAGGTTTAGAAGGCCTAATAAATGTTGTTTATAGCTTACATAAGCAGTAAAGTGAATGTGTCATAGAGAATAGAGGAGGGTATAAACATTGCTTGACTTTAAAGGTGCCTGATGTTTTCTACTTGCATGCAAGTAGTTTTCTTTCCCTACTTGATCTTGTACAGAGTTCAGTAAACAATTAGTGCACTCAAACATCAGCAATACATGAGTGTATAATCATAGGGTCAAGGTGGCTTATGTTCTGGACAGATTTGTTCAACAGTAGACACTTCAATCTTTAGTCACAGAGTATTTTTAAAATTATATTGTATAAGAGAATACCACCACACAGATAATTGGAACTCTAACATTACAGTGAAGGGGATCATAAAAATATTTTGAACAGGTACTGCATTATGGCCAAAAATCAGCATGGCACATGGTAAATGGATTAAAAGCTAGCTAACTGATCATCTCAAAATTAGAGCTGTGTGGACACAGATAATTCCACTTCACAAAAGATTTTTAAGAATTGGTTTCATTCTAATTAGGAATGAACAAGGCTATAAAATGGATAGAGAACCATGTCAAGCTGGCAACCGGTTTCCCCAAGGGTCGGTCCTGGGGCCGGTCAAATTTTTCTGCAGAAGGGAAAGTCCCAGGGTCCCCCATTCTGGAGCGGTCTGCCTAGTTGGCTGTCCTGAAAATACAGATCCTGGAAGCAAAACATGTCAAGGGGCATTGACTGAAGATTCACATTGTAAGGATTAGAGGGGTGTTTTTTTTTTCCAAAATGTTTAGTGCCAGGTTAGTATCTCCAAAATTACTAACTTACCATCTAGAGAAACAAGAAATAGTAGGCTGAGTCTTAACGATTGTCGCTCAGTTCCAATTCAGATATGTGGTTTTTACTATGCCTTAGGGTACACCATAATTAAAGAGAAGCAAAATGTTCACAATAATGAATATTTTATTAAGAAGGGGAAGGAAAGGGGAAAAAATAAAACCAAACCAAATTCTAAGCAAACAATGGTGACTTCAGTCACAATTTCTTCTGTTTGCCTGTGGAGATTTTTCAACAGAGATTACACCTTTGACAGTGGGCCAGCATATGGGGACACTCTTCTTTAGGTAATTTAAGACTAAAGTATATTAATCCTCAATCAGTAACAAGTCCCGTTTTAGTGTAAAATAGATAAAATAGTGTAACAGTTTATAGACAGGAAAAGGAATTTCATTTAAGGATTGGAGAATCATGTTTGGGCTTGACATGTATAACCTAAACACTCTATCAATGGCCTGAGGTAAGTGATGTTAACTAAATCCTATGAAAATGAAGGAAATATTAAACTTGGTTACTTCAGAGAAGCCATTCAAGAGTTACTCAGCTGAAACAGCAGTTTCTTATAAGCACCAATAAACTCTAAGGAGTGGTCTTGAGACAGGCAAATTAACAAATATTAACATTCTTAAATTCAAATTATATCACACTTTCTCTTTGTGTTTTCCAAGGTTAGTTTATACTTCCTCTTCATGAATGTCACGCTGGCTGGATTGGGGGTGGGGGCATTTATTATATTATTTAATATCAGTGTCAAAATAATAATATTTCATATGAGAGATGCCATGTCAGGTACTGTTAGAAAGGCTATAATGTGATAAGTAAGATGATAATGTTTATGTTCTTGTGTTATATGTGTAATGGAAGTTGTTGATATATCTGTATTTCAAATTGTGCTGTGTCTGGGCGACATCCCAGACAGGATGGCTGCAGTACTAGCCTGCTTAATGGCCCATTAAGGAAATTCACAGATACAATGGGCCCAGGGGGAGAAGCCAGGGATAGACCTGATGAGTCACTAGGACTTACTTATGTGACTCTGGACTCCATCTTATTCCTGTAAAATTCCACAAGCAGCATGGCAAAGACCAAAGGACATAAAAGGCAGCTGCCTGAGATCCATTTTGCCTTTAGTCTGTCTTTAGTCTTCACCTACGTCTGGATCAACTCATCTACAACTGAACTGAACTTAAGCTGTGAAACAAAGGAGTGAGACCCATCCAGGTACTGGATGTATACCAGAGGGACTATAAAAGCCTGCAAACTCCACAAATCTTCTAGAAACCTGATGTATATTGACTTTCCAATCATTTGTATGTATGTGATTGCTTTAACCCTTTAACATTTCTCTTATAGTTTGTTTCTTCCTTTTTATAATAAACCTTTAGTTTTAGTTACTAAAGGATTGGCTGGCAGTGTGGTATTTTGGGTAAGATCCAAACTTATATTGATCTGGTAATGTGGCTGACCCTTTAAGGTCAGGAGAAATGTTTTTGATAAAGAGCATAGAGTTTTAAATAACTGATCTCTTTCCTGGACCTAGTGGCCGATTGGGAGCCAGAGACTGAAATGCAGTAAAGGGGGCTGTATATATTTTTATTTTGGCTTCTTGATAACCAGTGTGGGGAATCAGAAGCACTGTTTGTGACTGGTTGGGAAGTCTGACTTGAGTGTCACCCACCAGTGTTGGGAGAATCTGCTCTCCTTTTACAGCCTGCCCTGAACTTAGCATTTTCAGTTGGCTACCCAGGCACGGACAGGTCACAATGAATACATAGCTCAAAAAATCTAGTGGTTAACAGAACCTGTTAGTACCTAACACTACAACAGCTTTTCTAAATCCTCTTAAATTCACCTCAAGAAGAAAATGAAATCTTATTTCCTGTTAGTGTTTTTGCAACCTCCATATTGTTAGTGAAGTTGACGTCCATCTCTGTGATGTCTTCATGTCTCAGCATGTCTGGACTGGAAGATCACTTTCTTGTTAGGCCATGTCATGCCTTCTCTTGTCTTCTTAGCTGTCTTATTACTGCTGTTATTTTGCTTAGATAAAATGAACACATAGAGCTAAAATAAGGGTGCTGAACTTTGGTATCCTCAATTCAGAAAAAATTATACTTTTCTTCTTCCATAATCTCATTGAAGCTGGAGGACACACCTTCTGTGGGCGTGGCTAGATCCAGATATCAGCCACTGTCACCTTTAATTGGCTAAGCATGTACAAGGGATGGTCTTGATAGCATTTTCACCTCACGAATATGCAATCTGCTAATGAATATGCAGTAGGATTGTAATTCAATGTTACGGTTATATTGCTTTTGTTTTTTAAAGTTATCATTTTAATTCATTCTTATTCAGTTCATTTGCAGAGACATTCTTTTAGTTTCAACAAGGTTTAGTGGGAGCTGAAATTCTGTGTCAAATGAGTCCAAACGCTCAAACTTTAAACACACCAATCTTTTACCTCTAAAATAGCCTTTTTAAATTTAAAGCCAATTCATCAAGAGAACGTTTGTTTACATTTCTATGGTCAAAAAAGAAAGTATTTTCTCTTCTTTGTAGGCTTGGTCTACACTACAGAGTTAGATCGAAGTAAGGCACCTTATATTGTGTCCAGTTTTGGGCCCCCCAATACAAAAAGGATGTGGACAAGTTGGAGAGAGTCCAGCGGAGGGCAACAAAAATGATTAGGGGCTGGAGCACAGGACTTATGAGGAGAGGCTGAGGGAACTGGGCTTGTTTAGTCTGCAAAAGAGAAAGTGAGGGGGATTTGATAGCGGCCTTTAACTACCTGAAAGGGGGTTCTAGGGAGGATGGGGCTAGGCTGTTCTCGGTGGTGGCAGATGACAGAACAAGGAGCAACGGTCTCAAGTTGCAGGGAGGGAGGTCTAGGTTGGACATTAGGAAAAAGTTTTTTACTAGGAGGGTGGTGAAGCACTGGAATGGGTTACCTAGGGAGGTGGTGGAATCTCCATCCTTAGAGGTTTTTAAGCTGCGGCTTGACAAAGCCCTGGTTGGGATGATATAGCAGAGGTTAGTCCTGCTTTGAGCAGGGGGTTGGACTAGATGACCTCCTGAGGTCCCTTCCAACTCTAATATTCTATGATTCTATGATTCTATGTCGACCTAATTATGTCAGGGCATATCTACTCTACAAAGTTAAGTCAACTTAATTTAAGTCAACATCCAGTCGCTGCAGTTGGACGAGCATATCCATACCACACTCATTGTGTCAGTGGAGTGCATCCTCACTAACAGCGCCTGCATCAATGCAAAGAGCAGTGCACTGTGGGTAGCTATCCCACCATGCCTCTAGCTGCAGGGGGTTTTGCGAAAATGCCTCATGGGACCACAGCATTGTTGCAGGGTGTCATGGGAACATGGCTTTGACCCCCCCAGAATGCAGTTTCCTCTATCCCTCTCTCCCTACCCTGATATCAATGGCAAACAACTGATACATTCTTGTGCCTTTTTTTGAAAGCCTGGCTTAGTTGCATGTATGCCAGAGCCTGAGAAGCATGGACCCTGCTCAGCTGTGCACTTTTGTTGTGAACATCACAAAAACCTCATGCCTTATCCTGCAGTATTTCCAGAGCCAAGACAGGATCCGACGCAAGAAACATTGTGATATCAGTCAATCAGCCCTGCTGCAAGCCATAGAATGAAATAATTCCTGGTTGCTGCTGGCAGTCGTTCTGCAATTGAACATGGTCAAGTGTTGTTTCCCAGGACCAGAAACAGGTACTGACTGGTGGGATCGTATCATTATGGGGGGCTCCCCACTTGCAGCCTGATGGCTGCCCCAGCTCGACAGTGGACTTATGTTTGTAGTGTCGAAATGCCCTTAGAGAGGTCTTTCTGGGCTGTGTAACAAAGTTACGTAAGCACTGCCAGATAATTTAATTAATTTCCTCAATTGTATGCAGTGTTGTAGCTATGGTCAGTCCCAGGATATTAGAGATTCAAGGTGGATGAGGTAATATCTTTTATTGGCCCAACTTCTGTTGGTGAAAGAGACAAGCTTTCGAGCTTATATAGAGATCTTTTTCAGGTCTCGGAAAGATATTCAGAGTGTCACAGGTAAATAGAAAATAGAATACATAGTTTATTATAAGTAGTTAGCACATATTTTACGGTACCATTCAAGATGAAATGGGCCTGTTAACACCCCAGTTCTATGATTACAGTGCTTCACAAATATTAATTTATCTTCACTACACCCAATTAAGGGGTGGCACTATCCCCATTTTACAGAGAGGGGAACTGAGGAACAGGAAGATTCAGATCAAAAGTATCCACTACTACTGGGGTGTTCAATTTGAGAAACTTAGGACCAGATTTGTCTGAGTACTTAACATTATACAAAATGTTCTATATTCAAAGCACAGATTCCAATGACTGTTATTGCAGCTGTGTGTACTCAGCACTTCTGTAAATCAGGCTCCAGAATCTCAAATCAGGTACTTAGAAAGTGAGGAAGACCAAATTAGTGACCACCTGTGAAACGTTTGGTTTAAGGGACTTGACCAGCATCACATGGGAACTCTGTGGCAGAAGAATGGATTAGATTCTCCAGGGCAGTTCTCAATATGCACCTTCTCCATCAAATGTAACAGGGATCTTATAGACAAGTCTCCTTCACTACACAATCCTGATTTATCTCCAGAGCAGGTCCAGCATATGCACTAAATGAGGCAGGGTTCCTATGGACAAAATAGTATGTGATCATGTAATTAAAGGCAATACCATAAGGCATACACACAAGGATTGCACAGGCAACATTAATTCTGGCATTTCTTAACTTTTGAATGCCTGACTTTGCAACTTTAATAATGTTCTTTTAATGTGGAGGTTTTGGTGTGTCATATAGATATATTTTATACTCATGGTTTCTTATTTTAGTAACAAGTTACAATAGGGTTATTTGATTCCTCATTGGTACACAAAACATTTCATTATTCACATAGTAATGATATCAGGGATCATTACATAAGATTTGGATATGAATTCAAACATCTAAACATAACAAAACAATTTAAACATCTGAGCGATAAGCAAAGGTTTTCATCTTTAATTGAAAACTTTATTTTATAAAGTAACCAAAACACTTTCTAACTATCTTTTCCTTAAAGCTAAATGAAGATTTTTGAGAGTTTATACAAGAAATCTGTTTCAATAAGAGATTTTAGATTTATGGCCTAATAAAACAATCTGTAACCCACTAATCTCCCCTTTTTGTCCTGTGTCTGCAGAGGTGTTAACTAGCCACTTCACCTAGAGCGGTCTTTTACAAAACTTGTCAACTCCTTATGCTAAACAATCTCTTCCACCTTGTATTTAGCTCTGACACTCTTTCTGTAACATGAAGGACTCTGTGGCTTGGCTCTCTCACCAGCAGAAGTTGGTCCATTAAAATATATTCCCTCATCCACCTTGTGTCTCTACATTCTCTTTGAAACACTATAGAAAAATAATATCTTCTCATCCTTTAACTAGGGAGAGGAATATTGTTCCTTTTGGTTATTTGCTTTAAACTAAACATCCCAAGATTACACTCCACAGTAGCTTCACCCACATTTTGCAATTAAAGATTCCCACCAAATATTCTATGCAAGGCACAAATCACAATAACACTTATGTCTGTCAAACATAATATAATATAAACCGTAGAATAATAAATCTAAATGCATTATAAGGCTGCGTTCCGGAGTCTATACAAACAGATGCGGGAGTAATAAGTATAGTCTACTAACCATGGAGGCAACCTTCTTGACACTATTTGTGCCTGTCTCTTACTGAGAGAAAGCAAAGATTAACTGTTACTTTAATTAGCTTGAACCTTTCCTTTAATAACAGAACATGTGAGTTATGTTCTCCAAGCATCAAGTGCATACAAATAATTGTATTTCCTACAATTCAATAACAAGTTTGTAATAACCTAAAGTTATTGTAATGAAATACTACAATTTTATTTATTTTGCATCCATATTGAGGTTTATCCCCTACAGCATGCTCAAATTAAGATAATAAACCTACAGCTGTATAAAAAATGAACTCTTGCTGGAAAAGAGTAATACTACCACCAACAGCTATAGTCCTAAAGGGGTAAACCTTTATTTGTTTATTTTTAAAGCAGGAGGAAAAGAAATATAAATGACACGAGAACATAAACTGCCCTGATATCCTAAGAGGAGAGCATAAAAATGAGTTTCATACAGTATAAAGTACAAGGGTAGGTAAGTGCCATGATAGTTTTGTTATGTGTTTCATTATATATGAAAAAGAGAACAGAAACTCCAGTGGGACAAAAGCTTTTTAATGTGGGCATGGAAACAGTGGCATACAAACACCATAATATGGTTAAATGTGGAGGCCACAAGTTATTTAAAATCATTACCTAACTGGGTAACCACCCCAAACTACTCAACAGGAGTGTTGCAGTGCACCTCTTGACTAATTCCAATAGCTCTGGTGTACTACGAAATGAAGGATGGATATGAAAGCTATGCCTCTTTTATATCCTCAGGCTTACTCGGGAATTCTGAATGGAAGCTACAGTCTTATCCCACCCCACCCTCAGAAGGTAGGAATGCTAACATGAAGGAAACCACAAGCTGTGAGAGACACAGGCATATCCTGTTTCCATGCATTGTCATGCCCAGGTTCAATGCCCAGACAGTCCACTGGGTTACAGGGACCTGAGTCAGACCCTTTCTAGCCCTCCCTCTGTACTGGAACCTGCCAAACTTGCAACAAATGTAACAAATCCCAAAACCAACCAACAAGATGTCAGGTGAAAAATCCCACACAGCAGTTTGCCAGTTTTGCCACCTGGGAAAAATCCCTTCCAGACCCCAACACTGGCAATCAGCCAAACACCCAGGATCACTAGGAATCCAGCAATAGATTAAGGGTGGGGCTGAAACAGGGAGCCCCCAATAGCTACCCTGCCTAGTCAGTTAACTGTAGCAACTGCCGCCCCCCCGCCCACCTTCATCAAATAGGAACCAGTCAATTGGACCCAGCATCACCCCAACCACTAAATGGCAGAGAAAGGCCACAGAGCCCAGGATAAGCCTCTGATACTTTTCCTCCTTTCTCCCCCACAGCAAGGGGAAAAAAGCAGCAGCACCTACATGGTGAAAGCCAGGAGTGGGGTGGGTGGAATGTGGAATATTACCTCAACTGTTTCCAGCAGAGACCTTTCCCTCAGCCACAGGTTGCCTGCACTGCTCCCACCCTATCAAAGCTGCATACTGGATAGCAAGGTAAGTAATTCTATGTATATCTAATATGTGTGAAATTATGATCCATCAAATTCTGCTGTAGTGAGCAAAATCGTAATAGACCAAAGATTCTGAAATCCTTTCTTCAGCAAAGTCTCTTTGACTCCAGTGAAGCATATGAAGGAATGAAGATGTGGCTCGGTAATGATAACCATGCCAAGTGCTGATTATACACATAGTTGCATCTATTAAGTTTTCCCAAGGTTTTCCCCAAGGCTTTATGTTTTGTTTATTCCCCAGTATTATGAACCAAACAACTCTGAAGTGGAGAATACAATTACATTATTTGATTAGGGCATTTATGAATAAACATATACATATGCATAAGTTTAGAGATGTGAGTAGTTATACTGGTCAAGGAAACAATGCAAATTCATCCAATAAGCATGTGCATAAGCATTTGCTGAAATGGGACCTTGGATGTGTTTCTTTATCTTTTCTAACTTCTCCAGTTTTTGGACAAACCTCTTCCCCAACTTACCCTTTTGCATGTTTCTTGTCAGCTTTCTTAAAATGTTTGCTGTGATTAGCTGTAAAGTCTCATCCAAACTAAAGTACAAAACCCTTCTGGGCCCAAAACACACTATCCAATTTTCCCTACAGAGAGAAAATTTATCAGCTTGCTAAGCACTGCAGAAATGTATTCAAGATCATCTGTGGGCTTTTGTGAAGCTAATTGGCAGAACTGGTAGACCTTGCTACCCTGCTAACTAACACATCAAGGAATATAAATGTCTGGTGTTCTCCCAGACAAAGAAGGAGAGGTTCCTTAAAAAGTAGATGTTCCAGGAGACTGCTGACTCCTCTTCCATTGAAGCAACTCTTTGCTATACTTGTTTTACAGATATGAGGAAGAGTAGTATGGAGACTTGGGACATTACTACTATTTTTTTTATTAATGTGAGTCACTAGAAGCTCAAATGCAAACCACCTGGTTTCTTTTTTACAGAAGAAAATCTCATGCAATCTTTGTATGTTTCACAGTACCAACATCATAGATAGTTATAGATACCAAATAAACTCTTGGAGAAATGTTTAAACTATCAGTATTCTAACAACGTGTAACCAATTTTTTTTCATTTAAAGTACTGAGCTAAAACTTGACATGTGGGATGTTAGTAGAAAATCATATTTGAACCATCACTACAGGCACAATTGGAACCTGTTCTGTTAAGGATTCTAAGATACTGTTAAGGATGCAACAGTAGAGAGGAGACACTGCTTCATGTAAGTATGATAGCTACACTATTAGATGCATCCTCAGTATAGCTGGAGAGAATCATGGCTTCAGAGAGTGGCCTCAGGCTTCAAGCATCTTGGCTTATCTTGCATAACAAGATAGATGAAAATAAAGAAGAGATTTTAGCAGACAAAATAACTTTAGCCCCTTAGGGAGAAGAAAGTGGTGTTTACAAAGTAACTTCATATTTGAATATACGGGACTGTATTTTTTTTAGAAGTAGTAGAACCTGCCTTTTTCTTTGTCTTTTATGATTAAGTAAATTGGGAAAATGCACTGAAATCAATCTTAATAATTTAGGGAGAAAAGAACAATTAAATAGCTAATTAAAACAGTGTTCTATCAGTCTCTTATTTACCAATGCATAACAGTTTTGCCACTGAGTACTATTACAGTAGGAATATCGATATGTCTCCTTAAGTTAGTGAAAAACCAGAATCAGAACACAGCCACAGAAACTAAATATAAACCAATAATGAAGTATTAATCCGTACTTCCTCCACATACTGTTGCCAAACCATTCAGTGTCTGGATGCCTGCAATACTGTTGTTTTCTTGCATTGCTTTGCATTACATAGACATAAAAAATGTGTTGTTTCTTCATGAGATTGGCCCTGTAGAATCATTTATAGCAGCCTGTCTAGTATTTTTAAATCCCATATTTTCTGAGTGTTATCTCCCAGTCTATCCTAGTATTTACTGACATACACTCTCTGCTCATGTCCTAGAGCTGAAGTGCCTTTCATGACTAGTGAGAATGAATGTATTTATAAGGAAACTGGAGTCAGCTTCTGAAAACTGAGACACTTGAGTGTCAGCTAGAATTGGATATAAACATGCTGTACTTGACAGGACAAGACAGGACCTAAACAGACAGGGCCTTAGCCAAAGAGTGAAGAGCCAATACTGGACCTTCAGAACCCACCGAATGAGATAAATAACACCAAAAAGATGCTTGTGAGGTTACTGATAACCAAATTCTATTCAATAGACAAACAATATATACATATTTTGGGGTCTTTGAAAGTTAAAGTTTATCTAAAAGTACTTCAATATCTTGAATTGTAAATAACTGATTGTGACAGATCAGTAGTTAAAAACGGAACATGTTATGATAGTAAGTTGCTGAATGAAAAACAAGCCCAGTAATCATTAAGGAATATAGAATGCTATATGTTGAACCGAGCTGCTGTAGTAAGGTGCTGTTACTGCAATCCTCCTTCCTCTTTAATGAAGTTCAAGCCTTCTGTAGCTCTTCCTAACATGAATATTCTGGGTGATCATTAAGCTTTACTGACAGCTTGATCTGATGATGAGCTTGGAGAGGGTCGGGGTTGGAAGAATGTGTGTTGATATGGTAACTCTCAGAAGAAAGCTCCCCACAGTCCAGGACACATCAACTCAAAGAGGCACCTGACCCTGCCAGAGCAACAGATGCAAAGCTTGCAGACATATCTCCACTGCTACAATGATAAACCACCCCCACACACACACCTTTCAAGATCAATGGGTCCTACACATGTCTATCACAACATACGGTGTACCTCAACTAGTGCACTAAATGCCCCACTAGCAACTATGTGGGTGAAACCAGACAATCACTATGCTCTCGAATGAACTCACACAAGAAAATAATAAAAGACGAAAACACCACATCGTCTATGGGTGCACACTTTTTCATAAGGAGGTCACCTGCACAACACCTTCAAAAGATGAGGCTGGAAGTTTAAATTAAGAACTTTGCTAGATACTGAAAATCATGGATTGAATAAAGACACTGGATTTGTGGCTTATTACAAAAATCTGTAACTCACTAACAAAACCCCTCCCCAGCTGCTTTCTTCTCCCTCCCCCTTCCTTTCCTCCCTATGACTGGAGGGATATTAATGGGCCATTTCAACTTCAATGGTGCCTTGAAATGTGTTAACTAGGCATGCTAAACAATCTGTTGCACTTTGTATTTAGCAGTGACACTCTGAGTAGATTTCCCAGACCTGAAGAAGAGCTCTGTGTAGCCTCCAAAGCTTATTACCCCACCCACCTCGTCTCTCTCTAATCATTGACCTTGCCTATTGTTCTCTTACATTGTATAACAATGAAGAAAGACGTCAAAGTTACTTTAACTTCAGTAAAGCTCTGTGATAAACAATTCAGTCTTGTGAAATGAAGGACAAATTTTGTATATGTGTATGTATACATACATATGCACACACTGTCTCTACTTAAGTCAATCAGAGCTGTGTATACAAATGAGGGAAGAATCTGAATCTAATCTCAATTTAATCAGGCTCTACTCAAACATTTAAGGAGAACTCTTTAAAAGCTTGAATGGTATTTTGAAGTGAATGGGACTTAGATGCCTAATTTATTACAGATACAGCAAGATCAAGTTTCAACTCCTGTATTAACTGGAGTCTGTGGCTGAAGCATCTTGGTGTGGAACTGTAGTTAATGCACTTGAACTCAAAGTTGGTGCCTGTGGCCTTGATTCTGCACCTTTTTAAGTCAGAGATTTTTCCATTGACTTGAATTGGACCATGATCCAGTCCTGTATGTCTGCAGAATTGTGTACTGTACATACAAGGATAGAATGTATCTGGCTGCTTTGGTATACAATGTGTATTGATATGGTAAGAGATAACCACACAGTAAGAACAAAAATGTTTTTTCCTTCAAAGGATTTTTAAAAAATGTTTATCCAATTAAATAAACAAAAGCTAAATGGCAAAAAAGAGCAAAACATAATTTGGCTGAGGGCTATATTGGAAACGGGAGAGCCAACAGCAATTGTTCATCCATGTCTAAAAGGTAGAAACTTTTAAAAGGGATTTTTTTAAAAGAATGATTTCCCCCAAGTTTTAAGAATGGAATCTTTGCCCAAAAAACCAAGAGATGTGCTTAGTTGTTCATGCCAATGTAAAAGAAAAGAAAAGATTACAGTACATATGCATTAATTTTTTACTGTTACAATTCCTTGGCATGTCATGAAGAAAGTCATGCTCCTATAGTCCCAGTAGTGAAGAAAATGTGGGCTGTCATGTTTCTCACAGTTGTCAAGTGTTTGCTCTTTCTTCATTTCTGAATCAGTTGCTTCTAGGGTGTATGCTTTTTTTTTTTTTTTTTGCTTTGAGCAATAGGACAACAGATTAGCTTGTAATATAAACTGCAATATATCTAGTTAAGGAAGGAGTAAAATATCAAGGCCCCATGATGCCATCAATATAAAATCCCAATAGGCTGCCGATCCAACAAACCTTTATTCAAATCCTTGTTACAGCTCCCATGTGCAGGAACCAGAGCTTTTTCAGTGATAGTGGTTTTATTCCTAGACATAATGGTCTGCAATAAAGACATACATACTTTCCTGTCTGCCTAACAATTGTAAGGTACACATTGTGTTACATGGATAAAAGTGACAATGCTGTGTAAGCCTTGGAGAATGTCAGTGTGAAAGAGATATTTCCAGAAGCCTGAGCAGAGTTGTACTGAACTGATACTAAGGTACTTAACAATAGTTCTACAACTGAATTGACAAACTTGTGCTTATTAACCATTTCACAATGGGGAAAAGGTTGAATAACACTCGCTATGCAGATGACACAGTGTCGGCTGATTCAGAAGAAGATCTGATGAAGTTAGGGAAGATTATATAGCTTATGGCAAGAAAATGGTCTACAGTTGAATATGTTCAAGACAAAACTATAGTGGTATGCAAAGATTCTGGGAAAACATGCAAGATTCCAGTAAATGACACAGCAAGTGATTACTTATTACTAATTAGGAAGCATCATTACAGAAGGTGGAGGATCAGATATGGAAATCAGCACCAGAATAGCAAGAGCAAAAGATATATTCTGGGAGAATAAATATCTGATAAAAGGGGACATAAATACAAAGACTAAATTCTGGCTCTTCAAAAATTTACATTTGTTCTGTGTTAAATTATGTCTATGACACATGGACATTCAAATAATCAATAATAAACTACAATCCTCTGAATTATTTTTATGGAAGAATTCTGAAAATATCAGGGAAAGACTATAAAATCAATGAAAAAGTATTGGTGATGACTGGAACTCAGCAAATGCTAGTCAGGGGTCTTATGAAGAGAGAGATTTGACTTGCAGGGAATATTTTAAGGGATTCAGCAGATGATGCATGCTTACATGCCCTGGAAAGGAACATTGATGGCAGAAGAACCACAGTCAGAAAAAAGAAGATCTTGGATGGAGGATGTGGTATCCTGGGTGGATCCAAACAACTATTCTTCAATAAAGAGATTAGCAGAGGTTCATACAAAATTGGCTACTATGATTGCAAACCTCCATTAATGGAGAAAACAAGATGAATTAAAGAAGTTATGTCAAATCAAAGATGGAGTAATTATTTTCTTCATATTGACTTTATTTATAAAGAAACCTTGAGGGTAAAGTAATTGCTAGCAAATGTTTGAAATTTTGCTTATTGGCATAGAGGTGCCAGAAAAATCACTTGGATTATAGGCAATGAAAGACATTTATACCTATGACAAGCTCAGCAGTATAAGGTGTATTTGATGGGGGAGGGAACAAGATGAAAATAAAGATGATTTAGATAAGAATATGCATAGCTATGCTAAACACTGTTATACTAGAGATAACCATTTGTAATCAAGGGCAACATTAAATAGTTTATTGACATGTAACTGAATTTAACATGGTCACATGCCATAAATGCAATATAAATATTTTTTTCAAAAGTGTGACATAGTTGAAGCAAACAATGTCTGCATCTGATTCTGCAGTTCTCTTCATAGATAACAAAAACTACTATCCCATTAATGTGTGTTTCAAACCCTTACATTATTAAATGCCAAGTTATTTCAAAGATATCATGTATTATGGTAACTAAGAAAAAGTACAGAAATCCAAGGCAAAGATGGGTTCATATTCAAACCACAAAATATAACACTAGGGCAAATATCATTATAACTACTTAAACAGTTTTGCAAAAAGGGACAAATCTAATGTAAAAATTCAACTGTCTGAAAATGTCAATAATTATTATTACAATTAATAGCTAAAATTTGACTAGCTGAAAGAGATGAGAATTAAAATACTCTTTTAGTGTATTTATTTTTACATTTAGCAGCATGTTGTATATGTTGTATGTAGTCATTTTACTATTTTCCTTGAAAAATCATTTAACTGGGTTCTTCTATTTTTGTGGGTGTATCATGCAACAGCAGGGGGCAAATATTTTTAAAACTAGGAAAAACTAACTGTAACACTAAAAAAAATGGCAGGTGTAGTATCTGAATTAAATGTCCACTTTTTAATGACTAGTTGGTAAATACAGATGTGCGTTAGGTCAAAGCATGCCTAGTCATGAAGTTAAAAAGTTCATTGCTATAAATGTTACAGAATTGCATAGACAGGTTATCAGGAGAAGACTCAGATGCATTCCAAGCCTTAAACTATCTGGAAAGAGAATCTACTATTAACAGAGGAAATATGGTCCAATGGATAGGGCACTTGGGAGCCAGCGATTCTAATCCCAATCTTGCCATCAACCTGTTTGGGCAAACCACTTTGGGCTAGATTCACAAAGGGATTTAAATACGGTGGTGCTGAGCATTGCAGTACTTAACTTTTAGGCATCTAGAAAATCACAGGAACAACATCGTGAGTCACAAAGACTGAGTTAGGTCCCTAGGTTACCTGTACAATGAACGCAACATATAGGCCCCTTAGAATGCAGGTTCAATTCTTACCTCTGCTGGGGGCGAAAGACAATTTGAACATGGATATCCCATCTCTTGGGTGAGTGCTCTAACAACTGATCTGTAGGATATTCAGATGTTATCTCAATCTCTCCTGTTGAAGCTGTTCCACTGTATAAATAATAAGTCACTGGGCCAGAGACAGTGACTCTGTAGTGTGGTTTTTAGCACACCCACCTGGAATGTAGGAAACCCAGAGCCCAGTCCCCCTGCCCCAATCACTCTTTCATTATTTATCCACAATGGAACAGATTCAACAGAAGAGACTGAAAGATCTCTTCATGAATATATCCCGTAGCTCAGTGATTAGAGTACTCTACTGAGAGATGGGAAACCCCTATTCAAATTAATTCTTCTTCCAACTGAGCCAGGAACTGTCTTTGGCCAGATTTTGAATAGGACCCAAATCAGCAAATGGCCTCTGAGCATGCCTACCAGATCAGGCCCCACACGTGCTTTAGGCAGACAAATGCCTATTTCCCCTGGTACATGAATCACTCTGAGGCTTAGGCAGGAGATAGGCATCTGGATGCTTAGCATGAGGAAAGAGTGTGCATGCTCAGAAGCAGAAATTTAGGTGCGGAGAGAACTTTTATCTTGCAACCATAGTTGCCGCCATAGCTGCCGAGTGAGTTTAGATGCCTATGGGGTTGGGTGTGAGTTCTGCCAATCACAGCAGAGCCTAAAACTATGACTTAGATGCCTAAATATGACAAAGGTACTGAGGGGCTTAAACCCCAGTCTAGCCCTTTTCCTTTCTGTGCCTCAGTTCTCTCACATCTCTTCTCATCTGTCTTGTAGGGTTAGCCTCTTGAGTTCTTCAGGGCATAGATTATTTCTTGCTGTGTGTTCAGATGCTGTTCAACATACTCTGTGGCCATAGGCAACACTCCAGTGCCTCCATCACTCAAATTTGGCCCAGCTGCCCCTGTGTTAAAACAAGTGGCATTGTGAACTGGCACACGGGGTCACAGCGACATTTGAATTTGGTCTAACTGCTCCTCTGTCATGGCAAAGGGGCTGTCCAGCCAAATCTGCTGCCTTAGGCAGTTGCCTACCTTGCCTATAGCTAAAGTGGCATCTGTATGTTTTCTATTTTGCCTAGTACAAAGGAGCCCAATCTAGTTGGGGCTTCTATATTCTGTAATACTGCAATACAAATAATGATAGACAAATCAGGAACGGCAGTGGTACATCCTCCAAAACCCCCTCAATTTGTCCTAAGATAGAAAATTAAAACATGAACTGGGAGTTATTAAAATTTAAAACAGCCTGCAGATTGGCTCAGCTCTGTGACTGTACTTGAAAAGCCAAACAAGGTATACAAATTATTTCACTTGATTGAAAACCATATAATTTAAACAGCCAATGAAAACTATCAAAGTGATAGCTGAGCTCTCATTTTTACCTTTTCTTTGCCTCCACTTCCGGAAATGATGGCTACAACGATGCTTCAGAAAATTCTTGTAGCCAGGCAGATGCTAAAGCAAAGCAATTTCATATCTCTGTAGTTAACTTATGACATTTCTTTTGAATGCACTGAAATAGTGATCAGCTAACTCCAGTTGGTACCGTAAATACCTGGTTATGTGCTCCTCTATTTGCTACCTTCACTTCAGATAACATCGCCACTATCAATTCAGATTACGCAAACATCTGAGAAAGTTACCACAATATCAGTGATGTACAATAACATTAGAAAACCAACAATATCTTTCTTAAATTTTTGATAAATCATACTCCATCGCTTTGTAGCATGTCTTGTTAACTTAATATGGTCCACATGCAGTCCATATGACAAGAAACTATTTAAATTGATATACTGTGTATGATGTGTCTGAATTCCATCTATCTTAAAAATTTCTCACGAACCTGTAGAAACTGAGAATTGTGTTTTTGATTTATAGGAATGGAAAGGATTCATACATGACCTGCTGTCCATTCATCTCTACTTCTCATATAAATACTAACAGCTTGATAGCAGCCTAATTGTTACACTCTGATGGATCCCAGAAGAGCAATCCCAAAACACACACACACAAAACAAAGCAAGACATGTAGATAGGTTTTCAACATATTATAGCCATGAACCAGTTAGGTGAGCAACAATCAGAACAAAATATCATATCAGTCCAAAGAGAAGATATGCAGCAGCATGCCCTGAATAGCTGCACACACCCAATGATGAGCATGTACATGCACACAGAATCAATCTCTTTTTTTTTTTTTTTTTCTTTCCAGAAAAGGAACAGGAACATTGAGTTCAAGTAGCAGGAAATGGAACAGAGCACAAGAAGGTGATACACACACAAGTCATCATAATTTCCTTCCCTAATCCATTGAAATTCAGTGGTATCTTGCTGGAGGCACCAAGTGACCCTGGGGCTGTAGGTTATATCTCTGATTCAGCTAGAGGGTGGATGCTGTTGCTGTGGCACAACGTCCCCAGTTGATCACATGACATCATCATACCCCAAAAGAACTTCCTCTTCCCTCTCTGTACCCCTTTCAGTAGGCAGTATATCTTGCTGATTAGCAATGTGTTCTCCCTATAGTGAACACACTCCCTACGCTCCATATAGTGCAGCCAGCCTGATCACACTACAAGTATCAGAAACACTTCCAGACCCTCACCTAACATACCAGGATAGAAAACATGGAATCTTGCATGGATATGCTTGTTGAAACTCGGATATTTCCTCTTCATCTCAATTGGCTCTGAGGATGGCGAAGGAGTACGATGGATCTTTTCAGTCAGCATAGACATCTTGGTCCTCATAGGTTGGTTGAAGAGCCATAGAAAGGGGTTTCTCCAATACTTTCATGAGGTGTACACTTAATATCATATAAAGCATGACTTAATGCAACAGTGAAGGGTTTATTCAGACATTCCTCCAGTATGTGGGCTATATGCTTCTTCAGAGTCCCATGAAGTCTGACCACTATCCCATTTTCTTGGGGATGGTACACAGCAGATATATAAAGTACTCCAATACTCATCAGTCTCCAAAGTCTCTTGATACAAAACATGTCACAATATTTTAAACAGTATTTGGCTCTCTGATAGGCCAAACATGGTAAATAAAGTGGTCAGGCAAGAAATGAGCTCCTTGGAGGTGCCTTGTGAAATTATTAAGCAGTAACATGAGTAATAGTCAAAAGTGTGTAACCATGCAGTGCAATATCCACTGCAATTGTCTGGCATGACCTGTTTATGACTATGAGTTTCACATAGAGGCCAGAAGAACACTAGTTCTATGCATTGTGCAGGCTGAGCATACCTTCACATGACACTCAGTGTCTGAGTGCAACCCTGCCACCAATCATAACTACACAGAAATTGCTTCATCTTCATGACTCCCAAATGCCCTTCATAAGCCATGTCCAGGACTGCTTGTCACACCACTGCTTGGATGATCACCCAGGCTCCCCTGAGTAAGATTTGTTGAGCAGTACTTGTCTTCACTGTGAGCTCGGAATGAATTTTGTAAAATGTAGACCAAGTTCTCTTAAGAACTGTGTCCACCCAATTGTATAGCATGTATCACTTTGCACAGTTCAACATCTCAGAGTGGTGTCAGCAGTTTGCCCTAAGTCCATTGGCCTATCTTTCAGTAAAAAGCAGACAGTGTACTCTGCCATTTCTGCATACGTGGGTGCCAATCCAGCAGAATTTCTTGAAAGAACATCAGCAAGTACATGATGTTTTTATTTGATATGTACCAAATTAAAGTCATATTGCTGCAAATGAATAATCCACTGCAACCTCACATTCATCAAGTCAATGGCTTTATGATAGAGGCCCAGAATAAGCAAATGATCAGATTCTAAGGTGTAATGATTACTTCCCACTAATTAGAGCTTGAATCATACAATAGTAAAAACTATCTCCAAGAACACTAACTCGAACTGGGAATACGTTTCCTCTATTGGGGTGAGTATGGGATGCACATATAATTGGCCATCCCACCTGGAGTGGAACTGTACCCAAGCCCCAATTGCATGCATCAGTCTGACTCACTGTGGGCTTCCATTTATCAAAATAAGCATTGAATTCAATCTGATAAAGAGCTTATTGAAGGGTTTCAAAAGCCTGCTTTGCTTTTTTAGTTCAAACCAACTATTCCTGTCCTTGGGTTAAATCCCACAGTGGCTTGTCAAAGGTACTAAAATGTGGCAGAGCACAGCCACCTATGTATTAAGCAATGCCAAGTAATGAACATGAACTGCTACGATCAGTGAGTAATGGTAGTGAAGCAACATCTTGTAGCCATTCAGGAATTAGTTTCATACCACCAACCCACAGAGAATTTCCTAGAAACTCGACAATATCTTTTGCAAAACTGCACTTGGCTGCATTCAACGTTATGCCAGTGTGTTAGAGTTAGGTTAGCATCTGGTCCAGAATAGCATTATGCTCAGGAAGGGTCTTAGTAAAAGTGAGAATTTCATCCAAATAGCAACATGCCCCCTGGATATTATCCAGGAGCTGAGAGACAACTATCTGAAATAGTCTCTGATTCTGAGGTGAGCCAAAAGGGAGTCATTGATAGCAGTACCTCCCAAATGGCATGCTGAAAGTCAATAATAGCTGTGAACTTTCAGCTACAGGTTTTTGCCAATAACTGGATTGTAATCGAACACAGAGAAAATCTGGGATCCACTTATCTGGGAAGTCACCGCTTTAAAGGTTGGCAATTAAATTACTCACATTTCACGCATTTATTAAATTTGTGTAGAGTCGACTATCCCCATTCTTCTTCTATGTGATCACCATGCATGAGCTCCAATCTATAGACTCTTCCACCTTTTGAATACCTTTGTTTCATGTGCTGTAACTGCTTGGCTCTTGTCCACAAGTGCAGGAGATACATGACATGCAGGTGGTGCAAAGGGTTTGGCATTCAAGTCCAACTGAAGAGAGCATGTGTATCCTGTGGACAGAACACCCTCAACGTTAAATAAACCACGGTGTCTCTGAATGATACTTTGAATATCCCCTTCTATTGTAGCCAACATAACCACACCTGAGGTGTCCTGTGTGAGTTCATGCATAATACTAAGCCATAAGCACAGATCAAAGAACAATAATGGAAAAGTGTTCACAGCTGCCCTTTTAACAATGTCAAACTTTTCAGTCAAGGCTATCCTTTGGTAGAGTACAAAGCATACAGCTTCACCCACCCTCTGCGTGCTTCTAAAACTACTGTAGTCAGGCAAATGTCCAGATTTTGAACTAACCCACAGAAAGGAGAACTAACCTCCAGGCACTTCAGTGGTGTACCGTTAATTTCCACAATATGGGATACTAGTTCCAGTGCATTGCCAGATGAGATGATTGTATTAAAGGAAACATTAGGGTTCCTGGTAAAGGTGGTCTCATGTGGCTCCGCATTCACAGTATGCACTTCAGGCCTACTGTTTTTGTGAACCTGTGTACCACAGCACACTAACTTAGTGTCCTATTTTCTCACAAGCCTGCCACATAACAGTTCTAGCTGGGCAGGCAGAGAAATTGGTCAAGTGACCCATGCTATCACAGCCAAACCAATGAGGAGCTGGCAACATTGTCTGTCAAGGCTGCAGAACAGAAGTAGGTAGCATCATATGACTCTGGGCAATGGAAGTAGGAGGAGCTGCTGACAGTTTAAGCATAGACACAAAAGTAACAGCAGTCTGAGACATAGAACCCCTTTCAGACCAAGCCCTCTCAAATGTCTCACTCTTAGCAACCATCTCATCAAAAGTTAGTGTTCCAACATCTTCAGCCAGTAACCCTCTTTAGCTATGTGAATCACAGAAAGTATCCCTTAGTATGATCATCATAATGTCTCCAAATTCACAGTCCTTGGCCAATCATTGCAAATGCCATGGAAATTCACATATGGTTTCGTTGGGCTGTGGGCAAGCTTCAAAAGAAACATTTTCCTCTTTCACTGAACAGAATGTCCTGTTCTAAAATACTCTTGAGGCACTGCATAGCCAAATGGAAGGAGGACTTGGGCTTTGGGAGTCCATCATAAGTATCAATGCCACCATAGCTTAAGCAGTTCTGCAGCAAGGTAAGCCAGCAGCATCAGAGCATTGCATGCTCTGCACATAGTTCCCAAAATTCCAAATCAAGTATGGCAAGTTGACAGTTTAAGGCAACACACACACACACATACACCAGTCATCACATTAATACATGATACTTTTATTCTTACTTATGGGGAACACTAAAATAGTTACATATTTTCTGTTTCTTTGTTCTACTGACATAACCATTGCTGTAGCTTGTGGTTTTGTGCTATAATATGTCTCTTGCCCAGTAGGAAATAAAACTGTTAAAACACACTGTATTATGTAACCTTCTTCCACTTCATGTATGTAAAATACTGAGCATCTCACTGAACTGATCTAAAGAAGTATAAGCACACACATGATAGAAATAGAAAATTAAGCAAAACCAGAAATCCTCTACTCTTTGTGGTAAATAAATAGTCATAGACCTTAAATGATAAAGAAGAGAGAAGGAGACAGTTTGGACACATCTGCTCCAGTGAAATATCAGGGAATCTTTTAGAAATCACAGAACTAGGACAAAGCAAAGGAAGGAGACCCAAAAAAACTACCTGCATAGACACCGTAGCACAAAACCCAATGTACAAGAAGCAGTTCTTTCACTGGAAATGGAGACACAGGCATGACTGTTAAGGAAACTGGTGACCATGCAGATTCTGAAAGAAGAATATAGCTTTCTTTTGGCAACCAAACTATCCTGAACAACCGCCACATGAAGTGAACAACAACAGAAGAGGCAGATTTCAGTTGATTATTAATTGTAGTTGGTAGCTGGGAAACGCAGTCAGCACAACAGTGAGAAATATGTAGGACTCAGCAGGGAGAGGGTAGGAGAGAGAGGGAAACCTTTGAATAAAAATACTGAATCAACCATATAATTCATTATGGACAGCAGCAGCCCAAAGGCTCTGATCTCATCTAACTCCTGTAGAAGGTAACTAGATCTTTTAATTGACTACATTGGGAGTCAGATCAAGTCCATACTGAATAAAACACAGAGGATTCCTCCCAGAACATATGATTCTAACCATTACATGGTTGGTGGGTTTTTTAAAAGATGAAATATGAAATACTGCAGATGTAAAGGTGAAAAGAAATTGCTAAGTAACCAAGGTAAACCTATGGTGCCTCTTCCCTCTCAGTCCCTGGCACAGGATAATGTGGGTTTAGCTAGGGACAGAATGTGCTAGAGACAAAGAGGAAGGGAGTGAGAGTTGGAGCATTAAACACTCAGCTATTCTGGGCTGTGTAGTAGCTCATAGGCAGAGATGCAAGATACCCATAAATCAGATCAGTCCCAGGGGCTGCTCCGTCTAACTCTGGGAGCAGTCCAAATTGGGAGACACCTTTGCCCACCTGCACACATCCTAGGCCATGTAGGTTGTGTTGCACCACCGGGGGTGAGTAATACTGACGCTGGTCCCTTGTGTATGAAGTTTTACAACAAAATGAAGAACATATTTCTCAAACTTCCACAAATAGCCAAAATTGGACTTCCATGACACCAGAGCAATTCCGTTGCATCATCAAAGAGCACAATTTGTACTTGTGATACACTGCTCCCCCATGTACACTCATATGGTATGATTGTGTATCATTCATGTTCACTCTTATAGTGTAATTGTGTATTGTTTAGTGCAAAGTGTGTCATGTAAGATGCTTTTGGAATGCTCATGACATATTGAACATTATTGATAGAGTAATATGTTTGTTGCGATGTCATGTGTATGGTTATGAGGCTTCGCTATGTAATATTCCCAACTATGTGTCTCATGGCTTGAGGCAGATTCAGGCAAAACCCTCCCAGAGTTGAGAAGCAGTTCACACGTCACCAAGACATGCTTAAACCAAACCAGCTCTTCCAAGAACAATGGACTAACCTAAGCATCAATAAGGGGATGCTCATATTACTCAAGCATGGATGAACTCATACAAGGATATTATTTGTCACCTGACCCTGAAGAGGTGGGGGAAGGAACATGTTGAAAAGGGAAGACATTTTTCAGTTCTTTCTCTTTCTTCCACCTCCTTCTACAAACACCACCAAGCAACTGAAATGCTGACCCAAGAGGGAGCCTGACTGGGAAGGAGACCAGCCAGTCTGTGGTGAGAATCAGCTAAGACTGTAAGATTGCTGAGAGTATTAAGTTTAGTTTAAAATGTGATTTGCCTTTTATTTACTTTTGATCAAATCTGACCTACTTTCCTCTGAATTATTATCACTTAATCTTTCTGCACTTAATAAATTTGTTTGTTTGTTTTACCTAAAGCCGTGCATGTGGTTTAAGGTGTAGGGAGACTCCATTTGAAGTGACAAGGCAGGTGCATATCAATTTCTTTGATAAATTGACAAACCAATGAGCTTGAAGTGTGCAATGGGCAGCACTGAACATTGTAAGAAGGCAGTTCCTAGGGTTGCATCTGGGACTAGGGGTGGTGGCTTGGATCATACCATTGCTTAATCCCATGAGTGGCTATCTAAAACCACTCACTCACTGCGTTATGAGCAGCTTGCTTGCTGTAGGTTGTGCGTGGGCTGACCCAGGAGTGGGGGTTCACAGAGCAGAGCAAGTGTAAGATGAGCTCCAAGAGTGAGGGATTGGGGTGACACAGCAATACACCAGTCCAGATTGCAGAGGGGAATGTCACGGTACTGGGACAGCCAAGTATCAGAAAGCATAGCCAAACCCTTGGTGTAGCTACTTCAGTATAAATGCACTTTCAGATTGGACTCGATATATGTAAAATCTATCGTGACCTGCATGGTCCCCAATAAATGGCTAGGAATTCAGCAGCAAAAAGGAGTTCTCAGGGGAACAGCAAACAAGTTCAATCTGAAGTTAAAAAAGGTAGATGTGAAACTAGTCATGAGGAAAGGGCTTATAAATAGAACTGATGGCACATTCTAAATCAGTACTGGACAATTAATTAAAAGAAAAAAGTTATTATTCAATTAACATTAAATACACTTTTAATGTTATCAATTAATATTGTACAACACATTGAAATACCTTAGTTTTTTATTGTTAACGGTCTTGAGCAGAAATTAAGTCTGGTGGCTCAAAAACATTTCTGGGAGGCAGGAAGTCAGGGCTTTGCTCCTCATTTTGCATATATTTTCTGTATTTCTTTGCACAGGCCACTCGACTGCTCTGTGCTTCAGTATACTTATCTGTAGAATGGGGATGATATTTCTCTAACTCATTACTAGAGCAGTTTGAAATTTTTAGATGGGGGCATATTAAAAAGTGCTATTTCTATGAAGTTGAAACATTTTTAAAGAACATGTGAATTACTTTGAAATTTTCCATTTTTCATTAAAAAAAATTAAAGGAAAAACTATGGTATAATTTTTGTTTAAGGAGAAAAATCCCATTCTCTTTGCACGTTTCACTCCTTCTCCACTCTTTTCCAGTGAGGAGTACAAAATGGGAAGTAAAAAAAGAAAATGTATATAATTTTTCCCTCACCATCACGAAACAAATATTTTTATCAAAAGAACAAATTATGAAAATATTTGAACAAAATGAGAAATTAATATCTTGATTTTTAATGAAATATTTCCATTTTTTAAACCTGCTCTACTTACGTTTTGCAAAGCATATTGGGACCCTTGGATGCAAGGTAATTTTAAAACATTATACCTAAACTATGTTACTGACTGGCTTCAAGTGCAGAACGGAATACATTTTTAATAGTATATCATTTGAATGCAGTGTAGGTTCTTTTGCAAAAATCACTATCAATATTTGGCTCAGTGAATAACTTTGATTTCTTAAAAGTAAATGTATAGGGCAAAAATATGTACTGAGTTATTCCCACTGCAATCACAATGAGTTCAATGGAATTGCATCAGGGATGGATTAAGCCAATTGGGTTCTAAATGATACAAACTCCCAGTGAAAAATTGTAATGTTTTAGACTTTTTAGAAGAATTAGTAGAATAATTTGTAAGGATTTTATCCTTGGTTACCATGCTCATGCAACTAAGGTAAGAGAACAGAAAAATCTCTCTTCTTTGGCACAGCAGCAAAACTTTAGTGTAGCATAGCTGGCAGATTGGCTGTTGCATTGGCCTAGTACATTCACTAGAACCGCAAGATGGCAGGCTCAGTTTGAGGACAGAGTTAAGCCAAGCTCCCAGGCCTATATGGTGAAGTGTACAATAGGTGCTACTGGAAAGTCCATTTTGTTCCTTTTAAATAGAACACTAAGTTGCTCACGGAAAATTATGCAAACACAATATATCTATGACTACCCTTGGTAAAAAGCAGGAAGACTTCAGTGTTGGAACTGCCATTTGCACCTCCCACTCTTTCCCACTGCATGGATCCAATAGGACAGGTCAAAATTTAGCCCCAATATCATAATCCATTAGTTAAAGAGAATACATATAATGCAAATGTTAAATTACAGCTCCCTAAACATGCATTGTAATGTAATTATTGCTCTATTCTTTTTCTCAACAGAGATGATACTAGTAGCAATGAATAATAATGGTGTCACTAATAACAAGATGGATTCTTAAAATGAATACTAGAGATAATGTGTGTTAGTTTTTCAATTTTTAACAAGTAAATGAAATTCCTATTAATTACTTGCTTTCTGTACTTTAGAATTATAATACACCTTTCTATTCATTTCTTAAAAATATGCAGTTTCTGATCTCTGGCTATATGCACACAATTATATTATTGATACACTTTGGTCCAATGTCAAAAAATATAAACCTCTCAAACTCCATGAATATAAACATTTCCACCATACCTTCTTGCCAGGCAGGAAGCGTGTATTTGTTTAGAAAGTACCCAGTATATTTTGGGGCGCTATCCCAATCTAAATGACAATCTTTACAGCATGAACTGAAAGTCACCAAATACAGGGTGGTGTAGCTCAATGGCTGACATGCCCTATAGTCTAGAGCCAGTCTACACTATAGACCTATATCAGTATAACTATGTCACTCAGGGGTGTGAAAAATCCACACACTTGAGCAACATAGTTATACCAACCTAACCACCTGTGTAGACAGCGCTATGTTGATGGCAGAGTTTCTCCCATCAACATAGCTACCACTTCTTGAGGAGGTGGATTAACTACCCTGATGGGAGAAGCTCTCCTATTGGTGTAATAGCATCTTCAGTAACGTGAAGATAAGCCCTAGTCTTCTACCTTGAGTACTCAGATGATCATAACTACCATATTATCCTGCAAGAAGAGGTCTTTTTGATAGTCAGGGCTAATGTCATTCAAGCTTCATAGATCAAAAACAACGGCTTAAACTTCACCTAAGAATTCATGGTCAGCTAAGAGCAAAAGTGTAAAGTATATACAAGGCTTATATAAATATTATACACTGCAAATAAACTACTCCTAATTTACTTTTTACCCATTACTGCATTCCTTTGTGTACCCAAAATTCCTACTTACCTAACTAAGAATTTGCAGTGTGGAAGGCTGGATTCACAATTTGTAAAGTATATGTTAATATACGTATTTGATACATGCACACATATATATACACAAACACACACTCTATGATTGATATATGATTTTGATCAGCTTTGGCTAAAACAGCTGTAACTCAGACTACTTAAATCTTGTATGCATCCCTGAACAAATCTTAAAGGTACAATACCCTGAGGAACAGAGTTCCTCTAGAAATGCTGACAGAACCTTATGAACAAGTTTAATTATTTCATCTATATTAAGCAAATACCTTTAATCAACAGCTGAATTGTAGCATGCTGTACTAATTATTTCTGGTAGACGATGAGAAGACTGATTGCAATTTCCTAATTAGCTTGCTTCCCCCCCTTCACTACGTTTCTTATCATTTACATATTTCCTTATTGTGATAATTATTATCTTCTCGCTCTGTCAGTATTTTGAGTCATGAAACTTATGAAGTCTATAACGTTCTTCTTAAGAATTATTCAATTCCTATCAAAACAAGACTTTCTCTACCTTTCCCCCCAAAAAAAGCTGTTAATGGAAACATCGGAAAGTACAATATTCTGCTCTGAGCTGCACAGTAAACAGTTTCCCCAACTGGTGAACATTTTCAAGATTTCAGAACGTTTTCTCATGGTGCATTGGAATTAAACAGACCTTTTGACATTTTTCATGAAAAATGAGACAGTACCACCCACCCCAAAACAGCCAATAACGTAGTGGTTAGGGCATTTATGTGGGAAACTTTGTTCAAGTCCCTGCTCCAAATCAGGGAGAACTGATATTTGAACCTGGTTCTCTCTCATACTAGGTGACTGCTCTACCTCTCAAGTTATTGCCTATTTTGGTGTGCGGCTCTTTCTCTCTTTTTAACAGGAAATTCCAAGTGGGACCTGAGAAACTTCCCTGACAAAAGTTTCATAAAAACACAACCCTTTTCTGTAAGAAGCAGTTTATGACAAATTGGCATTTTCCTAAGAAAAATTGTTTCATCAAAAAATTCCCAACCAGCATTAGTTCTGCTTTATTCATTTTTGTTATGATGTTTCCAAAAAAGTCTCATATTGCATCTTCAATGCAGATGGTGTATTACATGGTATGAAAGTGTGACTGGGCACACTGATTGGTCAAAGTACTCTTCTGATTGGCTAGTTCGACCCTGCTGCTGAGGTCATAAGTAATAGTTGTAAAGCAATGCTCATTGAACAGTTGGGACTCCTGACTAAATACCCACACTAAAAATGTTCTATGTCCATTATGTTAAACTGGTGTGGGCAAAATACTGAAGCTATAAGGGCAAAGAAATTAAAGAATTGTGCAGAGATGGGGAGTGCAGCAAGGAAGTAGGGGATGGATGTGAAAGGGAAGGATTTTTAACTGAACCCTTTCCCTAGTGACCAGTTTTTGGACTTTTCAACAATTTTAATTCACTTTCTAATGTAAAAGCTACATTAGGAGCATTCATTGTTCCAAATTTAGTTTCTCTAAAATGAAGCATGATGTTTTGGGACCACCCAGACTGGTAAGGGATACTGGCACAACCTTTCCTGTATTTTTGGGGATGTTTGTGCTGTGTAGGTATGGTTCAGATCCCTGACGACAGCAGCCAGCCCAGAAGCATAAGCTCTCCCTTGGCTCTCACCAGCCCAATTACTCTTTGCAGAGTGACACCACCAGCCGTTCTACTCCCGGGTCTCCAGGATCAGAAAATCAGTATCAGAGCTACATTATGTTAGGTGTCATACGGAAACATAGAGAGACATAGTCCCTAGTTTGGAGATCTTCTGGACAGGATCCAAAGTCTATTGAAATCAATGGGAGTCTTTTTGTTGAGTTAATGGGCTTTCAGTCTGGCCCTAAGAAGTACAGCTGGTTGAAAAATGTTGAACTAAATTCTTATTTTGTCAAAAGTAACATGTTTTGTGGAAACTTTTTCAGGTCCAGGTTGGAATTGAGAAATTAATAATTTTGACATTTTGGAATGTTATCTGATGCGGAACACAAATGAGAGCCTTTGAAAGTTTTCACAAAGATGAGACACCAATAGCCTGGTGGTTATAGCACTTACCTGGAATATAGACAACCTGGATTGAAGTCCCTGGTGTATTGGACTTGGAGCAGGCATTTGAACCTGCAGCACCCACCTTCTAGATGACTGTCCTAACCATAGAGAGAGAGAGACACAGTTAAATATATATATCCATATTTTAATTAAAAATAAAATACCAACAAAACCCATCTGTATATCAAGCCTTCTTTTAATAGGATAACTTTCACAGACATTATGACAGAGATGGGTCTTGAGCAGAGATCTGAAGGAGGAGCAGGCAATGTGGATATTAAAATGCTGGAAAGGAGTTTATCATAATTAAGATGGGAGAAGATTAGGGACTGGTTAAGAGTTTTGACTATCTGATCAGAAAGAGGAGGATGGTTCTTAGAAACATTATAAAGGAAGAAATTTGGACATAGTTGTAGTAGAGAAAGAGACAGCCTGGAGCTAGTGTATAAGGTATTAGATATTTACAATATTTATTAAATAGTACAAGATAAGATGGCTTGACTGAACAATGAATAAGGGATGTTGTGTCCAAGATGTTAGGGACAAGGTGAAATACTCTGATATTTATAGGCTAAAATAAACAACTACAATGCACAACTTATACAACACCTTAAGTATTTCATGATATCTGTTTGTTATCTCTCCTGGAACACAACATACCTATTCATTATTCTGTCAAACCATCTTATCTTATACTACAGTGTAGTTTATCTATACTAGCCATGAAATATATTTACATAAATATCTAATATACTAGCAACAGCTCTGCCAATTTCATATACTGAATAGTGAATCTGTAAGCATCTACTTTAATACATGGCATGACTTTGGTTCACAGTCTCTGGTTCAGGCCTCAGATGTTGCACCAGGCCCAATACTCCACCCTCTCTCTCTCTACTTCATTTGTCTGGCTGTGTGGGCCAACAGAGAGAGGCAAATTGCACTACTGTTTGATTTGGCAACTTGTAAGGGAGTGAAGAAAAGTTTTTTCTTTGGCTTTGCTATTCTCATATTCTTCAGTGATCTCCAGAAAATTGTATTCATCCCACCTTTCCTGGGAAACACTTGTTTCCCTCTGTCCCCTCAAAGCTGGTTTTATTTACTCAGGATGCTGCAGCTATTCCACAATGGTCAGATACTCCACCTGACCCTCGGAAAATCCTGTGGACTTGCTGGGTTCCATCTAGCAATGAACCAGCTGCAGCCACTCTTCCAATTCCACCTACACCAACAAATAGGACAGTGACTTTCACTGCAATATTCACAGTCTCTTGTCCTTCACTGCTGGTCATTTAACTTTCATAACGTATGTGAAATTAACAGGATGGGGATGGCTGTATCAGCTCTCAGAACAGTAAATGGGCCTCTACACTAGAGCTACAGCATAGAACATACCTTATTGTCTATGAATTACTTGATACTTCAAGTTGTTTTAAATATAGAAATGTGGGAAATGGAATAAACTAAAGCTACTGTTTGGTTTGCTCAAAAATTGATCATTATGTGCATCTTTCTTTGAGTCCAGAAAAATTGAAAATTCTGATAAAATAGTTAACTGTTCTTTGAAAGAAAAGCTGCTTAGCCCCCAACGTTGCCTGCGTAGTTTATAGAGTGAGTAGACAACCTTCAGAACTGAGAAAACATACCATATTGTTTCATCAGTAATTGGGGTGAGGTGGGGTGGGAAGAATGCAGAGAAGGAGAAAGAATATACTTGTTAAAAGTGCTAGAATAATTTTATTTAAAATATACTTCAAGTTGTTTGGAGCCAAGTATTTCCAATTTATAATTAAAGCTATGTTTCACTTGATGTCTTTTATAAAGTTCAAGTCTTTTCAAAGAACAGCCTTTAAATCCAATAGCAAATGGAAAAGCTTTGACAGATTTTGCAATCTAATTTTTTTAAATGCCTTCGCTGTGTCTCTGCCCCCTGTACACAGTATCTGAAAAATCATTAGCTGGCCTAGTTTGATGAGTGGACTAAAACATGAAAAAACAAGACAAACATTTGAATGTACAACATAAGAAGAACAAAAGACTTCCCTTTCAAATAGTCTTGGAGAATTTTGCAGAACCCCTGTATGTTTCATTACATTGTGGATGAGTTTTGCTTATTGTGAGTCTAAATGAAATCCCAAATCAGTCTCACCCAAATTGATCAGAATCTTCACGTTGAAAGCAAATTTGCCCATTAGCCTGTGTCTGTTTAACTGAACCCACAGACTGTTCTACATTTATGTTTCAGAGCTTCTTTTACAGTCAGAACACCTATGCCTTTTCATAAAACAGATATTAGCATTCTTAGTACTTTTAGATAGCACAATATAATGGATCAGCTGGTTATAGAACAGTAAACAGTAATAATAGACTATTCTGTCAGTTCCTTAGGCGTGTATTGTAGAGAATACTAAAATGGAAATCTTGACATCTCTCATCCCCACAGCACAAGATCACAGGGGATATGAAACAAATGGCTTGGAATCAAGGAGTTACAGTCAGTGTCTGCTCCCCTAACCACTTTCCCCACCCCTGCAACTTTCTGTGCCCAAGCCCTGTACAATGAGATGTTTTAAAACCAATTTTTCCCCTTGTTGGATGGATGCACCTTCCCCAGCCACTGCCTCCATTTAACCAATTTGTCTGTTCAGTTATAAATTAATTTTAGAATGTCTGGTCTAATAATGTTTACATTTGAGCTAGCATCAGCAGTTCCTGAGCATTTCACAGTTCCTATTATATATTCAATAACTATGGTCCAATTATTGGTCAACTACAGATCTAAACTGAAACTGGGGGATTACTCCCTGTACCACCAAGCTTTGTCCCTTCAGGTTGGTTTCAGCCTGTTTCCCAATCTCCCTGACAGACAGTACTTAGACACTTGTGATGCTGTGTTTCGTTTTGTCTTGAATCTATAACTCTCCTCCTCTTTGTGGCCAGTCTTTTCACAGTACCCGTGTTGAACTGAACTGCTTCCCTTATTCTATTTTTAACATTATTGCTGAGATCCCAGCAGCTTCCACTGTCTTCAATACATAAACACAACAGCATGTGTGTGTGTGTGTGTGTGTGTGTGTGCGCGCACCCATGCACAGTGTGGGCTTGTCTACATGCTGCATTCATCTGCACCAGGGAGGTATACATTCTAGTGTGCACTAGCAAGTCATGCACTGACTGGCCTATGTGGATCCTGCTGGCACACATTAAGGAACATTTAGTATGTATTAATGTAATACTATTTGAAAAGAGACTATATTAACATACACTAGGCATCTTTTAGTGTGCTCCTGCAGGGTGTGTGTATATAATTCGACAAATATATGGTGCCTTTGTGAATGGCTCTTATATGAATACATGGGATGGAGGATACTGGTTTTCACAGTTTCCCATAAAGCCATTAGGATGGATTTTCAGTGATGGCCTAATTCCATTGAGTTCAATGGACCAAAGTTAGGCCAGCATTGAGTGGTTTTGAAAATCCCTTAAAATATAATCCAATACTCCAAAATACACAAGTCTAATTCAAGTCAATTCATTTAGACATTACATGTTTATAAAAGTCCTGGGTCAAGTTTTATTATTATTTATTATAGATGTCCAGCTGGATTGTCAAAAATGATATGCTTAAACCATAGTGGTGTGCTCACTTAATATCTACAGCAGCAAGAGCGAATAGCAGTGCTAAATTAATCTAAATGCAATAAAATAATGCTGAAACTATAAGTCTAGCACTTATTAATATTATTTTCTTAGAGAGTCTGGGTCCTTTAAGAACTTATTTTGTAAACTTCCTCATGCTCCAACTACAGACATTCCCACTGCTGTGGTAAGCATTAGCATAGACCCAGTTAGTATCTATTTCTGTTGTATAAAGTTGCTTTGAAAAGTATAGCATAACCAGTGTAAATATACTCTTAGTCTTATCCTCAACTGAAAATCCATGGCTGTAGAGGTAAATCCCTTCGATAGTTTATAGAAACTGCTTTAGAAGAAGTGAGTGGTAATTTGAAAATATTTTAGAGAGTGTATATAAAAATGAAGTTCAATAAATATTTCTCTATGAGTATTTTATAGGGCAGATGAAATAGGTAACAACCAGAATGCCTCTATGGTACAGACACTGACCAAGTAATGTGAAGGAAATGACCAAAGGCAGGCCTGTGAGCAGTGTCCCAACATGTTGTAGTAAAGAGTCTGGTCAGCCAGGCATACATTGTCACTGAAGATCAATATCCCCTGAAGGTGATTCAAAGGATCATGAATGGAGATACCACAAAGAGAGAGAGATTAAATCTTTTTATTGTCAGCAGAAGGGTGAAAACAACCTGGAAGCTGTTCAGCTGGCAAAAGAAAAAAAGTCAATGACAGGATATAGGGATGGAGAGAAAGGAGCAGTACAGAGATCATTAATGTGTTTACTTTTAAAATAAGTTAGATGCTCAGAATCACAATGATGAGCAAAATACAAATGCCCACGCAGACAGATCTAGCAGCATTTTTTGGTAGTCTTGTTATGACTGACTTTATCATCTACTGCCAAACTTACTAGTGGAATTAATTGCACCATGATGGGCTACTGGTTAAGACTGATTATTATATGTCATGAAAAATAGGCCACTCATCTTAGAACAGATATTTTCTGTGAAAGAATTCCATGAATCTCAGACAATGAGAAATTTAAAGGGAAGGTTGTCGCTAGTGAGTTCAGAGTTGTCTTCAGTGTACCTGAAATAGATTTTATTTTAGTTAAGAGGAATGATGAATGCATTTTTCTTTGCAGAAGACTAGCTCCTTGTTCTAGCCCAGCATAAAGACATGCCCAATTAAACAGCTTCCCGTGTACAGCACCATTCAGGCCCTGCAGTGGCTGCCTACCCTACTGACAATATGATTCACATATGTGAAACACTGCCAATTAAGTGTGGCTTCCACTGGCACCCCAGGGAATAGCCTGTGCATCCACAGTGATAGTGCCAGAGTCAAAGAAATTCTTCTGTTAAAGGTGATTTAAATCGTTTTCATTATTCATCAAACATCAGTAAACCCCCAATCAACTGAAAATCCAGTTAAATTAGTTTCGTACTACTTATGGTCTTCCAAAAATCATAACACAGTTAAAAACCCTATTCATCAGACAGATCAGTTGCAGTTGAGCTCCTAAATATCTGTGGGCCATAAAGCTATCCTGAGCAGAGCTAGTGCCTAATAAGTGAGAGTTATTTTAAGCAAAAATGCTACAGAGTGTTTGTTTAGGATGATAGATGTGTTGATGCTCCTAGGTATGAGGAATCTCAAAATAACTATGTTCCTTGGGGAAAACTCTTTTGTTAAGCCATTCTTCAATAATGAAACGAAGTATGATATTTTCTTCCTTTTTCCATGGGTATCTGAATTCAAACTACAGAGAACACACACATATACATGAATAAAAGTAAACTATATGTGTTATAGAAATTGTTTTTAAGTAGTGTATATATGTTATAACATGTACATGTGTACAGTACAACATCTAGTCCATCCATCTCATATGTAATCTGCAAGATGTAACTATAATATAGCATAGTAAGCCATTAAATGTACTACTCACTTCCATTTCTTTAAGAATGATCATGCAAAAGGTACTCAAATCCTTGTGTGATGGCTTGTTTAAGCCTTCTCTGCCGCATGAGTTAGAGTGGGTTAAATTAGATGAATTAACCTGATAAGTTGCACCTGAGGGAGAGCCAGGGTCTGAAAGACTGATTCATGATGGAGCCCAGCTGAGTGGAAACAGGTGGGTCTGGTATGAAACTAGCAGCAAACAGGGGCTGTAGGAAGAGTAATCTGCAGTCAGTTCTTGAGGGGAAAGGAGATGTGTTTGAGGTTACAAAGTTAAGTAGTTTGCAGTGACTCCCTAGGAGGAGGTAGTTTGGGTTGGTAAACCTGGAGACGGGGAGTCAGAAAATGTAGGAAAATGTCCAGGGAAATAGGAACAGGGTCTGGAAGATAGCATACCATAGTTGTTAAATTTAGGGTCCCTGGACTGCAACCCTTAGTAAATGACAGGTCTTGGTTCTCCTCCCAGCCACTAGGCAAAGTGATGTCATCTGGGCCAGGAAAGGGAGACTACCTTTTTTGGATAGAGAGACTTTGCTACCTCAGAAAAGGTAAACACGATTAGTGACTTGACTGAAGGGCCAAGTCATGAAGGGGTAGCATGCTGACTCCCAGAGAGAGGGAGGTGTGTGTCAGATTGGAACAGAAAACCTCCAGAGCAACCAGATGCAGGCAGCCTAGTGGTGAGTATCCTTCATGACACTTTTGCTTCTTTTACTTGTGAATTACATGATTATTGCTAACTCATGATACTGTTATGTTTCCTTCTCTTTCTAAAGCTGGTCGGGATGAATGAGGAATTATTTCTTGATAACTAACAAATGTTAATGAGTTTTATTTGCACATACAAAATTGTGATCATAAAAGGGAGTCAGAGTTAAATCCCCTTCAAAACCCAGGCTCCTTTAGGCAAACTTTTCTACTGCTCATGCCTAAAGCTATGTCATTATTCTAAAATGTTTTTTTTTTTTTTATGTAGCCAAAACTGAACCCCACTTAGGACTAATCACTGGCAAAATTAAACCCAGTTCCTGCAAACCTAGCTCCAATACTTCATAGGTTGGAGCACTAGCCTTTAGTTCCTTTTTAATAGTAATTCAAATAATAAAAAAAAAATTGACACCCTCAGAAATGTCTACCTTAAAAAATGAGGATATTTTTTCCCCAAGGATGATGCCAGGCATGCCAGTTTTCAGCCTTATAATTTTTATCCAAAAATTATAAGTGGCAGAAAACAGGTTTATCATTAAATAAATTTTCCTATCTACAATAGTTCTGATACACTACTTCTAACAGATGTGCACCATATCTGTAATGAAATTCGTGTGTGTGTGTGTGTGTGTGTTTGGAACTGTGATCATAGAGTATATGGGTTGGAAGGGATCTCAGGAGGTCATCTAGTCCTACCGCCTGCTGCAAGCAGGACCAACCCCAACTAAATCATCCCAGCCAGGGCTTTGTCAAGCAGTACTTTAAAAACCTCTAAGGATGGAGATTCTACTACTTCCCTTGATAACCCATTCCAGTGCTTCACCACCCTCCTACTGAAAATATTTTTCCTAATGTCCAACCTAGACATCCCCCCCTGCAACTTGAGACCATTGCTCTGTAGCCGGAGATTTTTGTGTAAAGCTTTTTGAATCTGTTAGGCAGAATAGTCAGGTAAAAAGGGTTGCAGAAAAACCTCAGAAGTGGTTTAAAATTTAACAAAAATAACAGTAATTAATTGGATAGAGTGATATCAGTGTCTGGACATTGTGGTTATTTAAAATATTGATAGTTTTAGTAAAAGGATCTTTAGGATAAGAATTAGCACGCAAATCTGGTGTTGGCAATTAGAAAATAGCTCCCCTCTCTGTTCGCTCCTAACTTCCTCCTAACTCCTAGTCCCTCCCCCTATACATTTTTATGTTCTCACTCCTGGTGTAAACCCCCCCCCTTTTTTTTTCCCTTGGGATGTAACTCCCTGCCCTGCCCTTCTAATTAGCATAGAAGATTAGGCTAATTAGCATATTAAGTAATTGATTGGCTTAGAGCATTTTTATATTAGAACCTAATTAACAAGGCAGGTTAACATTAGGTAGCCAGTCAAGAATCAGGGACACATGTTTCTAGGCATTGTACAAATGTGCAATACAAAGAGTTTCAGCTCCAGACAGTTTACAATGTAAGACTCTGATCCTGAAAACAGTTACACATGTGAATATATTTAGACACTTTGAGTAGTTCCATTGACTTCAGTGGCACTATTTAATGTAAGTGAAGTTAAGGGCATGTGTAATTGTTTACAGTGTGTGTGTGTGTGTGTGTGTGGGGGGGGGTGTTTGACAAGATGTGCAACAGATGAAAGAAAACTGTAAGGAGGGGAAGGAAAGAAGCAATAAAACTTAGTATAATAAGCATTAATTTTAGCTTGCCATACTGGATAATGCAGATCAGCACAACCTGCAAAATAATGTTTGCTGTACAAGGAGGAATAGTCACCACAGTGGTGTATGTCCAGAATAACTTTAAAATGTCCATCAATCAATAATGTAGGTCTGCCAGCCTACCAACAACATTCAAGTGCCATGATCTGCTGTCTCAGAAATAATTATACCTAGAGTGTCTATCTTTTGATATAGAGGGAAGATAGATCAATAGGTAGTTTCTAATAAAAACACCACGTAGCATCACATCAGGCTACAACAACATAAACTAGAGCAGTACAACACCCAAAGTATTAGTTCCTGAGGGGGTTGTGTAAGCATATTTTAATTTAGGTTGCATAAGTATGTACATTCGGAATCTTGCTTTGAATTTCAAGTTTGAATAAACCTTGAAATTTAATGTGAAAATCAACCAAAGCTGCTTAACTTTTACTAACTTCCACCCCAGGTTCATCCAAAATTTAGATTTTGATGCAAATTGGTCTAGATAAATTGAAAGATTAGCAAATCTCAGGAAGACTTGTTTAGCACGTGTCTTGAGTTTTAGGTTTGTCATGAAATCCAAATTTAGGGAAAACTTTCAGCTTTAATTATGAAATTGTAAATATCTGTTCTATAATTAGGGTAGTGTACAAAGCAGGTGTTCCAAATTGTCTAAATGTATTCATGATCATTTATTTCATTTTTGTGATGTAAGAACTTAGAAATGGGTTGCAAATTGCTGTGGGGAAATGAAAAAGCTCTTTCCAAGGATCAGAGTAACAGTGCTTGCAGTTATCACCTTCTGCTCTGACATACCAAGTTATGGTTCTGATTGAGAAGAATGAGTCATTTAATGAAATATCTCCTGATCTCAGTTAATCATTCACACTGCCTGGCTGCACAATGTTTCATACATTTACTGACTTGTTTCATTTCTCTAAGTGCATAATGGATGAGAACTGAAATGATTCAGGTGGATGGACACTCAAGGGCTGTTATTCTGCTGTAATGTAGTATGGCTACCCTGAAAGTAATAGAACAGGAACCATGTGCCATTGTCCAAATTTGGAATTTAAACTTCAGTAAAATTCATAAAGTATATCAGGTGTTTTCTATAAAAGCTGACATGATTTAATTACCTTCTATAGACCAACATAAATCACGCTTCTTACTACTTTAACAACGTTTTGGTTCACATCATCTTATCTGAGCCTGTTTTTTTAAAGGAACACTAGGCACTTAACCATCATGTGTTATAACCAGTGGTTTTTCACCTTGGTCCATGAACAGGTGGGGTCCACAGACTATGTCTGATTTCCAAAACAGTCTGCATCTCCATTCAGAATTTTTTATGGGTCCACAAATGAAAAAGGTTTAAAGTCACTGTTATAAACCACATTGTAAACCACTAGTCTTTTGTGACTAACCACATCTTACATATTAAAAATGAGAGAAAATTTAAAATTCAATTTGATTGACCTTATTTCTGCTCTTTATTTTTGTCATTTTCCAAGGGGAGATTTGTGCAAATCACTGACATCAGTTTCACTTTTGATTGTCAGTTTTCAGTTTCCTTTTCTTAAGTACAGCAGAGTTTGGGGTTTGTATAGTGCAGGGGCATCATTCAATATTAAATTAAACCTAAATACAGAAATTAAAATGGGAGTAAATTCTGAGACCTTTACTCACATTAAATAGAACTGTACTCCACAGATAGTTCCAATAATTTCAATCAGAGTACTTGTGAGATTAGATGCTACTCAAACTATGGGTATCAGACTGTCCTGAAGGAATCAGTTGCAAAATTGTTGTTCATAATATCCAAACAGCTAGTGACAGAAACAAGAGCAGAACCTAGGTCTCTTCGTTAAAGGCCCTTCAAACTTTAGCTTCTCCCTACTGATAAGATCTCTTCTCTGTCTGCACTGCTGACCTCCTGCTTTCACTGCCAATGACACCAGCCTCAATCACCTGCTATCTTTCTTCTCCCACAAGTATTTTCTACTTGCTTGTTTCCATGCTGCTTCTCATGTGTGGGGACAGGGAACTTTCCTTCAAAATCCCTAAACAGACCACCTGAGCCTCAAACTCTCCTGTGCCATGATGCCTATAAAACTCAGCCATCTGAAAATGGCAAGGCAGGTAGTGATTTGGGATTACTGTTTACTCTAACAAACATGCTAATTTTACTGTTACCTTATCTTCTCCATGCATCTAGTTCTTCCACCTGGTGTCTCTCATCAGAGTTTAAGCCCTCTGGGGAAGGGATTGTCCTTTCATTATGTCTTTGGACAGGGCTAAGGACAATGGAATATGATCATTCTTTAGGGCCTTTAAGTTCTATTGTAATACAAACAATAGAACCTACTACAGTCTGAGTCACAGCCCTGTGCTTTAACCAAAAGATAATTGTTTTCATTTAAATATAAAATCCAAGGGAAGAATACTCCCTGCTGCTAGGACCATTCTACATAGCTAGAGCAGAATAAAAGGGCTACTAGAATTCCTGATCCCGCCAGGCGTGTACTCTTCTGGCACAAACTTTATTCAAGGAAGTTTATACAGACCTGCAAGTGTCCTGCCTCCATCCCTGGTGCAGAAGATGTCAGGAGCGGGACCCCAAGGTTGCCTAAATTATGCCAGGAGGCATAGGTGTTGGAACTAGGGGTGCTTCGTGTGCTTCCGCACCCCCTCACTTGAAGTGGTTTCCATTATGTACAGGGTTTAGAATTTAGATCAATGTTTCTCACACCCCCACTATAAAAATTGTTCCAGCACCACTGTCAGGAGGCCTCACTAATCCGCATAATAGCCCAGAATCAGAAGAATGCAAAAGTGCCTTAGTCACCTCAGACCTACCCCTCCCTGTTGCTGGGCAGCACAAAATCACATCAACGAAGTGATTGGCCATAAAAGTTGGTCAGTGTGACTTCTCACATACAGGCATTGTCACTGGAAAATATGACGTCTGAATTAAAACAAATAAAGAGAACCTGATTATGGTAGTATGATTACAGATCTCAGAGACGGCAAAGGGTGCTTTGTAGAAGAAGGCTGAGATATCAAACCAGATGCTTAGGGATCTATATACAGCCCAAATTGTTTACTATCTCCATAAATTAATTGTAAGTTGAAGTATATGGCCAATAATCATATTTCTAATAATGTCAAATTAGACTGGAATGAAACCTATTACAGAACAAATTTAAACGGCATAAGGACATAGAGTGCTTAGAAAACTGGGCAAGGTCCAATGGACTAAACACAGAATGTGGTAAGGATTTTCATCTAGACTCTGGATGCTCAGTTAAATACATCCCACAGGTAACATCTGTAGGGATACCTCTTGTAAAGGCTAGTCAGAATAACTGTGTACACAGGATTAGTAAGACTGCTACAGGGTTGAATTCAGTTTTGAGTTCAAGAAGTCAGAAAGAATGTTAATAAACCAGAGAGTCTAAAGGAAGGCTGAAAATGCCTTAAGGTTTCAAAGCATGCTCTATAGGGAGAGAGAAGGGATTAGACAGACTCAACTTAGAAGACAGCCAACAAATAAGGGTTATAGTGTAATAATGACCTGCTAGAGGGGTGGAAGAAGGTAGCAGGATTAGTGGAGTGGTTAATAGGGTTGCCACCAATGCAGTGATGGTGACAGTCTAAGTCACGAAAGGAAAATATTGAGAAACACTTTAAAAAACGAACTAATATTAAGATCAAATGTGCAATAGAGCCATTCATCTATGAGATGAATTCAAGGAGAAAGCTGTATTTAATATGAAGAGAATTAGGTTAAATAGAAAGGTTTGGACCAATTGACAAAAAAGGCTCCCCTAAAACAGAGGAAACCACTAGACTCAACACATTTTATATAAATTTCAGGTTTACTAACATAGCCCAGAGACTGCCCTGTGAGAAATACATGATGGGAGGCATGCAGTTTAATTAGCTGTAACTTTAACTCATCTGGGAATTATCTAGCAATAACTTGTACAGTGCAGATCACAATTCCTTCCTTAATCTTTTCCAGCTGGTGGAGGGCTGCCATCAGCTTTCCCCCTCTTCCTCACCTGGTCCCAATCCATTGCTGGGACTTCACCACCCTCCCTTCATGTAAGGGGTGGGGGAAAGTGGGTTGTCTCTTCACTCTTAGACATTTAAAAGCCTCAAACCTGTTCCCCCAGTTTAGAGGATGCCTTCCCCTAAGTCCAGCTCTGGTCTATCAGGGAACTGGACTCTCTATGGAAAGAGTACCTGTATTGCACACCTGCCACTCAGAGGCACCAGCAATTAGCTTGGCTGCCTCCAACTTTCCTCAGCTGAGTTCCCAGATATTCAACACTTCCCTCCTTAATGTTGGCCAAAAATACATCTGCCTCTTTAGTTGGAGAAATGTACCTTATCTTCCTGGAAGAGGTCAAGGGTCTGCCCTAAATCTTTTTATGCCCTCATGAGTATGTCAGCTTCCTTGCAAAATCCTAAGTGTTTTTTTTTCCAGCTGTATGAGAATCATTTCAGGTGGCTGCTTCCTGGCTGCCTCAGAGGGGCATCAGCTGGTCACAGAGCATGCCCATGTCAGCCCAGAACTGCTTGCTACTGAGACCCAACTGTGCACCTCCAGGTGAACTGGCCACCCACCCATGGGACCAATGGATGCTACTATGCCTACAAGCTGCAGCCACCCACTGGTGTGATATATTCACTTTATCTTGAAAGAAGAGATGACAAGGAAGAGTTTAGCACATTTATACCACTGAATTATCCTTCCCAGCATAGGCCTCCAGACTCTTATTTGCTTTTGGATTCCACCATTGATAGGCATAACCTGTTGGGTTCCTGTTCCAAGCCATGCTGTGGATGTAACCACTCCAATCCTGAACAAATGGGATCCCACTTCACATGGGGAACCTCAACAATATGTGCTCTTTCACATCACCATGAACTGAAACTTCCTTTTATGAGGCAACTCTTTCCCCAGAAGAAACAGTGGTTTGGCACAGCAGACTTGAAGCTAGGCAGGTCTGTACTGCTTTGGCTGGGCAAATCCTAGCTCCCCACACTCTTGTACTCTTACTCACCTTACCAGCCCTTAAATATTTCTTATCTTTTCTCCCCCCCACCACCTTGACACATTCAGTGTGTCATCTCTCTCTTCTTCCATCCCCATTGCAGATCCCTCAACTCCAAAGCCATCTCTGAATCCTTCCTTTTTGACTCTCTTATCAGCCCTGATCAAGACAACCACATTCAATATCCTAACTAAAACCAACTGCTAGGGTTTTGGTATCCTCCTGCACAGTGTACAACTCAATAAACAGTCCAGTTTGATGCCAATCCCTTGTGTATAGCATCAAATTCTGAGAGGGTCCACCCCAACCTCAAGTGGAATGGAATAAACCCTCCACTAAATAAGTGGCACCAATGGCTTACTTGAATCCCAGTGGCCAGCCCACCTGCTCAGATGATGCATCCCTGCTTAGTCCCAATGAGGGTGGAGACCCTTAAAGGAGCAACTACCCCTTTTTCCCACCACCTATAAAGTAGGTGACATTGACCCTATATTGCTCCATCATGCCAATGTCTCCAGTCCAAGTGACTGGCTGTCGGAAGGTAGATAGTGGAGGCACTGATGTGTTGCTCTGTGACTGTAGCCCAGAATTCTCTCACTTGGTGCTCTGAAGTCTCAAACTGAATGTCTTGAAGTAGATCCTGTTTTGTCTGTCAGATATAGACAGTCCTGTAGAACAAAGTTACATGTTTTACAATCTGAGTGAGGTAGATTTCATGTCTGGCTGCCCATAAATGTAACAGCTATGGGGCAAGTACATTGTTCCCATATAGTTTAGGTGCAGTTATGCTACATGAACAAGTTATTTAAACTTGGAAAATTTCAAACCAAATGAGATCTAACCTGAATTATTCCTTAGGTTTATGAAGCACCATCAGTAATTAATGGCTGGGAGATGTCAATTTGTGACCCTTGTAGATAAGGTTGGAAACAATGATTTCCTTAAAATGTGTGGAGCCTTCTTCCATGAAGAGTTTCGATAAGTGAAAGTGAAAAGCCACCTCGTTGAATAATGCCACTGGTGGAAGGTTATGGAGGACACAGTGTATAGCTTCCCCTCCAAAAGTGGTGATGGGGAGGGAGGTCCTGGAGCCATAGTTTTGGAGTGCTCCTAGTGTGGGCTAGATGGGGATCTTACTTCCTGAACAGTGCTGTGAGCACAAAGGAGGATGAATTCACAAAGAATGTTGCTGGCCTCCTACCTGCTTTCCTCTATTTACTGAGAAAAAGCAGGGAATGCATCTGCATAGTAAATAGAGGAAGGCAGGTAGGAAGAGAAAGGGCCCTTTCAAATTTCTGGGATAACCAGAATCCAAGCCTACAGTTGTTAGTCATCACTAATCGAAAGAGGAGATTTCAACTACCTGGAAGTAAAGATGGGTACATGCATTCTGAGGAATAAATTAATCAATACATTTGTTGACACATTGTAGTTGCTCCCTTGCACAATATGTTGAACGGAATTAGCCAATAAATTCAATTTCAATGTGATTTTACACAAAGCATAATATTGTGCTCTCTTCCTTCCTTCATTTATGATGTCTGATTTAATTCAAAATTTCCTGCATCTCATTTTTCCCCACTCCCTACTAGATTTTAGTAGAAAGACTTCTTTAAGAATGCATGAAATGGTGGGTGAAAATAAATTAGATAAATTCATGGAAGAAAAAGAAATGGAAAGGTTCAAAGATAAGTCTTTGTGTACCTAGAAGAGACTATGAATGGCATCAAATAAAAAGTGTAAACTGATTAAATAAAGGTTAAGATACGTTAAAAAAATGAAGTGCAAACTCTAATGGAAGGCAATAGTGTGAGATGTATAATGCATCTGATAGAGAGGGCAGAGGAGGAAAGATTATAAAACAAAACTAAGAAAGGGAAAGCAGAGTAATAAGAGAAGCACATGTAGTAAATATCAGAGTGCACTAGAGGTCAAGATACATAAGTTTCCCCCCCCCCACCACCATATAAAGAGCAAAAGAAAAACAGTAGGGATTCTAAAATATGGCAAGGATAACTAATTGTTTGCAGGGGTAGTAAGGCATTGCTTAAATATGATCCCCCTCCCCTAGAATTCACAAAGGAATATGAAAGAACAGATGCCAAAAGCATTGTTAGAATATATAACCAAGGGAGGCAGAAAGAATCCTGAGAAAAATCTGGATATTGTAACTGATGAATAAATAAGAATGGCTGAAAATAGTTAATCTTGCACCAGACAGAGTTCTCCTACCCTTGTATGGTGTGTTGCCAGTGGATCTGCATGCTTATGGATCATTGTTAGCTATGACCCTGCCTTATTCAGGCCCTGCCCATGCTGATGTAATACAAATCATAACAGAGACCTTCTATCTGGCCTCTCCATGGTTTTCCCTCCTTGCTCCTAGTTTGGTGCTACCATATCAATTCCACTTTACTTAAGAATGTGGGGAGCAGAATTAGTCCCTTAGGAAGTAAGGACTTCACTGTAAAAGAAATATTAACAAAGAATAGAATATTTGGAAAATTTCAGTATATACAAGTCAGTCCTGTCCCGTACCATGCCTGGTCTCCTGTAGAACTAATATCCACACTGCACAAAGAACGCCACCTACATCTAAATTCTTTCTTTCTGTCTCTTGTCCCTCACCATGACCTGAAATCTTACTGGTTCTGCTGCAACAAAGTACTTCAGAACCACAGGGTAAGAAGGTAGGATTTGACCCTAAAGGGCTAATGATGTATTGTATCACTGTTTATACTTTCTTTAGAAAATCATACATAAATGGGGAGGCAACAGAAGATTGGAAGAAATTAAGGATGATCATCCGGGGGGGTTGAGGGGGGGAAACTCCTGACCCTGATATTTATCATGTTGTGGAACACTTTCCCAAAGGAAAGGATAGAGCCCTAATCACTTGGGAAATTTAAAGTCAGGCTGGAAAAAACACTTGAAAATACACTGGAGGGAGAGTTGTACATTGGCAGATGGGTGGACTGGATGTCCCTACTGTAATCAATCTTTTCTTTCATGTATCTATGAAGGGGGTGGGGAAGAGATATGGGGAATGCACAGAGATGAATGGAGAGGAGTCTAAGAAGAAAGACTGATTTGGTGAACAAAAGACAGGAGAAGAATCTGCAGAAGAGGAAAGGAGAAAGATAGGGATCCTTAACACTCTTCCTTTGGACTGGTAAAATGAGAGTGATAAAGTAGGAAGTATAGGGAGGGAAAGAGTAAGGGACAGGGGGAACAGGATGAGAAAATAAAATGCAAATTAAAATAATGGGAAAGACCAAAGGAATAGGAAATTCAAAGGAAAAAAGATTAACAAGGAGTAAATACCTGTAACAGAGGAAAGATGGAAAAGAAGTAGCTAGCGAAAAATGAGCAGCAGTTTAAAACCAAGCCATTTGGATAAATACAGAGGGAACAGGATCATTTTTATTTTAATGTTACTGAATGGAACAAAGGAATTATTCTGACTAATATAGTTAATGAAATGAGACACACTATCTATATTAGGACATTGATTTGTAATACGCTGATTCTTACCTTTTGAGCTGGCCATTGTTGTATTTAAATGGAATAAAGGGCCTGTCAGGGGGTGTACCTGGCCCTTTGTGGCCTCCTTCTGGAGGTTGTGCTGTACTACTACACCCTGCCACAGGAAGGAGCAGTGGAAGTGGGTCCTCCAGGCCTGCCTAAAGAAGCCTCATGGAAGCAGCCAATCAGAGTCCAGCAGGCTCAGATAAAAGCGGTTGAAGACAGGTGAGCAGATGTGTTCCTGGAAGGGACAAGAAGGGGGCTGTGTTCTGGCCAAATGAGCTTGACTGGCTACATTTACTGGGTCTAGGAGAGGACATGAAGACTCTAACCCTAAGGTAAATGGGTGAAGGTGAAAGGACCAGATGGGAAGGGGCTGAAGGAAGACATCAGTAACTAATTAAAGGAGGCACTGTGTGGCTGCTGTTTATAGGGCCCCTGGTTTGGGACCTGATGTGGTGGGCAAACCTGGGTTTTCCCCCACTGGCAAGGTGGCCTGAATCCTGAGAAGGGGACAAGGCCCCTTTTAGAAGCCAGAGCAAAGGGCTGACTTCCAAGAGCTCAGGGATTGGGCTGAAGACCCAAGTGAGGGCAGACTTTGTATTGAACTCTTTGCTACCCTGGAAGAGGTTCACTTTAGACTGTGTGACTTGGCTGGAGGGCTGAGCCACTTGAGATCTTCATGGCAAGGTTGGCAACCTATTGGGGTCCTAGAAGCAGGGAAAATATTGCAGTACCACACTAAATTGCTAAGAGGCATTCCAGAGCTAAGTGTCCTCAATTACCAAAGAATCAAAGGTTTTACCATGACCCAGCAACTGTTCAACTTTAAACAGTTTTAAATAAGATTTGGGGTTTGGCATATAGAGACCTCAGTCTGCTTAGTACAATGGCAAACACTATAAAATTCATGCCAAAGGTTAGAAATGTATTGATTGAATCACAGAAATGGAAAAAGAAGGTGAAGAAAAGAGCACTGAAACTGAAATTGATTGATTAGGCAAAAGAAACATAATGAAAACCTGTCAAAGTCCCCTTTTGGAGGTAGTGAATATTTATTAAAGTCTCCTATTCAGTCAAACAGTCCTCCTTGGTGGGGAAGAAAAGGGTTAGTTCTGTTACTGAATTCTGAGTTGGGAATGATGGTCACTTTCAGATGAAACAGAAAAACACAGAAGGAAGAGAAGATTGGAGAATTAAGATGGGGAAAATATGGCTTTTGTTGAAGTACTCAGGATACAGGGCAGCTGGTCAGTCATGGATGGATGCTTTGGGATGACATATTGACCACGACAGCTGTTGCTCTGTACCTTAGCTTACTTCCCCAGTCAGGGACCTAATCTGGTTGGTCTGGTCAGGTCAATCTCCTACACTAGTGCATCTCAGTCTGAACAGAGCTGGATGGGTTGTCTCATCCCACCATGCTGGTGCAATCCAGTAAAGTTGATTTCAGGATGAGGAAGAGGGAAAGAGTGAGTGAGACTGACTGACTGGACAGGAATACGATGTGGGTGGGGGACAGGAAGGAGCACAAGAGGGAGTGGAAGACAGAGTAGGTTCTCATAGGTATCAGGTTGGGGTCCTCATTGGTGCAGCGATGATGGTCAAGCATCCCCCAACAGAAGGTCCAAAGTTTGGTGTCATAGCAACAATCCTGCCACAACAGCCACAATGATGGCAAAAAGTTACCCCTTTTCTCCCTCAGGCTTTTTTTTAGGACCCCAAAAAGGCAAAGGAGGAATAATCTATCCTTTTATTATTTTGTCCACCAATTAGGCCTAATTTCTAACATACTTATTTTGGTTCATAGATTTCCAATCCTCTAGTCCTCTGCTTTACAAGTCATTTTAACACTGTCCTTAAGTGGTACCAGCAGTCTCTTTATGTTTAAATTAACTCAGTCTTTCTGTCTCCTCACATATTTTCTTACTTGTAAATAACAGATCATAGAGGATTAGGGTTCGAAGGAACCTCAGGAGGTCATCTAGTCCAACCCCTTGCTGAAAGGAAGACCAACCCCAGATAAATCATCCCAGCTAGCCCTTTGTCAAGCCGGGCCTTATATACCTCTAAGGATGGTGATTCCACCACCTCCCTAGGTAAACCATTCCAGTGCTTCACCACCCACCTAATGGAAAACTTTTCCCTCATACCCAACCTAGACATCCCCCACTGCAACTTGAGACCATTGCTCCTAGTTCTGCCGTCTGCTACCAATGAGAACATCCTTCCTAGAATCCCCTTTCAGGTAGTTAAGGCTGCTATCAAATCCCCCCTCATTCGTCTCTTCTGCAGACTAAAAAAGCCCAGTTCTCTCAATCTCTTCTCATAAGTCATGTGCTCCAGCCCCCTAATCATTTTTGTTGCCCTCTGCTGGACTCTCTCAAATTCATCCACATTCTTTCTGTAGTGGGGGGCCCAAAACTGGACACAATACTCCAAATGAGGCCTTACCAGTGTCAAATAGAGGGGAATAATCACATCCCTCAATCTGCTGGAAATGCTCCTACTAATGCAGCCCAGTATGCTATTAGCCTTCTTGGCAACCAGGACACATTGCTGACTCATATCCAGCTTCTTATCCACTGTAACCCCCTCATCCTTTTCTGCTGAACTGCTGCCTAGCCAGTCGGTCCCCAGTCTGTAGCAGTGCATGGGATTCTTCCATCCTAAGTGCAGGACTCTGCACTTGTCCTTGATGAACCTCATTAGATTTCTTTTGGACCAATCCTCCAATTAGTCTAGGTCACTCTGCATTGTATCTCTGCCCTCCAGCATATCTACCACTTGTCCTCAGCTTAGTGTCATCTGCAAACTTGAGGGTGCAATCCACCCCATCCTCCAGATCACCAATGAATATGGTGAACAGAACCAGCCCCAGCACTGACCCCTGGGGCATTCCGCTTGTTACCGGCTGCCAACTAGACATCGAGCTTTTGATCACTACCCATTGATCCTGATGACCTAGCCAGCTTTCTATCCATCTTATAGTCCATTCATCCAACCCATACTTCTTTAATTTGCTAGCAAGAATATGGTGGGAGACTGTATCAAAAGCTTTGCTAAAGTCAAGGTATATCATGTCCACTGCTTTTCCCATATCCACAGAGCCAGTCATATCATAGAAAGCAATCAGATTGGTCAGACATGACTTTCCCTTGGTGAATCCATGTTAACTGTTCCTGATCTCTTTCTTCTCTTCCAAGTGCCTCAAAATGGATTCCTTGAGGACCTGCTCCATGATTTTTCCAGGGACTGAGATGACACTGACTGGTCTGTACTTCCTCGGATCCTCCTTCTTCCTTTTTTTGAAGATGGGCAGTATATATGCCTTTTTCCAATCATCTAGGACGTCCCCCACTCACTACGAGTTTTCAAAGATAATGGCCAATGTCTCTGCAATCACAATTGTGATAACTGATTCACTATGCGTGAGCCTTTACCAATTTTCACTAGTTAGGCTAACAATTAAAGTAGGCCTGCTCAGCCCCAGTTACAATACCACAAAAGACAGTCTGGTGTTTTTTAACAAAATGGGTAAAATCAATTGCATATTTTGCTGCCACAAAATTAAAAGCTTATTTTTAGTTTTCATATTTACCAGGGTTAAGAGAATCTCCCTGGATTCCTGTTTAATATTGTACAGGGTATTTTGAAGGGAGGCCTGTTATGCTTAGCCTCTATTTCTCTTTGCTCCCACAACCCATCATCTCTTGCTTTAAAGGAATTAATTTTTGCAGAGAATGAGGAAAAATAAAATGTATATTGTCACATACTCAGCTACAGCCCTTGTGGTACAAAAAACTAAGCTGTCCTAACAAGCTGGCTTTTTGCCATCCTTTCCCACTCAGTGTGGAGGATGTCAGGTATGTACTAGGGATACAGTCAGAAGGGATATGTTAGAGTATATAGAATGGGGCAGTACCAGCTGATACAAGTTACAGATGTCCAGAGAATGTAGCCCATAGAAACACCTGATGTTCTTAATCATAGGTATAGTTTGATTTCTCTTTTGGGAGGAGGCAGTTCCAGTGAAGCCAATGGGGCTGTGTGTGGGGGGGCAAATTCCATGTCTGCCTGAGGTTTGCAGGTAGGGGGGCAACGCCCTCCTTCCCCCCAAAACTATGCCCATGTTCTTAACCCTTAATTTAAGTCTATCACTAGTGAGGGAAGACAGAAAAAATTGGGTTTGTTTAATCTGGAGAAGAGAAGAGTAAGGGGGAACATAACGGTTTTCAAATACATAAAAGGTTCTTACAAGGAGAAGGGAGAAAAATTATTCCCATTAACCTCAGAGGTTAGGACAGTCAAACTACACCTATGGAAAAACTTCCTAACTCTCAGGGTAGTTAAATGCTGGAATAAATTGCCTAGGGATGTTGTGGCATCTCCATCATTGGATATTTTTAAGAGTAGGTTAGACATACACTTGTCTGTCATGGTCTAGATAATACTTGGTCCTGCTTTGAGGGCAAGGGTCTGGACTAGAAGACTTCTCGAAGTCCTTTCTAGTCCTACAATTCTATGATTCTACTGGGCTAGATACAGAAAGAAATATAGATGTGAATGTGATTTGACAGAAGAACATATTACATAAATGTACACAGGGATACCAAACTGCATATACACAGGAATGCCATACAAACTAAAGTTACAAACAACAACCAGGTCCTTTGCTAAAATCTAAAACTAGATTTCTCAAATCACTTTCACAAATCAAAGTGGAAAGTAAGTAATATGGCACTATTCATGCAAGCTCCCCACACAACTACCCACGCTTGACTTGTCTTGGAAGGTGATAAAAGAGGTCATGTAATAGTTTGCAGGTTTGGAATTAAAATAGCCAAAGTTTGCTATGCCTAGGAAGTTCTGAATTTCTGTTAAATTTGTGTGTGGATTTTGTTGTATCAATCAGACTGTTCCGCTGGTTGTGTTATGCCATCTCTTGAAAATTCTGAATAAAATGTGTTCATACTTATTGTACACACAATCTGAACATCCAGTGTGTATATTCTCATAATTATTGTATAAGAGTGTTAAAGTGCGTTTAAGACTCTTCAGAGGTTCTGACAAATGTTAAAATGTTGTCACTGACACTCATAAATCTAGATAATCCTCTTAACATATTTTGAATTGTTTTATGAAAGACCTCTCCATCTGAAAATGTCAAAATGCAGCCATTTGTAGTGACAGAATCCTACATGTATTGTGGATTCTATATGGAAATCTAGCTGGTTTTAAACTCCTTTTGAGGTCTAACTTGGAAGAAACAGAAGTCATTATTGGTCTAACTAATAATTCTCAGTGTTGAAGTCTCAACTTTCTTTGACTTGTTTGGCAGTGGCAAACAACTTCCTCATTGGCAAAACCACAGGTGATTGTTTTTTGCAAAACAAACATCTATTTGTTTTGCAAAACTTCAACTGAGGCTGGCTTGGAAACAAGTCACAATTATTTGGATCTTCCTCAGAAAATCAGGGACGAGGTAGATTCTGACAAGGTTCCAGTTTTGGACCATCAGTGAAAGGTCACCAAATTAATGTACCATTTCTGTTATGATTGCGGTAAGACTCCTTAAAACTGGTGTGTAACACATCATTCAGTATTATTAAAGCACTTTTCCTGGACTCTGTACTTCTAACTAATAAAACAATTAAAGAACCTGCTCATCCAAGTAAACTTCCCTTCTTGCTAATAAATATCCCATTTAACCTCTACTCCTGGAAAAATCTGTCTAAATAGATGAAATTTACGGTATGCCTTGAAAGCAATGAAATCCATTAGCATGATATCATTGGCATAAAGAGTGATGGTACTAACTTACGGCCCTTCTTTCATACCTGATAGATCTTGATTTCCTCTCTTTATTTTTCCCCTCTTCTGGCAGAGTTGCATTAACTCTCTTCAGCATCTGATCTTCTTTTCTGTCATACTATTGTATGAAGCTAAAAGGCTCTAGTGTATGTTCAGCAGTGATTAGCACTTACTATATTTGCTAAGAGTACAACACTTGTGCTTACAAACTTCAAAAATTATGGAGATTATTAGAAACACATTACAGATTACTGAATAATGACATGGAGTTTATCCTATGAAAACTACCAGAAATAGAAATGATCTCCTAGCAAAATTTTAAATTCTAGAGTATCCAAAAATTGCAGTCTTGAAATTGTGGAGTGTAATCCTAGCATTGCAATAATTCTACTGTAATGACTATAAATTTAACTTTTAAAAGTAGATTAGAATCTGCATGACAGAACAGGAAGTACTTGGAGATGGATACTACTGCTGTTACCCTATAGTAATAGTAAATGTAGTATATACAATGCAGCCCCAACTTTCTTCATTTTTAATCCTCTTTGTGTTCTTGGATATGTGCATGTCAGCCTTTTGATTGACTCACTGGGGACTGAACCAGTGACCTCCACAGCTAAAAACCTTTGATCCTTAGGGTCAAACTATGTTTCTGACAAATGTCCTATCTATTTACTTATATGACTCCATCACATTAGTATCTGTTTTACACATTAAGAATAACAATTCAATCTTCCTTCCCACCCTTTAGAAGAAATAGTTTGATTAGTTAATATAAGTTATTTGTTTGACTGTGTATGGGGGTGAGTGGTGCGTGGGGGTGGGGGAACCTGAGATGACTTAGGGTATGGCGAACTGGAACTGGAAGTGTAATTTCCTACTCAAGTAGATGCACCTGTGCTAACTCTGATCAAGCAAGTGCACTAAAATGACAGCATAGCTATGCTTGCATGAGCTGCAGGACAGGATAGCTGCCCTGACCACGTACCTAGGATTGTGTTAGGGGGAGCTATAAGTCCTTCTGCTTACATTGCCACATCTATGCTGCTATTTTTAGCATGCTAGCTCAATCAGACCAGCATGGATATGTCTACATGAGCTGGAAGTTACATCTCTACTCCAATGTAGATATGCTCTCAGTTATGGCAGCCTGGGTGGCTAAAAAGACTGGCTGATGCATTCTGTGCCATGTGGAACATTTTCAAGGAACTTGGCTCTATTTCCAGATAGAATGCATTGCTATAATTAAGCCTGGTGGTCAGGGCCCAAGCATGATTTTTTTCAGGCCCAGTACAAACTTGTAACACGGGCCCCCTCCCACACACACACCCATGGGGGTTGCAGCCTGGGCTGGGCCCCCCAGGGCCTCTGGGCCCCAGTAAAGTGTACCTTTTAACACCCCCCCCCCATTTGGGGGCCCTGCTGTGGTCACAAACGTATGGCTTATTGTGGCCAGCTTTATGTCCGATAAAGTGGGGTGCAATGATTCTGGCGAGTCACAGATGGAAGTGATAATGGTGGCTGCCATAGCACTGAGTGGTTCAAGAGGATTCCAGCTGAGGAGCAAGTTGATCTGAGGGCAGTGTAGAGTTGCACGATGATAGAGGGAACATTGGGACGTCTCTCTGAGCACACTGTTTCCCAGAGCATATGGCCGGGGTGCACATTGCAGCACATTGAGGAGAGATGAGGGGGCAGTACAACATGCATTCACTTTCATGGCCCTTAACTTCCAGTCAACCACCCTCATATTAAAAGAACAAGGGAATAGTCAATTAAATGGAAGATGGGAAGTTCAGAATAGATGGAAGGGGAAATCTTTTGTCTACTAGGTTCAATTAGCCTGTGGAACTCATTGCCACATTATTATTGAAGCTATGAGCTTAGTAGGATTAAAAAAAATTGGACATTTATCTGGATAACAGGAATATCCATATTTAAGAAGTAATCCCTGACTGCTTAATGCAGAACTTCCTGCTGCTTTCAGGGGAGCAGTTGGTGGTGACCTTTTCAGAGACAGGGGACTCAACCAGCTGGACCACTAATCTGATCCAGAATGGCAATTCTTGTTTCTTGCCCCTTGGGGTAATTAACTCCTGCTGGGCTGGGTGGGGGTATGCTAGTAGGGAGCAGTTCTTCAGAATAGTGCAGGAACTAAGTTTGTCTGGTTCCTGGTTGGGGGGGAGGGGGTAGAACTGGGAGGGAGGTTCTTTCTACCCTCTCCCTTCAAGCATTCACACAACTTAACACCCCCCTCCCCCCACTCCCCATGCAAGTAGTAAAACAGTAACCACTAGAGTTGAACAGGAACAATAGCTGTAGACCATAACATTTGGCCTGTGACCTTACTCAAGCACGAGGTCTAGCCACAGCTGTTATCCAAGCAAATTCCCAGTGAAGTCTGAATAAGAAAAACAGAAAAAATTACTCCGACTGTAAATTCTCTGGTGCTGAGTCTGGCTTTTTTATTTATTTTTGGTGTTGTGGCTTATGCAGTGATTAGTACAAGAGTACCCTTATCCATGAGTGGGGATCTGAGGTGCTACCACAATACAAATAATAAAAATCTGAAAAAGGGCCTCAGAATTTGGTCCATGTAGAAAGGCAAATGAACAATTTCTGACAATTCAGTGAGGGGAAAGAGGCTTAGGGAAGGAGACAGATGTAAACTGCATTTTGCAATTTGCTGTAAAATCACTACCTTATTTAATTTTCACGATTCTAGCCAAAATGTGATTTGTTTCCCAAACAGTGCCAATTCATTTGCACAATTCATGTTGTAATCAGAGCTGTTTGGCCCGTGGACTGGACTGCAAAGCAGCACCAGCATGTATACTGAAGTAACTTAGTCTTTGCAATGCATTAATCAGAGCAGAGAAACCTGCTGTGCAGTCATCCATGGGGTGCAAAGAAGGGAGACCAACCAAAGACAATATGAGAAATACAGGGGAAATCTAGAAAGCTGATAGACTGCAGACATTCAGGAGGGGTAAAAATATCACAGGAACCACTCTTCTGAACTGTGATTTATAATGCAAATCATGCACTTTTGAACTTTGGTAACTGTTTTACTGTAAAATCTAAGACTGAATTAAAGCAAAACATGCCAGCAGGTGATATTCTCTTTGGTATTCTGCATTTGTAGTTATTACTTGTGGTAGCACCAGTCAGGATTTTGCCCCATCTTGTCAGAGGTTGTACAAAGAAATAGAGATGCACCCCTGCCCTGAGAAGCTTGCAATTTACAAACTCTGACTCATCTTTTTATATGGTATATGTCCAGCTTGATTCACCACCTCATATCAGTCCTTCTTTGGAGTTCTGTAGAAGAATGGCAGCTTCAGTTTCTAGTCTCAACTCCACAGGGTCCTGCCTGCGGGAAGTGTGAATCAGTGTACTACCTAGGTCCCTTGTCCTCTCCATTCCTTACCCCCTCCCCCTTGGTTTTTATTGTGGCAGCCAGCTATGCTCCCTTTAAGGGTTTGGAATAATTTACTATACCCTTTTGAAAGTATCTTCCTTAACTGCGTGGCCATTGAGTAGGGAAGACCAGAGCCAGGACCATGACTAAACATGCGAGTGCATCATGTCTCTACTGCACTGTCTTGATGCTACATTAGACAGCTTGAGTGAGGTATGTCTGTATTCCTCGACATCATCAAGCACACCAGGAGCAAATTAATATGAGTGGAAGAGAAAGAAAATGTACTTGAGTGTTTGACAAATCCCTTAAATAAATGTTTTCTAGAATGTTGTATAGAAGGTTACTTTTACTAACTCCTAGTAAGCAACTATTTAAATGGGATGCTGTCTACTTTCCATATACAGATAATTTCCTTGAGCTGCATATTAATAAAGATATTACACATGTTGGTAAACAAGAGATTTCTCATGCATAACTCACAAACTACTACTGCAGGAATGGTTGAGATACCTGGAACCTTTTGTCATGAGCCACTTAGAAGAAAGGTTGAAATATGAAGAGGGGTTTCTTTAACATACACTCCTTCCTTACCAGCAATGTGCAGGCAGAAAATTATACTTGAAATCTGTATTTGTTTAAATTATGATCTTTCACCCATTGTTGATGCACCATAGTGTGAAAGTTCATCTTTAATGAAGATAAGTTGTAAAGTTCCAAATAAACACTGTTGAAGATAATCCAATATCTGATAGGAAGATAGAAAGAGGAGAGGCTCATAGGGCTTCACAACCCTTTTGGTGTGTTTAACATGGCTGCCCACCTGCTTTATGCTCTCTGAAACCACTCAGAAAAAATGCTTAGTTACCTCACAGGTGCACAAGTACCTTGTGGATGGAGGCATTGAGGCAGAGGAAATACCTTGGCCCTTCCAAATAGATTCTCTCCACCCCTCCCCCCACAATGCTTGTGGGTACATATTATGGAAAAAACGGAAATAATTTTGTTCTGTTGGGAGTACTGCTTGATTGGAAGCAGCTTGATTTTCCAAAAAGGCTTGAAGTAATGTTGTGAAGTGAAATTGTCTGACCTAGCTATGATGAAATACAAAACCCCAAAACAATAATGCTAACCTGTTCATTTTCTAGTGTGGTGTTCACAGTCTTTAATGTCAGAATTTTGTTAGTTTGAAGAACTTCATATAAAAATTCTAAATAATTACTTCTTCAAACAACTCACAAGTTCTACCTCACCATTAGAAATTATCTTCTATGGTCTTATCTTTACAGCTGTAAAGGTTGCTTTAGATTCCAAGACACAATACCCTTTCTGTTTTGGCTACCCAATGAAATCAGTGGAAGAGCTCATGACAAAAGGCACTATTCCTTGTAAGCATGGCAGAATCTGGTCCAAAGGATCCAGTCCTTCCATCAATATTAAGTATGTATATGCCCCCCATCATTGTAGCATCTGAGCATCTCACTATCTTGAGTGACTTATCCTCATAACACCCCTTTGAGATTGGGCAGTGTTGTTATTCCCATTTTACAGATGATGAACTGAGGCAGGGAACCTGAGTGACTTGCCCAAGGTCACACATGAAGTCTGTTTTAGATCAGGGAAAAGCCTAGGTCTCCCAAGTCCTATGTTAGTGCCCTCATAACCAGATTAGTGAAGTCAATGAAAAAACATCCCTTGTTTTCAGTGAAAGCAGGTTACAGGTCATCTCTTTGGTTTGCCTCCTTGAGAACTAAAATATTTTAGTTTGAAGGAAAAATACATGACCTGATGGGCAGGTTGTAAAGAAGTGAGGTGTTTTAATTAGTTGAGTCCACATTAATATATTTTTAAATACCTATTCAAATACTGAATTAAAACTAAGTGTCACTGATGCCAGTTTTAAAAATGTGTGTTCAAATAAGATGAAAATCCACTACATGGATTTTTTTTTAAACCTACTAGTTCTGCATTTGTCTTTTTCACTCATACCTCCCCTGGGATGGAATTCCAGGGTTAGTGACTTTCTGGGTATGAATATAACAGGATTTTCCCAATACTAAAGGAACAGAGTTCCTCCTCAAACCAGGGGAGCCAGTGGGAAGGGCTATATATGCAAAGACATGTGCCTCCATGCTTCTGTCATGCTTTTTGGAACCCGGATCCATCCTGCTAAGAGCTCCCTTGCTGGTCACTAAGTCTGGAATTTGTCCTCAGGGTGCGGGACAAATTTACCTGCATGATTAGCACTGAGTTGCTCTGGGGGTCTGGTGGGGTGACAGTGCCAGTGAGAAGCACCTCCCTGGGTCCAACCCCTCCCATTCTCAGACTGTCCATCCGGAACTGTGGAGCACATGTGGCAGAACCTCTCATGTTAAAAAGGAAAGTGCTGTGGGGCCCACCCACATGGGATAGCATTGAGTCTTTGCTCAACTCTGCTCACAAAAGCAGAGAGTATCATGGGACCTTACAATATTTCCTCAGTACTGTATATAGTTAATAGTTACTTATTAGTTTGATAATCACTTACCTTTATTTGCCATTTTATATTTTCAAGCTTTGTGTAGATATTGCTACAGGGCCTGAACCATAGATGCTGAGCTTCCTCAAACACCACTGAAGCCAATGGGAATTGAGCACTCTAATCAATCACAAAAGACTCAAACACCTCACAAGATGGAGCACAGAGGGGCTGATTCCTGCTGCTATGGGGAGAGGAAGGCCCACAATGGGACAAAGGAAGTCTCCTCGTGATGGAATAGTATAGGGCTGATGATATGCTGGCTCTACACTGAACCCCCATCACAGGGTCTGTTGTAGAAGGTATGCTGAGGCATGATCAGGACAGGTGGACTCAGGCCCATAGCACTTAGCGCTCTCGAGTTTCTGGGGTGGAAAGCTGTAAAGAGTCTCCATAAGCCAGAATAGCCCCTCTTGGGCTGCCTGTGCTGTGCTTCTCAGGAAGTGCAATGCTGATCTGGCCGTTAGTTTTTAGGCCAATGTCCGTGTTTAGAGTACCTTTAAGGCTGAAGGTAAACTGCATTTTGCAGTAGTATACACTTCTCATTACATACTATGAGGCCTGTCATCTCAATACCCAGGAAATTATGCACATAAATCTGTACACATTCTGAACAGACTAGACCCCTGTATTACCAATTCACTGGTATTCAATTTCATAGACAAAAGGGAAAAAAAAGAATATTAAAGTCATGCTGCATGTGACACTTATATTGCTCCCAGGCAACTGCAAAACTACATCTTCTTATCTGCAGCTTTTATTACTTTGCTGAAAGGTTAGTTTTGGCATTTGCTAAAATATTCTGTATGCTTGGCCAAGTGTAGCTTCAAAAAAAAAAAAAAAAGGGGGGGGGGGGGATTAAATCAAAACTGACATTTTTGTCTACAAAACTAAGTCCTACAATACATCGTTTTGTTTCTGTACTTTATCACAAAAAAAAAAAAAAACCCTACACTTAAGCAGCATTAAGGTTGTTGTACAGATTGACTAAAGCATGAAAATCCAAAGTTAAGAAAAACAGCCATACTTTTTTTTCCCCTGGTGTGCCTATGTGTTACAGGATATGATACACAACACCACAGACCAGTCTTTATTTCTTGCAGTGCACAACCTTTTTAGAAGGTAAAAATAGGAGAGATTTGATAGTATAAACTGTTGTTGTGTACTGAAAGTACGTTTATGCAGTTTTATAACCAACTATATGGATATGCATCTATGGACCTGCTGAAGGGCCGACTAATCATAGATGAAACAGAAGAGAAGACTCCTGTACCTATTGAACCTGAATGGGCTTAATTCTTCACTATGCCTGAACTCTGCTCCAGCTCAGTGGAGGATCAAGCTCGTTTTAGATTCAGTCTGCTCTGTAGAAAATGGAGGCTGATGAGGAGCTGACTGCAGTTCCTTGATTCTGTCACCTAGCTCTGGAATAGGTTAGAGTTGTACCCACGTAGCTTTGACTTCATTTGAGGCTGCTATAAGGTCTCTCTCAGACCTTACATTCTTGGAGAATCTGGTATAACTGAGCTTTGCTTTGTTACTCTCCCATCCGCCTCTGCTCCTGACAAACCCCCTGCCTTCCCTCACGAGGGAGGAATTCCCCAGAAATAATCCCTAGCCATTTTTAAATTTGCTTCGTGATATGGTAAACTTGGCAGGTTGGTGACTCTGGCCCAGATATACTTATTATGTGACTTAAACTCAGTCCTTCTCCTTAGAAAATATTTTATAAAACTGAGACCCAAAGCAATCCCCAGGCTTTATCTAAAAGTCTGATTCATGAATATAACCATTTTCACTTCCCCACCCATTCTCTAAATTGACACTTCTAAGTAACAGCATTTCCTGTGACTGTATATTTAAACTACAAACCCCAGTTAGGGAAAAGATATATGGGGAGAGTGGTAAAGTTAGAGGTGACATGCATGATATTAAAAGTAACATATGAGTCAGTAGGATCAATATGTGCTAGGGAGTTAGTCTGAGGTGTAATTAGCATGCCAAGGAACCAGAAAATAGTGTATTATATACCAATTTACATTGACTACATATGACCCCAGCTGGGGCATGTGCAGAACATTGGATGTGGGATGGAGGATGAGAAGGTGAAATATTGTAAAGGCACAGATGACCTAGAACAGGGGTTCTCAAACTGGGGGGTGGGACCCCTCAAGGGGTTGCGAGGTTATTATGGACAGGTTGTGAGCTGTCAGCCCCCATGCATGCTGTGGCTGCGGCTGTCAGCGCCAAGAATGCCTGACAGCCAGAGCTTTTCAGAGCTGTATGGCTGGAGAGCAGCAGCTGCTGGCTGGGTGCTCTGAAGGCAGCACTGCCCCCAGCAGCAGCGCAGAAGTAAGGGTGGTGTGTATGGGGAGGGGGAGTGGCATGGCATGAGGGAGGTCATCACTTTTGGGGGGGGGGGGGGGGGGGGGGAATCATCACAGCCTGAAATATTTTCAGAGGTGGTCCCAGAAGAAAAAGTTTGAGAACCCCTGACATAGAAGTGAAAAAGGGGCTGAGTCTTTTCCTTCTAGCTCAAATGATAGATACTTCCTATGCATTGGTTAGAAACCACTGTAATGCTGGCAGGCCAGATGCCTGTTCTTGCCCAGGCTGCAAGCATTAGCTAAGAACTAACAACTTTGTAGCTGGAAACAGAACAGGTCACCTATATGTTTGTTTTGCTCAACAAAAGGTATTAGTCTTATAAAAATATATTTAGTGTTGACTCTGAGATGCTTGTAAGTTGCTGCATGCATTAATCTCACTTGTAATGTCTGTGTTCCATGGTACAAGAAAGTATGTAAGTTTGCTTCGTAAATTTGAAAATGTTTGCTCTGAACTCAGGCATGGTAATCACATCCCACCCGTCTTCCACCCAGAAGGACTATCAAAATCAGATGGGCCATCAAGGATCAACAAAATACAGAGGATTGGTTAATGGCTATGTGCAAGCAAGCTCATCCTGTGGGCTTGGAAGCTGAATGAAAGAAAAAAAGTCACAGGAAAATTTTCCATCTTTTTGACTGTTTGAACTTTGAGAGCCCAGAGACTCTAAACTGAAGACAGAGATCCCCAGTGGCTGCCTCCTGGGACTGCCCTGAAAGACATTTTGAACTGACAGATCACTACAACTCTGTCACTCTTAGGATATAGCTGGCAACTCACTTATTTGTATATGTTTGCTTGCTTTAACCTGTAAAGAACTCATTTCTTTTTCCAAGTTAATAAACCTTTAGATAGTTTATTACAGGATTGCCTACAAGTGTTGACTTTGGTGTAAGATCTGGGGTAAGTGACTGGTCTCTTGGGACTGGAAGCAACCTGAATGTGGTGTGATTTTGTGTGTGTGTAAGTGACTAAGTCCAGGGAGGATGTTGCAAGGGCATGAAGGACCCTGACTGACTGGAACACAGATGGTTGCCTGAGGGAAAGGCGAGCTAGGATGTTTCATTATTTTGTATGATCTGTACTCCTCTGTGGCTTACACGATTAAGCATGTTCAGTCTAGCATTTGTGTGCATACTGACAGTTCCACAACTGTTGAGTGCCCCTGAGAGACTTAAACTGCACACATTTTGGGTGGAAGGGGTGTGTGTTTAAGTACTGGGGAATCTGAAGGGTCAGACTGACTCCTGAGGCACTCTGCTAGATAAACCTTCCCAGTTTGAGAGCGAACCGTTGATAACTACTCTGATTACGGTCTTTCAACTAGTTGCTACTTTATTGTAACTTCATCTGGACTACATTTCCCTGGCTTGCTTATGAAGAAAATAATGTGGGACTGTGTCTAAGGCCTTACTAAAACCACAATCTAGCATGTCTACTGCTTCCCTTTATCCACTGAGCTAGTAACACTATCAAAAAAGAAAATTAGGTGGTTTGGAATGATTTGTTCATGACAAATCCATGCTGGCTATTCCTTATAATCCTGTGATCCCCTAGGTGCTTGCAAATTGATTGTTTAATAGCTGATTGTTCCAGTATCTTTCCAGCTATTAAGTTTAGGCTGATTGCTCTATAATTTCCCTAGTCCTTTTTATTCCCTGTTTTAAAGACAGGTACCATGTTTGCCCTTCTCCAGTCCTCTGGGACCTCCCCCTTTCTCCATGAGTTCTCAAAGATAATTGCTAACAGTTCTGAGATGGCTTTAGCTAATTCCTTAAATACCCTAGGATGAATTTCATCAGGCCTTGCTATCTTGAATACATCCAACTTATCTAAATATTCTTTAACCTGTTCTTTCCTTATTGTGGCTAGCATTCCTTCCTGCTTGTTAATATTAATTGTGTTTGAATATCTGCTCCGTATCAACCTTTTTATGAAGATTGAAGCAAAATAGCCTTCTTGATGTCATCAGTTATTAGCTCTCTTTGCCAGCTAAGCAGAAGACCTACACTTTCATTTATCTTTCTCTTGCTCCTAATGTTTTTTTTAAAAAAACCTCTTATCTTTTATGTCCCTTACTAGGTGCAACTCATTTTGTGCCTTAGCCTTTGTAACATTGTCCCTACCAGGTCATGCTATTCTTTTGCACTCCTCTTAAGCGATTCATTCATGTACTCACTTTTGTAGAATTCTTTTTTTGATTTCCAGCTCATTAAAGAGCTCTTAATGGAGCTATATTGGCCTCTTACTATTCTTCCTATCTTTCCTTCTCATCAGGTTAGTTTGCAGTTGTGCCCTTAATATTGTCTCCTTCAGAAATTCTCAGCTCTGCTGAACTCCTTTCTCTCACCTACCAGTTTTGAATTTGAGGAGTGTTTTAAAGTAGGTTCAAAGTGAGCAGGTGCCAAAAGCCCACAGGAAAGCATAAAAAAACAATCTTAACAAATGGTTAGATGTTTGTGGGTGAGGAGGGAACATGGGAAATTGCAATAAAGTCATAGGAGCAGCAAGAGGGAGACCAGTGGGTGAAATCTGCCCAATATCTTAGATGCCTATATAAGAATTGAGGGCATATGGGGAATAAACAGAAAGAACTGGAATACTAGAACATAAAATAAATTATGATTTAATTGGCATTTCATAGACTTGGTGGGATAAATCTCCTCTCTAGAATATTAGTAAAAGGGATATAACTTGGTCAGGAAGGATAGGCAGGTGAAATAGGGAGGAGGTGGTGCATTTCATACCAAGAATATATATACTTTTTCAGAAGAAGGTGTAAGGCAGACCACTTGAAAGTCTCTGGGTAAAAATGAAAAGGGAAAAAATAGAGGTGACATGGTAGGGGTCTACTATAGACCACCAAATCAGGAAAAGGAAGTAGATGAGGCATTAGTAGAGAAAATAACAGAAATATCCAAAACTCAATACCTATTAATAATGGCGGACTTTAACTGCCTCGGTATGTGTTGAAAAAGTAATATGACAAAACAAAATGTCCAGTCAGTCCTCAGAATGTACTAGAGACCACTTTGTTTCAGAAAGTGAAGGAAGTAACAGGGTGGACAACTGTTTGAGTTGCTTCTGACGAACTGAAGCAATTAATTGCTGATGTGAAGGTGGAACACAATTTGTGTGAAAGCAATCATGAAATGATCTATTTCATTATTCTGAGGAAAGGAAGGAGTGAAAGTAGCAGGATCAGGCCCAGAGTTCTTAAAGCAGGGCATACCTCTTGTGACCAATCAGAGCTGAGCTGGGAAATCACAGCCCTTAATATCTCCCAAGACCCTGCCCCTGGGGCCTGTGCCCTGTGTGTGTGCTTTTTCCTTCTGGAGATGAGCCAGTCACCATGACCCCTTCAATCCCTGTTCTTGCTCCCCTCTGCTTATCAGTCTCTATTTTGGCCTCCACATGGGCTGATCAGGGATTCAAGCCTTGTGGGTGGTAAGATCTCAAAACCCCAACCCAACAAGAGAGGGTATCTAGGCTGGAAATCTGGCTTCTAGCATTTAGCCGCCATTGGCTTTTGGAGAGCACCACTGGAGAAGCCCTCAAGCTCCTGAGGTATGAAAGAGACCACTTTTTTTTCAAGAGCACAATTTCAGAAATCATGCAAATGCAGAGAAGGGACATAGACACCTATTCCATCCCCGGGAGAAATATGGAATTTGTTTAAACTTGACAATGCTTGGGAACCTACAAAGAAAGAACGGCATTGGTAAAAGTTCTGAGGACAAAGTTAAGGGGAACCCTCTGACCCAGCTGATGCTGGAGTCACTGAATCCTGACCATAAGATGTAAGCAGTGGTGAAGCAGTCTGACAAGCATGATACCTGCCCATTGCCTGAACCCATGAAAGGGGAGAGTCTCCCCTTGAATGCTCTGAACCATGGAACAGTGTCACAGATAAATAGAGTATAATATACCAAGATAGCTGTGGGTGTTTTGGGGATGTGGATGCAAGGCAGGTGGTAGCAACCAAGCGTGGCTGTGTAAATCTAAAATGAGTACTTTCTGGTGTTTCAACAGTTGGACAATGCCTTTCTAAAGGCTCTTGAGAACCTACACATTGTTAGGCCTCTGGAGATGAATCTATCTTGCATCAGCTCTTTTTGTTCATACGTGACATGAAGCTCAAGAAGACCATGTAAGAACAAACTGAAGACTGTACCAGTTCTGAACTCATAATCCAATGGATTGTGATATCTGTTTTCCTCAGATGGCTATAAAATATTGTTGTTTGACCAACTGATTAATAAAATTGCTCAAAATTTTTGTTGTGAACATGACCCCTCTGTACTCAGTTGTAATGTCCATGACTAATAATAGTCATGTCTACACAGGAGACTACATAGGAGACTCTGTTAAAGAAAATTTTACACCCCTGGGCAGCTTGGGCGTTTTGGAGGGCTGAACCCTCTTTTTGAAGCAGCCAGAAAGCATAGTAAACCTTTGAATAGAAGGCAGGTAACAACATGGCTTTCACACCGGGATGTTTACACAATATGGCACAAGTCCATTTTTAAAAGAAAGAAGACTGTTGTTTCATCTGTGGCTGCACAATGGCAGGCAGATTTGGTGTGCCTGCAGCTGGTCTCCAAACATAACAGTGGTCTTCAGTACATTGCAATGGTGATAGGCATGTTTAGATAGTATGCCTGGGCCTTAGCCAGGAAGTATAGTATCTCTTAAACAAGACTTTAAGGAAATTTGTTAAAGCAGCGTAAGATCAACCATGTTGTTACTAATAATGAAGTCAAGGCAGCGATTATGGAGCAATTTAATAGATGTTTGAAATCTACGATGGTGTTATTTTATTATTCACAATACCTTCTGTTACATCAATGTTTTACCAGAGTTTATAAAGAGTTAGAATCAAAGTTTTCATAGAACTAGCCATACCAGGCATGTTAATTTTAACCCATTAAATTCTCTGAAGATACTGAAAACCATTTATAGAGACACTTTTAAAATAAAGCAGACTGTGCCTCTTTTGGAAAAGGAGGCCATATGAAACTATCTAAAACGAAAGGAACTTTTAAAAGAGGTTATGAACAAATATTTACTGATGAAATGTTCATAGAGAATGAAGGCTTTAACCAAGGACCGGAGGCCTGTATGCAGGATAAAAGATTATGAGGGTGAGACAGTCGTTGGCTCTTTACTCTGAGAAATTATAACAAGTTAACCGCAGACAGGACAGGATTTACAGAGATGAAAAAGTTCTGACTGTGAAAGGAAAGGGGTAGAAAAAAGCAGTTTCTGGTGAAATGGTTGGGATGGCCCAATAAATTTAACAGCTGGGAGGAAGCCTTTCATATCTGACATTTAGATGTAAAAGAAAACAATAACCTCCGCACAGGGGAGTGGTGGTGGAAATGAGTCAGAGTGGCTTTTTACATCAATTTACCCAGCACTTACTGCTCTGGGTTTTTTCCAGAAAACACCAGCTCATTCTTTAAAATACAGCTAGTTCAACCTTTGGATCTCTCAAGTGTCTAGAAGGTGGGGTTAATGGTAATACAATACCAGCACAGCCCTCTTTTTAAATCACCTTTGGAGCAAAGAAATGGAATTTCTTCCTGTAACGTGATTAGTCATCCATACCCAAATTACTGGGTCGTATTCAAGTCAACTAGCCATATGAGCATCTGAATAATTAGTAGTAGATCATACGGCCAGTTGATCTGAACCTCTGTGGGTGGTCATGAATGACAAGACTGTGGGTAGACAAATTATATTTAGATCCTCAGCTGGCACTAAGTATTTTCTGCCTGCAGACACCTTGCCAGTGTTTGGGGATTGTTCCCCAATCAGTGTAAAAGAAAAATTCCCTTCTCAGCACACATCAGAGGCTTTCACCTCTATATTTGTACCCATACATTGCAGAACACCAGATGTGTGGGACCCTTTTGTACATTGCTGCTACATTGCATCCCCATCCACAGAAGAAACATGTTTATCACCATCATGTATGACCAACCACATTATGTCTCTGTGAGTAAATGCCACATTAAGCTGCACCTGAGCTCCCAGACAATGGGGATGTTAAAAAGGAAACTATGGTGACCCTAAAAAAATTACAGATACTCCAGTGTCTACAGCAGCTATTACAAAGCTGGGGCTGGATATCACAGGGCACTGGAGATATATGGGACTGGAGGTGGTGGTGGGGGAAATATTTCAAACTTCTTTTGGAAAGTTGAGGCACTTTTTTTTTTTTTTTTCAAGAAAACTTTTGTTGAATGGAGAGGATGTGAAAATTAAACTGACATGTAGTAAAGACACCTTCTGCTTAATGAGATGATCTGACTAAACACTTTTAACTGCAGGTTATATCCACATCCCTTTTTGTGAATAAAGTATGGGCAGACCCTCAGAGTCCAGCTGGTGTAGGTGGAGGTCCTGCTTACCACCAGTGCTAAATAGCCCACAAATCAAGTTGGGGGTGAATGGATTTAGTATTTCTGCAGGCAGCCATGTCAGTAATCAGGAGAATCTGTTCTTAGGGCAGGTACCCAATTCTGATTATCATTGAATTTGTGGATAATGATGCTGTTAGTGGAAATAATGCTATAAACCCCTTCAACTTTAGACATATTAATTATGTGGCCCAGTATGTGGATGGTGATGGCTAATCCTCTGCAACCAGACTTTGAGGCTAGCAACTGCATATGAGAATACTGAATCTGGTGCTGATGGCTGGTAAACATATGAAAGATCACTCTGTTAATCATCCTAGAGGAATTTTCAGTATTACTCCTCATGTATCTTTGAACTGTCTCCCAGCCAGGAATGTGCCAATCACTATTCCCTGATTAAAACTGGGAACTTGAGAGCAGGTACACATTTTTGTGACGTTTTTAACAGTCACTGTCAACATGATTGTGTGTGGGTTGTTTTATTTTTGACAATATCCTAGAAAAATCATCCTGTTTGAATATATGTGAGTATGGATATCATACATTTAGCACATTTTATCTGCAGACCCTTACACAAAAGAGACTCTCCTGGTTATGTTCCCTTGTGAGTGGCTCCAAGGTGGCAGGCTGTCTCAGACCCCCAAATTTGCTGGGTCAACAACCCCCACATGAGTACCCAACTGGGCAAACATTGGCTTGCCTTGTACCAAGTGGCACATGACTGGTGGGGTTTTGGTTTGGTTTGGTTTTTGACTCAGTTACCTCCCTTACAGTGACTGTGCTCTTTCCTAGAAACATTATGATTTTTATAAACAAAAATGACATTGTATTTCATACCAGACAATTACAAGACCCCCCAATCTCTTTCACCTGCAAATCTAACTACATGTTTTTCTTACACCACCACAGCAAGGATTTATCTTTGGAACATCTCTTTATCTAGTGATTGATTTTAGTACAAAATGACTGGATGGTGATGAATTTTGTAAAAAAAAAAAACAAAAAAAAAAAAAAAACCCCCATAGCTTAATGGGCATGTCTAGACTCACTCAAAACGTGTTTCCACATGTCCAGACATGTTTCCCACAGTGACTTTCATAAACATGTTTCTCACTAAAGCTCCTCCTGTGGGATTTAAAGACAATTGTTGCCTGGTGTTTATCTTTTGTTTTTACACTGGCTAGTTCAGAGAAATCACACATAGATAGTACAGTTCTTGAAAAGTGTAGAAATATTTTATTTTAAAGCAAAACATTATTTTTAAAGCATGAGGAACATAGTGAGCCATTCAGGTCTATTAGCCAGTTTCTGCTTTTTAGGGGGCAAAAAAAAAAAGGATGTGATAGTGGTGTTTCTTGATCACACCCTGTGTCTGAGGACGTTCTAAAAGATCTGTTAATGCTGGTGTCCCTGAGAGAAGATGGTATGTTCAGTGGAGCCATGGAATTCCTAAAAACATCCCAGCCTTTATCTGTGCATTTATTAGTAGTAGCATGAGCCTGGGTGACAGCCCTGAATAAATCAAGCATGTTAGAACTATTAGCAATTGAATCTTTGTATGTGAAAGCCCCTTTATCATTCCAAGAAGGAATGCTTTTATCCCGTCCAGTTTATTTAGCAATACAACTGTATTTTTCTTATAATGGTCTATTCGCATTTTTCAACGCCTCCTGAAGAATGGTCTCACTATTCTTTGATGTTTCTGGGTGTTTGGTCGTCACGTTCTGTTCCTGTTCCAGTAGAAACTGACTTATTTCCCCCTTTAACCACATTGCCCTACCTCAGATATATTAGGTATCTTTGAAGCACAGTGATGTAAAGTTTAATCTTTTCGTAATCAGATAAATCTGACTTTTGGAGAATATCCCTCATTTTGTGTGTAAACTAGTCTCTGTGGTTCTGATATCTTCCTCTGCCAGAGGAGGGAACCCTTAATTGCTCTAACTGGTGGTTGGAGATCAAGTGCATTGTTTTTCTGCATCTTCTCTTATCGATTAGTCAGAAGACCCATTACCAGAGGGTAGCAAAACTTAGCAGAAGGCCAATTCAACCTGCTCTCCCTCCCTAGACTGTTTCACCAGATGCTCCTGTCTTTTTCAAAGACCCTTTTATTTCAGTTTTTATAAATTTGCGTCTTTTTCAGCACACACTCTTGATTCTGTGTCAAAGGCATATTTCTTTTTAAGGAATTAAGAGTTATTTCTGAGATGGCCCTACTGAAGCAAAGGCTATATTCTCTTTGGCCTGTCTCTGCTGTGCAGGTGATTTGATAAGTAGCTTTATAAAGACCAAGTTTCTCTTGACATAAGTAGACATGGTTTTGGTTGCCAGACCCAGTTGTTAGAGGAGCCTGCCAATAAACCATCTTTTTATACTTTTTAAAAAAAATTGTATAATAGCTAGTCCTGAAGGAAGGGCCCTGTTTTGAATCTGAAAGCACTGGGGATGAGAGAAGAGGGTATAAATATTTAAATCCACCACCAGATATATATAAGCCTTTCTTGGTATCTTCAAAAGCTTCTAGAAAACCCGGGCCCTTTCTGCATACATTTGCCATGCCAGGGTTGAGATCTGTAACTTATTTCTGGGCGGTTTTTAAACACTATGTGCTTTTTAATTTTAGTTTAATCATGCATCTCTTTTCCCTGGAATAATACATTCTAAACTATACATATAATATACTTGGATTCCTGTGTTGCACTTATTTGGTAAAGTCCTTTCTCAATTTCATCACTTTCACAAGTGGAGTCCATCACATCTACAATAATTGTTTACTTTAGTTATTGGAAACAAGTGATCATTAAAAGTTGATAGAAGATATTTGTAAAGGCTGCCTACATTTATAACACCAAAAACATTCTCAGGGCTATTCTTCACATACAGCTGTGCTGCTGTAGTGCTTTAGTTTGAAGATGCTCCTACCCTGACAGGAGAGCTTCTCCCACTGGCATAGTTAATCCACTTCCCTGAGAGGTGGTAGCTAAGTCAATGGGAGTTGTACTTTCTAAAACAAAACGATCTTCAGAAGGCAAAATAAGTCATTTGGCTTCAAAAAATGTGAACGTTTTTCAAGGGTTAGCCTGTAGCTCTAAACAAGTGACTAGCCATGGGTATTCAGACTGTGAAGAGAAACAAGTTGTAAAAGGGGTCTGAATATTTAAAAGGACTGTGCATGGTTTGAGAAGGGCCTGGGTTGTGAGGAAGTACATAGGTGCACAACTTTTGTGGGGAAGACAATTTGGTGCTAAAAATGGGGATTTAAGGGTACTGAGAAGTAAGTGGCTTGTGGGGAAAAAAATAAGGGTGTGCCTAATACTAAGAGTTAAAACTAACAGGCTGCTGTTGAGGGGAAAAAAGTAAGGGCCTCCAGGGGTGACAACCCACAAAATACCAGTTTAGCAAAGGCTGGAAGTTTGCTGTCTGACCCTGAAGATTTTGAGTCTAGAAAGGGTGCAGCACGGGATGATACCCACTCATAGAAAGAGGCTGTTGACAACCCCATAAAAAGAGACAGCCAGGCAGTCTAGAAAACACAAACACAGAAAATCCTCCCAAGGTTATAATGGAATGAATAAATTAGGCCATCAGGATTTACTGAGGTTTAGACCTCCTTTGTATTGAGGGACGTTTTGTTTTATTAATTTGGACAAGCTTGAGTCACTCATGAAGATGTTGGAGGATGTTCTAGAGATATACAACCAGTAGTTAGTGTTATTAATGGCCACATAGAATCAAGTGATTTTGTATAGCTCTGTTTGGCATCGAGGGGAATTGAATGATCTGCTGTATTCAGTAAGGAGATATAGGAGGCCCCTGAATGTGGACTATTTCTTAGATCGGATTAGTAATCTTTTACAAAGTAAAGATGGGATAATTGGGTGGCAGTTATAAAAAAAAGTGGTGGAGCACACAGAGTATTAATATCTATCACTTACAGTTGGATCATAGCTCGTAAGAGGTGGGTTTTAGCAGACTTAAATAATAACTCCAATAATCTGTGTTTTGCAGGCAGCCTTGTGGCAGTTATGGACACAGAAACCCACTTATGATGCATTGTTAGATGAGGAGAGAAAATTATTCAAGAAACTAGGCTTTTCAGATCAGAAACGGATTGTGTTCAGTGATGTGGCCTTGTTTTAACCATGCTTAGCAGTCACCAGTAAGAGGGTGCTATACAATCAAAAGGGGGAATGAGGACAATTTAAAACCAAGGATCCTGGGTACCCTCAAATATTTTATGTTGTTACATGATAATCATTATTATGGAGTCCTGAACATAAAACAATTGTATGGTGCCAGGTAGTTTTGCCTTACTATGTCTAGCCATTGGAAGTCATAATTTCCATTTTCAATGCCAACTCTATTTGACAGTGGGGTGTATAGATGTGTGAGGTGCGAGCCTAAGTTGCAACAGTTGTAGGAGGTTTTGTAGATCCTGAGAGTGCTTAGGGAGACACAGGGTGTGTTTACCCTGCAATTAGACACCCACAGTTGGCCCAGGCCAGCTGACTGGCTCACAGGTCTTGGGCTAAGGGGCTCTTTAATTGCAGTGTAGACATTAAGGGTCGGTCTGCAGCCCGAGCTCTGGGACCCTCTTACCTCTCACGGTCCCAGAGCCTGGAATCCAGCCCAGGCTTGAATGTCTACATTGCAATTAAACAGCTCCTTAGCCCGTGTCAGCTGGCATGGGTTTTTAATTGCAGTGTAAACATACCCACAGAGACCTGATGATCCAGGGTAAAGTTGATTGCCAGTCTAAATTGTTGTGTGATATATGTAGGTTCTAGGTGGACAAAGACTGTTATAAGCAGTGTGGTGTTGATAGCCACAGTGATCTAGAGAGACACCTATGTTACATGGATAGTGTTAGACCCCTCTCTCCCCAAAAAATCATAAAGGTATATTTATATTTTATGATTGAGTACATGGAGAAGACCAGGGTGCACATCTCTAATTATATTTTTTCAGTGTGCCTTGGCGGAAAGGAGAGCTCGTAGGAGTTTAAGGGTGAAAAATGTGTTTAGGATTTTGTCAAGACCTTTATGGAGAAGTGATTTCAGGGGTATTTGTTTATAGAACACTCTGCCAAAAGTTATGCCTCCTACTTTATTGTTAGACGATAAATGATGGAAAAGCTGGATGTAGATCTGATAGCTCAGGGTGGTAAACTAATAAGCGGAAAGGTGACAACTACCACAGGTAGAAAGATATTCTACCCTAGTTCTCTAGTGGCTGAGGCATATAACTTATTAAGAAAATATACATATTCAGTTTGCCTTAAATGTTGTTAAATGTTAAAGGGCCGCTACTTTCTGGATATTTGCACAATCATTCTTCACAAATGCACAACTTTTGAATTTTTCCATGGTTGTGCCATATGCTATGTGAAAAGGTGTAGAAACCTCCAGTTGGAACAATATTGGGGAAGCTTTACTGCCAGATCCAATTCAGGGCAGACTTTCTCAAAACTTGGGAGTGTATAATCAGAATGCTGTGGGGGCATGAATGGAAGGCTATTCGTGGAAGCAGCTGTGTAGTGTTTAGGAAGGCTGCAAGTTCCCGGGAGCTGACACAACTTCTGATGCCCAGAGGTGCTCTTTTTGGGGGTAGGACTAACACCTTCTGTCTATATTATAAACCTGAGGTCAGTGACTGAATCCATTTTTATGATTGTACCAGTGTGTACCTGTTTGTAAATGAGACTAAGGAATACTTATTGGACACCCTAAAATCCTTTGGCAAGTTTGGTCTGCTCAAAATATTTTTGAATTGCCAAAGTTAAAATATTAAAGTGACTTGGTGGGTGAGGTAATATATTTTATTGGACCGACTTCTGTTGGTGAGAGAGAGAAGTTTTCAAGCTGCACAGAACTCTTCTTCAAGTCTGGGAATGATACGCTGAGTATCACAGCTTAATGCAAAGTAGAACAGATTGTTTAGCATAAGTAGTTAGCCCATATTTTAAGGGGCCATTCAAGGTAGAGTGGGCCCATTAACACCTCTGAAGTCATAAGACTAAAAGGAGGTATGGCTATAGCTACACTACAGAGTTTACAGCTGCTGTAGTGTTGCTAGTGCAGACGCTCTAAGCCGATGGAAGAGAGCTCTCCCGTTGACTTAATTACTCCAGTCCCTGCAGGCAGCGGTAGCTATGTTAGGGGGAGAAGCTCTCCTACCGACATAGCACTGTCCACACCAGCACTTAGATCGGTGTAACTTGCATCTCTTGGGAGATGGCTTATTCACACCTCTGAGTGACATAAGTTATATCGCAGTAAATGGTAGTGTGCACATAGCCTAAGTGGGTTACAGATTGTTTAATAAGCCATCAGTCCAGTGTATCTGTTCAATCCATGATTTTTAGTGTCTTTTTGTCCTATGACTGCAGAGATGTTAATGGGCCATTCTGCCTTGAATGGTCAGATCACCCTTCCCAGACCTGAAGAATTGCTCTGTGTGGCTCAAAAGCTTGTCTTGCTCACCAACAGAAGTTGGTTGAATAAAAGATATTAGCTCACCCACTTTCTCTCTCTAATATCCAAGGATCAATATGGCTACAACTACACTACAAACTTAAAATATATCCACAAAGAGGACTCTTTTTTTTCCAGTGCTGCCTGTCAGGAGGGATGTTCACATGTGCAGAAACCAGACAGTGGCTGCCTTGCACACACAATGATGAGGACTGGCCCATCACAGACACCTGGTGCCCATGGAATTGACTGTGGCTATAAAGAAAGGTCAAAGGTTGGCTGAAATCTACAAAGTCTGGTATTTTTCTGAAAGATTGAACATGTTGTTTCCTGAGTACATTAAGTTATACCTCCACTGGAAACAAGAGGCATCAGGGTTTCCCATTTGGTGTACAGACATGGAAAAACAATCAATACATTAACTGTTTCTGTAAGAAGGAAGGCATTAGTTTATTCAGAGATGAGATTAGGATGAACCTTGAAAAAAGGCAAATTGCTAAATTGTTTCTGAATCCCTTATGGAGACAGTTCAGATAGATCAGACTTGCCTAACATCAGCCTCATGAAGTATCCTGATAAACTGAGTAATTTTCTCCTCTCTCCCACATCTCGCCCTCCCCCCCAACTTTTTCCAATGAGTTTATCGATGATGAAACAGCTTGGGTAGTGGAAGTATATAAAAAAGCATTACACAGCCTCCAGAAACACCAACATTATTATAGCTGCTTTCATCACTAGGTAGGTATGTCTAAAACTGTATGAGCTGTTGTACAGCACACAGGAACGCTGCCTGTCCCATGACACAGACAATGTGATATCCGAGGCAGGATGGGAAGTGAAACCCACCTGATTATTTAGTGCAGCTGACAAGTGAGAGTCCACCAGATCCACACATTATGAAGTTTGTGTCAGCAGGGCCAAAAACTTGTGGATACAAACTGTCTGGGGGGGAAAGGCCAGCATAAAAAGTAAAGGGATTACACTGAATGTGGGGACCAGCAAAATGATCAGTTTTGAAAAATCTAGTTCAGGATTATTGCCTGGACCCCATGCAGGAGTTACCTAAATAGACAGTAGTGCAACAGCTATCTATCATTAACAAAAGGTGGCTGAAAGAGACAAAGACGCTTAAAAAAACGAAGTCATTTATGACAAAATAATCAGTGTTAAAACCATATCCTACATGTTTTAAAATGGATACCTGTTAGAAACACCCCTTTTCAGCTATTCTCATGGGACTAAGGAGCTGTGGAAAAGTTTGTTTATAATAAACCTGTTATAAAATGTCAATAAAATGTTGCCTGCCACTACAGACCTATATTGATATAATTACATCACTCAGGGGTGCAAAAAATCTACGCCTTTGAGTGACGTAGTTATACCTAACCCCCTGTGTAGACAGAGCTACAAATATCTCTCATGTCTTTCTTCAAAACATCATACTCCACACAAAAAGCTTTAACAAATTTGTCACTAATCCTGAAAAGACCATATTTCACCAAACAGTTCATAAGGATACTGTTGTAATGTGTGAACTTTCAGTTCTTAGGTTTTTTATTCACAATCTCTAAAGCACCTGCTTTGGTTTGTGAATCTTTTCTATTCACTCTTTTAGCTTTCTCAGGGCTTGGTATAGTGTGGACCACTGAGGAGCAGGAGCTGTGTTTGTGTTTTTGGGTTGTTTTTTTTTATCAGACTTTTTTGTTTTCTCCTTTGGCTTGATGAATCTGAATGTTGAACTGTCCTGATTCTCTAGATGAATTTTTCCTTTGCTTTATGATGTTGTTAAGATTTTCAGAGTGGATTCCCCCAATTCTTTGGAGGATCCATTGGTGATGGCTTCACTGTATCATCATCAGTAGAGTTGTTCAGCTCTGATTAGGAAACAGATGTTCCAATTTAGTATAAAATATCTGCTTTACAACATTCACAAAATGCTTAACACTATGATCTCTGTCACCCACTCACCCCATTTAGTTACTTAAAAACAAAACCACACAAACAACCAGTGAGTCAAAATATATTTACTAGTGATCAACCATCTGTCAGATGATACAGAAGTCAGTAAACAGAGCTGTAAACAGGGGAGTTTGAGTGGGAGTTTGCAAGAGGAGTTTGGGGAGGGAGTGTGTGGTGTTCTGGTACTGTTAGGGTGCCATTGGGGGTTTGTACTGGTGGGTTTTTATTTAATTTAATTTAATTTTCTCCTCATTGACAGGACATAGGTAGGAAGGCTATGACAGATACAAAGGCAGCAGTAGAAGTGACCCAAGCAGTGGAAGAGATAATGAAGATGACTGGGTGCGGTAGGTGCGGGATGCATATGATCCTGGAGGGGGTACCTAAAAAGAGCTTTGTTTGTATGAAGTGCTTCTTGATAGAGCTGATGAAGAGAAGATCCGTGACTTGGAGATGCAGGTAGAAACTTTGGTTGAGTTTTAGATGATGGAGCAAAGGCATGAAGAGGCTGAAGGGGAAAGCCCAGACTTGCAGATGGGAGCAGGACCAAAGAATTCTGAGCGGAGACTGCTGGTTGGGGAAAGTGATCAGTGGAAGCATGTGATTATGAGAATCAGGCAGAGGAAAGGACAGGCTAGTGAAGGAGAAATAGAGCTCAGGAATAGGTTTACAAAGTTGAAAAATGAAGAAGGGTCACAGCAGGTGGTAACTGAAAGTGGGAGGGCAAGGAAGAAGAGAATAACTGTTAGTACTATAAAAAGAGTGGATGAGCCAATGGAGATACCACCAAATAATAACCCCAGAAGGATACAGGATGGGCTGCAAAAGATTGCAAGGGAAAACAGAAGAGAAGAGGACTTGCAGCCAGAAAAAACAGGGAATAGACCGGAGAATCGCACCATCACCAGGTAAAGACAGGTCTATGTGATTGGGGACACCTTAGTGAGAAGAACCGACAGGTCTGTAACCAGAGCTGATCTGGAGAACAGAAGGGTGTGCTGTCTGTTGGGTGCTAGGATGTGGGATGTGGATTGGAGCCTGAAGAGAATCCTAATGGGAGCAGGAAAGAATCCGCTGATTGTCCTTCATGTGGGAACAAATGATATAGCTAGATTCTCGCTGGAACAAAACAAAGGAGACTATGCCAGGCTGGGGAAGACTCTTAAGGAAATCGAGGCTCAGGTCATCTTCAGTGGGATTCTGTCTGTCCCTAGAAGAGGACAACAAAGACATGACAAGATTATGATGATCAACAGATGGCCCAGGCAGTGGTGCTATAAGGAGGGCTTTAGGATATATGGTCACTGGGAGGCACCATGGACAGAGGACTGGTCTCTTGTGATGGACTTCACCTGAGTATGGAGAAAAATAGACTTCTAGGTTGGAGTTTGGCACAACTGATTAAGAGAGCTTTAAACTACGAATTTGGGGGAGATGGTTGGGATATGTCCAGGTAATCTCCATGCCTGATTTTAACATTGATAGGGAGGAAAATGAAGTCAGAAAAGATACATAAGTGGGTAGGAGAATGGATATTAAGAGGAAGGGTAGTGTAGATACCAGTATAATAGGTGATACTGGCAATAGGATGACTGCGCCAAATCAGGTAAGGAATGTGAGCGAAGCCAAACAGCAAAAATTAAGATGTTTGTACACTAATGCGATGAGCCTGGGTATCAGAATGGAGGAACTAGAGCTACTGGTGCAGGAACTGAAACCAGATATTATAGGGATAACAGAAACATGGTGGAATAGAAGTCATGACTGGAGTACAGGTATTGAAGGGTATGTGCCATTTAGGAAAGACAGAAATAAAGGAAAAGGTGGTGGAGTAGCATTGTATATCAGTGATGATGATGTAAAAAAATTAGAAGTGATGGAATGGATAAAACAGAGTCTGTCTGGGCGAACATCACATTGAAGAAGAAAGCTATTAGAGCTTCCCCTGAGATAGGTCTTGGGGTGTGCTACAAACCACAGGGATCTGATCTGGATATGGACAGAGACCTCTTTAATGCTTTTAATGAAGTAAATACTACTGGGAATTGTGTGATTATGGGAGATTTTAGCTTCCCAGATACAGACTGAAGGACAAGTGCTAGTAATAATATTGGGTCCAGATTTTCCTGGAGGTGATAGCTGACATATTCCTTCACCAGATAGTTGCTGAATCAACAAGAGGGGATTCCATTTTAGATTTGGTATTGGTGAGTATTGAGGACCTCATAGAAGAACTGGCTGTATGGGACAACCTTGGTTCGAGTAACCCTGTGTTGATTCAGTTCAAACTCAATGGAAGGATAAACAAAAATAGATCTCTGACTAGGGTCTTTGATTTCAAATGGGCTAACTTTAAAAAATTAAGGGAATTAATTAGGAAAGTGGACTGGACTGAAGAACTCATGGATCTAAATGCGGAGGAGGCTTGGAATTACTTCAAGTCAAAGTTGCAAAAACTAACTGAAGTCTGCAGCCCAAGCAAGGGGAAAAATATTGGAAAGGGTTGTAGACTGAACTGGATGATCAAGCATCTCAGACAAGTGATTAAGAGAAAGCAGAAAGCCTACAAAGAGTGGAAGATGGGAGGGATCAGCAAGGAAGGCTACCACTTGTAGATCAGAACAGGTAGGGATAAAATGAGAAATGCCAAAAGTCAAGTAGAGTTATACCTTGCCAAGGGAATTAAAACTAATATTAAAAGGCTCTATAGCTATATAAATAAGAAGAAAACAAAGAAAGAACAAGTGGGACTGCTAAACACTGAGGATGGGGTGGAGGTTAAGGATAATCTAGGCATGTCTGAATATTTAAAAAAAATACTTTGCCTCAGTTTTTAATAAGGCTAATGAAGGGATAGTGGCAGGGTGGCTAATGGGAGTGAAAACATGGAGGTAGAAATTACCACCACCGAGGTAGAAGCCAAACTCGAACAGCTTAATAGGTCTAAATCGGGGGGCCCAGATAATCTCCATTCAAGAATATTAAAGGAACTAGTACATGAAATTGCAAGCCCATTAGCAAGGATTTTTAATGAATCTGTAAACTCAGGGGTTGTACCATATGACTGGAGAATTGCTAACATAGTTCCTATTTTTAAGAAAGGGAGAAAAGTGATCCGGGTAACTACAGGTTTGTTACCTTGACCTCAGTGGTATGCAAGTCCTCGGAAAAAAAGTTTGAAAGAGAAAGTAGTTAAGGACATCAAGGTTAGCAATAACTGGGACGAAATGCAACATGGTTTTACAAAAGGTAGATCTCGTCAGACCAACCTGATATCCTTCTTTGAGAAGATAACAGATTTTTTAGACAAAGGAAATGCAGTGGATCTAATTTACCGAGATTTCAGTAAGGCTTTTGATATGGTTCCACATGGAGAATTACTAATTAAATTGAAAGGTGGATAAGGAACTGGATAAAGGAGAGACTACACCAGGTCATACTGAAAGGTGAACTGTCAGGCTAGAGGGAAGTTACTAGTTGAATTCCTCAGGGATCGGTCTTGTAACCAATCTTAGTTAATCTTTTTATTACTGACCTTTGTACAAAAAGTGGGAGTGTGCTAATAATGTTTGCACATGACACAAAGTTGGGAAGTATTGCCAATATAGAGAAAGACCGGGATATCATTCAAGAAGATCTGGATGACCTTGTAAACTGGAATAATAGAAATAGGATGAAATTCAATAGTGGAAAGTGCAGGGTCATGCATTTAGAGACTAATAACAAGAATTTCTGCTATAAGCTTGGATTGCATCAGTTTGAAGTGACAGAGGAGAAGGATCTGGGCAAATTGGTTGATCACAGTATGACTATGAACCGCCAGTGCGATGTGGCTGTGAAAAAGCTAATGCAGTCCTAGGATGCATCAGGCGAGGTATTTCCAGTAGAGATAGGGAGTCATTAGTACCGTTATACAAGATGCTGGTGAGACCTCATCTGGAATATTGTATGCAGTTCTGGTCACCCATGCTTAAGAAAAATGAATTCATACTGGAACAGGTGCAGACAAGGGCTACTAGGATGATCTGAGGAATGGAAAACCTGCTTTATGAGAGGAGACTCAAAGAGCTTGGCTTGTTTAGCCTAACCAAAAGAAGGCTGAAGGGAGATATGATTGCTCTCTATAAATACATTAGACGAATAAATACCAGGAAGGGAAAAGGATTATTTAAAGTCAGTGCCAGTGTGGACACAAGAACAAATGGATATAAACTGGCCATCAGGAAGTTTAGACTTGATATTAGATGCAAGTTTATAAGCATCAGAGGACTGAAGTTCTGGAACAGCCTTCCAAAGGAAGCAGTGGGGACAAAAAACCAAGCTGGCTTCAAGACTGAGCTTGATAAGTTTACCGAGGGGATGGTATGATGCGAAAGCCTAATTTGGCAATTAACTGATCTTTGACTACTAGCAGTAAATATGCCAATGGCCTGTGATGGGACATTAGATGGGGTGGATTCTGAGTTACTACAGAGAATTCTTTCTTGGGTATCTGGCTTGTAAGTCTTGCCCACATGCTCAGGGTTTAGCTGATCACCATATTTGGGGTCAGGACTTTAAAATGTATGAATCTGTGAGTAATGCTGGAGAATTTTTTTTTTCTGATGGCTCTTTTCTTTTCAGCCTATTAACACTCCCATCTAAGGATCATTCTTATTTTGACCATATTATGGGTAACTTTATTACAAAACAAATGAAACAGATTTTAAAATTTAACAATTAAATATAAGGCTGGTTTTTGCTGTTTAAAAACCATATAAAAGGCATTGCTTTACAAAATCCATTTCAGGATGTAACACATACACACTAATTAAAAGCAATATTTTAGAAATGTATCTTTCAACACAGGATAAAGACCCACTGGTATATGTTTCTTCTGTTTTCCCCAAGAGTCTTTGGCTTAATGAGCAAGAACAATTTTAGCTAGTATTGTTCCCCAAATGCTTTGTTTACACAAATACCCATTCAGCCTGTTTAAAATCAGTTTTTTTCAAAACAGTATTGAACTCATGTATAGTTAAAATTAAAATTAAGTTTTACCTAGCTCTGGGTTGAAATTACAGGTTGAAATTTCTGTTTCCATGCTAAACATATCACACTGCAATAAAGACACATCATTGATAAAGACAGTATATACAAAGAGTTATTCAGAGTTATAAAATAAACATTTTACCTCCTGCAGTCCAGAAGCAGCCATTCTCTCCAACATGCTTTCTGTTGTAAAAAGACAGTCTCTAAACAAATCTTTGGTTTTTATCCCATATATACCTCTTTGTTTTGAGTAAAACTTTTACTGTTTATATTTAGCCAATTGTTTTGAACACTATAGCTCTGAATTGATAGATATGTGAGGAATTTATGCACACATCCCCTCCCCAAACATTCCCTGTTGTGGTCTATGGGTGAAAAATTGTCTATATAGGCCCCAGGGGTGGGGAGCTCAGGAAACCTTGAGGCCTGTGATTTCTGGACCCATCTCAGCACCGATGGGTCAAGGAGAAAGGAGAAAATACCATCAGAAATTTTGCATATACGCTACAGTGCATGCTCAATGGGCAGGACCTAAATTACACCCCTCTTTAGTGCCACTCCCTGATTAATCAGTATCAGGAAGTGTGAACAGAGTTTGACAGGTGGAGGTGTGAAAATGTAACAGCTTGTGTACTCTTAAACTACTCCTGCATTCAAGGATACCTCACAAACAGTAAATATTTGAGCCACACGGCAGCCAGTGAAGTATTGTCAATATTAGAGCTGTGCAAAAGAGGATTGTATCCCAGTGCACAATTTTCCCCATCATTGCACGTTATCAAAGACTTTTTCCCCTCCAAAATGAAAGCCTTAATTAAAGACAAACAAAAATGTAGATCCTTTTTTGACCAATAACCATTGGAATTAGTAAATAAAAAACCAAATAACTGGTGCATTCTCCAGATATTTTAACACATTTTTATGTTGACAATTACTCACTAGTAAACTAAAGTCATTGTATAAAGTCAGAGTACTTCTGATTTATTTAGTTATATATACATCTATTTCTTGGTCAATAATCATATGCTGAAAATTATTTTTAACAAGTGGATAGTGTTTTGTCCGTTTGCGATGTCATTAAAACTATATTATAGAGAACTCCTTTTAAATGGCCTGAAAAAGGAATAAAAGTACAGCTTAATGTGAAGGGCAATGAAAAACTCGACCTTTTTAATAGAGAGGATTAGTTAAATTAACATGTATTACTTGTTTTGTACTAAAGACGACTTTTATGTTATTCATTTAAGTAGTTCTCCCCCCACTTTGCTAGACCTCATAAAAATTGAATGAGAGTTGTTTTTTTTTTTTTATCAAAAGCAAAATGTTTCATGGAAACTTATCAGTTTCAGCAAAAGTGTTGTCAGGAAGGTTTCTCAGATCCATGATGGAATTTCAGAGGTGTGGGAAGGAATACTGGAGAAGAGAAGGCCAGTAATGTGCTAGTCAGGGGATTCACCTGGGATGTGGGAGATTCAGGTTCAAGTCCTTGTGCCAGATCAGGGAAAGTGCCCTATGCAACAGGCTATTGGCTATTCTGAGGTGGGCTGGTCATGTGAGTGTGTGTGTGAAGAGCTTTGAAAGGCTCCCATTTCTTCTGTTTGGTTCTGCATTGAAATGAAAAGAAATCAGGAAACCTTGAAATTTTTCTCTAGGCAGAATTGTTGTTTTCCAGACAGCACTACTTTTTTTGTCACCAAATTAAATGGGTACAGAATTTGGCCCCATTTTTCAAATACTTTGAGTACATTTTCCACCTAAGGGTTTGTAAATTTTTCACTTAACCAGAGCTGTTTTTTCTAATTTTTGTTGCATGACTGGTACCTAAGCTCATCTGGTATTGTATCTGCTCCCAGCTTGAATGAATGACTACAGATTTGTAATGGGAAAGAGACAAATACTGGTTATCCAACATTCTTGCTAGTATACTAATGTCTGTTCAATTGGAGATCTGGGTACCAGTGTAAACAATATCCATTCCCCAAAAAACCAGGCAATACGTAGGTTTATGAAAATGGTCAAAACAACCATTCAGAATGTAAACAAATGCTTAGGAATATTATTCAACCAGTTCTCTTGCATGCCAAACCAAAATCTAGAATAAGAGAGCCCTCTTTAAAGAGCAGTGGTTAAAGGAATAGTTCTGTTGAATCTTTGTGCAATGAGAAGATGCATTTAACAGAATTCTTTTCTACATAAAACATAGCTTGTCCATCTGGCCAGTTAACATTAAAGCAGACTAACACAAAATGACTTACATTACGGTAGATTGCCATAATATTTAAAGTGGTGGGGCCAAACATGAGAGAGAGAGGTCTATAATGTTAGTATTAAGGTATTAGCATGCCTTCCTCATAACGCATGCCACAAGTATTAATCACAAGCAGCCTATATAGGTATTACTTAGTAATACGGTATATATGTACATAAATTTATACCACTCAAGTGGGCTTTATAACTACAAATAAAAGCATTTTATTTTCCAGCCTGTTCAAATAAATGTGCTATACTGGAAATAAATCACAAATTCACACTGAATCATTTATTACAACAGTAGAAAATGACTATAATATTCTTGGTCAAAAGGGACATCAATCAGCAGAAAAAAAAATTCTATAATGATGAGTGCATGCAGTAGTGTTGTAGCCATGTTGATCCCAAGATATTAGAGAGATTAGGTGGGTGAGGTAATATCTTTTGGTAATACCAACTTCTGTTGGTAAGAGAGAAAAGCTTTCAAGGTTCCAGAAGTTTTAAATCTTATCTCTCTCCCCAACAGAAGTTTGGTCCAGTAAAATATTACTTCACCCACCTTGTTTCCATAATGAGTTCTTTCATCAAAGAAACAGGAAACTGTTCTTCAGCAAAGATCCTAGCACCTCAGATGTCACATATGGTCTCATCCAAAGCACATTCAAATTAATGGAAGTCTTTCCATGAGTCCAGTGAGCTTTGACTCAAGCCTTAGGCTCCTAAAACAAGGGTGTCATACTGGGTAGATTGGGGGGAGAGCATTTGTCATATTGATTAGCATCAATATGCCAAAATCATAATAATTCATGGGAGGTATGCCAGGTACTGTTAGGATGGCTATAAAGTGCTAAGTAAGATGATGATGTTTATATTAATGTGTTATGTGTGTAGTGGAAGTTTAGGGACATATTTGATGGACCTGTATTTCAAATTGTGCTGGCTGGGATACACCCCAGTCAGAGAGGCAGCAGGACAATAGCCCACTTAATGGCCCATCAAAACCTTTACAGAAGCAAAGGGCCCAGGAAGAAACTAAAGACATGCCTGAAGAGTTACCAGGATTGGCCCATGTGACTCTGGACTCCATTTTAGCTTCTGTAAGTTTCCACAGACCGCATGGCCAGAGACAGAGGGTATATAAAATCAAACCACAGAAACCATTTTGCCTTCTATCCTGAGATTCAGCCACCTACCTACCTCTGGATCAAGTCATCTGCAACTGAAGCTGTGTAACAAAGGACTGAGGCCCATCCAGGTACTGGATGTATACCAGAGGGAACTATACAAGCCTGCAACTCCACATTTCTTCTAGAAACCTGATGTATATGGACTTTCAATCATTTGTATGTATCTGATTTGCTTTGATCCTTTAACATTTCTCTTATGGTTTATTTCTTTCTTTTTACAATAAACCTTTAGTTTTAGTTACTTAAGGATTGGCTGGCAGCATGGTATTTTAGGTAAGAACCAAACTCAGATTGATCTGGTACTGTGGCTGACCCCTTGGGGTCAGAGGGAAGCTTTGTAGTAAAGAGCATAGAGTTTAAATAACTGGTCTCTTTACTGGACCTAGTGCTGATTTGGGAGCCTGGAGCTGAAATTCAGTAAAGGGGACTGTGTGCATTTGTGTACTGGCTTCTGTGGGGATTCAGAAGTGCAGTTTGTGGCTGGTTGGGAAGTATGGCTTCAGTGCCCCCCACCAGTGCTGGAAGACTCTGCTCTCCTTTTACAGCCTGCCCTGACCTTGGCATTATCAGTTGGCTGCCCTGGGCACGGACGGGTCACAAAGGGTACAAAGAAGAATGCTTAGAAAGCTACTTGCATTGATGGATGAACCACATTTTCCATTATTTTTTGCAGAGGGTGGCTTTCTGATCTTTTGCAATGTAAAAGAACTTTGTTATATACCATGTGGTTTTCTGTGACCAACTAGTTCCCACTGAGCCAGATAATGGCTCAGCCTTCTCAGTTATACATAGGGGGAGGGAGGGAAAAATGACAAAAAGCACCTCTATCGGTTTTGCCCAGAAGCCAGTCACGATGTGGTTAGGAAACAGAACCACTGCTGTAGGCCAGTGCCACCAGCAACACTAGAGCAGAGGCATGGGTGAGACCTTCCCCTCCCCCCACTCTTTCCAGCCAGCAGATCTTTCCAGGTGCCAGGGATGGGAGTAGGGAGTAACATCTGTTTAAAGGATTCTGGAGATGCCATTGCAGTGTGCACTTCAAGGAGCCCCAGAAGGAAACTGTTCATATTTGATACAGCCTTCTCTCATGCACAGAAGAACAGAAAATAAGCATGAAATACTAGTGGTAGCCATGGTGCCCATAGATGAATATACAAAAAGTCATGGAAATTCTAGATTATCATGTTTTGATTTTTCTGTGTAAATTAATGCTGCTGTTATGTTCATTCCTTTTGTTTAACTGAAAACAGAATTTCCCCCCCTGAGGTAACTTCCAGAAGCTTTATGAAACTTATTGATATGTAACGGAGGAAGCTAATCTCTTTTGTTCTTTCCTAGACAGGACTAAACTGTGTTTCCAAAACACAGAGTATGCACTGGCAATCTCAGCAAAGCAGTCAAAAACTAAGTGGAGATCAATTTTGAACTACCTTCTCACCATGGTGATGGGTGTTCCCTCTGGAGCCATGTGATGGCACAGCGTTGTGGGGAAACTTGCTCTGTCGCTGCTTTTTTGATGAGTAACTAGGTTTTTTTCTCTGAGGCACATTGATTTAGAGCCTTTCACAGGAACTAAATTCACACCAGCAGGTAGTTTTCCATGAGAAGGGACAAAAGAGGCCTGTCAAGGAGGTTGCTGAAGAGGTTCAACAGTTGGGATAATCTCTAAATAAACAACCTATCCTTTATATGTATCTTGATCCAAATCTCTGAACTTTTTTGGGATGGCCTGTCAGTAGTAAATACAAACTCTTAATATTGCCGAAACAAAGCTTTCTTAGTGGTATTGTTTAGAGCAGGAATGTCAAATTAATTTGGAGGACAGAGCTGGATTACATCTTTAAGTATGATTTAGAGGTCAGGATCTAAATTTGGGACTTCATACTCCCTTCAATCCACAGTGAATCTCCTTCTACTGGGACTGCAAACTTTCCACAGGGATTAAGTGGTGAATATAGACTTTATGTAGCAAGTACACTGATTTGTTCCCTTCTTCATTTAGTATCACTCAGTGAGGCAAGTCTCCCCTTTAGAGCACCACTTCTTCTGTCCTGTGTCTTCTCCTTCCACATCATCTTTAGCTTGTGTTTCTCTCCCAGTTGACCCAATAGTCTTTCTGGTCCTTTGTATTTGCAGTCTTCCCAGAGAGATTGTAGGAGAACACAGGCTCTCCTTCTAACCTGAGTACCAATGCAGGTACAGCAAGTGGTTAAAGTTAATCTGGTCAGATTTATTGCTTCTTTCCTAGGCTACTTCCTACATTAGCTCACCTTCTCCTCAGGAAGCTCATATTCTCAGTGGAGACGGGGGGTCTGTCCTATGGTCAAACCCCTAATCCTAGTTCTCAAGGGAGCAAAGGAAAGGAAATTAAATTAAAACAAGAGTAGCTCCAGCTTCTCTGTCATAGCTGGATTTCTCCAGTCATGTTTCCTATCACTCTGTATTCTCATACAAGTGAAGGTAGCTGGGTTCTCTGCTGTTTGCTTCTCTGGGAGCTGGAGGCGAAAAGTCTGTCTCCCCCCTTCCCAGGCTGGGTCCTTCTGAACAGAGCTTCTCCCTTTTTCATCTCATCCTCCAAGATTGACATGCCTTGCAGATATGGCAGAATGTGGCTGCCTGAGCCCAAAGTATCTCTTTAACCCTTCATCCCTGATGCAGGGTTTGTACATACCATCCCACTGAGCACATCAGGCAGGAAACTTCAGTATGTCATGTGGATTGGATCCAACTCACAGGCCATATGTTTGAATACAAGACACATATTTGTATTTTTACATTATAAAGCTTTATACAGACATTATAGCCTAATTTTTATCCTGACTCACAACTGTGTATCCCCAGGGAAGTCAAGGGCAGCATATGACTTTCAGTATTCCTTACCAACCAACAAGAGAATCAGGTAATTATCAGTTTTGCAAAGTAAGGATGTGGGAGTTACCATCAATTTTTAAAAAAAGAAGGAAAAAAGAGAGAGGACAGGAACTGGCCCAGAAGAATGAATAATACATAGTGTGTAAGATATAATTAAATACAGGAAAGCTGGGTATATAAATTAAGTTGAGCACTCATGCAAGCAAACACATACAGTAGTTTTTTGGATTTATTCAGCTGTTGATATCTAACAAGCTGAATTGATATTGTTTAATTAAAATAATACCCATTGCATTTTATAATTGTTTGCGGTAAGAAATTCCACTTTCTAACAGAACTGCTCCATCTGCAGAATGTAAGAATTATCAGCTGGAGATTCTTAACTTCATGAGTCAGCTCTCATTTCCTTCTTTCCTCTTCTCAAAAAGTTATTCAAAGAAAGTTTCTGGAAAAGTGACTGCAACCTTTTTTCTCCATCTTTTCCTGAGTAGACTTAACTAGCATGGAGCAAAAGAATCCACTTCCTGGAAGGTATCTGCAGAGTAGGAATGTGACAGCTGCACAAATATAGCTTTTCACAGTTTTCAGTTCAGAGGAAACAGATCATCAAAACTTGAATGCTTCATTTTATAATGATGTTTAATATTGTGCTATTTTAAAAAGGCAAGTGCCTCTTGACAAAGTAAAAAAAAAAAAAAGCCTCCAACACTGGCAGCTGATGTAAACAAAAAGTTTTCTCCCAAGACCAACTGAAAAGTGAGAGGCTTGTTCTACTTCTCTAGGTTAATGCAAACAATAGTGAGCATAATGACAGCTCACAAAATTAGTTTTGAAACTATTCTATGATGCCACTTTCCAGGGAAATCATGGAGTTGATTTTTACCCAAAAGATGCCTGCCAGAAGTTTCAGAGACCATATTAGTAGCAAAATAGAAAGTCTGATGCCATCTGTTTCATGCTAAAGGCAACCTGCTTTTGGAGAGCCCTCTTCACATATGAAGCAGCAAAGAGCTGCAAAATGGTCAGAAACAGTTCTGAGACACCATAAATCCTAAGAACTATGTCTTGGTGCCCTGGGCAAAGGTAAATGGAGTTACTCATAGAACTTACACTAGGGATGAGGGACAGGGTATGGAGCACCTGCTCAGCCCAGACAAAACCAGTCTTTGGGCAACAGGAGCAGTTGTGGTTTTGTGATGGAATGTATAAACCCCATGCAGGGATTGGACTCTGCCTGCGTCCACTTAGCTGCACACCCTAAATGCAAGGGTTGATAGGGAATTGTGGCTAGGCCAGCTGTGGCGAATTAGTCAATCCTAGGGTGACTAGATAGCAAGTTGGAAAAATCAGGACAGGGATTGCGGGGGGGGGGGGGGGGGGAGTGTAGGGGGGCTAATAGGTGCCTAAATATGACAAAGCCTGAATATCAGGATTGTCCCATTAAAATCAGGACCTCTGGTCAGCCTAGTTAGTCCCCCCTCCCATTCTCTCCCTCCCTCATGGAGCATACTGTGGGCACCTCTGGGAGGTACTGTTCTTCCCAAACTCCCATTGATGTCAAAGGGAGTTGTGAATGCTCTGTTACTCTCAGGATAAGATTCCGTGGTGACTAGTGTTCCAGAAATAGATGGACTACCAAAACACGGATGAATAAAGAGGGATACAGGCTGAGAAGTCTGTGCTAGCTGCACTGAGAGCCAGCCCATCCTTAAGACCATCATTCATTATAAGACTGTTCTCTGCTTTCATAAGAAACTAACGCACTGTACAAAGCTGTAAGACACAGTACTATAGTCAAAAGAGGTGTAATGATAACAGTAATCATCAAAGGAAAGACCCAAGAAGCAAAGTAAAAGAAAAGGAACATACAAAGAATACACAGCCCAGAATCTGAAGCAATTTATATACAGAAATTATGTGAAATTATCCTAGTAATACCCATCTCCCATGTTTCTCTCATTCACCTATTATGTCTTGTCTTTTAGGCTATGTCTACATGTGGAGCTAGGGACATGATTCCCAGTTCATGTAGACATACTCACACTAGCTCTCATTGAGTTAGCATGCTAAAAATAGGAGCGTAGCCAGAATAGCATGAGCAGCAGTTCTGAGTGTGCACCCAGAGGTTCCAAGCAGGTTTGTACTCCTGGTGGCTAGCCTTTGCCACAGCTTGTGATGCCATGCAGCCCCATGGTCCCCAGTATAGTGTAATGGTGTATTGTCTAATGCAAAGTATGTCATGTTAGATGTCTTTGGAATGCTCATGATGTACTGATCATTATTGTTATAGTAACATGTTTATTGTAATACCTTGTGTATAGTTATGAGGCTTCACTATGTAATAGTGAAGTTCCCCTCTATTTGGCACTGGTAAGGTTTCATTTGGAGTATTGTGTCCAGTTTTGGGGCCCCCACCACAGAAAGGATGTGGAGAAATTAGAAAGAGTCCAGCGGAGGGCAACAAAAATAATTAGGAGGCTGGAGCACATGACTTCTGAAGAGAGGCTGAGGGAATTAGGCTTGTTTACCCTGTAGAAGAGAAGAATGAAGGGGGATTTGATAGCAGCCTTCAACTACCTGAAAGAGGGTTCCAAGGAGGATAGAACTAGGCTATTTTCAGTGGTAGTAGATGGCAGAACTAGGATAAATGGTCTCAAGTTGCAGTGGAAGATCTAGGTTGAATAAACTTTTTCACTTGGAGGGTGGTGAAGCACTGGAATGGGTTACCTGGGGAGGTGGTGGAAATTCCATCCTTAGCGGTTTTTAAGGTGTGGCTTGACAAAGCCCTGGCTGGGATGGTTTAGTTGGGGTTGATCCTGCTTTGAGCAGGGGGTTGGACTAGATGACCTCGTGAGGTCCCTTCCAACCCTAATATCGTATGATTCTATGATATTCCCATGTGTCCTCATAGCTTGAAACATATCCAGGCAAGACTCTCCAGGATCAGAGGGGCAGTTTGTACCTCATTAAAGTGTGTATAGGATAAACTTAGCTCAGCCTTCCAGGAACAAGGAACTGGCCTGGGCATCATGGGAGGATTGATTGGACTCTGGAGCGAGTCACTTCCCTTCCTTTGGACAGCTTGGAACTGTGATGAGGTAATGCTCTCTGACTCAGGACATCACACTGCTTGCTGCTGCACATGCTACCACAGCCACACAACTATTTTTAGTGTTCTGGCTCAGTGAGAGCTGGCTCAGGTATGTCTATGTGAGCTGGGAGTCACACACCCAGAATCCAAGTGCAGATGTAACCTTAGATTGCAAGTTCTTTGAGGCCTGGACTGTCATTTTCTGTACATTTCTACAGTGTCTAACATCATGGAGTTAAATCTGATTTAGCAGTCAAGGTGTTACTGCAATCCAAATGATGATGGTTTAATATTAAATAATATCTAGCACACAATTACCAATGAGTGTCAAATAGAGACTTTGCTTCTGTGATTATAACTCTTCAAAAACTCCTCACTTTTTCTCAGTAAGTACATCATGAAGTCTTTGCTCTATCCATTTGCTCTCAAGGAAAAACCAAATAACCTATCCAACGGATAAGGCAAAGTAATTGTGATATTCACTAAAGGCAAAAGAGACAATGATCCACAGAGACACAGACACTGAAAAATTAAAGGATAGATTGTACCCTATAGCTGTGTAGCTGTGCAGGTGGGGAAAAAAAACGCCCTTGCCATTTTATTAGGGCTTTCAAAGTGTAGCCTCGGGTGTCAGAGGAATGTGGGTTCTTGCCCCTTAGATGCTCCTGCCTTAGAGCAAGTAGTCAAGAGTGGTGAGCTGTAGGCAGAGCATGGCTTCCCCTATATGCAGATCTGCTTTTAGTCACCAAATTCAGTACACAGCTAGATGAATGATAAAGAATTAAAGCCTGGGTCCAGCAAAGGATTTAATCACATGCTTAATTTTCAGCATGAGTGGTCATACTGACACCAAAGGGACCACTCACACATTTAAGTGCTTTGCAGGATCCAAGGTCTGAAAATGTGGCAATTGCATTTAATGGCTCATAGGTCCTAGAATGATGACAGATTAACAATCCACATCAATTACCTCATGTTTTCTTTGTTTTGTATTTGACTGGGTTTAGTTTTCTCAAAAAATGAATGGTAAGCATGACAAATCTAATTATAACATCATAAATAAATGACATCAACACTGATACAATACTCCCTCCTTAAATTTCCCATGCTACATCCTCCTCTTTTCATTACTTAAGTTTGAAGAAGCATCCACAGCCTATACAGAACTGGGATAAAAGGACATTATATTACTCTTTACACTCACCTTTTATATGAAGGTGAAACAAAAAAAAGTTTCAGTACTTGTGAAAATAGACTGATTGACTGAATGGACTGGAGTAAAGTAAAATGACTCTTGTTTTTCAGGTTTGCATCTTGGAGCTTTCTTTGTGACAACTTTTAAAGACCTCTGGCCTCTCTCAAAGAATCATTTGATCTTGCTAACTGATTGTTAGATGAATTGGGTATAGTGGACCACACCTAATTTCTTCTACTTTTAGTAATATTCTTCTACTAGAAGTGAAAAAAAGTTGTTGTTTTTCTGTTGTAGGTTTTGTTTCTCTAATCCAGTTGAGAAGTCTGGAATAAACAACTATGTCAATGATAAGTGAGCTCGTTCTCAATGTAGCTATGTTTATCAGCCCCATGTCAGTGTGCACAAACGTGGCACAACTGTTGCCTTTTGGCCACCCTAATATTCTTATGTTGGTACATGCTGATCTAGTTTCATCACCTTCCAATTTATCTTTTAGCAAGCATGCAGTGTTTTGCAAAAGTTTTGCTGGCAGAATCCTCCAGTACTAAAATTATTGCTTCATTTTGAACTGTTCTTTTTTTTTGCCCCTGGAACATTTGCCACAGAATGTTTCAACTCCTTGGAAGCTAAGGCTCTGATCCTGAAAATACTTATGCTTTACACACATGAGTAGAGCAATGGGACTACTCACATGTTTACAGTTTAGCAGATGCATAAATGTGTGTAGGATTGGGGCCTAAAAGAGTGATTCCAGCTATTCTTTTGTTTGCTTGTGTAACCCACTGGTAAGCTAAAGAGCCTTGGCTCTTTACCTCAAGCTGTAGCAGCTCAAGCTTTTAATTCTGAGATCCCTCCCTTTTGTGTCAGCCAAGATGGTGGCCATCAAATAAATTCCAGGCTGGGTGCAGAGGGGGACCAGTAATATACACTACTTGCCAATGGGTTGCATACAAGTAGTGTTATGTTACAGCTATTATAGTAAGGGTTACACTTGGTTTTTCTGAATATGCCTTAAAAAAGTACTATCCAAAGGGTTGTCTTTGGTCCTACTAGCATGATTCCACTGAGGAGGAATAAGGCAATTGCCTTTATTTTATAATGATATTAGAATTTTCAGTTTGAACATTTACCTCAGAAATGTTTTTATGCCTTCCAGGCATGCTTCTGCTAGATGATGGATAATATGCATATCATAAATAAAACAACAACCAACATCAGAATCATAAAAAAACATAACTTAGTTTTGGTTACCCTGTGTTCCCCATACCCTCTCTCTTTTTCAGCAGCTCTCTAGGGCCAGGTGCAGGGAACAGAGACAGGAACCACCCATTTGGCTTCCTCTTCCATATCCCTCCAAGTCGTAGACCAGAAGCTTCTCTCTGGACCAGAAGCATCTCACAGGATCAGGCCATTTGTAGTTCAAGATCCATGGGTCCAACACATGCCTATCACAACATGTGGTATACCTCATCCCGTGCACTAAATGACCCAATAACAACTGTGGGCATGAAATCAGAGAATCACTATGCTATCAAATGAACACATACAGAAAAATGATAAAAGGCAAAACACACTATCAGCTGTGGGTGAAAACTATACACAAAGTGATCACTCTATATCTAACTTCTAAGTCCTCATCCTGAAAAGAAACCTACACACCTTCAAAAGATGAGCCTGGGATCTTAAATTCATAATTTTGCTTGACTCTAAAAATCACAGACTGAATAGAGACTTTGGATTTATGGCTTATTACAACAATCTGTAACCCACTAACCATCCTCCCAGCTTCCCCCCCCCCCTTTCCTTTCCCCTTTATGACTGGAGGGGTGTTAACTGGCCAGGTTACCTGGAATGGTCCCTTAAAATACATGTTAAATACTTATGCTAAGCAATCTGTTCTATGTTGAATAGTTGTGACATTCAGAGTACAGTTCCAGGTCTGAAAAATAGCTCTGAGTAATCTTGAAAGCGTCTTTCTCACACAAACAGAAGTTGGCTAAGTAAAAGTTATTACCTGACCTACCTAGCCTCTCTTGTAACTGTCTTCTGACAATCTAAAAATAACAAGTATAATTAATATAATAGCTCTCTTTCCAGCTGGGAAACTAATTTAACAATAATATTTTTCAGGTGGAAAAATTAGAATGAAATAAAATAATTATTTTTCAAGACCATTTTACAAAGTGAGTGCGGTAAAGTTGACTGCATTTTCTGCAGCTCTCCCTCTCCAAACTTTAATTCATTCTTCTTTCTTCCTTGCATTGACATCTAAGTCTGAAAATTGAGTAGGTTGTATCTAATTGTTTCTTGACATATACATGCTGGTCTTTCACCAGTGATATCTATTCATCTTAAGACATCTGCTTTGAAACTTTATGTCACAAAGCAGATTTGTGACATTTATCCTTAAACTTGCATTAAGCATTTGACAGTCTATTTTCCATACATAGTGGTGAACGCTATGGCCCCGATCCTGCAAATTTAGGCACATATGTAATTTAACCATACTGAAGTCCCATTTAAAGTTAAGCACATGTATAAATATTTGCATGTTCATTCTGAAATTGAACATTTACCTTAAAGCATTGCAGTCAATTCACTGCAACATTGCCCTGTAGAAACAGAAAAATGTCACTTTATTGCAACCATTCTTTGTGGCTTTTGCAACATAGTGAATATTTCATCTTTTTTTGGACATTCTTATAGCTGCTTCCAGAATTGTACTTAGATGAGCGAATGCATATCAAGCCTCTCATGTTAATAGTTTAATTTCCATGCAAATAAATACAAACAATTAAAGAGACATAAAAAATGCCTATGCTGTCCTTAAGCAAAGAAACTATAATACTCCAATGCTGTATTTTTAAAAAAATTATGTCTTCAGCAGAAGTGTAGGGGTTTGTGGGGGGTAGGGAGGATGACTTCTCCCTCTTAAGATACTCTTTTGGCGGGGGAAAAGACAAACCAGGAAGGAGACTTATGCACTGCTGCCTGCAAAGACATTGAATCAGTTAAGTCCATTGCATAATGGAGTAAGTCCTCGAGCTGTTTCTGTATTGTATTTCCAACTGACAGCAAACCTGACCTACAATGATGTGTTGATCTGGAAGCATAACAGCAAACAGAAGTATTCCTCAAGGAGCCAAGGATGCACTTTTGTTTGATAGAGGAGAAAAAGCTCCAACTGACATGCAGACATTTCACTTTCTTATTACAGAAGATGATAAGTGTGATCATGGCAAGATACAGAAATCACTAGAACTTTTTTCTCTTCCTGCCTCTCCCATTAGCTTTTACAAAATTGGTGATGGGAAAAAAAATGAAAGCAGTAGAAAAACCTCCAGTGATGTACATACTGATCTGAAATATAGCAGAGAACAGTACGACAGACATTGCCAGCATGTGTTATTTTCCATAGATAAGGACAAATATGCCTGTTACAAATGTGTATCATGTGAATGACTTACAACTGTCCACTATAAAGATTTTGCAGATGATATAAATATTATGTTTCTCCTGGGTGAATAATGTGTTAATTACTTTCAGATCATTCCTGACACTTTCATTCTTCTGTTGAAGTTTGTCAAGTAGAGTAGCAAATTATAAGATAGCTTGCTGCAGCATTCACCCTTGTAACAGTTTGTAATCCACTAGAATGCTTCACTTTCCAGTCAGATACCCACAGTCAATATAGACTGAACAAATACTTATTTCAAGTGTATTATGCCTGGAACCAACTGAGTGGACAAGAAGATTACTGCGCTGCTTGAGTGCATGTTATGCTTGAGGGTATCTATAATGTTTTCTAGAATCAGAAACAGAAGCTTATAAAAACGAGTAAAGAAATTTCACTCCCAGTTTAGGAATCCAAACAATAATTAAAGAAATACTAAAAAATAAACAGCTCATGGCAATATAGACTTCTAAATATAGTCTATCTAACTTTAAAAGTAATTATAAAAATATAATTTTAATATTGCTAGCCCATAGAGGTTTTTGGAAATTTATATCATATCTAATAAAAATGGCGTGTCTTTTTTTGTTTATTTTTCCTCCCTTTTGTGTTAGTAACTTTGTTTCAAATGATGCTGCATAAATAATTGATACTCTGTGTTATGAAAGGTGCTAAGGTAATAAGGAAATGAATCACAAATATAATGCAAAATTCTTAGTCTGAGATAATAACATAGGAAGTTGATGACTCATGCTTAACTATCATATTAGGAGCTTCTGTGTAGAAAAATGAATGCAAACCTCATTAATGATATGAAAGCACATTGTAATATGAATGTCTCTAATGAAAACATAATGGTAGAGGTAGTGCACAGTGCCCCTTAGAATAAATAGCTGCTCTACTTCTGTACAGTATATTAGCTCACTCTTAGACTGTATATTCTTTATAACTAGAAGCACTCAGGTTTCCTGGCATGACTAGCAGCAGCAGCAGGAAGTCTACCCTTTGATTCACAGCCACAACACAAAGAGGAAAGAAACAAGACAATGTGGCCTATCACCCATGTATAGAAAATATAGTTTATAGCCGTATATTTGTGACCATTATTTCAAGGCTCTTCTTTTGATAAATGATCAGTTTTCCCCTCATAAAACAATGTCAAGTTTGGTGGACAAGCATTGCCTGATAGTGGGGCAGAGTATGAAATGAACTTTGCACCAACTGCTGATCAAATGCAGCAGTCACAACACTAAGAACATTTTGCATCCATGCAGCTTCTGTTACTTGCCTTCCTGCTGTAGCTATGCTCACTCTCTTTCCCCAGCTGGCACGGCTGCCTACATTGTCCCTACCTATCACCATTTGTACCTGATGGGGGTGGCAGGACACAGTCCTGTCTGCAGAGCTTGGAGAGTATGCTGTTCTGCACCTATTTGGGCTGCAATAACCTATACATGGCCCTGTGCTCTGAGTAAAGATGAATCAATGAGACAGTTGTCATCAGGTGCTGATCCCATCTGTCTACCCTTTGCTCTATGTTTAGAGGATAGAACATGTTCAGTGGGACCCCATGTAAGGGACTTCTCTGCTTGTGTGTGCATGTCTCTTTCCCTCGGTAGAGGTCCATCTCTGGCTGGACGCCTCCCAGATTCTGATTTAGGGCCCACCTTACTGGGTTCCATGTGCTCTTTAAATCTCTTGAGTCTGGAAATAGTCCAGGCACTGACCATTGCTGTGGTCCCTGGACACATTTTTGGGGTGCAGATTTTCTGTCTAACACTCTCTCCTGAAACCCACAGTCCAATTGCCTCTATCCTAGGAGCAGTGGTGACCCCTCAGACTACATTGTATCTAAAGCATACCCTCTCCCATAACTCCAGTTGTGTGGGTGCTCTGGGTTTACAGTTTAACTCTTCAGGGGAACAGAATGAAAATCAATAGACACATAGATGGACTTTGTCCAGGACTCTAAACACCATTACTCTTTACCTCGCAGTTTGATTTAACTCATTAACAAGCGATGTCAAATAGCTAGGCTTAATCAACTTTATTAGTCAAAGAATATTACAGTGTAATACAGAAAGGAAGCATACCTATATTACCTATCCATCTGGAAGGCAGCAGTGAAGCAGTCAGACTGCCTTGGTGCTGTACACTGCCTCCCTATATACTAGGGTTGAGGGTTTTACCATTTTTTTGGATAACTTCTTATTTATTTTTGACATGTTTTTGAAGGACATTTTGACGTGTTTTTGAAGACTAGCACAGACCCAGCAATAAACAGGACAAAGTTTGTAACTAGTTCATTACCTTGTTTTAACTATAACATTTTAGAAGTCAGCAAAACCTTAGAGACATTGTGCACTAGTTGGGGCATGGTAAAGAGTGCAGATTAGCTAAGCCTTCACAAAATTATTTGTCTTGTTTTTGTGTTTTGGAATGTTTTTACACCTAACACTGAGATTACAGTACTTTCTTTTTTCCCATGGTTAAACAGCTTAACCTGAATACATTTGATAGTTATACAGAAACATACATGATTATATATAATTGTATAAATGATATTGGCTAATACTATAAACTTTTCAGATTTTTTCTTATCTGGCTCCATACATATTTTGTAAAACACAGAGCGTCAAGCATAGCAGACTACCTAATAGCTGTCAGGTTGAATGTATTTCTCAAGCCTTGTTGTAGTCTCTTGCTGTATACAGAGCAACTGTCATGAAGAGTTACAGCACATAACTATAGTACACTTTCAGCATGAATATAAAGCATTCTAAAGAAAATATACTATATTTATGCGCAATTAGTTACTTTCATATTCTGGTTAAAAAACCTCTCCTTTTTAATCATAACTTATAGCTACAGCAACAATCACATTCCATGATTTCATTTTGCTTCTGAGCTGAATGCATCTGTTTTCCATTAGTTAGCAAAAAAGAATTTACCTTCCTGGTTAATGACTGTTTGTGAGAACTATTTTCCCTGATATATCTTATTAACAAGAATCAGTTTCACAAGCCTTGATAGGTCTATTTCTTATCTGGTAATTGCCCCTGTAGGAAGCCACTGTGGCCTCCCACGGAGCCAGAGCCTGGGGAAGGACCTGAGAGCTCTGATTGGCCCAACTCACACCCTGCCCCAGAGTCTGCCCGGCAACAGGAGACCCGGGCCGTGATAGGGCCACCCGGCCAGGCCAATTGGCAGCCCCGGGGCGGAGCCCCAACAGGAAGGGGAAATACAAAAGCCTGGCCCAGACTGCTGGCAAAGGCAGACGTGCTGCCCCACCAGCAGAGGCCTAGGCCGGAGCCTAGCTGCCGAAGACGAACCCCGGCCCCACCTGGGCCCGGGGATTGGATAGGGCCCTCGAGGAGCTGGACAAGGCAACCCGGCCAGGATGACTGGGCCGAGTTACCCCGACCCCGGTGCCGTGCTCTGGGACTACCAGACTGGGATGAGACCCCAGAGCAGCCCGAGTGGCGGACACCCCCGGAGGCCGGGCCGGATTTGGAGGAACTGCCAGCCGCCGAGCCCCTCCCTACAGCGGGGCAGGACTTGGAGGAGCTGCCTGAGGCCGACCCGCTCCCCTCCTACAACGACCTGGAAGAGCTGCCCCCTGAAGAGGAGTTTCCTGCCTTACCCCCGGTTGACGAGGAAGGACTAACAACGCTACCCCAGGTGGACTATCCTTGGGATACGGAGGCAACAGGTACTAGGGTCAGTGGGGAGGAAGTAGCCCAGGGACAGCCACGGCCTGTGGCTGAAGCCGCCTCATAGCCGGTGTGTTACGGCGGGAGCCCCGCCGGCACAGTGGCAGCCGATTCTGCCACTGCTAGGGCCCTGGGCTGGGACGCAGTGGAGACGGGTGGGCCTGCGTCCCCCTCCCCTTCCCCTTGTCCCTAGCCACCCCAGGAGAATTGCTCTCCTGACCCTGCCTGAAGCCGTTGCCGCCTCTGCTCACCCTGCCTAGGGGTTGGAGCGATAGACTCCTTGCCCGCTCGCCCTGCCTGAGGGCCGGAGCGATCTGCCTGCTCACCCTGCCTAGGGGTTGGAGCGATAGACTCCTTGCCCGCTCGCCCTGCCTGAGGGCCGGAGCGATCCGCCTGCTCACCCTGCCTAGGGGTTGGAGCGATAGACTCCTTGCCCGCTCGCCCTGCCTGAGGGCAAATTGCCTAGACTGATCTCTCGCAAAGCACGAGCTATTCCCCTGTAGGAAGCCACTGTGGCCTCCCACGGAACCCGAAATGCTTACAGCCCCTTACAACATTTAACAAGTTAAAACTTTGTAAACTGAGTTTTTCATTTTGCATTTTGGCCTGGCTACAAACACTGTGGAGTCTTGATTTAGCTCAGTTATCAGCAGCATAAGAGACACACAGAGTCAAGACAAAATAATAAACACGCCTATAGGCATGTCCCTGCCTCATTTTCCTTACCACTTTGGAGAGTTGATTGAGCAGAGTCTTCTGGGATCCTTCTCCTGCAGCTAACAGATTCTATTCAGAATCACAGAGTCTCTTCCTCTCTCTAGGTCAGATAGCCTTCACTGACCTTGACTGGCATCAAAGTTAACCCGCAGCCCTTTCCTATGAAAGCATGCCCCTATCTTCCTCACTCCTGCCCAGTGATTTCTGTCCTATATATGTGTTCCTCAAGTGTATACATCCTTCTACCAGCACTGGGTTTCTTTGTTCTGCTGGGTATTTCCACTCCCCCTCCCTGTTAGTTAGAAAGACTAGCTTCTTTATTTCAGCCAATCCGTTGTCATAAGGTGTTTCCATAAGTGACCATGTGAAGGTTAACAAGGGACTATTGTCCCTAGTCTAGCAGAGATATGCCACAGCCCCTGTCAGCAAACGGTGGATACCTCCCCATAGAGACATTCCATGACAAAGACATTTCATAGTAACTTCATAAAATCAACAGGATTCATAAGTTGTGCAGAGACATATGGCCCAAATCACCACACTACTGCTTTTCCTTCTCACTGCTGCTTGTGCTGAGGTTGTATTTATTTATATTGTTTGAGAAGCCACTGACTTTATAACACTCTCCTGACTTCTGATCCTGCAGAGACTTTTGCATGTGACTAACTTTATGCATGGAGGATGGTCCCATTGATTCACAGTGTATAAAGTTGTGAGCATGTATTAGTCTTTTTAGGATTGGGACCATTATTGCTACCTGATAGAGAGGAAAGGTTAGCTGAGTACTGCTATTGCAAATATGTTGATTTGCCCATGAGTAGGATCATTTATGCACAAATATCTGTTTTTGCATGAATAAAAGCTCAATGCCCAATCATTTGTGGGAACAAAACCCAAATTGCACAAATATTCACAGAAAAGCAAACAAACAAAAAAAAGGTAAAAATGTAGTTGGCTCAAAAGCTGTCTGATTTCACTAAGATGTTTGCAACAATTCCCCCCCACACAATTCTCCCAGCCCTGCTGTCTAGTTTGTACATTACATTTTACCATTAAGTACTTTTGCTATTGACCCATTAAATTTAATACCTAATTTTACAGTGGAATTTAGTCCAGGGCAGCATAAGTTTGAAGTCAAAGTCACAGATGCAGTGGACCTTAATTTAAAACAAATAGCCTGAGTTCACTCAAGCAGACATGAAGAATTTAGTAACTGAAAGAAATTAAAGTGGCTTCTCTGGCTATTGACATCTCTATAAAGCCTTCCCAAAACAAAGTTAAGACAGCACAGTGCTTGTCTTAGAGAAAGAAGAATCCTTTCCAGTTTAAGTCCCAATCCTACAATGGGCTTTATCTAGATGTAGCAGTCTGTTTGCTCAAAGCTCATTGTGAGATTGGAGATTTATAGAGTATTCTGGTGTTACCCATTGAAAACAACATGAAGCAACCAGGTTGCTAGAGTTTACCGTAATATATGTTGTATTTTCAGGTCTTAGTAGAGAAAATACTGCAAATGATGCAATGAAAACATTAAATGCTGAGTTTTAAATGGGTGATGGCTATGATAGTAATGAGAAATCGGCACATCTTTGAATGGTTTGATAATAAATGAAGTAAGTAGATATTTGTTCCCATAAGGTTCATAATTTATTCAGGATGAGAGTTGTATTCTTTCTATTTCCTCATTAGTCAGTCTTGATCCAGCTTTACATCTCCTTAGAGTTCAGTGCTACTCATAATTAACTCTATTTAGCACAAAGAAAGAACTCCCAATTCTTTTTAAATTGGGCCATGTAACCTGTAAGGCATAACTAAGGTATAGGTATACATGAAAGCAGTAATGAAAGAAGCCTACAGGGCCTCAAAGCCTGCAAGACAAAAGCTTAGTCAAAGTTGAAATATAAGGCCCAAAAGCCTTACCATAAGTAGCTGACTAGGAGTAGCCCTGGGTCATAAGATACCGTAAAATAGAATGCTGTCATAAACAAGTATGCTTAAATTGCTGACAGTAATCACAAAATGCCAGTTGATGCTAGCTTTGGATACTGTAGGATAGGAACATTCGCAGATGTTCAACCACAAGAATACTATGGTAATCAACTGAGATATATGATAATGAGCTTGAGGTAAACTTTATACTAGCCTATAAGGAGAGATCACTTAACATTATTAGGGTGAGGAAGTTTAGGTATGGACTAAGGAGGCCAAACTTCCTTAGCAATATTCATGGCAGCCACAGAACACTATAATAGAGCTCTCCATGACTCAAGGCATTGGGATCTTCTTGGCATTGCAGAGATCAGACCACTTAAGCAATACATGCCTCACCATTTTTAAAGTTTCTGCAAGAGATCCTATGAGTATATGGATGCTCAGATGCTGGATGTTTTGACTGTTCTGTATTATTTCTATCTACTTTGCTGGGTTGAAGTGATTGTGCCTTTGTTAACTGTGCTAATAAAAATATTACAGGGACAGTGTGACCCATCCGTGCCCAGGGTAGCCACCTGAAAATGCCAAGGTCAGGACAGGCTGTAAAAGGAGAGCAGATTTTCCCAACACTGGAAGGTGACACTGAAGTCACACTTCCCAACCAGCCACAAACAATGCTTCTGATTCCCTACACTGGTTATCAAGAAGCTAAAACAAAATATACACAGCCCCCTTTACTGCATTTCAGTTTCAGTCACTCCCAATCAGCCACTAGGTCCAGGAAAGAGATACGTTATTTAAAACTCTATGCTCTTTACCAAAAAGGTTCTCCTGACCCCAAAGGCTCAGCCACAGTACCAGATCAATGTAAGTTTGAATCTTACCCAAAATACCACGCTGCCAGCCAATCCTTTAGTAACTAAAACTAGAGGTTTATTATAAAAGGAAAGAAACAAACTATAAGAGAAGTGTTAAATGACTAAAGCAATCGGATACATACAAATGATTTGGAAGTGTGTGTGTGTGTGTGTGTGTGTGTGTGTGTGTGTGTGTGTGTGTGTGTGTGTGAGAGAGAGAGAGAGGTTTTCAGCAGAATTGTGGAGTTTGCAGGCTTGTATAGTCCCTCTGGTGTATATCCAATACCTGGATGGGTCTCAGTCCTTTGATTCACAACTTCAGTTGTAGATGAGTAATTGATCCAGAGATAGGTGAAGACCGAAGACAAAATGGATGTGGTACAGCTGCCTTTTATGTCCCTTGGCCTTTATCATGCTGCTTGTGGAAATTTCCACAAATTTGGTGGAGTCCAGGATCACATGCGTAAGTCTTGGTGACTCATCAGGTGTAGCCCCAGCTTCTCTCCCTGGGCCCATTGTACCTGTGAGTTTCCTTAAAGGGCCATTAAGCAGCTTATTGTTGCTGCCATCCTGTCTGGAGAGTTGCCCAGAAACACAGCACAAGTTGAAATACAGATATATCAAACATATCCATAACTTTCAATACAAATATGACACATGCACATAAACAATATCATCATCCTTAGCAAACTATAACCTTTCTAACGGTACCTGACATGGCATATCTCATATGGATTATTGTAATTTTTAAAATATTGACGTTAGATAGCATCATAAATGGTCCCCCTAATCCAGCCAACATTACAGAAAAAATGCCTTTCTTAAGTATGATTGACTTCCTTGAACATACCAGGGTCCTTGCAATAACTCTAATACTTCTGGGTCTGGTCACACGATCAGATTCTATCAAATGACAGAGTGCTAATTGGCATTTCTAATTGATCAATACAACTGATACACAATTACTAGATCTGGCAACAGCCTTTCTTCTCTGGTGAATTAATGTTGTACTAGGATGGGCTGTAGTAAGATAGTAGTGCAGTAGGTCTGTGTTATTAGTAAAGCTGGTCAGAGAAACTTTGACAGAATCATATTCTCTTTGAATATGCAGTTCTGTTGAAACAAGTGCTTCACAAAACTGAGTTGCTTTCATTAACATGTCATTTTGGAAGAAACCCAGGAAAGAAAAAGTTCTGATAATGTCTGAACATCCTCCTTTGACACTTTTGGAATGAAACATTATGATTTTTCATTTTGAAATGACTTTTTGATTGTGTATTATATAATACAAAATGTTAACAATTTTGAAACAAAATGGAACATTTCAATTTTCTCATCACAACTTTTCCCCGTGCAATTTTCTTTCATAGACAATTTTGAAATGTTCAGGTTTTGCTCCAATTCTGAATGAAGTCAAATTTCAAAATCCCATAATCCTTTGAGAAATGAAACTTCTGTTCTCCGCACTGCTCTAGTCACCAGTTTGCACTTGATGAGCAAGTGTTAACATAGGTAGATATCACTAGATTATTTTTTTAAAAGAAATCCTATATCCATTTAATATAAATAGTTATGCTGTTGAATAGTGCAGGGAATCTCTTTTTAAAAAAAATGTAGCAAAGGATATTTTATTATGGGCAATTCATAATAGTGATAGTGCTAGCACAATAGGCCATAAGTACTCCATGACACCTGCAAGGGAAAGGAAAATACTCAGCTGCCACTGCCCCTACCATTAACCATCATCCCAGTGTAGCAGGGAGAGGAGAGGCAAGAAGACAGTAGCAACATCTGCCAAGGCAGATGAATAATTAATCCAGGTTGTCCTGAATTCTGAACTCCATGTATTCTGCTCAAGTTTTTATACCATGCTCATCACTATGGTATCTGAGTGCTTGCATCCTTAGTAACACACATCTGAAAATGCATGCTCTGGGAGAGTTAGATTCCCAAAACAGATTTCAGTACACAAAGAAGGCCTCCTGAAAGTTAGCAAGAAGAATTCATATAACATGAAGAATTTTCAGATTTTCCTAGCCTCAACACCCTCTTGTCTCAAAATAGTTCAGGATAAAAGGGAGATAACAAAAGGTCCTTTTTTTATACAAAACTCAGGGCTATTGTTTTCATGCAATAATAATCATCATCTCTCAAATTTTGGTATTGTAAGTTATTTTTCTCATCATCTTCATTCAAGTCTATTATGTTAGAAGCCCTCAGATTTATTCTCTATGGCTCCAACCTGTGCAACAATACAAATAATCTTCTACACATGTATGGGATAACATTTTGAAGCTATTTATATCCTGTTTACCTTCTAAATATTAAGGGAAATAGTTTCTAGCTTTTGGTCTGTCTTCCTGATAAGAAGGCATATGTTACTATATGTTAATACAGAACCTAGTACAAAGGGGTCTAATCCTGATCATGGCGCTGAGTACTAGAGTAATACAGCAATGCATTATAGAGTTTGGTGGCTCATCATTTATTACTTCTGCAGCATTATATAGAGCAGAATATGAGTAGAATGCATGTCATAAGAATCAGTAATGATCTTATTTTAATATCTTATTGTAGATTCTGGGGAACTTCTACGGACACGTAAATGCAATTTCTCATCAATTTCCAGTTGAATAATTATGGATACTTCTCTAAAAACATGTTTTGTTTATTTAGATAGTTCTGTTAAAAATTTAGGGACATACAATAAAATAGACACAATCCAAAGAAATGTCCATATTCAGCTCAGTATGGATCCTGAATCCTTGTAGTCATTAATGTATTTAAGGTGGAGTTATAATAAGTGATTGTTTTGGTCTCAGAAGATCAGAGGAAACAGACATTGTTTTAAACAGACTGTGTTGTTTTAAAATGAGGACAGAGGCAAGGAAGACTTTGCTATAACTCAGGCCCTGGTCCAAACCTCACTGAAGTCACTGAAAAGAACCCCTTTTCCTCCACCTCACCTCACCCCCATACACATTGATTTCTATTAAGATTGGCCCAGGCCCTCAGTAAGTACACACGTCATTGTGCTACATCGGCGTTAAAAAAAATATTTAAAAAGCTCATCTGAAGGAATTGTACCATTATAAGTAAAAGATGATAGGATCATTTATTCCTTTCTCATCTTCTGTCTTAAAATAAATCTGCTTCCTAAATTCAAAGTGACACTGTGTTTCCTTTAGTTCATGCTGTCCTGGTATAGTTTTTGTACAGGAGGATTAGAGGTTCTAGGTTCTATAGCATTTTATTGCATAATAAAACTAAGCCCTTAACATTAACTCAGAACCAAACAAGTACTGAAACGAAATGGAGGACAAGGAAGAGCAGCAACTTTCCAGTGTTGGTGGATTCAGTAACTCAGGAGACATTTTTGATATGATGTGATAAGTAACTTTTGCTTATAGTCAATATGTCAAGTGAAATTTTTTAAAAACTTCATTAATATAGACATTTTTGTAAAATATGTCCTATGATGCTCATTGTCCCAGAAATAAATGGGTCATTAAAAATAATACCGACACAAATGCTGGACATATTTCTTAGCACAGGAACTTACCTGTCAAAATGGGAAACAAGATTCAATTGTGGAGTGCATTTCAAAGAGAATCTGCTTCCACCTGTCACATGAAATCTAAGTGCTGTGAGCATACACCAATCTTCACTGAGGTGGCCTCTTCCTATTCCCATTTATGACTGGTTTAAGTGGCATCAAGAGATCTCAGTGTCACTTATGAGAGACTCCGGGTCACTCTGGCAAGGAGTTCGTTGGCTTCTATTTAACAGTACTGATCATTGGCACCAGAGGTGGTTGACCTGATGGAATCAGGGACTTTGGAGGCTTCTTAAACTGGGCATAACTATGAATATATAGAGGCAACACTGTCATAGAACAACAAGTACAGGTTAGTAAATTCTTTATTCCCCCAACAAAAGCAAAACACTATTAAAGCCTAAAATAAAAACCTGCAGTAGAAACCAGTGAATTAGTCATCATACTGAAGATAAACCTTCACAACCACTTTAATAAAAGGGGACTGTGGTACAATTTTTTTAATATAACATTCCAGCTTATGTGAACTGGCTAGGAATGTTATATAATGCTTTCAAGATTGATCATCATGTTTTGAACTCTGAAATTCCTGCAATAAAAAATTTGAGAGGCAAGTAAGTTTGGCCCCCCCATAAACTCTGACAGTAAGGCATAACATCAACCATCACTGAGCCACAGTTTCTGCCTTTAACTACTGATGGAAGAATGCACTCAATGGAACACAGGAAGAGGATCATCTATCAGCTTCAGCTTTACTATTTTACCTAGTCCTTTGCATTGGCAGATATTGCATTATACAACACCTGGCATCAGAGTTAGCACACTGTGAACAAGAGACAGAGAGTTGATGTCAATCCTGATTTTTTACTTCCAGTCAGATCCACTAACATTTTTTAAAGCTTTGTGAGATTTCCTTTAAAGTGTAGTTATCTTGCAGTCAGAAAGGTGACTGTAAAAAATATCATTAGAGGAAGTTCCTCTCAGCAACTTCAATATCAATTTTCTTCACAAGTCAGAAGTTGGTTTGTTTTTATTTATTCACAACATGACAGAGTTCACCTGGGATCTGAAAAGCCAGTATTGTTCTTTTTTCCTCCCACATGATTGGTAATGAAAATTTGCAGCCAATTTCTGCCCCCTCTACTTGTGTGCAGTTCGTTTATGTCAGTGAAGTTGCATAGCATAAATGAGGGCAGAATTTGGCCCTCTGTTATAACTAAAATTGGATTTTAAAATATAGAGATGAGGACTTTTGAAAAACGTTTTTGAAGTTTTTTTTTTTTTTTAAATTCAACATTAGAAACTGCATTAAAATTTTGAGAACGCAAACATTTCAATCAGTTCTGATTAGTTAATTTTATTTCTAGTTAATTTCAACCAGCTCATTTTCAATTGATAATTCTATTGGTGATGCATAAGATGGGAAGCAATTCACCTCACTCTTCCATAGCAGCAATATACTAGTATATATATATTGAATAAGATGCCCTTCCTAAAATCAGTCTGTAAAGATGAACTGCTCAAACTGCCTGATAAGTAAGGAACTTATATCATTAGTAAGGAAAACTACGTCTTTAAGTACAGTGCTAAAACATATGTGACATGGGATATTTAGTAAAGTTATGCTCAGCTCAAGATCAGTAAATGACCCTTAGTAACTATGATGTAATGTGAATAAAGAGTTCATTCCTCCTCCCCCTAAATAAATGTTTAAACTTCTTATGACAATTTTACAAGGAAAAAATCACCATCATTATGTTCTTCACTCTTAAAATAAGAAAGCAGTCCAGGATTTTTTTCCCCTTATCTGTTTCCCTAAATTGTTTGCAAAATCCTTGGCATTTGAAAGAAGACCTTTCTCAAGCATTAAATCTTTAGTTTTAAACGCTTTAGCCCAGTGGGGGTTTGAATCTTGATATCTCCACGGATTATTTCACGCTAGCCCTATGAGTTCACCTCTCTGCAGAAGTCCATGTTATCTTGGTACACAGTTGCCACAAAATATTTTTTTCTTACCTCTTCTATCCTTTCACTTTTTCTGACAGTCAATGTATAGGGCTTCGGAGTCAGAAAGGGAGAGGTACAGAAGGGAAGTCAGACAAAAGTTTTATTGTGAGTAAATGTAGTCTGAGAAAGGTCTGTAAACAGACTGTAAAAAGGACTGTAAACAGAAATCAAACTTTAATTCCCTTCAGATACTGTTGATAGTATGTTATGACATCAGTTCCAGTTATTTTTTTTTTTCCTTTGGAAATAAATGACCCAGTTGTAGAGTTACTGAAATTTCAAGATTTCAAAATGTTTTTTGAAGTTCATCAGCCCTCACATATGCAAAGGCGCAGTGCACCCATAAATTATGAAAATAAAAGTGGGATAAAATAGCTTTTAAAATAAGGAGGTGCAGCTGCCAGACAGTATAGGCACAGGCAAAAGGGCAAGTGTGGGAGTGGGTACCTGTATCTGGGCAGCTGACAGAGGCAATAGCATTCTGAGGAACCCCAGGCTCCAGGAGATTGGTGTGATGCAGATGGAAGTAGGTTCTTTGACAGAGCAATAGGATCCAGATACAGGAGGCTCCCCAGCTGTTCTGAACTTAATCAGCACCTGGACATATTCAGCCTGAACAAGGAGCAGTTCTCTTTCTCAGCCACTAGAAAAGAGGGTTGGTCTAGAAATCACTGCCAGATGTGAGATAAACAAAGAAAGACACATCCACAATAATTGAAGTAAACTTAAAAGCACAAACAAAAATAAAATTTGTCTTTCCTCCAGTGGCCTTGCCACATCCATGTGTGATAGTACTTATCTTCGCAGGTTATATTTGCTCAGACAGAATGAGAGAAGTCCAAGGGCAGAGTGAGCACCAGTGAGTATTTTATTGTGAACCCTTTACATTTACAGGTTAGGTCCTTTATGTGTAGAACGGGGAGCTGTATTTGGGCCCATTTTTATCCTAAAGCAATATGTGAAATGCAGCTATATCAGGGGTTCTCAAACTGGTCAAGGGGTCGCAGGGTTATTATGGAGGGGTCGCAAGCCGTCAACCCCCACACATGCCAGGGCTCTGGATCTCAGCCCCACACATGGCTAACAGCCAGAGCCCTTCAGAGATGAGTGGCTGGAGAGCAGTAGCTGCTGGCTGGGTGCCCAGCTCTGAAGGCAGCACCATCTCTAGTGTAGCGCAGAAGTAGGGGTGGCAAGGCCATTGGGGGGAGGGTTGTCACTTTTTGTGGGGGAGGTAGGGAGGTTGTCACAGCATGAAATATTTTAAAAGGGGTGGGTCCTGGAAAAAAATTTGAGAACCTCTGAATTATATTAAACTTATAAGCAGAATGTTTGTTTTGTGGGAGTCACAGGGGTGGTGGGGAGAAAGAAAAATATCTAATAGCTGTATCAGGGCACTCTACTCATCGCTGTACTGGTGCCTTCTGCTGTTTGCTTGGGGATTAGCTCCAGGATGATGCCCACATCCCTGGTCAGTGCGCCATCACTCTCTCGCCACAGTTGGCGTATAGCCCTTCCTGCAGCCCAGAATTGCAGTGTCCTCTTCTGACTCCGCCCTCCAGCTGAGTCACAATCGGTGTTCCTCCCTTCCGGGGGAGGTTTGGCTCCTCGGTTGTCCAGCCACTTTCCCACTAGCAACTGCATCCTTTCATCCTGCCACTCCCCCAGTGGCGCCTGCAGTGACTTGTCCAGCCACTTCCCAGTGGTGACTGGGGGGGGAAGGACGCAGGCCCACCCACTACTCTGGATCCCAGCCCAGGTGCCCTGTGGATCACAGCCTTTTGCTGTACCCCAAGTTCCTCTTCCTGCTGTTGTCACCCTGGGCCACTTCCCCCCAGCCCTAGCACCTTCTTCACCCATTCCCAGGGCCTGCCACTACCCACTTTCAGCAGCTCCTCTGGTCCCCCTGATTCCTGCCAGCAGTAGCTCTGCCTCAGGTGCTACAGGCTTCTTGGCCTGCAGGCTCTCTGTTCTGCTCTGCCCTGAAGCTCTTCTTATATAGGCCTGCTGAGCCCTGACTGGCTGTCATTTGCAGCCCTTCTCTTACTGGCTCCTTCAGGTGCAGGCTTTGCATGGCTCTGTATACCCCTGCCCCACTGGTGTGGGGCAGTAGCCCCATCACATAGCCTTTAAAGATTGCATAGGACCAGAAGCCTCCTCAGGACCCTCCGAGTGGCACTGCAAAGAAAGTCAATGCATAATAAATTCAAAGGTGGTCAATCCTGGGGTTGAGTGGGATTGGGTGGTAAAAGAAATAAAGGTTTCTCACATGAGAGAAAGTGATAAACCATATAATACAAAGGACTTGGGTAAGCAGCAATAGTGAGATGCAGATTGCAATATGGCCATTTCCCTTAAAAAATCATTCATTGGATAATCCTATGTTATGACTCACTGAACAGAGTTGATGTGATTATATGATGCCTAAATAATTATACTTGTGTGAGCAATGAGTACTCTGTTCTGGTGTATTATATTCTTCTTAGGGCTTGTCTACACAGGGATACTCAGGGAAGTTATTTGGATTAACTTTTAAAGTGGATTAGTTACACTGCATTACATTCCTGTGTGAATGCTGTTCTTCACAATTAAAGTGGCCTTAAATTCAATTTATCTTAATTCACTTTGGAAGTGAATTAAAATAAACCAAATTAAGTTCACTTTAATTTAACCTACTTAAAATCTGGCCAGAGGAGAAGGAGATAGTGCCCACTCTATAAAATTTAGCCCAATGGTTAGAGTAATCCCCTGGAATGTGGAAGACTCATTCATTGTATAGAAAACCTAGGCACCTAACTCAGCTATGTTGATCGCAGTGTTGTTTCTGCGATTTTTTTAGGTGCCTAAAAGGTAGGTGCTGTGATGCTCAGTATTGCAACACTTAAGTTCCTTCATGAATCCTACCCAAGGTCCTTATCTCAACTGTTATTCATGCCTTTAAAATAAATCCTCTGAACCCCTTAGAAATTCGTCTGTATAAGAAATGAGAAGAGAAGGACCCCAAAACTTATGACTTGCTGTAAATCTCCACTCAGACTGCTTGGTGATAGGCTGCTATCCAAAGCCTGTCGTCTCACTAAAACCACATACAAAGGCAAAGTACTGACATTCAGGAATCTCAGATTTACTGTTCTCATTCTAAAATGTATTGCAAGAACTAGTGCTATCTATAAAATCCTCTTATTCACTTGAATAGAAAATGGAGTTATAACACAATATCATGGTATGCTGAATTACATGATCTCTTATCAGAACTCACATGATTATCATATAAAAGTATCACAATCACCATGAAATTAATTGTTTTTTACTGTAGTCCATTTTTCTTTTGATCCAGTATCTAACTGGCTTAACTGTGTAATAGAAAAATTTGAGGCAATGAAATGAAAGAATTCAAGTTAGTGGTTTTAAATTATATCATGTTATGTTCTAGCTAGCCAAGCAGTTGCTTGCTAATCCCAAAGATTTTGAGCAGAGTATCTTCTATACTATTCAAGGCTCATCTTTATCATGTGGTGTCAAGATGATTTGCTTTCTTTCTGGATTGTAGCTAAAGCTCCATATTCAAGTAAATTTAGTGAGTGAGTTTTGCAACCTGTGAATCGAACCTACAGCAGTAATAATTAATACAGATTTAATTAAAAAAACACACTACTGGTTCTATTAAATAAATTGTACTTTCATTATAGATAAATCTGTAAAGCCTTCCAGACCCTTAAGCATCATAGTTATATATAAATAAACATATTTTACATTACCATAGGACAAGTCCCCTTGTCATCTACAGGAAATAGGTATAGATTCTTCTTTGAGTGATGTCCCTATGGGTGCTCCACTTCAGGTGATTCTGGTCAGAGAATTTTGACAGCTGTGCCCAGTTGGGCTGATCATGCACCCTCCCCATCTCATGCTACCAGTGGCAGTTAACTAGTGCTATGCAACCAACTCCCCCTCAGTTCCTTCTTAATCATCCTTGGCCTGAGTTGGAGCTATTGGCACTGCTTCTGCATGACTTACCTTTACATATAGGATTAGCAATATAGTTTGATAGTTATATATTGATATATATATTAGTTATATAGTTATATTAGTTATATTAGATTATATATATTGTAGTTATATTATATATATATATATATTTATAAGTATATAGAGATTTAGTTTTATTTATATTTATAAATAGATATTTATATTATATATGATCATATTTTATATATATTATATATTGTATTAATATTATATTATTATATTATTTTATTTATATTATATAAGATTATATATATTGTAGTTATATTAGATAGATATATAGCTATATATTTATAAATAGTGTATATATATATATATATATTCATATGTTTTGTTAGCCTCTCTCGGGGAAACTCCACCTGGGAATGCCTGGGTCTCCGTCTTTAAATGTTGCTTCTCCTGCCAAGAGGCAGTTCCAGTCTCAGATGTACATGCCCAGTGTGTCTGCTGCTTGGGGGAAGTGCACATACCACAGAAGTGCCTCCATTGCCACAACCTTAAAGCCCACACCAGGCATGCAAAGGACCTTAAACTGAAATTAATTCTTATTGAGAAGTCTCTTCGCCCAGCCTTTGAACCAGAAACGTAAACTTCTTCTGGTCACCGGTCACCTACCTCAGCTTTTGACAGACTTCCCTCATCAACCCAGCAAAGGAGGGACCTGTCTTCCAAAAAATGGGCTAAGAAGAGTTACCACCTCTCCTCCAAAGGGAACCTCGGAAAAGCATTCTCAGACTCTCTCAACTTCATTGGTACTGACCGCAGTGCAGCTAAGTATCTTCAAGTTGGTAGGAATCTCCAGTACCACTAGTACTGCTAAAGTAAAAGACCTTAAGTGGGCAGACTTACAGAGGATGGAAGAGACAAGACTGCCCTTTCTGCCACAGCACCGGCTGAAGCAACCACTCAGTATGGAGCACCGATACAACGCTTCAGCTTATGGCGCCATCTTCTGGATCTTTAGAGCATAGCACAGAGACATCTACTTTACCTACTTCAGCTCCATTATCTTTGGCACCCATACTTCCGGTGCCACAACAATTCCCAGTACAACAATTCCTGGTACCACAGAAATTGCTGCTGATGCCATCTTTGGTATCAAGACCCCCAATAAGGTAGCATTTTCTCTGACACAAGAACTTAATCATTTCTACAGCACCAGAATCATCATTTCTTGGTACTGACATAGCTTCAGTACATTCGGTACATCATTACATAAACCAACAAACAGATTAGTTCCTCCTTTTTCTAGTGAAGAAGAGGATGATGAGGAGGGAGACGTTTACTCCTCAAACCATTTCTCACCCATCCAGGGAATTGTCAGACCAGACCTACAAGAACAGCCAGGACACCAGTCCAGGATTGACAGCCAGGGATGGTATGGACATCCATGGATGCCACCACCAAAGCTATTCCCACCACAGTGGTCATATTGGGACCTGTAGGCTGAATACAGGCAACATTATTCATCCCACCACCTCCGGGGAAAGGCGGAGATAATCTCCATAAGCATCAGAGGCGGGCCCCTCCAAACCCCTTAGGAGACTTTTGAGGAAACAGAGGAGGATCTAGATCAGGAGATCACATCAACAACCAACATCTCCTCCTTCACTTTAGACAAGGCCACCATGCCTCCGCCACCTACAACAAGAGATGATTTTAAACAATTTCAAGAGCTGTTTTAAAGAATTGCAGACACGCTCCAAATAGCCCTGGAAGAAGTTGCTGATTCCCAACACAAGTGGCTGGACATATTACACATGTCAACTTTCTGTCAACCCATAAGTGAAGCATTCATAGATCCTGCCAAGACCATCTAGCAGACTCCGTCAGCAATCCTTCCTACTTGAAAAGGGCAAATAAGAAGTATTTTGTCCCATTGAAGGGCCTAGAATTTCTATTTTCACAACCCTGACCAAACTCATTGGTGGTAGAAGCAGTCAATGCATGAGGCAGACAACACCACTCAAGAACCAACTTGTATGATAAAGAATATCATATCAGCCTTCTACGTTGGAACAACTGAGCTCAAAGCATAAAATTTGAGGGTTTCGTCAAGAGTCCGAGAGACCTCCCCCAATTCCAGTTACTGAAACCACTTTCTACCATCCATTTGACACCATTCTACCCAGCACAGCAAACAATTAGTTCAGACAAATGGATGCTGGAAATTCTCAATACTGGTTACTTCAACCAATTCATCTCCATTTCCCCCCGACTACCTCGCCCCTCTGTCCCTCTTCAAGGACCCCTCTCATGAGCCTTCTAAGACAGGAAGTATAATGTCTCCTACAACTGGGTGTGGTAGAGCTGTTACTAGTACAACACAGAGGGAAGGGCTTTTACTCCCATTATTTCTCAACCCAGAAAAAGAGTTGAGGTTGGAAGCCCATTCTTGATTTAAGAAACCTTAACAAGCTTGTCAAAATACAACTATTCAGAGTGGTTACTTTAGCAACAATAATCACAGCACTGAATGAGGGGACTGGTTTTTGGCCCTCAACCTTCAAGAGGCATACTTTCATATTGCCATACATCCATCACACAGGCAGTATCTGTTTTGTTTTGGAACAAGATTACTATCAGTATAAGGTACTGCCATTTGGCTGCTCCACAACCATCCTGAGTATTTTCCAAAGTTCTAGCATTGGTGCCAGCTCACCTCCTCAAGCAAGGGGTCATGATATACTCATATTTAGATGACTGTCTACCCAAAGTCCCCACTAGAGAAGAGGCCGTAGAAGCTGCACAAAAGACAATGTCACTGTTTACAACACTTGGACTCCAAATAAACATTCAAAAGTTAACAATGACGCCAGTACAAGAACTAGAATTCATTGGGGCTCATCTAAACATTGGAGATGACAGCCTCACTACTGCCACACATATTTGCCACACAAGTGAATCTGACTAGCACTACAGTAAACTGCCCACAGACATCTGCCAGGATTTGCCTCCAACTATAAGGTGACCTGGCAGAAACCACCTCAGCATATAACATGCCAAGCTACACATGGGCTGTCTCCAGGGATGGCTCAGGACAATGTATATCCAACACAAATGCAGTCTTAGCAAGCCCCTCTACATACCATGGAAAGTCAAAGACTTACTTCAGTGGTGGACCCACTCACACAATGTATTTGCAGGCGTCCCTTTTCCACAGACCCCTCCACTCCCCGCAGTGATGCTTTCAATGGATGCCTTCTTATTTGGTTGGGGTGGCCATCTGAACAACCGTACAGTACAGGGCAAGTGGTCTCCTCCAAAGTCAGCACTGTGCATAAACATATTAGAACTGCAAGCAGTTTGCAATGCATGTTCACACTTTCTGCCCATGATCAGAAACAAAATGAGACAGATCCTAATAGACAAGGTCGCTTGCATATATTACATAAACAAACAGGGAGGAGTGAGATCACAGTCCCTCTGCACCGAGGCATTAAGACTGTGGAACTGGTGCATCCATCACAACATCACCATATCAGTTTCCTATCTTCCGGGCTACCAGAACACCATCATGGACATGTTAAGCAGAATGATCATAAGTGGGGAATAAATACCTTGGTGATATAGGACATATTCCAACAATGGGGCTTCTCAACCATAGATCTACTCTCTATGAATCAGAACAGCAAATGTCCAACATTCTGCTCAAGAGTGGGGTTGCAGCCAGGATACACAGGCAATGCCTTGCTCCTCAGATGGAATGTGTCTCCCCTTTATGCTTTCCCTCCTACCCCATTATTGTCCAGGGACATACAGAAGATCAAGACAACCAATCCAGGGTCATCTTGATAGCCCACACATGGTCCTGACAAACTTGGTTCCCATACCTGCAGCAGATGTCAGCATGCACATCACATGTTTTCCCACTTTTTCCAAATCTCCTGTCACAAGATGCAGGCCTGATCTTGCACTCGAACCTGGAGATATTCCACCTGAGGGCATGGCTCCTCCATGGTTCCAACGCTAGGAGGTGACCTGCTCAGAAGAGGTGAAGGATATATTGCTAAACTATAGGAGGCTAACTACATGTTCTACTTACCTCCACAAATAGAACAGATTCCACACATGGTGCCAGAACAAACAAATCAGAACCACCATCTCCACTCAACCACTAGTCCTGGACTATATACTTGAACTAAAAATATCGAGCCTTTCTCTGAGCTCAATTAAGAATACACCATGCATTTATCACAACCTTACACCTTAAAGTAGATGGCATTTCAGTCTTTGCCCATCCAAATACAAAACAATTTTTACAAGGTGTCCGGAACCTCTATCCTGAACTCAGATTCCCAACACCTCTAAGGGATCTTAACTTAGTATTTTGTTCACTTACCGGACCTCCATTTGAACCGTTGGCTACATGTTCACTATTACATCTACCAATGAAAGTGGCCTTCTGTGTTTCTATCAGATCTGGAAGATGCATAGGAGAACCTGGAGTCCTTATGGCATACCTCCCATATGCTTTGTTTTTTCAAGACCAAAGTCACTGTAAGACCACATCCTAAATTTTTACCTAAAGTACCTTCTTCATTCCACCTCAACCAATCCATCCATCTTCCCGCATTCTTCCCTAAACCCAGTAAGAACAAGCAAGAAGTGGCACTCCATATTCTGGATGTCAGAAGGACACTAGCTTTTTATCTTAAATAGATTAAACCATTCAGGAGAGCACCAAAGCTGTTTCTCTCTACTACAGAGATCTAAAGGAGAAGCCATATTCATGGAGAGACTCTCCAAATTGATTTCCGAGCACATTCACCTCTGCCAACAACATGAACTACAACCCCCATCGGGGATTAGAATACATTCCACCAGGTCACTCTCCACATCGGTAAGCTTCCTTAATAAAGTACCTCTTACGGACATATGTAAAGCAATCACTTGGGCATCAGCCCAAACATTCATTCAGCACGACAAAATTGAGAAAGACTCGACATCCAACACTTTATTAGTCTTCACGGTCCTATCATTGGTCACAGATCCGATTCTGAAGCCCCTCCCTTCCACTACGGGACACTGCTCTACAGTCACCTGAAGTGGAGCACCCACTGGGACATAACCTTCTCTTCTTCTTCTTTGAGTGATTTACCTTGTGCAGTAACTGAGGTTCTTTGAGATGTGTGTCCCCGTGGGTGTTCCACTACCCACTCTCCTCCCCTCTATTTCGGAGTTCTTGCAAGGTCCTCTGTGGTAGAGAAGGAACTGGGGGGAGGGGTTGGTCACACAGCACTAGATAACTGCCACTAGTGGCATGAGTCACAGAGGGTGTATGTGCAACCCATCTGGGCACTTGCTGTTGAAATTCTCCTACCAGAAGCACAGGGGCACAGAACCACCTGAAGTGGAGCACCCACATGAACACACATCTTGAATAACCTCAGTTACTGCACAAGATGAGTAACTTTCTCTTCTCTTGAGCTTTTCTAGAAGCGTTCTCTATCTCAGTGTCCAGTGTATAGCAGAGTAAACAATACTTACTCTTTTAAAATGTGCTTGAATGTTTAACTTCATGATTTACCCCACCCACATTTCCGTGTGCCTTTGATATTGCTGAAAATCCTTGCAACAGCTGTGGCAAGTTCCTTGGGCGTATACCAGTGAGAACTCCTGCACCATATGCCAATTCAGAATGATAATGTAAATACATGACAAGCCATCTGCACTAAACTACCAATTAAAGACACATTTTAACATGCAAGGCAAATTGTCATTATAGCTAAAATGTTATTACATTCTTCAAAACAACTTTGCATAAGAGATCAATGCAGTAGATATTTGTTTTGAAAAGCACTCGGTTATATGTATTTATCCTGCTAAAATGTATTTGTTTAAGAGAAATATAAGTTCTATTTATACCCCTAAAAAAATACAGAAGTGATTCCAGGGTCTGTGTCTAATCAAAATGAAATTAGTTAGTTTAACAGACAATCTTTCATCTCCTGATGGTCCATCTCTATTACCAGAACTGTCAGCTTTTTCTGCCAACTGGTCTTTGAGGTCCAGGATGCTGTCTTCTAAATCTATGGCATGCTCAATTTCCTGGAAATTCTCATAGGATGGTGTGTTCCTCAGGATCTTAATAACTGGCAGAGAACAGAGTACAGGCCTTCTTACTAGTCAATTCTGCTTGAGATAAAATACTGGATCTTTAATCCAGCACCATGTGGCATTGCACACAATGGTTAATTTGGTAAGCAATTGCAATACCTCAGTTTTGACATGCTGGTTGCAGACAGATCATAGATTGACTAATCATACCAGATCAGAAACACAGTTCATCTATAGAATTGGGTCATTTTGCAACTCAGCCAAGAGAATAGGATAAGGACAACTGTTGTGAGAAAAGCCATATTAGGCTAGCACATAAATTCATCTCTCTCCCAGAAAAGGATGCTTTCAATCATGTATTTACTATAGTTATTAGAATCATAGAAGATGATTCTTAAAAAATTCTGCATTTTATACATTGGTAAGGGAATTCCTGTTATTTTATCACAAGTATTGACCAGTTAGATGCCTTCTGGGCTCACTGTGTGCTGGGAAAAACTTGGTATACAGCATGTACTGGGAAACATGAAGCATTTCATTGTGGAATAGAAATAAGAAAACTAGCTGAATTGGGAAGAAAGCATGGCAGCTCTTTGTTACAAATATTAGTTGTAATATATAGTCACCTTGCTTGGAAGACAGTTTGCAATTTTTTAGTGTCAAGATAGATGTGTAGATAGGGTTTATGTGTGAGTATTAAGTTCTGGCTACAAATTACTTTTACAGTGATGGAGATTGACCATCAGAACATTCTCAAAGCACACTGCAATAAAACAATCAGTCCATTAGTCCTATTCCTAAGAAGACAGAAGGAAGAAATGTCCTTAACTATTGGCAGGAAGATGAAGAGATAACTTCAGATTTGGAAGGAATAATTCTGCCAAACATAGTCATTATTTCACTTTATTCTCCTTGTCTAATATCCACACACAAAGCAGTTAACCAGCTGATTAAACCTGGATTAATACAAATTGGCCATGAGATGCATACAGAGAAGATGCTAATTAAAAATGAAAAACATATCAAATAATACAATGTTCTCTCAAACAAGTGTTCATGTTCTCCTCAAAGCCAGAGAAAACATCTAGCTGCTAGTCTACCCCGGAACAGTTACCTATCCTGACCTGTTTCCTAAGGACTCCCACAGAAATAACTAGCTTCAGTCTACTGTTCAGTCATTCTTAGAGGCAACTTCCACTCTGCCAATTGCTAATTATCCACCTGTGCCTCTCTTATTTAATTCCAGCTGGAAGTGACTGCCCCAATAACAGTTAGTTACAGAAGGTGGTTATCGGCATACTTATATCACTTCTAGGTTATTTCAGAAAGGAAGAAGCATGCTGATCTATCTCAGACCAGATCACATATTTTGATATTGGCACAGGATCTAAATAAAAATAAATAACTGAAAGCTGTAAAAAAATAAATAAATCAACAACATTCCCTTTGCTTTGTGGCAAAGCATACAAGACAAACTGTTATGGTTACTGTGATATGAAAGAAAGAGAAAAGGAATGACAGGTAAGCCTCGTTCATGTTTTGTTCATATCGTAGTCCTACTGAATGCATTCATACTGGGAAAAATTCCCTGAGTAGAAAAGAATACAGTTAAAGTATAGCTTGGATACTGCAGTGATGGGAGACCTTATAAAAACCTAACAGATCAATAAACTTCTCCAGTGTGTGGTAAAGAGAAAGGAATGCAAGGCCTAGCCTTAGCCTTTAGAAACTCTGCTGTCATGGCTACTTAAGCATACAAAGAGAAAATGGCAAGCATTCCCTTCAGTGTTTTGTTTTACTCTCATAGCCCTTTCCCTGGATGAACAAAAAAGGAAGAAGTAGAAGACCATCCTGTAACACAGGTTTGGAGATCATGTTATGCAGAAGCAAAAACTCAGGCAAAAAGAGGTCATCATTGGCAATAAGCAAGACATAAAGTTAAACAAGAACTCTGTAGAACACAATCTCCATCTGCAAATAATCACTTATTCAAATAATCACTAGTTAACTAAAATGCATTGCATGCACATACTTAATATTTGCTGTCATTTAAAGCAGTGCACTCAAGTATGTTATGGAAATGGAAACATACAGAACTTTAGCAAAGATTAAATTTTCTACTCTTTCAGTCGCATCCTTAAAACTAAGAAACAGCATCATTATGAGGTTTCTTCTGATAATTGGATCTTCCATAAGGCATTTCACCAAAATATAACTTGCAATATTTTTCTTTTGCTATTTAGAGCAAATTTGGAGCGGTCTTCCCTTCTCTTCATCTTCCCATGCCCCTCAGTGCTCATGTAACTGAACGACGGGTTAGCTAGAATCCCTGACTGCACTTCATTCACAAACTAGAAAATTCTAGGATTTTCTGTTTAACTTTTAGGCCTCTAAGAAAACATTGGTACTCACCCAAAATTATATAGTGGGTTTATGATGCTTAGCAAGGATTATATCTTCACCTGTGAAATTAGTTTAGCAGTTGAGAGCCCCACATTAAAAAATGAAATCCAATTCTTCAAAATGAAATATGTTTCATCGTCCAGTAGATGTGGACTGAAGAGATGATATTCAGACTGGATTACTACAGTGTAAACAGTTAGATAAGAGGAAGCTGTACCAGAATGTCTGTTGATATGCTTCTTTTCCTAAATTCAAGCCCTTGAGGTGACATATTGGATATTGTTTCTTATATCCATATTATTTAAATTCCACACATAACATTATTTCTGGAACTGCCACTTTCCAGAAGTTGGTAATATAATAAAAATATGGCTTCTTCCACTAGTTTAGTGTATCCACCACTAAGTAAGCATATATTGAGGGTGGGCAACACCTGTGTTATTGGCTTACTCCTGCCAACTACCTTCTTTATTTTCCTCGTATTACCTGGGGAGTTATAGGAGGGGAGGGGAGGGGAGAATCAGATGTACCACATGTTGTTACATTGTCACTAGGAATAAATTCTGCATTATAATTTGTATATTCTTCAACGTCATAGACATTAACTTGAGTGTGTTTTATACTGGGTTTGAAGTAAAAGAAAATCAAAAGCATAACTTTACAAATGAAGTTACTGTTACCCCATGAATCCTTTGGCTATGTAATTTGTACTATAGCCCAAGTCTCCTGAAATTGTCTGCGGTATGAAAACTATGTTCTCTGGAACCCAGATCCAGTTGTACCACGTTGTGCTAGTTATGGCATTTCCCTGTGAATTACCACTACAATTATAGCTAATATCACTACAGCTGATTTTATCACACTGTGCTTCATGAACAAGTTTCCTTAAAATACTGATTTATTATCTAAGCACAGAGGGATGGTTGTTATTTAAGATCTAACTTGCCTCACTGGTCACATTTGAAAGCTCTTTCTACAGCCAGGCACAATTGTTGTTTAAGATCTAACTTGCCTCGCTGGTCACATTTGGAAGCTGTTTCTGTCTGTACTGACTCTATTGCCTGCCTGGTAAATAATGCTCTGGCTCCCCTGAAATTGCTTCTGCTTCTCTGCATTCTCTGTGGACTCCTCTGGAATTAACTAGGCTCTCGATTTTTTCCCCTCTTGGTTTTAATTAAAACACTCAACTATGGGGTAACCTTTTTTCAGTTCAGCTGCCTTCTTTGCCTGCTTACTTAGATTACTTGAGAAGTTAATGAAATCCCTAATAGCAGGAGCAGAACAGGCATATGGTAAAGATTAACAGAGCAAAGTGACATTCTAACTCTCTATTTTGCCTTCAGTGTGAGAGAGATGAAAATCATGATGTCTATAGATACAGAGGAACATCCAATTGGCTACAATACAGGGTGTGCTAGAGCGTACAAGTGCAAATCGATAATATCTGTCATTGCACGTTCTGCTGTAATGAAGGAAGGTTTCTGTGTATCTTATTAACCGTAAACAAAAACAATATTACAGAGGCACTGTGCATTCTGCTACAATTAAGAATCTGTCTGCATTCTGTTACCATCCCCCTCCATTTTCACTGGTTTATAGCTCAGTATTACAAAATTTGCTCTGGATTAATATTTAGCATAAAGGTTTTATTATTCATTTTTTTAAAGTTTCTTTCTCTTTCATTGTTGTATAAATTATGGTTAGACTATCAGCTAAAATTTGTGGCCTTACTCCTGAATATCTTTTCTTTAGTGAAGAAACTAACTTTGTTCTAATAATTAGGACTGTCAAACAATTAAAAAAAAGTCGCAATTATTATGAGATAAAAAAAATGTCACAAATAATCACAATTTTAATTGTTTGTGTTTAATTTAAACAATAATAGAATACCAATTTAAATGGATTATAAATGTGTTTGGATATTTTTCTACATTATGAAATATATTTATTTCAATTACAACACAGAATACAAAGATTACAGTGCTAACTTTATATTACTATATTTATTACAAATATTTGCACTGTAAAAAAGATAAACAAAAGAAAAGAATTTTTCAATTCATCCCATACAAGTACTGTAGTGCAGTCTCTTTATCATGAAAGTTTTACGTAACTTCACTCAAAACCAAAACAATGTAAAATTTTAGAGCCTACAAGTCGAAGCATTAAGGGGCATATGAATGTTTAGCACATCCAGTACATAAATACCTTGCAACACGGGCTACAACAGTGCCATGCAAACACCTGTTCTCACTTTCAGGAGACACTGCAAATAAGAAGCAGACAGCATTATCTCCCGTAAACGTAAACAAACTTGTTTGTCTTAGTGGTTGGTTGAACAAGAAGTAGGACTGACTGCACTTATGGGATCTAAAGTTTTACATTGTTTTGTTTTTGAGTGAAGTTATGTGAAAAAATTAGTAGTTATATTAATAGTAATTAATATAAATCAGAAGTTAGGAATTATAGAAAATTGTCCCTTGGCTTCCCTTATCATATAGAGAAAACTATGGCCAGCAGAATAAGGACAATAAGAAGGTGTTTTTAAAAATATATTAGGAACAAAATGAATCCTGACAATGGTATTAGTTCATTACTACCTGGAAATGGTAGAATTATCAATAATAATGCAGAAAAGGGAGAAGTGTTCAATAAATATTTCTATTGCGTATATGGGGATAAAACAGATAATATAGTTTCATCATATGGTGATGATGATAACACTTTCTAATCCACTAGTATCTCTGGAGGATGTAAAACAGCAGCTTTTAAAATCAGACAATTTTAAATCAGCCTGTCCAAATAACTTGTATCCAAGAGTTGTAAAAGAGCTGGTTGAGGAGCTTCCTTGACCACTAATGTTGATTTTTCAATAAGTCCTGAAGCACTGGGGAAGTTACAGAAGAGTGGCAAAGTTAAATTGTGCTGATTTGTAAAAAGAATAAATGGGATGACTGAGGTAATTATAGCCTGTCAGCCTAACATTGATCCCAGTCAAGATAGTGGAGCAGGTGATACAGGATTCATTAATAAAGAATTATGGAAGGGTATTGCAAATAATGCAAATCAACATGGGTTAAAGGAAAATAGATCCTGTCAAACTAATATGATATACATTGGCACATAAAGGTAATAGTGTTGATTATAATATACTTAAGTTTGGTACCACATAACATTTTGATTTAAAAAAATAGAATGATATAAAACTAACATGTCATGCATTGCATGGATAAAAACTTGATTAATTGATAGGTCTCAAAATGTAATTGTAAATGGGGAATTGTCATTGAGCATGTGTATTTCCAGTTGGGTGCCACAGGGATTGGTTCTTAGCCCTATGCTATTTAACATTTTTATCAATAAACTGAAAAAATGTAAAATCATGACTGATAAAGTTCACAGATGACACAAAAATTGGGAGAGTGGTAAATAATGAAGAGGATAGGTCACTGATTCAGAGAAATCTGGATTGCTTAGTAAACTAGGAGTAAATAAACAAAATGTGTTGTAATTTGACTAGATATAAACGTATACACCTAGGAACAAAGAACATAGGACATGCTTACAGGATGGGGGACTTTATCTGGGAAGCAGTAACTTTGAAAAAGATTTGTGGATTGTGGTGAATAATCAGCTGAAAGTGAGCTCTCAGTGTGACACTGTGGCCAAAAGAGCTAATGAAATCCTGGAATGCATAAACAGGTGAATCTCGAGTAGGAGTAGAGAAATTATTTTAGCTCTATATTTGGCACTTGTGCACCAGCTGTTGGAATACTGTGTCCATTTCTGGTGTCAGCTGAGAAAGGATGCTGATAAATTAGAGAGGGTTCAGAGAAGAGCCATGAAAATGACTAAAGGATTAGAAATCATGCCTTATAGTGATAAACTCAAAGAGTTCAATCAATCTTAACGAAGAGAAGTTAAAGCACGACTTGGTTACAGTCTATAAATATCTACATGGCAAACAACATTTACTAATGGGCTCTTCAATCTAGCAAAGAAGGTATAACACAATTTAATGGCTTGAAGTTGAAGCTAGACAAATTCAAACTGGAGAAAAGATATACATTTTTAATGGTGAGAGTAATTAACCATTGGAACATAAGACTATGGGTTATGTCCTTCACTGACAATTTTAAGATAAAGATTGGATTTTTTTCTAAAAGATTTACTCTAGGAATTATTTTTGGGAAATTCTGTGGCCTATGTTATACAGGAGGTCACACTAGATGATGACAATGGCCCATTCTGGCTTTCAAATCTGTGAGTCTACAAAATTTCCTGTGAAATTATTTTTCTAGTTTCTGACTGGCTGTAATCAACATATAAGAGCTCGTGTAAGATTGTAGCTCATTGTAAATATTTCATTTAATTCATTGTTTGTATGCTTACATTTTCAATCTTTTAAAATTGCATGAGGCTAGAGTAGTAAATTACAAAAAGATGTTGCACATGATTTGCCATGCATACTACTATGAATCTGTGATTTTAGAAAAGAATAAAAATGCCCAAAGCAGAGCTTGATATAGTGATCTATGCTTTTGTAACCTCAAGGCTAGATTACCGCAACATGGTCTGCCTAAGGATACTCTTGAGGAGGACTTGGACCATGAGACAGTTTTTTTAAATGTATTTGGACACCTAAAGATGCAGTTAGTTTAGTGGGGCTTTCAGAAGTACCTAGGGACCTAACTCCCATGGGAATTAGGTGCTTACCTAAGTGCTTTTGAAAAACCCACTAGGCTTTTCACTGCATCACTAGGCGCTTAAATACATTTAAAAAATCTGATCCTGTGAGCTGAAATTTGAGCACATATCCAGTACCTTCTGATCTGCATTGGTTCCCTCTTCTAGAGCTGGTCTATGATCGAAGCATAAGTCATCTCTGCATATCAATGTGCTGGATCTTCAGGCATTTTTCAATACATGTCACACTTTCAGGTCCATATCAGGGTCTCAGGGGTTCTCATATTTACTGACAATACCACTGCATTGTATTATGTGAACATGTAAGGAGAAGCACCCTCCTGGATGCTCTGCCAAGACGCAATCAGGCTGTGGGCATTCTGCATCAGTGAGAATATCATTCCAATAGCCGACTACTTGCCTGGTGTTCTGAATCACCTTGTAGACTATCATCAGGGAGTTTTCACTGAGTCAAGAGTGGTCTCTGAAGAGAAGCAGCCTCCAGACTATCTTCATAACCTGGTGCATTCCAGTGATCATTGTGTTTGCTACAAGGGACAACAGTAAATATCATTTGCTCTGCTTTCAAGAGATCCTCGTCCAGACTCTGTCTGACATTTTTCATCTGAGCTGGCAAGCAGCTCTCTTCTACCCCCTTCCCCCAATCCTAATTATTCCACAGGTCATCCTCAAGATGAAGGTGGATCAGGCCAAGATACTCTTCATTGCCCTGGGTTGGCTGAGGCTGTTCTGGTTCTCAGACTTTCTTGCATTGTCAATTCAGGCCCCCATATTGCTTTCTTTCCATCCTGACCTATTCACTCAGAATCATGGATGCACCTTGCACCATGTGCTCAGCTCCCTGCATCTCAGAGCATGACTGCTGCATGGGTAAATGAAGTGGAAGAGCTGTGTTTGTCAGTTGTTCAGCTGGTTCTACTCAACAGTAGAAAGCGTTCTACCACAATGGCCTATTTGGCAAAACGGAAGCAGTTTTTCATGTGGTCATCAGCCCATGGAATTTAACCAATGCTGGCTTATGCTTAGTTCACTGAAAGTTCATCTGGCAGAGAGATTGGCATTTCAGGTCCCAAATGAGGGAAGATCAGTCTTTTCCAATCCCATGGCGGCAAGGTTCTTAAAAGGGTTTCTTTGCCTACATTCCTCAGGCTGAGAGCCGGTTCCTTTGTGGGGCCTTAACACAGTCTCAGTGATGCTGATGGGTCCTTAGTTCAAGCCCTTAGCTTCTTGCTCCTTTCCACTCTTGTGTCAGAAAACTGTTTTGGTGGTGGTAACATCTGCAAGAAGAGTATGTGAGTTGCAGGCTCTGATGGGAGAGCATCCTTATAAACAATTCTCCAAAAACAAGGTGACTTTATGACCACAAACCCAAATTTTTGTCTAAAGTGGTTTCTCAGTTTCATTTGAATGAGGCACTATACTTACCCATATTCTTTTCTAACCCACATTTGTCTCCGGAGGGGCAGCGCATCTGTACATCAGAAATCCGGTGATGCCTAGCCTTCTATCTGGATAGGACTAAACAGTTTTGTGCTTTGCCTCGGCAGTTTGTGTCATATGCCAATCACATGAAGGGTCAAGCAGCCTCTTCACAGACCATCATTAAATGGATAACATCCTGTATCGAGAGTACATATGAGATAGCTTTGCCTAAGCCCCCCAAGAGGGTGTGAGCTCATTAAATGGGAACATAAGCAATGTCAATAGCAGTCCTCAGTGACACTTCCAGATCCATGATCTTCGATACATACATTTGTGAACCATTATGCCATTACTGCATCTTCCAGGGTGGATGCAAGCTTTGGAAGAATGGTCCAGTAATCGTTGTTTAGGTAGACTCCGAGCCCTACCTCCTGGGAGGAGTACTGCTTGTGAGTCACTTAAGTGGAATGCACAGCTGCATCTATTTGAAGACACAGTTACTTACTGTAACAGTGGTTCTTCAAGATGTGATACTGATGTGTATTCCATGACCATCCTCCATCCCCTCTACATCTCATGAGTCTTTGGTGCAAAGGAACTGACGGGAGTTGCGGCGGCGCTGCCATATATAGACAGGGAATGACTATGGCCATGATGCACAAATATTGCCCCCTATGGGTACTGCTATGCATAAGTCTTTGGCTCCAGCACACTGGGCATGCACACACCTAAGTGGAATAGATGTCTTTGTCACATCTTGAAGAACCACAATTACAGTAAGTAACTATTTCTTTTTTTGCAAAATGGATTTCTTATTTTCCAGCCAGCCCTACCTTCTTCACTTTTGTGTGACAGCAAAGGTATTGCTTATGATCTATAAAGCTCAAACATTCAGAGTGGCCAAAGGGAGTAAGATGTCTAACTTCTATTGACTTTCAGTGGGAGCTGGATGTCTAACTCCTTTAGACTTCTTTGAAAATATCATCTTAAAACCTTAAATAATCTGGGGAGATGCCTGCATCTCTTTCAATGTTATACTATGAAAGTTAAGCTCTTCTGGATCAATCTGATTGTCAGTTCTGAAGTTTACACTTTCCATGGCTGGTGGCAAAATTATCTCTGCTGATGATTCTGTGCTTTTGGGACTTGCACTTTCCATGTGGACTAGTCTTAGGACACAATGTATGACCTGGCTTAACTTTTATAAGAGGAAAAAGAGATATATATTCACAAGCAGGGATTTTTGTTACATTCTGGTTGACTGGTCATTGATTGTGCTTTATGATGGAAGAGGCCTAGGTGCCTGGACAAATGGACAACAGTACGTTTTTTTTTTACCCCAACCTAAATTGCATTTATGTTCCTTGGAGCAGTCTGCAGATGAAGAAAGGACAGGCACAACACTAGTCTGATGGCTGGCTCTCAAGTGGCAGCAGCTTGCCCACTCAAAGCCCTGACCTGTACACTGCCAATCTTTACCTTACCAAGGATTGTGTTTGAAATGGTCAACACATCATGAGTCACCTATTTTGTATTGAGTAGCATGACAGAAGCTCAAACTTTACATACTCCTGAGTTATTCGAAAATCATGTTTTTCTGAACAAAGAGGAACAAACAGACAGGTTGAACAATGAAGGCTCTGAGGTTCAAAACCCAGCAGTCTCAACACCCAGAAAGAGAGGAACTGTTGGTAGTAGTCTATTATGAAGAAAAGTCACCAAGTAGTGGCAGATTTCAGGTAGAGAGAGGAGTCGTAGAGACATGATATGAACAGAAGCTGTCTATGGTGTCTCAGAAGGGTACCTACTAATATAGATACAAGGGATGCTTTTAAACTGATTTCATATATTCTTCATCCTTGAACATAGAACAAATAAAAAAAAGAGGAAACCAAAAACATGTTTTCCAAGTACAATAACCAATTTAGGTATTGATTGAAAGGTTTCCTATCCCACCCTTATGTATAATAGGCCAGTGCTACATACATCCAGTCACCCATAACTTTGGAATGGTAAGTCAAGTTAAAACACATTTCCATGTTGCTAAGAGGCTAATTCGGCTCTCAGTTGGATAGTGACTCAACTTCAACGGGAACTTCAGATTCTGGGTCCTAAATTTGAAGAATAAATGTTGTTAAAATGTCAGTTTTAAAAATATATGCACTATCAACTAAATGGAAGTGTGACAAAGACTGAACAATTAATTAATATACTTGGGAGTAGTTCTGTAGGGGCACCCATACAATCAAATGCATGATGCAATGTACATATCAATAACTAAATATAGCAGGCATGATCCTTCCTGAAGATGACTGTTGTTTATAAATAAATAAATAAAAATAGAAAACACTGTCAACTCCTCTCAGACAGTCAGTGCACTTGACACATGCCCTGTACCTCATCTGTAACTGTTGCTGAAGTACTAGTCACAGATAGACTTTGCACTCTAACAAGGGATAATTTTGTATGAATGTTTCCTTTGGTATTCAACAATAGAAGAAATAACAATAACAAATTCTTTACATTGTGTGATACCCTTGTTATACTAAGTTCTATTACTCCTTATGAAAGTCTGCCTGAGAAACTATCTTCTCTAAAATACATGTTTTACAAGCTAGCCAGAATAAAGGAAATGTAATTTTAAAATAAACGAAGTAACTTAGGAGAACAAGGGTCGGAGAAAGTAATATAAACCCTAGACTCTGAATCTCAAATAATTGATGAGAAGTCTATGTCAATGTATAATTTCAATTTTGTTGTGTTCTGACAATCTTTTTTTTTTCTTTTTATATGGGTAAAAATTTTATTTTTCCCTCACCACCTGAGTGTTGACTTTCTATTTAACTGTCTCTTTATAAAGAAGCTTTTGTTTACAAATAAATACTCTACTCTTCAGCTCAAAAGGCCTTGACTGCCATTCTACTAACCAGGTGGCCTGGCCCAAAGCCACCACCATGTGTTCCAGGAAAGTGAGGTGGTAGTTTTCAGCCAGGTTCAATGACCCCACTCCCTGGCTTGAGTGGTCCAGAGAGGTATGGGGTTGCAGCCACAGTGCTATCCAAGCACCATGACTGATCAGCCTACAGCTCTGGCTTCTCCCACACACTGACTGCATTCAGGATTTGGGCTTTGTTTCCCTAATTCCCCTCTGCCTTGTTCAGTGGAACTGCAGGCAGCCACACATACCTCTTTGGAGAAAGTCCAGTTATGGGTCTGTTGTTCAATGGCATGCAAAGGTGATGAGCAAGAGAGACAGGGTCACTATTCACCCTAGGCAAATGGCTGACTGAAGAGGTTGAAAATAAACTTCTCCCTCTGCTTTTTTTATGGCCAGCAGCTGGGGAGCAAGTGTCCTAATCCAATTAACTGTTTTTGAGGGGAAAACTGGAGACAGAGGCAGCTGCAGGTAGATTACAGCAGGCAGGGAGACAGAAAACAAAACATCCACTGCCAGGACGTAGCTAAATGACAAATTCGGTGCCATAAAAGCGGATTTTTGTGGCAACTTGGAAAAATGACCAGTTCTATGACTCTAGAATGTTGAAGCTCAGTGGGCTTGGTTATAATGCTTAATAGTTCTATAGTTGTTGGGGAGGGTTAGATAAAGGGGGCTCACTAAGACTCTCCTTTCAAGACGACTACCACTCCTCCTCTTTCATTGTCTCATTTTGTAGTCCTGCTTTTTTATTCTATTCTTCCATCAATATTTTTTCATTATTCAGTATTATTTACATTCATATAACTCCTTCATTATGTAGTCTTCTTTCTTCCCTTAAGTTACATCTTCTCCACTTTTACTGACTGTTTTCCACTAGCTCCCTTTTTTTTTTTCACTCTCTACACCGCACTTTCATTGCTCTTTCTACCTGCATCCTCATCCCTTCTCAAACTCCACCACAAAATCATAGAAATGTAGGATTCTATTCTGATCAGTCATGCAAGAAGTATGGGACAGGAAGCAGAGACATGAGGGGTAATGTTTACAAACAGAGCTGATGGGAGCAGAGGATTGCTGACTGGGACTATGTGGACATGCACAATTATTGGCAGGCAGGGCTATCTGAATTTACCACCACACCAGCTCCTGATCAGCCCCAGCCTTGCTATTGGTGCTGTAGGAATTTTCTAGCATCTTACCTGATCTATCTTAGGTTATTTTCTCCTCCCCCCTACTCCAAACTTCCTCATTACTTTGAGCCTAATGGTTGGACAACATTTCACAAACCTTTGACAGCACATATTGAGGGAGGAGAAGGACTCGTTTGCTCAAATTTAAATCTCTGATGAGCAGCTTGCTGAGGCTATTGCTATGTCTGAGATAATAAAGCCTATATGAGATATTGATTTGTTATTGTTTGAGTTGGCTGTTTTTATAGTACTATGAAAATACTTTCATGATTTTTCTGATTGTGTAATAGACACTTAGCATGACTGTTATTGGTTCCACAGTACTTGGAAAGAATGCCAAAAACCATGAGTGTAAGCCTCTGTCACATTGTTTGCTATACATTTTGAGACACAATATTAAATGCATTGAGTCTTTTAGTATCTCTAGGTTTAGTGTCATGTACGCACATCACGTACAATGATCTCCATTTTTAAAGATCATTTCTGTTACAAGTTTTGTGTGCGGCGTGGAGGCAGAATAATATTCAAAATGGCTTTGCATTGTCAATTATTTTAATTTTCTTGCTTTATTATAATGATGATATCAAAAGAGAAAATAGAATGTTTGATGATATATTAAATTGTATCCGTTAACATGAATTGTGGCTTGTTATGTGTACAGCATCCCAGCAGTACTGGGACTATCTTATGCATACTTCGCATGGTCAAACAACAGTGATGCTGAAAGTATGTTAAGCAGCATATGGCAGGGGTGACATTGGGAGCATTGAAAGAAACACCCATAAGCACAAGGACATCTTCAGCATGATTGCCTGATCTGCTATCAGCTAGGTCAAAAGTATTTTCTGGGTGACTTTTGGGGCCAGGAGAGACAAGTATATTTTATCTTGCCCAGCGCAGTACAAAGCTTCAGTAGCGCTGCTCAGACTCAATGAGGGGAATCTGAGAACAGTGTGGTTTAATACTTAACAGGATCCAGATTTCAAGTGTTTTCATTTTTGTATAAGTCTGATATTATAAATTTGAACTTGCATTGTTAAAATACCAAGGGCATTGTATGAAGACTTAATTATTGGATAAACTGAAATATTTAAGTTTAAATAACTATTTCCTATTAGTTGCACATAAGATTGTAACTTTATATGGATAATTCACCAAAAGGATTGAAAATGTGAGTACAAAAATATTAGGGGCAAATAATTTTCCTCTTTTCTAGCTTCCCAAAAGATAGTGCAAATGTATGTGTTTTTCCTATGTGATTTTTGTGTTCTATGAAATGTAATTTATCATGTTTCGTTTGTTTTTCTCTCTCTTTCTTCATGTAAAGTATTCTCTTATATCTTCCCTCTGTGCTCTTTGGCTCAGTCTTCTTTTTCCTTTCAACACTTTTTTCTGTTTCTTCCGTTCACCAACATCTTCATAACCCTCTTCCTTTCCAGGCAGCTATGTGGTGGTTTTTTTTCCTCCCTCATCCCCTTTTCTCCCCATGTTCTTTGTCTTTTCCGCACCCTTAATCACCATGTTCCTTCATTCTCCCTTTTTTGTTCCATCATCTCTCGTCTCACTCTTCCTCCTTCTCCAATTGTCCCTGTGTTTTCTGCTTCTTCTTCCCTCTCATCAGCTTCTTTTATCTTCCCAGTTGTCTCACTTTCTGTTCTGTCTTTCAAAATGTCCATGATTAACCAGTCTGTTCTTTGCTCACTTGCAAGTGAGGCTCATTGGCCAGATCTTCCTTCCTTCCTCAACCAGGTGTTGACAGGGAGGAATGGAGAACTGTACTCTTCGTCCGAAGTTAAACTGAGCTAGCCAAGTACCATCAAATCACCTGTGGAGCCTTTCGTAGAATCATAGGGTTAGAAGGGACTGCAAGGATTATGTATTTTAACCCCTTGCCAAGATACAGGGTTTGCTTTAGTTTGCTCCTTCTGGATTTAGGAGGTACTGCAAATGGTGGCAGCAGCAGCAGCAGCACTTTCAGAATGTCAGGCTCGCATCCGATCTGCCCCTTCTGAAAGTTAGCAGGGAATGGGTATTGAGAAGAAAGTATGTTCCATAATAGAATTGTAGGTCTCTGACATTTCCAGTTTATACTAGAGCATGCACTCTCCAGGGACTATCTCCTATTCTATATTTGTACCATCCCTAGCCCAAGCAGGCTCCATTCTGAGTTGGCCAGTCAGCACTCCCAGAAGAAGCATATTAAATAATGACAGTCAATCTCCCTGCCAATGCAGAATTATTTCACAGAGTACATTTTATAGTGCTGTGCTGATTTTATTTTAAATAGCTCAAGCAATGTAATAGTTTTCTGTGTCAGGAAGTTCCTTTCATAAACATAACCCATATTGCCTTCTACCATCCTAAATAATTCTCCATTCTTGAGGTTAATGGTGGAGATTTTCAAAGGCACAAAAGGCAGTTATCTAACTGAAAGTCACTCTTGCATTCCAATAGACAAATATCTCTCTCCCTCTTAGTTACCTTTCAGCTCTTTTTCTCTTTGTCTTAATTTAACACTCTAATCATTCGTGTTGGTTTTCTTTGGACACCCTCCAATCTTTCTATACCTCTGTAGTGATGACATCCCTAGAAATGGAAGCCCGAGCCATACACAGAGATCACTATTAAGGTGCTGTGTATAACATTTGAAAGTAGTCGACACATTCGGAAAGTATGAAACTTCACAACAATTATTTTAATTAAAGGTTTTTACCACATTTTAATCCATTCTATTTGAAAAGAGTTAGCAATGGTATCTTGCAGGTATTACTTTTTTTAGAGCTAATAGGACAACTTTGATATTTTTAAAATCTCATAGAAAAAACTGAAATTGTTTATGAAAATATTTACTTGTTTTTCACTTTCCAACCTGGTCTATTCATTATATCTGTAAAATATCATGAGCCTAATGATTAAATATTCTTGTTTAGGTAAACAGGAATGTTTTGGCTTGCAATAGCTGAAAACAAAACCATTATTTCATACATTTTGCTCAATACTCAGTCTGTAAAATTGAGTATCTAGAGGACAGATAAATAACATTAAAGCTGTTCAGTCTGGATTCCTACATACATCAAGAAATATAAACTAAGGACAGTGTTCTTTTGCTGTCAGTTACTATTGTCCTTCTAAAAATAATATAGCAATTAATTTTTGTAGCGCAGGCTACATCTCTATGTGGTGTTTATAATGCGCTAAAAGGGCACTTTCTTATATGCTCTAAATAAAGACTATCCCTCCTTTAATTGCAAATTAATTGACATTTTACCCCCTCAGGAAAATAATGAGTTTGGCATTTTAGTAGTTTTACAGATGAGAGCATATTGAAATGATTGGCTTAATCTAGTATTTCCTAATGCAAGTTATCACGAAAGGTAATAGTAATATAACAATGTCAGTTCAGCCGTCAGAGAAATCAACAATTATTTTCTGAGTAAATCCAGAAAACTACTATCATAGAATCATAGAATCATAGAATATTAGAGTTGGAAGGGACCTCAGGAGGTCATCTAGTCCAACCCCCTGCTCAAAGCAGGACTAACCTCTGCTATATCATCCCAACCAGGGCTTTGTCAAGCCGCAGCTTAAAAACCTCTAAGGATGGAGATTCCATCACCTCCCTAGGTAACCCATTCCAGTGCTTCACCACCCTCCTAGTAAAAAACTTTTTCCTAATGTCCAACCTAGACCTCCCTCCCTGCAACTTGAGACCGTTGCTCCTTGTTCTGTCATCTGCCACCACCGAGAACAGCCTAGCCCCATCCTCCCTAGAACCCCCTTTCAGGTAGTTAAAGGCCGCTATCAAATCCCCCCTCACTCTTCTCTTTTGCAGACTAAACAAGCCCAGTTCCCTCAGCCTCTCCTCATAAGTCCTGTGCTCCAGCCCCCTAATCATTTTTGTTGCCCTCCGCTGGACTCTCTCCAACTTGTCCACATCCTTTTTGTATTGGGGGGCCCAAAACTGGACACAATATTCTAAATGCGGCCTCACCAATGCCGAATAGAGGGGAATAATCACTTCCCGTGACCTGCTAGCAATGCCCCTCCTAATGCAGCCCAATATGCCATTGGCCTTCTTGCCAACCAGGGCACACTGCTGACTCATATCCAGCTTTTTATCCACTGTTACCCCCAGGTCCTTTTCTGCAGAGCTGCTGCCCAGCTCGTCGGTCCCCAGTCTATAGCTGTGCATGGGATTCTTTCTTCCTAAGTGGAGGACTCTGCACTTTTCTTTGTTGAACCTCATTAGATTTCTTTTGGCCCAATCCTCCAGTTTGTTTAGGTCACTCTGTATCCTATCCCTACCTTGCAGGGTATCTACCACTCCCCCCAGCTTAGTGTCGTCCGCAAACTTGCTGAGGGTGCAATCTACCCCATCCTCCAGATCATTAATAAAGATGTTGAACAAAACCTGCCCCAGGACTGACCCCTGGGGAACTCCGCTTGTGACCGGTTGCCAGCTAGACATGGAGCCATTGATCACTACTCGTTGAGCCCTATGCTCTAGCCAGTTCACTATCCATTTTATAGTCCTTTCATCCAACCCATACTTCTTTAACTTGCTGATAAGAATACTGTGAGAAACCGTATCAAAAGCTTTGCTTTACTTACTGTATGTAAGTGCTCATTTCCATGAGTGCTACAGAATCTGTCAGTGGCAAATTTACTTATCTATGGCCTACAGAAAATCCTGCAATGTGTCCTTTTATTTATAATCTGTAGTGGTAAGGGTGGGGAGGGGGGGAAGAGAACAAACTGTGAAGGCAGAGGATATCTGATAGACCTGGGTGAATCAGTTATTCACTATCTCTGGTAATTTCTTTTGTAATATTTCTTTAGGGGTATCCAGCCTGAGCCCTATACCTGGCACAGCATATATCCACTGGTGCTCCAGTGCACCTAAACTGACTTGCAATTACTGGCTAAGGGTAGCCAAGGCTTTGTCCATTTCTCACCCCATCCACCCACTCCTTGGCACCTGCAGAAGAAGGAGGTTAGCCATTCCATACAGGCTGATTCCCCATTGTGATGCAGGTAACTGGTGCAGGGGAACAAGGGGGCACCATTTTATCCATTGTTCCCCTCCATGAACATGGAGAATGGGCTCTTTTATAAATTGAATAAACCTGCATTTTTATAATAAAGCCACTGTGTTTTATTGTAAAAAGATCTAGCTCAGGAAAAAAGGGGAAGCAGTTTTATGAACAACTTCTTGAAATATTTTCTTATATTTTTAAACTTGAAATTTCACTGAAATTGGAAACAATTTGACCAGCTCTATAGTTGATTGAAAAATTCACAAAAATGTCACTTACTTTCCTCCTTTCTAATATCCCATCCATCTAGTAATCCCACCTGGCTGCTGCTTTTGCAACATAAGTGTTGTCAATACACATATGACAATGTGTAGATTATTTCTCATGACATGTATAATAAAAATGCACGCTGCAAGAAATCAGCAGCTTGTTATTTTTTTTTCTCATAAATGTAGCATTGTTTACAGTATATCAAGGTTTGCAGTGTATTTTATTTTATCTGGGTAGTTAGAAAGTTAGTTATAATTAACCTTGAAAAGGCTAAATGTGACAAGCCAATGATTGTTAGATTATGATATTGCAAGAGGATGAACCATTCTCTCTACTTTTACGACCCCAGGCTGAGTTCCATAGTGTGAAAACTTCCAGTGAAGTCAAGAAACTCAGATTTGCACCTCATTATTTCATTAATTCTCCTGCTCATGGAGCACAGAGTGCACATTTGGATCACCTATTTCCAGAGAGACTGGTTTCCTGCCAGTGGCGCTGCCTGCTTTACATGAAGTCTGAGGCAATAGAGGTCAGAAGCCATGAAATCCCTTCAGTATGTGCAAGGCTGTCCATGAGGTTCTCCCCATCCAGATTTTGTTAGATCAATCATGTAAAGCTTGGGGGCTGCTGTGGACTCCAGCATGCCGAACAGATGGCCTACATATCTGAGCCATTACTGCGTCACTTGGGAAGACATTGGAAGCTGGTTGGTCCAATGCCTACATCATAATTTGCAATGTGATTTAACCACCATAAGCCTTCAACAAGTTGTTGCTGTTTCATGTAAAAAATGGTCGAGCTGTCCAATCTTAGTGTGAGTTGATATGTAGCACTGATACCACAGAACCATCCAAAAGGCACGTGTAACACCCGTAGCCTTGCTGATTCAGTATTTCATGTCATAAAGGCAACCTCCCTACTTGCTGACAACAGAGCCAAGATTTTCAAATGAGTTGACACATTCAACTTCTTGTCCACTGATTATGATGGTTAGGGGTAAAAGTCGATCAGTCACTTTCATCAGTTTGGTCTTCTGCCAACTGACTTCAAGACCAAGATTGTTTGCTTCTTCCATGAATATATTCAGGGTATTGATGAGATTGGTTTGCAAATATAGCTGTGTCAGACATATATTCCAAGTCTGTTATGCAGAAGTCATGCAGTACCACCACAGGTGTGTGGCTAGTTATGTCTTCCATCATTCAGTCAACAGGAGTGATGAGCAGACTGGGACAGCCAAGCGCCTTTTGCAGATGTCTCTATTGCACTTAAACCAGTTGGACATCCTAGTACATAAACAGACACAGCTCTCATTTTTTGACACATTTCTGCAAGATGATGGAGGAGCTTGACAGGCATGCCAGAAGCTTGCAGACAGAGCCAAAGTGAGCAATGATCAAGACAGTCAAAGGCAACTTTTAAATCAGTAAAAGTGATATACACCTAATCCTTCCTGCACCAAAACTCTTGAGCTTTTTCAATCATTTGTCTAATCGTAAAAGTCCCTGTTTGATCAGCTGGGCCTAAGCCCATCTTGTTGTAGATGGTGTAGATTACTTTATGGTGGTGTAGACAGAAAGGCACTATTTTGCCTTGTTGTCAGCATCCAGGAGGCAGATACAGTTGACATCCTGGTACTCTATTGCTGTAATTACATCTACATTTTGTGGTATAGCAACCCCCTTGGTCTCGCCTATTGGCAACAGTCTCCTTTGGCAGTGGGGGCCTGAGGAAAGTCTGCCCCAACCTGGACAAGTCTTTTGTCTCTTCCCCTCAGCACCTCTCTCACAGAGCATTTGGTGCAGGTCTTATTTCAGGCCTGTGGAGTGTCCTTCAACCCCACAGGGGAGGAGCGGGTAGTCCCAGTTCATGTATATGAACCCAGGCCCAGGGAGGTACCTTTCTGTGGCTCCTCCCAGGGCTGTAGAGATGGTGGTAAAGCCCTGGAGGGCCAGGGAGACAACGGTCCTTCCTGCAGGCTGGGGTCAGGGTTTTTCCTGTCTCTGCTTCTCTAGCCACAGCAAAGCACTGTCTCCTAGTCTGGGGGAGTCTCTCCTCCAACCACCACAAACCTTTTAACAGATTCTTTCTCTCCTTTATTCCCTCTCCCCACACCACTGTGACGGCAGGGTTTAAGTACGCCTGGTGTAGCCCTTAATTGGGTCCAGGTCTCTAATTTCCCTGCAGTAACCTCACCTCTGCCTGCAGGGAAAAGGGCCTTTAGCAGTCTAGGGCTCACATACCGGCCCTGGCATCCCCTTTTGGAGGGTTGCTGCCGCCGCTACCACCACCACGACCACTACTGGTACTTGGGGGCCCTGCCAGCCTGCCTGACTCCCCCCTGGCCAGGAGGGAGTGGGTGAGTAGCCCCTTCAACACCTCTGCTGCTACCACCACCTGCAGAAGGGCCTTTCCTGGCCAGCTGCTTCCTCCCACTGCTGCTGCTGTGAGTGCCTCTTCCCTGCTGCCGCCCCTCCTTGCTCCCACACTTGGGGACACCCCTGCCCTTCCCCTTCTCTGGCCCCCCATTCCCCATAGCTGCCCCTGCTAACTGGCCCCTTCCCCCCCCGTTGCCCCTCCTTCCTGTGGTTTGTTACTTGATTTGTTTGTCTCCTTGTCTGTTTGTTTGCCCCACCCTCCTTGCTTTGGCCCTCCTTCTGGTCAGTTTGTTTGCCCCTCCCCAGCCCCTGTGTTGGTTTGTTCCTGCCCAGCCCTGCTTCAGCCCCACGCCCCCCATGCCCCCTCCCCTGCCTGCTGTTGCTTCACACCTGCCCTGGCCCCCATGTTCCCACCCCGGCAGTGATCATGGCCCTCCTTTAATTCCTCCTCCCACCTTTTTTGTTGACCCCCCGCACACTGCATTCACCTACATTGGTTTCGCCCCTGCCCCCTGTGCAGCCGGAGCAGCCGGTGTTTCACCTAGGGCTGGTGAGTGCATCGCCCCTGCACCCCCAGCTGGTTTGGCCTCCCCATATTCCCTTGTGTTGGTGCCCTCCTCCCCTGCACTCAGCTTAGCAGGGATGAGCGGTTGCCCCCTCCTCCTCCTTTCCCTTCCAACCCCGTCTCTCCTCCCCCTCTCCCCCCTTCCCTCTCCACTCCCCTCCCCTTCCTTCCCCATCTCCTACCCCTCCACCAAACCTACTCCTACCCCCTCTCAGGATGGCGGGTATGCCGGGGGCCAGGCCCCCGCCCTGGCCGTTCCTGCCCTCCCTCTTGCCCTGACAATCCATCCCCGCCTGTGGTGACTAGCCTCGCTACTGCTGCTGGGCCACCAGGCATCGGTCCCAGGGCACCAGCGGTGGACGATTTGAGTAGGGGCTCCGGGGACTCTACTGCTGCCACAGATCCTGCCCCCCTTGCTCCGGGGAGCATGCCCTTGGCTGGTAAGAAGGGCCGGGGGGGGGGGGGTGGAAAATAAGGGCAAGGGCCCTGCCCGGAGGGTGATGTCTCCCGCGGCGGGGCCCTCTCCCATTCTACCCTCCCCCACTGTCCCTTCCACCAGCTCTGGGGTCAGCGCCACTCCCAGGGCGTATGCCCAGGTGGCCACAGGCCTCCCACTTGTCGCCTTGTCACCTGCCCCGACTGCCGCCTCTGGCACGTTCCCTGGGGGCTGGGGCCCCTTTCCTACCCTCACCAGGAAGCACGGGGTCCCTTGCCTCCTAGTACCTGCCTCACCCGACGTGGAAAACTACATGTGGGCGATGGCGTGGGTGGTGGGTCCCATTGCTGTGGTGGTGGCCTCAAAGATGTATGGCAAGATGGTCTTCTTCCTGGCATCTGAGGCTGCCACCGAGGAGGCGGTGGAGACAGGTCTGGCGGTGGGGGACAGCCATATCCCTGTGGAGCCCCTGGAGGACCTGGGAGTACGGGTGGTCCTCACGCCTGTGCTGCCCTTCCTCCCCAATGTCACCCTTCTGCCTCTCCTCTCTGCCCTGGGGAAGCCCCTCTCCACCATCATCCCACTTCCCCTTGGCTGTAAGGACCCCGCCCTTCGCCACATCCTTTCCTTCCGCTGGCAGGTGCAGCTTCAGCTGCTGCCAATGGCACGTGATGAAGAGGCACTCGAGGGGTTGTTTCGGGCCCCATCAAGGAGCGCGGTACTGGGTCCACAACAGGGGAGGCCCAGTGCTACCTCTGCGAAGCGACAGGGCACATCTGGAGGGACTGCCCCCTGGCCTGGCAAGGAGGGAGGCCCAGGATCCCTGAGACCCAGGAGGGTGCCAGCCAGGTCAGCGGCGGCAACCCAAGCTGTCCGGTCCCTGTGGCCACCCCTCCTCTTCTGTTGTGGTATGTCACCTCTGCTCAGACCCTGGGGGAGCCTCTTCTGGGACGCGTGGGCGGGCCCCGCCAACTCCTGGCGCCATCCGGCAGGGCCTGTGGAGGAGAGGGAGCCAGGGCTGCCACTGTTGCCCCCCGTTTCTCCACCCCCACCTTCCCAAGCCCCAACCCCTGCCCTCTTGCCCCCTGATCCTGCCCCCGCTGCCTGGCCCGCCACCTCAAAGGGCTGGGTGCTCATGTAGGGCAAGAGTGGGAAGCGCAAAGCCAGAGACCAGTACCTTTTCCCCATCGTCACCAAGGGGGGAGAGAGCCCCTGCAAGACCATGAAGGGGGCTGCTGAAGCCGAGCCTTCCGCTGCACCCCCTGCCGGAGCCCAGCAGGTGTCACCGCTCGAGGAAGCCATGGTGGCAGATGTGGGCTGCACCATCTCCCTCCTGGAGTCCCTCCTCGAGGAGTCCCCGACCGGAAGCCCCCCCGCCCTCTTGTCATTCGAATCCCTCATTGGTGCCAGAGCTACTGCTTCCTCGGCCACCTCCGAGGATTTTGTGGTAGTGGGGGGGAGGAACCTATCGTCTCCGCTCGATGAGATCAATGCTGTGGGTCTGACTGCAGCCTGCCAGGAGGTGGAAGACCCCCCCATGGAGGACCTTGACGTGGGCATCACCGAGCCACCCCTCCTTCGCTCCCCCCTCCCTTCCCAGGCTGCTGCCCCCGCTCCCATCCCCGGGGAACCCTTAGGCCCCTCTGCCTGGCTCACCGGGAGCGGCACCCCCACCACTGCCGTCGCAGCCCTTGTGGCAATGGCTGGGGCTGAGCGGCCAGGCCCCGGGTCACCGGGCACTCCCTCTCCTTCTGTGGGATGGCCGCCCCTCCCCACTCCTGAGGGTTCCAGCTTGGCTGTCCCTGCATGGGGCCAGGGCCACGGGCACTGGGACTCCCACGCCTAGCCCCCTGGCGAACGCCCCCACCTTGCCTGCCTCTCTAGCTTCTGGCCCCGATCGGGAGGCACTGCACCCCGCTGGCTCAGTTGCTGGGTCTGTGGACCCCGCCCCCGATCCTGGCCCTGCCCCTTCCCCCACTCCGAGTCCTGCCCCTTCCCCTGTCCCAGCTCCCACCCCCGTCTCTGCTCCCGATCCCCCTCTGGCTTCCACCCCCACCCCTGCCCTTTTCCCCTTCTCCCCTCGCCACTTGTGCCTCTGCCACTCCTGGAGTCATCTCCTTTCCCCTTGCATGCCGCTAGGGAGCGATCTTTGCCTTCACCTCTCCCAGCCTGCTCGGGGCTGGTGTCTTCCCTCCACCGCCGCCCCTATTGCCCGTGCCAACTGGCAGTGGGGCCACCGCGGGGACCAAGCTGGAGGACGACCCGCCCGAAGTGCTGTGCGATGAGCTGCACACCTTCTTTCAGGACATGCATGGGGCCCGGAACCGGGTGCAGCTCGCTCTGCAGCACTGGGGGGACTTCCACCACATCCTCCGGGCCGTGAGGGCCACAATGAAGGAGGAGAAAGGGACCGGGCAGCAGGACACTACAGCCTACCAGCGGGTCCACGGCTGTGACGCCCTGATGGCCTTCGGGACCGGCCATGGGTTGCTGCAGAGCCCAACGGGGACCATTAGCGCTCCTGCCCACAAAGATCCCACCTAGCTCTCCTCATAATGCCTGTGAGGAATGAGTGTTATGTCTGTGTGATAAGAAAGAAAAGGCGGCAGCCCTAAATCTCCATGACTACAAGAGGGGGTGAGGAGATGTAAAAACAAAGTCTCTGTCTCCACCACTTTTTATAATCCAGATGGCTGAAGAGGACGCTTGCCACGATAACCTCAAAGTACAAAGGAATTAACCCTCAGGGGCAAAAACGAGACACAATGTGAAACAGGAATCAGGAGCTAACAGGAAGCGCTCATGTTTGCAACATTACGAGTGATTAATATGAAAAAGCAACATGACACAGCGAGATCCATAGACCTGAATGGGGATGGATCTCTGTAAAATGGGGTGAAGACATGGAGACTTTGGATTCATTCTGCAAACATCCAGGAGTATCGGATTTGTGACAGAGCACAGTTCCACTCTTGTGTTCAATCCACCTGGCCAGTGGACTGGCTCGATAAACTCAGAGGCTGGTAAATATATTCTGCCTGCAGAACTCTGTGTGGGGGGGAGAAGCAAAGTGACGCTATAGTGATGAGGGCACATCACAGCATCTCTTTTCCTTTCCCAAAATGGGAGAATAATCCCACAGTTTCTCACGAATCCATGCTTTGTGACAATCTGATGACTGGCACTATGTGGGTGAGTAACTCCAAGACAGAATTCCCGCTATGCTTCATCAGCTCAGCAACTCTGTCACAAATACTGGCAGCATGTCCATTCTTGAGCTTGCAGGTTGCACTGTGTCCTTGTCTGTGACATCCTACACCTTACACAGGGATGTGGTCACTGGACTCTTTTCCTTCTGGAGATGGAGATCTGCTGCTCTGATGGGGCAGATAAGAAGCTCCTAAAATTTCTTTCCATTCCTCAGACATTCTGCCTTGGTGTTCAGTATGTTACTGCGTCCATCTTTGATGTGCGAGGATTTGTTCTGTGGATTGACTTTTAAGGTGCACAATTCTTTATAAATAGCACTGTAGTCATTTCTGGCCAATGCAGTTTCTGTCGATTGAGTCTTATTTGCTGAAAAATCACATGGTCCTAGTTTAAAGTTGTTATGCAAGGCACTGAGGTGTCGGTATTTTTGGTTCTCTTTTAAGTGAGCCACATGTTGATTTTCTATGGTGTCCAGGGTCTTTTGACTGATCCATTGATGTTTAGGACTGTGCTGCCTTTTGCCCAGCACTTTGGTGGCAGCATCCATAATAGAAGATCAGAAATAATCCCACATGTTGTTGATTTGCTAGTGTTCAAGGCTTTCATCTGCCAGGTCTAAAGTATCAAACCATTTGTAGATTTAGCGCCTGGTATTCCATTTTGATGTAAGTCTAAACTACTAATGGAAGGCTTGGCTTGAGTTGCCTTCAATTTCAGTTTCACCATGACACAAGCAATTTGTGGTCAGTATTGACAGCTTCAGCACCCATGAGCACCTGACAGTGATGTTTATATATAGCTTCTCCAGTGATTAGGCTGTGATTTAGTGCCTTGCAGGTTCATCCATCATTCGAATACCAAGTTAATGCATGTATGTTCTTCCATTGGAAATCTGTGTTAGAAACATGGAGTCCACTTGAAGCAAAAAGCTTGAGCAGTAGTTCACCATTATCACTAATGGTCACATCAGAAAGAAATGCCCAACACTTTCTAGCCAAACTGTTCTAGCATCAGCTCCCAGCATGGCATTGGCTTTGCATAGCACAGTGACAATGGGGTGAGTGGATACTCTGTTGATGGTGTCATACATGACACATGCGTATTGTTCATTTATCCTCCTCGTTGCTGAAATTAGTGATGTATAAGCAGCAAAGATGGTGATGTTGCAATGTCTATGAGAAAGTCTTGCCACCATGATATATTTGGAGATGGGAAACCAGCTTATGAGGGATTTTATGAGTGATCCTAAATGAGATCAAGGCAACATTGCTGAGGTCAAGATGGCCAACACCTTCACAACTAGGGCTTGACCATGTCTGAGAGCCATTAATAACCATTTCACTGGCACTGCTCCAACAGGTTCCATGGAGTCCTGCCACAGATATATTGTATTGGTTCAATTCATGTGACAAGAGTCTAAGAGTACCAGTCAATTTCAGGGTGAATATGTTCCAAACAGCAAATCTACATTGTGTATGAAGATCCAAAAATCATGAGTCTATCATTTGGTGAGGGGAGTCTGTGCCAGGTTCCAGTTTGAGGAATGTTTCATGTGCAATTCATAGCAGCAAAGGCCTGTACTGTTTCCCCACCATCAGTGCAAGATTTGGATGTGACTACTAGCTGCCACCATAGGCAGACTAAGATTAGTAGAAGAGCTGGAAGCCATGATTGGGGGAAATTGTGCTCCATAAAATGGTCATCACAATAGGTGCTCCATGAGAATAATGTTCACCACCACCCTCAACTACAATGCAGTTTCAATGCAATGATATGACATGGACATCGTTCCTAAAAATCGAGAAGGTGAGAATTTATATGTTTTCTAACACAAAACATCTTATCAAGCAAAAATTACATTATCCATTTTTTAAAATAAATCCTAGGATATGTTGGGAGGTTATTTGCTGAAAACAAGATTGTATATGTGGAGACTGGAAGTAATTTGGGCACAAGTTACTGTTTCTGTTTAATGGAAAATACTGGAAAGATTAACTATTTTGTGAGTGGAGTTTTGGGTTGTATCTCTTTTGAGACGGCTCGTGTAGAAATGTGGAATTTTCAGTTTAATTTTTAAATAAAATATTAGGTTATGTTTTGAGTTTGGAATGTTATTACCTCCAATTTATTTCATCCAGAACAGATGGCCTGGAATGATGTTAATCTGAAGCTGTCTTTTAAACAGCAAAGCTGTTTGGAATTTCACTACTAGATTGATTAGTTCAAAGAGAATACCAGAGAGAAATAACTCATAAAAAGTCTTAAAAAGACCAGTGTTGGAGGTATAATTTAATTCCCCAAATGTCATAAATTACATGATTTTCATTAAATCCATTATTATCTTAAATTAATGAAAGATGAAACAATATATCAGAGGTTCACAATTTTTTTTCTGCTGTTTTAATCATATATTAAAATATATTACTTGTATAGAACAATCCTTTAGGCTTCAATCATTTTGTACCTAGAAATGCTGTATGGCAATAAAATACAAATTGCCATGTTGGACCATTAAGACAGGGACAAAAAGAGTTTTATGTACCTCACAATTGGTTCACATCTCTGATCTGAAAATAATATGATGCTGAATACACTTCATACACAACCATTTTTTTAACCATCTACACATCAACGATCTACTTTCCTGACATCTGGGGATTTCCACTATTTAAAGCTGGTCTTGTATATTTGTTCCTCCTTCAAGTTTATTATTAGGCATTTTTAGAGAACCCAGAACAATGAGCTACCTGGTGCTTTTGTAATACAAACATCAATAACTTTGTCCGACTTCATGATTTCACATTCTGTTCTTCTGCATTTGTCCCTTCTTTACCTGTGACAATGATACCTACAGAGAAAATATGCATTGATAAGTGAATGAATACAAATGCATATTTTGTATTCAGAGCGGCTTCCAGAAAAAAGTCTTTTGACAGTCTTCAGCTAGTATTGGAGTATGTCTTTATAGTGTAAACCAATGTAAAACTAGTATTTCGGCATAAGAACAAACTATAGATAACACCTTTCATGCAAAGATCTCAAAGCTTACTGTATACTTTGCAACAGTTCAGGACTATGAAAGGAAATTTAGAGGTCCACGGTAGGCTTTCTGATTTTTTTTCACAGTTGATTATCACCAGAATGGCTATAAAACAAGAATTTCCTTTTGTGAAAAATTTCAAGGTTTCAACATTTGTTTTTATTCTACAGTGGAACAAAAATGGGACCCCTAGTTAGGCCACTCATCTGGGAAGGCCCCAGTTCAACTCCCTGCTATGCCTGAGTCAGAACAGTGACTTGAACCTGGGTCCCCCATATTTTAGGTGACAGCCCTAACAACTGTACTGTTGGCTCATCTGATGAAGGGTGGCTACATCACACTTGATGAATTGGCATTTTCTGATGAAAAATTCCCAACCAGCCCTAACTATCGCAAACTTATTTACTACAAGCATATCTTACCAATATCTGAGGAGAGGGGAGGAGAATTAATCACGCAATGGCTATTCAAACTCACATGTCTGTCAGTGTATGGTGTTTAACCTAAAGATTTGACAATAAGAATGTATCCTGCATTTTATATAAGTTAACAGGTGCCTAGAAGTAGGTCTTCACATGTTCTGTGACACCCAAATATTTTCAGGTAGGGGTGTTGCAGTCAAAACATCTCAAACGATGATCCCATCTGAAGTAGCTTTGGGGTTGGAGTGGAGATCCATAAAGAGAACTCAGATCTGAACTCCGGTTTCCAGCCATGAAAGATAAGTGCATAATTCATTGTCACCTTGCTACCAAACCATCAATTTGCTGATCCCTGTTCAGGGGCTAACTATTTTTATCAGCAGCTGATTTGATGGCAATATTCAAAAAGTCATTGTCATCCCCCCCTAGAATGGGAACTAAATGTTCAGTAATGAGGGGGGAAAAAAGCATTTTCATTTTCCGAAAGCTATGGGGCTGTTTTCTCACTTTCTGCCTAAAACAGATGATGATGATAGGAAGAGGGAGATGAGAATAAGTGAGAACCCATCTTCTTGGAAGAAGCTTACAAGCTCCCAGCCATTTGCCCATTAGGCTCAGTGTGAAAAGCAAGCTTGAAAGCTGCCAGTATTTTATGTTTACATTTGGAGAATGAGCTTTTTCACTGGACAGTCACTCTGATCAGAGAAAGCAAGCATACTGTTGAGCTTACAACAATGACAATGTATCCATCTTTGTTCCCCTGGGAAATTTCACGTTTGCATCTAATTATTCTCTTTGTAGGTTTATATCAGTTTTTAAAGGAAAACACACTTTAAAAGCCATAGATCTTAATAGAGAATTATTTTTTTGTTCAAACTTGCATAGCTTTAACCATTTAGTATGCCATGGGTGAGTGACCGTAGACAGACTATTACCCCCACATGGTCTATGGATGTACAGCACATAATATATTACATTAAAATGGCGTATTAATTGTAGTAGGGACTTAAATCTGGATCTCCCCAGGTAAGTGCTTTAGTCACTGGGCTATGGAGTTGATTACTCTGTGTCCCAGTGAATATTTAATTATTTATGCACAGTGGAACAGCTGCAGCTAGAACTAATGAGTGAAACCCACCTGAGACTAACAATGGGCACTAATCTGAGAAGTTGAAGACCCATTGCTCTGATTTAGACAGGTAAGTGACTTGAATCTAGGACTCCTACAGCCCACATGAGCTACCTAACCACTGGACTGTTGGCTATTCTGCAGTGTGTTTCTCTTTTTTTCTCCCACAAAGGCACATTTCATCCTAATGTAGAATGGGAAAGTGTTTGAAATCTCAAAGTTTTGCAGGACAAGAAAACTATTTCCTGCCCCGCACTACTTAGGTGTTTAAGGCTGATTAACTTTAAATGAAACTTAGGCTCCTATGTCACATAGGCACTTTTGAAAATTTTACTCTTGATCTAGGGTGCTTCACCCCTTGCTGAAATGCAGCCACCTCTGGTGAGAGAGATGATAGAAGCTGTTTGACTGAACACAGTGGTACTAAATGACCATTTTGGGATTGGTAGGCAATTCAATCCAAAGTGGGAATTTAGGTAAGCAGTATATTAGTACTCAAGTAGATATTTCACCCTTGCATGTGGGGTTAAAACCTCTTGCAAAAAGAAGAGCTCTTATCTTTGGCTGGTAATTAGCAGCTATTCTGAATATACACAGCCTCAGCCTCTCATAAGTCCTTGGCAGCACAAAACAGTTTGAGCACAGCATCTGAGGATTTCCCAATTGTGGACAACCCTGAGTTCTAGTTGCTTATCAACAATGCTCACTCTAAATTATTTGTTTCCTTAGTTGGCATGAATTATGTGCTGTTCCCTTCTGTAATGTAGGGATGTGGTTCCAAGGAGGAAGTGCAAATAGGAACTCCTCCACAGCTACAAGTGATATAGGAAACGTTCAAGGCCACAGGTGGTTACCCACACGGGTAATAGATGTACAGAATCTCACAAGGGAGTTTGAGACTTGCTCCACAGCACGTCCACCCAATATATTGCACAACGTGAACCGAGGAATTGATGTTGCTGACTGAATACAGTGTTGCATATTTTAATGCCGACACCTCTGAACAATGGCAGCTGATACTTTATTTCACAATCTGGCAAGATTAAGGCCACAGGGTATATATGCAAATGCTCATCACTAATCTAGTTTTCCTCATTCTCCCCGAGTTTAGCGTTTCAGGATCGAAGTTATAACTGGAAAAATAGATAAGAAATGAGAAAAAGAGCTACATCTGGCTCTAATTCACAGGTTTAACATTAGCTTCCAAAAAAGAATAATGAACTCATGTGGTGTTGTTGTGAGTGCCATAAGTATTTCTGAAGCACTCCCATTCAGCATTAATTAACTGTGATCATTATTTTAAAGTTTTCCCCATCATTTTTTTTCTGTACTATCCATTTTTTCCTTGATATTATTTCATTTCCTATGGTACATTCTGTACTTATTTCTCTTACTAATTTGAGTTTCTTATTCTAATTAAGTTTACTCATTTTCTAACTGTTTTTCATGGAAAAAACTAATTTAAATTGAGTTTTTATTAAATGAAAATATTTTCATTATACACTTACAGTGCAGTCACTGGAAATTACATAATGATAGCTCAGTATCTTATTCTACAAACTGGGCCAGAATTCTGACCTAACAAGTGAAAGTTTTCAGAATTATCTCACATCATTTAATGGTGTTTTGGCAGTATACGCCCATATTCTGGTCAGCAGTAAGACAAGGCTCAGCCATTCTCTGTGCCATGCAGGAAATACTTGCCACTGCTGAGTCAGAGAGCTTAGGTTTAGGATCATCATCATGGAACCCTATCCCTAGGTGCAGAATGCCCCTTTTGGATATTGTTGCAGAGATCATATCAAACAAACACTCTAGAGTTGCTTGGTTTGTCTAAGAAGGATAGGGGACAGGATAAAGTCTCAAATTACATTCCTTTTTTTTTAAATGTAATTTTCCTGTGCACACTAGTGTGTGGCAATTTAGGTTGATTGGCATAAAGACTTATAATAGTCTTTAAAATGTGAAGGTGAGTCATTTAGAAATGGCATTTTAATATAGTAGTATGTCTTAAGTCAGCAGAAATTTGCTTAGGTGCTGTCTCAGCTTCCCCAAAACTTTGAGGGTGTTGGATATGAATTTGAATTTCAGACACAGTCTCTGTAACAATAGAACATTTATTATCTGTTTTAAGACTATTAGAAAAGCCCCCAGGGAGCATTTACCCTGTTCCAGGGTTTTCTTGAAGAGTGCCTGTTGGATAAGGAATATGACTGCAAAGGGAGAGGAGATGACCTTGTAAGGGCAGTTGGGAGCTTGAGAAGAAACCCCAGACTGTTGTTTCAGTTTAAGGTTTGAGACAGATTGGGATTGAGCTCCCTCCTGCCCTTATTAATGAAGGATCATTGAGACTGTCATTCAGATTCTGGGAAGCCATACAGGGAAGGGATGGGATATTTGAGGAGCTCATAATTGTGAGAGATTGGCAGGGAGCAGGAAGTGCTGAGAAGTCTTTTCTAGAAGATATCTCCTTTGTTTGATGTGTTGGCAGTGTTTTTCATGAAAAGGGATATGCAGCAGCTCCCTCTGACTAACTCCAAAAGGACTGGAAAGAAAGACCCTTGACAGGAGAGATTTTCTCTTTCAGAGGGGTTCTATGGATAGAGATGAGCAAATTTTTTTAACCTAAACTTTTTTCCTTCCAAAAAATGCAGATTTGCTGTTACTGAAATGCTAAATGAATTTGTCAATTTCACCCAATTATTTTGGTAGGAAAAAAAAATTGTTTTTAATTTTTATTTTTCAGAATTGCCAGCAAACTGAAAAAGCCATAACTTGCCTAGCTTTAATTACAAGGGTTTTTTAATGTTTTTTTTTCTTTTTTGCTTCGCTGCCAAAAATCCTTCTTCATCAACGGCAAACCCAACAGCTCAGATCCAAACATCTCTAAGTTTAGAATGTTCAAAATCCAGGTCAAAATATTATTGGTTGAGTTACACTCATTCTATTTTAATAACCTGTTGATCTTTTGTTTTAACTCTGCATTTATTAAGCAAATTAACTAATTATAGTCTTTTAAAAAGAAAAATGCCCTTGTAGAATTATACAGGAAACCATCATTGTTCAGATGCATCTGTTGGCATTAAAATATAGAATATTGTATCCCACTCAGCTCTGTCAATGCATCTTAATAAATAGATCATGTTATACCACAATCCAAGTCTACTTCATATACTGTACAAGTCTCTTACACACCATTTTGAGGCTTCTGTGAGATTCATATGGTTTCTATTTGCTGTCAGGTGAAAGGAACATAGACTTCTTCTGTACATAAAATACTGTGATCAGATGGGCCTGATTATCTATTTGTTGTTTTTAACAAAAATAGTATTGGGTACAATATTTCTGCCTTTTTGGTAGAACATACAAATTAAGAAGACACAGATGTGAGTGAAAGAAATATTTACATGTGAACTTGATATTACTGTGTTTTCTACTCCTAAAAATAATTTTCAACTAAGTTGTTTACCTTTCATTGTTGGCCATCTATTTATAGCCATTAGAGCAACTCCAAAGCACTTAGACCCATTGTTTAGGGATGAAAATGGAATATATATATATAAGTGGACAACATAATAAAGTGAATGTTACTTATAATATACAAAAGGCCACTTCAATGTAATGTTAAAGTAAACATTCATTCAGAAAATACAGGTAGTAAGACTGGAAGTGCCACCTTAACCCTTCCTATAGTTCATATGCATTACAGTGGTCCTTAATTACACAATCACATATTATTTCTCAAATAATACAGTATCAGTTACTCCTTTTTCTAGTCCTAGGATCCTTGGATCCTGATATTTTATAAAGGAGAAGGTGAAACGTTCTATAATGCATGTAGAGAGAAATCACTTAAATCAATGCTGCTGCACACTAATTTAGTTATAATCAGTTACACTAGATTTTTATTAGGCTGAATGTCAGCTTGATACCTTTCAACCACCACGTATGCTCAGTCAAAGAACATGTGATTCTATAGTGGTATAATAAATTAAGATGAAAAGAATGCTTTGGAATAAGAACTTTGTCAGATTCTGCATGAAACCTTAAAAGTGAAGTTGATATTTTTGATGTAAACTCGACTAATTTAATCCATCTTCTTTAATAAAATAGCTTTTCTTTGTCCTTTAGAATTTATTTGCCTATTCTATCAATATGACAGAATCTTGAGTTAGTGAAACAAGTTCCACTCTTTTCACACTCTTTTATCGGCAAGGTTCTGTTCTTTAACCTTTCTTTTAGAGACATGCTTTTATGGCAGTTTGGCCATTCTGAAGCCCTGCTTACCTTTTGTGACATTTATCGAATTTTTCATCTGGCCAAAAGTTCACTTCTTTTCATTTGCATTTTTACATAACTAGTTATGCAACCAGGTTCTCAAATGGGCCTCAAGTTGAATCTTTCATATTGTGGCACGTATCCAATTATAGTAACCCATGAAAAAATGTTTGTAATACCCTTTCAACAAACTGCAGCTCTTACAGTTACCATAGAAACAAGATTAAAAAGTAGAAATAGCCTGGGAATTTGGTGTTCTTCATAATGGGAGTCAGTAGTATTAAGCACAGGACATTAACGTTAGACAAAACACAGATACCTGCCCTTTTTCACATCAGACAGTAGCAACCAAATGAATGGATTATTTTGCAATATTATCTACCTATCTTCATCTCTGTTAATCCATTTTTAATTTAAATAAATTTCCTTCAGAAAGACATTTGCCTTACATTTTGATAACTAGAAAACAGCATTGTGTGACAGAATTTTAAATAATCACTATCCTGATCCTTCAGTCTTTAAGCATGCACAACACTCATTGAATTCAGAGGGACAGATCTTCAGCTAATGAATTTAAGGATCTGGCTATGAGAATTTTGCCTGCGCAAGGACCAAAGACTTACCTCCCGGGAAAGAACCTTTTTTTTTCCAAAGTAGAGTATTCTCTGATGAGGTGGAGCACTTTAAATAAATGATTTAAATCACTTGGCTCTTAAAAAAAGTTAGTGATTTAAGTCAGGGTGATGCTTTTTGAACTAATTTGAAAGTTTGTGCTATTTCAGATTAAACTGATGATGAACTAAATTCTAAATATAGTAGGGTTGGTTTCTGGCTGGTTGGTTGTTTTTTGCTTTTGTTGTCATTTGGTTGGTTATTTTGTTTTGGGTTTTTTTGGTGTTTTAAAAGCCACTACTGATAGAATATCATATTTGAACTTTACAAAATTACTATAGAAATTACAGTGTATTGAAAACTAAGGCTTTGGTATGGCAAACTATGAAGCAGGCATGTAATTTTACAAACATGAATAGCCCTACTGATTTCAATGGGACAGCTCATGCTTAAGTTAAACATTTGCATAACTTTTGATAAAAGCCATAAAATCTTGGTTACTTCAAAACAAATTTTTTTAACAATAAATTGTTATTTAAACTTACAATATATTAACAAACTTATTGTGGAGAAATTTATTGTGGAGAAATTAAAGGTAGAGTGACTTGCCATTTACCTCAAATAGCAAATCTTTATGGAGGAGTATAACCTGGTCAAAGTTTTTCAGCTTTCTTGACCTGTGGAGTTCAATATATTGGTAAATGGGGTTGGGTGCAAATATATCAAGGGCTTCTTACTAGAACTGGGTGAAAATCAAATGTCTGTCAAATTCTAATATTTTGACATTTGTTTTCATCCTGAATTGGAATGTGAAGTTGAAATATCTAATTTTTTTAGTAGAATGAAAAGTTCTGCAAAATTGATTGAGGAATGTAGAAACTTTTTTGTTTTGACATGTTTTTCAATCAGACTTCCTAAATCAAAATATTTTTGTTTTGACTAGGTTTGATATTAATTTGTCTCATTATGAGTTGCTGCAGAGACTCAGAGGAGTTGTAGTTTCAGGTGCCCCATGTCTTCCTTCTGCAATATAGGTCCGATCCCAACAGTCAGGCTATGGTTCCCAGTACACACCATGGCAGTTCAGCAAGAGGAAATATTGCAGTGCATCATAAGGGAGAGGTAACCTGATCAGGGAGCCTAGTCTATATGACAGAATGGGCAGATGAGGTATCTGAACTCAATAAGTTCATCAATGACTATTAGCCAAGGTGGTCAGGGACACAACCCCATGCTCTGGGTGTCCCTACATCTTTCACTGCTAGAAGCTGGTACTGGATGACAGGGGATGAATCACTTGATTTAATTGTCCTCTTTTTTCCTCACCACCACCCGGAAGCACCTGACACTAGCCAATGTCGGAAGACAGAGTTGTGGGTTAGGTGGACCTTTGGCCTAACACAGTATGGCCATTCTTATGGTCTTAACTATAGCTCCCATGGGGCACTGTGTAAGCTCACGTGGTCACAGATTAGTGCTGAACTGTCACATTTCAATATGATTTGACAAACCAAAATGTTTTGATTTGGGTCAACAGAAAATTGAAAATCTAGCAAATTAAATTTTCATGCGGAAAGTTTTGATTATGGAGAAAGTAAATTTTCCATGAAAAAGTCTTTTGACAGAAAATTCCCAACCAGTCTACTATTTACATATCAATTGTGTGTTGCAGCATGTAGTGTTCTCACAGCAGAAATGCTGATGAGCCTCAGCATTTGTCTTTTTCATCATAGATCTGAACTTTAGGGTTGAAATTTCTCAGCAGAAGAAAAAAAACATGTCAAAATTTGAAATCTACCAGATAAGACATTAATTCAAAGAAATAAATACAAAAAATCCTCTTTAGTGATTTTAAGATTATAAAACAGCTAAAATTAAAGAACAAGCAAAATGTAAATAAAAAAAAGATTTTAAATTTAAAATGTATTATTTTAATAATGAGTTTTATTTATCCTCCTGTCTGTTCTCCTCAGACGTGGAGCCATGTTCTTGTCTATGAGTATGATAGATCCAGGATGCTGGAATAAGACAAGTGTTGCTGGAACTTGTACTTCTGATGCTTTTGCAAAGTTTAAAGAAAGCTGTTTCTCATTAGGTGTGGGTCTGATTTTAGGTCAGGTACATGTTGAGCTGGGTGAAATTTCTGCCAAAAAATTTAATCTTGATTTAAAAATTACCGATGATGGAGAATCCAATGATTAATTATCCTCATTGTGAAAACTGTGTCTTATTTCCAATCTGAATTACTCTAGATTCAATTTCCTGCTACTGGATCTTGTTTTACCTTTGTCTGCTAGATTGAAGAGCCCTGTGACAGGGTGGAGTAGGTCCCCTGCTGGAGGCCTCACAGCACAGCCACACCACGACACAGGATAGAGCAAAGAAGAAGTCCTCCAGGCAGCCCAGAGTGGCTTCAAGGGAGCAGCCAATCAAAGGGGCTGCTGGAGTGAACAATCAGGGGCCAGAAGGGTCATATAAAAGGAAGCAGCAGAGAGAGTCATTTGCTTCCCAGAGGTCAAAGAGGGAGGACCTAATGCCTGGCTGGCTAAAAGAGCAGCAGTACCATGGACAGCTCACTGTGGACAGCTCACTTCAGGCTGAACTGAGCCCAGGGAAGGGTACTGGGATGGGCCCTACTAGTCTGGTTGCAAACTGAGCCCAGGGAAACCGGCCGAAATGACAGCTCAACTGAGGGTACTGAGATGGGTGGTTCAAGAAGGCATTGTCTCCAAGAAGGAAGCCTTACAGCTATGGCCTGTACCAGAAAAGAATTAGAGACTGTATACCCTGGAATGGGGAGCAGTGTGTGTGGCTTCGCCGGAGGGATGAGTCACTGAAGACCTGCCAAGAGGTATCCGCAAAAAGGTGCTCACGAGAGACAGATACTGACACCATTACAAGCCCATTATTAAATATTTGTTATCATGTAGATTCTCACAGACTGTAATCAAGTCACCCCTTACCCTTCCTTCTCTTTGTTAAACTAAATAGATTGAGCTTCTCGAGTTTATCACTATGAGGCATGTTTTCTAATCCTTTAATCATTCTTGTGGCTCTTCTCTGACCCCCTCTCCAATTTATCAACCTCGTTCTTGAATTGTGGAAACCAGACCTGGACACAGTGTTCCAGTAATGGTTGTACCTGTGCCAGATACAGATGTAATATAAGCACCCTACACTACTCAAGATTGCCTTATGTATACATCCAAGGACAGCATTAACATTTTTGGCCACAACATTACACATATTGTTCGACCCAAAACCATTGTATTTAATTATTTATTTTTTACTGTTCAGTTTGCCAAAAATTTTGAAACTTTTTTTGGAACAACTAGCAAACTGAAAAATTAATTATTTGCACAGCTCTGGTTATATGCTTTACTTCATCTAACAATTCTATGAGTCTTGATTTTCAGCTGTGATTGTGCCAAAGAAGAAGGTTCTCTTAGCTTCTTTAATAGTAGCATATATCTGCCAGGTCATCGTGAGCTGTTTATGGCCTTCGGACACAAATTAATTTACATGATAAGCAGGATTAATTTAAAAACATTTATTCCTGCTTTTTAGAATTGTATGATTGATTCTGTTCAGTTCATTTTGGAAGCACCCCGGAGGTGTATTTATTTTTATTAGGTGTCAGTGGCATATGTTTTTGATGGTAGTATCAGCATGCCTTGTACCATATATTTCTTTAAACACACATTTTAAAAGTTATGCTATTTTTAATCACAAAATGCTGACGTTTTCACTAAAGGTATAGGCAGCATCAGTTATCAAAGCCTTCAAACTTGTTAACCACTCTCTTTACAAAGGCTGCTTCTAATTGCCCCATTTTAGCTTTCCCCTTTGCCTCATGAAGGAAATGGTCTTGGACAAGATCTTATATTTTAGGATTCCTAAGGCAAACAAATACCCCTGATTTAGGCTTATACTCTCTAGAAACTATATATTTCCTTCTGGCCATGTGAATATTGCCTCTGCACAACAGTCTCCATATTCCCTTGTGTTCTCCTTGTATTGCTTGGTATAATGTGTAGCCCTCTTTCTTCAACATTTTTTGACACTTCATCTTTTTGCTGTGTACATCACATTGTGACAGCACTGCCTACTCTGTAATTTGAGTTCCACACTCTGTGACTAGGAATTGTCTCAAGAAGACTATTTGAATTAGAGAAGCAAGCATCACTGGCACTAGCAATAACTGTGGTGGAGTTTTTTTTATTCAAGTCTTTGATGTATTGTACTTTGGGAAACATCATCTTTCCTATAAGTGCCAGTTCTTTGTCAGAATACTGCTTTATTTGAAGTTAAAATTAGTTTCTCCACCTCTTTTGCCCCATCCCCATGCCTAATTTCTACATACTTCGGGGGGGGGGGGGGGGAGAAGAACTCTTGGGCATCCGAGCCTGTCCCTTCCTTCCCCCATCTTCCCAGAACCTCAGTGAGACCTCACACACACTTACACAGTGTGTAGAAGATCCCTTGTAGGGGGCGGTGCCCATGGATCTCCCTCTGCGTCAATATCAGAGGGAGGCCACACCTCTCAGCACCTACGCCCTTCAGGAAGTCCGAATGAAGGGGCCACCTTCCGCCCTCAGTAGGGTGAGCCTTGGTTCAGGCCGCTCCTTCGGGGGAATAGTCTCTTGCCCCATGGGGCATGCCAGCAGTCTATGGTCCGGCCCTCAACAAGGGACGGGCCAGCAGCGGGAAACAGTCCTCAGCCCTCAATCAGGGCGAGGAAACAGTCTATAGCCTAGCCTCCCTGGAGGGCAGGCCAGCAAACACAGTCTCGAGCCCCAGGCAGAGTGAGGAAGCAGTCTCTCACCTAGCCCCTCGGGAGGGCAAGCAAGGAAACACAGTCTTGTGCCCTAGACAAGGTGAGTCAGCAGTCTCTGGCCCAGCCCTTTTGTAGGGCAGGCAGGCAAACCCACACAGGCTCAAGCCCTTAGCAGGGCGAGCAGCAGGCTATGGCCTGGCCCTTGAGCAGGGCAGGGCAGGCAGTAAGGGGTAGGTTCTGGCGCTCAGCCGGCATCCACCCCAGGTTGGGGTGAGGGTAGGGGGACACAGGCCCACCCATCTCCACTGCGTCTGAGCCCAGGGCCCTGTCAGTGATGGGGTGTCCCGTCACTGGGTCAGCAGGACTCCGGCCGAAATGCGCTGACTCACAGCGAGTGTCAGCTCAGCCGAACCGTGGTTGGCTTTCCTGGGCTTCTTCCTCCCACCCTCTTCTTAGCGTACCTGGGGCTAGTCATCTTCCTCTGGGTCGATGGGGTAGAAGGCATGCGGGAGTCCCTCACTGTCAATCGGCAGCAGGTTCAGAAACTGTGCAGGGTCCTCTGCAGAGGGCAGTTCCTCTAAGTCCTCAGGCCCCCAAGCAGTAGGCAGCGCCGGCAGGTACTCAGGGTCCCAGGCAGTAGGCAGCTCGGGCAGGCCTTCCTCCATGTCGTACGATTCAGGCATCTCCTCCAGATCCTCAGGGCCCCACACCGTGGGTAGATCCAGCAGCTTCTCCTCTGCGTGGACGTTGGGCACGGCCCTAGGCTCGAGCACCAAGGGAGAGGCGTCCTTCTCTCCCGGCCGCTGGACCCTGACTGAGCGAGCAGGCCTGGATTTTAAAGGCCTAGCCCCGCTTACCTGCTTCCAGTCAGGTATTGTCTTTCCGGGTTCCAACCTGCAGGGGGGGGTTTGGCTCTCCCTCTGCATCAATCTCAGAGGGAGGCCACACCTCCCGGCTACACACAGATACACACATAGTTATATGGGGGGGCAGGGAGAGGGACATTTCTCAGTATATGATAGTAGGAGGCTTGGGTAAGTATTGGGAGGAAGCTGACTGCTTGACACAAGTGTTGCCTCCAGTTGTTCTCTGGAAGGGAGTTGCAGCATTGCCAACTTTAGAGGCCCCAAACATCATGATATGGGTGCCCAAATTAAACACTTAAAAATCGGGGGTTCTCTTTTTTGCCTTCTGTGTTGTGACTGTTCAAAGTGCACTCAGATCACACTTCCAAGCTTTTCTCCACAAACAGGAGGTCTAGAATTTTTGTTCTTAAAGCTAATAAAATAACATGACTCTAGGACCTGGGGCTTCAAGAAAAACACCAAATATGAGATTTGGCAATACTGGTGTTATGGTTAGAAATTCTAATGTGGTAATGACCTTGTGTACCACTGCAATTGCAATGACATTTTTGCCTCTGACCCTTAAATCCCCTTCCAGATTTTCACTGAGATGTTGGCTTTTTTTTTGTATGTCAAACCTATATTTTTGGCACTCTTGCTCCTCTGTCAGCTCTAGAAAGCTGATGCGTTGCCTAGAAATCTTAAGCTTTAAGTTATTTGTCTCATCTGCATTCTTTCATCTTTCTCATTTGTCTCTCTACAAACAGGTTGAGTTTTTTCCTTTTTGGTTCAGGACAGAATGCTGTATGCATATCCTGTCTCAGCCAGCTCACTTTTCCTCTGCAATATAGAAACAAATATTTTCAGTATATTCATAAAGGATGTTTTTAAAATGCATGGGAATGCACTTTTCCATACATAAAATATTGCGATTACTATAAAATTGGCCCCTTTACATCATATACCAATATGAGATATAATGAAAATACATATATTTAGTTTGAAATTTCCTTGGGGCAGATACTTGTGTAGAACAAAGGCCTGGAACCTTCATTTGTTATATGCTTTCTCTTATGAGACTTCCCTTTTTAAAATTACTCTAATTAGGATCTCAGTTCCCTTCAGATTAAATATTGGTGTCCTTTTCATCAGGCCTATATCTCTTACAATACTACGCAACACTTTTCGCTCACACTATAATGGACATTTGAATAGGAATTATTCTGCTGTCTTAACGAGGCTCATAGCAGTACATTTACTCATATTTTATTCTTCAGGGTGATTGTAGAAGAATGACCTTGTAATTATGCATGGTTTCTCATTACACCTAATGACAGAAAGCAGGGAATTTTATTTTCGAGTCCATAGGGTTTTAGATATGCTTTTACTGTCTCTCCTGAGGACTGCAGTGAAAGAAATGCTGCATGTAAATAGAGATACAGAAAAATGTATTCACCGAAAGCAAAACTGGGAAATAGGCACCCCTGTATTCACACCCTGCAGACTACTGCAGATATTTGTACAAAATGTGCCTTGTGAGGTCTCTAATGAAAGCTAATAACATACTGGTTATTAATATTCTAAAATGCATGTGTTAATGATATATGTGAAGTTACGAATTCCCTCTGTATGATATTACTAGAGCATGTTTAAGACAAGACAGCCTAGCCTAGGTAAATGTCTGTCCTAGACAAAGGAATGTGGGTTTACCTCAATTAACATACTAGCAGTAAACAAAGCTATTGAATTAAACAAATGGGGGTTATTCTGTTCCTGAACTACAGAGACTGAGAATTAACATGGCTTCTGCACCCCAGATGGAGACAGGAGACTGAATCCCCAGGAGACTTTCCTGACTTTTAAGACAAAGTGATCCTTTTGGGGATATAAGGAACAGAGAGGGACTCAATCTTTATCCTACACCTCAGGAGATAAAGAAACCAAGCAATTTGATCTCTGTGATGGGCTCTGGCCAGATCAGTCTGTAGAAAGCTGGAAAGGAGAGTTGGTGAGAGAAAGGAGTGGGTGACAGAAAGCTGGAAAGGAGAGCTGCCATCTTGAACACAGACTGTATCTTGCTAGATTAAAGTTTTAGACTTTTAAATGTGTGTTCATATTTATTAGCTTGTAACTATCTCTACCATTATCTCTTTTACGTGGTATCACTTAATCCATGCTCTTTTGTTAATAAACTTGTTTTGCTTTCATTAAAAACAATTAATACTGTGTAAGTTCAGTATAGTGTGTGCTTCTAGAAAGGTTGGAGTGCTTTAGTGTGTCTATAAAGACAGGAAACCTAACCCTTTCTTTGTGAAAGACAACAACAGATGCAGAGTTCCTTGGTGTTAATTCAGAACATCTGTTTCAAGGAAAATCGTGACATTTTGAAATTTGTTTTCTTCTGATTCAGTTTTTTATTTTTTATATTTTATTGTGGTAATTGAGGTCAAGGGTTCTTTTTTTTAAATATAAGACTAAGAATCACTTAGGAAGTCAAAGCGTCTTTGTTCACTTGAGTATTTTTAATAATAACCATGTGAATTGCCTGGAAGCCATTTATTTAACACCCCTCAATGAGTGTAGTAGGAGTCTAATGATGATGGCATTTCAGAAATGTCTGTGTCTTGCCACTACCTAGGAGCTTTAGTAGGTAGATTCTTCCAGTGGTACTGGCTAGATTTTGCTGCTGTTCTTATTTTTTATTGCAGTTTTCAAACCTGAGGGAAGCACTTCTTTTTGTTCAATAGCAAAGTAGAAATGCTGTAGAACTTTAACACCATCAAATGTTTACTCTATTAATTAGAGTGATCTGAATCCCAGATAGTCAATTGTCAATGTACTTTAGTTTGCCATATGTACAAAAACACTTACATTTCAGGGAATTAACATCTCATGTAGCCACAACGATTTGTAAGGAAAAACATCAGAAATAAGTTCTAAAAAAGGATTTCAGGCTGATGTCTTGATGACACCATGATTTAAAGGACAAGACCATCCTATTTTGGAATAGAATACCTGTATTTTAATGCCTGTGAGCTGAACTAAAGCAATACCTGGCAAAGGAATTTCACAGAGGGTATATCTGAGTAAGTATAATTCACATGGAATAGTTAGTTAGTTTTAGTCAAATTGTAGAGCTTTATTCAAAGCAAGTGCAAATACAAGTTGCATAGGGAATATGCAAATAATAATGCTTGCATTTCTTAAATAATCTTATATTTGTGTATAGCTAGAAAATAATTGGAATATTGTTACTCTGTATGAATGAACTATTGGGTATGAATAAGTAGCAAGGTTCTGGACACATCTAAAATATTAAATATTAGTGACAATAAAGTATTCATTTTGTAATCCATGGGATTAAGAAGAGGAAAGCATTTAAAAGCACTCTTACTCTATTTGCAGTAGCAACGTGTTTTATTTTACAACAGATTCTTCCATCTGCATGATAATGAAATGACAGTTTTACAAATGTTATCTATAAGAATTTAGATAGGAGAATTTAATAAATATTTTGAATAGGTTTTTGGAACTGGCCTTTGGTTAATCTCCTGCTTTTACTAATAATATTTATTATATATATGCAATCTAAATTAGAATTTCATGCAAAATAGCATATTTTGCATAATTTGCTGTCTCTCTCTTTTTTTTCTTGCTTGAATATTGAGAAAATTAATATGGATCCCATCTCCCTAATTCACAGTGGACAGCATACTCAGTGGTGAATAATAATAGCTAAATGTGTTTAATCCATGAATACAGTTACATGCAACAGAACCTCTTTGCATATTGATTTACAGTAGCCTAAAATATGGACTAAACAATACAAATAAAATGTTTACTATGAGTACAAGTGTAGGTTGATTATTTGAGCTCTAGTTATCTGAATTTCATATAATCAAAAATTCAGACATGTTTTCTGAACCTGAATTCTTTTTTAATTCATTCATTTGTATAGAAATTAACTTTCTTAATCCAGAGCAGCAGGGGCCAGATTCTCAGCAGGTGTAAATATGTATTGCTCTATTACCTCAATCGATCTATGTTAATTTCCACCAGATGAAGATCTGGCCCTAGTTATTCAGAAGATGCAGATAACTGGAATTAACTCATATGTCTACTGGGTTAGATCAATGCTCCATCTAGCCCAGTGTCCTGTCTCCAACAGGGACCAGTACCAGAGCTTCACGGGGAGTGTACAGAACAGGACAATTAGAGTATTCCACCTGTCTTCCACTCCCAGCTTCAGAGGCTTAGGGTCCCCCCAGTTTTAATTTCTCCTAATATGGAAGCTGTTTCATACCCTTGATCATGTTTGTTGCCTTTCTCTGAACCTTTTCCAGTTCTATTATATCCTTTTTGAGATGGGATAATCCGAACTGGACACACTATTCAAGGTATGGGCATATCATGGATTTATATAGTGGCATTATGATATTTTCTGTCTTATTTACTATCTCTTTCCTAATAGTTCCTAATATTCTGTTAGCCTTTTTTATCTCTGCTGCGCATTGAGCTGGAGTTTTCAGAGGGCTACCTACAGTGACTCCATGATGGTTCCTAAGTGGTAAGCAGCTAATTTAGAACACATCATTATATGCAGTTTTGATAATTTTTTTCAATATGCATTACTTTGCATTTATCAATGTTGAATTTCATCTGTCATTTGTTGCCCAGTTACCCAGGTTAATGAGAACCCTTTGTAACTCTTTGCAGTCAGATTTGGACCTAACATCTTGAATAATTTTGTATCATTTGCAACCTTTGCCACTTCACTGTTCACTCATTTTCCCAGATCATTAATTAGTTTGTTAAACATCACAGTTCCCTGGACAGATCCTTGGGAGACACTGCTGTTTGCCTCTCTCCATTGTGAAAACTGAACATTTATTCCTACTCTGAGTTTCCTATCTTTTAACCAGTTACTGATACATGAGAGGACCTTCCCTCTTTTCCCACGGCTACTTACTTTGCTTAAGAGCCTTTGGTGTGGGTGCTTGTCAAAGGCTTTCTGAAAGTCCAAGTACACTTTGTCGACTGGATCACCCTCATCCACATGCTTGTTGACTCCCTCAAAGAATAGCAATAGATTGGGGAGGGAATAGATTCCCTTTACAAAAGCTGTATTGACTCTTCCCCAACATATTGTGTTCATCTACGTGTCTGATAATTCTGTTCTTTATTATAGTTTCAACTCATTTGCCTGATACTGAGGTTAGGCTCATTGGCTTGTAATCACCTCTGTAGCTCATTTTTAAAATTGATGTTGCACTAACTACCTTCCAGTTATCTGATACGGAGGCTTGCTTCAGCAATAGGTTACTCACTACAGCTGGTCTTTCTGCAATTTCATATTTTACTTCCTTCAATATTCTTAGGTGAATTACTTCTCATCCCGGTGACACTACTTTTTATCAATTTGTTCTAAAACCTCTTTCTACTGACACATCACTGTGGGACAGTGCTGTGATGCGGTTATCTTCCCCGTATCCTCTATAGTGAAGACCAATGCAAAGAATTCATTTAGCTTCTCTGCAATATCCTTGTCTTCCTTGAGTGCTTCTTTTATCCCCTCTTTTAACATTTGTTAAGGGCCACTGAGGGCTAAAGCTTTGCATTTCATGCTTTTACTCAGCAATAATACTGAAACACAAAAAATCAAGGATTTAGTTTGTGTCTGTATTGCCAGCTGACAAGGAGCAGCCATGTTGATTTTATTTAATCAACTCTTGAGTTTGTGACTTCAACTCCCATTGACTAATTAGAGTTGAGGCTTCACAGCAGTTTATAAGAAGCACTCAGCACTTCACAGGAACTGACACCTTATTACTTTTATTATAGACAGCTGAGAAGACTAATAATAAAAGCATAATGTAGATTTTTGCTTAAAAAATCCATGCCTAAGCTTCCAAATGGTGATAGATCCAAATCACAGAGTCTTTGGAACAAGTGTATTGAGAATCCTCCAGCTGTGAAATTTTCTGATTAAACTATAGACTTTTATTATAAATGGACACAAACTGACACACATAAATAAACTTGCTTGAGATTGCATAAGACCAAGCAGATGGAAGACAAAAGTATGATGTAAAAAAACCTTGCATTTATTTGAAACAGCTGGCTATGTATAATGCTGTTGTAACATATATAGCTGTCCATCTGGTCCAGTGCTGTCATTCTTAGAGCTGTAGACAGCTATAATTGTGAATCACTTGTTTAAAAACCCAAACCTGGCAGTAACAATGGATGGCATTACCACATTTACAAAGACTTTTTTTTTTTTTTGCAGATCTTGCAAGACAAAGAAGTCCTCATCCGCCCCTAAAAATTATTCCTGGTCTTCTAGAAAACAGTGAATAGACTCTCTCTAAATGGAAAAGCCAGTCAGATCTGGTTGCAGTTTTATAGTTATGTAAAAATGGGATTATTTATAAGGACATTGAAGATCTCATCCAGCATTAAAAACAAAAGTCTTGCTTAGACATTGCGTGGACATTGTCTTGCTTAGACAGAAGACTTTTGTACATATGAATGCTTTGAATATAAACAAAGCAATCACTGAGGCAAAAACTCCCTTTCTTTTCTGACACTGTGTAGGAAAAAAGAATGAGTAAATATATTTTAAATTATAGTTACTTGTGAAACATTTATACATGGAACGATAAAAAAAAATTATTTGAAATAATTGGTAATTTCACTTGTTCGATATTAACTTTACATTTAATCACCCAGAGTATAAAAAAGTACAGTATAGTTCCCTTTCATAATCAGGTTCCTCCAAATTAATGCTATTGTGTAATCGTAGATTAATTTAATTTGTTATGGAGAATGGAATAAAATAATCAGAGCTGGATTATTAATTAATAGTGAATAGTTTATCCTATGAATTTTGCCACTTTTTTATATGCAAATTTGTATGCAAACAGTTACAATTTTCTAAAATGGGTCATTCAAAATTGTTCCCTCAATAATTTCTATAAAAAGATCTTTGACTTTAGTTTATTTAGAAATAATTAATTGCTGTGTTGCTTAATTTTCATTAGAAACACAAGTACAGTATTTTTGCATTCCCTGGTTGAATGAGATAGCTCCTAGAATTAGATATCTGGTGAAAACATATGTATATTGAATGCACCAATACACTTTTTATTAATATTTTGCACTCTCCCCTCCACTAGAATTGATCAAATATTATAAAGGAATATTTTCATGTTTCATTACCTTTTTTAGTATTTCCCTTTTTTACACTAATTTTTCAGTTTAAAACATGCAAGTTTGTTTTCTGTATTTCAATTAGATGTTTGAGAAAAGGTGCAAATCACATTAGTAAAGATCAAATACATATAATATGAAAATATATTTTCAAATGTAGAGTTTTGTTGGAAACTAAAGGACTAATCATGCAAGGTGGTAAACTTCTGTGAGTTTTTTGAGCCCTCATCTCCTACAAACTTCAATTACAGTTAAAGAGTCTGAGCACCTTGAATATGGGAGACATAGGTTCAAGTCCCCCCCTTGGCCTAATTTAGAACAGAGACTTGAAAGCATGTATTCCCCCATACTAGGCTATAGAATATTATAGAGTGAGTTGTCAAACTGTTCCATTTTGTATAAATTCTTCAATATTCATTGGGCCAGAGATTGAGTGTGAGAATGATTCCCTAGTCTGGTTGCTAGGGACAGCCAGATTCCAATCCGTTCCAGTGAATGTTTAATTATTTATAAACAATGGAGCAGCTTCAAAAAGAGATACCGAGAAAGCACCATATCTGAATACCCCAAAGCCCAGTGGTTAGAATGCTGTCTTAGGAGGTGGAAGACCTCTCCCACATCAAGCAGAGGAGAAAATTGAACCTAAGGCTCCCACCTACTGATAGAGTGGTCTAATCTCTGGGTTAGTTGGTAAAACAGGAGCAGAACCCCCACCTGTTCTTGAATGGTGTTTCCAAATTTCCTTTGCTTTTAATTAAAAAAAAAAAAAAAAAGCTGTTAAAATTCCAAAAAGAAATATTTTCTTATAATTATTAGTTATTTTTTTTTAGTTTTCTCCATGGAAAAAAAATGTTTTGAGTCAGCCTCAAATGACTTAGTTTGAATTTTTTGCTTGTTTGTTTGTTTCAGGCAGTGAACTGGAAATTTGATTATTCACAAAACTCCACTCTCTAAATTATGGCACCTTTCACAGGCTCCTATATGGGCCGTGGAGCTGGCTGGAATCTCCAGAGCACACATCTGCTCCTAAACATACTCCCTATATGGTGCTTGTGTATAAGGTCTTCATAATACAGTTTTAAAGCTGTCTTCTGCAGTTCCTGCACCAGAGAAATTCTTTCTCACCTGGATCCAAGGTTTTTAATGCCCTTTTATGCTGCTCTGCCATTTTATATGATGAAAAGGTGCCAGATTGGGGGTGAGGTTCTCACTGCATCTGGTTGAAAAATGCCAATTATTTGTCATGGGAAATTTATGGTTTTTGGGTTTTTTTGGAAAATTATCAAGAAGTTTTTAGATTATGAAAACTATTTTTACTAAAAGTTTGGGGGAGTTGGTAATATTTTTGGTTTTCATAAAGCAAAAATGAAAATTACCAAAAGCCAAAGAGCTTTTACGGAAAAAAAAACCTTCATTGTTCAGGTTCCTGGAAAATGTGTACCAAAATAATATAACAACAACAAAAAAAGTGAAAATTTTTTATTAGCTCTAATAAGCACTACCTGGCATTTTCCAATAGAAATAATGTCGTATTAGAGAAATAATTCAGCTACTTCACGGCAAAGGTGTTACATTTATGTAATCCTGAAATCAGTAGAAACCTGAGATGGGCCTAGTATATTCTCTGGCACTGAGAGACTTTGATGTGCACAAACCTGGGGCCAACAGGCATTACTCGGCATGCCCAAAACTTGTCTGCCATATCACGCTCCTACCGGAAAGCTTGCACAAAAAGGTGGTGCTTGGGGGCATGTGGGGGGGAGAACATCCCTTAAACTTTTAGCCCACTGGTTAAGGCACTCAACGGTGATGTGGGAGACTCCCAGCTCAAGTTCCCCCTCCACTTCAGAGGGTGAACTGGGGTCTGAAATCTCTCAGGTGAGTGCCCTAACCATGGGACTGTGGGTTATTCTGATTTATAAGGATGGGAAGAGGTTCCCTCAGTCTTTCTTGTTGAAGCTGTTCCTTTGTGGACAAATAATGAAAGAATCATTAGGCAAGAGAATGCGAGAGAGAGACTGTAGCTTGGGCGCTAACAAACTCAACTGGGAGGTGAGAGATCCAGTACCCTTCTCCAATAGCTTTTAAAAAAGTTAGCATCCACAGTGGAACAGCTTCAACAAGAGAGACTGAGGGAACTCTGCATAAAAATAGCCCATGGCTCAGTGATTAAGGAACTCATCTAGGAGCTGACAGATCCTATTTCAAATTGCCTCTTCCCCTTTAGGTGGAAGAGTATCTTGAACTGGGGTATCTCATAGCCCAGGTGAATACCCCTAACCACTGAGCTAAAAGTTACAAGGAAGCTGTCGTCTTCTCCCCCACCACTCGGTAAAATGGCATAGAAGCCTAACCCCATTTGCAGTTGGGAATTCCAAGGGATTGAGAGGCACTTCCTTCTAGCCTGGACTTCAGCACCTGTCTCTGAGAGAGGGGTGGAACTTAGCAAACGCACCTCATCTTGGCATCTGCTATTGGATACCTTAGGTGAGGACTCGCGTAGCATGTTAGTTTCTGTAAATCATATTCTGAGGTGTCTAGCTCTCTCTTAATGACTGTTTCTTGGCGCAACTGGTGCTGGACCCCACAAGGAGAGAGGCAATTCTTGATTTAGTCTTAAGTGGAGCAAAGGATCTCATCCAAGAGATGAATATAGCTGAACCACTCAGTAATAGCAACCATAATGTAATTAAACTTAACAGCCTTGTAGGGGAAAAAATACCAAAGAAACGCACCACAGTAGCATTTAACTTCAAAAAGTGGAACTATAAAAAAATGAGGATGCTAGTTAAATGGAAATTAAAAGGAGCAGTCACAAGCACTATAGCACAAGGACAAACACCAAGCGCAAACACCATAATAAAGGTGTATCCCAAATTTAAAAAAAAAAAAAAGTAAGAGGACCAAAAAATGCCACCATACCTAAACAACAGAGTAAAAGAAGCAGTTACAGACAAAAAGACATCCTTTACAAATTGGAAGTCAAATCCTATTGAGGAAAATAGAAAGTAGCATAAACTCTGGCAAGTCAAGTGTAAAAGTATAATTAAGAAGGCCAAAAAAGAATTTGAAGAGCAACTGGCAAAAGACACAGAAACTAACAACAATAAATTTTTAAACAATCAGTGTGCTCACTCGACAATCAAGATTCTAAAGGAGCACTCCAGGAAGACCAGGTAATTGTGGAGAAGCTAAATGAATTCTTTACATCAATCTTCATTGCAGAGAATGTGAGGGAGATTCTCACACCAGAGCCATTCTTTTTAGGTGACAAATTTGAGGAACTGTCCCAGATTGAGGTGTATATAGAGGATACAAACTGAAATATTAAACATTAATAAGTCATCAGGATCAGATAGTATCCACCCAAGGGTTCTGAAGGAAGACATATATGAAATTACAGAACCACTAACTGTGGTATATAACCTATCATTTAAATCAGTCTCTGTACCAGATAACTGGAGGGTAGCTAATGAAATGCCAATTTTTTAAAAAGGCTTCACATAAGATCCTTGCAATTACAGGCCGGCAGTAAGCCAAACTTCAGAACCATGCAAATTGGCTGAAACTATAGTGAGGAACCGAATTATGAGAGACATAGACGAACATAAAGTGTTAGGGAAGTGTAAAGGGAAATCCTGCCTCACCAATTTATTAGAATGCTTTCAGCGAGTCAACAAGCATGTGGACAATGGTGATCCAGTGAATATAATGTAGAGATGTAAAAATTAGTTTAATTAAAAATTCATTTAAATGTTCTAAAAATAGAATGTTTAAATGGTTAAACACTGGCGGGAGGAGTCATGCTGGGCTCTGCTCCTCATTGCCCAGTGAAAGCTGCCTGCCTGCGGCTCCCCTCCCACCGCAGTAGCTGGGCAGCTCTCACTTGCAGGCAGCTGAACTGAGGCCAGCTGCAGCTCCCCCTGCCTTGGCTCCGTGCCTCCCCCTCAGCAACAGCTGCCTAGCAGCTCTTACTTGCGGGGAGCCTAGCCTAGCTGTGGCTTGCCTCCTCCCTCCCATGCTGGGCTCCATGCTTAACCAGCAGCAAGAGCTGCCCAGCTGCTCTCAGGAGTGGGGAGCCAGCCCAGCTGCTGCTTCCTCTTCCCCCTCCCCCCAGTTTAAAGGGCAATCAGCTGTTTAAAACATTTAAACAGTTGATTACTCTTTAAATGTTTAAACAGTTAAACTTTTACATCCCTAATATAATGTACTTAGGCTTTCAGAAAGCCTTTGACAAGCTCCCACATCAAAGGCTCTTTAGCAAAGTAAGAAGTTATGGGATAAGAGGGAAGGGCCTTTCATGAATCAGTAACTTGATAAAAAATAGGAAACAAAGGGAAGCGATAAGTGGTCAGTTTTCACAATAGAGAGAGGTAAATAGCAGGGTCCCCCAAGAATCTGTCCTGGGACCAGTGCTGTTCAACAAACTCATAAGTAATGTGGAAAAAGGGGTAAACAGTGAAGTGGCAAAGTTTGCAATGATACAAAATTGCTGAAGATAAGTCCAAAGCTGACAAAGAATTACAAAGGAGTATCACAAAACTGGCAAGAAAATGGCAGACGAAATTCAGTGTTGTTAAATGAAAACCAATGCACATGGGAAAACATAATCCCAACTCTACATACAAATGATGGGGTCTAAATTAGCTGTTGCCACTCATGAAAAAAATCTTGAAGTTATCGTAGATAGTTCTCTGAAAACATCTGCTCAGTGCAGTGGCTGTCAAAATATTAGGAAAGAGATAAATCATAAAACAAAATATCAGAAAGCCACTATATAAATCCATGGTACATCCCCATCTTAAATACTGCATTCAGTTTTGGTTGCCTCCTCTCAAAAAAGATATATTAGAATTGGAAAAGGTACAGAGAAGGGCAACAAAAATAATTAGGGGTATGGAACAGCTTCCATATGAGGAGAGACACAAAAGACTGGGATTGATCAGTTTAGAAAAGAGAGAACTAAAGGGGGTTATGATCGAGATCTATAAAATCATGACTGGTATGGAGAAAGAGAATAAAGGAGTGTTATTTACCCCTTCACATAACACAAGAAATAGGGGTCACCCAATTAAATTAATAGACAGCATGTTTAATTAAAAAAAAATTATTTTACACACAGTGCACAATTAATCTGTGGAACTCAGCACCATGGGTGATTATAATGGACAAAAGTATAACTGAGTTGATAAAAGAATTAGATAAATTCATGGAGGATAGCTCCATCAATGGCTATTAGCCAATCTCCTTCTCTGGGCTACCCTAACCTTCTGACTGCCAGAAGACAAGATTGGATTACTCAATAATTGCCCTGTTCTGTTCAATCTATCTGAAGCATCAGAAACTGGCCAGTGTTGCAAGACAAGATACTGGGCTAGACGGTCATTGGTCTATCCCAGTATAATCATTCTTATGTTCCCTATTCATCTTAAAGGTAGGTGGTGATCTCAGGCTTTGTGAATCCCAATGATTTTCTAGGCACTTAAAAATTACATGTGGCAATGCTCAGCATCACCACACCTACGTTCCTTTGTGAATTAGCCCTTGGAGCACATTCCTTGTTCTTCTGCTTTGTAGGCTTGTCAGCCATGCTGCAACTAACAAAATAATTGGAAAAAATGAAGCAAAATAGCATGAAAAATAAATATAGAACCATGCTTATAAAAATAAAATGCTTTTAAGAATTAAAAATCTAGCAAGCTTTGGTGGGGGTTGATTTCACTGATACTAAAAGCCATGAAGCATTTACACATTTTCTGTAGATGTACATCTCTGTGAGCACTGACAGTTTTACAGCGAATCCAACCTTACAGTAAATCTTACCTATTTAAAATGTATTATTTAATTGGTTAATTCAATACTATTGATTTAATTCATTTGTGGCAAACAACTTTATATTGTGGAAATCAAATCAACTCAAAAAACGGAAATGGAACCTTTCAATTCATTTGGTATCAGATTGCTTAACTGGTGTAGGCCTTCTTATTAGAAGATAGTGGGTAACTGCATGTGCACAGCACATGAAGGTGAAAATGCTATTATAAACATGTAAAGCCTTAATTTTCCTAACATGCCTGCCAATCATCTGAGATTGAAATTCAATGTACATTCCACAAATTTGAATCTGACTTGAATTGATAATTCCATTTTAATTGGACTCCATTCTAACTGAATTGTTAATGAAAACCAAAAAAAATGCTTACCTAAGATATGCATATTCCACCGATTAGCTGGTCAAGTAATGTATGCTACTTACTTACATTAATGAGTGGTGGCACATTACACTGGTATTTAATTTGGTACAGGCTTCATTCTGTCACTTTTTTCTTTAGTTAAATCAATATTTATTTAAAATGGGATAGACAAATGGCAGGTGCAGTTGGTTAGGCTCATATAATGTTGTGTACTTTGTGATATCACCACTATGATAAAGAAAAGATTTTTTTAGTCAATATTGCAGGTGGGGATCTATGTGTAAGGGACCTTTCTGAAGAACAGTACCTAGTGTTATAATTGACTGTATGTTCATTTTGGGATGTGTGGGGTGAAAGACTGGGAGAACCTAATACGCAAAAAAACTATTTGCTTACTTTTAACAAGTGTTGCCTTAGGGCAGCTTTTTGGCTTGACAAAGGTGATGAAAGGAATACAAGGCATACCCTCAATTTGCCAATATCATTTGGAATAGGGGCAAATTCTGCTTCTCTTTCAAGTCTCCCCCTTGAGGGGAAATTAGCCTGAAAAAGAAAAGATTAGGGACTGCAGAATTTGGCCAACACTCATCAGTGATTATACATAATTGTAGTTTACTTATCACAAAAAGGTCTATAATGACTAAAGTCATTACATGACCATTTTGCTAATAATGTTAGATATATCAATGATATATAGATCTATTTAAGAACTCAAGCAAAATGTGCCAAATAATGACATTGTATAGTCTACAGTTTTAACTTTATCTGCAGACCCATGGTTTAGGCTTCTAGCAGCTTCCAGGAACACATTGAATACTAATTAGGTTTTCTGCCCGTGCCAAGTCTTTTAATATGTTCCATGTTTTGGGAAGGTATCAAGCTAGCTCATTTATCCTCAATTAGGAGAAATGTCATTCGGTGGATTATAAAATGAGTGTAATCTGATGCAAATCAAAATTTAATAATCCCTTTTTACTATTAAGTATATCACCAGGGAACTGAAATACATCAATAAAGTTGCTCAGCAGTAATATAGTTCTTTTGATTAAGAGAGTGATTTACTTAATGTGTGAAATCAACGAGAGGGTCACCAGATTAATGCGCTACTCAAATGCCCAACTATTTAGTTTCGGCAGTACTGCGGCTTTAAAATCTCCCCCAAAGATTAAATGTTTAAAGATATTAGCCCTCATGCAAAATACAGCATTTTATATTTGGAAAGCCTTTATTTTGAAAAGTTTTGGTCTGAAGGCATTGGAAGTTTTTTAAGTATAGAATTTGAGATCACTTGGTGCTGTGGAGTATGGTTGCACTTTTACAGAGAGAACAGTCAGGCTCTCACTGAAGTCAGTTGCAAAACTGCCATTGATTTAAATGGAGAAGAAGTGTAAATGTAACCTTTGGGTGAGTAATGGTTTAAAGGATGATACTCATATGAGATTTCAGTCACTTTATTTTGAAAATGTTATTGCAGATTATAATATACAAAGAGACATGTAAACAAGGGATCACAGTGATAAATAACTTTTAAAATAAACCTTTTATCAGACTTTCAGTGAAGAACATACACAAAGAACAGAATGTGAACATCCCAGGCAATGAAGATTGATGCCAACAGATAAGTGGTAATAGATACATATGTTCTGAGTGAGAACAATGGCATCATCTTCACAACTTCAAGAGCTGTTTCCATGTGCTGTGAAGTATGCTTTAGTGCTTAATAAAAATATTTAAACTATAGTTTGCTTACTAGAGAAGCAAATGCATCAAAAGATATATCAAGTCAAGTATTCTAAGTGACTGGCCACATTGATCTAGGGGAAAAGAAGTGTTGTGGAAGGCATATATTCCAGTGTGTAGCTGAGTTACAATGTTGCAGTGAGGTATTTGTGGATGATATAATAAGGAGAAAAGTAGATACAGGGCCCTAACAGAAAAAGTTCATATTCTGAGCAATATAGATGTGTGATGAAAGAGCTACAGTCATATTAATATAATATATATATAGGTGTAGTATTACGTTGTTAGATAAAGCTCTAATTATTTTATTTGGAGTTACACATGTATGTGTAATAGGCATTTGTACCTTCTTTCCAGGGGAATAATTGAAAGGGGGACAGATAATACATTCTGAGCAATGGGTGAGGAAAATTATCCTAGATGATGAAGCTGCTTAATCAGCAGTTTTTATGTAAAATTACATAGACTGGAAGTCAAAGGAAAACTCTTATTTTGAAAAACAAATTGAGCATGAGATAGAGTTATGATCACGTGTATTATGACTGTATTTTATTAGTGTGTCATTCTGTTCTCTTTTCTTTGTCATAATCTGCTAGTTCCAGGAGACTTTCATGTTTGATATTTCACTTGCTTTTAAAAAACACTTGATCTTTTAAAATCTAATAAACTGATGTGCCTTCTGAGAAGCTTAAGATTTTTGAAATCTAAGATCACAAACTGATAAACTTATAGTGAAATAAAAGTGGAGAAAGGGAGAGAGGAGATGTAGTGTACTAGGTATTAGCATATTATTATAGACGGAGCAGGTAGCTCAGCTTTTAGTTAAGATTGCCTGACACTTTCCATTTTAAGATCTTGTTCCCAGTTACTTACATTTTTTCCAGACTTTTAGACTGAAATTTTCCATGCCAGATATCTGCCTCAGGCTGATTTATTTAATTATTTATTTATTTTGGAAAATCATTTCAATTAAAATGTGTTAGCTATTTCCCATAATGAGATCAGGGGGAAAATACACTGTTTTGCCCATGTTAAAACATTCCTACAACCTTTCCATTGAGAAAAACTATCACCCTTGGGCTTTGGAACAGGAACTTTAAATATGGCAAGGGGAAGCCTTTGTGTCAGGGAGATGCATTTTGCCATCCACATGAGCATTTGGTCCTATTTGGCCAAGCTATAAGTCCCTGAAAAAATGCAGTTTGCACCTGCTCAGTAGAGATTTGTTAGAGTTTAGCAGCTAAATTCCCTAACTATTTTATCCCCACATAGCTCTTATGTGCTCACCAGACTGCACCATTCCCACAGATTCATTGTGTATGCACCAGCTCAGATATTCAAGGGCTGAGCCAGACTTCTCTGCAGTTGCTTCTCCTGGCTGTTGGTGCTGTTGTGACACCAGATGCAGGAACTGGATTCATGGAGTCAGTTTCTAATGTGGTTTCAGTGATCCTGCTGCATGATAGAGAAGGAGACAGTAGCCTGACTTAAATACAGAGGGGTAAGAAATAGGGGAGAGGCATTTGCAGGAGCCAAGGAGATGGGGTAAAGATTTAGAGGAAGAAGGAGGAATTGGATGGGTAGGAACAGAGGGGGACAGAGAAGTGCCAGACATATGCACTTTGGCTCTAAATGTTCTAACCTTCTGATGATCCAAATTTGTAGTCAATATGGTTTCATATGATGGACTTTGGGGGTTTTTCAATTTACTTTTTAAAAAGAATAGGTAATTACATCCAAAAAGACTACATTAAAAGAATGTTAAGTTTGAAAAATCAAGCACTCCAAAGTTAGGAAATGGCAGAATTAAGGTTGCCTGTGCAATCTATATTTGGTCCTCTTGTATGTATACATTGAGATACATTCCTTACTTACTTGATAACATAATATTTTACTATTTTTTGCCCCAGAAACCCTGTTTCATTCAGGATGCTGGATGGCCCTGTTCTAGGGATGAATCAGGGCTGGGTACTAAATGAAGCTGTTGTCTGCAGGACCCTTGCCTTATTTATTGCAGAAGCTGGGAGGTATGCAGAGAATGTGCCAAGAAGAGAAAAGATGGTCTTGTTGTAAATGCAGTTGAATGCCACCCTGGAGAAATGGATACAGTCCCTGTCTCTGCCAGAGAGTTTCAATATCAGATCTCTGAATATTCTTGGGTTTCACGAGACTGATTTGCATTGACCCCAAAGCCTTCCAGTCCCAAATGAAGCAGAAAATGTTCTTCATTCTCCCATTCCAGGGTGGTATGGGAGAGCATAAAAGAGGCAGTTCATGCTGGGGCCTCCATTTGAGAGAGTCCCAAACAAAGGGGCATTGAGATCTGATACACATGGTCGCAGCACCATTCAGATTTGGTCCAGCCTCCCCTCTATCTCCATCTATGGAGGGGCAGCCAGGTCATACTTGTGTGGCATTGCAACACCACGTGCTAGGTTGCAATGCTAATCAAATATGTCCTGGCTGCCCCTTGGTCTCCACCTATGAAGGGCAGATGGGCCAAATCTGAGTGGTGCTCTGTTCTGGATGTAAAAGGTACTAAAGCATAAATCAATCAGGTTTTTAATGATGTTTTATTAGTCTTCCCGTAACCTCACTCATTTTGGACTCTTAATGTCTTTTTCTGTCATGGATTGTATGCTGCTACCATGTCCCCTGGATGAAAATCTGCCTGGTCCTCTACTTTATTCAGCAACCAGATTTATTTTGTTGGCTTCTGCCAGTAACATGGCTATGGTGTTTGAGAAAGCGATTACCATGACAGCACTCACATAGAGTTCCAATTGGCAGTGTCAAGTACAGATTTGTGGAAACACATCAGACAAGTTATACAACGGTTTCACAGGGCAGGAAATTGTGCAGGCTTTTTCTTTGCTTTGTTATGAATTCTCTGTGTGTTCAAACCTAGGTGTTAGTCTGAATGAACCCAACATTTCAAAGTGAGTGTCCATGAACAACACTGAATTTCTCCTGGTCTCTGACAAAACCATGAAAATAAAAAATCTGGCAAGGTCTAGATGTGAAACCATAGGGCCCATGGTCACATGGAATCTAGCTTAAAATAGCTCAAAATGGGGCTCTGGTTCTGTTGAAATTAAACATGTATTTTCCACAAACGTGGCTGATCTTCACTCAGTAGCTTTTGTGATTGTTAGTGAACCACAGTGAACGTGGCCCAAGCTATGAATTTTGGGGTTTTTTTAAAAAGCAAGCTTTCTGCGATTTCTGGTTTAATAGAGAATAGTATTGCACATTTCTGTTAGTGAGCCTGCCATCATAAATTTAAAAACAAAAAATATAGCCTATAACCTACTTCATAGGGGACTGTACCCTGAAAAGTAGCTATTCTGACAAGGACTTAGGAGTCATTGTGCGTTACCAAGTAGACACAAGCTTCCACTGTGAAGCTATAGTAAAAAAGGCTAATACAATTCTTTGATGTATAAACAGGAGAATATCAAATAAGAAGTAGGGAGATAATATTACCTCTGTATATGGCACTAGTGTGACCACTGCTGGAATACTATATCCACATCTTAAAAAGGATATTGAAAAATTAGAGAACGTTCAAAGAAGAGCTACAAAAATGATCTAAGTGTTCACTAGAGAAGGACAATTTTACTGTATAGTTCAGGCTGTTGAGCAGTTCCACCATTCGAGATTCCCCAGGAAATACTGTTTCAGTACACCTTTTGGCTGTCTTGGTCATTGAGGATAGGACTGAGGGATTGTGATCAATTTGTTCTAGTGTATCCCAACTCTGGGGATTTATTGCTATTGGGATAACCCAGAGAGTTAATTGGACTATAAATTCTTGCATCTTATAATGCAACCTGAAGCAAACTATAAACCTACTGAAATAAGTGTCTCTGTAATGCCAAGAATTTGTACTATTGGAGATTCTGAAACTGATCAAGGGTAACACAAACAGGGCCAGACATGATTTGGTCTTATGTATGAGTGTCAAGGAGATAGAGGGTGCAAGTAGCTGTCTTCCCACCTACTCTCTGAATTCCCAGGCAGGGAATGGGAACAGTTTCAGACATGCAGAAATATATATGACTGTCTCCCTCTAGTGGCTGGCACACAGATAATAGAAATCCTAATGCTACTACAACTAACAGAGATTTCCTTTAGCAGCTGAAGTAAAATGTCACTTGTGGCTTTAGATGGGAAAATAGTGAATTATGTCTCTACTGACAACTATGAATCATTTTGCTTTGTATATCCTAACAGGAAATAGGTGGATAAGTATTCACTTTTGTATCGCTTATACATATTAAGTCCATTCACTCAATTCTGTACTGTCATTTGAAAGAGTGAAAACAGCTACTCAGTTGTCATGAATATAATCAGGGTAACAGGCTCCTTGTTGTCGATTAAATCAAATTCTTCCTTAGGCTTCTCTTTTTTGTTATCTTGAACTGTCCCAAGACTTCCCTGTATGCAGAATATTGTGAAGAAAAAGAGCAAGCCCAGTGCTCTTTTCCAGAGAGATTATTTTAATTTGTACAGCCTCCTGTGTAATCTCACTTTCATGGTTACTCTACTGGTTACTACATGTATTTAGCAGTGACGAACAAAATGCTCTCTCAGAAAACCAGTTCTTGGATGTGAAAGAAAACAATTGGCCTCAAATTGCTGCACGTAACTTCCTTTTCGGATTATATCAGTTAATATAGTTAATATACTTTGGCAAAGTGGTATCACTATCTTTAGAATAATAGAGGAAAATTACTAGTACAGTTATGAAAAGTAATGGAAACAAGAAGTAAATACAGCAGTGCAATATTCACTGTTGGCAGCTGATAAGTATAAAATATTATAGATACAATTAGCTAATTAAAATCTCCTCTGATTAGATTGTATTTTTAATCCTACTAACTTCATTGGGAGTTTCAAATGTTCAGCATATACTTGCCCCATCAGGAGGTTTCATAGGTTTATGTTTTTGGCTGTAGTTAGTATACAGTTGGCTTTGTCTTTATTAAATTTGTCTCCAGATTTGGCTGGGATGATTCTGAAAGCCTTCTACACACACTCCCATTGAATTCAGTAACAGCTCTTTGTATGATACTTACAGGATAAAAACCCTATGAAAACAATTGTCTGTTAGCATATGTTACTGTTCTCCCAGGTGTCTGCAGAAACAAGGACCAGGTTCAAATAGTTAGGAGGATCCCTTCTAAAAAACTGACAGACACAAACAGCTTAAGCCTCCACCCAGAATTTCTGGACTCACTAAATACCTTTCTGGATCCCTTAATATGTGATACCTCTACACTTGCAAGCACCGAGTCTGTGTGTGAAAAAAGGAAAACTTTATTAGGTAGAAAGGGATCACAACAGCAACTTGGGAAAACACAATAAATAAATAAAACACTCCTTCATGGAAATGTTGGCAGTTGTTCAGTGTGAACATACAATAGGCAAATGCCCCCTTACCAGCTCAGTTCTCTTTTCCCCATCCACTAAACCCAATTCCTGGCTTGGTGTCAGTGGGTATTGTAGCCCCAGAGTCCTGAGGTGCACTTGAGCAGGGCTGTCACCAACCCTATATTGAGACTCCACTTCCTAAGTCAGCTATAGTGATTTCAGATTTGTTTAGTGACTGGGTAGGAAGAACTCTAGCAGAGTTCACTCAGCTGTGATACTGTTCTCTGGGACTTCAACAAAGAGCGACTTCTGCAGTGAACCATGTTGGAATCCTCCTCAGTGGTACCTGATTCCTCTCAGTGGAGGGAAACCAGTGGCATATAGGATCCTTGAGAAGAATCCTTGCCATGGGGAATGCACTACTTTCCTTCTTTCTTTCTATCTATCACATCTATCCCACTCCCCAACCAATTCTGAGTTTGTGTACTGCCAGGTGTCACTGGAGGAATTTATGCAGAGTTATGCTCCATTCCATCTGGATCATCTGTCCATTGGGAGTTTGGATAAATAGCTTACGCAGATGAAGCAGCTCTGTCTCTGTTCTTCTGTTCACCAACAGATGGGAGCAAAGAGCTCCTTGCCCTACAGTTGTAAATCACAGGGTTTTTTCATATACGTAGTTAGTTTAATACTATTATTTATCTTAAGGAGCAAATGTTATCCCCTTTTTACATGGAGGAACCTCACCGCAGTGGTACTAGTGAATTTCTACTGCAAAGGCATTAAGATACTGTATGCAGCAGGGCTATATTGTGTTGCTGTTCTGAAGGGCAGAGAGTTTGGGACCAGAGAAGAGTTGGTGCATCTGCAACTACTGTATCCATCATCCCAATCATCCCCATCATCCAAATCCTAGTCTCCCCACAGAAATGGAAACACACAATCTGTGGACATTAGTAATGTTTCAAGGCTTCAGACATGGCTTCAGAGCTGCTCTACTGCCACTCCATGGTTTGTGGGGTACATTCTGTCTCCTTCCCAGCCTCTGCAGGATCCCATTGTACCACCTCCTTGGCTTTGCTCAAGGCACAGCATTTTTTTAGCCCTAAATTAGGAATGACACAGATACGAACATCTGTATAAGTTGCCTAAAGACAAAGATGTGACCTAGTTGATTCTATTTTTATGTAAAAATTGCTTCAAAGGAAAATAAATAGCACAGTCACAGTACAGTATTAATCTCTGAAAGATTATAAGATTCTGATCTAATGCAGAATTCAGTCAAGGCACCCCTTGACTTCAATTGGAGTGGAATCAGATCCTTAGGGATTTAGGATAAAATCAGCAACATATTGTAACAACTAACAAATCTTTGATTCCTTTGTTGATTCTACTATGATGATATTTCAGTTATGACAAACTTCCTTATACTGTTATAAGGAAAATATTCACACTAATTGTGTCACACACAAGATAAAGATAGGAATAATGCAATTTTGCAGTTGCAATTTTAGATTCCAGGATTAATAAGGTCCTGATTCTGTAAAGGCATGCATGTGTTTAACTTTATATATGTAAGTAGCGGCATTGAACTGAAGAGGACCATTCACCTCTTTAAAAATAAGCATGTCTTATCAAGGACTTACTCTGTTGAGTGAAATAGTATTTTCATTTGGATGCAGCTAAAAACCAAACAAACCACTATGGAGGGGATAAGACTGTCTGTTTGTTAAAAATTAGGGTTGTGAGGCTGGTGTTTTAAATTCTAGTAGTTTTTAGGTAGGTCTCATACAACTTTAAAGTCTTTTTATGTTACCACTGGGCTCTGAGACTTTTGACTAACAGATACTGTAGTATTGGACCTGATCGTTTATGTGATTTCAAAAAATATAGGCTTGAGACTAATTGCTATGTGCAATTATTTGAATTGATTATTGATCTGATAGAAGGAAGAGGCTAGTTGTATCTGCTGAGGTACCATATATAAACTTTGTAATCAAATTGCAATAGCTTCTATAGGAAGAATAAATTTAAATATTAACAATTAGATTAATTGATTATCTTGCATTATGAAATATATTTGGTTTGAGCAAGCATAGTGCTGTTCTGAACATCCTAAGGCTGCAGTGCTGTGGGAGTATGCAGAACCCTGAGCAGCAGCTTTTGGATGGAAGATAAAGATGGGGATAATGTTGACAAAAGACGAAGCAGTGAATATGAGGCAATCAAGAAAAATGCAAAGGCTGTGGTCTGTTGGCAGTGCTGCTGCTGAAAAAGCTAAAGAGGAGCCTTTCAGAAAAAACTGTTGGGGTTGGAGGTGGAGCTATGATTTAAAAACAGACCCGGTATTTCATTATTTATCAGAAAAGGAGGTCAGGAAGAGATGGGAACTCAGTGCTTAGCCTACATGTAAGAGGTTCTTGTGGAGTCATTGATCATAAATAAGAAATATGGTGTTCCATCTTAAACTGAGATTATTAATCAGACAGGCACAGCTACACAATAGTTATGGTTATTACAAAGCTCCATTTTAACGGGGGATTTAAACCTCTAGTTTATAAAAATCTCATTGAAACATCAAAAACTAAAACATAGAATAATAACTTTGAGCTCTGTTTGAATTATTCTGGGTGGCTTCATGAAAATTGACTGATACAGAAAGAATAATAATTTTAAAAAATCACTTTTTAAAAAATACTAGATTGTCTCTTTTTCTTTGTTCCCCTTTTTGCAAGAAATCCAAGTTGGTCCAGGACCCATCCTTTGCTTACACCGTTTCTGCTGATGTGCTGATTGCAAATATATAGCAATTGTATGTCAGCAGTGTTTGTCTTTACAGAATTTTGTAACTCTTTAGTCATAATGGAAAACATGTGCCAACCTCAATCTGCCAAATTTAAATTTGGCTACAGATGTGCCATGCCATGAACTTCTGGAAAGGTAGAGAGAGACAGACAGAAACTCCCTACTAAAAATGTGATAGCTTAGAGGAAAGTTCCCAGAATTGCTAGAAGACACAAGTTCAAATATCTCTTCTGATTGTTGTTGAAATTTCTGCCAATTCACTACCTTTATTATAGATTGCAGCTATGAACCACAAGCTGGAGGACAGCTAGGTGAGAACTTCTGAATATGTCTCTCTCCCTTTTAAAAAATAAATAAATAAGAAGAGAGTTTATGCAAGGTCAGTGTAGGCCTGTTCTGTACATTTGGATGGAAGAAATGGGCCCAGAGAATAAAACGATTTACTGTATGGCACTGGCCTGCTTATTCATTATTTCCTATTATTAAAGATAAAGAAAAGAAGGGGAAATAGTTAAAGCATTTGAACTGTAAAGTATTAAGTAGAGCTTTCGTTTGAACTATATTCCTGATTTCCTTTTCCCTTTAGCTGTACAGAGATTTTATCAGGAAAATTCCCCGTTTAACATTATTTTGATATATTACAAATGATAATAACTGTCCCTTTTGGGGGAGGGAGAGAAGAGATTAGTTGAGATGTGCTGGATCTGTCGTTGCCGTTGTTAAGGTCCAATACTGCTTTCTGGAAGATAAACAAGACAAATATAAACAAAATAGGAGAGAAAAGAACAGCACAGATAAAAAATGCAGCTTCTTTTTGGTGCCAAATTCTACTTGCAACCTCATTTCTAGAGATAGAGTGGTTGTTAAGATTGTGTGATGTGCCTGGGATCTGGCAAACTTGTACCACTGTTGGACTCTTTAAAGCATTGTTTTTAGCTGCTTCTCTGCTCATGGGCTCATAATAAAGGAGATAGTCTTTGCTGGCTAAGACAAACACTTATTAAACAGAAGGCAAAAAAGAGCGAGGTAGGAAAGAAAAATTGTAGAGGAAAGAAAAGGACATGGGGACAGTGGACATCAGGAACAAAAATCTCACATGCCCAGATGGTGTTCGGAATTTAATGAAAGCCAGTGAAGATGATGATATCATCAGTTTCCTTCCTCTGGCCTGGTGTGATCAGGACATCTATCAGGACTAGGCTTAATGAAAGTCTAACAGTGCCATGGTAGATCCTGGTGAGATGGTGGAAGTGGCAGCTATGATAATGAAGCCCACTTGTTCCATGCCATCCATCTTTACCCTGGCATCCCCCAAAGTCTCTTTTTAAGGACATATTATTTTGTTCATCAGTTAGACCTAATTTCTGACATACCAACTTTGGTCCATTGATTTCTGATTCCATTTTCCTCTTGTTTACCTGGTATGATCTTAAGACAGTCCTTAGGTAGTATAGTAGACCTTTTAGTTTTAGGTAATTTAGGTTGTCTCCCGCTTGTACATTTTTCTAAACCATTTTATATAGCAGTTTGAACTGGACCTTTATTATATTGGACAACTTAAAGTACTAACTTTATCTACTGCTCAACATTGCCTTTCAGAGTTACTTAATCCAGTGTTGGTTATCCTGTCTATAATCACCATAAACCACACTCTTCTCTAGATCCAGGGATAGAATCCAGGATTCCTGATCACCAACGTTCTGCTGCTGTCTAGTAAATACTTGTGTAACACACTGTAAGTGTGTGTCAAATTCTCCTCCAGTCTAAAAATGGAATAACAATTTCTGGAAGTGTGTGATTGCATAGAATACTTAATGGAAATTCCCTTCAGCATACAGGTTGTGTCATTACTTCTAAGCATGGAGGGTTGCTCTTGGTTTACCTATTTTCAATAGCTTTTAAACAGGGACAAAATGTTAAGAGACACAAAGAGTTAAGCGAGGCATACCATAGTCTCTCATACTCCTCAGGACAGCTGGCATAGTCATGAGCAGCTTCAGCAGCACAGTTTCTTCCTTTGATTGCCAGATGATACAGCTCCCCTACTCCCTCACTCTGTGGAGCAGTTTACAGAGGTAAACCAAAGTTGTATGTAGTGAGGCGGAGTGACTTCCCTCCAGACTTGAGAGTGAGGAACCACTACACTCCCCCTTGGTGGGCGAAGACAAACTCACCCCACTCCCCTTGCCAGAAGTACAGGGGCAGGGCAGGAAATATAAAGGGAGGGACTTGCAGCTCAGTTGAGCAGGAGCCAGATGTCTCCAGCCTGCTGCAGAACTCCAGAGCTGAACTGGAGCTGTGCAGTGCCCTACCCCTGGAAGAGACCTATCCTGGAGAGGAGTTGCCAGGACTGCCACCTGCAGTGTATCCTGAGGAAACAGAGAACCCTTGGCTCTCCCCCAGACTGTGGGTAGGAAGTTGCCCAGGGAAATTAGACTTTAGTCTGGTTCTGTTGCCAGAGCATGAGTCACTGTGTTGGTGGGATCCCCACTGATCCAGTGGCAGAACCATTCACCACTGCTAGGACCCTTAGCTGAGACTTGGTGGAGTAGGGTGGGTACGGGTCTCTCTACTCCTTACCCCCTGCCACCAACTCCATCCTTGGGGTGGTGGGCTTTTCGCCCCTAAGCCGGAAGGCCTGTGCTTTATTTGTGATTTGCCCCAGCCAGGCAACTGTGGGCCCTGGACTGTTGTTAGCTGCCTTAGCCAGGAGGCTTAGGCTAAGGGCAGTTCCCTGCTCTGTCCCACCCAGAGGGCCAGAGCTTCCCTTATAGACTATTAATTGCTGTCTTCCCTGACCAGTAGCTGTGGGCTAAAGACTGCTTGCTCTCTACCCCTCCTAGCATACCAGAACCCTAGACTCTTGGTGATGTCAGCCCCAGACAGGAGACTCTGGGCCAAAACTGCTGACTGCTCGGCCTGACCCAAGGGGGCTAGTGCTCCAGACTCTTAATGGTTGTTTGTTGCTGCTTGGGGGCTATGAGCCTATAGACTGCTCACTGCTTGGCCCGCTGGTGGGATCCAAGCCTGACTGCTGCAGCCTGACCCTGTGAGATGGATTGGCCTTCCTCCCCACTTTATACACTATACCGTATAAAAAAACCCAAGGACATTAGCAAACAAAAACTATGGTTATTGACAATGAATATCGTGGCCCATCCACCCAACACCTGAAAAAATTGAGATAAGATGTTAAAGGGCCAAACTTGCCCATTCCTTTCCAACTTCATATTGCCTTCAACACATTCCAACACTCTTTAAGGCTATGTTGGTCAAGGATGTGAAAAAAACCACACCCCTGACCAACAGACGTTTTACTGTCAGAAGTACTGGTGTGGACAGCACTATGTCATCGGGAGATACTCTCCTGCCAACATAGTTACCACTGCTCATTAGGGGTGGTTTAATTATTCCGATGGGAGAGATCTCTCCTGTTGGCATAGAGTGGCTATATGGGAGACATTACAGCAGCAGCAGTACAGCCGTGCCACTGTACAGTCTCTAGTGTAGACATAGCCTAAGCCTTTCACTTCCAACTCCAACAGGTACCCTCAAAGTAATACTTACTCCAACTTGATCAAACTTGTGCTCAAAACTCTAACAGTAATCTCAGCAATGTGAAGGCAAAATAATTTCCTTAAATGCATGGAATGTCTGACAGTTAGGTGTGCTGATTTGTTGATATAATTGAAATAAAATCATATGAGGTCACTCTTAAGGTTTTATTTTAGTCTGGAAGTCAAATTTTAACTTCCCACTAAAGTTTAATCCCTTATAGCACCAGGAGTTTATTTGCAGAAGACATTTTTTAAAAAGAAAACTGTAAATATTTTTTAACATTTTCATTGTCCTACATTTCATTATTGATGTGAAATATTCTACAGTGCTTTTTGGAGTGAAGTTTAAATTGACTGGCACTTATGATTTTAAATCACTGGGACCAAGACTAATGATAATCTGTTCTAGCAATAAAGTTAGATTTATCTTTCTTTTTATTATTCAACATATCATGCTGTTTTCCACACCTAGATTATTTGTACAAAACAGAGGGCCTATAAGTAACCATACATTACTACATTAGACCTACTGTCTATGATATTCACTTTTAAGTTTCTTAGGTTGGATCTCATTAATGGTACATCATTATTGTTTCCAGGAATGCTAACTGCTGTATGGTCACCTTCTATATTTATGATTGTGATAGAGTCCTTGGAGGGCCAGGTGGCCTAGTGGCTAGCACATCCAGTTTCCAGCCTCACCTCTCAACGGGAAAGGCTTTCAGTCCAGTGCCTAACACTTGTATGGGACTTAGTTTCATCTCAGGGTTTTCAATGTCCTTGTCCGGTCCTTACTAGAAGGCGAATGGGATGGAAATGAGGGCTTATGCCATTCTACAGCAAGGGCAGCTGGTAAATGATCCCAGGCCTTCCGATTCCACTGGGCTCCAACACAGGGCCCTATGAGAACCTGCAGTATCCGGCCTCCTTGTGTGCCCTCAGAGTTGCCTCTAAGGGTCACATCCCACCATCTATCTCCCACCATAGCTCCAAGTTCAATATAACATATGAAAAGAAAAGACAACTAAACCTTCAACCCTAGCTGGGCTCAGCAGGCAGTCACCCTTCCTAACAGAGAGGCTTCTTCAGCATCTTTTTTCAGGAGCCCTCAGGGCAGGTCTGTCTTCCTCCCCCATCTTTCTCCTGAGCTGAGTTGCTCCTTTTTAAACTTCCTCTCCAGTTGGCGTATGTCTGCTGGGCTCAAGCATGCATTTTTCTTTAACCTCTTTGGGATCAGTATAGGGTTTCTCTACCTCATCACAATGATGTATAAAGAAATTTCCCTGAGATAAGATGGATTCGCAATTATACAAAAGTCATTGAGTCTGGAATTTTCAAAGGAGCCTAATGGTACTGGAGCATCTAACTCCCTTAGGATCTTTTGAAAAACCGAACCTGATACAGGCTATTATTAGTGTTATGTTTGCCGCATACACACAGAGAAGTTAGATGAAAATAAAAATACACTTGATGGAAGACTGCAATGTAATATTACTTTATTTCTTTTCACTCAGAAAAATTACATGCAAGAACCCCAAAAAGAGAGAGCAGACACAAAGGCTGCTCCCTGATGCAGAAAGACACAGCTCACTCTACCTTGCATTAAGTTGGATCTGCCCAGACTGACTGCTGCTCCCAGATACTTCATTACAGAGACCCTGAGCCTGCAAACAGGACCAGTAACACACAAGCACATTCACACACACACACGCACTCTTAAAGGGATAGCTTGCAATTCCAACATGGATCTCAATACACCACAATTACTATATAGTACATACAACTAAGTGTCAGTGTAGCTTTCTCCTTATATCCAGTGCTGAATTTGTTTCTGTATTGTTCAGTATATAGGTACAGTACAGCCAGTAGCAATGCAAACTTATCCACATTAAGCCAACAATATACCTCAGTCTTGCTCTTGAGGGAACCACCTCTGCAATTCAGAAAAAAGTTCAGTCTACCTTACCACTCAGTTTTTTGAGACTGTTAACAAGTTGACAATTACAGTTGTTTAATAAGTAGGATTATAGTATACATGCTAAGCAAACTATTTTTTGACTGTCTGAGTGACTATAATAAGTATTCTACTACCATTTTCTCCTTAAAGCAAAATTTATAGTCTGCTTATTTTGGACATGATGCAATACCAATTGAAGTCAATGGAAATCAAAGGGCATTTACTCAGACTCTTCATAAACATGCTGATTTCAATGAGCATGTGTGGATTTTTATCTTTTGAGCATGTAGCTTCATTGCACAAATTTGAAACTTAGCCTTTTGAATATTTTGAATATTTAAAGTAATTCAATATGTTGATTGAATAAATTAGCTTGCTAATAACTCAAATTATACAAAATATAAAGAAGATTAGAAAATACAATGCATATTATTTGTTTTATTTAGCATTAGTTTATGCAGCTTCGATAAAGAAAGCTAATGAAAGATTTATATCCTTTGAGTCAACTTGACTTGCATTAGGTGTGGAATGATTTGAAGTAATTTAATGTTGTGAAGAGAAAAGACACAGGAAGCCCAAGGCTGAAATAAACCTGATGAATTTTTGATGAGTGATAGGAAAGTTCTGATTTCTTGCTATGACATTACATTACCTCCAAATCCACTACCTGCATTTTAAATATGCCTAATGATATCTATCACAATATAACACTACCGAGAGCTCTCTCTCGGAAGTTACTACTTTTAAATTTTTTAACCACAGTTACATTTATTTCTTGTTCAAACTTCATCTGAAGAAAGAGGTGATTATGCAGTTATGGAGAGAGTTTTCAGACAAAGCCAAATCTCAGTGACCCATATACAATATACTTTCCAGCTGCCTTCTTTGTCAGCATCCAGACAAGTTCACCATGCATGGAGCAGATGTGTTCAGGTTCAAAGTGTCGTAATTCTCCTCTTCCCTCAAGGAAAGTAACACCTACAGTGCCAAAATCTGTAACTTCATAATATTTAAATGTTCTGTGGCTTACACATTAAGCAGTCTTCAAGTAATACCAATCACTGGGTAATAATTAACACACAAGAAGCTTCTAATCATTAAATACTGGTTTGAAAAGTTCAGATATTAAATGCTCAGTTGTGCCCAGCTCTGTGAAGTAGTGGGGTAGTGAGGGCCAAAATATGTTTTCCCCCTACTTTAACCCATTTGCAGGAAGGGACACAATCTGAACCTTGTGCTCCACTGAGGAAAATGCTAAAGCCAGCAGTGGTACCTTGACCTTTTTCTCTTTACTCACCATTGGCCAAATGAGCATAACCCTACATAAGTGATGGGGGAAGAAACAACAATCTGCATTCTTACAAGGATTGGTATGGAAGCTGCCTTTCTCCTGTGCTCCACAGAGCTCAGGTAGGTATTAGGCCAGAGCTGGCATAATTCAGCATACTGACTTTAATGCAACTATATATCTACACCAGTTGAGAAGCAATTGGTCCAAATTCTGTGCAAGTCAGGCACAGCATCTTCTGGTAAAGGAAGGCAGATGGTATAGGGTAGAGGATGAGGTAATTGGTAGTACAAGATAGAGAAGAGCTTAGTTCAGGGACAGAGAGGAATAAGAAGGAAAGAGTGGAGAAGAAAAGCGGATCTTATGTGAAATAAACATATATCATGAAATTAACAAGACAAATGTGAAACACCAGTTTGGTCAAATTGGACCAGATTGACAAAGGTATTTGGCATCTAAAGTTGCAAATAGGTGGCTAGTGAGATTGGCAAAAGCACCTAAACATTGTAGGTGCCTAACTCCCACTGAAGACAATGGGATTTAGTTGACTAATTCAATTAGGCATTATGGTAAATCCCTTTAGGTACCTACCTGCATCTTTAGGTGTCTAAATACCTTTGCAAATCTGGCCCTTTGCTTTTATGTTGCTTTCCTTTTCCTCCATCCTTTACTGAATTATATATACACCAAATAATATATGAACAGTTGAAGAGCTGGTCCAATATACCAAAAAGTATATGTAGACAAAATTGTTTGATGAATATTGGGCTATTTTTCAAATGAAGTAAATATTGCCTTATGTAGGATGTTGCCCCATAATTTTATCTCTAACGAAAATAGTCAGGGAACTGTTTCTGTGATTTTTTTTTCTTTTAAGAAGTTGTCATTGGTTTTATAATGTCCTTGCTTCTAAGTCCTCATGACTAGAAGTTGGGAACCAGTCAAAGTTAAAGCTGACAGCTTGAGAGTACATTGCTGAGCTTGGCTCTCTGTCCTTGATTTGAGTCCAATAGATGGATGAGCCTGGCTAGAAAGAATTTTTAGATATTATAATGGAAGCTTCAGGCTAAATTTGTAATTCCTTTGTGTGCACCTGAGTTGTCTCCTGAAAGTCTCCTGAAAGTCATAAAACAGTTAAAGTATGACCTGCAGGATTGTAGCACTTCCCATTGCTATCGTATAATGACTGAATGTTTCCTCTGGCGTGTTTCATATTTGGCTCTATAGTTTAGCTTTTGGCTTACTCAGATCTAGAAGAGCAACATGAAGAAATGAATGCAAACAAATAGTTTTAGAAGGAAAAATTGCATTTTTGCTAATGTCCTGATGTTATAACAGTTTAGATGCAAGGATTGGTAACTGTTGAGATTTCCCATAAACTTTAAAATGCACAAAGCAATCTTTAAATGCATCTGATTTTCCTGCTAGCTGTCAGTCAGATGCACAAAAGTGTTACTAAAGCCATCTCTGAACTTAATTCTTTATTTTATGACCATATCATTCAAAAATGACAGTGAGTGCTAACAAACTACACAATGTTTTATTTTACATTATTTAAATGTAACGTATTAAATGAAATATATTCACTGGGAAAAAGTCATAAATAGCACTTTTGATAAAGAAAAACAAAATCTTAAAAAATATTAACACACAGTCACTGATATACTCAAAATAGCAGTATTATATGTAATGAGAATTTACTTCCCTCTAGTGCGAACAGTGCACAGAGAAGACAAGCCCTTAGTCACAATGGGAAGGTTATTAGCAATGAACAGTAAGTATCATGTAATCATCTACAGAGCTTGTTAAATATATCATTTAGTCAAATATTTAATTTAATTAAACATTTAATTAAATATATCATTTAGTTGATTATAGTTGATATACTGAAACTATAGTTGACTATTTAACTTTTTGTTAAATATATCATTTAGTTGACTAAATATATCATTTAGTCAAATATTTAGTTTAATTAAACATTTAGTAAAATATATAATTTAATTGGTGAATTTTTTGCCATTTTTTAATCAGATAATTTACTAGATGAATAAGTTAGGGGTTTTTTTGTTTGTTTGTTTTACCAATGTTTATATGTTAGTTGGATAATTTACTCAACAAAACATAGAAATTTTGGGCAAATAATATATTCTGGTATTTGTTTAGCTTTAGCTGTAAAGATTAAGAACAAAATAAGGTATTTAGGATTGTTTCTAAAAAATGTGTAAGACCAAAAATGTAAAAAATGATGGATTTTGAGAATTCTATTTTCGAATACTTAAATTGAGACATCTTGGGAATAATGATACTTGCATTCTTTGTAAAGTGCTTAGAGATCTGCTGACCAAATGTAGCTAGCAGGAAAGTGTATATAAGAGTTAGTTAGTTATTAAAGCAGCCTGATTTTCAGAAAGTGCCACCATTGACTTCTGTGTTCTCCATCATTCCTAAGGACAAAGTACAGGATGTTAAAAAGCTAATCATCCTTTAAGATCTTAAGTCGACATTCTCTCTCTAACTAATATTCTTCCTACTAAAACTGATAGACAAATGTAGTAAACAGTAACATTTGTGGTAATCTGTATCTCTTGAATCACATTGTAAACAAACCTAAAGGTTGAAGAAAATCTTGTTGGTTTTCCAGTGTCTTACTTTATAGCTTTGAAGTTATTGAAAAAAGTCCTCCCTTATATCGACTGACTACCTCACAGTTGATGAAAATCTATCACCCCTCAACATGCACAAAATCTACTTTACAGAGCTTTAGTTCTCAAAATGCTAGATTGATCTTTCCCTATCTTCCTTCTTAGAGATTTTGGAATTTCCTTTTTTTTTTTTTTTTTTCTATTCAATAAAGCTTCTTTTTTAAAGACAAATCCCCAAAATAAAGGTTAGAATATGCTGTTTTGCTTTTCAAAAGAAATCTTGAAATAATTTGTAGTGTTTGCAAAGATTTTTTCTTTTTTTCATTTTTTTTCCAGTTTTTGGATCTACATTAGTTTCAAGGGCAGGCTCATGACAAAAAGTTCATGGAATTTAACACATTGCAAGAAAAATAAAAGAAGGATCAGGATAAACGGGTTGTCTGCAACCTGGTTGCTATTCCAGTTGAGATCTTTTTTCATCTAAAGTCTCAAATGGTTTATAAAAGTAGACTGAAATCCTATATTTTCAGCCTGGATTTTGGTTAAGTTTTTATTCCAGCTTCTCCTTCTGTTACCTTATCTACAGTCTATACTACAGAGTATTCTGCCATACTCTGAAGAGTGTGTGTGTGTGAGGAGAGAGAGGGAGATAGCGAGCGATTACCATTCATTCATACACACACACAAACTACTACTACTACTATACACATTTATTTAACTTTTTTTTTTAAAAAATCTTTGATTTATTCAGATTAAGGATTGACTTTATTTATTACTTATACTTAAATGAAATAGCAATAATATTTAAAAGCTACATAGTGCTTTTCATTCAGAAAGTGCCTTATAAACAGATGATCCATTCAATGTACTATGAAGAAACCTGAGGTATTGGGCTAGAGATTGAAGTCATTCACAGTGGTCTGAATCTAGAATAGCTCCATTGTTTTCTATAGAATTGCTCCAGATTCACATTGGTATGTGGCTAAAGAAGAAATTAGTTTATTGCCCAAGGTTACAGATGGAGCCGGAGTCAGAAGTCGAATGGAACTCAGCAGCACTGGCTTTCAGTAAGTCCTATGCTCAAACCACTAGACAATAACACATAGAAATTCAAGTTGAGAAGCCATTTCTAGTGATAGAAGTATGTAAAACATACATAGTAACATGAAAATGTACTGGAATTACAAGGGTTTTCTATATTTCATTCTAACTTGAAAAGTGGCCAATTCTTGTGGATAACTTCAATAAGGATTTTTTTTTCCAAGCAAAAATTTGTGCTTTCCAAGGAAAATATGGGAAAAAGCAATATTTTAAGGGAATATGGCATTGAAAAACTCACTTTTTGCATGTTTTCATGAAAAACACAAATAAAACTAATCAGCTGTGAAATTTTGCAAAACAGTGAACAGTTGCAGATGAAGCTGTGTGTAACAAATTGAAAATTTTGATAATTGCTACATAGCAGTAACGTAGCTAGAGTACATCATATTTCCTGAAAGAGTGTTTGTCTGCAAACTTGGCTATTTAAGTCACCATTAAACTAATATTACTACTAACATGCAGAAGCATTTGCAGGATTGGGGAATTACTGTGTATGTCACACTCCATATAGCTGTATTCAACAGACCTTATGAAAATACTCTATTACAAAACGGACTATGCACAGGTTGTTGATAGTAAAAAAAAGTTGTGCAACACTTGGATTTGTATTTGATCATATTTTACTACAGTAAACAGAATCTGAATCTGTTTGAGTGCTCCTCGCTCAAAAATTCATGAATTATTTATGTTCTTATAATCAAGGCTGTTCAGTAATTGGAGCACAAAGGAACTGCCCTATGAGGATAGCATTAGGGCTCAATGAAAAACAATTCAAATTTTGTGAAAAATGTCAAAGTTTCAAAATTTGTTTTCATTTTGATCTGGAACAAAACTGAGATCTTTCAAAATTTTTTGTGAAAAAATAAGAGACGCCTGGTGGTTAAGGCACTTGCCTGGGATGTGGGAGATTCTCTTTTAGGTTCCTGCTCTGCATCTGGATCAGTTGTTCCTGTTGGAGCTGTTCTGTTTTATACAAATAATTAAATATTAAGTAGACTAGAGATGGAGACTCTGTAATGGCAGTGGTTAGGACACTTGCCTAGGCTATAGGAGTCCCAATTATGCCTGAGAAAGAACTTGAATGTAAGTGTTCCATGAGAGGATCCTATCACCTGGATTTCTGTGGAGTGTCTCTTTCTCTTACGAGACATATCATTCTGGACCCAAGATGCTTCCTGACTTTTTTTTACTGAAAATTATACATTTCCACAAAGCCTTTGATGAAACAACATTTTTTGTTTGGAAAAAAACTTAAATGAGAAAAATTTTGAGTAGTTCTGGAGAGCATACATTTGCTAAAGGAAAAATACTGAGATGTGCATTTGTTCATGACTGAACATTTTTTAAATGAAAAGGTTGATCATTTCTACCATATTTAGATTTATAAATTCTACATTTTTTCCAAGTTTTACTTTGCATAGCTAAAAATCAAACATTTGTAGAGTACCTGGTTTTTGTCTAGATATCCACTATGATCAGAGCATTCCAAAAAGAATCACCAATGTTAAAATTAAATAAATAAAAAATTAATAATGAAATACACCAGTAGGAGAGCACTACTTCGCAAACACAGAGAACTAAACACACATGGTAATATTAGAGGTTTAGCTTATTCCCACACTTTACTTTTTTTGCCTAGGAATTTGTGAAAAGTGGAAGCTGATGACACATCAATAAAAGCCGTGGCAGTTTGAAGCTTCTGTTGAAAGCTGGCCTCAGTATGTGTAATCAGTGCAAGTGCTTGATCACAGCAGCTTTGCCCTGCCCTGAAATCTGCCTGTTCTGGGGGATTGTGGTCTCCAGGATTGGTGGTCATCCTCCCCAGGAGCACCTGCTCCAGTAATTTGTATCCTGTACAGAGGAGAGACATAGGATGGTAGCATTTGGCTTTCCAGGTTTTAAAATGGTAATGACCTTTGATCGTGTCCAAGCTGTCGGGAGTTCTGTGAATAAAGCTGCTATCTACACATGCCCTCTCAGCCTGAGATATTAAAAGAAGTCCAGAAGAATGCCATCAATGCCAACTGCCATTCCTGCTTTGGAAGCAGAGAGGGCAGTGTTGGTCACAAAGAATCAACAACAAAGGGGAACTTAGAGCACAGGATTCCTTAACAGCAGTTTTCACCTTTCCTTTTGTTTGCCAGCTTACAGTCTTCTTTGAACTTCTCAGTAGGAGGCTGGCATTGCTGTTAATAGTGACTTGCAGTGTTTTTGTGTGTGAAGGCCCCGTTTCACCTAGGCTCTGCAGAAGGGCCTATGCTTTACAGCTCGAGTGCGTGAAATCTGGCCTCCACCGTCTCCATCCATCATTGTCATCTTGTAGAGCCCAGTGATTCCAGGAGAGCATGACTAATTCCAGGTCACCAATAGATTTATACTCCCTTAGGAGTGTTTTTCACTCTGGGCTTCAGCGTGGCATAAAAGAAGCTCCTGTAACTGCTGGTTGGGCAGCTTATATGCATTATATATATTGTCAGCTCATCAGATCAGATGCTGAGAGCAAAACCATGGTCATTACTGGCAGTGCTTTGGCGGTTCTTTAGTTTTGACCTGATGTAGGTGGCCATTCCGTGTTTTGGATGATGTTGGTTCATGAGAAGGATATATCATGGTAACCTGAGGTGTGCTAAGTCTTCTTCTGCAAAGTGTGTTTCTGGCAGTGCCAGGACATTGATGCTATTGTCCATCAGCAACCTTACAATGACATCAGCCTTCAACTGAGATAGCCCCTAAGTTGGCATAGACAAATCAACAGGCCTATTAGTCAGTTAGTATGGCTCTGAAAAAAGAGTATTTCTTGAAAAAGTTACTGTTTTGACCAGTAGGTTGACCAATGATCTTCAGTTTCCAAAGGGATGGCATTGTTCATGCATGTGATTAAAATGTACTTAACAGGGAGGACAGGTGAAGTTGCTGCCATTGCTTCCTTATTTCCTCAATAAAATGCATAAAGCACCTCAAATTGGTTTTATTTCCTCCAATGGCAATGAGGTTCAAGCAACTTTAGAGTAAAGGGACTTTAGTAAAACATAAATAAGCCATTTAGCCCTGCGCCTTAATTAAACCCCAATTAATACTACACACAATGATCTTTGCAAAACATATGGAGTAAAGTAGCATATAGCACACACTGTAATGGATATGACAACAATAATTAAAAATAACATTTTATATTGAAATATTTTAAACATATATCACAATCAGATTTCAATTTAAGACAAAAATAATTAACAATACTTTTGCAATTCTGGCCCAAAATAAGCAGTTTAGTACAGGATAACAAATCACTGAGGATTTGCAAACCAATTTAGATTAAATAAGAAATGACAAACATTTCCCTAGCTGTCAAAGTAAACATCCTTGCAGGTTCAAAGTTTTCAGAGAATATAAGTCTGATTCACCTCTAAAGAAAAGGAGATCTGGTTACCAAGCTGTGCCTTGAGAAAGGCACCTTCTTCCCATTCTTTTGGTGCCCTCTCCTTTGCCCACAAAAAAAAAAAAATTAATGAGATGATTGGTCAACAACCAATTCCCTCCCACAAAGGCAATGCAACTGATGGGTTTGGGACTTTCCCAAAGGGTCATATAATTTGGATAAGAGTCAGAAATAAGTAACACTAATCAACTAATCACTAGCACACACATGTACCTCAGTTAAAAGGGAGAAGATAAGTCAAGTCTTTAGTTGTGGGTGGAAAACTCAAGGTTTGTTCCCTGGAGTTCATATCTTATATGCTCCCATGTCTGAGACATCATCTAGTTTGTAAACAGTCTGTTTTTCAATATGTTGCATGTTGATGTTAGAAGTGGCAGATGATGTTAGAAGTGGGCCCAAAAATGGAGTGTCATACTGTGACAGGGTGCTGGCTGGCTGAGCACTGAGGGTTAAGCCAGCCCTATGCCACTAAAGCCTTAATAAAAGGGGGAATGGAGCCAGCTGAGTGAGCCTGAAGGGACTGGGCTAACAAGGAGCAGCTGAGAGGCTCATTAGACAGGCCCTATAAAGGCTTGCAGGACAGAGCTGACTGGAGGCTTACTGAAGGGAGGTAGTAGAAGCAGTAGTTGGAAGGGGCTAAGGAGGGTTCAGTCTGAAGGGGAGAAACCTTATTTGGAGCTGAGCTGCAACTATGTGGCCCCTGATCTGGGACTGTACCTGTAAATAGTTGGTAGTGGGAAGACAAGCCTGTAAATAAAGAGCACTAGTAGGAGCATGGAGCTGCATCTGTGTGTGGTTTGTGGAGGAAGAAGCCTGGGGCAGCAAGGGGGTGAGGATGGACGTTTTACACAGACTCATATCTCCTAAAATGTCAGGAGGGTGAGGATTGCCTAGTACTGAAACCGCCATTATGATTTTAGATCTAGATAGAATTAAAAAAAAAAAAAAAAAAAGAGGTTGTTTTTCTACTTCCAATCAGATAAGGGTGAAATCTTGCGCGCGCACACACACACACAAAAACATTCTTGGGAGATTCCAGCCCGCAGTGAGATGTTGGCTCAGTTGAAACCAAACCAAATTTTTCAGTTTTCAGAAATGTTTTTAAAAATGTTTATGCACTTTTCCTGAACTCCAGCCAGTTTGTTCAGCAGATTTTTCAGTTATACCATAGCTCAAAATGTTTTTGACAGGGACATAATAGTACACAATGTGATCTGAAAATCAATCCATTGTTTAAGCTCATGGTCAATGTACAAATTTTAGGAAATAATACTATATATACTTAAAGCATTATATTTCCCCAGGGAAGGTAGAGGCTGCATTATATAGTAAGTAAAATCCATCAAAATGTTACCAGACAGTTGTGCAAATAATTATTGTATTTAATTGGTTATGTGAGGCCATCGTATTTTCTAGTTCAAATTAAAAAAATGAAAAACAAGGGCTGAATCTTCAGTCTCTGTTTTGGCTGCTTTACACTGTTAAGCACAAAGCAGGTGCAAAATGGTTCTAAAGGGAGAACCACGGACTTCCTTTGACACAAAGGAAATCCTTGGGTAGCACAAAGCCAGTGTAGCTGGCTCTGTACCAGTCCTCCCTCTATCCCCTGAGTCAGGGAAGTGTCAGGTGTAGATAGAGGAAACGGCAGAGGCAGAAATGCTCATGGAGTTCCACCAGTTCCTTAGAACAGCATGACTAGGATCAGGGTAGCAGAAAAGTGGCTTAGAGCCACCTTTCCATTCCTCTCTGGTCAGCTGAGCAAGGTACAAACTTAAAGTAGGTAAGGATTGTGGCCCCAGAACTTTAGCAAAAGATTTCAAATACACCTTAAGAAAGCAGACCTAAAAAAACCCTCACCCTTAAAATGTACTTCATCTGTTCATTTTATTTAGCTCCCCGCAGGCTTCCTGCTTCACTTCAGAAAACAGGGGAGTCTTGCAAAATGTTCAGAAGATTCTCCAGAATAGGATAAAATGAGTTCTAAAGTCAGGGAGCCTTCCCTGAGCCCACCTTGCTGCTAATGCCCACCCATTTAAACAAGGCAGCTGTATCATTAGATATTTACATTGACACCGTGCAAGGAGGAAGGAGGTATTTCAGATATCTGTGACACAAACCATTTGGGACTCCATACTTTAACACTGTAACCTACTGGTAGTGGGTTACTACAGCCTAGCTAGGAAGGACTAGATAGCCTTTTCAAGATTAGAGTTTAATAGAAAGAAACACAGTATAATGGTATCCCTTAGATGAGCCCAAACTCCTTGGTGACCCTGTCCTGTGTACAACGTAATAATAAGATATCTTAACTATTGCATTTGTGAGTTTCAGAGAATAAAGTGAAGTCAAGCATGATTCTTAGGCTCTTTATAGGAGAGGTATGAACAATTGTATTTCCATTAGAGCAAGACATATTAAAAAAGTAAACTGGTGTACAGCCAAGAGGCATCTTCATTGTCATATCAAAAATAAGTTTGAGGACATTATTGGACATACAGGACTTGGTATCGACCAGAATGACACCACTGAGATTACACTGTGTATATTAGCTGAAATAGAAACACACATTTGAGTAACTTTTGTATAACAGTGATATTTGTATCGCTAATCAAAATGCTGAATAATATTAGTCATCAGGTACTAGATCTGGTTGGAAAAACATTGATGGAACCATTTTCCCATCAGACAATGCAATTCAATTGTAAACAAAATGTTTTGTGAAATCGTGTTGACTTTGCCTGAATTTGATTTTTTGGGGAAGAGGCCCCATTTCAATGTTCCTGTTGTAATTTTTTTTGGTTAAAATTTTTTTAAAATTTTGTATTGCATTGAAGTGAAATGTTTTGGCTCTAAAAGAAACAACTTTTGGAATTTTCTTTTGGAGAATTTTGAAATTTTCAGACTTAATTCCTAATTGGAACTAAAACAGATTTTGAAATATCAAAATCCTGTACAAAATGGAATTTCCATCCTCTGCACAGCTCTAATAGATCATAAAGTAAATGATGCTAATAATCAAAGCTCTAAGAATAGAAATACACTGTTACTAATTAACAATTAAGCACACAAACGAATGTAAGATGAGTCATTGAAATACTGTTCCTGTCAAGGGTACCATATGTTTTAAATAAGCTAGTAGTAACACTGATGATCAGTAAACTAAAAAAAGGCAAAGGATAATTCTAACAATCAAGATGCCAGATGGTCCAGAATCAATAAACAGTGATTCCTTATAAAATGTGATCAACACTGCTTTACTGTGTGACCCTGTCTAAAACCTAATAGAAATTCAGCAGAAAGTTTGAACAAAAGAAGAACCAATAATTGGAAAGTAGCAAACTTTGCTTAAAAATTACAAATTTGAAAACAGTTGTATGAAAATTGGCGGAATCTTTGTAAAAATAATGTATGATTCCAGTCAGTAATGTAGTATCTTAGTATTACAAATGAAAGAGGTAAAAACATGTTACACTGTAGAGGAAATCATGATGCATTAAGTAGCAAAGAGGAAATTACTGGGCAACTGTTGGTCACCAATCATTTTTTAGGGGTTGCTTATCATTACCTACACTGATCTTTAAGTGAAATGTAAAGGAAACCATACATTTGTAGTACAATGTAATTATAAAGTTTGTTATCTTGTAGGGATGCCAGCCAGCTGAGACTGAATGATGATATCATTAACTTTAATTCTAAAATGTCAGCAGTCTGTTGACACTCCTCAGTACAAGTGTTGAGAAAGGTGTGATTCAGTTTTCAGACTTAGAATTTTATCAAGTGCTGAAAACAGCAAAGCTGGATTTTCCTTACTTTCACTACATTTGTAAAATCTCTTTCTGATATTATAAGAAGGGCCAAATTGTTCCTGTTCTTATGCAAAGGCCAGGGATAACTTTTGACCCACTATGTTGCCATATGAAATTTCTTTCAAATGTTTGTAAAAGTGAGGAAAAGATGATGTAACATGCACACTCCCCATAGACGCTGACTAGTCACAATGCTACCTATGACACAATTGCTCCTTTGGGGAAGGGAAGACACGAAGCCACAGCAACCCATACAAATTGTTTTTTATATATATAAAATAGAGTGACACTGTGATTAAAATGTGACTGTAGCCAGGTGTAGCCAGAAGGATGTGCCCAAGGAGTTCCAAGGCCTGCTGACAGTGAGAGACTAGTGGGACTCCCTCTAGCTGTCTACCCCAGAAAATTGGAGGAAGACCCCTGGCTCCGGGTGCCCGGGTTCAGGGTGGGAGGAAGTAGCCCAGGGGCAGCTGACTACAGTTTGGCTGAGCTTGTGGTCACAACACGTGTTGCAGCTGGAGCCCCGCTGACCCAATGGCAGAACCCCTTGCCACCGATAGGGCCCTGGGCTGGGATGCAGTGGAGTCAGATGAGTCTGCATCCCGCTCCCCTCTTCCCTAGCCACCCTGGAAGTGCTTGTCTCCTCTGAACCTGCCACCACAGAGGATACCGAGCACTGGGCCTACAGACTGCTTGCCAGCCCCACCCCGCTTGAGGGCCAGGGGCTACAGACTCGCGTAACCCACTGACTTTCTCCTTGGAGCAAGGTGCTGTGGCCTTCCTTGGAACTCGGGCCCAAGGAAGGGCTGCGATGCCCCTGCTGGGCTGAGCCACCAGCCTATAGTGACATTGTATGATTAAAATATGACCATGCATATCTTTGTTGCTACCACTGTTATGTAATTGCAACAAATCTTTTAAAGTATGTCAAGTAAAATATCAATGGAAAAGTTACGATTTGCTGAGTATGATTCTCCTGTTTATGAGTATATCATCTTTGTATCTGAAGTTATAAATATGACTTTTCATCTGAATTTCAAATATTTTTTCTCCTGAGATAACACTTATTTGCATCCAGTCTAAATATTTTGTGAATGAACAATGCCAGTTGACAGTCCATCAAAGGCTACTTAACTTTCATAATGGGCCATAAAAGGAGCTTGAACACATCCGGTGAGCTTTTCTGTGGATGTTTCAGGAAGTTAATAAGTAATGGCTGCTCCCATGACTCAAAGAAGAGTTCAAGGAACAAGTGACTTGCTCATGGACCCTGGTCTCAATCTTTGTTAATGTGAATTTCCACAAGCTAAAACAATGAGCATCCACCCATGCGGCAGAGTGTATTTAAAGTCCTAAAACCCTTTCCATTTTCTCTTCACTTCCTACTTCACTTTTCTAGATTGGATTTCTAACAAGTAAGCTTTAAACAAGGACTGAGGATGCCCAAGATGTTTGGGTTATTTCTAGAAACTTTGGCTAATAAAGAACTTTGCAACTCAGTTATCTCTACTTTGGAAATGATTTGTAAACTTTTATTCTCATCTGTATGTATGTGATCTTTTAACCAATACTTTTATAAATATTCATTTATTTAATAAGCATTTGGCTTTAAGCGTGTAAGATCTGAACTCTTCATTACCAACCAGGTTAATGTGTCCAAACATTTGGGATTGATAGAACTTTTTTTATATATATGATGGATAAAGATTTTCAGTAATTTCCATTATATTTGACTCGGCTGTCTGGGGGGAGGCTAGGGGCCTGGATTACTTGAAGGGAGCTGTGGGGTTTTTTTTAATCTTCTGAATAACCAGTGAGGTCACCAGAAGCTGTTTGTTGCTGGCTAAGTATATTTTATGGAAGCAAAACCACCAGCAGTGGGGGTCTGCCTGCCCCATTCTTGGCAGTTTGAAAGTTTGCTTTGAAAGTTTTCCATTGCCCTTTGATAAGTCTGTTCACAAAAGAATTGCAGCTGCAGAAAGTATAAGACACCCACATTAAATTAAATACTTTCTTTCATGTCCCAACTTAATATATAACACTCCCAAACACACAGACAAACACACGCACACAAACTGTACTTGGAGGACATATTACCAGTAGAAAGTGAAATTTCAAAAATCTGCTACTGTGGTTGAATAATTGTAATTGTGGATTGCAGTATCATATAAAATGCACGTCATGGCCACTTTCTTCTTTATGCTTTTCTGGTACATAACTGGAGTAATGCAATGGATATATCAAGACCCCATGAGATTCATGAGAGGCCAGAGAATAGTATATGAAGAAAAATTAGCAGTCACTCATAGAAATTATGTTAATTAGGGATAGATAAATGATGAGATTTGTTGGATGAAGAGAACCATTTATTGTATCTACCGGGGGGAAAAAAAGATGACCAAGGAATCCTTAATATGCATGGTGTCCACTCACTTCTCAGTAAAAATCACTGGCAACATGACCACTGATTTAATGAGTGTTGGAGTAAGTCTCATGTTCTGCAACCATTGTATTCACGGCTGATGGAAAAGTGTTACCAGACTTTAAAAGAGAGATGAGAAACACGTATGAAAGAAAAGAGGCCTCATGGTCCCAAACTGGTTTTGGAAATACTTGAAACATCAATGTGTAACATGGGTAACCAAGGGAGTAATGATAAATCACATATTGAAGGAAGAAAAAATTAGATTTATTCCTTTTAGAATCATATGCAGAAAAAGTTCCTGCAAACTACTAAAAATTAGGAGCACAGAACATAAAGCTTCACAATTTAACAAGAAGTTTCCCATTAGTCTAGCTCTACCTGGACCTCTTTTCATTAGAGTAGCTCATGAACTTCAACATCTATTAGTTTCCTTTAAACATGGAATTTCAATTGGACCTGAGATTTCAAAAGTTCTACTCTTAGTCACTAGGGAGACTGTAAATGGTGGTGGTGGCTATACATTGATATAAGCTGGTGAAATTTGCATGATGGGATGGGGAGATTAAAGGTGGAATTTATAGAAGGAGAAAAAGCCATTGGGATTGATTAAGATAAAACAGGCTCCTCTTGCTTTTCTTTGTATGACAGGTTATACAAACCTTGCACCAGTAAGGAAGAGGTTAAGCAGCTACTCTGGGCCCGGGCAGTCCTACCAGGACACAACTGCAAAGCTCAAGGAGGAGGTGCTCAAAAGAGGAGCAAGCCATCTCAGTAATGTAGCAGACTGTAGAAGCGAGCTTACTCATATACTGTGCTCCTGAGGCCTAACACCTGACTGTAGCATAGCCAAAATCTACAGGGGAGAGACTTGGGATTTGTAGAAGGTCTGATACTTTATCTTTGGTTTCCACTTAGTTGTTGTCTTTACTTTATTTAGTGGAAAAGAGGGGACAGGTAGGAAGTGATCCATGGAGGTAGCAGTATAGCACTTTGCTAGTGCAAGACATAGCTGCCTACTCTGGGGCCCCGGATCAGTGGAGCGGGTGAGCCCAAGTTCTCCTTCCAACCCCTAAGGGATTCCAAAAGTAGAAGTAGGCCCCTGATATAGAGAGTTTAAGAGTGAGAGGGTCCTGAAGCCTGAAGGAGAGGACTCCGAGATCTCAATCCAGGGGGAGACCCAGAGATCCTTGCTTAACTCATAGGGCTACCCTGTTGCTGGGCTCTTTATATACCCCCAAAAGGGCAGACATGAAACATGTGACCTGACTGGAGAGCTGAGTCACAGAAGGACCAGATCACCACAGGCCCTGAGCAGCTGGCAGCAGGGATGCCAGGAGAGCATAAGATTTGCCACATCCTGCCTGGCCATTGGGTGGCACATGGGGTAAGTGAACCCCCTCACATTTTCTAAAACCCTGCCCTTGTGCCTTTTCGGAATGTAAATTACACCAGTTGATAACCTCTTACAGGTGCAACACTTCTACTTCTGAATGGTCCCATAGTGTTTACTTTTGACATACCCCACAGTGCCTCCTATGCACACACTTATCAAAGGGAAATGGAAAAATCTCAAAGTATGTGTGTGTGCATGTGTACCTATTTCCTTTCGATAAACAAATTGTCTTAGATGGGGAGGAGCATCAACGAACGATATTTTCTGATGTGAGTTGAGATTTTGTTTCCACTGGGGGCTCAAACTTATGTTAGAAATATAAGTTATTTAGTGGATTACTAATAATTCAACTCTGTCAAAGCAGAGTACAATACCTATGGACAAAAGCATTCAGAGAAAATAAAACAATACAAAGTTTAAATGCATACCAGACATACTGGAAGTTGCCCATCAATCCTCTGGGGACCCTGGCAGGTTCAAATCCCTTCCAAACCCTCAGCAGGGTTGGGCCTCTCCTTGGACAAAAGGTTATGTCCATTTGTTGAATACAAATGAAGTCCCCGAGCCATTTAAACTCACTCTTTATACTCCAAAAAGCCTTTGTCTCCCAGCATCCTGAAAATCAGTAAGACCAGTTGTGACCCATCCATGCCTAGGGTAGACCACCTGAAAATGTGAAGATCAAGGCAGGCTGCAAAAGGAGAGCAGATTCTCCCAGTACTGGTGGGTGACACTGAAGCCAGACTTCCCAACCAGCCGCAAACAATGCTTCTGATTTCTTGGTTGTCAAGAAGCTAAAACAAAATATACACAGCCGCTTTACTGCATTTCAGCCTCAGGTTCCCAATCAGCCACTAGGTCCAGTAAAGAGATCAGTTATTTAAAACTCTATGTTCTTTACCAGAAAGGTTCTCCTGACCCCAAAGGGTCAACCACTTTACCAGATCATTATAAGTTTGGATCTTACCCAAAATACCGTGCTGCCAGCCAATAATTTAATAACTAAAACTAAAAGTTCATTATAAAAGGAAAGAAACAAACTATAAGAGAAATGTTAAAATGATTAAAGCAATCAGGTGCATAGAAATTTTTTGAAAGTCCATATATATATGAGGTTTCATTAGAATTGTAGAATTTGCAGGCTTGAATAGCCCCTCTGGTGTACATCCAGTAACTGGATGGGGTTCAGTCCTTTGATTCACAGTTTCAGTTGTAGATGAGTTGATCCAGAGGTAGGTAAAGGCTAATGATTGAAGACAATATGGATGTGGCGCAGCTGCCTTTTATGTCCCATGACCTTTGCCATTCTGCTTGTGGAAATTTACAGAAATAAGATAAAGTCCAGGGTCACATGAGTAAGTTCTGATGACTCATAAGATGTAGCCCCTATGTTCTTTCCCTGGGCTTATTGTACCTTTGAGTTCCCTTAAGCAGCTAGTGCTTCTGCCATCCTGTCTGGGATTTTGCCCAGAAACATAGCACAAGTTGAAATACAGATACATCAAACATATCCATAACTTTCAATACAAATATAGCACATACACATAAACAATATCATCATACGTAGCAAATTATAACCTTTCTAAAGGTACCTGACATGGCCTATCTCATATGAATGATTGTAATTTTGAAATATTGATGTTAAATAATATCATAAAAGTTCCCCCTAAGCTAGCCAGCATCACACCAATTAATGCCACTCTCCTCAGGAGGTCCAGCCTCAAAAGGCTGGGTATCTGCATAATCATTATGCATAACCAGGGAAGTTTTGCATTAATCATCCACAGTGAGTTAAGAACATATACAACATATATTGGTACAAAGGGCTATGAATAGTCGATGGGCTTGTATTCTCTGGCCCATCTCAGTATAATGGTCATGCTTTCAAGGTTGGCTCAAACATTCATTTAACATTCATAACTGTGACATTACCCAGGGTTGTGAGGCACCTCACCACCACCTCTCCTTAGCATGATGAAGTCTTGTCTGTGCCAGCTGTGGATCAGTCCCTGAAACCACCAGGCTCTGGCAACACCAGCTCTGCCTTCCAGCTCTCTGCAGGCCTTGCTTTCTCTGTACAGATTAATAATAGACCCACACCAACCTCTGAATATTCTAAGCATTTCCTGTATTGTCCAGTCCCTTATCCACTGATCACGCACAGAATTAGCAAATCTGCCATTCCCACAGGAACAGTAAACCACAGCTTACTAGTTATACCTCAGAACATAGCTCTACTAAACACATAGCACTTAGATATAGTTATAGTGAATACAAAAAAAAGTTTAATTATAAAAGAACAAAGAGTCAAGTAATGGTAAGAATATTAGAAACAAATGTTTACATATAAAATAAAATAACAAACTTTCTAGAGACTAAACTTAACAAACAAGGCAGTCCCCTATCTTCTACAAGAAAACTTACCCCAAGTTCTTTCCTCAGCATTTTCAACCACTTTGGTTGAGAAACCATCTCATAGGATCAAGCCCGCTGACAGCTTGCCTCATAGATTAAGGAATACTTAGGGGGTTCATCTGTACCCCAGACATATAGTTTCAAAAGTTCATTGTCTTACCCCTAAACAGGATAACTCCTGCTGTTTACCTCTTCCTGTTAGTTTCCTCCCTTTGAAGATTTTACAATTCTTCATTAGCACTCAGCTCCAACTTGAGGATGGAAGCCTGTTGTGAACCTTACAATACCTAATTTACATGTAAACAGACAGATAGATAAACATTTTTTGTCTGAAAGAAAATCCACTTTTCACCTTTGCTGGTGACTAGTCCCTTGACACAGATTTAGAGAATATAATTTTCAGTGTGTGAGTGTGGGTGTGTGTATAACTCCTTACATAACATTTATACATGCATTTCCGAATGACTTTGATGACCAGTGTGACACAGGCTTTCATTAGAGACCTCTCATGACACTCTTTGGTTAACTAGAATATAAATACCAAATCCAGGGGATTCCTATACCCTTATGCAAATTGGCATCAAGAGGCCCCTGGGTCACAATAATATTAATTACAGTAATCTGAAAATAGGCCTGTGTTCATCATATCTAACATCTATATGTTCTTTGGAGGATGTTAAGACATGTATTAAAATGACAGCATAAGAAGGAAAAGAGTATATGCATGCTTTACAAAGTAAGGCTATTTTAGCAGCTCTCCATTTTTTTTTTTCAGATTTAGAGAATTAACTTTTATTAATTAAAGCATATGAATCTTTAAAATTTCCACATCATTTTCCTTTGAAAGAAGCCAAGTAAATCTTGTTCATCTGTGGATTTCTCACCTAATATTTTCCAATGATCTCCTATAACTTTTAACCTGCCAGTCAGTAAACATTTTTACAACCTTAGGATGTAATTCTCCTCACTGATCCACACTGCAAACTTGCTGTCTGCAGTATGGATGGCTGATCCATATTCTGTGCATGGAATTCCCATGGAATGTCAAAAAAAGTTTCATGCATGGAAGTAGAGCGGAATACATGAGTGAGATCCCCACTGCTGCTGACAGAGGAGAAATTTGTTCTCAGATGAAATTGCTGCTACTCCCTCCACCTAATTAAAAAAAAAAAAGTATAATGTATTGTGGCAGCCAAAGAAAGAAAGGCAGTTCTGATAAAGATGACAAGTTCCTCTCATTTAAGATGATTATCCTCTCCTTAAAATGTATCTATTGTTTAGTTTTCTGAAAAAATGAAGAATGTATGCTTAGTCATATACATTATTTGAATTTAAAACTGAATTTGAGAAAGAAACTCATGTATGGAGTTTGATTTCTGACTCCAAAATCTACCTTAAATTTTTTAAAATAAAACAAGATGGTGGAAAATTAAGAAAAGTTTATTTATAAAAGGAACATGTTCTTTGTGGTTACTTTCAATGAGAATTGTCTAACCTTCAGGTTTAAAGTGTGCCTTTGTGAATGCATTCATGATCAATATTATAAGATGTTCAGGACTATTTAAGGCAGTGTTTCTTAACCTGGGGGTTTAGAGGGGTCGCAAGTGCAGAGCTGGTATTGGGGGTGGCAAGAAAGGCAATTGCCTGGAGCCACAGGGGTGCCATGAAACTAAGTTACATGCCTCAGCCCCATGGGGGTGGGACTCAGGCTTCAGGGGTACAGTAGTTTGGAAAGGTTAAGAACCACTGATTTAAGGTGTGATGGGAATATTTCTGTCTTGAGATAAATGTACTTCAAAGAGATTATCAAATATTAGGTGCTTCTGAATACACTAATCACCCTGCAGTATAATAATCTGATTCTAAACACACCTCCTAGGGTCACCTTATTGACTTCATAGAAAGTCTTTCTGCTTTTTGTGTACAAAAAGGAATCAGGATTTTGTGTGTATGTGTGTGGAGCAAGGAATATTAACTTGGCACACTATGCTGCTGAACAGCAATTTTAGCTGAGCTCTGTGATTCAGACAAATTAATTTATCTCTAGAGAATGTTTGCCTGCCAGCCAGCCAATGCTCCCTAATTCCAAGAAGCTTCTCAATTAAGGAATGAGAATTTAGGGTGCCCATGTTCTGTTGAGATAATTCTGTGCCTTAGAGCTATTTTATTTGATAGTTCTTTACTTTTTTGTAGTAGACCTTATTGTTTGTGGGGAATCTTAGGAAGCTCTTTCATTTTCTCCTGTTATATCATCCAGTCCTATAAATGAGTGAAATAAAAGCCATGTGAGGTCATCTAGTTCATTTCCCATTTCAGGTTTGCTCCCTGTAATATTGTTATGGATTGGACATAACTTCTGCCTTTCATTGAGGATAAATATAAAGAAGCCATTGTAAAGACGTAGCTGATATAAAAACGTCAGCACCCAAAAACAGGCATGTGGAAAAGCTTGAGTAGAAACTGAACCATGTGGCCCAAGGAGTTTGAAATAGAGAGGCTAGGTTTGAATTGGTTGAATTGTTTTTGTGTGTGTGTGTGTGTGTGAGAGAGAGATGACACAAAATAAGGGATGCACAGAGATAGAAGCAGAAGAAAAAACAAGCGGATACAGCCTGGAAGCATGGTGTGTGGCCCTGGGAGATAGAGAGAGGCATTGGGTTGTGGAGCCAGCTGAAAGAGGTGTGGACCTGTGAGCAAGGACACTGTCTCCCACTGTTTACTCCTTTTGTATTCAGAGAAACAGGACTTTGCACAGTCTTTGTAAATAAAAAAAGTATATCAAAGAAATACCGACCTCTCAATTTTTTTTTCCTCCCAGCTAGAACAACCTACAAGATATTGAATTTTGCTAGAATGAGAGTCATAAGGTGTAACATTATACCTGCAAATTATTCATCTTGTGTACTCTGACGCTTGGTAAACCAAATGTCAGCTCTGGCCAAGGCCATAGGCGTTAACTAAGAACTGACAAACTCATAGCTGGAAACCAAACCAGCTTACCTATATGTTAGTTTTGTTCAAAATAGGTATTAGTGTTATAAGAATGCATTTAGTGGTTATGAAATGTTTGTAAATTGCTGTATGCATTAATCTCACTTATAATGTCTATTCCATTATATAAAGAAATATGTGAGTTTCGCTTTATAACTTTGAAAATTTTTGCTCTGAACTTATGAACACAGGCACAGGAATCATCCCCTCTGATCATCCAGGAGTTGAGCTAAACAAGACTTAAAAAATAAGCACCTTGAGCTGGTTCCCACACAGCAGGTTCCTGGATTCGACCTCCCCAGACATCTTGGTCAACTCTGAAATCCTAACCAACCATGGTAGATGCAGACATTTAATGCACAAATAGAAAATCAAGGACTCCCTGGTGTGTGAATGTGGCTCCCCGTGACAGACCATCAAACATATCACCACCTACTGCCCAATTTATAAATATGAAGGAGGCATCACTACAGTAAATTCTGCCACTCCTGATGTAGCCATCTGGCTCGATCAACTTCAGGTGAAATTGTAGTTGATGCAGTACACCAGCCATATGAAAGAAGAAGAATAAAAAATTAAGTGTGCCATCATAAGACAAAAGATTTATTAATTGTCCCATCCACCCATGGAGAAGTATGTGCAGAAGGCCTCATCCCATTGACTTGAATGCTGGAAGAGGGAAATAAAAATAGTTAACATGAAGATTTTTCATCCGTTTGCTATTTGAACTCTCAATGGGCCAGAGACATTAAACTAAAACAGAGATCCCCAGGGGTTACTCCTGAGTCTGCCCTGAAAGATATTTTGAATTGACAGATTAACACATCTCTGTCATCTTTAGGAATCATAAATGATAACTCATTGTCTGTATATGTTTGCTTGCTTTAACTTATAAATAACTTTATTTTTTCCCTAGTTAATAAACCTTTAGAGAGTTTATTACAGGATTAGTTACAGGTGTTGTTTCTGGTGTAAGATCTAGAGTACCAACTAATCTGGGGTAAATGACTGATCTCTTGGGACTGGAAACAATCTGAATATTGTGTGATTTATTTATTTATTTATTTTTTCGTAGGTGATCATTTATCACTAAATCCAGCTTTCCTGGGTGTCAAGATAAACTCAAAATTCTAAGGGAACTGTCCATGACTCCATGGTAACATTGTTATAGCAACCTAGGAGTTCACATTTGTTACTGACTTGGTGAAATCCATTTATAGAACATAGCACCAGTTTGGGATGTCTGCCATTTTTGACCACCTGCCCTGAGGTAGGCACTCACAGTTGGGAGCCTCTCCAGATAGTGCATCAATGAGAACAACCTACAAGACACTGAATTTTGCAAGCACGAGAGTCACACAGGGTAACAGTACATTGGTGAATAATTCATTTTGTCTACTTTAACTTTTTCCGATTAATTTAGCTCCCACCCACTTCTCTTGTATTTCAGCTTTCTAACAGATCTTGCCTGTGTGTGTGTGTGTGTGTGTGTGTGTGACGCATAGACTTTTCTATACTATTAATCAACCAGCAGACACAGCTTTCTATAAATGGGGACTAGACACAAAGAAATTACCTTCAAATAGGATGCAGTTATTGACCCATGGATAGAGAAGAGTTATGAATATGTGCAGCATTCACTTTTTATATTGCTCAGTATATATACTTAAAGACTTTTTATTCTTTTAAAACGGCAAATGTCCATCATAAAATCAGTGTCCCACTAAGACACAATACATGACAACTCAGTTCATTTTTCTAACTGGACTATCTGTTTAAAAAATTATTCCAAGTCAAGTTACAACTGAAGTCTCAATCCCGTAAACATTGAAGCATATGATCAGCTTTAAATATGCAAGTAGTCCCATTGCCTCGAATGGAACTAGTCGCATGCTTAAAGTTAAGCACCTCGTAAGTTTTTGAAGCACTAGGGCCTGATTCATAAGAGGTAGGGGAAGAAACAGGTTCTTTGCTCTCTGCTATATTATCATCCATTTACAAAGGAAGCTCTTGTTACTCTCCACATATGGAACTGAGGGGGCGGGGGGTAGCCGTCTTAGCCCTGGTCTACACTTACCTGGTGATTCGGCGCCAGTCGACGGGAGTTACATGCAGAATAACTTGCGTAACTCCCATCGACTCCTGTGCTTCCCTTCTGCGCAGTGTCTTCACTGCACTGCACCGACGGGAACAGCGTTCCCATCGACGCAGCACTACGCTACTTGAGGGGGTGGATTTACTCAGTCGACTTCCTGATCGATTGAGCGGATCTACACTGACCACTCAATCGATCCAGAAAGATCTATCTGGCAGCAGCGACTTTGCCGCTGGCAGTATAGACATACCCTTAGTCTGTATACAGCAAAAACAATGAGAGTCCTGTAGCACCTTAAAGACTAAAAAATTTCTGCGTGCCTAAACTTTTGTGGGCTGCAACCCACTTCGCCAGATGCATCACGTGGAACTGCTATCTTCCTCATTTAGGAGTTCTTCTTTTTAACATAGTGCCTCAAATAAGTTTTAAATCGATTAACATCAATTATAAAAACTCACTATGGCTAATGAAATATATTGTCTGCATTCAGTGCTTAAAGAAAGTTCAATGAGTTATATTTTAGTATTTTATTTCTGTCATAATTAAAATTCAAATATTCATAAATCCCCAAACCACCAACAAAATAAAACCCCATAAACCCCCCTCCCAAAACCAACTCTATTTCATTATGAGCATCTAAATAAAGACAATCATATCACTTAGTATACCACAGGAACTGATTTAGCTAGACTAATTGAACTAACTAACTGAGCTATAAATGAATGACTCTAGATGAGAGGAAGAAAAATAAAGTTGAAGGACCTGATTCTGGATTCACTCATTGGAGTGGAGGATCAAGCCCAAAGAGAGAGCAGAACTTACTACTCCTCAGTAGTATAGTTGCATCCGGAACCCAAAAGAACAGTGAAGGGAAAGAACAAATAATAATAGTTAATGTTTGTAATCAAGTGAGCTTAACCTGGTGGAGAATGTTTGTAGGACTTGGTTTAGTGACTGAACAGGGTCATCTATTTGTGAGGCAGTGACTGGATCCAGATGGTCTGGTTTTATTGATTTTAGTTCCCATTTTTCTCAGCTAAAATATGAAATAATTGATTCTTCATAAAAGAAGAAAAGCTCTTCTTTTTAACATCTGATCTTTGAAAGTAGTTATCCTTTAGTTACTTTAAAATAGAGGTGGAATGGCCTATATAGGTATGATCTCTATAGCTTTCATAGTCTCTTATTCAGATCTTCTTTGTTCTAGACATTCAATGCATACAAAGCTAAGGACCAAATCAACAAATGCTTATGTACAACTTCACACATGTGAACAGCCCCACTGACTTCAAAGTTAAATACACACACACACAAGTGTTTGCAGAATACGGGTCTAAACTCACAATTTTAAAAATTAGATTCTGGAACAGAATTCTGTTGCATAAGGTGCATTCCATGTTGAAATCTGTGGCTTCAAAATAAATAAGCATGTATGTGTGTTTTGAAGTAAAAATTTTTGGTTAAATAAATAATACTGTTAATCACTCCATACTGTAATTATTGAGGCTGCTCAGAAGTGAAGTACACCAAACCTCTAAGGTACCGGTAGTGTGCAAGTCTACCATGACTTGGAGGTCAACACATTAGGTACTTCAGCAGCTAGGCCTTATAGACTTTAGCCCTGGTGGGCCCCAATGAACACTCAAACACACTGCTAAATGATAGGGTACTTTACTGGAGGTGGCAGGAAAGGAAAGGTTTCAGATACCCTCAATATAGAGGCTTTAAAAGTTACAGTTCAAAGTGAGCAATCACAGTAAATGTTTGGGCCCCTGGGGCAGTCCAATCAAGGGTCAGGGATCTTTAGGCCTAGTGCCTGGGGTGCCGTCTCCAGTCCAGTCTTTATTCTAAGCAAATAGGCACTTGAAGGTTTCCAGGCCAGGCTCAGTTAGGGTCTTTCACTTTGGCCATCTGCACTGGATCTCTGCCTAGCCATTGCTACTCCCCATAAGTCCCACGCAGACCAGCACTCATCTGAAATGTCTGCTAGTCACAGCCTGTTTCACATGCAGCTCTGTGCACTGTTCTTCTATACAGTTCCTCCTGGTTTGCCATGCAGCTGTTGCTTCCCAACAGAATCCAGCCACATCCCAGTTCAGGACCCTTTCCCTTGCCTCATCTGGGGAAAAAGAAGAGCCCTGGGGAGGGAACTGGTGGTACATGTAGTCCTTACTTAGCAGATTCATCGCAATATTTTTGTTTGCTGAACAGATGCTGTTCTGCTTTCTGCATGAATCTTATCAGTTAAAGACTCCAGGTCTGATTCATCATTGTGTTATGCCATTTTTATGCTGGAGTAATTCTGTTGATTTCGTTGGAGTTATACCATCATAAACTGGAGCAGGCTATAGTGAAATAAGCCCATATGTTTTCAACTAATCTGTTATATTTTAATATAAACCCATACTTCTTCAACCAGATCAATACAATTCCTGCAACATTATTGGATTTTTTGCTCCACAGCACATCTTGTCTACTGTTGAAGTATGAGCTGATCATTCCAATTTAACTACACTGAATCTTGTTCTAATGTCTTGTGGTTTCACCTGCTGTATATGATTTCTTTATCCCTGTCATTTTTCAAAACCAGACAAAAGCTAAATTTTAGAGAGTTGGTCTGCGAAACTTCAATGGAACCATATTCCATTGGAATATGGAAACAAAATGCTATGATCAACCCAAAATGATTTCTTTCCAGAATTTTCTTTTTGTGGAGAATTTAAAAAAATTCAGTTTTCACTCCAGTCTTGAACAAAACCAAATTTCAAAATCCTTCATGAAATGGAATTTCTGTCCTTCACTCAAGCTTTACGAAATTTGCTGATTTCCTTTCATTTTGATCTAATGTTTTTGCAAGAATCAAATTATTGGAAAGCTCTTTACATGAATGAACCCCAAATAATCTTGAGGAAACTCTAAGCTTTGTCTTTATCAAGCTTTAGAACGGGAGTTTTTACACAAGAACACTTTTTCAGAATGTGTTTATTAAAAACAACATTATACATTTCCTATTATTTTCTGTTTACTTCTCAAACACTTTCCAGTTAAGGACCAAAAATATGTACAGTATTCTTGACAATTAAGATTTGAACCCTTGATATTTTTCTTTTATTTAAAGAATTATGCCTAACTATGGTGCTATAAAACAAATTAGCACTATATAATGATATTTAACAGAGAGATGACACAAGTTGATGTTATGTGAATTTCAAGCGGTTTTGGTTTGTGTTAATTTACTCTTGGTTCATACCTTCCTTTACAATGGTATGAACTATATTGTATACTATTGTGTATTACTTTCAAGAAGATCTCAAAGCTTTTAGTCCTAGTATCAAAGGTATACGACTTTTGTGGCACCTGTTATCAAACTAGCAATTTGCCAAGAGCCTGAGGGGAGCAGGCACATATACTGCATATATATTTATGTAAACCATCATTTTAAAATGGATTTGTATTCCTCTCACAATCCATTTAAATAAAGGAATTCATTACAGAAAATTTTACTAATCTTAACACTATATCTTTTCTTACCAGTTCTCATCTTTTCCATTTTCATATTCCTTTTACTCTCCCCATCCTGTTTTTTTTCTCTCAGATTATTTTGTCTTTTGTCTTTTCTCTCTCTCTTGCTCATTATTTCTAGTTATCCACATTAATGTCTCCCAGGGATTAGATTACAAGTAATGTTCTCTATATGAGACTGGTCACTGGGCTTCAGAAACCGAAGCTAATGCAAATGTGTACTGGCCTGCTTATTAAAATGCATTTGCACTTTACACTGGCATGCTTAATCCTGCATTAGCTACCAATAGGTTTCCAGTGGAATTCAAGATGCTCATTTTAACATAATTAAATCTAAGTGGTTTGGGACGTGAGACATTGACTCTATTCCCCATGCCAAGATGGAGAAAGTAGAAACACTTGCAATGGAGTCTCTATGAATTTAGTGTCCAACAGGTCATTCTCTATTACATGTTCTGAACTCAGAATTCATTACTGTGGAATGAAATTGTCCAAAACTTGTGGCTTTTAGGGCCATCTACAAATTCTGTCTCCCTAGACTTTTAAAGAAGGTTTGTGCTAAGTCATGGAATTTGTGGATGGAATATTATAGCTTTTTCTAGAAAGTGCCCAGTATCCCACCCAGCTGTACATCAATAATAAGAACATTGACTATCTGCATAGGGCCAAGGCTTTCAAGCAAAAACAACTGTGGCGTACTTTATTATTTTCACACTTTGATTTTGTAAATTCCTATCATCCATGAACCTAAAATAACCTTGTCCTGGAAGTGCAAATATTATGCTGAACTAAAAGACTCAAACCCTAAAGTCTCTTGCATCCTCAAGCCTCATAATTTTCTGGGCGTGACTCCCTGACAAGATCTGCTCATTCTCATACGATCAGCCTTGGACCATGGGATCCTTCCTGATGGGCAGGAAGCCTTAAGTAAGGAACATCACGATGTCTGCGATGGAGTAACCTATGTAAAAGGGTGTATATATATTGCTTCTGGGCCTCCAATGACTACAGCCTTAAAAATATGTCATGACTTCCCCCAGCAGAACATATTGACTATTTTAAAGCTCAGCATCTAGTTTTTCATGTCTTCTGGTATTACGAGAGAAATGGACATAATCACAGACATTCTCTTGAAGCGAGAGCACCACATAGTCAGGAATAATTTGGCCTTTGCCTAAGCAGACAAAACAGCTGCACGGTATTGCTAACAGGGATAGATAAAGTGACAGAATCATGAGAATAGGAGGAGTGTGAATAGCTGACTTGGTTGTCTGTGACCATGAGTTTCTTGCTGGGAGTTGCTTTGCTGATAAGTAAAATTATGAGGTCGTTGCTGTTGCTAGGGAAATTGTTAGCTCACATTACTATGAGTTATATGCTTTGTTTTGAGAAATTTATAAAGGAGATTAGTTAAAGTGAGCAATTTGGAGTAATTCAAAGAGGATTCCAATGAGGTTGGACACCGACATCCAAATCCCCAGCGGTTAGGAAGAAGGTTGGTTACCAGAAACCTTCTGCTGACCTCTCGACACCATCATAGACTTTGAGTAACTATATCTGTGGTGCTCTAGGATTTTGTTATTTTAGATGGTGGTTTAGATTCAATAAAAACAGGATTTTGGGGTGAAGGCACTCTTGTGTGTACCAATCATTTACCAGATGGAGGAGCTGTGTCCCCATTGATTTATATCCTGATACAGCCTGGAATACAAATATTAGTTACAATAGTTTCAGATTCAGAAAACCCCGGGTTACACTGGTGGCCTTACATGCCAGCTACAGTGCAGACCTCTGTGACCTCTTCCAATGTAAAAGCCCGATCCAATGTAACACACAATAAACCCCTTAGACTGCTCCTGGCCCTGGACAGTCATTGCCTGAGATTTTGTAGTAGAACTACCTGAGTGCAATGGGTTCATGACCATTCTGAAAAGAGTGGACTAACTCACAAAGATAGCACATTTCATCGCTTGCTCTGGACTAGTCTCCTCCCAGGAAACTGTCATAGAACAAAGTTTTCCACCTCTATGACTTTCTGGAGCATACTGTATCCAACTGTGGTGGGCAATTATCTCCTACTTTTGGAGAGAAGCTCCCTGGATTTTGGGCATCTGCTCCTCCCTCTCCTCTCTCTATCATCCTCTGACAAATAATCAAGTAAAGAGAACCAACCAGCTCGTGGAGCAGTATCTTCGATGCTTCTTAAACTTCCACTAGAACAACTTGTTCTTGCTGCTACCTCAGGTAGAGTTTGTGTACAATACCACAGAACATGCTTCTAGGGCAAAGCCCCACCCCACCCCCATTTTTTTTTAAATATGGGTTTCACCCTCCGTTCTACCCAGAGCTATCTGCAAGTGCCTACAACCCAGCAGCCCTGAAATGAACACAAAAGATATGTCAAACCCAAGATGGTCTTAAAGTTCACCTGAAGGATGCCAAGAAGAGCTACAAATGATATGCAGAACATCAACAACAGAGAGGGACTGCCCTTTCAGTAGACCAGAAGATATGGCTCTTGATGAGAAAGTACACACAAACAGACCACCTTATAAATTGGTGCAAGTTGTTACCAGTTCCTTAGCCTTTATTGAGTTCACTGGCAAATTAACCCAGTTACCTTTTAACTCTACTCATCCTGTTCTTTCTGAATACAGCCAGTTTTACATATGTCACCCCGGAAGCCTCACATTCAGGACCTATTTCCTCACTGCTCCCAACCCCCCACTGGTACATGTTGAAGACTATGCTGAATATATCATCCATGAGATCCTTGATGTCACAATTAGACAGGATAAACTCAGTTATCTTGTGGATTGGGAAGACTATGGTCCTGAAGAAAGCTCTTGGGAACCTGTGGAGAATGTCCATGCTCCTGACCTGGTAAGTACTTCCACCTAAATATCCATCCCAGTACTCTCCAAAAGGTTCCTGGAGGAGAGAAAGGGGAAACGTGAAGGATCATGGTAGTGCTCAGACAATGGCCACCACCCCGCTGCTCACTTAAACCAGTGAAGAAGGCAGCCAGTGATGCTTTAGCTCACAAAGGGCCCCACCCATGAAGCTCCTGACTGGGGGAGATATCCAGCTCCACTGATTGGTTGGAACACACTACTTAAACCAGAAAGAGGCACAGGAAGTTGTCTGAGCAACCTGATGTATCCCTGGCTGGCTGGTACTATGGACCCTGACTCCTGGTTCCTGTCCTTCTTATCCCACACCCCTGTCTGTTCCCAGATTCTGCTTTCCTGCCTCGCTCCTAGTCCCTGCTCCTATGCCCTAAACCTGATGCTTGACTCCTGACTCTGGATCTGGTGCTGGCTCTGACCATTGACTTGATTCCTGACTCTGTTTAATATTAGTAAAGTTGTATTTGTAATTTATGGCAAAGATGCCTACAGCCCTAGATAGGTACTTCTTAATTAGCTTAATAAGTTTAAATGAGTAATTTACCCTTTAACTGTTAGAACCAGACCTATATTTACCTTCTGCATGCTGCAAATATTATATAGTTTCCCAAGGGTTTGGGAGGAAATATCTGAGTTTTGGATAGAGCTTATTTGGTTTCTGTTGTATAAAGTATTAATTATTATTATAATATATACTTATGTACCACCAGTAAATATTCTTTGAAGTGGAATAAGCAGTGTTTGTGGTCTAGGGAGTATTTGAATTTGTGGTCTAGGGAGTATTTGAAACCTCAAATTTAGATCATGAGGTATTTGGGAATGTATTAAAAATGTATAAATGTGGATTTTTGAAGATGGCATTAGAGTCAAATATCATAATGTCTCCCCCCTACTTGATGTACCTCAAATGTCAAAGCATACAAAGCAAAAGCCTGAAGAAAATGATGTGACAAAACAGCAGCTTTAGAGAAAATATAAAGAAGATTGTTTCAATTTTTGAAAATAACAAGGAGACAGTGAAAACTCTTGCTATTAAACACATTTTTGGGATATCTGAAAAGTGCAACTAAAAGGGGTATTAACACAGTGACACTTTTAAACATTTAATTGAATCTACATAGAAAATATTTCGCAGCATTTACTTGGCATTAGTATTTTTATTTCTCATAATTTCCTTACTGCAATATACAGACTGATTTTAGCTCATCGGACTTTTTATAATGAGATTGAAAACAAGTTTGGTTTCCTTGGTTTCCATTGACCTCAGCACAATATAACTGGGCCCAAAATTCAAACTTATAAAGCACCGATCACCTCTTAAGATTTGCTGAGTGCCTGCAACTCCAATTTTTTTCAGCGCAAGTTGAAGATATATTGTACTTCACAGGATCAGACCTTAAGAATGTGTCACCTATAAACATATTCTTGGAAAACAGAACCTTTCCCCCTTCCATGGGCTTCATGAGATGTGATTTATTTACCACTTCCTAAATCTTTGATATACTTTCCTTAACTTCACCATGTTTTTCCCCAGAATAATGTGACATAGATTTGTTTTTAAACATGACACTGATAGCACTTCTGCCAAAGCAAAAATAAAGCAAATGCTTTATGATCTCACCTTGACAGCCCACTTACCTATGCAAATTCCACTAGGATTAGCCTAAAAGCAGAATTCAGATAATTCTGTTTTTCTATGAACTATGAAGCACAGGAAACAATTTTCTCAAAACAACAACCCATTGGTGTAATCATTCTTTCTTAGTCTGGCCCATCCAGCAGTCCTCTCTAATTTTCATTTAACTGTCCATAGTTTTACTTAACTGTAATTGTTTGCAAGTGCACTGAATGGAATTACATGCTCCGTGATGCTTTTTTGTTGTATATGAAGCCTTATTGGTGCCCCTCTTAACTAGCAAGGGAAGCATCAGGCTATAACCACAGTGACTAGTCCTAGGAACAGTTGAATTACAAATGTAAGAAAGAATAAAGAAGAGCTACCTGTCTAGTCTTGACAAATCTGAGCTTGCCCTATTTATATCCATTCAAAATATTGCTGCAAAGAATTCTTTCCTTGCTTTGATTATATCATCCTGCTTTCTGTTTCTCTCTTCTGACTTCTTTTTCTCCACAGCAAAAACCACAAACTACTTGTCTTCCCTTTTAAAGCCCTCCACAGCTTATCCTTGTCCTGACTATCAATTGTCACATGTGTCAAGACATCAGACATTGTGGTGGTTCTTAAAATGATTCCAATCTTAACTGTTCAATTATATAAAAAAAATTCCAACAAGCAACTTCATGCTATCGCCAATGATCTGTATGATTGGGCAGAGTTCTTTGCAATTATCTTTAAAGCCACTTTTTTATCCTCCTTCAGGTTCCTCCTTAAGACTTGTCTCTGCCACGATACCAACAAAAAATATGACACTGTTGAGGCAGCTGGTTTGTTGTGATCTTCGCTTAACGCGCTAAGGAGTATTGTCTTGTTTTTTCCTTGTGAGCCCCCATCTGCCTTTTGTATCCCCTTGTCTTCTTGTTATACTTAATTTTTTAGCTCTCTGTGCAGAGACCATCTCTTATATTTGTACAATGCCTAGGACAAAGACGCCTTGGTCTCTCGTCACTAATGCAATATAAATAATAAATCTGAGTTGCAAACCCAAATGCTCAATAGTTAGGAAATGCACAGAAATCTTTATTTCTGATAACCTTAATTCAGCATATGCATTATGATTTCATGACTTATCAAGCTTAAAGTTCTCTTAAAGCAGTGTTTTAATGTAATTGTTTTATGTTTTTTTTAAACTAAATATTGAAAAAGCAAAAATTCTATCATGTGGAACTATATTGATTCCCACTTGGTCATAAGCAGGGTTGGGATCTCTAAATCCACACTACAGTCCTTTGCCTTTTGAGTTGACTGGTAACAATAGAAGGCAGTGGATCTGTCACTAGAGGGGATGAGGACAAACACTTGTCAATCAGTTTCACAGCTATTTGCTAGACAACAAAGGAATGTTGACAAGAGAATCAAATGCCATATTTTGGAGAAGAGTGTGTTATAGTGGATTACAGACACTTCTGCCCCATCTTTCCTCCAGCCTGGCTTCATCTCTTGCCCATGGTATCCTCTCCCCAATTGCTCTTGCCCTTCCTCATCCTTCTGTTCTTTCCCTCAGTTCCTCTGCTTTTACTCTCTGCCCCTTCCTCCGGCTCTTATCTCCCCTTACCCGGCATCTCTTCCCTTCCCATCCTGTTTCTCACCACCCTAGATTCAAGTCAGGCTGAGTCCTTCTTAACACAGCCTGGGCAACAGCAAGGGGAGCATTGAAAGCACAGTCTCCCTGCTCTCATTTCTGGTATCCAGCACCAGAGAGGTTCTCGGCAGCCTGGAGAAGCATTTGCTTAAGAAAATATTTGCTCAGTCCCTTAGACTTGGGATGGAACATATACATTAATTGTATGGGGATGGCACATGCACAGCACATAGGAGCTGTGAGGAGTTAGAGCATGCTCAGCACAGATAGAATCTCCAGAAAATTTACCTGCCAAACTCTAACAAGAGCCTGTTGCTCATTGTGAACTGAGATTTTTCAAAAGCTTAAACTTGGCCATATTTGAGCAGATTTTCACAGGAATAACAAAAGACACATTCCAGTAACTTAGGCACCTCCTCCCACATTTCAAGTCACTGCATGAAAGCATGGAGTTGCTCAAAAAAACAGCTGTAAGAATTTTTCTAACTTGATCTAACATTTTCCCTCATCTCATTCTCAGAAATGGGTGAACCATGTCAGTTGAAACTTTCCAGATAAAATTCAGCCAGAGAGAGACATCAAGCATGAAAAATATCAGCTCAAACAGTTAAACTTTGGTGAAATAAAAAGCAACTTTAAACAGCTTATTATAAAAGCAAGTGTCAGGCAATTTTAACTATTGGCATCAAAACTTGTGCCACCTATAATAATAATAGGTAAGGGATAAGATAAAGTAAGAGAAAGGGATCAGGATCACCAACTTGGGGTAGAAAGATTAACTGAATTGGATGATGAGAATGGAAGCAATCTTGGGCACTTTTCTTGAAATTATCGTGGGGGTGAGTGTCATGGAATTCATCCCTGGGATGCAGTCTGAGAGCTGTTGGAATTGTTGCACCCTCTAACTATTTAGCTGGGTTTGCCTATCACATTGCTTTGCTGGTGACCAACAACTAGCCCCTTTGGACCCTGTTATCACACAGCATGACACCAAATGGTGCCAGACACCCAAATGAGCTACCTGAGTGCTCTGCCTGAGCCACTGATGAACCAACAATGGAGGCACCAGCCAATTTCCCTAGCTCCGGAGCCTTGCCCTACAGGAATATATTCTCAAAATTAGATTGTCTTGCACTGAACAGAGGTTTGTTCAATACACGCTTATTAAAAAGTCTGCCGTCCCCCTCGATGTGGGGAGACTATGCACCCTCCCCTGAGCTGAGATTGCCTAAACATTTCTTTCAAAAACACACTAGTTAAGGTAAAACATTAAGCACGTTTATTAACAAGTCTATTAACTACAGAAACATAGATTTTAAATGATAATATGTGGTAAGGGTAAAGAGATTAGAAATAGTTTCCAAAGAAATAAAAATAAGATCACAGTGTAAATTCTACACATTAACAGGATTTGAATCTAGAAATGTCTCATCCTGAGAGATGGTACAAGAAGGCTACAGATCTCCAGTATACAGGCAGAGATTGCTTTCCCCACCTGGCACCACCCCTCCTCTAGTCCAAAGTTCTTTGTTTTCCAGCCTTTCTTCAGGTGTTGAGCTGTGGGGGAGTGAAGCCAAGTGATGATTTCCATCAAGCTGGAACAATTAATTATTGTGACCTGGGGGAGGTCGTCCACATTGGTAAGTCAGGGTCCATTGTCTACGTGCTTTGTCAGTGAAGTCTCCACTGTAAACCATCTCTGGGAAAAAGGATTATTTCCTTGGTCGGCCATTTCATTGATGTACCTAAATTGTGGGTATTTTCCAAGTCACAATTTATGTTCTAGTAGCATATTCAATAATATTTTATTACTTCACATACTATGGTAGCAATAAAATCCAACAAGATATTAATGTTCAGCAGATCAAGACTTTTAAAATAATACCACAAAGGCATGTTTTGTACAGGACATGTCATAATTATGTGACAATAGAGAATATGAGGTTCTGGGGTGTTCTTTCAGACAAAATGTCACAGGGATATTCTGAAGGAATCTGACTGTGGGGAAGAGCAGACTTTTCTAGATGGTATTATTTGTAAGAGAGTCATTTTCTTGGAGTGAGTATGTTGAATTGAGTGGGAGGGAAAAACTTAATGTTTTGTTCTGTTCATATCTGAACCAGTCAAACTTTGGAAAATTTTGATTCAGTTCCTTCAAGGCCATTTGATGCACATTCTTTGAAGGACATTTGAGAATATTTTTTCATTGCTTTGCCCTTTTCTTGATTCTGATCAATAATAAGTGAGGAGCGAGCTGTATTGACCTTCTGCTTCACTTCCATTATAACAAGATGAACAGTTATGGTTTGGGAAGCAAAAGGCAGATTTTTTCAGTTAGGAAAAATAGTTTTTGCTTTAGTTAAAATTTATTAAATTGATCCAGACAAAAGCAGGTTATATATCCAATACTGAGAATGATGATAAAGCACATCTCCCTCATTCTGCTCACAGTGCAATTTTTCGTCCCATACAATTCTACAGATCACTTCAGCAACTCTGACCTAGATTTGTGTATGAAAAAAATCATCCATTTTATATGTTTAGTTTTTTCTAGAAATACTGGTACTATATTTGTTCAGCAGAAAGATAACCTACCTATACTGGAAATGTTAGAAACTATTAAAATAAGACTAATTGAATTATACCAAAAAAAGTGATCTATAGGAAAGGACTTGTTTACAACACTAGAGAAATAAGAGTTCTCTTGGTCTACTTTTGTATGAAAAAGAAGATATGTTATTTCAAAATACATTCTTTTTATTGGAAAAATAAATCTTTTATAGCAATATTCCCTGTGGAAATAGCTTGCTAACTCCCATCATGTTCACAATAACAATAACATGATTTCTACAACGTGCACATATCACCACACAATTAGGTGTAACCATTAGTGGTCACAGTAATGATAATAATGCACAAAGAATGGGGAAGCATAGAAACCCCATTGGGAGTAAGGGAGTAAAATCATAGAAATGTAGGACTGGAAGGGTTCTCAAGAAGTCATCAAGTCCAGACCACTCTGCTGAGGAATATCTAAACTAAATCTCCCTTGCTGCAGATTAATTATTATTTCTTGTCCTCTCTTCAATGGACATGAAGAACAATTGATCACAGTCCTCTTTATAGCAGCCCTATACATATATGAAGACTTATCAGGTTCCCCCTCAGTCTTTTTTTTTCAAGACTAAACATGCCCAATTTTTATAACCTTTCCTCATAGGTCAAGTTTTCTAAACCTTTTGTCATTTTGTTACTCTCTTCTGGACTCTCTCCAATTTGTCCAAATCTTTCTCAAGTGTGATGCCCAGAACTGGACACAGTACTCCAGCTGAGATCTCGCTAGTGCTGCGTAGAGTATGACAATTACCTCCCGTGTCTTACATGCAATGCTCCTGTTAATACACATCAGAATCATGTTAGCCTTCTTCACAATTGCATCACATTGTTGATTCATATTCCATTTGTGATCCACTATAACCCCCAGATCCTTTTCAGAAGTATTACCACCTTACCCGTTATTTCACATTTTGTAGTTGCTCATTTGATTTTTCCTACTTACATGAAAAGAACTTCACTTATCTTTATTTAATTTCATCTTGTTGAATTCAGACCAATTCTCCAATTAGTCAAGGTCATTTTGAATGCTAATCATAGAAGATTAGAGTTGGAAGGGATCTCAGGAAGTCATCTAGTCCAAGGCCATGCTCAAAGCAGGACTAACCTCAGCTAAATCATCCCAGCCATGGCTTTGTCAAGCCACAGCTTAAAAACCTCTAAAGATGGAGATTCCACCACCTCCCTAGGTAACCCATTCCAGTGATTCACCACCCTCCTAGTGAAATACTTTTTCCTAATATCCAACCTAGACCTCCCCCACAGCGACTTGAGATGATTGCTCCTTGTTCTGTCGTCTACTACCATTGAGAACAGCTTAGCTCCATCCTCCATGGAACCCCTTTTCAGGTAGTTAAAGGCTGCTATCAAATCCTCTCTCATACTTCTCTTTTGCAGACTAAATAAGCCTAGTTCCCTCAGCCTCTCCTCATAAGTCTTGTGCTCTAGCCCCCTAATAATTTTTGTTACTCTCCGCTGGACTCTTTTCAACTTGTCCACATTCTTTTAGCAGTACTTACTTACTTACTTACTTACTTACCGTGACGCCAGTGGCACATAGGGCAGCAACAAAGTCCTTCCACTTCTGCCGATTGCGGGCCAGAGCGCCTATTGTTCCCCAGGTGTGGTGGTGGTCTTTTAATTCTTGTTCTACCGTTCGGCACCAGGTTGTCTTTGGTCTTCCTCTCTTTCTCTTCCCGTCTGGTTTCCAGTGGAGTGCGATTTTGATAATGGATCCGTCATCTCTTCGTAGCACATGACCTATCCATCGCCAGCGTCTTTTCATAATTATAGTGGCCATGTCTTCTTGTTTGCACTGAGACAGTAGATCTTCGTTGGAAATTTTATTTGGCCAAAATATCCTGATTATTCTTCTGAGATTCTTGGTATGGAATGTGGACAGCTTAGTAAGATCCCGTTGTGTCATGCACCAGCATTCTGCTCCGTAGAGAAGCACTGGGAGAACACAGCTGTTGTATAGTTTCAGCTTGGTGCGCACGCTGTACTTCGAGGATTTCCAGATGTTGTTCATGCTGATGAAGGCATTCCGTGCTTTACTCAGTCTATTCTGGATGTCTTGCTTACCTCCGCCATCTGGGGTGATGATGCTGCCCAAGTATACAAATCTGTCAGTAAAGGGAAGATCGTTGTTATTGATCTTGATGGGGATTTGTGTTGTGGTGTTCAAGGTCATGACTTCTGACTTCTTCTGGCTTATCTTAAGGCCAACTTGTGAACTGTACTGGTTTAATTTGTCTGTTTTGTCTTGCATATGCCGATGAGTGTGAGAAAGAAGTGCCAAGTCATCGGCAAAATCCAGATCTTCAAGTGTGGAGAAGAGCGTCCATCTGATGCCGGTATGCCCCTCCTCAGTCGTGCGTCGCATCACCCAGTCAATGACAAGATTGAAGAGCAGTGGCGACATTACGCAGCCTTGACGAACTCCGGTCTTAACTTCAAACCATATGTCGCTTCCTCCGACACAGCAGCTGTAGTTTTTGTAGAAGCTCCTGATGAGCTCCACCATGTGATGCGGTATTCCATAGGCCCTCAGAATCTGCCATAATCTGTCTCTGTCTACACTATCGAAGGCCTTTTCAAAGTCTACAAAGTTCACGTGGAGTTGTCGTTGCCATTCTGCACTCTGTTCTATGACGTTACTCAGAGCAAAAATCTGTTCTGTACAACTCCTGCCTTTTCTGAAACCTGCCTGCTCCTTTCTCAGCGTTTCATTAACTGCTGTTGATAATCTACCTATGATGACTTTGGCGAGGATCTTGCTGGGTATTGACAGAAGGGTGATTCCACACCAATTGTTGCAGTCACTGAGTGTGCCCTTCTTTGGGATCTTGATGATCACCCCTTTGGTCCAATCCTCCGGTACGCAGGCTTCTGTCCAAACTGTTCTGAAAAGTGGTTCCAGTATTCCAGCTGCTGTCTCTGGGTCTGTTTTGAAAAGTTCTACATTCAAGTTGTCCTTTCCTGGGGCTTTGTTGTTCTTCAGTTTCTTGATTGCTGATATAATTTCTTCTTTGGTAGGTGGATCGATATTGATATCTAAATCTGTCTCCCTTCCTGATATGTTAGCACCTTCTTCCGATGATTCTCTGTTGAGTATTTCTTTGAAGTGTTCAGCCCAGCGTGCGTCTTGTTCCGCTTGTGTTGTGAGGAGTTTTCCTTGCTTGTCCTTGATGGGTGGGCTGACTGTGGAATGGTACTTGCCGCACACTTGCTTAGTAATTCTGTACAATTGTCCTTGTTCTCCTCGAGCTGCAGCACTTTCTGCCTCTTTTGCAAGGTCGTCGACAAAAGCACGGCGGTCAGCGCGCACCATTCTCTTTACTGTCTTATTGGCCTCACTGTAGTGTTGTTTATAGCATTCTTGTAATCTTGCTGATCGAGTGCTGATCATCTGACTCTTCAGCTTGCGTCTCTCCTCTATAACTTTCCAGGTGTTTGGTTGGATCCATTGCTTAGATTTTCTCTTCTCCCTATAGCCCAAGCATTCTTCAGCACTCTGTTGGTATGCAGTCTTTATGTTATTATAGACTGTGTTGATGTTGCCAGCATTGCTTTCTGTGACTAGATCCTGCAGCGCTTGAAATCTGTTTTTCACTTGTGTGACAAAACTGTGTTTTGTGCGTGAATCCTGTAATTTTTGGATGTCAAATCTTCGTTGTATGTGAGGTTTGTTCTGCGCCTTCCGGAGTTTGAGTCGTACCATTGCTGTTACCAGTTGGTGGTCGCTTCCAACGTCAGCCCCACGTTTCACTCTCACATCCAGCACTGATCTCCTCCACATTCCATTAATGAGCAGGTGGTCTATCTGGTTTTTGTCTCTGTCACTGGGCGAGTACCATGTCAGTTTGTGGATGTCACGGTGTGAGAACAACGTGCCTCCAACAACCAGGTTGTTGGTGTCACAAAACTCAACCAGTCTTTCTCCATTCTCATTCCTTATCCCGCATCCATGTGTTCCCATTGCACGCTTATTGTTGGTGTTGTCACTCCCAACTTTTGCATTTAAATCACCCATGATAATCATCACGTCATGTTGAGGTGGGAGGTCCAAAACTGGACACAATACTCCAAATGCGGCCTCACCAATGCCGAATAGAGGGGAATAATCACTTCCCTCGATCTGCTGGCAGTGCTCCTACTGATGCAGCCCAATATGCTATTAGCCTTCTTGGTAACCAGGGCGCACTGCTGACTCATATCCAGTTTCTTATCCACTATAACCCCCAGGTCCTTTCCTGCAGAACTGCTGCCAAGCCTGTCAGTCCCCAGTCTGTAGCTGTGCATGGGATTCTTCTTTCCTAAGTGGAGGACTCTGCACTTGTCCTTGTTGAACCTCATCAGATATTTTTTGGCCAAATCCTCCAATTTGTCTAGGTCACTCTGTATCCTATCCCTACCTTCCAGGGTATCTACCACTCCCCCTAGCTTAGTGTCATCTGCAAACTTGCTGAGGGTGCAAGCTACCCTATCCTCCAGATCATTAATGAAGATGTTGAACAAAACTGGCCCCAGGACCAACCCCTGGGGCACTCCTCTTGTTACTGGCTGCCAGCTAGAGCCATTGATCACTACCCAATGAGCCTGATGATCTAACCATCTCTCTATCCATTTTATAGTCCATTCATCCAACCCATACTTCTTTAACTTACTGATAAGAATACTGTGGAAGATGGTATCAAAAGCTTTGCTAAAGTCAAGGTATATCACATCCACTGCTTTCCCCATATCCACAGAGCCAATAACCTCTTCATAGAAGGTAATCAAGTTGGTCAGGCATGACTTGCCCTTGGTGAATCCATGTTGACTCTCCTCCCAGCTTGGTAAGAGCAGAAGTATAGTCCTGAAACCAAAGTGGCAGCCAAAGAGGATACATATAAATTAATGTGTGACACCATGGTGGTTGCTGTGATTTCTCCTCTTTCCCCACTTCCCACCTCAGGCACACTGCACCCTCACCTGTATGTATATTGAACTGGGTTTGACAGCACCACACCAACTTTTCATGCATATATAGCCAATTAGTTATGATGATTTTTAGGTGTGTAGCAAATTAGAATAATTTTTCATAGTACCATACAGATTAAATTTTAGCTCACACTCCTTCAGTATTTACTTCATTCACATCCCTGTTGGTCAAAATTATGAACATGCTGCAGTTGTGTTGTACGTGGCTTTATTCTGAGGTTTTACTCAAGTACAATGACCTGCCATATTGGCACTTTGCTCATATGCTACAATGCTTGAAACAATTTTTGTAATAAGTTACAACATGCAGTTTTCCATGAAGTTATATGAGCCATTGAAACCCAGTTAAGTGACTGAGTAGAGAGCATGAACAGACACAAGACATAGAAAGAGAAAAGAACAAAAAATATTTGGAAGCAGCAAAGTAGAGCAATTAGAAAGCAGTAAAGATAAATGAAATTGCAACAAATTAATTAAAACATGAACAAGGAAAAGTGAACAAATACAGAGGTTCTAATGTAAAGGAAGAAAACAGAACACAATAAAATTCAACAGAAACAGAAAGCCAAGATTGATGGAGTAAAGCTAAGAAAAGATAAATGATAGAAATGGCAGTTTAGAGTGAGATTTTCTAAAGCACCTAGGTGTTTTAGGGGTACAAGTCCCACTAAAAGTCAATGGGATTTGTGCTCCCAAATAGAGCTGATTGGGAGCTTTTAATCAGAAAATGCCAGTTTCTCCAAACCAAAACTATTTGCAGGAAAGTACCAGTTTCTCAGTTCTGGGATGGAATTTCTGGTCAAAAAAAGAAAGTGAGAGAAAACACACAAGCAGAGACTTGAACCTGGGTGTGTCACATTTCAGGTAAGTGTCCTAACTACCAAGAAATTGGCTATTGTACTATGTGTGGGAGGGGGAGGTCCTGTCTTTCTCATTTTTTGAAAAATATTGAAAGGTCTCAGTTTCATTCTATAGGAATGCAGGACAATTTTTGAAATATTTAAAATTTTCACTGGATGGACAACAATTTCCTGGCCAGTTCTACTCCAGAATCACTTAGGTGCTTTTGAAAATCTCACCTATAGTCTAATAGTTACGGTGCTTGTAGTTATGACTATGTCAACCCCTCCATTAATCCCACCATCATAACCCATCTTGATCTACATATCTGGTTGTGATATTTTGTACACATACCTTTTACACAATTTAACGCCCAACCTCAATCTCTTATCACATTCTTATCTTTTCCACTAAATGGATGCCCCTTTTTCTCCTTGTCCCATCTCTGTGTCTTTTTGCATCCTTTTCCTTGCCTATTCATGGAATACCCTGTTCAACAATCCACCATCTTTTCCTTGTTCAAATCCCTTCCCAAAAGTCACATCTACATTGCCCTCAAGATTTGAGTCTAGCTTAAAACAAACATGGTCCAATTTATTCTTCCTATGGACTTCTTACTGTGTCCCCATGGTATCTCAGTCTGTCTTTAAGAATTTAAGCTCTCTTGGGACAGCACCATTCTTGTTGTGTGTCTTATATAGTGCTCACCTGATTGTTAACACTTCACAGTTAATGAATAATAATACATAGTTTGAAGAATGCTGGTTTCCTTTTTCACACAAAGCATGTCAGATGAGATAGGTGGTCTTATGAGCAGGTATAAGTCGTGTTCTCAGTTGTGATTGGCTAACAGGGCTGTATGGTGATTTTTAAATCCGATTATAGGTAGTGATTGATAATGGTTAATTTATTTCTCAGGAGAGTACAGCTCCAAGAGTCAAGAAAGATACAGCCAACAAAAACATCACTTCATCATGTAGATAATTCACATCCACCTTTCTCTTTCTTTCAGTTGTATTGAAACATTTTTAAAATAATGTCCTTGAATAAGAACATCATGGTGCTGATTCAAGGCTCTATTTAGCTGAAAATTATTCATGCCCAATAGAAATGACATTTTAGTTTCAGACTGCCAAAGTGAACTTTATTAGTATGTCATTAATCATTGTCTTGGAGGTGACACCTGGAGAAAATGATTTAGTGGAGATTAGAGCACTCGAATGTAACACTGAAAATATCACATTTATTTCCAGCATCAATCAGTCAATGAAATACATTTTAGCAGAAAATGACATTTATGTACATTTAAATTTTCTGGTAATGTAATGTCTTGCTATCTATTCACAAATATTATCTTGTTTTTATTATTTTTGCATTTTATATTCAGTTTATTGTTTAAATAAGAACCATTGTGCCCAACTTTGAAAATGCAAAGTCTATGCTAATAAAATAGATGTTTGAAAGAGAGATAGAGATAAGAAAGTACAGATAAAGAGAAGTATTCATCTGGAAAACTGGTATTTTAAACATACCCTTTTCTCTTAGATTTTCATCTATAACACCTGCTGCACAGCTCCTATTTTACTTCAAAAGATTTTAAAGTCCTCGCTTTCTTTAAGGTGGCCTTTGCTTACCTTGCAAGGAACAGAAAAGCCAGGTTTTCTCTGAGAGAAACACAATTTAGCAATAAGCCCTAGACTCAGTGGGTATGGATTCATACCATGTGACGAAGGTATAAATGATCTTTGTACCCCTGTCTCATGTCATGTTCCTGGGACTAAGTGATAAACATCATTCTCTTTGGGCTAAATTCGCAAATAATCTTAGGTGTTTTGCCCCTCCCCTCCACTTGTGGGAAGAAGGGATTTGAATAAAGATCTGCCATCACTCAGGATAGTCTGATGTGCCATTTTCTAATTCTCTTCTGTTCAAGATGTTCCACCATGGATTAAAGAAATTATTGGGCCAGAGAGAGAGAGACAAAACATGAAAATGACTTCTGTAGCTTGGTGGTTAGTGCACTCATGTAGGAGACCCAGAATCCAGTCCCCTTTCTCTAGTGACACCCAGATGAGTACCCAAAACAGTGGGATAAAAGTTATGAAAGAGGTCCTCTATCTTCTTGATGCTATTTTGTGGAAGCTAGCCTATAGGTGATCTCTGAGCACACTTTCTGGATTGGGCCCTCAGATGAGTTGGGTGGAGGAAAATATTTACCCTTCCCAGTTTGCACATTGCTCTGGAACTTAGATGTTAGATCCCTGGTATGAGGCTGCAGAGCACCTGCCCCAAGGCATAAACATAGACACTTAGGGAACTTTGGTCATTGAGCAAGTTTAGATGTCTATAACATTTGGTGGCAGCTGAGTGGGAGCTTTGTGAATCCCAGCGGCGCCTGACTTTGGGATTTAGGTGCCTAAAATGACAGTTAGGTGCCTAAGTCCTTTTCTGAATCTAGCCTCATGTCTTCTGTGTATCACACATTTACTGAAGTCTAGTTATCATAATCTTAGAATCCTTTGAATCTGACACTGTACCTCCAGAATTTCCTTGCTTATTTTATCACTAACATTGATGGGTTCAGAATTGGGACTTTTATTTGCAGAACAAAATGCCTATTTTTTAAAATAAAGCAGAAGGAGAGTGAGGCTGGTATTGCATATAGTATTTGTAATTAGAAACTTAGAGTACCCAGGTTCAAAATTTCAATCAGTCTTTAATAAAGTGTATAATTTAAGACGAGTATAATTTATGATTTTAAGAAGTGCTGTGCATCCACAACCCCATATATATTCAACAAGAAATGTGGATGCTCAGACTTTTATAGTTCAGATTCTAAATATACAGTCTTAAGTCATATATGGCCTTTGCAGCTCCCTGCTGGGACCCCAGTACACCTTGCCCCAAAAAGCAGGGAGCTGAGAGGAAAAGAGCAGTGAAGGTGGGTCCTCTAAGCTTGCCTAGAAAGAACTCTCCAGAGTGGCCATTTTTGAAACCACAGAGACCTGGTCCACCAAGGGCTAGAAAGGCTAGCAACAGCCAATCAGGACCCTTGAGGGTGAGATAAAAGGAGATGTCTGGCTTTGGTAGGTCAGTTCAGTTCCTGTCTGAGACCACAGAGACAAGGAAGAGTGCTGTTTCTGCCCAAAGAAAATTGAAGGCTAGACAGAGCTTGTTTTTGGACTTTATTTTGCATAACTGGGTTAGCAGGAAGAGAGATGCCCTAAGAATGTTAACTCTGTGTTAAGTGTGTAGCTAAAGGGGCCAGGTAGGAAGATGCCCAAGAAGCAGCAATAAATTGAATTGAAAAGTGGGTGGGCCCGGGTTCCTCTATTGGTAGAGTGAAATAAACCCTAAGGAGGGGACAGAGCTTATCTGCCGAGCTGAACAAAAGACTGAATTGAACAGGGTGAGAGCTGGGGCTGAAGACCCTACTGTGGGCAGACACAATATTTGTTTATTGTAATTTGTAATTGAATTTGTAATTTGTAATATTGTAATTGAAAACCTAGCAAGCTCAGCCAGCAAGAGGCACCAGGGGCAAGGAAAGGACTATGATACTGCACCCTATCACTTGGAGGTGCATCTGAGTTGAGTTCCCCACTACAGATTCATTTTAAACAGTCTAATTTTTTCATAGTAAGAGAAGTTGTTATGTCTGATCCTTAATGGTAATCTCTCAATATTTTTTGGGGGCCAGAATAACTTGCTTAAAAATTACTTGTAGATACTGAGGAATTGCATTCAGATACTTCAGTGGTAGGAGGCATTATAAAATCTTAAAATAGACACACAAGTTGTGTAGATAAGTAGATAAGAAAGTTGTGCAAAGTAGTTTAGATGAGTTGTGTAGACAAAGTTGCAAAGACTAAAAAAACCTCTATATATTATACAACCATTTACAAATGACAAATTCCTGACTCTAGGAACTCACAATTTGGGATGATAATAAGGAAGTGGCATGGGAGAACAGCAATCTGAGGCAAAGGTCTTCAAACAGTGGGGCGTTCTAGGGGTGTGTGGAGGAACATTAGGGGGCACAGTAAGGCCCAGGCTAGACCTTCTGGGGGACAGAGATGGAGCACCACCCCACACTGCTTTGCTCTGAGCTCTGCTCCGGCTCCAACCCCCAACAATAGCTCTTGCCTTGGCTCCTGGTTTAGCCCCCCCGGCCCTGGGTGCCAGCCACAGTTCCCTGGCTTGGTCCCCAGCCCAACTCCTATCCTCAGCCACAGTTGCCATGGCCCTGCTCCTGGTCACAACCTCAGACCCTGGCACCCAGCCATGGCCTCAGCCCCTGGGTGCTGTTCCCCGCTTGGTCCCACAGCCTGAGCCCCTGACTTTGGACCTAGCTCCCAGGTGCTGTTCCCGACTCAGCCCCGAGGTGCTTAGCCCCACTCCCAGCTGCAACCCCCAGCCCTGACCATTGCCTCACTCCCAGCCGCAGCTCGGGGTGTGTGTGGGGGAGAGGGTGCAACCTAAAACGTTTGAGGACCATTGATCTAAGATAAGCTTAATGTGGTGCACACTGTGTGTGTATGGGTGGGTGCGTATGTGTGCATGTGCACAAATGTAGTCAAATATAGGGACAATGTCCAGATATAAAATGTGGAAGACTTAAAAAGGAAATATGCATCACAAGGAAATTGGACTCCTCCGTTTCGAAAATAAGTGCTATTATAGAATCTATGAAACATAGAAATTAATAAGTTCCGCTCTTTTTAAAATACAGAGAAAGTGAGAATGAGTTGGTATCTGTGACATCAATTTAAAAGGTACAGGGAAACAAAAAACAACAAGTAAGAAAAAGCCAATCCCTCTAGTCAATAAAACATGAGTACACTGGAGTCCAGGTATATTTCCTTTGCTCAGTTCAACAATAAAAATCTCACCATAACACCACATGCATCAGTAAACCACAATTTGGTGGGGACTGAATGACTATGGTATAGAAGAAAAAGGCATTTGGGCAAAGTATATTTTCCTCACTAAGGGTGGCTCAGCAATGTCCACAAACCTGCTTTTCCTAGTGTTTACAGCAGTGGCATTGTCAGAAGTAAATATTGGTGTCTGGGTGTTTTGGGAATGGAGAGATGTTTCAGCAAGACACAATGTGAAACAGTACTGGGAACTAAAGTTGTATAGTTAAGCTACAGGGAGAGGCATCAGAAGTCCTGAGTTCTGTTTTCAGCTCTGCAAGAGCTTTTCCAAAATGACCTAGAACACATCACTTTCAGCCAAATTGTGGTGTTAAAGATGCAGACATTTATGTGGTGTGTAGAGTGGCATCAGGCTAATGGCACAATTCTTGTAAGTTTATGGAAAAACGGATGCAGCCAGAAAGCCACTGTGGCAGCACACATAGCTTTTAACATAGGATTAGTCATTCGTACATTTTAAGACATAAGGTAATTTATGTTCCCCCTAATACTGTCCCCACTTTTTCAGTTGGTGTGGAAGAGGGAGAGTACTTGCAGAAGTAATGTTCTTCCCCATCTCTTCCCCCCATGCTTATGGAGCATGGAGTGCTTGATTTTTTAGCCCCTACATATGACCACAAGTAGGAAATAGGTTTCTCTCCTTATGAACCTATAGAAGAATAGCCAGGATCCTTCCATGCCTCACTTTCCTCATCTGTAAATGGGGATGAAAAAGTTTTTAAAGATAAAATCCTTGGATAGAAGGTGCTATAAAATGCAAGTTGTAATTAATAATGAAATACCCTAAGAGGGGAAAACTGGAAAACAGACTTTTTCCCAACAGAGACAAATGAAATGGTAATAGCAAAAATCTGTTTGGTCCTAATGCCAAGCCCTTCATAATTATCCAAAGTGATTATAAAAAATAATGATCTTAATGAGCTCTCTTTCAAGGGGACTGATATAATCCATTGCAATTTGACAGACCTAATGTGCATACCAGAGTATCCTTTAATGGAAGGAATGGATGTCTCTAGAACCCAGTAGCAATCAAATGCCAAATAACTGAACTGATTTTGCTTCAGATAAAGGTCAAGAATTAATTTAGTGTCATTATCTGAAATGTGATATCTTACATGGATGGAGGTTCAAACCTTGGTTGGCTGCTATAGGTTGGTGTAGCAACTGGTAAAGGTTGAAAACTAGGATCAATGCAATCAAAAGTAAGAAGGCTGAAGTTAGAAAAGGGTTCATTGTTCATTTTATGTTGTTACACAAGAATGGCCGTACTGGGTTACATCAGTTCATCTAGCTCAATATCCTGTTTTCACACTGTGGCCACTGACAGATCCTTTAGAGGGAATGAACAGAATATGGCAATTGTTGAGTGGTCCATCCCCTGTTGTCCAGTCCCAGTTTCTGGCAGTCGGAGGCTTAGGGACACCTAGAACATGGAGTTGTGTCCCTGATAATCTTGGCTAATAGCCTTTGATGGACATATCCCCCATGAACTTTCCAAATTCTTTGGTGAACCCAGTTATATTTTTGGACTTCCAGCATCCCTTAGCACTGAGTTTTGCAAGGTCAGTGTGCATTGTGTGAAGTACTTCCTTATGTTTGTTTTAAACCTCTTGTCTATTAATTTAATTGGGTGACTTTTGGCTCTTGTATCACGTGAAGGAGTAAATAACACTTTCCTGTTAACTTTCTCCACTCCATTCATGATTTTTATAGATCTCTATCATACTGCCTCTTAGTCACTTCTTTTTTAAATGATCAGTCCCAGTCGTTTTAATCTCTCCTCAGAAGGAAGCTGTTCCATACCCCTAATCAATTTTATTGCCCTTCTCTGTACTCTTTCTATTTCTCATATATTTTTGAGATGAGGTAACCAGAACTGCATGCAGCATTCAAGGTAATGAGTGTACTACGGATTTATATAGTGGCATGATGATATTTACTGTATTATTTTCTATCCTTTCCTAATGGTTCCTAACATTGTTAGTGTTTTTGATTGCCACTGCACATTTAGTACATATTTTCAGAGACTCATCCATGATGACTCCAAGATCTCTTTCTTGAGCTAATTTAGACCCCATCATTTTGTATGTATAGTTGGAATTATGTTTTTTAATATGCCTTACTTTGCATTTATCAACATTGTATTTCATCTGCCATTTTGTCACCCAGTCACCTAGTTTTGTGAGATCAGTCTGCTTTGGATTTAACTATTTTGAGTAATTTTGTATCATCTGCAAACTTTGCCATCTCTCCGTTCACCCCCTTTACCAAATCATTTATAAATATATTGAACAGCATAGGTCCCAGGACAGATCCTTGGGGGAACCTCTATTTACCTCTTTCCATGAAAAAACTGACCATTTATTCCTACCCTTTGTTTCGTTTTAATCAGTTACTGATCCATGAGAGGACCTTCCCTCTTATCCCAGATAAGTTTGAGAGCCTTTTGTGAAGAACCTTATTAAAGACTTTCTGAAAATCCAAGTACACTGGATCACCCTCGTCCACGTGCTTGTTGATCCCCTCAAAACATTCTAATAGATTGGTGAGGTATGATTGCCCTTTACAAAAGCCAGGTTGGCTCTTCCCCAACATACTGTGTTCATCTATATGTCTAATAAATTAGTTATTTACTATAGTTTCAATCAATTTGCCTGGTACTGAGGTTAGGTTTGCCGGCCTGTAATTGCCACGATCTTCTCTGGAGACTTCTTAAAAAATCAGCATTACATTAGCTATGTACAGTCACATGATACAGAGGCTATTTTAAACTATAGATTACCTACCACAGTTAGTTCTGCAGTATTGTATTTGAATTCCCTTGGAACTCTTGGGTAAATACCATCTGGTCCTGTCGACTTATTACTGTTTAATTTATCAGTTTGTTCTAAAACCTCCTCTATTCACACTTCAATCTGGGACAGTTTCTCTGATCTCTCACCTAAAAAGAATGGCTCAAGTGTGGGAATCTCCTTCACATCTTCTGCAATCAGAACTGATGCAAATAACTAATTTAGCATCTCTGCAGTGGCCTTGTTTTCCTTGAAGGCCCTTTTAGCACCCACACTGTCCAGAGGCCCACCTAATTGTTTGGCAAGCTTTTTGCTTCTGATGTACTTAATTTTTTTTTCCTATTTAGTTTTTGTGTCTTTTGTTATTTGCTCTTCAAATTCTTCTTTGGTCTGCCTAATTATATTTGTACACTTGACTTACCAGGATTATGTTCCTTTCTGTTTTCCTTGTCAGATTTGACTTCAAGTTTTTAAAGGATGCCTTTTTGCCTCTAACCACCTCCATTACTCTGCTTTTTAGCCCTGGGGGCTTTTTTTTAGTCTTCTTACTGTTTGTGTGAGTGATTATTAATTATCATTATTTATTTTCTGGGATATTCTAACAGACCGATTCATTGTTTTAAAATAGTATGAAATGTGATTTTGGTTTTTTACCTTTTTTTTGAGCATTATTCAATAAGGAAAAATTAACTGTTTTTATTATACATCAACAATATATTCATGTGGTGTCACTATCTGACACGGCTAGTTTTTGGTTTTTGTTTTTGTTTTTGAAAGAAGAAAAAAGAATTTATTTATTAAATACTTGCAATTGAAAAATGAACAAGCTAGGTGATAGAAATTAGAGACATGGCTCACACAAATTAGACATGGAAATGCAGAATAATAAACTAGTTATATATTCTAGCAAAACACTAAAGCTGGATATTGCTTTAAAGAGCGCAGAGAATTCTGCACTTAGACTTAGTGCTTCTGTTATTTTGATATTCATTGTTGTTAAATAGTTGCCATATCCATCCCCAGAGGTGGCTGCATTTCAGTAGTAAGGGAAGTGATCCCTAAATATATATTATTTGTTAAGACCTTTGGGAACCTTTGTTCTGAGAGCCATTATTCAATAAAAACATAAATTCTCAAAAATGACTATGCACTTTGGGTATTTCAGTTTTAGAGACCCATGGAAGAAGGTCTTCAGGACCTTTTGAAAATTAGGACACTTTAGGTTGTCATTTGTTGGACACCCAAAAATTGAGAAATCCACTCCTCAGTCTTGAAAATTTAGGTGAAGTTATCTTTTATTTCACAACTTGACTTTTTAGGCAGTGTATTTTTTCTTATTTCCCATATATATAAAACTTTATTTTGATTTTGCTTAGGGAAAATATAGTTCTTTAATACAACCACCTATTTCTTAAAGTCACAGTATGTAATTTGATATCAAATTACAAGTGGCTGTTATTTCATCTTAAAATTAAACCTCCATTTCAAAATCCACTCTACAGCAATTGGCAATAACTTACAATCTCAGTGAGGGTAGAAGTGAAGTCCATATAACTATCAACCTATTCACTGAAACGCCTCGTTAACTGAAGCAGTGATGTCTCCTGATGGTAACACACAATGAATCAAATGTGCCCTCTGAACCCCCTATTTATCCATGTATTTCAGAAGTCCCCAAAACGTTTTGTGTTTATAAAAAGGATAGTTCAAAAGAATGGATGAACCAGCACAAATTGGGGGCCAAAAAGCAGACAAAACCACATTTATGGAATGTATTGAACATAATATAAAATGACTTACATCTTCTTTCAACGCTTGCCTGACTTTCTTTTTCACACGGTTGCATAATTCTCCTTTGAATTTATTTATCTCTGAAATTAATTATAAAGTATGAATCAATACCTTGCAATATGTCACTGTGGCTATTGCGCCACCCTGCTCATTTCCAGGGCTTGAAAGAGACTGATTGTTGAAAACATGCCCTTTTAGTTTTAGCTGTCCAGTAGAAGGCGATCATTATAGTTTTGTCACACTTTCTCTCCTGGACTAACAGAACTAATCACTGTCACTTTGTTTATTATTGTAACTTTCAAAGAAGAGTTGCTTCTTTCTTGAATACAGTGATTGGCTTTGGCGCTCCTTCTCAAAAAGGATATCATGGAAACAGAAAAGATCCAGAGGACAGTAATGAAACTGATTTAGCTGTATGGAGTGCATATGAAAAATGATGGAGAACATTAGGACTATTCCATTTACATAGGATATGAATAAGAGGTGATATGATAGAGATATAAAATATTGCAAAGCATAGAGACAGTCACTTATTGGGTTTTAGTGGCCTTTTGACAGGCCCAAATTCTTCATGTTTTAGTACATCACCTGCCTCTTACGTGGCTTCCTTTACTATCCAATAATACTGTCTGCATTTTTCCTTTCCCTGAACTTTTCCCTGCCATCCATAGCCGTTTTACCAATACACTACTGGGAATATTTATTCAGGGACTATAGAAGAGATCTAGTTTTCAAGACTTACTATAAGGACCTACCTGGGAGAATTCAGTTGCTATATCATACCCAAGAGTTATTTTAATAATGTTAATCATGCCTTCTAATTTCCTTCATTTCATGTATGAAAATTTGATACACTGACAAGAGCTCTGTGTAGCTCAAAAGCTTGTCTCTTTCACAGAAGTTGGTCCAATAAAATATATTACCTCATCCACCTTGTCTCTCTAAGAATCCCTTTAATCAGGTCATTAACCAAACTTCTTTTTGAACTTTCCTGGCAGAGTTGGAGAAAGCAGAGTTAAGAAAGCTGTCTTTCAGTCAGTTTTATACTGTCCTCACTAATCTAGTTTAAAGGAAGGTAGTCATCTTTTCTGTTGTTTTCTGCTCTCAAAGGTGTGAAATCTTGTTTACTGACAGGTTTTACTACCTGCCATCTTCACCTCTTCTTTTGAATTTCCAAGTTATAGAACTTTACCTTTGAAAAGCCACATCCACAAATTAAAAGGCAGTGGTGGTTTATTATTGGTTTGCTATTTTTATCTGGTGTAATAGCTGTAGCTAGTCTTGATTATTCTAATTATGGCAAATATCATATGCCATGTATTGGAAATGAGTTTACATAGTGTTAAAGCTTTGTATACTTTAGTTTTTAAATTTTTTTTAAACATTGTTTGTTTGTAGTGTAATAGCATTTTAAAGTTGCTATGGTCTACAGTTAAATCTATATTAATATGTACTGCTGGACTGACCATTATGATGATGATATGTTTGAGTATTTAAATAGTTTGGAAACAAAACATTACACTGTGGATAATGGCTGTTTAATTTATCACTTAACACTGTAATCAATTGAGGGTGTTTTTTTTTGGTTTTTTTTAAACCCATAATGATTGTGAACAATATTTTTGTGTATTATATTTTTACAAAAACTTTATTAAAATTAGCACTCCTGTTTGCATTTTGATGCCACTAAATCCAAGTGCATTACTTTGAAAAGTTATCAATGTGAAGTAAAATGGCTCATATGCTAAGATGGTATCCCAACATTTTCTCAGAAGTGAGTTTTTTAATGGCTGAGTAAAACACACTTTTGACTATATTAGGCCAGTTCCTGTACAGCTGTGCTATAATGATCATTATAATATATTTTATTTGTACTATTGTTGTAGTAAACAAAAGTCTCCATTACAATTAGGTTCCATAGTTTGTACTAGCATATAGAAAGACATGATCCATGTCCCAAGGATGTAGCAATCTAATGAGAAAGGAGGTGTGGGAGAGAAACACTAAAGGAGGGAGAAAGGAATAATACTATATACACACAGTGATTAGGGTGATGATAACCACATGTTAGTTCCTGCTTTTTTAATTTGTCATCTATGTCTAACCTTGCCTGTTTTGTTTTCAGTCTTCCTTAGGACAAATTCACTGTTCATAAAATGCAACACAAAACAGACTTAAAGCTGGCTTACCCAGCTACTTGGGGATTCCCTTGGCCTACCATCTCCAATGAGGCCAATGTCCTGCCTATCCCCAGTGTAGGCGATATGACCAAAGAAGGGGAGTATAGCCAGGAAACCACTGCAACCTCCTGATATCCCCTCCTCTTCCCCTTTTTCCCTAGCCATGAAAATGGCTTAATGCCACATTTGCCCAATACCCTTGTGCCAAATTTAGCTCAGGTGGTCTGGTGAATCTGGGTCCTTCCTTTATTTCTGTATTTTAAAAACTTAATTTTAGCTATTTTTCTATATTTTCTTTAAAAAATAAAGTTGCGTTTTCTGTTTTGCTTTTCAAGCCTTGACTGTGAACATGGAGTAGAGCTGTGAGCAAGAAGGTTCTTTCATAGTCATCTTTCAAAGCAGAACCTCACTTTAAGAATAGTGCTTTATAATAGGTTTGGGTGGGAACACCTCATTATTAGTACAACTTTTTTTCAGTCCCAAATTCACTTCTCAGTTATACTGCTCTAAAACCCAATTAATTTCATTTAAATCAATAGAATTACTCAGCCTTTCCACCAGTGGAAGTGAACTCAGTTTGGCCCATTGATGTCCCCTTTGTTCTGTACAGTTAAGAGCATACAGCAGAGGTTAGGCAAATAACAAAAAGATATTGCTTAAAAGTAGAATTGTTTATTATGGATCATTTTACTTCTTTGAGCATAACTTCTTCCTTTTGTTAACATTTTATCTGTACCACTGATTCTTTAAATAACAGTAGTGTCATATCATTTCTAACCAGCCACACATGCACCAAATGTTTCATGGAAACTAATTTCTTTGCACAGCTTGCACCTTTCATCTCATTTCCTCACATACGTTAAAAAAGCTTGTGAAAGTTAAAGTAGGGCATTTTTTCCCCCAGAGTAAGCAAACTAACAGAGTATAGTAAGGGGCGGCATAAAAGAACACCTGTATAGTAATAAGATAAAAGCAGATCACCCAAATGAATATAGAAAGGAAACATCTTGCCTAACTAACCTCTTTACCATTTTGGAGGAGATAACAGATGATGACCATAGTTACCTACATGAAAGAATTTTTAAAGGATTTTCCTAATCCTTTGGTAAATTATAAAAAGAGATTCTGCTTTGGCAGTGATAATGAAACATGACATGGACAAACATCTGGTTTAAAAATATCACAGAAAGAAGTTATTGGAATCAGAAAGAAAAGCTTCACACGTCAGAGAGCAGTTGAAAGAGGTTGGGAGATGTAAACTGAGTTAGGTGACAGAAGGTCAGTGCTCAGGTATTCAATCTTTCTAATTTTATATAATCACCTTGCCAGAAAATCCAATTATCAACTTGTTGAATTTTCTAATAACCACTTTTTCAAAGTTCTGTTTTAACATAGGAGTGTATGCATCAAAAGGAATTCAGACAGTTCAGGCTTCACTATGTAATTGGCTTGACACATGGCAAATGAAATCTAATATTGAGGAATATAAGATATCACACATATGATTGCAAGAATGTGGTAAGTAAAAAATAAATGGGACTGAACTAAAAGCAGATGGCTTTGAAAATATCCTTGCAATTCAGAGGATTGCCAAGATTGAGCTGGGCTATAAGTGATATAGTTCATACCTATGGACAATATCACTGAGAACATTGTGTGCCATTTTAAACACTATCAAAAATATTTAGAATAGAGAGCTAATGCTGACCACAAGATTGAAATGTAAGGCTTATGTTTGTCAAGGTAAAGGTCTGATTCAAATTTGCTTGTGCAATTGTGCATGCACCTGTAGGCAGTTACAAGATAAGAATTCATAATTAAAACTTCTTACTTTAAATCATCATTAAAATCCATTTGTATATGCCCAAAAGTTCCCCCCTGAAATTATTAAAATTCCATTTGTGAAGAACAATTTTAAGTTTCTGAAAGAAACAGTCAATTCACATATGAAAACCTTATTAGGATTAAATTGTACTCTGTTCAATTTGTATAACGTCACCTTGATTGACTGGTCCTTCAGCCCTGGTATAGATTGCGTACATTACAACGTCTTCTATTCTTCTCTTCTCTTGGCCTTCCTTCTCCAAGTCCTGTCCATGCCTTTTCATGACAAAATCTTCCCATCTTTTTGGAGGTTGGCCGAGTGGTCGTTTCAATTCCTGTGGGTACCACTTGGCAACAGCTGTGGTCCATCGATTATCAGTGAGCCTAGCTACATGCCCAACCATAACATTTTGTGAATAATTCTGTATAATGTAGTACATCAATACTATAAGCAATGTGGAACTTTCCCATGCAACGTTTTAGCAATATAATGAAATGGAATGTGGAAATTTTGCAACACTCTTTTTGAGACTTTCTTCATTCAGATGAAAGCAGAGATGATGCATGGCTATATTACTGCAGTTGTACCACAACACACAATAAATTAAATCATCTCAGGAAAAAAACAAAAAATAACCCCCAAAACCACACTTCTTGATAGCCTCCTCTGTCAGCATATTAGAAAATTATTTATTATTGAAATCTGAAAGTAGTTTTGGAGCAAGTACAGCACAGAAAGAGAAATGAAATATGAAGGGAGGCATCTTGCTTCAGGCATTGGACCCACTGTTACAGTAACATCCTGCAATCAGGGAATAAACGAGGCGTTTTTCAAAGGACAGACTTATGGGAGTGCAGTATGTCCAGCAGTATTGAAATAACAGTGTATTTATTTTTGTTTAAAGTCAAGGTAGCTAGTGTCTTAACAGGACTGTGCAAAACCATGAACCTATGCACAATCTCAGTGAATTCAAGCCCTAATACAAGCTGTAAAATCAGCTGATAGGTCAGATTTTCAAAGCTATGTAGTGTCTATCTGTAGCTTTAGGAACCTAAATAGCTCTGAAAATCTGGCTATGTGTACAAATGTTCTTGAATTGGGCCAGATGCTATAAAGCCATCAGGCACATACATCTGTCCCCAACCTTTCCAAGTCCCAGACCTCACTATCTTTACTTCAATTGCTTTCTGGATGTGCACAAACCCTATCTGGAGCTAGATGTCCTGGAATCTTCAGCAGACAGTGTGATGACTGAACCGCAACCAGGCTATTTGGAAGGTCTCTGCCTGATTCTATACAAGGATTTCATAGCTGTGGGAGTGGTGAATATTCCTGTCTTGACTTTATAATGCATTTGATGAGGGGAAAGACCCCATTTCCTGACCGCCTACCACATTTATTGACCCAGCTTCATGCAATCCCATTATCCCTATCATAGTGATTTGGAAACACTCTAGACTTTCTATTTGTAGAAAGGTGGAATGTTGTGTTTGCTGTGGTAACACTGTACCAGGTTGCTAAGCTGATACAGCTGCTCAGTGCTTCTGTTCTTGGAACTCCAGTGTTATCAGCACTAGCAGAGAGTGGTGCCTGCTAGTTCATCCAACCTCAGTGTTACTAATAAAGAAAGACCATAGGCTCAGTTTGGTAGCAAAGGCACTCAGCCAGGCTTATTGTCGATGAAGCATGGTCCTAGCATCCTGGCTCCATGTTTACAGGTCAGGTACACTAACACAGGTATGCTGTGAAAATGGACCATCTCAATCAGCAGCGGGAGTCTCTGCTGCCCCCTACACTGGAGAAAGGTGCTCCCATGACTTCTCCTTTTATACACTGATACAAACAAGTTACATATTACACTCCTGATTATGGCTAGTTACCAACCATACACCTTGTACCTGATAGTTCGAATAAAACATCCCCATTAATTATTCTATTTTTATCTTACGTGCAGTTGGTGTGTTCCTGTACCTTCTGCTAGAAATGTATTTATGCCATTACATGAGAACTCTATGTGTTCCTGTATCATCATCTAGGAATGTGTTTACATGAATGTCCAGTACCTGGTACTTCTTAGAAGTGCCTGAGTTTTAGCAATGCTAGCTTTACCTTTGCCAAATTCATGTGCCAAACAGTGAACTTTAAGTAAGCACCTGCTTTATGATAGGCCCTGATGTTTGCTCATAGCATAGCCTGGCTTTGCTGACTGTGGGTCAGGCCTCAGGTCTTTCATCAGGCCCTGTGCTCCAGGCTTTCATAGAATCATAGAGTTGGAAGGGACCTCATGAGGTCATCTAGCACAACCCCCTGCTCAAAGCAGGACTAACCTCAGCTAAATCATCCCAGCGAGGGTTTTGTCAAGCCGCAGCTTAAAAACCTCTAAAGATGGAGATTCTACCACCTCTCTAGGTAACCCATTCCAGTGCACCAACCTCCTAGTGAAAAACTTTTTCCTAATGTCCAACCTAGATCTCCCCCACTGCAATTTGAGACCGTTGCTCCTTGTTCTGTCATCTGCCACCACTGAGAACAGCCTAGCTCCACCCTCCCTGGAACCCCTTTTCAGGTAGTTAAAGGCTGCTATCAAATCCCCCCCTCATTTTTCTCTTCTGCAGACTGAACAAGCTTAGTTCCCTCAGCCTCTCCTCATAAGTCTTGTGCTTTAGTCCCTTAATCATTTTTTTTGCCCTCTGCTGGACTCTTTCCAACCTCTCCACATCCTTTTTGTAGTGGGGGGCCCAAAACTGGACACAATACTCCAAATGCGGCCTCACCAATGCTGAATAGAGGGGAATAATCACTTCCCTCCATCTGCTGGCAGTGCTCCTACTGATGCAGCCCAATATGCTATTAGCCTTCTTGGCATCCAGGGCACACTGCTGACTCATATCCAGTTTTTTATCCTCTGTAACCCCCAGGTCCTTTTCTGCAGAACTGATGCCTAGCTCATTGGTCCCCAGTCTGTAGCTGTGGGATTCTTCCATCCAAAGTACAAGACTCTGCACTTGTCCTTGTTGAACCTCATCAGATTTCTTTTGGCCCAATCCTCCAAGTTTGTCTAGGTCCTTCTGTATCCTATCCCTACCTTCCAGGGTATCTACCACTCCCCCCAGCTTAGTGTCATCTGAAAACTTGCTGAGGGTGCAATCTACCCCATCCTCTAGATCATTAATGAAGATGTTGAACAAAACCAGACCCAGCACCGACCCCTGGGGCATGCCGCTTGTGACTGGATGCCAGCTAGACATGGAACCATTGATCACTACTTGTTGAGCCCTATGCTCTAGCCAGTTCTCGGTCCATTTTATAGTCTATTCATCCAACCCATACTTCTTTAACTTGCTGATAAGAATACTGTGAGAAATGGTATCAAAAGCTTTGCTAAAGACAAGGTATATAACGTCCACTGCTTTCCCCACATCTCCAGAGCCAGTCACCTCTTCAAAGAAAGCAATCAGGTTGGTCAGGCATGACTTTCCCTTTGTGAATCCATGTTGACTGTTCCTTATCACCTTCCTCTCTTCCAAGTGCCTTAAATTGGATTCCTTGAGGACCTGATCCATGATTTTTCCAGGGATTGAGGTGAGGCTGACTGGTCTGTAGTTCCCTGGATCGTCTTTCCTCCCTTTCTTGAAGATGGGCACTATATTTGCTTTTTTCTAGTCATCAGGGACCTCCCCTAATTGCCACGAGCTTTCAAAGATAATAGCCAATGGCTCTGAAATCGCATCAGCCAACTCCCTCGGGTGCATTGCATATGGCCCCATGGACTTGTGTATGTCCAATCTTTCTAAATAATCTTGGACCTGTTCCTTCAGCACTGCGGGATGTTCACCTCCTTCCCATTCTGTGCCGCCCAGTGCAGTAGTCTGGGAGCTGACTTTGTCTGTGAAGACAGAGGCAAAAAAGGCATTGAGTACCTCAGCTTTCTCCACATCCTCTGTCACTAGGTTGCCTCCCCCATTCTATAAAGGGCTCACACTTTTCCTAATCTTCCTCTTGTTGGTAACATACCTGTAGAAACCCTTCTTGTTTCCCTTCACGTCCCTTGCTAGCTGCAACTCCAATTGTGCTTTGGCTTTCCTGATTTCATTCCTGCATGTTCGAGCAGGAATATATACTCCTCCCTAGTCATCTGACCAAGCTTCCACTCCTTGTAAGCTTTTTTTTGTGTGTTTAAGTTCACCAAAGACTTCTTTGTTAAGCCAAGCTGGACGCCTACCATATTTGCTATTCTTTCTGCACATCAGGATGGTTTGTTCCTGTGCCCTCAATAAAGTTTCTTTAAAATACATCCAGCTCTTCTGGACTCCTTTGCCCCTCATATTAGCCTCCCAGGGGATCCTGCCCATCAGCTCCCTGAGGGAGTCAAAGTCTGCTTTTCTGAATTCCATGGTCCGTATCCTGCTGTTCTCCTTTCTTCCTTTTGTCAGGATCCTGAACTCGACCATCTCATGATCACTGCTGCCTAGGTTGCCATCCACTTCTACTTCCCCTACCAAATCTTCACTATTTGTGAGCAGCAGGTCAAGAGAAGCATGGCCCCTAGTTGGTTGCTCCAGCACTTGCACCAGGAAGTTGTCTGCAACACTATCCAAAAACTTCCTGGATTGTTTGTGCTCTGCAGTATTGCTCTTCCAGCAGACATCAGAATGATTGAAGTCCCCCATGACAATCAGGTCCTGTGAACTGGAAACTTTCCCTAGTTGACTGAAGAAACCCTCATCTACCTCGTCCTCCTGGTCTGTAACAGACACCCACTACGATATCACCCTTATTGTTCTTGCTTCTAAGTTTAACCCAGGGACTCTCAACTGGCTTATCTCCAGTTTCATATTGGAACTCAGAGCAATCATAGATCTCTCTTACATACAGTGCAACTCCTCCACCCTTTCGCCCCTGCCTGTCCTTCCTGAACAGTTTATACCCATCCATGATAGTGCTCCAGTCATATGAGTTACTCCACCAAGGCTCAGTTATTCCAAACATGTCACAGTTTCTTGACTGTGCCAGGACTTCCAATTCATCCGGCTTGTTTCCCAGGCTTCTTGCATTTGTGTACAGGCACTTGAGATAACTAGCCGATTGCCCTACTTTGTCAGTATGAATCAGGAGGCCTCCCCTGCTGCATCCTCCTCCTTCTGCTTCCTTGTGGTGTCCCACTTACCTTCGGGCTTAGGTCTCCGTCCCCCATCGAACCTAGTTTAAAGCTCCCCTCACTAGGTTAGCCAGCCTGTCCTCAAAGATACTCTTCCCTCTCTTTGTTAGGTGAATCCCGTCTCTTCCTAGTAATCCTTCTTCCTGGAACAATATCCCATGATCAAAAATCCAAAGCCCTCTCTCCGACACCACCTGCGTAACCATGCATTTACTTCCGTAATGCGACAGTCCCTACCTGGGCCTTTTCCTTCAACACCACTTGCACGTCAAACTCCTTTATCCTTCTTCCCAGAGCTACATAGTCCGCAGTGATCCACAGTGTCATTGGTGCCCACGTGGAGAAGTAGGAAGGAGTAGCGGTCTGAGGACTTGATGAGTCTTGGCAGTCTCTTTGTCACATCCTGAATCCTAGCTCCAGGCAAGCAGCACAGTTCTCTAGTTTCCCGGTCCGGACGGCAGATGGATGACTCCGTCCCCCTTAGGAGGGAGTCCTCGACCATCATCAACCTTCTCTTCCTCTTGGGAGTGGTGGTTGTGGAACCCCATCCCTAGGACAATGCATCCCTTGCCTTCTGATCAACAGGGTCTCCTTCTGATCCATTCCCTCAGAGGAGTCTTCCAAATCATTCTCCACCACAGTACCTGCGCAGAGAGCCTGAAAACGATTCCTTACCTCTATCTGCATGAGGGGCATGTAGGTTCTCTTTCTTCGGGAGGTCACATGCTGCCAGTTTTCTTCCCCGTTCTTCAGTTTCCCCTGCACTGCCTTCTCTGAATTTTCCTCACACTGTGCCTGCAGTAGCAAATCATGTCTTCGATCGAGAAAAACTTAGTTTTCTTTAATGCAACACAGGGTTGATACTTGGGTCTCTAGTCCTTTAACCTTCTCTTCCAATATGGAAACCAGCCTGCACTTGGTACAGATGAAGTCGGCTCTATCCTGTGGGAGGAAGACAAACATAGCACATCCAGTGCAGGTGACAACAGCAGATCGCTCACTTTCCATATCTTTCCTCTGAGAGCCTCTTCAGATGCTGTATTTACTGCTCAGCAAAGTCTGAAAGGCAAAAACCCGCTGTGGACTCTCCCCCAAGGCGAACTTCTGTTTGCCTCTCCTCTGTTCACAGCTCACTTGGTTCGCAACTGGCTGCTTCTTATAAGGCTGCTGACTCGAAGCAGTTGCCCCACCTCAGTGCCTCCCTCTTCAATCAACCACTCAAGGACCACCCGGAACAAAGGACTCCCAATTCAGACTTCTGAATCAATCACACACACGGTCAACTGCCAAACAGTTCCTGTAACTGCACCAGTCACAATCACACACATAGTCAGCTGTAACTTGCACCAGTGACACAATGGTCTCTCAGATACTCACCCCTCTAGCACACAACACAGCTCCCCTCACGTAGCACTCACCTGGGCTCCTCTCAGATCCCAGGCAAACTCCTTCTGTTTGCCTCTCCTCTGTTCACAGCTCACTTGGTTCACAACTGGCTGCTTCTTATAAGGCTGCTGACTCGAAGCAATTGCCCCACCTCAGTGCCTCCCTCTGCAATCAACCACTCAAGGCCCACCTGGAACAAAGCACTTTCTCTCTCTACTACACTATTAATCAGGAATTAGGAATTACAGAGCACTATCTGCAGCAGGAGAACACTGTCTGCAGAATATTATCACCTCTCTTGCTCTTCTATGTAAGGAGCAAAAACTTCCTACTAGCCCAAAAAGTGTGTGTATGGCTTGGGGTCCTTACATAGAATTCTTCCCAATGACTTTGCACTTTTACTTGATATCTCTCTAATGACCCTGGGGAGGAAGTTATCAGAAAGGAGCAGATGAACATCAGCCCACAGCCTTCCAACCCCTAAAAGACATTTAAGAGAAGTAAGAATTTGGAATTCTGGCACTGAGATTAGAAAGGGGGCATCTCTAATGACATCTGATCCTCCAAGTAAACATATAGGGAATGGAAATGACAGTCCATAATGGACTTTGTTTCATGGTGCAACTGAAGCACCAAAAAGGTTATACCTAACAATTAAATTGAAAAAATGAGTGAGTATAGCGGAAAATGAATGTTAGAGAGGCAGCAGCAGCACTGGAATGAGCATAGGGAAGTTGAAAAAGTCCTGAGTAGTGCTGGCCAAAAACTGTCCATCAAAATTGTGCATGGGTTTTGTTTGGTTGGTTTTGGTTTCGGGTTGGGGTTTTTTTTTTGTTTGATGAAATGACACTTTCCACTGAAAATTTTAACTTTTCATCAGAAAATCAAAGAGCTCAAAGTCTTCTTGTTTTGACTTAAAATATTCGTTTTTGCATTTTTGACAAAAAGTCTATATTATCCACAGAACATTTCTATTATTTTTTTAAAAGTTTTCATCAGAAATTTCTATGGGGAGAAAAACGTTTCCCGCCCAGCTCTAGTCCTGAGTTCTAAACTCAGCTCTGGCACTAATTCATTGTGTGGCTTTAAGTAAGTCACTTTATCTCTCTATCTCAATTTCCCCTTTTGTAAAATGGGGATCTTAACACTTAGCTGCCTCACTGGGTGTTGCGACGATTAACTGGTTAATGTGTCTGTATTTTTTGTTGTGGAACACTTCTTTCTATTGTCTCAGTGGAACACTATCCCCATCCAAATCTGAAATCGATTCATGGAATTGCTGGCAACCAAGCAGTAAAATAAAGGGTTTCCCATGGGTGCACCATACCATTGCCACAAAAACTGGATTCACTACTGCCAATGTTCACTGGGTAGGTAGCTAAGTTCAATAAATTATGTAAAGAATTGTAAATAGAGAGTGCATTTAAACAGAAACTTTGAGACATGGAGTCAAATACATTGCTGAGATAACTAAAGCAGAATGACGTCAAATAGTCCCCAGAAAAACTTTATGGTTTGATGCCATCATTCTTCCCTTTTCTACAACAGGATATGATAGGCTGTACTAATCATAGAAACATGCTTTTCTTATACCTTCATTTCCTGGCACAAGCCTGAAGAAATTAACAGCTATGGAGGATGAGTGTTGATAGGGTAATATGCTGCCTACATAATTTCCTTTGTGCATAGATCAAGTGATTTTACGAATACCTCAGTGAGATGCTCATAAGTAGCAGAAGATTATAAGTGTGGCGTTTAGGAATTAGAGAGTGTCACTTTAAATAGCTTGTCAGCCTGCTAGTGGGCCTCTGTGTCTTGGTTAGCAAAAGCTACCAGAACTCTGACAGAGCAGCAGTGTCTAGGCCTTCTTTGTTTGTATATGGATATTAACAAGGGTTATTTGGAACTCAACTGTGCCCATGTGGTTCCCACAAATTCTTAATATCTAGAAAGCAAAGATGTAACAAAAGATAATAATGAAAATGTTAGTATTAAATAAAAGTATGATTCATTGCACATACCTCCCAGTAAGTCAGGCAGGGAAGGGGTTAGCTGTCTTCACAGAGAACCCGAGGAACTGCTCCAGCTATGCAGTTGCTCAACCTTGTGCTAAAACAAGAAGATCCTCACTTGGGCTCATCAAGGAAATGATATAAACAGGAAATGTAAACCCATCATCGACAAATAGTAAAAAGACTATCCACAGCTTACTTGAGGCATAAGAGACCTTAACAAAAATTATTATTGATTTGGTTAGATTTGTAGTGTTTCTATTTCTGGAACATTTTACTTTCTATTTTCCCTTGTTCACTAGTCCTGCATATTTTTTCTTTGAAGACTGATGTCTAGTACTTGCTGTAACTTTTTATCCAATTGCTGGGGTGGGGGGACGGACAACTGATACTCATTTTCTACTGACTTATTCTTCCTTTACTTTGGATCATTTTCCCCAGAAAAGTTGCCTTAAAGTCAGGAGAAGGAAAGAAAAAATTCAACATCTTCTGTCAAATGGTGTTGAGCAAGTTGACGTGTGATTTTGCAGAATCCATTCTTCCTCTTAACTCTTGAGACTGATTTACATATGTGAGCTTTAAATTCTCTTTGGGTTTATGGTTTGAGTGACTCCTAGACATTTAAATTTTAAAAGCTGCCCAGTCCAAATCAATTATTTAAGCATGTACAGAAGGTATCAATATCATATGGAAATTTCAAGTCTCTGCATAGATTTCAGAGAAGTCTCTCAATCTCTTATTTGACTATATGGTTTTAAGAAGTGAAAGTAGTAGTCCCCTACACTTAATCCCCTACAAACTGTGCTGTGAGCAGCTGCACCATGCCTTGATGGAGCACTATACATTCAAATTAATTTAACCAAAATTAGTTACAAATTATTTTGACAAATTACACATTGATCCTAAAGGGTTATTATACCAACTGAACTTGATGTCATTTGCCCCATCTGCTATAGCAGATGCTTTATTCCAATCTGAATATTAAATCAATTTTGCAAGCAATTTTCATAATTGTAAAAAACATTCATAAAATGAAAGGAAGATGATACACTTTTTTGATGACTGGATGTATTCTCATTACATATCAGATAGCAATAAAATGCATTACAAACATAAAATGTCACACAAGTCAGATCATTCTAAGGAACACAATACAAATTAACTACTAAATGTATTCCTAGAAGTGATGATGATTTCTACTGCTGCCTTAATCCTTAATGTTACATTTTCAAGCAAAATGCTGTGTAATTATTCTAAATTATGTTTTGGATTTGTAACATAGGTCTGCCGCCTCAGCTCAGATGCATTTACTGCTGTAAGGGCAAGGCCCTTCATTTTTGGTTTTTCACGATTTTACCAAAAATTTCCTGAGTTTTACGAAAAGCTACTATTAGTTTTTTTATGGATTTTTCACCCAATTTATGGACCACATGAAAATACTGATTATATTAAGGACATCCAATACATTACATTAGGTCGATATATTTGTATTAATAACTTAGACAGCCTTCCATTTATATTTAGATGGTTAAAGGAAGCTAATGCAGTGTAAGACACATACATGTACATCAGTATTGAAGTCCTAAAAACAGACATTCCAGAACTCCCCAGACCTGGCCCCCCCTCTCTGGACTGGGGACACAGATCAGAAATATTCATACTTTTTTCTATTTGTTGCTTTCTTTTCTGTCCTCTTGTCCCCCAATATTAACCCTGATATTTACCCTGAAAACTATTGAATTATTTTTTGCACCAATTTTCACCAGATTAATTTTTGTAATAAACATAGAAAGAGCCCTGGGAAATGTTAAACAAAATAAAACCAAAGCCTTATAAGGGCCAGCCATGATCTGGCCCTTACATTAGTGCACGAAGTAGGGGAGACAGTGATTAAGTGAAGTGTGGGAAAGGTTTCTTCCATTTCTACATAATGTCACCCCAGATTCTGGGAAGGATTTGAAGAATTTAATAGGGGTGAAACCATAATCTGAAGATTCAGAATATAATGGAGAATGATATTCTGTGGGTTGTTTTAGATGTATTTTTTTATTTGGATCCAACAAAGATCTATTTTACAATCCAATTATAATAGAGTTTAGTATCTTTAAAACTATAAAACTGATTTCTAAAAGCAATTAGATGACTGAACATAAAGCTCATGGCATCAGCTAACTGTGAACTATGAAGCTAGGCAAGCAGAATATGAAAGTGCTTTCATTTGTTATTATTAGTTAACATCAAAGGGAGAAAAGGAACAAGAAATGTATATTTATTTCTGGATTCTAAATTAGGTAATACCCATCCTCACTCTCATCAAGCATTTTAAAACAGGGGTGAGGTGGTGAGGGTGGGAAGGTGAAAAGGCTAGAAATATGCCCATGCCCACCAGAGAAATCTGAAAAGAGAGAAGGAAATGCAGGGTGAGAAGAGGGGAGGAAGGGATTAAAAGGAGGAGTTCGGATCACTGTTTCAGTTGGAATACAATACTCAGTCAAATACAACTATATGGAGTTTCCATGTCTTTTGGAATTTCTCAGTTGTCACTCATCAAGTTTGAGTGTCTAACAGTTTAAAGTAGGCCTTGCAGTCTGGAAGCAGTTTTCTCATGGAGGGTGCCATTGAGGTTCAGAATCAGTGTATCAGAGCAAGCTGCCCTTTTAAGGGTGAGTTGCTGCCAGATTTCCTTTCATGGGCAGTGAGCCCCACAAGTGTGTAGCTACATGGGAACAGGTATAAGGCTTCCAGTGGCTCAGTGAAGTAGAGACTCAGGAGGAACAAGGTAGGCCAGGGAGCTTCTCCATAGGGAAGTAGGGAGGAAGCCTGTAAGGGACAGCCAAGAGATGGAGAAAACACCTTGGGAGAGTGAGGAATGGTTGAGAAGCTAAAACCTGGGTGGGAACAAGAATGTAGCACAGGGAGGGGTAAGAAATGATCATTTCTCTGCAGCCAAGCCAAAGGAAGGGATGCAGGCTGGGAGAGGGAGATGAGGTCAGAGCTATCAAAGGCTAGGGAGAAGGCTTGTCCAATGATGGGATGATAGGAAATAGGCTACAGGCAAGGAGTGAGGCAGAGTACTGAAGCCAGAAAAGACAGGTGCTCCTCACTATAGGGGTTGGTTGCTGGAGCCTGAAAAGGAGAGAGAATTGGACACCTACCTCAGTAATGCTACCTGAAGGAAATGAGCTGCACTTCTGCTGCCTACAGAGAAAGCACCACTGGGCCTGTGAGTACGGAAAGAACATTGTTTTGTCTGGACTGGGGTTTATTGGAACTTATTTTGTTGCTCCTGGTAAGGGGGGATGTCTATGAAGCTGGAGGGCTACATATCCCCAAATCACCCCACCACCAGTGGGAAATAGGTGATTAGAGAATAGGGAATCTGAGGAACAGACAACTTCATGCTAGAGGAAAGAACCAACCTCAAATAATTTCTTCCCAACAAAGCAAAGAGTATTGTGTGAAATGGCCGGTTATTTTTTTTATTTGGGAGGGTCACAAAATATTCTAGATAAAACAAAGTTTTATTTTAGTTATAAACATTTTTAGTTTTTTTGTGTCTGTTTTTTTATGAAAGTTTTCAAAATCAAAATATTTTTCATTGCCTATTTGGATTCTTTTTTAATACTTTCACTTTAAAAAAAAGCTTCATCACTTATTTATTGTGTTTTGTAACTTTTTTTCCTCCTGTTTTCCAGGAGAAAAGTATTTCAAAATATTGTCGGGGGGATGTCATTCTGGCTGGATTGAGGGGGGGGGGGGCATTTATTATATTATTTAACATCAGTATGTCAAAATCATAATAATTCATATGAGATATGCCGTGTCAGGTACTGTTAGAAAGGCTACAATATGCTAAGTAAGATGATAATGTTTATGTTCATGTGTTATATGTGTGGACGTTATGGATATGGTGGATATATCTGTATTTCAAATTGTGCTGTGTCTGGGCGATTCCCCAGACAGGATGGCTGCAGCACAAGTGCCTGATTAGTGGCCCATTAAGGAAACTCTCAGGTATGATGGGCTGGGGGAGAAGCCAGGGATATACCTGATAAGTCACCAGTCACTCATGTGACCCTGGACTCCATGTTATTCCTGTAAATTTCCACAAGCAGCATGGCAAAGGCCAAAGGACATAAAACGAAGCTGCACAACATCCATTTTGTCTTCAATCTCCAGTCTTCAGCCTACTTCTGGATCAACTCATCTGCAACTGAACTGAACTTAAGCTGTGAAACAAAGGACCGAGACCCATCCAGGTACTGGATGTATACCAGAGGGATTATACAAGCCTGCAAACTCCACAATTCTACTAGAAACCTGATATACATGGACTTTCAGATCAACTGTATGTGTCTGATTGCTTTAATTATTTAACGCTTCTCTTATAGTTTGTTTCTTTCTTTTTATAATAAACCTTTAGTTTTAGTTACTAAAGGATTGGCTGGCAACATGGTATTTTGGGTAAAATCCAAACTTATATTGATCGGGTACTGTGGCTGAACCTTTGGGGTCAGGAGAAACCTTTTTGGTAAAGAACATAGAGTTTTAAATAACTGATCTCTTTACTGGATCTAGTGGCTGATTGGGAACCTGAGGCTGAAATGCAGTAAAGCGGCTGTGTATATTTTTATTTTGGCTTCTTGATAACCAGTGTGGGGAATGAGAAGCACTGTTTGTGGCTGGTTGGGAAGTCTGGCTTCAGTGCCATCCACCAGTGCTGGGAGAATCTGTTCTCCTTTTACATCCTGCCCTGACCTTAGCATTTTCAGGTGGCTACCCTAGGCATGGATAGGTAACAGGGGAATTTCTCATTATTTAAAAAATAAAAGGTTCATAAAACAGATTTTTTTAAAAAAATTCCATTTGAATATTTTTTGAAAAATGTTCAGAAAGTGTTCCCCCCCCCTCACACACATGTGCAAACACACACCCCTTTTCATTGACAATTTTTGACCAACCCTACTGTGTTTTTAGAAGGAGTCCTTAATGTCTTTCTCTAAATAAAGAACATGATGGAAATATGTGCTTTAGATATGATAAACCGCTACACTGATTTCCAAAACAATGGTGGAGTAGAAAACTACGGACATTTTAAACAGGTCTTCAGGTCATTAAAATATTCTAGAACAGAGAATGAGCAGTAGAGAGTATTGAGAAGAAAAATTATAGCTGTTTGTATACATTGCAGATGGAAGCAGAGGAGGCATATTCCAGGGACTCTCTCTTGTCTCCAAGTTTGATAAAGGTTTTTGGGCTCAGGAGTAGGAACATGTGCTTGAAAAAGCTTATTTGTGACAATCTTGTACAAGAGGTTTGAGTTTCAACTACCAAAGAGTGGTTTCCTTCAAATACATATGAGGGGCAAATCTTCCTTTTGAATGGAAACAATGGGAGAAAAGTGTCAAGTCTACATGTAAAAGTCTTGCTCAATGAATGCATGCTGCATGTTTTGCTTGAAACTATCAGTTGCCCAAAGAGAAAATTCTTTATATTCCTGAATCCTCCCCTCTCATAAAATTTCTGTTTATTTTCTTGTCTGCAGTGTTGTTGTAACCATGTTGATCCCAGGATATTAGAGAGACAAGGTGGGTATCTTTTATTGGAACAATTTCTGTTGGTGAGACAGAGCTCTTCCTTGGGTCTGGAAAAGATATTCAGAGTGTCACAGCTAAATACAAGATCAAACAGATATTTTAGCTTAAGTAGTTAGCAAATCTTCTAAGAGATCATTCATGGTGTAGTGGCCTGTTAACCCACCTGTATTCATAGGACAAAATGGTGGTGGGGAGTTAGTGGGTTAAAGATTATTGTAATAAGCCAGGGGTGTCCAAACTGTGGCTCGTGAGCAGCATGCTGCTTTTCTACAGTTAAAATGGACTTCAGAAAAGCAGACTTTGACTCCCTCAGGGAATTGATGCTCAGGATCCCCTGGGAAGGTAATATAAGGGGGAAAGGAGTCCAGGAGAGCTGGCTGTATTTTAAAGAAACCTTATTGAAGGCACAGGAACAAACCATCCCGATGTGCAGAAGGAATAGCAAATATGGCAGGCGACCAGTTTGGCTTCACAGAGAAATCTTCAGTGACTTTAAACACAAAAAGGAAGCGTATAAGAAGTGGAAGCTTGGACAGATGATATATTTTATTGGAACTCCTCCTAGGGAGGAGTATAAAAATATTGCTCGAGTGTGCAGGGGTGAAATCAGGAAGGCCAAGGCACAATTGGAGTTGCAGCTAGCAAGGGACGTGAAGGGTAGCAAGAAAGGTTTCTTCAAGTATGTTAGCAACAAGAAGGTAAGAGAAAATGTGGGCCCCTGTCTGAGTGGGGGAGGCAACCTAATAACAGATGATGTGGGAAAAGCTGAAGTACTCAATGCTTTTTTTGCCTCTGTCTTCACAGACAAGGTCATCTCCTAGACTAATGCACTGGGTAGCACAGTATGGGAAGGAGGTAAGCAGCCCTCAGTGATGAAAAAAGAGGTTCAGGACTATTAGAAAGCTGTACATGCATAAATCCATGGGGCCATATGCAATGCATCCGAGGGTGCTGAGGGAGTTGGCTGATGTGATTGCAGAGCCATTGGCCATTATCTTCAAAAACTCTTGGTGACTGGGGGAGGTCCTGGATAATTGGAAAAAGGCAAATATAGCACCCATCTTTTAAAAAAGGAAGAAGGAGGATCCAGAGAACTACAACCAGTCAGCTTCACCTCAGTCCCCAGAAAAATCATGGAGGAAATCCTCAAGGAATCCAATTTGAAGTACTTGGAGGAGAGGAAGTTTGATCAGGAACAGACAGCATGAATTCACCAAAGACAAGTTATGCCTGACCAACCTGATTGCCTTCTATGATGAGATGATTGGCTTGCTGTATGTGGGGAAAGCAGTGGACATGATATACCTGGACTTTGGCAAAGCTTTTGATATGGTCTCCCACAGTATTCTTGCCAGCAAGTTAAGGAAGTATGAGTTGGATGAATGGACTATAAGGTGGCTAGAAAGCTGGCTAGATCATCGGTCTCAATGGGTAGTGATCAACAGCTTAGTGTCTAGTTGGCAGCTGGTATCAAATAGAGAGCCCCAGAGGTCGGTCCTGGCCTGGGGCCAGTTTTGTTCAACATCTTCATTAATGATCTGGATGATGGGTGGGCATCTATTGTTCAGACAAGGTCTGGTGCTGCTTTGAGTAGGAGTGTCCTGTTCTGTAGGGAGCTTCAGCTTTAGTGTGGGCTTTTGTTTTATTTTTAACTATTCTATAGTATTTTATAGCAAGAATATGATTTTCTATTAAATTCTGTAAGATGGCTAAAAAAAACTCCCATAAAGATAGAACTTTTCCATAAAGATAGAACAGGTACCAGCTGCAATCAGCACAGGCAACCTTAACTTTTGAGGACTTGAGTTTGCAACCATAATGTTCTCTTAATGTAGTTTTGTATGTGTGATATGTGTATCAACTGTGTCTTACTGCCTAAGTGAAATGCATATTTAACAACAAGACTATATGTATTTTTAAATATGCTTAAATTTTAAAGGCACTGGATGGATGTTCAAAACTCGGGAGCATCTTTCCCTTTTGTAATTCACCCTCCTTCTATTTGTCAGGAAAGACCTGAATCCAACAGTTACATCTAGCATTATTATTATTAAACATGAAAAGCTACAGTCTTTCAAACATGGACTCAGCTTTTGCACCTGCAAAAATTGTTTGCATACACAAAATTACAGACATACTTTCTTTGCATGTAGAAAAAAGAAATTGTAAATGCAAATCAGGTTGTTCGACACCCAGATACCCAGGTTATATGGACAAATGCACCATTTCCATTTTTTCAGATGCAAACAATATCTGTTTTGAGGCCAGCTTAACATTTTGGCACAAAGTGTGTATTTACTACAGTTCTCTTAATAGTCTGTTCCACATTCTGATCACATTCATCACTGTGGACTTTGTATAGGAATTGCCATACTGGATCAGACCAGAGGTACAATTAGTCCGTATTTCATCTCCAATGGTGGTCAGCACTGGAAATTCAGAGGAAGGTGTAAGAAGTTCAGAATCCTGCAGTAGCCAGAAGTGGGACAATCTGTCCCTCACAGTAGGTCTCTTCTAATCTCTAATAGTTAGTGATTGACAAACCCTTAAGCATGTGGTTTAATATCCCTCTTAAAACTTTTATCATTAATCATAATTGTAGACATTCTTGATAACTATGTAAATTTCCAATCCTCTAGAGATGGATGGGAGACAGTTATCCCATCCTCTGAATATTTATAAGAGTTAGACTTTTTTTCCTCATATCTCATCAGTGAAAATCAAGCAAAAGCTTGAAAATATTCACAAATCAAAAAATCATTTTTTTGTTTTATTTCAGAACAAAACATCAAAACATTTTCTTTTGATGATGATTTCAAATGTTTAATACAAATTCTGATTTTTCAATCCTTTATTCAGCCAAATTAGTTAATATTTCAAACCTGAAAACTAGACATTTCCACTTTAAAAATGCAAAAACAAAATGCTTTGACAATTCTGCAGCTTTTTTCTTGACTTTTTCTTTCAATTTGGAAAATTTGTTGAACCTGACCCTGTTTCACAAACAGTTTAGGTTTTGACAAATTGGCATTTTTGACAACTCTCCTCCCCCCAAAAAGGATTAATAAAAAAATTCTCAAGCAGCTCTACAATCCTCCACTCTGTTAATTCTACATGATTGTTTAGTAGCTTCAGAACAATGATTCTCGAATCTGATCAGGCTTTTCCCAAAGTCTTGGTGTAACCTATTCAAATACTTGTACACTGTAATCCAGTCCCTCTCAGCCCTGAAAAAAAGAGGAATGAACATATTCACCTCTGGAAGCCTTTTCTAATAGACCTTTTAATTTCTAGATAAGCCTTGCAGCCTTCTTTGGGACCCTTTCAGTATTTGAATATTCTTCAAACTCAGTGGCCACCACTGTACACAATATACTGAGTGTGGTCTTATGATGGTTTGTGTAACAACCATTGTATCTCTGGAATCATAACTCTGTTTATGTACCCTAAGATCTTGCTAGCTTTTAAAAAATAGTCTATATTTATTATGTTTCTATTATCAAATAACTGTATACTATTACCTTAAGTCTGTTATCTTTGTTACTTCCTTCAGCTAAACATTGTTATCTCCATGTTTGCTCATCTGAGTTACATTACCATCCACCTATTGACATTAAGTTCCCTGCTCCACTGGGGTTAAATCCTTTTGCCATCTAAGTGTCTCTTATATTATTTCAAACTATCTTCTAAATCACAATGTAAGGGTTAAATTTTGCCCTCATAAGTGCATTCAATTCTCACTGAAGTCAATGGCTATTGTTTATACTATATGAATAAGACTACCTGTGACATCTGTACCTTAGATTTTCCCTACTTATCAAGAAGACATGATTTCAGGTGCATGTAAAAATGCCCCACTGGAGTACTGGATTTTCTTTACAAAGGAATTTCTGCTTATTGGACAGTACAAGACATTTGTGTGTTTCTATCTGAAGTTCGTGATAATTTACTTGTGATTTGGAGACTTAATTATGATAAGGTGAAGAATGTAAATGGGCCTGAAAATATCCATAGGTCATTGTTTACATTACTTATTGATTTGAGACCAGAAGGGACCATTATGATCATCTAGTCTTGGCATAGCACATAACACAGGCAGGGCCAGATTAATGCACAGGCTTTAGGGGCTGCAGACCAGGGCCTCGGGCTAAGAGAGGTACTGCAAAAATAAATCCCCACCCCTTGCCCGTTTCCCATGTGATGTGGCCCAGCACCCTGGCCAGGAACCACTCCCAGCCCCAAGCAGCAACATGTGGCGGCCGCTCCCCACTCCTGGCCCTGCCCTTCAACCCCGCCCCTCTCCCATGTGACATGGGCCCAGCGTGAGTGTGAGGGCCACTCAAAATCATCTCGCGTGCCACATTTGGCATGCGTGCCACAAGTTGCCGACTCCTGTTCTACATATTTTAAGACTGAAATGTAATCACAGAACGGCTTTGTTAATTAAAAGGCAAGTTTAGTATAGAGTTAATAGCCTCGATGCCATGACTGTAATCATTTTGTTTTAAATTAGGAAAAAGGCTTGTATACAGCAGCTCCACAAAATCTAATAGCCCCAGGCCCACAGGAGGGTTAATCTGGCCCTTAGAATCCTACCCACTAACTTCTACATCAACCCATAAAATTGCCAAGGAAAAAGTTTAGGAAAACAACATGAAACTCCCTTAAATTGTGCTTCACTATAAGCTCTAGATTTGGACCATTTTTAAAACTTAGAGCTATCAATTTGTTCACAAACCTAAACTGATGGATTTTATTGTTGTAACCCTCAACTATTCACTCTCGTATTGCCCTTGCTTCTTGTGTCACATTTAAAATTTCATTTGTAAGATTTGGGGTAGAAACCTATTATATATGTTCTGCAAAGTGCCCAACATAATTTTAAATTATGTAGAAGTGATAATCAGTTTGATTATTTACCTTTTTTAAAGCTCACAGTAGCCTGCACAAATCTTTTCAAGTAATTGATACTGAAAAAATGGAGAGGGTGCAGAAGAGAGCCACAAATATGATTCAAGAGCTGAGTAAGCTGCTTTACAGTGACAGACTTAAACTAAAGAGTTTGAGCTCTTTATCAAAATGGAAGAATGAAAGGTGACTTGATGAATAGCTAGGTACATTCCTGGGGAGAAAATACTGGGAGTACTAAAGGGCTCTTTAATCTAGTGGAGAAATGCATAACAAGAAGAAATGACTGGATGATGAAGCCAGACAAATTCAAATTAGAAATAAGGCATTTTTTAAAAACTGTGGTGGCAATTAACCATGGAACAAACTACAATGGGAAGTAGTGGATGCTCCACCTTTTTATGTCTTCAAATCAAAACTAGATGCCTTTACGGAAAAAAATGCTTTAGTCATACATGAGATATTGGGCTCAGTAAAAGGGTAACTGGGTGAAATGTAATGGCCTGTGTTATACAGGAGATCAGACTAGATAATCTAAATGTCCTTTAATCTATTAATCAAATGTGGGAAGATTTTGTACCAATCATGTGTGAAGACAACTTTTAATTGATTTGACTTGAAACCAGTTGAAACTTAAATTGTTTCAACTGAGCTTTGTTTTTGAGATTTTTGGAAGGTTTCAGCTTGCTCTAGTACAGGTGAAGTTTGGGAACAGATGGTCCAAACCTACACAGATGGAAACTACAGAAAATGTCTGCATGGGACCAAGCAAAGCCACTGAGTTTCAGATATCCCTATCCTAAAGGAAAGCCATATCTGATTAGTTCTACCTAACATACAAGCAGCCTGTTTTGAAGAGAAGAAAATATTTGTCAATCTCCTACTTTAACCAATTGCTCCCTTTTTACATGACTCATTTCTCGTTTATAGGACAGATACCTTTTCTCTTTACAAAACCAGCAAAGTTCCTTAGTTATGCAGCATTTTATGATTTTTTTAAATATCTAAATTAAAATTACAAATAGCAACTCTCCCTTCTCCCCATTGCTTATTTATAATTTGAGTTTGAATTAAAAATTCTAAGAAATATCTTGCATTACTAAACTATTTCTGCAAAGCTTAATAGCTTTGTTTCTATTACCTTTTGTGAATTCCTTTTGTCAGTGTACTCTTTTACACACCATTTGCGGTTTCTTAAAAGAATCAGATAACTGAAACACAGGGAAATAGATTACAAGTACATAAACTGTTTTTCCTTTTAATTGCACCATGACATCTCAATTTACAGAGAATGTGTACTTTCTATCTAAAGTGTGGCCTTTAACCTTCTGAAGTTAAATGAGTAAGAAAATAAACTACTTCCTACACAGTGAAGAGAGCTAAAGGGGTGAGGAAAGCTCAAAGCCAAACTGTTAATCTCCAAATGACTCTTTTCCCCAAAACTGAGTTGTATTCAGTTGTACAAGTTGAATTAATGTTATTGTTTTTAAATCTAGTAAAGATCCCAAAAGTCGATTATATATTTATTAAATGCTCTTCAGTGAAACCCATGTAGAGCAACAGAATACTATAAAGGCGGTGGATTATAAGACTATTTACTGAGATGCAAACAAGTATTCAAATCTTGATAATTTCAAAAGGCTGGGTTACCACCTACAATCCAGCCAACCAAAGGGGCTGCACTGTCAGAGGAGCAAAGCTAGGAACTACATTAAGTCTGAGGATATGTCTACACTACAGTTAAAAACCTGTGGTTTGGGCATGCCAGATGACTCAGGCTCACAGGTCTCAGGCTAAGGGACTGTTTAACTGCAGTGTAGATGTTCCATCTTGCACTGCAGCCTGAGCTCTGAGACCTTCCCACCTCTCAGGGTCCTAGAGCCCTGGCTCCAGGCCAACCCAAATGTCTACTGCAAGTAAACAGCCCCTAAGGCCAAGTCAGCCGGCATGGGCCAGCCACAGGTTTTTCACTATCATGTAGACATACCTTGAGAGTCTCAACTTGGTGCATAGTTCACTCTGTATGCAACTCAGCTGTGCTAGTAAGAATGTGAAAGAAGATGTGGTGGTTTGGAAAGAAATGTCTTCTTCCATATTTACCTGTTTTCTGGGATGGTAGGTAGGCAGTAAGTAGTAATAATAACATTTTAGTAATAACAGTAATTATCATTACCTGATTCTAGTCCAAAACAACTGGAGCATTCTGCAAATAAAAAATAATAAACAGGTAAAACAAAGCATATAAGAAAAATAAAATGCTGGAAACCATGCATCATTATAGCAAAAAAAATACATAAGAGGCGAATTTGCTCTGCATGTGAAGTGTCCACAACAAAACAAAAAAACCAAAAAAAGTTATAAGAAAAAACAACTGTTTCATTTTTTAAAAAATAAATAGAAGATAATAAATCATAATGACAAACTTTGCTTTTTGCATTAGTGATTCTTTTTCTATTTTTAATTTGGTAAACTTCAACGGTTATGAAAATGAGGAATTGATATCCCTATCATGAGCACATCATTGATATGTACAGTGTGGGCATCAGCTGTAAAAGCTGCTCGCTATTGCTCAGTCACAGACTAGCTTGATATTAAATACCTTGCTGTTCCACTGCTGCTTCTCCCCAGGCAAACTCTAATTTCTTGGAAATGCTGTGGTGATATTGTGGTGATGGTAGGCACCGAATGCCATGGGGATCGGTCCCCTCAAGTCTTGTGGTCACATACAAAATATCAGTGATGGCTTGGGAAATTTGTCTATGTAAAACATATGAATTCTAGTTGATTTGTATGAAATTGCTGTATCATTGAATGCCTCGGTGTATATTGAATCAGTAGTATGGAGGGAATAGGAAACAGGTGGTTCTTTTTGGGTGTGTTAATTTATTTTTTTGCCTAAGATCTGTGTGCCTCTTGTGCTTTGTCTTTGAATAATGTGTGATTGGTATAGAAATTCCTCTACAAAGTCTGTGGGTTACTTGCTTCAACTCTCATGCATCCCTGAAGGGCTAAACTATAAATCAAAGTACCCATAAGGCTGGAACTCTGAAAAAGGGTGTGTTTGAACAACTGGGGTGGTGACTGGAGGGGGATGGTGAGCCTGATGCTGGCAGACCAGGTGCCAGCTCATGCTTAGGTCTCAACTGAATACTGACAAATACATAGCTGGAAACCAATTTGCCTTGCCTTTTAGTTAGTATTGTTAAAATAGATATTAGAGGTTAAAAACATGTTTAGATTTTATGAAACACTTGTAGGATACCACATGTATTAATCTCACTTAAAACATCTGTGCCCCATGTTATAAGGTGATATCAAGTGTTTTCATCGTAATCCTCTGTAATTGTGTGAGTCAAACAGGAAAGAAGCATTAATTAATGTAAAATGCTGGCTTCCTATAGAACGTGTTAGAATGGTTCTGCCCACCAAGAAGGCCCCATGAAAACAAATGAGCTAACGTGAAACCTCAAAACATAATGACTTTGTTAATTGCATTCATTCCCTCCCATTCCCCCCCATGAAGAGAAGATGCACTTCAATTTTAGGGGAAAGGGAATAAAATTCCCTAACAAGAAGAATCTGTAGCTCTATGCTGCTTGGAAATTGGGAGGGCAAGATTTCTAAGCATAAGCAAGGGATCTCCAGCTGCTTAGCTTGAACTAGCCCAAAAGGACATTTAGAGCTTGCATATTACAGCAGCTTCTATTACCTTTTGAAGCTTAAGACTGGAACTCATTTTTGCATGTGTGTGCTGACCTGTTTTAACTTTGTAAATAACTCTTATTTCTTTTTCTTAGTCAATACTTCTTTAGTTAGTTTATTATAGGATTGGCTACAAGTGTTGTCTTTGGTGTAAGATATAAAGTGCAGTTGACCTGGGACAAGTGACTGATCTTTTGAGATTGGGCGTAACCTCAATATTGTTGTGATTTTTGGTGTAAGGGACCATCTATCTCAAAGGCAAGATTGCCTAGGTGGCAAGATAGACTGGAATACCCATGGGATTGTCTGTGGTTCTATGTTAAGGCTGTTATAGGGCTTGAGGAGTTCACACTTGATATTTGGTTGGCAAAATGTAAGTATAGAGCTCACAACCAATTTGGGGTGTATGCCTTCCTTCTTAATTGTCTGCTCTGAGGTTGGTACTCATGCTCTTGAGGCTATCCAGACAGCTTGATAGTCAGCATTGGTCCTGGGGGTTCATTGGTCCTGAGCTTCCCTGGAAGAGGTATTAGATAGAGTCTGTGCCTTGGAAGTGTGTCCAAGGGCCTAGATCAAGAGACTGGAGCCTGCCCAGACCCAGGGGAGCTCAGAAGCAAATCGGTCCAAACATAGTTACCTATGATGGGGAGCTCAGCCAGGACTATGACCATGTCAGACAAGTCTCTGTACACATCCCTTTACTATCACGGCTATTGTGGAGCGGCAAAAAATATTTTTTAAAAGTCAGCTATAATCATTTTAATCTCCCTAAAATACAAAATCATTAACTCATTTACAACAGTCCTTTCCCCATGGAGGAGCCTGGTACTTGTTGTCTCGGCTGGGGACCTTATTCCTTGCACCCTCACCTTCCAGGCTGCTGCTAAGTGCTGCCCCTGCAGACCTGGGTAATGCTGGTACCTCAACCAGTTAGATCCCACTCTTGCAAGCCCGATTGATGCCAATGATGCTAGCCCAAAAGTGATATCGGTGGTGCTACTCCTTTCACCACCAGCCTCTGTGATAGCTTCTCTACTCAGGAACTAGGACTAAAGAGAATAGATATCCAGAGTCCCTGGCTTGGAAAGGGAAGTGAAGAGAATTTCTGAGTATTAGATTTAAACACTTAAGCATCTTTAATAAGGCTCCAAATTTCCAGAAGTGACTGGTGAGAAAAACAGGTCTGTCCTGGAAAAATGGGACAAGGAAGGTCAAACTGCTTCCACAATCCACCCTGTGAAACTCTGAGCTGAAACTTGGCAAGTCTCCTCTAAGGGGAAATAGAATCAACTGAATGCTGCTTTTTAGATTTAAAAAGTATCTGGTTGTTTCTAATCTTTACCCAGTCAAGACTCCCATTCATATGTCAGTGTGATAAATAATACATTTAACCATGCAAGCTCTTTATAAGGGAGGTCAGTATCATTATCTCCATTTTATAGATGGGGGACATTGAGGCATAGAACAATGAAGTGACACGTCCAAGGTCTTCTCAGTTCCAGTCTAGTGCTCTGCCCACTAAGTAATGCTACCATCTAAAAAACAAAAGTACTTAATAAAATAAAATCTTAACACAACTTTCCCCTCAGGAAGCAGAAGGGCAAAAGAAAGAAACATCCATGCAAGACATTAGTCCAAAATAACGTTTTGGAAGGCGTTCACATACACTGGTAATAGGCATGATAATCTACATATTAACAACCCTATTTTATATCTATATAGATAGACATAGATATAGAAATAGATACGCATTTTAATTAATCCAACATGATGCAGTTACAGATTGTTTCCTTCAGTTAATCTTTTGCACAAAGACCTGGGTTTTCTCAATACTATATCCAATGACTAGAATGGCTGAACCCAAAATGCTGTCAATAAGGAATAGGACCTTCTGACTGTTGTTCTTTTTGATGATCTATTTTACCTCTCAGCCTGCAAACAGCAATGGCTCTTTGAAATGTTTTTGATGTACTTTCCAAAAAACATGAAAAAGAACTTAGTGTCTTTATTAAACTGCAAAATACTGTGTGGCATAGTTTTCTAATGGTTTCTAAGAAAACAAAATCTAGAATGAACATTTCAGCTTTAATAGCTTTTCTCAATGTCACAAACGCTTGCAAACAGCCCAATATTTTTAAAACTTTCATCTTTCTATTTCAAACTGTGTGATTGATTTTTAATAGAAGTCAATAAGTGAAGGTTCCTATTATTGTCCCATCTTTTGGAGTTGTTAGGGGAGCCGGGGCCCACCTTCTCTACCCAGCTCTGATGCACGACCCAAGAATGGGCAGCTAAATTCTGTGCCTTAGGGTGCTAAGCAGCTGCCTCCCTGGATCACTTCCTATCTGAGACCCTTTTTTCATTATAGGGTAAAATAAAGAGCAGAAAATAAAGCATCTGACCTTCACAACAGTCAGCAGTTTCTCCTTTGCAAGCTTTGTCAGGTTTTGGGCCACAAGAGCTTCTGGGCTGTGCTTCCTCAGAGCCGAAGTCTATTGTCTCTTACTACCTGCTGCTCTGCTTCCCTTTTTAAACTCTGCCTCCAGATGGTGCAGGCAGACCTACCAACAGCTATTCTGGGCCACAAGGTAAAACAGTCAATGGCCCCCCTAGAAAGCAGTGGTGTACGGAAGGCGGAGCATCACATTCCTCAAACCCAGGAAACATAGAATTGATAGTATCAAACATAGAATTGATACAGCCTCCTTTTAGTGATGGTAGAAGGAAGGGAAGCGGGTTAATGGAGGAAGGTCAGAATGTAGAAAAAAAAGTTATAGGAAAAGGAAACAAAAATGTGTTGTCAAAATTCAGTATGATGACATTATCATCTGAAGGCCTCATCCTAAGCCATAAAAGAAATGTAGGATCAGGCCCTCAGTGTATTTAAATGCAATGCCCAGAAACGTCCTCTAAATAAAATGCATACAATTAAATACAATACCTACCAAATCATATGCTGTGCAAGTAGGATCATTCTTGCCTCTTTATCATAGTTGCACAATCCGGCCTAGATTTCTGATTTAGTATTGTGCAGTAGCTAATTTATGCAACCTCTTCACATTAAACAAACCTAAAGACAGTGTGATGCAGTAGATCAAGATTGGGGAAGGAGACTAGGAACTGTCTGAATGGTAATCTTGACTCTGTCACTGACTTTGAGTGGCCTGGGCAAGTCACTTTCTTTTATGACTCATTTCCCTTGGCTGTAAAAAGAGGAGAAAAAAGGCTGTCACACTGACCCCACAGAGGTGGTATGAGAATTTGGTATTTCATGTTTGCGCAGTCCTTTCAAAAAATAATATGCTATGTCATGTGTAAGACTTTTTACTATTAATAACAATATGGTAATGCTGGGAAGGAGATAGAGAACTCTGCAGTGAGTATACTTTTAATAGCCAGACAAACTTAAAATAAACACAAAAAAACCCAGATCTGATCTTCAGCTGATATAAATTGGCATAAACGGAGTGATATTCATTTATGCAAGTAGAAGAACTGATAACCCCTCTTTAAATAAAGTGCAAACTCTGTTTCGAATAACCGGCAAAAATCGTAGTGATGCCAATAAGGCATATGATGTCTATTTGCTCAAGGTATTATTTTAAACAATAAAGCAGGACCAGAATTATGGGCCTAACTTTCAAACCTTGGCATCCACTTAAGCAAATGCAAGTTGGCACAAACATACCAGTATGCACACATTTTCAGAATTAACACTTATATACGCAGGTGTTAGGATATCCAAGCACAAAACACATTTTTCACAAACATAGTATAATCCACCCCTGAGGTGTGGCTCTCCCTTTTATCCTCAGAGGTACGAGTCCTGGATTCTCTTATAAAAGCACCTGGTGCCTTCATCCAAGGAAACCTTTCCGACTGCAGAGAACACAGAGATCCTGTCCCTTGGGAAAATATTCAACACCCAATCTCATACATAGGAGTGGCAGCCAGAACACACAAAAAAACAATAGCTATGAAAATTCCCAGAGTAATAAAACAGTAACTGGGGCTTTATTAGGTATGGGGAACTCAGCATAGGGGACAATGGAAAAAGGGATCAGGATAATAAATGACAAAACAACAACACATAAACTCTACCCCTCCCACATTTATTGCAAGTACAAACCACTCTGTGCTCCCTCCCAGCACCTGCCTAGGCAAATAGTGAGTTTAGGCTCGGTCTTTGGTGGGTTGTGTGGCACTGAAATTGGTCACCAGCTTAAAACACAATATTAAAGTAAACAAAGGGGGTGTCCTTACAAAGTATCCACACCAAGGATGCAAGGATGGTAAGATCATCTTTGTGCCTCTCTGGTCTGGATTCCAATGTACTGTTATACTTGCTCTTGGTAGCCTGACTGTGACTCTCCTCAGCCTCCTGGGTTTCTGGTCTCTGCTGAGATGACTCTATTCAGTGTCCCAGAAATCCCACAAAGGCTCAAAATCTTCCTTTAGATAGAAATGTGGACGGTTGAAGGGTCCTCCCGGGCTCTGATGCTTCTCTCCCTTCTATACTCCATTCCAAACATGGCCAAAACTGCAAGTAAACCAAGCTCTTTGTCTCTGAGTTCTGGCACATCATTAGTTCTGATTAGGGCCTACCAAATTTGCAGCCATGAGAAACATATCACAGACTGTGAAATCTGGTGTTCCCCATAAAATGCGGTCTCCTCTGTGAAATCTGATCTGTGCACTTTTACCCCATACTATATAGGGTAAAAGTATACAAAAGTACATAGTATTTCTCAGACTTGGAATCCTGATCCAAAAGTGGGTCGCAAACCTATTGTAGAGGAGGTCATGATATTGCCACCATTACTTCTTCACTGCCTTCATATCTGGGTAGCTGGAGAGCGGCAGCTTCTGGTCGGGCACCCAATTCTGAAGGCAGCGCCACTGCCAACAGCAACAGAGGAATAAGGATGGCAATACCATACCATGCCACTGTCTTCACAACTGGGCGCCCAGCCAGCGGCCACCATTCTCCAGCCATCCAGCTCTGAAGGCAGTGCAGAAGTAATAGTGGCAATATCACAACACCCCTTCAATAGGCTTGTGACCTTCTTTTGGGTTGGGATCCCCTGTCTGAGAAATGCTGTGGAGAAATCACACATTTTTCATCGGTTGGTCACAGCATAATTCTGAGAAAATTTCACAGCCATGACCAACCCCTGAAAAATGTGTGATTTCTCCATGATTTAAGTTTACCAGTAGTTATGATATTGTTGCCTAAAGATTCCTAGGCAATCTGGGAAGTTGAGTCCTGAGGCTCTGTAGCCATTGCTGCTATAGTCCAGGGGCAAATTCCCTAGAGGCTTAGTGTGGTATTTCAGGAACAACCTTTCTAATGGAGTTACAATAAAAATCATTGATGATAAAATTTGCAGATGACATAAAGATTCGTGGAGCAGTAAATAAGAGTATGTCATTTCTATAGATAGCATGATCTGGATCTCATGGTAAGTTGGGCTCACTTTAACAACATGTTTTAATATAGCTAGGAATAAAGAATGTAGGTCACATGTGGGCAGCTTGTGAATCGCCCGTCCGGGGAGGTTAGCCCCTGGCCCCACCCCTTCCACCCGAACACCAGCCAGGGCGGCCGGGACCTAATAGGTGGCCCCAGTGCTGGAGCACCTGAGTGCCACCAGAGCCCGTGCCCTAGCGCTGCCATGCCCAAAGCCACCCTGGCCCCAGCGCCCACCCCCCACTGCCAGAGTACACCAGTATGGACCTAACCCGACCCCAGGCTGGCCGTTCCACCCCAGGCCCCGGAATGTCATCAACCGAAGCGCCTCAGCCCCTGGCGTGCCGCCGGCCGGTGCCACACCACAGCACCGACCCACTCCAGCCCCAGGCTTGCCAGTCCACCTCAGCTGTGTGGCCGCCTGCATCCCAGCCCCCACCCGCTTCATCAGATTGGCCGGCTAAGACTGCTGCCCTCGGGGGCTGAACGTGAACGGGTCCATGCCTGGCTGTCAGGGAAGGAGCCTTCACTGGTCTTATAGACCTGGAGCCCATGAGGTCACACTTATAGGACTGGGGGCAATATTTGGAAAGCAGTGACTCAGTAAAGGGGGGTCTTGGAGGATAACCAAATGAACCTGAGCTTGGGGTACGATATGGTGGCTAAGACAGCAAATGTGATTTTTGGCTGTATAAGCAGGGGAATATGGAGAAGAAAGAGGGATGCTATTACCACCATATATAACACGAGAGAAGCCATTGCTGGAATATTGTGTCCAGTTCTGGTGTTCACATTTCAGAAAGGATGTTGACAAATTGAAGTTTCAGATAAGAGCTATGAAAATTATTCAAGGTCTGGAAAACCTTCCTTAAAGTAAGAGACTAACAAAGCTTGATCTATTTAGCTTAACAAAGAGAAGGCATTGAGAGGTGACTTCATTCTACAAAGAATGAGAAGAAAAGGTTTTGGATAGCAGAGGGCTTTTCAGTCTAGCAGAAGGTATAACAACAATGGCTAGAAATCGAAGCTAGACAAACTCAGACTAGAAATAAGGTGGACATTTTAAGTACAAATAATTAGCTGTTTGAATAACTTGTTTAGGGATGTGGTAGATTCTCCATCACTGGGAGTCCTTAAATCAAAAGTGGAGTCTTTCTAAAATATATGCTTTTGTTCAGCCAGAAGTTATGGGCTTGGTGCAGGGACCACATGATGAAGTTCATGGTCTATAATATATAGGAGGTCACACTAGATAATCTTAATGCTTGGTCCCTTCTGGTCTTAAAATCTTTGAATCTATTAATCAAATTAGTTTTGCAATTTTTGCAAAAAGCTTTCATGTGATCTTTATCCAGCTAACAAGTCACCTAGTTGTGTGTGCCTATCTCATATCACCAATTCTGCCACCCTCCTTTCCACTTAGCAGTACCTTATTCTGGGACTAGGTGCTGCCATGTAGGTATAGCCTGCCTTGTGATAAGGGTTGATGTGGAAGCAGCAGGAAACAATCTGCACACACACATTACTACAGCCCTTTGTGTGGTGCAGCTTCTTGCCCTTCACATGACTGGCCAGCTCCTCCATTAATCACAGATATGGGTACCTCTACATTCCCTCTGTGGCTCATCTTTTTATATCTTGTACTTGCACCATGTTCTCTCCCTGCACTGTGTGGGATCAGTAGGCAACGCAGCTGCCCCACCCCTTCAGTCTCATAAGCCCTCCTACAGGCTTATACAATATTTTACAATTAAAATAGATCTTTATCTAGACAACTATTAATTAGACCACACAAAAAAACCCCAAAACCCTGAGGCTCATATACATATAATTAGCTATGTGATTATTTTAAAGACATGCAATCTGAAACTTTTTAATGCAATTAATATAAGTACTTAGCAATCATAATTACAGCACATCTTGTCAAAACCAAGCCTTTGTGTTCGGATTTAGAAGGGTGCATGGCTTTGCCAGCGTTTTCACTTCAGTATCTTTGTGCAAGTGCAGGGCTTGGGAAGAAAGAATATCACAGTTCATAGGCACTATTTAAATGGATTTGGAGGAGTATCTCAGTCTGGGGCAGGGCCTTGACTAATTAGAAAATGGTATCTGACATTAGCAACTTTTGGGGCAGGATCCTCTTATAAAGTACTCCCCCCTTTCCCTTTCTCTTAAGGAGCAAGATCTGAGGTGGGATTTTCAAAAGTATCTAAGTGATTTAGGAGTGCAAGTCTTTAAATGAGTCTAAGTAATTTAGGCAATTTTTCTGATTCTTCTTAGGAAACCTGCTCATTACAAATTTTGTCTATTTGTTAACAAAAGGTGGAGCAGTTTCCTATTGGTACCACCTATGTTACATGCTACGAAGAAGGTTGTGGTTTAATTTAGGAACCTCTGCAATCCCAAGATAAAGGAATATAGCATTTTTGGTTTTCTAAGGCAAAATAAATCTTTGTAATGACCCACATTGTAAGCTACATAGGCCCATTCCTGTAATCCATATTTACACAAGTAGTCTTTCTGCATGCAAACAGCCCCACTGGGGCCAGGGTTCAGAAACTCTAAATTTACGTTTTCATACTTTCTTAATTTGTATAGTAATGGAAACACCAGCAGTATTATAACTTCTTTTGGTCAGTAGCTTGTATGCTCTTAGGTCTCAGGCTTCGGTGTTGAATGTGGGTCATCCTTTCTAGTGTGTATGCTCTACTTTGCATTAATATGGTTTATGGCAGATAACCACTATTTAGTCTTAATTATAGATAATGGAACATCTAATTCAAATGGATGGGGTGCATGATGGCTTTAAAATCTTTCTATCATACACAGATGCTCTTCTGTCACAGAGGTTATCAAATAATCCTTATGAAAAATACTCATTCGGCAGCAGCCTGAGTTGGAACACAATGCACCAATTTCTGGCTGCCTGTGGATTAGATATGTTTTCAGGCAGATTGGTTAAAAAAAGATGCAAAACAAAATTCCTCTCCAGAATTTCATACCAACCATCTGCTCCTGTTTTTATGACCAGATCCTCAGATCCCTCGCTTCTCTGCAAAGGAAGGAAATGCCTTTGTGTCAAGCCATCCTTGGATCTTTTCTGTTTGATGTGATTTTTTATTAAAGTAATAATAAAAAATGAACAACACATCAAAGCCTTTTCTTTTCTTTCTTTTTTTTTAAGACTACTGTTGCCTTGATTATTTGTTTACTCTGATGGGCAGAAAGAGGCTGATTTTTCACACCACTCTAATGTATTAATTTTCACTAAAGAAAGCAATAATCTAAAACAAGTTTCTATCACTTTAAATTATCAGTACTTAGATGAACGAAGCTTTCAGCCCTTCAATTTCTTCATGCAGAGATAATGTGATGAATCTTTAATTGACGGAGATGCAGCATCCTAACTTGGTTATACTGTAGTACATGAAATCTCAATTTCAATTAGAATCTGAATCCATGATTGTGTTTAATTAAGATTTATCTACTTCTGAAGTCTTCTGGTGATTCTTTCCAGTTTGGGATATTTATTGAAAAGATGGTAATTTAAAGATCAATGCCACAATTTGATGTTTTAGACACATCACTTTTTGACCAATGTTACAAACTGGAAACGAATACTAGAGCCCTTTATTCAAGTTTGAAGCATCAATGTGACAAAACGTGAATAAAAAATTCTACTCCTAATGCTACTATTTACTGTCAGTCTGATGGAAAAAATACCTGCAATGTTTAAAACATGCATAAGATAGAATCTTCTTTGTTGGCATACCCCTCTTGTCCTGGTTAGGCAGCTTTCTTAATTAAGGGGGGGAGACTTTTTTTTTAAATGCTATCCACTTTTTCTTTACTTGAACCTTAGTGTTTTATTTTCTGTGAATCTTTTTTTACAACTTCTAAATTAATAGAGCAAAATTTAGAATATAATCATTATTATTTATTTCATACTTAGTAAAACCCACGGTTTCCAAACATGATCCATGCCTCACTGTGCTAAGAAATATACATATACAAAGAAATAGTCTCTGATACTTGAAGCAATCTAAGAGTTTGATCCAAAGGCCACTGAGACAGAAAAGGAATGGGAAAGACTCTCATTGACTTCCTTTGGATCAGGCTATAAGAAATAGTTGGGGAAAGAGAGTCAATGGATACAACGTCTCTATACAGTTGCCTATGCCAACCATCTCCATCTGCCCTTCAACCATAATCATAACATATATCTAACCCCTAAAAATGGCACTTAACTATTGGGCATTAGCCAAGTGTACCCCAAATAAGCAGAGATTTTGCTAAGCTATCCCAATTGAATAGCTAATAATTTCCTTTGACTTTCAATCAATGAACCATGAGATATTTCACTTTGTGTTTCCTAATTTTAGAGTGAGGAATGCAGAGGAGGATGAGGTAATGCTGAGCCACCAGTAGGGTTGCTGAGTCTGAGTCTTTGTTATATATGTATTCACTGACATATAACTCTGTCCTGGCATGAACAGTGTGTCCAGAAGATGCTGAACATCTTATTGTCATGGTCACTGGTTGGCCCGCCAGGCTGGTCCATCTTGCAGTTTTTCTTATCTATAAAATGGAGCTAGCAATCCTTTTTGAAGTGTTTTGAGAACACATGAAAAATGAAATACAGATGAAAAGTGTTACATAAGAGCTAGGTGTATTATTATTAATGCAGCTCCGAAGCACAATGAAACTACTACTGACTGGGAATAGTTTTAATTGGAAAACCTAAAGACAAAAGTGGCCACTATTAACATTTCTGCATTCTTCAGGTTGCATTTAAGTTCCTCGAGGCCTGTACAAAGCTTATTGAAGTCAATGAAAGTCTGTGACCAGCCTAAACTCATACTGATTAAAAAGCAGAGTTGATTGGGAATTTTCCAACATGTCTTTTGTCAGACATCAAAAATATTCACAGGAAAAGGTCTGTTTTGAGGAGTTTCCTGATTTGAAAAAAAAATGCAAAATGTTTAAAAAATTCAAAATTTTTGACATTGAATTTCATTTCAACGTTCTAAAAAAGAAAAGGTTCAATTTCTGGTTTAAATTAACTTTAGTTTTGAAATATTAACTTATACAAATAACAAGTTTTAAAAAGTAAAAGCAAAACAAAATATTTCAAAATTATCAAAATGAAATGTTTCAACTGACCCAATTTTAGTGGGGTTTTTTTTTTGTTTGTTTTTTGTTGGTTTTTTTTTTTTCAAATAATTTTTCATGAACATTTTTTACATTGTTGACTCTTCATCCTGATTTGGGATGAGAAAATTTTTCAAAATCTTGAACTCTTGAGTGACAAGAAAATCATTTCCCAGCCAGCTCTTTTAGAAAACATTATGCCACATCATCATGTATGCTCTCTCTCACACACACACGTGGCAACAGTAGCATGCCACAGCATGGGGTGGTATTAGAGCATCAAGAGTTAATAAAATTGAACTTGGGCTTCAAGTGGGCTTAGCATTATACTAAAAAAAAAATTAAATGATCAGAGTACACGGTTGCAGGGGTTGTTTTTTTTTAACTTTCTCCAAAATATATAGGAGCATATTGAAGTTTATTCTGCAAGGAAATATGATGAGAAAAACTAAAATCTTTGATTGTTCCAGCAGTCCTTCTTAATAATGCTAACCGTCATGGAGAAGAAAATCAATTTATTCACATACATCAATTGATTTTAATCCCTGGAATCTAAAGCTAGATTCAGTCCTCAATGTACAAATGTCTCAGCTAAGACAAATATTAACATGGGAGTTGAATGAATTTTTAAAAGCTAGTTTTAAATAGCATCTAATATTAGCAAAAAATGTTTTTGAAAAAGAGTGTGATAATCACCACCAAATTAACGGCATTCCAAGTGAATGGAGTTTCCAGAAAATTCAGCATGTCATGAAAATGTTTCATATCAGTATAAATTTCTGAACTCAATTAAAATTTCATTGCGTCTTTTCATAGCACATCTTTTTGTTGTCAGCAGTATTGGGTGGGTTTCCTCAAGTGGTACAAGTCAAGGGCTGTGCTTTCAACTAAGAATGAAGCTTTGTTCTTAATTTGAGTTAGCTAAATTGAGGCAAAATCCTAATGAAAACATGGCAGTTTATAGATTTCAGGTGAGATAGCAGGTCAAATGACAGACTATGGAGAAGCCTACTCTTTAACTCAATCTTCTAACTCATGTGAAAACTAGAAACTGCCTTATCTTCAATAGCATTTTACCTTACATTAGCTAATTTGAGTTAAGAACAAACCCTTTACTCTTAGGTTATGTCTACACAGCAAAGAAAAATCTGCAACTCAGGTTCACAAGGCTTAGGCTCCAGGGCTGTTTCATTGCTGCACAGACTTCCGAGCTAGTGCTGGCTTCCATCTTTCAGGGCCCTAGATCCTGGGCTCCAGCCCGAGCCTGGAAGTCTACACAGCAGTGAAACAGTCCTACAGCCCTAGCCCAGCAAGCCTAAATCGGCTGGCACCGGCCAGCCACAGGATTTTCATGGCTGTGTAGTCAGACCCCTAGTGAAAAAAGGTCACAGTGTTTTCTCTGTATTCCTAAACAGCTGTACTCAGGAGGGTCAGCAGAAGTCATGCTGAACTGCTTCTTCAGGCTTATGCTGGAGAAAGATAGATGTTTTTCCCCAAAATGAAACTGTTGGTTGGGACTAGGCCATCTAGGTAAGATAAGGGGCAGGGTTTCAATGTTGAAATCCTGGCCCTTTTAAATTCCCATTGACTTCAAAGAGGCAAGATTTCACCTCAAATCTTTAAATTAAGAGAAGACTAGGTATGAAAGGAAGTTGTAGATGTTTTCTTTAAACTGATAGTAGATAATAAGCAGCACTAGGAGTGACAAGTATAAAGAGAGAAAGTATTAACAGAGAAACATACTGTGAAGTATAAATAGTGCTTGCAGGTTGGATTGGGAGGTGTGTGAATTTACAGCAGATAGCCTTCATGACCTCTCTTAACAAAACCCTATTTACTAAAGTCACATTTGAGAAACCTGTTTTTCAGAGGCTTGGCACCTAAAAAAGGTTAGACACTTAAAAAGTAGCGTGATTTTGGGATTTCTGAACAGCTGCAGCTCCCATTGACTTTACTGGAAACTTTGGATGCTCAGCACTTCTGAAAAGCAGCCTGCATAGTTAAGTGCCTACATATAGTTTTAGGTACCTAACTTTAGGCCTTCAAGTTTTAAAATGTTAGCCTAAGTCTTTCTACTGAATTAGGCAGGCTTCAGGTAAATTGGTAAATATTTTAAGTGACATCTTGCAGAGGAAACAGTTGAATCACATTGACTCAGAGTAGCTGTCCTGGTCTAGTTTCCTCATAGATATTGCAAGAACAGTATTCTGTCTTTCTTGAAAACTTTATCTAAATTGATGAACAAACTGCTGAACACGGAGCTATCTTCTTTTAAACGTAATTTAGCTAGCTTTATTCCAGAAGTCTAGAGAAATTTTAAAAGGGAAAAGTGGGAGGGGAAGAAATGATCCAGCTATATTTCAGACATGTATTTTTGTGTACTCTGTTATGTCCAGCTTGACCTTAGGTTGATATGGAAATCTCTCAGGTGAACACTGTATCTGAGAAGTACCACTGACAGCCAAACAAACTGAAAGCAATAACAAGGTGTGCTACACAACCATGAACAAAGCAGTAGTAAGCAAGGAGGAGCTGAACCTACTTGGGGGTTGTTGGTGGTGAGGAATTGGTAGCAAACCAGTTTATGCATGTTTTATGTTATAATACAATGGATTTGCCAGGTGACACTGAGATTCTGAGGGCTAATTTAGGCTGCAGGCCTAAATTTAAAACTTGGATACCACTTCTGTATTTGATTGCTTGTACCAACATTTAAACACTCAAATAAGTATTTTAGGCATGTATATGTTTCTTTGACTGCTCAGATGCAGAACAGGGCACCTGATATTAGACACCAATTTTGTTTGAAAATAACTTCTGTAGGTCCAAATCTTTCAGTGTGGTTCTGTTCCTACTTTCAATGGCCCTTGTGCTTCTAAACATTTAGTCACTTTTGAAAATCTCATCCTAAATTCCTTGTTTGTTAAAGCCCCAATCTCGAATGTTGTTTTGCACAGACAAACTTCTACACATGTGCAGAACGCCATTCAAGGGTTTAGGCCAAAAAAGGTTTTAAAGAGATATTGTATATTTACATAGATAACAAGAATATCATAGAATCATAAAAGATTAGGGTTTGAAGGGATCACAGGAGGCCATCTAGTTCAACCCCCTGTTCAAAGCAGTACCAATCCCAACTAAATCATCCCAGCCAGGGCTTTGTCTAGCCACACCTTAAAAACCTCTGAGGATGAAATTCCAGAGTTATAACAGTTAGTGCAAATAAAGAGCTATGCAAGAGATATAAACATCATGCTTCAGGCTTCAGGACAGTGTCTAACTGTCAGAGATAAGAATGAGACCTTCATAGGGGCAAATTATTCCTCTTTGGGTTCTTGCTATAGTTCTTGTACCTTCCTCTTTAGAATCTGGTAGTGGTATGTTTCAAACTTGGTGTCTAACATAGGGTGGATGGACTTGTGAAATCAATGGGATTTGTGCTCCTAAATTATTTAAGCAGTTTTGAAAATCCCACCTGGAGGCCAAGATTTTCAAAAAGAGGGAGTCTCATAATAGGCTTCTAAATCTATTTTTAATCATCTGAGTAGATGGCCTTATTTTCACATATGTTGAGCACTCAGCAACACTCAGCTCTCTGGAAGAGCAGGCCACTTTTTACAGTGACTATATATGGATTTAGGAGCTGGACTTCAGAATTTTTGAAAATATTGTTCATTCATAACCAAGTTAGAGTTTTTTAACATTTAGAGAACTCTCAACTAACTTCACAGTCCTCAGGTCACTCATATACAACTAATATCTGACTTTACCCAATTAAGAGGAGCCAGATTAGAGTGGATGAGCAGTGTAGTAATACAATTCTAATTTATCTAACAATAAATACAGCCTGACTGTCTGGGCATCCACACAAAACATAAAACATAGCGCCCAATGCTTTGTAAAAAGAAAGACCAATGGGAAGAGGTCTCAGAAAAGCTAGATATTTTCTTTAAATTGTGCCACAAGTAACCCAGAGATGGGTCAATGTACTAGCTCTCACAATCATCAAACAATGGCATTTTTCAAAAGCTCTCAGTATCATTGGCATAATCCAGTTCACATATTTACTTCCCTATTGCCAGTGCACCAGAAATACTAGCAAAATAAAGGAACAACCTTCTGAGACTTTTCCTTTGGATCTTTTGGTCATACTTTCCTCTCTGTGCTAGAATTCCAGTTAATCATCCCAGTGCTCCAGGAAAATCTGAGCATGAAGACCAGTTTAGCAAAGGGCAAGTTCTGCAGCAAATTATCTTGTTTCTGTCAGGGATCTTTGCAGAATTCTGTATTTTCAAGAAAGAACTTGTCAACCACCTGCTTTCAGCTAGGGAAAACTGCAACCAATAAATTCTACAACAGGATTTATAGGGATGACCTATGGAGAAAATCAGAACTAAAGATAAATGTCCCTTTAAGGAGTCTGACCTTCAGTCCTTTATAATCAGGCCAGTACATTAAAAACTACGTCTCTGATTTGGCTCTTCCCCCCCTTTGTGCAACCAGAAACAGGAAGTCTGGAATGCTAATTTCATCTGTAAAACAATTGGGGATACTACAAATGATTCTTCCTGACCCTGTGCTAAATATGTTGGAACTTAATTTTCTCCAGCCAGATTGTCCTCTTTAATTTACCGTCTTGTTTTACTAGATGAATGTAAATTTCCATCACTCTCTCCAGGCCTTTGAAAAAAGAGGGCATCTAAAGTGTCAGGAAATGAGCATAAGGAAGATATGAATTCCCTCTTCTACATATAACCATATATTGCCTTCTCTGGGCTTAATTTGGGAGATAATTCTACCTTACTTACTCTAGTCTAGGAAAACATATTTTTCTACATATTAAATTTAGGAAGAGAAATATTCTGTACTCCTAAAAGTTACTACGTTCTCACCTGTGCTGGGTTTCTTAGTGGAATCTTCTGGTTTTTGGGAGAGGTAAATTTATTGAAGCTAGGAAGGGAAAGGAAAGAGGAAAAGGTCTTAGGGGTTGTAGCAAATAGGAGGGTGTTGGGTAGGGTCTCTCTTAATAATCAGAAGAGAATAGGGGATTAGACATTGAAAGCTGTTAAGAATTGGGCAAGTGGAATCTAATTGCAAATACTGCAGATACTGTAATCCTATATGTAATCTGACTTCATTTTTGTTTTTGAAACTGTACCTTTTATGTGGAAGCAAACTGCCAAATGAAAATGGCAACATACTCGTGAAAGTCCTGAGCCTAATTCTGTGTCTCTGCCTTTCTAAAACATGTAGTGAATTATGCTAAGTATATTTAAAACATGGATGAATAATTTGCTAGTAATATATTTTTTGTCTTTCACAAATATTTAATATTTGATTATGTTCATATAGAAGCAATATGTATTTCTGAGCAATATGTTTTGTCTCTAGTTGATTTTGATCCTACATATCTGCTTTATTTATTTTATGTAAAGTAAATAACACTAACAAACGTTCCCTTATAGGCAAGTTGCCAGTGTAGTAAACATTTGAGGACATGGTTTTGAGATTTTAGCGGTGCTGGATTTCTTTTTTTTCTTATAACTCTACATGTAGAACAGGGGTCCCCAAACTATGGCCCATAGGCTGCATCCGGTCTGCTGACACATTTTGACTGGCCACTGAGTTCAGTGACATTACAATTACATGCGGCCCTTCATAACATAACACAGGGGTTGGCAACCTTTCACAAGTGGCATGCCAAGTCTTCATTTCCCCCTCCTGGCCCTTCCCCTTCTCCCGGCCCTGCCCTTCTCCCATGTGATGTGGGCCCAGCACCCTGGCCAGGAGCCGCTCTCGGTCCCAAGCAGCGCTGCATGGCGGGCGCTCCCCACTTCCAGCCCCATCCTTTCCGCCCCACCCCTCTCCCACATGACGTGGGCCCCATGCCCTGGCCAGGAGGAGCCACTCTGGTCCACCCTAATAGCAAGACTGTGTGATGTGACCCTGGCAGTTGAAAGTTTGGGGTCCCCTGATGTAGATGCTTGAAATAAGTGTTTTTCTTGCTCATTTTTGTAGTTTTCAAACAATAATTTTCTCCCCAAGTTGATATTTAGAGAGCACAGTGTATTCCTTTCAGTGGGTCCCATAAAAATAAGCCAGATCTTACTGCCACTTAAATTAATGGGAGAGAGAGATCAGAGAGAGATCAGACCCATGTTGATCAGATCTATGTTGGATATTTTTAATATTTTTTAATGATAGGCTTATGTGCTTTTTAAAAAAAAGATAAACATTTTAGGTCATATTCTGCATCGAGATACAGACACACAATAAACAATGACCAACTGCAATGAAGTGAATTCGGGGGAAGTAGCTCACTGTGAATGAGGGGGGATGGAGGGGCGGTTAGGAGGAGGAACAAGAGGAGCTACTGAGACTCGGTGATGGTGGAGAGTCAGCCACATTCAGGCTCTGAGGGGTACCCCAGCAGTTCCTGCTGCTGTTCCTAAGGCAGTTTCTCAGGTGCCTTTTGCTCTCCTCCCAGCTCAGTTGTTGGCACCCTGTAACCTGATGCCCTCCTGTCCCCACCAACCTACCAGTGTCCTGTCCCCCCAGCCTACCCAGACTGCTGGCACATGTGCTCCTGCCCTTCCCCCTGGCCAAGTGTCTCCACCAGGACCTGCAGTGGCAGGAGGGCAGAGGAGCTGTTCCTGCCTGCTCCCCAGCGGACAGCCCAATCTTCCAATCTCACATATCATGTCGGCTGCTCCAGCCCTTCCTCTGGATCTCGCTCCTGCTTCCATGAGGTATCGCATGTCTGGAAAACATTGTGGGGGCAGAAACATATACCAGTTCCCCCCACGTCAATATTTCCATTGAAATGTTTCCAGTTCCCTCCTTGCCCTCCTGCACTTTCATCTGCCCCTGTGTGAATTGAAGGTAATAGGGAGAAATTAAAAATGAGGATTGTGAGCATTTAATTTGGAAATAAAAAACTCATTATAACAATTTGAAGTAAGGTAGGTGACATTTTGAGCTTCTAAAATCTTGGTACTGTGTCCTTAATACGGAAAGGGGCAGCTCTGGCACACGCACGTAAACAGAAAGAGAGAGGCAGTCCTTCTTTCATCTGTGACATTGTTCTTTTCCTAACAATATGAAATCTATTCAAAGATTTTTTTTCTCTACAGAATTAATTATTTCACCATCATCAGCTATTGTTCATAAATTGTTGAAAGCAGCAGAGAGGCACTAAAGCAGAAGCGATGATTACTTTCTGAAACTGCAGACATCTACTCAGTTCAGCAGTCATTAACACGTAAGGTTATGAGATGGAGAGAAAAGTGGACTGGAAAAATATAGGCTGAAGAACAGAATATACCTCTCTGAAGTGTCTCTAATGAAGCCTGATTCTTCAAGGTACTGAGTGCTTCTTGAGAGGTACCGATTGCCCACAACCCCTACTGAAAGGAATGTGATATGAGGAAGCTCTGTATTCCTCAGGAGGCTCTCAGCACCTTACAGGAGAAGCCCCAGGTTGTAGATTTAATTTCTTCATTTCACACAAACCAAGGATGGCTTTATTATTTGTTATTCTAATTTACAACTTTTCAAAAGGGCCTTGGGTTACAAGAAGATTTAATTATACTGAAGAAATGCTTTTCATCCTGGCTGGAATTGTTCAGTCTACTTCAGTAGTTGCTTCGGCACAAACCTTTTAGGTGCTGAGCACTCTGAACTCTGGTTTAAACAGGAGTTAAGGATGCTCAGCACTTCGTTGGTTGGAGACCTAATCAACACACAGTCCCTCCCTTTCAAAATTTTGAAACCCAGCACCTGGAATAAAGCTGCTCAGGAATTGTTTGACAAAAAATCTTTTGCCAAAAGAAAAAAAAATAATTCATTGAAACTGTTGTGAAACAGTGTTGGGTTCAAAATACCTGACTAATAATTTTGCTAAAAAGAAGTTTCAAGCTTGTCAAACTGGAAAGTTTTTCCCTTTTTGAGTTGAGACCACTTTCCATCTAGAAATTTTAGTAAAGTTACACTTTAAAAAAAGCTTAGAAAGGGAAGAATAGATCAAAATTAAAACAGTTTTGAAAATTTAAAAAAGAACCTTTCAATTGACCCAAATTGAATTTTTTTTTTTTTTTTTTTTAGATTCTGGGTTTGCAAACATTTTTTTGAGATTGTTGACTTGTCCTGATTCGAGATGGGAAAATTTTTCAAAATATCAAAAATTGTTGCAGGACAATCAGCCCTAATCTAGACCCAGATTTGCAACTGACTAATGATTCTGAGTGCCCAACATGAGAAGATTTATAAGGGCTTAAATTTCAATGCAGTGATGCTTACCACTTTTTGAAAATCAGGCTGCTAAGATGTTTCAAGATACCCCAAAATTGAGGCATTCAAAATCAAGTCATTTTTAAAAATCTTGGCCCTGATTGTAATGTTTCCAGTATAGAAATGGAAAAATGAGGTAAAATTTAAATATACTTACTGGAATATTGCAACAGAACAATACTTTTTTTCTTAGAATCCAGAATACCACAAGAATTCAAAAACAAAGAGAGCGAGAGAGAAAGACAATGAGGCACAAACCACTTCCCATAATGGCTGGCTGAATGCTTTGCTACAGATCCCCCTAACCTGCAAGCATTCTCAACACCGTTCTTAAACTGATGTGTGCAATTCCAGCACAGTCCTCAATATACCACACTAAACTAACAGGAGTGACAAAGAACTTTTCAGATAGTTTTATATATTTCATGACTGCATAACTGTAATTTTTTGTCATTATGAGCCTGAACTTTTTTTCTATAGGTATTTCCATAACCCTGTGTTAATGTGCCACAAATCCAGAAACAAAGCAATAGTAAAATAGTCATCAGTAATTGACAAGACTTAAATACACACCTGGGACCTTTATTCCTCAATTGCAGGATAAGAGTAACTCCTATTTACTTCAGTGGGAGCTACTTGTGTCCTGAATGAGAAAATAGGGCTCCTGGAGAGAGCCTTAGGCTGCTTTCTATACACTTCTTAATCCTGCACTGTTAAATAAGTACTACAGCCACCATCAGATTACCATTCTTTCTATGAATTTGGAGGATAGGCTTTCTGAAGTGCCCAGTCAGGATTCAAGAACCAACTCTTTTTTTAAAAAAATACACAGAAAGAACTGAGAAATGGATAGAAAGAATGACAATAGGAATTGGTGATAATGTTGTTATTGGTAAGTAATTATTATTGGTGATGAGATTATTTTGATCATTACTATTAATTACTCAAATCTACTTGTGTAAATTAAGTGAAAAGACAGAGTAGATAAAAGAGGAAAAGGCAATTAGAGAGAGGATTCAACAATTTCAATAACTGGCAGAACCTCATGGTAGGCTTTCAAATCGTGAGCTCTTCCTTTAAAAAGAGCAGCAAGCAGATTTTTTTCAAGGTTGTACATCAAGAGAAATAATTGAACTTGTTATTTACTTACCAGCCTGTCTCTGGATGCTACATATAATGCAGGTTTGATATTGCTTTCTTTCCCTCCTTTAATATTCACTCAGGATATCAACCTATTACTGTCCTTGATATTTTGCACAGGGCATTTTACTAGTACATATTTGTTGTTGTTACATCTCTTACTTGGGGGTGGGGAAGGGAATGTTATAGAGACATAATGACAGGTTTTAATTGTTAGCAAACAAGACAGTTGTCAGGCGGCCCTAGCGCCATGTTTTTACTAAGCTGAGCTGAAGTAATGTTGCACTAGCCTACCAGACAGAATTTTCAGCTTGAATAGCAACTTTGATATATATATATAAACTGACCACAGGGAACTTTCTTTTGTGATTTTCAGAGCATTGATGTACATTTTTACCGACATTTTCCAACATATCACAAACTTTTTCAGGAGGAAAAATACTGGAAAAATGTTGTGTATTTTTCCCCTTCTTTCTTTAAAAGCAAAGGCCCAACTGACTGATCAAAAAGTTACAGTCCACAATCCACAGTTCAGATAATTGACAACAACAGAGTTGACAGAGATTTTCTTTATGAAAATACTGAAATGCAAATGATGACCAATGAGGTATTAAAGAAACTATTTTTAGTATTTGTTGACTGCTGGTAATGGAGAGAATAGTGTTAATTTTGTCCCATGTAGTGCTTTTTATGACATGATTGACATATTTCTCCAGCATGACAAGCCTAATCATCCCTCGCATATGGTGAGGGCCCTCTATGCATAGAGCTCCTCAGCCAGCCATCTCATGGAAATGGTGACTCAGCCATTTTTGCTTCAGTGTTTCTACCCTTCTTCTCAGACCACTTGGAAGGAGATCCCTCAGGAGGGAGGTGGCAGGCTTTGGGAGAAGTAGACTGCATAAGTGGGATTCTTATCACCCCTACAGTAGCCTTATGGAGCATATGGTGGAATAATAATAGGCTCAGCTTGTATCACTTTCCGCTATCCTCACTCAGCATTGAGGTTCCTACTTTATGAAGAGTCTCTTAGGCAGCCACTGGCTGCAACAGCCCTTTCACATGACTTTTGGGAAACACTTGGGTTTCTGGACAAGACTTACTGCCTGTTTCATGGGGATAGAAGGGAACAACTGGTGAAAAATCACCTCAAATAGACCTTCATAGAAATTTCTTCCACTACAAAGCCCTCAAATAGGTTTTCCCACTAGAAGGGGCAATCAAGCCGAACAAGAGGTTATCAGTCTGAGCCTTATATGATTAATACTTGATTTATTAATGTATTTACAAAATTAGACTGTTTAATCTGATTATATGATGATTATGAGCACCAAATTTCATGATTGTTTTTCATTATAGTGTACATGGGGAGAAAAGGTACAATTTTGATGACACTGAGTGTTCAGTGCAAAAAGAAAATCATCCTGTCAACGTGAATAAAAAGTAGGAAAGTTATGTGCTTTAGGCAAGAACAGTACAGAGAACATGGTGATGCTACAAAGGCTATAGAAAAAATATGTTATTGACACAGATGCAGTAAAAACTGCAATGGCTTTGTCACTGGGTCATCCCCATCAACATTTCCACTGTTCTTTGATACAAACAGAATTTATTGAGCAAAATTATCTTTAACCAGTGCAATGTAGGCCTCTATTCACATTAATGGGATTTTAAAACTCTCATAAAAGTTCATTCTTCAATCAGTTTTTTATATCTCATGAGATGAATGAAGGAAAAATATATAGTACATACTGTTTAAAATTTACTTTTTAAAAGAATATCTGTTTGTACTCTTGAACCTATTTTTTTTTTTCAATTTAGAATAGCACAATTATATTCTTCCTCTCATAGGATAGCTGGTCAATCAGCTCAGTCATTTAATGGAGCATACATAGAGCCGGCAGAAATTCATTACTTTCAGAAATTAGATACAATGAATAAGGAAACAAGATACAAGGCCTTTATTAAACAGATTTTAACAAGATCTTCTAAATTACATAATGAAGATGTAATAATCTGATGTGTGTTAGGAAAAGCTATTAAATAAAAGACCCTTTACTTTCAACACTGATTTTTAACTTTGTGATGTTCTGCTCAGGATACCCATAACTGTAAGCCACTATGTTACACTCTGCCTCAGCCAGTCAGAGCATTGATGTTGCTAAGCTGTGTGTCAGCTCTCTCATACTGTAGCCTGTCTGCCTTGCCAGCAAATTCCTTGAGACTCTGCCAGTCTGAAGCTTGCCTTGCAGGTAACAAACAGAGAAGCTCGGTTCCCGAGTTCCCAGGACACATGCAATGTCCAGTCCCTCTCACTGGATGGTCACAGAAATTATTAAATTTGCTGCCTCCAAAGAGAAGAGCACACACCAACCTGTTAAGTTAATGAAAGACTCACTTTATACTTCAATATAACAGCAATGAGACAGTTTAAAGTAAAAGTCAGAATATATTTATTAACGAAGAACAGAGATCTAAGTGATACTAAACAAAAGAAAAAGATACAAGTAGGTTACAAACAAACAAAACTTTGCCTGAGCAGTTTTCTCACTTGCATCAAGTTACCAGCATCTCTAGCCCTCCAGGACAGGGGATCCAACTTTCATAGAGGGTGCTGTTTATCATGTCCCCTACATAATGAATAACAAAAATGTCTTTTTGCTTCTCTTATAGTACCCAAAGCCTATTTTCTCCACCTCAGGAGTCAGGAAGGATTCCTGGGATGCAGATTCTGCGCCCTGATGTGCTCACCAAGCTGCAGCTTCTTAGTTTGATTGCTTTTTGCCTTGTATGTATATGTACTTTCATTATCCTCTGTCTTATAAAGCTTGACCCACGCAGATAAATCCATATTCCTTTGTCTAAGGCAGCTGTTCCCAGAACGTGTTTTAGGAATATAGTTCCAGCACACATACCTAACTCTTTACACACCACCTGTACATACATCACATATTGATATTCATGGGGAGCATTTCACCAGCTTTCATAAAAGAACTTACTTAGTGCACTATTATAGTACAATGATATTGTATACAATCAGTTGATTCATTCTTATTCTGTGGTTCAGACCCCTGTTCTCTCCCTGGGATGTCTGGACCCTGATTATCACAATATTTTAATGTCTTATTCTTCCATTTTAGATGTTTCCCATTTTTCCCAAAACAGTGAGTGAAGATCCCTTTTCAAGCTGACACTGTGGTCTCTATTGGAATAAAAGAATTACTACTGCATGGTGTAAACACAAATAAGCATCTGTTTCTTTTGTTCTTGTATTAGTAATTAACATGATATCATGAAGTAGATTTCTCACAGGAGAGATTCATACAATATTCTTACAAGCGTGGAAGTTGAGATCTGCATTCTGAGATAAATGAAGATTTTTATTTTTAAACCTACAGTCAGATCTAGTTTCAAGAGGTTATTTAAAAAAAACAACCTCCAAACCCAGCACACACACACAAATCCCCAGAAGCCCCAGATTGCTATGTCTCAGATATTGTGAAAATATCATAAAATATATTGGAAGGAGACCATTCTGGAGATTAAAACATTCTTTAGTACTCTTCCAGAACACCACTGTTTGCAATAGGGTTATTGCAGTGTTTTGGCTCCAGAACCATTCACATCACAGTCACTGAGACAAATGAAGTGCAGGTGAATGACTTTTTTCTTGCTGTCTCCATTTTGAATGGTTTTCCTAAACTGGGGCACTGTGCCTCTCAGATGCTAAGCATCTTTTGCTAGATGCTGAGTGCCATCAACTTTTACTAGCATCCTTGCAAGATCCAGACCAGGAGTCAGTAGGATGAGAAAAAGATGTTCCTTTTTATTAACAAAGTATTTATTGACAACTTTATTAGATCATAGCCATTGTTGTCCATGTTTCTCCGGGCTTCCCTTTTTTATGTCCTATATTTTGTTTATTGTAGTTGATCTCATTTTGTAGAAGAACAATGGGAACATACAGTCTCTTCCAAAGCCCATTGAAGTACATGGACAGACTCCAGGTGATGTCTATAGATTTTCAGTAGAGAACAATACTTTGCATTTGAAATGGTATCCAAGTTAATGCTGAGAAAAAGCATAAAGGAAATTGCTGCAAGAGATTAGGAAAATGTGTGTTTAAAATGACCAATTTCTCTCTTAAATTGGGCTGAGAAAATGCTAGCACAGCCTACTGTGACACCTTTTCTGTTACCCTACCTCACTTACTGGTGACCTTTCTACCTCATGTAAGTATATTTAGGAACAAATGACGGCTATCAAAGCTAGGAAGGAGGGGGTTGCAGTAGTCAAGACATGAGGTAATGAGGACGTGGGCTAGAGATTTAGCAGTATGAACAGAGGAAAGGCTGGATTTTACAGGTGTTGTGTGAGAAGTCTAAATCTTGCAGCTTCCTGGGTCTAGAAAAAGGGCCAAGTCAAAGGCTACAGGCTTGGGTGACAGTGAGGATGGTGGTGTTCTCCCCAGTGATTGAGAAAGGGAGATGGTTTTTGAAGGAAAGATCAAGAGTTCACTTTGGGCCATGTTGAGCTTGAGTTGATGGTTGGACATCCATAAGGAGATGCTGGTGAGAGAGAAAGGCCAGGATTTTGTTTGGACAAAAACAGTCAACTCTGGAATGGAAAGCCAAGTATGGGAGGTAACAACATAAAGATGATCATTAAAAGAAATAAAGTATCAAACTAGCCTTATGGAGCTTGCACCACTAGCAGTACTCCCTGAGCAAGGAGCTCAGAGCAGTATGGGTACAATTTTCCCATGAGGAAAGAAAGAAAAAAAGCCTTTCAAATCCCAGATATTTTCAAACAGGCATGAGGAAAGAGCAGGAGGAAAGGTGAGATCTTAATTCCAGTGGAATTGCAGAAAATCACATGCTATGTTCTGACATTATGTTGGGATAACTGAGCCATGACACTGCAACAGTACATAATGACTTGATGGGCCAAAGCAATATCATCACTAAGTGGTGCAAAGTTATGATGCAGATATTATAATGCAATTTCAGGACCTTGCTGGCTTACTGTGTGACTCTCTGTCAACTTCAGCTGATGACAAAATGTCTGTCCAGCTCTCAAAGACCAAATATTTAATGGATTTCCAATTCTTACCACACTCTTTCCAAATAGCAGTAGTTTGGTTTAGCTGTGGTCTTCACCTTATTTAATATAATTTCATGCTTCAGTTCTAACTCTTTACTGATGATGTAAGTGATTGGATGTTGATCCAGTACCTAAGTTGAGCTGCCCACTCTAATAGCTACTATAACTTGGGCTTTCTATGGGAAGGGTGAATTTCATTCAAAGAAACCCCTGCCAAGGTGCCCAAGTGCTGGACTATAATCAAAGAACAAATTATAAAAATACAGTAAAGTCAGCCATCTTAAAAACCCACAAATAAACAAAACCACCCTCGTAAAAGTGAAATAAAACCAAACAAAAAATATGGGGAGGAAATTCTACATAGGGAGGAAAAGGAAGGAGAGGGAAACTTTTTAAATGAGGCATGGTAAACTGTTGGAGTTGCACTGGAAGGATGCCATTTGTGGTAAAAAAAATTTAAAATTGTAATCATTATTAGCATTCATCAACAATTTCTCTTTGAATGAAGTAAAAACTCTTTTATATACAGCCTTGGTTATACTGCATTTGGAGTACTCTGGCCTTTAATCTTCTTTAAAAAGAAAAGACTGACAAACTGGAGAGGACTCAAAAAAAGGATAACAAAGATGAGAAAAAATTGGAGGATATGACTTATGGAGAAACGTTAACAAAGTGTGTAGTCTAGAGGAAAAAATGATGTAGGATGGGGATGAGGATGGATATAAGTATCTCTAAATAATTGAGAGACAGAAACATAAAAGCAAGGGAGAAATTATTTAAGATCATAAAATCAGGAGTAGAAGCCTGAAACTAAAACAGGAAAAAAAATTACATATTAATACAAAGAGTTATAACTGTAAGATCATTTAGAAAATGGAATAATTTATCAAGGGGGATAAGTCTAGCAATACTACCTGGGGTATCAATAAGTAAACTTAAACAAAACACCTCATCATTTAGTAAAAGCAACTCTTTTGTATGAACTGGATGAGATATGATTCAATTTAACAGGAAATCTTTATGCACTATTCTTTTAATTCTATCCATGAACACACACACCAGTTTTCAACCCATTACTTATTGTCTCCTTCCTTCAGAAGCCATTGCAGTGTGCATGGCATAAATGTTTGACAGTTGTAAGAAGGTCACTTACTGATTCTTTGACCTTGAAGATGTGGTCTCCAGTTAAATAACTTCACAGTGCTCCCAGATCTTGATCCCATGGCATTTTCCTTAAGAGTAGGGGTTTGTCTTCTTTCATTGGTCAAAATTTCTCCTCTGGCTACTAATGTTTATCATACTACGCACCAAAGGACTTTTGCCTTTCACCCCAGAAGTGACTGCATTTCAGCAGTTTGAAGTATATACTGTGATATGTAAAGTGGTTTGGGATCTTTTGGAAAGAAAGACACTACATAAATGTAATGTTTTTATTATTGTTGTTAATAGGCAGAGTAGGAAGTTGAGTGAAGAAATGGGGGCATTGACATATGGTGGTTTTTCTTTTCTTCTTTATTTTCACCCCATCCCTTTTCCTCCACCATCTCCCACCAAGAAATAAAGGTGATTTTAGTTTAAAACAAATCCAAAAACAACCCCACAAGAACAACTTCAAAAAGGATGTGATTTCCCCCCCTAATTTGTAATGATTTTTGTTATGTGTCACTCATTTTACCTCCCTCTTCTTCCAGTCCTTCCTCCGACTCTACTGGAAACATGGCCTGCTTGGATATAGATGTCACTGGAAATGGGAGAGTTGGGAAATCAGATAACAGCCTGAATCTGACTTTAAACTATTTCATTATTTTGTTATCAGCAGCTCCCACTCTGCTTCCAGTATCTCTAACAAAACTGCAGTTCTCACTTTTAAGTGGTGGTTGGATGAAATGTGATCTTTTTTGTAACCACTCAGTAATGAACACTGTGAAAGGGTGAATTCATTGTTTTCTCCTTATCCAATAACTTTCTAGCACAGCTCTAATTGCATAAAAATAATGGACCTGCTCCCTTTGAAGTCAGTGGGAGTTGTCCCATTGATTTCGATGGAGACAGGATCAGGCTCTTCCTTGTACACGTAACCCTTCTGTCAGGTGGTGACAGCAGCAACAAGGGCCAGGTTCAGTTTCTAAGGATTCATCTTAACATTGCAAGACAGAGCCAGCTCATGCCCATCCAGAAATCTGGGAAAATTAAACATGGCCTCTGGGTGCCTCTAATAGACCATACTTCCCCAGCTGTAAGCCCTGAGTCTGTGTATAACAAAACTTCTAATAAAAGGGAGAGGGAACTCAGCATTATTTGGAAAAATACTGCAATAATTATTCTAAGGGATGCAACCCATAGGTAAACACCTGTCCCATACTAAGTTGCACAGTAGTTCTTTGCCTCAGTTTCCCACCCTGCAATGTGAAAGTCCAGCAGATGAATGTTTTTTTCTCTCTGTTGCACCCCGCTCACAGTTGGATGTCCAAAATCAACAAAGTCCCAGAATTCAGCTGTGGGTTCACTTCCCACCTCCGAAGATGGGCTGAGCAATGCCTCCTCTACTGCCACAGCTCACTGCTCTTGCTGAGGTCTCTGCTTTTGCTTACCACTCTTGCCATTGTTTCTGCTGCCGCTCACCCCTGCCATCTCTGCAGTTGCCACCAATGCCTCTAGCTGTGATGCTGTGTTCTGAAGTCTCACCACTTAGTCCAGTTCTAAGTGATTTCAGCTTTTAATGATTTCACCAGATAGAGTAACTATCAAAGCAACTACATCCTTTGGATTGTTTTTCACTGCAACTCTACTGTAGGTCTAAGGTTCAGCTTTGTAGAGCTGCTCCTTGGTCATTTCAGCAATAGCGATCACTGAGCAGAAACAAAGGCTCTAAATGGAGTGTAAACAGCTCTGTCTTTAAACACCAGAGGAAGAGAATCAAATAGTATCTAAAATTTGCCAACAGAGTTCTCACCCCCCAGGTAGGAATACATATCTTCACCTCCTCTGACTTTCACAAGGGTTTGGAATGGCATCAGTATCCCCTGCTTAGCAAGTGAGATTACATTTAGGGTGACTCCCTCATTTAGGGCATATTAAGTACAGTTCTTCTGCCCATTAGTCAGACAACAAGGATACGGACATTTCATTTGGTCTACTTTCAAGGCCAAAGTGAATTTTAACCCAAAACAGCCAAAATTAATCACTTTCACAAAGCTGGTTTGTCTACTGATCACCTCAGCAAGGTAGGTATGTCTATACAAATGCTGTCAGCTCCTGAGATTCTTCCCCCGCTCCCAGGTTCATCAATAGCTGACAGGGGAGAGCTCATTTAGACTCTGGCTTACAAGATTTTCATATGACTTTTTCTCAGCTGAATTTCATGACATATATAAAATCCAGCAAGGCTCAGGCTAGAGATGTGTTAATTTGCTCTCAGCTGGAATAAGACTTGTTCATTTTCATTTTTGAGTTAGGCAGGTCAGTGGTAGTTATCTCATTCCCTAAGTAATGACATTAGGATTTCTCTTCTTGCTTTATAGATTATTGGTGGTGCCCAGCCTATTTTATTAAACTAAATTTAGAACTAATCATAAGAACATAAGAATGAGTTCAGATCAATGGTCCATTAGCCCAGTATTGTGTCTCCAACAGCAGCTAGTACTAGAGCTTCAGGGGGATTGTATAGAACAGGGCAATTTGGAGAGATCCATCCCTGTCTAGCGTTTCTGGCAGTCAGAGGTCTTGGGTTGCCATGAGCATGGTGTTATATCCCTAGCCATCTTGGCTAATACCTATTGATGGATCTATTCTAATAAGTTTTCTGAAATAAAATCCTATGTTTGCAGTAATTACATTTGACAATTCAATACAATCAGAACAGTAACCTGAATCTTCGTTTCTTTCCTGACTTCTTGTGAAACAGTTTAACAGTTCAAGCCTTGACATTAGAATCCACCATTTGATTTATAACTATGTGGCTACTTTTAATTTCTGACTAAAGTCTATGACAACATTTATGAAATTAAGTTTGGGAATATAATTAACACTTATAAGGTGCTAAATTGAATGGCTTATTAACCATCTGATTTAACTCTAAGTTACTTTGCTCCATTTAATCACTACATTTTTGTTTTTCAAAAAGATAATTGCTTAATTTAAGGTGCTTAATTCTTCTAGGAAACCATTACAATATATTTTTCTGCAAGACAAACAACCAATCTTAATAAAATATGGCAAACAATAATTTTCTTTCAGAAAAATGCAGTGCAATGAGAAGATGGTGTTTAAACAGAGAGGTGGGCAGAGAAATATTCAATGCACATCCTGTTAGTGAATGAAGCCAGTTTAAGGCATTGCAATTGATACATTGGATAGTGATCTAGGGAGATAGTGATACACCGAAGTAGTGAACAGGAGCAGTAAACAGGGGTTTTGCAAGGCAGTTTACAGAGGGCAAGTGAGAGGCAGATACACCTAACAAACATACTCTAAACTTAGGCCATTAACACACTCTCCCCCTCAAAGAACAAACAAACAAAAGTCCAGCAAGAGTAAAAATAATGCAGACAGAAGTCCAGCAGCAGAGCGGGGGCTATCCAGTTTATTTCAGTGAATGCAGCAAGTACAATTACCTCCCTTGTAGGCAGATGGTGTATGCGTGCATGCAATGCAAGCAGCTCATGGCACTCAATGACACACTAGGAGCTCTTGAGGTCAGAGTGGCTCAACATAAAAAGTTAAGGGAGTCAGAGAAATACATAAATAAAAGTTTTAGGGACATAATAATATGGTTCCACCCCCAGTCCGACAGCCTCTGTGCTGTTACGAAGGAGGAAAATCTTGGAAAAGGAGAACATCATGATGGAGTAGAGGAAAACACTCCCATAGTTGGAACCCTCCTTTCACACAATTTCATGCTATCCTCTTAGAATACTATCTCACTTAGAATACCCCTCTTGAGGACTGATTATTAGAAATGAAGATTAATTATTAATTAATGGAAGATTTGATTATTAGAAACATAAATAGCTGGGTTTGTGTTGAGAACTATAGGATAGAGAAGGGGAGAACTATACAGTAAATTGCCTGCTGGATATGAAAGTTGTGGATCATATGAGAAATCTAAAATCACTTATGTGCAGTTCTGGGAAGGACCCGTAGGTACCAATGATATAGGGAAGAACAGGAGAGAGGTCTTGGAGGCTAAGTTTAGGCTGCTAGGTATGTGATTAAAGTCCAGGACCTCCTCTGAAATGCTACCAGTTCCATGCACAGGGCCAAGAAGACAGATGGAACTGTAAAGTCACAATTAGTGGATGAGACAATGGTGCTCGGAAGAGGGGTTTAGGTTTATTAGGAACTGAGGAGCCTTTGGGGAAAGGAGGAGCCTATACAGGAGAGATTGGCTCCATCTATACCAAAAATGAAACCAGACTATCAAATTAAAAAGGTTGTAGAAGATTTTTAAACTAAGGGCTGAGGGAAAGCTGACGGTGCTGAGAAACACCCAGTTCAGATGAAACATCCCTTAGGGGAGGATTTATTAAAAAGGATCCTCTATATCCTAATAAAGAGGATAGGAAAGAAGATGGTAAAGTAACATAGGAGTTCTTGAGGAACAGTCAAACATAAAAGAGTCGCATTTAATTATATAAAGTCAAGCAATTGAATATTGACAAAATGTACAAGTACTTATTTACAAAAGCTAGAGGACTAAAAACTAAGGGGGTGAACTAGAGTTTCTGGCATTAAATGAGGATATTGATATGATAGGCATGGAGGAAACTTGATGGATAAAGCAAAAAAGCATCCTTTAGAAATTAAAAATCTATTTTTCTTTTAGGAAAATAGAAAGGACCATAAACTCTGGAAAGTCAAGTGTAAAAGTATAAGACAGGCCAAGAAAGAATTTGATGAGCAATGAGCTAAGAACACAAAAACAAACAGCAAAATAATTTTAAGTACATCGAAAGCAGGAAGCCTCCAAAAAATCACTTTTGTAAAGGACAATCACACCTCTCCTATCTATTAGAATTCTCTGAGGGTGTCAACAAGCATGTGGACAAGGGTGCTCATGTGGATATAGTGTACTTGAACTTTCAGAAATCCTTTGACAAGGTCCTGCACAAAAGGCTCTCAAGCTAAGCAAGGACTCATGGGATTCTAATGGATCAAGTAACTGGTTAAAAGACAGGAAGCAAAGGGTAGGAATAAATGGTCAGTTTTCACAGTGGAGGATCTGTACTGGGACCAGTGCTGTTAAACATATTCATAAATGATCTGAAAAAAGGGGTGAGCTGTGAGGTTGCAAAATGTTCAGATGATACAAAATTACTCAAGATAATTAAATCCAAAGTTGATTATGAAGAGTAACAAATGGGTCTCACTAAATTGGGTGACTGGGCAACAAAATGGCAGATGAAATTCCCAATGTTAAGTAAAAAGTAATGCATATTGAAAAAATAATCCCGACTATATATACAAAATGATGAGGTCTAAATTAATTGTTACCGTTCAAGAAAGAGATCTTGCAGGCATCATGGCTAGTTCTCTGAAAACATATGCTCAATGTGCAGCAACAGTTAAAAAAGCTAACAGAATGTTCGGTACCATTTTAAAAGTGATAGATAATAAGATGGAAAATATCATAATGCCACTATTTAAATCCATGGTATGCTCACACATTGAATATTGCATGTAGTTCTGGTCACCTATCTGAAAAAAGATATATTAGAATTGGAAAAAGTAACAGAGAAGGGCAACAAAAATGATTAGGAGTGTAGAATAGATTCCACAGGAGGAGAGAGATTCAAAAGACTGGAACTGGTCAGCCAAAAAAGAGACAACTAAAAGGGGATATGATAGATGTTGAGAAAGTGAATGAGAAAGTTATTTACACAAGAACTAAGGGTTATGTGATGAAATTAATAGGGAGCAGGTTGAAAACAAACATAAGGAAGTATTTCTTCACACAACGCGCAGTCAATCTGTGGAACTCATTGCCAGGAGAAGTTGTGAAGGCCAAAAGTATAACTGGGTTAAAAAAACCCTGGAAAGTTCATGGAGGATCGCTCCATCAGTGGCTATTAGCCAAGTTGGTCAGGGATGCAACCCCATGCTCCCGGTATCCCTAAACCTCCAATTACCAGAAGCTGGACCTGGGAAACAGGGGATGGATCCCTCAATATTTTCCCTGTTCTGTTCCTTCCCTCTGCATCTGGCTCTGGCTCTGGATACCAGACAGGATACTAGTCTAGATAGACTGACCCAGTATGGCCATTCTCATCTTCTTATGACTGAGTGGCCATGATTTCTCTGCCTAAAAGAGGGTGCTCATTGAAAAAGCATCAAACTGCCATCAAATCAACAGTGTCTGCCACTGTAGTGCCATTCCCAGAGGTACAGCTGCTGGGAGCATGGCGCTTCAAAAATGAGATAATTAAAGAGGGCAGCAGCTCCTGATTTGTCAGAATCTATATATATTGGGTGGTTCAATGGGAGCCTGCTTCTCAAATACCTTGCTTTTCAGAGTTTCCTGAACACTTCCAAACTCACTCAGCCCATATCCAGTTCTCATAGGAAAGTCCTGTGGAATTTAACCGGGATTAAGACATAGGGGTGCATAGAAACTTTAAAAGGTTTTCTAAAAAAAGTATTCTAAATATATAGGTATATATATATATGTATAATGCCAGATCACAATGGTCTTTTCTGGGCTGCACAGGGCAGGGACAGACAGAAAGCCTCATATTCCTCACTTCCAGAGCAGTTTATGTATTGCTCACAACATTAGTCTCTGGCCTCTGAATGCAGGATGTGAAAATAGCGGTGCTTTGTTAGCAATAAGTGATATGGCGAGCCGGCAGAGTTGTAGGAAAAGGATTGAACATGCCAGTGTTACAGGCAAAGGCTCTAGAGCTTGTTTGTCAGCGGCATAGCCTCTGGTTGGATACCTAAGCCCCTAATGTGACATCAGACTATTCAGATTCTCAAAACCTCTGACTCTTTCTCTCCAGTTCCCTAACAGGGTTGAGGAAGAAGGTGCAGTCTGGCCTCCTCCTCACTGGCCCAGGGGGTGAAGACAGTGCACGGGGAAGGGGGGAACAATGGGCCATCATCCTAATGATGATGGCCAGCAGGTGCAATGAGTAGCACCAGGAGAGATTATGCCTGCATCTGAGGGTATCTGGCTGCAGACCACTCTCTACATGTAATAGATCTGCAACCAGGCGGATAATGATTGATTATTAGCTTTCGTTCACTTACTTAAACTATGAAACCTAGGCTAATATGTGCAACACTGTATTCTTATTGTGGTCATCTTTGTCTTCCCATATCCTCTTCCATTGTGCTCTGCACCCACCTGCCACATTGTTTCCTGTTTAGACAGCATGTGGCTTGGGGCAAAAGCTGTCTTTTGTTTTGGTTTCTACAGAACGCAGCATAATGGGACTCTATCCTTAGACTGGGGCCTGTGGCACTACTGTAATGCATATCAGTGATGTTGATAGTATACAGGACTATGTCAAAATGACACAGTAGGCCATCAGATTTAGTAGAAAATATACAATGCAGAGGAGTCTTGACTGGGAATAGGAATATACAGATCAGACCACAGGAAGTGCACTCCAATTTATCATAATAATTAAAAGAGTCCTCACTCTGGCCTCAATCCTACAAGTGTTGCTGAGCGCCCTCAGTGCCTGCTGCCTTCAATGCAAGTTGAAGGCACTCAGGCCCTTACAATATTAAGCACTGCCTTAACTATGAATGATTATCTCTGTCAGTAGTCAAGGCAAAGCCATTGACTGAAAGAGTTGATCCAGTTCAAAACACACAAGGCAGTTCATGCCTCTAAAGGCTTTGCTTTCTTTTCTCTCCCCAGGTAGGGGAAAGATCATGGATTGGGGATGCTACAGAATGTTCCCTTTGTATTTTGCCTTCCCTGGTTCCCTCAAAGTCCTGCTCTGATGCTGTCCATTATTTTCTTTGATCTCTCACTTGCTCCTCCCCATCTCTCACTTGGCTTTGCATAAAGATTTGGAGTAACAGACTGCAAGAGTAACTTTTCCAGTTTCAGGGATGAGCGATGACTGTGATGCTTCTGGCAAGAGTAATGCATATCCCGGGAGAGGGCTATCTAGCTATGGTGACACAGCTCTAGAGTGGGTTGCACTGGAAGAGCTGTAGCTTGCACAGTGTGTGTTTGCACTGTCTCAAATTAGTCAGTTTTCTTGGGTGTTTATTTTCACAACTGCAAGAGCCCAAAATAATTAATTAAGAAAGAAAAGTAGTCTACCTGTAAAGAATTACTACTTATTAATCTTATTATTCTTGAGCTCTAAGATATCAGCTTTTGTGTCATAAATATGGTATTCATGAGGAGAACAGCGCTATTAAAGAGCAAATCATCCAGATTCAGAAATATTATAAATTATCATCTGAGACAGATGTGTTTGAATATCTCATTTCAATTTGTTTAAACCGCACTGCCAGTAAATGAATGATTAGATCCATGAGCAAATAAAATAATGAGTGAATTTTCCTCAATAAGATCAAAATCAGTAAGTATGAAATGAAGAATATTATTCCTTGTAATAGAATTTTAGACTGTGGTCCTATTTAGATATAAAATTTCAATTATAACAAACCCTATATATTAATATATTATAGCAGATGTCAAGTATCGGTACAAAATTAAATCATAAAAATCTCTTTGGAAGGTGTATGTTATTTTTGGTAGAGCTGAGATGTTCTGTGAGGCAGAAAGAAGAGAGTAAATTAGTAGTTTGCCCCTTAAAGCTAATCTGGGTCTTCTTGGGTTTGTAAAATGTTGGTTCTGTTTGATATGGCAACAAACAACTCCCTGGAAGTCCGCCAATCTCCAAGTTGTTTATAATTGCGGTAATTGGATATTTTAAACTCTAGAAAGTGGGGTCTTGCTTAAGCTTCTCTTTGTGTGACTACATAAAAGCCAGAACCAGATATCTGTTTGTGCCAAGAGTTATTTGTAAAATGGAAATGCTGAAATATGATTGTTCATCACTAGTAGTTTTCTATCTGCATAATTCATTATGGACCAAATCTTATAGTACTTACTCTGGAAATATACTTATTGAAGAAGTAAACACTGAGAGTTCATTTGTGCCTTAGGGCAGTTTTGTATCACCCTAGTAGGAACTTTGGAAGGCACTAAGCACAGTGCTTCCTTGAACTCCCCAGAGTGCAGAGTAAACATGTCTCTTGCTACTTTCCAGAAGTATAACAAAAGCTTCCCTCTATCTCTAGCTAGCCCTGCCTCTTCCATGTGCCTTTTGGGGTGGCTGGCAATGCTAGCCTCACATTGTCACTGCACAAGGACTGCAACTGTGACCTGTTCCTGCTTGGGGTGTACAATGTGCCACCTCAAACTGCTACTGGGTAAGCAAGTGTGTACAGTATCATCTTTTGTATCTGATATATTGTATGGTGTGTATGCCTCCTTCCCAAGGGTAAAAACTGGCAGGATTGTTAGGGGAGATTGAAACCTTTCAGATAGATCCATAAAATGAAGGGTGAGGTCAGAATGTAGTTTAAATGAAAATATTGAATAGAAAGAGCAGAAGGGAAACGTATAGCACTGATTCATGCCAGACACCTGTAAATAGCCCAGCCTTGAAAAGATGAAGGGATATCACATAAGGAAGAATCCAAAGGAAGTTAGTAGCTTGCCTAATGATCCAGTGACCTCAAATCTGTTTTAAATTTGGTGGTGGCTCTATTTGGAATCTCTTAATTTGATATATGATCTACTTTTAAGGATTTGTTGTAAACATGTGGATTTTCTAATGTAGGTCTCTTTTTAACATCAATCTCCATTAATCAGCATTCAAACATTTCTGTGTAAAAAAATGGCTTCAAACAGCCTGAAGAAGACAACAGAGAGGGAGAGGAGAATATGGCTTGTTATACATGCATACGCAAACAGACAAATATCTATTATCTTTCGAATCAGGGGCAAAAGCACCATGGCATCCCACAAATCAGTGATAAATTGATGGAAAGGATCAGCTGAATTGAGCAAGAAGAGGCAGCAACAATTAAGGTGAGGGTGGTGAATTTAGGAATAACTGTGCTGAGGAGAAGGGGTGATTAACTGGAAGCCAGTAACTCTAACCAACCCCAGAGTGCCCTTCAACTTACCTTGTGAAAATAATAGCAGTTTCTAGTCAGGCTCTGTTTTCTTCCTTTCTTTCCTTGTGTCTGTCTGGGAGGGAGCTCTCACCATCAGGCTAAACTTAGCTTTCCCAAATTAAAAAATAAGGTAAAGAATCAAAATTTTATTTGTTTCTATGTTTATTTGTTGTGATCTCAGCTCAGATACCAGCATGAGGAGCATAATATCAACAGGCAGAGTTTATTCGGCTATCTTCCATTTCATCTCTCTAGGAGTGCAAATCTCAAGTTCAGAGAAGGATGCTGAAGGAGGCGCCAGAGAAAGACCATCCTGGCACCAGGCTGCTGGGAGAAGAGCAGAGCCTGCAAGTTAATCATAGCATCATGGAAGATTAGGGTTGGAAGGGATCTCAGGAGGTCATCTAGTCCAACCTCCTGCTCAAAGCAGGACCAACCCCAACTAAACCATTCCAGACAGGCCTTTGTCAAGCCACACCTTAAAAACCTCTAAGGATAGAGATTCCATCACCTCCCTAGGTAACCCATTCCAGTGCTTCACCATACTCCTAGTGAAAAGGTTTTCCTAAAGTCCAACCTAGACCTCCCCCACTGCAACTTGAAACCATTGCTCCTTTTTCTGTCATCTACTATAACTGAGAACAGCCTAGCTCCATCCTCCCTGGAACCCCCTTTCAGGTAGTTAAAGGCTGCTATCAGATCCCCCCTCCAGCATATCTACCACTCTCCCCAGCTTAGTGTCATCTGCAAATTTGCTGAGGGTGCAATCCATCCCATCCTCCAAATCATTAATGAAGATGTTGAACAAAACTGGCCCCAACACCGACCCCTGGGGCACTCCGCTTGTTACTGGCTGCCAACTAGACACTGAGCCATTGATCACTACCTATTGTGCCTGATGATCTAGCCACTTTTCTATCAATTTTATAATCCATTCATCCAACCCATACTTCTTATGTTAGTCTTATTTTTATGATATGTTAGTTATGTTAGTTAGAAGTTAGTCCTGCTGCTGATGGCTTTTTTTTTTTTTTAATTTGGGGAAGGAGAAGGCAAACAGGGTGCTTTTCCTTTCACTTCCAGGCCAGAAGATTGCTTGGATGGGGACTTATGAGGGAGGGGGAATAGGAAAGCAGGAGGGTCAGAAGATCAGGATGATCTCATCTGGATGTTGTAAGAAGCAGCAGAGGCAGTTTGTTGTGGTTTGCTGTTGCTTGCTGTCTCTTATTGACAATATTCAAAACTATCTAGGCAAGGATCTTCTATCTGCAAAAGGGAAGAAATAAAGGGAAATAGTCTTTGGACCACAAAACAAGCCGAAGTATAGTATGTGTCTCTTTATGCCCCCTCCAGTTTACATAAACAGAAATGAAGAGTAACTCAATACATTTATATTGCATTGTTATTCAGCCTTGGCTAAAGCAGAGGACTGGGACCCAGGATTCTTGTGTTGTGTTTCCACATCTGCCACAGACTCTCTATTTGGCCTTGAGTAAATCATTAAAGCCAATGTATTCCAATCTGAAGACTTAAAAGTTAATCACCTAAGTCCATGTTTAGGCACGTAAATTAAAGTGACTTGTTTTTCAGAGGTGATGAGCACACAGAGATCCCACTGCATTTAACACGTGTTCAGGTCCTCTAAAAATCTGACCACTTTAATTTAGGTATCTAAATATGGTGTGTGATGGGCCAGAGAGGCCCTACAGTGGAAATGAGGGGGTTAGTGAGGCAGCTAAGTCCCACACTGCCAACAAAAAGGTTAAGGGGAGCCCGTGGACCCAGTTGGCTCTGCCCTGCTACATTTGCAGCAAATGGAATGCCTGATAGGAGAGAAGCCTGATTGCAACATGGATACTGAACTGACTTGCCATCTGGATAACCCCCTGCTAGAAGGGACAACCAGATTTTGGGCACTTGGTGATAGCATGAACTGTTTGAAGACAAGTCTGAATAGAAGGGCGGGATCCTACCAAAGGTTCATTTTGAGTTGTGGTTGTTTTGTATCCCTGATTCCCTTCAGATCTGAATACCATAAAAGGGGTAGGACTGAAGTGTTTATTGGCCAAATGGCCAACACACTGTTGCCTCGGACTTCAGAGAGACAGTAACCTACCAGTGAAGACCTACAGCTGGGTGAGTCATACCCCGACAGGCCAAAAGTAGCCATTGCAGATGCAACCCTGTCACAAAGGACTTAACTTTAAGAGATCAGGTTGGAAAATATTGGCATTAAATTCTTTGTGCTTGAGTTCACCCTTATGTAAAATAAGTTTAATAATAGTGACCTCATAGGAAGTTGTGAGGCTTAGAAAAAATAAAATTTGGAGGAAAAATTATATCATGGAAGGCTTTGAAAACAATGATGACCTTTGCAACTAGCACTATTTCAGGTCATTTAAAATTCTTGTTTCTGAGTTAATTTCTGACATTGTTTCCCTTGAAATAATATTCTAAATGTACATCGTAATCTCACAAATCTGGCACTGTTAGAAAGACTGAGGCACTAAAACACTGCAAGATTCTTGATAGGAATATTTTAAAGAAGAAATCATTGCTTCTGTATTGGGAATTATACAGTGACAAGTAAGTTTTCATTTTTCATGACTCTCTTTATAGACTTCCTTCTATCAGCAGGGGATTCAAATTCAAAGTTATTCTTGTGACTTCAAAGTCTCAGACTGAAACTGAAAGATATGGTTAAACTGTTTGTATACAAATATGCAGCAATTAAGAAGAAAAAAATATTCCAGAGTTCTTCTGTAGCTATGGCAACCTGCCTCCACTCTACTTCATTTAGATAAATAAATTCAAACACTAATAAGAACGAAGTTTAACATTTTTTTGCATTATGGAATCTCTGGAACATTATGTACTTAGTGAAAGACAATATCGTGTAAAAGGAAGAATTATTACTGCTGTTATTTATCTATTAAAGGACTATCTGTGTTCCAAAAATAGTGTTAGATATTTTTATATTCAATTAATGTTCCTGCATAGGGATTTTAAAATGCATTTGTCATGCTGTCTGGAGGGGTTAACAAACATGAGTGCCAGCCTCAAGGCAGACTGTCAAGAAGTAGGGCAGACACCCCAAACTGGTTGTATGTTCTATAATCATATTTCACCAAGTAACAAGTAGGGTTGTCAACTCTAATATTTAAAAATCAGACACTCCAGCAGGAGTGCCAGAAACTCCCCTGCCCTACTTCTTACCCGCCAAGGCCCCACCCCTGCTCTGCCCCCCCTCCTCCGAGGCCCCACTCTTTCTCCCACCTCTTCCCCCCAAGACTCTGCTCCCCTGTTTGCTCCTCTTCCCCTCTCCCCCTGTTGTAAGCAGCTCTTCCCCTCTCCTCCCCCCCACCCTGCCTGGGTCAAGTGAGACTCACCTGCTGAGCTGGGAGTGGGAGCTGCAGCCACCCAACACAAGTAGGACGCAGTCCTGGCTGAGTAGGGGCTGGCACAGGTGATGATCTGACACCTCGCCCACCCATAGTAACCAGACTTTTGGTGTCCAGTCAGTAGATCAACTGGATTTTCTGGTTGAAAACCGGGCACCTGGCTACCCTAGCCCTAGTCTACACTTACCTGGAGGTTCGGCGGCAGTCAACGGAAGTAACTCACATCGACTGCTGTGCTTTCCTTCTGTGCACTGTCTACACTGTGCTGTGCTGACGGGAACAGCATTCCTGTTGACGCAGTGCTACGCTGCTTGAAGGGGTGGTTTACCAGCGTCGACTTCCTGATCAATTGAGCGGGTCTACACTAACTAGGAAAAAGAAATGAGGGAGTTATTGATAGGTTAAAGCAAGCACACATATACACATAAATGAATTATAGTCTGTGGTTCCAAAAGGTGACAGAGTTGTAGTAGTCAGTCAGCACTGAATATATTTTAGGGCTAATCCATGTTGACCCTGGGGATCTTTGCTTCTGTTTTGTAGTTCCAGCCCTGTGAGAATCAAAACAGCAAAAGAGATGAAAAATTTTCTTGTTCACCATCTTTATTTCCTTCTTCCAGAATTCAGATGATCAGATGAACCCTTGTGCATGTAGCCTTTTTGTGGGTGTGAAGGGGCAATTAACAAAGTCTGTGTATTCTGATGTCCTACAATAGCCCATTTAGTTTTGATTGGCCTTCTTGATGAGCTGGAGATGATCCCTTCTGACAGGTTCACAGTTTCAGAGCAAACATTTTTTTATAGTTATAAAGCAAAAACTTAAATATTACCTTATCGCATGTGACAAAAGATATTATAACTGAGATTAATGCATGCAGCAATTACAAGGATTCATAAGGTCTAAACATTAAATACATTGTTTATAAATCCAATACCCATCTTAACCATATTAATGCACAAGTGAAAGAAACTGGTTTTCAGAAATAAATTCATCAGTGCTCAGCTGAGGTCTAAGTCTTGTCAAGAGCTGGCATCAGATTTGCCAGAATCACAACATTGTTTATTCATTCTTCATTATATTTATCAGAGAAATTAGAGTTGGGGTGAAATCTTAGCCCTTTTGAAATCAATAGGTGTTTTGCCATAGATTTCAATGGAACAGGATTTCACCAAGCTCTGTGAATGACTTTGGGTGAGTTACTTAACCAAAATGACCAGACCTGGGTACAGTGCAGTTAGATGATTAAATCTATGTGGCACATCCAAATAATTGCCCAGATTTTTAGATGTGCTGAGAAATGGGAGCCTGGGATGCTTAACATTTCTGAAAATTATGACACCAGATCCTCAAATTATTTAGGTGCCTAACTTCCACTGATTCAACTGGAATTAGAATCCTAAATACCTTTGAGGATCTGGTCGCCTATGAGAATCACACCTATGAATCTAATCCAAAGCCCAGGGGAATCTCCCCAGTAACTATAAAAGACTTGGGATCAGGCCATTATTTACATGCTTAAATTTAGGCTCCAAACTTTGAGAACATTGGCCCTCATTCTGTTAGTTTATCTATGTATGGAATAGACAGAACCACAGGTACTCACTTCTGCAAGAGGGACCTTTCAGAAGCATGCAGACTTTTCACCAGTGCTCAGCTTTCAAAGAAATACACACACAAAATTTGTGTACGTGCATATAGATGTGTGAGCAGAAATCAATGGTTGTGAACACGTGTCAGAGATTAGGTATGTACACTTTTGCAGAACAGTCCCAGAAATATTTAAATGCTTAATACAAGTCTGTAGATCGTAAGGAGATCCTTGGATCAAAGGAACTATGAAGTGTAAAATGTCAAATAACTTTAAGTATAATTAAACATACAACTAATATCCTAAATCTTGTTATTTTTTCTGCAGTGTGATCAGACTTCAAGTGCATACATGACAAGTATGTTTTAGTGCATCTTATTTCTATGAAGCTTTATATTAAATTACTGTTTTGGTAAAAATAAAATGTAAAGTTCAGTGCTGAAAATCACATCAATTTTAGTTCTGTGCAAAAATCTCTAAAAGAAGTTGTGTTTATCTTCAAGGTTTATCTAAAGAGTGTATAATATATAATTGTTTCAATCGTGTTCCATTACTTTAAAGCAAGATGAAATGTCACACATTTTATCTGATTGCTTTTGGAAGTATGAAACTGTGTATGAGATGAAGAAATTGTTACAGTTTGCATTGTAACTTCAAACACTTAGTCTCTTAAGGTTTATAAACAGAATATTAAAAAAGGCATTGCTGCATGGGACTTACAAAGCTCCATTTGATATGGTACTGTAGATAGCAAGTATTCCAAAAGGCAAGTCATAATATTTTTAGTTGATTTTATAAGGAAACCTTACCACAGTATCTCATCATCTGGTAGGATTGGTTAGCATGATATGTAATTTTACTGGGAATGGCTCACAAACACTTCAAATCAGTTGAATAATGAAAAATAGAAAAATTTCAGCATCCATACATATATAATCCAACTCGGTATAAAGCTTCATAAAAGTGCTATATTAAATGCAGGCATGAGTACTTTGTAGAAATTAGATACAAAATTAAATATATCAGCATTTTTTTTCTGTATCATTGCCTCTGTTACTGTTCCCATATGAAATTTTGATTTTAAGAAGTTTCAAGCCCTAGGCCAAAGAGGTCAGAATAAGCATCAGAATATGTGGACTTTTTTTGGTGGTGAGCCAAAAATTTTAATTTCCACATCACTAATTAAGATCTAATACTAGCCTTTATAACCAAGATCTACTGCACTTTGGAATGCCAAATATGTTAACACTCACTTAACTTTTTTTATTGGAAATACACATTTTAAAGAAGAAGAAGATATTTAAAATAATGCTCAATATTCATATTCGAGTCTCTCTCATTTTTGTTAGCACAGTACATAGTTGTAGTTGTTATTAACATTCACAGAGCTAAAATGCAATAAAGCATTCATATTCTCTGACATGAAACTGTACTTTGCTTTCAGTTTCAGACCTTTATCACTGAAACGAACAATTTAGTACAGCAATAAAATATTCCTTTTAACCAGTTAGGAGTAAACTGAGAAAAATATGTAGTTCTAAAGTCCTAAAATTGCTGGACTCGCTCTATGATATTTGCATGACTAATTTTAAACCCTAGAAAGAACATCAGAGTTACCAGGATAATTATCCACTCATGGAGCAGATTAAACTGTATTATCAGATCTGAATTTCAGGTGATTAGAATTTGGGATTTTATTCGTTTGTAGTTTCTTTTGAATTTAAGAGAATTCTAACAGAAATGGAATTCTTCACCATTGCAGCTCCTCTTCCTAGATTTACTGAACTATTCAACTGAATTATTGATCAGTATGTACATTCAAAATCTACTTCCTCTGCATTTATTAGTGGTTTTCTGAGTTAATTTTTTTTTGTGGGTGTTGGGTAATTTTGCTTCATCCCCGTCCCCCCTCCCCGATATTCTGTAGCTTCCACACAGAAATAATATTTGCAGTATCATTGGCTGCCTGGATTACTCCATATTAGTGGAATTCAATTTGTTGGTTTAAATTTAGAAACCCCTGAAAAGGTTGGAGACCTCTTTGCTTGAAAGAGTGCTTCTCTCCCGATGATACACCCCCATAGTTGAGATCAGCAGAGGCACTCAAGTTGGAGCTCTTTCAGTATAAAGAAAAGAAAAAGAAAGATAAAGAAGATAAAGAAAAAGCTGGCAGAGTATTCTCTGCAAGGGATCCTTGATTTTAGATGTTGGCTCACCAGAACTCAGAATTGTTGACCTACCAGGCATGCAGCTCAGTTAATCTCCCTCCGCTACCTTCGCCCTCCCTCTCCCCCTTTCCTCACTCTCTTTGTGAAGGCTGTGGAGATGGATGTGGACTAAGATAGCTTCATTGTGGGCAATCTTTTTGTTTATATGATGAGTTTTTGCATACCTATATTTTTATTTAATTTTTTTTAGGTAAAAAATAGTATCAATTAACTATAAAATGTGATAAACATTTATACACACTGTCTTTCCAAACATGAGCTGCCCATTACTTCTTACTTCTAAATAGGACTGATAATAATTATATGTTTACCTGTGAAACCTCATAAGAATAATTTTCACACATTGTTTGCCATTCTCCCTTCATATTACAGGAATTCTAGCTATTTTTGTAAAAAAAAGTGTTATTTTTATTATGTACATATTTTGGTAGAGTGAAGAGTACCTTTATCACTCTATTCTTAACTGGGCTCAAAAAAGATTTAGATAAATTCATGGAGGATAGATCCATTAATGGCTATTAGCTTAGGTGGTCAGGGATGTAAGCCCATGGTCTGGATATACTTATACCTCTGTACTGTACTGGCAAATACTGAAACTGGAAGACAGGGGATGGATCACTTGGTAACTGCCCTGTTCTGTTCATTCTCTTTGAAGCATCTGGCATTGGCCACTGTCAGAAGACCGGATACTTGGCTAGATGAATCATTGGTCTGAGCCAGTATGGCCATTCTTATTTTTTAATCTCCAACTCCCTTTGCAACAGATGTCAGTGTGGTAGAAGTGATGCATTAGAGTGGAATGGTCAAACTTTAATTAATGGCCATGCTATGTATTTATTAGAAGTACTGGGAACTTGTATAAAATTCATTCATCATTCTTTCATGGGTAACTAAATCACAAGATAGCACATACAATGCAATACTTCCTGACGAGAGTTTGTTAAAATTTGTATTACAAGAGGGTGAATAGTAGATTATGCACCCCAGGATGTGATTTAAATGCAAATTTGTAACACATTGTGAAAAGGGCTTTGTTTTAATTTTCACAAATCTGCGCTTGGACAATTCATCTTTGTCACTGAATTATCCAGTTGTTCTCTGTAACCATAACAAGTGTAACAAATATGCACCTGAAAGTACAATCTGATGACAAAATATCTTAAAAGGAATTGTAATCTGGTATCAATGGCTAATTGTGGCTTCTAAATTAAAAATTAAAGACTGCAAAATAAAAAAACGTACATTGGGTATTAAATTTAATGTCAGGAATGGAGAAGATTAGCTCTGAAGAAGTTATGGCCATTCTACATTACAGGTACACAATACTGAATAGCAATAATAGTGTCAATGTTAATTTCCATTTCTTACCAAAAACACATCCTTCTCAATTGCCCTAGGATACTTCTGAACTATTAAAGCATGAAATTATTCAAAAATTGTCTTCTATATTTTTAATCTAATCACACATTAAAAATCAAACAAACATGGCAGCTAAATGTATAAACAAATGCCACATGTCCCTCAAAGGCATGCATACTTCTGGTTCAGATAATTGTGGGTTGCAGTTACATGCAACAGCTTGAAGTAGTAATACATTACAAATCAGTGTAGTACCAGAAGCATGTATGTGTTACACAGTTAGAGGTGAGCATGGATGAATGAACAACGCATAGTTACCACCTGAGGTTGGTGGAGTCAGAATTATAGGACATTCAAAAGCCACTTGATGCTGACATTCTTTATGGTTTCAACAGCACACAGGTTATGTCCTGATAATTCATCTGTATCCTGGTTCAAAACACTCACTGTCAAGGCACCATTACTTTCTAGGGTGACAAGACTTTAAAACTTGGATTGGTGTCACAGGGGATAGGCTTCCATGTTTTGTTGGATATCAAGGAGATCTGCACAGAGGTTATTTTGGCAACTAGTGGGAAGAGGGGAAGGAAAGAGCTAGTGACTCCTTCTTTCCCAAGTTACCTACCTCCTTCCTTCTCCTTCCCAGCTACTCAGTGAAGGGATGGCTCAGTAATTTGTGTAGTGGTGGTAGGCTCACTGGGGCTGTGTGGTGGGGATATGACTATATATGATAGACTTTAACGAGTGATCCCTGAGGCATGTAATAATTTTTCACTGGTTCACCTCTTCAGGTGGCCAAAGGCTGCAAGAGTTACAAACATCAGGACAAAATGCTGTTTCTCTGCTTTCAGGACAGATTATGAATGTCTGAAACATTTCAGCAATTTGCTGAGACTCACAGTCAATAAGCACCTTTCCAGGTTGGAAGTTTCATTAGTACTCTTCTCCCATCGGATTTCCAACTTTTGTAAACTCCTTTCTATAACACGCTGCCATTTTGGAGAGTAGCTGGGATGCAGAGGAGAGAAGGGGGATGAAAACAGAAGAGGGGGAAGAAACAGTAGAATTTAAATAAAAACAAACACAAGAAGCTTTAGAAATGATGGTGAGGAAATCAATGGGGGAGGAATATCTTTAGGACTGTGCAAAACTTTCACCTTAAAATCTGCCCTTTTTAAACGTTGCAGTACTTTTGTGAAAATTGGACATTTTAATGCCAAAGTAAGGACTTAGACCTGGAACATGTCAGATGGCCCTTTGAGATGCAGAGCTTTCCACTGAATTTTGCCATTGATTTATAAATTCCAAGGCTAGAAGGGACAATTGTGACCATATAGTCTGACCTCCTGTAGAATACAAGCCAGAGATTTTCACCAAAGTATTTCCTGTTGAACTAGAGCATAACTTTTTAGAAAAACATGTAGTCTTGATATAAAAAATTGCAAGTTATGACCCTTGGTAAATTGTTAAAAAAGTACACCTTATTTTGATTCTGAATTTATCTAGCTTTAACTTCCAGTTATTGGATCATATTATATTTTTCTCTGTTAGACTGAAGAGTCCATTAACAAATGTTTGTTCCCTGTGTTGGAACTTTTTGACTGGTCAAGTCACTTCTTAATTTTCTCTTTGTTAAGCTAAATAAATTGAGCTTCTTAAGTCTATCACTATAAGGCATGTTTTCTAATTCTTTAATTATTCTTGTGGCTATTCTCTGAACCCCTTTCAATAAATCAACATCAATCTTGAATAGTAGACACCATAACTCTGTACAGTATTCCAGCGGTTGCACCGGTGCCAAATACAGATGTAAAATAATCTCTCTACTCCTACTTGAGATTCCCATGTTTAGGAATTCAAGGATCGCGGTATCCCATTTGGTTTCAGTGTCACACTGGAAGCTTAGGTTTAGTTGATTATCCACCAAAACCCTCCAATCTTTTTCAGAATCACTTCTGAAATATATTCTTCCCAGGATAGAGTCCCCCATCATATAAGTATGGCCTACATTCTTTGTCCCTAGATATATACATTTACATTTAGCTGTATTAAAATATGGTTTGCTTGCTTCTAGCTTACCAAGGGATCCAGATTGCTCTGTATTAGTGATCTGTTCCTTTGAGTATTTACCACTTCCCCAATTTTTATGTTATTTGCAAACTTTATCAGTGATGATTTTCTATTTTCTTCAATGTCATTGATGAAAAGTTAAATAGTGTAGGGCCACAAGCCATTTTCTGTGGGATTCCAGTAGAAACACACGCACACAATGATTTCCCGTTTATAGTTGCATTGTTTATTAATGCGAGCAAGAGTAGGAACAGAAAGGCTGATCCTACAAACCCTTACTCACCCAAGAAGTCCTCTTGAAGTCAGACCAACTATTCATGTGAGTAAGGTTTTACATGAACAGGCCTGGAGTTTGTGTAGTGCTTTGTAATTCAAAAACTGCTTATGTGCTGTTATGTAATCTGATTAATTATCTTTTGCTCATCTCTTGTGATTCTTCAGGTGCCAGTTAAAGATTCTTTAATTATTAAAGATAATAAAGATTTTTTTTAAAGTAGAGGATAACTCCAATATCTTTCTCACAATAAAAATAACTTTGAAGATGTATGTGAGCTCTTGCTGAATGCATATCTGTTTCTACTGTGATTGCATTGCTATTTTCTTCAACTGTAAAATGCTTTAAAATACCCTGAATATGAAAGGTGCTATATAAATCCAAGTTCTAATCTATACTTCTGCTCAAGTGAACATAAATCTAAACTCTGTGTACTGTAATTCACATACTGTAAAATAGTATTCATCCTGGTTAAATTTGTATTTGCTTTGTTCTAACATCACAGTGAAATAGAAATATTATCCTGGAGTTATTTTAGAAAACTACCAGGCAATGTCATAAAGAAAAAGACTAGCTAGCTGTTATGTGTTATGATATATATAGCTATGATGAACCTTGATTGGATGGTGGAAATCAATATGCTCCGACCTTTTTGAGTGGCTCTTGCGGAGTGGGGAGGGCTGTTCCTCATATGACAGAATTTGGAATCACTGGCCTGAGGTTTCCAGAACCTAGATATTAAGGAGTAGACAAGCAACCATCAGCACCCCACAGATCATGCACGGGTGTGGGATTGGGTTGTAGGCAGTAGGCAGAGTGTGCATCTCCCCAGCAGGCAGCATATTACATATCCAACACCTTTGATCAATTCATAGAGGAAATGAAAGGACAGGGGCCAAGGGCCATTGAGAGAGCTCCTCTGGAATGGAGGGGCTGTATGTTGTGGTGTGTGTCCCTGTAAGTAACAGTCTCAGTCCTCAGTCAGGCATGATTAAATAGGAGTGGCTGCTTTATGCAGATCACTTTGTAGGAAGAAGCCTAACCAAATCCCCACAGAGGAGCGCCAACTTCCTTCTCTTTTAATTGGGAAACTGAGGCAAAGTGGAGGGTTGCTGTGGCTAAATATGAGTTATTCAGGGACAATGAGGTACACTTCTCAAATGGGGGAATGAATCTATCTTTGGACAATGTTAGGGAGGGACCTGCTAACTATCTGGGAACCTGGTTGTTCGTAGTGAGGGGCTAATTGCTGGCAAACTAATCGCAGGCACCTCCTTGTGGTAGGTGACAGTGTAGGTATTTGTCCCATAAGAGGTCTGGTTCCCTGACACCCCAGAGCTGGTAGTTGACTTAGGGGAAGGCATCCCCTGAAGAAGCTGGGTTAGGGGTTTGAGGGTCCTAATGTCTGATACATTGAGGAGACAACCCCTGTTAACCCTGATATAAGGGGAGAGTGGCAAGGTCCCAGCAACAGGTTGGGGACAAGCTGTGGTCTGATTGAGGGTTGATGGCAGCCCTCCACCAGGTGGAAACCATTAAGGAAAGAAAGATGACCTGTGTTGTATGAGTTGTTGCCAGATAGTTCCGAGAAGACTTAAGTTAATAAAGTTATGGCCTAATTAAATCACATCCCTTGTATCTTGTCTTCCTTTTCACATGTCCAAGAGACCGGCTAAGCAGCTCTTAACTCTCCTGAAGGGACATAGAGGGAAAAAGAGCTATTATGGAAAATGGCAGTGGCATTTTTAAAGTGGCATTGTCTCTTACAATGAGTAAGGTGGTGTGGTAGGATTCTCTAATTTAGTCACTAATATTTTGTCACAAGTTTATGGACTGAATTTTAACGTCTTAACAAATACTGGCCTTATACAATATGATGATATGGTGATGCATGATTTGATGATGTGCGAAGGCAAGATCATAATTAAATCTTAGAACAAAAAGTTTAAAGTGGAAAAGCTAGTATCTGTGTACCTTATCTGAATACATTAGTCACTGATGGTGGCTTTTCATATACTAAGTCAGAATTTCGTAATTCATTTGACCACATACTTACCAGTTTCCTTCTGTATAGTAGATCTAACAACTGAAATATTCATACCATGCTCCATTTATATAGATTGAGTGTGCTATCTCTAGTCATGTAGTTTTGTAGTTCTTTGCTGCAGGAACTTTGGCTGAAATAAGTAGTTTTAACAGTATGTTATGATGTTCTATTATTACCAATTGCAGTTTGGATAAGCAGCCATTTCACCTAGGCAGCATATTAGTGTTTTATTCATAGGCTATTGTAACTGAAAAGCCCCAATGACAGATAAAAAGTCTAGATTTTATTTCATTTTATTAAGTTAAAAAGCACTGAAGCTAAAATGAGAAAAGGTCTAGTGCCAGATTACTAATTGCTGCTCAAATAGGTTAAACTGTTAATTTTATCTTCCTCTAATCAGAGATTGGCTCAAGACTGTTCTCATTTGTCATACCAGACCAAGGACCATATTAATTCAATGCTGAGAATAAATGGCTAGAAACCATTTCTTCTTTTGAGGTAATTTAGCTAATAAAGTGGACAAAAAAAAAAAGACATTCTCCTCTGCCTCACTGAAGAGCAACAGATATAGTACCTGATCCCCAGCTAGTGTAAATGGGCAAAGCTCCACTGACTTTGATGGAGTTATACCCACTGATACCAGCTGAGGATTTGGTACACAATGTGTAAGAACATTTATGAGAAATAAACAGGCAAAACCCTCAAAAAGCCTGAATAGTTGAACAGAACCCTTCTATTATCCACCATCACATATTTATTTCTAATGATATATATGTATACTGTATATATTGTATACTGTACTTCTTTCTCCTGTCACTCATAAGGACATCATTCTAAACCTTGCCTCATATAAGGAACCTCCTTCCCTGGAATTGCTATTACTGTCACCAGTCCTGCTCTCTGGAGTATTTACTATAAATTGCTCTCATTACTATCGCTTCCAGCTGCAGATCAGGAACAACATTTTCCCATTGCATCCATCATCTGATTCTACTGACGAGTGTATTCAGAGGATGTTCCCATCCTCAATGTCAGTTCAATACAAAATTCAAGATGGCAGCTGTCAGGATATATGCTCAGAACTACACACATTTAGGAAACTACTATCATAGCTGCTCATAAAGCTAATATTAGAACTATAGAAAAAATGAAACACACATAGGGATTTCTTGGCAAGTATTTCATGTTTTGCCATGTAATTGTTATTACTATTGTTTACTATCTATTATTTGTATGATGATAGCACTCAGGAGCCCTAGTAGTGGACAATGACTCCAATTTTGCAAGGCACTGTACAAACACAGAACAAAATGACGTTTCCTGCCTCAAGGAGCATACAATCTGAGCATACGTTCTTTTTGGAATGCATATTTATCTATACAAACATTATTAAAAAGTGGAATTTTCCATTAAATGATTAAAACATGTGAATGAAGAACTACAAAGGCACACGGTTTCATGACTGACTGTTGAGGGAGAAAAGGAAAGTGGGCTTCTAGTATTTCAAGTACACATATATTTTATTTATGATTTTTTAACAATTCTAATCCAGGATGTTAACCCCTTTTAGGGGGCAAAAAATGAATCACACTTTCCATGCCATCATAAATGCAATGGAACTGAATATGTTTGACAGACATTACACCAAATGAGATGTTTGGGATGTTATTTAACCAGCTGATCCTTTTTCAGTGTGGCCCTGGCTGTACATTAAAAATATTCTGTATTTTATGTCACTTTGCCCAACATGATTTTACTGTTTGTGCCTTGAAATATCAAGCAGGAAAAGAAAGAGAGAGAAATACAGTCTTAATTCAAAACACTTGGAACAAATCCATAGTAACTCAGTGTCTCTCCAACTTTTATTGCTATAGTTTTCAAAGCATCCTTTCAAAAGTGCAATTACATAAATATTCATTCTTGCTGTATTAACATTTCCATTTATGAGATCCTGACCCAGATAATCATTACACTGTTCAAAACTCCAAGCACAGATATTGCTTAGTGATGGGAAGATGATGCTAGAATTTCTCCAATTATTTGTTTCCATTAATTTTTAATCTATTCTATTCCTTTTATATTTAGCTTATTCATTTCACCCTACTAGTAATGCAATACAGTAATGAGAGTCACTATTCACAAATCATAGCAACACTGCCACTTCCCTTAAAAATTATCAGGATAATTGACAATGGTGAAATATTTCTCAGGCGTGAGTCATTATCATAGATTGGATATACATTATGAGCATGTGTTTTAGATCAGGCTGGGAAAACAAAGTCCATTGTAGAACCCAAAGTTCACCTGTTCTTGCAGTCTTACTTTGTTGTTCTATTGTTAATATCTTTATTAATAATGGTCAGCTCAAGTCTTCTACCCAGGACTGGCTGCTCCTAGAGTTCTCCCTCCTAACTTCCCAGCTTACATCCTAGATCCTCTCTCTAGTCATCACTCTCCACCTCCTTTTATTCCACCTGGATTATGAGCCACCTGCCTTGCTCAGACAAAAAGAGAAACCACTTAATAGGATGATTTATTTCAGAGAAAAATCTGCCAGTTTGTTACACTCCTCCAATCTAATGTGTCACTGTCAGTCCAGCAGTTCTAAATGTGACAGATGCAAGACCTCGGAAACATGGAAAATTGAAAAGACTATTATATTGAGATGTGCTTGATGCTAACGGTGTGGGGATTATTCATAAATGTTTGTATCTATAAATGTTACATGTATCTGTATCAGCTAGGAATTATAAGGACAGGCCTTCTGGGATAGTCATAGGGCAGCTAGATTCAGAAAGAAACTTGGTGTGGTAATGTTAAGCCTAGAAAAATCATTCGTATTCACAAAGACTGAGTTATACGGCTTTCGTATACTGAGTTATAAGGCTTCCTATACAATGAATAGGGAAATATGAGTGCCTTAGAATGGGATTCACAAAAGCCAGCATGCTGGGTGGTGAGCCGCCTAAGCTAGCCAATGGGAGATGTCAAGGTGAGGGATATGTGTTAAGCCCTGCCCCATCTTGGAAATAGGTAGCCATCTCTGGGGTTTGTAGTCTCAGCTGCAAACTCTCTTCTCCACTGGCCCCCAGGAAGCCACGAGGAGCAGTTTGCACTGTCCAGGGTTCTCTGCTCACTGTCCCCCTCTGGCTCCCTGATTTTAACCATGTGACCCTCACTTCTGTCCTTGTTTTATCATTTGTTGTGCCCCACATTCACTTGAGTCGTGGGTCTAGTGGCTCCTCCCCAGAAACTCAGTAGGTGGATACCCTCTCGTAGGATCAGATGCCCACGTTAGAGCCCGCCCTCATAACTTCTAGCCCAGTGGTTAGCGTACTCATGTGAGAGATGGGAGACTCTGGTTTAATTCCTCCCTCTGCTGAGGAAAAGGGATTCAAAGAGGGATCTGCCATCTTTCAGGTGAATGCCTGAGCCCTGATGTACCGGAGTCTATCCGGCTGAAGCTGACACACTGTGGATAAATCATTTTTAAAAGTTGTTGGAGCAGGAGGATTACATCCTGGGTCTTCCATGTGAGTATTCTTACCACCCAGCTGCAGAGTCATTCTCTCTCTCTTTCTGGTCCACTGGTTCTTTCATTAGTGAATTCACAGCAGAGCAGCTTCGCCAGCACTGATTGAAAAAGCACCAGATCAAACTATCCCATAGCCCAGGGGTTACTGTATCCCCCGCCTCTCCAAGAGATGGCAGATCCCTGTTCAAATCCTAAAGTTATGAGAGAGGGCCTCATAATTCCAGAGCTGCTTTGTGTAAACTTGACTATAGGGGCTAAATCCAGCAGGTGAGCTCAGAGAATGCTTAACAGAATGGGCCCTGTAGGTAATTTAGGTAGACACACACTTATCTTCTTCCAGTTCATGAATCACACTCAGGCTTAGTAGTGCACATGCCCAGAGGCAGAAACAAAGGCACTTTTATTGCAAACATTTAGGCACTAAGTGAATTTAGGTGCTTACAAAATTTGGCAACAGCTGAGCGGGAGGATTTTTTAAACCCACTGGGGCCTGATTCTGTGATTTAGGCACCTACATTCTTTTGTGAATCTAGCCCATAGTGAATATCCAGAGAACTGCAAGCCTAATGGGAGGGAGGGAGAGGGATGTGGGTCCCTGCCCACAGAGAGGTAATGGCTGGAGGCCAGACACATAAGGGGGCCCCCTTGAGCAGGCTATAGAGGGAGCAGAGCTGCAGAACTGTGACACCAAACACTGCAGTTTTATATTACTGCTAGGTAATCATTCTCTCAAGAGGTAGGCAAAATCCAGAAGGGGCTTTGTTATGATTTTGAAACAAGCTTTTTGGTCAGGTATTGCAGATTCCAGCGTTGATTTGGATTCAGGTCCCATTTTATCAGAACCCCTAAAATGTGCAGAAGTTGAGCTATGTGATTCCGAGTCGACCATGTCTCCGGTGTTCAGCTGGACGTATCAAAAACAATGTTCTTATTCATTGTTTGTCACTGAATATCTGTTCACTATTGGAACCTACTGCTGGGGACTGCCACTTTTGTAACTTTCAGAGTATGGGATGGAGATTAGAAAATTAATCTTTTTGGAGGCTTGATATTGACTGCTCTGTGTACCAGGGTGTTCTAACAGTAAATTCACCTGTGACTTCATGGCTTGGAGACTGACTACTTTGTTATGAAGCTGCTTGTATTGATAGTTGGCTTCTCTAGAATCATTGGATGCTGGTCGCTAGGCTTGATGGAAGAAAGCAACAGTGGCGCCTGACTTTACATGGTCAATCTGGAAAAGCTGGAGCTTCATTTGTTGACTAGTTGCAGCTCAATGTCCATGTGCACAAAGTAGGCTGGCAGTTACTCCAAATCAGATTGCCGGCCATCTGTTGAAGGTTGCCAAACCTCCTATTGACAGAGTTGTCAAATGACAGGGACATGATGAGTGGCAGCATTTCTTAAGGAATAATCCAGCCAATAGTGAGATGGTGAGCCATTCACTAGCCTGGAATTGGATAAAGTACTGAATGATTTAAAAACAGGTACAGCTCCTGAGAATTGCAACTGAATTCATGAAACAGCTGGCTCCTCGCACTCGGGAATGGCTCATTCGGTTTTTCAACAGAGTTCTGCAGGAATCCAGACTGCCTAGAACCTGGTGCCAAGCGAAGGTTATTGCCTTGCTGAAACCTGGGAAAGATCCACACTTGTCTTTGAGCTACAGATCAATTTCACTTCTAAGTGTCTGCTTTAAGGTGCTTGACCAACTGTATTCGCGAAGAATTTCACTATCTGTGAAAGGCATGCTGGCACTAGAGCAAGCTGGTTTTCACCGTGGTCATAGTACATGTGATCAAATGATGGCACTTGCAACCTACATCGAAAATGGATTACAACATAAGATGAAGACTGGTTCAGTTTTCTTAATCTGACTGTGGCATACAATATGGTTTGGCATGCACTGAAATATTGGTGAAATTGTCTAGAACTAAGCCATGTTGGGTAGTATGTGCAATGGCTCTATTTTTTGAGGAATTGCCATTTCTGTGTGAATATTGGTGATCGAATAAGTGCTTAGAGGCACAGAAGAACAGAGTACTGCAAGGATCAGTATTATCTCCAATATTATTCAATTTATATTCAAATGACCTACCATATACTGGGTCTCGCAAGTTTGTTTATGCAGTTGACATATGCCTTGGCACTCAGTCACACTCCTTTGACATACTTGAGAGTGTTCGGAATGCAGATATGGTGCTAGGGCAAATTATTGTTATTGGTGGAGCTTGGTACCAAGTGGAAGTAAGACTGTGTTGAGTGTCTTCCACAAGTGGACAGAGCACTGAATATAATTCTCAATGAGCAGCATATAAAGCATGATTCACACCCAGTCTATCTAAGCATCACATTGGACAGAACTCTTGCATATCGTGACCATCTTACAAAGATAGCTACTAAGGTCAAAACATGCAACAATCTGTTTGGAAAACTGGCTGGAATGACATGGAGTGTCAATTGCCAAACGTTATGCACTTCAGCCCTGACACTCAGCTGCAGAGTACTGCACTCTAGTATGGGTTCGCTCATCTCAGACAAAGGTGATTGATGTACAACTAAATTTCACCATGCATATTATTTCAAGCACACTTAAATCTACTCCTCTACTATGGTTACCGGTTCTCTGCAATATTGCTCCACCCAGTGTTTGTAAAGAGGAAACCCTAGCATATGCCACATCTACCATTAAGTAAGACTTGTTTAATTCACTACATAGTCATCTGCCCTCATGTATCCATTGTGATTAAGTTTCTGGGTGAGGGATTTACAGTAGAGGACATGTGGCAAGCTTCATGGTCCACACAGAAAGAAAGAAATAATTATCTTGTCTCGGACCCCACTCAATGTCAACCCAGGTTGGATTTATTACAAAGGCAATGGAGCTTTCTGAACTGGTTTCATATTGGACATGAAATGTGTGCTGCAGTGGAATTTTGGTGGCGTTCAAGAGACAGTCCTCTGTGTCGATGTGGGCAGCCAAAAACCATGACACATATTGTTGAGGACTGCAAAATGACTCAACTTGCTGGAGGTCTTCGTGCCTTGAGCATCACTGATAAGAACACTGTAGCTTGGTTTGACCAGATCACATACATCAAAAAAATAAAGAGCTGGTTTAATGCTAAACCAGCTTTTGTTTACTTCATTCTGCTCTGGATGAGTGTGTAACTCATACAACATCCTGATAATAGGGACAAAGTGGCACTCATGAGGGATTGGACAGCACTATGATTAGATTTTTAGCAATCTCACAAAGATAGAGAGATAGCAACAAGTAGCTTACTGCCAATGCCATGAAAACTTGCGCTGTTGTGCCCAAGAAGTACTCTAATTGAAAAGACTAGTGTTCTCTGAAGTTTTGAATTACAGTTCTTTTAGGGGCAGGTGGGGTGGAAGGGAATGCATATAACAGAAAATCCTACTGAAAATCCTACTGATATTGCATCTGATGAAGTGGGTTTCTACCCACGAAAGCATATGCCCAAATAAATGTGTTAGTCTTTAAGGTGCCACAGAACTCCCGTTGTCCTGCTTCATTGGTTTCATTGGTTGTTCTGTAGCTTTTAAGTCAGATGTACAGAAAAACTCTAATAATTAAAGTCATTAAGGGTCTGATCCAAAGCCTAGTATGGTCTGTGGAAAAACTCCTATCGATTTCAATGAGCTTTGGATCCAGCTCTATATGCGCATGCTATCAGCCTAACTTGTTTGGCACTGACAGCTAGCCAGCTCAGGGCCTGACCTCAAAGAGGTGTTAATTCACTGTCTATGGGTAACAAAGGAATATAAATAGGTTAGCAGACACAAACCCATTCACTTGTTCTGATAAAAATCAAGAATAGATGTTAATTGTATTTACCTACATCCTGTTAAATGTGTATACCAGTGTAACCAAATTAACCTGTAGTTGCTAAATCCTTTTCATGTCTTGTAACTCTATATTGCCTTTACAATATATATGCAACTATACTCAATTTTCATTAGATCAAAAGGCATGTATTTAGCATTTAGATGTGAATTTGCTTAAAGAAGAATTGTTCGGCTATCACATTGTGTTTATGAGACCAAAACCTTAGGGCTGAATCATTAGATCTTTAAAGCAAGTGCCATTAGGACTTTTCACAGACTCAGGCATCTATTCTGTCAGAGAAACACACATGCTGTGATGGGTGTTCTAGGAGGACACCTATGAGCTTCCTGGCTGTACCAGAGAGCTATAAATACAAGTTCAGGGAACTGATCCAACATCTCTGACCTGCCGAACTCTAAACTGGGGGAGTTGAATCACTGGACTGAGATTCCCCCCCAAAAAACATTTTGGGATGCCCTGAAAGATTCATGGAAGGACTCTAAGAAACATGGAGAATTAGCAGATATAGCTTTGCTAACAATGGACTCATATATTCTGTTTGAACTTTTAAAAACTTTCAATTCTTTTCTTAGCTAATAAATTTATAGTTTAGTTACCAGAGGATTTGGCTACAACATTATTTTTTGTGAGATCCTGAAAGTCCAGTGACATGGGGTAAGCGACTAGTCTTTTGGGACTGGAAGAACCTAATGTGTGGTGTTTTTGGTTTTAATAACTATACACCATAAAATCTAGTTTGCCTGCGTGATAAATAGTGGCTGGAATGCCAAGGGAATTGTCTATATTCCATGGTAAAACTAGTATGGTAATCCAGGAGTATTCTCTATTACTAGTTTTGTGATTCTATACCACCAACTTGGGGGTGTCTGCCTAATTTTCTGACAATCTGCCCTGAGTTTGGACATTCTTAGCTGTGAGTCAGTTCAGGCACTGCGACACTTGGTGCATAGCTAAACAATGTCTATATGTCTTTTTCATTTGTAATAGCCCAATTAACTCTCCTTCATATGTGACCCTTTCACCCATCCACCCCAAACACAGCTGGATTCTGCCACCCTTACTCTCGCTGAGCATTTTAATCCACCAGTAGTCTCATTCACGCCATGCTTGTGGAGTAAGGTACTACTCAACATGATTAAGGATGTCAAATTCTGGCCCACAGTGAGGCGTCTCCCAAGTGCTACCTCTCTAGCTGACAGTCTACACACCCAGGGTCTGATCCACAGTCCACTGAAGTCATGTTAAAGATTCTCATTGAGTTGAACTTATTTTGGATTCAGCTCCATATGCTGGAGTAGCCAGGCCAGTTTCAAGTTGCCAGCCCATCTCCTGTTAGCCAATACCCCATTTCCCTGCATTTACCCATTCTAGGTTCCATGTCAATCCTTTCCAGCACTAGAACTCTGCTCCTTTAATGATCTTTCTTTTTCAATGCTCCTACACTGCCAGTGCCCAATCTAAGGGAGACCATGGAAAAAAGCCAGTATGGGTAGATGTGGTACTTTGACAGAGCAAAGAACATTCTATCACTGAGGAGGCAAGAATTGTCTTGCTTAACCCTAGCATCTCAAATCCCACAGTCAGAAATCTACCCTGCTCTCAGGCCTTGGACTCCCCAGCAGACACTCAATGCTGTAGTCAATCAGTGTTTAGTACCTACATGCTATTTAGTTTCCTGTGGGTTAAGAGCTGTATTTTCTTTAACAGTTTACATCACAATTAATTATTCAGAGTTTATCATCACTACAGCAAGGAAACAATATGTTTAGATAATTCGGCATACCACTTAATTATTTAGGCATTTAATTATTCCTAAGGCAAGTTATTTAAATTCACAACTCAATTAAAAATTGATGGATTGCACACAATTTAACTTTTATGGATTAGGGATTACAGGTAAATTTACCTTAATACATTATTTTGCCCATAGATTTGTAATGCAATCTGTTATTCCAAGTGACGACTGATTGATTCCACAATTCCTTTTAATCATCAAAGGTTTCTGGCTTTAAATGGTCCCTCTTTCTCCTCTCCCCCCCCCCCCCCATTACTCAGAATATATTTATCTGTGTGGCAATTAGTGTTATGTCTCCCCATATTTATTAAAAGATCTTGTAAAGAGCTGACATAAGCAACAACAACTCTTTAACATTTACAACTCATGCTGATTATAAAAAAATTTAATTCTCTTCACTCCATTGTGGGTCAATTTATACTTCTGGGAAGCAGGTAAATATACATTCATCATTGATGAGCAATGTAGTGAGTTAGAGCATATCCAATTGAACAAAAGATGACAGATCAGTACCGTATTTTGATAATGTGATCTTGCTTTTTTTAACAATTGTTATGTTATTTTGTGATGGGGTATACAATCCCCCACACTGGCCAGGAAAGGATTAAGGAGCTGCTCTGCACTTAATTAACACTGCCTATGAAACCTGCAATAGGTGTCAGAGTTGGAGGGAGATATTAAAAGGAGACACCACAGCTCAACTGACTGCTGACTAGGAAGGAGAACAGCTATCACATTGCAAATGAGGCCTGGCTGGAACCAGGAATAGTTTAAGAGATTGTTGCCTGCTGCCTCTCAAAGAATCTCTGAGAGATAGTAGGCCTCATGTGGAACTATTGTTTGATTTGTCCACTAGTGATTTACCTGCTGGTAATGAGTAAATTTGCTGAAAGTGATGCCCCTCCTCAAAGATCTTCTGTCAGACGTCTGTAATGTATATGGGACAAGTAGGGTCTACAGATATGTAAGGAGCGGAAGAATATTGTGACGTGGATATAATATCATAGTGACAAGGATAGGTCTGAGTTAGCATAAGTAATAATATTTAGGCCCCATGAGCAAAGGTAGGCCTCCCAAGCAAAGCTAGGTGCCTCATGACCTGGGCATAAACTCAGGAAATATGTTAACCACACCATGACCTAGATATGAGCTTGAAATAGAGCAGCTAAAGATGAACACAAGTAACCACAGCTTATAGCGGCTTGGTCCCTAGCTAAGTGCCAATAGCAGAGAAAATAACAAATGTTAGGACCCAATCCCCAAGTGGATTGAGACATAAACAATGAGCTTATTGCTAAAAGTGGGGAGAAAAAGTATATTGGAACCCCCAGGTGCTGCCCGACCCCGAAGCTCTCTGCAATCCTGTAGAGGATCCAGCGGGTGCTGCGTGGGAGGTTTGCTCCCTGGTTGCAGACCGCTTACAGGGGGAAATGGCCTTCCCTTCCCTTATTGTGGTAAGCACCTGATTTATATCCCCAGTAGCTGAGTGTTGTAATGATAGCCTAAAATTTGTAACTTTCACAGTTTGAGTGCTGCTTAAATAAACTAACAGTGTAAGGTACTTCCTCGTCCGGCTGCTCTTCCTCGCTACCGGGATATCAAACCACGGACCCTCCGTCTCGATGGACCACAAGATGGTGTAGCTATGGACCCAGAGAAGGTAAGGTGAATGTGTTAATCATCTGAGCGAGGCTCAAAATCCTCAAGGAATTGCAGCATTTCTAGGATTCCGCAGCTATTACCACAGATTAATAAAGAATGTTTCCCATATCATGCATGCACTCACTGAGCCATATGTTGCTCAGTATGCTGGGAACCCCGAAGCCTCAGCAGAAGAAGCCAGCATGTGGAGTAACTGGGATATGCCTATAACTGTATTTGGCATGATGCAACTGGTACACACTGTATATGCTGATGTTCGATTGAGAAGCCTGGTTGCTGGTCAATTTCTGTTTCAGAATGTCTTTAGATGGGAAGCTCCCAGAAATGTATTAGGAGTATGTAATTTGCCTCAGGGGTCAACTGAAGGAGGTATATCAGATAGTGATGCAAGCCTCAGATCACCAGAATCAACTGAACAAAACCCGATATGATGAGCAAGTGAAGCAACAGGAGCTCCAGACTGTCAGTTGAGTCTAGGTCTGGAATCTCAGATTACAGGGAAAACACAAAATTTCTGATCATTGGGAGTTGCACCCATACATTATACAGGAGAAACTAGGGGTTCTACCAGTATATCAGATACACCTGGAGGGAAATCACAGCCCCACCAAAACCCACCACATGACTCATCTCTTACCTGTGGGACAGGTATTATTTCCTCATTAGGATGTTTCCACAGTTTCTGAGCCTACCGCCCCTATGTCGGACACAGTCCCAATGACAGAGATCTACTCAGTCTGTGTGAATGGCCCTCTCCTCAGAGTGAGAATAAAGCAGGGTATGGCAGACATCCTGTCTTGGAGGCCCACACAATACAAAGGGATGGTGGAGAGGGAGAATCCACAGTGAGCATCCCAGGGGCTCCACTGGCTGAAGCTGCAGGGACCCCATGAGAGCCCAATGAGGAAGAGACAGCATGGGAGGAGAACCCTGTACTCCAAATGGCTACTTTAAACATGGACACACTTAATTTCATGTCTCAAGGACCCATCATCTTGCCTACGTGTTCAGTGGTGTCACTTCGGCTATGTCCAACAGCCAGCCTAGAAATTCCTCCAGGGAAGGGCAGCTCAGATAAGTGCTATCTTATGGTTCTTTGGGAGAACCCAGTGACTTACAGATCTCTGGGGTACTATGGGTGGTGAGTTGCCTCATGGAAACCTGTTTCACTCCCAGGACCTGTGGCTTGGATGCTGGGGATGCTATGGACCAGTAGGGGCCCTGGTCTCCTGCTGGAGATCTACGGCCTAGGGTTGCCCACCTTGCTGGAGACATCAGGGAATATTTCTTTTGCAGGGGTGGTGGGGGCCAGGGGGAGCAAGTGTTTAGAGAAGTTTAGAGAATATGATCCCTTTTAATATCTCGCTTTGAGGTCCTGAGAGTAAGGCTGATTGTTCCAGGAAGAGGAAGTGCTGGTTGTTCTAGGGGGAGGGGAGTGGTGAGTGTTGGAGGCCCAGTACGATTTGAGTTGCTTGACCACTATCCTACAGGCCTAGCATAGCTTCAGTTGCTTGCTTGGCTATTCTGACCCCTGTAGCATGACATCTTCCAGTTGGCAGAGACTGAATAACCTTATAGATGTCTCAGTTTCTGCATACCACAGCACATAATAAGGCAAAATACAGATACTGTATGCTTGCTGCTGCACATAGATAACGGTGATGGGAACAACAAGTTATCCTTGAACATCTGGGGTACACTGTTTTATTGTCAAGGGGCATTTTTTTACTCCGCCCCCTCCTATCACCAGATGCTGTTTTAATGACCCCAATTATCATGGTAAGAATGAAATGTAGTTAAGGGTGGAAACTCAATGTAGGTAATTAGAATATGTGATAATGAGAAAGAGATAATTAGGTGAAAGTTGTTTATGAAAGGGTATAAGAAGTCACCACTTAGACAAAGGTGGGCTCTCCATCAACACCTGACTCCACGAGAGCTGCTGCCAGTTGGACCAGAGGATCCACTGACTCCCCAGCGGGGCCCCTGAAGAAAGCCGTTCCTGTATACAGCCTTCTGAGTAACTGCTTAGCTCTCCAGGCTTAGTGAGTATGATATATTGTAGTTAATTTTAGGCTTTGTATCTAATTAGTATATTTATAGAAAACCTTGCACATTAAACCCTATTGATCTGCAAAATGGGTGTACCATGTCTCACTGGTATCCACACTGATCACAAAGTGTCCAGAATCAGCAGTGAGAGGGAGAGCATCAGAGCGTTTGTGTCTGTAACTCTAGACAAGAGGGCCTACAGTGATGTAATTGAGAACCAGCCCAAAGCCCGGGAGGAACAGAGCAACCGGCCAGGAATGTCCCAGGACAGATGCCAAGAGAATCACCATGCCAAGAAGGAATCACCTTAAAAAGACAAACTGGAGATGGACCCATTGTTCCCCAGAGCTGCATGGGGCTACGAGTATGGGGCTTTTGACCTTGCATTAGAAATAAGGAGGGAAGTTATAGCTAGTTAAGTGGGGAGGTTGTCACTCTGTGGGTTTGCAGAGAGCAACAGAAGAAGGAGCTGGAGGGGTTTTTTTGGGGAAAGTTTATTGGTAGTGAAGAAAACCAGGAGCACCCAAGACTCACTGCCGTGCTGGAATGCTGTCCAGGATTCCTGAACTCTGGGTTTCTACACAGTGTTCAGCATCTCTCCTTTTATATTGTGGTACCCCTGGGCCTGTGGTCCTCATGTTGGATGTAACTCCTATCTTCTCCCCTGGTTACTTTTCTCCATTCATCCCTCTGTAAATAAATATTTCCCTTTCCTATATGCATTGTACTATTCTGGTATGTGTGTTTTTACTCCGGGGCATTTGGAACGCATGCCCTTGGAGTGGAAAGGAGTTTCCCTGCTGCATTCCTGTGCACGCCTTTTCGTGGCCAGAGCCACCTGCAGAGCAGACTCCATCTTGGCTATGAAAACGCCATAGTTACAGAAGGTTGCCTAAATTTTCACCTATACCTGTGTGAAATGCTCATAGTAATTCAAAAATGACATGAAACTTAACTGGTTTGATGTTTCTTTTCAAAACAACATCCTCCCCACACCAAACTGTACCCAGGTCCACCAAAAGATTTCCTGAAGTCTGAACTTGAGCCCAATTTTAAGCAAATTAGGGCCAATTTTTGGTTTCACATCAAAACCATGTGAACTTTGCTAGTGCTTTGTGTGAAACAGAATTGAGTGAAGTTCAGTGGTTTCATCTGAGTTTTGCTTTCAGACCTCAAGGTGGTTCACACAAAGTAAAACTCATGGAATGCAATCTGACAAATATTAAAGGTGAAGAAAGTGATAGCAGAAAACCACTATGAATTGACACAGAAGAGACTTTTACTGCTGGATTCTACAAAAACTGACCAGTGATTTAGGGATGAAATTAATCCCTGATGTAACTTCACTAGAATCAGGACCAGCGTTAGACTTGCTGGGGTCCAGGGAGGAAATTAAGGAGTGGGTCGTTCCCACCACCCCCTCCCACCTCCCTTACCTCACCTCATCACCCACTGGATTTCTGCAATATATCTGAAGCCAAAGCCCAAACCCTGCCACATGGGGCTGAAGCCTGCACCCTACTGTGTGGGGCCCGCTGTGGTATAGGGCCCTGGCCAATTGCCTTGCTTCCTACCCCCTACAACTGATCCTGACTAGAATAGATGGCATGCTCCAAAGAATGAAACTGGCCAGATGTGGGTGGGCACCTGCTACAGTCAATTTCAATGTAATCCAAAATAAACAGCAAATATCCATTCAGCCTAGCGTACGCAGAGTGAACACAGCATAACATAAGACATAAAACATAAGACTGCTATGTTTTAATGGCTGTTTTAGAAAAATAAAATAGTGTTATAAAGGTTATTTGTTTGTTGGTTTGATCATCTGTTAGATTAATTTACTATGACCCTTAACAATCCGAATGACTTCAAAGCTACTGCACGCTGATGACATTTTTTAGTTTATTAACCCAGAAACTGTGACCTTTACAGAGTTTGGGTGCTGAAGATTTGACAACTAATACACTAGAGAGGATGTCTCTGTGGCCTCTCGCTAATCACAAAGACCTCCTTTGGCAGTTCCTCATAAGGAAGGCCTTCTTTATGCAATCTGGCCTTGCTTTTTTTTTTAAAGACATAATTTGGAAACGGATGTTTCTCTATCTGTCTGTCTCTCTCTGAATGTGTGAGATAAGTAATTTCATTAAATGAGCTTCCTTTGCCAAAGGATACAAATAGCCCCAGGATGACATTTCATGAGCTATTTTAAACCTCGGAAATATTGGAAATGCAGTGCCACTGCAAATTCTGACTTGACCTGCTAGCTGCAAATCTCTAACATAAAAGCAATTAACTACTGCCAATTTTAATTCTTTCCATTGGATAGTAAAGTAAAACAATTCAATACAACAATCTTTAAAAATATATTGTTTCAATCAACACATAATTAGCTGAGATTTATTAATAAATGTGGATTGTTTATATTTTTACTTGAAATGCAGGGACAATGAACCCAGGTTGGATGACATCTGTGAATTAAGCTGCCAAGATAAACATCACACTGTGAAGAAAGAATAAGATTGCCAGACACTATTGGAGGCTGCACATAAAACAATCTGTTGTTTCTTATTCTGGGGGGAAAATAAATCAGCAGCTCTCCATTTTTTATATCTGCACACAAGTATGGACTGTATAAATATAACACTATATGTGGGCACACCTCTAGTATGGAAACAATCAAATATAATAAAATCATACTGCATTCGATTAAGAAAAATCAACTAATAGTGTTCACACAGTGCCCCAACAGCATGTAGACTAGATCTAATTTACAGTTTGTTAGGTTACTTGAACAAGAAATAATTCCTACTGTTTTTGTCTGTTTCACTACCATTAGCAAATCTAATCAAATGATTTTGAGCGTGATTTTAGTAGACAGAATGAGTTGAGTGTGTCTGTCCTACATAGAAATAATTATAGTCTAGCACTTGTCAATACTAGGGATTTCCCATAAACTTCAGACCTTTTGTTATCAGGATAATGTTCCCTTTGCCAACTAGAAGTTATGAGCACCATGTTTTGCGCAGAAGGAGAGAAGGCGTGTTGAGAAAATGATTACACTTTATTGTTTAATTATTATCATTGTTAAAAAATGTAAAGCTCTATTCTACTATTGTTTAAACACTGTAGAGATAGGTAGGAAATTGCTAGTAAAAGAGGCTACAAGTTGGTTACCTGGTTCCATCAATACTGGCACAGGGGGGTCTTGAGCGGTAGGGTTGCCTTTAATTAAAACAGATGCTTTCTCCCAGGAGGGTTAATTCAATATTTTATTTATCTTTCTCTAAGATGGGAAAGGACATGCACAAACTTTCCAAACACAAAGACCCAGGGTCAAAATTCCAGTTTCCCAAGTGGGATTTTCAGCCTGCAGACGTCCAAGGTTTGACCCCCACTTTTGACCACAAAAGCTTGATTACCCCCAACATTCAGGTTCAGGATGCCCGTTGTTCACACATTTAAAACTGGTCACCCTTAGCTCAGAAGAGTGGTCGTCATCTGATGTTTCTCCTTTACTGATTATCCCCAGGCTCTGCTTTCTTCAAGAAGCCTCACCTGGCCTTTCAGGATTGAACTATGACAATTAAGCTTATGTCTTTCCTGGCCAGTTGTCAAGGTAACCCAACTGATTCCCAAGTGTTAGCACTCTCTAGGTCAGGGGTAATCAACTATTTTTTGTCAAGGTCCAAATTTCTTGGTCAAGGTATACTCAAGGTCCAGACTCCAGAGAAACATTTTCCATACCACAATAACAATAACGATAATAATAAGAAAATAAAAAGATTTTGTGGTCCATTCAAGTTTCTGGTGGTCCATATTTGGCTCGGTGGGGAAAGGGGGAGAAACCAGATCTTTCATACTCCATTTGTATCACATTCACTCACATAATCTTGCCACATACAATGTAAGAATTTTTAGAAACTATAGAAACTTCTAAAAGGTAAGTATGAGAAAACCTCCCCTAATGTATACCATTCCAATAAGCAACAGACCCCCCTGTCACAAGGACGTGTCTGGAAGTACTGTTCTGGAATAGAGTGTAAGTCCTGAAGCAGGGACATGTGAAGGATAAAGTTTGGCATGCTCAATCCCATGTTGCAGTGCACTCTTAAACTCACAGCAACATATGATGGAAAATGCATCATAAGTGTCCAAATGTATACATAAAATCAATGCTACAGCCTGAGAAATATCAGATGAGTGAAAAACTTGTGCATAAACCTAAACTGAACAAGTAGAAGGACACTGTAGTGAGAGAACATTCCAGACTGGGAGGAAAAGCATAATGTGGAGTAAACAGGATCAGATATAATGTCCTTTATTTGTAGTTAAGTCTTCTGCCTGTTCCACAACTCACTTACCATATGGAATTAACAATAAATATAGCATCGTGCAATTTCTGAGCCTCTGGCATTTTTAACATATCTTCAGCACATAGGAAGGGAGATAGATGGCCCGGACTGTCACTGGGACTTACACTTTCTCCAACTCTTGCACCCTGGTGCAAACACGTACCCGTAGCGGCCTCTGTTCCAGGACCAGAGAGTCACAGTCATGCAACTGCTCCTCCGCCACAACATATGGAAGAGCAGGTCAAGCATCTCCTCATCTGGTATAAATTGTCAGAACTCCCTGGACTTAAGCAGAGCAATAGCAATTTACACCAGCTGAGGTGCTGCCCAGAGGTTTTGGGAAGAGCAGGCTACACCACCCCAAAGATAATGAAGTATGCACATTCTCTTTTAATGCTAAAGTGCATAGAATCATAGAAGATTAGGATTGGAAGGGACCTCAGGAGATCATCTAGTCCAACCCCCTGCTCAAAGCAGGACCAATCCCAACTAAACCATCCCAGACAGGGCTTTGTCAAGCTGCACCTTAAAAATCTCTATTCCACCACCTCTATTCCACCACCTCTCTAGGTAACCCAATCCAGTGCTTCACCACCCTCCTAGTGAAAAAGCTTTTCCTAATACCCAACGTAGACCTCCCCCACTACAACTTGAAACCATTGCTCCTAGTTCTGCTGTCCATTGAAAACAGCCTAGTTCCATCCTCCCTGGAACCCCCTTTCAGGTAGTTAAAGGAGGCTATCAAATCCCTCCTCATTCTTTTCTTCTGCAGACTAAACAAGCCTAGTTCCCTCAGCCTCTCTTCATAAGGCATGTGCTCCAGACCCCTAATAATTTTTGTTGCCCTCCGCTGGACTCTTTTCAATTTGTCCACCTCCTTTCTGTAGTGGGGGGCCCAGAACTGGACACAGTACTCCAAATGAGGCCTTACCAGTGCCAAATAGAGGGGAATAATCACTTCCCGCCATCCGCTGGCAGTGCTCCTACTAATGTAGCCCAATATGCCATTAGCCTTCTTGTCAATAAGGGCACACTGTTGACTCAAAGGGGGACAGTGTAGCCCTGTACCACCCAAAATGTGGATCCTGTGCCTAAAATGTAAAACCTGGCCAATAATAAATTGTAATAGATAATGTCATTTTTGCAGTAATCTTTCTTGTAAGAAATGGGGTACAAAACTGGGCAACAAATCAAGTTATGTAATAAGATGCACCTCAATATTTAAAGAAAGACACAGATCAACATCCTGTTTGAATACCTTCCTCCTTTTTTGTCTGTCTTCAACTGGTTTTAAAATCACAAGAGGTGGACCATTATGAATATACATGTGTATTTACTTTTTTTTGGCAGCCTCTTGTAAATGCCTGAGTGTCTTTTAAACAACCATAGTATCGGTTAATTGTTGTAAATTGTTGAAACTTTGGGAAGTGCCTAAGTCTCATTGGCTTTCACTGAGAGTTAGGGTCTTAAGTTACATAGGCCTTTTTTGAAAATGTTACCCAACGTCTTTTGGGAGTTTTATGCCTTTTATTTATGTTGGTTAATATTTATTATATTCTATAATTGGGAACCAGCCTGATTATGACCCAAAAATATTTGAATGAGAAGAGGCTAAAGAATTAAAGAAACCAAAGATGTTTCATGAAGAAGGAGATAAAGATATTCCCAAGGCCAACCCCACAGCTTAATCATATTTCTTTATCTTTTAAAGAAAATAAAATACTCTTGTGGCATAGTTTTCAGAGACCCAGAAAAAATGACATAGTTAAAATACTCTCTGTGACATGTTCCTGCACTATACAAAGAGAGAAGGAATACAAAAGAAAATTACTAGTAGCTCTTATTCAGTGGTGGCCTGTGACATGATGGAGGTTCACGCCTCTATTTATGAGTGGGAGGAGTCCCATCACTATGCCTTTGCCCATGTGCCAATAACGAGTCAGCATGCAGGTGCCCTTATTAATAGGTCTGTCAACTTCTGCTGTCTGTACTGGTTACTTCCATTCTAACTACTCATGGTGAAGGAGATCCCTGCTGCAACTGTGTCACCTGCCTGTGTTGTGCAACTCACACTGCCTTCAGAACTTGACCAGCCCACCAACTCTGCCACTGGTTGTTGATTTTGATGTGGGTCATCCTAATGCCCTTTTCTAACAGATCTTTTAAAATTAAAGTAGACTCTTATCAGCTGTGTGCCTGTGTTTCCCATGGCCTCAATACCTCTTGGTGCCTTTGCTCCCTATCTGGACTATAGAAAAAGATTTTGGAGATTTTAGTGTGCTTGAATTTTATTTTTAATGTTCTATTTTATTATCTTTTTCCCCCTTTCAAACCCTAGTGGGTTTTAAATAGTTAACTATTGCCTTGCTGCCATTCCCTCCAGACTGTTCAAATTAATAAGACTGTTTCCTACATACATTAGAGTTGTTTGATCTAATTTAACAGAGATGCTTTTAAGGATTACTATATGCATACAGATGTAAAAGACATCATGATCATGTTCTGAGCTGTGACCAAATCTTCAAAACTGCATGAAAATAGTTCTTTAAAAGAAGAAATTGTTAGTTTTATTGCTTTTATAGCTGTTACAGAGGTTTAGAGAACTCTTCCAATTGAGGATTCAATTCTTGAAATCTAATAGATTAATTCAATACTTCAAAGCATTTTATTCAATATATATGACCCATTTAAAGTGTTATAGTCTCTCACTAACAATGATTAATAGTGGGGTATAAAAAATTGATTCAAACATTATTCTTGTCCTTTAATTTCATCTTTGTTCATAGAAAATGGTGCTTAACTGTCTAAAGATTTACACCCACTATCCATCTTTTATAATCATAAATCTGTAAAAAAGAGGATTTAATTGTATACTAACTAATTTCCATTAAAATAGGAAGTGAAAATACTGATGTTTACAACTGAAGCTTAGTACCCAACTCATTTCTCCTCTCATTCAATTTCAAACATAATTGTTCATTTTTTAAAAAGTGTGTGGGAGGGTAGAAGTAATAATCTTAAAGGGCACATGCACTTTCCAAGAGAAGCAACTTGTAGCATCGAGTAGTAATGAAGGAAATAAAGCTGACAGAAAATATAAAGGCATACTAAGATACATTTCAAACTGTCTTGTACTTTAGAAGTATAGAGTATTGGGATGGGAGCCTGTAGTTTAATCACTGGACATCTAAACCGAGTTTAGTGGTCCTAAATCACCAGCTGGTGTGAATCCTTTATTCAAAGCAGAATTCATTGTCCTTTGAACACAAATAGTAAGCTGAAAGCAGAAGAAGCCCATGCCTGGAAATACAGGTGAAAAACAGTAGGATTGAGGTACTGTGATTACTGTTAAAATCCTGATATTTACCATACTCTGACATTTACCTTTGCAAAGGTACTTGTGGTATTCCATATATTAAAAGCAGAGAAGAACACAAATACCCCAGTAAAGTTACCTATGGAAGTTAATAATAATAATATCCTACCAGATAGAGTGGGTGCTGCTATGTGAAACAGTTAGTTTATTATCAGTTATGTTCTACCTGGCTCTGCTTGGTGCTCTCATTGTAAGAAGCAATAACATTCATTCACAAAGGTACTAAATCAGCATGGTATAAATGAGCATGGTGATGTTCATAGTTTGGAAATATCTTACTTCTCCACGACTCTTTATTGACAATGATGAAAATGAATAGTCCAAGTTAGGCACAGGTATGCTTACACTTGAGCATATCTAACCACACACTCATTGTGTGCACACATCAGATTGCTGCTTGTGCATGTGCTAATTAGGTGCATTTCTGGCCATGTGCATGTGCAAATACCTGATCTGTTCATGCACGTCAGAGATTTGTGCACGCAAAGCACACTCAGATATATGCATGCAGTTAGGAAGATCTAGTCTTGATTATTTGGTTCAAACTGTATTACTAACAACAAACAATTTTATGAGCATGAGTACACTGAATTGTAAGGTTACTTTATTCTTTATAATTTATAAACCTCAAAGATATTTACTATGTAAACTGCTGTGGGTAAACACAAGTCCTGACATTTGGTTTAGTAAAAGGTGAACTTGCAAGTGGTTCTTGATTAGATTCAGATAAGCTGCAAATAAGAATCTGAGTTTTATACAAACTAATTGAAATGTATTCCTTTTTTTCCTCTCTCTCTACAACCCAGTCATATCCTCCTCCCTTCTCCCTACCGTTGATACCCTATATTTCATAGGACATATAATTAATGTCTTAAGATAATTATTTTCTCTGATGTATTTTGCTCACTATCCTAGACAGATCTTGGGTATTCTGTGTCTTTCCAGGTGCAGAGGTTCCCCAGCATTTGATTGTTCTGCCTCTGAACCTAACCAAGACCCAGCTGAGACTTCCAAATCTATAAAAGTGTCATTCCTGTTGGGATTGATCAAAGCAATTGAAACTTTGAAAAAAAAAATCAAGTTGTATTTGATGTATGGGTTCACATTCTGATTTTGTCCTCATATGTTAATCCATCCTTAACTGAATTCATACAATTTAAGACCCAAAGAGAACATTATAATTATCTAATTTGACTTCCTGTAATAACAGAAGGTCATAAAATTTCACTCAGTAATTCCTGAATGAAATCCCTAACTTCTGACTGAAGTAAACCAGCTGTTTTTTGAAAGACAAGCCAATCTAGATTTAAAGATTTCCTGTAATGGAGAATCCATTATATCCTAACTAAGTTGTTCCAGTGATTAATTGCCCTCACTATTTTTGTTTTAACTTAAAAAGACCTAACTACTGTAAATTTAAGTCCTTGTCTGCTAGACAGAAAAAAAGTCCTGTATAAGGAATCTTCTCCCTCTACTTATAAAACATGATCAAGTCACCTCTTTTTAATAATAGTTTAGTTTTTGAAAGAGAATACTTTTGTCTCAGATCTCTGAGACATTCAGGATCAGATCACTATTTAATAAAAAATTACACTTTATTTAATAAAAAATTACATTTTTCTACCTCATTTTATATGAGACACAACACTGAGTTGAGTAGGCAAATTGGCACCTACTGGCCTGGTGAACAGTGTGGACATGCTCATGTATTTCCAGGAAAGATCTTGCAGTATTAAACACTGGTTAGCTTTAACTGGGACATAGGTGTAATACATTTACTTGCAGTGTATTATTCAGCCACTGGACATCTTTGTGTTGTATAGTCTTCCAGAGATGCTGAAGTCCCTAGTAAACAAAGGAGACAGAACTGGAACTCAAGCTGTTTGTCTCTAGTAAGATAGGAGCTTAATTAGAACTCCATAAGATGCCTTTTACAAAACGGAAATATATTGATTCTGTGTAACCTCTTGTGTCTCCAAAAATAAGGACCTACCACAAAAGTAAAATCTCAAGGAGGGAGCACTGTGTGCTCTACACAGCCTGCTGCAGTTCTGAGAACAAAATGGCTGCTGCCTTTTCACTCATATAGAGTTCTTAGTAACGTAAAGGTGCAGTGTACAGAACATAAAACTCTAAATTAGTGTATTCTCAGAGAATAGTGTAACAGTCGCTTAGAAACATACTCAAGCTCAGAGAGACGCACTGTTTACTAAATGATATCAGTGATGGGAAAGCTGTGGACTATAAGACATTGCAGGATCAGTCTGAAAGTTTCTATAACTCTTTCATAGTTAACTTTTTTCCTGTAGATTTATTTTCCATTATTCCAGATAGTATGGTGAAGGCCTCAAAAGGTTCTTTTTTGTACCCCTCACTTTTCAGAATTTATATATTTTTGTTGGGTTCAGTTATGGCAAATCTAATTTATCACTGTCATATTGATGGAACATGGATAGACTTTCTTTTGTTTAGGGGCTCCATAAACACAGTTGAATAATTTCTGATTAATTTCAATCTCTCTAGTCTTAGATGTCGTTGTTTTAATTAATGTTTAATTTTGACTTTGCTTGGTCTTCAATGTTCTCTAGCAGTTATATCAGCCTTCCAGTTTTCACTCTTTTGTGTATTTAGTTTTAACACTCACACTGTGTGGCAATTTTGGTTTGCCACATTTGGGTCTAAATTATGCTCCCATAATCTGCACTGTCCCCTTTCTCCCTTACTCTTCAGAAAAAAATGGTTACTTACCTTCTGTAACTGTTATTCTTTGAGATGTGTTGCTCATGTCCATTCCAAGAAGATGTGCATGTGCCGCGTGTACTGTCGTTGGAAGGTTTTTCCCCCAGAGGTATCCGTCAGGTCAGTGCAGTCACCCCCTGAAGTGGCGCCTCCATGGCACTGTATATAGGGGCCCACCAACCCACCGCCTCTCCAGTTCCTTCTTGCCGATCAGCTCCGACAAGAGGGGTAGGCGGGTGGATCTTGGAATGGACATGAGGAACACATCTTGAAGAACAACAGTTACAGAAAATAAGTAACCATTTTTTCTTCTATGAATGCTTGCTCATGTCAATTCCAAACAGGTGATTTCCAAGCAGACTAATAGAGGAGGAGTCAGAGCTCATGAGATTGCCGACTGGAGCACTGCTCTACCAAATGCCACATCATCTCTGGATAATAGCATAATGCAAAGTGAATGTGTGTATAGAGGATCAGGTTGCGGCCCTACAGATCTCCTGTGTGGGAACGTTGCTGATGAGGCCTGAGCTCTCGTGGAGTGCGCCATGAAAACCAGGGCTGGCACATTGGCTAGCTCATAACACACCCTTATACATGAGGTAATACAGGATGAAATCCTCTGAAAGGACACTGGAAGTCCTTTCATCCTTTCTGCTATAGCAATGAAGAACTGAGTTGATTTACGAAAGGGATTAGTTCTTTCTATGTAAAAAGCCAGCGCCCGTCTGACATCCAAGGAGTGGAGACTACTTTCCCTGCTGTTGGCCTGCGGCTTTGGAAGGAACACTGGTGAGAAAATCTCCTTACTAGTGTGAAATTGAGATACCACTTTGGGCAGGAAAGCCAGGTGCGGGCGCAACTGCACCTTGTCCTTATGGAATATTGTATATGAAGGCTCTGAGGTTAATGACTTGAGTTCAGACACTCTCCTTGCCGAGGTGATAGCGATAAGGAAATCTACCTTCCACGAGAGGTACAACAGAGAATTCGAAGCTAGGGGCTCAAAAGGGGTGCCCATCACCCTATTGAGCACCAAGTTAAGGTCCAATGCCAGAACTGGATGATGTACTGGAGGGTAAAGTCTCTCTAAGCCTTTAAGGAAATGGGACACCATAGGATTGGCAAATATCAAATGGCCCCTTTCTCCCAGATGGAAGGCAGAGATAGCAGTCAAGTGCACCTTCACAGATTCAACCGCCAAACCTGACTGCTTTAGGTGCAGTAGGTAGTCTAGTACAAGAGGCAGCGATGCCTGCATTGGAAGAGTGCCCTTTTGTAGAGACCATACCGAGAACCTCTTCCATTTAGCCAAGTATGCAGCTCTGGTGGATGGCTTCCTACTACCGAGGAGAACCTCCTGCACCTGATTTGAGCACACTGCCTCCATCGGGTTTAACCACACAGCTGCCATGCTGTGAGGTGAAGTGACTCTAGGCTGGGGTGACACAACCGACCATGGTTCTACACGATCAGGTCCAGAACCAGCGGCAGGGTGATTGGGGTGTCTACCGAGAGCTGCAGCAGCGTTGTGTACCAGTGTTGCCTCGGACACACTGGGGCAATAAAAATAACCAAGGCCCTGTCTCCCCTGATTTTCAGGAGGACTTTGTGGATGAGCGGAAATGGCGGGAACGCATAAAGCAGGTGATGAACCCAGGGAAGGAGGAATGCATCTGCCATGGAACCCAGGCTGTGCCCCCGATAGGAGCAAAATGGGGTGGCTCTTTCTGTTGGACTGCATCATGAATAGGTCCACTTGGGGAAACCCCCACCTCTGGAAAATGTGTCTCATAATATCCACGCAAAGAGACCACTCATGGGTGTGGAAGGAGCAGCTGAAGTGATCCACTAGCTTGTTCTGGGCACCGGGAAGATAGGACACTTCCAAGTTTATGGGAGCGGTGATGCAAAAGTTCAAGAGTTTGATGGCCTCCTGCACAGGGGAGAGGAACGTGAGCCTCCTGTCTGTTCATATAGAACATCGCCATGGTGTTGTCTGTCAATACTGACATCTCTTTGCCTGTCAGGCAAGATAGGAATGCCTGGCAGGCCAATCTGACCAACTGTAGCTCTCTGACATTTATGTGGAGTGACAGTTCCTCTGAGGACCAAAGCCCTTGGGTCCTCCATTCACCAAGGTGCGCTCTCCACCCCCAGGCCAAAGCGTCCATCACCAGCACCAGTGATGGTTGCAGCCTGGCAAAAGGGACCCCTTGGCACACAACTGGAGAGGTCTGAGTTGCAGCCTCATGTGCTGGACCACATATGTGGAGGAGGCCATGTGGCCTAGAAGTGTCAGGCAGCTTCGAGCTGTGGTAGTAGGAAAGTTGTTGAGGGTCCATATTATGGAGCCCATAGTCCAGAAACGAGACTCTGGCAGCACAGCTCTGGCTTGAACTGAATCCAGGACCGCTCCTATAAATTCTATTTTTTGCGTGGGCACGAGAGTTGATTTGCTCACGTTTAGTTGCAAACCCAGGTTGAGGAATGTTGCCTGTATTAGAGCAATGTGAGCTTTCACTTGCTCCTCGGAGTACCCTTGACTAGCCAATCATCCAGATATGGTATACCTGGGCACTGTGCTTCCTCAGGAATGCAGCGAGCATGGCCATGCATTTGGTAAAGACTCTCGGAACTACCAATATGCCAAATGGGAGGACAGCGAATTAGTAGTGGTTGTGTCCTGCTATGAACCTGAGAAACCTCTGGTGGGAGGGTATTATTGAGATTTAGAAATAAGCATCTTTTTAGATCGAGGGCGGCATACCAGTCCTCCGACCCAGAGAGGTAATGATCAAGGCTAGTGAGACCATGCAGAATTTCAGTTTCCTTATGAACTTGTTGAGATTCCACAGATCGAGAATAGGCCTAAGCCCTCCTTTTGCCTTCAGGATTAGGAAATATCTGGAGTAAAACCTCTTTCCCCTTAGGTCCTGAGGGACCTCTTCAACCACTCCAGTGCGAAGCAGTTTCTGCACCGGGCCTATGAGAAGTTGCTCGTGAGAGGGGTCCCTGAAGAGGGACTGGAAAAGGGGGTGGGAATGGGGGAGTAGAGCAAAATTGGAGGGAGTATCCTACTTCTATCATGCGCAACAGCCATCTGTCCGAGGTTATTTGGTCCCAGGCATGATGAAAATGGGATAATCTGTCACGGAAAGGTGGGGCTGGATCCGGTAACTGTCCTGGAATGTCGCCCTCGGGCATGCCTTCAAAAGTTTTGTTTTGGCCCTGGCGGCTGCTTCCCTGAACCTTTGCCTTGGGCAGGTGGGGCATCCTGCGCCTATTGCTCCTGCCCCTTCTCCTGGAAAAGTCCTGCTGAAGATGCTGAGGAAAAAGCCTTTGCCCAGACTTGGACTTAAAGTGCTTCATCTGCGTGGAGGGCATATGTAGCCCCAAGGATTTCAGGGTCACCCTAGAGTCCTTGAGGTTGTGGAGTTTAGAGTTCGTTTGCTCTGAAAATAGCCCCGCTCCTTCGAAGGGAAGGTCCTGGATGGTGGACTGGACCTCGGAAGGGAAGCCTGACACCTGCAGCCAAGAACTTCTTCTCATGGCCAGTCCTGAAGCCATAGTCCTTGCTGCAGAGTCAGTGGTGTCTAGTGCAGCTTATAATGATGTCCTGGCTACAGCTTTTCTCTCCTCCACCATAGCTTCAAGCTCCGTTTTGGACTCTGCCGGAAGGTGGTCTTTAAAATTTACCAGCATATCCCATGAGTTGAAGTTATATCTGCTGAGGATCGCCTGCTGGTTGGCAATTCTCAGCTGCAGGCCCCCAGTGTAGTAGACCTTCCTCCCGAACAGGTCTAGTCTTTTAGGCTCCTTCGCCTTTGGTGTCGGGCCCTGCTGCCCCTGCCTCTCTTTTTCATTCGCTGCAGACACGACGAGCGAACGAGTCTTTCCTCTCCATCCCTTTTTTTCCCAATATTTTTTCCTTTTTTTCCCAATATTTCCTCTCTATCCCTTTTGCTGTAGGTGGGATAGAGGCTGGCGTCTGCCACAGTGTCTTCATCATGGACTGCACCTTTTTAATCAGTGGCAGGGCTACTTTTGAGGCCCTCTGGAGCCAAAATGTTCACCATAGGGTCTATGGACCCTTGAACCTACTCCGCCTGTAGACCCAGGTTTTGGGCCACCCTTCTCAAGAGCTCCCTGTGATTCCTATTGTCCATGGGAAGCATAGTGGTCAATGTCCCCACTACCGCTTCGTCAGGGGAGGAAGACGATGAGGCCCTGGATCCTCCTTCCGCTTCGGGAACATCCTGGGCCATCAAGTCTTCTTTACCCAGGACCTCCCTACAGGTGTCTGGTTCCACCTCGGTACTTGGATCCACCTCCTCTCCGGTACCACGTGCCGCACAAACTGCCCTTGGCGGCACCACCTCCCTTCACCCACTGGCTTCAGTTTTGCACAGACTCGAGCTGCATGCCAGAGTGCCAGCCTCATGGCTCCCTGAGGTGGCCAAGAGGGCGATTGGTGCCAAGAGGGTGATTGGTGCTGAGGCGAGGTTGACCGGTGTCTAGATGCGGCTGACTGGTGCAGGGAGGCTGATCGGTGCCAGTGACGCAAAGAAGGCAAACAGAGATGCTGGGGTGACCAGCGCCGAGGCAACGGCTGATGTCTGGGTGAAGGTGACCTGCGCCACATCATGAGAGGCTTGCCTCTAGACCAGTGGTTCTCAACCGGTGGTATACGTACCACCGGTGGTACTTCGAAGAAGGCTGGGTGGTACGCAAGCCGTACCACGCCACCGAATCCGCCGCTGAAAGTTCCCGCCCCCACCGCCGCGAAACCCCGCTGCCGCCGAAAGTCCCCCCCACCCACCCACCCCCGCGAAACCCTGCCGCCGAAAAGGGACAAACAGTGGCAGGGTTTCGGCAGAGGGCATTGTTCCCCCCATGTAACCCCGCCGCTGCCGAAAGTCTCCCACCCTTTTTTTCCCAAGTGGTACTCGGGTCAGGTACAGTCAGGTCAAGTGGTACTTTACCTGACTGTACCTGACCCGAGTGGTACTCGGGAAAAAAAGGTTGAGAACCGCTGCTCTAGACTGTGCCATGGTTAGCGGTGCTGGAGGTCTCTGATCTAGCACCTTCTCTCACGAGATGGGGGACAGCTGCGCCATCATGGCAATCAGGTCCCATGCCGCCTCAGACATATGCGGTGTGGAGAGGAGGTCCATCTCTTCCACCTCGCTCTCCCTCATTGGGGAACCTGCGCTCACCGGGCTTGGAGGCACTCGCTGCAGAGACGCTGTTGACGGCTCCGGGGACCCTGGCGCAGAAGACTCCTGTGGATGCGATGGGCCAGCACCCTTATCCCAGGGCTGCACTGGAGACAAGTGCCCCTTGTCTGCCCTGTGCTTCTTCTGGGGCACTGGTGAATGGGATCGATGCTGCACAGTCTTTGCCACTGGCGAGTGTTGGTGCCGGGGCTCCCTCTGTGCTGAGGACTTCTTTGGTGCTGGGTCTTTTACTGACACCAGGGCACTGCACACCAACATGCCCAGTGCCGGGTCCGGGGGTTGTGGCTGAAGAGCTGCCTCCAAGAGGATCTACTTTAGGCGTGCACTCCTCTCCTTACAGCTCCTAAGGCGAAACCCTTTACAGATCTTGCAGCGATCTGTTTGGTGCGACTCTCCCAAACACTTCAAGCAAGAGTCGTGTGGGTCACCTTTCAGCACAGATTTGTGGCAGGATCCGTAGGGTTTCAAGCCTTGGGCCTGAGGCATACCTCTGGGCCCCGGGTAGGGGAGTCCCAGAAATGAGGAGACACCTTACAGTCAATTAACACTTATCTATGACTACAACAACAGACTAACTAATTTTCTAACTATTTAAGGAACGCTAAGGACAATGGGGAGAACTTGCAGAAGCAAGAAGACCGAAGCTCCAATGACCATCACTGGCGGTAAGAAGGAACTGGAGAGGTGGTGGGTCGGCGGGCCCCTATATACAGCGCCATTGAAGGCACCACTCCAGGTGGTGCCTGCACCGACCCGATGGATATCGCTGGGGGAAAAGCCTTCCGATGATTGTGCACGCAGAGCGTGCACACCTGCTTGAAATCGACATGAGCAAGCACTCAAAGAAGAAGATTCTGTATAAAGATGGGACCACATGAGGTGGGAAAAGGATTATGCAGACTGGCATGAGAGTTGTGTCAAAAGGGCACTTCATTGACAAGACCTACAGAGATGACTTCAGAGAGACGATACTGCCTTTGGCTTTTCTACAGAACCATCTCTGTGGTGAGGGAGGCCTCCTCTAAAGGTTTCCAGAAGCAGCTGCAGCCAGGATAGACACTGGTAGCATGGCTTCATTGGAGTAAACTGGCATGGAGCAATATGAACTTTCAAAGAGGCTGGTATTCTTCAGTATTCCTGGGATTGAGAAAACACAACCTCCCCAACAGAACAATATGAGAGGAACTTCATGAGGAGATCCATACAAGTCTCCCCTTCCCTTAGCCCTCTCCTGCAAGTTTTAACATAACTGGGAAACCCAGCAATTGATAACTATTATAATAATAGTAAATGTACTTACAATCATCAGCAGGATCATCCATCCATGATTTCATTATCCCAAGGTACAATTATTTTAATTCATTTGTACAGATTTTCCTAGTAATGTATTGAATAAACTCCAATTTCTCTAGAATTCAGTAACATCAACTCAGCATGTTTCACAGTTACTGTGGTCTCAGTATTGGCTTCCAGTGAGGTTTAGGATTGATTTCAATATTCTTTGTTCAAAGAGGACTATCTGTAGCCTCATGTTCTGTTATATCAATTAATTTGTTCACTTACGTACTCGTTAGTGCACATTGTGCTTTGTGGCTTGGAGGTTATTAGAAATGCCTAGGGTACAGCTGAAAATGTTTAGAGCTAAAACTTCTATTGCACCACAAGTATTTTGAGCTCATTGTATCCTATAATTAGCAAGTTGGAGACTCTTTGTATTAAGATAAAGGGCATTTTGAATATTCTCTCTTTTTTCTTCCAAAACAGCTCAGCATCTTTTTCTTAACTATTACTCATCAAAAGAATTTAAGGACATGATTAAAGCTGGTTGAAATTTTTGAGCCAAAAATCTTGAGTTTCCTCCAAGAGGAATTGTTTGTGGGGAAAATATCATTTTCAATTTTTAATAGGAAATTTCAAAAATAAAAAGCAAAGTTTATTTTTAATTTGAAATTTTCATTTTGGTTTTTGAAATCCTATACTCTTGAAATGTTATTGGTTTGGTTTTTCCCCTTTTGTCACTGAATGCAATAGAATGAATATCTAGGGTTTTTTCTTCAGTTTTCCTCTTACCACTCTGTAACTTTTCCAATATTGCAAAAGTTCTGAAAATCTATAGAGAGGAAATGGCCCTGGGGATGCATAGTGCTTGAAGAGGGTATCCTGTTACTGTACCTTTAAGAGCCCAGGGCCAGGAACCTTGCCAAGAGGGTGAGGCAAGGCTGCCTTCTCACCCACCTAACCAACTGGGAAGGAGTTGGGAAAAGGGGACCAGCATAAAGACTGCCACCTCTTTCTCAACAGGGCAGCTGCTGACCGGAGAAGGCTGGATAGCTAAACCCATAAGATTAGAAGAGGGTGTTCAGCTGAAGGGAACTGGCAAAGCCTTGTGGCTAATTATTCCAAGGCAAAAGGTCTCAGACAGAAACCACAGCTCCAGGAAGAGGGCTGAGGAGGAGCTGCCATTTGAAGGAGGGAGATATTGATTGTCCTAAAGATGAGAAACAGATGGATTACTCAAACCACAGCCTAGCTGCTATGGAGAGGGGCTAGGAGACGTCTCTGTGCCTATTGAGTTCCCTGGGGCAGGTGGATGCATAGGAGGCTCCTTCGTAGCTGGCTAAGAAGAAGCTGTAAAACCATAGATCCAGGTGGGGATAGCAATGTCTTATGACCTCAGGAAGATGTTGAGAAATAGGTCAAAGTTAGGGGTAGCCCATGGAAGTGGTGGAGGGGCAGAAGACACAGTCCTTCCCTGCCTAAAACAGGGACCCTGGTTTGGAATCCAGAGGAGAGGGTGGATCTAGGCTTCCTTGCCCTTCCCTAGACTAAGACGGGAGGGATGAGCAGAAGTGAAGGAGGCTGAAACTATCATCTCCAGAAGGGGTTGAGGGCCAGGCTTAGATGTCAGTAGACTTTAGATTTTCTTGTTTTGTACTTCTGTTATTCCCAAAAGGGGAATGAAGTGAGACATATGGAGGGTGAGGCCCCATACAACAAACTGTTGTGGCACACAAATGACTAAAGGGGGTGCTATACTGACAGAATCCTTGCAACACTGCTCCTAGACACTAAGAGGCACTCTGAAGGTGAGAGGCTCAATTACAAATTCTAACTCATTTTCCCATCCAAAGATAACTTAACTTTTTAATCTATTTTTCTAGCTAAAGGAAAGATCCCTTTCCAGCAAAAGCCAACTTCAACTCTGCAAATCACTTTCATAAAATGGAAGGTTCTCAAATGATTAGATTCTAAAAGAAATAATACTCTATAAATAAATATCCTCATACAATTGCAACTCTGATGGCTTATTGGGAGGAGATGTTGACGGACATGTTTTAAAAATCCAGGGATATATTGAGTAGCCAGGCATTCTTTATGCTGATATTTGGTTGTACTTAATTAGTGTGATTTTTCTTTTTTCTATGGCATATTTTATTTTAAAATATTAATACAAGAAGTCTTTATTCTCAGAAAATGGAATATAGTCCTAATTTTACAACACTGCATCCGTCTTCCATTTAGTTTTGTGGTATCTAATATTATATGCAGCATGCCATTTCTATTCTAGAGTGTTACCTGCAAAAATCTAGGATACCTTGTCTATACATTACCGAGGGCTCAAGATGTGACCCAGTTAATTTAGGTACTCCCACTCTTTCCCTACCGAGGGCAATGAGTGTAAGGCATCTACCCTTACCCACGGGGCTCAGAGAAAAACCTGGTCAACTTAAGTACCCACCTCCTACGCACGGGGCTCAGGGTTCTGTGCTCTAAACATCTATTTATTAGCAATACACACAGAATACATATGCTAAGCAAATCTGTTATGTTCACTACTCTCAATATACAGACAAACTTCACCTGACAGCTAGTCAGGATCCACTCATCTGGGGTTGCTGGCAATGCCTCTGCATGTCATGGTCATGCAGAAGGGTAAGAATTCTAGTAGCTTGATGCTGAACTGAAGACCAGTGATGGTTCCCAAAGAGCGCTGTTTTTCATTTACATTATATAGGTAAAACTAGCTACCTCCTTTAAATTTACTAAACCTATCCCATTACTCAATACCCCTACGTAACCAAATTTAACCAGTCATGTATTGGCACCTATATTTTTCCCTCCCTCCTTAAGTCATTTTGCATTTTATCTTTTATGCCCAAATTGTAACTTATTTATGATCTTTGTTTCTGCAGCTGGTCAGCATAAATTTGCTGGTCAGAGCTTATCTATTTTACCATTTGCTCTGTCTTTCTGTGTCATCTCTAAATTTCCCAGTGCCTGGGTGTTTCTACTTTACAACCTTTGGTGTTATAACTCTTGTTAGGGGTATTCCTGAGGTGGGGATGCTTTACCAATAGTGGAACATTTTAGTGGTGAAATCCTCGAGTTTTGCCCAAGGCAGGTTTAATATGGGGGTTGAGTTAAGTCCCAGGCCTACATGAGAGTCAAAGAATTAGCATATTTTAGTGAGGTGAATAATAACATGGGTAGATAAAATGGTATTTGGACCAGAACTATTTATGTATCAGGGTGAGATTTTATAACCATTTGCCTTACATAAAGGTTGCAGTGTTTTGTACCGCATTTTAAATTCTAGTAGGGATGAGATTCAATATTTTCCATAGTTTCCCAATGGACAATCATGGATATTTTTCTGGTTTGTGAACTTCAGATAAAATCAATGTTTTTGCTTTGCAAAAGTCTCATTTTCCTGACCAGTCTATTGATGGAATCTAATCTGATCAATGATGACTACATTTAACTCCTTCTAAACAGATTCTGTAATGCATAAATGCCCATTTAGTTGTGATGCATTCCTTCATTGTCAGAGGCATTGTCTTTCTGCTGCAGACAAGATTCAGTCTGTATAGATTATTAATTCCAACCTATTTTTGCCAGTTTGCATTAAACATGATCTAATGCTTCATACCTAGTGCATCCTATTTGAGCATAAAAAGACATACTAAAATCTGAAAATATATTCTGAGTAATTTTTCATGTAGAGAAAAGAGGAGCTTTTTATACTCTAGAGGTCTGTGAAAGCAGTTCACTTCTTATGAAGACTTATCCAGAGGTTTTCCATCTCTTTTACAATGTACCACTTCCAAAATGTACAACTATGTAGTCAGTGTCATGGCCAAATTCCAGTTTAAGTAACTATATTCTCCCTACATATAATTTCCTATACAGCTTCATTTAGATTACTCACTATACTTTCACATTTTCTCATTATTATTGTGTACTGTTGAAGTGCAAAGTGTTCGACAATGCCCATATCATCTTAGAGGCAGCATTTTAACCATGGGGTGAGTGAACTGATTCAAGAACAGGGAAACTGTCGGATCAGAAGATACTCAAATTCAGTGGCCAAATATTGTTATCCATGGGACTCATAATAGGAACATAACCCAAATTTAAATAATGAGCTATTTGCCTAAGAATAGTTGCATGTGACAGCTGTGTATCTCTGAGAAACTGTAATAATTAGCATCCAGCAGTATGTGAGGAATTAATGCCCACAAAGATTGCTCCTACCTGTAGAGGTGGCACCTACAAGTCAGTGTTAAGACATTGTCAGGCATAAGGCCCTGCAGCTGTGCCTGCTCAGTTTCCTGGCCACCTAATTAGCACAGTTGGGCTACATCAGCTAAACCACCTGACTGAATGTCCCACTTGATTGGACGAGGAAGCTAGCAGGCTTGCTCTTAAGCCCAGCAGTTTGCTAGTTACCCAAAGCTTTTGCTCATGGCTGTGTCAGTACCTGGTCCTGCCTAGCTCCAAGCCCTGTTTCTACTCTGTCTTGCTCCAGATAACCTGACCCAGACTCTTGGCTCTACTTCCTGATTTTGGATCTGATCAATGGCTCTGGTCTCTGACTCCGGTTCTCACCCTGGGCTCCTATTCCTGGCTGACTCCTGCTCCAGCCACTAGGCACAACTGCCCTTGTCCTGGTCTGACAGTCACAATGGCATGTTAGTTGGGGAAGGTGAAGCTGTCACTGCTTTATTCTCTGGATGAATAGCCAACATCAGTCTCCTGCTATCTAATCTGGCAAACTCCATAACTGATGTATATAATTTTATAAAATAAGATAAGCCAGCCCTATACTTCTGGCTACAAATATAGATAGTTCACATATACAAGTGCTGCATGTTTCTGAAAACCATATTCTACCTTCAACTTGATCAAAAATCTATGTCCTGGAAAATTTTCAGGAGTCTGGGACTTAGTGAAATTTTTAGTATGAATAGAAAACTAAAAATCAGTTTTCTTTCTTTTGTTAAAGATGAGGAAAATAAGAGGCTGGAGGCAGTGTGGACTAGTGGATAAAGCACCAATCTGGGAGTTGGAGATCTGGGTTCTATTTCTAGATCTGCCATAGATGGGTGACCTAAGGCAAGTCCTCATGTCCTTGTGCCTCAGTTTCCCCATCTGGAAAATGGGGATAGATACTAAAGAGGAAAGATTGTCTAGGGGCTTGGGCTCTAGCCTAGGGCTTGGGAGAAGTCTCTGACACAGACTTCTTGTGTGAGCTTGGACCTGTCCATGCTTCTCTTTCCTATCTGTAAAAAGAGGGAAAATAGCAATCAGAGACACTCAGATAATATGGTGATGGGGAAGGGCTCATATAACTACCTTAGATTGATAGATTGCTGCATCTACTTGATGGGACAGGTGATATAAAAGGGGCCAAAGAAACCCTAATGTTGATAAAAGAAAAATAAAATTCACAAACAAAACAGACACACACAGAACAGCTGTGATGTTACTACTTTTACATGGCAACAAGTATTTTCTATCCTCCACGTTAGGAAAAGGATCTCTTTATTTTAGACTTGTTTCTATTTTGCTTTTTTACCTTCTCACCTTAAAATCTGAATATGTGTTGATTTCTAGGATGAATTTAGCCTGGTGTAAACAATGTAGTTGACAGTGGGAGTTGCATCTGCCAACCTTAGTGTTTAAATTTGGTCCTGTACCTCTTCTAGAGACACAGAAGACAAATAGTTCCTCCATTTCACTATCACTTTTTAAAATGGTGGGTAAATAACTCTGTTTTTCTGTGTGAAACAGTGGCAGGCAATGGGAGACAGGGAGGGAGAATGATGCCATCTTCCTAGCTCCCCAATTCTGGAGTCAGAAGGCACCACATAAGTCCCCAATCCAATTTAGAAGACACAGCTGAGGTTAGCCAAAGTGTAACACTTCTCTGGCACTACCCCTTATCCCTGGCCATGCCCCCTACACTGGGTCTCTGCTATATTGCTGCTGCCCCAGCTGAGATTTCTCTGAGATAGGCGGAGTCTTTAGGAAATCAGTTAAGCCTGTTTTAAACTCAATTTACACACCAAAGGCACAAAAGGCCTTAGCAGGACTAAGGATCTGGCCCCAGTACTTTTGGGAGCTTAATTCAGACTGTTTCTGAATCTTTTTTAATTTTGCCTAACACCACTTATTATGTGACTGAACTTGTTCCAAACAAAAGGCAGCGATCATAAGGAATACATTATGTACTATGTTTTCCATTCTGCACAACTGGCTATGGCAGAACAATTCTTTCATGTTTTTAAACCCTCATAATTACCATTATGTAAATCAGTGCTGAAAAAAACCCACCCTTAAATCAAATTATCCCACCACATATCCACCTGCTGGCAAGGGAAATGACTAGACAGAACAGGTCCTCAGCCTGACCATCCCTTAGATCAGAAGAAAATGAGAATTGATTTAAATTCCCCACCTCTCAGCTCCTACACAGCTTTGATATTTTCTTCTTGTGAAGTATTGCCTTCTAGCATTTTCCCTCCACTCAACTCGACTTGGGCTTAAAGTCAGATAATCTTCAGAGAGGCATTGGTTTTTTTGTGGAATATGTCTGAACAGAATATGAAAAGCTTCTAAGGTTCCCGCATCACTCTCACTTGCCACCACAATACCTGTCACTTGATGGAGCAATTCACTTAACTAGCAACTGGAAAATGTTGTTAAATAGTTGGGTATCAGTTTTATAACATGAAAATGACAGCCTGGTTTAGACCAAGTACTGTCTCAGTGGCATTTAGAGCTACTTTCATTAAAAAGAACAACATACTAAAACTAGGTAAAAGAGAGGCAAATAACAAGGAAATGGAAACACTTTCTTTGACTATATTAATCCAGACATGTATCCTTAATGTAGAGTTAAGGATTGCCTGGTATATTTTCTCATAACACTGGACACTCAAGCAAGAAGATTCTAGGTCAAGGCAACAATCACATCCATTTGCAAAGCATTGATGTAAACATGCCAGTGAATGAGGACAACACAGGGATGGATTTTAAGTGTCAGGCTGCAACTTCATTAAACTTAACACAGGGAAGGGGTGATGGGAGGGATGACCTGCCATACTTTTATCTACCATGCATTTTAAGTGGTTTCAGCCTGGGTTACAGGGTTCCCATCGTATAACCCATAGCTTGGGGTAAACTCTCCTCAGTTTACGCATATGATGGAATTCACTCTTCTGAGTCCTATCACCCACCGCACTGCAAGAGGAACAAAGAGTATTTATTAAAATTAGGGACCTCATCCCATGAAGTCTACAAGGTCTTCCCTTGCCCTATGAGCACAATGTCCTTCAGTAAAATCTCAGGGAATTTTTATTTCTGGGATTAGTTCCTTTATCCTTTTAACCAAAGTAGAAACCAGCCGCAAGTTGTGACGAACTAACATCCTAATCAAGTACTACTATCATTAAGTATTACATTAGGAATGTGGAAAAACTCCCCTGACCTCTGTCAAGTTTGTCCCTATGGGAGGAAATAATTCCTTCCTGACCCCAAAACAGGCTATCTGTCAGACTCGCAGAATCGGTAAAACACAACGGAGTCTGCCAGTACAGGGTTGGGAGGATGGGGCTGCTGTAACAGAGCAAAAAGAAGCTCCATGTGGCCCAGCCTATGCTTTTAATGAATGAAAGGGGAGGGTGAGGGACCAATGAGATCCCTTCCTCACCAAGATAGCCAATGAGTGTCTAGAGACTGAAGGGGAGGGGCACCACTGCATCTCCTCAGCATGTGGTCCCCTCCCCCATCTAACTGGGGCTGTCCCAACCACTACTGTCCACATCGAGTTTCCCATCTGTGAGGCAGGTGTGTGGCATTAACTCACTCTCCTCATGATACTCAGCCACAACAATGCGCTCTGTAACACGCCCAGTTTAATTTTATCTGTACTATCACCCTCTGTATGCACATCAAAGGACTGAAAATTCCTTGTGTAAAAACTCATGTGTAATTTTAACTCTAACCTTCCAATGTCTCATTAATTAATAATTTTGTGATAATTATAATCAGATTCCAAGACCAGAAGAGATGACTGTGATCAACTAGTCTGACCCCCCTGCATAACAGGCCATTTAACTTCCCCAAAATAATTCCTAGAGCATATTTTATAGAGAAACATCCAGTCTTGATGTAAACATTGTCAATGATGAATAATCCACCATGACCCTTGGTAAATTGTTCCAATGGTTACTCACCATTACAAATGTATACTGATTTCCAGTCTGAATTTGTCTAGCTTCAACGCCCAGCCATTAGATCATGTTATATCTTTCTCTGCTAGACTGAACAGCCTGTTATTAAATAGTTATTCTCCATGTAGAAACTTATAGACTAACAAGTCACCTCTTAACTTTCTCTGTTAAACTAAATAGATGGATTCAAGAAGCTCAATCACTATAAGACATGTTTTCTAATCCTTTAATCATTCTCAGGGTTCTTCTCTGAACCTCCTCCAATTGTGGGCACCAGAACTGCACACTGTATTTAGCACTGGTGTGACCAATGCTGGAATACTGAGGTAAAATAATCTCTCTCTGTTCTTGATGAAGATTCCCTGGTTTATGCATCCAAGGATCACATTTTAGCCATAGCATCACATTGGGAGTTTCTGTTCAGCTGATTATCCACCACAGCCCCCCAAATCTTTTTCAGAGACACTATTTCCCAGGATAGAGTGCCCTCATCCTGTGAGTATGGCCTATGTTCTTTGTTCCTAAATCTTTACGTTTACATTTAGCCACACTAAAATGCCTATGGTTTGCTTGTGACAGTGTATTAAGCAATCCAGATAACTTTCTATCCGTTACCTGTTCTCTTAATTATTTACCGCTCCACCACAATTTTTGTGATGTCTGCAAACTTTATCAGTGATATTGTTTTTTCCAGGTCATTGTTAAAAATGTAACAGAGCATGGGGTCCAGAACTGGTCCCTGCAGACTCCCATTGGAAACACCCACTCGATGATGATTTGCCATCTAGAACTCCATGTTAAAACCTATCAATTAACCAGTTTTAATCTATTTAATGTCTGCCATATATATTTTATATTTTGCTAGTTTTTTAATCAAAATGTCATGTGAAATCAATTTAAACATCTAACAGAAATCAAAGTGTATTGTATCAATACTATGTTACTTTATCACTCAGACTTGTAATCCTATCCAAAAAAAATCAAGATAGTTTGACAGGATCTATTTCCCATAAACCCAAGTTGATTTGCATAAATTAAATAATACTCCTTTAGTTCTTTATTAATCAAATCCTATATCAGCTACTTCATTATCTTGACTGGGATTGATGTCAGGCTGACAAGCCTATAATTACCTAGATAATCCTGTTTACCCTTTTTACAAATTGGCACAACTTTAGCTTTCTTCCAGGCTTCTGAAACTTCACCAGGGCTACAAAACTTATTGAAAATCACCATTAAGGTTCACCGAGCTTCTCAGCCAGCTCTTTTAAAAACTCTTGGATGCAAGTTATCTGGACCTGCTGTTTTACATCCTCCAGAGATACTAGTGGAGTGAAAAAAGTGTTATCACTATATGAGGAGACTGTTTTTTTCCCTAAATACAGAACAGAAATATTTTCCTGCCTCTTTTGCATTATTATTGATAATTCTACCATGTAGTAATGGACCAATACCATTGTTAGGATTCTTTATGTTCCTAATATAATTTAAAAAGCTCCTTCTAATTGTCCTTAACTTTGCTGGCCATGTATTTCTCCCTACTCATTTTCTGTAATTCCTAATTTCTGATTTATATTCTTTACTGCCAACTTCTCCTTTTTTGCATTTATAATATATTTTTATTTTTTCTAGCAGCCTTCACTTCCTTTCTCAACCAGATTTTAAAAACCCTCAATGTTTTTCCTCAGTTGTGGCTTTCTGGTCATCTAGTAAGGTGTCCTTAAGTAATTCCCAATTGTCATTTTTCTGATTTGTGAAATTATCACTTTCAAATCAATGTGTGTATGTATTATATATGAATCACAATGTGCAAGCAGAATAAAGTCCAGACCAGTAATACATTTTATATTTATATATATATATGTTAGGACAAGGTCTATTTTAGAATTCCCCCATCTAGGCTGCAACACTTTTTGAGTTAGGAAATTGTCCTCGATAATGTTTAGAAATTCCAAGGATGTTTTAGTATTGGCACCTGCAGCATACATCACTCAGATTGAACTCTCTGAGGATCACCCATGTTTTTTTCCTACACATTATAGATATGTGCGTAAGGAGGTGGTCATCCGGTTCCTACTGTGATTTGACGATCTGTAGCAGACACCACCTAATACCTCATTTTGTACTTTATCTGTTAGCACATTGATCCATAAGCATTTAAGAGGATTTTTTTCCAAGTTATCAGTGACTCAGACAGGCGATACTATTTTTGACAGTGCCTCTCCTCTTTTTTTGCCCACTTGAGACTTCTTAAATAGCTTATGACAACTGATTTTAACATTCTAGTCATGCAGCTCATTCCACTAAGTTTCAGTAATAGCAACTAGATTGTATTTATGCTCTAAATGAGCAATTCGAATTCGTCTTTGTTACCCAGACTCCCAGCATTAGTGTATAGGCAACTGAAGAATTTCTTCTCTTCATGTCATTTGGTTCCTAGATTGGTGGTGTTTTTTGTTTTTTTGTTCTCAGCATCTCAATTTTCTGCTAACCGAGTGCTCATATCATCCCTCTTTTAACACTCCCCTTTTGCTGTTAGTTTAACCCCCTTCTGACTACTCTAATCAATGTGTCCCTGAGAAGATTGGGCCACTTTCTCTAGAAAGAGAGGGCTTTGTAATTTAGATGGCATTCACTTCAGTGGAAGGGGGACCAATGTTCCACCGAACACCCTATGCTACCAGTTACCTAGCCAATAGTTCACTTAAAGAATCTTTTGCATTCTGTCTTCCTTTTCCCATAGGACAGGAAGGATCTCAGAGAAGATTATTTGAATGTTCCTCTTCTTCAGCATGCTTCTGAGTTCCCTGAAGTCCTCTATCTGTGAGGTATCTCACGACGTAGAGTCATTAGTGGAAATGTGAACCATAACCAACAGATCCTTGCCCGTTGGATAGGCATCTGAAGTCAATCTTACAGTTGTCACATGTCTTGGCTTCTGAAAGGCAGCACACTGTCCTGTTGTGTGCCTGTCCCTTGCAGAACATTCTTTCAATTCTTCTGAGTATTGAATCTCCAGCAAGGATCAACTGTCTTTCTTGGGGATTGTAGAACTCTTTGCAAGAAAGCTTTATTTTCTTACAGTTTGGGCCAAACTAACATCCCCATGTATCCTGTATGTCTCTCTGTTCCCTTGGATCTGCTGGCTCTTGAGAGATATCTTTCAAAATTTCCACATTGAGGACCTGGTTTCAACTCAAAATTTCTAGCTATCAGAGTCCTCTTGTCTCTGGTGGACACAGTCTGCATTTCTCATCTGTCTCCAGCCTTTTAAAATGCTGCTGTGACCTCTTGCATTTGGTGGTTATGAACTGCCAGGCCCCCTCTGAATTCCACTATCTGATTCCTTGGTGACCAGCTCTATTCTTCCTTGTACCTGGGGTACTGGAGTTTCCCAGACCTGACTGTCTAGGAATTCCTCCACTTTTCTGAATCCTAGTAGCATGTCTACTTTCCCTCCAATCTAATAATCTTTTCGTCCAGCACAGCACCAACTTGCACATCATGCACATAAAATCCCTTCTGTCTTCAGGTAAGAAAAAGAACATGGTACATCTGTTGCCAGTCACCACAGTTCTATTGCTGACCATCTTGATATCACCTATAGTGTTGAACCTGAAAGGAAAGCTTGTCACACTCCCTCTGAAATGTCCCTGTTCGCTGCCTCTGTCAAGTCTTTCCTTCTTAGCTTGGATCAGTTCTGCTTCATCCCCCATCACCAGGGAGCCATTAACCACTCAGACTTCAAATAGCTGGGCTGAGCAAGCCTCCAAGGGTTAAAGCCTTTCGGCCATCAGCAAGGCACCCTTCTTACTCAGGGGCCCAAGACCCAGCTATGGAACCTGCACATAGATAGCAAACAAACAGCCAACCAAACAACCCAAAGACAGACCAAATGCACCACTCATCAAATCCCACTACCTCCAAGCACTGTCTGCAACTACTCCCTCTGAAACTCCCCATTACCTGCCTCATACCTCGGCAGTCCTACCTTCTTAACATAGCATACACCAGACAGAGAAACAATACAAAGTTGATTAGTGAATCAATATTTCTTAGATTATGAACAGTTTGATCTTTCCCTGCATGGTGTACACTGAATGTTAAGTACTGCAAATATGTAATTAATGGAATACAAATAACTGTACACTCTAGGAACCATTTTGAAGCATATTCTTGTTGATGGTGTTTGCACTGTTGCAAAAATTTTTGTTTTTAGACTTCAGGAACAAATTTTGTGTATGAATCCACTCCTGGTGGGTAGAGAAGGGATTCTTGTTTATCCTAATGGCAAACAAGTCACTTCTGGATTGAGAGATCCAAAAATACAGAAATCGAGGAGCGTTTTGTTTTTAAAATTGGCTTCTGAAACAAGAATCTCTGGTCCACGTCTGCAGTACATTTTCTGAATGGCTTACGTTAGTGCGCCAAACAACTTTTCCTCTTATTAAAAAAAGACAGGGTGTATTTGTGAAATCTTACAGCAATCTTGAGATGGACTTGGCAGATAATAGCATCTTAAACAAAGGCCACTATGAAATCACTAGTAATAAAATGTTGAGCTTCATTAGTACCTTTCCTGTAACTGGTCTCAGTGTTCTGCAAACAATTCTCTGAGGAGGCATTATTGATGAATAAGGATACAATTCTGTCACGGATTCCATGACTTTCCAGGACCTCTGTGACTTCCTCCACAGTGGGAGAGGAGCAGCTGTCAGTCCCATGGTTTCTAGAGCAGTGGCCCTAGGGCTGAAGCAGCAGCTGGGGTCGGGACAGCCCCACTGGGGCTGAAGCAGTGGTTAGCAGCCAGCCCCCAAGGCCTCCAGAGCAGCTGGATGGTGAGCTGACCCCTGGGAAAATGGTCCTGAGCCCCCAGAGCAGCAGCCAGGGTTGAGTCAGCCCTCCTGGAGTAGAGCAGCTGCCTGAGGTCAGCCCCTGTCAGCGCTCTCACTGTTGTTCACCCCCTCCCCACACCCAGGATATTTTTACTAAAAGTCAGGGGGAGATCATGAGCTTCCATGAGTTTTTGTTTATTGCCTGTGACCTATCCCTGACTTTTAGTAAAAATACCCATGACAGAATCTTAACCATATTGATGAGTAAACTGTATCACAGGAATTTCTTTAGAACGGGAAATGAAAACACTTTAATGGTGACTACTAAAATGATTTGCGCAAGGCCAGAGTGTGAATCCATGGAGGGAATCTGTGACTGAACCATGAATAGAAACCAGGATTCCTGATTCTCAGGCCCCTGTTCTAACTAGTACACACAACCAAAAATCAGATTCTGATTAAAAAGTCTTGTACAAGTGACTGCTTGAATTCAAGATTTCTTACTGCTTAATCTTTGCTAGAATCAGTAATATGCTGGAATTGTGAATCAGTAGGAATTGGCTCTGTATTAAATATGAAAGATTTCTAGCTGTTTTATTCTTTCAGAAATGATATGGTATGACCCCTACATCTACAAAAGCTTTTATTTCCATCCCACTAGCTCTGATGAGCAGATAGGGTGTAATACTGAACCAGCTCAGTTCATTAGTAGCTTTGATTCTTTTCATGGATGATGTTGGCTAGATGAGCGTCAAAGTAATTATAAATAATCCTCGTCTCCTAAGGCACTACAGAAAGCATGATTCTGTTACTCAGTAATTTGAATTGTTCCTGTGTGACAGCTTCATTGTCAGGATCTTGAACTAAGCCTAAGGCTCTTCATCCAGATCATGTAAAATAATTGAGCAGTAGGTACTAACAAGACTTACATCTTGAAGATGCTGTAAATTTTCCTTATTCTTTTACTAGATTATATTATATCTGGGTGATAATGAAGTCTATAATTATAACAACTTGTTTTCGTTAGTGCTTAAACTGGTTGTCTTGTTTGCTGAGATAGTAACTACTGGATTTACAGGTTTGAAGTAGGAGTTTGGAAGTAACACAACATAAGCACTGGAGTTTTAAATAAACCATACATAGTTCATATTACCTATATAGCTGTGCTATTTCTCCTACAAGCTTTTACTTCTAACTGTTGAAGTATAGTATAATCAATGGAGAATAAGTAGCCAGTAAACTTTTAAGGGTATACTGGACACACTCACTATGTTCTCAATCTCAGACTCATTCCTGTGGCCTCAGAATGTATTGAGGGGAGGAGGAGGAGGAGATGATTTGATGACTCATTCATCCTCCTATGCATGACATGGAATCTGTTGGCCCTTTCATAGTGGCCGAAGTCTGTCTTTAGACATTGACAGGAATTAAGAATGTAGCCCTTAAGACCTCACTACTGAGATATTTGTATATGTCAACATAGCTGGTAACAGTTTGTTACCTTTTCTGCATCATCTTTCCCCCCTACAATATGCACTAGACTCCTTTCTGAACTCTAGAAAAAAAAGACTCAAGTTCACAATAGCAATAGCTTTTTTTCTAATGCAAACTCTCACATTCAGTGGTAGTATCTTTTTACATTTCTAAGAGGCCAATAAGTTAAGTATAGCCAATGCCTGTGAGGCAGGATCAAATTCAAAGTAACAACTAAGTGAAGATCATGATTCTAAACTGACTTTCAACAAGCCAGCATAAGCTCCTACATGTGGCATGAATCCAATCCTCTTTAGGATATTGAATAGTATAGGTGTTCAGAATGATGAGAGTACCATGAATGGCAGATAGCCAGATAGCAGAAAGAAAAGAAAAGTGGCATAGAATAAAGTACAAGGATTTCTTTTTCTTGTTCGATGTGAAAGATTTAAATATGCATGTACAAACTTTAAACTGCTAAATACTAAACTTTAGATGAAATCCAGCTTGTAATATGGGGGAGCATTAAAAAGGAGAGGATGAGGGTGTGGGAGCCACTGTCTCTCCCCACACAGAGCACCCAAATAACAGCAAGACAGAATTTCAAGCTAAGGCACTCTAGAGTGTTATGATCTGATTAACGGGTTGGCTTGCACACCACAGTCACAAGGGTCAATATAGCCACAGTCCAGCTGTCTAATGTGTATCTTGAGGTGTGCAGTATGCACTGTCCAGGAACATATGCTGATCCTTTTTACCTATCCTTACCCCTAAGTCAAAATTTAAGGAGAAAGGGGGGTGAGACCGTGGAGGAAAGTGGTACTCAAATAGTAAGCATTAAACAACTACAAACTTTGTTTTCACATGATATGAAATTATGTTTTTAGAGTGAAAGTAGCTTGTCTGACCTTGTTAATAGCACCCACAGTTCAGGTGATGTATAGGGTGAGCATTATTCTTTGGGAACATTGGGTTCATGCTCCATCAACTCTGCTTCATAAATTCACCAGCCTGTATAGAGAGGTATACACCTTTAGAAATATAAAAGTATAGCGCACTGAAAGCAAAATTGTAGCACTCCCCTAACTACATACACTTCAGACATTTCTTACCATAACGGGGACCAGACAACAATCAGAGTGCATGGTGGAATAAGATTATATTACAGCAATAATTGCATTGCTGTAGATTCATTTAATCTAGTATCAGTGGGCGAGGGGGGGAGAGAGAAGAGGAATCACTTTGGATGCCTAGGATTTAAAATGAGGATTCCCTTTAGATTTGGATAAATTGTTTATTACAAAAAAAAGAATAAATGTTAATTATATACATGATTAAACTTTATTCTGTGAAGTTCATTTAACTTATGAAAGAGCTGGTATATGTATGTATGGCTTGCAAACTTTGCAAATGTTTGCTCTGAACATGTGAACCCAGGCATGGGTATTGTTCCCCTCCCCAATATCAAAGCCTATCAAGATTAAACATGCCATTAAGGAACATCATGATACAAAGATTGGTGAATGTCCCTATCACATGTTGAAAATGCTACATGCATGTGCCTCTCATTGACTGGAAGGCTAAATATAAAAAATAAAACAGGGTCACAAGAGAACTTTTCATTTCTTTTCTGTTTGAATTCTTGAAAGGTCTGAAGCTAAAGCAGAGATCCCTACAGTGAACCTGATTTAAGATCTGAAAAATCATTCAACACTGACAGATTACTACATCTGTCACCTTTTTAGAGCCATAGACTGAACTCATTTGTGCATATGTTGCCTGCTTTAACCTTTAAATATTTATTTTTCCTATTTAATAAACCCTTAGCGAGTTTATTACAGGATTGGCTACAGGTGTTTTCATTGATTTGAGATCTAAGACTCCAGATCAATTGGGGCAAGTGACTGGTCTCTGAGGTCTGGGAGCAACTTGAATATTTTGTGATTTTTTTTGTTTGTACATGACCATTTATCACTAAGTCCAGTTTGCTTGGTTGGCAAGATAGACTGGAGAACCAAGGGGACTGTCTGTGACTCCATGGTAACAGTTATAGTGATCCAGGTGTTCACATTTGTTACTGGGTTGGTGAAAACTAATTCTAGAACATACGACCAGTTTGGGGTGTCTGCCCTGCTTTGGACAGTCTGCCCTGAGGTTGGCACTCTTGGTTGTGAGTCACTTCACAGAGCATGACACCCTCCACCCAGAAGAGTGCTCTAATCACTCGAAAGTAATAGTTTAAAAAGACCAGAAACATGATGTTTTAGTTTTGACTAAAGTTTATCTTCTTTTTTTAAAACATTTATTATTATAAAATATAAACACAATGAAACAAGTCATATATAAATACATGCACAAGATGGAAATAGCATATAAACAACAATTCAATGTTATTTAAAAATTCCGGAGAAAAACAAACAAAAAACCCCATGACTCTGTAGAGGTCAGGCAGGGTTTCAATTATTAAAATGACTAAATAAGTAAATAGGTAACATATCCTATGAGTATTGGAATAATATAGCTAACCTGCAAAAAAAATAATGCAGTAGCGTCAGGTGTGACCCGACAGCCTCATATTTTTTCCAAGTGTTTCTTTAAGTCATTTTTCCCATTAATGCAGTAGCAGAGTTCTCACTAAGTCATTCTATATATAAGGGAGGAATTGCAGATTTCCATTTTCTCAAAATAACTCTGCTGGCCACTGAAATAGTTGCTGCAATCCATTTCTTAATGTTAACTGGTAATGCCATCTCATCCAGCACCCTTAAAATACACAAGTTTGGAGAAGCAAAGACAGCAATACTTAAAGTTTTTGAGAGAGCACTGAATATGGTGTTCCAGAACTCGTGCGTTTTTTGACAGGCGTAGAGGATGTGTGAAAGGTTGGCATGTGGCGTTTTGGCAACACACAGTGAATGTTGGAGATGCAATCTGGCCTTAAGCATTCTGAAGTCCAGTAGTACCAGTTTAATATCTTGTTGTGGAAGAAACACAAAATTTCAAGGATCTTTCAGATTCAGCCACATATCCCCCCAGGTTTCTGTTGTGAGAGTAAGGCTAAATTGTTTTTCCTTCTTTTATTTGAGAATGAGATTGAAAGGGTAATTCAAAGCAGAAAGCCAGTTTCTCCTCTCTTGTAGAGTATTCTTTTTCTAATCACAGGTATTAAAGGAAATGAACTTTGCAAATAAATATTAATGAATTTTTGTTCTAGTGGTTGTTTCATTTCCTTATCATAATGAATAAGCAGTGTGATTTGTTTTGTTTTTGTTTTTAAAAAGGTCGTCTACAAACCTGTTGTAGCAGAATATTTTCTGTGTAAATTGGGATGGCATTATCTTAAATTCAGACTGCAAAGGTCAGAAACTAAGATAATAGGGTTTGAGCCTTAAATATCAAACATGAATGACTAGAAAATAAAAAATGTAATGATTAAGCATAAAGTAATCCCCCTCTCCTTTACTGTACCTGTGACTGAATAAACAGAGTTCTAGATAAGCCACTTCTCCCTTCTCAGGCAAAAAAAGTGCAAAGAAGGAAACTGAAGCCAAATGTCTCTACTCACATGAGCTCCAGTAGAAGTTATGCCTGAGTAACATTTGAGTCTTGTCTTCATAACAACTAAGCAAGACCTGCAGCGTTTGAACCTTAATGCATGCATGGCCGATGGCCTGGATATAGCCATGAAGTCTATGAAGGCTCCCATTGACTTCAATGGGTTTTGCATCACACCCCTGAACACACAGTTAAGTACTTGAGGACCTAACTTTCCTGACAGACAAAGGGTCCTGTTAAGACTGTTTTTAAATAAAATATTTTTCATATTGGTTTCCTGTGAAACTCTGCCCCAGACCCCAAAAAAGTCCAGTGAAGTAGAAGTGCACCAGGAGCAGGTAATTACAAGCACACTTACTGGCAAATCTGCCACTACAGCTTCAAAGAGCAAATGGCATGAATTTCACGGTAGGAAAGTGCATCAAGAACCATTAGGCTTTCTTTTTATCAAGTGCAATAAACAAAACTTTCCACAATTCCGGTGGTGACTACAGATTACTCATGTTAATTACCACAGAGATCATTCTATGGCACCCCACGTGGGCAATATTAAGCAATGCCACTTTCAAGCGTGGCAGCAGAATTGTGCAAATTACAATTATGCCTTGATAGATTAACAACAAAATCAGGAGAGTATAAACCTAAGATTTTGTGGCATGCAGCTCTCCATGCTGCATTCCTCTTACAATCAGGAAGAATAAATTTTCCCAGTAAATTGACAATCATGAGTTCCCACATGTACTATTGTGCTGACGATAGTAAAAGTCACCTTGTTTAAGATTAGAGGTTATAGTATCCATTTAGCATAGAATGGCCTAAAAATAAAAACAGTATTGTTGAAAAATGCAAGAGGAAAAGGAAGTGGCTAAGAATACCAAAGATTCCAAGAGATGGGGTTGTCATGCAAGATCACATCTATAAATACCCTTCTTTGTGTGCTTTTTTCCCCAGAAATGTTTCTTAATAAAATACATATTGTCAGATTTACAGAATATTTCATGTCCTAAAAGCCTTTGACAGAACTTGCAGCTGCAATAAATAACAACCAGCAGATGCAGCTAAAAATATCCATCAACAATTTTCACTGTTTATCTAGCAGCATACTACTTGCATATTAATACTGTACAATTACTATATACATTAAACAAACCTGAAACTTTTGCCCAATGCTTTTTATTCTTATTTTTTAACAAGTGGAAGCTAACTTTCTTTACGATAAGAAGTAATCTTCAGGCCCTGCAAAGACTTAAGTGTGTACTTAACTTTATGTACATGAATAGTCTCATTGAATTAAATGGGCTTCTTGTGTGTGAATTTAAGCATGCACGTAAGTATTTTGCAGGCTGAGGGTTCAAGGGCTCTCTCCTGCAAGATACTGAGCATGGTGGCACTGATCCAGCAAACTTAAGCACATGTTTCACTTTAAGTTCTTTGCTGGATCAGGGCCTAAGCATGCAGCTTAAAGAATCAAGCCCTTAAAGTCTAACCTGTGTCTACAATGTGTTTTCAAAATTAGAAACAATTGGAATACAATCACTTTGAGAAGTAAACAGAAGATTGTTTTATACTTTATTGAAATTGATTAGTGTAAACTAAAAGCAATGATGGATATATTTCTCAGTATACTTGTATTACAGTAATTAATGTTCCCATTAACAGAGAACACATATTAAAGAGGCACCTAACATGGTGTAAATAAATTGGGCTACTCATACATTTTCATTTAGTTATGGGTGTCTTCTCTGCAAAGGTACGTTGTTACTACAGCTAGCAACAAAAAGAAAGTACAGAAATGTCTGTCTTTGTTAGGACATGTACTTTGTGAGAGTGTCATTTCCAAGTTACTTACAGTCAAGGTGAAAGATTCAACACTTAGATCGAAAATTGCTCAGCCTCAGTAGAAAATGCCCATCCACTCTTCTTATTGCTTCCCCTTTTATACTTTGAAAAAGCTATGTTTATACAGTACAGAGGGTTAGACACTTACAAACAGAGAATATGTAGGACAAAAGACAAATGTGAAAACATACAATGTATAGTTTCTTTTGATTATGTTATGAGATTCAATAATAAGAATTACAGGATACATAGTGTAGAAGTGTAATTGATTTCTGGAATATCTTATTATCTTATCATTATTATTAATAAAGGGAAATGGCATATAAATTGCATTTGCCTGCTTAGGTTCCACAAGAGATGCTTTATAAAACAGACTATATAACAGAAGATGTAAGTGAATACTTTTTTAAATGACCAAACTGCAGTTAGTCAGGTAGAATAACAAAAGCAATGATTTTATTGCACTTTTAAAAAAGAATGGTAATTCTTAAATTACTTCCCTGAACAATAATGAAGAATGAGGCCCATGCTAGTAAACTTCCTTCAACTAGTGCTGTTAAATCTTTATTGAAAAAAACATTAAGGGGAAATTATTAAGATTGCCCCTGGTCAGAATGTGCATTTTTGTGGCATGCCTGAATCTGTCCATAACTAGAGAATGATCTCTCCAAGTCAGCATTTGGCATGTGTATCCATATCGATAGTGAATTTTAGTGGGTAAAATTTTAAATACTTGAGTGATTTAAGGACTTAAGTTTCATTGATTTTAAATGTGACTTAGACTTCTGATTCAGTTAGGTAACATTTTCAAAAAATACCTAGTATCTATGACTCCATTGCAATTCACTCCTAGTGCAGGTTAGAAGTAGGTAAGCTCAATGCTTAGAGATATAGTTTCATGTCCAGCCTCTAGGTTTGGATCACAAAAAGTGTCAGTTTAAAGAAGACTGAAAAATTAGGGAATTTCATGTGAGAACAAACACTTCCGGTGAAGGACAGTTTGGTATGATTTGGAATAATTTTAGGGACCTGAGAAGAGAGAGGAAAATGAGGTTAGTGCAGAGATCATTCATGTGTCCAGCATGAACAATGAAAGGAGAAGACTGATGCTGAAGTTCAACCAACATACAAGGTGACAGTGTAAAATAGTGGTGTTTGTTTTCATGGAACACTGAAATGTTTTCAGTGATGAGAATTAATTTAGATCAAATGGCTTGAATTGAGATACCAGTCTTGTAGCTTCAAAATTGACAGGCTTTGTTAGAATATGAGCTAAACTAGGTAGAATTTTTTTCTTAAAACACAATTTATCTGATAATTCCAATGTATAAATTTAAGGCAGAAGACGATTGTTCGGAAGAAAAATTAAGCATAAGATCCTGAGCTGGAGGAAATTGATGTCGTTCCACTGACTTTAATGGCACTATGCTGGTTTACACAAACACAACAGTATTAAAGTACTAAAACACGTGTATCCAAATACAAGCAGCACGGCAATCATATGTCTTTTGATAAATTGGAGGTGGTTCAGGGAAGAGCCATGAGAATGATTAAAGGATTAGAAAACATGCTTTATAGTGATAGGCTGAAAGAGCTCAATCTATTTAGCTCAATAAAGAGAATGTTAAGGGGTGAGCTGATTAGCCTGTACGTATCTACCTGGGGAAGTCTCTCAGAGAAAGGCATACACTTCCTTGGTTAGACAAGAAAAGCAGCTTCAAGTGACATTGGATGATCTTTAGTGCTGTCATACATTAAAAGATTATATAGAGAGCTTATACTAAGATTCTAAAGTACAGCTTATTCTGCTGCTGTGAATTGGTGTTGCCCCACTAATTTACAGTACCTGAGAATCTGACTCTGAATCTGAAAAGTGAGATCTTCCAAATATGCAATTTTTTTAACCTCTTGCCTCTTGAATATGCTGTAATGGTTATTTAACTTGCAGTATGGGAGTTAATCTAGCTTAAAGGCTTACATTTCAAAACATACTTAAACATACAAACCCTGAATATTGATCCATTTTCAAAGTGAAGCTCTTTTATTTGATAAAACTTGGCAAACTTTTTACAAGTCCCATTTTCCCTTAGCTCTTCACGTGCTTTTTCCAACTGAGATCATGAGTGGAAGTGCTGAAACATCACTACAACAGCTTTCCCATAGGAAATTTCTCTCCTAATATGAGATTTAAAAGGTTAAAATAACTCAGAATGTTTTTTGTATAAATATCAACATTTGGGTGCTTACAAAAAGAGCAGGGTGAAGCTTCTTGCCTGAATTTTTTTCACTGGAAAATGTAGATTTCGGTCAGAGGAATGTAAGAATGTCCATAGACCAATGGTATATCTAACCCAATATCCTGTCTTCCGATGGTGGCCAGTGCTGGATGCTCCAGAGAGAATGAACAGAACAGGACAATTATTGAGTGATCCATCCCCTGTTACCAAGTCTCAGCTTCTGGCAATCAGAGACTTAGGGATAGCCAGGACATGATGTTGCATCCCTGACCAACTCAGCTAACCATTGATGGACTTATCCTCCATGAACTTACCAAATTCTATTTTGAACCCATATATACTTTTGGATTTCACAACATCCCATGGCAACAAGTTCCACTGTGTGATGTCAGAAGACATACTTCCTTATGTTTGTTTTAAACTTGCTGCCTATTAATTTCATTGGATGAACCCTGGTTCTTGTGTTATGTGACAGGGGTAAATAACTCTTCTTTATTGACTTTCTCCACTCCATTCATGTTTTTATAGACTTCTATCATAGCCCACCCTGATCATTTCTAACTTGAACACTTCCATTTTTTTTTAAATTTTTCTCCTCATATGGAAGCTGTTCCATACCCCTAAACATTTTGTTGCCCATTTTTGTACTTTTTCCAATTCTAATATACTTTTTTTGAAATGGGGTGACCAGAATTACACGCAGTATTCAAGATGTGGGTGTATCGTGGATTTATAGAGCGGCATTATGCTATTTACTATCTATCTCTTTTCTAATGGCATCTAACATTCTGTTAGCTTTTTTGACCGCCCCTGCGCATTAACCAAATGTTTTAGGAGAACTATCCACAACAACTGCAAGATCACTTCTTGAGTGGTAACAGCTAATTTAGATTCCATCATTTTATATGTATAGTTGCAATAATATTTCCCAATGTGCATTATTTTGCATTTATCAACATTGAATTTCCTCTGTCATTTTGAGGCCAAGTCACTGCATTTTGTGAGATCCCTTTGTAAAGCTTTACAGTCAGCTTTGGACTTAACTGTCTTGGGTAATTTTGTATCATCTGCAAACTTTGCCACCTCACTGTTTACCCCATATTTCAGATCATTTATGAATACGTTGAAGAGCACAGGTCCCAGTACAGTCCTTGGGGACACTGCTATTCACCTCTTTCCATTGTGAAAGCTGACTATTTATTAATACCCTTTGTTTCCTATCTTTTAAACACTTACTGATCCAGGGACCTTCCCTCTTATGTCTGCTTACTTCACTTAAGAGCTTTTTGTGCAGGACCTTGTCAAAGGCTTTCTGAAAGTCCAAGCACACTATCTCCAAGTATACTAGATCATTCTTGTCCACATGCTTGTTGATCCCCTCAAAGAATTATAATAGATTGGGTAAGGTATGCTCTCCCTTTACAAAAACCATGTTAACTCTTCCCCAACACATTTTTGATTAACCAGCAAACAAAAATAGAATTAAAAAATCAGTTACTTGTATTTTGAGGGGCATCACTCATTTTTTCTCAAGGTTATCTATGTCCCACATGAATGTGATGTCCCCTTACTTGTACTGTTGAAAACTACTTACTTAAGAGATGAAGAATAATGAACATGACATTATTATTAATTAACAGCATGTTGTTCCTGCAGGAATAATTCTTGTGTTCCTCATTTAGTGTTTGTCGCAAATTACATCCCACTTTTTGGCCCATAGTGGGGTGAGAGGTATCAGGACAAGAGAGTGTTTTTGACCCATGAAAAATGTTGTGATTTTGAAAACTTTTCCCATATCAATTGGGATGAAAAATCAATATGGAAAACTTTTATTTGGGTCAATCAAAATGTGTCATTTTTATTTTAATCTTTTTTTTTATTTTTGTATTATAATTAGTTGAAATTTAGAAATGAAAATTAATTTTAAACTAGAAAAACAATAGTTTTATTTTGAAAATGTTGTCAAAACATTTCATTCTGACAACTTCAAAACGTTTTTAAAAATTATTTCTCAACTCAAAACTTGAAATCAACCTTTTCCTGTGAAAAGATCTGATTTTGATAAGTTTTCAAAAAATTCTGACAAAATATCATTTTGTTGAAAAATTCCCACCCAGATCCTTCACTAGAGCTGGTATATATCTGATGGGAGTGTCCAAACTTTTTAAAGTTTCTTTCTAGAAATCAGAAAGACAAGGTGGATGAGGTAATATCTTTTATTGGACCAACTTCAAGCTTTTGAGCTACACAGAGGTCTTCCCAAGTTGGTCCAATAAAATATAATACCTCACCCGCCTTGTCTCTCTAATATCCTGAGACCAACAAGGCTACAACAACACTGCATACATTTCTAGAGACTGTCAGATAAAATATGCGCTGCAAGTTCAAATATGTGAACAAAATGTTTTTTAATTACACAGTGCAGTGGATGATTACAACATTTAAATCCATGCTGTAAAATATGAAATTAACACAACTGGTATATTTCATGCTTCCATTAAGGGCTGTTTTAAAGACAAATTAAATTTTACCTTGCCTGCCTGAGGCAAGTAGGGGTTAATTCCAATATATAAAGAATTAAGATGAATGATGAATATATGGAATTCAAAATTAGAAAGGATATTTCATAATGGTATAAATTACAGTTGTGTGAACAATTCAGATAGAACTCACTCAAAATCAGGGTTAATTCTGAATCTAGCCATACTCTTAGTCAACCAGTCCAGCTCTATGAACATTAACAGACCTTGAATGATGCAGTTTGCATGTAATGGTGTCCTCTCAGAACTCCCCACTACACAGCCATGTTACTTAAAGATTTGATCTCAAGTATTGTTACTTCAACTGAGGAGATAGAGAGAGAAACATAGAATTTAAAACTGTATTAAAATTTTCTCCACAATTAGTAATTTTCTTTTACTACGTTTAGTTTTATTGAATGCTTGGATAATTCCCCACTTCTCAGTGAGGTTCAGCGAAGGTGAGCAGTAAAACATTTGTTCCTGTATTACAGCTATTCAGCATCCAATGGAAAATGAGTTTCTCAGTTGAGTTCATAGTGGAACAGTTCCTTTAGCACAAAAAACTACTGCAGGGCCTGATCTTAAAAGGTTCTGAATACTTGTAACAGCACGAAGAAAACTGGGAGTTGTGAATATCCGGCATCTCTCAGAATCCCACTCAAAGTTGGCACATTTATTAGTAATATAAGCAAAGAGGTAAAAACTAATTGACCTCCAAGCTTGAACTATGCTTTTGGAGGTGAGGGTTCAAACGCATTTGGAAGTCAGAGGCAGGGAAACTGAAGGCCAAGCCAGAACTCTTTGGCTTCTTAGAGAACTTCATTTTTCTGGTACCTTTCACAAATGCTGAAAGAAAACTAAAACATTTTTTAACTGCGACTTACTGTGGCCTCATCTTCACCAGACTCTTTTTAAAAAATCTTTAGTTAATTGCCATTTAGCTCCAGGTATTTAATATTTTCTAAAGTCCAGTCATTTGATCAAATCTAGAGACATTTGTTCTGAACTCCAGAGATCACCCTAAAATAAAGAACAAATATTTTTAACTTGGAACAAAGATGGAAGGAGTGTCCAACAAGCCTTTACAAGTGTCCAAAAATGTACCAAAGTTAATTACCCTCGTTAAAAATGTGTGTCCTATTTCTAGTCTGAATTTGTCTGGCTTCAACTTTCAGCCATTGGACTTTCTTACTTATTTCTATGCTAGATCAGAGTCCTCTTACTATATTTCTCTTCCCCTTAAGGATGCTCAGAGACTGTGATGGCATCACCCCTTCACCTTCTCTTTGTTAAGCTAAACAGATTGACCTCCTTGAGTCTCTCACTATAAGGCACGTTTTCCAATCCTTTCATCCTTCTTCTGGCTCTTCACTGAACATTTTCTAATTTTATAACCTCCCTATTCCTACTTGATATTCCCCTGTTTATACATCCACGGATTGCATTAGCCCTTTTGGTTACTGCATTACACTGGAAGCTGGGGGTGAGAAGAAACTTTGCTGGTGAAACCTTGTTGAAGCTGGTAGGTGCAACAGCCATCCTTCTTTCATGATAAATGAAAAACAAACCCAACCCAACTAACCATCTTTGTGGAATAAGATAGCTGAATCAACAGAAGCCACCATCAACCAAAACACAGGCCACTTGAAAGGCTGGTCAGGAATCTGACCTGTCTGGGCAGAGGGGTTCACTTTGGGCTGAATATAAATGTAGGAGGAACAGGGTATTGATTGATGGAGCTGTGTGTGTATATGAGAGAAAGAGAGAAGCACTGAGAGAATGCTTAGAGAGAGAGAGTTTTCAGGTAGCATTGTGTCTGGGAAGATAGACTTGGGATATTAAGCAAGGAAATAGTCTCCTGTTCGACTTCTACTCTGTTCGGGGAAACGGGACTTTGATGCTAACTTGTACAAACTTGTACTTGTACAAATATACAAAGAATGTACACACAGAAATATCTGTCTCTGTCAGTTTCAGCTCCTGTCAGAAACTGCCCAAAACTCCGTTCAAAATGGGTGATATTTTTGTATTATTGACTTGTTGAGCAACGACATTGTGCTCAGCACTGTTCAGCATAGAGGAACATATGCTCCCTTCACAAAAGAGTTCACAATCTCAAGACTAACATAAAAATATAAAAGATTTTACAGGCATTATATCACCATCTTGTTCTGCTGTGGTTGCCACATGTGATCATCTCCCTCCTCTTTGCCCCACAAAACACATCCTTGCCATCAGTCTAGTCATTTGTCTTTTCTCAGGTGAGTGATCTCACTCAAGCACGCTATCACACTTACTCACATATATAAGGTATTCATCCCACAATGTGCATATTTATCCATTATAAGCCTAAGGTGTTAATAGTGTGATAACTTAACTTAAAAAAAGCCCACTCTTAATCAAAGATTTGCAATTTAAATTAAATAATTCTGGAGTCATGAACTTATTATTATTACTAAACGTCATTCATATTAATCTATGTGGAATGTTTGTGATACATATAATTTGTGCTCTGGCTTGGCATATGGCTTATATGCCAATTAAACCTTTATTTTTACTAAACCATACCATTATTTTTGCATAGTCTCATAGAATACATGATGGTGTGATATAAAGGCTTTGTCTGTTGGACTTTGGAGGGGATCAGATTTTTCAACAGTGACAAAACCAATCGTAAATTATACAGGTAGTACAAAAAATAATTCCATACCGTTATGAACTTTGTTTATTCTGCATAATTTATAACTGATATATTTTAGCCAGGCTTGGATTCAAACACTATTCAGCAAGGCATTATACTGGCATCTCATTCATTTGAAAGATAAAGTAGGACTTTAGCTGTGAAGTGGTCAAGAAGATATACCCAGCTCACATTTTTGAGGCTGATAGTGACCATAGCTCTGAACAGTGTGAAATGTCCAACTCTGCTCAATATGTGCTAACTCAGATGCCTAGTGATAACAATATTGACATTTATTGTATTAACTATTTTACTGCTATTGAAGCGTGTAAGAAAGGAGAGGAAGAACCCATACTCGGAGTGATACAATTTGGCACTTCAGTAATTAGACTTGAGAGATGCTGCCACTCTTTCCCCCATGCCCTGATACACAATGAATGGGAACTCAATAGGGTTTTATAGGGACAGTCCTGATATTTTTGGCTTTTTCTTATATATGTGCCTATTACCTCCCATGCCCTCTCCTGATTTTTCATACTTGCTGCCTGGTCACCCTAGAGCCCAAGCCTTTGGAGTCCAAAGAGCATGAGTGACCATATTTTGAAAAACCGCACAATCTTTTTGAGTGGTGTCATCTGGGTGGAGCTAATTTATAGATGGATCTTAGAGGAATACCACCACTTCTTTAGAAATCTCACCCTTTAAAAATGCTATTGGGACTATTTTTGTGTCTCTCCCACGTTAAGTCAAGGTGCCTGTGTTAATATGAGTAACTATCCTGTACAAGATTCAGAGTGAGAAAACTGAGAACTCGTCTAACAATCAATAAAAATAGACTTTTTTTTCAACATAAAATGTCACCACCAGCTATAACACATGGACACAGTTGGTCCTATTATTCTCCATTATTGGAGAATTGGCAACTGTCATTGCGCAGGTGTGTTGCCAGTGTAGTCCCATGGGGATTGGTTCTTGATCCTAAAGCATTTAACATTTTTATGAATGAACTGGAAGAAAATGAAATCATCATTGATAAAGTTTGGAAGTGACATAAAAATTGGGGGAGTGGCAAATAGTGAGGAAGTTTGGTCACTGATTCAGAGTGACCTGGATCTCTTGGTAAACAAGCAAACAATGTGTTTTTAATATGGCTATATGTAAATATATACATGTAGGAACAAAGAATGTAGGCTATACACACATGATGGAAGCTTTATCCTAGGAAGCAGTGACTTTGAAAAAGATTTGGGAGTCATGGCTGGTAAACAACTGAACTTGAGGTCCCACTGTGAAACAAAAAGAGTTAATGCAATCCTGGGATACACAAAACAGGGGACTCTCAAGTAGGAGTAGAGAGGTTATTTTACCATTGTATTTGGCACTGGTGTGACTGCTGCTGGAATACTGTGTCCAGTTCTCATATCCACAATTCAAGAAAGATGTTGGTAAATTGAAGAGGGTTAAGAGAAGAGTCTCAAAAATGATTAAAGGATTAGAAAACCTTCCTCAAAATGACAGACTCCAGAAGTTCAAACTATTTAGCTTTGCAACAAAGAAGTTTAAGGTATGATTTGATCACTCTCTATAAGTACCTACATGAGGAACAAATATTTCATAATGGACTCTTCAGTTTAGCAGAGAAAGGTATGACATGATCCAATGGATCGATGTTGAAGCTAGAAAAATTCACATTGAAAATAAAGTGTAAATTGTTAACTGAGGGGAATTAACTATTGGAACAACTTACCCAGGATTGTGGTGGATTCGCCATCACTGAAAATTTTAAAATCAAGATTGGATGTTTTTTTAAAAGATTTTCTCTAGGAATTATTTTGGAGAAGTTCTGTGAACTGTGTTATATACGAGTCAGACTCATTGATCACAATGGTCCCATCTCGTCTTGGAATCTATGAATCTGGTGATCATATATGGTTCAACTAGAAGGAGAGCTAATATCAATTTAAATAAAGGTTTCAAAGGTTCGAGTCTAGTGTAGCATTCACCAGTACATGGTTTTTCTTTGACATTATTTTTATTTGCAGTAGTATGTATTTCTGGCATGTAATGATTGCTAGGCATGACCACAACCCATGATATAACATTCCCCACAGTTCCTCCAGCATTGATTGAAGGCTGAATCTGAGATTATGCATAATTTATATTGTATGGAAGTAAACTAAATTGTCTTGCATTGAATTTCCATAAAATTACAGGGTGTAAGACATGTTTTCTATTGATTTCAGTGGGAGTTGGATAGGCCCCTCAGATGCTTTTTCAGTTCATTTTTCAGTAAGTTGCTAAAAGTTCCAGAGCAATGTACATTTGTTGGACAAAATGCAACTTATTTTTAGACTCAAAATTTCCTGAGCTAATGCTTCAAAAAATTAGAGAAAGTAGCTAAAGTATTTTCCCTCTATAACAAGACATAGTCAACTTGAAAAACATATTCCAAATTATGCACTGCCTTACATCTAGTGCAATTCTATTGACATATACAAGGCTATATATAGCATTTAGATCAGCTCATAATTTGACCCTTATTTCCATCTCCAAATTTTGTATTTACCATTGCAAACAGTATCTCAGATGAATATGATTTACAAGCCGGAGAGAAAAAAGTCTCCGTTCTTGAGTTTTTCTTTGTGTATTTAATACTACATTGCATATAGTCAGTTTCACTGTTTTTTTGTTGATGCAAATAAAGCATATGTTCTTTGGTGCAGGGACCAGATCTATCTGGGTATCAGTGCATTGTCCAGAAAAATGGAGGCCTAATCCTGGGTGGGATCTTTGTGCTAAAATATAAATAATGGTAATAGCTAGTAGCACTTTTTCTCTCATGAACCATTTTGATATTACACTCAGACACAATTCTGAGAAGAATACACATGCACACTCATCCCTAAATCCTAGAAGATGTTTATTATCTGTAACAGAAGTAGCAGAAATGAAACTGAAAAGACAGCAGGCAATAAGCAGACATATGTGTGCTCAGAAAGATTGAAAAAGGAGAAGGGATAGGTCCAAACATGCTCGGTGTTATTACTAACAGACTTAACCATTTTTCCTCGCTAGATAGACTCTTATAAACAACAGCAGGGGAGCAGAAAAACCCCAATGAAAAGTTCAAAAAGGATTTTTTAAAAATCTGTGTATGAAATTTAAAGTGTGAGCTATCAGAAACATGACTCTTTTGAAATTAATGAATATGTATAAAAAGTGCTATCCCTTTATGTTTGCAAGGGCAATGATACATTCATGAGAACAGCTGTTCAGAACAGTAAGCTTTTTTCCCCATAACTTTTAAAAAGATCATTGGCATGAAATCTAGGTTGATCTAATTTTCCCAAGATTTTTCTTTTCTGATACTAGTTGTGGAGGAAGCTGGAGTAGGTAACATAACGAAATGGCTTTTTTGGGGTAGGTATGGAAAATTGGTTGGACAATACATATCTATTGTCTTCTAGTCTTTAATCCAAACTAACCAAGAATTTCCCGCTACTAAATAGAGATATCCTGGTCATCTTTAGCTCAGAATACAAGGTTCCAGACCTTCAAGGCCTACCTTGCACATTTAAAATCTGTTGAAGCCAGTTCTCTCATTGCTCCCTTCTTGATGTGCCTCAGTTGCTTCTAAAAATATCAGAATGTATAGAATGTGCTTGCTATGTCACTCGCGTTTTAAAGTCATTTTAACCCTTGTCTCACCTTTCCTTGCCTCCTATTTTTTCTCTGTGCTGATATATTCCTCAAGTCCCTCCCAAAACAGCACAGCTATGTATCAGATATACTTGACAGCACTGAGCAAACACTCAATCAAGCCTTCAATAATTTAGAATAACAAATGTGATTGGGACAGATTTTCAGCTCCTGTAAATTGGTGTTTCACTGAAGTCAATAGAGAGAGATTAATTTCTGCCTGCTGAGAATCTTGCCCATGAAATCATATGTACAAAAGGGTAGAAATTCACTGATATGAATCAATGGCTATTAGCCAGGATAGGAAAGGATTGCTGTTTGCCAGAAGCTGGTAATGGGCGACGGGATGGATCACTTGATGGTTACCTGTTTTGTTCATTCCTTCTAAAGCACCTGGCAACTTAAGGAAGCATTGAAGCAGGAAGCATTGAAGAAGAAAGCTGACAGGCTTAGAGCAGTTTGTAATAGTGGGGCAAAAACTCCATACTCCTTGTGTGACTTTTGGTGGCTAGGAAGAGAAAGCTGAAGAGTGTAGTTGAAATAAAAAAACTAGCATGGATTGGATAATAGTTCAACCACCTCAAAGAAGCTGTTTAGATTGTTTACTTTTTGGCAGTAATACATCCGGTACACATGGATACAACTGCACACCACACAAGAACAGAATGTCAGCTAGTGAGTCAAACCTTTCATACAAGAAACTAAACAAGGTGATACATCTGACTCACAGGTTCTTTGTTCCTGGCTCTTCTGAGAGTCCTCTGAACTAAGGGGTTTAGTTAACAAGGGTTTTCATTAACATAGGGTGATATCTTGGTCCCATTGAAGTCAATGGAAGTTTTTCTGTTTACTTCAATAAGACCAAAAGTCCCTGGAGTACTCTATATAAAAGTTCTCTATATTTAAAACATATATAACCTACATTTTCAGAATAAATGCATGTGGATGCTTATCTCTACACACAGCTAATGTGATTGTGCATGGAATTCAGATATTCAACTGTGTACACACAGTCTTCTGAAAACCTAGGCCATAAATTGTTCAACATAGTCCTCTAAAATATTATTAATTTTAATATTATTAATACTAATATTTATTAAATATTTTGGGGAGGTGGATGGTGAATTGAGACTATGTTTTCCCTTGGCTGTTTTTAAAATGTTGTCAAAATGTTTGCAAAAAATTCTGCCAGTTATTAATAAAGATGTCATACCTGGAAAAACTCCATTTGGAGGAGAAGAGTTGGATTCACATGGTAAATTTCCTCTCCATACAAGGGGCTGCCCTTGGTTTGGTACCTGCTGAGTCTGTGACCCTGGTGGCAGGGAGCCGATTGGGTTGGCACTGCCTGCAGGGGATGCCAGGGATGAGGAGACCGGGGCATTATCCTTGGGATTGGGTTGAGGAGAAGATGCAGGGCCATTGATGGCTTTGCAGGGGGGAAGTGGGGACAGGACCTAGTATGAGGGGCCTATAGATGGCTTGGCGCTCTCTCCTCATGTTTCTCAGTGTTCAGGGCATGGAGGGAGAAAGCAACATCAACCCCCTCTCTCCCCCTGCTGGTCGAGATTGCCCTTCCTATCTCCGGTTACTTTGTACCTCCAAGGTGTCAATCCTACTTTGGGTGACTGTCACTAGTAGTGAATATAGTGATTAGGCAGCTTCTTAAACCAAAGTTTTGTTTATTCTTGTACACCATGCCTGCATTGCAGCTGGGAGTGTGCTTCCCAGCTCAAGCAGACACAGATACACACTAGCTCTGCTCTAGCTAGTGTGCTAAAATAGCAGTGTAGCTCCGCATAGTACAGCTGGCGGCTCAGGCTAACCACCTGATCACGCACCCAGGGGGGCGGGGGGGTGAGGGAGCTGTTTGGTACTCAGGCAGCTAGCCTGAGCTGGAAACACACATCCAACGGCTGTGTAGACATACCCATAGTGGGAACAAAGCATTTAGAGAAAAACTATTTTAAAATGGCAAACACGTCTGTCTTACATAAAGGCTTGCCATTACCGGATGGTAACCAAGGTAGGCCTAGCTTCTTTATGTACCTGTGTGTCAGTGTGGTTTACCAGATCAGCTCCGCCACACCTCCTCTCTGGGGCAGGGAGCGGGAGAGTCCTTTTAACCCACTTAAGTCACTTTGTTCTTGTTAGTTTCCTGCTTGCTATTCCTTACAGACTCCTATTTAAACTAAACCAATATATTCCTACAGTAAAATTATTACAGAGCAGCTCCATGTCCATCACACATTTCTGTAGTGTCTGAGCCCAAATAAATATGTATGTCAATGCTACACACAACAAGCTTTATTTAAAGTGTTAGTTTCCATAATTTTAGGGTTTGTTCTTGCACTTGATGCTGTAGTGTTTATTACACTAATTACTAATGAGTTCCATGTAATACAGCCTATAGATTGCATGCATCTTAGCCACTAAAATTGAATATATTGTGACTTTTTATGTTAAATAATTGTTGATATTGGACACTTTGTGATCAATATGGATACCAGTGAGACACGGCACACCCGATTTGCAGATCAATGAGGTTTAATGTGCAAGCTTTTCTATAAATATACTAGTTAAATACAAAGCCCAAAATTAACTACACTATATCATACTTACTAAGCCTGGAGAGCTAAGCAGTCACACAGAAGGCTGTATACAGGAACGGCTTTCTTCAGGGGCCCCGCCAGGGAGCCAGTGGATCCTCTGGTCCAACCGGCAGCACCTCCCGCGGAGTCAGATGTTGATGAAGCGCACCCCTTTGTCTAAGTGGTGACTTCTTATACCCTTCCATAAACGGCCTTCACCTAATTATCTCTCTACTCATTATTATATATACTAATTACCTACATTGGGTTTTCACCCTTTACTACATTCCATTCTCACCATAATAATTGGGGACATCAAAACAATGTCTGGTGATAGGAGGGGTGGAATAAAAATATGCCCCTTGGCAATGAAACAGTATAGCCCCAGACGTTCAAGGATAACTTGTTGTTCCCATCACCATTATCTATGTGCAGCTGCAAGCAATACATGTTGTGTATTTTGTTTTGATATGGGCCGTGGTATGCAGAAACTGAGACATCTACAAGGTTACTCAGTAGTCCTATTCATCTCTGCCAACTGGAAGATGTCATGCTACAGGGGTCAGAATAGCCAAGCGAGCAAATGAAGCTATGCTAGGCCTGTAGGACAGTGGTCAAGCAACTCAAATTGGAGTGGGCCTCCAACAATAATGAGGAGCAAGGCTGAACCTACATAGAGCCTTAGTAAAAGGGCTATGCACAGGGGAAGTCTGTGTGGTCTGGAGGACAGGATCATCCTCCTGAGGTCATGAAATGGTCTTGCAGGGGTTGTGACCAGTGGGTCCATGTAGTCAGAGACCTACCATCCTGACCTCCACCCTACCATGCAATTTGGTGGTGGGTGCATAGGGGTTATAAACCTTCTGTGTAAATTCCCTGGGTTCTTCCCCCTGTGCAGTGTAGCTGTACAATTCTTCTACACTCAGAAACATATAGAAAAGGTAGGATCTAACCCCCCAGCAAGGGGATATTTCCTAAGTAGACTATAAATCTTGCAGATACAGCATTTATTAGAAAAATGTATGACCAATGCTTTAAAAATAAAATAGACTATTTTTAAATAAGTATATTTGTACGTAGGGGGAAAAGATTCTTAGGAGAACATAATTTTTAAAGGATTTCACCATTATTTTTTCCTTCTATCTGCTCTCCCACCCATATATTAAACCTCAGTATTTTCATAGTAGATATGCAGATAGCAGGCATTTTAATTCTACCAGATCCCTGCAGCTAAGATTGGCTCTTGCAGGGTTTCAGTTCCAAAGAGGAAAAAATAGTAATGTAGTAGAAACACTATTTTCTACCACCCTTAAATGTTTGCACTTCTGGAATAGGATTAAGCAATGCACTATTTTTCAAAAGTAATTTGCAAAGGAAGTGCTGAAATAAAGAAAAATTTAAATCATGTAAATATCTAATTGAATGTTTAAATCATATCCAGCCACTGGTACCAACTAAAAAAAAATCTAACCACATACATTTAATTAAAGTCAAGATGAAAACATAAAATGGCATAATGCAACAGGAAAAGAAGCTATATTCTCATAGTGCTCCATGTTTTTTAAAAAAAAAAAAAAATCACTGTATGAGGGAGAACTGGATTACTGGTCTGGCAAGAAGTCAGAGAGTTAGGAAATCTCAAACTCTTATCATGGCTCTGGACCTGATTCACTCTGTGGCCTTTGGCAAGTCACCTAATACCTTAACCAGGTTTCCCATTTGTAAATTGGTAATATTTACTTTATAGTAAATGCTGATGCTGATAAGGTAATTAACTGTGATTTGTCAAGCCTTTTGAAAAATGGCATTATAAAGTTTACAGTTTTATTTTCTATCTATTCTATAACATTGTTATAACTTTGAATCTCTGCTGATCACTGAGCAGAGGTTTTTACTGAGGTGTCCACAATGGCATACAAGTCTTTCTCCTATCTTTTTTTCCCCTCTCATGTTGATCTAGAATCTGATTTCCAAAGATGATGGGCAGGGTTCCTTCATTACCCATGAGTTCCTTCATGTTGTGCCACTGATCTATTTCCTTTCCTGAAGTGAGGCCCATTCAAGGAGATCCTATGCAATCAAGAAAGACGGCCGATGGTTTTCGTTTTGCCACTGAGGATAGGTCGAGAGGAGGTCTCAATCTCCCACCATTTAGTAGGTTGTACAATGGTCACAACATCTGGTGGAGAACTCTTTAGGGCTATGATCTGAGCATTCTAGGGAGACTGCTGCTTAGGTGTCATGGCCTAGCAGGGTAGATGACAAGAAACATTCACATAGTCAGGAACTCAATATTTCTCATCCTCAGGCCCCAATAATATCATGAATAGAAATCTCCCAGCGAAGGTCAGATGCATTCCAGGATACAGCTGTGTGAATAATGAGTTTTTGTGTTCAGCTGTACAAATAATGGAATTTTGGTTTGTTGGCAATTTTGGAAACGTGGACCGGGGGGGAGAGGGACTTTGGATTAGTTCAAAATATTAAATTTTTGGCAAATCAAAAAGTCAAAATTATTTCAGGTCAAACTAAATATTTCATTGTTATTTCAACCACTTTTTAACATTTTTAATAAAATTAAAGGAAATCTTGAAACAAGAAGTTATTTCAAACTGAAATCAGAACATTTTATCTTGAAAATGTCAGAACAAAGCATTTTGGTTTTTCAGAATCTTCCCTTCCCCCAACTAAATCAACAAAACTAGCAAAACTGACATAAATTTGCAAAATGTTTGCGCTGCTGAATCTGCATTTTTTTTCTGAAAAAAGTTTTGGTTGAAAAATTTCTACTGGGTCTACTTCAGGGTTCCCATAAAAATGTGCTGTCTGCTGCCCCTCTCCTGTAGTTCACCTTTTCCTGTGATCCTGAGATGGGAGATGATTGGAAGGTACCAGGTCTGGTGGAATTGCGGCCGTCTGTCTGTCTGTGGAAGTTGTGCTGCCTTGCTGCTGAGAATGCAGCTGATAGCTATATTGCAAATGAGTCAGGACCAAACATGAAGGCAAACACTTTATGCCAAATAGAAATATTGTGAGGTTGGAGGAGGAACCCTTGCAAAAGCCGTGTGCTATTATTTTATTATTAATATGTAGCATTTCTATTGCAATTGTGGCTAAGAAGGGCCCCCCATTACTAAGTCCTGTACAACCAAATTGCACAAAGATGGTCCTTTTTGAAGAGGACTCGCAGTCTGGGATTTAAACAATTCGCCGCAAGTACATTAACAGACAGAAAGAAAGTAGGGGGTTGGTAACAGCAAAGACTAGAGTATTTGCATAAATTCATATTCAGGTGAGGAAAACAGTTTGTCACTGGAATTAAGTCCCTTGTATGAGAGCTCAAAACCAGAAAAGGGGTAAAATTTTCAAAAGGACATAAATCCCGTTTTCAAAGTTGTTTAAGCACTGAGGAGCCTAAATCCTCTGACTTTCAATGAGATTTAGTAGCCTGAGTGCGTAAGTCACTTTTGAAAATGGTATTTAAGCCCTTAAGTCACTTAGGTACTTTTGAAAATGTTATCCAAGATCTCTTAGCCTGCTCTGGACACTTTAAAAGCAAATAGTGAATACTCATTGTAAAAAAAATATAATGGAATTATTTTCTAGTGTATGGGTTTATTTAAAAAAGATATTTGAAAAGTAATCACTATGCAAACATGATTTCCATATTTCAAACATTCACATAATGATTTTAAATGTGACACTTTTTCCCAAAATATGTTTAAAAGGCCACATGCTGGATTACATTCTTGTGATACTTATTTATTAATTTTTAATACGTCTAAGTCATTTGTGAGCAATGTATGCTGAAGAAACGTCTCCAGGTAATAAACACAACTTCTTCTGTACTCAAGCATTCAAAAGCAGCACAATATATGTCCATGTGAGATTGGTACTTGGTTGAAAACTTTCATGCCAACTTTCAGCCTAGAGCAAATGTCTACAGCTGGATTATAATCTCTGTGGAATGGGAGATAAGAACAAAATTTAGCTATATCTGCACGAATATGGTGCTAGGCTACTAGATATATCCCCTCTGTTTCCTGTGATCCTAATTTGCTATCCCTTGACTTGCCAAGAGAACAGGGAAGACTTCATTAAGTGCTGGATTTCTAGGTACAGCAGGTGTCATTGTCTAAGCAGTATTTGTGCTGACTCATCTAAGAGCACGCAGCTAAAAGCATTAATTTCCTTTTAAAAGTATGCTTGAAAGCAATGCTATTTCAGAAACAGGAGCAAAGTCAGCTGAAAAACTGCAGGCAAATTCTTTAAAAGGAAACTTAAAAAATCAATTTCTTGTAATTTGTTATTGTTTATGCAGTAAAACCCTAATATTGTAGTCCTCCTGCCTTTTTTGTGAGGGAACAAATTTAGTGTATTTCTTGACGCTCAGTACCTTTCATATGGAAATGTTTAATAGTTAACTATGTTTTTTCCACTTAAATCCTTGGACTTAATCCCTTGTCTCTGGTGGCTTGACTGATGTACTGCCAATTTCCTGCTTGTACTGCCAATTTTTGTTGCAGGAACCATCTAACGAAAGGAAAAAAGGCAATGAGAATTGAAATGCATTGATTACTATATCTCTTTTCCCTAAAGTTCTGTATAGTGAGATCCATCACTGATTTACTTGACAAGCAATTTTTTTAAAAGTTAGATTGCTTCTCCTTTACTCAGTTACAGTGGCAACAGCTTGATTATAAGTCATCATCAACATCTTTATACAATTTAATAGTAACATGGCAAAAACTCTGCACATACAGAGTTCTTCTTAGCTAGCATTCTACAACTCTTTAATTACTTCTGAGTCATTGTAAATGAAAACAAGTATGGATGTACCAGCAAAGTTATTAAGAATAGAAATATGAACATTGGAAACAAAATAGTTTGGAAATTAACTAAACAAAATGCAAATTCTGTATTGGTCTGGCCATATTCACATTTAGTAGTGTCTCACTCTAATGAATAGTCATATTAAAATTGGTGGGACTTCTTGTGGAGTAAGGTACCTCTCAACACTACTAAGTATAATAGAATGAGGTCCAAAATATTTGAACTAACATGGAGCAGAACTGTGGCAAAATGTAGTGTTTGAGGTGTCCCAACCTTATTATCTATGTGCTAGCATACTAGTATTTTAAACCCAGGAAGGAAGCTATATTTTTGACATTTACAGAATGACAATTTGTAGGAGGTCAATACCTACTAGTCCAGAGGAAGAGTGTAGATTACATAAGACTGGGATGAATATTTTCCACAAAAGTTTTTTTGGGAGGGAGTCCACATGTTTTTAAGTTCACACACAATTAGAGCAATCTTGTACAGATATTTCTCAACAAAATTCTTTGTCATGTCTGTTTAGAACTCAATCATGGCTTTCTCAAGAGCCCTAAATAAGGGACATGGCATAATTGGGTCATCTTAGAAGTAGCCTGGGAAAGAGTAGGTGACTTGGTCTATACATAGCACAGTGCCCATTCCCTGGTGCACTGATCCAGTTATACTGATTGTGGAGCAGAGCCCAGGTTTCTCCAGTGTTCACCCAGTCCCATATCATCCCTCCCAATTGTAGGAGATGAGAACATAGGGACTCTGCAGAGCCTGCTTCATTTCCTGTGCTGCTACCCTCGATGTGTCCTGTATGCCCCAGGTCCACTGACAGCAATTCCGTATCCCAGGGCAAAACAGTCAATGGCACCCCTAGAAAGGGATGGCTGAGGTCCAAGTGGGCTTCTGATGGAAGTTTTTACTTATTTGTTATGTGCATGCAGATTCCTGGGCAGCTGAGGAGGTGGTAACTGCTCAACTTCCCAGTTCCTTTGGACTCCCCAGGCAGATTACTGATGAACATGTGAAGCTGAATAGCAGATACCACCTCCTCAGCTGCTTGGGAACCTGCATGGTACATAATGAATAAGCTTGGCTTAGGGGAGGGGCGGAGAGTGTGAGCAGCGGGGTTCTTGGGGCAGGGGGAGGAAGAGAGGAGGATACCTATCTATCCTCCCAACCTCCCGGGTCCTTTTAAATCACCAAGCCCCTGGACAATTGCCCCTGCTTGCCTCTCCCTGTCAGCGGGCCTGTATGCCCCTATGCCACTGCACCAACCAGCTTACAGTTTGTTCCTTAAAGTGTAAATTCTTTGTAGAAGAAGGCATGTCTCTTCTATCTTCAGTAAAATATGGCATCATTTTAGGTGCTGGATAAATGAAAATAATATTAAAGGAGGAAGGAGAAGCTGCATAATGAACCCTCTCTCTGCACGTAAATGAACTGCAGTACAGGTGGTCACAGGTGAAAATTTCACCAAAGTTAAGTGGGAGTGCCTTGTTAATGCAATGTCTTCTTCTCCCATGTTCCCATCTGCTATCTCCCTTAACAGACCTAATTGCCACTTTCCACCTTTGTCCTATATGTCCACTGGGGGTGCTGTGATTGCTGCTTATTGTACTAAATACAATAATTTCAGTCAATTTATTGTACTTCCCTCCACCTGTTGGTTTATTGTACCAATTGTTTCTCATCATATGCTATGACTGAAGCTTTCAGGGTCAGGGATTACATTTAAAAAAACAATATGAGTGTACGGCACCTAGTGGGCATTGATCCTGAGTGCGGCATCTAAGGCCAGAATTTTCATCATGGCTCAACACCCACACCTGAGGCCAGATTTTCAAAAGAGCTGAGCAACCAGCAGCTCCCATTAAGAACAGTAGGAGCCACTGGTTGCTGAGCACTTCTGAAAGTCAGGCCACTTCATTTAGATTTCCAAATGGGAGTTGAGTTCTTTGGAAAGTCTGTCCCTAAGTACATTACAAATAATAACAATCATTCCTGTTGTCCCCTTGGTCTAACTCCTAAATCATAATGACCCTCAATTCTATAGCTAAGTCATTGATTTTTTGTGCCACACCAATACTGTATTTTTCATCAACCTGAAAAATAGACAACATCCTGAAATGCATAGGACACAATCATAACAAGGAAAAAATTATTAAAACGAATAACAATTTATGCTGCAATCTGCAATTCAATAAAAATCCTTGTGTTCTAAATGTTTTTCCTCGGCATCTCACACTCCCATCAAATTTCCTATTTGCTGCAGAATTCAGCATCGCTCTCACTGAAACACGGGGCATCATCACTGAACACAGAGTCATATTATCTACTAATAGGGTAGAAATAGCATCAAAATACATAATTATACTTTGTAGAAAACTGATCTGATACTTACATAGAAAGAAACTCAAATGACTTTAAAACAAGGCAGGCAGGTTAACCATAAAAACACCAAAACAAATCAACAAAAACAAAAGCTGTTATTGAAATATTGTTAATGTGCCTAATTGAAGAACGGTGTTTTCTATCATTCTTGGTCAAACTAACAACAAGGCACAGAGAGACGACAAAAAGATAATCAGCCAGCGATTAGACTGTAATGAAGAAAACAATATTCTTATGAGACATATTAGCAGGGTTGACACAATGTGTGAATAATCTTGTGTCATACTGATCAAAAATGTAACCTTGTGTGAGGTTTATGTAATCTAACTTTAGGCAGAGAAAATGAACTGCTTGAAATTTCAAGGCCCCAATTGTCCATTCTAGCTCCACAGGTAGCCAGGATGAAAACCCCCTGGATCCCAGACTAGAAGGTTTGGAGCCAGTGACCTGGTCGTAGAGTGAGGATCAGGACTGGGAAACGCACATTGTCCCCCACCAGGTTCACATGGGATCCCAACAAAAGTTAGTGTTCGAAAAGTCAGCAGTAACATTTGCATGCAGCCCATCAGTGGTCCAGGGGAGTTTCAAGGGTAGCAGCCAGCAGGAGATTCAAAAAGCTGAAGGAGACGGGAGGGGATCTGGACTTATTGCAGAGGCACAGTCTTATTGCAGTCTCCACTCTGACAGCCATGTACTCAAGCAGCTCATTCTGGATCTCCAATGTTTGGAAAGCAAACCTTTGAATTTTTCCACAGGAGAAAGCATAGCTCATTCTAACTCCCTGCATCATTTCCTGTCTTGTCCATAGGGCTTTACACATATTGGGAACAAGTCCATATTTTTACAGCTATTTATAAAAATAGTCACTTTAATAACAATCTACTTTTTGATGATGCTACTGCCCTACAGCCTAAAAATTCCAGCTGTCATTAAAGTGATTGTCTGTCTTGCAGGATAAATTCTGTACAATGCCATCCTGTTCTCTGTATAAACCCACGCACCCCCCAAACCTCCTTATCTGCAAGACAGGTAGAATATTGATAATCCAGAACTTGTATTTGTATGAAAAATGATTTGCTTTATCTCCTCATTGCGTTTTAAGGTATATAATTTATTGTTCTCATCGTCTGCAGTGCAAGTTGATGGATGGAGTAAACTATAACAATATGTTTGTGAGTGGCAGAACAAAAATACCATGCTAAGAATGCTTTCATTAACTTTCACTTACAATCTTGTCTCTTTTTTAAATTGAGCTTTAGTCTAAAAAATATTAATCCTACACTGCAAAAAAAGGCAAATTACCATGGAGTTTCATAATGAACACCACAGTTTAATAATACTGTTCATTTCATTTTACTTGAAAGAATTGCTTTGCTAGTACAAAAAAATTTTTGAATATTTTTATGTATTTTCAGTTGCTCTTCCTGACTAAGTTTTTCAGGTATTTAAAGCAAATTGTCCCAGATATGCAGAAGGCATGACAAGACACAATGGGTGTGGTGTAATTAGGGCCCCACGATTTAACTGATCTGGGATCTATCTGGCAATAACTTGTACAGTGCAGGTAATGATTCTTTCCGCACTGATCTCCAGCTATTTAGGGAAGACTGCCAGCCCTCCAAACCAAGCTTGTTGGTGAGACATAGGGTGACCAGATGTCCCAATTTTATAGGGACAGCCCCGATATTCAGAGATTTTTCTTATACAGGTGCCTATTATTCCTCCACGTCATTACCCAATTTTTCACAGTTGCCTTCACAGTGGGACCCCACTGGCCTATCCTCATATGAGGGTTAAAGGGCTGGGGAAAAGGGGTTATCTCCTTGCTGTCACAGACATTAGGAGTAGAGCTGGATGAAATTTTTTGACCAAAACTCCTTCTCAGCCAAAAATGTATATTTGATGACACCAAAACATTTTGTAAATTCGTGCTAAATTTCACCAAGTTGTTTCAGCTGAGGAGGTAGGGAGATTACAAGATTTTGAAAAAAAAAATAAAATGTTTTGTTTCTAAATTTTTTTAAATGAAACACTATAATTTTTTATTCAAAATGACTTTCTTTCAAAATCTCCTTTAATTTTATTTTCAAAAATAATTTAAAAAGTTAAAAAAAAAAAAAAAAAAAAAAAAAGTCTCAAGCTCTAGATGTCCATTTGGGACGTCCAGGGAAGCTCTGATGGATCATGTCATTTTGTACAGCGTCTTTGGTGAATAGGGCACTAACTGGGCTGAGAAGTATTCCTCTTTAAAGAATACTGTAGTATATTTGCCTGTGTATTACATTTATGAGATTCCTTTTGAGGGCTCTGCAGAATTTCCCCATTGATTGATATTCCATTTGACCCTCAACTTGGTGTTCCATGCTAACTGTCACTTGTTGGTTTTGTGTTTTGAATTTAAAAAAGTAAATATTTTTATTAGGATGTATGGGGACACGAAAAGCTCTTTTGAAAGTCTCCTTGAAGTTTAGTGGAACTTCCAAATCCGCATTGTGACAGACACCATGGACCTAGTACTTTCCAGCATTAAGCCAGTATTATGTTGACATGTTTCCACTGACTACAAGGAAGTTTCACTGTTGTAAAACTGGGTTAATACAGCTGGGAATCAAAACCCATGTCCTGAATTTGTGTGTACTTATAACAGCTTGTGGTTTTGTAGCTACAGTTAATTTTTGCACTGCTGAAAAGTTATACATTTTTCTATGAATAAATCTTTATTAAAGAGTTGAATTCCTCCTCCCACCCACCTGTGATTTACATATTACAGGTTAAAGATCTGATGCTACATCTGCATGCAGTTATATGACAGCTAGATGGAATTTTCCTGTACTATATCCTCCAGCTCATAAATCTAATTTTATATTTAATTGTGTGTGTGTGTGCGTGTGCGCGCGCATTGAATTTTAGGCTGTATATGTAAAATGGCCTTTAGAGGTATATTGCTTGGAATTATCTGATGTATTTCATTTGCATGGGTAGTTCTGAGTCCAACCACCGATAAAATGTTGTGCCTGATCCTTTTCCTGTGGAATTGACAGGAGTTATGCCATTCACTTTTAGGGAAATAAGATTGGTCCCACTGTAATGTATAATTATTTTGATACTGTATGTAATAATACCATATCTGGGAAAGCAAAATCACCCTCACTCACTATCACCAGTGTTTTCAGGTCTATCCAGTTAACTAAGCAAATGCATTCATAGCTGATTTTGGCCCTAATTCTCCAAGATACTTTAACTTTAAGCATGCAAATAGCCCCATTGAATTCAGAGGCACATAGGCATTCCCTGAGCTTGCTGAACATTTTCTATAGGACTTCTTTAGATCTGGAAGAGTAAATCAGGTCATCAATGTGAGAAGGAAATGAGAGATTAAATGTATAGTTGGTGCTCAAATACTACTGTGAAGGGAATCATATAAATTCCTAGATAGACATAATTTATATTTTCTTTAAAATTCCTTTAACTCTGGTGCACTGTATTTCATTTGTAAAATTTTAAGGATTTTAATAAAGTAGCTTGAGCTAACCCAGATATTTAAAGCTCATTCCCATTTTTTTTTTCAATAAAATGAAATCAATAGATTATTCAACAGAACTTTTAAAAATTATTATTAGATGTACCAGTATGGCTAATCTTCTTCCTCTGATCAGACTGTGACACCTAAACTATACTAAATGGTGTACTATTCCTATGTGTGAGATGTATCTGTCACTTTATAAACTCATCAGCATACATTATTGGAGGTGTTATTCTTTCAGCCCCTCTAACAAGAATTTGAGAGAATTGTTTTCTCTGTAATTTGCAGTCAAAGGAATCCTTGACTAGTCTGCAAAATTAGGACACTTGGGAAAGACCAAGTCATGAAGAAGAGATACTGAAAGGAAGGCATAGTTAAGTAGATGTTTCTGTTATTAGTCTGAATACCATTTACAAATAATTTGACAATGTTATTGGGATATCTGTTCAGGCTGAGGGCTTTCTCATTCTGCATGAGGATATTATCTCCTACAGTGCTTCACCAATTATCTCTGCTTCTAGCCATTCTGCTATTTCTTCATTAAGTCTAGAAGTTTCCAGTTTCACCAGATAATTATTAATTTGTATAGGTCATGGGATGCATTCGTTTGATAAAGGGTAATATACTGCAGAATTGCAGAAATCTATCATCTGTTTTGAAGGAACCATCTGCAAGTTCTATTTCTGTTTCTACTTCTCACTCCTTCCAGTGTAGGATTCTAACTGCACAAACAATGAATTAGATGTTGGGTAAGTGATGTAGCCAGTCTATTAGAGGAGCAGCATCCACAGATTTCAAGTGCATCAATCTACCATCAAGATGACAAAGAGAATAGTCCATAACAGATAGCATACTGTTTGTTCTTGAGCTCTACAGGGGTAGGATAGGGAGATCAAGAAGCCCCAGTGGTAAAGATTTAAGTTAAACTGCCCATGACTACAATATATCCTGTTGAGACAAAGAAGGATCTTTTGGTTCATATGGTTCTTCTGAGGGTTGTGTGAGAGCTGATCCAAAGAGATTAGGGGCCACAGATCTTAGCTGTCTATCTGTACTTCCTACTGATTCCAGCAGAGTCAATCAGGCCAATAAATGAACACTTTTGTCCTTCTCGACACTGCCATCCTTATCCATATTATTTTGCCTTCTTCAGAACTCCTCTGGATCTATATTTTCACGAAATAACAGTTCTAATTTTGCTTCATCCAAATACATTTTCTGTCTCAAAGATTTGGAGAGTTACACATCTTTGCTGTTTAATACTTCAGGCCTAATTCTGACAATGGGATTCAAAATTTCCATTGACTTCAGTGGGATCAGCCACAGGCACTTCAAGATATAACATTTTTCTATTAGAAGGTCACTCTTTCAGCAAATGATTAAATGATTTTTAATCATTGCTTTAGTTGCCAGTCACCTAGTTATTCTGATTAGTTTCTTCATTTTTTTGTAGATACTATACAATATGTACAACAGGAAGAATATAATCTCCGTTATACTGATATATATAAAATCAGAATGACTCTATTGATTTCAGTGTAACTGAGAGTAGACTCTTGCCCTGGAGAATTTAGATTTATACTACTACAGTTCCACATTTGTGAGTTTTTGAATTAGCAAGAAGACATTTAAATAAAATATTAGAGGATTTATTTTGACTTAATTTTAAGAAAACATCTTTATATTTTGTTTCTCCACCCCCATCCCCACCCCTTTGCCTTGTGTTAACTCTAAGGAAAACAAACATTGTGTGTATATAATATTTCTGATTTGTTCTTTCTTACGAAGTTTAATGTGTTTTTCCCTGTGAATTTAGACAAACTGAAGTATTATAGGCCTACACATGCTAACCTACTTCAGGCTCTCATCTCTCACAGCACTGCTTTTTTACTTCCAAAAAAAAAAAAAATTAAAACTCTTTTGGTCTAGATTCTTGGACCAGAATGGTCTCTCTGTTTCATGACTTCCTGAGGATTTCACCTACCATAGGTGGAATCCCCTGATGGTGTACAGTCAGCAGTGGCCACCCACTCCTTTCCTGACCCAACCAATCTTTGTCAGCTCAAATGATCCTTGGGAGACTGTGACATGATGCACTCACCATTAGTGGCACCTACTCCTGGCCATCCTGGGGATGTTGCAAAAAAAAGCTAACATGATTCTGGGATGTATTAGTAGTATTGTAAGTAAGACACAAATAGTATTCTTCCGCTCTACTCCGCTCTGATTAGTCCTCAGCTGGAGTATTGTGTCCAGTTCTGGGCGCCACATTTCAGGAAACGTGGACAAATTGGAGAAAGTCCAGAGAAGAGCAACAAAAATGATTAAAGGTCTAGAAAACATGACCTATGAGGCAAGACTGAAAGAACTGGGTTTGTTTAGCCTGGAGAAGAGAAGACTGAGAGGAGACATGATAACAGCTTTCGAGTACATAAAAGGTTGTTACAAGGGAGAAAGGGAGGGAGAAAAAATGTTTTCTTAACTTCTGAGGACAGGACAAGAAGCAATGGGCTTAAACTGCAGCACAGGAGGTTTTGGTTGGACTTCAGGAAAAGCTTCCGAACACCCGAACTGTCAGGGTGATTAATCAGTGGAATAAATTGCCTAAGGAGGTTGTGGAATCTCCATCATTGGAAATTTTTAAGAGCAGGTTGGACAAACACTTGTCAGGGATGGTCTAAATATTACTTATTCTTGCCATGAGTGCAGGGGACTGGACTAGATGACCTCTCAAGGTCCCTTCCAGACCTATGATTCTATGATTATCTCCCAGGAGGCATTATGCCCTCCTCCGGCAGCATCTTTCCCTGTCCTCCTTTCATCCTGAAGACTTCTCTCATTCCAGGAACCGCAGCCTTCTCTTCATGGCTCTGCCCTCCAGCCAGGTCACTTCATGGTTCTCCTTCCAGGGAGGAGTGTAACAAAGTGTTTCCTAGACCAAATCATCCCAGGCAGTTCATTATCCTACGCTTGGTATTTGCCACATCCTCTGTGACTGGTAGAGGAACTCTGGGTTCCAGCTTTGGGGCCCTTCAGTTAGCAGCCAAGGCTTGAACTGCTATTCCTTGCTGCCATTCCCCAAAGCCTTCTCCTACCTTCCCCCCCCCCCCCCCTTTGTGTTTGCAAGCTTCCCAACTCCCTCTTCCCAAGGAGCAACTGTGGACTACCATCCATAGTCCCAACACACCTCTCTTCTCCCAGCGACTGACTGCAGCCCACTAACCTGCAGCCCATTTGTGTTGCCAGCATCCTGACTCATATAGGTCATGTCTAACCCTGCCCACTTGAGCCTCAGAGCTAATTAATCAATCTCTCTCCCTAGATCCTCCTCCAAGTGCAGTCTGGGAAGTTAATTGGACCTAATTTACCCTCTCAGGGCCAATGTGGGGAGTACACACCATCACAGAGCCATAGACATTTAAGTTCAACTTAGAGCAGCCCTGACACTCCTTTAAGTTTTGCAAGAAGCAAAACCATTTCCTGGCTGATCCCAGGATCAGGGAGTCACAGAGTGGTCATAAAGCCACCTTAACTTCAATTTCTACTCCTATTCTTAGCCCAGTTTAGCTGGACCAGAGATTCCAGGCTTTTTTGTTTTGTTATTTCTTTCCTCAGAGTTGTCCAGTGCGTTTCTGTTTGATCTTTGTCTCTTAGATACTAAGCTCCTTGTGGCAGGGGTAGTGTCTTAATTAATGGATTGCACAGTGTAAACCACATAACTGACACTTAACAGTTAATTATAGGTAGCTTTTTTCCTTTTTTGGGGTTCTCTGTATCTACAGTCATTCAGGAACAGGAAAGCCATAGGGAATAATCAAAATGTTTTTTGGTCTGAAGGTTTTGAACAAAATTGATCTTTCCTTAGGTCTGGTAAAGATTCTACCTCGATATCTAATTCAATCCCAATTTTTGCTGGAAACCTATATCCTACTTCATCTTATATCACCATAGCATATTGTTTTCTTTACTTCCATCTATGCCTAAAATGTAATCAGGGCAGAAGGATGCTGTAGCTGCATTGTAATGCAGATCTGGTTGCTTTCTTGCCAGCCAGAATATCTTCGTCTTCTCTCTCTCTCTCTGAAATCCAGGAATCTGAACATCAAAATCCTTGGCAAAGTGCCAGTTGGTAGGCTTGGAGGAGGAATACCATGAGCTCTCTCACTATTTCCCTTAATTTTTCTTGGAAAAGAGCTGGCAGTAAGTGTTCAAAACAATCTTCTATTTTGCTTTTTTCAAATCCTTCTGGGAGTTCCACCCGATTGAGATTATTCTTCTCTGATCTGTTTTCTAAATCACCCACTTTATTGAGGAAGCAGACTATTTATTTGTTCTGTAATTAACTTATTTCCAGCTGGTGAATGTGGTCTGTGACTTTCTGTTTATCATAGGGTTTGTATAGTGCTCATCACTGTATTTTCCCTAATGCAAGATTCAGCCTTTGAATCTGCGCACTATCCATTTTAAGTACTTTTGTTGATTTATCCAGTTAGTCTGACACTTAATTTGGTTATTTTTAAAACTCTCTTTTACTCTATAATTTAATCTTTTTTTGTGTTTACATGCTTTTCTTTAGTGTCCAAATCTAGAGTTGGCTACCTTTTCTTCCCCCAACTTCACTTACAAAGATCTATATAGAGTAACTCATGTTGAAGGAGCATTTTGAGTTGTCGCTGGTTCTTTCTTCATGTTTTAAGCAGCTTTCTTGTTCCTTGAATGCCTAGTCCCACAATGGACCAGATTTTTCTCCTAATTTTAAAAGGAATTTGCTATAAAGTTCGTTGGCAATGGTGGTATTATATTCAAGATGCCCAAGACTACACCAGAGTCAGTGGGAGTTTTGCCATTGACTTCAATGGAAGCAAGATCAGAGTCGTTGTTAGGTGTTCTTGGCCACCAATATTTTAAATATGATCAAGCTTTTCTTGACTGAAGGAGACTTGTTGAAGAGTGCCCACCAAATAACTGACATCTGCTTGACATATAAAAAGATTGCACTCACAGCAATATTTTACTCACTCTGATATCTGAGGCTTTCTAGGTGTCCCATCCACAAACATATCAGCCTAACAGTTTTCAGAAGAACTGGGTGCCTTCATTTATGGGCGCCCATCTTGAGACATATTAAAGAGACCTGATTTTCAGATGATGTGCACTCAGCACTTTAGAAAAATCAGACTCCTTTAAGATATCTTAGTTTGTACCCCCACTAAGTGAGGTACCCAACATTTACTAGTCACTTTTGAAAATCTTAGCTATTAATCAGGGTAGTGAAAAATTCTCACCCAATCCAGAACTCAGGTCACATTCACAGAGAATTGAAAACCTGTTAACAAATCTGGAACTAGTTTAGAGTGAACATGAGTTAATGTTTTTAACTCACACAAAAAGGCATAATTTGGTGGGTTTGCATGACAGCAAATTCTGAGTTCAAACAAGTCCACAAATGCAAAGCAAAACTCCGACAACAAAGCCACATGAACTGTAAATGAAGAATGGTTTTTACAAACTCCTGTAAACCAAAATCCTCAACTTCATGGATTGATTCTTTGTCTTCTGTATGAGGATGGACTAAAAAAACACTGATTTCCAAAAACACTTATTGCGCTGTGGAATCACCCTACAGCTTTTCAGAATAGAGGCAGCATTTTGCTGCCTTGCTGCTGTAATTTTAATGGGAAGTCTGTTGCCAGGATTTTGCTATTCATTTTCAAAAAGTGTGTGCATTTTTCCATTAACTCGCTGAATTGTTCTGTTCAAAATAGCAAAACACTAATACATGATGAAACACTTTCAGTTTTAGGCTTGGGCTGCCACATTAATGTGCTGTTGAATAATATTGCTATCTGATGTCAGTTATGCAACACCCACACTAATTAGGCATCAACAGGAATAAACAGCAGCATTGAAAAACAGACCAGACTCTGAAGAAAATGACCTATATAAAACTAATGTTAAGGCATCAATGTTAAACAGAGGGATATTGAAAGAAAAAACGACTGTTGTAAAAATACATGTATTTTCAGTTCTTACTCACACTGGTTGTGATTTTTAAATGTAGGTCAGAAGTATCTTTACATGACTATAATAATACAAATTGGTCAATTTTAAGTTATTCAATAAATATGTAGTCCATACAAGGCTACTATCATCCCCAAAGGAGATCTGGATTATTTATTTTCAGTGTGTGTTGCTGATGAAACATAACTAAAATTTAGAATGAATGACTGATTCAATAATGTTTTTCATTACTTTTTTCCTGCCTTCATTTTTATGGATCATTTGTGGTTTATATATTTGCTTACCCATTGCTACCAAGGCATTGCAAAAGTGTCTACACAAGAACACACAACTGATTTGCATGTGTAAAACATTTAGGTGTTGGCAAAAACAGATAATTGTAATTATTGCACTTATGGATTTCCTAACTTGAGAGTGCAGAGTGTACTGTGTGCTCAAATGAGAGAGGAAATAGAGGGGCTCGAAAGCAGGCAATGATAATTAGAAAATGATTAGAAGCATGGGAAACCTTACATATGAGAAGTTGAACTCATCAGGCTTGCTTTACAGAGAAGACAGGGGCATGCACAGGAATAAAAATTTGGCTACTTTTGACGGGACACTTTCTGTGCCTCCCCCGCCCCCCGCAACTGGAGGAGCTGGCTGTCCCCCCACGGCCCCGCAGCCAGTGGAGCTGGCTCTTCCATGCCTTCACGCAGCCTCGCAGCTGGTGGAGCTGGCTCTGCCCACCATGGAGTTCTGTGCACCTGTCTATTGGGGGGTGGGCTTTGGCCCTACTTCCCCTCCCCCCTTGCACATGCCCCTGGCAGAGATAGCAGAAAGGTCTTGTGGAATCAGGAAATCAGGGTTCAACTGCTGGCTGTGTTATAGACTTTCTGCATGGCCTTGATCAAGACATTTTAAATCTCTCTATACCTCAGTTGCTCATATGTAAAAAGAGGACTAAGAATCCTTCTTTTTTCAAACCCTTTGTTTGGTCATAACTTCTTCAGGGACTGTGTTTTACTACATTTTCGCACAGCATCTTGCATAATGGAGCCCTGGTCTTGGTTGAAGTCTGAGTGCTACAGTGCTACAGCCATACAAATAACTAAGAACAATGGGAGACAAAATAATGAATAATGTAGAGAAAAAGTAATTGGGTGCTTTTATTTCCCCTTAACCATAATAAAAGAGCACATTCAATGAAAAGTAGCAAACTGAACACCAATGAAAGGACACACTTTTTCACACAATGCACAATTAACCTGTGAAATTTACTAAGATATAGTTGAGGCCTAGACTGTAGCAAGATTTTTTTTTAATTGGACGCATATGGATAATGAGAACAGTCACAGTGACATTGGAGATGATTATAAAAATGGGAATGATGGAAGGGGATTAGGAAGAAACTTCCCCTCTGGGCAGGTTAATTCCATAATTGCTCATTTTGGGGGGGGAGGGGTGTCTTTCATTTTCCCTCTGGCCAACATCAGAAACAGGATACTGGACTAAATGGACCAGAGGTTTGATCCAGCAATTTCTATTTCCTGCATACTTGTTCAAAATAAAGGGCCAAATACTGCTGTCACTTACAGTGGCATTAATCTGAAATAAGTCAACTAACATAAATGAAGTTACTTTATATTTACATTAGCGTGAGAGTGGAATTTGGGCACTGATTGTTCTGAGGTTTTTATGATGGATTAATGTGTTTAAGGAATTATAAAATATTGACATCCATTCTGAGTTTAACTTCCAGTGCACAGGATAAATGCATAGCTGGGGACTAAGGTGTGCAAAAACTCTAGCTAAGGTCTCAGTAATATGTGCAGCTTCAACCTATATTATGTCAAATGTCTTCCCGTTTTGTGTAGTTCCAGAGGCAGCAAAGATTCTGGGGCTCCCTGGTTCCTGTTAGGAGGTGGGGAAAGGGGAACTGGAAACACTCCACAGGCAAAGGACACTTCTATATTGGTAGCCTATCTACCTCTGGTAAAGCCTCTGAGATCTGCAGATTTAGGGTGCTGAATCCACATCCTCTTGTATGGCAGTAGAGCGAGAAAAAACCTATACCCAATAAATGAATTCCAGGAATGGTTTATGAATTGAAAGCTGGGGTGTTTCCACTTCCCTCAGTAGAAATAACTAGAGCTGGGCATGAAACATTTTTTGCTGTCCTGGAAACATTTTTGAAATTTAAAAAATAAATACATAAATAAATAAACCCCATCCCAATTTGGGACTAAAAAAGCAAAATTGAAACTTTTTGTGGAAATGAGATCTTACAATACTTCCTCTGTTGACCAGTTAACAAGAGCCTGGTTGGTTTCCCACTGTCCCACTGCTATTTGGGGTTGGGAGGGGGATCAATGAAACGGATAAGAATTATGTCAATTTCTCCCTACAGCTGCCCTGATTTCTGTGGTCCCTCCCTTGATGGGAAGCCCACCTGGCAGTCTACATAGGATTTAGGGAGCCTGGAATCCCTGAGTTCCCTGTAGCCTGTCTGGTAGGCTGGAGGGGAGCCAGTAGCCTAGAAGCACCAGCTCCTAAGTTCCGAGGCTCCTGACTCAACAGATTTCTTCTTCTTCTTCTTCTTCTCAATGTATGTGCAATGTGTCTCAGGTGGCAGGTGACCAGGATTCATCACCAAATTTGGTCCACTGGTTGGATCATTGGCCCAAGCTGGGTACTGATGGGGAGTGTGACATGAACACTGATCCATGCCCCCGAACTCAGCAGACTGCTAAGGAAACAGGCATGTGAGATGGTAGGAAACCAGCCATATTTCTGATAGAAACCTGGCTGTCAGGCAGGGTTCTGTCTGAACCTTACTTGTGTTCCACTGGAAGTTTGTCAAATTTGAATTGTTTTCATGAAAGGTTTGATTTTGACAAAACTGGCAAATTCCAATTTAAAAAAACAATCTTCGGTCAGAATTTTTCTGACCAGCTGTAGAAATAATCTGTTATTGGGGAGGACGCAGCCATAAGGGCTTAACCTACCAGTTTCAAAGGATAAGCCATATGGGTAACATAAGGATTGACAAAGCTCTGACGATTTCCAGGTTGGAGATATAGAACTATCCAAAATGTCAGATTCTGATGCAGACTCTGTTAGTCAAGAAATCTTGTCACTCTAGCTTTTCCTCACAAACTTTCTATTTCCTAGTTTTGGCAGACTGATAAACTTGTAATAAGAGTTGGTCCTGGCCCTCACAGAGGCATGAAAAGAATGAATGCAGCAAAAATTACCTGAACTTTTTGGAGGGTCCAAAAACTTTTGATTTAAATCAAATTTGCAGTATAAATAAATTTTGACATGTATATTTGATTTGCAATTGATTTCTGAACCTCCAGCTACATGCAGTTATCTTTTTGAGCAGTGATGCCATTTGTGATACTGGCAATGTAATAGTCCAATGACTTTTAAGACTGTAAATTCAGTTTCTAACCTATTTTAAAAATGATTTATAATGAGAGGAGAAACTTTCTTATACAAGGCCCAATACAGCAAAGTCAGTGGGACCACTCTGGATTGTTGCTCATCACCATAGTATCTTCAACCTTCCATGTAAAATCATTAGCAACAGGGAAGGCCCTAATGGAATTCAAGGAATCTCTGGATCAGGAATTCAGGCCCTTTTATTTAAAATTAAATATATTAAAAACACTTGCTTTGATTTGCAATCCCAGCACAGCTTGTATTATGTAGCTTGAATGGAAAGGAACACCAAAGGCACAGCCAGGTAGCATTTTGCTTTGTCTTTTTCTGTTTTAAACTTACCTTGAAAGAATAGAAGGGGAGGGGGAGAATCAGGAATTTGCCCTGTTTGACTTGCATAAAAGTTTGTTTTTGGGTTTTTTTGTTGTTCCTTCTAACTCATGTACATGTTAGACTAATTATAACATTCTTCTTGGATTTATTGTTGGCATTATTCAAAATGTTCTGTGCATGTCTGTTTATAAATTCTTTTAATGTTATTTTGGCATGGGCTAAACATTATAAAACCTTAAAGCTGTAGCTAGATCAGGAAATTAGGTTATTACTACCTTCCCTTTTAGCCCTCTGGTGACACCTGTGCAAGGTCCTTTTGCGATCCATTGAAAGGGAAAGAGCTGATTGGGATGACTGTCTCAGTTGGCCCCATTCAGACAATGCAGGACTGCACTGTCTAAAGAGTGGCATAAGGCAACAGTATAAATTTGTTTTTAAATTTTCTATGTAAACCCAGATTCAAAAATGACCAAGAATTCAGATTTTTCTTATTCTTCTCTGCAAATATATCTTTTTTTCTCTTTCTTTACCTTTTCACTGTTATTCCTCTTTTCATTTCTGCAGCTGCATCTTACTTCTTCTGGAGAAAAAAAGTTTTTTTTTTAATGCCCAATACCATCATTCTACACCAGGGCTTAATGTTCTTCCATTAAAGCCACATTTCCATTCAGAGTCTTAGTGGGAAAATGTCCTACAAAAGTTCAATACAGGATAAAGACAAACAGGAAAGCCATTGGCAGGACCAGAAAAAACAGGGGCAGCAGGAAAGCAGAAAGTTGGGGCTGTTTGCATAAAGTCAAGGAAAGACATAGGGCAAAGTTTTCAAATGCAGATATGAGTAGCACGCTAAAAATATCAGTGTAGCTGTGCAGCACAAGTGTCTGGAGGGGCTAGCTGCCCAAATACATACCTAGGGTTTCAGATGGGATCATGCTCAGGGGCGCTCACACCACCGCAGCTACGCTGCTGTTTTTAGCATACTAGGTCATCAAGTTACGCCTTCTAGCTCCAGAATAAAGATACCCAAAATGACTTAAGCTCCTAAATCCCACTTACAATAGTGATGTAGGATCAGATTTTTAAAGGTATTTAGGCACTAGAGATGAATATAGGCAACTAGGGAGATTTTCAAAAGCACTTCTGTGAATCTTTAGGCAACTAAATATCTTTTAAAATTGGCCTTTAGGTACTCAGGATCCCATATCTCATTTGTGCATATTTTTTCCCACAGTGACAACGATGAAACAATGGTTTAAGAGGAAAATGTGGGTGAAAAACTATAAAAATTAGCAAGAGAACTGGCAGGCAGCTGGAATACCTAAAACTACTTTGAACTTCTAGTTGTCAAGTTGTCAGTGTCCTTTCAATATTCAAGCAAGTTAGAGACTGAAAAACCTTTCCTTCAAAAAGATTCTCCAGCTGCAATGTCACAAATAGTGTAATCAGAGCTTGTTAAAATTAATCCAGATTCTGATGAAAACTTTCATCAAAATATTAAATTTTGAATGTTGTTGAAAAAATTTAAATATTTACCTTCCCCCCGCCCTGTTTCTCAACCAGCTTTAGACATAACTTTTCAGTGAGATGGCTGTCCACAGCAGAAGTCTGGGCTGCAAAAAGCTCTGTGATATTAATAACTTTATAAAAATACAGTCCTAGTTTATTCAAGGGCTTCTTGCCATGTGAAATGTTCTGCTGAGCCAAATAGAATCATAGAATCATAGAATATTAGAGTTGGAAGGGACCTCAGGAGGTCATCTAGTCCCACCCTCTGCTCAAAGTAGGACCAACCCCAACTAAATCATCCCAGCCAGGGCTTTGTCAAGCCTGGCCTTAAAAACCTCTAAAGATAGAGATTCCATCACCTCCCTAGGCAACCCAGTCCAGTGCTTCACCATCCTCCTAGTGAAAAACTTTTTCCTTATATCCAACCTAGACCTCCCCCACTGCAACTTGAGACCATTGCTCCTAGTTCTGTCATCTACTACCATTGAGAACAGCCTAGCTCCATCCTCCGTGGAACCCCCTTTCAGGTAGTTAAAGGCTGCTATCAAATACCCCCTCATTCTTCTCTTTTGAAGACTAAACAAACCTAGTTCCCTCAGTCTCTCCCCATAAGTCTTGTTCTTCAGCCCCCTAATCATTTTTGTTCCGCGCTTCGCTGGACTCTCTCTAACTTCTCCACATCCTTTTTGTAGTGGGGGGCCCAAACCTGGACACAATACTCCAAATGCGGCCTCACCAATGCCGAATAGAGGGGAATAATCACTTCCCACGATTTGCTGGCAATGCTCCCACTAATAAAGCCCAATATGCTATTAGCCTTCTTGTCAATCAGGGCACACTGCTGACTCATATCCAGCTTCTTATCCACTGTAACCCCCAGGTCCTTTTCTGAAGAACTGCTGCCTAGCCTGTCGGTCCCCAGTCTGTAGCTGTGCATGGGATTCTTCCATCCTAACTGGAGGACTCTGCACTTGTCCTTGCTGAACCTCATCCAATGTCTTTTGGCCCAATCCTCCAATTTGTCTAGGTCACTCTGTATCCTATCCCTACCTTATAGGGTATCTGCCACCCCCCTATCTTAGTATCATCTGCAAACTTGGTGAGGGTGCAATCTACCCAATCCTCCAGATCATTAATGAAGATATTGAACAAAATTGGCCCCATGACCGACCCCTGGCGTATTCTGCTTGTGACTGGCTGCCAGGTAGACATGGAACCATTGATCACTACTCGTTGAGCCCGATGATCTAGCCAGCTCTCTATCCATTTTATAGTCTGTTCATCCAACCCGTACTTCTTTAATTTGCTGATAAGAATATTGTGGGAAACTGTATCAAAAGCTTTGCTAAAGTCAAGGTATAGTTTGCATTTAACTTATGTTTTGCTAATATTTGCATTGATTGATATTACTTTATTTTTTTCTTCTTGTTGTTGTTATTATTAAACTGTATTTATACTCAGTTGGTGTCCATTATGATAGGCACTGAGTTGGTTTTAAAAGTGCCAGTTACTTTTTCAGAGGGAAGTTTTTACAAAATGCTTTTCAAATGTCTAATGGAAATGTTCTGTTTTTTCAATGTAAACCTGTAACTGAAAACTTACAGTACAATTTCAGTACTGATTTTTGGTTTAGAACTTTTTGAAAACCAAACATGATTTTTTAAAAACTGGAAAAATAGTGAAAAGGTTTTAGTTTCCAGTTTGTTTGTTGGAAAACTGGAAACTTTCAGCTAAAATGAAAAATTCTGGTTCAAAACCATTTTTAATCCAAAAAGATTTGATGAAAAAGTTTTCCCATCTGTTAAAAACATATAATAAATTACAATCCATTCCCCAAAATCTTACCAATCTTACCTTACTGTTGTATCAATGACATTTTTAAAGCATGCATTGACTTTGTAGAAATATGTACAAATTTCCCAAATACCTATTGTGCCTAATTCTGCTTCCTGTTACATCAGTGTAAATCTGGACTAATTCTATTGCTTTTCTATAGGGAAAGCCCCTCTGTGAGGAATCTGCAGGTTTAAGATCTATGCCATGGCTTTGGAAGTGGTGGCATGGAAGTATGGCACTGTTTTTTCCTCCCACAGAACTCTAGAAGGTAGGGTTGTATAGGGACATTTTAACAACCAGCCAGGTGTCCAAGCCACTGCCAATTATCAGGATGGACTATCAATTCTTTTGCTTGCTGATTTTAGCCATTTTCAGACTTTGCAGGAACTTAGCATAACTAGTCAAACGGGAGGTCAGAGGGGTGGGTAGACAGTGAACATGTGAAGTGAGCCTGGCTCCATGTGTTCTCTCTCTCTGAATATGCAGTGGGGAATGTCTGTGAAAAACAGGAAGTACGGATACATTTTAGAATGATCAGTATGGAAATTTAACTCTCGGACTAAAATCTTAAGACTACTTGCTTAACAATATTTTTTTAGCAACATGTCTCTGTAACTCCTGCTTCTGCCCAGTGATTGATTTGTTTGGTCAGCATTCTTTTGATTGACATGTCTCTGTAACTTTTGGGATATAAGAAGAGGATAGCAAATCTAAGTCAGGCAGATTGCTTCATGGACACATTTGGAAGTGATCTCCAGGGCAGATGGAAAGACCAGCTGTTTGGAAATCTGTGACTGAGTCACCCAAAGACTGCCTCAGACGTGTGGGGTACTCTAACCACCTATTTGTGTGTGCTTAAGACTAATAAGTGAGACTTCGGTAAAAATATTCCAATGGGAATTTCTGGAGACCATTAAGTAAAGCTTTAAGTTAAAAGCACTTGGTTTTGACTTGTCTGTGGCCAGCCACATAGTAGGGGAAGATACTGCATTTCCTTTGATTTATTTCCTGATCTCAACTCACAGAGACTAAAAGTTATTGGGTTGAGGAACCCTGATGCAATCCTCAGAAGTACTGATTCCAATGGGAGTTTTAGGTGCTCAACGCCTCACAGGGTTGGGTCCTTTGAGCTTGACTCAATACCCACCGAAGTCAATTGAATCTTTCCATTGACTTCATTGGGCTTTGGATGAGGCCCTTAACCAGGCTATAGAGCTCTCTTGGAGAGGGCTTGGAAGGAGCAGTTGATAGGGAGGGCAGAGGACAACAGAGTAGCTTGTGGGGAGGTGGGAGATGGTGTGGGACCTACATGGATCTGGGATGATTTTCTAGTTAAATCTAGTTAAATCTCTTGCCACTTCTTTAGGGGAAAAACCACACAAACCAAATAAAAGATTTTTTTTTAAAATGCTATTTTAGTTAACAACCAGCTTTTCAAAGTCTGACTATCTTTCCTGTAGATCCTCTGGTAGACAGTGTTGCTAAAGCATAGAAAGAAGCATCAGTTTTAATAACTATACCGCGTGTAACTACATTTCTTAGCACTCCTGGGAACACTTGCCCTCTTGATCCTGTCCTTTGTTAATGTGAAAATGCAGTCTTTGTTGTAGTTGTGAGGGTTGTTCGGCAATACCAACTTACTGTCACTCACCCTGAAGACCTGAATAAAGAATGAATTGTATTGTAAAAGTATGATAACTTCTGCTTCTGGTATATTTGTATAGGGTCAATAATGGTACGTTGATTCCCAAATGCAGAAAAAGTAGAATTCATGATGTCATGTGACTCCGTGGTGCTTTCCCCTAAGAGAGAATGATTGTATGTATATATGTATGTATGTAGAATTCAGGATGCCTAGAGAAAAAACAGTACAAATATATATAATAGTGTAATACTTTGTCAGTGTTAACAAACAAAGGGAAACTGTAACAATTTTTCCAAAATTTGATTTGATTTGTGAAGCTGCTCCTGGAGTTAGGTGTCTAACCTTTTCACAAAATAACAGTGGTGTTGCTGTCAGCCTTTTATCCCACCTTAGTAGTGTGATCACTCACCCAACATGTGGAAGAGGCAATTTCAAATCGCTACTCTGCTTATTATGGAGCAGGGATTTCAACTCAGGTCTTTTACCATCCCAGTGAGTCCCCTAGTCAGTGAGCTACTGGGTAAAGGATCACCACCTTCTCCTCTGTTTTGTATTGCCCCCAGCCCTATATCTGAGCACATCTATCCAATCAGGTCCCACAGGCAAGATGAGTGGGGAAATGCCTAGCTGTGAATCCCACTGGGATGAGCTCAGATCTGGGCAGCAAGACCAAGGCAGCTTTGTGCAGGCTCACTGACAGAAATGTAAATGCCTAGGGGACTTTATTAGCATAAACTTAAGTGCCATGGGAATTTAGGTACCTACAGAGTCAAGGAATTGCTTAGCAAGGGTTTTGAGGATCTAAATTTCAGTTTTATGCACTTTAAGTGACAGATGCACAACTCTCTTTGGGGATCTAGCCCTGAATTCCCATTTGTTTTAATTCAGTTTAATTTGGTCTTTACAGACCTGTTCCCACCCTTGTTGCAAATCAGCAGCCTATAAAACTATCATACTGCAACTTTTAGATTTTAGGAGAGCTACCTTAAATTTCTTGGCAGGATAACTCACTGAGAATGACACCCTAATGTTTAAACCAAAACATCAGGTTCTCAGGTTATGTCATGAGGCAATGCAATGATGTGGTGACATGAAGATTACTACCTCAGGATTCAATAATATCTGACTGAATTTGATGAATGCAACACACAATGATAAAATTTGGTGAATGTTACTGTGACCTTGGTTGCTGTAGGAGCCACACTGAGATGGCTTAATCAGGCAAACTGCAAAGAATGGGGCATATGAGCCCCAAAACTGGTGGTTATTTCTAATAATTAGATTAATCAATCCAGCAACAAAACAGCTTCTACAGTGCCTTACTGGTTACCCAGAAGCCAAAAATACAGCTCCCTTAAAGTAATCCAGCACTGGACTCCCACCCAGACAGCCAAGTCAAATATGTTGAGGATTACTGAAAATCTTGTTCATCATATATAAAGTTCTACCAATCCCAAGAGATCGGACACATTACCTACCAGGTCAATTAATATTTCAGATCTTACCCAAATACATGCATACTTATAACCAATTCTTATTAACTAAACTAAGATTTAATAAAAAGAAAAGAGTAAGAGAATATTGGTTAAAAGATCATTATACATATAGACATGAACAAAGTTCTTAGGTCCTTTTCATAGTAGAGATGGTAAGCTGCTGAGCTGTAAAGAAGTTCTTTCAGAATCAGTTCCACAGGTTATAATCCAATAAGCAATCCATATATAGAGTTTGTTCAAATTCTTACGTGACAATTTGGAGGGTAATCCAGACTGGAGCTGGAGACCTCAGTCTTGTGACTCAAGCTTCTCCTGACCAAGCTTCAGCAGATCTGAGTTGACAGGATCAGGGCCCTAGAGTTCTTGAATAGACCTCTGGCAGGTTATCGATAGTCTCTTGACAGCAGGTATTTCTTGGGTGATTAAAAGGAGATTACTTGTGGCTATTTCCTATGCACACACCAGTAATTAGCTGCATTGATTAGCATAAGGTAACTACCCATCTTCAGCCATTCACAGATAGTTTATTACAAACTTCAAAGAAATAAAGACAATGATATTACTACATCCAAGTTTCATCAATCCAAGTTTCAATGTTAATATCCCCTTTTGATGTTTGAACTAACAGAATGTAGTGACACGAACCATTTGGTTACATTGTTAACCACTAACAATATATATGTAAACCCAGACAAATACAATCATTATCTTCCTCCAGTTTTCTAACAATACACGTCTAAATGTTTAATCCTTAGTCTATCTAACATGGCTTTGCTAGCTATTTACAAGGAATTGCCCTAATTACCATTTATAAATTCTTCTAATATTTCTTTAAAAGATTAATTTGGGTCATTTAGCCTGCTAGTGCTTTACCATTTCTGGCTTAGTGTCACAGTTACAATATACAATTCCTAGGCCCATTCATGTCCTGCAAATGAAAAGGAGAAACCTGCAGAAAAAAATAGATAGGAAAGTATACACATTGACAATGACCATATAATCTAACTACATGCTTCTGGCCTGTGCAACATGGGGTTAGCTGATGTGCAATAGGGATGCACATCCCTATTAGTGGATGGCAACAGGGGCAATGTCCTGGGAATCACACTAATTCAGTCTCGGCAGCAGGAAATTAATGGCAGTGCCTGGGAAATCATATAAATGAATAAAAATGAAGAAGATAATTCTAGGCAATAGCCCTAGCAACATCCAAGGTTTGTTTTGTATTCACTGTGCATACTCTTAAAAAGTCAATACTCTTTTAAACATTTTATTGCACAAATATGCATTACTGCACATTTTTTAGACTGTGACAGAAGGACTTTGCAAGATGACAGCTTGCAATCACAATGAAGATATAGATTACAGCTGAACATGAGTTTTTCTTTTGTTAACATAAATGTCAAACTTTGTTACTCACAGTTGTCATAACAGGCTCCAGGTTTATTTAAACCATGCCCTCCTTTTTCATTTTAATATACATAGACTAAGTTTTGAGCTTAATAACTATGGACCAAATGTATTCCCAGAATAAACTCCATTACATTCTCTGTTACACAGGATAATTCACACTTCTTGTCCACTTTCCCTTCCTCCTTGGAGTTCTACTCCCACGGGACCCTAGGTTCTCAAAGCTTAGTGATGTCAGGAGAGGCAGCCCACAAGCATGACTATCCACAAGCAACATATAACAAATTGCAGTTACTATCTATTTCAGGTATATATAGTTCCCATTAGCATCATATCTAAGTGCCCACAATCTTTTAATGTATTTATCTTTACACCACTCCTGTGAGGTAGAGAAGTACTACTTTCCCTCACTTACAGATGGGAAACTGAGGTAAACAGACAGACTAAGGCTCTTGACCCAGGTCACACAGGAAAATTTATGACAGAACTGAACTTGGGTTTCTGAAGTTGCAGGCTAGTGTCTTAAGCACTGGACCATTCTTCCAATAATCACCCTTAATTTTCTTTCTTCCCTTTCACAGTAACATTTTCAGATATAGTGCTACTGATTTAGTTTTCAGCACACTGGTGTAAATCTGGAGTAACACCTCTGAAGTCAATACAATTGCCCTGGTGCACAAATAATTGAGGTGAGAACAGAATAAGCTCAATAGTATTTTAATTCTTTTTATGAAAATGGTTTTACACGATAGACTTTCCCCTCCTCAGAGTCATTTGTATCTTTATAAACCACCACTGGATTCTAGAGGTGGAAACTGCTTAATAGCATTGACACTTTTCCCCTGACATTTGGATTGAAGATTTTCTTTTGGGATACAGGTTGAGGGAAGCCAGGTCTGAGTTATCTGATGAGGTTAAAAAAAAAAAGCTACAATAAAACAACTTGTTTGACTTAACTGTGTGTCTGTAGCATTTAATGGAGAGTTGGAGGAGAGAGGAGAAACAAAAGAAACACAATGCAAAAGACAACGAAAAACAGATCAGTAACAATAGCAAAACAAGAGATTAATATGATTTGAAAATGGAAGAAAGAAAGGGGAATCTGATTTTTGTACTGCCTTGCTCCTTGTGTAGTGATTTATGTCTGTGCTAAGTGAGTGCAAAAATGCTTCCCTTCAGAGATTGGCCCAGGTGTAAATACCCACAAAGACCAAGAAATTATACTGGACTGATTTTTTTATTTATTTAAAGTGGCATAGAGATGAAGAATTGAATGAGAAACATGCACTACCTTTCACAAGCAGTAAATTCACTACAAACAAACAGAAAAACCCAAGAGCCAACACAAGCTCCTGACAGAATATGGTACTTTCCATCATCAACACTCACACCTACCATCATCTGAACTCCACTGTGGCAGGGATATGGTGACAGCTCTGATGCTTGCTTCTAATATTGATATCTCAGCAGCACCAGATGTAACTACAGAGTGAAACTAATGAAAATTTTCTACTTTTTGTTATATAACTTTTTGTTATAATTTGAGGTTATGGGGATAGATTCCATTGTGGCCCTTCTACCCATTGTCCTTCCTAAAGAAAGAGTGTTGTCATGCATGATTCTCAAGGAGGCAAGAATTGAGAGAATAGAGGCTCCCATGTTAAGCTATCAAAACAAATTATTGTTCCATAAGGCTCAGTGAAGAAATAGCCTTAAAAGCTAGAGACTGGGGTGCATACTTTGGAATCAATCCCATCAACAGTTAACATACTCCAGATGCCACATATCCAGAATACATGAGTAATTGGTATACCTCAGAAAAATGACTTTATATAAACCTAGTATTTGCCACAGTGGATATTGTCACTCAGCAAGTGTGAGGTTTGATTCTTTAAACTGCATTGGCACATAGGGTATCCTTCTGTTCCCCACATGGAACAGATCTACTGCATCTTCCTCTCCACATGGAAAGTGGAGTAAGATGCATCTCTGACAGTAACCTCACTTGTTCTAGACCAGAGAGCGGGCTATCTGCAGATCCAGGGGGCAATCTGCCAACAGGCCTGCTTTCCACAAGAGTATTATAGCACAGGGGTAAGATCTGGCCTTTTTTTCTCAATAAGGCTATTCGTGTGAGTGAGAGTTGTAGCACTGGGACCATGATTAGCGTTGTTTATTACAGCAAGAATCTCTGCCACTAGAAAAAGCAATGTAGTAACAAGTTGACCATATCCCTGTCACATAATTTGAGCCTAATCCCTTATTCCCCTCATTGAGATAAGACCTCTTGCTGTTTTTCTGCTTGTTTAATGGTAGTTTTATGTCTCACTCAAATTAGAAGTACTATACCTTGGTAAATTAACTTAAAGTAAATTAAAGAGAGGATCAGTTAGAGTATCAGCAAGTCAAACATGTTCATTCATATGTTTATAGTCAGATCTGTTCAAGTTTACCTTGCAATTTTTCAGATGTAACTCAACCTATATCATTTTAATACAAAATTCACAACCTTTTTATGTAGATGGAATCAGATTGCCTTGTGGTCTTTCCCTCCTTGAAGAAGGCATGAGTTGCTGCCTGTTCTTTAATGAAAACTGGATGCTGAGACTGTTTCTCATCAGTCTTACTTGAGGTTTTTGAAGTTGGGCTCAGCAATATTTCATGAGCATCCACTGATAGGAATTACAAACAAATGTCGTTCATAACACTGTATCCCATGGTTCAAACCAGGGACTTCTTTCAAATTATCTTTTAGCTGCCATTTCAGCAAGTTTCTTCTGAATCCTTGTTGAGATGATTTCAGCAAGTGAATGAAAGAGGCCCAAATTGTTTGTGGCACAATCCGTCACCTCTACCTTCCACATATCACGGACAGAGGAATGTCTCAGCAATTGATTAAATATCTGGGCAGAGAAAATGAGGGAATGACTCTCCCGCTGATCACAGGAAAAACAGAGTATAGATTTTCCTGTGTTAAACCACAATCCCAGAGTCCATGTAGCTTTCTGTTACTTCAAACCATGTTCCTTCATCCTTCTTAAAAATTGACATAAGCCAGTGATAGCAACGCTCTCTCTCTTAAGATTATATGAGGAAACTACTAAATATAAAAGAAGATAAAGAAAGCGGACTATTTATTTGTTTATTTATTTATTAGTAAATGGATCAGAATATCTATTACTTAGAAACTGCACATATCTTTAGCAAAGAGTTTGGGTAAGATAGGGGAAAATAGCCCATGAATCCAGGAGCAATACCATATGCAGCTGGAATTAAATACAGTACTTTGATCCCTACACAAGACTTGTTGTTTGAAGAAGTTAAAAGAGGCATGGCCTTCAGCGCTGAGAGTGGAGGAAAAAGTGCATACAGGATTAGGAAGGACAGGTGTGTGGAGAAGACATAGAATTCTCAATGTATTTATTTAGCAAGGTAAATTGTTTTCTAAAAGTTCATGGTTAGTTCATATAGACTAGAAGGCCAAGTGTCAGCCCATTCCATATGAATACAAAACACAGTAATGTCTCTAGACCAGTGCGGCTTGACCAATTATAGCGGTTTATGAGTTTGGTACTGCCTCTTAGCTAATGGACCTGGTCCAAACAGGCTAATGCTTTTACATCCAAAGGCCCCAGATAATCTAACACAGGGCATCATTGTAAGTGGAACATGCCTTGTGTGTGTATCTGTATTTCCAAAGTAGTCTCAGGAAGATATGTTCTGTGTATATAAAAAAAAATATTTATCACAAAATATCCTGCAGGTAAAGTAGATCGTTGAATATCAAGCAAATCTATGCAGTCAGATATCTAACAATCTAAGGTTTCGTTTTAGTGCCTCACAGTAACATTATACCTAGTGCTAGCATCACAGTCCACTCAGTATCAGGCCTAGTATAGCCAATTTCACAGTCATATTCCTGCTTGTAAACAACACAGGACTTTGCAGGTTATGGTGACTAATTTTAAGTGAACACATTGAATCAAAATAGTCTAAATGAAAAGTCCAGAAAATTCTACATACAACATTTCTAAATGTTTGAACTTTAAATGCTCAAAAGGTCTGAGTTCTGCAAATAACTGACTTTTTAGTTCATTAACAGTTCTGGAAAATTGAAGGGGAAATTTTATTTTGGATTAAGACTATATAATATATAGATTTTTTATTATATAATTATAATAATTATATAATTTTGATTAATTTCAGTTAATCAAAAACTCTAAAAATGTTTTGATTCTAATAATATTTTGTTTTTCCCCAAAGACCTATTTTATTTGAGCTTTTATAAAGTTAAAAATAATTGAAGGAAATTTCAAAACAGAAAGTAATTTCAAGCAGAAAAATTGAGACATTTCATTTTGAAAATGCCAAAATGAAATATTTTGACTTTTTACAGAATGTTTTAAAGTTTTGTTTTTTAATCAACAGAATTTAGTGAAATAGACATGAATTTAAAAATGTTTCATTTGATTCATATAATGAGTTTTGTCTGGGAAAAAATGTTTTGGCCAAAAATATTTCACGCAGCTTTACCCAAAACAAACAGTAAACCAAACTTGTGATAGTCTTCAATTCTACCCTGGCTTTAAGTTATGCAGATTAGCAAGTCATTTTCATTATTATCAGCAATAGGTGGTGGTAACATTTGTACTTCTGTTTTAGCAAAGTATTTAGATATCATGGTGGCAAATATGGAAAAAAAATAGATATAATAGACCAGAATCATTTTTATGATTGCAAGCTGGAGCTTGCAATTTCTACATCATTATGAAGCTTTCCGCAGACCTATTTATGTAACACTTTTTGAGAAGCAGCATGTATTGGCTTATTTTCCTTATGCTTTCACAGGGGGTTTAATAACATGAGTTAAAAAGCCAGATGATTCACAACAACAAAAAATTGTCTGTGGCTGCAAGGCACTTTCACAAGAATTAACTCAACCTGTAACAAATTTCAAGTGTACACGATTCCTAAGCCATGAAAAGTGGTATTCCTAAAATTGTATGAATAAGGAAGTACCTTGTAATGATATCTAGTAACGGGGAAATGTAACAGTAGTAAAGTCATTTCCCTAGCTCGTCACTTTGAGCCCTCTCTTTGCACTCCTTCACTATCTCTCTCAATTTGTCTTCACTTTCAATTGCATTGATGGTCTATCCCTATATATTTATCTCTCAGATGCTATCAAGATGTCTACACCTGTCTCTGCTCTTTCAATGATGCCATCCTTCATTATCCACTTGTACATTTTCAAGCATCCTCAAGCTTTTGTCCAAACCCTCTTCACACATGTGAGGAACTCCCTGTAATCATCCACAAATCTATCTCATTGTCCTACTTCAAATTGCTCCTTAAAACTCTCCTTTTCCATGATGCCTAACCTCTCCCCCTCACAAAAAAACTTGTTAGCCATTGAGATTGCTGCCTATCATGCTGGCCAATATTGTTTCCTTATGCTCCCCTCTCTGTCTTTATCTACCTATTGTATGTTAACATATAGTTAGATTTTATACTCTTTTAAGATGCAACTATCTTTGTTCTGTGTTTATACAGGGCTTTGCACAATGGAGTCCTAGTCCATGATTTATATGCTACTGCAATACAAAACAAAAACAAAATAATTTCTGTAAGTTGCAGGGAAGTTGTGTGTTGAAAACAGACACACAAGTTGTTGCTTCTTTGTAATCAGTCAATTATTGGTTGTTAAATAAAGTTAACGCCAGTCACATACCTGTTTTTTTATTCTTCATGGTATAAAGAGAAACACTACATGAGAGAGAGAAAGAGAGAGAGAGAGAGAGAGATTGTGTATTTGACTGTGAATGGATTCCATAATTTAACACACTGGAGGCTTTTGATTGTAACCATCCAGGATCCGTAATCTCCCAACACAGGATATAAATGTCTCTCATTGCAGTTACTTTTTTCTTAGACTTTGAGGATAAAATACTCACCGAACTTTTCACTAATTATCATTTTCATCACCATCATTTTCAAATATTGTTCTGCCTCTCTTTATAAAGGGTGAAGAGTTATACTTTCCCAATTTCCTCATTCAGCCCTCTTGTGATCCTGACCTGGGTGAAGCATTGCTACCAATCAAACTCATCTCCTCCAGCCCTATCCTGCAGCAAGGGAATACAACTTTGTACGCATTAGCAGACTATTCTGAGTCTGTAGATAGTAAACAGGAACGCATCATCCACAAACTTCATACTGAGCTCTTCCATAAAGTACTGTCTGAGAAAATGCTGTTAGACTCTGACCTGACTTTTGAAAAAGGAATAGTTCACATGTAAATCTGAATTCACTAAAAGCAAGTTATCAGGTGTTACGAAAGACTAGATGAAGTGGCATTGAAACCTTGATCCTTGAATGTTAAACAGAACAGATTGCAGTGCAGTAAATGTACAAACTGTAGCATACCAAACTCAAAACAAGGTCCTAGCTGTAATAGGGTACATGGACAGAGTCTTAACTGTGCAACCCAAACAGCAAAATGCTGCAAATTCAGGAACGTAAACCATATAATTTGTACATGTTGTAAGGTGAAGAAATCATGGCACAGGAAAGTGACAGTGTATCATTCAGGTGCGGGTCAGCTGCCTGCCCACATGATTCTAGTGAGCCATAGGAGGTGAATCTAAATATCGATTATACTGAAGTCACACTTTAAATTGATATTAGGGCTCTTGCAACTGTGGTCGGTGAATCAGTGTGTAGTAATCTGAATAATCTCTTCCAGCCCTATCCTGCAGCAAGGGAATTGAAAGATTAAGCAAATTCTTACTGTCCTCACACTCAGGAGATTATCAATCCCATTGTGCCTCAAAGTTAAGAAGTAATTGGAAGGAATAGTTAGATGTGGTGTTATAAAAGAAATCACAGAACCCACTGAGTGGTACACACCTATGCTGACACTGCCTATGAATAATGCATCAGTCAGTACATATATATTGATTTGAAGCAACAAAATAAAGCAACTCTGAGAGAGAGAATGTGTCCTTCCCACACTGACATGCCATATTCCCTAGATTAACTGATGCATTAGTATTTCTAGTGTGGAGATGGAAGGGCTAGTGCTTACTGGCAATTTAGGTAGTGCAGCTAGGTTAATGAGCTTCTAAAGCAGCTAGCTGATCCTTTCCACTGTTGCGGTTGCCTTTTCATAATTTGCAGTCTATCGGATCTTAGTGCAGTCTGAGTTTACTGCTGACATCTCTGTTCTGATATCTATTTCAGAACCTCTCACATTCCTCCAACCATTTGTGCTCTAGACACCATGTGTATGGAAGTGGCATTCCCATCATGCCCCTAAACCAGAACCAGAGGCAGTTTCATTTTAACAGAAACAATTCCTGTTGAAAAATCTAGATTAATCAAAATTGATATTTTCCCTGGAAAAATGTTAATTTTTTTAATGATTTTTTTCAATTATCCTGTTGGCAAATAAAAATGAAATTCATTTTGAATTGACATTTGAAACTAAACAAAAATACTTTTTCTACTTGAAATGGTTTAGTTTTGGAAAATGAAAAAAAAATAGTTTTCTATTTTTGGTTTATGGATTTTCTAGGAGGGTTTTCTTTTTTCTTTTCTTTTTTTTATTTTATCCTCCTTTTTCCAATAGAAAAAGTGACAAGATGAAACTGAGAAAGTGAGAGAGAAACTACTTTTCACATTTTTTATTGTTTTCCAACTAAAAAAGATTTCTGCTTTTCCAATGTTTTCCAGGTGAACCTGTTACAATTCCTTTAAATGTCTGACTGCCTGCCAAACTGTTTATACCACTGATAAATAGCTAGAGCCAACTAGGAGCAAAGGAGATGTTAAAAATAATTCTGTTTATTCTGATATACAATCTGATGACAAGCCATGTGCCTGGTGTGGCCCTGGTACTTATCAACAGAATATCTACACATCTCTTGAAAGTGACTGCTGCAGAAGCATTGCAATCCTAAGAAAAGTGAAGTTTATACAAACCCCCAAACCAATGTCTAACTGTTGAAATAGATTGTACATGTCACTACTGAAAATATGAAACTCCAGACTATTATAGTGTGTAATACAGAGTGACCAGGCTAATATATTGGAATGTCTCCCAGCAGTATCTTGGCTTTCTTCCTGCAGAGGAGTAATCTTTCCACAGTCTAGAGGAATGCTGTTTAACAGTGATACTGCATCAGCATTACCCAATCAGAAATGTGGCAAAATAATATCTACGAGATACCAAAATCAATGTCTACTTGGGGAACAAAATGTTCTGAATGAATAAGGTTGACTGGTTGGTGGCCAGAAATTTGTGAAGATATCTCAACAATTCTAGTCAACTATAAGCTTTGTCAAGAAGCTAAGCCTACACAGCAGAAAAAACCCATTCATATTTACATACATTCCAGGCCGAAACTAGAAGAAAGAAGGGGCTGACATCTGTAAGTTATGGAGACAGAAGTACTTGATTGCAGTAGAGAGAGAGTTCAAGTCATTTATAGACAGATACTGCACAAATGTAACCAGAGTACATGCATCTGTCTATAAAAGACACCAACTTTCTAAAAGAATGGAACTCATCAATTCATAGTTACTGAGTTACTGGAACTCATCAGTTCATAGTTACTGAGTTACTGACAGACAAGGACAGTTCCACTTCTAGTATACAGAAACCAGAGCCAGTGAATTTGGCAGGGAAGATCAAATTGTCAAGATCTGTAAAAGTCAAGAATGAAGAATTCTCCAAATCCTGTGATCAAAATATCCAGAGGGAAAAGAATCTAAAACCTGAGCATTGCATAAGAACTTGATGGACAAAGCAAACAAATACCAAAGAATAATATTTAGTTTGCTAATAAGGGTAACTGTTAATCTACCCAGTACAAGTTTGGTAGCCCAACTGCCTCTCCCGGGGCTGTTTTTGTTCTGAAGTGTTAACAGAAGTAAAAAGTAGTAAAAACATATTTATAGTTTGTCATCAAAGTAAACAAACCTGACCCTGAATGCCCAGAGGGATCCTATCTGATCAATAAATAGGTTTTGTTTTATTTTTACACAGTGACTTTTCAGAGTAAGACCCACACTTTAAATTGATGTCTACAGCAACTGCAAATTAATTCCCACAAAACATAATTAGAAGTAAATCTTCAAAGTTAATCCTTCCTCTGAGCTTCCCAATGCATTCTGTCTTCTCCATTTTGTCTTTTAGGTCCCAATCCTGCATTCACATAAGCACATACATAATTTTATGGATCCAAGTATTCCATGGACTAATGGAACTACTCACGCCATAAAGTTTTCCATGTGCTTAAGTGTTTGCAGGATCTCATTGCCTTAGATCATCTGTGCTCTTGGGGAGCACTTGTCTTCATTTTGTATCATGTGTTTAACCATTAAAAATAATAATTTTTCCTTCGATGACCCCCGATTCTCCTTTATGGGCCAAACGAGTGACAGTGATGATATTATGTGTTGAACTGAACTATATATTAACTAACAAAGCACAGCATCTATGCTACATTTTAATGAGCTACATATAGTTATGATATGATAAAATTATTGATTTCCCAAAAGTTATTATGACAAGACATTACTAAATGTAATCCGCATGTTGATGTGAAATCTGTTGAGAAAAGTCTGGAGCTGCCTGTGTATCTCCCGAGGTTATTCTAAAAGCAGCATTTGGTCACCTGTCACTCCAACAGTGCCCCACACACTCCCAGTTTGAGTACTCAGATGCAGCCACCATCTTTGGAAATTCCCAGGAAAGTCATCTTTTACTTGAAATAGCGTATAAAATAACACAGTAGATACCAGCCTCACCAAAGATTGGTGTCATGTAGTGTTACTATGTTAATGTAGGTGTATGTGCTGTTGAACTGGGCACTAAACTTTCCATACAATGAACTGTGGGTTAACTACATAACTCCCATTGCTGTTAGCAGGTGTTCCATAGCTACTATAAATCCCTCTGCGCTCTGCTGAAAATCCACTTATAGCAGATATTCCAGTCATATTTCCCTCTTCAGATAGCATATTCCTCGTATTGATTTAAGGCTATAATCAGAGCTCTGAATTCCTTACATGAAACTATTGATGTTAAATAGATCTATATCACAGCCACTGTTTCCTGCCTAAATAACACTGTTTTTAATAAAAAGAAGAGTTAAAGGGACTGAGTGAAAAAAGAAAGATAGTGAAAGATATGCAAAAATAGAAATGAAAAATTAAATAAGTAATAGATACTATTTTGGAATCAATTCAGGAATTATATGTGTTCACTGAAGTCTGAAACATGAAATTCAAAATGTATCTTACATTATTGAAATAAAATCCAATATAACAACTTTTCTATCTATTTTGATGATGCAAATGTATCATCAAAATAAGAAACCCAGCTAAAAACAAGGACATAGCTATATCTGTTACTTAGTCCATCTAGTTTTGAATTTGTATTGCACTGCTGGATCAGTTAATGGGTTTAATAATATTGGTCTAGATTCAGTATTGTCTGTACGTAGTTATTAATGACTAAATTATGAATAATTCATAAAACATGAAAATTAATCAGTGAACTCTAATTTTAAGGGCCACGTTTGAAGAAAAACAAATTCCTTACATGGTTGAGTTCTGTTAAGTCTGTGACTTTTTATGTATATTCTGGGCCTAAAATGCTATGTACGGTACAAGATAAACAAAGTCCTATTTAATCAGAAATATTCCCTTCAATGGGCAGAGTATAAATGAGTGTTGAATTATACATGAGTATTAAATATGGGCATGTAGAGAAAATACATTCTTGCTCTGTTTTGAAAGAGTTCTGAATCAAGATAAATTCTGAATAATTTCAAATGATGTCTCTTAAAAACAGTAAATTACATAGAAAAATAACATTACTTATATATTTCCTATAAAACTAACATTGCTATGTTGTTGGGGGTTTTTTTTGTTTTTGTTTTTTCCCCCCCAAATATAATGGCCTAAAAGCAAAGGTTTACTCATCTTTTTTTAATCTTATACATTTTTTGTCAATGACCTTGTAATAGGCTGCTAGTGGAAGAACTGGGGTTACTACAGCAGGGACTTTGGATACTAAATAAAACAAGACTGTTAGAATTACTATATGTAGCAATTTTCTTACCTTTCTCATCTCATCTTTTTCACTATCCATTTCGGATAAGAGGCCCAGGAGCAGCTAATACTTACATGAGGCCTGATCCTATTGCCATATAATTGAGGGCAAAACTTCCAGTAACAGGAGCAGGAACAGATGCTAAATTCAGATGTCAGAATTATCCATAATTTTTTCAACCATACCATCTTGCATGCAATCCTGTCAGATCACACAAGCTTAGAAAAGATTTAACCAGGGCAACATTTGGATAGATTAAGATCTCCCAAAACATCTAACCATTGGTGCTACAGGAAATGGTGGAGTTGGTGGAGAAATTAGCTCACTTCTTTCTGAGTTTCTCCTATACAAGTTCTCCAGATTTGTACTCCTGGAGATTATGGTCCCAACTGTGATTTTACTTTAAGTGGTGTAAATCTATGGTAAAGGCACTGACTTCACTGGGAATACTCTAGATTCATGTTGGTGTAAATTAAATCAGAATCTCACTCATTGTCTTCTGTCTGAGATGTAAAACCAAAGTCTTCATCACTTGTGGTCATTAGAATCCCACAATACTTTTCAAAGTACTAGGAGCACTAATCACAATGTTAGGGCCAATTCTAGATCATGCAATAAGTCTGCTTTCTTAAATTCCCCTTTTGTTTGGATATGACATGCTTTTTCTTCCTGTCTTCCACTGTTGAGTAGTGTTATAAGTTGATATTTATCAACATTTACCTCATTGTGGTAACTGAGATACCACAACACACCACTTAGAATAGGAATGGGGAGTTATTTTTGGTTACTGCAATGTGGTATCTAGCAATAAATGTAGATCTTTGAAAACTGACCAGTATGAGTGAATATGTATGCACGTGTGAGTGTGTATAAGAGAGAATAGCATGGCGGTGGTTTTGTTCCAGAATAACCAAGGATAAATATAGAAAGTTGACACCAACGTGCATCTTTTTTTAAAACTTTATTTATATTGGTTTTTTATAAAATATGAACACAATGAAATAAACCATATATAAATACATGGACCAGACAGATATAATATATAAATAACAAAATTCAAGTGAATATTTAATGGAGTATTTATGGAATTCTCTCTTAAAAATTCAAAGTCTGACTTTCTTATTTGAATGTTATGTATTTAACAACACAAGAAGAAAAACAATCTATTTAACTAGAAAATAGATTTTGGTATTCTGAACAATTTCCCCTGGGAAAAGAGAAACTTTTTTTAAAGGCATTTTAAAATGTTAAACAGCTAAAAAGTCACAAAAATATTTCCATTTACAATTCAAAATTACTTCAACTCCTTTAATCTCCAACGGTGCAGATTAACTGACAATGGCTCTCACATTATTTATCACATTCTGCGATAATTTTATTTAACTGAATTCCATTTATAAAGACAGAACACTTTACTTCTATTGTAACTAGTTCTGATAAATAGAGATGGCTTCTTCTGTCTGTGGAATTTATACATGGTATTTTTATCTAGAGTAAGGTTTAACTGATGTATCATACAAGGATGTTCTCCTGTAATCTAGTGTGCATGCATTGTTAGGTTAGCTCTACTTTCATGCTACGCTAACAAAAAATATTACTTAGCATTTTTATTTTTTTCTCCCACTATAGAGATACAATAAATTTGTAATGTTCTGTGAGGTCTGAGTCATGTATGTCAAGGCTGACTCTAGTATCTTGTACAATTTTTCAATTAATATATAATATGGACTTGTTGCCTAGAAGAAATGGATTTAAATAATTGAATTATATAATGAATGCCAAGTTTGCTCATAGTGTAAATATAATGAAAGAGCAAAAAGTCAACTGCAATTAATCCTCATGAACAAAAATTAGAGGGAAGGAGGCAGATTTCTAATAAATCATTATGCCAAAATAAAGCCAGTGGTGTTTTTAGTTTTCTTATAACATTTTTTGGTGAATTTTAGAACTCAGGAAACAGCAACCCACAAGACTTAAATATCCTTCATTTATCCACCAAATAGTTTTACTCTGAGGAGCTTCTTTCACTGTCACACCAGTACCAATCTACCCCAGCCATTTTGAATTTCCATGTTCATTCGGACCTTGGCCTTTCTGCAAAGGCTGTTAGTGCCAGTTTAGCAATGTGGACACTTGTATGCGATGGACTGAGATAATTACCATATTTTATCGGGGCCATTAAACTGAGTGCTAGTGTTGTCTAGTGTTTGGACACAGGAGAGGAGACCTGAGTTCCATTTCCAGGTCTGCCACTGACCTTGAGTGAGTCAAGTTATCTCTCTGTGCCTCTGCTTTCTCTCTCACCTTTTGTATATCTTGTTTATTTAGATTGTAAACTCCTTGAGGAAGAGACTGTCTCTTACTATGTGTTTGTACAGTGCCTTGCACAACTGGGCCACAATTTCAGTTGCATCTTTTCAGCACAACTGTACTACTACTACTACTACTATTGATAATGATAATAAATGCCCACCTCTCAGATGGTGATAATTTCAATTATCACTTGATCTATTTGAACATGGCATGGTGTTATGTAGAGTAAAAGTGTCCACGGTCCTAATCCAAAACTCACAGAAGTCAGTGGAAATGGCCCCAAATCCCATTATCAAATCCAGGAGCCACCCACTCGTCCAATAGGACTTGTGCTCATTTCCAGGATAGTCACAGTATGCAGACAGAAATTAGTCTAGTGGACTGTATTTTGAAAAGAGAACTTGATGCCATGCATATTGATTTAATCCAGGGTTTATACTGGGGTGTGAATTGATTTAGAGGTTTTCATTGTCTTGCTTTAAAACAAGACCGTGTTCTCTCACTAAAGGAATATGCAAATAGAGAAAAGTCTCCTGTATAAGGAATCAATCAAATATACAATATTATTTTTTCCCTTTCTTGAAAACCCACATTTTCCATTTAAATGAATCTCTTGTTTTGGACTGCTTACTTCAACAGGGTTCTTCTATTCATCCATAATTAACTAAAAAAAAAAAAAAAAAATCCTGGTTAAATCCAATGTTAAAAATTGTAAAGGAGCCAAGTCTGCCATTTCCATGGTTAAGTAATGTACATTTTTATGCCTTCCCATGAAAAGATATTTTACTTGGCAAAGCCTGAGGAAATTAAGCATTTAAGCTTGTGGGAAGAACTTCAAAGTTGTTGCTTCATCTTTAACTCATGCAGCTATAGGCTTTTTCATAAGGGTGACATTATGTCCTTAACTCATTTTAATTTCAGATTTCCTGATTTTTATTGGTTTGTGTCACATCATTAATATTATTTAAAGATATCTTTTTTATTTAATTAAGCAATAACATCTGTGATGCAGGACATTCCTAGAGATTAAAGATTGGCTGGCCAAAGCTTAATATCTGGGGTACATCTAAGTTTGTAGGGTATAGGAGGAAGTTGGACTAATGGGATAGAGAAGGGGTCCTAAAGAGGACAGACAGTATGAATGAGCTTAAAACCATCATCATACTTTGAGGCACTCATCTGAGATGTGTCCAGGCACCTTGCTTTTTGCATTAAACCAGTCACAAAGGCTTTATATATACTAGCGTTTTTCTTAATATGTCCCACCACAGCCATAGCACCACTGGAGTTCTACCAGTAATGGCAATGGTTGGAGCACTGGTATAGATCAGACATTGAGCAAGCATGGTATCTCACTCTACTCCAAGGGGGTCTAGGTGACATAGTGGTTAAAACACCAGCCACTGCCAGTCTGTCAACATTAATGATCTCACTGTTAGCACAAGAGATGGAGCTGTGTCAGTGTAGGGCAATGAAAAGCCATTTTTAGAAAAATACTAGGTAAGACAAGACCACAGTGCAAATGATTTCAAAACATATTAGCTCTGAAGGGGTTGGTAATAGGAATGTTGGAGAATGATGCTCTCACAAGCTAAGGATTTGGTCTGGTTAATAATTGTATGATGTACCTGCATGCAGAAACAGCCTTAGGTACACAGTAAGTAGGCAGCATGGGAATTCATAGAACGAATGTCCACATTCTTTTTGCTGATACAGCTTGTTCCTCGGCTTGGTATGCCAGCATGGAAAAAGCCATAACCTCACCCCTTCTCTCCGCTCATTTAAGCATAAGGATTGCTATTGTGCCTGGCCTTTTTCCAGGGAAAGCTCCCCGTGCCCTTCTACTCTTGGCATATGTTTGGCATATCCTTGGTCACACACATTTTAACTCTTGAAGAAGTACCCTGCTATCCCTGGAATGTGTCATGGTCACTCTCCGAAAGGTTAATTCCAAATGATCCCTTCTAGAAAAGTCCTGTTGAATTTCATAGAAAATGATAACCTTTCTATAGTACTTTTAGAATCTTTGTATAGAATTTATCAGACAATTGTATATCTGCTATAAAATTTGTTGGTTCACAAAACATAAGAAAGGAGATTGATTAGTCAGTATTAAATTCTATAGAGTTACACAGTAACTTCTATAAAACCCTCTTACATTTCTATAGGACCCTATTGGTTTCCTTCCTATTAAATTCTCTAGCATTTTTGTATAAGGGATCATTTCTGGATTGCAATGAGTCTGGTCACCTACTCTTCACTAATTACTGTCTGTAATTAAGCAAAAATGGAGACACTTTTTTTAAAAGTAGAAATTATTCCAACAAGGTGGGTAGGAAGAAGGGAGCAGAGAGTGATGAGGGAGTACTAAATCACATCATTGCTTAAGGTGCAGTGCATTTACAAACTAGGGGCCAGGGAGAATCATTGTCCTGCAGGAAGTGGAGCTGGTAATTCAGTTTAATGCAACTCTTCCAGTCCTGCAGTGATAGCTTGATGGTTTTGTTTACCCTTTATGTAAATGCATTCCCATTGTCTCTTAATGTACCTTGGAAGTTCCTTCCACATGGAGGAACCACATTTCTTTGTCTAGGGTGGGATAACTTCAACCCTGCCTGGCAGACACCCTTTAAGAACATAATTCCCAATATGTTTGTAATTTTTCATTTCTTCATTTTTTCATTATGCAATAATATTAATGTTATTAGCTTCCTATTGAAATCTTACATGACATCTTTTAGATATAAATTATTAGATTACTGAGCTGTGGTACCCTGAAATAATCAGGCCAGTTGAAACTCACTACCGGATACCAGTGAGCCCCTTGCCTTCTTGCACTGGGAAGCTGTTAGGGTCACCCTTATCCAGGTGATGGCAGGATGCCTGACTCCAGAAGAGTGCTCTGGGTCTAAAGGGCCTTACTGGTAAAGAGCCTGGAGGAGAAGAAGGAGGGACTCAGGTTGGGATAGACTGACTAAAATAAACTTTTCCCCTCCTCCCCAGCTATGATGCTGGAGTGAAGGCTTATTTGTGTACCCCATTTGGCCTTTGATTATATAACTGGACCCTTGAAGGGGCACTGTTCACTATATACAAGTCTAATTGAACTTATTGATACCTGTAAGGGAAAACTGAGGCACTGAAACAACCATGGTTCTAGCCTGGGCCACCAAGGGAAACTCCAGGGCTCAGTGCCTGCAATGACTGTTATACAACATTAACTATATATCTGTACCTCTACCAACACCATCTAGAATGCACACATTGTAGACAGTTCTTTGAAAATATCTGCTCAATGTACAGTGGTAGTCACAAAAGCTAATGGAATGTTAGCAACCATTAAGAAAAGAATAGATAATCAGACAGAAAATATCATAATACCACTATATAAATCTATAGTATGGCCACACCTTGAATACCGCATGCAGTTCTGGTCACCCTATCTCCAAAATTATATATTAGAATTGGCCAGTTATACCAAAAAGACAGGAGACATTTTATATGGTTTTAATCAGGCCACAACTTTATTATTAGATGTCTGGGACTATCCAGCAGATAGAAGTCTACAGTGCAGGTAACCCATGTTCATTCATTAATTACTCAGGGGCTTCCGCCATATCCCCCCCTCCCTTTTCCATCTAGGTCCCCCAGCCAACCCATTGCTAGGATCTTACTGCCCTTGTAGAAGGGTTAAGTTGGTCTATAAGAAAGGGGGGTAGGCTCCCTGCCGTACCATTCATTGGAGCCCCAAACCCCACCCTACCCCATTCCGTTCCTTTAATGAACAGTTCCTTTATAAGTCCTTTTCCAAGCCATTTATCCAGTCACTGTATACCTTCCCTCTGGAGTACCTGGACTGGAGATCCCCCACAAGGAGGCACCAGCAATTAGCTTGACTGCCTCTCACCTAAACCCAGTCAGGTTCCCAGACATCTCCCACTTCCTCCTTTTGTATCAGCCAAAGCTGGACAGGGGAACCCCATCCTTACTGAATAATTCTGGTGCCCCAGGTTGAGAAATTGCCAATTCTCTTATGATGTCAAGGAATTTGGCCACCACCCTGTTCACATCCTCCTCACTTTGTCCACCAAGGTGGTGCCCCATAGCTCCCTGCCAGACCTTGCGTTAATGTATGTTTGACCACAACATTTTTTCTCCTTGAAAAAATTCAAGGATCAACTTCAATCCTGCTTTGTTCTGAGCATTAATTCAGCCCTTTAGACATTCCCAAATAGTGTTTTCCAAGGTGCATCACCATTATACCAGGGACTGCTGATGGGCCTCCACAGCGTACAGCAGTGGCATCAGCTGATCCAATAACATGCATCTTTTTCCATACCAACTCAAGCTCGCCATATCACCAAATCCCAATTGCAAACCCTTAAGAAAACTGGGACACCTTCCTATGCTTACTGAAAACAATCCTGTGCCCACAGATCCACACCACCACCTGCATGGCTGGTCTTCCAATATCTGGAATGAAATCACAACACATTAACTTTGATGCTCCATCTGAGGTCGCACATACGTTTTGTATGCTTCCAAATGCCAATGCTCAATTGCCCATATTGCCTCTGTCCCCATACCCAGCTGTACTGGTCCCGATTCTGAATGAGTGGGAACCAAATTCCATGGAGCAGAACAAGGGTCACCACACTCCTGGAGGATAACAGATTTTCCCCAGCCTCCTTGATCAGTCTTTGACCTTCGCAAGTTTAATATTACGCAGTTCCAAGTTCCCTCCTGCAGAGCCTGTACAGCACCCAGGAACTAGATCGCTGATCCCAAAAGCACCAAAAATTGCTACCAAGAATGCTGCTGTGAACAAGACCGCCTAGATCACTGAGAATGTTAACTGTGACAGGACAAGGTGAATCCTCCATGGGGCCATTGGAATGTGACCAACGCGCCAGACACCTTTGAGTTAAAACCACTGCATGAATATGGATAATCATGTAACCTACTGATGAACGTAATGGCCAGGAGGATGCCAATTGTACTGCAGCACCCGCTTCTCTGTAATGGGCCATTTGGTGACTTGCCTTCTCACTCCTCTAATTGCATGAATTCATTAAAACTTGTCTCATAGCTCTGCCATGTGAAAGGAGCCAGCTGATCTCCACGCTACACTGATAACCATCTTACCCCGAGGTTCCATAACACTAGAGGCATCTGCTCAGGTTCCTGGCTGGCTCCTGCTGCCAGTTTCCAAAACCTGTGCATCTGAAAATGAGACAAGGCATCTTCTATGCCAGTATCAACCCCAGAAAAGGTGATAAAGTAATTGATATTTTCCTGGAGCCTATTTGAGGACCAAGCTTGGGGGAAAACACCAGCTAGTTCTGTACAAGCCATTGCATGAAAGACCCTGTCCTGCCACCCTGCCTTCAATTCATTCCCATGTGGAATCATTTTCTTTACAACATAGCCCATCTATGCTCATGACTTCAAATTTTTATTTCGACCATCACATTAATCCTAGTCCCCATAAAGAGGATCCCACAGTAAGCTACTGTCATCTGCTCTATTAAGGTAATCCCACATGAACTCCAGTTTAACTGGAAAAGGTACCCTTGCCAAACCTGTGGGTGGCACTTGATTTAACACCCATCCTGTTCCCCCTGGGACCCTTCCCTCACCAATCTGGCATGAACATGCTGGATGAGCCCTAACATGTATTTCACACATATGCCTGTCCTTATGGATGTTGTGAGAAACAACTGCTATCATTAAATGCCCAGCACATATCGTTATGTGACTCAAGTCTCTATCAGTGAGGTCACCAAGTCCCCTCTGGGTCATCCACTGCAACCATAGTGTATGATGTGGTATATCCCACTGGATCCCGTTTGTGTTGATGCTCACAATCTAAACAGCTCATCCTAATTAAACCACAACATGCCCTTTAACATATTGTATGTCAGCCTGATCATATCCTCCTATTTAAAAATGGCTGGGCTTCTCTGCGGGTAAGCCTCTGCTATAACCGTGAATAGCTGAAGAAGGCATCCTCCCGATTTTCCCATGTTCTATTTACTCTTAGTTTCTTGGGTATTTCTCTGTTCTGCTTGCTCTGACCCAACTTACTGTCTGTCAACACCTCCCTGGGCAACAGTGATAATATATCCACATATTCACCTCTCAGGATTTTATCCCTCATGGTACTAAGAAGGTGAACTCCCTGAGGGTCAGCCACTCCAGCACAACCTTATTTGGGATTAACCACTGGTGAATCTTCATTGCCCTGTAGTCCCCCAGCTACTCCTGGGGCAGAGCTTAGCACTGTAAGAGCAGAATGGTTCCCAGTGCTCCACTCCCTGTTGAGGACTCCCACACCAGTGCAGGGGATCTGCCCCACCTGCCTATCTCCTATCTATTCAACTCGTGCCCTCCTTATGCATCTGTTACCACTCAGCCAGACTCATCTGCGGGTGCCCCAAGCTGTTACAACAAGTTAGCTTGTAGTAGCTGTGCAAAACCATGAGCTTCTTTACCAGAGGTGTGCCCCCAAGAGAAGGCTGATGCAGCTACTATGATTCCCAATCCATGCTCTGGCCCATTTAATACCCCACTAAGTCCATCTCCAATTTCCCCATGAAAAGACTCAGAGGAACAAATAGTGCCTGGACCCCGCATCTCCCTGAAGCCTCTGCAATCTATACCTGTGAACACATCATACAGTAGGGACTCACCTTCACCCCATAGTCCTTGCCTGATGCAACCTGCATTTGTTGCTGCTCTGATGAGCCCCTGCTATCAGCGTCACCCTCATCTCCCATAACCAGCTGAGATGAACAACAAGGATCTGGGTGACCCACAGCCCCAAATGCTGTGAAGACAATCTCAGAAACTACAGTCCTGACCATTTGCATCAAATCCCTGCTGACTGTTCCCCCTCCGCCCCCAACAAATGCAGCCAGCTCGCCTGCGTGGGTATTTGCAAACTAGGGGGCTGCCTGTGGTAATTAAACACACACACCCAGTCCCATCAGCCCATCTTAGTACCAGTTCCTACCCCTGGCTTCCATTGACCACTCCATATGCCCAGGTACCAATCCCATGCCCTGATTGCGAGTACCAGTCACTGAGAGAACCAATACCCTTGGCTCCTGCTGACCACTCCATGTACCCTGGTACCAGTCCCATGCCCCAGTTGTGAGGCTCCCACTGACCACTCCATGTGCCCTGTGCAGTATTTGAATATTCCCTGCCTTGTCCCCAGTGCTAGTGCTGAACCAGACAGAAAAGGAGAAGCGAAACTCTACCCATAGCAGGAAAAGCCTGAAAGCCAAGTCCCTACAACTCCTCTCACAGCTTGGTTGCTACAAGTGGTGTGTGTGTGTGTGGGGGGGGGGGGGGGGGGGGGGGGGGGGAGGAGAGACGGCAACATTTCCTCTCTTCCCCCTCCTCCTCTCTATACCCAGGGATAGTTTGTCACTCTGAGCTGACTAACTAGGTAACTCCTCTTCCCTTTCTGCCACTACTGATCTGCTCTTGCCTCTCTCTTCCCAGATGGAGGGAAGTGGGGTCTTCCTCCCTCTCTCTCTCTCTCCCCGCTCACTATCCTGTGTCCACCTGGAGCAGAGCTTAGTTAGGACTGCTCCTGCCTCTCCCTCCCTAGACCAGAGGGGGGAATCCTTCCCCACCCCCCACCATACAGCCTCCACATGGAGCAGAGCTGAATTGTGATAGAAGGCAATAAAATCATAAATGATGAGGAGAAAGTGAATAGGGAAGTGTTATGTATCCCTTCTCTTAATACAAAAACTAGGAATCACCAGACAAAATTAATAGGCAGCAGTTTAAAACAAAGTACTTCTTCACACAATACTTAATACACCTGTGGAACTCATTGCCAGGGGATGTTGTGAAGGCCAAAAGTATAACTGGGTTCAAAACAGAATTATATCTGAAATGGAATCATTCCCATGGCATCAGATGTTTCTTACGGCATGAACAGGAGTCGGGCATTATTGGCTCTCATGGTATTTGCCAGATTCGCAACCTTGTTGTGTACCATGGAGGATCACTCCATCAATGACTATTAGCCAAGATGGTCAGGGTCACAGCCTTATGCTCTGGGTGTCCTAAACCTCCAAATGCCAGAAGCTGGGAGTGGTTGACAGGGGATGGATCACTCAAAATTGCCTTGTTTTCTTCATTCCCTCTGAAAGATATGGGACTGGCCACTGTCAGAAGACAGGCTACAGGGCTAGATGGACCATTGGTTTGACCCAATATGGCCATTCTTATATTCTTATGTGCAGATGACTTCTGATGGTATCACCAGGCTACTGGGTTTGTGATGTGCTGCTGTTGCTCCTACAGTTTTACCTCACGTGGCCCTGGGAGTTGGGGAAGATTAGGTAGATCTAGTGGCTCCCAAATTCAGGTCTCACAGGGGTGGATTTAGCTATTCAGTTGGATTACTAGCGACCATATGGTACTTATTGCAAAGGTAGCAATTTTGAATCATTGGACTTCGGTTATTGGATTCATCTTACCACATTTCCCTCTGTAGTTTCAAATGCACAGGGTAATCCACTTCATTCCCCTTCATATATGTTGTACAGTTTTTCTTTGTGATGTTATATCGCTGCTGAATTTGAGCAATGGATGAAGACTTTCCTGTATTACATAGGCCTGCATACTCGCTGGCTGTGCAGTTCAGAGGAGGGCAAAGCTTAGGTAGGGGCATGTAAAGAGGGAAGTGCCTTTCAGGGATGCACTCTCTCTCCGTGTAGCCACCTATCTCCCAACTACAAAACATCAGTGTAGCCCAAAAGTGTATGGAGTCAGGGATGGTTGGGGATGATTCCAGTTCCTACTGGCAAGGTTGTGCTGATGGTTCAGTTTGCATTCTTCACCAGGTGGGAGAAGAATGTTGAACTGAGCCATTTATATTTAAAATAGACTATACTCAAGTCTTCCTTCCCTGTGGTCTGCATCTTAACATGGTGGGGTGGCTTGTGTGTACCAACTACCTTGAGAGCTAGGCCAGCAGGAGTTTTAACTCCTTGTAAGACCGCCCACGCCAGACAGCTCAAAGCATATGGAGCAGACAAGAAGCAGTCCAGTAGCTCTCCAGAGTGGAGGTTCAGCAACAGACCAACTACATTATCCTCATAACAAATTAAGTTATAGAAACACAACAAGGCAGCCAATCTGGCAAATAGCATGGTAACCAGTAATGGCAAAGTCTTGTTCATGCCCTAAGAAACATCTGATGGCACCAGAATGATTTAGTTTCAGATATTTTTTTCTAGACTTGCAGACTTCTATTGTCTGTAATGGAATAGACATGAATTTATCACAAAATCTAGAATTAAAAGAAGACCATGTGTTCTGTAACATGAAAGACTTATTTAAACTACTATCGGTTATGTAAACAAGAATGCATTTACTTTACCATAAATTCCACTACTAGCCTGTGATCATCCAAAGGGAAATATACAGCCATTTATACCTGTGTATGAATCCCATTGATCTCAGTGAAAATTGTATGAGCAGATCCAGGGTGATATATTTCTCTAAATGTCCTTGGGATAGCTGAGAGGCCAAATATCATTACATTATTTTTCATGAAAGTGATTTCCCAGTGAAACTTCTGATACGAATAATTTATCGATATACTTAAAAAAACATAGCTCAGGTCTATTTCCGCCATAAAATCTCCTTGACAGAGAATTATTTTTAAGTCTTTCAAACTGTCCATTCTGAATTACTTCACTTTTAGAAATGTGTCTAACCAATTTAAATATAATACAGAATAATGATTTCATGAGGACTTTTGGACAGAAAGTAATGACCTTAACCATTCGCTTTAGCAATATGAGTGATGTTCTGTGCAACCTTCAAGGTAAGGCACCTGCAATTCAGTGCTCCCTTTATCTCCATGTTTAAAGCTTCCAGAGTCTACCTTTAATCTAAAAAACGTGGAAGCTTTGTACTAACAGATTTCTTTAGAAAAATAAGTTTTAAGCTTCTAACTCACAAGCTATTATTGAGCATTGGGATTTTAAACTTCTCACAGTGTACAGCTTAATTTGGATCTTCCTACCGAGAGACTTAATCTAAACTGAAATTATGAAAGGGAAAAAGTGTTAACTCCTTCACAGTGAGTCAGGGGTTTTCAGTATTAAGACATACTTCTAATCTCAGACTGCTGTAGGTCCACTGACTTCCATGGAATTACTCGGGATTTACAGAAATAGAAGTGAAAGGAGAATCATGCCTTAGAGTAGGAAATATCTCCCACAGGAGTCAGGGACAGAGAAGAATTTACTATATGAAAGAATCAAAATGAGTCTCACTTTTTGGTTCAAAACTATTGTTGCATATTGATAGTTATTGCTCTATTATATGACAACTGCCCTTCCCTCTTCCCTCCGCCATGCCTAATCATAATTCTGGCCCAAATGCTGAGCCAAGATTAGGGGTCTTGTGAGTCATTTCCATTACAGTTTGTTTATTTACAGAGAATGTTTCCCTAACATAATAGGAATCAAATAGGAGACAAGTTTCATTGCTCTCAGGTCCAAGCCTTTTTCCAGACAGCATGCAGCCCAAAATTTCTCTTATTTTTTTCTCAGAGTCACACTACAAGTGCTTCTCTAGCTGTCCATGGGGCTTCCCTGTTGCCCTTTCTGTCTGCTTCTGAGATATTTCTTCTGCTTCTGTCTCTCTCACACACAGTCCCCTCAGACAACACCCAACCCTCTTGTATTTGCATCTATCCACTTGTCATACCCCGACTTTCATGTTGCTTAGATTCCTTGCATGTGGCCAATGTTCTGGATGGTGACTCCAAGTGTTTCAACTCCTTCTATAAAGGATCTTAATTGTGTTTTTACATTTATTCTGAGTGAAGGACTCCTGTTATGCTCATCCAGTTTCAACGAGGTTTCACCCAACCCCCATCATAACAATTCACTTTTATTTATGGAGACAGGACATTAAATCATGGACCAAATTTTGAAATGTGGACTTGATTTTTTTTACAAGATAGTTAGGATTTAGGCATGTGCAATTGTGCAGACCATCTGACATGCCCATGATATGTTACATGCATGTGAATGACAGAGTTTCTGTAAGTGCAGTCACTTCAGAAAATGTGGGCCTACGTATCCAGATAAGTATGACCAGCAAATTTCCTTGAAGAATACAAAGATAAGCAATTCTACAAACCTGCAGAAGGAATATATATTATATATAACTGTCAACTATCCCCATCAGCCTTTCTACTTAGCCATAAATAGTTGGCTCCTGTCCAATTCCAGCAAAACAATTAAGCTTATTGCTTAACTTTAGACAGTATTCAGGGATTGTCCTTTTACTCTCTTTGTACAATCCTAACAGAAGCCTTTGAACACCATCTTAATATGAGTATTTACTACTCCTAATAATTATAATAATAATAATAACAATAATAATAATAATAATTGTAAGAATGTGAGTAGTCCCATTGAAACATGTTTAAATCCTTTGCTGGATCAGGGCCCAATATTTTATTCTGAACTTTGCCACCAGAGTTGTGGGTGTTTCAGATTTCAACAACAAGTTCCCCCTGCTTTATGTCCATCTTCAGTATATGAATATTAGTAAATTTTGTTCAACGTATGTCCTACAGCTGGCAAACAAGGTTTTAAATGGATATGAACAGAAATGACACAGTGAAAATGTTTTGAAAGGAACTCCTTCAGCTACCACTGACTTTTTAGTATTAACAGCTGTTTCCATTTATGCTGTAAGTGATGAGCACTCTCCTCTATCCAAGTATCAGAGGGTTAATTTATTTGTCATCTAAGCTCATTTTATCACATAAACTATCGTGCGTCTGCATCGGACCTGCCCTTTTTAAATTTCCCATGACTCTCATACTCATGAAGTTCTGCCGAGTTTTCATTACTTCAGTATATTGTGTATTGTTGATTCTTATTTTATGCCTACTCTTTTGCATACAATCCATCTTACTGCAGCTCCCTCATTGATCTATGAGGCAAATGATTCTCCCTGGCAGCTTGCAGTGCCTCACAGATCCACGGCAACATCAATGCATTGGAAGCTGAACTCAAGCAACAGTCACTTCTGATTTGCTTGTTTCACTGAGCCAGAGCGTTTTTCCTGAGCATTCATATTATGTGTTGCTGTTTCATTGTGTGGTTCAATAAAACAAAAAGAATATTTTAAATTTTAGTTTTCTGCTGTGTGGCATGCAGAGCGACAATAAGAAACATAAAAAGCAAAACTAACAGCAGCAATGCTGTGCTAAATACAACTGACCCACAGAGGTCTAGATTTGGTAGATTAAATGTAAAACCTTGGTGGTTAAGGGTTAAATTTTGAGAAGTGTTTGCATATAGTTAGGGAACACCTGGACCAATATCTTAGATGTATGTATGGCTACCACTGAAGTGAATGTGAGCTATATGTAAGTATGCACAGGGACAGTTTGGTCGTCTGTGTGTGTTTATATAATATATATGTGTGAGTGTACGTTGCAAACTCATATTAAGTGTATAGTGGCTTGGGTTTAGGCTGTAAGCCATACCCTGGGTATGAGCTGGCTTGAGGTGCATTTCTAAGAAGGGATAGGATGTGCTACCCCAGTATGTGTACTATCACTGATATTTGTTACATACAAACAAACAAAAACATTGCAGTTTCTCACACTTTCTTGTGACCTGAAACACTTCTGTAATATTGCCTTTTTATCTGGTCAGTTGTTAGTTTTTAAAATTATTGACTGTTAGTTAATGGCTGCGAGCAGTTAACTTTAATGTCTAATTGAAAATAGAAAAACCTTAGCATTGGGTGATTCTGATGCTGCAATATATTAGAAAAGACCCTGGGTGAAATTTTGACTGCCTTGAAATCAATAGCAAAACTCTCCCATTACTTCCAAGAAGCCAGGAAATCGCATCCAGTATAAAAACTTATTTTATATTTACAGTAGAATTTCTTTTCTTTTATATTTTGACAAGGTTATCCCATCCTGATTTTAGAAAGTGGTCTAAAAAATACGGCACTTACCTAAATATGTGCAAAAGCAAAACACATGGTGGTGTGGTGTGGCATTAAGATTTATTGATATACGTGGTTGGAATATTTTTGAGTAAATGTTATTTTCATCATAATATTCTATTCCATTGAAACCAAAATGTTTTGTGGAGATATATCAATTTAATAACATTTTTGACAGGAAGTTTTCTGAGGTCCAGGGTGTATTCTGCAGAGACGAGAGACAGAGAGAAAATCATATCAGAAACCAGTCTTTTCAATCTGAAAACAGATGTTTTTCACACAATTGCATTTTGCTTGGGTTCCAATGCAGAAAGAAAATAAAACTTCAAAACCTCAGAAGTTTTTGTTAAGTGGAATTGTCATTCTCCAGCCAGCTCTGTTTATTGGCCTTCATATAGGATGTCTTTCTTAATTCACTGCTGGCTTCATGATCCATAACTTCTGATGATCCAAAAATCATCCCAATAAATCCTTTATACCATGCCATTGCACCATGTATTTTCACTCAGTCTATATATATTTCGCAGAGATCAAAGAGAAGGTATCTCTTCCAAAGAACATTAGTTTGTTTCAAAGAATTGTTCCTTCTTTTTTCTGCACAAAGGACCAAATTCTGTTCTCCATCGCAGGCAGTGAAATCAAAAGCAGAATTTGTCCAGTTTCGAAGTTTATCCTCCAAACTCATACAATTTAATTCTTAGCAAATATTCTCAAGGTTGTAACAAAAACAATGATGTCAACAAGTCTTCAAGTTGTGATAGTTACCAGAATACCCAAAGCCAGCCAGATACAGTAACTGGTCACATAATTTATTATGCAAATCTTGAATATTTTCTGCCCTATTTTTTGTATTATGTTCATGAATAGCAAAAATTTCCTAGAGTTTATTAAGGAGTCAGTCTGTTTCCCTCTGTCGCTGAAATGAGTCTGTTTTTGTTTTATAAAATGGATAGTCACCATCTGGTGCCCACATTGATATAAAGCTAAGAATATTTAATATGCATACTGACATCCATGGTTTGCAAGCCTGGAGGGACATATATTCTAAATAATCATTGTTTATTTGTGAGAAATGTATTTAGGAAAATAACCCTTTGTTGAGAATTACATTTTTAATTCCATAATAATAGTGGAATCAGTTTATTCAACTGAAGAATACAGTATGAGACTTCTAAAATACACCATGCAGACTCAGTTAAAAATAACTTTTGAGCATGGTGGATATTTTCCAAGATGATGATGGGATTTAGACACTATATTCCCATTAAAGATTATGGGAATTCTTAATCTAAATCCTTTAGTTTTGAAAATCTTAGCCCAAATATATAAGATTTACAAAATTTATGCGATATTGTAATAGTGGTAATACAAGAGATATGCTGCATGTTACCCTCCCATAAACAGACAGTGGAACAAAATAATCTATAGTTCTCATGTGTTTTGAAGGGCAGCCATTAGGCCACCATTATATTTCAACCTACTACGTGGACCAGACGAGAGATGAGCCAGAAAAAGTTGAGGTGGTTGGGGAAATGTTAGAAAACACTGGCACCAACTCTATGGCTCCCTGTCTCTTTCTACATGATCTTCTCAGGATCCTCTCCAGAAATAAAAACACAGCTACTCTGTGGCAAGGCTGCCATTAGCTGATAGCCAAAATCTGCAATGGGAGTCAAAGAGCACATAGGAGAAATCAATGCTGGCTCAGGCAATATTGGCGAATGTAGATTTTTTTTTTACACTGACTTTAGTCTGCAGGAAGAGAAGGAGCATACTGAGCAGTGTGACAGCTCCTCAGCTCCTCCACTGGTTCCATACCTCTTTTTCTCTAACTGCTCATCATTCCAGCAGAGTTTCTGTGGAGGAACTAGCAATACCTATGTATAGCAATTGGAATGAAAGGAAATTAAGTTTCATTATTAGCTCGGTTAAATAGAATTAGCTTTTCACAAATATTTTTTTATTATTTATTAGTATTATGTAGCACCTAGGAAGTCCCCATTTATTCCATTTTTAAGTGAATTTAATGTATGTGAAAAGTGCTCATGATAATCCAGGGAAATGAAGTACACAGAACAGGAACAACATAAGCATGCACAATAATTATTTCCCCACACTGACCTCCTAGTTTGCTTTACCTCAGGCCTGAGTGGGAGGGATTACTTGTAAGAGCTAGAAGAGAGTTCAGTATTCATGGTCATTCGGTATTTGGCTTCTTTGCATACACAGCCATCAAGCAAGTGCTTGTGTTGATGGTAGACTGGTTCATGAATATCTTTATCATTAGGTGACTCTTTTGTAAACTGGGAAAAACTTAAAATAGTGTGTAGCCAGGTCAGATGATTGGTGGCCTATCTACAGTAAGTTGGTAGTTTCAGATTTCTGTATCACTAACATCTTTAAATAAATAAATAAATCCACTTTCCTCCTTTGTAGATACTGCCCATTTTTAAGACCTGATCCAAAACCCATCAAAGTCAATGGGAGTCTTGCACCCAACCATTATAACACAACCTTGATTCTTTAAGATATACTGAAACAATTGTTAACATTAGGCTGAAAGGGAAGCCAATTTGACACTTTCCTCTTAACAAGGTTCAGAAAGTATATGAAAAATGTTTTAAAGCAGACATTGGTCTTCAGAAATTAGGGAACAGAAACAACAATTTTAAAATTTGAAAACTGAAATTAAAAATACTATTTTATACAGGTTTTAATGGACTCATAATAGTTATAAAGTTGCTTAGTACTTTGTCTTTTCTAATGCCTCAGGTTGCAGTTTGGACCAAGAATAGTTTTGGACAAATTAGTAAATGGTAATGTTTTTTTAAAAAAAGCCATTGAAAGGCAAACAAATTCAATCTGACTCTCAGTTTAACTGTGTTTTACATTTGTCTTGCAACAGAAATCCATGTAAAGTTGGATATTTTTAACAATATTGGTATATGTTAATAAGTCTCTTTTTGAAGTATCATTATCTGTTTGCAGCTATTTAACTAATTTTTAGGTAAAAACCCTTAAGGAACAATTATCATTGTCAGTTTTATCCAGCTAATCTAATGCAACAGTTAAATCCCATAAGGGGGGTATCATACTAGGACATGCAAGCTTTATTAATCTTTACCACACTGCCATTTTCTAGACTGCAGACAGATATACAACATCCTAAACAGATTTATTTTTCAGTCAGTCTCCAAAGAGTTAATAAAACTGCCCTAAAAATCTAAATGAATTCTTGTTTTTAATTACATGAGAAGCTAGAGCTTGATCCACACTTCTTCATAATAACAGTGGGAAAGTCTGATTTAAGGGTTTTGCTTGCTTTAGATTTAATAAGCCTTTGACTTGAGTATAAAGAAGCTGTCAGATCCATGTCTGGTCCAAGATTTAAATATACTATACATCTGACTTGAGCAAAAGACTTGAGGGTTTCACAATTCAACAGTTGTGGCATTTCAGAAGGTTTGGGTGTTGTAGGCAACAGGATTTTCACACAGTTTCAGTTTCATGGAAAACTGAATCAAATCTCTCTTTGGAATTTGAATGATCTATGAGACTTTATTCAGCTCCAGTAATAAATCTGCATCTGAATTTAATATTGAAATCATTATCTGGCCCACAAGCAGCAATTTATCAGTATTCCTGTGTTTATTATTAAAAAGAAGGGGACAGCTAATGCCTCTCTAACATGACATTTGAAATGGTCCTTGTTTTGGCATCGGGCACTGAGATCCAACAAATTGAAAAATGAATGTGATGAAGCGCAAAGATATGTGGCCACCTAAAAGGACATGGGGCTGCAAACACAATACTCCTCCCCCTTTGCCTCTAATCCCACTTTCCAAACCTTGTAAAGTGCCTTACATGTACATAAGTCCCACACTACATCAACATTTGTAGGATGCTAGGGAGTGAGGAAGGGGTACTTCCAAGAGGGTGGAGGGAAATCCACTTTCAGAGCATCAGCTGTGTGTATAGATCACCCAGGGATGATCGAGGCTCTGAGTAAATTTTGTTTTGTAGTTTTGGGGAAAATAGCTATACTCATAAATTTGCACGTTATTTCTTCAGAGAGTGACATCTTGCTAGATGTACTACTATACTATACCAGACATAGTACAGTGTAGTTTATGCTTGAGGTAATTATTTGTCTTTGTTCCATGAGCTTCAACCAGGTTTGAGGCTGTCTAATCAAAATTGTGATCTGTCCCATATCTCGCTCTCTTATACTTTTTTTAACCACATTGTATGAATTTCTGCTGAATATGATCTAGTGTTGCTTTTTTCCCCTTTTTGCTATTACCAATATAGTAGATTTGTTTTGGTGGCAGTTGAAGAGGGGAAAATCTCCCTGAACATAATAGGCTGGGTATTTATCATAAGACCACAAAAGCTGCCATACTGGGTCAGACCATAGTATATCTTTCTCAGTATCCTGTGTCCAACAGTGGCTCATACTAGAACTTCAGGACAAGTGTATAGAACAAGGCAATTATGAGGTCATCCAACTTTCTCTTCTACTCCCAGCTTCTGATAGTCAGAGGTATAGGGTTGCCCAGAGCATGGGATTGCTAATAGCCATTGATGAACGTATCCTCCATGAACTTGTCCAGTTCTTTTGAACCAGTTATACTTTTGGGCATCAAAATATCCCATGGCAATGAGTTCCATAGGTCAGTTGTGCATTGTGTGAAAAGTACTTCCTCTTGTTTGTATTAAGCCTTCTTACTATTAATCCCAAACGTACATATACAATGCGCACTATTTTGAATTTATCAACATTTAATTTCATCCGCCTTTTGTTGCCCTGTCATCCAGTTTTGTGAGATCCCGCTGTAATTCCTCACAATCTGCTTTGGATTTAACTATCTTGAGTAATTCTGTATCATCTGCAAACTTTGCCACCTCACTGTTTATCTCTTTTCCAGATCATTAAAGAATATGTTGAACAGCCAAGGTCCCAGTGCAGATCTTTGGGAGACCCTGGTGTTCACCTCCCTCCACTGTGAAAACTGACCATTTATTCCTACCCTTTGTTTCTTATTTTTCAACCAGTTACTGATGCATGAGAGGACCTTCCCTCTTATCCCACAGCTACTTAATTTATTTAGCAGCCTTTGGTGAGGAAACTTGTCAAAGGCTTTCTGAAAATTCAAGTACATTATATCGACTGGATCACCTTCATGGGTGTGCTTGTTGACTCCGTTACAGAATTCTAATAGATTGGTGAGACATGATTTCCCTTTACAAAAAACGTGTTGACTCTTCCCCAACTAATTGTGATTATGTAGGTATTTGATAATTCTCTTCTTTATTATGGTTTCTATTGTTTTTCCCAGTACTGAAGTTAGGCTCACTGTCCTGTAATTGCCAGGATCTACTCTGGAGCCCTTTTTAAAATTTGGTGTTACATTAGCTACCTTCCAGTTATCTGGTACAGAGGCTGATTACAGTGATAGGTTATATACTATAGTTAGTAGTTCTGCAATTTCATATTTGAGTTCCTTCAGAACTCGGGTGAATACCATCTGGTCCTGGTGACTTATTACTGTTTAGTTTATCAATTTGTTCTAAATGTATTTCAAATGTTTCCTATAAACGTATATATTTGTGTGACCAAAATGCTGGATCTGTAACTAACATCAGCAAATGGTGTTTGTGGTGACCTATTTACCCTCCCCCACTCTAGCTGATGTTGGACTAGGTTGTTTTCATTATACTGGCGATTACTAGACATATAGAAACATGTGATTATGTTCCACAGAAAATTGCTCCATGATAGAGAGGGGTGAGAGTATGTGAATTCTGGGAATATCTGTCTAGGAGTCATCTTCTATCATTCTTTGAAAGTCTGTGTCTTATTTTTCTTTTATGTGCTGTGACTTGCCTATTTCTATACTCTTTAGAGGTGCATAGAGAATACCAATTAGCCTTTTAGCTCTGCCTGCTTTTTGAAATCTTTGCAATTTGTTTTCACACTTGGACATAGATCACTGTATTTCTGTTAAAATTGAAGAGCTCTATGAAAATCTCATCTTTTAAGGTTGCACTGTTGGAGGAGCTGTTCAAATGATTTCAGGTCTGTAAGAGTTTATCTATTTATATTAATTTATTTCATTCCCATCTAGTTCTGGCCTTGTAGGAGAGCCAAGGAGGAAGTCAGAAGGGGTCAGAAATGATTACTAGCTGGACTACAATGTTTTGCCACCAATTTATTTTAAAGTGTTTTTAACTTAAAGTGGTTTTTAACCATATGTTAGTGTGAGTTTTTGTTCTGAGGTCTGTAAAGGACACATTACAGTAGACCCAGAGACTCAGTGATATTTAGATGCCTAACTCTTGTGGGAGCTAGGCATCTAAATAGCTTTTGAGGAGCTGGGTCTTATGCACTATTTGAAAATGGGACTTAGAATCTTAAGTCATTTTGGTATTTTTTTGAAATTTTTATCCTCTGTGACTCAGTTCCCCATCTGTAAAATGGAGATGATAATACCTCTTTCCTCATTTTGTCTGTCTTACCTTTTTAGAACCTAAGCACTCTTGAGACAGGGACTGTCTCTCCCTATATGGATATATACATCTAGCACAATGGGGTCCAATTTTAATTTGGATCCTCTAGGCACTGCTGTAATGTAAATAATTAAGATTGAAGAGCCGATTTTCCTATGTTAATTCAAAGATTTTAAGGCCAGAAGTGACCACTGTGATTGTCTAATCTGACCTCTTGTAAAACACAGGCCATCAAACTTCCCCAAAATAATTCCTAGAGCAAATCTTTTAGAAGAAATATCTTGATTTAAGAATTGTCAGTGATGGAGACTCCACCACAACCATATGTTTGAATAGTTAACTACTCTGACTGTTAAAAACGCATGCCTTATTTCCAGTTTGAAATAGCCAGTCACTGGACTGGGTTACGTCCTTCACACTAGATTGAAGAACCTATTATTAAATATTTGTTTTCCATGTAGGTTCTTATGGGCTGTAATCAAGTCACCCCTTAATCTTCTTTCTGTTAAGCTAAAAACACTGAGCTCTTTGAGTCTATCACTGTAAAGCAGGTTTTCAAATCCATTAATCATTCTCATGACTCTTCTTTGAAACCTCTCCATTTATCAACATCCTTCTTGAATTGTGGATACCAGAACTGGACACAGTATTCCAGCACAGGTCAGACCAGAGCCCAAAAAAGATAAAATAACCCCTCTACTCCTACTTGAGATTCCTCTGTTTATGCATCCCCTGTTTATTGCATTAACCCTTCTGGCCATAGCATCGTGCTGGGAGCTCATGTTCAGCTGATTATCCACCATGACCCCAAAATCCTTTTCAGAGTCACTGCCTCCCAGGATAGAGACTGCCATTCTGTAAATTATGGCCTCTTGTCTTTGTTCCTAGATGAATATGTTTACATTTAGCCTTATTAAAACATATATTATTTGTTTGCACCCAGTTTACCAAGCAATCCAGATCACTCTGTATTAGTGACTTGTCCTCTTCATTATTAACTGCTCCTCCAATTTTTGTGTCATCTGTAAATTTTGTCAGTGATGATTTTGTTTTCTTCCAGGTCATTGATAAAAATGTTAAATAACATAGAGCCAAGAAACAATCCCTGTGGAACCTCATTAGAAATGCACCTATATTGTGATGATTAACCATTTACAATAACATTTTGAGTCCTAGTAGTTAGCTAGATTTTAATCCATTTAACATATGCCATGTTAATTTAATCTCTTTCTCATTTTTAAATCAAAATGTAATGCAGTACCAAGTCAAATGCATTACAGAAGTCTAAGTATATTACATCAACACTCTGATCTTTATCACTCAAACTTGTAATCTCTTCAAAAAGAGGTATCAAATTAGTTTGACAGGATCTATTTTCTATAAACCCATGTGGATTGGTATTATATATCCCTCCTTTAATTTTTATCAATCCAGTCTGGTATCAGCCACTCCATTATCTTGCCTGGGATCGTTGTCAGATTGACACACCTATAATGACCCTGGTTATCACATTTATCCTTTTAAAATATAGCCATAACATTAGTTTTCTCCAAGTCTTCTAGAATTTCTCCAAAGTTCTATATGCTCTATGTGCATATCATATAATCTATTTACTATTTTTATGGGTTGGTAATAGTTACATTAATATGAACTTAGTTGTTTTAATGCAAGAGTGGGAGATTAAATGTTTCTTTGGTAGAGTTCAGCAAAAATTGGAATGCCATCCTGCAGGAAATTCTGATATTTCAACATTTCATTTTATCCGAAATTGGAACAAAAAGTTAATATTTTTTTAAGAACACGAAGGGCTGAAAAAATTTGACTCAGGAACGGCGAAACAATTATTTTCAACATTCTTCAGGCAAAATTAAACACTTCAGCTTGCCCAAATTGAAATGTTTCATTTAGAATTGTTGAACTCACATGAAACACTTTTTTTTTTACTCAGTTGAACATTAAATTGCATTTCTCTGTTGTGGCGCATTACCTCATGGGAGTTGTAGTTTACATTGCCTGAAGCCATCATTCTCACATATTCACCAGGCCCATAGGCTGGACTACATCTCCCACCTGCACCCATGTGACTCCCATGATACATCAAACTGCTCAGTCAGAGGGAAGTCACATTACATCATGGTAGATATAGGCTGGGATCCAAGGCCAGACTACAGAAGAGAATTGGGGGAATAACTACAACTCCCATGAGGCAATATGCCATAAAGGGAAGTGTGGCTTAAGGTTGTACTAACTCAAAAAAAAAAAAAAATTCAAACATTTTGAGTTAGTTCAACAATCAGACTATTTTTATTTTAGTCTAACAAACAAAAACAAAATATATCGTTTTGATTTTCACCATGGAAAATAGAGAAATGTTGGTAAAATTATAATTTTCTTTTGGAAAATTTTGATTTGGCAGAAACTAATTTTCCATCAGCCAATCATTCCAGTGGAAAATTCCTGACCAGTCATTATCCAGTGGTTCTTAAATATTTTATATTATATTTTTACTTTTAATTAATATTAATTTAATTAATATTGTACTGTGGAGCAGTGGCTCTCAATCACAGGGCCACAAGCAGGTTTCAGGGGTCCGTTAAAATAAACTGGGCTTCAGCCCCAGGTACTGGGCCTCGGGGAGGGAACGCCACCTCCACTCCCTGACTCACCTCAGAAGGCCATCCAGCCTGTAGGTTAGCACCAGCAACAAGTTTCACACAGAGTCAGTAAACCAAAAATAATTTTCGGTTTTTTTATTTTTGTATCTATATTTTCCTTTTCTTTTTATATTATGTATTTATGTGTGTTTAACTGTATAACCATCAATTTAATACAGCTTTTAATCTACAGGGTATGCAGAAAAACAGTTGTTGTGGCCAAGTGGGCCGTGGAATTTTTAATAGCCTGTTGGGGGCAGCCTCAGAAAGAAAAAGGTTAAAAATCCCTGCTGTGTAGACATTTGTTAACTTTAAAAATAATTACTTTAACAGACACAACACTCAGATTTATATATAAAATAAGCTAGAAAGTGGCTGGATGCTGTAAATAAGCAAAATTATGAATTTAGTTATAATCTATAAGCGTTATAGAGTGTGATCCTACCATATAATCTACTAATACAGAGACTTGATTATTTGCGGTAGAATTCTGCAAGGGCAAACAGTAGTCCATGCTAGCAGATCACGTTGCAGGACTGGGGTCTTTGAGGTCTTTGAGGTTATTGGTAAAATTTTCAAAAGTACGTAAGCAATTTAGGAGTCTAAACCCAGCTGATTTTCAATGGGATTTAGGTGCTTTTGAAAATTTTACCCTGGCTTTGAAATTCATTCAGAAGAAGCCTGGGTCCCAGATCTTTAAGGATGATATGGGCTAACTTATTTGCTGTAATTTTCATTGGGATCCATTTAAATGAACAATGTTGGAGAAAAGAAACTTCTTACCTGAGACAACTCTTTTGGGATGCCACAGAATACACACAAGAACTCTTTGTATGTTTCATAACTAGACCATATTTTGAATCTATTGTTGAGCCTATATAACACAAGTATGTTTCTCTCAGTACATGAATCTAAATTGTAAAAGACTCCATGAAATCAGAGATTGCTCTAGTATGCCCAGATATATTGTTTTCAGTATACAGTTATAGAGAAATTAGTGTTATGTCAATGGAATTCTAGTTACTTATACATTTTACTAATGACTATTGAGATGGCCTCCAATAAATTCCACTTTTGATCTCATTTTTCTTTGCGCTAAATCTCTTTATAAATAGGATTACCAAAAGTTAATTTAATAATTTCATAGAATTTTAAATCTATCTAATAATGTCAATATGGATGAATAAACCAGTTTGGAAACAACAAATGTTGTGCTCTCACCACAGCATTTTGTCATAATAACTTTTATTAGCAAAAATAGCACTTTGTTTCTTTTGAAACTACCAAAGCTACAGGATAAGTTCTATTACTCTTGGGTCAACTTATCTGTAAGCTTCTGTTGACATATTTAAAGCTGTTTGCCTGTGCTGAATGTTAAGAGAATGCTACAACTAAGAATATCTGTAGTATTTAACCCTCAAGGAGAAAATACAGTGGATTTTCTGCAGCAGAAAAGGATTTTTGATAACTGGTTGATGTGGATAGGAGAAGGCTATCTCTCTACTCTGACCCCAAAGTCTTATGAAAAATGTGTCTACTTATGTGTAAGGGGCATGTGGCAACTGTTCAGGTAAGATACAGATTTGGAACTCAATGAAAATTAAAATAGATATGCAAACTTAGAATGTTTTTCGATGTCAATTTAGTTTGTCAAAAGCATCAAAAAAGTACGTTAAAAATATTAGAAGAAACCAGCAAAGAAACAGGCATAATTAGGTGCACAATGAAAACAGGAGTAATTATGGAGAACAGGTCTTTCTTTGCATTGAAGCACAAAATATAAGTTATTCTTTGTCTTTTCCTGCTGCATGGTAGGGACAGAGGGAGAATTGAGCTGAAAGGCCAGTCCAGCACTCCTCTGGTGGCCTTGTAATCTTCTTCTGAATTTGCCTGCGTGTGACAATCCTCTTGTTTATAGCAGTTAATCATTGTAGCAGAATAATCCAGCTAATGTAGTTGGATATCATAGACGTTAAAGAGAAAAAATACTTGTTAGGTCATATAATCCATTTGCTGCCAGTGCATGGTTGTTCCCTAGAGTATTTTCTCCAGGGCCTTATTCAATCTATTTTGCTATGACCTGAGGTTATCACAGCTTTCTATACTATTCCACAGCTCATTAAGAAGTTTTCCACTATTATGAACAATTTTACAGATTTTTTTCCCCACCATGTATTTCTCTTTTCTTAATTTCCTTTCGCATCTCAAAGTTGCATCCCAAAACAAAAAGCAACCCATCAGCAATGGGGAAGTGGGGTAGCAGAGAAGAGAGAGGAATTATGACCCTTATTTTTCCCCTTTTCAAGCCCCTGAATGGAGCTATGAATATTCCTGTTTTATAGAAGCTACACTCTTTAATTGATTTTTTCCCCTTATCTGTTGGGAAGAGACATTAAAACAACTTAGAAAATGAAATTACATTTAAAATATTTTTTCTAGCCAACTCTTCAAAAATATATCTTTAAAATGAACTTGAAATATTACCTGTTAATTTGATATTCCAGCACTGATAAAAAAGTGGGCTCAGATCCTACAAAGATTTATGCATCTGTATGCTTAATTTTACATACTGTGGGTAGTTCCATTGACTTCACAGTGCACAGAATTAAGCACATGCATCAAAAGTTTTTGTAGGGTCAGGGCCCTGGTTTGTTCTTTGAGTGATGCACACACAGCACATTTATTTTTCGTGTGCTCCCCTTTATATTTGTTATAACAGTATGTTCAGCACAGGCATGCTAGGAAGAAATGTGCACATAAAATCATTTTTTACAATTTTGAATTGGGACAAAATCTTGGTTTTCTAAGAATAAGCACTTCAATGAATGACAATCATATTCTTTTAATTTACTGACCAAGTACAACCGATAAAATGAATATTTTCAAAAATAAAAAGCTGCATATATTCATCTTACCACTTCCTATAATATTTTACTAGGAAATCCATTTATGTTATGGTCTAAATGTAAATACTTTAATGCATTAATCCCTCATGCTTGCAGGCCCAAAGCTTGATTCTGTTATATTAATTCTATGAGAAATACCCTTATTCTTTTAGTACGTGACAAACCACCACAGCAGTCTCTGCGAGGCTTTACATTTTCGCCATGAAGGGTGATCTGTTCTCTATTGATAAGTTTGTATGAAACCACCATCTCTTTATTTGAAACTAACATCCGGTCATTGATTATCCTGTTTGTAAAGTTACCAACGATCATCCTGGGAAACTGTTGCTATTGTTGAAGTACATGTGATTTAAGATCACTATTTAAAATAACATCAGCAAATGTTCTGAAACAGAAAGATTCAATGTTAAATGGGGGTGTTTTATAATAGTAGTGAATGCTTTAGATAAAAAGAAATGTTATTGTTTCTGAAGGACACTTGCATCTTCCAGTTACTAGTTTTAAGTAAATGTTAAGAGATTAGGGTATGAATAGATGAATGAGTGATGTGTGTATGTGACACCAGGGAATGACGGAGAAAAGGAGACAGCCTCGGATGCTTAAGGGAGTGAAGATAACAACTTTTACAACCCAGATCGCCGAAGACTGCCCACCCTGATGACCCTGGGATCCACCTCGAAGGACAAAAATAAGATGGACTGTGATAGATAACAACAATGGTCATGCTTGCAAAATATGGATAATTAATAATCACACCAGGATGCAGATGCAGCATGACGAAGTAAGACCCATAGAGTAGCATAAGAGCTTACCCCTGTAAAAAGGGGACAGAAAGATGAGGACTTTGTGTTTGATTCTACAATTATCCGCCAAGAGCAGTAGTGCGCACCAGCAGACCCCTGCTCCCTCCTTCGTGTCTTAGCCACCTGGCCAGTGGACTAACATGAGCAACAGAGGCTGGTAACTATACTCTATCTTTGTAGAACTTTGTGTGTGTGTGTGAGAGAGAGAGAGAGAGAGTGTGTGCAGGCAATTGCTTTTTGAAATCTTTGTATTCACAATAAACGTGGAGTATTACCTCGTCCCTCTGAATAAGATCCTGCTGTTTATTTTATAAATATACATGCTAAGATAAGAAGTGATATTATTTTGATTAATAATATTTTCATGCAATGCAGTCAGTTAGCAGAAAACAACTCATAAAAATGTAGGCCAAAATTCAAAAGTGAGTGCTTAAAATTAGGCATACAAAGTCACATTTAGGTATCTCCAGGGATTTAATTTTCAGACGTGTTGCACAATCACTGCCCCTACAGAGTTGTAAATGCTCAATGCTCTTAAACACCAGGCCCCTTAGGATATGTCTACGTAGCCAGTAGCAACTTGTGACTGCGAGTCTAAGCATGTGTCTATACTGCAATAAAACTCTGTCCCGTTTCAGCTGACTTGGGCTCAAGGGGCTCAAGCTGCAGAGCTATAAAACTGTAGTGTAGATGTTCAGGCTTGGTCTGAAGCCCAGGCTCTGGTGAACCCATGATGTGAACCCTGGAGCCCAAGTCAGCCGTGGGTGTTTTATTGCAGTGTAAACATACCCTCTGAGCCTGGGTCAACAGACTTGGGTGTGAACTATCATACTAAAAATAGCTGTGTAGACAGCACATTTAAGTTGTGGCTCAGTCTGGAGCTTGGGCTCTGAAGCCACCTGCAACCTTAGGCTACAAAGCTTGAGCTCCAGACTGAGACGCAACTTCTACACAGCCATTTTTAGAGCAGTAGTGTAAGCCCAAATCTGTTGACCAGGGCACAGAGGTTTGCTGTGTAGACATACCCTAACATCCAGACCTTACGTATATGCTTAACTATATGAACTGTGAGGATGGAGCTTCAATTTAAGCACATATGTAAGTCTTTGCAGGAGCAGTATGTTGGGCATAAGAACATAAGAAAGGCCATCCCTTAGTGAGGGACCTTGTCAAAGGCTTTTCTGAAAATCTAAGTACACTATATCCACTGGATCACCCTTGTTCACAAGCTTGTTGACCTCCTCAAAGAATTCTAATAGATTGGTGAGGCATGATTTTCCGTTATAAAAGCTATGTTGACTCTTCCCCAACCAATCAATCGTGTTCATCTATGTTTCTGATAATTCTGTTCTTTACTATAGTTTCAATTAATTTGCCTACATTGAAGTTAGGCTTACTGGCCTGTATTTGCTCTGATTGCCTCTGGAGCCTTTTTTAAAAATTGGCATTACATTAGCTATCCTCCAGCCATTTGGTACAGAAGCTGATTTAAATGATAAGTCACATGCCACAGTTAGTAGTTCTGCAATTTCATATTTGAATTCCTTCAGAACTCTTGGGTTGCTACTTTCTGGTCATCAGAACTTATTACTCTTTAATTTATCAATTTTATCCACAATCTCCTCTAATGACACCTCAATCTGAGACAGTTCCTCAGATCTCTCACCTAAAAACAATGGCTCAGGTATGGGAATCTCCCTCACATTCTCTGTAGTGAAGACTAATGCAAAGAATTAATTTACTTTCTCTGCAATGGACTTATCTTCCTTCAATACTCCTTTAGAACATCAGTTACCCAGTGGTCCCACTGGCTGTTTAGCAGGTTTTCTGCTTCTGATGTACTTAAAAAAATTGCTTTTAGTTTTTGTGTGTTTGACTAGTTGTTCTTCACATTCTTTTCTGGCCTGTCTAATTATACTTTTACACTTGATTTGCCAGAGCTTATGCTCCTTTCCATTTTCCTCATTATGATTTAACTTCCAAGTTTTAAAGGATGTCTTTTTGCCTCAAAACACTTCTTTCACTTTGTTGCTTAGCCAAAGTGACGCTTTTTAGGTCCTCTTACTATTTTTTTTTAAATTTGGGGTATACATTTAATTTGAGCCTCTATTATTGTATTTTTTAAAAGTTTCCAAGCAGCTTGCAGACATTTCACTTTTGGGGCTCTACCTTTTAATTTCTGTTTAACTAGCTTCCTCATTTTTGTGTAGTTCCACATTCTAAAGTTAAATGCTGCTGTGGAGGGCTTCTTTGGTGTGCCCCCTTCCCCACTGGGATGTTAAATGTAATTATATTATGGTTGCTACTACCAAGCAGTTCAGATATATTTACCTCTTGGACCACATCCTGTGCTTCACTTGGTTCTAAATCAAGAATTGCCTCTCCTCTTGTGGGTTTCAGGACTATCTACTTTAAGAAGTAGTCATTTATGGTGTCAAGAAATGTTATCTCTGCATCCTGTCCTGAGATGACCTGTGCCCAGTCAATATGGAGATAGTTGAAATCGTCCATTATTATTGAGTTTTCTATTTTTATATCATCTGTAATCTCCTTGAGTATTTTACAGTCATCATCACCATCCTTGTCAGGTGGTCAGTATATATCCCTACTGCTATATTCTTATTATTCAAGCATGGAATTTCAATCCATAGAGATTCTATGGTACAGTTTGGTTCATTTAAGATTTTCACTGTATTAGACTCTATGCTTTCTTTCACATATAGTGCCACTTCTCACCAGCACGACTTATTCTGTCATTCCTATATATATATTTTACTGTGGTATTTCTATGTTCCATTGATTATCATTATTCCACCAAGTTTCAGTGATGGCTATTATATTAATATCCTCATTTAAAACCAGGCACTGAAGTTCACCCTTCTTAGTATTTAGACTCCTCACATTTGTACATAAGCACTTATAAAATATGTCACTTTTTAGCTGTCTGCCATTATGTGATGTAATTAAAAGAGGCTTCTTTTCATTTGACTGTTTGTCATCACATACTACCTGTACTTTATCATCTTCCTGTGCCCCGGTGCCTGTGCCTTGTCGTGGCGGGACAGCTTGCATGCCCTAATGATCCCCAGAGTCCGTGTCAGCAGGGGGCTTTTTGCTCCTGGTAGGTTCAACCATGCCGGATTGGTCTGTGGAGGAGAAGCCCAACAAAAACAGATACCCTGCTCCTCCAGATTGGGAATTAAACACAGGACTAACAACCCTTTCCTGTAAAATACAAAATACATTATGGAATCAGTGGGGGAAAAATCAAGCATTACTGTGTGTGATGGCCTTCAGGAGTCAATGACCCTTATTGCCAGTGATGAAAGCTGAAAGGAAGCCACTGGCATGAAAACTGAAGTGCTCAGTACCAAAACAAATCCAAACTTAATTTTTGGAGCTTAGGAATAATGTATGAAATAGGGAAGCTAGCTCAGGTCACAGCAGAGATGAGATGCTATAGATTACATATCCTGGGTGTCAATGAGAGCAGATGGACAGGATCAGGAAGATTAACATCAACCTTTTGGGAGAAACTTTGCTGTATTGCACACAGGATGATGAACAACATTATGAGGTGTTGCCATCCTTCTGAAGAAGGGAGTCCCTGTTTAAGTGGAAGCCCATCAGCAGCAGATTTATGAGAGTTAGACTGAAATAAGATTATTGTGCTTAACAAAGAGAAGATTAAGGGGTGATTTGATTTCAGTCTATAAGTACCTACATGGGGAACAAATATTTAATAATGGGCTCCTAGGTGTGGCACAGAAAGGTATAACACAATCCAGTGGCTGGATGCTGAAGCTAAATGGATTCAGATCGGAAATAAGGTTAAATAAATATTTTTTTAACAGTGAGAGTAATTAACCATTGGAACAATTTACCAAAGGTCATGGTGGATTCTTCATCACTGAGAAGTTTTAAATCAAGACAGGATGATTTTCTAAAAGATCTGCTGTAGGAATTATTTTGGGGAAGCTCTATGGCCTGTGCCATACAGGAAGTCATATTAGATGATCAAAATGATGCCTTCTGGCCTTAGAATCTAGGAATCTAGAAAGAAAAGGCATCTGATGTAAAGCTTTCTTAGTTTATAAGTTAACATCTGAATTTAGGCTCCCAAGATATCTCACTGACGTGGGTTTTTTTTTTTTTTTTTTTAAGCAAAGATCAAATAAAGCACATAACTAGAGAGACAGATGAATGTGCCTTTAAAATATTGCTGAATTTACCTCTTAGCACATGAATATGCTTCCTCAGTAAGCATTCAGAAAAAACAAGTGCAAAGGAGTGTGTGACCCATTACTGAGGGTGCTGGGAAAGCAGAAGCAGAAGAAGACTTAGAAGTGATTTCAAGTGGTGCAGGAAGAAGTAGTTTTGATTTCTGAGAGCCCCCCACACAAAGCTTGCAAGTGGTACATTCACAATCAAAATAAGATAATCAGGAGAGGAGGGAAACACTGCATTTCAAATCAGAAAAAAAATTATTTAAAATATGTTGCCTAATTATATCTCACATTTTTAACCACTTTTATAGTTAAAAGGAGCATGGTTTTTGCTTCTGATGACCAGGCCAAGTACTCTGTGTCTCATATGATTGTATGCATTGCTTTTCCTTGGTATTTAGGCAGCATGCAAAGTAATGCAATTTTTCACAGCCCACCATTGCTAATTCTTCAAAGGAGAAATCCTTTATGCAACTGCTTTGGCAACCACAGCAAAGAAGATTTTGAATAGCACTTCCTGCATAACAATGTGATGAGTAAGGGGACAAAGGATCATATATTCCTGCAACCCCTGAGATGATCATCATGATGAAGTTAACTGTTTTCAAAACTTTAAAAAATGAATTTTTAGGAAAGGAAAAAAGTTGTCTCCTCCTCACCCCAATGGAAACTGTATACATTGTATAAGGCAAATAGCACATCTGGCAGCTGGCAAATATCTTTATCTTTTTAATTATGTGTATTTTAACTCACGCGAAAAGACTGATTGCAGCACGTACTCCTAACTAAGTGCATTTTAAAACAAGTGGTAATGTGCAGACCTCAAAAAAGCTTAGAAGACTGATTTGGTGATGAATCTAAATCTCTTGGTTATGCAAAACTGGATTTGCAGACCTCACAGGACTAGCTTCTCTCATAAGAATCTTAACACTTTCCAGCTAAGGAGGAACCTGGAAAAACAGAAAGAGATTTTTTTTTTAATTTATTGGTATGGAAAACGAGGGACTTATATGTGGTACTCTTATGTACAATTATGATATACCTCTCAGGTTATCTGTGTAATATTGTTCTGCTTTGAATGCATAAAGTTAAATCAAGGGGGTTATTAAAAGAGCCCGCAGGAAAGGTAAAACACTGACACAGAAGAGAATTGAGAATTCAAGGGGGAAGGTATCTACGTGAGCTGGGAGGCTCGCACCCGGCTGCAGTGTAGATATACCCAGAGAAAACATGCTGCAAGTAGGAGACTATGCTTCTGCCAGCCAGAGATAGGGATCGGCTCATCCAGAGTAAGGTGTAGGAAGCCAGGCCTTTTCACCTCAAGTGTGCACTCAAGAGGGACAAAAAAGGTATCAAAGGCACAGCTTGCCCAGTAACCATGAGACTAGCTCTGTCTATACATAAGACCTCTTATAAGGTCTTATACACAGTGAGCTCTGTGTGAGGTCAATTAGACACACAATAAAAGTTTGCATTCAGCTTTAATTTGAGTCTGGGGCCAAAAATTCTGAACTGGTTCTCATTTTTCTCAGGTGGTTACATTGCTAATATGAAGCTAGTGAAGTCTGATTCAGATAAAATAATAGACCACACAATGCAAAAATAATAAATTTAACAGCAAGCCAGCATTTATTCACTCTAACTGAATCCGTTATTAATAAAATGTATCTTCAGAACCAGCTTCTATTGATGTATATCATTCCTCCCTTCTCTTTTCATGATTTTCCAGGATCTATGTCTACTCTGAAACCTACTACTGCATTAGTCTCCCTTGTTGTTTTATTTTTGGTCCAATTATGCAATACAACCTTTCCTCATCCTAGTGAACCTTTACTCAAAAGTTGTCCCTATTCAATCAATATTGAAAACAACCATTAATTTAATTGAAACCAGTGTTTTTAGAAAGCAAAAAATAAGCCAAGATTTTTCAAAAATAGGAGCCTAAAGTAGGTATCCTAAACCCATGTTTAGTCATTTAAATAAGCAATTTGACTTTTAAAAGTGCTGAGCACCCTACAGCTTCCATTGACCTCACTGGTCTTCTGGGAAAATCAGACCACTTATTGAAGTGACTAACTATGGATTTAGAATGTTCACTTTAGACTGCCAGAGGCAATTTCCCTGCTGGCGTGAACTGTGCGAACACAATGAAACAAGGAAGACGAAACCAAGAGAATTTGACCCTTATTTTTGAAAATCTTGACCAGAATGTTTCACATCCTAGAACCTGAACTGATGAATGGCCTGATTGTATAAGGGTTACTTACAGTGGTGTTGTGTCCATGAGACTTAGTTGAATAAGAAAGGGCTGCCCAGACCTTTAGTAAGGTGTAGGATGTGCAAGTAGACATTGTTCATTTACAATAATGTTGGTTTCTTTTCATTAGTGGTAGGTATATTGGTCCTGAGAGGTATTGAACATCCACAACACCTATGAACATCAATAGGAGTTGTCAACACTTAGCAAATGTCAGGCTCAGGCAATTAGTCAATGACAATGGCTGCAGTAGAATTAAAATTAATTCTCACATGGTACATTCAAATTAGGGCTTCTGATCATTGTAATTCTGGTGCTGGCTGTAACCTTGCCCTAGCTTTTGGTTCATCTGGAGCCTAATCACTTTTCACAAGATAATCAACCCCTTCAGATGAGTCTTCAATACTTGAGGCTCAAGGACAGATTCTGTAACCCTATACTTTTTTTTTTAACCGTATTTTGAGACATAGGCAGACACTTGCCACTTCAGTTTTTTCACATTCTTCAAGGTAATCCACCTTGGTTTCCACTCTTAGCCATTTTGTTCTTCTCTTCCTCATTATTCTTGGCAATACATTATTCACTGTCTGCAAGTGATCCACTTTTGAGAAATTTCTTATGAATCCTGCCTGCTCTAATGGCTCATCAAAGTCCAGAAGTCCCCGCAGTCTGGTCAGCAGCACTTTTGTGAAAACCATATGTAACACTGACAACAGGCCTTGAGATAATTCATGCCTTTCTTTTCAGTTAATATAAATACCGCAGTGTTCTGACTTGATCACACCATATTCTTCAGGTCTGCTGTAAAAAGGAAAAGAAAAGAAAAAGGCAATCTGTCTCTGTACCATTGGGTAACTCCATATGCTCTAGGTGTGCCCTTTTTGTGTTTGTTATTAGCCCATTCCAGTGTTTCATAGTGATATAAGATTTCGAATAAAATATAGGAATATAAAATCACACATTTTATTGTAAATTGTTCTCACTTCCCTTCCCCTCCTCCTGGTTTTACATGGTCATGGAACAGTCTAGCTAATGCTTAGGATTGGAGATGGCAGCCCATTTTACCTCATTTTAAACCCACTCTTTTCTTCATTGGATTTGAAAGTTCGGCATATAGGTGTCTCCAAATTATGCTGGGGGCCATGATGGTCCTCAACCAGCTTCAGGATGAGTAGGAGAAGAAAGGTAATGTGAAGCCACCTTATATCTGTGCTATCTCCTCATCTATACCAAGCATAAGCAACTGAAGATTTGCCCCATGTAATGGCTTTAGGAGTTAGTGATGTTTGATATCTATACTTTATTCTAGTGTCTGTAATGTTTGGTGGGCATAGTATCAAATTCACATGACAGATATTTGTGTGGAATGCAAAATCCTTATTGCTGGTGGTCAAAATGATTCATTTTTGTCAAATGTGCTGTTATATTACTTTCAGCTAGGGTCCTATGTTCAACAAAATTTCATCCTTTGAAAGAGCATATTTTGACTAGAGATTTAGCACTTTGTTAGTCTGACTGAACTCTTCTGCATCCAAAATAGCAATATTTGTATGCTGCAGTTGTTCCCTTGCCTGAAGTGTTTAATTCCACTGGAAACTGATATAAGTTTCCTTTTATATATGAAGACATATCTGGCTATCTAATGGATAAATAAACAGCTTTAAATAATTGTAATGACTCTTGAAAATGCAGTATTTTGAAAGTCCACGGACATATCTTTCCCAGAATTATTTATTACTATTTCATCAGGTTCACAAAAGCTACACAATACTCCAGCAATTGAACCTGAGGGTGAAAAAACCAAACTATATATTTTCCTGGGAAAATCTCATCTCTGTCCTAGAATGGGATTTTGCCACCCATATGAGTTCAATCTTATTTATTTTGAACGTCCCCAACTTTCTATCAGGCCAATGGGGTATTCAACATCATTATTAATACATGTATTAGGATCTCCATTAAGAGTGACAGATATTATGTGCACATATAGAAGACCAGATTAGCTAAAAGTAATTCAGCAATATACAGTACAGCATAAAACAGATACAATGTAAAGGTGCAAACATCAAAGGTGCAACTGAAGATTTAAACAATTGAAAAGCTTTGTGAAACATTTTTTTAAGACTTAAAACATGAAAAGCACTTGGCAGGGCAGAAGAGGTAAGCAGTGCCATAAGTACTGGCATCATATAAATATTTGTGGCGCTCACACTGAGTTGGAAGAAATGAGCTCCCATCTATTCCTATTTTCTTTCTTCCTCCTCTTTCATTGTACATTATCCCTTTTTCATTGGACTTCTCATCTCTCTTTCCTTTCCCGCTGCTGAAACAAGGAGCGTGTTTCTCACCCTCTGCCTAAAGATGCTGTTCCTGACAGGGGAGTCCAAAATTTCCATTGACTTCAATAGTATTTCACCTCTTCAGGCACAGAACCTTCTGTCTGACCTTTCCCTGGTGTTGACTCCCAGAACAGCATATCATTTATATCTAGTTAACTCGTACTCCAGGGATAAGCTCCTGCAGTGCAGATGTCTTCTGGCCAGCTGACTACTTCTTGCAGTTGAATTCACTCCAATCAGGCTACTGCTCTGAAACCCAGACATCCAGCTTTCTGCCTAAAGTTTTCACTGGAAAAAGAGGAATCTATAAAATCAATGAGGGGAAAAGGATACAGACGAAACAGTTAGGGGCCAGGCTTAGCAGCTCAACAGACCAGCCTTTCGGAGGAAATGGATCCATGTGTATTTTAAAATGTTTTTCAGGGGGTGGGGGATGTTATTTGTTGCTTTTTTGAGGGAGGGTAGAGAGGAGGCCCCTAGTTATCCACTTGTCCTTCCATAATAGTTTATTACAATTTGGTATCAATTTAAAATGTATGTTATCAAAGAATGTGAACGGTATTATTGTTGTATACCGGGTGTAGTCCAACATGAGATTTGTTTATATATGTATAAGTCAGACTCCTTTATGTGTACATCCTGGGGCTCAAGCAGGGGTTACATACACGTATGCTTTCCAACGGGCATGACTAGATATATTTATAGAAATGTATTATTGCTTGCAAATGGGAAGGTGTGTCTTCATGGACAAGTGAATGTCATTTTCTTTTCAGAACAGAGCGCAATGTATTCAGGCTTTCTTGCACATCTGTGATTTAAGAGAAGTTTTAGCGGGTGTGAACCGGAGGCAAAGGCAAAGAAAATTTCCAATCACTGCTGCACGAGTCAGCCACTCCTACTCAAAGCACACACCAGTTGAGACATCACTTGTGATTGTCTGGGGAAACTACAAGCTTTGTGACAAGGTCCGCACCACTGCTGAGGTTTCTTTATGCTTCCAGAATGGCACAAAGTCACTTGAAGCCTACACTTTAAGCCCTTTAAGCACTTCATCGGTTCTAACTTGCAGCAGTTTGGCCTCAAATAGATTCATGAGTGGGTGAGATGGAAAGATATCAAACTTTGCCTCTTCTTCCCTTAACTGGATTGAGCATGATACTGGAGCAGTCGAAGAATGAGTCCTTGCTGATTGAGTCATGGTGTCACACGGGGTTTGGGGCATAAGAGGAGGGTAAAAGTGTGGATCTGGGAGGAGGTGGCAAGGAACAAGAAGTAATATCATATCTATTTGCCCTGATGCACATGAGAGAAATGTGGTAGGCAGGAGAATTGAGGTTAAAAGAAGGGAGGACCACTGGAGACACCACTGGAGTCATCCATTGTCTGGAATATTTTTGCACTGACCAATGCTGGGTATGCAGTAGTCACTAGCATGAGTCAATGATTCATTTGTATATGTTATTGTGACATTTGGGGCATAACCATGCATCACTGTGTGTGTGACTAAGTAGCACATATTTCTTGAAAATTATGTAAGATCAAATAGTTTGCGTGCCCAGATCTTGGACACATTTTTGTTAGTCCTAATTTTCATAGACTTAAACATATCACAGGACAGGTAAGGAGCCATCATTCAGGCCAGCAGCACACAGAAGTGTGTGTGTCCAGCCACTTCCATATGTACATGTTCTTAGATCACTGAAACTTTGTCCTAGCAGGTTGTCTGCTTTGACTTTTGGAATTTGGTTGGCTAAAGCATAGCTGAGCTGTTAGCAACAAGGAATCTTTTGAAAGTGATCAGTCACCACAGAGATTTTTAAGATGCAATGAAAGTGTGAACTAAAAGGTAAGCATATTACAGAGAGGCTCTGTCTTTAACTTTATTTTAATTCCCTGGAGTTTTCTATTGTACCTATGTAACGGCTTTGAATCATGATAGACCCTTTTTCTCTTGTTTATTGTCAATTTAAAAGAAATGTTAGGAAGATTTAGCAAGAGGTTGTTGTTGTTGGTTTATTTACAAAGGGTGGGGAAAGGGTTGTTTCTAGGTGCACAAACGAGATCTTGTTCCTGCCTGACAGAGGAGGGCTGTCCTTGTTGTTCTGATTAGTTGTAATCATTAGGTGTGCAGGCTACACATTTTCAGCTGCTGTGAGATCATTTCTAATGTTGATATTTTATGACCTCTAACCTGCTGACTTCAAACCTGCTTGGTGGAAAGTTAAAGGATAGCTAAGCACTCTATTTATGGGAAGAATAATGTGCAATTAAACTATTTATGTGAGCAGCAGATGTTGTATGTGATAAATAATTATTGTTAATATTGGTAGCCCTTTATTTACATATATTATACATTTTATTAGCTTTACAATGTTTAAGCTAGCAAGAAAATAGTCTAAAATAATTCAGATAGAATAATATAGAGCAAGACTGCTGACTATCAACATAACCAATAGTTTTTTTTTAGTGTCTAACAAAGCCGTAATCTGTAAAATACATATGTATTTACCTAAAGCGCTTGGAAAGCGAAAGTCTGAAATGTATCTTCACAGTTCAAATGGATTCTAGAAATAACTATCATTGCTGAGCTAGGGCCTTCGGTGGTGTAAATCAGCATAGCTCTATTGACTTTTGAATACATACACCAGCTGAGGATCTGGTCTTTAAATTGCAATCTGCAGAGTGACTTAACTTTGAAAGACTTTCTCCTTGCTTCCTCAAATTACTACTCTGTGGAAAGCAAACAAACACAATAATATACTGCCTTGTCGGAAGTGTAAGTATGGGAGACCAGATAGAAAAGAAACTTATGGAAAAAAAATCCCCAAAATGATGGAACAATTTGACGGGTTATTGCTTACCTAATAAAAATGGCTGATTATGTCTGGAGCAGGGACCACCCTTGCTTAGCTGGGAAGATAGCTCACCAGCTAGAAGAACCGAAATAGAGATTGGACTCTAAGCACATAGATTTCATAAAATTATTTGTATTTGGCTTGTTTCCCCAACACAAGAAGGGTGTCCATAAATAATATGTAATAGAACAGTGTCAATTCCACATAGCCAATATCAGGGCTTGATCCAGCACCCAGTGAAATCAGTAGGGATTTTTCCATTCATTGCAATGGGTGCAGTAGCAGGCTCCTGACACAGAAGGGCCAATGCCAGCTGCCCCAGAATTTGAGTTTGGGTGCTACTAGCAGAGCAGAAACAACAAAGAACAAATGAACAGTGATCTTTGAATAACAGGCAGTTTATAAATATCAGTTGTTTTAATTATTTTTTCAATTAATTATTGAATCCACTGTTTAGCTACCAACAGAGTTCTTAAAATCAAAAGAATGAATCTTATTTAATGAAAATTTAAGAAAAACATTAAGAAAAAATACATGCTGAGATTACAAACATATTTTTACTAGAGAAAGAAAAGATACCCAGTTCAACACTTTGAATCCAAAAGGGAAAACTAAAATAAAACCTCACCACACTAAGGCTGTACTAGACTTTAGCTATATGCATTATATGTACATTTTTCATAATTTATTGTATGTCATTGCCTTACTTTATTCTATATAACAGTCTGATCAAAACAATGCAGTAACTAATCACTACCACTGCTGCTTGCATTGACTGAGGGCTTTTTTTTTTTACTTTGTAACTCATTCTTGTCCTTAGTAAAAATCTAGAGGAAATACTTGCAATATATAGGTTGTATTCTAAAAAGAACAAGGAAATGTTAATATTTCATTGAGATACATTAATTTTCTGAGTGGGAGATGGTTTAAGGTAGCATTAGATTAGAGTCCATGCTGATGCTGTCCTCTTCCAGTTAATTTCTTTCAGAGATTTTTGAAAAAAAGGCAGACTGTAAACTCATCTACTTGTGTGTGCATGTGCGTGTGCATGAACACACCACTCACACAAGCATACGATGGACCAGATCCTCAACTGGAGTAAACTGACATAGCTCCATTAAAGTCATTTGAGTTGCACTGATTTACACCAGCTGTGGTTGTGCCCTGTCAGTGTATTTTCTGTCTGTAATAACATCCCTTATTCACTTTTGACAATAACTGTCTGTCAAACAAAATAGCTGTACTGTAGGAATACTGTTTTCTAATCAAATACCATTTAAAAACAGAAATGGAGTGTTTAGTGATATGGTGAGATTAGTACAAGTTTTTACAGCATTTAGCAACTTTTAACCAAGGCTCTCCAAGCAATTCACAAACACTATTTAAACATCATAATATTCCTTGAGGTAGGGAAATATCATTAGCCCCCAGGGGAAACGGAGGCACAGAGTGGTTAAATGAGGTGCTCAAGATCATACAGCAAGTCATTTCAAAACCATCAAGTTTTGCAGATCTCATGAGAATATTTGTTACCCGACATCCAGGCCAATGTTTGCTGTATTTAGGCAGTGACCTCTGATTTCAGGAAAGGAGAGCAGGAAAGGAAATGTATGGGTATTGGGTTTTTTTCCCCTTGTGAATAGTCATTGCTTCCCTTTATTTACCGCCTGGGCCATTTACATCGTTTGAAAAGAGGCTAGGGATCCCAAAGAATAGAAAGTTAAAACATTATTTTTTTAAAAATGTATAATGTGGCAAGTATATAAGTGATGTCGGAGGTGCACAAATATTTTGAATCTCTGATCCAACAGCTCCTGAAGTCAATGGAAGTCTTTCCATCTACTGATGTAACATGCTGTTTAAGAGTTAGGTATGATTATGATTATTTCTGAGACAAAAATCTCTTCCCATATGGGAGTTGTTTATTATGGCAGGAGTGGATGGAAAAAACTGCTCAGACTCCCTGAGTCAAAGTCTGGCTGCTGCTTCCAATAGCATCATCAAGCCTACAAACTGCAAAGAAGGTTAAGGAGAACTTGTGCCCTCACCCTAAGTATCTATTAATGGGGGTGAGTCAGGAGCAGAAATAGTGGATGGAAATCTGGGTAGGAAGAGAAGAATCTTACCAGGGGACAGGGCTAACACATGCAAGGAAGCCTTCCCTATGCTCCCTCCCACTCCACTGCCTTTTCCTCAAAAGCCAGGATCCACTGTCCAATAGGTCACCTTCTTCTACTGCCCATCTTATTAAGAGGCGGGATGTTTCTCACCCAGATATCCCCATTATTAGATGCATATGGGGGGCACAGATTTCTGTAACACAAGTACATGCTTACTGGTACTTCATATAGTAACAACCATCTGCATACTTCACTCATTATGATTGTTTATATTCAAAATAGTCCATTTCAATTTCTACTGGTTCTAAAATAATAGGTGAAATCCTTGCTCCATTGAGTTTTGTCATTCACTTCAACTGAGTCCAGATTTAACCCAATAACAATAACAAATGTAATCCCTGGTGTGCATTTATATGGTGTACAGGCATCTTGCATTTCTTCACAGTAGGCCCAATCCTGTCTATACTCTGTTGGCTGCATACTAAATCATTGGATAGATAGAAATATTCTACCCCTCCTTTGAGATGCTGAATGCTGTAAACGACCACCGATTTTGGTACCTGACAGGATTGGAAAAAGTCTGAGAAAATGCAGCCCAAAAATGAATACTAATTTATAGCTAGAGATGTGTTTTCTGCCACCACTTGATAAGTATTATAAAGTATGAAATCAAACATTATCACATTTTGAAATATAGAAGCCCTATCTAGATATTAGTTTCCTGTTGTGTCTGAAGTATTTCATAACAGAATTATTGCATTTGTATTTCAAATCACATTGAAATCGTATATAATCCAATATTTTACTTTGGAATAGACCATATTTTAATACTTGCATGGACAATATTCATAAATCTAAGCACATTTTTATTAAACTCAAAACTATTGCACAATAAACACATTTTAAAGATGAAGTAAAGAAATCTTTATGTCAAAGTTGTGCATCTTATTTTAATAAAAGATCAGACTGTAGCATGGAAATATTAATTTTCAGATCCATCCTGACCTGCACACATTAGACATTTTACTAAGCTTAACAAAGCTGAATACATAAAATCATTACAAGAAATCATCCATGCTCACAATAAAGAGAACCAATCAATATCAGTATGCTTCTTGAACAAATTGTACAGATATCTATTTTATTTTTCCAATGTATAAAAATGCACTTATCTGTAGGCGTAAATACAAAGGGATATAAAACCTACATGCATATATTAATCAACTGATACAATGTTAAGAAATAATAAAGAACTCCCAATCACAAACCACCCACTGAAAATAGCTCTAAGGAAAAGTATGAATAAATGAACAGGCTTTATGTTCTGAAGTTCATCAAAGCAGGAGCTGTTAAACCAAAGAGAAGGGAAAGAGAAGTTAAATTCCACAGTTGAGAGCCCTTCACTGAGGCCAACTCTATACTTCCACCAGCAGTCATCAGGAGATATGCAAGATACATAATATAGCTTGCGTATCTCCCGTCGACGTACTTACATTTACATAGCATGGTGTTTCACGGTGCTTCATCAATGGGAAATGCCCTCCCATCAACACAACCTTACTCCTTTCAGGGAGCTGGATTATTGGCATTGGCTGGAGAGCCCATCTGGGATTAACTGAGCGTGTCTCCACTACCCTCTCAATTGATACAGCTCAATCGATCACTGTGTAGCCGGAAATGTAGACATACCCTGACAATACCCTGCTTCACTCCTAGGGGAATGGATCTAGTGACCGCCACCTGAAGCATCCTAGCTCCTTTCAACTGACAAGCTAAACCATGCATATGTAGGACCTGTTGTTATCCCACTTAAGGTAATAGGCATTTTGCCACAGATTTTGCTGGGGAGCCAGATGAGGGCCATGGTCTCTAAAATATAAAGGACGCAAATTATAAAATGCTTCATTGATCCAAGTCAGCATAGCAGAGGGCAGAACTAACATGAAGAGGGAGAAATTTGCTTTGTCCCACTCCTCCCCAGTTCCTGGTTGGTTCTACCAGCCAGAAGCTTTCATTTTATTTCTCAACCATTTCAGGTTGCACTCTACTGGTTGAGAAATGCTGGATTCAAAAAAGAGGACTGGCCTATACAGTTAAGCCATGTTGTTCATAGCTCATTTTTTAGCCATTTTTAATAACACATTTTATGACCTCTTAACACTTGCTGGAATCTCAATATTCACATCTGAGCTATAACTTGAGCTGACCCTGAGGATGGCAGGCCAAAAGTGAGCAGTTACAGTACATCCTAACCAAGATGTTACAGAAGGAGAGAGGGTGCACAGCTCAGAGAGGAGCACAAGCTAAAGCATTCACGTTTTAAGTACCTCTTGTAAAGCACATTGCAGTATTTACAGCACTCTACTAATGTAATTTGGCTTGGAGCATGACCAAAATTATTATTTTTCTTTTTACTTCATTTTTGGTCATGCTCCAAGCCAAGTGGAGTGTTGTAAATACTGCAGTGTTTTTTAAAAAGATAGTAAAATGTGATGGCTTTTGCTTCTGCTCCTAACTGGGCTGTGTATCATCTGCCGTTCTGTAACATCTTCACTAGAATTCACTTTAATGGCATTCTTTAGCTTGCTAACATCAGGGTCAACCTACGTTAAAATTCAGAAAAGAATAATGGCATGTTAACAAGTGTTAATAGATCATAAAATGTGTTATGAACAAGAATGACTAGGGAGCGAGATGAGAACAACTTGACTATGATATTGTCAGTCCTACTTACATTGAATCCTCAATAGATCTTGAGAGCAGAACATGGTAGAGCTTAGCCATCAGCTTTGGATTTGCATTGGATCAGTTACATTAATGAAATTCATAGAATCATAGCAATGAAGGGACCTTGGTAGGTCATTATGACATTCCCCTCTGCCCCCACAATCCGGACTGGTGTGTGGCTGTGTCACTTTAATTCCTCATGCCTGGGCCCCGACTTAATCTGTTTTGCTGTGTGAACCACCCACTCCGGGGTCAACCCACACCCAGCCTCCTGCAAGTAATTGGTCCCTGACCTAGTTATTGAGCCCTTTTGGCCAGCCATGCATGGGATAGACCCCCAGCAAACACCCCCAGTCCCAGATGCAACCCCATGAACTGCCATCTTACAGGGTTCAGTGCTGTACACTGCACCCTGCAAGATCATCTACATTTGTCCATCAATTTATCAAAGAAATTGACATGCACCAGTTCTGTCACTCTAAGTGAAGTCTCTGCGCACACTCAATCCACATGCAGTGTTTTAGATAAAACAAACAAATAAGTTTATTGACTACAGCAAGATTTTAAGTTATTATAAGTCAGGTTAATATGAATCAAGAGACTAGATCATAATTAACTAAAAGGTAACTTGCATACTAAATTAAATTCAGTATTTCAGTAGCTTTTCAGTCTGTGATGTTAGCTTACTACACAGGCTGGCTGCAATCTTTCAGCCAGGCTCCCCTTCTGTGGGCCGTTTCTCAGTGTCCTAGATGTTGCTATGTAGATGGATTCCAAGGGAGAGCCTTGAGACAAAGATGCCTCTCTCTTTAAACAAGTTTCCTTGACCCCCTGGGGTCAGATGATCGGCCATGTCCGGCAATGGGCATGGTTTCTTCCACTTGAGCCAAAGTGCTCAAAGGTGCTCATGCCATTACATCGTTCTTGTATGCATGCCTCTGCAAGGCGTGGAACCTCAGCTTTCTGTTTGTCTGCAGCTATTCAAGCCATGTGAGAGACACATCTGGAGATAAGACATAGCAGAGTTTCATATCTGTACATATGCATGACATTGCAGGAAACATGCTACCATAACAATAATGTTCAGTATGTCATGAGCATTCCAAAAACACCTTACATGTCATACTTTGCATTAGACAATACACAGTTACACTATAAGGGTGAACATGAATGATACAGAAATCACATTATAAAGGTGTACATGGGATGCAGGGTGTCATAGTCATCTAGTCCAGTCCTCTGCACTCAGACAGGACTATTATCTAGACCATCCCTGACAGGTGTTTGTCTAACCTGTTCTTAAAAACCTCCAATGACAAAGATTCAACAACCTCCCTTGGTAATTTGTTCCAGTGCTTAACTGCCCTTAAAGTTAGGAAGTTTTTCGTAATGTCTAACCTAAAACTCCCTTCCTGCAATTTAAGCCCATTACTTCTTGTCCTGTCGTCAGTGGATAAGGAGAACAATTTATCACCCTTCTCTTTATAACAACCTTTTATGCCTGTTATCATGTTCTCTTCTCCAGACTAAACAAATCAATTTTTTTCAATATTTCTTCATATGTCATGTTTTCTAGACCTTTGATCAATTTTGTTGCTTTCCTCTGGACTTTCTCCAATTTGTCCACATAATTTCCAAAGTGTGGTGGCCAGAACTGTACACAGTACTTCAGCTGATGACTTCTCAGTGCTGACTAAAGCAGAATAATTACTTCTTGTATCTTGCTTTGGATAGTTTGCTCTTGTGCTAATAATAATGTCTCTTTAAAAAAACTGCCAACTCACCTGAACTCTTTTTTCACTTAGACTTGCTTCCCTGAGGATCCTATCTACCAATTCTCTGAATTAGCTAAAGTCTGTCTTCTTGAAGTATATTGTGTTTATTATCATGTTTTCCCTCTATTTATTCCTTAGAATCATGAACTCTATCATTTCATTATTGCTTTCACCCAAGCTGCCTTCCATCTTCAGATTCTCAACTAGCTCCTTCCTATTTGTCATAATCAAATCCAGAAAGCCCCTCTCGTAGTCACTTTCTCCACCTTCTGCAATCAAAAGTTCTATCCAGTACATTCTGAGAATTTGTTGGATAATCTGTGTCTTATTGTATTATTTTCCCAACAGATGTTTGGGTAGTTGAAGGCCTCTCATTGTCACCAAGTCCTGTGTTCTGAATGATTTTGTTAGTTGTTTAAAAAAAGCCTCAGCCACCTCTTCTTCCTGGTTGGGAAGACACCTACCATGACATCACAGTTGTTTTTTACCCCTTTTATCTGTCCCCAGAGACTTTCAACAGGTCTGCCTCCAACTTCTATCTCATAACAGTGCAAAATGTATAGATCTTAGATATACAGTGCAATAGCTCCTCCATTTTATCGTGCCTATCCTTCCTGAATTAGCTGTATCCTTTTATACCTATATTCCAGTCATGTGAATTACTCCACCAAGTTTCTGTGATGCCAGTTATGTTATAATTGTAATTATTCACTAATTTTTCTAGTTATTCCTTTTTATTCCCCATACTTCTTACATTAGTACACAGACATCTAAGATGTTTATGAGATTTTCCCCTCTGTATTCCCTTATGTCTGTCCTTTTTTTCTGCTGTGATTGCCCATGTTTCCCCCAGTTCCCTACTCTTCACCCAGGTCTCCATGTTTTGGACTTGCCTGTGGGCTTTTGTCTCCTGCCCCGTCAAGCCTACTTAAAAGCCCACCTCACTAGGTTAGCCAGTCTGTAACTGAAGATACTCTTCTCCTTCTTTGATAGGAGAACAGCAGGATACGGACCATGGACTTCAGAAAAGCGGACTTTGACTCCCTCAGGGAGATGATGGGCAGGATCCACTGGGAGGCTAATATGAGGGGGAAAGGAATCCAAGAGAGCTGGCTGTATTTTAAAGAAACCTTATTGAGTGCACAGGAACAAACCATCCCGATGTGTAGAAAGAATAGAAAATATGGTAGGCTTCCAGCTTGGCTTAACAAAGAAGTCTTTGGTGAACTTAAACACAAAAAAGAAGCTTACAAGAAGTGGAAGCTTGGTCAGATGACTAGGGAGGAGTATAAAAATACTGCTCGAATGTGCAGGAATGAAATCAGGAAGGCCAAAGCACAATTAGAGTTACAGCTAGCAAGGGACGTGAAGGGGAACAAGAAGGGTTTCTACAGGTGTGTTACCTACAAGAGGAAGATTAGGGAAAGTGTGGGCCCCTTACAGAATGGGGGAGGCAACCTAGTGACAGAGGATGTGGAGAAAGCTGAGGTACTCAATGCCTTTTTTTGCCTCTGTCTTCACAGACAAGGTCAGCTCCCAGACTGCTGCACTGGGAGGTGAACATCCCGCAGTGCTGAAGGAACAGGTCCAAGACTATTTAGAAAGATTGGACATACACAAGTCCATGGGGCCGGATGCAATGCACCCGAGGGTGCCGAGGGAGTTGGCTGATGTGATTTCAGAGCCATTGGCTATTATCTTTGAAAGCTCGTGGCAACTGGGGGAGGTCCCTGATGACTGGAAAAAAGCAAATATAGTGCCCATCTTTAAGAAAGGGAGGAAAGAGGAGCCGGGGAACTACAGACCTGTCAGCCTTACCTCAATCCCTGGAAAAATCATGGAGCAGGTCCTCAAGAAATCCATTTTAAGGCACTTGGAAGAGAGGAAGGTGATCAGGAACAGTCAACATGGATTCACAAAGGGAAAGTCATGCCTGACCAACCTGATTGCTTTCTATGAAGAGGTGACTGGCTCTGTGGATATGGGGAAAGCGGTGGACGTGTTATACCTTGACTTTAGCAAAGCTTTTGATACGGTCTCTCACAGTATTCTTATCGGCAAGTTAAAAAAGTATGGGTTGGATGAATGGACTATAAAATGGATCGAGAACTGGCTAGAGCATAGGGCTCAACGAGTAGTGATCAATGGCTCCATGTCTAGCTGGCAGCCGGTCACAAGTGGAGTTCTCCAGGAGTCGGTGCTGGGGCTGGTTTTGTTCAACATCTTCATTAATGATCTGGAAGATGGGGTAGATTGCACCCTCAGCAAGTTTGCAGATGACACTAAGATAGGGGGGTGGTAGATACCCTGGAAGGTAGGGATAGGATACAGAAGGACCTAAACAAACTGGAGGATTGGGCCAAAAGAAATCTGATGAGGTTCAACAAAGAAAAGTGCACAGTCCTGCACTTAGGACGGAAGAATCCCATGCACATCTACAGACTGGGGACTGATGAGCTAGGCAGCAGTTCTTCAGAAAAGGACCTGGGGGTAACAGTGGATAAGAAGCTGGATATGAGCCAGCAGTGTGCCCTGGTTGCCAAGAAGGCTAATAGCATATTGGGCTGCATTAGAAGGACCATTGCCCGCAGATCGCGGGAAGTGATCATTCCCCTCTATTCGGCATTGGTGAGGCCGCATTTGGAGTATTGTGTCCAGTTTTGGGCCCCCCACTACAAAAAGGATGTGGAGAAGTTGGAGAGAGTCCAGCGGAGGGCAACAAAAATGATTAGGGGGCTGGAGCACAAGACGTATGAGGAGAGGCTGAGAGAACTAGGCTTGTTTAGTCTGCAGAAGAGAAGAATGAGGGGGGATTTGATAGCAGCCTTTAACTACCTGAAAGGGGGTTCCAGGGAGGATGGAACTAGGCTGTTCTCAGTGGTGGCAGACAACAGAACAAGGAGCAACGGTCTCAAGTTGCAGGGGGGCTGCGGTCTAGTTTGGACATTAGGAAAAAGTTTTTCATTAGGAGGGTGATGAAGCACCTAGGGAGGTGGTGGAATCTCCATCTTTAGAGGTTTTTAAGCTGCGGCTTGACAAAACCCTCGCTAGGATTATTTAGCTGAGGTTAGTCCTGCTTTGAGCAGGGGGTTGGACTAGATGACCTCCTGAGGTCCCTTCCAACTCTATGATTCTATGATGCTATGATTCTATAGGTGAACCCCAACTCTGCTCAGGAGTCCTTCTTGGAATAGGATCCCATGATTTAGACAGCCAAAGTCCTCCTGGTGACACCATCTGTACATCCATGTATTTACCTCCAGGATGTGTCCGTCTCTGCATAGGCCCCTACCCTTGACTGGAAGGATCAACGAGAACACCGCTGTGACCTAGTTCCTTCACCCTCACTCACAGAGCACTGTAGTCACTTCTGATCTGCTCAGGGTCATATTTTGAGGTATCAGTAGTGCCCACATGGATGAGCAGCATGGGGTTGTAGTCAGATGACCAGATGATCCTCAGTAATCCTTCCAGAATGTTTCAGATATGGTTCCCTGACAGGCAGCACACTTCTTGGGGTTCCAGGTCAGATGGATGCCTCTTTGTCCCTTAGAAGGGAGTCACCAACCACCACCACCCTTTGTTTCCTCTTGGGAGAGGAGGCATGATCCTCCCAGCCTTGGGGGTTATACGGCTTCTCCTCCTCCACATTTGGGAGAGACTCCTCATCCCACAGTGCCATACTCTTTTTTTATCTCTATGGATGGTGGGTAGGGAGAAGGGCGGGAGCACTACATACTGCCAGAAATAACCAGCAACCTGTGAAGGAGCTGTTTCCTCTTCTCCCGCTCCTCCACCCCCAAATAGTGCTATTGCAATCCTCTTCAGATGGATTGCTTCCTCAGCCTTGGAGGTTTCCATATGCATGTTGTCAATGAATTCCTCCTGTACAAAATTTGTACAAAATATGGATGGTCCTTAGCTTAGCCACTTCCTCCTGTAGCTCTCCCTCCTACTTCCTGAGAGTTTATACCAGTAGGCACCTCTAGATCATCTTCCCAGCCTGGATCCTGAGATGGGGAAGTGCAAGCCACAGTCTCTGCAAATCCATACCAGGCCCTGGGTAGAGGCAGCCATAGTTGGGTTCTCTGTCTGGACATGGGCATTACAAATCTGCCAAACAGACTTTATCCATCTGTAACTGCAAATGTGTAAGGAATGAACTAGGAAATGTATCAAGCATAAAGACCTAAATTTTAAACATGGAATATAAAGACTGCCCTTTCCAGTCTTAGGAAAGTGTGCGGGGTATGCCTGCCTATTCCTAAAGAATTACCGCAACTGAATGTTAGGGAAGAAAGGTTTTATCCTATCCCCAACCCTAGACAATATCCCAATTCAGGAAGCAATTGAATTGCTTCTCACACCAAAGGTGGTCCGCTAAAAATACAATTGCAGTGAAGTGAACATTAAAATAATCTACGCAGGTTAACTTGCAATTTTAGGACGTGTCCCCATAGTAATTTATAAATAGAAAGTATTTCAAATCCACCCTTAATGTAAGTGGGTACATTTCCCATCACTGGGCTGATTTTGTTCCACTACATTCTACAACTCAACTAGCCAATTAATAGCACACTACATTTCCTGCACCACAGGATAGTCAGCATATGAACTCCAAAACAATAATACAAAAATAAAAAACACTGAAGACTGATCATCTAAAAATTAAACAGCTCAGTGTGTAAAACTAACATTGTCTTCTAAGCTTTAGTACCTACGGTATCAATGGTATATAACTGCAGGAGTAGCCAATGGTGACTTGGAATAAATCTTCAGGCAGAAATAAAGAAGGTAATAGCAAATTAAAGAGTATGATTTGGAATTTGTGCAGATGAAAAATTTCACACATGTCTATCAGATGCACATTCTGCCATTTATCACTGGGACCCTACATCTGTTTTGTGTCCCACTTTCAAAGTAAACCAAAGTAGCATTTTATTTATTGTCATGATTAAGTGATGATAAAATACATCCTGCAGCCATTGTACTGTCATAAGAATTGATGATTTATTTTAAAATGTAGCTATATAGCTAAGTCATAAACAGTAGGTGTGCTGTAATGAATCTTAGCTAAGCCTATTATCAGATTTTCAATAGGCAAAGATGTTTTACAAATATAACTGTTTAGTTAGTATTTTATATTCACTTGGATCTTTAGCAGAGCAACAAATATTATAGGACTTTATTTGCATATATAAGCAATCCAAACTCAATGATGAAAAATTGCCACTAGTTTATTACTCCGCAGTTTGACCATTTTAAAATCAGTATATTTGTATGCCTGATTGAAACAGGCTTTAAATCTGATTGACTGATGGATGCTCAGACTGTGCAAGTATCTAATATAATAATGTGAATCAGGAGGACTTAGCCAATGGTAGGACAAAACATGTATAAGAGCACTAACACACATTGGGCCAAATGGTAGACTTCTTACTCAGGCAAAATTTCCCACTGGCTTTAATGAGAAATTTCACCTAAGTAAGATTTATTGGTTCAGACCCCCTAAGAATTGTTATACTAGAAGGATAATTATATGGGTAAATCACTGGGTTGGGACTGATGATATCTAGGTTCCAATTTCTGGCTCTGACACAGAATTCCTGTCTACCCATAGACAAATTACTTAATCTCTTTGGACATGATCCAAAGCCCAGTGAACTCAATGGGAGTCTTTCCACTGACTTTAATAGGATTTGGATCTGTGCTTTAGTTGCCTCACTTTAAAATGGGAATAATTATACTTCCTTGTCTCATGAGGATAAATTCATTAATGTTTGTGTACTGAGATGATGGAGGCCACAGGAGCACTTAGATAGAAGCCTTCATTTCCTCCAGTGGCTAAAGATGCACAAGGTCTTGATATATCATCATTTGTGCTAAGGAGGCTTTTTACAACCAGGTTGGTGAAAAGTGAATTAGTTCAAACTAAAGCCATGGAAAAAAATTATTTTTGAAGAAAAAAAAAAAAAAAAACCATCCCGAATTGGGACAAAAAGTCCCAAAACACCATGTGTGTGGCTCACCTGGAAAACTGGCTATCTCCCCAGCTATCCACAATTTCCCAGGCTGTCCAGGAGCCAAGGAAGGCAGCTAGCTGGGGAACCAGCTGTTTGGGAAGACCAGGGAGGCTGCCAAGGACCTGGGGATCCTGGAGGTGAGCAGGTAGAGGGGTAAGCTGGCAGGAAAATGCCAGGTCTCCACTCAAAGTTTTGAGGGAATCAACACGTTACCAAAAATATTTCTGTTCCATTGAATGGCATCTTCTGACAGAAAAATGTTTACCTCAGAATTTCTGACCAGCTGTAGTTTAGATACAACTGGGCCTAGACAAAAACTTTGCCCTTTCCTAGAACCCAGCCCAAACAAAATTATTTGAAGATATATATGAGTTTGGAAGCACCCTTCCTCAGATTCATCACCTCAGGCCCACAGAAGGGTCCTAGTCTTATGGAGGGATTCAGAGGAGACCATATGAGCACCCTCACACCACAGTTTCTTATACTGGACCAGTCTGTTCTCTCCCTCTACACTCAGTTTAGGTTTGCACAGTCCTTGGGATCTGACAGCCCTAACCTCTGTACAGGGAGGCATGGGTACTACTGTAGCCTGCAATGGAGCAGTTCCATTGCCACTCTGTGGCCCATGGAGGAAAAGTTCATCTCCCCTACCCACACAGAGCTCCCTTGGGAGAAGTCCATTTACTGGGCCTTTGCACAGTGAAGAGGTTTAAGCGTGAGTCAAGTTTTCGGTGACTGGTGAAGTCAGTTCCTAAATTATGGTTTCAGGGTTTCAGGGCTGGGACTGAAGACTTGCCATCTATAACTCTGTCTGCTCTCTGGGACCACAGGTCTGGTCTGCAATGATGCCTGCTCCTGCCCCTGCTTTCTCCTGCCATGCTTGTTGCATGCAGCCCCCACTAGTGATTGCTGAATGCTGTGGAGCATGATAGCACATTATTCTCAGAAAAGCCTTGCTACCTTATCTGGGGACACTTTCTCTCACATAGTAGCAGACCTAGTGAAGTGAGCTGCTGCCCCAGCCTCCCTTTCATGGTGTTGGCACCCACAATGTGCTCTGGAGGGATCTGCAGCAGCAGCACTATCCAAAGAAGGAAGCCAAATGAAGAGGAAGTTGCAAGACACCCTCCTGGCTAGATAAAAATGTGCAGAGATCTGGTTTCGGTTTGTTTATTGGTTAGTTTTTCTGGCAATTTTAAAGGGACAGAACTCTCATTTCCAACAGTGGTAATGTTTTTAAAGCTGTGCTTGGCAGGAGGCTAGTCCGCTCCTTCTCCTATAGCCAGTTCACCTTATAGGATCAGCTCTTGGTTCCATTGATGTCAGTGGCAAAGTTGCCATTAACTTTAGCAGAATCGGCAGATTCAGTTTTAAAATCCCTTGCAAAAATCATCTCACCCAGCCTAATTTAGATACCAATTTTCACACCTGTATAAGGTATTACTTAAGTCAATGTTCACTCATGTTCACTCCCTGTGGTACTGGTGCACATCATTAAGCAATTACCAAGTTTCACTCCAGATGTAACTGCATTTCAGTGTATGAATGAAGTGAGCCCTATAAATACAGTTCAATCAATTCTTACTGTTTCTAAAGTGCTTCAAAATCATTCTGGATAAAGTGACCGGGGTAAACAATTGTTGGCCGCTGTGTATTGGAGCCTTTTGATGGTTTGCTTATAGTAGTAATCCTAAAAAACAAATTAAAACATTGCCCTTCTGCATCATCTCTCATCAAAGTATTTCAAAGTACTTTTAAATATTCATTAATAAAGTCTACCTGTAAGGCATGTTAAGCATTATATCTATTTTTCAGGTGGAGTAAACTGAGTCACAGAGAAGTTAAATAAGTTGCCCAAAGTCACACAGTGAATCAGTGGCAGAGCTGGGACTAGAACCCCCAGTCATAGATAATGTACTTGTAATCCAATGGCCAGGTGTGTTGTATGTCCCTTTCTGTGCCCAAGCCACAGAGTATGAGAATATTTTATACCCACCCCACCTCCAGATCTTGGCTCTTTAGCTCAAGCTGTATGCTTTCAGCTCTGGAGAGCTGCCTCAGTCTGCTGTTAGCCAAGATGGCAGTTATCACATAATCATCGAGCTGTAGGAGAACTGCATGGAAATGAAGTGTGCGTCCCCAAAAGTCCAGTATGGATGAACAGTTCTTAAATTACAGAGTAGGCCTCTTAATTAGCATCAGACTCTTAACTCTTCTAGATTGCATGCTCCATTTCCTTTAACTTACTGCTGTGCAGTTGCAGACTTTTACACAGAAAAGCCTGGAAGACAAATGATTTATTTTTATTTAAGGCATAAATAAAACCTTACATAAACCTTCACGCAGCAGCACATTTTTTATTCGAGAACTCCTAAGCTCCCTGCTAGATGCTGGGGAGGTGTGGAGCCCCACTCCACCAAAAGAGCAGCAGCACTGTGAAAGCTGGCCCTGGCTCTGAAGTCCTGATTGGCAAGGGGAGGAGCCAACAAGAGCTGGGCAGAAAGTTGGTAGGAAACTCTTCACCAACTTCCTGTGGCAAGGTCTCCCAAGAAGAACAAGGAAAACCTGAGGCAGCAGCAGTGCAGAGACAGGCACTAAGATAGGAGGGGTGTCCTCCCCAAGGCAAGTGGTGGGATTCTAGCAAGAGAAGTCCCCACTTGAGATGGCCCAATGAGAGTGATCAATTGCATCAGCACATGAGAGAAGGCTTGTAAAGGTAAAGCTGGATTACTCCCATTTCCGCATTGTGTATGTCACAGTAGCAAAAGCTGGAATCACAATTTCTGAAGCTGGCAGGGCAAAGCAAGAACAGGAATTGTATTTTTAAGCACATAATTGGGAAAGGCATTGAATTTGTGAACAGTATTTTTCTGAATGGATGCCTCTTTTATCTTGAGGTTTTCCCATTCTTCATCCTCTATAGCAGACTTGTCACTCCCAGGGGAGGACACACTAACTTTGGGCTACAGTGCTGTGATGATCAGAACATCAACCCTAGCAGGTTAAGCTCTCTGGGAGATTTCTGAGCTTGGAGACAATTTTAGTATAGACAGTTGTTTACCATTTAGTGACTCTCCCACTTCTAAGAAACTTAGACCACACTACTTCCTTTAAAATCACAGCCATTTAACTATGAAATAAAAAGAATGTCTAACCAAATGCTAATAAGAAAGTTTTTGTTTAGAACGTAAGAATGGGCATACTGAGTCTGACCAATGGTCCATCCAGCCCAGTGTTCTGTCTTCTGGCAGCGGCCAGTGCCAGATGTTTTAGAGGGAATGAACAGAACAGGGCAACTGTCAAGTGAACTGTCGCCTGTCAACCAGTCCCAGCTTCTGGAAGTCAAAGGCTTAGGGACACCCAGAGCATGGGGTTCCATCCCTGACCATCTTGGCTAATAGCCATTGATGGCCCAATCCTCTATGGACTCACCTAATTCTTTTTTTTAAACCACTTGTACTTTAGTCCTTCACAACAACCTCTGACAACAAGTTCTGTAGGTTAACTGTGCATTATGTGAAGAAATATTCCTTATGTTTCTTTTAAACCTACTGCCTATTAATTTCATCAGGTGATCCATGATCCTTGTGTTATGTGAAGAGGTAAATAACACTTCCCTATTCACTTTCTCCACACCATTCATGATTTTATAGACTTCTATCATACTATCCTCCCCCACCCCACCCCGCAGTCATCTCTTTTTTCATGTGAATAGTCCCAGTCTTCTAAAATATATGCTTTCAGGTGGGGTGACCAGAACTCCATGCAGTATTCAAGGTGTGAGTGTGCGCTCCACATACAACTCCACGTACTCTCTACGTACTCTCCATGCACAACTCCACGCAGTGTCAAAGGTGTGAGCGTACCAAGGATTTATATAGTGATATTATGATATTTTCTGTCTTATTATCTATCCCTTTCCTAATGTTGACTGCAAAATCTCCTTCTTGAGTGGTAACAGCTAATTTAGGTTCCATCATTTTGTATGGATAGTTGGGATTATGTTTCCCAAAGTGCATTACTTTGCATTTATCAACACTGAATTTCATCTACCTTTTTGTTACCCAGTCACCCAGTTCAGTTAGATCCCTTTGTAATTATTCGCAGTCTGCTTTGGACTTAAATATCTTGAGTAATTTTGTATATTCTGCAAATTTTGCCACCTTCCTGCTTGTCTCCTTTTCCAGATCATTTATGAATATGTTGAATAGCACTGGTTCCAGTACAGACCCCTGGGGAGCCCTGCTATTTACCTTTCTCCATTGTGAAAACTGACCATTTATCCCTCCTCTTCGTTTTCTATCTATTAACCTGTTACTGATCCATAAGAGAACCTTAGCTCTCGGATTTTATGACTGATGATGACTACTTTATTAAAAATCTTTTTTTTTCTCACTATATTAGGTGATCTATGTTCACTGATGGACAGTTGCAGCCCAACAATCTTCCATCTGATCTTAGACATTCATCTTTTAAATAGACTCCTGTCACTTGCTGCCAAAATCCTTAACAGAATAGATTTTCAAAGAGGACCAAGTTATAAACTTTGATCCATAGGATCATCATCTTAAATTTTCAAACTGACTGTTGAGGTAGGAGGAGGTTGGGCAAGGAAAGCATTAGATTGGAATGGTTATGAAAAAGGTTTTACTTGCAATGATTGTCAGTCAGCCGATAGTTGATTCTGTTTTACTGAATATATTTGGTACTTAGTTTTTCTCTAGATATGTGGCATACATTTTTTGTCAATTAAGAAATATAGGTCTATCTTTTTCCGAAGGAAAACATCTTCTCTTCAATTGAATTTTGAATGGCATTTCCAACAAGTGTCTCAGATGAAAAATACATTTTCACCACGGGCAATTAATTCATCTTGGATTTAGAGCTCTATCTCATCTCTGGCAGAGACTTGTTCAGTTATCATTTTCCCTCTGACACCAGCTGCAGAACTGTTAATCTAAAAGGACACAATCAAGACAGAAACCATATATTTAACAGTCTTTTAGCATTTCATCCATCCCGGAGAGTAAACCTATACTGGTCAATTTCACTTTATTTTATAGTCAGATTCTCTTTCTATTCCTCTGGTGTCTAGATCCACAAGCTTTATGCTGTTTTGTACTGCCTGACTGGTGCAAAACAACCAGAGAAAGACACACTGTTTTTGTCTTTTTAATTTTTTTTTTTAAACATGAAATATGTAACTAATGCCAGGAAAGCTGCAAAGGATTAACTGAAACTCTGTGATACATTTGCCTTGAAACAAAGTACCACCATAAAAGGGAACGAGTGACAATAATTTGAGTTTTCTGCTGGAACATTACACAAACACACACACATGGAAATCAGACCATCAACCCTTCCTGATAGTGGCCATAGCTGTTATTCAGTTCAATAGACTGGAATGTGAATGTTGACCACACAATCTCAGTTATAATGAATTTAGGAATAGACTAAGTTCTCATGTTGGCCCACTGTAAAACTGATATTCCATTTTGCAATAAAAATCTCCATGGTGTTTGTATTAATGGTACAAAAGGATTTGTTTTCATAATTTTGTTTTGTGTAAAAGCTCACTATTTGGCGTGCTATAATTTTCCATTAGTGTTACACTTTGGCGGCAATAAATGTGCCAAGACAACAAGGGTACACACACAAAAAAAACCCACTCTCTCTTTCTCTAACACACATACACACCCCGCCCCCACAATAACAACTGAAAAATAGAAATAAAATAATTAATTAAAATAAAATAAACAGTGCAAAAGCTGCTTTATCATCACTCCCCCATCTTCTAGGCAGCAGCAAATACAGGAATTGGGTGAATTTTAGTACTTACTATTAGTTAAAGTAAAATGCATTCACAGAGGTTTGTATAGTAGGAACTAACTTGGAAAACAGGGTCTGATCATGCAAACTTTACTCGTGTAGATCATTTTAATCATGTGAATAATCACACTGAATTAAATGATAATACATATGTAAATAGGGGTTATGGGACTGGGGACTGGATTTAGTGGAATTACACAGTGGCACATGTTCCACTAGATAGACAATGCCTAGTGGTCTGCAGTCCGTGCTGCACTCTGATTTACTATGCAGCTTGATGTGGTCCAAAGCAATAATCTCTCATGACTTGGCACATATTCACAGCATGTGTAATGAAAGGGCCTGTGACAATGTGGAATATAAGACATTTTGTTACAATCAATTGATCTTTGCACTTCCAGGTGATTTGTCTTCATTGTGAATTGTAGCATTTTACAAGGCTGCAGGCTGAAATGACAACTGTTTTTTCTCATGTTGCTTTATTAAATACTGTATTGATTATATCATTCTTATATCCTCATACGGTAAATCTATCAAGCACTTCATTTGATTGAATTTCAAATCAGTTAAATTAGAGCAATCTGTACACTGCCTCTTAGGGCAATTTTTAACTATATGTTTTTTGAATAAATCTAATATTGTATTTATATCACTGAGATTTTCTATAAGTCATATTACTAAAATTACTGGTATCTTCGAAAATGGTCACATGTCCCCAGATTGACTGATATAGGATCAATGTTTTGGATAAAGTTAAGATTAGGACTGTAATTTATTAAATTTAAAAACATTATACAATCAAAATACTGTATCATTAATAAAAACTTTTTAAATTTTCATTCATATAGAACAGATCATCAAATATTATGTTTGTTTCCTACTTTTCCTTATATGAATTAGCAAATTTTTTGGAGAAGAAAATCCCCTATTTATTCACGCATTCATCAAGAGGAACCTTAGTAGGAAAATGTAATATACCCAATGCAGTCAACCCTTTAGAACTGCTTACATCATACTCCTTTAATATATTTTTTAAAAATACTGAATTTTAAATATATGATCTTATATTTTGCAAATAATTTTTAATTTAAAATAATCAGGAATCATTGTTAGGAACTCAGAATAAACCTGTCCTTAAAGTAGTATTATTTTCCCAAGTGGGCTAACAAACGTCTCTGAATTTTAGAAAGCATGGGACTAATCCAATGCCCATTAAAGTTAAGGGGAACCATTGGCTTTAATGGACATTGGATTAGGCCCTATAATATACGAACATTGTTATACTACTAGAAAATTGAGGCTGGATTCTACAAATGGATTCATAAATTTTAAGACCAGAAGGAACCATTATGATCTTATAGTCTGACCTCCTCCATAACACAGTCTCCCCTAAAAATTTCTGTAACAAGCCCATTACCGCTGTTTCAGCTCTAGCATATCTTTTAGAAAGACATCCCATCTTGGTTTAAAGACAGCAAGTGGTGGAGACTGCATAGAATCAATGGGGCTTGCTTAGGAATCCCCCTGCACTGATCAATTTGCAGGATCTAGCCACTAGTTGTTAAATTACTACTGGGGAAAAGAATGTATCAGTTATTACAGAAATATTTTATGAGTTAGTCCATCAGTTTTCTTTTTACCATTAATGTTGAGTTGTTAGATATCCTTTACTAAAAAGCATTTAATTGCTTATCCTAAAACTTCCATTGCATATTTACAACTATGAATAATAACAACTGTTTCACCCTTAATTTAACTTTGTGGAATTCTACTAATTGATCTATTATTTATCATCATCTATAGCAAAACTGCAACTTTATTTGTAGCCCTGAGTGTAGGGTGGCACTGGGCTGTGCTGCCTAAGAAGGTGCTCTATAAAGGGATTCTGGCTCAGAAGCACCCCTCTAAGCCACAATTCACACTGAGTTCCTGGGTTGTGCAGGAAGGAGGAATATGTTGTGTCAGCTCATTGCCAGACACATATTCTTCCATCATGCCCAGGCAGGGAAGAGTCCATTTAAATTGGTGGTAGAGTGACATATACAGAAAAACAGACAAGGAAAATAATCTTAATGACTGTGTTTTGCATGGACATGAGTGGGGAGTGTTGTGGGTGAAAGCATGGCCAGTGAGGAAAAGGTTACAGTAATTAAGATGGGATGGAGGGCCTGGATGATAATTTTAGCTGTATATTCAGAGATAAAAGGTTTGATCTTCAACATATTGTGTAAAAGAATCTGCAAAATTGGGCCAATGGCTGAATATGTGGAATAAAGGAGAAAGAAGAAGCTGAAGAAAGCCCCCATGTTATGGGCTTGAGTGACAGGAAAGAGGGTGACAGCAAAAGAGGAGATAAGAGGACTGTAGGAAGCCACGGTGGCCTCCCACGGAGCCAGAGCCTGGGGAAGGGCCCGAGAGCTCTGATTGGCCCCACTCACACCCTGCCCCAGAGTCTGCCCGGCAACAGGGGACCCGGGCCGTGATAGGGCCACCCGGCCAGGCCAATTGGCAGCCCCGGGGCGGAGCCCCAACAGGAAGGGGAAATACAAAAGCCTGGCCCCTGAGCTCAGTAGGGCCCAGACTGCCGGCAGAGGCAGACGTGCTGCCCCGCCAGCAGAGGCCTAGGCCGGAGCCTAGCCGCCGCCGACGAACCCCGGCCCCGGCCCCGGCCCCGGCCCCGGCCCCGGCCCCGCCTGGGCCCGGGGATTGGATAGGGCCCTCGAGGAGCTGGACAAGGCAACCCGGCCAGGACGACTGGGCCGAGTTACCCCGACCCCGAGCCTGGGGCCATGCTCTGGGACCACCAGACTGGGCTGAGACCCCAGAGCAGCCCGAGTGGCGGACACCCCCGGAGGCCGGGCCGGATTTGGAGGAACTGCCGGCTGCCGAGCCCCTCCCTGCAGCGGGGCAGGACTTGGAGGAGCTGCCCGAGGCCGACCCGCTCCCAACCTACAACGACCTGGAGGAGCTGCCCCCTGAAGAGGAGTTTCCTGCCTTACCCCCGGTCGACGAGGAAGGACTAGCAGCACTAACAAAGGTGGACTATCCTTGGGACATGGAGGAGACAGGTACCAGGGTCAGTGGGGAGGAAGTAGCCCAGGGACAGCCACGGCCTGTGGCTGAAACCGCCTTATAACCGGTGTGTTCCGGCGGGAGCCCCGCCGGCACAGTGGCAGCCGCTTCTGCCACTGCTAGGGCCCTGGGCTGGGACGCAGTGGAGACGGGTGGGCCTGTGTCCCCCTCCCTTTGCCCTAGCCACCCCAGGAGAATTGCTCTCCTGACCCCGTCAGAAGCTGTTGCCTCCTCTGCTCACCCTGCCTAGGGATTGGAGCAATAGACTCCTTGCTCGCTCGCCCTGCCTGAGGGCCTGAGCGATCTGCCTGCTCACCCTGCCCAGGGGTTGGATCCACCTGCCTGAGGGCCTGAGCGATCCACCTGCTCACCCTGCCTAGGGGTTGGAGCGATAGACTCCTTGTTTGCTCACCCTGCCTGAGGGCCTGAGCGATCCGCCTGCTCACCCTGCCTAGGGGTTAGAGCGATAGACTCCTTGCCCGCTCGCCCTGCCTGAGGGCGAATTGCATGGACTGATCTCTCGCCAAGAGCGAGCTATTCCCCTGTAGGAAGCCACTGTGGCCTCCCACGGAACCCGAAACGCTTACAAGGACTCTGGAGGAAAGGTAAGGAATCCAGTTTTGGCCACTCTAAGTTTATACTGAGGATCAGACAACCTAGAGGGCAATGCAAGATTAGATAGAAGGAGTAAGGTTTGGAATAGAAGTAGACTTGTGAGTCCTCATTGATGACATGTTAGTTTAAAGCCACCATGGGGTGGATGACACCACAGACAGCATGTAGAGAAAGAGGAAAGGGAGGTCTAGGACAGAGCCCTATGAGATCCCAACTGAAAGTGTAAAATGAGAAGAGAAGAGGCTCCACCAAAAAACTTGGTGGAATAGGAGAAGTAGCCAAACAAGGACAGGGGCCTGAAAGCCATGGAAGTACAAGCTATCAAGCAAGAGGGAATGATCAAAGGTATAAAAAGCCACAGAGAGATCAAGGATGATGAGGATGGAGTACAGTATCAGAGATATGGCCAGGAAGAGACCATGGCAAGAACTGTGTCACTGGACTAAAGACAATTAAAAAAAACCAGACTGAAGAGGATCCAGGATGGAGTTGAAAGAGACTCTTTTAGGTAGTGGTTATAGACAGCAGAATTGAGCTTGGAGGTGAAGGGAAGAAGGGAGATATCATCACAGTATCTCAGTGCCCTGTTACTATAAGCATTTGTTTGTTATTCATTGCTTTAGTCTGTGTCTACAGATGGTGACTGAGCACATATAAAATTTGCACTTGGTGGGGTTTATCACACTGCTCAGCTCCCATTAAATGTAAATATTCAGACAATTAGCTATGCTAACCAAGAAGAACTTGCTACTTTAAAGGGTCTCATCACTGGAGAATCAGACTCCTATGCCTTGTTGAAAGAAAATGAGCAGACACAGTCCCTAGTTGATTCCCAGATATTTATTCTTATTCTTGAATAAAGACAGTAGACAAAACAAGCCATACAAACAGCTCTTTATTCACACCTCCAGGCATTTAGTGAAACTGGCGCAAAAGGCTGAGTGGACAATCTTATTTCAGACTAACCCAGGATAATGAAATTAAATAAAAATAAATCACTCTTAAATTAGAATCAAAGCAACCACTTTGGGGATTGACCCAGTGCAAATCTGTGTGTAGACAACCCCTAATTCTCCTCTCACTTACATCAGCTGCACACCAGTGTAATCTCATTAATTTCAATGAAGTTATTATTCTTAATTTACTTCAGTGAAACTGAAAGGAGAACCAGGCACATCATTTTTGCTCAATAGTAACCCCCATCCCTCTCAATCCTAAACCATAGCATTCTCACCCCATGATTTCTTTTGTTCTCACTGCGGAGCATAATTTGGCCAGGTGGAGCTGTGTATTTTCCTTTTGACCAGCAGGTAACTTAATTGAATACAGAGATCATCCTTCTTCTACAAAGCTCCAACTTCTGCTTCTGGCTATTTAGAAGCCTTTGCTTCAGTACCTTAGAGCTATTGAACACTGTGGGGTCCTCTGTTGCTTTCACTTCTGCAGGTAGTTTTTCATCAGATCTTCATTTTATGAATATATTTATTTATTTACCGCTCAGCTGAAACACTTATCTCTGAACAGAGCTGGCTTCTGCCTCTGGCTTTTCTCTCCTCCTCTCCCTGCCCTGTCCCCACCAGCTAGTTACTACAAGCAGTTGCAACTTGTTTGTAGTCATTCTGGTTCCTCTGATCACTTGTTTGCTTTGTCCCCTCATCCACCCAACCATTAAAATCCACACATACCTGTTCCCCCATCTGCATCACCCTTTTAAATGATTCTTAGCTATGACTCCCCTAAAGCCCACTCAGATATCCACTGATTTCCCCACACACACATCCCCAATTCCTTACATTTAGAAATATTTAGGATTTAAGGTGTCCATGAGCAAAGTATGAACTATGGAAGAAGGCAAGTATATGGACTTTTATAGAATTAGCAAGAAATAATGCCGCCATTTCTGATTTTCTGTAACTCCTTGCACTATTATAGAATGTGCTTTTTGACATAAGAATAATGGGATGTACTGATATGGCTGGAAGTAGAGTCATCTTTCCTGTTTCTTAAATGAAACCTTACCTCTATTGGACGGCCACTGGTGATACAAGATTTTACAAATAAAAGGCTTTGTTTATCCCATACACTATGTGAAGTGTATAATATACTTACAGCTTTCCATTCTGAGCTACTGGCTGATTTTAGTAAGGATGGCCTAAAACACCACACTTGAATATGGAGTCTTGGTTTCTTCCAGAAAAGTAAGGCAAGCATTACCATGTGCTGTATTTCTTTATATACATTACCTAGTGGATAACAACTAACTATAGCAATAATCAGGATTACCATGCAGATTGATGTGATACAGCCTGCTGATCTTTCATGACCTACCAGCATTCTCACAGCATGCTTCATGAAGAGATCTGTGATAAAGTGCAAGATAAGCCATTTTCTTCCCATCAGTTGATCCTTGCACTTCTTGGTGATTTGTCTTTAAAGAGTCTTGCAGCATTTTACCAAGCTTCAGGCTAAAATGCAAACAGATTTTCTCCCTTTAATTACAGGCTGCCTGAAGTCAGATATAAAGACAAACACAACAACAGATGATGTGTAATGTGAAATCATATGTTGGCCACTAGGTAAAGGAAACAAAGCTGATTATAATGGTACTATTCTTTCCAATGATAAAGGATTGTGGTAGAAACATATGAAATGTTAATATTTTTATGAATAAAGAGTGTTTTGCAGACTTCAGAATCAACAGCAAAATAAGTGTCAATATTTAATAGGTAGTTTAGTTTTTTTTTTTTCTTTCAGAGTTGCAGTGAAGCAGAAAGTGAATGTCCATAGAGGATGTAAGTGATGCATAGTCTTTGTGCTGGCCCTCTGCACAGTGGTGAATTTCACCAATCTGAGCACCCATTGTATAATATCTAGATATGTAACCTTTCTCTCAGGAGTCATTAGCAGTAGTAAGGGCCAGGATGGTTAAGATTATGTCTATGGGTATGTTTACCCTGCATCTGGAAGTGTGCCTCTTAGTCCAGATAGACAGACTCTCACTAGCTCCCCACTTGTGATAGCATGCTAAAAATAGCAGTGCGGATGTTATGACATGGGTGGTGACTCGGGCTGGTTGCTCGTCAGCTCCCACCTGTGCTGCAATGTCCATGCTGCTCTATTTAGCACACTTGCTTGAGCGGCGCTTGAGCAAAATTGTCCACCTGAGCTGAGAAGCTCACTCCCAGCTGCAATGTGGACATATCCCATGTGTTCTAAAAGACACTTAAAACCTCATCCACATCCAGGTTTTAGGACCTTTAAATTTAACCACCCTAGTCAGCTTTATAGATGTTTCTTCCCACACTCACAACACTCAAGAGTCCTTGAGAATATGAAACCACACATACTTATTACTTAGGAAGAACAAGATGATGGCTACGGATGACCTAAAAGTCTCAGCTTTTTTGGTGGACTCATAACATATTCACAAACAAGCCCCACCCACTTCACTTGTCAATCCACTTGGACTCAGAAGTAGTCAGGCTGGCACCAGGAGATGTTTCTCTGCGGCCTTCCTGCTCTTGTTCTATGAAGTATGCCTTACTCAGGCACCACTCAGACCTGTGGCTGCCAGGTCAATTGACACAATCATTTCTAGAAGGTTTTTTGCTCACAGTCCTGGTTCAGAGAAGTCAGCTCCACCAGCTACCCCCCTGCTTCCAGGTTGGCTGCTGCTGGGTCCAGTCATGGGAAGGCATACTGAAGCAGGTTTTAGAATCTCTAGCCAGGAAACTTGGAGTGAGGCAAGATCTCTAAACAGCCTCTGCTTTTCCTGACAAAGTTCTCAGATAGCTTATTTCATTTGGGCTCAGTGCCAATCAGAGTCCACAACCTGTCAGATCAGGGAGACTCGATTTTCCCAGGCTTAACTTTCATAATATCCTTGTGACCGGGTGCCTGGGATAGACCACACTGAGAATGCAGTGTGCAGACAATCAAGAAATAGGGCAGACAATCCCCCAAAATGGTAGTGTATTCTATATTTAGATTCACCAAGCCAGTAACAAAAGAATTTCTGCAAGACCACACTAGTTAACTAGAAGTCAAACGCAGTCCTCTTTAGTCATTCCAGGCCTTGGCTCACAATTTAATATTCAGAGAGGTTATTGAAAACCCATTTCACCATAGGTAAGGTTCTTACTAATCCCAAAGGATCAGAAACATACTCCCAGGTCAATATGAATCTCAGATTTTACCCAAATATCACTTTGTTAGCCAATCCTTAATAAACTAACTAAAGATTTATTAATTAAAGAAAAGAAGAGAGCTATAAATGGTTAATAGGTTATATACATACAAATGATTGCAAAGTTCTTATATCAGGTTTGTAGCAGGTATAGACTGCTGGCTTGTAAAGTCATTCTGGTAACTTCCAAAGGATTGTAAGGTCCTCAGTCCATAATTCAAGATGCTCCTTTTTGTTGTAAACCCACAGTTCAAGGAATTAGAGCAAGAAAGAAGCAAAATGGAGATATCCCAGAGGCATTTTATATCCTTTGCCATGTGCCTGGATATTTACTGTCCCAAACAACGTCTACAGCCCAGGTGCTTGGAAAGTTACTGGCCCAAGATGGAGTCCAGGGTCACATGAGCATATCACATGCCCCTATATGTTTTGCTGAATCACAGGGGGTGGCCATCAGCTCCTTGCTGTGTGAGGCATCCTCAGGAAGAGCTATCTGGACAGAATGAGTTTGTTCAATGGCCCACTGTGAGAGTGGAGTGTCCTTGATGGGCCATCAATAATACAATACTAGGCCGTCTAGTCCTAAAGTAAATTCTATCTGGGATGTGTCACCCAGAAATACAACACTTTTTTTAGTTACTAGTATATAGATATAAAGATGATACATGGATATAATCAGGATAATCATACTTAGCAAATAATTATTTTTCCATTGATACCTTATATAACATAGTTCATACAAGACTTATGGAAACTGTGTACCAGTGGTAACAACAGTGATTTAAATGGTCATCTTCAATCAGGGCCAGCCCTAGGCCAAATGGCGGCAAGGAGAGGAGTGTCTTTGGCACCCCCTCTATTTCAGTGCCCCCTCCCCCATACACTTTCACAATAAAACAAGGTTCACAATATCGCGGATGGGCTCTACTTCACCTCGTTCTTATATCTATCTCACTGACTGACTGGCGATAACCTACCCCTTATATACCTGTGAGGGCATGGCGGACAACATTATAGGAGGTTTGAGGAAAATGCAGTCCTCAGAAAGTCTGGAAGGTTCCACAAGATTGTACAAAGGTCCAGAACATTCTAGCAGGTTATTGAAAAATGATTTCACATATGGAATACCTGAAACATTTCACAACAAAAACAGCCCCCCAAGCCCAGCCCCCTCCCCCAAGCCCAGCACCCCAAGTGATCGCGTGGATCACCTGCCCCTAAATCCATCCCTGTCTTTACTCATACAGCATCACATTCACACACACCCTTTCATAAATACAGCTACATGCATCATTTAATATTTCCAGAAAATGGCAAACAAATAAACTCCATCCAATCTGATGCTAAAACACTGTACAAAATTTATGTTCTGATAATGAAGTTATGGTAATGAATGTGTGACAGGGTGCTGGGAGAGACCAGGCTGATTCAGTCCCCTGCCACTGGTGCCCTAATTAGAGGGAATGGAAAAAGCTGAGTAAGCCCTGCACAGGATGGGTTAATGAGGAGCAGCTGTGGGGCTTGTGAGGCCAGGCACTGTAAAGGCTCCCAGGAAGGAAGTGCAGGGGGAGGGAGAAGGGCTAACAGCCAGCAAAATGAGAAGTTGCAATGGGAGGGTGTGCCTCCCTTGACCTATGGCTGGAGCAGTAAGGCCCCTGGGGCTGGCAGGCTGGCCTGTATATTAGTAAATGGTAGTGGGATATAAGTTATAAATAAAGAGCACTGTTGGGAGCACAAAGCTGACATCTGTGTGTGGTTTGTGGGTGCAGAGGACCTGATCAGCAGGGGGGACTGTGTGAACCTGCTACAGTAATGAATGTAAATTAAGCCTTCCCTCTGTCTCCTATTGGGGGAGCAAAGAGCTTTTTTCCCCTTACATCCTTCTTGCTCTGGGGCATACATCTGTCTTCCTTAGGGTTGTGTACTGGCACGCATCATCACGCTATCTGAGCAATTTTCATATAAAATTGCAAGAGAGGTTCCTGTGAACTTCACGAAGGCTTCAGTTCTTCATGAACTGAAGATAAACTACAGAAGTTCCTAAAAAGCAGAGTGGTTATTTTAACCTATAAGGTATAGGAGAGCGACGATTCATAGTTAGTTAATTCTGGAGTGGTATACTCTACATTTATTCTGCACCAGTAGATTCTACTTCATGACAGAAGATGTGACATAGGGTAAGAGACATTAACTATCTAATAGAGCTAAGCGGACAACAGTCCTTCTATCCTCAGAGTGACAAACCACAACTACTGATGAATCCTCATGATAGACATGATACTACACATTGACTTTCATGGGTCTTGTCAAGACCAACTGATTCAGAAATCTGTATGTTCGGTGGTCTGCTGAAGTTATGTTAAAGAAATCAAATAAGAAGTAGCAAACAGTTTGGCAAGAGCAAATTTTTGTGAGTTTAACACAATACAAAATCTAAAGGCCCCTAGATTGTTCCCAAATTCCTGTAAGCAGTCTCTGTTTTGAGAGGTATGATGGTCTAGTGGATTTGAAATGGAGTTAGCATCTCCTCAATTCTGTCTGGGGCTCTTCCACTGACTCATTTGCTGGTCTGGGAGAGATCACTTGGCCTTTCTGTGCCTCAGATTCCCCTTCTATAAATACACATAATACTACTTAATGTTCCCACCTCAGAGCGAAGTTGTGTGGATTAATTAGCTAATGTTTGTATAGCACTTTGAAAATTGTAAATTACTATATCAGTGCCACGTATTATTATTATGAAACCTATTAAAAATACAATGCATTGATCAATTAGCTCAGATCAAAGAACATGTAGCTGCAAAGGATCTAATTAAAATTTGATAAATAGAATTATTGAAAATAGATGAATTCTGCACCAAGTCTCTTTTCAAATGTGCAGAGATCTATTTGCTCACCACTATGCCCTATATTCCTCATGTCACAGACCAAGCAGCTGGAGGTTTGAAGAAAGCCAATATTTTCTTTATTTAAGAGCTCATTAAACTGACTGAAAGACCCTGTATTACAGCGTCTAATAGCCTTTATGTAAAATGCCATGTGAATGTGGTCCAGTGTACATTGGCATATAGTTCTGCAACTCATTAATATAGACTATAATTGATATTTTAACTAAAAACAAGGCTAAATCATTTCTTCTAAAGAAAGAAATTAAATGAGATGATTTGCATTTTTCAGCTTCCTAACAACAGCAAGAGTTTACAAGAAAATGAGAAATTTAGGACAAAATTATAAATAAGATCTCAACTTCTAAATCAAATAATATCTTGCAACATAGTACATCTGTCCGTTGGCTCAGATCAAAGAATGTAAAGTTGCCAAGTATCTAAATGATGTTTGATTTTGATTTTGTAACAGGCAGGCCTGTGTCAGTTTAGTCATAATACCCAAGCTGACAGGGACATTAATACTTTCTAATATTATTCTATTACAAAGCTGACATCATTAGCACACACACACAAAACCAGCATCATTAGCAAAAAACAAACTTAGATAAAAACTTTTAAAAGCAAAATACTCTTTTTAAAATGTTAAAGCAGACCATCATTAGCAAAAAAACAAAAAACAAACCGAGAATTGTTTTTAATGTTAACAAGTATGTTATTATTATCAGGGCTATATTGAGCCTTTAGGGTCAGCCTTGATTTTAGAGTGGTGTGCCACTGTACTGTCCAAAAATAATACCATAAATAATTGTACCTCCAAGACACCATTCTGAGACACAATTCGCCAGAGATATAGTGTGCGGGAAGTATTCTGCATCAGCTCTTTACCAGAAACAGCTCCCCTGGATTAAAACCATTGCTCCATCTACTCTCTGCCAACTACTTACCCACTTGCTCATGTGGGGGGGGATGGGGGGAGGAAGTATTGGGCATAGAGTATTGTCCTTATTCTTTCCCCCTACACCTGGTCTAGTCCCAAGATCTGTTTAGAACCTAGACAGCTGCACTGGAGTTGGATGGAGATTTGAATGTGGAGGACATTACTCCCCTACACAGCCATATAGGACCAATGAAAAAATCTCATCCTTTGTGATTAGACAGAAAAAGGTTAAACTACTGACTTCTGATGTGAAAAATGTGACTCAGATCCACATGGATCACTCTTTTTCTCATTCATCCTACTATCTACAAATATATTTAACTCATACTTAAAGTATTCCTTTGTTTTCTCTTTCAAAATCAGTTTCTTCTATCAATAAGTATATGTCAATAGCATCTATCCATGTCTATATATTGATTTAGATATATATGTGTTCTCTTTATATTTTGCGGGAGTCTAATCACATAATGAATCTGAAATAGAATCTTAATAAAATGTAATAACTCTAAACAAATCAAAAGTTAAAATTATGGAAACAAAAAGAAAATATGCTACCCGAACTCTCACTCCTTTTTCGTAGTTCCATTTGTTCATTTTTCTCCCTATGCCTTTCTTTAGTCTCTTTGATTAGGAATTCATCTACATCATTTTCCTTTTCTCGCTCTGCCTCACGAATACACCTTGCAGTCATGGACCTTCTGGGTACTGTGTATAATCTAATATGCTATTTTAAAAAAACCTTTTCTGCAAAATAACTTCCATACAACCTGCTGCCCTGAATTTCCCCACTTCCTAGCTGAAGTTCTAATATTTAAATGTTAAATAGGCCTAGATTATTCAAACTTTTAAGAGTATTCATAACCTTCCACAAAATGAGTAGCCCCATAATGTTCAATAGCACTACTCACATAAGTAATATATGTGCTTAAATGTTTGCAGGATCAGAGCTTTAATTTGTGATATACCTTTATTGTTATACAGATATATTTTCAGAAAAATCTCCACTGATCTCCTTTTGATAAGCAAAACTGTGCGTGCCAGGACATGGATCCACATTATAATTATTCTACACTTGCTCATATATTTTCAATATTCCCAAACAATTTTAAAAAGGAGTTAAGTTTGAGATTATGTATCTGTAATTTACAGTAAAACACATTCCTGGCATGAAATAATTATCCTCAAAACAAGCATTTCAAACTTAGGAAATTCAAAGTTAAGGTTACACTAAAACAAAATCCAAATGCGATATGGAAATACATATCTAAATTACCCAAATACCCATAATCCTTCCTTATAGTGGCACCATTCAATAACTATATGATTATGGCATTTTAATGTTCTTTGATCCCAGACTAGATTAAACTGATTATTATAGACACATTAGATTCCCCCCATTTGTTCTTGCAAAACATATACACGTCCACTGTTTGCACATGCAGTTTTGAGCACATATGTATAGAGGACATGGTCTAAAAAATGACCCCACAAAGAGTTTAAAACTTTTTTGTATTCCTTATTCCTTGAGCTCCTAAAACTGTCTTTAACGTCATGGGTGTTTTGTTCAAGGAATGCAGGATCAAAGGCTAGTTTTTAATCTCTTAAGGTGTCCATTAGAGCACTCTAAATTCTTCTCTTTCCAACCCTACGTTTCCCAATCTTTTTCCTTAACTTACATATTTGAAACCGAATGTTTTGGATGTTTTATGCTGCTCTTCTTTTATCCTTCATAAAGTATTTTGAAATGTATTTTACATAGTATTTGACATGAGATGTAACCACGGAGTAATATTCTCTCCTTTGATTTATCCTGTTTTCCTCTACTAATAAAATTTAGCATCCTGTTTGCCATCTTCACTACAGCGAATATTAAGTTGAAAGCCTTATGTATTTTCTATAATAGCTCCCTAATCCCTTTCCTAATAAGTATTCTGAAGTATCTTTCCACAAAACAGATACTTTACTTTTCTCATTGCATTTTGAGTGTAAAATATATTATTCAATGTATATCTTATTTGAACTATATTTATCATTCCTTCACCTGGGTACTTAAGAGTCTAAAACCTTCAGTATATCTACACTTTCTTCACAGTTGATATCTTTCTTACAAAAAACAGAAGGCTCTTGTTCACCCCATAGTCATTTTGGGGGAAAAATTCAAAAGCGTCGTGACTTTATATCCCAAGTCCAATTAACAAAAGTCACAGGCACATAAGGCAGATGTTTGAAGATAGACAGATGCCTAATTCCCATTAATTTCAATGGGAGTTAAATGCCTAAATACCTTTTTAAAATCTGGACTAGAGAAACCTAAATCACAAGGATTTAAGTATCTAAGAAACTTTTAAAAATGGGGCCTAGGTTACAAAATCACTTAGGCAGTTTACAAAAGGTTACTCCTTTCGCTCAACTGTTTCTTTCTTTGGAAACATCTTGTACACTTTAGTTATTTGAGATACGAGCCACTTTTCCAATTTAGTAGGCTTTTTTTCCTGAAGAGACCCGTTGTTAGTTAATTGCAGTAGCAGAGAGTTCAGAGTATTGATTCATCAAATCTCAATGTTATTCATTCAGAAAGACCACAGGCATGGTTCTGTAACGAAGATGCTCGGCCAGATTTGTTGTTGACAAAGTATGGTACTAATGCCTTAAGGAAGCTAGAGATTCACTAACGCATGCATGCCCGTGACAAGGTACCAGCTCAATCTACATAATATGATACTGTCCCCATGACCAGTACAAAGATGCCTCTCCTTCCACCCTCCTTTTATACACTGAAACAAACATGTGTTTCATATGCTTTGTTACTATTCTGTACCTTGTACCTGCTAATTTGAACTAAACATCCTCCTCCATTTTCTTATCTTTCAAGGGGTCGATGTGTTTCTGTACCATCTCTTGGAAGTTTGTTTATGTAGTTACTTGAGAACTCTGGGTGTTCTTGTTCCATCCTCTCAGGTCAGGAATGTGTTTACTTGGTTAGCTAATACCTGGTATGTTACTATCCTGCCAAGGACTGGCCTACTTTGGTTCACTCTGTCTCAGCTCTTCCTAGGGCTCCAGTGAGGCCTTCAAGACTTTTTTAATGTTTAAAAACCTTTCTTGAGTGTTACAACATATCACTTTTGAGTAGCGAGGGGGGAGAGGGGAGAGGGGAGGGAAAGGGGGAATCATAATGGTATCTCCCCAAAAGAGTGATAGCATATCTTTCCCAAATTGATATTATTCACTAACTTTTATTCCTGTTATTTGTTCTCTCCCCAAACAGTAGCCTTAAGTAGTGGACATATTGCAAGGAACAACAGAGTACAACATAGTCAAATTGCAGCTCACCAGGTACATGCACATGTGCAAACACTCACTGATAGATCAAGCACTGTTGGAGGCATTAGCTGATTTTTAATAAAGAGCTTGATTCTACATTCCCCTTTTGGTTTAAGTGGAAGTCTTGCCTAAATGCTACAGGACTGAATAACAGATTTGGCTTGTGTTTCCACCATCATAAAATATTTGTAACATTATATTTGTTGCAGTTGCTACATCACGCATTAGAATGTAAAAAATGAAGCACTATTTCATTCAGAATTATAAAAATTCTAATAGCAGGCTAGCATTAATCCCATGCTACATTGCTAGAAAGAACGGAATCATATAAATTATAAATGGAATAAATCTATATTACGTCATCCACTCCATTCCCCTGTCAATGCAGACTTTTCCTTTACATTATATTCTCTGTCTAGTGCTTTATCCAGTTTAGTTTTAAATGACTGAAATGAAAGTTCTCTAACCAATCCCTTTGGTGGTCTACAAAAGTGTCAAATAGATAATACTGTTAGGAATTTTTCTCCTATTCTGTTTATATTTATTAGTAAATAAATATTCAGTCTAAATTTCTTTGCTCAGTTTCATCCTATTATTCTGAAACAATTGCTCTCCTTCTTTTCTAGGTGTTTGTACCCTCTCAGTACTTATAGATACTTCAACTTGCTCTTCCATAACTGGACTGGTTTTGCCAGAATAATAGCAGTAAAAGCAAAGAATTGAAAAACCCAATAGGTTTGGTTCTCAGAGCATGAATCTTTATTTTCAATTCAGTTCCAGTGAGTTCACATGAGCTGAGTTTTGCTTTGAGTTTTGGGTTCTTTCATACTCAAAATTTCACAGTGAAACTCAACCAGAAGTGATGAGTTTTGTCTGGTTTCCAGTAGAAACTAAATATTAGCCCAAGTTCACTTGAATTTCAGCACTGGCTCACTGAAGGAATTACAAACTTCAATCAAAACAGTTTTGAGGTTTGTAATAATTCTCAGAGCAATGACTATAAGAGCTTTGACTACAATCTTCTATCAGATGAAACCAGATGCAATCAGCTTCTGACTGAAGAAACTCTATGGAAAATGAAGCCTGGTAGGTGATGTTAGACTAAGGTATTGTATCTTAGTGGCTGGATTTTGGTTCTGTGAAGGTTTTTGCTGAATTCCCCCCACCTCCTATGATCAAAACAATTCTTTTTTCACACAATTGAACAAGAAAAGCATTGTTTGGGTGGAAAGGTCATATAGTGTGGAATTTTCATGAGACTGAAAAAAATGACCAAGGGAATACATTCAAGGAATTTATTTCTTGAAAGAGTTCAGTTTAGCATGTAAACTATGAAGGGACATATTTTTAAAAAAGATCATGGCTATATTTTCAAATATACCCACAGTGGGGTCAGATTTCCAAAAGAGCTCTGCTCCCATCTAGTCACATAAATTAGGACTAAATTTTCACCACCCAGCTTCTCTCATTTGACACTTATGGTCAGGTTTGTGAAGGTGCACAACACCCAAATTGCTGAGCTCTTTTGAAAATCTTGCCTCTTATTTTGGTGTGTAAGGGTGAGCTGCTCTATCCTGAAAATATGGTCCCATTTGTAGGTGATGTGCTCTTAAAAATCTGGGCCAAAAGCATATGATAATATTTAAAAGACCTGACTGCTCTCAGCAAAACTATGAATTACACCTGCAGGCTAAGAGTATTTTTGTCGTCTTGTTATCCAAAACCCTTTTTTAGTTGCTGCCAAAAACAAAAAAAAGGGTGTAATTTCAGACATATGTGCTCTGCAACTGAGAGATGTGAGAGAATGAAAAATTGGAAACAACAGATGGAATATACTTTGAATGCAAAGAAAAATATTTACTTAGGGATATTTACTGTAATATTGAGATCTCTTCTCATCCCTTCACTTCCACTATAGTAGGGTTTTTAGTTGTTCCTTGAGGCCAGCCTAGATAAATGATAGGGAAAAACCTACAGGTTTGGCTGCATTGTTATTATTATTTATGATTGTATTTATTCTTTTGATTTTGATTTTATATACAATTCAGTTATTTACATTTTATGGGAAAAATATTCAAAAATGGAAGGCAGAAGTCAATGTGCTATAAATACAAATGCACTTAGATTGTGTGTGACATTACCACAACTGCACACACAAATTTAGGTCCCAATCCCTCAGGCAGTTAGATTTGTGAGCTAATTTATGCATGTGAGTAATCCCATTAAGTTCAATGGGTCTACTTACATGAGTAAAGAGTGGATTGGAGCCTTATTTAGATGCCTAACTACTCATTTAGATGTTCATTTGATTGATTTATATGCACTTTACAGTAGTTAGATGGTGGAGTTGCCAGTTACTCTTCTTCATCTTTGTTTTCCCAGTACAGGAAAAGATTAATTGTTCTGACTTCAGTGATTTGATGATCCTCTCCATACTGCCATAGAACCTGCTGACACCCTAATTCCAGAGCTTCACACTGGGCATAAATGGAAGAACCATAATTACCTCCCAGTTTGCAATCCCCTGTTCATTCTTTCCAGGCTCTTACATATTTGGGATCTTCCCATAAGGTTATTGGATCAAAGCTTCCACTTGCAAAGTATGGGCTCACAGGACTCAATATAACGTACAGCAGGGCTCTGGTTGGCTTCTTGACTCCAAGAGAAGACTCTGTTCCAATTAAACTAGGGTGGATATACAAGATTACACATGTTGAGTGTGGGACCCACTCCTTTTTTGCTTCCAAAAGTTTCCAGATTCACTCTAGAAGCTCCTCCGTATCAAAACATGGCACTGTTGCTCACACTGCTGCCCACAGCATCCTGTCCATGTTGAGCGTTGGGAGGAACAGACAGATTTTACCATCCACTCCTCGATAGGCCTTCATCCCTTCAAACAGGTCCACAGCTTAGTGGAGAGATGATGAAAGGTTCTCAAGAGACCTAATATGAGGTTTTTCCTATCCTGAAGCCAAAGACAGTTTGATTGTCAGCACGTTATCTGTGAAAACCGTTCTGAATACCAAACCACTGGGGTCTGTTTTTTCCTTCAAAGTGGTAGCTGGGTTAATAATTAAGTCTGCAGCCTTGAAAGATTCAGTGACTTGCTATGTGGCTTCCCGGGTACATCTTCCAGTTATGCATTCATTTTGACAGCCCAGATGAGGCAGGAAGAGCTTTCTCTATGGCCCATCTCCCTTCAGTCAGTGATCAAGATGAAGTGCCTACAGAATATCTCCCCAATGCAATGCCTGTCTGCTGGGACTGGAGCTGCTGAGACATGTTGCCGCAGAGGTCAGATTGGTACAGATACTCTCCCTGCTGCTGCTTGAGGGTTCCAATTGCATCAACAGCAGGCAACACCACTTTCCCTTGGTTGCAGCTAGGGGGAGCAGCAACCAGAGCCCTGGGACATCACCAAACACTTGCCTCAGCCAAATCTCCCTTCCCAAGGGAGCAGCATCCCCACAATCTATAGGCAACTATCCAGTATGAAAGTGGAGTATCATCTGAGTTTAACATTCATACCGCCATGAAGTAAGGCTGCATCATCGTGCTTACCAGCTTTGGCATCTTTTTCTCTATTCTGCTTAAGTACACTTTTGGAACCAATCAGTCTGGCATACTAATTGAATCCAGGATGGATGGCAGCTTGTTCAACATCAGACAACTTCAGAACAAAAGGCATGTCACTCATCTCACTATTTGGGATCTGCTCGTCGCAGATGATACTGCTTCATCTCTAATGCACATGATGAATTGCAGATCATGGTGAATAAGTTGAATATAGGCTGGCAGGTCCATGCGTATTAATGACATATCCATATCCTTTCCAGATGGTTTGCTCATCTCACCTTTGTTTTTTCCGGCCCTTTTTGTGGATTTTGTGGTGTACCCATGAAGTTTACTTGGAGCATAAACTGAGGCAGCTCCCCACTCTTGATGCCTCCTGACTTATCTAGGATATAGGTTATAACCATATACCTCTTATCCTTTAACTCATCATCACTGTTTATCTGGGCCAAAGGTCCTGAACATATGCATGCTAACTGCCTAAGCTTTCATACAGGAGGTGGCCTGTAAGGTACCTTGCATTACAGCTATAATATGTTAGCATGAATCTATGACTCTAGTATTATAAAACAACAATACTTAAATCTATAAGCAAGCAAGCAGTCTAGTCCTATAAGCTACACTGTTTCCTCTTTCCCAGTCCCGGAAGGATGAGCTTAAGATCCCACTATCATTGTTGCTATCACAGATCTGCGAGCTGAATGAAGATTTTGCTGATGCCCCTTTTCCAGGCCTGGAATAGGGGGGCATGAGGATCCTGATGCTCCTGGGGTGGGGAAAGGATGGGAATGTGGAAAAGATGTGCACTGCCTTCCACCACCCTGGACTTCTTAAAGGGAAGGGAATGATGTTAAAAATGAAATGCTGGAGAGCTTTGAGGGAGAGGGATGTTAGAGTTAAATGTTCGGACCCTTTCAGCTTCATATATGAATAGCTATGCAAATGTGAACACCTTTATACAAATGTGCAGTCTACTAGTTTTTGATCTGAGGATGTTAGGATCATGGAGCAGAACAGGTGAACTGACTGCAGTTCATCCTGTCATGAGCTGTCATCAACCCCACTCTATGGTTCAGTAGTAGCACTGGATTAAACAAACAAAAGCAGACAGAACTAAGTTTTTGCATTATTTTTTTTCATTTCATTTCAAATATAGAAAGATTACCAAAAAAGTTGTAATTGTCTAAGCAGCAAGTTCAATCCGATTTAATTTTATATGGCATCAGCCCTGTACTACAGTTGTGCTAAATTTCTACATATACATTCACCTGGCAGTAAGTCTATTTGAACCATCCATTAATGCCTCAACTTGCTGCATAAATGGAGCATCATTAAATTACAGGATCAGGGCCGTTAATTGCTATTGCTACCATTATTCTGCTGTCTCTCTTTCAACTTAATGGTGTCTTCTGTCAAACTTTCTAAGTGGTGGATAGAATGACTAGGTTAATTTATCTCTCTACCTTTTACCATGTGCATTTACAACTTTCAAACCAGTTGTGCTTTAGAATGTGGTGTGATATAGTAAGTGAAAGCCATTCTGTATATTGCACCAGTTATTGCTTTTTGGGCTATTATCCAGAAGGATTATTAAAACATTGTTCCCGAGAGTTACTGTAGGAGAAAATCTAGGTCCTTTTTTTCCATTACGCTAATTTGCATGAGAAACAGGGGAGTGGCAGACAGTAGGCATCCAGTTTCAGGCTGAATTTAGGTAGCATCCGGTACCTATTTAGCATTCCTGTTATCGCAATATTTGATTTGTGATATTAGAAAATGGATTGGTCTGTATTACTGTGTCCCTGAAATGAAATGATAGAATGACAGAAATGTCTGACAGAAGAATCTGACAGAAAAGTGTGGTATATCCACAAGATTACATGCTAGCCAACCTCGCTGACACAAAAAGAAAGGTAGCTATATTTTACTCACATTTATTGTACCCTTTAGGTTTAAAACTAGCAAGCACTTTTATTTTCTTGAGCACTTTACATTTATGAATTCTAATTTAGTTCTTCTTTCCTATGAACTGTTATATAGTCAAGTTCTCTGAGAATTGGCACTCAGCATTTAAACTCTATCAAGTGATTTTTATTTGGAATATTCATCGTCCATAAAAAGGCACACTTCTTATTTAGTGATTTACTCAGTCTTGTAATAAAGTTCAGTATTGCCATTTATTTAAAAAAAAATGTCTGAGGTTATTGTTTCTTCATACGTTGCAGTTGTCATTATAATTAAGGTCATTACTTATATGGTCATCATGCTCTTCTCTCACTGATTCTGCATTCTAAAGCTATATTCCACCATAAACGAATGGTTCATACAGAGATTGAAAGGCCACAAAGGACCAGTATGATCATTTAGTCTGATCCGCTGCATAACACAGGCCATAGAACTTCCCTGAAATAACTCCTGTCTGAACTAGAACATATATTTTAGAAAGGCATCCAGGAATATGTATAATAAAGATGTATAACTCATATTTCTTCAAGTGGCCTCTGCACATCCCTGTTCTTTGGATACATTGACAGTGCAGCTTGAACTGGTAGAATCTTCCAGTATTAGTGTCAGTTGCAATGCTGTCATGCCCTTGGTCTTCTCTCTTTGCAGTTCTGAACATTCAGAGAAGGAAGCTCCAAAAGGAGGCATTCATTTTCTTCCTACCAGGGTAGCAGGTAGACCAGGTCCTTGGACCCTGATTTGTCAGAATGGATCATCTCTAGTGCTTCTGCCTTTTTACTGTAGTGAATCCTTTTTTTAGGGCTTTTTTTTTTAACTAAGGATCTTAGTGACCTAGCACAGGTACTTGGTTCTGCTGTGTGGGAACAGAAGACAAAGAAACTCAGCCTCTCATCCTACTGTTTTTCCTGCTTTGGATACCCATATGCATTGTTTGGCCTGCTTGCGGGAAAGTCATTTGCCTTTTATTGCTCCATATGCAGCACCTTCCTCCACAGGGCCAGAAAGATGCATCAGAATCGCCTCCTATCTATGTGATTGCCAGAAGCATTAGCAGCTCCATAACACAAGGACCAAAAGTGTTAGGCGACAAGCCTCAGCTACAACCCCTGAGGGGGTTAGAAACCTGGCAAAGTCCTTGAGCGGGGGCAAAACTAAGGTATCAGTCCCTCTAAATCTGCAAAGATGAGATCTGACAGCCTGATAATCACCTGGCCTCACAGGTCTCTGCCTCAGCTGAAAGAGCCAATCCTAGAGACCGTACTTCTCAGAATCTAGTACTTCCTGTTCCACACACTGACGTGCAAATGTGTACTCATAGGGTTCTGGCCATGGAAGTCAGAGCCATAACAAAGGATGCTATTAAGAGCCAACACTGTATTATGGATCCACCCTTTGCCCTAGATCTGAGGCTATTGGTTGCATAACTGAAAAGGCTCCTGATGCTTCCTCAGAGTTATTTATTCCTACTGCATGCACAGTACCATGGAGGTTCAGGTTCATCTCATTGAGCCCTTGGAATGCCCTCATTCAGATCTTCATTTGGATCAAGGGGTCCCTCATGGACTACTGTGTATATTATCCTCAGTGCTTAAAGATAAAGGAAAGAAGCTTAAGGTGGTAGCAAAGAATAAACTTTAAAACTTTAAAAGGCTAAATCCTTTAAAAAGCTAAATCCTTTCCTTAACTATGCAAACCTTGCTGGAGACCCTCTCCCCTAGAAACTTTACTGGTTCCCCAAGGAAACATGTCTCACATCCTTCAGCTTTTCACTTAACCAAGTCATTGTTGTCACCCTTGGAAAATGCCTCAGATTGAACTCCAAGCTGCACCGTCAATGCATACAAAGAACAGGGAATTGGATCATAACAGGCTTGATGTATTTCCATGTTTTTCCCCTCTCAGGGAAGCAGGGAACCTAAAGAACATTATTGAGACTCATTTTTCCAACTTTTTAGATTGTAAGACTACCCTCTCTCATGCACGGATTATGATAGGGAATTCTCTACTCAGACTTTATGGCCAGAACGGACTATCATAGTCATCTACTCTGACCTCCTATACATTGCAGGCCACAGAACGTCACCCACCTACTTCTGTGATAGTCCCATAATCTCTAACTGAGTGACTGAAATCCTCAAATCATAATTTAAAGACTCCAAGTTACAGAGAATCCACTATTTACTCTAGTTTAAACCTTCAACTGACCCGTGCACCGTGCTGCAAAGAAAGGCAAAAAATGCACAGAGTTTCTGCCAATCTGATCTGGAGGAAAATTCCTTCCTGACACCAAATATGGCAGTCAGCTGGACCCTGAGCATGTGGGCAAGACCCAACATCCAGACACATGGGAAAGAATTCTCTGTAGTAACTTAGAGCCCGCCCTATCTAGTGTACCATCACCAGCCATTGGGGATATTTGCTACTAGCAGTCACATATTGGCTACATGCCATTGTGGGCAGTCTCATCATAACTTCCCCTCCATAAACTTATCAAACTCAGTCTTGAAGCCATCTAGGTATTTTGCCCACACTGCTCCCCTTGGAAAGCTGTTCTGATGATAAGAAATCTTCATCTAATTTCAAACCTAAACTTGTTGATGGCCAGTTTATATCCATTTGTCCTTGTATCAGTATTGGCAGTTAACTTAAATAACTCTTCTCCCTCCCTGTTATTTATCCCTCTGATGTATTTAGAGAGACCAATCATATCTGCCCTCAGACTTCATTTCATAGAATCATAGAGTTGGAAGGGACCTCAGGAGGTTATCTAGTCCAACCCGCTGCTCAAAGCAGGACTAACCTCAGCTAAATAATCCTAGCGAGGGTTTTGTCAAGCCTCAGCTTAAAAACCTCTAAAGATGGAGATTCCACCACCTCCCTAGGTAACTCATTCCAGTGCTTCACCATCCTCCTAGTGAAAAACTTTTTCCTAATGTCCAGCCTAGACCTCCCCCCCTGCAACTTGAGACCGTTGCTCCTTGTTCTGTCATCTGCCACCACTGAGAACAGCTTAGCTCCATCCTTCCTGAAACCCCCTTTCAGGTAGTTAAAGGCTGCTATCAAATCCCCCTCATTCTTCTCTTCTGCAGGCTAAACAAGCCTAGTTCCCTCAGTCTCTCCTCATACGTCTTGTGCTCCAGCCCCCTAATCATTTTTGTTGCCCTCCGCTGGACTCTCTCCAACTTCTCCACATCTTTTTTGTAGTGGGGGGCCCAAAACTGGACACAATACTCCAAATGCGGCCTCACCAATGCCGAATAGAGGGGAATAATCACTTCCCGTGATCTGCTGGCAATGCTCCTACTAATGCAGCCCAATATGCTATTAGCCTTCTTGGCAACTAGGGCACACTGCTGGCTCATATCCAGTTTCTTATCCACTGTTACCCTCAGGTCCTTTTCTGCAGAACTGCTGCCTAGCTCGTCGGTCCCCAGTCTGTAGCTGTGTATGGGATTCTTCCGTCCTAAGTGCAGGACTCTGCACTTGTCCTTGTTGAACCTCATCAGATTTCTTTTGGCCCAGTCCTCCAGTTTGTTTAGGTCCTTCGGTATCCTATCCCTACCTTCCAGGGTATCTACCACTCTTGAATCTCCTCTCATAAGGCAGGTTTTCCATTCCTCAGATCATCCTAGTAGCCCTTCTCTGCACCTGTTCCAGCTGAAATTCATCTCTCTTAAACATGGGAAACCAGAATTGCACACAGTATTCCAGCTGAGGTCTCATCAGTGCCTTGTATAATGGTACAAACACCTCCCTATCTCTACTGGAAATACCTCGTCCAATGCATCCTAGGCCTGCATTAGTTTTTCACAGCTACATCACATTGGCGGCTCATAGTCATCCTGTGATCAACCAATACGCCCAGGTCCTTCTCTTCCTCTGTCACTTCCAACTGGTGCATCCCTAACTTACAGCAGAAATTCTTTTTATTAGTCCCTAAATGCATGACCTTGCACTTTCCACTATTAAATTTCATACTATTTCTATTACTCCAGTTTTTAAGGTCCTTCAGATCTTCTTGTATGATATTCCACTCCTTCTCCATATTGGCAATACCTCCCAACTTCGTGCCATCTACAAATTTTATTGTGCCAAGGTCATTGTTGAAAATGTTAAATGAGGTTGGTTCAAAGACTGATCCCTCAGTAACTCCACTATTAACCTCCCTCCAACCTGACAGTTCACCTTTCAGTATGACCCATTGTAGTCTCCGCTTTAACCAGTTCCTTACCCACATTTCAGTTCTCACATTAATCCCCACCTTTTCTAATTTAACTAATAATTTCCTATGTGGAACCGTATCAAATGCCTTAATGAAAATCAGGTAATTAGATCTACTGCATTTTCTTTGTCTAAAAATCATTATTTTCTCAAAGAAAGATCAGGTTGGTCTGGCATGATCTATCTTTCATAAAACCATACTGTATTTATCCCATTTACCTCTGTGTCCTTAACTACTTTCTCTTTCAAAATTCATTCCAAGACCTTGCATACAACTCTGGTCAAACTAACAGGCCTGTAATTTCCCAGATAACTTTTCCCCCTTTCTTAAAAATAGGTATTATGTCAGCAATTCTCCAGTCCTAGGGTAAAACCCCTGAGTTTATGGATTCATTCAAAATCCTTGCTATTGGGCTTGGAATTTCATGGGCCAGTTTCTTTAATATACTTGAATGCAGATTATCCTGGCCTCCCAAATTGGTCCCATTGAGCTATTTGAGTTTGACTGAAAAAGATTTAGGTGTTGGGTCATGACTACTTTATCTTTATATTCCACCCCATCCTCAGTGATCCCACTTCTTCTTTCCTTGTTTGCTTTTTATTTATATGGCTATAGAACTTTTTACTATTGGTTTTAATTTCCTTTGCAAGGTCCAACTCTGAGTTTCTTTTGGCAGTTCTCACTTTTTCCCTATTTTGTGACCTCTAGGAGGTAGTTTTCCTTGCTGGTCTCTCCCATCTTCCATTTATTGTGGGCTTTCTGCTTTCTCTTAATAACCTGTTTGAGATGCTTGCTCATCCAGCCTGGTCTGCAACACTTCCCTACAAATCTTTTCCCCTGGCTTCAGATGCAGGCTTCAAATAGTTTCTGCAACTTAGACTAAAAATAATTCCAATCCTCCCCCACATTCAGATCCTTCAGTCCAGTCCATTTCCCTAATGCCCTTGATTTTTTTAAATTTATCCTTTTGAAATCAGACCTATTTTTGATTCATTTCTATTTAGTTTAAACTAAATTAGCTTCAGATCACTTGAACCAACGCTGTCCACTACAACCAGTTCTTCTTTGAGGTCCTCACTACTCAGCAATCCCAAATCTAAACTGGCATCACCTCTTGTTGTTTGGTGGGACTATTGGTGAAGAAATCTGTTGGCTATTAGATCTAGGAAATCTGGGCCTTACTATTATTACTAGCACTTGTCCTGCAGTCTATTACTGGGAAATTAAAACATCCATAATCACACAATTCCCAGTAGTATTTATTTCATTACAAGCATTAAAGAGACCTCTAGCTATATCCAAAATGGATCCTGGGGGTCTGTACCATACCCCAAGCACTATCCCAGGGAAGCCTCTGGTAGCTTTCTTCCCAAAGTCATTTTGACCCAAACAGATTCTGTTTTATCCATTCCATCACTTCTAATCTTTTTACATTCTACCTCATCATTGATATACAATGCTACTCCACCACCTTTACCTTTATTTTTGTCCTTCCTGAACAGCACATACCCTGCAACACCTGTACTCCAGTCATACTACTATTCCACCATGTTTCTGTTATGCCTGTAATATTCCTGTAATTCCTATAAATATTCCTGGTTTCATTTCCTGTACCAATAGTTCTAGTTCCTCCATTTTATTACCCAGGCTCCTTGCGTTGGTGTACAAACATTAGTCTAATTCCAGATCTCAGTCCTTATCTTCAAGTCACTCACTAGCTTGGGGTGTGGATATTTTAAAAATCACCTAAAGTTCTGAGATGAAAACTGTTGTTGACAATTTTGCTCCTCTGGCTCAATGGAACTTCCTATGATAAGTGTAAAGCTCATCTATGCAGGAGACAGAGCTTTCTTGGAAAGAGCTTTCAGACCAACACTGGGAAATGAACTCACACAGGAACTAAGGCCCATTACAAGCTTCACCATCTTCTGCTTTAAGTGCCAGGTGGTTTTCTTTGACCTTGCCTTCTCTAACCCCCATATAGCAATGTGAGTTTTATTTCCTATATTAATTATTTTATATCATAAAACAACCTGCTAAGACAAAACACTCCACTGCACACATTTCTCTCCCTGAGTAGATGATGAGAGAACAAATACATGACAGATATTAGTCACATCACATAAGCGCTGCTGAAAGGCACTCAGCTACTACAGTGATGACCACAGGATGAGAATCTACATACAATAGAATAGGTGTCAATCATAGGCATTTACTAGGACTGCTTGAAATCTTAAACATGTATAAAGGCAGAATTTTCTCAAATTGTCCTTATCTCATTGAGTACTGGCATCAGGATTTTCCCATATAATAAGTACTTGCTAATGCAAAGGACATCACCTCTGCTAATAGGGTCTCAGCCACCAACACCAGACTACAAGCACATATATCACTGCAGTTTATTTTCTGACTATAAAATACTGGAACACAAAGCAAATCACATTAAAGCACCGAATGACTTTCAAATATAATTCCTTACTAAAGGCAACATTCACTCATCCTGGTGATTCCTGATATCCAAATGAGCATGGTAAATCCCTTGAGGGCCAGAGAAGCTTCATTTCTGCACAGTATCTTCAGAAGTCTATTCCTGAGTATTCTCGCAGTACTCCCTAATAAATACAGTGATAAGTTCTGTAAAACCTGATTTTTATATTAGCCATTATCATGATCATAGACACAGATGAGACTACTGAGGCTCACTTCACTGTTCTGTCATCTGAATTGATCAAGAGACAACGTTTTTCTACATAGAGGATGAAATTCACCCTCATGGAAAGGCCCAGCACAAGCCCTATGTACAATTTAAGATTCACATAAACCCCATTTTGATGGCTCAAATTGCAACTGAGTGGTACATACACCTTGATTTGTCCCTCTGTACAGGAGTGTATCTCACCTGACATGGAAAATAATATGTACATAACACCTTCCACTTGTGAAATTTAATCTGTTTTACAACATTAATGAATTGAGTCTCACTATTCTGCTCTATGACAGGATATCATTTGTGTTTTCTTTCAAGTTGTCTTAATATAGAAGCTAAAAAATTAACGATAATTTTAGCATTCTTTATGTGAAAAGAGTGAAAAAATATATATTGTTTTTTTTAATTCAGGAGAAAACCAATTAAGTCTGCCATATAATGAGTAATGATGCTGAAATAACAAATCAATTTCTATATAATTTGGAGGATGCAGTACTATAAATTCTACAACCAGGATCAATAATTGGCAATATAATATCAAGCCATAATTATCCAACTTCCACAGCCAAACTACACATTTATGTAAAAGTAAAACTTCAAGTTTGAGTTTACAGTCTACACAGTATAATCCCCATAATCAGAAAATGTGAAGGAGCCAATCAAAGGTGCCAACTATAATCACTCCAACAGACCTAAAAAGGCATAAAGGACATGTCATATCACTTCTGTGGTATAAATCCCATAAAGGGCTCTCCACAGGATCAAATCCAGAATTGAGGAGCAGGTGGACAGTAGGGAGCTCAAGAGAGACACTGAACCTCAGGTTAAATCTCAGCCATATGGGGAATGTGCTAAGGAGTAAATACAGTCTCTGTCACATGGTAAGGCACCTTCACTCTCCTATACACACACACACACACACTATTTAAGGTGAGTTCCATGGTCAACCTATGCGAGGAGAAATGCAGAGGACTTGGAGGCTGCACAAAGTAACTCAGCTTACATTTGAATGGCCCTGATCAGACCAGAATCCTAAGATCTGGTGGGTTGAATCCCCTTGTCTGAGTGTGTGTACACACATATGGGCAAATTCCATCTCCTGTGAAAGAATCTGGAGAAAACTCCATAAAGTTCCCATGTAACAAGGAAATTCTATTGCCTGTGTCATGCAGAAAGACAGAGTAGATGAACAGAGTGAGCTGTGAACAGGCTGTCCCTTTCTCTACAGGAAAACCCTAGCCGGTAAACCTTCTTGGTGAATTAAACAGCACACAGGTCCACCATGGTACCTTCATCACACGTGTTTATTGTTTGTCGTCTTCTTAAACTCTAGGTACAATACAACCATACAGCAACAGTTATGAGGAACCCTTTCCTGCTCCCTGGGTTAGTCTTTTATACTGCATGCTTTCCTTCCTGGGTTCCCCAGCTGGTGAGCTATTTATCTCGTTAACTCATCAGGCTACCAGCAGGTGCAAGTGCTCCCTTCTACCTTAATCATACCCACTGCCTTGGGTATTCTAAGTGACCAAGGTGCTGGCTTCTATATACCCAATGTGAAATTGTTAAGTACCCTGGCCCAGGTTCCTTCTGGCCTTAAAATCTATGAATCCCTCACCATATTCCCTGGCCACTAAGAGTACATCTACACTGCAAATAAAAACCCCGCAGCAGCAAGTCTCAGAGCCTGGGTCAACTGACTTGGGTTTGCAGGGCTCACAGTATGGTGCTAAAAACAGCAGCGTAGGCATTCCCACATGGGCTGGCGCTCAGGCTATCAAACCCAGCAAGGGGAGAGGATCTCAAAGCCCAAGTTTCAACCCAAGTGAGAACAGATAGCCTGCTATTTTAGCTCTGTAGTGTGAGCCTCAGAAGCCCAAGTCAGTTGACCTGGGCTCTGATGCTCACTGCGGTAGGGGTTGGGTTTTTTTTCAGTGCAGATATATCCTATAAGAGTTTTCCTTATAGATGTGATTTGGCCTCCAGTCTATTAAAACTGAAGGAATTTTTACTTTATTTAATCTTCATTTACAACCAGACTACAGTTATGCAGAATTTGGGGTCCTTCTTATGGAGATGATTCATGTGAAAGGCACATGCTTACCTAACAACAGCTCGTGTGATAGATGCATTGGCTCTGTATTGATTGGTTGATTGTCAAAATATATGTTGTATGCTGTTAGCACTTTGTTGGAGTTATCTGCTGGTCAGGTTACCCCACCGTGACTCTATCTGATTAGCAGAGCTCCAGTGTGTTGTAACCTCACTTCCTTAATAAAATCTTTCTTAAGTACTTACCAAAGTTCCACAGTCAGTTGTCTCAGACCCGGTGGGTAGTAGGAGGCAGCCTAAGGAGATTCTAACCACCCAGAGGGGAAAGATAGAGTGGTATCCCCCAACATTTCTTGGTGCTGATACCCAGGATACTCTCTACTGATCCAAGTAAACATACTTTCCACCCTGGTGGATAATGATAGGTCCTCCTTCAGCTGATCAAGCTTGGGTTAGAGAAATGGTCCTTATATTCCTGCCTGTGTGGGCTAGGAACAAATTGGACAGTGGATGAATGAATACTAAAATTTTACTGGAAGGGAGAGAACCTCCTCCACAAACACAGTAGTAAGTGCACAAAGAGATAATAGCACTGTAAAGGACATTCTGAAAACTTTGGAAGCCAGAGGTATAGCTACCTTTAAGTGTAATTCTCCAGCATGGCCTGTTAAGAAACCAAATGGTCCTTTTTGATTAACCATTGATTACTGTAAAGTTAATGGTTTAGCTAAATCTACGATCCCAAGGGTAGCTGCTTATCCACAGATAAGCTCTAAAATCTCTCTCTGGAAATGAAATGTTTTTCTGCACTAGATGTTAGCAATGGATTTTGGAGACTGCCAGGAAAGCCAATATAGAACCGCTTTCATGAAGGAAGGGATCCAATAGGTATGGGCAGTCCTACTCCAAGGATATAAGGAGTCCTGCTATCTTCTATGCTTATATGAGGATGCAGTTGGAGAAGTATAGCAAGCCCAGTAGAGTCCTTCACTCTATGGATGATGTTTTAATTTAATCACTGACTGAGAAGGAACATTGTGATGATTTAAGTGAAGTCATTTTCTTCATCAAAACCACAGGTCTGAGACTTAATAGTGAAAAGCCCAGTTAGCAAAAGCTGGTCACTTTTTCAGAGTGACTCTTGGACAGGAAGGAAAGTCCACTAACAGAGCTAGTGTTAAGTGTTATTCTAGCTATATCTACAGATCACAAGGCTCTACAGTCATTTTTAGGGATTACAGGGTTTTGCAGAGATTTTACATCTGTATATGTGGAACTTGCCCAACCTTTGTATGATTTAGTTAAGCCTGCACATTTGGAATGGGAAACAGAACATACTGAGACAGCTTATCAATTAAAACAGCTTTGGGAAGTGCTCCTACAGTAGCTAGCCCAGATGCATACAGACCTTCCATCTATATCCAATTGCTACACTTAACACTCCTGGAGTTGTCATTAGTCAGCATTATGGAGGTTGGAACCTACCTGTGGCTTTTGCTTCATGATTACCCAAAACAGGTGAGATAAAATATGGGTGGAGTGAAAAAGTTATATTAGCCGTACACTGAGCTGTTATGAAACACCAATACCTTCTTACCAATCAACAGGTTATAGTTAGTCATCATACCCCACTTAAGATCTTGTTGGATGAGCTTATGGCTGGTGGGCAAGATAGTAACCAGTAAATACTGAATTAGATGTTAGCCCTTAGTGCAGAAAATAACCAAGCAGTTCATTTTAAAGAACCCAAGCAGTGGTTGACTAGGGTTATTATTGAGGGTAAATCACATGGATGTACCATATAGTGCCAGACATACTACTTTTAAAGAAAAGGCTCAGGACAGAGTTCAAAGGGATGAGGAAGTTTGCTATATGGATGGCAGCAGCCATTATACAGGAGGACATAGCATTGCAGGGTAGGCAGGTATAAAACATGTAGTTCTAACTCAGCACAATTTGTCGAAATGGCAGCAGTAGCTGGAATATTAAAGGAAGAGCTGACCCAGGAGACAAATGTCCCATTTTTGTCCGGGATTCTGATTATGTGTTGGGTAGTGCTCCTAGCATGGCGGGCCCAAAATAAATATCTGGCTACTGATAGTAGTTACGTTAAATTTACCCATATCTGGCAGTGGATTGAGAACGTATCTTAGTTTGACAGAGTTGATGTAGCTAAAGTAAAGGCCCATGGGAAAAGAAAGAACATTTTAACAGGGGGCAATAATCTAGCTGACACATTGCAAAGGAGGCTGCTGTATCACCCCCTGAGATGGCAGTTCAATAACTGCCACTTCAATATCTGTAGTCACTTGTAACTTGGTGGTGAGGTCTAAGGTAAAATCCCAGAGAATGCAGGCAATCCAAATGCAGGGCACACAATTGGGACCCTTATATTAAAAAGTCAAGAAAGGACAAGTCAAATGGGAAGGTGCTATCCTGGTCATGCAAAAGGACATTCTTTGGGCCCTACTTGGTTCAAACCCCAATTGGGTAGTGCCAAGAGACACTAGTAAAGATTTATTAAACTGAAGTAATGGTTCTAAGGCTGGTGGCCACCCAAAACTAAAAGAAGCTACTGAAGAACTGCAATACATGGGATGGTGGCTGGACTGGAAATCAGATCAAAAAATGGTTTGATGCTAAAGGAGATAGTACTGAACATTTGGCTGGAACTCAGATTATGGTTATATTGTCCTCCTTTTCCTAAGGGTAAGTGGGTAGGTCCTTTTATGATCTCTGACAGAATGGTATCTCTGTATTTAGTGGACCTTCAAAAACAAGGTCATAAACAGTACCATTCTGGACAAGTAAATTGGCATTGTAAGCATCTCATTAATGAATGAAGACGGATAACTTTGTTTTTCTTCTAGAATGTGGAAGATGATCACTTTTGGAATCCTGTGGTGGTTGGTGAGAGGACGATAGGGCCAGCCTGTGACCAAATCTCTGCCCTCAAATAGTTTGATAAATTTATCCTGTGTTAAATCAATTTCATGTCCCTTAAAAGACTTACAACTGATGTGGGAATTCAAAAGAGGAGGCACTCATGCTTGGAATATTATTCTTCAAATGCTCCCTGCCACAGTGATGTATGTGAAACCAGATAAGCATATCCAGTCGATTCCTCACTGGGACTGAACTGAACTGTCACCGGACTGAACTGTCACTCATCAACAAAATATTTGGGAAGAACTATTGTCTATGGATTCATTGAGAATGTAAACGTGTGGGACTTTACTGCTGTACAATTCAATATGGGGATCAAATCACAGCTCTAGTTACTGATGTTCGAAAGATTCTGCAATCTGAATGTCTGACAATGGTATCTGCTTATAGTCAGGTGAGAAGGGCAATTAGACAGACCTTGGCAGTAAATTGGCCATGGGTAAGCCATGGACTGTCAGATAAGAGAGTCTTTGGAAGGCCTACAGAACATGGAAGATCCCTTAGTGATGTAACTATGACTCTAGTGACTATTCTGGAGCATTTTATCTTCATTAATCCCTTGGGTCTAACATGGAAAAGAATTCCTTGCAAAATACATTGTCGCATAATAGTACCTTATTGGTATTAGGCTGTTGGGTCACAGGTGGAGGTGTTTGCCTTTAGCATGCACCCAGTGCACATATCCTGACAATAAATGTACTACATTTGAGGATGCAAGTTCCAGCCTTATTTGTTGGGTTAACTGACTCTTATTCAAGACATAAGTGTCTCATGCTGTGGGTCCAATACATGGAAATCTCCAGAGTTGCTTCATACATTTTATTGTGCCCCACATATTAGACAATTAGTGTTTGTTCCTCAAACAACAATTCCTACCTCCATTATCGTTCCCAGTCCCACTCCTGAATTACCCAATGTCAGGAGTAAAGCCCTCCAGCTGTGCCTGCTCAGTATTCCTGACAGCCTAATGAGTCAGCTAGGCTGCCTGATGGACCACCCTGCCTGATTGGCTGAGGAAGCTATGAGTCCAGTTCTTAGGCTTAGCAGCAGCAATAGCTCACTGGCTGCTCATATGCCCATAGACTCTCCGCCTCCCTGCATTCATCTCTCATCAAACCTGACTCCCCCACAGCTCCAGTCCAGATCCAACCCTGCACCCAGCCTTGTTCCTATCCTGGCTCAGCCTTGCTCCTGCCTCAAAACCAGCCCTGCTCCTGCCTTCCCTGACTCCTAGTAATCTGGTTCTGACCCTCAGCTCTGATTCCTGACTCCGACTCTGTCTCAGTTCTTGGCTCTGGCATTATGACTCTGACTCCAGTTCTGACCTTTGGCCCTGCTCTCTGGTTCTGGCCCTATCTCTGGCATTCAGACTCCAGCCACTAGGCATGACTCCCATTCTGACCATTAGGCATAGTCGCCTATGACCTGGTTTCCTGACACCTAAACAACAAAATAATTGGGACCTCCCTTTAGTAAAAACATGATCTTTCCAGATCAAAGTGGACCAAAACATCTGGCTTTGTTGGATGCTGCTCTTTCCCTAACCAGAGTTATGCTCACTTTTGTTAATGCCTCTGCCATCGCTTTTTATCCCAATTGCACCCCTTTCATAAAAAAATAATGTCACTTGCTCCAGGTATCATGGGTACATAGGACAATTATAGCAGGTAGACATAAAAGGAAACAACAAGATGAAAGTATGGTATTAGGAGCACCTGGCACAGGAGTGGGTATACTTAATATACTGGAAGCAGAGACATTACAGAATAACTTAGCATTGGCTCCAGATGCCACCAGCACTGCTCTTAAATAACAGTTTGGGGCTAATACTTTAAACAATAAGCTAGGATTCATATTGAGTCAAGCAGTAATAAATTCAAATAACTTCAAGGCAAGTAAAATTCAGGGCCCAATTACACTAAAGGTATCATGGGCTTTGCCTTGTCAACAAGGAGTACAGTCTATCATAGATGATATAAAAGAAATAGTAACTCATCTAGAAGATGCCTGCTGGCCAAAGTTGCTACAAAACAGGGTGGCAAAGAATTTGGATACAGAAAATAATTACCAGCAATGGTGGTATATTAATAAAACTCATGCTTTGCACAAAAATGTACCATTGATATTTTAAGTCCTACACAAGGTAAACTGGTACAGTTATATCCAGTTGTTAATATAGGTTGGGAATGGAGCTCCATGTTACGGTATGTTAAGAATTGGCATTGGGCCATTAAAAGGGATAATTTCTCTGTTATGTGGATTAATGTATGGTCTCACCTCCAAAATGGATAAATTTGTCAAACCAAAATGTAATAACCAACAAGAGAATTGTGAACTGATTATTGCACCAAAACAGATAAACATTTCAACTATTTGGGAGATGGTAAAATATGTTTTCATGTTAGAGATGTTGAAACTGAAACTCAAAATACTACTTTTGTGAGAAGTGTGATAGCAGGTACCTGGTGTACTAACCAAAGTATCCAAGAAAGTAGGAGACCAAAAAGATAGTGTACCTATCATTGCATTATGAAATGGCATTACAATTTCAGAATATCTTGAAAGGGTGGATGTGGGATTGTCTGTCCAAGTCCTAGCTCATTAGGAAAATACGACATATGTTACATGACTTAATGTGGGATTAGAACATAAAGTAGGGGATATTAAAGTAAAAATGAATATTGCTAATGGAAAAATTATAAAACAAGGTGAAATTATTAAAAATGTTGGACAGCATATTTGGTGGGAATTAATTTTGAGATTTGTCACCTACCACAAAGGGAATTTTCAATTTGTTGTTACATCCTATAGTTGTATTATGTAGTAAACAAATTGTTTATGTATTAATTATGCTTTCAATGTGTTGTTGGATCAAAATAATGTATTTTAGATTTCAAAGGGTTCAAGAGAAAATGAAAATTGAAATGAACTTGTTAAATAAACTATAAGTTAGTTAAACAAATTATAAATAAAACCTGGAATGAATCATAACCATATGGATGGAATATCCTCCCTCAAGGACTGGTGAGCTAACAATGTGTAAAATCCTTGAAAAACAGAGGCAACCTAAGACAGGCCCAGTCATTAGGAAAGAAAAGAAAAGGAAAGTGGAAAAGTAGGCTGCACTAACAGCACAAAACAGGATGTGGCCAGCAAAGTAAGTGCAGCCTCAAGCTTTCAATCAACATATTTGTTGGATGACCTTTATAGGTCTGTACATGTGTAGAAGGGAATCCTGATTTGAGGCGAAGGTAGCATGCCAAAATACTTGGCATTCTACCAACTTAAAGTGAGCAAATCTTATGGTATGACGGATGGAGAAGCCAAACTATGGTTATACAGAAATCAGAATCTTTCTTACGTCATAAGTCACATGAAAGACACCCAGGGGAGAAAGATAGAGTGGTAACCCCTGAAAGTCCAGTCCCAGCTTCTGGCACAGGTCTAGCCACACCCTAGTTGTTAGATGGCACCAGTCATGTGATCCCAAGCAAGTGAAACCTGATTAATCTATAAGGGGAAGCATTTTTTACTCAGACTGTTGTTTTAAACCTCCCTGTTTGTTTTTGATGACACCTGTTTAACACTAATGCCTATCAAACAACTGGAAGAAAAGTTCTTGTCAAAGATTCATTATCCTAGTTCCTTCAGTTAAAGGCTAGAAAGCTTCCAAACTGTGACAAAATGGCTGAGACCTTTAAGAAAAGCAGGAAAAACAAGATTAGACATTCCTGATATTTTTATGCTCAAAATCTCAAGAGCTACTGCTTCCCCTTTACATTATTTAAACCTTTCAGGCCTTCTCTCTATATAATTATAACGAAGTGGAAAAGGAGAGCAACACAATTTATTTTTTTTCCACTGGTCATTTTTAAGAAAGTGAATGTTCCCGTTGAATAATTCAGTAATTTGGTTGCAACATAGAAAATGGGGCACCGGAAAACTAAATTCATTCAGAAGCAGCACTAGGCTTCAGCACTGGCAGGGAGACATATTTTTATTATTCTAGGTGCAAAAGATGGATACCAACAAGTGAAAATGATTAAAGACTCCTCCCTGTTATGTACATAGAATGCCAAACAGGTATGCTACCAATCCAGCAGATTACCATTTGGGAATAAGTACGCCAGTGGTCTATACCAACAAAACACAAATGAAACATGTGATGTTATTCCTTGAATATATACAATTGCTGATGACATGATTACTGTTGCAGCTTATGAGACTAAGCATGATGGCACCCTAAGAAATGTAATGCGGAAAACAAGAAATGAAAGCATTAAATTTAATATAGAGGATACGTGTACAAAGTAACTGAGGAAAAGCACATGGCCGATATATTTACTTCACAAAGGATTGGACATGATAAAATGAAGGTTAGAGCTACAACTCAAATGTTGGCTCCTGCATATAAAAAGGCTCTATTGTGAATGCTAGATATGATCATGTCTAATCCACCAATTCATTCTCAATGAGCATGGAATCACTACATCTATTTACACAGAAGCAAAGTATTGCAACTGCATGTGTGAAGGACATACCTTCAATAATTTACCAGTTCAATAATATTTTAACCAACTTCTTCCAGTAATGATCAAGGGACTGCCTTATGCAAATCTGATGCTCAATATGCATTTAGAGCTTTAAGTCTACTGATCAGAAATATGCACTTATAGAAACAAAAGTTATTAGCAATGACTTATGTATGGAAAGATTTTGATAGACCTGTAAAAGGGCCAGGGACCATGTGATAGTGTAATACTGATTATCATACTTGTTAACAGCAGCCAAAATCGGTAGGCCTTTCTTCAAGCCTGTGCAGCCTTGGCATGACTAAGCCAGGAAGGGAGGGGGGGCTTCTTGCTCAACCTTTGCCTGACCCTGCACCCGTCCCTGATGCTCTGGTGGACATGCTGGGATCTGTGTTTCAGGAAAAGACCAAGAAGCTTATCTATGCATGCCCTCTTGAAGATGTTTGTCCAGGACCCAAGACATGCAGATTCTGCCTGAACACATCTAATTAATTAATACTTTGGTGACCTTAGGTCTAGCTTTTGAAACTGTCGGGCCCAACAAGATTGTGTTGTTTTTTTTTGTTTTGGTTTTTTTTGATGTGTTATTGTCTACTAACAAGGATAAATAGAGGGGAGAGGTTTGGACTCTTTGGGGATTTCTTCTTGGACACAGATTTGAGATCCTCCAATGACAGCTGGAAGATAAGGCCAGTCAGAAAGCCATCGCTGTTTCCACTCAAAAGCTGCCCCAAACTTCAGTAATTATTGGAGGTTGAGGCGTTTTACAAATCTGTTGAGGATGTGTATGTGTTTGAGCCTAAATAAAGTATAGCTTTAAAGTAAGAGAACTCTTGTGTTACACTGTTTCTACCAGTCCATCAATCGGCTGGACAGCCATGTCTCCATTTCATTTATTTCTTGACACCACCTCACACAGAGTAGTTACCAAGAGTTTTGGGTTGACAGAACCCTGGGTAACATCTTAGATTGCTAAAAAGTTTAATTAATATGAGTTTGAAGCACAAAACTATGACCAAAAAATAACATTTACTCTGGGTAAAGAATTGCCTTTAGATTATACTTTATCCAGACCAGTTGTAGATTCTCTTGATCAAGTACTAGAGACAATGACTGGGGAAAGAGTAGTTTATTTGATAGGGACAATGAAGATATGTAATGGTCCCTGGTTGGAACAGCTATGCATGGTCTAGCCACTAGAGGGAGACATAAAGCCAAATGGTTTTAGTGTGGGTTACAAACACTTGACACAAAGATCAGAGAAACTCTGAGGAAGGAAACTAGAAAAAGGTGATGCAGTGCATTTAGTTATACAGATGCTAAGAAGTGACCAGCATCATAGATATGAACAGGTAGATGAGACTATGATCATTTTGGCCTGTGAGGGATTATTTGAGGATAGCTTAATGTTAGTGATTGAAAAAGTGTTTATTCCATGAGCAGCCAGGGAATAAATATTAAAACACCTGCACAACAGCTGTAGGAATGTCTGAAGGACTGCAGTTGGGGCTTGAGCAGTCATTTGCATGGTGTGTCCTATGAGTGACATTCAAATTATTGCAGAAACATGTAAAACTTGTGATTTAGTTAGGTATAGAAAGTGTCTGAGGCCACGAAAGATTCAATATCTGTGGTGGAAAAAAATATAGGTACAATCTGCTTTAATTTGTACAGGGAGCCTTTCTGTAACAGTTGACTGTTTCTCTAAATACCATGAACTCTTAAAAAAAAGTAGGGGTGAGGCAAAATTACCCAGATGATAATAAAAAGTTTCTAGTGTTTTCACTAGATGACTAAAACCATCTGGAATAGCTATTAACTATGTATCATTTACTAGCTGAAGGGTTAGAGATTGTCCAAAGTAATGGGGAATGTATGTGTTTAACTGAAATCTGGGGGATGCGTGATCTGATGTTATGCATGAAAGATCGATGCAGATTGTTTGGACAATTATGTAAAAGGCAATGGAAGAAGGCATTTTCTTTGTTTTTTCTATAGAACTCGTCGCAGATGGAAGAAAAACTGAGCATCATCTTGCTCTTTTAGACTTAAAAAGGGGCTATTATCAGAAAAATGACTATGTAGAAACACTACCTGTTTACTCTACAGATCTACTTCCTGGGTGAAATTCTAGTTTTATTTTAAGTTGATGACAAAACACCCATTGACATCAGCGGGGCCAGGATTTCACCACCAGTGTCTTAGTGTCAGGAATCAGGGCCTGCTGCAATAGAGCCAGGACAACCTAATGCAAGCAGCAGATCTGTAATGGGCTATCTGATTGGCTACACTGCCTGATTGGTTGGAAGAGCCAGCTGACCAGCTCTTAAGCCCAGCAGCAGCAGCAGTTCAGTGGCTGCTCAAAACATTTGCTTATGGCTGCCAGAGTGCCTGCTGCCTCATTCCAGCTCTGCCCCACTGCAGGTAATCCTGCCCAGGCCATCAACTCTGATTCCTGCCTTTGGCTCCAAGGCTTGGCTCTGGCATCTGGCCTTTGATCCTGTTTCTGATCCTGGGCCCCAATGCCTGACTATTGCTCTAACCACTAGGCTAACTCCTGCTCTAACCACTAGGCATGACTTCCTACATCCCAGTCACTGACACTTATTTGCTCAGTTCTGTAATAAAAATAAGCTTGCCCTGCTACTTATTCCTGTCAGCATTGCAGAACCAACCCAGCTAGGTGAGAGAGAGCTGGATTCTATTTTTGTAGCATTCTTATTGCTAGTGATGACATAAAATACAGTGTCAGATTCTAAATTGAGCTTGCCCACAATCTTTTCTTTCTTTGTGATCTAAGCACATCTGATGTAGCAGTTACTAAGAAACAATGAACACAGAGTACTAGAGGGGAAACCAAGTAAACCATAATATATGTATTATCTTACTGAAAAGTAAGGCTGGTATCAAGATAAATCCTGTATTATGAACAGAAACTACATACAGTTAAGGTAATAAAACTTCCTACTACTCTGTTCAGCTGAGTTTGAGATCAGTTTCTGCTTTGAAGCTACGACCAAGAGAAAGTTGTAAAATCTTGTTCTTTCATACACCAAACTTAGTCTCTTTTTTTCAGCTTACGTGTACATCTTCTCTGCAGCTGTTCATAGCTCTGTATGTTTATGAGACTAACAAGGAATCCTTTCCATTACACTGTAACAGTACTGCTCCCAGCCCTCCTTTGGAGGCATCTGTGGAGAATCAGGTATTTTGCAGTGGGCCAAAAAACTGCAGCACTGGAGCAGATGTCAGAATGTGCTTAAAATCACTTAACTCTTTTTTATGCTCTGCATCCATGCCTATTCAGTGACCTTCTGAAGGAGATCTCTTTGGTGAATTGTGTGAGCTGTATAATTAGGTATGAATTTGCTGACATAATTCAGCATTCCTAGCAGCCTTTGAATTCCCTTTTTATGTTCAGGTCTCAGTTATGTTCAGAATTGCCTGAATCTTTGATTCTTCAGAAAAGAATCCCTTTCAGGTCAGTCTCTCTCCCATGTACCTTATTTCTCTCATTTGAAATTGACATTTGGTTTTATTCCATTGAAGGATATTAGCTCTTGCAATTTACAGCACTCTCCTCGGTTGCTCCTGATGTTCAGTGGCAGTGCTGCCCCAAATTTTTATGTCATCAATGCACATTTTCATATCTGCTCGACCTTTTCGTACCTGGCTAATTGTATGGTGAAATACTTCCAGAGCAGAACATACTGTGAAAGGCAGTCTTAGGAATCAGTATCCACCAATAGTGTGTTGAAAGTGCAGATGTTGGAGCTCTCTGCCAAAATCCCAAAGATGAATCTAACTTGCTGAAGAATTTGGCTCCTGCCTTATCAGACGATAGTTCACTTGTTGTGGGAAGTGGAAATGTTGCATCTATGTTTTCGTTTAACCCCTTAGGTCCATACTGCCAGTGACCAGAATGTGGGCAATGATCCTCAAACATTTTCATTATTTCTGCAACACTTTCCTCTCTTTCCCCACCACCATCTGCATTGAATGCATTATATACACTTGGGGCTCCTGTGCCTTCCCCTATTAAGAGCAGAGCAACCTTTTGCTCATCCTCCAGTTTATTTGCCCCTGTGGCTTTCATATAAAGTTGGAAATGTTGTTTGAACCTTTTAGGGCTGGTGCTAGAGTTATATGAAGTTGCACAGGATCCTTAGCAGCCATTTCAATGTCACCTCTCTCACTAAGCCTGCCAGCACGCTGTGCCTTCCACTGCCAGTACCAGGTAGTATCCTGCTAATCAGCAGAACGGTGTCAAGATAAACCTTAATTATGAACAGAATATGAACAGAAACTATGTGCAGCAATGAGCTAACATGTTCTATAGGTATGACTGCCCAGCACTGAACTTCTTTGTTTCTAGCACAGCAGGAAGTTAGTCACAGGAAACCAAACACTGCCATCTAGAGTGGACAGAAAGTTTGGGCTCTCTACACTTCTGGAGGATTTACTCTCTACCACAGAACATGTAAATCTTTCCCCTAAAACACAGTCCTAATATTTGTATTATAAATATTCTACTAAAAATGTTGAAACCAACCTGTACAGCTTCTGCTTAGTAGAAGATACCATATATGTAGGTTTGGCAGAATTTGATTTTTATGGGATTTTTTATAATTTTGATGGATAATATTAATGTTTTTTAAAGATTTTTTTCCTATTTTTATAGATTTTAAATTTTCACAGCTGCAGGAAATTATGGGGGTTAGAGGGTCAGACAATGATAGCAGACACTGAGATTAAAACATTTAAAGATTTATAAATTCTATCAGTATCCCTATATCAACAAATCATACCTGTTTTTGCTATTCAATCACTAGTTCATTTGTAACTAGCTTAATTCAAAAGTCTAAATCACTGGATTTTGACTCTAATAAGTTCTCAAGCAGCATTTTTCTTTTTTAGCTTATCTGTAAATTTCAATTATTATAGATGGAAATATAGGGTAGTGTAGTGGGGTAGTAGGGTAGTATTAAATATAGCACCCCGTTGTGACAATGTACTTAAGGGTTGAATTCTATTTCCAGGATTAACATTTGTCCATGGAAGCTTTGCTTCTATTTTCTTTTTGGAGGGATCATGGGTCTGCCACTTCCTGTTTGCAGCTGGCTGCTGTTAGTGTCAGAGTGGATTTTTTTAATTGGAAGAGAATATCATTATGATCCATAACATAAGACCATATTGTGGCCTGCTTAACATTCCCATACAGGCAATTAAGGAGCACAGTATGACCACCTTGCTTCCTGCATTGGCCGACCCCGTCATGAGGACGAGAGAGAGAGCAACATCTCCAGGGCTATTACTTCCCTATCTACACAGGTGGGGGTGGAACAGGCAGGTCTTTGGCTCATCCCCATGTACTGGCCAGCACAACTGCACTGACCTGAAAGCAACCTTCCCCCTGGAGCAGAGGGAAATTAGGAATCAGATTGTGACTGAGTAGGGAAGGGGGGTTATTTAACTACAAAGAGAGGTTTTAAGTGAGTATAAGCACCAGGCATTAAAGTCAGAAATGGTTACGAGAGAAATAAAGATAAAAAGCTTTCTAATGATAAATTTAACAAACTAGACTTAGTTTCATAAAGTTCATACAATATGCTCCAAGCAACAGGGCTGACCAAAGTCGATCGACTGTTTCTTTTATCTTCATAGGCAGAGAAGAGAGAGATGGATAAATAAAGATAACTTGGCGCGTTTTAGCTCCTCACTTTTATAGTTCAGTCACCCTTTGAAATTCATTTTCCTGAGGATTACCCCTAGATAAAGTTCATTCCAAGTGTGAGGAGAGGGACAAGGATTCTAGTGGTGGTAGAGGTTCCATGCTGTTTTTGCTAAGAAGCAGATTTGCCTTGTCTTCTTCTTGCTGTCTCAAGGATCTTGTTTACTACTTATATGTAACTGAGAAAAACACACATTCCTTTGTTTCAGGTAGGCCTGTTTGACCAGTTCTGTGTAATTGGAGCTACATGGGTTTGAACATGTGCCACCAACATCACTCAGGGGAAATTCATACCTTTACATATTATGCTGGTACACACATTTTACCATATTATTGACCAGCAAGGCACATTTTGTGATTATTACAAAGGTGTGTAGAATGTAAATACACAGGTGCACTCTGTCAGTCACAGGGAGATTTAGGTTAGATATTAGGTTAAAACTTTTCTAACCCTAAGGGTTGTTAAGCTCTGGAATAGACAACAATGTAACTGGTTTGGATTGCTGAAAAATAAATTGAATTCTAAAATTAATAGTTAACAAGCAATTATTTGCTTTTTGGATAATGGGACTACACTGAATGTCTGATCTAATTTTTATGAGATGCTGAGCACTTGCAGCTCTCATTGAGTTCAGCTGGATGAGTGAGTGGCCATTTCTGAAAATCAGGTACTTATCATGTTATTTCTTTTCCCAGTATCATATGAGGCAGGTTGTGGAATGTTGTGGAGATCCTGTCATTGGAGGTTGGACAAACACCTGTCAAAGATGATCTAAGTTTACTTGATCCTGCCTCAGTTTACTTAATCCTGCCTCAGTGGAGTTGGTGACTTCTCAAGGTCCTTTCCAGCCATATATTTCTATGATTTTATTAAATCTGTTTTCCTTCATCCCCCATTATTTTCACTTTGCCTTCAGCAGAAAAAAAATCTGAAAGTTTGCCCTTAGTTAAAAATAAAAAAGATTTATTTGTTTCATTTTCCCCAAATTCTACTGCAATTTCCATTCATAATATGCCCATTGTTGTTTATGTTCATTCTTCTCTCTTCGAACTAAAACATTTAAATCTGTCCATAGAACTACAGAGTTGATTTTCTTGACTATTTTTTTCGCTTCCAAAATTACAAACTATTGGCTCTTCACCGGATACTCTATATACCAAGTTCCATCCAAGGAGGAACATCCATGCCAAAATTGCAACTCCTTGACCATACATAATTAGAGTAAAAATGTTGAGAAATCCTTTTTCATGCAGGGCCAGATTCTGGCTGGCCTTTAGACAAATTCCCAGCTGGAGTCTCTCTCCTCCCTCCTTGTGCATGACCAAAAAGAACTGAAGTTCCTCTATCTACCACTGCCTCTCTTCCTTCCTTTATTAGCCCATGTGTAAGACCAGCATATAGAGATGAGTATGCTGCATCTGATGAAGGATTGTAGTAGTGTCAGAGATCCCTCTGCATCAAGGAAATATTCTGCTTTCTGTTGATCCCCATGTGACAGTACTACACTGCATTAGCACCTAGAAATGCCCCTGAAAAGTATTTTCTGTTTTAGATTGCCAACCATCAACATACCATCTAAGCACCTTCCATTGAAAATAAAGAGCGTTAATGAAGTCTCTAGTGGACTCCATGGAGGTAATGGCACTTCTTCCTTTTTGATGTAAAAGTTCTGCATGGGTCAGGTTTTTCTAATTTTATTGATCTCTTTTAATGGGTTCTTGAGGCTTTTTAAAGTTGACTTGTTTTAGGTTTGAGTTGGTTGGATTCTGGGGGTAAAAGGGGTGTCAGTGTTGTGAGAGTCACTTTTACGGAGGAAAGGCATTTTTGAAGAGGAAACTTCTGCAGTATTTCCAAAAGATCTGTCCCTATAGGTTTTTAGAGTATTTTCATTGACATACCTTTTACAAAAATCCTATTGGTTATCAGTCTGTAGGGCTTTTCCAAAAAGCAGGTAACTCTCTCAAGCACTCTGTAAGACATGTGATACTTGGATATTGTTGATGAGGTCCCATCCGCCCCAAAAATCTCATTTTCCTTATATGATACTGGGAATAGAAATAACATAGTAAATGCCTGGTTTTCAGAAATGTTGGCCACTCACACTTCCAGCTGAACTCAATGGGAACTGCAGGTGCTCAGCACCTCAGAAAAATCAGATCCCACATTTAGTGGAATCCTCTTATCCAAAAAGCAAACCATTGCTTGGTAACTATTAATTTTAGAATTCAATTTATTTTTCAACAACCCAAACCAGCTACAGTCTTGTCTGTTGTCTCTTGATATTTCCCCCAGTAGGTATCTCATTTGGGTAGAACAAGTGATATACCTTCACCAATATAAAAAACGTTACCTTTACTTTCCTTTCTGTCCCACTCAGTAAATCTGTGCACTCCACAACAAATATATCCTGGCATCAGTTCAGCCCACTGTAGTCACTAACACCTGGGATGGTTCACTTGAAGTCACCCAAATCTTGAATGTAAGAACTGTATCTAGTCTTGGCAATCAGTCCCATATCGTTTTCCATAAATGAACAAATATAACTGCTGTGGGCAAGTACTTGTGAGCAATAGCTCACACCCAAATGGCAGCAACAGCTGGCCTAGTAGATGCTTTCTGCATGACACAACACCTGTACTCCTGAATATGGAATCACAGCTGGAGCCCATGTTAGTAGATGTTTCTTAGCCCTTTTTTCAGTTCCTTGTGCTAGGAAGCAGCTATGAATCTGTATTTGTGGGGATTAGCCTGAGTGCTGCTTCTCTTGTTTACAGGAAAACATGTATACAGCTGTAACTAAATCCTTGTCTCTTTTCTTAATGGTCTCTCTCTGCATCTCAAAATCTACAGTGGTATATATTTGAGAGACCTCAAGCCTCCTGTTATCATATGAGTTTATGTACTATTCATTAGAGTGCACCCAACAACATGCAAACAACTATAAATAGCCATCCTGATGTGGTTGTTTAAATTGTTTGCACATACTGTAATTTCATAAAAATTCAATTTTATTCTAGAACAACATTCATTTTGCTTTTGAAATGGGAATTTCACATCAGGAGAACAGAGTTAAGTGGACACTTTCCCTTAGAGACCTCTCTTCTCTTCCTTTTAGGAATACCAAGAGACAATGCAAACTCCACAGCATCTTCCCCATCCCTAGCAAGAGCTGCTTTTCCCCATGGACTCATCTCAGCTCCAAATTAGGGCTCCTATTAGTACACTCCAAAGGGCTCTGTGTGAGCATCCCCATTGGTCTAGGGAGTTGCTACAGAATGGCCAAGGAGTCTGAGGGAGGGATAAGATGCTGTGTTCTCCCGTGGGGTCTCCATAAGGCAAGGATCAGATTGGGCAGAAGTACAAAGCACTGTTAAGCATTTACAACCTAAATGCCACATTACTGAAGTTTTGCACGTAAAGTGTCTGAAGTCTGTTGTTTTCCAAAGTGCCAATTCGGTATTGCAGAAAGCAAATAGATGTCGGACACATTTTAATATTTCCAGTGTCTATGGAGGAGCAGTAGAATTACTAAACATAAATAAATAATAGAAATTATGATTTTGCATTCCTTTTCCCATCGTTTTTCATTGAAATAGACTATGATCCTATAGTTACTAAGAATTCAAAATTAAATTACAACCAGATTTGTGGTTTTTTTAAAAAGCTCTTAAGGGTTACTCCTTGAAACAATTTTAATAGTTTCAAATAATAACTTTATTATTTAATGTAGAGAAACTCGAAAGTCTATAGAGAGAACTTTTTTTAGGTGGTAGACAGTGGGAATGGGTGGAAGTACAAATAACTAAATTTCCAAAGAAAATGTGTTAATATTCTTAAAAGGAGACCATCCTACACAAAATTTATTTATGAGAAACCAATAAATATATGTTCAAAATGAAAACAAATGACACCATTTAGGAAAGAAATGTCTTGCCTCAGAGTGAAATGAAATGTCTTTCCGAAGGCCTTAGTGTTAACTTCCATCTTACTACAAGAACATAATGTATCACAAATGAAAAATGACATTAAGGTGTCTGTAAAGCTTTTAAAAGCAATGAGACCCTTAACCCCATTAAAATTGTCCATGATTCTTTTAAAGACTTCTGCTTCTAAAATATATTAACTCAATCTGATGATGGAAACGCTATCTTGAACGTTTTCCTGCTATCTCTTTATAGACAGAAACATGTTGGTTGTTAACCACTATCTATACTTTTGATGACATCTCCATACAAGAAAGAATGCCATCCTGTTAGTTCTAACATGGCTTGCTGATATCATTAAAATTGGTAACAAAACAGATGTAACAGTTTCCTGGAAAAGAGATAAGTATGTCATAGCCAGCTCAGTGATATAAATGAAGCATGTGCATGTATTTAGAGAAGGCTAGAATAGCAAAGTTATGAAATATTCATTGGAGCTGAGAGAGATTGATATAGCCTAGGGGTTAGAGCACTCCATAATGAGATGTGGGAGACCTGTTTCAAGTTCCTGTTCCAATGATTGCTTAAATATTTTATACAAAGTGGAATAAACTTCAGTAGGAGAGAATGAGAGAGACCCATCCCAGAATACCCAAAAGTCCAGGCATTACAGCACTCACTTAATACATAGCAGACCTCAAAGTCCCTGCTCTACATCAGGGAGATGGGTATTTTGAACCTGGATCTCCCACATCATAGATGAACGGGCTAACCATTGGGCTATTAGGAGTGAGGGGATGAGGGCCACCATCACTTGTCTTTTATGCAGGATCTAATCCAGCAGACATGCTCTAAGGCATGCTTTGAGCATGTGGACAAGGTTAGACCTTGCAGACAAGATAGGATCCTAATATGTGGATCCCACCAAGGCTTAGATGTGAGTAAGGAGCTGGGATGCTCAGTGATATCAGGATTGAGGCAGCTGTGCACACACCAACCAGCAGAAATTGAGGTACCTCGGGGATTTTACCAGTAGAAATATAGGCACCAAAAGGGCTAGGTCGTGGCTGAGCAGGAGTCTTGATAGTCTAAATTTTCCACATAGGCAACTAAAATGACAACTAGGCACCTAAGACTCCCTTGTGACTCTAACCCTAAGGGCCTAAGACACAATTAAAAATGGTCTTAGGTAGAGCTGGTCAGGAATTTTTCAACTAAATACTTTTTTGTTTGAAAAAAATATTGATTAGTTTAAACCAAAACTTTTCTAGGCACCATATCTGTTTTCAACAAAATATTCATCTGGAAATGTTTCTTGGGGCCAGGATGGAATTTCTGGTCAAAATCTGAGAGCAAGAAAGAGAGTGAGACCCTCCCCAGGATAGCCAATTCTCAGTATTGGCTATTGTGAGTTGTGTTTCTCTCTTTTTCTGTTTTATTCACAAAACATTTTTAAAGATTTTGGTTTCATGCTAATGCAGAACAAAAACAAATTCCAAAACCTCAGAATTATTTTCATGAAACAAAATTATTGTTTTCTGGCCAGTCTTCACTTAGGTTCCCAAGTCACTTAAGTCCTTTTGAACATTTTACTCCTAAATTTTCAGTAGTAGCTAATAATTTGGAGTGCCCAATTCAGACAACTTTAAAAGGGCCTGCTCTTCAGAGTGGGTGTTCAGCACTTTCTGAACAGCAGTCAACTTACAAGGTCTAGAAAGACATCCCAATTCACTAGTCGCTTTTAGAAATGTAGGTCCAAAGTTGTTGATTTTTCTCAAACAAACACAAAAGGTCTTTGGGTTGTTAATTATGCTTTAGTTGAATGATATGAATACAGGACCTGGAGATAGGAATAGCTCAGTTCTAAGCCTGGTTCTCACAAACTAACTGACTGGTTCAGGGGAAAGTAGCTTAACCTCTCTGACTTACTTTCCCCACCTGTAAAAGTGAGATAATAAGTGGTTTTAATTGTTTGATGGTTGCAGAAGCCTTACCAGATTTCCAGCAGCAGGGAGCAAATTCCCTGTTCAGACATCATACATATGGTCAAGGACAAGTAAGGAACCAAGACTTGGTGCTGAAAGACCAATCAATCTATTAAGGGGGATATAAAAGTGTGTGGGCCAGATTGAAAAGCCCTTACACGCAATGGACTGAAACTCACCCAGTAAAAGGCCTGTGCACCACTTAAGAACTCAGATTAGTGTGCTGGCCACTTAAGAGTTGCATAGACTTGGTGTTGACCCCTTGCCCACAGGGGTGAAAGTTACCCTTCTAAAGAGAATTGCTGGAGAAGAGAGAGAGAGAGAGAGATCCACTTCCAGGGGTTACAGGACTGGCTTATAGTCCTGGTTGTCTTATTTTCCATTTGATTTCCAGTTTTGTAGAATTCTAATACTTCAGGAGTAAAACCTTCTGGAGGCAAATAGCTGATCTACAGCACTATTTTACAAAGTGGTTATGTGGTTTAATTAGTTGCAAGCACTTTGAAAATAGAAAGTACCATATACATCAAGGGTAAAGTATAATTAATGTTTGGGGTGGGGAAAGAACAGGAGTAAGAGAAAAAGAAAGGAGAGTTAATGGTCCAACAGCAGCTAGAACAAAAAGAAGCAGAGATATTAGACTGGAAAGTAATTTTTGCTCCCATCAGAATTCTGGCAGTTAGATTAGTGGCAAAAGTTTCCCTCTGCATTCCCAAGCATCACAAGCATATCTATCCATCAACGTGTTTAAAAGAAACTGAAGGAATAGAAATATCATCTGATTCACAGCTCATGCACTCAAAAATCCCTCTTGATCTATTAGTAATAATCATGGGTCCTCAAGCAGGTTAAGTGTTCCAGTATTGGTCCACTCAAATAGTGAAAACTGGTATGATGTTTAATGTTATCACTGTCTGAGCATACATTTAATATGCTTGGAGGAGATAGTTGTAGAAGTGAAAAATACATTTCCCAATGTTTTCCAGGCAAGCTATTGTTTAAGAAGGAGCGATGCTATAGGACAGAGGTAAAAAAATGGATTAGTGCAGGGGTGTCAAACATATGGCCCGCGGGCCGCATTCGGCCCATGAATCTTTTTGATCCGGCCCGTGTCCGGCCATTTTTTTTTAGATGTGCTGCCGCCCAAAGTGAGGGCATTGGCACTTAAAGAGATTTCTCTGCCTACGGCACTGCCGGTTTAAGAGTCCATGAAATGTCTTAAAGCGTCGATGCCGGACGCAGCGAAATCCCTTAAAGCGGCAATGCACTCAGTCCGGCAACATGGTCCCCTGCGAAATCCCGCCGCCGAAAAGGGCTGATGCTGCACCGCCAAAAAGGGGAAGATGGCCTGAATTTTTCAGCAGAGGGTATTGCATGGCCCCTGTGAAGTGCAGTTTATGAGAATTTGGCCCGTCACCATCAGCGAGTTTGACACCCCTGGATTAGTGGATTACAAACTAGTATCCCAAACCTACTAAGTGCTGAAAATCCTGATATCGCATTGTCTTCACAGGGAGTTGGGGGCACCCAGTGCTTCAAAGGATCGGTCCTTTATGCAGTACATGAAACAAATGATAGTACCTTCTTAGGTGAGGATGACATTACTCACACACAGGGTCTGTGATTAGCAACCTATTTTAAAATAGACAAATAAAAGATTTGGAAAATAACACCCAAAGTAAAATTGTGTCTGCAGTATAAAGAACAATAACTATCAGACTCTGAATGGCTTTGAAGGGATTCTTGAAGCGTACTTTTGCTTTCAGCTGACAGCTGCAGTGGAATGCAAAATAAGGTGATAGCGATGGTGACGTCATGCCAGATAAATGGAAAAATGCAGTGTCATTCTGGCCTTGCAAAATATGTTACCAATATTATGAAAACCACAAATGCAAGTTTTTTGCAGCAGCACAGCTCCACTGAAAAATGTAAAGCAGTTAACTGCCTCTAAAGATAGAAGAAATACATTAGAATAAAGAAAGGTCACTGATAATGATCTAGGTTTACTTGGTCTTGCCTCGGTACAGGGGGCTGGATTTAACGAATTCTTGATGTCCCTTCCAGCCCCACATGTCTATAGTTTTATGATAATGCTAGTATTGTTTCTCAAAGGCACTCCATTAGAAAGCAACTGAGGAAATTGGACCTATTCTCACTGTAAAATGAATTTGATTGTGATGAACTAATTTTAGATTTTTATATGCTGCAAAGGCTGCTTAATGCTTTCTTAATGCATCTGAATTCTTCAGAATTAGGAAGTACAGAAAGCCAAGGCAAACATAATTAAGAAAGTTTTTAAAAAACCCATCAACTCTCGGGTTTTTTTTTTACACCATGAACAATAATAAACATGGACTAAACTGCCAAAAAATGGACAGAAGTATGTGATGCCAGTGAATTTGAGTTCAGGATTGAAGTGGAACAGTCTTTACACTAAGTGTATGTGCACAAATTACATGTATTAGTTTGGGAAATAAGTGGCATATATAGAGGGAACAACCAAGCAAATAAAAGAGGGCTTGGACTGGATGGCTTAGGAGGTTTGCCTTGCCTTGCCTTGCCTTGCCTTGCCTTATGGTATAAATCCTATCAGCTTTGTGTTGCTGGTTCAAATCTGCCTAGATCAGCAGTATATGAAGGTCACTGTCATCTGAAAATTATTCCCTTAGTTATGAGGAATACGTTAGTGAACTCAATCCAATTGTTAATGTACTAATTACCATCCTTGTTGGCAGAGACGCTAAGGAGCAAATGAATATTGCCTTGTATCAAGAAGTGGTGCATCAGGTTAGGTTGAAGCACCTTTGTGGGTGTTATGTATTATTTTACTATAGGGCCCATAATTATGCTGATGGTCAGCCAGAGTTCACATGTGGTGCAGACCAGCTTCCCTCCTTGCTTCCCCTCAGCTAACAAATGGGTGCTAGTATAATCAACTGTAACATCAATCGGCTCCAGTGGATTCATCCTTATCAGTGGTGTTGGGTTATTCAATTTGCTCAAAATCATATTCAGTGCCTCCATCTGAACCTCTATCCAGGGTTTTTCTGGACCCTGTCTCAGTTTGCGTTGGAGAATTGCCAGTTAGGTTCCCCTCCCTGGCAGCATGTGTTTGTGATAATTAATTTGCCCCAACAACTGCTGAAGCTCTTTTTTGGTTCGTGTGGGTTTTTCCACCCATTTATTCCAATCATGTTTTTCTGTTGCTATCACTATCTCATTTGGATTAACTTTACATCCCAGAAAACTAAACTCCGTGGATGGCGTTATCACTGATTTATCTTGATTGATTTCCCATCCTCTCTTAGTTAGTTCTTCTACTATTACCTTCGTGGCCTTTCTCACTTCATCTTCCACTCCCCCGCCCCCCATTAAAACATCATCCACATAATTAAGTACAGTCACCCCTCGGAATTGCCCCTTATTCCTTTTTTCTATTTCCCTCAAGTCCTTTTCTAACCACTGACTCATAATTGCAGGGGAATTTTTAAACTTTCCAATTATACATTAGTTCAAATGTAAAATTTAAAATACCTTCCGGATCATTCATTGGTATTTGATAAAACATATCCTTTAGATCCAAAGTACAGGTGTACTGTAGATCTTTACTTGCCAGTATGCATTCTATCTCTAGCCTGTCTCTTCTCGAAACACACTGAACCGTTTCCACTTGATCATTGGCCTTTTGATAATCAATTACCATTCTCCACTTTTTTGGTTCTCCCGGGTGCCCGGGCCTTGGAATGCCCCATGCGGGTGACAAATACTTGGAACTGAGAACCTGTTTTAGTTTGTTTTGACCCTGCAATTTTCTCAATAACTGCCTAATGGGTTTTTTACCCTCAGGTTTTGTTGGCATTTTTACCACCTTCCAATTTTGATGGGTCGATATTAGTGTAGGTTGATATATTTCCCCGAACATCACCTCCACCTTTAATACTTGGGTTATCTGGTCTTTTAATCCCAATTGTCTAATTTGATCTATTCCTAATAATTTTCTATCCCCTAACATTACTGTGACACTCCTCACTTCCCCCTTTGCAGTTTTCATATTTACTTTGGCCAAATTCATTTGGTGGGTCTCATGTAATCTTTGAACCCCATACTTTGTGGGATACTTCTGGGGTTATCACACTAACCTGTGCCCCAGTGTCTAACAAAAATCGACAACGTTTCTCTTTACCGTCTTCTCCAATTATTATTACATTAGTATGTGGTCTATTATCTCCTTTCCCATGGTGCGGCCAGATGACATTTGGCCCCTACTAGCTTTTTGACTCTGATGGGGGTTGGTGGGATGTCCTAAAAGGGTTAGTTTCCTCCCCATTTGACCCATCCTTTTTCTTCCGCTAACTTCTCCTGCACCGTACAGGACATTCTTTCTAGCTGTTTCCTATCCACTCCTTGTTTTAAGAGGAACCCAAAAAATGGCCTTTGATACTTGGTAGGTTCCTGCGGTTTTCTTCCTTGGCCCTCTTCCATATCCTTATCACTCTTGGCTGTCCTATTCATTTCTACTGAGATTTGATTTCTGGTGTCATACAGGGTACTAATCGGTTGGCCTTGATTCGCCTTTAGCCACAGTACAACTTCAGGCTGTGGTTTCCTTAATACACCCTCTGCCCCTGTTACACCAAAAAGCATTACGGGGATTTGGGTAGGATCTAATATAAATATAAATGGGTGAGGGTGTTGCACCTGTTGGTTCAGTCCGAACTGCCCAGGCTGTGGCCTCCATGTAATGTACGACAGACCAGCGCAAGCATAGACTAGCTCTGTCCCACTGGTAATACTTCCTGGGGACATGGCCATTGATTGTAGACTATTTCCAATGGCTAACGTGGCCATTGCACATAAGGAAATTGGCCACACTGGAGTATTTTCCACCAATTCTGATGTCGCTAACCCCAAGCTCCATTTACTATTCCTTAACAGCTCCCTAGACTCTATTCGATCTACAGTTTCCTGCCCATGTTCCATAATTAACCTGCCCGTCCATACCACTGGCACTTCCCCAATCCTTCTAGCTGTATCTTCTAAGAGCATTTTCATTTCAGCCCTAGTTCTGACCCTATAGTTGGTAGTTTCTATCGTGTGTCTTGTGGTGTGATTTACTACCCTTTTTGTCACGGCGATTGGAAGTGCCTGTGGTATTTTATCGTCCTCTTTTCCCATATCTTTTAACTCTTCCCATGGATAGACGGCAGGCGGTGGAAAGGGAACCGTGGGTGTGATGGGTAAAGTAACTTTTCCCTCCTTCTCTATTTCTCCCTCCTTTCCTAAGGATTCGTTTATTTGTACTAATCCCTCAGCCATAGCTGTTTTGGCTTCCAAGTGCGTTACGGTGTTCCATGCTAACATTAAATGCCTCCAGAGTGTTTGATTTACTTTGTCTGGAGCCCAGGTTGGAGGACCGAGTTTGTGGGGATGCTTAATCGTATCTAGTTCATCTCTTAAGGATGTTATCAATGGCTCAACGTTATCCCCTGTCTTAAACAACGTCACTTCGTGCAAGGAAACCTTTGGTCTTTTGGATGTTTTTGTGAGAATTTTTTTAATCTGATTCAATTGATCATGCACGGAATCCACCCTCACCTTTTTAACCCTGACCTTTACTAATTGTGGGGTTTTATCCTGCAGAGTTTCCCAGTCAAAGTCCTTATGATTTTTTATCAGACATGACAAACCTAATGTTGTCAGGGACATACTCCATGTCTTTCGTTCAGACCCGTCCTGAAAATGACACAAAGTTTCTTTAGGTGGTGGTAATTTGGTTAATGCTATCCTGTGATGGTATGCCACATGTTGAAAAATCTGGGACCTTCTGTCATCATTATTGTTATAGGGACATTCATCCTTCTCTTGTATACTTAGTTTCTCTGTTCTCTCATCACATCCTGTTTGTGACGTCATATTATGTAACTTTGAATTAAGTGGGGACCCCCTCTCAAACTTGACCTGCAGGATTTGGTGGGGACCCAGTTACTTGGTTCTTTTAATGTGATGTGGAGAGAAGAGAGGAAAATCAACCCAGCTTTTATCAGGATGGTGTTTATTATCAAATTGTTACGAACAATTTTACGTTAATTACTTACTACTTACACAATTTATGATTCAACTCCCCTCCAACACTAATTACAACCTTAATTACAATTAATACAACAAATACATAAAACTACAATAAACTATATATATTAACGCTAAATACTCACCACAAAAGGACAACAATCCAACACCAACAAAAACAATAAAGATTTCATGACCTGGTCTTAGTTTCTTTACGTTATGGTACCATTACTTGCCCAGGATATCGTCCATAGGACAGAATCCTACGGGTTATCAACTCAATGCCTTACTATTCTATGCAGTGAAGCATTGGGGCAATGAGCTGGAGAGAGGCAAGACAGTTGATCAGACCCTCCATGCGGTGCGATTCTGGTGCACCTCCGACCAAGGACCCTCTGTAGAGGACTTGCGTTCAGGGCTCTCCGTTTTCCTTCCATCTGACAACCCCTTTTATCTCCACTCCGTATGCATTTGCCAAGCCAATCATGGGCATGTTGTACGTGCCTCTCCTGGTCACGTTTACATGTCGCTTCTGGGTTTGTTCGGAGCGATTGGCTTACGCTGATGTGCCTTTCTTTTATTGCTGTGCCTAGATATTGCCTTATTTGGTATTGGAACTGAAGCACTTGCAAGTTCCTTTTTTCTGAGTTTGCTCGGTTAACTTTTGGTCATGTGCTTTGTTGGTGCTCGGTATCCTCCCATATGGTTATAACCTGTATTACAAAATGAATTCCCTTCCTGGTCTCAAAATGGACTCGGGGCACACTAATTTTACATATACCCCTCCATTATGACAGTGGGCAGGTTGAGAGAATTTTGCTGCTGCCCTTGCCCATATCTAGTCTCTGGCTTATTAATTAATTAAGGGCACAGGAACATAAATCCAACACCTTCTACGAGCTCTAACTTCTCTTATTTGAAAAATGAAAAAGATCATGATAAAAGAGTTTCATTTTACTTCATACAATTTCACAAAGAGACTCGTGCATCTCCAGTGGGATTTCCTTTTCTGAAGCTAAGTAGTAGGCAGCCACTCTAGCAATGTGACTTCCTCATAGTGGTGCTAGTGGACCATTCATAGGACTGAACTGGCACTTGACACAGTCTTGCCACCGTCTTATTGATGATTATACAAATGATAGAAAAGGGGTGATGATGAAAAGGACTTTTAAGTTAATGGTGTTGGTATTTTCAGTCTCTGTAAAGGATTGAAGGTCATAATGGTAATAGAAGTGAGCAGAATTATTGATATATTGATTATTGTTATATTGGCACCTCTGACAAATTCTTAAATACCCATGAATGCTCCAAATTAGTTGGAACCCAATGTGTTATATCATATTATTGACAGAATTACTGTCTCTAGAAAATATTTCCACTTACCACATAACCTAAATCTAGAAAGAACCATTTTCTGAGGTGGAACTTCCTAGGTTAACAACAAACAAGATGGGATCACCTACCATTTTGGAAGTAGGTCAGACAAGGGAAACATCAGATCTACAATATCTATGAACAACTCCTTGGCCAGAAGTACGTCTACCTAAAATTCAGTACATTCATGTGATCTCTAAGCTTAGCCACACAAATACACTATTAAAGAATTTGATTCCCTGAGAGTTGGTCGTTATGCTTAGCATAATTATTTCTTCTTTATTTCAAACCCAAAGATAACTAACAAGCATTTTTACAAGAAATGACAATGTCTTGCCTAAGCAGCAGTGTGATTTATTTTTGTTGTTCACATTTTCAGTTGCCAGAATGATACATAATTAAAATGTGCAGCTTGCTCTAAGGCAAAATGCTGTTGTTTTAGATGAAAAACTATCAACTGTTACCATTATCAGAATGAATTTTGAATCATATACTTAGTGTAATCAAGAATCAAAACAAAACAAAAATTTTAACAGGTCTTGGCACTAACAAATGACCTGGGTTTTTGTTCAACTTCATTTTTTTTAACCAAAGAGGATACTGTCCTATAGAAGCAAATATCAGACAATCAGAGTGCAGTGAAAATATAACATCTTAGGTTCAGGGATACCAATAAAATTACTCTTAAAATGGTACACTGATTGAAACAGCAATCAACCACTCACTGGATGCCACAGTGTAGTAACAAAAGAACATTAAATTAGGTCCGTAAATAAATATATATACAATTATAATCTATCTGGCCAAAATGCAGAAACTCAAATTTATGTGCACATTTAATTATGTGGAAATGTAAGGTTACTAGACACTTAATAGTCTGTTAAGATTCATCAGGCAACGCACAGTTTATAACCTTTGCCTAGTGATTACCTTCCTTTTTTGAAACCTGTCCTATTTGTTACTCCTTCATTGAACATGCAGTTATTTTTTCCTAAATCTGTTTGGAAAGGTAAACACTAAATCATCTAGACTGTAATCTGCATGATTATAGCTAGTGGAGCAGTACACTGTCTGGAAGATAATTAAACCATAAAAACAAATGTTAAAATAATGTTAGTCAGAGAACAGCCCTGTGACTGAATGTTAGAGCATCATACAGTCAAGCAAAACTCCACGTAGGCTGCTTTAGGCCCTTGGGACCTGAGTGTATGATGGAGATGAGGCTTTGAGTTCCAGAAAGGAAGCTAGAAAATTAACCACTTAGGTATTTACCCCTGCTGGCCACTGTTAATTTTTCCACAAGCAAATTAAGACCTGTCTGCCCAAGTCTATACATAAAGTGAATAGTGAAAGTCCTGTTGGAGGAAAGGGAATTGACCTTAAAGCAGAAACAATCCTGATAAATGTGATGAAAGTGAAAACCCTAGGTAAAAGGTGAATAGATTAGTTACATGTAGGATAAATGGCAAAAAAGCAAAAATCAAGTGGCTTTCCTTAAGTATGGAATAGTTTTCCTGAGTCAGAGCAGTAAGCATTAGCAACAGACGAGAGCAATAAATGTCTGTGACCATAGGGACAAGTAAGAATGAGACCTGGAGCAAAAAATAACATAATTCTGTCAAAAAGTGGGAATTTCAGAAGTTGGCAATCCATCCCAAAAATCTTTTGTGGATAGTGAGCATCTACATGAGAGACCAACTGTGCACTAACCATAAGGAACATCGTAATCATAAGGAGCACTAACCATAAGGAGCATCATAAGTAGCATAAATAATAACTAAAAGCCTAATAAACTTTGAAAGTACTAGCAGTGATCCCAAAACAATGTAGTGTACCTACTTTACTTACAGTTCATCCAGCAAAAGCCATGTCCAGTTGAGAAATCTTTAAAAAGTTACCCATGGTTTCAGTCCTTATACATCAAATTTCAGCCCACACTGAATATTTGTGGATGAACTATAAACCCCTAAAAATGAGATTATACTGGAAAGACAGAGCCTTAATTATGACAGCACTGTACTCGTGCCCTGTAGAAGTTTTTGGGTTCATCCTACTTCATTATGTTTTTTCCCCCTGATTATGTCAGAAACAGAATGAGGGCAAGTGAATATAGAGATTAATCCATTACCCTGTACATGTTTCCATTTCAAAGTTTGTTAATTTTCTTTCTCCTTTGTCAGTTTTAATTTGTCACTCACACAAAAATGAAATAATTGCACCAGTGTTTAAGTTCTATTACGTAGTCAAGGTTTTACTAGAGGTATAAAATTGCTTTTTACATTCTACGGACACTAGTTAATAGACTACAAAGTAAAACATGTTGAGACAAGGCTCCCGACACGTCAAATTAAATCAAAATCAAAATTAATTCAGTCCCAGCTTAGTGCTGATGTTCACCAATACTGTATCATGTAGAATAACTATAAAGTTACTGTTTGCCAAATGTAGTAATGAAATGGATATATCCCCCTTTGAAAACTAAATGGTATGAACTGAGCAATGAAATTTTTTAGATTCAATCTTTCAAATATCATGTTTTTTAAAAAGGTAGAGTCTCCTTAATAAAATAATTTGTAAAGCACCTGTCTGTCACACCAACGTTATTTGACATGATTAGGCATCAAAACTATCAAAGTCATTGTAAACTTTCAGAACTCACCTTGGGCAGTTTCCTACATTACTCATAAAAAGAGTACAAAGCCTACCTTCATTCAGCCTTTTACAGCTATTAAAACAAATTGGAACATTTAATTCACACTCTGACATTCTTTCAGAAAAGAGATCAGGAACAGACAATCTCAATGTTTTGTAGACAATCACCAGATTGCATTCCAAGATCAATCCATATGGATGTTGAAAATAACATTCTACCTTTCTGAAAATAGCTAACAAAGCAAAGGAGTCACAAACTCGTACGACTGAAAATAAATGGTGCAACTCTATGATTGTGTTGTATTTCCAAACCATATACTGCAACCTGGATGTAGGGCAAGATTTTCTAAGGTATTTAAGTGTCTAAAGGAAGCAGATAGGCGCTTAGTGTGATTTTCAAAGGGGTTTCTGTGGCTAAATTCCATTGAAATCAATGGAAATTAGATGCCTAGCTACTTTTGAATAATCCCAGTAGGTGTCTATTAAAGCATGTAAATATCTTTAAATATGGCCTGTAGTCCTTATTTATGCAGTAATCCCATTGTCTTTAATGGGATTAATTTCATGACTATGGATTGCTCACATAAATAAATACTCTTAGCTTCCAATGTGTGAGCAACTTTAAATGTATTAAAGATCAGTTCTATGAAACCGCCAAAAGTACTTGATGTAGTTAGGGTTGAATATAGAAATAGAAAACCAAAGGGTTAAATCTTCAGTGGCTTTCTTGCGAGTGCTGTTCAACTGAAGTCACTGGATTGACACTGCTGGCCAACTAAGGGCTATGCTGCTCCCCTTCCCTTGAATTCATGTTCCTGCTTTTACATGTTTATAACACTTCCTGATGTCATCATGTAGTACTGTTTTCAGCAGATTAGAAGGTGGGATTTTCAAAAGTGTTCTACAATGTCCTAACTCTTCTCCCAAAATTACCACAAAAAGTATGATTTTGATATATGCTGTAATCTAAAGAACACAAGGGCTCAACTAAGGGTCAACCTAAACTCAGAATTACCTTGTGTTGTGGGTCTATGCCTGCACTTTACTAGAGTGCATGTGTATAATATATTTATAAATATGGAATATGAGGATGACAGTTAGATTATAAACATGGAGCAAAGTGATTATCATGTTCTAAAGTACAATCCCTTACTATAGTATTAGGCTTGTTTGGTTTTTGTTATTATTTCTATTATATATATTTGACTGTAATCTGCCATGAACTGGCACTAGTTTTATTCATGATATCCATTGTAGGCAGTTTGCTATAATTTATGTTTCTTAATTAAACTGCTGCACTGATAGGCACTCGATAAATCAATGAAACGGATAAAACAAATGATTGTAAATATCACTAAAATGTCATGGCAATAGGCACTTCAAAAACTATTAAATGACTACTAGTGTAGGCTTAGTTGTGCACTGTTTCTATAGATTTTATTTCTGTAAAATAACACATTAGACATAGGCATATATTCTAGTTTTGTGGTTTGCCATGGTTATTTTTCCCTTTGTATCAATGCTAACATTCCACCACATCCCTCGGGGCATAGATAATCCTAGATTCATTTGTGTACTAGTGTCCCTCAGAAACAGTGCAAAGCATAGATCTATAGTCAGATGAACTGTTCACATTTTAAAAACAATTAAGTCAGGGACAGTTTATGCTCTTCAGAACTTTCAAATTATCTGTATATTTCCATTTATGAGGGAGGGGAGAGGGAACCCACAATCTCCCCACCTCTCCAAAAATATCTCTATGGAAAATTCTTATAGAATTGAATAGGGATTAAACCCGTAGCATTTCATAACAATTACTTTAAAATCATACAGAACTGTGTACAATTATGAATTCTCTGTATGTGTCTTTACCAAACTGTGAACTCCATTTTGATTGTGGTGGCTAGCTATGTTCTTTGTTGCCTCTCTTCCACCATATTGGACTGAAATTCCAATGGGTAGTGATACAGGGTTGACAATAAAGGCTCATTAATTCAGGATAGTCCTTAATAATAATAATACAGAAATCCTAAACAATAGACTGGCTCCCAGCAAGGATAACTGGTTTGTCAGGGGGGAAATTGCCTAGCAACAAAATCAGCTAGTAAAGGTCTGGGATCACCTGAAGTGGTGATCTAGGAATCACCTGACTGAGGGACTGAAAGATTACAAAAGGAATCACACAGGAAATTTGGGCAGGAGAAAGGAAGGAGGCAGATCAACCAAGATCAGAGGAGGTGAGCTAAGGGGAATAAGCTCCCTATTTCAGAACTGAAGCCCCACATTATAACAGAAGAACTGCAGACAGCCCAAGAAGACCCTGAGCCTAGCCCACTAAATGCTCTGGAGTGGTAAGGAAATGAGGCTAGGAAATGCATTTAGGATTTATTATGTTTGTGTATTTCTTGTGCTGTTAAAGAAAGAGCAGTGGCGTTTAGAATCTTGTTCAACTTAACCTGCATTCAGCTTCTCTCTTTGAGAATGAAACATGTAACAGGGTTTCTTTAAGCAAAGGGGAGAGTGTAGCACTGGTTCTAGGGCCTGAGTGGGGACTGGGTGGTCTAAACTCTTAGGAGGGGCTGCCATATAGAAGATTTGCACCCAAGAGTGTGCTCAGGCCCTAAAAAAAGGACAGTTCCTGGGTTCCATTCAGAATCTGGGGCTTAAAACAACAGGAGATTCAAATGCTGGATCCCTTCACAGCATTGTGGTGAATGGCCATGAGGGAATGCCTGGTTGGAGCTGTGACTCCTAGAACCTCAAGTGTGCCAGAGCAGCATATGAGGAAATGGCTAGGCTGATGACAAGGGAGGCAGGCATAATAGTCGTACAATACTCACCTGAGATGGGACGACCAAGGTTCAAATCCTTGATATGAATCAGACAGAGAAGGGACTTGAACTTTGGTTTTCTCCGTCTCTCTAGTTTTGATGAGAGAGAAATTCCAACTTGTGGGAAAATTTTGCTGAAAACTGATAAGTTCCCACCAAAAAAAAAAAAAAATCAGTTTTCACAAATTTGCATGTTCTGACAAGAAAACATTTAGATGAAAAATTCCTGACTAGTAGAGCTGGTCAGAAATTTTTCATTGAACCTTTTTCTTCTTTTAAACTGATGGGATTTAGGACCCCAAATACCTTTGATCTGGACCTAAGAACCTAACCTTTTCCTGCCTCCTTGGGGATCAGAATGTATTATGCCTTCCTATTCATCTCACTCACACCAGTTTTTATACTGATGTTACTCCACTGACTTCAGTTAAATTACTTCTGAATTATATTGGTATAAGTGAGAACAAGGTTAGACTTCTTATATCCAGGAGTATTTGAGAGTGAGCATCTCCAAAAACATCAACAACCAGCAATTACAAACTCAGGCGGTTTTACAGTAATTAAAACTCAGTTTATTAGAGAAAGAAGGAGAGAAGCCTACAAAAAATACAAACATAGATAGCCTATATACTGTGAAACCGCATAATAAACCAGAACAAATCTCTTAGCAGGAATCTGTTAAGCAGGAATAAAAGGTTACATGGCAGAAAGCTCAGTATTTTGCTTTCCAGCAGCACACTGTCTCAGCATGTCTCTAAGCCAGGGTCAACGAGTACCTGTCAGTCCACTCTGTGTAATTGTAGAACTTTCACTTATACTCTTATAAGGAACTGGGTTCATATGTGAAAACCCATCATTAGAATGAGGGACAGTGTGACATTTCTCTAATTCAAACATCCTTATAAAATTACCAGTTACAAAACTTTAATTAAGTTCCTGATCCAGAAATTTATCCCAATTTGCATTTGGGGGTATATTGGGCATATCAAAGGTTATTGCTTACTACAGAGATTTCTTTTGATGTTCTGTAAGTGGTTGGTGAATATGCAACTAAATAAATTTATCCAACAGTGGTCACATTTAAAAAGTTTCTCCCAGGTTACATGTCCCTGCAATATTTTAATTAAAGGGAATCTCACTCCACTAGAATTTTTCAAAAGGTAAGCATGTTTGAGTGAGACAACTGCTAATATCTTGTACACCTTTTGTAAGTTACCACACTCTTACACTATCTCTAGACTTAAAATGCTACAGTGGCACAGCTGCATCACTGTAGTACTTCAGGGTTCTCCCATCACTTAAATTAATCCACCTCCCCAAGAAGCAATAGCTAGGTCAATGGAAAAATTCTAGCACTGTCTACACCGGGGTTTGGGTCGGCATAGCTACGTCTCTCAGGGGTGTGGATTTTTCACACCCCAAAGAAACATAGTTATGCCAATGTAAATTTTCAGTGTAGACCAGTCTTTAAATGGTTTCTGGGCAAATATCTCCTCTTTGGAAGAGTCTCTTCGGATGTTAATAGACTTTGTCCCCCATGGAAGTTGTCTTAGTTAACCACCTGTTTAGGCCCTAATTCAGCAAGGTACTTAAGCACATGGCTAACTACATAAGTGGACTCACTGACTTCAGTTGGACTACATGTGTGCTTAATGTCAGACATGTGCTCAAGTGCCTTGCTGAACAGGGTCTTTAGAATGAAGTCTGTTTGCAAAAAATAGTTCCTGGGAAATCCCATAAGGGACTGAGCACTCTCCACTCCCCAGTGCCTCCAACTGAAGTTGCAGGTGCTCAACACTTCTTAGGAATGCTTAGCAACTTGCAGGCTTGAGTCCTGACAGTCTAGAAATCACCACAATCTTATTTAGACACAGGGCCTGATTTATAAGCCACAACCTTCCTTTTGCTTTTGAAGATGCAATTTTGTACCTGCAAATAATTGCACCTATCTTTGTGTGCCTCATATGAATTGTGGGCACAACATAGGCAGTTCTCTCTTTGCCTGAAAAATATTTGCACATATAATGAATTGTGCATGCAATAATTCAGGCTCGATTATTTGTGCATGCCAAGTTGGAAACACACAAAAAAAGGCCATATTTAAATCTGAAACATGATATTAAACCAACTATATTTCATACAACCACTACTGGCTTTCCAGAATATTGAAAACATCTCACTTTTATATCTGTATAGGAGTGTATGTTTTAAACTGATAAAATAAGAGTTAATGTAACTTCTAGCTGTGTTAGCTGAAGAGAATTTGTCTATGGTCTTGATAGTGAAAGTCCTTTGTTACTCCCCATAAGAACAAGAAATGTATTGATCTGGACAGAGATAGGACAAAGATATGTGCTAAAAGTATCCAGAGGAGACAATAGACAAACAAAATGTATGTCAGATAAAGTATTCCTGTATTTGTATGTACCAATTAGTTGTGTTCAGAATGAGAATACATATTTAAAAAAAAATAAAAAATATTGAGGGGGAAGAAAGAAGCTCAAAAATCTTCAAGAAAGAAGAGTCAGAAAGAAGCAGAAATAAGATTCTGTATCACAGTGAAAAAATGTCAAAAGGGAAGTAAACTGTATGAACGAGGCTCTAAGGAAGCAAGCTGTAACCTTCCAGCTCCATTGAATTCTGCATGCAGCTACAAAGGAAAATACCAGGAGGAAAAATCTAAACTGGGAAATTAAGTGATGGGAATAACTCTTTCAGTAAAGGCTGAGAATTGATGATTCAGTACTTTACTAAAAGGAAGACCTACTCTTAGCTGAGTGCTGGAAAAAGAAGAAGAGGGAACTGAGACAGGGGACTTACATTCTGACAATGGGTAGAGGAAGAGAAGGAGAGACTTGGAGGTAAGCTAGAGAGTCATTTGCAACCTCTCATCAACGAGGAGGCTCACGTCGTACTTCGTAGAGCCAAAAGTGGGTGGTGCTAACCAATGTTGGGTGTGGCTATGGTGAGAAGGAGATGTCTCTATTGATGGGAATTCTATGGAGTTCCCTACAGAACTTAAAGCTCTCTCCCCCTGCAAAACCCCAGTGGTGCAACATTCCCTATTGTCCATTGTGGGCAAATTCTTCATGCACTGGGACACAGTCACCCTTGCTAGTACAGAGATGCAGTTCTTAGTAAGGAGGGTGAATCTGGCCCTACAACTTTTTTGATGATTAAGAAATGAAGTGGAGCTTACATGTCCAAGATGAGACCTGAGCAGTTCCCTTACATTCCATCAGAAGTAGGGCTCCTACTTCCTAACATCTGAAAGATATAGCTGACCAAATCTGAAGCAGATACACATTGCCTTGTGGTAGGAATTTTGTTTTCGTCGATGAATAATGAACTGCCAAAACAACAGCATGGCAGTTTTAAAGCAGCAGTGAAAATAAACACATCTGCATAATCCAAATGTCCTAATAGTAGTAATTTGTTTTGTAATGCTTAGCTCACAAATGACAATCTGTTGGAGGAGCCAAGTGTTTTGAACTTTGAGCCACTTGATTCTCATAGTTTCTAAACCCTATGAAATTCAGAAGCAGATATTTTGTCATCTCAGAAATTATTGTCTGACTGTACAAATATGTAATTGTTCTGAGCTTTTAAAAGGTATATAGAATAGAATCTCTGTGATATTACATGCAAATAATTTTTTAGACAACAAAAATATATTTGCTATAACATCAACAGAAATACAGGTGCATCAAAGGAGCAAGCAAATTCTCAATTTTGAGTCTATTTTTCATTTAAGAAAATGTCCTGAAAGCCCTTGAGTTTAGACAATCTTGCATCAGCCTGCTGCCTGCAGCACTCCCCTGGGCCAGCATTTCAGATGCTCTGAGGCTGAGATCTACAGGAACCACTAAATCATATCACAAGCACAAGCTTTTCTTGCATACTCCTAGAAATTGTATATGCAGCACAATAGAGTTCCACATATCTAGGAAAGATGCAATCTTCTATCTACCTTGTATGCTTCTTCAAGAAGCAATACAAACATATCCTGCCTTTCTGTAATGTCATCTATACTAGCATCTCAGGGTGCACTGCAATGCTGAAAGTTAAAATTACAATTGAAAGACCATTGAAAGTTCACAAAAGAATCATTTTAAAAATACTAAGGGCCAAACTTCTAAAGGCAAGTGACTCAGTTGTATTGGTAACAGTGCTGAAAGTTTACCACGTCACAGACTCCAGAAACAGAATTTCTAAAAAGCAGGCTAGGTAGGTCCCTGAAACACCCACATGTTTTGGTATGAGTGAAATCTCCATCTGATTTGCTACTGTTATGCAGTACGCAGGGCAGTGGGGAAGGCGGCCAATCAAAGCTGCTACAGGAAACAGGCAATGCTCTCTTCTCCTTCTGGCCTCAGGATCTAATACCAATCTCCTAGCGGGGGAAGGAGAAGGAGGGAGCAGAAAGAGCCCAGCAGGAGCCCAGCACCTCAGGGTTATTCTACTTCCTCCTCCCCGCTTCTGAGCAATCGGATGGTTCCCCTGCTTCTCCCCTCTGATTCTGCCTTTTCCCTCCCTGCAATACCTGGCCATGGAAGAGTGAAAAGAAGACACTGTTGCAGCTCCACCTGGCCTGGGAGTGTGTGTGAAGGAGGAGCACGGGGGTGGGGGGAACAGACCAGACACGGCAGAACAGATGTGGGGGCAAAAATTGATGTGGAAAGTCATGGGACAGGATTGATTAGGGAATCAGGGGCAGAATTAATTGCTGGGCAGCAGATGGGCTGATGTGGGGGTGATGATAAACACCACCATTTTTCAGACCACTTTAAGCACTGATTTGTGACAGATGTACACATACCTATTATAGTTACCTAATTTGTGTGCGCAAACACACATTTGTAAATTAGCTGTGATATAGCATATTAGTCCTCTTCTCTGAAACTGAAAAGGATCTAACAACATCTCCAAGGGAACTAACATGGCTTATTTGTCCTTTTTAAGTGGCAACTGCTCCAGGTTCAGTTTCGAGCTGAACAGAGAAATATATAGAACTGGATCCCTTTCATTCTGGAAACATGTGATCTGACTTGCTGGTTAGTAAACTAGTCTGAAAGATTGCAAACAGCATGAAAATCTCCTTGGTAATATTGGGGCCCTATGTTGCTGCATGTTGTCTGAAACTATCTAGAGGAAGAAAGAGTGGGGGTGAATGTTGAGAGTTCTTCCCAAACTTCTTGAACAGCCACTCAGAGGATACATGCACATGAGTAACTGGATATGCACAAACAAATTTTGAAAGCACAATGGCTGCATGGACAAATTTGAATAAGAACATAACAGCTATACTGGGTCAGACCTATGGTCCATCTAGCCCACCATCCTGTCTTCCAATGCCAGGTGCTTCAGAGGGAATGAACAGAACAGGTAATCGTCAAGTGATCCAGCTTCTGGCAATGGGATGGATCAATCTAGCTGTTCACCTTCGAAAATTTGGTATAAAAGTTCAAAAATATCTTGAGTTTCTTACTTCAGTGAATTCCAAAGCGAGTGAGTAAAAAGGATTAAAGGGTCTGTCTAACAACCTGACTTTAAATTACAATCAAGAATAGAAGGAACACACAGAGAGAAAGTAAATAATTTAAATAAGAAAAAGTCATGCAGTAACTTATTTGTGAAACAAGCTGAAGAAAAATCACAGGCAGAGGAATGCTAAGGCTACTAAACCAAGCATTTGCTGATTTCTTTTTAACCCTTTCACTTCTATTCATTCTTTCCAAGTTCCTTGGTTTCACCAAATTTGGACCAACTTATTTTAAGCTAGACAGTGAGTTTTTAAAGGATCTTCCATGTCACAGGGTTAACTAGCCTTGAAATTGGCTAGGGATCAGCCTCACCTACACCAGGTTTAGCTCACCTCTTCAGGCGAAGGGAATGGGAATGCAAGGGTTATGTGACTAAGAATTGGGCCTGCTGAGAGACATAAAGGCAGCCTGTGGCCACTCTGTGGGAGACTCTAAGCAGTCTAGGGAGAGTGTTCTTTGTTAAAGGGTAAAAGTGCATGTAAGAAAGGCTGCTGAGGATAAGCAGACAGAGTAAATCAAAAGAGGTACTGGGAAGAAAAGACAGAGCACTTTGAGTTACAGGGCAGACGGATTATCTGTCAGGATTCCAGCGCCAAAGGACCTATAGTAGAGAATGTGAGTGTAAGTTCTCCTTGTGCTGCCATGTTGTGAGGTGATATAGCCACCACAGTTAACAGGGGAAGACAGGGTGGACTGAATCCCAGGGCAGCTGGCAACTGAACCTAAAAGATATGCTAATGATTGTTATGAAAGAGGACATAGCCTGTGAAGGAGGCCTGTGCTTGGCAAGAGGTTCAGGTAGAAGAATGGTATTGTTTACTTTTGAACTTTAACTCCAGAAAGTATGTACTTTTGAGACTTAGGTCAAAGGGCCAAATCATCTCAGTGACCTAACAGCTCTGGGAGCTGGAGGAATGCATATTGGGGGCAGAGGTAGTGAGATGGTCATCTGAGGAGAAATGGGGTAGTGGGTGGGCCTGAAGCCAGACTGAGTAAATCCTTGCCATACTTGGATAGCTACATATACAGATGGTAGAATTTCATTTCATTTCCCCACCACCACCAAAATAACTGAAAGAGCACAGCCAGCACCTGTATTTCGAGCTACTTTGTGGTTCCAATGGATAAGGAAAACATGTAAAGATGGAACGAAGCAAGGAATGGCAATCTCATTTGTTCTGAGCACCCTCAAAAACTTCCATAATGTCTAGCCAGTGCAAGCTACATACAACTGAACTTATTTTCTATTCCAATTGTATTGGCTGTTGCTAATATATCTGGCAACATTACCGTTGTTAAGTTATTTGTTTGTGACATGGCAGCAGTTTTTGCCACGGTGTATCTATTAGTGTGCTTGGTTTGTCTGCCTGCACTAAAGGAAATTGTTTCTAAACATACTGTTGCCCTTCTGCTGAGTGGTAGCAGATGTCTGGGACTTGCAGGCTAGCTTCCCAGTGGAGAAGAAATCAGTGACATGGATTCTGGGTATAATTCATTCTCAGTGTAACTTGTTTATATTACACTGCATACACCAGTCCTTGAACAGAGGTGGTCACAAATAGTACAGAGGCAATCCCTTCTTTAATTTATTTCAGCCAATTCACTCAGGAAGCAACTCAGACTTGAAAATTGACTCCTGCTGGAGATTCTTGCTACAGCTCCTCCCAAAAGAAATGGCGTCCAAAAACTAGCAATGATTAAGAAAAACATTCCTTCAAAGACTAAACAATGCTCTCATGCTAACAAAAAGAACTTTTAAAACTGTGTAACAGTGGCACATGGTGACCCCTACCATAAGAATAAATATTAATAAATAATATAATTAAAATTAAATATTATTCACCATTAACCACAGCATTTCCCTACATGTAAAAACAGGAAATAACTGTGACTTGACAAACAGTGAGTAGTTAATGGCAACCACTATACTGGGTATAATCTGTGGCATTAATGAAATATATTTTCTGGCCATTGATTAAACTGAATGTCTGATCCAAAGCCCACTGAAACCAGTGGAAAGACTCCCATTGATTTCAATGGACTTTGGATTAAACCAGTCAGGTCCCTGATTTGATCCCTGAATCCTAGGTAGCTGAGTTAGAAGTGTCAGAATGACAACGCTTGAGCTGCGGGCAGGATCTGTGTACGTGTCAATACTTCTTAAGCTCTCTGTTGACTCTGTCTGATACTTCCATAGAGTTGCATTGAAAGATGCTGCATCTGTAGTCTCTTTCCTGATTCACCCTGCATCTTATGTAGTCATTTACCCCAGTGCAAAGTGTAAAATGCTGCTGAATCAGGAGGATGGTATTTAATACCCACTTTGTACTGTCAGACTATGATTATACAAGTGCAAGGCAGTGGGAAATAAAGCTCCTTGCTCATTGCAGGTGGGCTACTGGAGTGCAGGGAATTTTAGATGAAGTGTTTTCAGGATGCCCAAGTGCTGCGCTGGGAAGGATAAATCATTGTCTTTGTTTTTCCGTCATTTTACCCAGAAAGAGCTCTTCCTGTGCCCACCGTTTCTTATGCAGCCAAGTCCTGCCACAATTACAAGAAGATTAGAAAGAGGTTGTTGGGGCCAGCACCTTCTTCCTTGAAACGATTCCCCTTCCAACCAAAATCAGAACAGTACCTTGGCCAACATTGTTTTTTTGTTTATCTGTCCGGGTTGCTGTTATTTGTCTTCACAAGAGCCTTGTGAGGTAGGGAAACATTAATATCCTCATTTTACAGATAAAGATTAATCATACACAAGTCTTATTATTGCATTTTTCAGCCATGGATCTCAAAACACTTTACAAATGAAGTCAGTATCATGATCCCCATTTGACAGATGGGGAAACTCACTCAGCACGTCAGTAGCAGAGCCAGGAATGGAACCCTGTGACTGGAGTCCCACTTCAGCGCTCTGTCAAGTCACTAAACCACACTGCCGCCCTAACTAGCATGACTTGACCAAGGTCACACAGGAAGTCTCTGATATAGCAGGGAATTCAGCCTGAGTCTTTTAAGTCCTTCTTTCCGTCTTGATATTCCAAGAAGACATTGTTCATTGCAGATAGGTTGCTGGAGTGCAAGGGATTTTAGATGAAGAAGAGAGGCATATTAGGCAAAATGCCTGTAGTGACTCAGAAGCTTTTTGCAGTGGTCAATCTGCTGAAAACAACCCATTTTGAAGGTAAAAATCTCAGCAGCATTTAGTTTGTGAACATCTATGCTGGTTATGTAGTAAAGTATTAGGTGCTATGTTAGTCTTGCTTCCAATATAACAATCAATTACCAAATAAGGACCTGATGAATGATAGTGGAAGGAGCTCAGCAAATCTCAGGCTCAAGCCCTGTGTGAACTGCCAGCACAATGTTCTGCCAAAATTTCCTGCAATTTTCTGTAGTGTTTTTCACATTTCTTCCCTGGCTTTATTTGTACGTCTAGGCAGCAATTTTAAAATGAGTATGTTGTTTAATATGATACCAGTGAAGCGTCTGCAGAGTATTTTCTGAAAACTTAAGAGCATGAGCTCCCACTGTGTCACCTTGTCTACCCTCGTGGTAATTGTCTCAAAGAATATCATCAAGTTAGTCAGGCATGATCCTTTCATGAACCATACTGACAACCCTTAATCAGACTGTTTCCTTATGCATCTCTTCTTCTTTGAACCTGAAGTTTTTAAAACTTTCCATCTGAGTGATGTTAAACTACCTGATTTGTAATGTCTTTGTGTCTCTAGGTTCTTCTGTTAACCAATTTCATATCACTAAAATATCAATCTTTTCTTAGCAATGTTGTACTAATACATGTGAAACACTAATTCTGATTTTTAATAATTTGGGAGCCACTCATACTATGGCTGTGGGAGCCACATACAGCAGAATCTAGCATTAAGGCACAGAAGCAAGTACATATATTTGAAACACTGTATGTTTTTGTATACTGAATATATATTGTGCAACGAGTACTGGATTTTGGCCTACGCCCTGAAAGGAGCCCTAGGAGTTGAAGATGCAAGTGACCTGCTGAAAGGCAGGACAGAAGTAGACATAAACCATAGGGAATGTAGCACACTGTGTAATGTTCCTTTAAATATGGTAATGAAAGGTGCCATTTACAGTCCCCCAACACATGCAGCCATATTCTATTAGGTGTATGACACGGCATGTCGCTGGCCACACCCGCAGTGCAACTAGCCATTTAATGTTGTGGAGTAGCTCTGCATATGCTTTCTCCTGTTCCTCTAACAATTTGGTGTGAGTCCACAATAGGCAACTGGCTATCATCAATCAGCTGTGCACTGCCTGCTGAAATATACTTGGGGTCTTTTTCCAACATGGGATCCATCTACCAAGAATATATCAATCTGCCTGTAATTTGGTGAGAAACCTTCATGATGTTTAGCTAGAACTCCCTGTACTAAACATAGTCTGGACTAGTTTGAGTGGGCTGTAGGATCACACAACTAAAGACCCCACTTTTAAATTTGTGAATGCACCACTTCAGTTTTAAATCTTGTGTGCAACATTTACTGAGGAGTCCAACTCAAGTGGAAGGACGGCAGGGTTAAGTGTAATGGACACTTAACTGCAAATATTCTGAATGCCATAAGAACATAAGAATGGCCATACTTGATCATACCAGTGGTCCATCTAGCCCAGGATAAAGCCCAGTATCCTGTCTTATTGAAGTGAGCAGAGCCAGATGCTTCAGAGACAGTGAACAGAACAGGGCAATTTCAAGTGATCCATCCCCTATCATCCAGGCCCAGCTTGTGGCTGGTGGAGCTTTAGGGACAGTCAGAGCATGGGGTTGCATCCCTAACCATCTTGGCTAATAACCACTGTTGAACTTTTTCTCCATGAAATTACCCAGTTCTTTGTTGAAGCCAGTTATACTACTGGCCTTCACAAAATCCCATGGAAATAAGTTCTACAGGCTGACTGTGGATAACATGACAAAGTATTTCCTTTGTGCTTTTTTAAAATTGCTGCCTATTAATTTAATAAGGCAACCCCTAGTTCTTGTATTATGTGAAGAGGTAAATAACATTTCCCTGTTCATTTTCTCCACACCATTCATGATTTTACAGACTGTAAGCATAATCCCTCCATAGTCATCTCTTTTCTAAAATGAACAATCCAGTCCTTTTAATCTCTCCTCATCTGGAAGCTTGTCCATCTCCCTAATAATTTCTGTTGTCCTTTTCTGTAACTTTTCAAATTCTAATATATATATATATATATATATATATATATATTATTAGATAAGGCAACCAGAACTGCACCAGTATTCAAAGTGTGGGCATACCATGGGCAAATGTTTTAAGAGCACTATCCCTGATGACTCTAAGATCTTTTTCCTGAGTGGCAACAGCTAATTTTAGACCACATCATTTTATATGTATAGTTGGGATTATTTTTACCATTGTGCATTACTTTGGATTTATCAACATTGAATTTCATTTGTCTTTTTGTTGCCCAGTCATTCACTTCAGTGAGATCCCTTTGTAACTTTTCACAGTCTGCTTTGGACTTAACTATTTAAGTAATTTTGTATTGTCTGCAAATCCTGTAATTGCCAGGATTGCCTCCGAAGCCTTTTTTAAATATCGGTGTTACATTAGCTACCCTACAGTCATTTGGTACAGATTTAAGTGATAGGTTAGGTGATAGGTGATAGGTGATTTAAGTGATTTAAGTGATAGGTTAGGTGATAGGTCCTGGTGAATTATTACTGTTTAACTTATCAGTTTTTTCCAAAACCTTCTCTATGGAAACTTCCATCTATGACAGTTCCTAAAAAGAATGGCTTGGGATTTCCCCTACATCCTCCAGTGAAGACTGTTGCAAATAATTCATTTAGCTTCTCCACAATGGCCTTGTCTTTCTTGAGTGGTCCTTCAACACCTCAATCATCCAGTGCCCCACTGACTGGCAGACTTCCTGCTTCTGATGTACTTAACAAAAAATTTGCTGTTAATTTTTGTTTCTTTAGCTAGTTGTTCTTCACATTCTTTCTTTATTATATTTGTATACTTCACTTGCCAGAGTTTATGCTCCTTTTTAATTTCTTCACTAGGATTTGACTTCTAATTTTTAAAGGATGCCATTTTGCCTCTACCCACCTCTTTTGCTCTGCTGTTTAGCCCTGGTGGCAATTTTTTATCCTGTTACACTTTTTTTTTTTTTAATTTGGGGCATACTTTTACTTTGAGTCTCTACTGTGGTATTTTTAAATAGTGTCCATTTAGTTTTGCAGGCATTTCACACTTGTGACTCTTCCTTTTAATTTCCATTTAACTAACTTCCTCATTTTAGTTTATATTCCCCTTTTTGAAGTTAAATTCTACCTTGGAGGGTTTCTTTGGCATTTTTTCCCTACCAGGATCTTAAATTTAATTACATTATGGTCGCTTATGCTGAGTGGTTCAGCTATATTCACCTGTTGGACCAGATCCGGTGCCCCACTTAGGATTAAATCAAGAATTGCCTCTCCCTTTGTGTACAAACTGCTCCAAGAAACAGTCATTTATGGTGTCCAGAAACTTTATCTCTGCATTCCATCCTGAAGTGACATACACCCATCAATACAAGGATAGTTGAAGTCCCCCATTATTATTGCATTTTCTGCCTTTGTAGCCTCTCTGATGTCCCTAAACATTTCACAGTCACTGTCACCATCCTGGTCAGGTGGTCGATAGTATATTTTTATTGCTATACTCTTATTGCTTAAGCATGGAATTTCTGTCCATAGAGATTATATAGTACATTTTGATTCATTTAAGATTTTTACTTTATTTGACTCTCTGCTTTCTTTCACATATAGTGCCACTCCCGCACCAGTGTGACCTACTCTGTCATTCCTATATATTATGTACTTTGATATTACCATGTCCCATTAATTATCCTCATTCCACCAAGTTTCCATGATGCTTATTATATTAAGATCCTCATTTAATGCCAGACACCCTAGTTCACTCATTTTAGTATTAGACCTCTAATATTTGTATATAAGCACTTGTACATTTTGTCAATATTCAATTGCTTGCCTTCATGTATTATATTTAAATGGGACTCTTTTACATTTGACAGTTCCTCACTTTCTCTGATGTGTACTGTACCATCTTCTTTCTTTTCTTCTTTAGAAGGATATATGTCAAATATTATGGTTTTTGTACTTAAACTTATAATGCCCTCTTACTGTTTTAAAGGGTGATTTGTCCTCCGTCCTAACTGTCTGATGATTATTGTCAGTGCTATATATAATAATATTAGCTTCATGAAATTCAATGAAACTGGCCAAAACTTGTTATCTGGAAGTGGCTTAATGGTCTAGGGCAGCAGTTCTCAAATTGGGGGGCACGCCCCCTGGTTTGTGGGAGGGCTGTAAAATGTTTTTTTGCAGAAAACAATAATACATAAATTGTACTTATACTTATTGCACTAGTGACTAAGGCCTATCTATGGTTCTGTGTACTGCATTTGACAGATTTATCATGTTCGCTGCATGGAGGGGCTATGCATATGGGGTGTGAGTGGGGACAGGGTGTTACACGGAAGGATGATTGGAAGGTGGCTGGGACTCATGCATGCACAGGGATCCCGGGGACAGCCCTGGCAGCTCAGGGGTTGAGCGGGCAGCAGAGTGAGCCGGGAGGCAGCAGCTGAGGTGTATCCGGGTGAATGGTCTGGAGGGTCGGGCAGCCACAGGGATTGTCCCCAGTCCTGGGGCAGGGCCAGGAGCATGGTTGGAGGCAGATGAGCTCGGGGGTCAGAGCATGGAGGTGCTTTATTTTATTGCCCCCTCCTGCGGAATGGGGGGTGGCGGGCCACGTGCATCCAGGGTGAAGACTGGGAAGCCAGGGTGGAGGCACCTCCTCCCTCCAGACGGCCTGGTCGAGGTCTTGCCCCTCCTGCCCCCAGCTCCCGCCTTGCCAGACAAAGCCCACCCCAGCCACTGGGGCGTGGCACAGGCAGGGCAGACACGCCACCCTCCACCCATGTATGTCATGCTGTGCTGGCCAAACAGCCTCCCTACCCCATTCCTCAAGACAGCCGACTCCCGCCTGGGGAAGAGCTCCATGGCAGAGAGGCAACAGCTGCAGCCATGCACCTGAGGAAGCCCCTCACCCTCCGCCACTTGCCCAGGTTGTGTATCTGCCGTTATTGATGTCAGCCATTATTGATATATATGTTGGCCCTGTTTTGTTTTCTGAAAGAGGAGGGAGGAGTTCTGGGAAAGTGGGGCACAATTGTTACACAAAAGTCAATGGGGGAGCTCCATTTAAAACTGGTCTAGAGAACTGCTGGTCTAGGAGCATGGATTCTTTCTTCTTTAGTTCACAGGAATTGATTCAGGGAAGTCCTGTAGTTTGTGTTATAGAGGAGAGCAGACTAGATGACCACAGAGGTCCCTTCTGAGCTCACAATCTATGACAGTTACTCACTGTATACATTTTTACAGCTGACAAAATTTAATGAAATATTCCAGGCTTGCCACAAAATGGTATAAATGCAGATTTATTCAGATATAACTGTTTATTGATTTGTTATCTTGCGGTATAAGATTTAGTTGGATGTTCTCTTGCTATGCACATGTAACTGCAGTTTGAATTAATGGAAATCACACATGTGCATTGAAAGGAAAATATATCTTTAATTTACTCACGGCTAAGCAGTGTAATCTTGCAAATTCAATGGCATCAGGCAAGTGAATCAGACTGTACAACAGTAGTAACTAATTTTTTATGTTGCTGCATGCTTCCTTTGTTGCCTTCAGAGTTCAGTGGTTACTATAAAAATAATAAAGCAAGGAGTTAGTCTTTCTGAGCAACCAACCAAATCTTTCATACTGTCATTAAAACTAAACCATCTTAGCAAAAGAAAAAAATGATTTATTCAGGTGTTTAAATGAGTCAAGCTGTCTTTTTAATTTTGATTATTATTTTGAGTTTTTGCAGAAAGACACAACAAATGTGTACACTAGTTAAAGTGTATAACAGTGATGCGGTTACTGATTCTTTAACAGAGCATGTCCAAAAGCATTGCAGTGTTAATTTTTCTTTTATAATAAGTAAACTTTTTATATTTTTCATTTGGCTGTATTACCATTATAACTGCTCTATTTTTTGCAAGTTCAAAATTCTATGGCTTGTAGTAAGTAATCTTCTCTCTAGACATAGGATTTCAGTAGAACAGTAAATGTATTCTGTACATGTGGAAAGTCAAATACTTTTCTCTTCAAAAAGTGACATTTTAGTTCTCCCTCAAACCTGCTAAAATATTTATAAAGTGAAAGTAAAAATCCACTTAAAAAACTCCAAATCCAGTTCTCACTTGCTTTCAGAAGTTAAAGGTCAGTCTTAACAATGTACATTTGTTATTCAAGAACCCTAATCTATAACCAGATAAAAAATGGATGAAACATTTTTTGTAACTTGTGTTTATTATTTCTTTTCTGTTACTGCAGACATGGAAGTTAAGTGCACAGATTAATTCAGATCACTGTATCATAGAAATTAAAGATGCAAAAGACAAAGGATCTGTGTCACTGAATGTGTTCTTAATGTTATGTTTTCAGCACTAAGGTATACAGGCAAAATAAACCCCAAAACTTTGATTAATTTTAGTAAAGGACCTGCTTTACTGAGCATAAAACTAAATGAGTTTTTACAGTCAGTGGGACAGATTCTGATCTCATTTACAAGTCAGTTGGGTTGTACCTGATTTATCCTGGTGCAGTTAAGATCAGAATTGGATTCAGAATGTTCAGTTTCAAAGGATGACCTTTTGCTCTGGGAGACTCTTTGGACTCATTCACATATTTACCCAGACTTTTGGGAAAGGAGGAGGAACATGATAAAGTTTGTTCTTAGTGGATGAGGTAAGGTATTATGGAAAAGATTATTAAGAAATTAATCTTTGGTTTTGGGTGAGGAAAAGCAATATGCTTATCTGTGATCTCATGTTCTCTAAGATCTTTTTTATTTTATTTTATTTTACTATTTTAGTTTGCTCTCACCATTGCTCTTGACTATATTTTAGAGACACAATCCCTTATTCTGTGTGCATCTGAAATATCATGGAATCCAGGAACAAGAACCACATGATGAAGGCTGTGGACAGTGAATGTAGCTATGGAACTGTAAAGCATTATCTGTACTGCTACCTTTAAAAGTAAAAGGTGCCCTCTAGCTTGTGTGCTGGGTACTTGTGAATTACTGCAAGATGGCTGCTGTTGCAGAGTGAGTTGCACACACTCTGCTCTCTCCAAGAAACTTCATATTTTTTCTTTGTTGTTTCTATTAATCTTAAACAAATGTTATTAAGACAAAGTACATGTTTTACTCTTTGTCTGTGGAAAGCTTAACAAATGTGTTGAAGCCATATAAATAAGATTATTTGCAATAGTTTTAAGTGCTTGTTTTCTGTAGACGGAAAAGTGACAAACTGTAATACATTTCTTTCAATTTAAAAAGTTTCAACATGTTGGAGAATTCTCCTGCTCCATTAAAGGTTTATCTAATGAAACAGAGTCTGTGAAGGACTCATATTACAGTACTGGTTTATTATAATTTACAGGATTATTCCTGTACAGCAACAAATATAAGACAAGGTTTCTACCTCCAAGAACTTAGACTATAACTTATGATTATTTCCACCTGAAAATGGTGATTCAAAATTTCTATAATATAAAAATGTATTTGAGGGTTCAATTTCACCATTTCAGGCAGACTTCCACAGGATAATTTGCTCACCCAATACATAACTTTGCAACAAGGAAAAATGTTGTGAACCAATCAGTGTATCCTACATCCCATTCCACCTTCAGTACATACAAACGTATGCTTCTAACCAGGGAAAAGTTATACAAAGTGTGCCCTGAATTTAGTAAGTTTGTTTAAAATTATCTAGTACTTTACATCTAGTTTGTATCCTTATTACATCAGCATCCTCAAATTTATTTTCACTGATCTAGTGTACTAAAGATTTTCAATACTCCTTTAGAGTGTTATCTCTACACCTGTTTCTTCAACTTCTCTGTCTACTTTTATTTATTTTTGTTCTCATTTAGACAAATGTACACCCACTTCATGTTAAAGCAACATAACTTTTCAACTGTTTACTAATTTCCATTCACTAACTCTCAGTTGTAATTCTTATTTTCCTTTGTATATATAAAAGTGCTGTTAGTTGAAGTATTTCTAATCTGGTTAAATTATAGATTTAATTCCCCTTAGAATATATCAGTATTTACCATTTTCATTATCCATTAATACATCAGATGTTTGGGGTGAAGTCCTATGCTTATTACAGTGCCAAACTGGGGGTGGAAAGAAGTTTCTGGCTTCAGACAGTTGCTCTGCAATCTATTTTTAAATGGCAAGGTGGCTCAAGGAGGCAGTTTGTAGTGCATTTGAACTCTGCAAAAAGCAACTTATACTTTTACTGCTTGATACTGAGCACAGCATAGACTCAAGGGGGCCCAGAATCCTGATTAGCCCTCCAAACCAAAATGCCACATTCCTTTGTCATAGAATCCTAGAATATTAGAGTTGGAAGGGACCTCAGGAGGTCGTCTAATCCAACCCCTGCTCAAAACAGGACTAACCTCAGCTAAATCATCCCAGCCATGGCTTTGTCAAGCTGCAGCTTAAAAACCTCTAAAGATGGAGATTCCACCACCTCCCTAGGTAACCCATTCCAGTGCTTCACCATCCTCCTAGTGAAAAACTTTTTCCTTATATCCAACCTAGACCTCCCCCACTGCAACTTGAGACCATTGCTCCTTGTTCTGTCATCTACTACTATTGAGAACAGCCTAGTTCCATCCTCCCTGGAACCCCCTTTCAGGTAGTTAAAGGCTACTATCAAATCCCTCCTCATTTTCCTCTTTTGCAGACTAAACAAACCTAGTTCCCTGAGCCTCTCCTCATAAGTCTTGTGCTCCAGCCCCCTAATCATTTTTGTTACCCTCCGCTGGACTCTCTTCAACTTGTCCACATCCTTTTTGTAGTGGGGGGGCCCAAAACTGGACACAATACTTGAAATGCAGCCTCACCAATGCCGAATACAGGGGAATAATCACTTCCCTCGATCTGCTGGCAATGCTCCTACTAATGAAGCCCAATATGCTATTAGCCTTCTTGGCAACCAGGGCACACTGCTGACTCATATCCAGCTTCTTATCCAATGTAACCCCCAGGTCCTTTCCTGGAGAACTTCTGCCTAGCTCATTGGTCCCCAATCTGTAGCTGTGCATGGGATTCTTCCATCCTAAGTGCAGGACTCTGCACTTGTCCTTGTTGAACCTCATTAGATTTCTTTTGACCCAATCCTCCAATTTGTCTAGGTCCCTCTGTATCCTATCCCTACCTTCCAGGGTATCTACCATTCCCCCAGCTTAGTGTCATCTGCAAACTTGCTGAGCGTGCAATCTACCCCATCCTCCAGATCACTAATGAAGATGTTGAACAAAACCGGCCCCAAGACCGACCCTTGGGGCACTCCACTTGTGACCCACTGCCAGCTAGACATGGAACCATTGATCACTACCTGTTGAGCCCGATGATCTAGCCAGCTTTCTATCCATCTTATTATAGTCCATTTGTCCAACCTATACTTCTTTAACTTGCTGATAAGAATATTGTGGGAGACTGTATCAAAAGCTTTGCTAAAGTCAAGGTATATCACATCCACCGCTTTTGCCACATCCACAGAGCCAGTCACCTCTTCATAGAAGGCACTCAGGTTGGTCAGGCATGACTTGCCCTTGGTGAATCCATGTTGACTGTTCCTGATCACCTTCCTCTCTTCCAAGTGCCTTAAAATGGATTCATTGAGGACCTGCTCCATGATTGTCCTTGATATGCCATTCATGACAATGTCCAGTTCCATGTTGAATACTTGTAAAGGCTCTTGGGTCTCTGGATTACTGCTGTTCTGGGTATGTGGATTGGGGGAGTGCTGTAATTCCTTATTCCATCTCCATCTTTTGGAGCATAGTAATTACTATAATGGATGAGACCAAAGATCTATCTAGTGCAATATGCTGTTTCCGACAGTGATCAATACAAAACTATTCAGAGGAAGGTACAATTTCAGTAATGGGTAACTATGGACTAGTAAACTACTTATGAGAGAATGTTTCCTCCTAATCCCCAGCCGTTAGTGCTTGATTTTGGCCTTGAAGCAAGAGAGTTGTTAACCCTAAACTTTTATCCTATCCATAACTCTGGATGTTCATATTACCCATAGAAATGTCTATTCTTGTTAATTTTGCTAATCTTTGGTCTGGATAGCGTCTTGTGGTAATGTGTTCTGCATTCCAGTTAAGTATTGTATAAATAAAGAATTTGTTTTTCAATTAAATTCACTGTCTTGTTCTTTTACTATGAGGGGGAAACTCAATTTCCAAATTTACCTTCTCTAAAGCATTCATTATTTATATACCTCTACCCTGTCACCTCTTACTAATCTCCACTCTAAATGTTCCCAATATTTACAGTATCTCCCACTATGGAAGTTCTTCTATATGCCTCTAATTACAAACAAAATCCACAAAAGTCAGTGGAAAGATTCCCATTGGTGTCAGTGAGATCAGGTTCCTTGGATCCTTTCTATTTCTTTATGACATGGGGAGAGCATACTGAACAGAGTTCATGGTGAAGGATATACTATCTATGGCCTTAATGTTATTGTAGTGGCGTAGCTGCTTAATGAGCTCCTCCTCATGACCAAAGATCACTCTGCAAGCACCTTGAACCTGTTAACCCCCTCTTAAGGGCCCCTTAAGCATTTCAGATAGTCTCTGTTTCGGCTCACAATACCTCTTTTCAGGGTGGTTTAATATCAAGCAAAGTTCAAATAGTCCACAAAGTCCTTAATCACAAAATAATCCAAACAATCCTCAATGAGCCTCCAACATGAAGCTCATAACCATAATTCAACCATTCATCATTAGCTCCAGTTCTTCGGACACACCCAGAGCTCTTCCTCCTATCAGTCTGCTCCACCCAAAGCTTCCAATGCTGGTAATTTCTGGTTGAAGCTCAGCCCTCTGGTCCTGACTGCCTTCTCCTTCAATGTCTTCCCTGTTCTAAGACAGAAGATAGTCTATATACTGCTTTCCTCTAGAGAGCTCCTTCTGATTGGTTGGAAGAAGGGGAGCACTGCCCCAAGATGTTGGGATCAGAAGCTCTACAGGGCTCCTGATCCCAACGCCTGTTTATTCTTAAAGGGCCAGTATGACCCTTTACAGTCGTCATAGTATTTTCAACTTTATTCTCATCACCATGCTTCATACACTTTTCTAACATTTTGTTTTCTTGTTGGACCGCTGATGCACATCAAGGAACATTTTCACTGATTTGTCCAATGACACCCAGATTAGCACACAAGGCAGAATTTTGCTACTGATATTTCTCCATAATCATTTTTTCTTGTGTTTTTACTCTTTACTGAGCTGTAGAAACATTTGTTTTAATTTTGTACAGTCTTTCTTAAGTAGTGGAACACCTGCCAAAGAAATGGGTATAGTTGTAGAAAAGATATGTTGTAGAAAAGAAAAGATATGTTGCCAAGAAAAGGGTGGGGGGTTGTTTGTTTGTTATTTAAGTAATTTGTGTTCACTGATGTAAATAGATAAGTTCTAGCAAATCTGCAAGAGGTTGTGCATTGCTTTTCCTGTACAGTAGCTATGCGGTGATCATTAATAACATTAGGCATCAAACTTATAAATGAAATATTATCTCTTATTACAAATCCAGGTAACATACCTTTCCAAATGATGAGGAACATATAGTTCCTAATTGTCTAAGTTAAGGAGGTGAAGGCTTACGGTGTACACAATCTATTTTCATTCCAATTCCAGTGCCCTACCCAGAACCATCCAGGAAAGAATTTCTGCCACCAGTGTTGACAGTGATAGAAGAGGTATAGTCAATGGACGGAATCCCAGGCATAATGGTTGATTTCAATCAGTCTCAGCCATCACATTCCACATGCTTTCACAGTCACTCTTTGCTTCAATGCTGGGTCAAAAGCATATCATGGAAATCTGCTACTATACTCACTTGAACATTGATTTAATTGTTTCTTTGTGCATTACATGTACTTTAAAATAATCTCTGACATTACTGTTTTTTCAGAGAATAATGTAACAAGACTGTCACGTGTACTAGCTCAAGTTTAGCTCATACTCAGAGAGTGGAATTATTTTTTCCCCCCAAAGTGCTCATTGTGGGCTTAATTCTGCTTCCACTGAAACCAGCAGATGTTTTATCATTGACTTCAGTTGGAGAAGACTAAGGCCAGCTCAGATAGCACTCCTGAAATCCCACTTATTATTTAAAAATGTCTTATATTTGTATTTGTTCTATAAGCTTCTTTATTTGCTGATCCATTTTGTCTTTTTCATTTTGCTTTGAACATTTACAAGAGGTTTTCCATTTTTATATATCCACTTGGTTTTTTTCACTTTGACCCAAGCTGAATGCTGCATTCATTCATCATGTATATTTTTGTTGATTGTCTTGTCCAAAATATTGTATATTTTGCAATATTCTCTTTAACTAAATTCAGGAATCACAAATCAGGCTTTTGCTAAACCTTTTAAGAAGGGCTGCATTACATGAAAGTCTGAAAAAGAAAAGTTACAAGCTTTTTAAAAAAAATTGAAACAGATCCTCGTGCTAAGAATTTCACGAATTAATTTTATATTCCAGAATATTTGCACCTTGACAAACAAATTGAGATAGGGATTAATTTGGAGCTGCAGTGAGCTCTTTTTCAGAGAGAACTTCTTTGAACCAGTTTCCTGGCTCGCTGCTTTAAGTCTTTCTTTCTGAGTTCATCTGATTACTTCAACTATTGGTACATCTACACCGCACACCACTGGCGGCAGCATATGTGTAGCTATGTGCCTCAGTGAAAAGTGTTGGAGGCTCAGTACAATCTGAGTTGCTTGACCCAGACTGTCCTACAGACCTAGCATAGCTTCAGTTGCTTGCTTGGCTATTCTGACCCCTGTAGCATGACATCTTCCAGTTGGCAGAGATTAATAGGATTACTGAATAACCTTATAGATGTCTCAGTTTCTGCATACCACGCAGATAATAAGACAAAATACACATATTGTGTGCTTGCAGCTGCACATAGATAATGGTGATGGGAATAACAAGTTATCCTTGAATGTCTGGGGGTACACTGTTTCATTGCCAAGAAGCATATTTTCACACCACCTATCACCAGATGTTGTTTTGACGACCCCAATTATCATGGTGAGAATGGAATGTAGTAAAGGGTGAAAACCCAATGTAGGTAATTAGTATATACGATAATGAGAGAAAGATAATTAGGTGTTCATGGAAGGGTATAAGAAGTCACCACTTAGACAAAGGTGGGCACCCCATCAACACTTGACTCCGCGAGAGGTGCTGTCTGTTGGACCAGAGGATCCACTGACTCCCTGATGGGGCCCCTGAAGAAAGCCGTTGCAGTTTACAGCCTTCTGAGTAACTGCTTAGCTCTCCAGGCTTAGTGAGTATGATATATTGTAGTTTATTTTAGGCTTTGTATCTAACTAGTATATTTATAGAAAACCTTGCACATTAAACCTTACTGATCTGCAAATCGGGCGTACCGTGTCTCACTGGTATCCACACTGATCACAAAGTGTCCAGTATCAACAAAAAGCAGGCTTTGTCCACACCGTGGTGTGTATATCTACATGCTGCAGTGAAAGGCTCTGGTAGGGAAATGGAGTGGGAGGTGCTGGAGCCTTTCCCCACTGTCTCCCCGCTGCCAGAGCCTTTCGCCACTGATCGAGTCTTTCACTGTGGCAGTGAGTTGCTGGAGCCTTTCCTTGCTCCCTCCCCTCTGCTGGAGCCTTTCTCTGCAGTAGAGAAAGGCTCTGGCAGTGGAGAGGCAGCAAGACACCACACTGCTAAAATTAGCAGTGTAGATGGGGGGGCACTGTTTGGGTGCGTTGAAAGCCACGTAGGGTACATACCCACAGGGTTCAAGTGTGTCTTTGTTCACTTAAGTAATGCCTCACCATCTACACCCATGCTACGGTGTGGCCTATGTTTATGTACTCTACATACCACCAAAAGGAGTTTGCAATATAGATGTACCCTAAAATGCAACAACGAAATGGCTGCTAACACCACCCACTGAATGGACACGTCCTGTGGGAAGAAAAATATGTTGATGGTGACACAAAGGAGCACCAAGCAGTGAGTTCATAACCACCTGGGGAGCCTCTAGCAGTAGCCCCAAACCAGGTATAGGCCTGTTTAAAGAAACAGCAGATTATTCTTATGAAGCTCTCCTTTGGCTCTAGAGTCCAGCAGTCCTAATGCACTTGCTTATCAGATCAGTTTTCCCCCAGCTCTCCCTGCTCTACTCCCAATCAAAGGCTTTCCAAGGTTATTGTGTGTGAAAACTGTTAACACTACACTACAACTTGTGCCATTTATTAGGTTTCTTTGCATAAGGGCTCACTGGTATAAAAAAATAAATAAATAAAAAGTATTCATAGTTACAGGAAAAAACTCAAGACATAAAATCCTTTTCTTGTGTAAAACTGGTCTCTGGAGAACAAGTAAAGATATTTTAGCTCTTCTCATTTATGGCATACAAGAACAGTAAAGCTCCAGCTGAATTTGTACCAGTGTGTTTCAAGGTGAAAGTAAGTCCTTGTCAAATCTTTGTAGTAGGTGAAGACGAGAAAGAGCATGATTAATACTGATGGAAAAAGTTCAAATAGCCTTGGTGCCAAATAAAGAAAGAATAATGTCTCTAAACATTGCATTGATAAAGCAAATAGTTACATATATCTTTGCAGCTTCATTTTATTTACATGGTTTTAGTCAAGATTTTATAGGTTCATCTTGTTTAGATTTGCAGTTACAAATATTCTTCATATTGTTCTACTTGTCCTATTTCTGGCCAAAGTACTTTGGGTATATTCATATAAAGATGTTGTTAAATATTTAAGCAGTCTAGGAACTAAATTTATTGATTGTTTCCCCATGTCTTCTGTGCGCTTCCCAGAACCCCCAAAAAATAATAGAAACTGGCTGTGCAGGAATCCATCCTATTCACAGAAAGATCAGCCTGCCACAGAGACCCATTAGCAAAAAGAGACCAGAAGAAAAAAAAAAAAAAAAACCCCAAACCTAAGAAAAGTTGCTGAGAACACCAGAAAAAAGAGAGCACATGGGATACCCAATTTTTGAATTACTATAACTCATTCAAAATTTAACCCTTTTACCTTTCCTTCTGACCTTTCCTACATACCTGCTATTCTGCAGAAAATCTCACAGTATGGAACGACTTGACTTGATCTGGTTAGTAGATAGGAAGAAGATATACTAGCTGGAGTGTGTACAAATTAGATAACTACATGCATAAATGTCCAGCAAAGGACAGACATAATAGTGGGCTTTTGAAGAGATCTGTATTCTGTTTCCCCACTGAGTGATGCTGAATAAAGTATTTTAATTTACTAACTATAGGCTCAATTTTTCCTTTGAATGTGCACCTACATGAAAGCTCAAGAGGACTTTGAATCATACTTATATGTTCTACCTGAGCCCTGAGTCCAGATGTAAATGGATCATCAGATGCAAACTGCCTACTATTCCTCCCCTACCTCCAGAGCCCATAGGAAAGGAGGGGAAAGGGCAGCGCCAATTCACAGGTGTTATGTATTTCTGTACCAGATATGGACCTGCTACAGAGCTTGCTTACACTCACCTTTCATCATAAGATCCTTTAGTTCTCTCACAAGTGTGGCTGAGATTCATTTAAATAAGGTATTTTACACACAGTGCTGCCTAGTGGCTGAACTATATAACACAGTTTAGAATTCCATTACATCTCCCACTTTAAGGTCTACATTCTTACCATTTACATTACAATATTTACACTATCACTGTATCGTTGAAGTTCAGTATGTATCAGTCTGATAAGTGTCTCTGAACTGCACTGGTCTCCTAATTACATGCCCTGAATGTGTAACAACTTGGTCATCTGTCTATCCGTTATTTGCAATGACTGGTTGTGCTCAATCTGGAATCCTTGAGTCATCTTTTTGTTCTGCATCTGCCAACTATAGAGTTTGCTCTGTTGACTGTTCTTTCTGAGGAATAAATTGTTGACAGTTTCACTATCAGTCTTAGTCACATATGGTCTGGGCACTGAATACTTTTTCTCTATCCAATTGACATGAACATAGTCATGAGGTTCTATGCCTGAGAGTTCTCTAACTGAGTGATGTGTGTTGTAAAAATGTTCATAAGTTTTTTTATCCAACTTGGCTACTGTCTTCATGTCGGGTCACTTTTTCCAAAGTTGGAGGAGTAGTTCTGAATTGTCTTCCCATCAGGAGCTGTGCTGTACTATATCTAATAGCTGCTATTGGTGTTGATCTGTAACCCAGAAAAGCAAGGAATCGATCTTCCTGGTATAGGATGTTTTTTGGCTGGCTTTACAGTTCTCTCACACTGTCCATTCTCTTATGGATAATGTGGGTGGCTAGTAATATGATGAAAATCATATTCTGTCAGAAGGACTTAAATTCTGCTGAAGTGAATTGTGGTCCATTTTCTGTCACTAATTGTTCTTGAATACCAAAGTGAGCAAGAGTGCACTTCAGTTTCTGAATAACATTGCAATCTGTTAGGTCTTTCAAGTACATTATTTCTATATAGCTGGAAAAATAGTCCATGATAGCCAAGTAATGATGTTTTCTGAATTTTCATAAATCTGCAGCTAGTTTCTTCCAAGGTCTGTCTGGTAGAGGTGTTGTTACTGAAGGTTCTTTGTGTTGTGTTGGTCTGCTGGTTCTGCAATCGCCACATACAGATATTTTATGTCCTTGTTGATGCCCAGCCATCACACTGACTGGTTGGCCCATTCACAGCATTTAGTTAATCCTTGATTTCCTTCGTGGATGAGGTTTAGGAATTTTCCTCTAATTGTATTTGGAATTATATGATGCAATTATAATATAATGACTTCCTTAATTGTCCACACACAACAAAGTAGTCTTTTGTCACTTCTTTAGTGTACTTTAGATACTTGATCCAGCTGCCCCTAGTTGTAATTTAGAACTTCCTGAAGTTGTGTGTCTCTCAATATTGCTTTTTTGTAGCTGGTATAGTCTCTTTTTTCTGTCACTGGTCTCTATGAGTCCACAGCATCCATATATGCCTTCACGTCATCCTCGTACTCATGGGCTCATTGAGTGTAATGCTGGGTTCCATGACAGAGTGTCTGCTACTACCAGATTTTTCCCAGGAACATATTTAGCAATTGCGTTAAATCACATACATTTTAGCAATAGACATTGGCATCGCAACTGTGCTTGATCCAGGTCCTTTTCCTTGATGAGGATTTCAAGCGGTTCATGGTCTGTTATCAGTGTAAACAAATCCAGTCCACACAGATACTTATAAAAGTTCTCACATGCCCATACGCTTGCCGGGCACGTCTTTTCAATCTCTGCACATCATTTTGTTTGCTTCTGTGAGTGTGCGAGAGCAGAAGGCAACTGGCTGCCACTCAGAACCATGTTGTTCCAACAATACATCACCTAGTCCATAGCTGCTTGCATCCACGCTGACCATTGTGGGTTTGTTCACATTGTAGTACTTGAGAACTGGAACAGTTGAGATCATTTCTTTTACCTTTGTGAAGGTAATTTCTTGATTTGGCCCCCATACATAGACATAGTTTGGGGAGAAAATTCCAGTCAGGCCAAGAGGGCCATAGTTGTGGGGCAAATTCTGTGCCTGCCTGAGGCTTACAGGGCTGGTGCTGACATGGGGTCACCACTGGCACGTGGGGCCAGGTACTTACTCCAGTGTTTGTTCAGGTCTTGCACAGGGACCAGGAGTGGGGGGAATTAACCAGGGCCACGGAGTGTCTAATGCATAGGAGCCCCCAGCCAGGGGCCGTTGGAAGCCATGGATGGAAGCCACCCAGCCTCCAAGGGCTTGAAGCAGGGCCGGCGGTTACATATAATGGTCCTGATCACAGCATTGTCCAGGCGGAAACAGAGAAGCACCACCAAGCCCTGGACCCTGGGGGGGAGGGAAGGGCACAGGGCCAATACTCCAGGAGGTCCGACAGCCATGAATGATGGGGTGCAGCAGCTCAGCATAGCAATGGGTGTGAAGCCTCTAGCCTCGTCCAACTGCCCTGGGAGTCGTTGTATCTCAGGGTCAGCCCCTCCTCCTCACCCTCCACCCGCTGCTCAGCAACTCCACTTCACCCTCTGCCACCTGCCCTGGGGGTGCTGGGCTCCTCCAGCCCTGGGCAAAGACCATTGCCAGCCACCACTCTGCCAATATATACAGTTTGACAGAGCCGTAAGTGGGCATTTTAGTGCACAGGGCAAGCAAGCATATTTTCACCCCCTACCATTTTTTTCATTTTTCTGCCCCTGCAGCTTTGCAGTCCACAACTTTGTGCTCTGGGCAACTGCCCTGGTTACGGCCCTGTGCGTTCTCAGACTTCTCCCTCACTCTGGATTTTGAGAACAGAAGGAGTCTCATCTGTGTCTTAGTTTACTCCATTAGTTCATGAATTCTTAACTGGAGACTTAAAAAATGGGGAAGGAGAGTGCATATGAATGAGTTATTGTTCTTCTTTGCACAATTACTCATGTGAATCCCTCTTTTCAGCAGATTAACGAGCACTAGTGATCCTCCTTAGCTGCTGCTTTCTAGAGGTTTCTGGGAGCATACTTTTCTCAGAATGGGGATCCCTATGGACAATTTTCAAAGAACAATTTGTGTTTTCTAACACACAAGAAGACTAATTCAAGACCACAAAATGGCATGGAGAAATCACAGTGGTTTGTGGGGAAAGTTTTAGTACTAATAAATACAAAGCTAGGACTTCTCATAGCTTTCCCATGCAGCTCATTTTCACACTATTCACAGTGTTCTGTACAGCCTCAGTGACAGTGGCCAGAATCTCCCCAAGTTTCATTCAGCTACTGCTTGGGAAAATTATGAGCAGCAGCAGGGCAGTGGAGCTTTCTGCAGAACCAGCATGACACCACGGTGTCACGTTTATATTTAGAACACTCTTCAGAACTATAAAGACTAGAAACATTTTAAAATTAAACAACAGACAAGAGGAAACTATGCAAACTCTTCTACTGAATTAAGCAAGTTTATTTTGATCCTGTATCTTTAATAATGCCTTTGCATTACTACTTCGTGTAACCAAACATTACACAGCTGCTGCAGGGAATGGGCGATGAAAGATCTGGAAAGGGAGTCTGTGATAGAAAGTGTTTGTGAGAGGTCCTCTCAAGAAGTAGTCTACAATATGGACAAGTTTGAAAACCATTTAAAGATCACCTGTAGTAGTCAAATTATTTTTTTCCCTGGGCCCTTGGAAGACAGTTAAAAAAAGAACCATTTTGTGTAGAGATCCCAATTCTAATACTATTATTTGGAGCTAGTCTACATAAGAAGTGTTACAGTGGTACAGTTGCACTGGAGATGCTCTATGCCAACGGGAGAGGTGTAATAAAACCACCTCCATGAGAGACGGTACCTATGTCAGCAGGAGAAGTTCTCCCACCAAAATAGCACTGTTCACACTGGCGTTGAGGTTGATGTAACTTACATTGCTCAGGGGGGTGGCTCATTCATAAGTTATATTCTTAAGCGACATAAATTATGCCAACATAACCTGAAATGTGTACAAGCCCTTGCACTTAAATAGGACTTTTCATCGATAGATGTCACAGGTCTTGACAGAAGTTTCAAGAATTATTCCCCTTTTACAGATGGGGTAACTGAGGCAGAGTTTCAGACCAAATCTTTAAAGAGTGGTCAGTGATTCTGGGTGCCTAACTGGGAGCACTTTATGCCTGATTTTCAGAGGCTCTGCACTGAACACTAGCAGCCTCCAAAAGTAGCAATTATGGATGATCAACACATCTGAAAATCAGGCTGGGGACCAAGTCCTCAAGGGCAAGCAGCTAGCTGGCACCTGTCACATGGCCAGGTGTGGCCCACTGAGAAGAGGGATTTGTAATGGCCCCTGGATCCCCCAGCCCATGCAGTTCTTACTGGCTGCAAGCAGTCAAAGGGCAGCAGGGAACTGAGGAGCAGCCACAGCCGTGGGGCTCTGGGCACCAGTAGCAGAAGTGGGAGGAGATGGGAGAGCATTGAGGCCACTCACTCCATGGCACCAGCCAGAGCAGCAGCCACCCCACACTGCCCGACATCAGCTTCCGGCATCCGAGCTGGCCAGGGGGTGGGACCTTACAGCGGAGTTGGAGAGGAGGAGGCCAGAGGGGAGTGTGTGGAGCCGACCCCCAGCTTTTTGAACTGGGCAGCTGCCTTGCTCTGGTTATGGCCCTGGAATTTAGGGGGCAATGACCCTATATCTCCCCCATACTCTGGACTTTCATAGTTTATTCAGTGGTTTTGTCACTGTAGAAAGGTCTTGTATGTATCGACAAAGGTTATTTACCAGCCCCGGTATACATTTCAGTTCTGGTACATTAGTTGGTGCATTCAATTCTCAAATTGCTTTTACTTTCTCAGAGCTAGGGCTGATTCCATGTATGTTTGTTTCCTGTCCCAAAAACTTAATTTGGGGTAGGCAGAAAATGCATTTTTCGTTGTTTAGCTTCAGTCCTTTCTGACCGATTAGGTTTAGGATTTCACTGAGGTGTTTGTTGTGTTCTTCCATCAAAGATGCATATATCAGAATATCGTCCTTGGAAACTACAACTCCATTTGTGTGTGTTAACAGTTATGCTACCTTTCTCTGGAAAATTTCAGGTGCACTGGTAATCCCAAAAGGTAATCTTCAAAAGCAAAATCTCCCAAACGGTGTGATAACTGTAGTCAGTTTAGCTTTTTCTTTGGCTAAAGGAATTTGCCAGAATCCACTCAAGGCATCTGGCTTCGAGAATACTGTATCTCCTTTCACTTTTCAGAGGAAGTCACCCAGTGTTGGAAGGATATATTTTCTCTCACAACTGTTTCTTTAAGTCTTTTAAGATCTATACAGGTTTGTATTTTCCCATTTTTCTTTATAACTGGTACCACTGGAGCACATCCTGCTGTTGGCTCAGCAAATTTCTTGATTATGCCAATCTGCTCAATTCTCTTTCAGTTTCTACTTTGTGAAGTAATGGGATAGGAAACCTTTGAGTTGTATGTATGCTATATGGTACAGCATTGTCTCTTATGGTTATTTGTACTGAATCTTCTTTCAAAAGTCCTATATCACTAAATATTCCATCATGTTCTTCCACCTTTTTCACTAGGCCCATTATGGCTGCCATGCTGTGGCTGAGAAGGCTGTTGGTCTGTGAACCTTTGATCATATACAATACGTAGCTTTTGTCTTTGTAAGTTTTTTCCGTGGTGAACAGGCCTGCAACAGGGAGCTTGGAGGGCCGTGCAGTCTAGTGGTTGACACATTTGACTTCCAGCCCATTGCTTGCCTAGTTGAAGTGCCTCAATCTTTAAGGCAGTGGGTTGGCCCAGAACCCTGAATCAGGGACCTCCCAGAGGGGAATCTACATCCATTGACCTGGGCTACTTCCTACCGCTGCTGTGCAGTTTGGAGCATGACTCCTATAATACAAGTCACTGGCTTGTTTTTAGTAGCGCCCCCTTGTGGACCTTTGGCGGCATCCTGCTGCAGTCCTAGGTTCCTCCAGATGGGGCAGCTGTTGGTTTGGTGGGGCCAGAAACCTACAAGGTCTCTGTGCTTCAGTCACCCAATTATCTCTTAGGCCAGATGCTCATAAGTCTCTTCCACAGACTCCTTTAGCCAGGGAAACCATGCTTATTTCCTGGTGGCTGGCATGGCTGGCAGGCTCATGATCCTTCCCCACTGCTAGAGAAGCAGTTAGCTACTGCCTTGTCACCAGTCAGCCCCGAATTGAGCCAGATTATTTCTTTTTCTTCCCCCAGGCCTGGCAATGGCTGCAGATATAATAGGGCAGGGCTAAAGCTCTTTTTAACCCCTTCTATGTTGGCAGGTGGTTTCACCATGTCATCACACGGTCCATGCAGTTAAAAATACCTCCAGGGCTTGTCAGAGTTGTGTCAGGTGACTTCTGAGAGGGGTTGAAGGTGATTATAAATCCCTTCTGAGATGACTGTGACAGCAGCTCCTGAGTCAGTTTTAAAGTTAATAGTCTTGTCATGAATATTCAGTTTCACTCTCCATACAGACTCTGCACCATCACAAGTGAGAGATCCCAGAAGCAATGGCTCTTGATTGTCTGCAATATGAGGCAACTCCCTGACTGCTTTGGTGCAGAAACATCTGCAAAACGTCCATATTTCATGCATTTATTACACCATATGCTTCTGGCTGGACATGCATCATCTCTTGGTTTATGACTTTTTCTATACCTTGGGCATATAGGCTGGAATTTGTTCCTCTTAGCCTGGGAATTCACTCCCCTTGTCTCCGAGGTTTTATTATAATGCATTTTAACATTCAAATGTTTCAGGTTTTTCAAGTTTGTCAAGTTTCTCTAGGTTTTTCTGTTTCATCAATTCAGACTGTTTTGCTATTTGAATATCTGTGGCTAGGGTTAAATCTCTCTTCATTTGAAGCTGTTGTGAAAGGTGTTTATCTGCTAACACAGTAACCAGTCTGTCTCTTATACTTTAATGTTTTGCGTTCCCAACAATCACAGTTTTCAGCCAATGTATTCAGAGCCCTTATAAAACATTCAACATTTTCCCCTGGCTCTTGAATTCTCTAGTGAAAACATGCTCTTTCATAAACCACATTTCTCTGAGGTATAAAGTATGCATCAAACATACTGAGAAACTTGTCATAGCCATCTTTGTGACTGCCTTCAGTAAAATCAAAGGATTTAAAGATATGCTCTGCTTGCTTCCCCATAGCATAAATTAAAGAAGATACTTGTATATCTCCAGTTTCTTTGTGGAGTTTGTTTGCAGTTCGAAACCTTGCTACATACTGCTTCTAATCTGTCCATTGTGAAGGTTTCTCAAACTGAAGTTCTCTGGCATGATGATGAGATCCTGCAACCTTAGTTGCTGTTTTCCTTCTTTTTCTGTTCTCACTTTCTCATGTTCTTCAGTACCAGATATGGACTGGCTAGAGAGATTGCTTATACACACCACGTGTTCATCATAAGATCCTTTAATGCTCTCCCAGGTATGGCTCAGGTTTGTTTAAATAAGATATTTTATACACAGTTCAACCTAGTATAATACAGTTTAGCATTCTATTACATGGGGTACTGGCATAGGTCTGTAGCAAATTACTATCCTCCTGGAACAAGAGATGAGTAGAACAAGAACTGTGGCTTGCTGAGCACCACTCCTTCTCTGGGATGTTCCTGCAGCAGTGCAGCAACTCACCATTCCTTACAGTTGACTATATTCTGGTGGTATAATCCAGCACGTAAAGTATAGTTACTTCACAAGGGCAATATTCTACCTAATAATCATATCCCGAATCTGAATCCTCCCTGCAACATCAATCATCTCTTAGAGCACAACAAGTCTGTGTCATCCCTTGCTTCTGTAACAACTTTTTTATCAGGATTGGTTGGTCTATCATTCCCAACCCCAACCTAGAGGGCCAGTGGGCTGCTTTTTTGTCTGGTCCCTGCCCTTTAATCTATCCATCTTAAGTGATCTTAGCAGGAGTTAAAACTCCCCATAGCATAGCTCTCATGGTCACTAGAACACACAAGCCACCCCAGCATGCCAAGCAGCAGCCCCCAAGGAAGGATCATATATCTTGCTCTCAATCTCTGATCAAACCTCTTTGTTATCAATGGGACAACCACTATGAAATCAAGCATACTGGAATGGGCTTTTCCATTGTAGACTCTACCTAAACATGTGCGAACTGTCCAAAACATAATTTTCAATATACTTTAGCCCTCTTTACAAACTGAGTTTGATACTTACCTTCCTGCAAAAGAAATCAGTTGATATGTTATTTTCTACACTCCTAATAAATTATGATCCTATATCTTAACAGTATTTTTAGTACTTTTAAATATGTTATGTGAAATATATATATAAATGAATGTGGCTCTGGCTGAGGGGCTGTTTCTGGTGGTTGAATAAAACTTGCTCATTGAAAAATAAGTGCATTTCACAGCAAATGTGTGCATAAAAGACTGATTTGCAGAAATGGCATCCAATAGTCTGCATACAAAATATTGCTGTGCATTTTATAGTACTTAAGTGTGCAAGTGCCTGGTCACATCCTCAAAGCAAGTGGTTATACACCCACATGCAGGCTTGGCAGAATTCCATTTTTATTTTTTATAATTTTGACTGCTAATATCTGTTTATATTTAAGCATTTTTCTATTTTTATCAATTTAAATATTCATAATTGTATAAACTGAGGGGGTTTAAGCATTTTTAATGTGTTAGCTATTTAAATTTTCACGGTTGCAGGAAATTATGGGGGGGTCAGAATTTGGGGGTGTCATCAATGATTATTTAATGACAATAGATACTGCGATTAAAAAAGTTAAAGTTTTATGAAAACAAAAATTGTCAACATCATATGTCAAAATATACGACGTAAATATCCTTCAATCAAATTATAATAAGTTCTCAAACAGCATTTTTCTTATGTTGCCTATCTGTAAATTTCTACTATCATCTATGGAAATATTTTTCTGTTGGTTTGTGTCTGCATGGTAAAATCAATGTTTGCTGATATTTACCAATAAAATCTAATCCTTCCAAGCCTACACATGTGTTCTGAAATGTGCCCTCAGTCTGATACAGGTGCAAAACTGTGAAAGCATAATCAGAGGTCAGTTTGAGGAAATCGGAGCCTAAATCTGTTTGTGGGCTCTTTGTGCTTTATTTACCTTGTATTCCATTACATGCTGTTCAAAAATATTAAATTAGAAGGAGATGAGGACAATCAACACCTCAAGGAAAGGTGTTAATTAATGTTATTGGGCTCCATGAGTACAAACCTGCTAAGTGTTGGGCACTCTGCTCTTGACTGGACAAAGCCCTTAAAGCACATGCTTAAATTCCAGTCTGTGCATAGTCCAGAGAGGACCCGCACTGCCACTAGTGGGGGGACAGAGTGAGGGAAGGAGCATCAGCAGATGTTACTGAGCATGCTCAGTCCCTGTAAGCATGCTCAGTACAAGCCAAGCAGCAACTCTGTGGGGGGCATGTGACCCTGCGTGCCCCACCCTCACCTGTCGCCTCTGGCATAGTGCTTTTGGCTTCAGTGGGACTATTCAGGTCTTTAAAGTTAAGTACATGCGTTAAGTGGTTTGCTTGCTCTAGACCAGAGTACTCAGCACTTTGCAGGACTGAGCCACTTATATCTGTGTTATATAATTAATTTTTTGTGTAGGTTTAATCTCTGCATTTTAGCCACTCCCAAACATAGTTTCTGAAATGCTGGATGTGTTTCACCTGGTCTTTCTTTGCAATGTGTTCCTGAAAAATGTTAATACAACCAGTATCATCCAGATTGCTTACCTGTGATTGTTGACAGCAATCACCAAAACAGCAAAATAAAGCATTACTTTCTTGAAAGCTCTTGAATTAGTGTATATCTCTGTCCACCTGTTTTCTATATGAAATAAAGATATCAAACCATCAGTTTATCCATATGTATTTCTCATTTAGACTTCACTCTGTTAGGCAATAGAAATCCAATGTGTGAAGCTAATGGCTTCTTCAGAAAAACTTCTTCCACCTGCAGTGCTAATCTCCCGTTTTAAATTCAGAATAAAATCTACTTCATTTGTTGTTCATGGGGTTTTTCCAGTTTTGTGATTGGAAAACAAAACTAATCCTGTTATGGCAGCATGCTTTAATATCTATTTATTTTTCATCAGCCCCTCTCAAATCATCCTGCACAGCAGTTTAATTTCAGATGGAGTGCACTGAGGAAGGGCCCTTGGCTAGTGAGAACCAAATGATACTGGAATGGGATAGTTTTCCTGGATCAGTTAGCAAGTGTGTTTACTGCTGCATGTGGTCATTCACTTGCTTTAATTTATACTGACCATTTGCTGCACCTGTGTGTGGATTATACTCAGATTTCTACACAAGGATTTTTTCAGATAACGTAACGATAGCTTTCTAAATACAGTGGGGATCTAAACACAATCATTTGCATATAATTTTTTGCAACCCTGAGAGTGACATTGTGGCTTGTGCAGTATAAACACAAGGGATAAGAGTGTAGTGCCCAAGAGATTGGAGGTATTATGCATCGGCAGAGCTTCCCTCACCCCGCATTAGCACACCAATGCAAAGCAGCTGAATTTGGCCCTGAAATTTTTAGCAGAACTGGTTTTAACAAGGGAAATTTTTTAAATTCCTAATTTTGCCCCCTTCTGTTTAGAACCAAAAGAACATTTTTCTTGACAGTAAACAAGAACATTGTTCACTGCCTATTTTTTTCCTTTTGTATCTGGATGGTCCAATTTTTTTTTAATTGAAAGAAAGAATAGAAAAATAGAATATGGCAATAACTGTTATTTCCATTGTTTTTATTTGGTGAATTAAATTGTTTTTTCATAGATTCCAAGGCCAGAAGAAACCACTGTGATCATTTAGTTTGACCTCCTGAATTACACAGGCCACAGAACTTTCCCAAAATAATTCCTAGAGCAGATTCATTAGAAAAGCATCCAATATTGATTTAATAATTGCCAGTGATGGAGAATCCACTGTGACCCTGGCTAAATTGTTCCAGTGGCTAATTACCCTCACTTAAAAAATTATGCCATATTTCCAGTCTGAATGTGTCTACGATCGGTTCCCAGCCATTTTCTTTTGCTTCTTTAAGAAGCATTTGCAAATGGTTTTTATTTTAAATCATGTTGCAGATACTTGGCCAAAGAAACAGAAACCAAATGGAATCCATTAATAGCCTTTTATTTTTTGCTAAATATAGAATTGCATAAAGCATAAGACACGTATGAACTATTTCATCCATATATCTGTCTGCTTATGACTTTCTAATTGCTGAAATGAAAGCAACAATGTAAATGCTAGATCCAGGGACTCTTTACAAAAACACTAGCTATCCCCAAATTCTCAAATTAAAATCCTTGATTTAATTTTTTCTGGCTCTGATAATTTCCTTTTAAAAATGTTGATGCTGTCAATCCCCTATCTGATAGATACAGTAAAATACAAAAGCATCCCATTTTATATTCCATGATTTAATGTCTTGTTTAAATTCAATTTTAATGTTGGCTATGTATGGGGAGATTTTGATTGACCAGTATAAGGGCCAGAGACCACTTGATAGTGTAATATTGATTATCATACCTGTTGCTGACAGCAGCCAAAATCGGTAGGCCTTTCTTCAAACCTGTGCAGCCTTGGCAAGACTTAGCCAGGAAGGGAGGGGTTTGGGCAATAACAGGAAGGGAGTCTCTTGCTCAACCTTTGTCTGACTCTGCATCCCAACCCCCTCCCCTCCCCCCCCCCCTTTCTACCCCACTCCATGAAGTCTCTGGTGGACATGCTGGGATATGTCTTTTAGGAGAAAAGCAAGAAGCTTATCTATGCATACACTCCAGGAAATGTTTGGCAAAGCCTCATGTCATACAGATTCTGCAGGAACACATCTAGTTAATTAGTTCTCTGAGGGGACATCTTGGTTAGCTTTTGAAACTGCTTGGCCAACAAGTTTTTTCTTGACGTGTTATTCTCTACTAATAAGGATAAATAGAGGAGGAGAGATTTGGACTCTTTGGGATCTCTTTTGGGACACAGATTTTGAGGTCCCTCAATGGCAGCTGGAAGAACTGCCCAATCAGAAAGCCGCTGCTGTTCTGCTCGAGAGCCACCTCAAACTTCGATAATTATTGAGGGTTGTGGTTGTTTTACTAACCTGTTGTGTATGTTTGTAAGTGCTTGAGACCAAGTAAAGTATAGCTTTTAAGTGAGAGCACTGTTGTGTTATACTGTTTGTACCAGTCCATCTATCAGCTGGATGGCTGTGTCTCCATTTGATTTATTTCCTTAAACCCCCTCGCACAGAGTAAAGTTACCAAGAGCTCTGGGTTGGCAGAACCCCGGGTAACAGAATTGGAGGCCCCAGCAAGGACAGTGGAGAAGAAGGAGATGGATGGTACAAACAGATTGTAGTTTGTCTATTGCAATAGGAGGTGAAAAACTGCAGGGTGGGGTCGTTCCCTACAAGTGCCCGTGCTGCAGTTCGTGAGTCAATTTATGAATGAATTCTGTTACTGGGACTTAGAACTCAGGCTGAATGCCTGCTCAAAGGAGGAACTGTGTCCAAAGGAAAGGTAACATCTGGAAAGGAGGAACAGTTGAAAATGATGCTGGGAAACAGCTTGACTGATTTTGTACCTTGCTACTGATACTTTGCAACTGCCTGGAAAGCAGTCTTGAGAAAAGTGTAGCAAAGGAAGGATATTGTTGAGTAAGCCTCTTTCACTGAGAAAAGGTGTTGCAGACTTGTAGTGCCCTGAGTCCAGTGGGAATGGGTGTTATCCCGGAGCCCACAAATACACTTGGGTAAAATTGGGTCCCTTACTCCCTCAGTACCCAAAAGATAGGGTAGGGGGGTTAAAGCCAGAAATTGTTGATTGAGAATGCAAGCAACCTAAGGTTGTTTGGACTGAATTGATGGAGCCTAACACAATAAATTTTAGCAGAAAACCTGGGCCTTCTGTCAGAAAGGATCACCACATACCTGGCAGAATGACCACCACAGAGCAACAAGAAAGAAATGGAATGAAGAACAGAGAGGGGGAGGAATAAGTTTAGGCACAGGGAATTCAGATCACTGGGACAATACTTGGAATGGTGATATTTCAGCTGATGGAGGTGCTGTTTTGGAAGATAAGCAAGTGATTTAAGAAGAGTGAGTGAGAAGTTAACACTGCAGAGGTTGGAGGGAGTTAAACAATTGAAAGTTGTGAAAAGTGTTATAGAAAAAGAATTTTTCCCAAAGGAATGGTCTGTGAATAATCCTGACTGAAATCATTTGAATAGGGATGATTTAGTTAAAATCACTAAAAGGAAAAAAGGGAGTTTCCATTGGAACTTAACTGCCTCCAACTATATAAAAGGGAATGTAATTTGTGTACAGCTTTGTGAAAACAATTAGAGCAGTGCAAGGGATGTTAAGAAAAAGAGAATTTGTGTGTAAATATATTGTGTAATCATGTAAGGTTATAAGGACCTAAACCAATACCCTTGGTTTGTAGAACCCTGTTTTATAGGTTTAAGATGAATTGATTTTGTTAGCATTTAACTGTTTTGGTACTTCCATGCATTATACAGTTCACTATCTTTTAAGGACCAAAAAATTGTGGCCATGATTGTGGCAGAGGCAGCCAGAATGGGGAGAGATTCTGGATCCTTTTTTGGTGACAAAGTAGCACAAAGGAGCTGCAGATAATGGACATATCTGGGCAGCAAAAAACCACTTGAAACCAAAAGGTTCGGAATTCAACAATTCGAAAAAAGAAGGTAGATAGCAAGTTAGTCCTGATACTGATACAGGTTAACCCTCAAAAGGTAGAAAACATTACAAACCTGGCCTGCCTATTAAACAAAAACACAGGAAAATATGGTGGTAATTCCTCTGTTTTGCCTGCAATCAGCAAGGAGATTTGTAAAAGTAAGAGGTATTTTAAGCAATAATCTGCCCCACACACCCCCAAAGGGGGTAAAAAAAATGTTCTTTTTGTCTTTCAGAACTTTAGAAAAAGCTGATGCCAGCTGAAGAGCAACATTTTGGATCTACTGTTGCAACAAAGATTGTGTTTTGAGTTGTTTGTCTTGTTGCTAATATTGTTGTGTATTGTGTTAAAAAAAAGGTGGGATACTGCATTAAGCAGAAAAGAATCAATGAGCACGGTAACTATATTTACAGAAACATCCTGTATCAGGTAGGAAAGAGGAGAAATAAAGGACAATTAGGTTCAATGTATTTAGAGGGAGAAGGGCTCCTGGGAATAGATGTCTGGAGAGAATTAAGAATGCTGGTTGATTTTTGCTAACAGAGTTCTATGGGAAATGCCTCCTGACACACCTTAGGAATCTCTGGAAATTTCAGCAAGCTATCGAATAGCAGCCTTTGGGGCATCTGAAGAACTGGAATGCCCTGCTTGGATTCCAGAAGTCCTAAGAATTGTAGAGAAACACTGGAAGGTGTCGGCTAAAAATAAAAAAGAATATGATAAAATGAATGCAGAAATCCTAGTCACCGGCCCCAATCTCCTGCCCCAGAAACAGTATTCATATGCAAAGGAGGCAGAAAATAGCCTCAAGGGAACAATTGATGGGCTTTTGAGCCAAGAAGGCTTGTGATGGATTTTTGCCCCCTTTTTGACCCCACTGTTGGTCCCGTTGTGGTGAAGTAGCAGGACATATCAGTCTCTGTTGTAGGAGAGTCCAAGTGGTTTTCAGTTTTGAATTTTGCCGATGTTTTCTTTGCTATCCCTTTACATCAGGACAGCTATTACAAATTTGCTTTCACCTTTCCGGAAAGAGAGCTCTGTTTTCCCAGGGTTTCCATGGGCTGGAGTAATGCCCCGATTACCTGCCATGTCCATGTAGTCAAGATGAGGGAAGGGATACCTGACAGGAACAGTGTGATTTCTTATGTGGATGATATACTGATCTGCACTTAGACCGGGGAAGAGAGTTTGGCGGTTCTGGACAGAGTGTTATAAAAAGATTCAGGAAGTTGGGTTTAAGGTGAGCCCAAAGAAAGCCCAACTGTTCTCCCAACAAGTAAATTATTTTGGAGTGATTTGGGGACACCGCTGACCAACAGAGAGGGGAGCTGAGATTTCATAGAGGAATCATCAGAGCAGGCAGCCCCGCTGCATGAATTGTTGAAGGAGGTAACAGGGTGAAACAGTGTTTGTGCTGCAGTTGGCAATTACAGAAAGGGGTGGGGGGGGGGGCGTGAAAGCTGTGCTGAGTCAGAACCCTGGATCAGGGCTCTGCCCTGCAGTTTATGCCTCCAAAACTTTAAGTGAAGTAGAGAGGGGATTTACTCCCTGTGAAAAGGTTTTGGCATTAATTTGGGATATGCAGCATTGGGAATATCTGTTGAGATTGATCCTTGTGTTATTGAAAACTGCCCACTCTCCAGTAAAACATGTACTCACTGGCAAGATCAACAACAGTCATATATGCAGCTTCAGCAAGCCCTAAGCAAACCAGGGCTGATGAATTTGTTGAGACCCATGGGGATGCTCAAGGCATATATAAAAGTTCAGGAGTCCCCTCTGGGGAAAAGGGGGGAGGGGGAAGAGGGACTCAGGCCAGGCTGGGTCTGAGTAAAAGTTAATTATGTTCGCTTAAATGTTTTAGTGATACCTCCCTGATAGGAAGGGGGAAGTTTGTTCTGCTTTGAGTTTTTGATTATTAACCATGTGAATACTGGAAGATCTTGAAAGCAATGCACTTCTATGTGCTGCTGTTGCTGGCATTTGGTTTGTAGACCTGCTTCTTCAGTGATGTGAATCAGGAGCCCATTGTGTCTGCAGCACAGGGAAACTATCTATGAATGACAGTGAAATGTAAGGTGAACAATATCATTGACCTCACTACTGATCCCAACATCCCAGGAGAACAAATCACTCTTTTAGGCCCCTTAGATGGATATGACCCCACTTCAGTAAAATTGAAGGACTGGGATTTGGACAAAGTAAATGTTAGCATGAGAATGAGTGAGAACTGGCAATGTATCATGGTTTGGGGTGCAAATATTCTACTCTGGAACTATGGAATCCCTACCACTTTGATGGCAACCACACCATCTCATGTGTACCCAGTGGGTAATGGGGAAACAAATTTGTTAGTGGGGAGAATTAAAAGCTACTCTAGTGGATATGGCTGTCGCTGGGTGGAAACTGACAGGCTGTTATTTAATTGTAGTAAGCCCATATGTGTTTATTTGTGGACTGACATCCCCAAGCGGACAGCACCAAGAGAAAAGCCAGTTCATTTTAGGTGGAAACAATCCCTTTCCCCCCTAAAGACTGGACAAGGAGGTCTGGGGGAGGCAAGGCTACAAAGAGTGACACCGGGAGGGGAATAGGAGTTTCTTTCGCCCTGCATTTTGGAGGCCCTGGTTCTCCAGAAATTTATAATAGGGATAAAGAATGTTTGGATAGTAGTGTGGTTAAAATGGTACCTTGGTAAAATAGTTATTAACATACAGCCCAATATGATGGGAAAACAGGTCCTCCATGAACCCAATGGAGTAAAAAGTACAGAAGTGGGAATTTTAAAACCACACAAAAAGGTATCTTAGATCTGAGCCTAGCAAACATTTTGACACCAGAGCTCCACTGTGAGCAGTTTGTCCAGCCATTATTTGAAGCTGAAAAAATCTGGCAAAAGAAGGATGAGAAGGAACCTAAGGGGAGCAATTGGAAAGAGGGCAGGGGTTCTTAACAGCGTCAATGAAAAAGTGCTAGCAAACAAGACAAATGCAATGGGTTGATACATGTAGACTATGGGTGGTGAGGAAAAAAAATTGACCAGAGCTGAAAAACAGTAAAATTGGAAGCCTGTATAAAGAAATGTGGAATTGAATATGAATGCCACAAAATTACCTTACAAGTACAGGATGTGTGTTTAAAATCCACTGATGAACAATGCCACTATTCTATTAACCTGTTTATAAATAATAACTCTATGCTTGTGTACATAGGTAATCAGAAGCTTTTTAATTACATGCATATGGTAGATCATGATCCTCATAAATGTTTTTGTCACGTTATTGCGATTAGGGGATGTGATTTTGAATTTTAAGTGCCTGAACTTAGATATAATCAGTTAAAAGTCATGTATACTTTTTATTCTGCTGTGAAGCCTGTACCCCTTGGAATGAATGTGACAGTTTTACAAATGTTGCTTGTACATCCTGATTTGCAGAACCAGCTGCACTGCCAAACAGGAAGGGCACAGAGTGATGATTATTGTGCCTCATAATGTCCATGAAATTAAATGGGTATTTGCAAGAATTGTCCAGGATCTAGAACATGCAGGCACAGGAATCTTGAATTTGGCCTTACACCCATTGTAGTGATTTTGGGAGTCCAAATAACATTGGTTCTCTTTACCAGCTAATCGCATGCTGGATCTGGTGCAAAATTTGACAACTACAAGTCCCCCGAAAGATGAGCCAGTGGCTACTGCCACCCTCACTTCTACCCTGGAAGGGAACATATCGAACTTGTCACCCCTCCCTCAAATTGGAGTTAGGTGGAGATGACTGCTCGTCAGTTGCTAGTCTGGTGTGCTGAGTTTGAGATGCCAACAAGAAGATCATTTGCCCAGTTTCAGCTAAGAGTGAGAGACTTGAGCTTTCACTGGATCACAGCTCCGGTGCATCCAGAATAAATATGCTGGCAATTAAATAAAGGCCCCCTTCTATAAAAATGTGACTTTTAAGGAGGTCACTGTATGGGGAGATTTTGATAGACCATTAAGAGGCCCAGAGACCACTTGATAGTGTAATATTGGTTATCATATTGTTGCTAAGAACAGCCAAAATCAGTAGACCTTTCTGCAAGCCTGTGCAGCCTTAGCATGACTAAGCCAGAAGAGCAGTGCATTTGGGTGATCCAGGAAGGGAGCCTCTTGCTCAACCTTGTCTGACCCTGCAACCCCACCCCACTTCGATGAAGTCTCTGGTGAACGTGCTGGGATCTGTCTTTTACGAGAAAAGCAAGAAGCTTATCTATGCATGCCCTCTAGGAGATGTTTGACAAGACCTCAAGCCATGAAGATTCTGCAGGAACACATCTAGATAATTAGTATTCTGAGGTGACTATTTGATTAGCTTTTGAAACTGCTTGCTCAACACGTTTTTTTCTTGATGTTTATTGTCTACTAACAAAGATAAGGGGGGAGAGGTCTGGACTGTTTGTGATCTCTTAATTGGACACAGATTTTGGAGTCCCCCAACGGCAACTAGAAGAACTGACCAATCAGAAAGCCACTGCTGTACTGCTTGAGAGCCACCTCAAATGTTGGTATTTATTGAAAGTTGGGGGTGTTTTATTAACCTGTTGTGGACATATATAAGTGCTTGAGACTAAGTAAAGTATAGCTCATAAGTGAGAGTATTTGTGTTATACTGTTTCTACCAGTCCTTCTATTAGCTGGATTGCCATGTCTCCATTTGATTTATTTCCTTATACCACCTTGCACAGAGGAAAGTTACCAGGAGCTTTGGCATTGGCAGAACCCCAAGTAACAGCTACAGTAAAAAGAAAAATCATGCCATGTAACTCTCCCATAGAAATGGCATTAATCAAAATAACATATTCACCATACAAAAGGAACATTTCACTGGTATATGTTGAACCTTTACAATGCCAAAAACAAATGACTATCATATGTGTAGCATACAGGCCACACAGACACTGACCTTGGCAGTATTTAGAAGGTAATATTGTACAGTAGAATCAATTGTTCTTAAATAATATTATTCACTCATTAGCCCTATTGAAGGTTGGTCAGGAAAACCAAGATTATGCTGATTGACATTGCCTGGCTTGCAGAGAAGCTGGAGAATTTCAGCCCTGCCCTTCAAGGTTTCCAAGACACTGCCCACACTATGGGATTGAACATCTTATGGCAAAAGAGCCAGGTCCAGAACCTCAGAGATGGGCCACCAGAACCCCTGGTGCAGGTGGGATCAAGCACCATGGAAAGCATTCACAAGTTCATCTATATAAGCTGCAAGCAGTGTTCATACGGTTGCAGCAAACCAGATAGCCTCCAACTATTAGGCCTTGCTTCCTTCTGCATGAGTCCATGTCTTGCTTACAGCTGCAAAAACAACTCTGTTCTGAGACAACTTTGTGCAAAATACCATAATCTCACAGATATTTGGCCTTCCTCCAGTCACCCACTATGTTCAAAAGCAGCATCGCAAGCTCCTCAGCCATGTCACCATGATGGACAAAAACATACCACCATATCACGCTCTTAAACTTTCCGTTGATGTGCAAAGAGGTGCACACCCTGACCCTACCAGGTGTCACTGATGGGGCTGCCTCTGAGATTTGTGGATTCGCAGAATTGAGCCAGATCTGGGAACTTCACTCTGTGATGCCTGTTATGATGCCATCAATCGTGGTTACTCTGACTGGCACAACAGTCCTCAATAGACTATGTGTGTTTGATGATAATGATCAGGTCTATGAGCAGGTGACTTTCGCACTGGCTGTGAAACACACTCCATATATGTTTTATAGGTCAAAACTCCCCCCTTCCTGGAGTTTGACATTATTAATAGACAAATGAACAACATATAATCTAGTCCAAACCTTCTCCCTAGATTTGTCTGCTTCTATGTTTCCTATTTCAGGGCTGCTCAGCTCACCCCCTGGACTAAATCCAAGATCCTGCTGTGAAGGAACAGAGAAAGGAAGGTAATTTGATTAAAAAAATGAGAGGCAATTTGAGGTTTAAAGAATAGGCTGGAGGAAGGCGTGAAGATGAGTGGGAAAAGGCTAAAAATGGCTTGCATTAACAGAGGGACTGAATACTTAATTAAGAAGGTGATATATTCTGTTACTATATATGGCACTTGTTGAAACCCCATCTGTAACATTCTGAACAGGATTAAACCATGAATGAAACGGTGCTTACATGATTACGGAAGTGACTCCTGGGTTTGCTTTTGAAGGAAGATCTTGGGGGCATGGTGAAAACCCAGAAAGATGAGATTAAGATAAATCAAAAGGTAGCAGGCAGCTTGATCCCTATGGCCTTTATCCTCTGCTAAAATGTCTTGCATTCTGATAAAATACAACAGACAGCATGATTCCTGACAATTTCAGTAGAATTATACCTAGCAAATATGAGGCACCAGGCTGAAAGCCAAGTAAATTTAACCACCCAAAAAGTGACATAATCACTATGAAATGCATTGCTTGGAATGTCATCTTGCTTTTATTAAATTTACATATAAATGTAAAGAAGAGAGTATGTGTACTGGACATTACAGTCATAAAGCCAGATCTTGGGAATTTAGACAGAATAGGGGCTTTAGCTCATAAATAGAATATTGACTGGTTGTCACTAAATCCTGGTTTTGTCCTCAATTCTAAAGTAATTTCATAAATCAGTATATATTTCGTGTCACCTGAATACAGAGCCAAATCCTCAGCTGGTGTAAATTGGCATAGATCCACTGTCTTCAGTGAATGTATGTATATTGATTTATACCAGCTGAGAATCTCCCCCAACATACTCGGTATTTCAGTCTGTATGTGATATGAGACAGTGTCTGTTACACAGAGAACAGGGCATGGAATGATATAAGCAATGAAAACAGAAGGCTAGAATTGGACAACACAAAATAAAAATGAGAAGCATTAAAATGATCAAAGAAAGAGAGAGGTTAAGCTCAGTTTTATTGCCAGTATTCCTGTGATCCTGGATTGTAATATGAAAAGGCAGCTGTTAATAACCTCAGCATCTGCAGTTCACCGCACTCTTAATTTGTAGAATTTTTGACCTCATAAATCTAAATCAAGTTGTTAAAACTTTACAAATGTGGGACACTGCTGAAATTGGTCTTTATTCTGGCTGGATACCTAGTTGATCTCTGGGTTTCCCCATTTTCAGCAGTTGTAAACAGGGTGGATGTAACTGGTAAATTCTGACTGAGCCCCCCGCCCCAGTTTGCTGCATTAACAAAGGGATGTAGTGCTCAGAGTTACAGCTCTGTGATCTTCCCACTGGCCTTCCAGCTACTAGCTGCAAATTTGTCTCCTCAGAAACAATGTTTTGCCCTGGCCACTATAGGCTGCTGGAGTACTTGATACTGGGCTGCATGTAGTTGCCTCTCCTCCTTCTGGTGGACTGCTCCTGGACGGAGAAGCTCTTTCTCATTACTTGAGGACTCTTGAATTAACAATTGTTGACTAACACAATTGAAAATTCTAGTGAAGACAAGGAGACAATTGCATCAGCAGTTCATAATTAAGCATATGTCCTATTAAACAATCATGCCCTCATTTATGCTAGAGTTTTCAGTCTGTTAAATATCATGTGTCGAAGTAACAATTTTATTTAAGTGTCAACAGGCCCTGAGATAACTGGATCCATTCCAGTGGGGGCCTGGAATACTAGAAAAGGTCTTTGAATGAGATGTATTCAATGAGGAGCTATCCTGGAGAACAGAGCATTAGAATGATGTTCTCTTAAGCAACTTGAGTTGCTAAGCAGAAAGGCTGCTGGTTTTATAGCAGCTGGAACTTTCTAAGTCATGTGGCTTTATTCCTAGATATAATCCACTGCAAAAATCAAGAGAGGTCATGAATGTGCAGCTCACTGTATCTAGGTCTGAGTCCAATAGGGTGGGATGTGAGCTTCTGGCTAGACACATGTGGAAGTGAAAGTTTTGCAGAACTTGATTCTAATAATTGTTACCACAACTTTGAGAATTCATAGTCTTGTGTGTGGGTGTTTTAATCAGGAACATATATTTCCCATAACAGATTGCATTTCAGAATAACTGAAACAGCTCTCAAAGGAATAGAGAACTGATGAGAATTCATTAGTTAGGCAGAATGACAAGCAGCATGCTATTTTTATAATGACAAGCATAAGGGCCAGTTCTGAATGAAACTCAGATGAACCTATATGAATTATTTAAAATGAGATCAAATTAAATGGTAATCATCCACTGTGCTGCATACTGCTGCATAGTAGTTGTTTTTATTCAGCATTAATTTCTAATACTCTGCATTTATTTAACATTGTCTTTTTTTTTCCATAGAGGAGTAGACCACGAGGCAACTGTGTGCAAAGATGTGCCTCTTGTCTCCTTATTGTTTAGATGCTTTGGAGATGGGCCCTATAGTAATCTCTACGATTGATAAGAATAGGACAAGAACGAATGCTTCTCCATTAACTGGTTAATTAGAAGGGCCAGACAGTGCAGGTGGAACATTAAAGCTGCCTTCTCCCTCCCAGAGTCCCAGAAAGTGATGCAATCAACACTTCTGGGTCATTTATAGAAATACTTCACCTTTCCCCTCCCATTCAAACACTGAGAAAACACAAGTGACTTCCTTCTGACATAGACCTTATGGGTAGAGTGGATTTGTTTTGATAGAAGACTTGCATGAATGTTTATAGAACTCTGGTACAATACTATTGTTATACATTGCACTTCTCTATGACTTATGCTGTTGCACAGGCAATGTCCGCAGGAGAAGTGCTTTGACAATATGACTTTAACAGTATAATATTCTGGCAAAACACTCCTGTTGTGCACAGAGATACTGGCAAAGCTGTGCTTTGTATGGGTATATAACACCCCCTCCCTTTCAGTTAAACAAACTATACTGGTAAAAGCACAGTTTGATAGGGCTTACTTCCATCACCTGTTAGACCAGGGGGGTTAAGAGCCAATTATTGCCCCTGTGATTGATTGATTGATTGATTGCCTGCAGGCCAGGTGGGAGTGGGGGGCAGAGCTTGGCACCTGGAAGCAACTCAGCAGGGAAAGAGTCTGCAGAGGAGATAGGATTTTCCTGTGGAGAGAAAGGCATAGGGAAGGGGTTAGAGTCATGGGGGGATGCCCTGAGATAGAGCTTAACAAGGCAAGAAGCCTGGTACGGGGATCCACAGGAAGCTGGTTAGACTCCTGTGCAGAGAGGTGATGTCAATAAAAGCACTTCAGTGGAGCCTGGCCTTGAGAGGGGTGGAAGATGTATTAAGCCAGCAGAGAAAGGAGAGGTACATGGCTAATAGAAGGTCCTGGAGATGAGAATGCCCTTCAGCATTGCTGACACAAGGGGGTGCTAAGGGTGGTGAGTGCACTTCTTTACATAGTTTTGCCAGTATAGCAACCTCTATGCTACAGACTCCTTCTGATGAAGCTATGCGGCTGACAGATCACAGCTCTTCCCACCATTGACCAACATATCTTTACCAACAGAACCCCCTTGTGTGGATACAGTTATACCAGCAAACTGTGCTTATGCCAGAATAGCTTGTTTTGCTCATGTGTGGCGGATTTACTATACTGTTACAAAGCGCAGTTTTGCCGGTACAGATGTCTCCATGCTTGGAGCGCTTTGCTGGCATAACATACCTATAATGGCAAAGAGCTCCTCGTGTAAACACAGTATCAGTCTCTTTCATGCTGATTTGCCATACAGAATTATTTCCCTCGATTTTTTTAATAGAGGAAACAGGACATTTTAGCAGCTGGATAGGGGTCATTGGGGAACGTATGGCACATGGTGAAGTAGGGAGGTGGATATATTTCTGTAAAAACAATCTGTAACAAAATAGTAGGTGTTGGTATTCAAAGTATTCTGTTAAATTTCAGTGTTAACAATCCACCTAGCTGAACGGGGCAGTTCACACCTCTAAGATCTATTGTTTGTGGTTACTTATCTCAGGAAGACAAGTCTGCATGATTGTATACTCTGTTCCCATCTTTAAGACTTTTCCTCAAAACCAAGACAACTAGAAATTTGGCTCTTAAAAATAAGAGACCACTGCATACTCCTATTGCAAGGGAGGGATTCTACAACAAACCTCAAGGCAGTGGGACCAGGATTATGTTTGGTGAATAAGTCACCACTCAAAGAGTGTATGATCATTATTCTGTTTATCCTTTGCTCTCAGTCTCTTCAGCTATTATTGTCAACATTTTCCCCCTGTTTCTTGCATAACATTCTCATTTTCTTGTTATGTTTTCAAATAGAAAACCAAGCATAGTTATTTAAATTTCAGCCATTTTGGAGTCATTACTTACATGCTCACCTTTCACATTTTTCTAGTAGTTCTATCTTTCCCTAACTTTTTTTTCCCCCTAAATACAACCCTTTCTTATTTCCTTCAACTCCATTATCTGGCATAATTTAATCTTGCATTTTTGCATTCCTTATTTTTATATCTGTATTCCTTGACAGCCAGCTTCTATCTTTTCCTTTCAATCTCCCCTGTCTTCCATTTCCTATACAGTTCCTTTCTGCATTTCAATTCTTTCATTTGCCCTTCTTTCACTAAGGTGGCTTTCTAAAATATGTATTCAGTTTTAGTGATGTTAGCTTTTGGGTTTCCAGTATGATTTCTTAAAAAAAAAAAAAAAAAAAAAAAAAGTCTTCCTTTTCTCTACCACTTATCTGTCAAGTATTGTACTTGTCTGTCCCTTTTATGCAGCAATGTACGCTTTAAGGGGTCTTAATCTCCTGATGTGGTTAGTCATTTCTGTAGCCCTTATTTGTACTACAAATCCAATTAGTTTGTCCCCCAGCTTCCATCCTCAACATATCTCCCAGTGATTCAAATCACCTGTTGTCACACTATTAATTTATATTTGCTCAGTAAGGGCCAAATCCTGTCCCCACCTTTCTGGCTGCAGATGGGTTCTTGACTGAGTTGTGTGAAGAGGGCAGAGCTTGTGCAGGCCATGTGACATTGAGCCTCGCTCTGATGAGACTGTCTCTACAGGTGTTTGGGGAACAGTGGGCTGGGCTAGGATACTCTGATTCTCCAGTACTGACTCCCTTGATATTAATGCCAAGCTGAAATAGCATCTGTAGAGTGGCTACCCTGGCACTGCAGGATTCCTTCCACTTTTCCCCAGTAAATGTTCCTAGTGTTCTACCTTTTTCATGCCAGATACTAGAACAGGATTTATCCCTAAGAGTCTGATCCTCCCTTCATTTGAAATAAACAGAAGTTTTGCTGTGAACTTCAGGAGAAGGTGGCTTCGGTCCCAAGTGCCTTAACTACCCTATTCTCTGTTTAAGAGTTACAGAGTGGCTTCCGCATCCAAAACCTTCTCCATCATGTTATCCATTCTGCTATTACATCTACATGAAAACTAGCCTTTGGAAACTTTTGTTACCTGACATTTTTATCTGTGTGTAATTGTATTTTAAGCTTCAGTTTCATCTTCACCCACTTTTTTTTTTTTTTTCATTTTGACATCACATGATGATGACACTATGTTATGGACTAACTGCTTGCCAGATTTCTTTTTCTAAATTGGGGGAGTGGGAGTTCATCCTCTGAGCTTTCCTGATGCAAGAAAGCCATAATACAATAAACTTCACTTTGTTTTGCATTTCACATATATAAAATGCAAAGAAATCAGTTTCTTGCAGGGGGAAACTAAATGATTTTTGTAACAATGTTCAGCCTATAGTGACTCTTTTACTTTTAACAGAGACTTTCTTGAAAACAGACTTCAAAAAGAATTCTAATGCAACCCTCGCCATAGCTCTGTGTGTGAGCTGGTACAATAGAGTCAAAATGTGATAGCATTTTCACATTGCTCTTCAAATGACTGCAAAGGACATAAATAATCAACAGCCTCATCACTGGTGATAAACCACCTCGGTAAGGTAGGATTTTAATCTGTCCTCAAAAGATGAGTTGCACTTGCAAATGGAGAATTCTAACTGTTGTGAATCAAATTAAATGAAACTCACTTGCTGTTCTGGAGAAACTTAGTGCCCTTTTGTGGACAAACTACTGAATTCAGCAGGGCTATAAGCAAAGCCAATTCTACCGAGTTCAGTGAACTTGTTTCTGCCTGTGGTGAATTTATCCAATAGTTTTCTGATGTCAGAAAGATAATAGCTAATAAGAGAATTCAGAAGCAGAATGATGTCTTGGGCCATTGTAGGATATCCGCAGGAGTCCACTGTATAAATAAAGTTAATCTGATGCAGATATTCAGTAGGGCTGGATGGGGGGGAGCTATGTAATAGTTAAGAAAGAAACAGCATGTTCAAACTTGAACCGTTCGTTTTTTTGCAGTTTTTAGTAATGTTCATGGAATATTAACAGCTGATTTTTGAAGGTATGGGACTAACATCTGATCAGAAAACTCTAAAGGTTTTTGTTACAGTTGTACATCATTGAAGTGAATTTGACGCTAAATAGCTTTCATTTAAGGGCCTGTTCCGAGGTCAAACTGAAGTCAATGCGAATCTTTCCATTGAGCTCAGTGGTCATTGGATCATTGGCCAAAGATGTAAAATTAAGAAACAGCATGTTCTAAAACGTATACAAACTGAATGAAAACAATCTCTTTCTCTAGTACTTAAATGTATAAAACACATCTTATTTAGCCTTAAAAAAATCAAGTCTTGAAACTACATATATTTCTCTTTACTAACTTGTGTATTTGCCAAAACACAGTATTTGTCCTTGAAACAACATATAAGAAAACCAGTATAGAAGCTTTAGAAACCTTGAAATACCTATCCATTTCAACCTAATGTTCATAAATAAATTTAAGAAATAAATTAACAGGAAAGGGGTTGGGGGAGAAATAATTAGCATACATATCTCTGTTACTCAGTTAATGACAACTGAGGATGATCAAATTATCCACCATTCCACATTAGAATTTCTTAGATATTTGTAGTTCACAGAAACACTACAAAGTAAAAGAGAGGAACAGAAGATAATTATAGAACATTCTAATTAGTATATTCATGTCTTAACACTATTACCAAATCCATCAATATTTGAATCCAGGTTAAATCTCGCTGGTGAATTTGCACTCTTTTAAAAAGGCAGATCATTAGAATTTCAAGACACACCTAATCCCCTTATGTCCCACTATTTTTGTAAATTAAAGAGTAGATATCACTGATCCTAAACTTTTCATTCTTCCCAGCAAAGAAAATAATCCCTTCTGTTCTGAGTGGATCTAGAGTGTGTGGAAAAATGTGTTCGTTGGAGGCCTAGTACAATTTGAGTTGTCTGACCACTGTCCTACAGGCCTTAGCATAGCTTCGGTTGCTTGCTTGGCTATTCTGACCCCTGTAGCATGACATCTTCTGGTTGGCAGAGAGAAACAGGACTTCTGAGTAACCTTGCAGTTGTCTCAGTTTCTGCATACTACAGCATGTAACAAGATGAAATACACAACATGTATGCTTGCAGCTGCACATAGATAACGGTGATGGAAACAAGTTATCCTTGAACGTCTGGGGATACACTGTTTCATTGCCAAGGGGCATATTTTCACACAGCCCCTCCTATCACCAGATGTTGTTTTGACGACCCCAATTATCATGGTGAGAATGGAATGTAGTTAACGGTGAAAACCCAGTGTAGGTAATTAGTATATATAATAATAAGTAGAGGTAATTAGGTGAAAGTTGTTTCTGGAAGGGCATAAGATGTCACTACTTAGACAAAGGGATGTGCTCCTTCAACACCTGACTCTGCGGGAGGTGCTGCCGGTTGGACCAAAGGCCCCTGAAAAAAGCCGTTCCTGTATACAGCCTTCTGAGTAACTGCTTAGCTCTCCACGCTTAGTGAGTATGATATACTGTAGTTAATTTTAGGCTTTGTATTCAGTTAGTATATCCATAGGAAACCTTGCATATTAAACCTTATTGATCTGCAAGTTGGGTGTACCATGTCTAAGTGGTATTCATACTGATCACTAAGTGTCCAGTATCAACAGTGTTGACATTGTAAATATGTCTTTCTCATACACAAGGAATACAGACTATATCATTATTTTGTTCAGTTGCAAGGATCTGATTCTGATCTCACTAACACCAATGTAATTCAGAGGTAACTCTATTGAAATTATTGGAATCACAGCTGTGTAAAACCAGTGCAAGTGAGACTGCACTCCTGAATCCTTCAGCACCTCTGGGAGTGCACGGGGCAGGAGAGGGAGGGGCACTGGCAGCCGGCTGGCACCAACCCTCTGCCACGTGCTGCCTCTGGAGTGTGGCGAGCAGTGCACAGAGCAGAGTGATCCCTGAGGAGAGGTGGCTGAGGGATGGGGCTTGTAGTGCCAAGGGTGCGGGGCAAGACCCCCCCATCGCAGAGTCCTCCACTTAGGAAGTGCAGAGTCCTCCACTTAGGAAGAAAGAATCCCATGCACAGTTATAGACTGGGGACCGACGAGCTGGGCAGCAGCTCTGCAGAAAAGGACCTGGGGGTAACAGTGGATAAAAAGCTGGATATGAGTCAGCAGTGTGCCCTGGTTGGCAAGAAGGCCAATGGCATATTGGGCTGCATTAGGAGGGGCATTGCTAGCAGGTCACGGGAAGTGATTATTCCCCTCTATTCGGCATTGGTGAGGCCGCATTTAGAATATTGTGTCCAGTTTTGGGCCCCCCAATACAAAAAGGATGTGGACAAGTTGGAGAGAGTCCAGCGGAGGGCTGGAGCACAGGACTTATGAGGAGAGGCTGAGGGAACTGGGCTTGTTTAGTCTGCAAAAGAGAAGAGTGAGGGGGGATTTGATAGCGGCCTTTAACTACCTGAAAGGGGGTTCTAGGGAGGATGGGGCTAGGCTGTTCTCGGTGGTGGCAGATGACAGAACAAGGAGCAACGGTCTCAAGTTGCAGGGAGGGAGGTCTAGGTTGGACATTAGGAAAAAGTTTTTTACTAGGAGGGTGGTGAAGCACTGGAATGGGTTACCTAGGGAGGTGGTGGAATCTCCATCCTTAGAGGTTTTTAAGCTGCGGCTTGACAAAGCCCTGGTTGGGATGATATAGCAGAGGTTAGTCCTGCTTTGAGCAGGGGGTTGGACTAGATGACCTCCTGAGGTCCCTTCCAACTCTAATATTCTATGATTCTATGATTCTATCGCCCTCCCCCGAGTTCAGCCCAAAGGCAAGAAACAGGAATAGGGCAGGGAGCAGTTAGTGCTGCCAGGTGTCACCTTTGCAGAGATATCTCCCAGTCTCAGCTGGAAGACACTGACTGCAGGGTACTGTACCATAATGTTTTGTTCAGAGTTACGCACATTTCAGAGTTATGAACAACCTCCATTCCCAAGGTGTTCATACCTTTGAGGTTCTACTGTAGTTGTGTATTTTATTCTTCATGGTCACATCAATGATCCAGTCCTGAGCAACTGAAGCAATGTGTATCAGTTTGTCCCAAATGTACACTGTCTGGGGGAGACTTGAGGAAGAGAAATAGTGCCATAGATGTGGTTGACACTCCACAGAAGATGTGTCACTGTTAACTGGGTAGTACATCCTTCCTGTCAGGGCCCTTTCCTGCAGATGAGAGTGAAGTTACATCTGCAAGTGTTTTGCAAAGACTGGATCCTTAACTTGCTTTTTTGACTTATTGCATTTTCTTTGATTTTCCTTTTGAGCTTCAAATTGCCCACATAGTAAAAACAAGACCAAAAAATATCAGACAATCAAAATTGGCTGGGTCTATGCTATTGGTTTCTTCTCAACAATGTGATAATGACAGACTCCTGTCAGCATCCATGAGGCTAGTAGGTTCAGATGGTGCATTGCACACTTCGGTATCTGCAACTGTTTGGAAGTTGAAGATAGGTCTGATCATAAGGAACAAACAAACATTTCAATTTTGGAATCCTTCCTTCCTAACTACACTTGGAAATTTACACAACAGATGATTTGAAGGATCAAAGGTGGTTTTTTAAAAAAACAACAACCTACAGAAACAGCATTAGCATGCATTTTTCATCCTTTGTCTTTGGAGCTTTGCAAAAAATATTCCTTCAAATTTATGTAGTTTCTGGGATTTTTTCCCTCTATCCCAATTAATCATAGATGATAGACAAGATCCCTAGGGAAATTTCTAACTCCTTGCCAATTCCATTTGTTCCTGATGATATTTTCAGTGCTTTGTATAATCCAGTTCTAAATGAGTAATGTGATTCCATGACTTCCTTAGGGAGATTATTCCACAATCTAATAGACTTCTTAAAGAAAGATTTTCTTTATATTTGGCCTAATTTTTTCTTTTCTTATGTCCACTTCATTAACCCTTGTTACTGTGTTGCTCCCTTAATACTCTCAGCAATTCTTTCTTCTCTGTGGTGTTTACACCCTTTAAACACTTAAAAGCAATTATGAAGTTCCTCCACTGTGTCATCATTTAGCAAAGCCAGACATCCTTAGTTCTCTTCCTCTTTCCTTTTAGTCACTCATTCCAATCCCTTAATTATGTTTTCTCTTTTCTGAATTTCCCCCAATGTATTTTTCTCTCTCATACTTAGGTGCCGAGAACTGAATGCAGCATTTCCAGAGACAAGTAAAGGAACTGTCATCTTCAAGTCCCATAATATGATGCCTGTGTGTCTCTGCAAATTATCTTGATGGTAGATAACTTGTCTTCAACCTGTTGCTTTGAGGCTATATCTCTGGGGCACAGCATGTGGCTATATTTCAGAGATGGGTTGGGATTATCAGAACCAGCAGAGCATGGCTTTATTAGACTAGTCCCTATGATGCCTGAAATACTCTAAGAGCCTGATTGTGATCCAGTCAATGCACTTACGCAGAGTAGAAAAGCAAAGATGTCCCTTTCTCCCCTGTGCTGGTTACCCATAACATGGAGAGTCATCTCTGTGGGGCTGCTGTTCTGTTCTTTTCAGTCATGATCTTCTCTTACACTACATTTCTCATTGTGGTAGGAATGCAGTCTAGTAATGCATTAACTGATAAGACAGACTACACGTGATGGCTATCAGTCCTTTCTCCCCAGGGAAGAATTGTGTGAGCAGTTTTGGGTTTCTTTGTATAACTTTTGTGTGTTCACTCTGCTGTGAGTTTGTACTAGTGAAAGCAAGGCTGAACTGCAGAACTGGCTGAAAAAAATAGTTTCAAATTTCTTTGAGAGAAGGAACAAACTTTTCACAAAGCATTTTCCTATTTTCTGACCAGCTGCAGTGTTTGCACTTGGAACACAGGTGGTGAGGTCAGGGAGTGGGCAGAGAAGAGTAGGGAGTAAGCTGACCAGCACTTTAAGGCAGTACTCTGTGCTAGATACAGAATTGACAGATCACCCCTGCTGCCTTCTCACTGTCCTCCCACAGTTAGCAAGATGGGAGTTTGACTCCAGGAGGTTCCCATCAGATTCCTGGTCTGCTTCTGGGGCAATAAGACTGTGCTGCCCTCTACACAGCATTTGTAGTATAGCAACAGTTTAACCCTAAGCCTCACGGGGGGGTTCTGAATCAACAGAATGAAGCCATCAGGCTCCTTCCCTGTCTTTGCAAGCCCACAGAAATGGGAAACAATAAATAAACCATCCCAAAAGCCAGGAGTCTGTGAAAGGAGGAGGAGGGGAGGATTTGAAAAGAGAGGATGTATTGTATCTGTCGGAATCACAGAGACACACAAAGGAATCTTGTCTTTATTACTGCTGCATCTTGATGAATCACATTTTCTCTCACTTATATCCATTCAAAATTCTGCTGCAAAGATCACTTTTCGGAGTCATTGTTTTGACCATAAACTCCTCTCTTCTCTAACAGCACCCCCTTCTTTATCACTTCAAACTTAAACTACTTATCTTCACTGTTCTGGCCCTTCACAGCTTACCCCCATCCTACCTGTTATCTATTATGCATCATTGAGAGATCAACCAGTGTCTTCTTTCTGCCAATGATGCCAGTTTTGTATTTCCTATTTCTTTTGCTTTTCCAAGACACACCCTCCCACTTTCTCCCGTCCTGCTCCTTATCCCTAGTCAGAGTTCTCTGCAAATTATCACAAAAACACCACCTTCTTGTCTTTCAAATCCTTCATTAAAACTCTTCTCCACTGATGCTTACAAAAATATTGACTATTGTTAAGCAGCTGGTGTCCCGTGATCCCTTCATAATGCTGACCCATATTATCTCATTTCCATGTGTTCCCCATATATCCGTCTGCCTCCACCTGTTCTTTCTTGGCCCCAATCTTATAAACACTTGCACATGTGCTTAACATTAGTAGTGCTAATGACTTCAATGGGGCTACTCCATGATAATGAAGTTAAGCAAGTGCATAAATGCTTGCAGGATTGCTACCTTATATTGGAAGCTCTTCAGGACAAGCATTGTCTTTGCTATATGTTTGTACAGTGCCTAGCACAATGGGGCCATAGCCTCTAAGCACTACCACAATACAAAGTAAATTGTGATGTCATGTGTTAGGTGTTTGTCATAGTGCTGTAATTAACATATGATGCTGTCATGATAATACAATGCCATAATCCAACTGAACACCTCCCTGTAATTCTTTCTACAACTCCATTCACTGACTAAGGAGTTCTCCATTTCTGCAGGACCTATAGATCAATTCCATTAACTTTTTCTTTCAGCAAAATCTAGATGAAAGGCAAGATTTTTTTTGTCCCCGCCCCCCCCAATTCCCAAAAATTGATAACTCCTTTTTTGGAGAGGCAAAGGACTGTAAGTATAATGCTCTATCACCAAGAACTCTTATGTGTTTGAGAAAAGCATGCAAAAGATTGTCTGAGAAGACTAACAACAATAGAACCTACCCTTAGCAGAGTCATGTCTTTGTGTCTAAAGACCTAGTAATACACTTGTAATTATTTTTTTCATTCCATTTTCTTCAGGTATTCTAGTCATGAAATGTAAAAATTCAAGTAGAACCTATGTGTCCCTTTCATTCATCTCCAAAGTACTAGCCACCTTGCACACTTCAGTCTTTATAAAGGGAAGTTATTCATTTACTCAAGGCTTATTATGTTTGTGCTCCATTACCCTTTCCCTGAATTATAGCTGGAACTTGTCAGTCATTATGAACAGCCTGTTAAGTCTCATGCCTGCAGCAACTCTTATCCAGCATTTCTGAATAAAATAGTGTGAGACACCATTATGTTCTACCAGGAACTTAACTATTGAAATATGGGAGCATAAAATATTCTATGGGCCTTCTAACTTAGTGTTTTGTCTTCAAGAGAAGCCTATATTGTATACTTGAGAGCAAGGTGAGTGGGTGGGAACAAACACAATGCCTCTCTGATGCAGTGTTCAGTATTATACTGTGGGGATGAGATTCCTACCAGATCCCAGTTGGTTATCAGCTTATGCCCTGAAACATGAGGTCTGATAACCTTAATATCTGCATCCTACTTAGTAACTGCAAATTTTAGTCTATCCTGGTTTTACTTTAATTACTTGTTTCAGTAATATCCTGGAACTAACTCTTCTTAACAACAAAAACCTTTCTGAATTATTCCTGACCATCCATGCTCTGCCAAGTTTTTATACCAATTTTGCTTGTTCCTTTAGTGCATTTTTAGCCAGTTTTAGGCGATGTTTAACTTTTCTGGTTCAGGTGACAACATGACATTGGAAGAGTTGAGAAAATGATGAGATGTTTTGTTGTTTGTTTGTTCTCGTAAAATTCCAGTTTTCCTAACCAAATTAAACAAATGACTGTTTTACTTGAATGTAAACAGAATGTATGTCCGCAACCTTGCAGAAACTTCTACATGAGATGATTTTGGGGTTGGGATCCTTATTACTACCCACTTTCTTAAAGTTAAGTAAGTCTCCTCAGGATGTGGGGGAAGAGGTGACTAAGTGACTATGTGCTGGGATATTTACATGATTAACTAAAGAAAATTACTTGCTCAGTTTATACTGTATTTTTCTGCAGTGCAGATTATACATAGGCTAGAATCAACAAAACATATCAACTCAACACCAAATAAATGTTACCAGGTTTCCTGAGAAGGGGCTCTGGAAGTGACAAGAAGGATTCCAGGATCAGAAATCCCTATGTAGTTTTGATGGTTCTCTTATTTTCACAGGGCTTTCTGTGGTTCATGAAGCCCCCTTTTCACCTATCTTTAAGCAATGATTTTTTTAACCGCCATTTGTATAAACTTTGCCAAATGTTTTAAAGGAAGCTTTGTAATGAGAATGTCAAAACCTGCCACAGGTCCTGAACAGCTCCCACTGCATATGCCTTTACTGGTGCATAGCTGGGGATGGGCATCCGAGGTCCTGAGAGGGCAAAGCAGGGACATGGGTGCTCTTCACTACATCATCCATCTGAGCAACTGTGGGGACTCCCTTGCATAATTTTCATCCCTAAAAGAGGAGGTTGGGAGCAATTTCAATCAGGGATTTCATAGGTGCCTGACTTCTGAACAAGCCTGCTGCCATGGGAAAAGTGTCCTGTGAGCCTGTGTGGAAGCACTTGCTTTTGTGGTTGTCCCATTATCCACAAGCTTAGGAGGAGAAGCTCCTTGCCTGTTTCATGGGACTGGGGTGGAGGAGAAAAGGGGCAAAACTCTACTGCCTCTCCCCAAACTTGTGAGGGAACGACCTTAGTTTCCTGACTCTGTGTTATATAATACTGGTATGCAACACTTACAAGCAGCCACTTCCCCAGGAACATCTCTGGTAACTTGCTGGCCCCCTGTTAACTTGTCACCTAGAGGCTCAATTTATGTGTTTCCTGCAGGTCAGAAGAAGCGAGAACTCACTTTGGGCACTGTTTTTGTATGTTGTGTAATCCACAGTTTAAAGATTGCTTTGTGGTCAAAATACCGTTTTCACCATGTGTCTTTAAGTTACTAACCTTTCATCTTCCCTACATAAAAGCATGGAGCAGCACAGGCTATTGAAAAATATCCTTCCCATTGATTCCTTACAGCACCTCTTTTTTTAATTTATTTTGGTTTCTTCAGATTGATTCTAATAAACTTCACAGTTCTGATGCTTATAAAACAGCCCCATCACTGGAGATCTACGAATTAAATGCTAACCTGATGTTTGTGGTGGTGTGGGAGCACCAGAGCTGTTCATAGAGTTGAAATGGAATAAATTATATTAAACATCTGCATTCCAGATAATTAATTCATTTGGTGGACATGAAACACCCCTCCAGAATTTACCTACTTACGTGTTACAAGAAATTCATGTTATCTTTCCTTCTCTAGTCTAATTTGCTTGGTAGATTCTCTCATGCATTCAAAATCTGATCAGTGCAGGACAATGAAGTGATGGCTCAGGGAATGGGTTACAATTCCCTGATTTTGTGGGCTAGTCTGCACTGGTTTTCACCTTTACCTTCTCCCTAGATCCAGAATGAGTTAGTGCAGCCTACAGGACTTACGATAGCTAAGAACTGGTGCAGCAGAGCAGTCTTCCCTGCCTCTGATTTACTGCTTCCTTCCCCTGACATAATTAGTAGTAGGGCACTGGTAACTGGTTCTACCAGCTGAGAATCCCCTCACTTCAACTTCCCCAGCTGGCACTGCGCAGAATCTCACCCCATGTCTTTTCTCAGGCCCTTTGAGGAGGGGAAGGGGCTTGAGGGAGATTATATTTTTAACTTTTCTAGGTTGTGTCTATGTGAATTGATAGTTCAATATGTAATAGTCAGAAGCTTTACACTGTGAAATTTAATCAAGATGTGAACCCACCCCAGGGATGAAATGGGTATTGATTTAAATGTTTAAATTAGTGGACACACAGTTTTCATTCTCCATGCTGTCTTAGGCACTGTTCAGAGGGAAATGGCCAATTGAATCAAAGTTGCTGGTACTACAAAATATTAGTGGTTAGCAACACAGACAAATATAGAACTGTTAACAATGGTTGCAATAGAGGGAGTAATTCAATTTGTGTTGAAAAACATTATAAAAGGTCTTGTTTCTAGCCATAAAAGTATGTTCACTGAATTTGTTAGAACTGTGTATAGCATCTTTTGTGTCTTTTAAAAAAGAGATAAGCAGTTTCTTCCAAAATAAATGGAGTGTAAGTGATTCTTCTGCTTGTTTTAAGTGCTATTTGGATACGCTTATGAGGAATGTGTGAAGAAATTCAGGGTGAGAATGTCAGGCTTTTAAGGAGTTGTGTCATTTACATGCAGCATACTAGGTACTTTCACAAGAGTGAAATATTAACACAGTATACTGATTTTTTTTGCAGCCACGCATTTAACTCTCTTGCTCATATTATTCCATCAAATGTGCAATTAATTTTGGAAGGAAAGTAGGCTTGGTGTGCCACGCCGCCTGAAAGATAAGATTAAAAATGCAGAATGATTGTGCCACCACTGCCATCCTGAGCACAGGGAGTTGGAAAGCATAGATCCTGTCTCACTTGCACATCCTAAGAAAAGTGGCTTGACTGCTTGTCAGGGTCTCATTCCCTCTATTGTGTGAAACTGTTCAGGATCCTCAAACAGGAGGAAAAGAAGAGCAGCAGAAGATTGGCAAAGACCAATTATTTGTTCGTTTTTTTTCATTCAGCAAGCGAACATCGCCTTTAGTGGAGCTGTAGTGGAATCACTATTCTTGGAAAAGACTAGGGCCTCAATTCTCTTGTCTGACTCTGTGTTGCCCCACCCTTTGGGTAAGGGGCAAAAGTAGCTGAATGTCACATCAGCACTCTTCCAAGGCTGCTAGGGACTGGTTCAGCCAGTGGCATGAATTTAAAGCAGCTACCTGTGCAATGGGGTCGGTGAAAGAATGGCGTACTGGGGAGTCCCTGTCTTCAGGGCTGTTTTAATGCCACTCATCAGAGGTGAGGATCTGGCCCAATCTGTTCACATGTGAGATGAGCTGGTTTCAAGCTGGAGGTGCATCTATATTGTTATGTACTGGGTGAAAAATGATGGGTGAGTTAAAACCTTGTTCAAAGTTGTGTGTGAATGTGCCCTTCATTTGAGACAGTTGGAAGAGATGGTTAAGGGGCCATACCTTTTTAAAAAAAAAAAAAAAATCCTAACGGTCTGCCCAGAAAATAGCATGCTTTGAGTGGGCAATTGCACTGGGTATGGTGACTAGGAGTGTGGGCATGTTAGAGAACACACCCAAACTGAGAACAGACAAGAATAGAGGGAAAGGTAGAGACAAAAAGGCAAGAAAGCCGACCAGTAGCCTATGAGCACAGGGTGACTCTAGGGAAAGCTAGACTGAACACTTGTCCATTGGCTAATGAGGCTTGTGGGTGTAAGCTAAGAAACTGCTCCATTTTGGTTCTTCCTGTGTTTGGAGAAGCAAGACATTGTACACTCCTTGTAAATAAACTAAACTACCTCAAAGAAAATAAGAGAGACCTTCAATTTCTACTTTTAATGGGAATATAACCAGGGCCCTGAAATTTGACTAGCCGAGGTCAAGAAGGGACACTAGTATGAACCCAACTGTAGATGTGCTTGCCACGTGGTTAAGGTATTGGACTTAAAATCCAATAGGGTTTTCCTGTGGAGGTTTGACTCCTGCTCACAGAAATGGGCTTGTTTTGGGGGTCTGTGTCCTGGAAAACAGTGACTCAGAAAACAATCTAAGGGTCATAGTGGACATGCAACTCAACATGAGTTCCCAGTGTGATGCTGTACTAATACAGTACAGCTAATCCAATCCTGGGAGAAGTAAACAGGGAAGAAGGAGTAGGGAGATGATTTTAGATCTATATACAAACAGTGGTGTGACTGATACTGGAATCTGCATTCAGTTCTGATACCAACTGTTTTTAAAGGATGTTGAAAAAATTAGAGGGTGCAGGAAAGAGCCACAAAAATGATCCGATGGCTGGAGAAATGTCTTACAGTGAGAGACTTGAAGAGCTCAATTTGTGTAGAATATCCTCAAGGAGGGGGAGTGACTTGATTAGTGTATAAGTAACTTCATGGGGAGAAGACACTGGGTACTAAATGGCTCTTGAATGTAGGTGAGAAAGGCAAGAACCAAGCAGTGGAAGCTGAAGCCAGACAAATTCAAATTAGAAATAAGGCGCACATTTTTAACCACGAGGGTGATTAATCATTGCAAAAAAACTACCAGGTAGGTGGTGGATTTTTCCTTCTTAATGTCTTCAACTCAAGACTGGATACCTTTCTGGAAGAGAGGCGTTAGCAAAAAGAAATCACATTATTAGGCTTACTACAGTGACAACTCTCTAAAATTTAATGGCCTGTGATATAAGAGGCCAGACTAGATGATCTAATGGTCCCTTCCACCCTTAAGGACTATGATTGCTTTTGAATATCTGCTGTTTGGTGTCTAGTTTTAAGTTTGAAACTGTGTGGCCATAGATAATCCTTACTAAAATGTTGTAGATAATGTGCATATGCTTGCTTTTCCTTAGCTATTATCCAAACTATTGTGCAATCAGAAAAATAATATTTAGCACAATGTGCAAATCTATCCTTCACATTCCAGAAAAGAGATGCTCTGGTTGCCTGACTTGTGCTGCTCTCAAAATACAGTAATGCACTGCAGGAGCAACATCAGCATTTCATACTATGCTCTGAAGTGATATTAATTCACTGAGTGGTAATGACTGCTGATTTTATACTTCTGATGGGCATGCATAAAAGCCTAGATCTAAACAGCCCAAAACTTTGACGTTTTAATATGAATTTACATTCAAGCTTCACAGCTTGTATCTTTCTTTATAATAGAACCAAAAACACTGAGCTGAGGGTCTCAAAATTTTGGGGACATGGAGATCTGGACCTGAACTTTGCAGCTTTAGCCCACCTCTAATGTTAGAGGACTGCACCATTAAATAATATTCTCCTCCAGGCAGGGGTTTTTCCAGACAAGTGGAACAATCATGGAGATAGAGAAAGTATTGCCACAGACCAATCCATATTGCTTACTCACATAGGCAAGTCACCTAATTTCAAACACAGGTTTACACTGAACTTCACAGCAGACTATTTCATGTACTACAGCAATACACCAATTTAAAGGAAAAACTATAGGACACTGCAGCATCTATTTCAGAAGATTTTTTAAAAAATGTTTCCATTATATAATGCTCTACATTCCCAAAGTGCTGAAGAAACATTAACGAATTAAACTTATGTATTTGAATTACACTGTCAAAACTAAAACATTGTGTTGCAGTGAACATATGAGTTACATTGATTGCATGATTTCATCAAGGAAATAAAGTTATCATGCATTGTCAGCTGAGGGTAAAATATAGTTATGATATAACTGAATGAATTGCTTTAAGGAATATATCTTTAGCCATGAGATCAATGTCACTACAACACCCCATCTGTACTTGATCAGGAATAGATCCCATGTTTGAAAAGTACTTAATTTAAAAAATACCAAGCATTTTGCATGTATTCATTAATTATGGAGAAAAGCACCCTAATGTGACACTATTAAAACTAGTCTCCAGTAATTTTCCATTTAAGGGGTAGTCCTTTCAGCCATTATACTTAAGATAAAAGTTTTTATCTTTTAATGCATACAGAAGCAGAGTCATGATGCAGTTTATTAGGAACTGAATAATGCTAAGTCATTAGGAAAAGAACATTTTAAAAGATTCAATTTCAATTATGCAATCTTATTAAGGGAAAAACCCAAAAAGGAACACTTCTGTAATATTGCAATTTTATTGTTTTTAAAAAATGGGGGTTTTAGATTTAGAAGCCCTATGTGCATTTCACGGAGTAAATTCACAAATCTTAGTAAAATATAAAGTAATTTCCATGAGTTGGAAATATTTAAAAGAAGACCTCCTAATAAGTCTCATGGCAGCCAAAATAATCTCTCTCCTTCCCCCACTCTGTGTGTACTCAGATCCACCACTGAAGAAAAAGCTGGGGGAATAGATGACTGTGTCCGGAAGCATGTCAAATCAGGAAAGGAGAATGTCTGCTTATTGAGAACACCTTCCCACGAGTCCCCATCTAATTAAACAAAATAGCTGCTAGTCTGAGCACCAGAGATGATTGCAGGTACAGCACTATCATGTAGGAAGAGAGGCCACTAGAGACTCTCTCTAGTCAGGACCCAAAATATTTAATCATTTAGCTTTATGGTATGTGAGTGTTCATCAATGGTAAGTTCGCTGTTGCATTGGTTTCTTCTTACATCTATTGTTGAATGAACCATTAGCATTAGCCCTCTTTCTGTTTGCAGACTATACGAATTTGATCATTTGACCATTCAAACTTGTTTCATATGTTTTATGTGAACAAAATTGAGGCCCATGGATTGCTCCTGAGGCATTCACTGCAAATATTTATTTGATAAGTCAATACTGCCAATTCAGCACTTTAGCTATGTGATTAGTCATCAGGCATATACTGTTGTTTGTTTCCTGAGTGGATGATTTAAGCTTTGTCGATCATTTCTACTTCCAGCAGAACTTTTTGATGAAGTTTTCTATTGTTTTCTGTGGCCAAAACTTCTGTCACTTGAAAGTTCCCAAAAAGTGAACTAAGGGATGTGTACCCAGTCAAAACAGAAATGTTCATTACTAATTTTTCTCTTTATTTGACTATTTTGGTTACACTTTCTACTGGCTTGTTAAGAGTCAAATGTAACATCTGTTCTAACGTAGCTTGGAACCACTTTTTAATAAAACATGAAAGTTGTGTGACCTTTTCATTATTTTTTCCAAACCAGGCTCTAATACTGAACATATAGCACAGTGTAAAACTACCCAAAAGGTTTAATTAAAATGCTTCAGAATGAGTATGATATTAATTTTTAATAAATTCCCTTCTAGTGAGATTTTGGAACATGCAAAAAAATCTATAACTGGGAATGAAGCTGCTTCTTTCCCCCAAAGCTTATGATTATTCTTTATCTTGCAATATAAGATTTTACTACACCAATAGGTGGTTGTCTATTCAAAGAATGAATTCAGATAGCAGTCAGATTGCACTGTTCTTTAAGACATTTTTATATAACTACAGTACTTCTTACATGCACAAAAAAGCTTCAAAACCCTGATATGAAAATTATTTTGAGAGAAGGGAGTTAGATTTTGTTCACTGAAACTGTCACAGACAACCTGGAAAAAAATTATTCTTACAGTGATTTTTTTTAAATACCTGAAATGCTTTGAAAGCCTCAGACACTGCTCTAAAAAGTACAAAGTAGGAATTAATTATTATGATAATAGCAAGGGAAAGATGGTCTTGTGGTTGATAATGCATTCCTTTTTCATGTCATCTTCCACTTGAGAACCTGAAGGCTCTTTACAAACATGAATTAATTGACTAGTCTCAAAACTTACAGATGTGGCACAGACAGTGTACATAATTTGCCATGAATGACAATATTGGTCTAACAACCAGTCATGTGCCAGAACCCCAATACTATCTTTTGTTTCCTTTTGTACCATGCACGGATGGAAGAGCTGTAAGGAATCCTGACAAGAGAAACATTCACACACCGTAGGATGGAAAACAGCAAAAAAAAGACAACAGGCTTCAAGAACGTACACTGTAGCAAACGCAGAGAAGTGGTAGGTAAGGTCCCATGGGAAACAAGTCCAAGGGAAAAAAAGAGTTCAGAAGAGTTGATAGTTCCTTAAAGAGACAGTAAGGGCACAGAGAGCAAACTATTGCAATGGGGAGGAAAGATGAGAAATATGGTAAGAGACCACTCTAGCTTAATAGGGTGATTGTCAAAGACCTGCAAACTCAGAAAAGGAGGCATAAAAAAAGTGGAAATTAGATCAAATTACAAAAGATTTTGTATTGTTACAAAAACACAACATGTAGGCACAAAAATGGGAAGGTCAAGGCACAAAATGAGGTTCAACTAGCTAGTAACAGTGTAACAGGAAAACATTTTATAGCCACATTAGAAGCAAGAGGAAGACTGAGGACAGGGTAGGCCCATTACTCAATTAGGAGAGAAAGACTAACAGAAAATGCAGCAATGACTGAAGTATTCAATGCCTTTTTTGCTTCAGTTTTCACCAAAAGGTTAGTACTGATCAGATGATTAACATAGTGAACATCAGTGTCAGTGTGGTAGGATCTGAGGCTAAAATAGGGAAAGAACAAGCTAAGAATTACTTAGACAAGTTAGATGTCTTGTAGTCATCATGGCCTGATGAAATACATCCTAGAATACTTAAGAAACTGGCTGAAGCCATCTTTGAGCCATTAGCGATTATCTTTGAGAATGTGTGGAAGATGGGAGTGTTCCCAGAGGACTGGAAAAAGGCAAATGTAGTACCTATTTGTATAAAAGGGGAATAAGAGCAACCCAGGGAATTGTAGACCAGTCAGTTTAACTTCAGTACCCAGAAAGGTGATGGAGCAAATAATCAAATAATCAGTTGGTAAGCACCTAGAAGGTGATAAGTAACAGTCAGCGTAGATATATAGATGTGTCCAGAACAAATCATGTCAAACCAACTTAATATCCTCCTTTGACGGGGTAACAAGCCTTGTGGAAGGGGGGGGGGGGAAGGGGGTAGGGAAAAGCAGTAATGTCATATCTCATCTTCATTGAGGCTTTTGATACTGTCATATGACCTTCTCATAAGCAAACTAGCGTAGATGAACATACTATAAAGGTGGGTGCACAACTGGTTGGAAAACTGTACTCAATTATCAATGGTTCACCGTCAAACTGGAAGCGCATCTTGAATGGGGTTGTGCAAAGAATTGTGTTTTAAAAAAACTTATCTTTTCCGGCTGCATAGTTTATAGTTTTGAAAGCATAAATTTTTTTGAATATGTATTCTAACAGCCTCATTTCACGTTTGTAGTTAATTTTAGTAAAAAGAGCCTCAATTTGTCATAGAAATAGCAAATGACTGTAATCCACCAGGATATAGTGAAGCAAATGATAATTTCTATGATGTTTACCCCTACGTGTTGGCCTCTGAGCACTTCACCAAAATGGTTTGAGTCATCCTTTTAAAGAGGGGGTATGACAGACAAAAATAAACCACAAGTTGGAGATCCTGAGGCAAATGCAGACCATTGCATATGGTACATCATTATCAGTCTGATTTTAATGAAGTTTTAGAGCTTTACATTTCACATCACAGTTGGTACTGATACACATTTTACTGTTATTGCCTTTCATTTGCCAAGTAAAGATAATTGATAGTCTTTATGTAGTGGCTTTATAGATTTGGAAGCTGTCTATCTTTAACAGTGATTTCTATTCTTTCTTTGTGTCTGTGCTCTCATTTATGCAGAGTTTTATATTAGGTCAAATGATTTTCTAGTGGGTTTAACATATAAATCAGCAAGGGGCAGATTCTTCTATGTTTACCCATGCTGAGCAGTAATTTACTCCTCGAATAGCTTCAGTGACATAAGTGGGACTATCTATGGAGTAAGAGACTACTAGTCATAAGGAAGAGTGGCAAAGTCAGGCCCTAAGTGTGTTTTCTTTTATTGTAAAATCATTCAATATCTAATCTATCACTGTATCACTTAACTTAATATTTGTACTATCCATCCAATTCCATTTTGAACAGTCAATGAGGGGAAAAGACTTAGGTTTTTAATTCGGCATATGCATGAAGACAAATGGTTGATCAAAAATAAAATTGAAAAATAATAGCATAAGAAAGAGTAACAAATATTTTAAAACAAGCAAAGATGTTACTATGCTAGAAATGTATTTTAACAAGACATGTTGACAATTCATATTTATCACTCATTTTCTGAATTTAAAATGCTGGAGAACCATTTGGTTAGGAAGCTTCTGTGAAACATTACATAAATAATCCCAGTGAGATCTAGCCCTACTTATAAATAAAAGATTGATGTCTACTTGGATAGAGGAAGCAATGCATGTTTTGTAAGATTACACAGTAAAGGGCAAAACCAATGAACCTAGGGAAATAATCCCTAATAGATACAGGGCTAAAGTTCTATTAGCCAGTAACCATCACCACCAACTCCATGCTGTGGGTGTTCTAAAACACAGATTTGAAGCATCCAGGTTGAAAATTATCCAAGTATTTTGTTTCAGAAAATGATCTATGCCTATTTGAGATATTTGTGATTGAATTCAAGGCTATTAATCTCTCCGTTTAATAAGCATTAGTTGAGGCAGACACAGCATGAGCAGGTTCTCTTCAAACTCTCAATAGTACTTGGCCAAACCTGTAACACCTCTATTATGCCAGTCTGTCAGTTGTGCCAAATCGTATGGTGGCTAAGGGCTTGTCTTCATGTAGTGCTGCAGCTGCGTCACGATTGCACTTCAGTGAATACGCTACTATGCTGACAAGAGAGCATCTCCTGTCGATGTAGCACTGTCTACACTGGAGGCGAGGTCAGTATCACAATGTTGCTTAGGGATGTGGATTCCCCTGAGTGACATAGGTATTCCAATATAAATCTGTAGTGTAGACTGGCCTTAGTGATATGAACAAACAAGTAATAGAATGAAGCCACTGAACTTATTATCATTTGGGTTTTGAGCTAAAATGTGAACTTTGTTCTGCCAGAGATGAAAAACTAGTGTATGGCTATTTAGTATTATTCCTTAATCTCTAGCTGTTTTACAATGATTTACTAATAGGATGATTTACAGACTTGTGAAGAAAATATTTACTCAAAGGCTTCCTAGGGAGGGGAACGGGTGACCAGAGAAGAGGGAACCATGTTAAATGGGGACCAAAATCATTTACATGAATTTAGTTAGAAGTGCTCTTCCATCTCTCTGCTGTACATAGCTGTGTTTTTCATAAATTCTGCTAATCACTGCAGATAACCCACAGGGTAAACTTCAGTGTTTAAATGTCACTGGAAAACTACATATATCTGAAGGAACTGTGCATCAAATCAGCTAAAACAGAGGGAGAGGAAATACCAGGCATATAGTAACCCAACCTCATTGCTACTAGAGGCTATTTGGAGGCTTATGTGAAATTAAGCTGGTGATCCCAGTCCAATTTCTACTGGTTAGGTATTTGCACCACAGAATCACCTCTCCATCTGTAACCTGAATGTGCTGTCTCAGCAGAAAGACCCAGGACTGGATGTATATGGAGACTGAACCATCCTCCTACCCTACAAGATGGTCTCACCAAATCAGGAATGAATTGGCACAGTGGCAAAACATCATGGGGAAGCCTGTACTGTTGCTATCAGTGCTATATATGTAATGTTGCTAAACCAAGACTTCAGTCTGCATGACTGTCAATACAACGTTTCAAAAGCACAAATTCATTTTTATATAATGACTGTGTGACATGCTGTTTTACATATTTTCCTCAGATAGGACACGCTTTTTTGAAAATACCCAAATGAATGAGAAGTAAAGGCAGGAGGCTAATCCAGGATCACTATCAACATCCAATATCATAAGATGGTTTCTTTGAAATGAGGAAGATTCCAACAGCAGAATTATCCAGAGCACCTATATTATCAGTAGGGAATAGAAGACCATGGGAAATCATTTCCTATCCTCCTCAGATGACCATTCAGATGGTCTTATTTTGTCAGTTAATTTTGTCACACTTAGGTCCTTATGAAACCTGAGGCCTATTGATACTGGACGCTTAGTGATCAGGCTGGATACCAGTGAGACATGGTACGCCTGATTTGCAGATTAATAAGTTTTAATGTGCACAGTTTTCTATAACTATTGTAGTTAAATACAAAGCCTAAAATTAACTACAATATATCATACTAACTAAACCTGGAGAGCTAAGTCACTCAGAAGGCTGTATACACGAAGGGCTTTCTTCAGGGGCCCCTGCCAGAGAGTCCATAGATCCTCTGGCCCAAACGGCAGCACCTCCCTTGGAATCAGGCATTAATGGAGTGTGCCTGTTTGTCTAAGTGGTGACTTTTTATACCTTTCTATACACAACTTTCACCTCATTAACTGTCTATTAATTACAATACATTCTATCACCTGCATTGGGTTCTCATCCTTAACCACATTCCATTCTCACCATAATAATTGGGGTAATCAAAACAACATCTGGTAATAAGAGGGGCAGAAAAAAAATGCCTCTTGGCAGTGGAAAAATGTTCCTTAGACATTCAAGGTTAGCTTGTTATACCCATCACCATTATCTATGTGCAGCTGTAAGCATACATGTTATGTATTTCATCTTATTATGTGCCGTGGTATGCAGAAACTGAGACATCTGCAAGGTTACTCAGTATTCCTATTTGTCTCTGCCAACCAGAAGATGTCAGGCTTCTGAAGCCAGAATGGTCAAGATAACAATTTAAGTTCTGCTAGGCTCCAAATCAGTGGTCAAACAACTTAAATTGCACTGGACCTCCAACAAGGCCAACCCTATGTGCAATGTATTGGGCAGATCTCCTTTCAACTCAGACTCCCTTATGACTAGGTCCTCCCATCTCTGTGTAGACTAGACATCCCATTGCTTTTATTCTGCTTGCAACTACCTTATCTGTTGAGGCTTCATGTCTTCTAATGACCTTCCTATACTGACTGGGACGCTTGGAGATAGACTGAATTCTGTTCCTGCTCTCTGCCCTGGGTCTAAATGGCAAATCAGAGGTTTCTGGAGGAGAAAGCTGTATGCAGCCACCACATTCTGTAATTTATATAGCACTAAGAACTTCATATTTATGATACTTAGCTCAAAAGAGAGAGACAACAGTGATACTGAAATAGGATACCAGTGAATCTGTAGGAGTTGGCAGTAAAGCAACTGGAGCTTGCTCAAGACAATTGAAACTAAGTAAGCATGCTTAAAGGCTCCTCCAAACACCTTAGTGGGAGGTGAGAAACTAAATAATATGTCCATTTTTACAGATGGGGAGTTTGACTTGATTCAGGCCACAGATGGTTTTGATGCCACAGCTAAGATTAAAAATTTGGGAATGCCTGGCTTGCACTCTATCCTCCAACCACCCCAATGAATCATGCCTTTCTTTGATGATTTACTTTCAGTGAAAAATTAGTTTCCCTGATGCCATAATGGGATTTTGAGACTCTGGTAAATCAAGATTGCTGAGGGGAAGGGAAATAACATCAGAACAAAGCATGAACAGAGCAGAACATGAGCAATTATCACTTGGTGTCAACACTGAATCTCTACAATAATGGTTCTCCAGCCTGACATAATTTCTTGCCAGATATCTCAGATAGGTATAATTCGAAATTCAATATCATGGTCACTGAGACCCTTTTGCTTTCATGTGATTTGACATTCCAATAGAAATATGTGTGTGTACAGACATGAAATGTTTTATGCTACAGGTTTTGTGCCCCTAATGTGTGATTAAGTAATGGAAAATAGATTTTTACATAGCAACTATGAAGATACATCGTCTACCTTATGGGAAAGCTATTTTTTCTTTTGGCCAATTGCCCATTAGACTTGTTACCTCAGACTTTTTTCATTAATAAATGAAATCCTGTGTAAACCAATACAAAATGTATACATGTAACATTTTAATGTATTGAGGGCCCCCATCAGGAACTACTCAAACATTACTAGCCTGACCCAACTACCACTGAAGTCAATGGATAACTCACATTGACTTCAATGAGAGGTGGATAAGCCCTCAGTCTGATAGTATTTGCCCTGAGATTTTGAGTTTAGACTCTTCCCTGAAAATTACACCTAACAGTATTTACAAAATTACGTTTACACTCATTATTTAACATATCCATTGTTAAGGGCTTGTTGCCTTTTCTTCTCTCTCTGCACGACTCTGATCAATGAACAAAAACATTAGACCTGCACGTACGAGATATTGTATTAGTTGCTACATCATATCTTTACTGAAAGTAATTTAGAAAATGACTCTGAAAAAAAATTACCCATGAAGTATTAGTTCTTGAGAAATCACAAAGATACTGTCAAACATTTCTGTAAGCAGTAAATGAACCCTGCTTTCACCATAAATCATTAATGTTTAATCACTAGCCAATGCTTCAATAAGCTCACTGGCATGGAAACTCTAAGATACTCAAAGGATAGTTCTAGCAAATCTGGCATGCATGGTTGGCTTGTGTGCTTAATTACTGTTTATGCATCGGCAGTATCCAAGCATTTGTATGTAATAAATAGAACACTGTCACAGTGTCCAGATGGTTTTAGATTCAAGGCCTAGGGGGTATGTTTGAAGATTACAGGCCTGATTTACTAACAATTCACACCAGTTCAATTGCTGAAAATCATGCTAATAGCATATATTTTAGAGATTGCATCAATGCAGAAATAAATGCACCATTAATGATTATTCCAAAAGTCATTTAATCCTCTATTTAGCCACCCTTCAGAGGACAAGTAATGATTTTGTGGTTTGGGGAAAGTAGGGGGTGAAGCAGCTGTATTTGTGCACAGTGTCCAGTTGATTCAAGGAGGAAAATATTGTCCCTGAGTTTATATAGTTATTTGTATTGCCACAGAGCCTATATTGTAATATCATAGGGATATTCCCAAAGCTCTGCAATGGACAAAATACCATTAACTACATGAGTAGATGTCTGATAATAAGGTGTCACAACCCATGCTTTATTCATTTTCAAAGTCAAGATCAATTAGATCATTGACGCATTTCCAATAAGACACTTGAACCCCCAAAGAATACAGATAGTTATAAATAAGCTTGCCATTAATTTGATATTTTTAAATATTTCAACAGATATTGATGTTTATTTTTAAGCTTTTTTTTTTTTTAAATCAATTTAAATTTTCACAGTTGCAGAAAATTATGGGCAGGTGTCAGACAGTGGGGAATCAGATAATTATTTAATGGCAGCAAGTGTTGAGGTTCAAAAAGTTATATATAACCATTACACAAATTGTCAACTTCACAAGTAAATATCTTTAAATCAAACTCTAACATGTTCTGAAATGGTATATTTCTTACTTTGCTTATCTGTAAATTTTGATTATTATCAATGGAAATATATTTCATTGGTTTATGACATCAACGTTTACTGGCATTCTCCAATAAAAATCTAATCTTTCCAAGCCTTGTTATAGATGATGGTGGGTAAGTAATTTTTCTTACTCTTAGGTTTTGCATACACAAAGAGCCAAATAGGTACTGTACAAATATGTCTCCATGAGAAAGAGAGAGAAAGAGAGAGAGAAAGCACGTGCACAAACACTCAGTCTGTTAGTCTAACATTCTGCCTCTGAACTGAAGCACCAAATGACAAAAGTCTCAGCAACTGGGAGTGGGGACACCTCTACATTTAAAGGTGCATTACATAGGAAACAGAATAACAAATCTCCTTTTAAGAAACGTAGCTACACACTCCACACTTAAGAAATGTGCGTGTTTTGGATACAAAGCAATGACCAATTATTTTACAAACACACAGAGGTTAAACTTAAAAGGTTTCTACCAGTATTACTGGAGCATAGCCTATTTTAATCAAAGGGAATCTCTCACAAACCAGTAGCATCTACAGAATGAAAGAGTTTGTAATGTTATCACTGTAAAGTGAGCAATGAACATCCAGCAATGTGGTCATGAAAATGATAGCCATTTTGCTGAACTGCCCTGGTGCAATGCCTATTGTGACAATTCTAGTCTAAGAGAAAGACAAGGTGAGTGAGGCAGTATCTTTTAACACACCAACTTCTCTTGGTGAAAGAGATAACAGAAGTTGGTCCAAGTTGTCTCTCGTATCCTGGGACCAACACAACTACAACACCACTGGAAACAATTATGGTATACAGCAATCACAATAGTTCTATGGTGATCACTACAGTTCATTTTGTTTGGAAAGAGTCTGCCTGTTTGAGTGACATTCTACATAGCCAAAATGGAGACAATCTCTGCAACTAATAATATACCTGAAAATGAAGTAAACTGTAAATGCAACCAATGTACTGTAAATTCTGCACATTAGGGAACCTTGGAATAAGTAATAAAAAGCAAGGATAATACATCACAAAATGTATTTTTTCTTTTACTTTAAAAAATGTGGCTTCGTTTCAATTATTCATAGTCATACTTCACAGGTTACTAGTAAACGTTACATAGCACATTTTGTAAACTAAAGTCTTAGTACTGTGAAACCCCACTACAGCACTTTGCTATAAAATCTTTCCTCAGAAGTGGGGATAGTCCAATGGTTTTCATATGGGAATTAGGGGCTATGAGGATGTGTGAAGTACAAATAAGTAAGGGTTTAGTGCATTAGCACTCAAGCATATCCTGTGTGTTTAGGATTTTGGAGATCATTCAAAGACAGTCTGTACAGAGAAGCTCTTCACTAAATCAACTCAATTTTGCCCCTACATTTCCTACCTCTTGAAATCCTCAGCGTTCATTTCTACTTCATTCAAAATTTTGAATTTTAGGTGATGGCCAGAATTCCTCCTTCCCCTCAAAATTATAGGAGACTTAGAAAAAGCAGTTTTTGAGGTATCGCACTCAGAAAAAATAGGCGGTATGATGTTTTAATGGCCTGGAAATTTAAATTAGGTTTTTTTGGAAATATTGAACAATTTTGAGAGAGAAAAAGGGATAGCCACTTTGGGAAGTTATTCACTACGGAACTAGGGACATCAGAATGTCAGCTGAGATCAGGCAGACTTTAACAGGGCATAAAATGACCAATGTTTACCAAAGTTGTCATTTAAAAAAAAAATCCTATATCCTGGCAAAGACAAGCTTCAAATTATATTCTAATTTCTAGGGACATTTATCATACTGGAAGTGATATTTTTCACCCACAATTAAATGGGGAGGGGAATCACAGCATCTCCCCACCTGTCCTTCTGCCTGAAACCCTACAGCCACCAGAGCTACTCACTCAGTTACCTACTATTGGTATATTCTTCCCCATACCCCATTAAAGGGAAAAGTACACTATACATTTCCTATTCAACCCTCTAACATATCTGCTCTTGTGCTCTTGATGCCAGTAGCCATACCACCAAGAGAAACTGTCCATACCACATCCGAGCTACCTGCAGAAACCCAGAGGTAGCCCTACTGCTTTCTAGGCAAATAAAGTTTCCCTGAAAGGGATGCTTCCTCAAAGCATTTCTGATTATTAAAACTGATGCAGGAAATGAGCCTCCTCTTCATACCACATTTGGGAAGAAAAAGAACTCTCTCCCCTACTTCTGGACCTCAGACTCTGAGGAATCCTGCTTCTTCCTCCTCCTGGAAGCAGCCATGTATCAAAGGGGTCACCTTAGAGAGACTTGGAGATGAATTCTGCTCTACTCTTCCACCATTGGAGGAGTCAGCAATTCTTCACCCTCAGGGGCTATGTTGTGCCCTGAATAGCCAAAAGAAGTGGAGGTAGAAACTTTGAACCCACTCTTGGAGGAGATAAGTGGCAGAATCTTTACAAATACACACACGCACATACACACAACACAAGGGGCAGGTGGCAGAACTCTCACTCAGTTTGTACTGAAGACTTTACAAATTTAAGATTTTAGGGAAAAAAATCTCTCTCTAAAAACAAGTCATCTCCCAAAGCAGGCATGAAAAGAACAGAGGGAAGGATGGAGGAGAGGCACTACTATTGGGGTAGAGGTTGTTTGAATCCCTTATCAAGGCATCTCTTTTAAAATGTTTGCATTTTTTTCACTATTTTAACCTGTGAGCTGTGGGTCACAGAATCATAAATACAGGGAAAGGAAAGAAAGCAGCAAAAGTCAGGAGTCCATTAAAAATCTAACACAATACATTATTTTAATTTAAGATCCCACAAAATGCATTTTTATTTAACTTGCAAAATTCCTGCACAACTTCATGAGAAAGTGATACCCCTTTATGAATTCCTTCCATGAAGGGCAAAGAAGTTTCTAACTTAAATCTACTGGCAGTCAGGACTGAAATAAGTTCCCCACCTTAGAGCAAGTGCGCTGAACTGAGTGAGGTTCCCAGGCTGAAATAAGCTTCTGAGTTACATCGAACTCCTGAACTAGAGCTATGCCACACACCTGGGTTGCAGTGAACTTCTAAGCTATATCAAACTCCCAGAGGGAAACCTTGGTACCTTGGGGGAAACTCTCAGGAGGAAATCTTGGTATCTTAAAGTCAATGGGAGTTTTGCCAAGATTTTTTCCCTCCAGCCCCCCCTAACTAGAATAAGTTTCTCAGAGTTGGAGTAGATTCCTGACTAGGCTCAAACTAAAGTAAATCCTTGGGGTTGCGTAGGCTTTATAGTTCTTTAACCCCATCCCCAATATGTTTTGACCCATCAACCCCCTCCACCTAACCCAAAATGGAGGCTCGTAGCTAGTAACACACCCTGTAGAAGCCTCTCTTAACTCCAAGAAAACTTCACTAATCCATTGCTCAGAGGTAAAAATGTCCAACTCTGTTATTCAGAATAATGACAATCAGGAGGAAGAAAGGAGAAAGCAGACATGTAGATGCCCTGCAACAGGGCTCTATTTCCCCAGTTCTCCTTGAGACTCATTTAAATGATTTTGGTACAAATAACTTATATTACCCATTTAGCCCTTTCACAAACCTGCTTCCTGACCCTTCATGCTCCCTGAATTTCTTAGGATACTGATGGCTGGTTTTTGACAGCTATACATTGCTTAATTTCTTTTTTACCCTTAAATCGCTGATATGTACTTGGATGTAATTCCACACTAAAGAAGTTCCTTATTTGGAATTGAAAAAAGATAGTTACTTATCAAATATCTTTTTTGTAATTATACTTGTGCTTTCATCCACATCTCAATATGTTACAAAAAGGTTTGGTGTAAGTTATTAGCTCTATTTCACAAACAGAGAAATTGACATACACAGGGGTTAAGGTCCTGATTCATCAAAGCCCTTTAGCACATGCTTAAATCGCGCATTGGGATAAGTATGTACGTTCTGTGATAGCTCTGATTGAGTTAGTACACTAGAAGTGTAGCCATGATGAGAAAGATCGGAATAGAACCCAAGCTACCTGATTACCCCAGATTCTACTTTTGTTTACACTAGGAACCTCAATAAATTCAAATCAGTTACTCCAGGATTACTCTGGTATAAATGGGAGCAGAATATGCCCGTATAAACAGTTTAATAACTGTACACCTGATTTGCAAATGGTACCTTGAGTTTTGCAGGCATGTTTTTGTGCCTGCAATTAATTGTACTCAAAACTTATTCCTGTTTTTTTTCCAGCAGTTCATTGCACCTATGAAAATGGAGGTGTCACTCGAAAAATATTTATATTGTATTTTAATTAATTTTTAGATGTGAGTGTTACTTGTATAGAGTTCCCTCACCAACAGTCATTGATAGTTTTCCTCTAGTTACTTCTGTCTGAACCATTTTATCTAAAACATTATCTTGCCTAGAGCCAGGTGAACTGTAGGAAAATGTAATCATGATTCAATCTGAACTTGTTCATACACTTTCTTCTAAAATTTGTTTTCCACAGACAGAGACCAATTTCTGTCTGCCTGAATATTTGAGGAGGACCTTTTATTCATGTGAATACAGATATTTTTGTAGAAATTAAGAGATGTGCTTGTCGAAATATGCTCTTTATGCGTGTGTGTATCTGTATATTATAGGAGGTGCTGGTAGTGTCACTGATAATGAAGGCTGCCTGATACTTCACATTATAAGTTTCAGTTTTCAGTTGCTTATCACTTTGCCAAACACTAAGCATCCATGCTGAATTTTTCCTTGCCAAGGATCTGCTTCAGAATTTTATTTTTAAGTTTCAGTTAAAATAATTCAGCTGTTTGCAGTAGAGGGGAGGGAATGTTATTTTGCCCATGTTTAAAAACAAGATCTTTGGTAATGTTTTATTTGAGAAGCTCTAATTACCAAACGCTGTGGAACAGAGTCTTGACATTTGGCAGAGAGGGGTCTAAAGGACTTTCCTTGCAATTGCTTTGTCTTCTGCTGGTGTCACCAGAACTGAGAGCAAGAAAACTGTCTTCCTGTGCTCTCAGTGCTCCCCTGCTGGCAAACAGGCAGCATGTAGGAGCATCTAAGAGGAAGCTGCCTTACCTAATGTAGAAGGGGCAAGAGCAAGACCTGGGGCAAGATAATAGATTGAGAAAAGGAGACTGAGGAATGAGAGTGGAGGCTAGAACCGGAGGTTGGTCAGACAATGGGGTCCATGGGGAAAAAACTGGGACTGGGGAGTCAGGTGGAGACTGGGAGCTGGGGAGGAAAGGACCCAGTAAGGATAAAGGGAGGAGAAAGTAGGACTGGATGAGAAAGGGGACTAGAAAACAGTGGCAAAATGTATACAGTGTAAACAGTGCAAAATGGCCTCGGAGACAACAAACTTTCAGATAACCATGCATTTGGACAAATGGAAGTACTATTTCAAGCTTCTAGCTACCAGCTGGAAGGCGGTAAATGTTCAGATACAGCTGGGAATGATGTACTGAAGAATCACTCTTCAGGAGCACTGCTTTACCTTACTGGCTGCTATTCTTGCCATTTTGGCCAATCAGATAATGAATAGCAGCATTTTCTGTGTCCGTCCCATTGTGAGTGTGTCCATTGCTGCACATGCTGGGAAAGGATATCACTGCTATATGCTGTCCTTGTGAATGTATTGCTTGTGGTTTCTAAAGGCTACGTGGGGACACTGTGGATTCGGGTAACTAGGATTTTTGGATAGAGAGAATTCAGATAAATGGGAGTGTACAAAGGGGCTGAATTAAAGTTGCACAGGCAATCTTAATTCTGGCACTTCTTAACTTCAGAGTACTTAATTTTGTAACCTTAATGTTCTTTTATTATTTTTGTGTGGGTAATATATGCATTTGTGCAATTACACAGTGGGAACGTGGCGAGAGAAATTTAAATGTAAAGTAGGCTAAACGCGTAATAAATCTAGTTCAAACAGCTTTAAGTCTTTTAACCAAAAGGAACATAGCTATGCTTAAATCTGGGCTCCATGTACGAAGCCAAATAGAATGCTTTTTCAAGAGCAAAAGAAAAACAGGGAAAGATGTAAAATTTCTTAGGCCAACCTATCTCCTTTCCATCTCTCCTTAAAGTGCTCCCACCTTCTCCCTGCAACATTCAACACACAATCTAATGAGAAAAGAGAAGCAATCCCAGTCTATTTATGGGAGTAATAGCACTGCCTGAAGTCAAAATATTGACTACTCTAAAGAGTACTTACTATCAACTTTTTGTGCAAAATAAATAAATAAATAAAAGCTAAATACCATTCACCAAACAAATCTCAGTAGTCAACAAATTTCAGGGAAATAAGGGGCCAACCTTTATAAATAAATTTGCAATTAATAGTTCAGCCAATTCTAGCCTTTTATGTAGGGGGATTTCCTCTGTTGGCCACAGTTTAAAAGGGTTCTTACGCATATAAATTCTTATCCTGTAATTCCAACCACTTCCTGTAAGCATAGGCACCAAACAACAATAGTTAAAGATGCTACTGAACTACATTTGCTTCAAGGATCTGTCTGAGGCTGTCATTTTTTTACATTGTTATCTTACATTTTGATAAGGTGTATCAGAAGTCCAATGTATTCTTGTTTCCTTGTGACATTGTGCTTTGATAGCGAGGCAAAGCTGAGGAGATAGTTGCATAAGTGTTGCCAAGGGGAATTAATAGGAAAATATCTCACGGCTTCACTTTGAATTTAATAAACAGTTTTATTTAGCTGAAAAATAAAGATTTTACATTATTTTGGCAATAAAGAGGTATAATTTTCTAGTTAATAATACCATAGTAATATCCAGGGATATAAATAGATAATACTGTGTTCTCTAAAAAACTAGTACATTTATTAAGAATTTACCTACATATATTGGCATTTGTAAGATGTAAAAGGATATTTTTATATGAAAAGAACCAAAACCTGTGCATTTATCTCCTTTCACACTTTGCTTTGGATAATGTTATATGGTGATAGTATCCAAATGGCTCTATACTACAAAGGCTATAAATGCTGCAATAACAAAATTAATTAGATAATTCTAAGTTGTCATTCTGAAATACTAATTAAAGCAATTGTTAAACTGAAATGGTTGTGCCTGTTTATAGGGTATAAATCTTGGGATAGTATTGTATAAACATGTTAAGAACTGTTTCCCAAATAGATTCCACTGACATTGCAGCCTCCTAAGGAACTAGAAGCCAATAATAATTATTAATACTTTCTTCTTCCTTGCCATTTCCCTATTCGGGGTCAGCAACTTTTATAGCTTTCTTCCAAAATTCATGATCATGCACCAGGCTATCATGCAGATTGGTCTCTGAGATCCGCTGATATCTGGTCCATGTATTGGGTCTTTCCTCTCCACCTTGGTTATCTTCCATCCGTGATCACTGCAAGAACAGTCTACTAGTATAACTCTAAGATCTCTGCAAAGCTACCTTTTAGCTTTATTGGCATCTTTTTGTCACAAAGAACTGGGGTTAGCTCCCATCATTTGCACCAAACAGTGTTAGTATGGTGCCAGCCATCATTTAGCAAGTCACCCTTGTCAGCAGCTACCAATTCCAGGTATTTAAATTTTCACTCTAAGCTTTCTGCCTGTGATATTATTTATGATAACTCCTCCTCCCGCAGTTATCATAGCCTCAGTCTTACCAACATACTACTCTAAATTCAGTCTGCTCAAAACTATACTGCCACCGTTCAAAATTGGCTTGCAGGTCCTCACAATCTTCTGCACATATCTTTAAGTCATCAATAAACAGTAGGGTCCAAGGTGGCCCCCTTCATCTAGTGTCACTTATCACATCCAAAACAACCACAAACAAAAAGGGATTCATTGCTGAAATTCTCTACTGAAGCCTCAATTAGTTTTGACTATGGTATAGATTCCATCATACACATCCTGGACCAAACCCAGTTGTCATCTCTTTTCTTTGAGCTTCTGGATGAGGCTGTGTAGTGCAAATATAGCATCAGTTGTGCTCCTTCCTGGCATGATTCCATACTGACCCTTCCAAATTTCAAATATTCCAGGCAGATGCTTTTCAGTAATCTTCTCTCATACGTTCATAGCATGTGACATCAGCTTAATTGGGTGATAATCAGCACACAGTGTAATATCTCCTTATGTTAATATATAGGCACCACAAGGCTTTTATACCATTCATCTGGAATTTTTTCTTTCTTAAGAATATCTTGGAACAGACTTGTAAGATTCTTGATGGCTTCCCTTCCCAATGACTTCAGCACAGCCACTAGTGCTTTGTCTGACCCAGATGCTTTTTCATTAATAATTAACAACTAAATTTATTTATAAACTTTGACCACAGACTAAGTGCACGGTCCAACCCAGGAAAATAAATTAAAATAAACATAATAAAATTTCATCCTTTAAAAAACAGAACAAAACTGGTATCACTTATGTAGGACTTAACATGTTCAAAGCACTATACAGACATTAATTAATTCTTGTAACACTGTTCTGAGATAGGTATAGTAAGTAATCAATACCCCCTTTCCTTAGAGAAGGAAACTGAAGCAGGGAGAATTGATGTGACTTACCAAAGTCCTGCATATGAGTCAATGGAAGAACTAGGCTTAGGCCTCCAGTTCCTTACGCCCAACTTTATGTATGGTCCTCTGTACCATGCTGCCTCTGAATAGGTAAAGGTATGCAATGGGCAAAGGAAAAAAAAGGGGAGAATAGAAAGAAGAGAAAATAAATATAGGGACAGTAGTGGTTACAATCTAAACCAGGTGTGAAAAGGCTAGATGTGCCTTTTTAATAGTGGAGTGAGATGAACTGAGAAGGATGTTGAGGAACAACAAGTTCCACATCCTAAAGCCTACCATAACAGAAGTGCAATCACTTGTCAGTCTTAAAGACACAATAGATCGTGGTGGTATCAGAGCAGAGGCACTGGTCAGGTTAGAGTTCTTTGAGGACCAAATTGTGACACACTTTACAGGCCCACATACTGCTGTCCTGTGCTGGTTATCCAAATTGCTGGTCTCAGCATAGTGAGGAGAGCAGTCACCACTTCCCTCCCACCTAATGTGGGCTTTATGGGATTAGGGAGTTGGTGGAGCTTTCGTTCTACTATGACAGTGTGCCGGATGGCACAGCTAAGCTAGCATCAAGGGGGAAGTAAAATATGCCAGATATAGGGCTGGCAGAATTTACTTCCTCGCCAAAGCAAGGGGAAATCAGGAAGCAAAGTGTGATTTGTGAGAGTTACAATTTGATGCCTGTTCTGCTCTTAGGGCAATATAGCTATGTACTGCCCTTCCAAAGAAGAGATTAAAAAGACTGGGACTTTTGAACTTGGAAAAGAGACAACTAAGGGTGGATATGATAGATGTCTATAAAATCATGAATGGTATGGCAAAATTGGATAAGGAAGCATTATTTACTCCTTCACATAACACAAGAACCAAGGGTAAGCCAAAGAAATTAGGAGGCAGCAGGTTTTAAACAAACAAAAGGAAGTACTTCACACAACACAAAGTCAACCTGTGGAACTCATTGTCAGGGGATGTTGTGAAGGCCAGAACAATGACTGGGTACAAAAAAGAACTGGATAAGTTCATGGAGGATAAGTCCATCAATGGCTATTAGCCAAGATGCAACCCCATGCTCTGGGTGTCCCAAAGCCTCTGAATGCCAGAAGCTGGCAGTGGACAACAGGGGATGAATCACTCGATGATTGCCTATTCTGTTCATTCCCTCTTAAGCACCTGGCATTGGCCTCTGTGAGAAGACAGGGTACTGGGCTAGATGGACTATTGGTCTGACTCAGTATGGCTGTTCTTATGTACTTAGGACTCACTATCTCCATAATTTACCCCTGAGTATGTTTCCAATATCAATAGGGCCTACACCCTGCAGGCTTTAAAATTCAACTGTAGCAAAATATATGAATTTGCAACTCAAAATGAAGCTAATGAGGAAACAGAGCAGAAGTAGCATGATCTTGGTTGCTCAAATTGGTGGTGAACAAAAATCCTGCTTTATTGTGAACAAGCTGCAAGGAAAGACATTCCCACCCAAGATTATAAGATTATGTAATCAAGCCTTATGGTCATGAAGGCATATATGTTGCTGATGTGAAGATGTTGCAGGTAGGGAAAGTTCAGACTGTTCAACTGAAAAAAAAAATTAATTACCTCTGAAAGACTTTCCATGGAAAAGGCATGGTTAAAAGTGATTTATTATAATTCATGCAATACAAAAAGCATGCTGGGCATTTTACAAATTTTAAAAATCATCCCTACCCTGAAGAGTTTACATTTTCCTTTTTCCATAGATTTTAAGGCCAGAAGTGACTATAATGATCATATGCCTGACTTCCTACATAACACAGACCATAGAATCTCACCCAGTAAATTTCACATCAGCCCCATAAATTCTATTTAAGCTATAGCATATCTTTTAGACAGATATCTGTTCTTGACTTAAAAATGTCATCTGATGTGTAGAATTCATCATGTCCCTAAATAAGTTGTTTCAGTGATGGATTACCCTTACTGTTAAAAAGTTTAGCTTTACTTCTACTCTGAATTTGCCAAGTTTCAGTTTCCAGGCACTGGATCTTAGTGTGCCTTTTCCTGCTGAATTAAAGAGAAATTCTTCTATTAGAAATCTCTTTTCCACAAAAGTACTTGTAGACTATGATCAAATATTCTCTTAACCTTCTCTTCAAAAACCTAAATAGATTGAGCTTCTTAAGTATCTAAAGGCATGTTTTCCAGATCTTGACTCATTATTGTGGCTATTTTTTTAACTGTTCCCAATTTTCTGAGATCCTTTTTGAAGTGTGGACACTAGAGTTGGACATTGTATTCTAGATTGGTCTGACTAATGGCATGTACAGAGACAATGCCACTTTCCTACTTCTCCTTGATATTCCTCTTTTCATATATCCAAGGATCACGTTCACCTTGTTAGCTAAAAAAAATCACACTGGGAGTTCATGTTCACTTGGTTGTCAGCCAATGCCCCTATACCATTTTCAGAGTCACTGAAATCCAGGATATTGCGGAGGTTGTGAAGACCAAAACTGTGATGGGGTTAAAAAAAGAACTGGATAAATTCATGGAGGATAGGTCCATCAGTGGCTATTAGCCAAGATGGTCAGGTATACAACCCCATGCATTGGGTGTCCCTGACCTCTGCTTTCCAGAAGGTGGGACTGGACAAGAGGGGATGGATCACTCAATGATTTCTCTTTCTATTCATTCCCTCTTAAGTACCTGGCACTGTCCACTATTGGAAGACAAGATACTGGGCTAGTTGGCCATTGGTCTGATCCAGTGTGGCCATTCTTATGTCTCACTTCTTGTAAGTGTGCCCTACATTCTTTGCTTCTAGATGTATGTCCTTGCATTTGGCTGCATTAAATTGCATGTGATCAAATGAGGCCACTTTACGAAGTGACCCGGATCAGTCTGTGTAACTGAACTGTGCCCATCCTTATATACCACTCCACCATTTTTATGTCATCAGCAAATTTTATCAGCAATGATTTTATATTTTCTTCCAGATTATTGATACAAATAATTGAATAGCAGTGGGACAAAAACAGATTCTGGTATGACTCTACTAGAAACACCCCCAAGGATGATTCCCCATTATTGTTGCTGAAGCAGATAAACCGAGAAGACCAAACATACAGTGGTTAGACAAATATAAAAACTTGCAAGTTTTGAACCATCCAGCATTGCTATATATTTAATATTGCATAAATGGAAACTACATTTAAAACCGCACCAGTGTTAGACAGTGAATTTTCCCAGTCATGTTTCAGAAATGAAGAATTATGCACAGTAGCTTTGTGCTGATCTAATGTGAAAATGTGTAATATTCAATGTTAATGTCAAATTAAATACTACTAAGCAGCTGGACTATCATCTAACTTTCAGCTGCAGTATGACATAGATACAGGCACTGTTTTTAATCTGCTTTTACATCAATAATCTTTTAAAAAAGAAAGGTGAGTGTCACAGGATAGGTGAACCTTAGAAGCAAAGTTGGTCCAGTGCCTCTGTGTCAGAGCAGCTGTGGTCAGTTAAGCCATTCAAAGGGGGAGGAAGGTGCCACATATGGAGTTGTAAAGGCTTGTCAGAGGACAAGAAAAGGGGAAGTTATTGGGACAGACTATGTCTGTGGAGAGGAAGCATAGAGAAGTGAGCTAACTCCCATGGTAGTTCCTGGAGCAAGGGGCCAGGTGCCCTGGAAGATTGCCATGGAGCTGTGGTTCCAGAAGAACTGACTGAATGAGGACTGGCTGAAAAAGGAGCTGGTTGGAACTAGGAAGCTTCAAGAAGCAGAATTACCGCTGGGTGGGGAAGCTGCGAAACTCAGGGACAAAAGGTGAGCAGAAGGACTGATTTTTCTTTTTTTTAATGTGCTTGTATTCGGACAATAAACCTATTTAAAAGTAGACTGGGTGTGGCAGTGCATGCTTGGAAGCTGTAGAGTTGCTCTGCCACATCACACATGGTGGAAAAAGTGGGCACGCTGACCAGTCTCTGACACTAGGAGGGAGTGAGGTGATGTGGATGCAGAGAAAAAAGAGATGAACTTATAATATTGACTGACTTACACCATGTTTAGGTGGTTAATGGGAAAAATGGAGGAGGTAATCCACCTCCTGGTAACAGGTAGCAGAAGCAGACAGCTATGTTGCAACAGGAACAGCAGCAGCAGACGTAGGCTATGCTTATGCAATAAATGGAGATCCTACAAAAACAGTAGGAGGCATAATTCAGTGCTCACAAGAGGTCCATTCCAATAACTAGAGAGGATACAAAAGCAGTTGGGTCAAGGGACACCAGGCAACACGGTTGGTGATAGGAGCGTGGGCTGGCTGGCTCAGTCCTGGAAAAGCTGGGACCAAAAGACAACATTGAGTCCTTTCTCTGGATGTTTAGAAGACTGGTGAGTGCTGTAGGATGAGATAAATCAACCTGGGTGACCCACATAGTTCCTGGCAGGCGAGTCTCAAGCTGCTTATCAAGCAGTAAGCGGTGAACAGACAAGCTCCTCTCCAGTGTTGAAGGCAGCCTTCCTGGACTAGTAGGGACTGATTCCAGAGCCCAATAGACATTGATTTCCAGTAGAACTCTTTCCACAAAGGACATGACCATGGGTGGTGGCTCGGAATATATAGGACCTTGTGTCACAGAGGCTTTGCCCAAGGCCAGCTCAAAAGAGAGACTCATCAACCAAACTGTCCTTGAGCAATTCCTAAACATTCTAACCATGGGAGCCCAGAGATGGGTAAGGCGCTTTGAGCCATCTTCAGTAGGGGAAGGTAAAGGCCTTCTTTGAGGCTGAGGGGGAACAAAGCCTGAGTGATATGGTAAACTCAGTGGGTGGCCAAAGAAAACTGTCAAGGGGGAGAGACCTTGAATGACTAAAAACTAGGGGATACACAAGAGCTATAAGGGGCTCAGGTATTCCCACAGTCTAGTGGAAATACTCCTGGGGGTTACTGAGGAGGCCCTGTGGTGTGCTTCAAGTGTGGTAAGCCTGATGCGTGATAGATGAGAATGTCCGGTCATGGAGTGTGATTATCCAGGCAGCTACTACAGCAGGGCCGGGTGTCCACTGGAAGGATGTGGGGTCTCAGCTATACATGGCACAAGTTAGGCTGGGAGAAGCAATGGTCAAGGGACTTGTGGGCTCAATTGTGAGTGCACCCTTGTTCGGAAGGAAGCGGGGAGGGTACACAAGTTATAAACATCTTCTGGTATACATTTTATGTGTCCAAGGTGAGACCTATGACTACCCCATGGCAGAAGTTGAGCTGGAAGTCCAGGCCTGGAGAGCTCAGTTACACATCAAGGTGGTTAAGTTGCCCTGGCTGATAATTCTGGGAGAAGACTGGGTGGGTTATTCAGCCCTCATGCGACAAAGTAAAACAATTCCTCCCAGGACAGGGAAGTCCAAGGGTTGAGTAGGACAGGAAGCAAGGGGGCTGGAAGCTCAAGTAAGGATGATTGAGTGGGGCTTAGAGTAAACTTGCAACCAGCTCCAAAGCTTGTGGGAGCAGCTTAAATAGGTATCGACAAGAGTTGGAAACAAGCACCCTTTGGGAAAAGATTATTGATCAGTTGGTAGGGCTGGAGCAAGAATTGGCCTTGCTCCACGTAGGGAAAAAAGCCGGGGAAAGGAGGTTAGTGGGGACCCAGACATAGCTTCAAGCTCAGCAAGCTGCAGCAGAGACCCAGACTGAGCACAAGCTCAAGGAGGTGTGTTAGAGACCCAAACAGAGCCCCAAATGCAACAGAGTGCCACAGGGATGCAGACTGAGCCTCACACACAACAAGGTGTTGTGGGGACCCAGACAACAACTGAAGTCCAGATAAGAGGCATGGGGTGGAAACCATTGGTGCATTGCAAGCGTGGAGACAGAACACCTGTTTTATGGCTCTAATCCTGATGGCTGGAAAGTCTGCAGGACAGTTAGAGGCAGCAGAACGTGAGTGACAGGTTCTGGGGGCAGAGATCTCGAAGCCTCTATGTGAAGGGACCTTAAAGTCCCAGAGTAGAAGATGAAGCTCTGTAAGGAACTGGACTATAATACAAGTCACACTGCATAGGACCCAGGGTGGCATGGACTAGGGATTTGTCTCCTTAAGGACTGTCTTAAGAACTGTAAGGAAGAGAGGAGACTGAGGAATTCTCTTGTGAAATGCATGAATTTACAAGGAATGTTTTGTATAAAACACTGTATGGAATGGCTGTGTAAAATGTTTGTTTGAAATGGTTAAGTTGTTTTGATTTAGGAGGGGGAGAATAACCCAGGTGGAGCCTCAGAGGTCAATAGAAGAGTTCGCTGGTGGTGGTGGGAACATACCTATGACAGAGGCAGGTTTTTTTTCTGCAAGAGGGAAGGTATGTTACAGGGTTGCTGACTTCTGCAAGCAGAGTTGGTCCACTTCCCCTGTCAGAGCATCTGTGGCCAATGAAGCCACTCAAAGGGGGCTGGGCTATGCCAGGAAGAGGAGGAGTTATTAGGACAGGTTGTGACTGGAGAAAGGAAACACCGAGGAGTTGATCTAACTCCTGTGGTGAGTGCCTGAAGCAAGGCATCAGGTGCCCAAGAAGATTGCCTTGGAGCTGCTGTTCTAGTGGAGGAGCAGAGCTGGCTGACTAAGAAATGGCTGAGAAGTCATCTGGCTGGGAAGCTGTAAGAAGCAGGATTACCAGAGACACCTTGGAGCAGAGGCCGTGAAACCTTAGGACAAAGGGTAAACTGAGGGACTGTTTGCTTTCTATTTGCTTGTGTTTGGAGAGTAAACCTACTTCTGGAGGCTGGGTGTGGCAGTGTATGTTTGGAAGTTGGGGAGAAGTCCTGTCATGTCAGAATGAATTTTAAAGATGCACCTGTATAATTCTAAGAGGAAATTGATATTCTGTATAGATCTGCAGAAAAATCACCGGAAAGAACATACAAGTAAGATGAGGTATGATCTCAGTCAGTGCAGTTAAGTATATTGCCAAAAATCAAAAAGTGTACATTGAATGAGGATGTAAAAAAAAAACGTTATAGGTCAGTTTTGTAATAATGATTGATTACTTACAGTAGCAGCTACATAGCCTTTCAGACAGAAGCTTTTAATATATTGAAATAAATATGTAAGTATTGTGTCATATTCTAGAGGTTGAAAAATATTTATGATCTGAAATAGCTCAGACATACATTATGGAATTTTTATAGAAAAATGACACTTTCAAGGACAAGAAAAATAACTATGAATTCTGCAACGGCTAATGGATGGTTTATACAGTTTATAATGATGAGAGGTCATTCAGATGACCAGAAATGAAATTTAAAAGACTATCAGAACGAGCAGCAAAAGAATAATATATCAGAGTCAAAACAACAGTCCTTATTCACACAGGCAGTTACAGTGACTTCAGTGGGACTATTTGTGTAGATAAAGGCTACAAGAGGAGGTCCAAAAATAGTTATGGAGGGGAAAGGATTAAGTTTTTTTCTTAATATATCAGAATTACAAAAATGGAAAAGAAGGGTTATAATACTGAATGGAGCTGAACCACAATGCTCAGATCTGGAGCTGCATATTCCCTGTACTTGGAGGTGTTTTCATCTTATCTGAAATCCTAGTATGGAATATTCTTTATAAAAGAGGCACACGGTCCACTGGTTTATTCTGATGTCCTAAAAGCAAAGATTTTCTAGAGCAGTTGAAAGAGATGCTGTGAAACATGGTGCTGAACTTCCCAAAATGTATTGTCCTAGGAGGTCTCAACATGTTGACAGTGCCTTTGATATAATGGCCCCAAGCCTCCTTTTTCCCCATCTTTAAAACATCTATAAAAAGCCATAAAGTGAGACTATGAAACAGCATAGACAAAAGTGACAGCAATACGCAGCCCACACCCAGTTCTACATCACCATCATATCACATGCAGACAGCACCATCTCCCAGCTATAGGAAGCTGAGTTAGCAACTTTAGGAAGAGTAGTTGGCTGAAGACTGATCCTAGAAAGGTTGAGATGATGATTTTGGGGAGAGGGAAGCACTTCAAAGAACTATCCACCTCAATAACATCTGCCCATAGACCCTTCAGAAGCTCTAGTATTTTTCTCTACTTCTCACTGCTGATGGATAGCCATATAGTCATAACCACAAAAAGAAAGTCCTTCTCCATCTATGGCTTGAAAATAGGCTGTACCCTCACCTGTTTGAGTTGGAGTAGAAAAATGCATGGATCACTGTGAATATAGTCTTGATTCAGTGACCCTGAAAGAGGTGTGGTTGGTCTCAGCAACAGAAACCACAGAGAGTATATCACATCAGAGCTCCACTCTTTACTGGCTCTCTGTCAAACACAAGTTCCAATTCAAGAGTTCAGTCTTTCCTGTCAAAGCCCTGTATATAGTAGACCAAAGTTCTCAGGGACTGTCCTACTCTTCGTAGCATGACATGCCACCACACCTCTTTTTAACAATGACCCTACATATATCTGTACATACACAATTAATAATTTAGTAAGGTATTTTAATACCATAGCATGGAAGATAGGTGCTGAAAAAGTCCCATGCAGCCAGGTTCATAGTGTTGATTTGGCCTATTCTACATTGGGAGCCAGTCACAAAGTTCAGGTCCAAATTTTTCAAAAGTTGAAAGCTGTTCAGATCTGGAATTTTAGTTTGGGGCCCTCTCTATTTATAATAAATGTAAAATCTGAGATATTACCTTCTTATGGATTCAAATACCAAAAAGGACAGTAGTTTTAGCATTTGTCTGTTTTATTTTTCATTCGTTTTTTTTTAACTGACTGGCAGCTGTGTTGTACATGTTAGTTAGGAAATTTAAATAATGGGAAAGAAAAGAAAATGTTCGAGAATTCCAAAGATTCTTGTGATAAGTATGAAACTTTCATTATTTTCTTCAGAAAGCCAAACATATCCTCGTCTAATATGATGCAGAAATTCTCTAGACATGTGAGCACTCAGGAAGACTTCCCTAGAAAATTATTTTCTTTGGTAGCATCTGCAGAGGGATTTCTCAGAATATGAACCGATAATTTTGATCACCAAAATTAGGTTTTTTAAATAAATATCTCTTGACTAACACTCAGGTTTAACAATTTTGCTATTTTTAGGCAGTCAGGGCTATGGGCTTCAGCACCTTTGAAAAAAACAAACAAACATCACTTGTATTTGGTGGAGCTGGTTGGTTCTCATCCTGCAAGAGTTTTTAAGATTTTTTTTAAAAAGTTTCTGTGCTGAATGAAAACGAAGTCAAAATCCTGAAAAATTTTACAAATCAGTAATCGGGGTGAGGGGTGGAAGGAATGGATCAGGTCAAACAAAACATTTCAATAATTTTGAAGGATTTTGTTTTGATTTAAACTTTTATTAACTTTTTTACCATAATTAACTAAAATTTTAATGTCATTTTGAACTTGAAAATGAAACTTTTCATTAAAAAAATATTGACACAGCCCATTTCAACAACGTTTTGTTCAATAAAGTTTCAAATGGAAATATTAGTCAAAACCAACTCTTTCCCATTAACAGTTTTGGCTTTGACAAATCAACATTTTCAGACAAAAAACACACTTTCTTGGAATATTTCCCATCAGACACGAACATTTTGGTCACAAATGTTTTCTTTATTGTTGTCCTTCCCTGTTACAATAAGTCAGAAGAGCAGATATTGAGACATTACTCTACTATAGTCCTAGACAATAAGAGGAATCCTGAGACATCAGAGTGAGTAACGGCTAATGTATTTGACAAATACAAAGCCTTTAAAGGAAATTGGAGGTTTGTACTGGAAAGATCTAAGATGTGTCAGTGTAGATTTATCAGACATCTCATGCCAAGACCTGTCAACAGTGACAATGTGAGATCCACACAATAAAGGATATAATGACTAATATAATATAAATTTGAAAAGTGTGTGCATTATGTATGTACATATCAAGAACGCTAGCTGTCCTTCCTTGTGAGAGCAGTGTGCCATTTTTGATGGGTAAATGGTCAAATGTCAAAATAGCAGTAAGCACACAAAAAAGGGGAAATGGTGAAGATATTAAATATTTGATATGGGAGCTCACATGGCTAAGGGTTTATGGAACAACCTCAATGGCTAAGGGTTTATGGAAGCGGAAGCTAGACAAACAGACTAGAGGTAAGGATGAAAACTTATGGAGTATTTAACAATTAGACCAATTCATACAGGGATGTGGTGGAGTCCTCATTGCTTGAAGTCTTTATATCAACACTAGGTGTCTTTCTAAAAGATATGCTGTAGTTCAGACACAAGTTATTGGGTGAGTTGTGTGACAGGGTTCAGACTGGGTGGCTACAAGAGAGTGCTACTATTTCAGATTCTAATAAGTGTGCCCGCCCACTGTTTGTGCCCGCTTACTGCTAAAGGACCCTCCCCCAGCCTAAGGGGAGGACCCGGGACTCAATTGATTTCGGGGCACAGCTAATAAGAAAACAGAAAAGGGTGTGAAGGTCAAAGGGTCAAACGGAGGGAACCAGAAGGGGACACCGAGCAGAGAATCCCGGACAGCATCCACTGCTCCAGGAAGGCGTCTAGGGAGCCAGCTTCCAGAGGAACCATGCTCAGATGCATGAACGGATGGAGGAACGGAAATAGGCACAAAAGTCGCAGAGCACCCCCTCAGCCAACCTCCTCTTCCTGGTGTTATAGATGGCCACCTTGGCCAGCTCTAGGAGGAGGTTGATGAGGCGGTCCTGTGACTTTGTGGGGCCCCAGATGGGGTGTGCATAGAGGAACAGGTGCAGGGAAAAGTGCAGCCAGAACCTCAGCAGGAGGTTCTGGAGGAGCCGGAACAGGGGCTGCAACCTGGTGTACTCGAGGTAGACAAGCACCAGGATCTCCCTAATGCTGCAGAAGGGGCAGACGTTGGGGCGAGGGGTGAACCACACCAAGTACACACCCATGCTCACAACTCTGTGAAGGAGCCACCAACTGATGTCCTCGGCGGGCCACAGGGTCAGAGTGGAATAGAAACTGGTCCACCAGGGGTCCTTGCCCTCCATAGATGGTATCAGATCCTGCCATTTGATGTCTGGGCAGGACACGAGGGCAAGGAAATGAAGGATGTGGAACACGAGCGTGTACAGATGGTCCCTCGGTGTGGTTCGGAAACGGACTGGCTGCAAATCTAGCAGCTGGCTCGGTGCATGAGGAGAGAGCGTCTGGGGGGGCTTGTGGGGCCGGGGCCCGATGAAAAGCTCCAGAGGGCTAGGACAGGGGGAGGGAGCACCCTCTCACAGGACCCACTTGAGGTAAACCCAAGCAGGAGGAGGCAAGGCTGCCCTCACCTCCTGAATTACACGCTGGGGCTTTGAAGGGTGGAGAGCCCCATTTGCTGAGCCAGCACCTGGGGATCCACCCAGACCCTCGGTCCTCCCCGTCGTAATCCAGGAGGGCTCCAATTCTGATGATTCGTGCCAGGACTATCCTCTGTCACACCGAGGGGGCCTCCTCCACCTGCACATGGAGTTGGTGGCTGTGTATCAGGGGCTCTGTGAGGAGGTCCTCCCCCTCGGCAACCACAACAGATCTAGAGGCCAAGACCAACCTCCATGTCCAGATGAGGTTCTGGTAGAAGACTGGAAGCTCAGAGAGGTCTTGTGGAAGATCTCTTGGATGGAGATAAAGGAGCTGCCAGTCGTACTGGAGCTCTCAGAGGTGGCGGAGGAAGGTGTACGACAAGTGGCTCCATGCCAGAATACCTGCACTATAAAGGAGTCTCTGCATGGCCTCAAGGCAGAAGGTGTGGACCTGGCTATGGAGACATCAGTGCAAAGACCCAGTGCAGTCGTGGCCAACCAGAGTCACTGGGATCAAGGGGTGGGGACCCAGGGTTTCCCACTCACAGATGGATGCTCTAACCACTGTCCTACAGTCACTGTCTGTCTCTGGTCCAGGGTGCTTCCCTCCAGCCCAGATTTAGGCACCTATCTTCCTGAGAGGGATGAGGCTTAGGATACACCCCTCTGGTCAGCATTTTCCATTGGCTAGCTTAGGCAGATCCCTGACTAGCCTCCGGTCTTTTGTGGATCATATCCTAAGGCACCTCTTTCAGGCTTTGTAGATCACAGTTGTTCCTGTGATTTTTCTAGGTGCCTAGGAGTTAGGCATTGTAATGCAGCTCATTGTTTCAATACCTATCAGTCTGGCTAGGAAGTGGGAGCAAGCTATTTGTTGAGGGTCCAGTGATTTATAAGCTTTTCTTTGCTCTGGCCTTCTAATAGCCTTATTCAAAGGTGTCCATATTTCTAAGTAAATTAGACCATAGTATAGCATCTTGTGCCTACATTAATTTATATCTCTCATAACTAGGAAATAATCCATCCTGGGGTTCAAGTATTTCTGACCACTTGGAAGCCAATATAATTTTTAAAAGCTATAACTTTCAGTGGTTGTTTTTGTTACAATTACATGATGTAAGGATCCCCTGAGACCTGCACTGCCACTTTACTTACATTGCAATTGAAAAATGTCACTGGTTCCAAATGTCTCATTCTGAAATCATTTTTGTGATAATACATTCTTGCTATTTACATCAAAATTGATTTGCCCTTGTTATGTTGTTTTCATAGATGTCAAGTGACATTATTTTCTTTTGTAATCTTTCACTGCAATGAAGTCTCCATAAATTTACATTTACATCATTGTCATTGTAGTAATCCATTGTAATGAAGCCTCCACGTGGCTGCAGTGAGATCATTCTGACATTGTCACAAAATAGTTATAGACTTGTATGGAAACTGATTTGCCAATCTATTTTGATACCGTAGCATGGTCTTCCCTGGCATGCTCAGAACATTTACTTTATAACATGTTATCAATAGATTTACAGTGACAATATGGAGGCACTGCCAACTTTAAAACACAAGAAAATGAACAAAGTGAATGTAGGCTTCTACAATTAATTAAGAAGGTTGCAGGGAAAGATTTCCATATTGCTACTTATAGAAATATTTCAGTAGTTTCCACACTACAATGACTGCATTTATTATTAATATAGGTAAGCAAAGCTGAACCAAAAATATTGAGGATAAAGTGAAAGGAATTGGGATCTCTGAAACATCCATAACTTCCTCCAGGAATTAATATACATCTGTGTTAACGTTTTACTCTGGATAAAAGTATACAATTTAATGTATTCTAAGAATTTGTAAATTTAGACCAGCTAAAAAGAGACTAAGATGTGCTCTTCCCAAGAGCAGGTCAGGGTGCAAGCCATAAAGCAGGAGCTGATCTGCAGAGTCAGCTCTGGGGACAAGGGGGAGTGGAGGAGGCAGCCATCCTGCTTACAGTCCTGCATTGAGTAGGTAAAGAAAACAAGTGACATCAATAAACCTGACGCTGGGATGTTTCACCACCAAGTCCAACAGAAATGTCCTTGGCTCCTCATGTCAAAAAGACCCATCAGTTCCACAACTCCAGTTCAGGCACAAACAACAAAACCTAGCTCAGTTTTCATTCATGGAGCTCAAAGCTCTTTGCAATCATTATTAGTCTTATTTTACAGATGGTGAAACTGAGGCACAGAGAGGTGCAGTGACTTGCTCAATGTCCCCAGCAGGCTGGGAATAGAGCCAGGTCTCCTGAGTTCCAATGCTCTGACCACAGGCCACATTGTCTGACTCACTCTCCTCTGCTGGTGGCAGAGGTAAACAGTTTGATTAAGTTACTCCAAAGCTTTCAGACCTTTAGAGGTCTGACCCTGAGGTCACTAACAAAAGTCTGGAATCTGGCTGTGGCCCCAAGTTAGCCTTGCTGTAAGCAGCTGCTATTGACTTCAGTGGGAGGTGAAAAGGTTTATGTTAGTGGCCTCAGAACCAATGCCAGCCCCGTGTGGAATCATAATCTTGTATTCAAGAGTGGAAAAGATTAAATTACATATCATCTTGAAGTGACTGTCAGAGGAGCTAGAGCTGCATTTTGCTTCCAGTCCTGCATAAGAGTCCTTTCCATTCTGAGATATGTTGAATTTAATCTGTTTATTTTCTGTTGGTTTGTTCAGAATATGAAAAGGCACTTTTCCCAAACTCTAGGCATCCTTGCCATATGCTTTATATATAATCCTTTATTAATTATAAATCCAGCAATTTCACTTCAACCCCCACAGCGGTGATAACCAAGCAACAAAGTGAACAAAAATACTGCATCTTACTAACCAACATCTCCCCCTTCCCACTTCCCACCAACTTGGAGAAGGAACAGTCTTTGCAGAGTGCCTTGAAGGTCAACAGATTTGAGCGATTTTGCACCAATGTGTGAAGTAAATTCCAATGAGATGAGAGGGCCTCAGAGAGAACTACGTGCCCTGTCTTAACAGAAGGGGCTCTCACTCAGACATCTCCAAGATCACATCTGTGCCATTATCACATGGGGTTAGAGGAGATCTTACATGTAAGCAGGTTCCAAGACACTCAGGGATTTTATAAGTAAAAGCAACATCTTAGGCTCCACCAGAAGCTAGCAGATCCTGAAGCCCTGGTGTAGTGGGCTAATGGTGATGTACATCTCTTCACAAGCATGCTGCAGCTTTCATGACATAACCCCAGATAGCAGTAACAAGATTTTAGAAATTTAGATAATGATAATTCTCTGGCTCTGGAGAAGGAAATCATAGAAGGCTGAGAGCCCAAAGACTTAGAGGTAGCATGAGCTGTGTATACATCTTGAGGAGGGTGGAGAAGGAGGCAGAATAAACTCCATTTCTGCTTCGTCTAGGTCCACTGAGGATTACCTTCTAATTCCCACAACAAATTAATGCCTAACAAATATTTCCATATAGACAGACTCAAGGGCTTTTAGGACACAGGTTGGAGCATGCTGTGAACTGTCAGCTATTGCACAGCAACACCAGCTTCCATTTGTAGCATAGCCACATGAAGACAACATTGCTGACAATCCCTGGCACTATTCATGTCTTAAAGATTTATAATCACAGTCTACCATGGGAATAAAAGGAAATTTCTGATTTGCAACAAAAAATCCAACTGGGATATTTATTGTCTGATGAGTGGAAAGTTAGATAACTGGGATTGTATACACAACAGAATAATCATGAGGAAAGGAGAAATTATCTTTCTGAAGATTAAGTGTGACAATCACAGTACAAACACTTCAGGGCTCTGGAGGTACCAGACTTTCTACTTCATTAATAAAGATAATCCAGAATTACCTGGTTTATTTGCAATGTTTCTTTTTATTTTCTATCTCCACAAGATGATGCTGATTGACATACGCAAAAATTCTTTAATATTAACTTTCCATTGTCATTGGAACAGAACTTTATTGCTGTGACTACCTATATATTTATAATTCTGGTCTATTTTTGTAGGGGGAAAAAATCCCTTAATGAAAAAATTTCTCATCATCCTTATGCATCTGATTTACAAAAGAATAGCAAGAGTTGTTCTAGAAAGGAGTTTTGTATCTGTGGAGGGTAATGGGTTTTGATCTGTGCATTACCTCAAGGGTTTTTACAACAGTAATTCATTCCCTCTATGGCTTCTAAGAGTAAAAATGTTCGTTTATGTGGATGATATCTTGATTGCAGGACAGTCAGTTAAATTCCTAAACCTACAAATTATAGCCAAAATGCACTTGCTTTGTGCAAGATAGGGCTTCTGGTGAAAATCTAATTTAACCACCTCTCACACTCTACATTTTCTGGTATTCAAAGTGGATCACACAGCTCAAACCCCAAATGTACCTTACTTCAGAGAGAAGTCTAACAAATATATCAGGAAGAGATGCCTATTCCCACCATCATCCAGAGATACTTAGCAAGAGTATTGGAATTTCTAGTAGCTCTGATCTGAGTGTCCTCCTTTTCTTAGGGCCATTTTTTACTAAAGGTGCATCAAGGGATGTTTATTGACTGCAACATAACAAGTATCTAACTGGAGAAGCTGTCCCAGACTACTTGGCCAGATTTCACTAGGTAGATAGCAGGCCTCCTGCACTAGCTCCACTTATGGTTAGGATAGTCACTTCTGTGAAGAAGCCTCCCACAACCCAGAGGTTCACTTTAATTGTGTTCCTGGTGGGCAATTAGAGAGCTGGATCTCTTTGCGAGCTCTCAGAACGCAGCAATATTTCACAAAGGTTCCCCTGGAAGACTGCGGTGGAGTGAGATACATTTACAGTAATCACTTTTCCAGTGCTCTAGAAGGTGATGGTCAAAATAATGGACAAGCTGGAAAAGGCTTTGTGCAGAGAGATTACTCAGGCTTTGTGATGGGAGGCATTAATTTTACCCCAAAAAAATGAAATCCCATCCAAAATCTTAAAATACAATGGTTAATTTTTGTATTAGTAACACACACAACAATAAACAAGCATACAAAACACAACCAACATTCCTGGTAATCATAATTGTGTCCTTTGTTATTCTTATTCTGACTGAATAAAATGCGTGGGATGGGGTGGGGATTCCTTCTAAGCTTCTTTGGTTCATTAGGCATGCTGGAATTAATTTTCTGCTTCTCCTCCCTCTGTAGCATTTCCTGGTGATACCACAACCTCTGTTTATCATGAATGTTATGACATTAAATTAACTTCAATATTTACTGTGCATTTACAATTATTTGTTGAAAAATCATCTATGCATTAAGATCCAAACTCTCTCTCTTTCTCTGGAGGGCAGAGTATGACACTCAAGAACCCTTTACTACCAAACTGGGTTACAGAAATAGCTTGTGTCAGGGGGGTCACTGGGCAAATCACCAAGGCAAGGGTGGAGCTACTTCAGGCAGGTGCAGGTGATGCTGGTGCAAGACCGGCTGGCAAGACCAGCTGGAAGCCTGAGACAGGAATAGGAGCTGGAGCTGGAGGAAGCTGGATACATGACACGGGAATAGGAGAAGTAGCAAGCTGGAGACTTGAGACAGGAGCAGGGGCAGGCTTGCAGCCCAGGCAGTCTATACCACCATGAGGCAAAGGGAGAGTTCCCAAATGAGTGGTAACATTGCACAGATTGGCCTGTTGCTCTTCCTGTGGGATTAAATACCTGCCCCTGGGTGTCATCTGACTAAACCCTGGCTCATGGATTGGCTGCTGCAGCACACCTGAGGGGTGAATCATCTCAGACTGAGGGATAAGTAATCACTGGCTCTCATTGGGGAATTACCTTACACCTTGATTCTGCTACAGACATTCGGGTTCACTGAAGAATCTCATGTGAGTTCTCAAATGAAAGCCATGGTCACGCTGGTCTTTAATATTGTTGTGAAATTGTATTTACGGTTACTATGTAAAGTTATATATAAATGCTGAAAATATATTTTAAAAGTCGGTAACAAGACATTAGTCACTCGCAGAGATGAAAAACTGGATTTTCTCCAGACCAGAAGCAAGAAATGTTTCTCTCTCTATTGGGATGTAAATTAAGCATTGTCAGCTAACACAATGGATGGCCATTTACATAAGAAGTCAAACAATAATGAAGAGATGTAGGGTCAACAGGGAAGACACACACAAGTAAAAAGTCACCTGGGGTTATCCTGTCTCTGAATACAGACAATGAACTTTGGGAGTATATGTAGAAGGCAAAGAAGATACTTCCTAGGTGCAGAATGAGGGGGTAAATGGACAGCACACTTCCATTCATGAAAATGGGATCTCATCAAACCTTGGCTGAAAATGCTTCAGAGGACATTGTGTGAGATAAACTGCTTTAGACAGGAGGTTAACCTGTTAGTTAAGGTTAGCCTGTAGAAAGCATGTTATGATTTTGGTTTATATGTAACCATTTGTTGCCAATAGTCTTACTCACAATCACTTGAATCTTGAGTCTTTGATAAGAAACTTATTCTTGTTTTCAGTATAAATATACCTCAGTGCTGTGGAATTAAGCAAAGAGCCGGTCCTGAGCTGAATCTCACAAGTGGGTGTGTACACAGTTCCTTCAGAGACAGCAGATTTGTTACTTCTGTGAGTATTCAGTAGATAAAGGCATTGGCACAACAAAGGTATTAGGAACTGGGGTGCACCTATTGTTAACTTGCAAGGCAAAGTAAAGGCTGGCTGAGCTCAGAGGAGAGTGCTTGACTGGCTGACATGTGATAGGGAACTGACACCCAGTTGAACATAAGCAAGACTCTCTTTCACTAGTGGCAGGGATAATAAGGTGACCCTCAGTCCTGGATATCCCGAGAATTGTCTCTCATTGATTTGTATATTTATCAAGTTGGGGTAAGGGCTATAAACTAAGGTTTGTACTGTTTGCTACCTACTTATGCTTCTTCCATCACCTACGTTATGTTATTTATCATAGATCTGAAAAAGCAACAACTAAAAAACTTGGATGTTAGGTAGTACTGGTTTGCACATTAGGGGGCAGTGATGTATAAACACCCAGATCTTCAGTAAGGAAATGCATAAGCACTCTCCTTTAGCTGGAAGTTAAACCACCGATGTTCCCTTCGTGTTGTAAAGCAGCTGCACACAGAAGGATTGATACCTAGACTCAACTTTCAAGGTCGTATGGTTCCAGGTGAGGCATTTTGAACTAGTTTGTTTTTTCCAAGTTAATAGCTCAGGGCTTGGGCAGGAAGAGGAAACTGTATTTTAAGCAGTTAGATTGGAGACAGAGCTCAAGAGGGACAGGTACCAAGACAACTATTTCTTGACAAAAGAACAGAGGCACTTTAGCTGAGGTGTCTGTAAGAGAGATTTGCTTGGAGACCCGATTCTGCATCCATTGAAGTCAATAGGAGTTGTGACCACATTTGTTGTGAGGTTAGTTGAGACCTGATTCAGGAAACAGGACAAGTGTGAATTTTGTGACTAAACAAATTATATTTTATATATAAAGTTAATGACAATTACTGATGGTCAGTAATAATATTATGTATGAATGCTGTCAATTGATTCAACATGTTCTAAAGACCAATGGTATTTAACACTTTATAAAGCAAGAGATGTACATATTTAGGATGCAGTCCCAATGAAATCAAAGGGACAATGCCTTCTGACTTCTTTGGGGCCATAATTTCTTTATAATTAATCAAAATAATTAGATGTTCTTTTTCAATTACTGGTAGTATCAAGCATATTAAAATGTATTTAAAGAAATGTGAAGTTTTTGTATGCAAAAAAAAGGACTGTCGCTTGTCTGCATGTACATCTTTTGATTTGGTGTTATTAGTCAGGAAGGCTGCATCTATGGGAACCATACTTCACTATCTGTTCAGATCCATACCTAGTTGCAACAGCAGAAGCTGTAACATGGACAGGAATCAAGTGGGTTCAAACATTTTTGCCAACATGTCTTCTAATCTTGAGCAGAGTTGACATTATAATGGTTATGATGATGCCTGAGCAGTGTCTACACTTCAGCTTCCATCATTTTCTCAATGGTGTCATTTATGAATTACAGATGCCATTTTAGCCATTCTAGGCAATGTCACATATTCAGTGTATAGCACCTTAAAGAATTGTAATTGCAATTCCTTATGGTAGATTAAAAATGTCATGGCTCCTTCCTGTGAAATGTGAATCTCAAGTTATCTATATTAGGCAAGCCATCAGATACGATAGGGATGGGCACACGAGAAATGTATACTGTACATAATGAAATAAAATAGGAACACTAATCAGTAGAACAGATGTGATCAGAGTTCCACAGTGACTTAGGAGGCTGACCCTCTCCACAATGTGGCATATCAGCCACTATAAATTGTTTGCCAGGTTTCACTTAGCTTGAGTATCTGTGGATTTCTCTCTCCCACACTCTGTATATACCTTGGTCTCTCATAGGCCACAGTGTCTGAAAGACATTCTTTCACTAATTCACCTGCAGATAATACATTTGTGTAAAGTTAAGGTTCCATTTTGAATTTAAATATATCAAGCAATATTTTATAATTCCAATTATTCAAGGACACTTCATTCTTGGGAAAGACTCATCATGGTAAGAGGGCCAGGCCGAATGCCAGCACGCCTTGTGTGATGCAAGTATTGGATGTGGTTTATGTTTTAACTTGAGTCAGAGAGAAGCATTTCTAAGTATTATGTGCCTTCTGGCACCTTTTCTTTGTCCTATTTTTCTTATACCCTTTCTCCTGTGTACTGAGGGTTTATATGTTGATGTATATAAGAAATATATAATAAAAATTATGAAGAATAAACCACCAGTACAAAATTCCAATAGCCACAATGTTTTGGTTACAGTCTATGTTAAATTAACTACAGAAACATTGAGTATTACAAAGAAGAAACTAATGCCAAGGGTTACAGGTTTCAAATGAAGCTTATTCATGCAAATAAGCCTTATTTTATTGTGATTTACTCCTTCAACAGAAGAGTGAGAAGGATAAAGACAAGAATTTTCTTATACGTTAACAGCACATAATAGGACAATGTTAAATGATGATTGTTATTTTGTAGATGGTGATAGTGATTAAGACTGAGTGCAATCTACAAGAAGGGGATTAGTTTTGCAGCTGAATGTAGAGCATTAATAATAGGTATGGACTCAGTCCTGCTTCCCCTGAAATAACTGAATTCAATGGGATCTACTGGGTAATCAGCATTTTGTAAATCAGACCACTTATTCAGGCACTTAAATATGTTTTTAGGCTCCTTAACATTAGATCCCTATTTCTGTAACTCGTGGCCCAGATACATACATCTAAAGACATCAAAAACAAAGAATGTTCTACAAACTGAAAATGTTATGGCTGATCTCCTTCTCTCCTGCTATTTTCCCCTTTTGTATCCAGTAATGTCACCATGAATGCCACCATCTAAGAATTTAGTGGTACGTAAGTAAATATTAGTGTGTGAAAGTGAATTCTATATTGATGACAATAAATACTTTACAGAGATTTAAGAGATAATCATGTATATTATTGAAACAAGACACTTGTTTGGATGCAATAACCCAAATTCAGCTTTCATTTACACCAATATAAATCCAGAGTAACTTCATTTTGTTCCTTTATGATATATAGCTTTTTCTTTTCTATTTCTAAGTTAGATCCTGGTGCAGCATAGAAGAACGCTTGACACCACATTCTGAAGAATCAATAATTCAAAGACCAAGTTTACACTGATGGCATTTTGGATCATCCCTTACTTCATTCAGCTGATAAAATAAAGAGATAATAATCATGTAAATTAATCTGTAAAATAGAAGTACATATTTTTCCTGATCGACATCTCAGATTTAAGAGTAGTCCGATGTATGCAAAACTTGGTCAAAATAAATTTACTGAGGGAAAGTTCAGATGATTTCCTCTGATTGATAATTATTTGAAATACTTTTTTTCAAAATCTTCAGTTACCTTGACTTAATTGGAATTAAACCACAGTGCTTATTCAGAATTCATCCAGTCACCCCAGGCATAGTCCAAACAAAGGTACCATACAGCACACCTGAATCCATCAGCAGAGAGACTTGGTTTATGTGTTTTCTATATACACATTAGCTAGCAGATGACTGCAGTTTTAAACTTTTAGCTTTAAAATTGTCATTTTTTCCCTAAGCTAAAGATTGTCAAAAAAGCTTCTGTAAATGCTCATCAAAAAATTTTAAATAAAACCCTTATTGTGGCATCTCCTGTTTAAAAAAATGCTCCAATTATCAAAGGAGTATGGATCGCTTTTCTTCAGAAGAAATGTTTGTACATTTTCAAACCCAACTATTAATAAAGGTTGTTTATTTAAAAAGAAACTTGTATAAAAACACACTCAGATCAGACTTTTAACAAAAAATAAATGTAAACGAATGTGCCTGTAGACAAATGTGCCTAAACTAAATTGTTTTCCTGTGCTATGCTTCCTCTCAGACAGACTATTTACCACAGCCTGGAATTTCAAGCATTGATCTAGACATATCAGAGTTTTCTTTGATCACTTTTGCATGACACAGTAATATTCTGTACACAGAGGCTAAGTAGTTGCCTCATGAATACCATCTTTCAGAGGTTTCAAACGCCATGCTAATTTATAAACTGATTTATCAGTTAACTTTATAGGGGGAAATATCCAAGATAAAGTTTAACTGTAATTTTAAATTATTGTATTTTTAATGTAGATATGATAAGCCCACATAATTAAAGGCTATGTTCAGCTGAAGTCAGAGTTCTATGATTTTGACCATTGTGCTTTCAAATTATTATAAAGTTTAATGGCTGCAGAGCCTAAGCCCTGATTCTGGAGCTGTAGGATTTTAGCACTAATCTCAAGAGCTTAAATTCCAAGTTTTGACAGCACCATTGGGCTAGTGAAGAATCAGATCTGACACCTTCTCCTTTTCCCTTATATGGAAGATGTCATTATGTTGGTCCAAATGAACAAGTTCATATAAAGGAAATTTGTAGGGTAACTAGGGTTCTCATATAGAGGGAGGGGTCTCAAAGGTAGATATTGCTGTATCTTATCCAATGTAAAGAGAAACATTAATGTGACTAAAACAGAGTTGTAAGTACACAGTGCTATACAACTGGTGATCTAACTATATAATTCTATAGACAATACTCAAAATAATCCAATGAGAATTACAGGACTGTCAGATTGTAGGGGGTTGGCTGAAAGTCTTTTTCATCACACAGAGTCCCTTGAGGACCTCACTTGAGGACACACAATACCTTCCAGGAGGTGCTCTGCACTTCACAGGATTTGGGTCAACAAGACAGATAAATGACTGTACCTTACATTGACTGTGGCCAGTACACTGGGGGAACTGCTTAGGTGGGTAAGAGTTCATAGTCTTTGAACTGCTTTGTTCCTCAAGGAAAGGACGCAAAGATAGTGTTGGTTTGGTCATTTGACACAGTTTTTTCCATGATGCTTACTGATGCCCAACCTTAATTGCAAGCTAACGTTCCTATGAAATTTGTGTCTTCCTTAACTTTTTGGTAAATAAAAAGTAATGTGGCATTACTTTTTCTATGGGCGCAATTTCACACTGAAGAGAAAGCACAAACAATACTATGTACACTACATATACAAATGTATGTTCATCTATGTCCTTATGAAAGAGAACCATGTACTCTATATATCTGAAGCATGAATGTTAAAGGCAAGAATCTCACATAGTAATATAAAGGCTATCAGTCACAAAGAACCATGCTTATAATTAAAGGGGAATGCAGTCTCCTAAACTCTGTTCCCTGTTAGTGAATATTACAATAGTACTATATGCAGAACCACTATCCTAAAAAGATGTTTCTAACTTATTCCTGTTAAAGTTGCATTTTACACTGCCAATGCTCCTGACTATGTAATTGCTCTTGGATTAATTTTAACCAATAGCCTTAGCTACCACAGGTGAGATTTTGGCCCATTTGAGTAAGGAAGATTAATTGTGGAGATGGAGGGAATTACCAAAGCCAAACAAGCTTCTGTACACCCTAATATTTGTCAGAATAGACTGGCAGGGTATAGAAACATATTGCACAGCTTTCTATGCATTGAAGAGTTGCCTAACATATGGTGCAGAAACAGAATCTTAAAGAATTACACATTTACCAAGGGCCTCTATTGAATTTATTCACTCAAATGGGAAATTCACTCCAGATAAGGGAATTGTACATTTCTCCTGCTCTGCAAAGATATATTCATCTGTACATAAATAGCTAAAATTACTTGTGAAGCCAACAGATGTGCAAGCTAAGACCCCACCTCCACAGAGAAACCAGCTAATGAATGGTGCATTTCCCATGCATGCTATCTTCGCATTTCGCCAACTGATTCAGGGAGAATTCAACCAAATTGCAGAAGCCTTTTTTATTATCATTTATGTAGGCTCAAATTCTGGGAGCTCCAGATGTACTTGAGGCACTTTATAAAGTATATGAATATTATCTGCCCTTGGAAAGGTGGAAAGAAGGGAAAACCCTGGTGTATATATAGATCGCAAAACTGAATCTAAGTAATATTTTAAGGCATTCAGATGCCATGGGAATGAGAGCTATAGATAGCTATTGATTGACAAAGCAAATACATTAAACAGATTGAATGAACTTCCTTTTACCTGTGGACTCTTCCATGCAGTTATCCACTCTACTTCCACTCCTTGCACAGCATAGAAGACACCCTTCCTAAAGTCACCAGTGACCGTTCTTGGGGAATTAACAAGCAAAGGCATAACCATGCCCCTGCCTTTTTACTATTCAGTTGATGTACCCTTCAAGTCTTGCACATTTTCACACAGGTTCCCTTGCCTTCCAACTTTGTGGTTGCAAATTTGGACACAAAGCCTCCTTTTCATTCTCACCTTACTTAATCTCTCTGCTCCCACTAGAGATATTTTCCTTTCCAAGCTTCAAAGACTTTCTGCTTTCTTGGTTCTCACTGTACTATTGTAAATGTTCCTTCAGTGTCTGCTCTGGTGACTCCTCCTTCTTGATCTTCCTCTCCATCTGTGTCCCTTGAGGCTCTACCCTTCATCTTCTACTCTGACCTCCATTACTTGACTCATTCTGCCCTTCCAAATACATCTAGAACATGGCTGCAAAAATGTACCTTGCTTGTCCCTATACCATGTTGACCCCTCTAGTTCAAATCACTTTGCTAGCTGCTTCTTGCCTTCCACATCAAACTCAAACTCTGTTCCCCATGCCTGCCATTCTTTTCCTGAGATATGGTGGGTAAGGTAATATCTTTTACTGGACCAACTTGTATTGGTGAGAGACAAGATTGTTGGTCCAGTAAAGGTTATTACCTCATCCACCTTGTCACTCTAATATCCTGGAACCGACATGACTACAACCACACTGAACACATTCTTTTCCTTAGCAGCTCTGCCACACATCCACACCTTTTTCCTTCAAATCCCTTCTTGGAATTCATTAATTCCATAAGCCCATAAACCTTAGTCCTCCCTTTCAAAGAAACAGATGTTTTTTAAAAAGTGGAATGAACAAGGTGTGCCTATCATAATGGCTCATTCATTGTTTTTATGTTGACCCTGTCCACCTTCTGTCATTGGTATTTTTCTGTTGAAAATGTATGCTCATTTCAAAGCAGGGAACTTGTCATATTGCATAGTGATGAACCAGCAAACTTTTGGCTTTATAGAAATAATAATAATCCATATTTTTTAAAAAATACTCACAAAGCTGGATGTGGCTGTGGGGCTAAAGATGACCTCTGCAATGTCTAGAACCCTTTCCTGCAAATCCTTACTCAGGTGAGTAGTACTTATTCACAAGTGTATTCCCTTAGAAATTAATGGTACTATTTGCATAAAGACTATATGAGTATTTTTAAGATTGGATCCCCTTAGGTTGTTTTATTGCTAGGAATTTTTCATTCATACAGATCTGATCAATATAAATGTTGTTTTATGTATATGATCACTATATTTAAAGGTACAAAATAAAAGAAAGTGGAAATGTAAAAGTTCACTTTTTTAAATCCGCTTTTTGTTTGATGAAGTAAAAATAAAATGTATCTTGCAATATCTTACTTATAATAAAAGTATGTGATTTTTTTATTGTGGAAAATCTTTTCAGATCAGCTAATATCCATAGTCTGCTCCATATAGGCTGACAATTACAGTGTGTTGACAGGGGGTGGAAATGTTATTCTGTTGTGACAAATTAGCATCATATTTACAGTGTACAAATTTATCTGATGCCACAAATTATGTGAATGGTTATGTTCTAATTACAGTATTGGAAACCATCAACAATTTGGGTTTCTAGCTTTATGTTTAAAATATCATTAATACTCAATTTGGCAATGTTCAGACTGGTTCATTTTTTCTTTCTTTTTTTTTTTTTTTCTTTTTGTCATCCTCATTTAGAGAAATGATCACTGGAACCCACTGATTCCAGCTGGTTTTATATTATTCCTTCTGAGCTGCAACACAACTGACTACCACTATCGTTATAAACCAAAAAGTATATACTGCTTTTTGAACAGATGCATAAATAGATTGTAGAAACTAAAAGAACATATGACTAGAAATGCATTTTGCCACAACTTGCAATCATCTTTTGGAATATAGAGGGAGAAAATATGAGGCTAATGTCAACAGAAAAAAAATCCCTTGTATATCTCATAAATATCATTGCTACCAAAGCATATTTGTTAACATCCTTTACAATCAACCACTAAATTACTTTCTTACATAGTTGATGTCATCTGACTACTGTTTCCTTGATATTGATTTAATGTAGCACTCTGGGACTGCTATGCTGTTAGCATTGTCAATATCACCAAGAGTGACTCACTTCCTTTGGTGTATATTAGCTAAGAGCTAACATTAAATTGTGGAAATACATGTTAAAAAACTACTTAAGCATAATCTAAATGTGATGTGTTTGGAATTTTTTAAGTTTAATCTTACATTAATAGTGCAAAGTAGAACATAATAAATGAAAGTTTAGTTTTTTGTTATAGCGTTATGTACACAAAGCTCTCATTGAGACCTACCATTGTTCCCTGTCATAAACTCTAGTATTCAGAGCCATTCAAAATTCACCCCTTCCAAAGCCCCTGGCTGGTCATAGTCTTCCTTCCTGTGGACACCTTAAGGTGTGCAAGACCAGTTCCAATTCCAACATAACTTACAAGGTCCACAAGAGGAGACCCCGACTCCTCTGAATGAGGTCTGTAATTGGGAAAGATGCCTGAACTAAAGAATGTCTAAGGTCCACTGGAGGAAGGGCTCTTCTCCTGTGAAATGTGGACCAGTTGCCTCCTCTAGCAAGATCCTACCTTCTCCCTTCCTCTCCTATTCACACTTCATGGTGCATTTTTAATAGAACTAAACATTATTTAAGGATTTTCTATTCACTTAATGTTGCCATGTAATTTCCACTTTACTGCCTAAACCCAGGGGCCTGAGATAATTTACATCTCGCCGGAGTTATGAGTTTCACCCTGTCTCTTGCACTGCTAAGAGAATTCCTGAACACCCCATGGAAGACAGACATCTCATGCATGGAGTGTTTCCTTATTCTGACTGCATTTTCCATTACATTTTTTTCTGGGCCTTCCATATGAGAGATGTGCTATGGGAACTGATGGGCCTGGCATGCCAGGAATGTTGCTGGTCATTCATCTACAAATGGGGGCAGACTGCATAAAACTCCTTTTGAGATTTTCAAGATTGAATAACTAGTAAAGGCTTGGTCATCACTCCTGCAGAGATGATGCACGCTCTATCTTGGCAATGGAAGTGTATGTATCGTTGCGTACAAGGTGGAATGGCTTTGTTTCTCTCCTGCTCTTTCTTATTCATAGAGTGCAAGTTACTGCATTAACGAGGTTCTGACCCATTGCCGGGCCACATAAGTATTGGCTGCCTTGGACCTTCTCTATGATATAGAGCCTGTTCCTAGCTGGCAGCAACATTGTGAGCAGCAGTGTCAGGTGTCACCCCTTGTGAGGTGCTCACCATTGGCAGGTAGCACTCAGACTGTTTCCATTTTAGTGTGCAGTGTGGACACAGTGGCCATCTTTGCTCCATTCCTATTACTTGGTATGTTTGCTTTAACTGATCCTAGGCAAACCTTCTCATTCAGAATTTGAATGTGCGGGAATAGCTTTGCATGCAGTAAAGAGGAGATGGCGCTCCCAACTGGGATACTCTCTGTACTCTTTGTAACTAACGTGGTACAGCCTCAAGGACAGATAGACACCTGCTTCTGCCTCTAATGCAGATTCCAAAGAGATGGCATGCATTTCGAGACATGAGTGTTGTTCACTTTTATTAATCTGATTTGGTATTGGATGCCCATGTAAATTTATTGATTTAAAGCTAAACACAACTGGTTGGCTATTTTGTGCCTGCTCTCTTGTACTATCATGGTAGGGTGGATCTGTTGAACAATAGGTATGGATATGAGCGGGCAACTCATAAGGAACCATTGTGATCTAGTCTGACCTCCTGATTAGCCAAGGTCATAGAATTTCACCCAGGAATTCCCGCATCAGGCATAATAACTTGTGGTTGGAAGGCACTCCTATGTACCAAAAGGAGGGAAAGTTTGTAAAGATATGAAGGCTACCGGTGCTTAATTTGTACCAGAGCTTGCCAGGACTGAGCTCCATCATCTCTAGATTTGGCAGTTCATAGCTCTGGCACCTCTGGCTGCATCAGTTATGAATATAAAGAAATTGCTTGAGCCCTGGTAACTCTTTCATTACGAAATTAAACACCGAAGGCTACGTTTGAAATAGATTTGATGTTGAAATAACTAAATTGTAAATAATACTGAGTATGCATTTGGCTTAGGGCTAGTATGTATTTTTATGATTCGTGCTGACTATGCATTTGGTTTCCTTACGGTTAGATTGTGCCCTTAGGCACACCCTTGTATAAGGAGCAGTGTGTAAGCTACCCTAGCAGGATGCCTCTAAGGCACAGTTCCTCCAGCTTTTCTCTTTTTTCTGCTGGAGGGAGGGAAGTTTGCTGCATTAGTCAGCTACAAGCTGCAAGGAACTCCTGCTTGCTCACAAGGGGGAGCAGCAGCAGCAGCAGCAGTGCAGTGGCCTTGCTTTGCTGAAGATCTAAGCCCAAGATCTGGTTAGCCCTAGTGTAGCTGTACCAGGGAAAGGGAGAAATCTAGCTTTTACTGTTTTTCTACACAGCGGCGTAGACTAATGGTTTACATTATGGATACAATAGCTGGCCATTCTCATAACTGTGAGAAGTTCCAGAAGACTTAGCATTTGGGAGGAGTAGGGAGGGAACAAAAGAGAATGTGATATTCAGTACAGAGGGACAAGATGACTTAAAAGATGTTACTCAGCAAGTTCACATACATTCTAAAGTACTGGAGGCAGAGTCTGATCTCAACTACCCTAGCATAATTATGGAGTACATCCACTCATGTGAGTGGAAATACTTTGGGATTTATTCTGGGGAAGCTCCGGTCAGACCCAGGTATCTGTCTATTTTTTCAGTCTGCCAAATACAAATTATATTTTCCACTAATGAAAGATAAAATTGTATAATTATGTTAAATTATATAATAATGTCATTTTACTTTGAAAGACTTTCTATGTCTATATTTGGCCCAATGGTCTAGATTTGATGCTCTGCTTTGTTCTGTGTGTTCCCAATATTTCCAGGGCTTCAAATGAATTAAACAACATATAAAAAAATCCTGAAGCCGTACTGCCATAAGTTGTGATTATGTCAGATCTCATAAACTAAGCAAGACTGGCTCTTGTCAGCATTTAGAATGGAGAGCTAGAAGGAAAATATTCTGTGATTATATACAAGGTGTGTGTACATGTGTATGGATGATTGTACATCATACATACACAAACCTATGTTAAAAGAACATTAAGGTTGCAACTCAAACTCTCAAAATTTAGGAAATGCCAGAATTCAGTTTGCCTGTGCAACTTTAATTTAGCTTCCTTGTGCATCTGCATTATGAGACAATCTTTAATTACTGGATCTCATGCTATTTTTTTCTATAGGATCCCTGCCACATTCAGTGCACAGAATGTACAGTGCTCTGAGGATGAACGAAGGGTGTGTGGTGAAGGAGGCTGCTGCGTGTAGGACCCTTGTTTCATTTACTACAGAATTTGAAAGTTGTGTAGTCAATGAGGCAGGGGACTGCAGTAAATGAAAGGACGTCAGTTGAATGTTGCGCTGGAGAATTGGTTTCTGTCCCTACCTCTGCCACAGAGTTCTTATGTGATGTTAGGCAGTCACTTAAACAAAACTTTACACAGGTGGTCACTGATTGTGTGTTCCACTTTTTCTGGGTGTCCAACTTGATTCCCTGGGATCTGATTTGCAGAAGGGCTGATCACGTTTTCTTTCTCTCTCCCAATTTCAGAGTGCTTTCACTTAGATGTCTCCAGACTCCTTACAGATTCATAGATTCCAAGGCCAGAAGGGACTGTTGTGATCATCTAGCCTCAGCTCCTGTACAACACAGGCCATAGGACCTCCCTGAATTAATTCATGTTTGAAATAGAAAATATCTTTAAGGAGAAAAAATCTTCAGTTGATCTTTTATTCTTTCTGGTCTTCTGGACCCACTGATGTGCACTCTCTTGAGCTAGTCTCTGTCCTGTCAGATGCATTCTCAGGTTCTTTGCCTGACTAGCCCTTTGAATGCTCTAGTGTGTCTCTGTTGGGCCCTTTGAATGCTTTCTTGTGTCTCTCTTGGTGTCTTCACATTTTTACAAATCCAGTCATCAAGCCATCAGATACCTCTTGCTTGACACATTGCAGCTTTTAAAATTTAAAAAAAAAAAGCATCTTTTGAACTCTCTTTACGTGGAGAGGTTGTCACGCAGGAAATTACTGCATAATAACAGATGGTGCAGACCAGTGGATTTTGTCACATGCAGCTATAACTCACACTGTGCAGAGATGTATTTATTGCAAAACTCACAAAAAGTGCCATCTTTATTTATTACCTTTATTTGTTAATTAACTCTTCCATAGAGAGAACAATTTAAAATAGCAAAAAAAAAAAAAAAACCTTTGGAAGAGAATTGCAACACTTGCGACAATATTAATAAACTACAGGGGTATGTGCTTTTTTGTCAGGGTTTAAAAAGAGTTGACTCATTTTTTTTAAATACAGATGTCAGTTTTGGTTTGTTTGTTATAAGATGATATACAGTAGAATAATAATATGTACAATATACAATTATAATAAAGCATGTTGTACACTATGTTCTTTGATTGTAATGTGATTGACTTAAAGGTCAAAATATTCAAGCAGTAAAAAGATTGAAAGCAAAAAGCAGTCCGGACATAACACTTTCCTTCCCGCACTCCTTTCCCCCCACCAGAAACAACATAAATTAAAAGTGAAAAGGGGTATTGAAGATTTTATTAAAATGTTTTTATTCAGTGTACTCATATTGTAGGTGTAGCATTCCTGTATTTCATTTGCCCTACTTTACAGTAGAGCTACCTTTAAATTTTATTCCTTCTGTCATTTATCATTGGATTATTATTTTTTTTAATCTATATTGTACTCTTCTTGGAAGTTGCAGTTGAAAGGGAAGTGATAGAAGTGAGTTAGTCTCACTGTATATAAAAATATAGTGTCTTGAAAAAGCATTGGAAAGGAAGTAGGAGGGGAAAGTGCTAAAAATTCTATGAACATAAAGAGAACTGGAAAAGGGATTAAAACAGAATGAAGATCTTAGAAAAGAAGAATAATGTGAAAAAGATAATGATAACAGGGAAGAAGGAAAAATCCAAGGAGATGACTAACATTTTTAGTTTTTTAGGCTAGAGTAATGTCTCAGGAAGCATCGTTATCTTCCAGTCAGAATGAATTTTATTTAAAATGTAAAATAAATCAGTTTGGCAGTTTCTAAATTACAGCAATGAAATGAAAACAAACCAAAACACAAAAACAAGATAGAAATGTTTTCTAATGATCTTACGCTTACATAACTCAGAAATGTATTCATGCTCCCAAAGTTATATGTTGCAGATTTCTGAGAAGCTTTGTTATTCCTTGTCCTCAAATGTTGGCTCACGCGTGCAATTGTAAGAGTTTTACTCAGGTAATTCCTTTTTAATTTTTTTATTTATTGCCATTTTAGTCAATTCCCAATCCCCAATCTTTACTGAAGCTGTCAAAGTCATATTGGCTGATCTTGCAGCCGAATAGCTATGTTGACTGGCTATAGTCATTGCATATGTCAAGTTACCAACTAAGACAGGATCAGGCCTAAAATCTTGTCTGAAAAGGGAGACATTTTTTTATTTTGAAAGCTCTGCCTGTACACCAGGGGTGCTAGACAGTGTCTTCCCATCTAGGGCTCAGTCCTGCAAGATGCTGAGTCAAGATGATTGAAATGTGAAATGCCTAATTGATAGTGCTGGCTGCACGCTCAGCACCTGTGCAGAGAAGCTTCTGCATGTTGAAAAAGATTGTGCACAGTGCCGAGCAATGTGAGCAAACCTCTAGGCACTCACTCATAGTAGCATCAGTAGGAAGGGGGGAGAGTTGTTATGGCAGGGTGGATATATAGTAGCCCATAGGCAGAGCACAGAGGCTTAAACGCAATCCATTGCATACAGATTACGGGCAGGGTGGCAATCTTTAATTTCACTTATTTCTGTACTCAAACAGGGGACTTGATTCTGCAGGGGTACATATAAAGGCTGTGAGAGATTGCACTGAGTCAATAGTAGGACCACTGCGTGCAGTATTGTTGAGTTGGTTTACAAGAACATTTGTCACAAAGCACTAGGCAGCTGGTGGTGAGAAATAATGTTTCATGGGAACCTGTGGTAGTATGTCTGTCAGTGGCCAAAGCATAGGTGTGTAAGTGCTTATGCAAGTCCCTACTTTTAGTTACTTTTAAGTGCACCTTTTAATCATACTTCAGTGAGGCTCTATGACTGGTTCAGAGTCAATGAAAATCCTAAAAATGGCCACTAGACACAAAATTTGCATCCAGTGGATTGCATTTAAGCACCTGTGCCCTGACCACGACTTCAGTAATGCTCTCTATTCCTTCTCTTTCCACTTTATATTCCCTGCAGATGTAGACACTTGCTCACATTGTTGAGCACTGTACACATTTCTCCATACCAAATTGTAACACCTTTGTGCACGCCCTGAGCTATCTCACTCTGCTCTGTACGCTTTTCAGTAGCACTCAGTATCCTGTTGGCCCAAGAGCAGTGGCTTATATGAGTGTGCTTAAGAACTGCTCTTAGGAGAAACTGATAGAAGGGGAAACCCAGAGGTCCAGTCACTGACATAGAAAGGTTTCCCAAGGTTCCAAGAAAACAGGATCTCTACCGCCCTGTTGCTCAGTACCTCATGATGGTCATACTGTTCTTGTCAGGCCACCTGTAGAATTCAATCCCTATAGTTTACTTCGCCATATTGGATTATGAGCAGAAAAGCACCATCCTTTTGGTGGATCAGTGCCACTCACTCCTAACTCTCCTCTAAACTTCTGCAGGGTCAAGCCTTTAGAGACTTGAAAGTTCATTTTCTCAATGTTAACAACCTTGACCACACTGAGAAACGTCTTGCTACAATTTTTGACCTTGCTCTCCCAAAAGAGAGCACAATACCGTTCCTAGGCCATTAAATCATGCCTTAATAATATAAAGCTTTTTAAAGTGCTCAAGTACAGATCCTACATTATGTATCATATCTATGATTTTTTGGAACGGGTAGAGTGTATCAAATGAATACACCATTTCAAAATGAGGATAGGCACAAAATACATGTTTACCTGATATCTAAGGTTTTGTAATCCATCTGATAAATAATGTGTACTACAATACATTCCAAAAATTATGTACTCTATTTAACCAAATTCCTAAATATGTGTTTGTGATCCATATTTATCAGTGAGAATTGTAACGGTTTATTGGACAATGAATACATACTCTTGCATGAAATAATTTATTTTATTCTTACTTGTACAGAAAGAAATATATATTCAAATTTCTGTTTAATAAACAATGGTGGAAACAGAGGGGAGGAAGGGGAGATTCTAATGTAGGTCTTGATCCTGCAAACAGGAAGTCAATGGGACTAGACACACATTCTTGAATAAATATGCAGGATTGGGGCTTTAGTCCATAATTTGTTCAGTCATTATCCTTCATGCAGTGCCTAATACTAATGAGAATTTAGTATGGAATCAAGAAAAAATATCTCATACACGCAGATTTTCTAGGCTTTTGATAGTTTGTACCACAACCATGGTTGATTTGTTAGTTACAATATAAATCATTTTTTGTTTCCTGGAGGTTTTCTATATCCGTAAGGATCCCTTAATATTTTTTCATTTTATACCTACCTATGAATTCTGAGATGCACAGGCCTGCTGCTGAGAGCCAAATTCAGTGATAAAGAGTTGCTGGATGCAATGTGAAAAACCAGAACAAATCCAAAGCACAATATAAAAATAAAGCAGCAAAAAAAAAAAAGTAAGAGTTATTTTATTTTACATTTTTGGACTCCAGCCTTTAATCTTTCTTCTCATTTCTTATGGAGAGCTGGGATATTAAAACAAGTTGAGAGCAGAGAAGATATACAAAGGGAAAGTTTATTTGTATTTGCCAAAAAGTTTGGGAGAGAGGTACAGGGATGGAAGGAAAGAAATCTGAGTGATTTACACATGAATAGGAGCTATTGTACTGGAAGAAGGAGGAGAGGAAGGTGGGATGATGTCATCAATCTTTTATTCAGCAGGTCAGCATGTTACTCAACAGGGTGAAGGGTCATCATTTTGAGTAATATGCTAACAGTAGGCTTCTGCATCCTGCTTCTCTAAGAGACTTCATGTATAGTATGACTAAATAGAATGTTTTCTAAAGTTCCTGATGAAATATCAGCTGCTCAAATTAAATCTACACAGAATTGTAGAAAGGGCAGAACTACTTGTGTGCTAATGGAAAAACTGGGCAGTTGCCCTCTCAATAAATAGATCTAGCACAATAACAAAGAAAGGTTGTGAGAGGAGATGTGTTTTTCAATGCTTTATTCTGTTTAACAGAAAAAAATAGTTGACAAATACGACAGCTCTGTCTTAAACTGATTAGAGCTGGGAAATAGCAAAGGAAGGTGGGAGGAGGGGCAGGTGAATGAAGGGTTGCAAAAGGAGAGAAGAAGAAAAGAGGGGGAAAGGTTCAATCATATCAAATAAGAATAGTAAGTGCATGCTGAGTAAAGAATACAGGAAAAGGAGGTAGAAGAATTGTCTGGATAGCGCAGTCCACTTATGCTCCTTGTTAATGGAGGTATTTATAGTCTTAAATTAATCAATTTCACACAAATGTCTCATTATTTCTCCTCTTTTATGTGAAGCAATAAGGCATCACATACATTAGGTAAATATTCAGTGATATCGTTAGTTTTAAATATTTTTCCATTGTTTATGAAATTACAAATATTTTCTGACACAGTAAATTTGACCCAGAATGTTGAAGACATAGAATTTGCTAATGAGATGGTTTAACTGGATAGCAATGTGGTCTTGACAATCCTGTTCAGAGAAGGTCATACTTCTAATTGTAGTCCCAGCAAAAGCTACCCCTAGTTTCATCAGACGTCTATGCAACTGCAATGTTTGTTAGTGTGTGTGTGTGTGTGGGGGGGGGGGGGGGGAGGGGTGGCGGGAACATTAAAGCTGAGCTGGATTATTAAAAAATGCAATTTGTCTGTGAAAACGGTTAATACAATCTTAGGGATGCATCAGGCAAGGTATTGCCAGGAGAGATAAGGAAGTGTTATTACCATTGTACAAGGCACTGGTGAGACCTCATCTACCTACAGTGTGCAATTCTGGTCTTCCTTGTTTAAGAAGGATGAATTCAAACTGGAACAAATTCAGACAAGGGCTACTAGGATGATCAAAGAAATAGAGAACCTACCTTAGGACAGCAGACTTAAAGTGTTTGGCTTGTTTAGACTGAAGACAAAATGAAGGCTGAGGGTAAATATGATTGCTCTCTATAAATACATCAGAGAGATAAACACTCTGGAGGGAGACAAGTTATTTAAGATAAAGGCCAATGTTTAGGCTTGAAATTAGATGTCAGTTTCTAACCATCAGAAGAGTCAAGTTTTGGAGAGCCTTCCAAGAGGAGTAGTGGGGGGCAAAAAACCTGACTTGTTCCAAGACTGAGCTTAATAAATTTATGGAGGGGATGATATGATGAAGTTGCCTATAATGGCATATGGCCCATTCATAACTACTATTAGTAAGTATCTCCGAAGGCCAGAGATGGCACACTAGACGGGGAAGGCTCTGAGTTACTATAGATAATTCTTTCCGAGGCATCTGGCTGGTGGGTGTTGCTGAAATGCACAGGATCTAATTGATCACCATATTTGGGGTCGGGAAAGAATTTTCAGCCAGGTCAGACTGACAGAGACCCTGGAGAGTTTTTTCCTTCCTCAGCAGTGTGCAGCATGGGTCACTTGCTGATTTCAACTAAAATAAATGGTGGATTCCCTATAATTTGAAGTCTTTAAATCAAAATGTATGGACTTCAGTAACTCTGTCACTGGTTATGACTCTGTCACAGATTATTACAGAAGTGGGTGGGTAATGTTCTGTGGTCTGTGATGTCCAGGAGGTAAGTCTGGATGATCACGGTGGTCCATTCTCACCTTAAAGTCTATGAGTCTAAAAGCAAAACAAAACCTACACACTCTCATGCAGTAATAAAGGTGAGAGATGCCTGGGATATTTCTTGCCTAGTTTATAATGGTGCTGTCCAGTCCAGAACATCACCGTGGGTTGCTCTTGACTGATTTGGGGCTAGATCCAGTACCCCTTCGCTCAGACAAAACCTCTGGCCAGTGAGAGGTGCAGGATGGGGTCCTTGATGATTGCAAATGCCCTCTCTGGATAATACAGGCTAATGTTAAACATGATCAAGGAAGGCTGATGGGGAACTACAGGCTCACCTACCAGCCGGCTGAAAGAGTTAACCTGCCGAGGAACCAGCCTCCTGCGTGATGATGCATTGCTGCCTCTCTGGCTAGAACAGACCGTCTTCTAGCCTGCAAAGCGCTCTCCCAGGAGCAGCCCCTTCAGGAGTCACTTGTTTCACGTAAGCCTCTGCCAACAACTTTAGTACAAACAGCCGCCCCACCAACACCGGGGCAAACACCGAGCAGAGGCCGGGAAAGCAAAAGGAAGTAGAAAAAACAATGCACTTGCCTCTTGGCGCTTTCTAGTTTCTCTCCCACTGAAAACGTGAGCACGTGCTGCCCAGCGCGCCCTGGACAAGCATGGCTTTGGATGTGCAAGCGGGGTGAAGCAGATCCAGCCCCAGCAGAAAGTATAGCCACAAAACCCTTAGCTCCTCTGCCCCCGCCCGGCCAGCGGCGGGAGGCGTTGGAGACGCGCTGGTTGCACTGACACTTGCCACCTAGTCTAGCCAGCCCCAGAGGCCACCCAGGAAGGTGTATTCTTAGGGAGAAGAGGGGACCCTTAATTTGGTAGCCCGGAGTGGCAAGGGGGGAGGGGAAGCAGCAGCAATAACTTTGAGGTAAGGAGGCAGCAAGTTGTGGCACCGAGGCGCACGCACGCACGCAGCAGCTGCTCCCGGTCACACGCTGCCTCCGCCTTTAGCTCCCCGCCGCCTCTCGCCCGCGCCCCTGACTGTCTTTGGCGTGTGTGCGCGGCGCGTGGCGCTCGGGCGAGAGGCACCTGCTCTGGGCTCGCGCCGCCGCGCTGAGGCTCCAGCTCCCGCCGCCGCGCTTGCTGCGGGCTCCCTCCTCCAGCCGCCGGCTCGCTGCCGCCGCCGTGTGTGTTGGGCTGCTCCCTCGGGGCTAACCCCTTCCCCCTGCCTGCGAGTCAGCCTGGCTACGAATCACGTGTCCGCTGCCTGAGGCAGAGACTAGAGAGGAGGAAAAAAAAAAAAAAAAAAAAGAAAAGCGCCTCATTCCTTCTTCCACCGCCATACTGTATTTTATAGTAACTCTCATTTTTATTCCTCTCTTTTACTCCCGCTCGGTGAGTACCTTTCCGCTGCTATTCTTGTCCTCCTTTTGCGTCCTGTTTTTTTCTTCCTTTTTTTGTTTTTCTTCTTCCTTTTTTCTCTTCCTCTTTGATTATTGTTTCAATGGATTTGATCCTTTTTCTGATGACAAGTTTTTTTTTGTTTTTTGTTTTTTGTTTTTTTTTTTCTTAGCATGCGATGGTTACTAAACTGGGAGCAAAAGGTGCTGCCGGGGGCTGGGAGTCACTGGGAATTGAGCAAGGCAATGCAATTAAGACTTACCAGGCCAGCAGCAACATAGATAAATTTCCTATCTCTAGATCTAGATATGCAACTGGTTTTGTTATGGCACGAGAAAAGAAAAGCGATGTGAAATATGCGGTTTTTTTTTTAAAAGATGAGGAAAAAAAGGCATGTTTCTAACTCTTTTTGCAGACGATTTTTCCAGATGTTGTTCTGATGTTTTTTAATTTTGATTTTTTAAATATATATATAGAGAGAGATGTGAATTGCAAATGCATTTTACAGCAGTGTTTACAAAGAGTTTGCGATCTTGCAATACTGGTGCAGGCCACTGAGCAAGATGTTAATTTTATTATTTTTGGTGGTTGTTTCCTTTTTTTTGACACTCGGTGCAATCCGTTTTTTTTCTTCTTCTTTGATGCCCGTTTATAACGTGAAACTTTTCTTGCAGCTTGTTAGAGTTGATCATTTTTAAATACTTTTTTCTCCTTAAAAAAAAAAAAAAAAAAAAAAAAAGCAAAACAAATACACACAAAAAGCCAAATCAATGATCGTTAATTTTGCACATTTGACTTTTTTATTTTTTTACCGAGATAATTTGATGATGATGATGATTATCATAATGATGATGATGATAGATATGCACATATATACAAATAAATACATTTTCAAATGATGGCAGTGGAAGGTTTTCCTGGAGAATGAAGTGCGGTTTTGGTTTCCTTGTCAACGGAAGATGAAGTGAACAACTGAACATCTCCCCAGTGCAGGTACTTCATCTCCTTGTAGGCGTTTCCACTCTTTGTAAATTACGTTACGAGAATAATAACAATAATAATTAATAATTATTATTAATCATGAAAATCCCTAGCTAAATATGTGTTCTCAGTGAAATGAAGACGCAACTAAATTCCTCTGCCTCTTGATCGCTCGGATGTGTCCAAAACAGTGTACTAATTGAGCCCAGGTCGGTTAAGCTGCGTGTGATAGTTTATGTACTATCCTAGACATAAGGGTAGCCAGCTGACAAACCTGAGATGGAACCTTGAGATGCAAGTTATGAGCAAGGACGCTGCTGGGGCTTAAAGATAACGGGACTGGATTGTGAATGAGAAAGAAGGTGTTTGGTTGATGTGTGTATGTGTTTTAAAACTGCCCATTAGAAAATCTTAGATAGCTGTGAGAGAAACAGCAGCAGCAATCCCTCAGAGGGACTGGCTCATCGCCATATGAGCCTGACACATATTCCAAATCCATAGGGATAACAACCCCCCTTATTTCCAACTTCTGCTCCTGTTAACAAGGAACAATCGGGGCAGCAAGCAAGTCGTTTCTGCGAGGTTTAGCTCATTGAGCTGGCGATTAATTATGAGCAGATAGTTATTTGAGGTGTTTCCTTTTGTTTTGGTGATTATTAATGCTACTGTCTGCCCTCGAATAGGGAACAGTTACTTTCCGTGACGGTCACTGAGAGTTCAAGATTGGGGAAGAAACTGTTACTAAGCTTTAATAGTACTTAGCTGCTTAACAGCGCCTAAACGGTTCCTGGTTTAGACACAGGATGTTGGTGCACTGAAATATCATTTTGAAAGATTTTTCTAACTGACAGTTTTTGCAGAAGGAGATAGAGCTGAGTATTTTATCAAAGTTGAATACTTGGATCTGCAGTGTTCCGTAGGGTTTGCTTTACTGTGATGGTGTTTAATGTATAGTCTACGAACACATTTCAGGGATTTATAACTCGGTCATAAAAATTTGCTCTGCATTTAAAAATTGAAAACAAAGTGTCTTCTAGGGAATACTTTTTTTTCTTTCCTGATGTAAAGAGAAACATTTTGTCTATTTTTTTTATTTATAGAACTACAAATATATTTGGAAGTTGCAGGCTTGAGACATGTATTTACGTTCTTGCAGCTCATAATACTTTGCTCTTTTAAACTGAAAAATTTTAATCCAAAATCTGTTATGTACACTCATTCTGTTGGATATGTTAAGAAATAAAACCCAATAAACTTTAGTTACCTTGTGTAGAAAAGTAGCCATTATACATGCCTGGAGGGTTTATATAACAAGGTGATAAAAAAAATTAACACATAGAGTTAATTTGCAATTGGGTCAATAATCCATCTTTCAAAAAGTCACTATCTACATGACAGATTTTCTATTTACATGACACTATTTGCATGACAGATTATAATACCTTCTCTGAAGTAGTTACAATCCACTAGGTCAATAATCCACATTTTAAGAAGTCTGAGACCTCTGCTTTTATTTAAGTATGGTGGGATTAGATTTTTATCAGTAAATGTTGGTAAGTGTCTATTTCACCATACATACACAAACTAGTGAAAAAATATTTCCATTGATAATAATCTGCATTTACAGACAGATAAGAAAAATACTGCTTGAGAACTTTTTAGTTTGATTTAAGGACATTTACTTTGTATATTTTGAGATGTGATGTTGACAATTTGTGTTTTAATAGTTATAAGCTTTAACTTTTTGAATCTCATCATCTACTGTCATTAAATAATTACTGTCTGATCTCCACCATTGTTTGACCCTCTCATAACTTCCTGCAACTGTAAACATTAAAATGAATAAAAATCTAAAAAAATCTTTAAAATAAACATTGATATTATCTATTGGATTTACATTAAAAATTGATTTCTGCTAAATCTACTTATATTTTCATAAATCAGATGGAAAGAAATCTGTTAGTACAAAATAGTGATCAGAATCCTATACACTACTTTCCCCCCTAATTTTAAATTACAGTTTTTCAGTTTTTCTTAAAGTTGAGGAGAATGGACAATAAACCCAGAATCCTTAGTATTGGTAAGGTATTTAAACAAACAAAACAGGCAAGTAATTTCCAAACTGACATTCCTTTGGCTCATAACTTGTCTGTTTTTATGGGCAGATATGATATATCAGTAATTTGTACAGATAGTTGCTGACTATGAGTAAAATCAAGCTCACTTCATCTTTCCTTGAAGTCCATGATAAAAAGTTGTAGAAGTGCACTATTATGGGCACCCAAGTGGAGTGTACAAAATACCCTTTGCATGGGCACAAGTCAGGAATAGATATGCACACACCTTTCATGTGCACTAGTTGAGGTTTTATTGAGTATTTTGCATGTACGACTTGGGTATGAACAAAATAACATATGCACTTTTAATAACATGGGCCAAAGAAGGCTACTTTTATAAGAAGGGCAGTATTTGGCTCTGTATATGCTGCAACATCTATGCACACTAGGACTTAATTGAAAATGCTGTATAAGGCACAACTTGAAATTTCCATGCTTCTGCTGGTTTATGTCATAATTTAATTTTATTGAAAACAGGACTTTGTGTTTTAATTTGCATTCATGTTTGGAAAGTCACCAATATAAATAATGTATCAAGACTAGTAATTGTTCTGTTATTTTCAAGATATAAACTTTTATAAATAAACTAGAAAAGATTAAAATGGACATCTGCTGAACTGTAGTATTACCTTTAACATAATATTTGCAGCATTTCCTATGTTTAGAATGGGAAATACAGCTACTAGCATAGTAAATATAACTTCTGCAAGTGGTATATGTCCAGACTTGAATGGTACCTACTTTATATTTTAAATTTCTCTTCTGATATTTAAAGGGAAGCAAGAGAGTTAATCTCCTTTACAGAGATTTGTAAACAGAAAACACTGGAAAGCAATTGTTGTTGTTTTGCATTCTCCCCCAAAATAATACGTTCTCAATACCTACTGAATAGAAGTCTCATTACTGAACAGCCTGACTATATAGGATTCTGGGTGCCCTCAACTCAGGATGAGCACTTAGTCATAAATAAGCAATACAGAGGATATTAGCCATCCCAGTGCCCTGAACGGATGATAGAAGGAAATCCACTCATTGTTTCCAGATATCTCAACATTGGGGAAGTTTTTTCCCCACAACTGTCCAATTTCTAGTATCTAAGGGTTTTCCATTCACCCTTTCTTTCTTTTCATACCACTTATGGCCACTTGGATATTGTATTGGCCAGTAGACATTATCATAATAGCCTCCTTCTGATGATCATGAAAATGAAAGTTTGCTACTTACTTTTTAAAACCATTTTTCTAATTACAGTTTCTTCGCAAGGTGCTTATTTTCTAGACTCCATTTTTCTAAATCATTATCCTAAAAGCAGTACTTCCTATCAGCCATTAACAGGCTAGAGTTCTGCCTTACAGCAATTTTTCTCCCATTTAGCTCAGTCCAACAGTTGAAAAGTTCACCAGATAAACAACATAACACTATGTATAAACTGTACAAGATATTTAAGGGCCCAATTCTGCCTTCATATATGCATATATAATTCCCATTGACCTCGTTAGCACTCACACTGCCCAAGGACATAGATGAGTCCTTCTTGTTTTTAATTACAGTTGGATTTTCTGAACTCAGGTTCAAAGTGGCATGTTTGCAATGAAAAACAGTGAGAACATAAGAATGGCCATACTGGGTCAGACCAATATTCTGACTTCCGACAATGGCATCTGTGACCTTAGTAAGGTGGGAGCCCAGTGGAATAGATTGTAAACCAGTTTATAACCTTCTTCAACATTTTATAAGAGAGAAAAATACTATCTAAATGAATGGACATGAACATTATGACACCAATTTGTTATCTGCTGACATTTTTTTTTAATGATTTTTGAACACTCACTATATTAAGATGGTTTCCAAATTATTCTTTTAGGCTTCAGCACTTTAGGTGACATAAATAGCATCCCTTTCCCAACAATGTCCAGAGCTAGGTTCAGAAATGCTAACGATAACCCTTAAAAATACTTTTCGCTTTCAGAATGTATTCATGGGCACAACTATTTATTAATCTACAACCTTCCTTGTTGATCAGGCAGAGCAAAATGGTCTCAATTTTCCTTTAAGACAGTCCAGCCCTGCAGAACTGAGCATGGAAAGACTTACAGCAAAAGTAGCATTCACAGCAGGAACATATTAAAATCAGTGAGAATTTGGAAAAGAACTCAGATGAGAAAGAAAGTGAAGGAACAAGGATACTGAATAGTGAAAAAAATGAGGAAAGTTTGGCAAGAGATATTTTATAGACTATAACTTTTTGGTTATGGTCTATAAAATATAAAATAAAAATATAAAATATAAAACCTCAATAGAGTTTGTAACAGATCTTAAATAAAGGATGGTCATGCCTTTTTTATTGCTCAGTGAATCTGTAAACAACTAATTATCCAGAACACTGTTGCCCTAATCCTGCAAACTCTCAAGAGTAACATTACAGGGGTGAGGAGTCAATCATACTACTCATGTGCATGAAGCTACACACGTGTGAATATTTGCAAGATTAGGATCCAGAATGAAGAACACTGCACATTAAAGGTGATGCTAAACTCATGAGAAGTTAGACAGCTGTATAGATTTGTTAGGTCACAGATATAGACCCAAAATATTGTTGCTCAAGTTGTGGTTTTAGTTTAGTTTTGTTTTTTGCTTTGAGTGACCACTGATGCTACTTGTTCTTTTGTTGAACACTGTATAAATTCAGTTATTTTCCAACTGATATGCTGTACAGTAACATTTGAACAAATCTAATTATTTGTTAGTCCAAGGAAGGTTGAGGTAGTATTTCAAACTCATCCACCTCTTTGTTGATCTTTCGTGTACAGCTGAATAGATTGCATCATTTTAACTCATGATTATTTTCTTGCCATTTAGAAATGTGGTTTTAATTTCAATAATTTATTTAATCTTTTAGAAGGACTTGGACTTTGATTTTGGCTCACTTTTCTGAGAAGCATTATTTTTGCACAATTGAGTGTGATTTTCTGATTCGATGAGTCATGCACCACCAATTAAATCAAATAATCAAATTGCCTTTTCAAATTACTAACCAAATTTCAGGTTGCTAGGCACTAATACAATTAATTTGTTTTATAGCTGTGAAATACTGGAATGTATTTAAAATACTGTATATGTATATAATTATGGGTGATTTCAGCCTGTTCCAGAGTTAGTAAAATATTTAGCTAATCAGTTAACCCTTAGTGTTTACATAGTTATTGTGCCAATATTTTTCTTTCTAGAGCAGTAGTATCTATATGATTGCAATCTCCCAGTTCAAACGCTCCAGTGTGAAAAGCTGATTGATGGCTAAAGTTAAGTGGAAAACTGCAAACTTTAGTCCATGTGGTTTCCTCTAGTTGGAGAGTTTTGTACAGATTGCAGCAGGGACAGGAGCTGAGGTCTCTAACCTTGGGATATGCACTGGCCAGTCATGAGCCTTTCCCCCAAAATCTGTGGAGTCCTGGTTAAATGAGGTTTGCATAGAGGAATTTTTACCAGATAATGAGAGAGCTGATGTTACTTAGGCTTTAAAGATTATTATTACGTCCATTAAATTGTACTCCAATGAGTCAGTGAAGCAATCTGAGCACAGAGGACACTTTGCCTCAGGGAAAAAATGGTCACAGCCTCTTGGCAAACCACAGATCATAAAGGCAGTACATGTCTTACCAGAGGAACAAGGAGCAACATGGATCCAATAGAACCTTGATGCTATTAACCAGCTTTGTGAAAAGCCCCAGGTCCGATGGTCTGGGGGTGTGCCTATACTGCACCTGGGAGCAAGCATCCAGACAGACTCACACTAGCAGGGCTTGAGCTAGCATGCCAAAAATAGTAATATAGATGTTGTGACTTAGGCTCCCAAGCCTAGGGTGTCAGTGGGGCTTCAGAGCCCAAACGCCATACTGCTATTTTTAGCATGCTAACTTGAGCCCTGCTAGCACAAGCCTGTCTACTTCCAGCTGCCATGTAGACATACCTTGAATGTTTCTGTGACCAAGAAATATTACTGCAGTCTTAATTTGGTTGAATCACGTTCCATTTTCTTTCGACTAGATCATTATTGTGGTCAGGCATTGGGACTATATAGTGTAGGGTCAGGAAAAAGGAGATAATTGGCCAAAATGTTAGTGGGATTTTTACATGATTATAACTAGTTTGAATTTGGTCTGTAGAGCAGCATGTCATGTAAATGACACTCGAAGCCAAAGATATGTCAGTCTCAGCTAGGAGCTTCCCATAGATATTCAGTGGGTGACATGTCAAATGAAAGAGAGAACTTGTAATCTCCGAAATGGTGATGGTATTATGTTTTGAGGACATCCTATGTACTATATACTGTAGTTTTTATGTTGCTTTAAGGTGTTTAGATTTATGAACCCAATCTCGTGAAAGCTGTTTTGAATTGTTTTAACTGTGTTGTTTGATATCAGAGTTGTTTAGTATTTAAAATATAAAAATGCTTGCACCATATATACATATACTTTTTATCTTAGCAATAGTGATGAATTAAATCTAGAAAAAAGTAATTCATGAGTTTGATAAAGCTGTTCATGAATGCCTGGGCAATCACACATGGCCTCATCCAAAGAAGCATTGAGCACTTGCAGCGTCATCAAACTCAGTGGGATTTGTGGCTCTTTTACACCTCTTAAGATTAATCCCATGGTGTATAGTAAGTGGAGCATCATGTTTCTGCTGCTTTCCAGTGCTCAGTCTCTAAAATAAAAAGCTTCCTACGACTGAAAAGAAGGAATTCTGCCTAATTACAATATTGAAAGACCCTTTTTACTTAAATATTTAAGAGGATGGAAGCTGTTTAACTCTGAAAAATGCTCTGTGCAAACAGTCATTGTACATGCTGTATAACAGTCATGCCCAACCTTGTTACATAGGAGAGCCACATAAACCTAAGCACAACCTTGTGTGGGCCAGACAGATTCTACATATTTTATAAGATTTAAAGTCACCTGTGTTGATTTATATTTTAAGTTAAACTTTTTTCGTATGTATTTAGATAGATTGTTTCTATGCACAGTATTGTCTATTTACACACTTGTGTAAACTAAAATGATGTAAACATGATGACAAAATACTAATGAATCAGCGGTTAGTATATTGTATTAAAGCAGGCCACTGGCTTTATGAAATGCTCTGATGGGCCGTGTACAACCCACGGGCTGTATAACACTGCTGTATAATACTGTGTGGATCTATGTAGGTACAATTAAAAACAGAACACTTATATTCAGGTACCTATGAAAGGGCTAGATTATATCATGTTTTTGTGTCATCTTTTTGGGTCCAATTCTGCTCCTGAAATTCCCATTGATTTAATTGGGAGTAGGCTTAGACCCTAAATTAGGAATGCTAGTAGTGAGGTCAGTTTTCACTATTCTCTAAATTGGATAAATTCAGGTCAGACTTTTAAAATGCTGGAGTGGGAGAGAGGAATCATTTTCCTCACTATTGATTCTGTTTTCCTTCTGCATGCAAAACTTCCATTGATTAAAATGGGGGTTCTGTACGTGGAACAACTACAAGATTGGCTCCTTCAAATGCATACGTGTAAATCTTATAAACTATTAATGACAGTTATGCCCTTTGAAAAGAGAATTTACCCTTAAGTCTTGAAGTTACTGTCTCATTTTGTGATGGGGGATAATTCTTTGATGTAGCAGTTGCTGCTATTATTTAGTTTAATTTAATTTAATTTAATTTTAGTAGTACACAGTGGTCCCAAATATCAGGATTGGTACCCCATTGTGCTAGGTGCTGTACAAGTAAATACAAAGATATTGGGCGAAATCCTAGCCCTATTTAAGTCAGTGGTAAGGAGGCTGAAAAATTTCCATATAATCTGTATTCATGAAACGCTATGTGGTGGGTCCTTATCCGATTGGCTGGAAGAAAAGGGATTGTTGCTTCTCTAAGGAATCCCTTTACATTGGGCAGTATAGGGGATGGAGGGGAAAAGTTTACAGGGATGCAATAGGAAGCAGATAAAACAAGGTGGTGGTGATGGAAGTGTCACTATCCTTCCTGCTGATTGGAAGGGGAGTGCTATTTATACCTTGTGCAGTCCCAGAAAAACCCTTTTTGGAAAACTGAATTTTTGACTAAACAAAATCTTTTGCAAAAAGTGTCTTCTTTCTGTAGAAAATTTTGAGGAAAAGAGGAAATTTCCATGTGGGGAGGGAGGGAATCAGCTGAGCTTTGATCTAAGTGAGTCAATGACTAAACTCACATTGGCCGCACTGAAGTCAGGATTTTATTCATTGTTCCTGCCCTGAAGAGCTTAAACCTAAGGTCCTGATATTGCAATGAGTTCCACCAACCAAGAGTCTGCACAAAAATCCACTGACTTCATATAATGATGGATACAAAGGGTCCATCAATAGGGAGCTCTTGGTGCCTGAGAAAAGAAGCAAAGTGCAGTTGTGGGGAGAAGAATACAATCAAATATGTAGAGTTTGAATATACAGATATACCTTTACAATATTTTTAAATTAGGAGTGGATAAAGTAAGTGGCAAAAATGCTTCCCTCTACTTGGTTATTATTAAGTTCTCATTTAAATCAATTCCTAGAATATTACTGACAAATGATCTTTCAAAGTCCATTGGTAAGTGCAAGATTTAGATCAGTACTCAATGGGGAACTGTAGAGCCTTGCTGTGAGTACCAGTATCTAGTATAGTATGACGTCATCATCTATTGCACTACATTGTGAAGTGAATCCAATTAGAGATAGTGGTGAGATCCCATCAGCAGTAAGATGAAGTGTAACGAAAAATAATGAGCTATTATAGCTCATAGATAATATGGAGTCCTGTTTGATTACAGGGGTTTGACTATTGCTATGTGGGTGTCTGCAAAATTCTTTGTAGGATTTTAGAAGAGTGATAAAACTATGTAAATAGATTGGGGTTTATGGAGAGCTTTGTGGATCCCCGCAATGCAAATTCCTCTAGGGTGCCAGAGTTGGCCACACATTTCAGCTGTCAGTGCCATTATGTAATTATATAATTTTAATTACACTGTATAGTCCAAAGTACTAGAAGAGGAAACCTGAATCAAGCCAGTAAAATGTATAGTTCAGTATGATATGAAAAAGTACAAAACATGGCATGGTGTGAGTTAATTCCCAAAAACATAGTATTATTCATATTCTAAAATGAAGCACAGCTAGTATACTATAACAGCCATGTTGAAATGGCATGCATTAAGTCAGAAATCTGATTGATTAATAAGACTCAAGAGACATAGGTTGGAGCTCACAGTGTAAAACATTCAAATAACCATTTCCTAAGGGCAATAGGGTGTAGAGTTACAATATCATGTACACACTTCACAGATTAGGAGGCACTTGGCCTTCACATTTATTCCTCACAGTATATCTATATATCTACCTTAGAGTTTTGTACTGCCTATTGAAATTGTAGTATTCGAGCAACTCTCACATAAAATAGCTTGGTAATAATGATATCCTTAGTGGAATTCATGGAGTCTCTGGTTTGTCTCCCTTTTTTGTGTTATATACCTAAGGCGTCATAATCCATCATGGCTGGACACCATGCTAATATATGTATTGTTAACACATCTGATATCATACATTAGTTACAAATAGAATGTTTGTCATTAGAATATAAGGAACATGTGGCATAATGCACTTTGAATATATAAAAATATACAATTGCTGACTGAGCTACTACATACTAGTATGTCATCTGAGCCAAACTTTGCCATCAGATGTCATAAGGTCCCCATTCTGCAAGCTGCTCTGTGTGAATAGATATTCAATAAGGCTCCAAGTGGATGCAGGGATCTGCCTATGCAGAGAATCTTATAGGAAAAGTGCTAATGATTCAGGACAGCATTTAGAGCAAAAAGGTTAAGAGCTGTCCTGAAATGGGATGTTCTCTTGAATTGGGGCTTAAGACAGCAAACAGTATTGTATTGCATGGCATATCACAACAGAAATGTTAAAATGGGTTCAGAAATTTCTGCTAGGTGGTCAAAAATAATAATGAATCTTGTAACACTAATCATAACCACAGAGTTACAGCAGGAATTACTTTCTCTGTCTAAAATGTGTCCTGCAATAAAGTGTCATTTATCAGAAGGGGAAAAATGCATTAAAATTGTTGTTTTATTTAACTGCATTTCTGAACCCATTTTATCTTTTCTTTGTAATATTTTTTTATTTCAGACTTGCTGGACCTTCCCTCCTGCTCTGGACCTCTCCCCTGGCGTCAGCACAGCTCAGAAGGATGAAAGAAAAAGAAGCAATAGGAGAGGGATGGAAGAGGGGAGAGGAGTAAAAGGAGGAGGAGGGCAGCAATTGAAATGGAGAAAAATTCAACAGCGGTGCAGTTAAGGCTCAAAACAATGGACTGTTTATAAGATCCCCTCCTACTGACATTTCCTTCTGGGTCATTACCTTGTCCCCCTCTGTTACCTTCTGTCAGCCACAGCAGCCTCACTTTTAACTTTCACTTTCTATTATCAACAATACAACAAACAAAAAACTACACAACACAGCACTCTACTCACACACCTAATTTCCAGGGTGATGGGGTTTTTTTATTTTTATTTTTTGTTGTTTTTTAAATGGAAAACTGTTACTTTCTTAAGTAGGCAAGTCAGTAGGCATACTTGCATGAGTAAGAACTATTTCTGTGAGCGAAGCTGGGTCCAGTTTTGCAATTTACTACCTAGCATATTGCTTCCTAGCATGAGTAGTCCCACTGACGTCAAAGGGACCAATTCATAAAAATGGCCACACAGTGGTCCATCTAGCCCAGTATCCTCTCTTGAGATTGTGCCCGATGTCAGATGCTTCAAAGGGAATGAACAGAACAAGGCAATTCATCCCTGCACTAGTAGTGGGGCTGGCACAGGGATTTAGGTTGTGCCGTCACCATTCTGGGAGAGCCTAGGACTCGCTCAATCCCTGGCACAGTCTCAGCACCCCGCAGGGTTGTCTTACATCACTTATTTGCCATTGTAGGGGTGTAGAACAGCTGGGCTGAAAAGTTTCCACAGCCATGCCTCCTTCGATGTGCACATGCCCCTTTCTCTTCAAACCCACCCCCATCTGGAATGCCTCCTACATAGTAGGGCTGCTGCAGGAGGGATCACAGAATTGGTGGAGATAGTACTTGACCTAGAGCAGTGTTTCTCAACCTTTTTGATACTAGGGACTGGCTTCCTATACTGTGTCAGGGAGATCTCAGGGACTGGTGCCAGTCCATGGATTGGTCGTTGAGAAACACTGGCCTAGAGGACTTCTAAAAGGATATTTCCTGAGTGGGAAAAGAAGGACTTACATCTGTCCTATGGCCCCTTTGCACCAGCCTATCTAGAATAAGGGAGCCATAGGACAGCCATCAGGCTGTCAAAGATAACCCACAGTAGCAAGCTTGCAGGCTTAAGCCTTTACATTGGAAGTGGTAACAAATTCCTGATGTTATATTTCAAATAAAAATTGAACAAGTCTATGAGAATTTTGTTATTGACTGCACTGGGAACAAGATCAGTCATCAGTTTTCCAATATGGTAGGATGTGACTCAGATACAAATATGGTATGATGTACTATTTCAGTAGAATAGACAGTATGATATTGGGTGACTCAGTAGTTCCCCAGCTGGAAAAACAGAAATGGGATTTAATTAAAAATAAATACTGCTGTTGCTGCTAGTTAATTATATGGTGCAATATGCTAAAAGTACAATATGAATAGGTGCTATTTGCTAATCAATAAAACAGTAAAGGATGATGGTTCAAGAGTGTTCAGTGTAATATTGTTTAATATTATGAGCTCAATTCCCTGTTCAGTAAGATACATATTGGGACAAAGCACAGAGTTTTACCAAACCCTGAGTAATATCTACCAATAATTATAATGATTAACGCCACAGAAAAGAATCTACCATGCAGTGTCTCAATATAATGTGAAAAGGGATAACATTTTTAGTTACTTATAACTTTGCAAAACATTAATCATTTGGGCTGTGAGATGTCTGGCTCAGGCTGAAAATTTTTGGAACATTTCAGCCAAAATGGAAATGGTTAATTTCCAAGAACGAGTCTAGTGAAAAATACATTGTTTTGCCCATCTCAGAAAATTCTGGTGCCTTTTTTTTTTTTAGCATGAGCATCTCCATTCTTCAAAGAAAGGACTTGAAATATGGCACAGGCATGTCTTTTTGTGACAGGGATGTCTTTTTGCTATTCCCATGAAAATTGATAAGATTTTGAAAAATCTCAGTTTCCATGTGCTAAGTGGAGACTTGCTAGAGCTTCTTGGGTAAAAACAAGGAAGATTCCATCTTTACAGAGCATGCTTCAGCCCAAGGATCAGCAGAATTGTGCTGCAGTAGCAGCTTTGCACTGCTGTAAGCCAGGCTGGAGGCAGGCACTGGAACTCAGAGTAGGGAATGTGTCTCTCCTGTGTTCTCAATGCCCCCCTCGCTGGGTCGAGTCAGCAGCAGGAAGATGCCTTATTTGAATGTAGAGGGGACAAGAGTCAGACCTCTATTGGTGGTAGGGAAAGTAGATTGGGACAAAGATCCTGAGCAGGGGGGGATCTGTGGTTGGAGCCTTGCAAGGAAAGAGGGAAACTGATACTGGGAGTTGGTGTGGGAGTGGGGAAGACTGGACTAGCTGGGCCAAGAAACTGAGACTCAGAACCAGTGTGGCAGATGGGAAGAGACTGAGGAGAGCAGAGACTGACAAGCATCAAGCATGTGGGGGAAGAATTTGGACTGTCTGGGGAAAGAGATTGGGACAAGAAACTTATAGGGGAGGGAATGAGACTAGACAAGGATCCCAGGGAGTTGAGTGGGATGGGGAACAGAGACAAAATGGGGGTGATGACTGGAGGCTTGGAAGAAGAACATTTCACAAGAAACCAGGAAGAGGAGAACTGGGACTGGCTGGGTAGGGAGACTGGATCTGGGGTAAGAAGCCTGAAGAGTGGAGAGTGGGACTGGCTAAGTTAGGAGAACAGGATGAGGAGCCGGGGTGAAGGAGAGACAGGACTGAGACAGCAACTGGTTGGAGAGGATAGGCCAGAAAGGATCAAGCTTGGGGGGAACAAGCAGAAGAGTCTATGACCACTAAGACACACTCCCCTCCAGAATCTGAAATGAAACCTAGGATTCCTGAGTCTCACCATTCTTCTCATGTGATCGTGTAAATAAAGACTGTATTGTAATGCATATGCACAAGGGGGCCAATTAAGATTGCACAGGCAACCTTCATTCTGGCATTTCCTAACTTTTGAGGGCTTGACTTTCCAACCTTAATAATGTCCTTTTAACATATTTATGTGTATAATATATAAATAATATCTGTATCTATATTGACCACATATACTGCAAATTTTACAACAAACAGTGAGAGATGGTATATAATTAAACATTATCAAATTGAATTTATTTATACACTTCTTTATGGAATGCTCTACTGTAGTTTAAAGTAAACTTTAATCACAATCCCCCTGAGAGGTAGAGAAGTAGTATCATACACATTTAGCAAGAGAGAAAAATGAGAAACAAAAGATTAACTAGGACTTGTCCAAAGATACACAATGAGTGAATACTTCGCCCCACTGAAATCAATAGTTTTACCACTAATTTAAGTGGGGCCATGATTTCACACAGTGAGTCTACAGCAAAACTGGGAGTAGAACTCCAGTGCCTTCACTACAATGCTATCTTTTATTTCTGGGTGAATTTGTACTCTATGCTATCCCACTGATTTCAATGAGATTGCATGGTATAAATTGGTATAAAAGAGTACAGAATTTTTCCCTTTGACAAATATAAATTTTTTTGAGGAGAGGTCTAAAATAATAGCAAAAGTGCACTAAATCTTATAAAAATATGAGTTGACAGGAGGATAGGTCTGTTTTTTGGTATGTGATATCAGATAACTTCTAAGATTATGAACACTTACTCTGATATTTACCTTGCTGCTTGGGACAAATATTGTGAACCTGACGTGGTAGTCTTTGTGAAAAGCAGTTAGTGAGCATGGTCAACAGCTATTTTTCAAAGTTCAATTTATTCATTTTAGTAGAAATCAAATCACATTATAGACCATTCACTGGCCAAATTTCATTATATAAATCAGAGACATTTGTGAGTTACAGGATAAGGGAACAATCCACTATAGGGTAAGAGGACAAGCCGTGTTGCTAACTCTTGCAATTTTATCATGAATCTCACAGTATTTGAGGTTTTAGCTGAAGTCCAAGCTCCTGGAACCAAGTATCATGTGAAAATCTCATTGGAGTGTGATCTGAGTATGGAATGCAGAATTGGACTCTTCTGTTTTGCAGTGCAGTAATTATGAATGGTCAAACAGTTTTGTGTTTGTATTTGTAAAATACACACAAAAAATGTGAGGATGGCTTGATTTTGGTGTTGATGATATTACTTTAAACATTGAAATCAAATTCACAAAAGGAGAGAAATGCAGTATTAATGGTAATTTCTCGGGGCATTGCCTAGGTAGTTTAAAATAGGCTGAATGTGAAGTCTTGTGTTTCTTAACTATAGGAACTTTGAATATATAATTTTAAGCTTCCTAACATTTGTAACTTTGTTACAGGTCCTTAATGTTATTTTAACATAGGTTTTTATCAAATAAGTCACTTGCCATTTTAAAATACAATTCTTTATGTTTTGCCATAATTATTACAAATATTACCATTAATATATTACCTTATATGAAAAGACATCTTTATATCACACGATTGTATCATGAAATGTAGTTGTAACAATATCACTGGGAGGCAGCATGGGTTAATGGATTGGGTAGACAATTGGAAGCCAGGCATGCCCTGTATTTTAATACTAACTTTGTGTATTGGCTCACTGCGTGAATTTGGAAGTCCCTTAACTTCTCTGTGCCTCAATTTCCCTATATATTAATTAGAATCATAGAATCATAGAGTTGGAAGGGATCTCAGGAGGTCATCTAGTCCAACCCCCTGCTCAGAGAAGGACTAACCTCAGATAAAGAATCCCAGCGAGGGTTTTGTTTAGCCACAGCTTAAAAACCTCTAAAGATGGAGATTCCACCACCTCCCTAGGTAATCCATTCCAGTGCTTCACCACCCTCCTAGTGAAAAACTTTTTCCTATTGTCCAGCCTAGACCTCCCCAACTGCAACTTGAGACCGTTGCTCCTTGTTCTGTCATCTGCCACCACTGAGAACAGCCTAGCTCCATCCTCCCTGGAACCCCCTTTCAGGTAGTTAAAAGCTGCTATCAAATCCCCCCTCATTCTTCTCTTCTGCAGACTAAACAAGCCTAGTTCCTTCAGCCTCTCCTCATAAGTCTTGTGCTCCAACCCCCTAATCATTTTTGTTGTGCTCTGCTGGACTCTCTCCAACTTCTCCACATCCTTGTTGTAGTAGGGGCCCAAAACTGGACACAATACTTGAAGTGAGTCCTCACCAATGCTGAATAGAGGGGAATAATCACTTCCCTCGATCTGCTGGCAATGCTCCTACTAATGCAGCCCAATATGCTATTAGCCTTCTTGGCAGCCAGGGCACACTGCTGACTCATATCCAGCTTCTTATCCACTGTTACCCCCAGGTCCTTTTCTGCAGAACTGCTGCCTAGCTCGTCAGTCCCCAGTCTGTAGCTGTGTATGGGATTCTTCCATCCTAACTGGAGGACTCTGCACTTTTCTTTGTTGAACCTCATTAGATTTCTTTTGGCCCAATCCTCCAGTTTGTTTAGGTCCTTCTGTATCCTATCCCTACCTTCCAGGGTATCTACCACTCCCCCTAGCTTAGCATCATCTGCAAACTTGCTGAGGGTGCAATCTACCCCATCCTCCAGATACATGTAATATATATGTGCGTACCTCATAAGTGGGCAGACTTGAGTTAATCTTTTTACAACACTTTTAAATAAAAATAATTATATGATAATAATAATATAATTGAATTATATAGTTGTTTCATTAAACACTCAACATTCACCTGCTAAGGTATCTGTAATAACCTGTATTTAGAATAGGACATGCTTTGACACTATATGAACTGTAGAGTAGCAGATGCTAAGTTTGTATAGGAGCCTACTGTAAATAGTCCTTTTCATATAAGAATTTCAAAGCCTTTGCAAACATTAATTAAGCTTAATGACACCACAGTCTTTTAAATATCAAGTATTGTTTTTATTTACTTATTTGTATTGCAGTAGCATCTGGAAGCCCCAGTCATGGAGCAGGGCTCCACTGTGCGAGGTGCCTTACAAATATGTAACAGAATGGCCCCAAAGAGCTTACAGTCTACTATAAATGTTGGGAATTCTACAGTATAATATCATCATATGATTTAATGATGACTATTTCTTTAAAAGAAATTATGCATATACCTATGGCTACTTATGTGTGCAAATATTACTTTCCATGTGCAATTGCCTTTTTCCATGCAAAAATGCAAGTTTTGTATACATAGTCATCTCTATGCATGCACAGGTGCACATTTTTTGGAGGTGCAATTAGAACCTAAATTTAAAAAATGTGTTCCATAATTTTCACTTCTTAAGACTTCCTATGAAATCTTATGGTAATGGCCTACTTAATGCACATTTATTACATCCTAATTTACATGAGTGAGGAGAGCCATATATGCCAGATATTTGCCTCTATCTCTGTCAACAATATGAGATCTAGGGCAACATATCTATCTACAAAACTATCTGTCCTTGGGTGAAAATATCAAGAAAGGACCTGTAACTCGGCAGGAGAAAATCCCGTCTCTATTTTTTTGAGTTCTTCAGTACATCTTAAGCATGTAAGTTCTTGTTAAATCAGGACATGATAGCAGGTCTCCAGGTTACTATGCTATATACGAAAGTGGTGCTAGACCAATTGGGGAACTCAAATGGACATATAAAATGATATTCTACTGCTACCGAATAGAAACAATGTTACCCAAATTACTGAGATTAGCATCCAGTGTCAGAACCTCCAATAATTTTTTGCAGTTCAAAAATCATAGAGGTTTGAGTTAAAGACAAATTCAATTAAAAAACTCCAAGCAATTTTTTTATAAAAAAATTATGGAAAAAATACTTATAGCGCTTAAATGTGGAGACTCAATCCAAAATATAATTTTACAACATAATAGTAAGCTTCAAATAAAAATGTTGAGAAACCATTGTAGATGGAGACGTGAATAACACCAATATATTTTTAAAGTATTAATGGAAAACATCTTTAAACAAGCTGCTTCGTTCTCCAATACCTTTGAGCTCAGTACAACCTTTAAAAAAAGTGGCCTCTTCATTAATAGAATAATAACACCAGATTTCAAAGCAGATGGAACAGAAACAGATATCAAAGACAATCGTGAAATTATCAGAATGAAGTCTGCAGAAAAATCATACAGAAATTTTGAAGGTAAAGGTTTAGTAGACGTAACTAATTTAGATTGTTAAATAATGAGACAAGTTTGGTGGAAGTAGTTATACATGTAGTAATAGAATGGCTAGCAGAAGCTACAGGAGAAGTTGAAAATAATAAGTAAAGATTTTGTTATCTATGATGGGATAAAATCGTCATTTTGTTAGCAGCAAATGTGGTTTTCAGGTACAAATCTAAAAGGAAAAATATGTGAACCCAAATTTCAGTTGTATGTGTACTATAACTATAGTAAATTGTTTGTGTTTGAGAATTAAAGCACAAACATTTGTTAGATAGGTGTCATGATGAAATATTAATTCACAGAAGGGGATTATGTAAATGTTTATGTCTTGCTTAAAATACCTTTCATTTATATAGCTACTTTCCCTCCAGAGGATCCCAAAGTGCTTTGGAATCCAATACATATATATATTGTAGGGAGTGCTACAGTGATAGCTACAGTTAAGATTGCATAATAGTTTGCATTCTTTCCCAGTGTTCATAACATTGTGAAACCATTCAGCTTTCAGGATGATACATTTAAGAGTCTCATCCTGGAAATGAATTTTTGGAAAAATGTAGGGGTCCATCATCAGCCATTATTTAGTGCAATAAAAATTAAAAGTATTCAATTTTCTCCACTATTAAAAACAACAACGTAAACTTGCAATCTTTTTTCGAGTAGACCTACACTGAGGTTTGAAAGGTGATATTTGGCAGGGGAATAACCTGATGGAGAAGTACTTGTCATTGTTAAAAGGAAATGAGTTTAGATTTGACTAAGTTATATGGCCTTGAGATGCATATACTGAGCACGTGTAATAAAAAAAACTTTTTTACTAAATGGTTAGGAACATTTTCCTATTCCAGCTGCGTAATGAAGAATCTAGTCAAGTTGCAAATTGGTCAGGATATCTGGGAATATAAAAAGAACTCCTCAAGATCTCATGAGTTGGAAAGAGACTGGGAAAGGGCTCCTACAGACTTTGTAAGGTGTAATGAAGGAAGCCTTGAGCCTATGCAGTTTAGAAACTCTGCTGTTGGAAAGGCACAAAGACATTGTCTTCAGTTGTGAACTAATTTCAGTTCCTAGATGTGGAGTTCTCTCCTGCAAACCTCCTAAAATGTGCAGCAGAATTGCTCCCTGCTGCAGATGTGAATGTAGTAAGCATGTGATCACATAATTAAAGATCACACAAATCACCACTCTTCCTAGGATGAAACATGGTTACTATTTAGCAGATCAAAGAAGTACACACTTCAGGGAAGGAAGTGAAGAATAACTATCCAGCTGAATACTTCAATACAAGTGGTTTTAAAACTCCTGTGAAAGTCAGTTTCTCCAACAATATCATGCTCTCTAACTAACTCTGTATTGTAAATGGGTTCAATACTGATTTAGAAGAAAGAGTGACATCTACTAAATCAACATAACTACTTGTAGTCCAACTCAACCCAACCAATTTCTAACCAAAATCAGCCCTGAATATTGGTGAGATCTTTTGAGATTACAGTCAGAATTGGTTGGTATATATAGCCACCTGGCTACCTACACTTACCTGCAAATTTCTGGTAGAAATAGTTATAATTTCCCAGCATCCAGACTGCATTTTAAAACAAAATCATGCTGCAAAACAAATCAAACCAAAATGTTGTATTAGCTGTTTTATTCGAAAGAAACAATAATAAAGTAATAATAATAATACCTTCACTGAACTTTTTACTAATGTGAAAAGCCTGTGTGATCATATGCTAAATCCTCTTACAAGATCTCTTCCCTATCTCATTGTTGAAAACCAAACATACATTTCAATAATTTGAATAATCTGGAGTGATGTAGTGTATATATAATGGGATGAAAAAGTCACTGTAAGAAGTGTACAATGCTTTAAAATTAAGCTATTGTAAAGTGCAATAAAGTGATTTTTATCCTTTTTGACCCAAGCGACTTGCCAATATTTGGAGCCTTGCTGGTTGTTTCTGTTAGGAGGAGAAATTGATGATGGAGCCAGGTATTATACTGATGCAATCCTGTTTACTAACAATTTATACAAAGTCTTGTTTCCCTGAACATAGTAGGAATCAAACAACGGGAGACAGTTTCTTTGTTCATAGTTCTAAGCTTCTTTCAGCCAGCACTCTGCCTAAAAGCTTTTTCTCGGGATCAAACAAGTTTTGCTCTGGTTGCTTCCTTTCTGCTTTCCTTGTGTGCTTCTGTGGTGTTTCTGGTGCTTCTCTGCCACACACACAGAGCTTCCCCAAACCATGCCCAGGCCCTTATGTTTGCAGTTAAGCCCCCAGTTAATCCATCTGTCCACATAGTTCAGATTCCTGACCAGCCTTTCACCACCTGTGTTCTGCATGGTGCTGGTAGATATCCTAAGGTAGTGAGCTTGCACCTATTCCTCCCCAGGTTTTTTGCCCCTTTTGTTTATGTGGATCCAGAAATTCCTGACACAAAACCCAATTATACACAGAGGAGTGTTGTCATGTTAATTTAGATGGAATAAATGGTCTTAAGATGTTAATATAATTTAAGCAAAACAACAAGAGTTCTGTGGCACCTTAAAGACTAACAAATTTATTTGGGCATAAGCTTTCGTGGGCAGAAACCCACTTAGTCAGATGCAATATAATTTAGTTACTATCTAACATTAAACAATGTTAAACAAGATTCAGGATTTGGTATACAGACTTTAACTTGCTTAGTATTATTAATTTCTTTTAAATATTAAAGATACAGAAAAGAAAGAAAAAGAATTAAAGCATTTGAAATATATAGTAAGGTTTTAATTTTAACAACATTTTTGGACTTTTCCCTTTAGTTGGAAAAAGTTTTAGAAAGAAAAACCCCCTTGTCTGACAGTCTCTTATCAAAGATGGTAATAACTGTCCTGTGGGTAAAAAGAGAAGTTAGTTGAGATGGGGTGGAGCTATTGTTGCTATTGTTGTTAAAATCTGATCTAATTTTATCTCACATGGTGTTTGGGATTCGGATGGAGGTGGTAGGAGTGGGAATGTTGTTTGGTTCCTTCTCTGGTTTGATTAGGACATTTCTCAGAATTAGGATGATGAAGGCCTTAGGGTAGGAGTGTCAGCCATGATGGTGAAGTTTGCTTCAGTAGCCTCTATCTGTTCTTCATATTTTCCCCTCAAAGTCTCTTTAAGGACCCAAAAAGGGTGTGATGGGTGGAATAGACTACCCCTTCGTTACTTGATCCACCAATTAGGCCTAATGTTTGACATCCAAATTTTGGTTTATTAATTTGCAGACCCACATTTTCTTGTTTATCAAGCATGATCTTAACACGTCCTTGAGTTATATCAATAGGCTAATTCAGTTTTCTGTCTCCTTTTCAGACCTTTCTCTATCAGCATTCGTTATTACAGGTTATTGTGACATTTTATGAACTTTCACACACCTTTTTACAGTTGAGCTCACAATTAAGATAAATTTGTAGTCCCAATTATTTGAACAACAGTGTTCAAACTATTTACATAAAAGAATATTAGTCAAGGAAATGGGAACAAACCAGATGGCTGAAATGGGGATGGGAAACTTCAATAACAACAGTAAGACAGTGTAAAAAAAGCACAATCCCTTCTCCCACCTCCAGAGGTGCCCAAAACCTTTATTCCTCTCCCTCCCCCTGCAGGCCTCTCATCCCATTGATGATGAACACAGAGCTGAGATGTGCTAGGGAGGTGAGGTAGCTGTTCCCCTGGTTGCTGCACAGTCTGGAGCCTCAGTCTGATGGAGTTGCTGATCCTCATCTACTCGGCCTTCACCAGGCCTTGGGATACATGTGAGCCTCAATCCAAAGTGCTCACCCCCAGTCCCAGTCTAGCTGTGTCCAACACAGTCCTTTCGCAGGCTCATGCACATCTGCTCCCACAGCAATGCAGCCCTTCGTTCCACACAGCCCTACCACACACACTCCAGCCAAGATAACGCTCACACTCCAACTTCTCCCAGCTCTCATGAAATCCGCTAGGCCATTGATCCACTTGGTTGCTTGAACTTAGGCACCATCTGCTGGATTCCTGCAGGAAATCTGGTGCAGCCACATTTGTTTCTTCATATATGTATATATTCATTCATTCATTGGTGGTGACTCTTTCTTATAAGTCTATTTCCTTGAAGCTGTTTTGGCTCAAAGTGGTCATGATTTCACTTTGAAGCAAAGATTCGCACCCATTTTTATCTTTATTTAAAAAGCAAAAGGGATGTACATTGAATACAACTGCAACAACTCTGAGATTCTTTTAACACAAAATTAGGAAACTGAAAGTTGTGTTTCATTATTGTAACTAGGCCATGCATTGCTGTTAACCCCTTCTACCTGGTATTACAGTGAACCCCTTTTAGAGTAAAACAAGATATGGGCTCAGTTCATTTCTACTGGGGGAACCCAGTCTGTGGCCTTTGGTGGCAGAAAGTCCAATCTGATCTGTCAGGTATTAAAAGACCCATTAAAGTGGGGCTGTCCTCCTGTAGACTTTTAGTAAGTCCATAGTTGTATTCTGCATCGTGGAATAACACCTGTGTGGGTTACAGAGATAGGGGACTGTGGGGTGAATGGAAGTTGTAAGGGAGAAACTTTTGTGCACAATGAAAACATTTAGGGCTTGATTCATCACTTTTATTAGTTTTAGGCCAGTGTAATTCCACATAAATCACTTAGGTTAAAATCAGTGGAGTTACTCCGGTTTTATGCCTGTGCAACACAGTGGAGAAACAGGCTCTAGGTGTTTTAAAGTTTTATATTTAGCAACATTTAATATTTAAAGGTTAAGATGGATAAAGAACTCTCTGTCTTTCCCTGCTACCTTGAGCCATCTCCATGTCCCCTTTTATATAGCCATTTAGATATCTCTGTAATTCTTCCATTATTTCTGCAAAACAAAACAAAACAACAACAATAACAAATACTAAATACTAATACAAATACTAATACTTTTTCTACCAACTGCATCTGAGGAAGTGAGCTGAAGCTCACGAAAGCTTATGCCTGCTGAAATTAAATTTGTTAGTCTTTGAAGTGCTACAGAACTCTCGTTGTTTTTGCTCTATACAGACTAACATGGCTACCCCTCTGAAAAATACTAAAAGGCACTTCTCCTCAACAAGGCCAACAAAACTATTATACATTTGTTGACCAAGCCTATATTAGGAAAACGTTCAAAAGTCAAGGTGATGAGACATTTTTAAACACCATTGTCAGATCCTTAGCTGATGTAATTCAGCATATCTCTATTAATTTCATCCATCATCATAACTTATGCACATGAAATTTCATGAGGGTTGTTTTTGAGGCGGGGGAGGAGTTTTGGGAGGTGAGTTATTTAGATTTACATTGGGGAGCTAGTTTCCATCTTAACTATGGAGTGGCTACTGCTGCTATATAATACCAACTGTTAGCATGACACATGTCTTTGTGAATGAAAGAGAGAGAGAGAGAGATTAATGTGATGTTCATGAAAGCTGAATATAGGGATCAAGGGAGCCATCTTTGCAATGAAATCCATCCAGCTCCATTGCCTGTCTTGTGCAGTTTGAAAATGGTTTCAGGAGAGTGCATTATTCATGGTGATAGAATGGTCAAAGTGTCAGTTGCTTCTGAAGAGGGCAGAGGGCACCAAATTGCACTTTTTTTTATGTCCATTCTGTTACATTTCATTGCAGAAAAATCCATCTTGAGGCTTGAGTGGTGTATTGATTATAATCAATAACACATTTTACATAGGCTAAGGTTTACCCTCCCTAGCAGGAGCTGCATTGACAAAGAGAGTATATTAATGGATTCTAGAGATTTTTGGCATGTGATTAGGCCAGCTACAGACACGCACAAGACTTGTGTGTCTCGTTTTCTTCACAAAAGAAAAATGTTTTATTTAGTCGCTTGACAGTATAATTTTAATTTTTTCAGTATCTCAGTTTATAATGTTAATTCTTAGGAAGGGTTAAATAACACAGGAAACAAAATTATCCAATTTCCAGAGATCCAACCGTAAATGATTTTTTCATTTATTCTGCTTTGCCCCAAGGATTACACTTAGGGCGCACACAATAAGTAAGCCTTAAAGCCAACAAACAACTTCTGTGTGCATGGGCAGAAGGATTAAGCCCCATATAGTAGTATCCCTAACTGGAGGATACTAAATCCTACTAATATTAAAAAAATCTGGGTTCTTTCCACTAACAAACAGAAAACTACCTAAAAGTGAATATTAACTTAACATATATTAAGTTTTAAAAGATAATTATAGAGCAGAAATAATATTAAACACCACATTTTTTCTGTTCCATGTTTTAAAATTAGTATTTTTGTTCAGTTACCCTCTGCAATGAGCCGGGTGAAATGTACACCATTTTGCTTCCCTTCTTTGAATATCAGCTTTCCATTATGTAAAATGAGGTAAATTATCTACCATGGATAAAAACTGAAAATATATTCAGGATGCATGAGTCTCAGCAAGGTTAAGTAGGTTACTTAAAGGGAGAGGTGACCTCTGACTTAGTGGATGAAGTATAGGACAGGGGAGTAAGGAGACCTTGGCTATGCTATCAGTTGTGTCAGGTTGGGCAAGTAACTTAGCCTTCCTGAGTCTGTGTGCTCTCATGTGTATAATGGGAATAATGGAACTTTCTTTTTGGATTAGGACAACATGATTAATAATATTTATAATGTTCTGTTTGTGTGTAAAGGATATTTAATGCTAAGGAATAGTTGTGGAAACTGCTCAAACCACGTGCCGCCTATATCAGTGTTCATACTTCTTCAGGGGACACCTGCTTCTCTGACAACTTTTTCAAAATTCAAAATGAACGTTCAAGCAAAAACCAGCTTTTCAGTATTTTTGAAAACATCCAGACAATGAAAGAAATGTGTGAAATCTTATAAAATTGCTCCTGTTTAATGGAAACTCAGTGAACTTGAAAAACAGGCAAATTGCATTAAGAAACATTTTCACTTTGTGTGTTTCATCCAACTCGATTAATAAGCATTGAAAGGTCCTCAGAGCCAGATGACCTCTGCTTAGTGCAGGGCTCAAGAGGTTGGGGGGTGGAGACAAAGGTGTCTGTATGCCAGCTTTGCACTCCCCTGATTATGAGATGTACAATGCACAAAATGTCCCTGACATACGTAGCTCCAGTGCTGACTGTTAAATTTATTCACAAGAAAAGCAGTGTTGGAAAGAATAACCTGAACCTTGGTATTCTTTGTTTGTAAGAGTTCCTACAGACATTTTCTTCAGGCCTAATTTGCACGTGTTCATAGCCTCAGAGTTTCAATTTGATGCTGGGTTCCCATAAACCCAAAAATTCAAAGTGCAGCTCATTCACATTTCCTAAATTTTGTTAGGTTTAACTGTGAAACTCGATTGACCCAGGTTTGAAACTCAGAACAAGTTTATGAAACTTTCTAGTTCTTCCAATGAACTTGAGCTGCATTCTCTTTGCCTCAGTTTCCACAACTGTGACCTCGGAATAAAGATACTTATTGTCACAGTTCATATTTTCAGAGTAGTTAAGATGATGATGATGATTTGTATATTTAATTATCTTCCATCTTCTCAGGGCTTAGGAGCACACTTTGCAACACCTGTGGCTTCATCCATTGTCACTTGTCTCAGTACAAAAAGACCTAGAAAGTAGCCACCGAATCCAGTATTCACTGAACATTACTAAATATATCTACAACCTGTTTTGATTGCTGTATTCAACTGAAGGGCACTCTAGGCAGTGGAAGAGGAAAATATATGCTCTGAGGATGAGGGACACCTTTCTTTTTTTCCTTATCCTCTCATTCTTCATTCTTTCTGTTCAGCAAAGTATTCATAGATAGCTGTATTCCACATGTTGGCATCAGTGACTATGCACTTTGAAAAATTTTTTTTTGCCTATTTGTCATTTTATTTTCTCTGAAACAACATATGCCCCTATCTGGACCCAGGTTGGGCTGATTAGTTATTGTAAGTGGGTGTAGTGATTCTGACTTTTGTACAGAGGATAATGTTTAAGAGAAGTGCCAATGAGTTATTATACACTGGAATATATTTCTGAATAAAGTTTTTAGTTTAGTATACAGTTTGGAATGAATCATTCTACTCAGAATGTCAGAGGGTAGATTTGTCTGGTATTGGATCCGTGATTGAGTTTGGCTCTGATCACCCACCAGTCAACACAAAGAGGATGCTACCACTCTGATAGGATTGATGGATTTGGTTGATTAGAGAAAAGAAAATGACAGGAAATCAACATTTTCTTAGATACGTAATTAAGCTGACCTGCTAAACAAACAATACTCTGCATTTTTTCACTGGAGATAGTTCTTTATGAGATGATGACTCACCATTGATCTTTGCTCTCTGTCTATGGAACAGTTGTTCTGGGAGAGGAGCAAAATCTGTATCTGTCTTATTAGTGTGACGAGTTAAAGTATGTTTCAAGGAACACAATTCTCTTTATTTGGGTGATTTAAAAATACATTTCTCTTTATTCTAAGATGGTGTTTTTAAATCTAGTCTGCACAAATGCTGTTAACTTTTTATAAGCTTGAGAAGCATGTTTCATTTGGAGTGAATGAATGACCCTTTGCCAACAGACAGCTGTAAATACATCAAGTGTTCAAGTTTTTTGAGGCATGACTCCAAATGCCAGCAGAAAATCAATGATAAAAATCAATATCTTATATGTGCAGTGCTTCACTTAATCATTTTTTAAAAATTATTTCAGTGAGACATAGTGGGCCAGATCCTGAGTGGAGAACATTACCATGGATCCATTGGCTTAAATGGAGTTACACAGTTTTACACCTGCTGGAAATCTGGCCCACTACATGCATTGGTAAACTATGAAACTAAATGTAATCCAGTTTCAATCATGTATGTATGTGTTGGTGCTGAACTTCATTACACTTTTCAAAAGCTCCATAGTGGACCATGTGTACACTGAATTCTTTACATACATATACTATGTGCCTGAGTCTGGTCCTAGATAAATCTCCTACTGACATGGGATCAGGATTGGGGTCCATTGTTCATGATGTACAAATTATAATACAAATTAATCCCTCCAGTAACATCACTGGTTTCAACTGCAAATTTGCATTGCTGGCTGGGTGACTCTTTGGGTTTGTCTACACTTAAAATGCTGTAGCGGTGCAGCACCACTACAGCTGAACCACTGTAATGCTTTAGTGAAGATGCTGCCGCTACCAGTGGGAGGGGTTCTTCCATCGATGTAGGTAATCCACCTCCCCGAGAGGAGGTATCTAGGTCAACAGGAGAATCTCCCATCAACCTAGCACTGCCTACACTGGGGGTTAGGTCGGTTGAACTGCATCGCAATAGATGGATTTTTCACACCCCTGAGCAACATAGTTATACCGACCTAATTTCCTAGTGTAGACCAGGCCTTAGTGAATCTACACACAATCACTTGAAAAGAAATAAAGCAAGAACTTAGCTTCCCAAATATACTTTATGCATTGATTTAATGTGTAGTTCAGTTTTAATGGTTTATGATAACACTTGATAATGTATTGGTAAATGTTCTGTAGAATATTTTGTAATTCTGTACTAAGTACGTAAGCCTTAGTAATACTAGACATCAGTGCAGGGCTCTGATATTAAAACTTCGCTAATAGGGGGAGACCACTACTTTGAGTGTGGTAATTATCAGATGCATTTCTCCAAACCTTACTCAATATGCCTAGTACTTACTCATACAAGTAGTTTCATTATCGTTAGTGGAATTACTTGTTTGTGTAAGTGCTAACCTTTGTCCGGGATGCACAATTAGGCTCTAGGTTATGTGTGGATTAGGTTCCCCAGAGTACATTAAGGGTTGTATTTTCAGAAATGCTGAGTACCTACACCTCCTATTGACTTCAGCTGAAGTTTAGGATGTTCAGCATCTCAGACTATTATGTCCTGATTTGCAAATGGGTAATTAAAATATTTTACATTATACTATCAAGTTCATGTTACTGTGAGAGCCTCTACTGTCTCAGTTCCTGACTTCATTCCATTTGAAATTGTAGCCTTTGTATTTAATTAATGTAATTCTTTTGCACTTAATATATATCAGTCCAGAGGCATGCACAGAAATTAACTTTGACCACTCCACCGTGGGAGGAGCTTGTCTCTCCCTCCCTCAGCCCCAGGAAGAGCAGCTCGCTCTCTTCCCCCACCCCTCTATACTTATTGGGGGTGTGTGCCCCTGCTTGACCCCCACTGTGTATGCCCTTGTATAAGTCTGGTCCAGCAGTCCTTATTCAGGGAAAACTCCCATTAAAGCTAATGATAGTTTTGCTTGAGTAAAAAGTGCAGGATTTCATCATCAATTAGTGTATCTTTTTCTTCTAAGGTAAATAATCTGACTTTTGTTGTTTCTTGAATGATCATACTGTTTTATTTCTCTTTAAACAGATAGCACTTCTGCACCTCGCTTTGTCTTTAGCTAATTTGCTCTACTCTATCTGTGACACCTCATTTATTATCAGTTGCTACAACCTGTATCTAATACCTCCACCAATTACTGTACAGAGTATACCAAATTAGGTCATATAGCAATTTTTACCCTTGGGTGAAAAAGATAAAGAAAAATAATTTATGCAGCATACAAATCAACTTTGAATCATGATCAGCTACAGTTTGCATACAAGTAATCAACATGACTTCCTATAATAATCATATAAGGTATCCTATAGTCAGATACATTTTGCCAAACTTCATTTATATTTTTGAGACAGATTTCTGTGGTGATATAAAGAATATTCTGCCTAGGTTCAGTCCTTTCTTGAATTTAGATAAATTTAGTGAATGAATTGGCATTGTGACTAATCCTGAGTCAGACTTCATCCACATGAATAATTAAATAAAAATAATTAGTAGTAGGGTGCATTTCCTTTTTCTCCTATTCATGAAAAGATACGGTGAATTCTATTTAAAAGTCAATGACATAACATGACCAGAGATTTTAATTTTGTTTTTTAACATGTATGTTTGATTGTTTTGTGTCTGGTGGTTTTTCTTACTGCTTCTTTAGATTATCACTATTCTGTGAAAAGTTGAAAAATATAGAATTTTGTCATTGTTGATTATTTGTATTCATAGTAATGACAACAGCAATCAACATTACACCCACACACAGACAACTGTGTCAGTTAAATCATACCAAGAGGAAATACTAAGCCTCTGCATGCTTGGAGGAGAAATTGGGTTGTGATTGAAATGATGCAACTCTGTGGTCTGAAAGGTCAATGGCAGTGACAAAAATGTGATTTAGTTAAACATTTCAACACCATCATTATAAAATAAATGATTTATGCATCATGAATAGATATTATTTTCCTAAAGATATTTTAAGTTTGTGGTACATAATCCTCCATTACATTTGGAATAATTGAACTAGAATTCCTGAAAATATATCAACATGTGCTAAAGGAAGAAACAAATGCAAATTTTCATTTAATTAAAACAGTTTCTGCACTTAATTCCTATTTTACTGAAAAAGCCCTTGGGTTAGTCAAGGGCCAGTCTGCTAATATATGAGAAAACATTAATTCTTTAGAAAAGGAAATAACTCGATAGCTCTTTGGCTGTTGCTGAGGAGAACAATCAGTGTATATTTTGTTGTAAACGTGGCTACCTTTGTACTCCCTGAAGCTGAACCAGCTGTGTGCTAAAGACTGCAAGAAATTACACCAGCTCTCAATTGCCAAGGGGTTATTACCACATTGAGAGAGTGCAGGTGTGCTAGGAAGTCTGAGTTACATCCCATTTCCCCTGGCCATAGCCCTGGTGCTAACTGCAAGAAGGGAGATTGATGTAATATCTTCTTTGCTGTTCTGCAGGGTCTTGCTACACCACAGTGAGTACAGCCTGGTGCTCTGGTTTGAGGGACTGTGTTGTGATGATAACGCAATACAAAGTAGCTATGATGTAGTTGAGGATTGGGGCCTATATATATCTAATGTAAATGAATATATATTCACAGCATTAAGAAGATGTCTTGCAGAGGTAGTGATATTAATAGTTTGAGAGAGGGTGAAACCAGGGCTCAATTGAAATCAATGGCAAAACTCCCATTAACTTCAGGTGGGTCAGGATTTTGCCTAGAATGGTTAACAAAAATCTTCCTCAACGATGGTGCTTTCTTTCTGACTCCGCTTTCATAGGCTCCATGCAGTGATAGCGCCATTGGCCAAATTCTTCCCTGTGTAAAGCGGGAGTCCATAGGTTTGATGTGAGAGTGCTCTACAGAGCTCCTGAAAGCCATGGGCTGCTTGCAGCCTCCCTGCCTTTATTGCAGCATATGGTTGTGTATGAAGAGGGAGGGTTTGGCCCACTGTGCAGAATTAATTGACATTTTATTTAATATTGTAATTAAACATATTGCTTACAGATGTGCTTTTCTGAAACCCAGCATTATCACTGTTGCAGTTACTTAAAGTAATGATAAACACAGTTATAGTAATCATTTTTTATTTCAGTACAGGATGGGGGCTTTAATCTCAAATCCTTAATCAGGCAAACCTCCCATTAACTTTAAAGGAGTCTTGACTGAGGGCCAAAATATCTTCAATGCAGATATTAAACTGTTATGAGAGGGCAGATTACAGGGAGAAATTTTCACTTTTGTATAGTGGTTTGGCTAGGAGATAAGTGGTAGGGGATCATGATTAGCATGTTTCCACTTGCTAAAAATACCCCAGATAGTAGGAGAGTAAGGGCAACAGCTACTATTGCAGCCCATGGGATTATAGCAGTTTTGGTGCAACTGCTGTTCTTCTATAGCCAGGGGGAGTATTTTGTTTCCACCAACCCCCTTAATTAATTAATGACTTAGTTAAGTGTTATGATTTTGTTTTATAGGTAACCATTGGTTTCCCAGAGTCTCACTCTCAATCAGTTCAAGTTGTTCTTTGATAATAAACTTATTGTTATTTCATATATATATATATATATATATATATATATATATATAATATAGTGATGTGTGTTAAGCAAAGTGGTGATTCTGAGTTGACTCTTACAAATTAGATCTGCTATTCACAAATGAATAGTATACACTAAGAGTTCTGTGAGTCTTTAGTGGAAGGGAGGTGGCCTAAGCACTCCGGAGGGATGCTCGGGGATCAAAGGGACATGTGTGGGCCTATCGCTACTCTGTACAGAGAGAGCGCGAGACCTGTGGAGTGCTTGTATAGGCAGAGGCTGGTATTTTCAGGAACCTGATCCAGAGCAGGGGAAGACAAGACTGCCTCATTGTAAAGATGGTTGTTGGTGGTGAAGTTCCTCACAACTCAGGGTAGCCCTGGGAGGCATCATAAGTTAGTGAATATTTTTGAAAATGTAGGAATTAATGACTTTCAAATATTTAAAGTTGTGGTTTTAAGCGCCAGAAGTACATATAAACATCTGCTTACTGGTTTGGGGTAGTTTTTATGCCTGTATAAGTTAGTTAGATTTGTATTCATTTTGCAAATCACACCCTGTAGGTATTTTTTTTTCTCCTGCAATGCAAGTGAAAAACAATGAAATTGTATTTACAATAAAATCACTTCTAGATGAGTTTCTTTAGGCACAGAAAAAAGCAATGGCTGAATTGCAACCCTGAAACCAAAAAAATACAATGAAAATGCTGAAATATCTTAACTGTTTTACCACTAGAAGTCAAAGCTTAAAAAAGGGTTTGACTCTTTTAAAACAGATGCCTGCTCATGACTGAAGACTGATTAGCCTCTGAGCCTGAGCAAACTTTGTATGTAATTAGTATGCAAATCTGACCTGCTGTAGGGTTCTTCCTCTTTCTAAAACTATGATCTATTCAGTGTTTCCTTGTTTCCTTATGAATAATCTTACCCAGGAGGTTTATTCTGCATACAAATTTACTGTGCACCTGTAATTTTCAAAACCTGCTGTGCTGTTTTAGGTCAATAATTTCTTTAAAATACTATAGAAGAAACATTGTAAATTCTCTAATACAAAACTGATAATTTAAAAATTAGATCTCTATATCTGTTATCCCCATATGAAAAATATGGGATTATACCATATATCTTTAATTTATAAACTTAAATTCCCACAGACTTCATAAAGATCATTCTTAAATGTGGTGAGCCTAAATTATATTCAGTTGTTTAGTATTTTGTATTCTAAATATGTAATATTTAATAAAGTATATTTATATCTTTAAAACCCAATCCTGCACCACCAAAAAAAAAAGTTTTACCATTGAATTCAGTGGGAGTTACACAAACAGTAACTGTGCAAGCAAATTGCCAGTTATGGGAGATATCTAACTGAGAGTGCAGTTCTGAAAATCTGAGTTTCATTGTCCAAAATCAGATATTGATGTGTCATTTTGCCTTTTCCTGATGTCATCTCTCTGTGTTTAAATCCCCACATGAATCACACAGATATGACATATTAGACAAACTCCGTCAGGGATGGTCTAGGGTTACTTAATCCCATCTCAGCATGGGTTATGTTGGACTAGATGATCTCTTGAGGTATATTCCAGCTTTATGTTCCTATGATATCACCAGTCTTAAAGATGAATCAGAAAGTAGGCCCAAATCCCACAAGCTACTCCATGACCAAAGCCCTGTGTACACACAATGAGCCCCACTGAACTACAGTGCAGGTTCATGCAGGCACAAGCCTCTGCCAGCATGGAGCAACGGGCAGGACTGGGTCCCTGGATTGTATGCTGTTCTGGGTAACAACCACATCTGCACTTATTTGTGCGAGGCAATGAACACTCTGGTTTTATATCAGCACCCCTGTGAAATCAGATTGACATATGAGGGGCAAATTTCTCCTCCGTTTGCACCAGTGGTCTCTATTTCACACATTCCATTTGTTCTGTATACAGAATTCCCATTTTAGCATGGTCTAGTACTTTGATAGAGCAGGGAACTAGAACTCAGGAGACCTGATGTTTGTTTCTCATTTTTCCAATGCATCTCTATGTGAGACCTTGCACAGGTCACACATCCTGGCTGGGCTTTGGATTCTCTGCCTGTAAAATGGAGATAATACTGAATACTCACTTTTGCAAACCCGAGGAGACTTTCAGATGCAAAGTGCTTTTAAAGTGCAAACCACTATAATTGTTTTCTTATTGGCCACTGTTAGTTTTGCATGGAATAAATGCATTTTATGCTACAGAGATTTGCAGTGTTTATTGAGAAATTTGCCCTAGGTATTAATACAACTGTGATGTAAATGAGAGTGCTGAAAAAATAGATAATACAAATACATATTTAAAATATATTTTACTATTATTTTTTATGTTTGTCTGACTGTTGCAGCTGTGTTTAGAAATTGCCTCCATGAGCCTATTGGTAGGGATTATTTTGGAAGGATACTTCCTGCTTATAGGTAATGTAGAAACTTTATTGAAGCTTTATGAGGCTTCCTAATACAAAATTCAGTATTTTGGGAGCAGACAGGGTGGATTGATTTAAATGAAAGTGATTTAAATCAGTACACAATAAACCTTTATTTATATCTTTGATTTTAATTGTGTTTTGTATTCATATTTTTTAGTTATTTTCCTAACGAGAGCTTGATTCTCATGTTAATTTGCAATTAAGTATAGCCTTTACACTAAATTTGGTGCTTCTTTATCCTAACCATGGGGATACACTGTATCTATAAACACTTAAGCAATTATATAACTTAATTTACATTTATTCATATTTTTAAATATTACATTTTGTGCTAGAAAATGGTGAATGATGCATTTCTTATTTACTAGATGAATTGCTTACTGGTGATTTGTATCTAGCTGTATTTGGATGGAAATTAAAATTTAATTAAAAATCCACAAAACAGCATTTTATTTATTTTACTTCATAAATGAGTTTGTTTATGACCTTAAATGTGCTGGAAAAGTAAAAAAGTTTACCAAAACATGTTTTGGTTTTAATACTGGCTTTTTAAACAAAAAGTGTTTTGCATTTCTGATCACCTTCAAGATTTTAGAACTGGTAGATATCAGTCTCTCACAACTTGATGGGAGGAGGAAAAACAAGCTTTCCTGCTTTTTCACCTCCCAGTTGGTTTCTTAATTTTGAATGAACTAGTCATTGAACTGAACTAGTTGAGTAAACGGCAATGAACAAAATATTCTTTCTGCCTCTACAGTGGAGGCTACTGCTGTCAAAAGCTAGTTCAGCACTTCAGCAAACTCTGGTGCCACGTGCTCAGCCAGTGACGTCCACCAGTTCAATGCTTTGACTTTCATTAAAATGTGGCAGCCAACATATGCTGCTTAATATTTTTTGTATTTAATTTAAATTGTTTTAATAAATTATAATAAGTTTAGGCCTTAATATAGGCTGACAATTTCAATTTTAATTATAAACAGGCTTATTTTTTAAAAAAAATGAGCTTTAATTAATTTAAATAGGAAACAAAATCCAATTTAAATACAAAAATCCAATTTGTTGATATTTTATGAAATCATATTTTTTTTATTCACTCTTGGAGTAGAACCTGCAACTTCATCTCATCCAATTGCTGAAGCAAGTTGTTTACTATATGTAGTGCAAAAAATGCCAATCAGTGATAGTCTATGAACCTGTCAGAGAAGTAGAAGAGGCAATAGGTTGAAGGAAAGTTATAGGAGAAGGGAGAATCTCACAACAGTGAAGGGAGGAGAGAACCTTTCAGATTAGCAATTGCGGTCAGGGCCTTGCTCCCAGATTTAGGATTTGGGGTAGGAGAGTATCCACAACCCACTTAAAGGTTTGCATTTGCTAGGATCCTTGTCTGACTCCTATCTTCCACTGGAGTCCAATATATAGTGCAGGCTCTCTGAAGCTGTACTAAATTGCGTATCTGTAGTCTAGAGGCATGGAAATGAGGGATCTGAGAATGTCTGTCTATAGTGATGTGTGTGCTGCCTCATGAGCTCCCTGTCCCTCCCAAATGTGGAATGCATTTATTTTTTCCTATCATTAACTCCCTCTGAATAGGCCGACCCATGTATAGCTGGCTTACATAGACATCTGACAGTGGTGCCCATCTGAAGACCAGTTAAATTTGAACTGGAATGGGCCCTTAGGCAGCAAATTAATCTCGTGGGATTTTATGTCACTGTTCAGCTCTCTCCTTCTGAATAGCCTCTTCTAGATGCCATGTTCAATAGCTGCTCAGAGACAATTAGGCTTTTTTCAAGTTCGGGCTTTAGTTAAGCCAGGGTAAAGGTTCTTTTTAAACAAATAATAAAATTGGAATGAATCCCAGTTGTCTCCAGAACACTGCACAAGTTAGGGTTGGACACTGGGACTTTGGATAGAAATGTTGCATTCAAGCAGCGTCCCACTGTCCCATCAAGTTCACCAGCATCTCACAATTGCACATGCAAGTAAGCTAATATTAATGGGAACCTTGCAGCCCTGATGCTCCCCTATAAACACTGTGTTAAATATAAAGGATATTGATAACAGTTTTATGGTAACCCATACACCGTTGTTCTAGCACCAAACATTTACAACCTATTGATCAGATATTAAAAATGGATTAAGAACATCTTGAAGTTCTGGTTCCAATGATATTGCTTATATACACAGCCTTAAGCATAATTAAAATAAAATACCTCTGCTCATAGAAGAAATATGGTACTATATAGTACCTTAAATACTTCAGCTTAGCTATGCAAAAATGCCTCATTATGAAGCAATGAGTTATTGCTGGGGATGAAATTCAGAGCTGAAGTGTGACACTGGTCAGTGGGTATATGTGAAGTTAAGTGATGATAAGGGAATCTAATGGGATCTTAGTATGTGTAGAGGCCTCAACGCTGTGAGCTGTTTAAAAGCTTCAATTGCTACTGAATTCAGTGAAGCTGAACTTTAACTTATGCCTCTCATACCTCAGAGTGTTGCCAACCCCAAGCGTTAACAATCACGAGGCAAGACAAAAATCGTGAGGCTGTCTTACAAATCATGAAATTCAACTGAATAAATGTTGGGTTTTTTATTTACCTTCTGATTTATTTAGTATTCAGGGTGTGTTGATTCTGTACACTTTATGATTAGTGTGGATATTCGTGAGACCTGATTCTCAGTTTCAAGCTTTTTCTCCACAACAACGAGGCCTAGAAACTTCCTCTTTTTTTTTAATTAACGCAAGCTGAGGTTCTCGCATAATCAATGACACCAGGAGCTTGGACTTTAAGTAAAGCATCAAATACCTTGAGACTTACGATGTAATCATGTGAGTTGCCAACACTGACCTTCCGTTGGCTGTTTTTCTTATTACTCCTCTCTTTCTTCCTGTCTGCATCTGAATTACACCCAATTAGAATCCCTTAGGTTCAGTTAACCAAACCCTTCACAAGGCGGTCAGAAGGGTTTTAAGCTATGATCAGTGAGTAGGTGTGAGTCTAAGAGAATCTAAAGAACTCTAACTTCATGTGGCGTGCATATAAGAGATTCACTCATGTAATTGTGTGTAGACTGAACTGGAAGCATATGAATTCAACTCTGAGTTGGTACGGGGAGTTCAGTGGATAGTTAGGCAAATTCAGCAGTCATTTTGACTCAGCAGTTGCCCACTTATGTTGAAGCCATTCTAGTAACTGTGACTTATATCCACAAAGGAACTCAGCTTACAGGATACCTGATTGGACCCTGCAGGCGAGATGGGTGGGACAATGCCCATCTTCACCTGGTTTGAGAACATGACGAGTCTTAGCATGAAATAAGTGTCCAGATGCCTAAAATAAGGTGTTGTGTGCATGTCCCGAGTTAGATACTTCGGCATCTATGGGACTTGAGTGGTGAAAATTAAGGCACTGAGGAATTTAGGCACCTATATGGTTAGGCAGCGGCTGAGTAGGGCTTTTGAGGTTCTCAGTAGTGCCTAAATTTTGGACTTAGGCAATTAAACCCTCTTGTCCATCTGGGCTTTTGGGGTTAATTCTTCTCTTAGTAACACCAGATAATTAATTGACTTCACTAGTTACTCCTGATTTATTTGCTGGTGTAAATGAGAGGAAAATCAGGCCCTTTGTGTTTCTGATTCTGTTTCTTCTTCACCAGAAAAATGGATTCCTATTGTTCTGTAAAGCATTAAGCTCAGCAGAAACTGTAAAGTGGCCACACATCTTGTCAGACTATCCCCTTCTCAGTCTCTCACATGGAAGGGGAGGGAGGAGGAGACAGTGAGGAGTTGCTGAGACAATCATGAAGCAGTTTCCTCAGGCAGACCGGACATGAAGCCAGACAAGATGCTAGAACAGGAGGCAGTGACATATTTACTTTTGTTTTTTTTTTTTCTTGCTCTTAAATATAATTGTTATCTGAAAACAACTCTGTCCTCGCATGTCAATTAATAAGCCATGTTCCAGAAGCTGAGATATCAATGATAAAGGTGCACAAACAACCCCACCCATTAATTTCAAACTTCAATAAAATCAAATTGTAAGAAAAATCTAATGGAAAAAACTCCCCTTTCAAATGGAGATTATTGAAGTTGGTAGGAGATTTTTATGCTCACTCTGATTTTCAAAAGAATACAATGAATAGCAGAGTTAAAACAAAAGTGCTTGCAGTGACCATTTAATAGATTCCCTTGTTTTCCATATAGGGGAATGTTAGGTGTGCAAGGAATGCAGGATCCAGTGGTGTCTTGACACTTAAAAACAGTCTTGGATATTATAATATAAATCAAAACAAATTAGCTGGAATTTTACAAGAAGAGAATCTCAGCCAAAGAAGAATTGGTCATCCCCTATGAGATGGCACTGAAACTCTCTAAATGTCACATGGGCAAACTTTCCAAGCAGAACACAGTGGTTGAGCTGATGCGCACACACAGGTGCAACTTTTGCTCCCACAAGGGTCAGTACGAGGTTTATACATCACTTAACTTCCAATTAAGCCACTTTAAGTGGTGCAGTGAAGGCACTGGGGTGACTTCATCCACAGGACCCTACACTAGAAGCTACTCATAAGTCAGGCATTTTCAAACATCCAGTAAGGCTGTTCAGTTCCTGATTTGCATGTGTAAATGCTGATTTGAGCATGAAAACATGAGGTTTTGCCAACTTAGATGCTATTGAAAATGTGAATCATACATATATGTCCATCCACAACACTCCATTTCCACTTAAACAATTACCTTGGGCTCTTGTATTATTTTTAAACCCGCAATCAGAACAGTTAAGACACAGTTTTAGCTTTATCCCTGCTTGTTTTTTTTCATATTAGCCAAGTTCATGCGTATACAATGGCATTTTCAGATGCTCACAAGGGAAAGAAATTGTTTCCTTGTTTTTCTTTTTCACGTTCTGGTTTGTTGTGTAAATATAATCTCTCTTGCTTTGTAATGTATGTGTAATAAACGGGGTTTGATATTCATTAAACACTTTAGCTTCACTTAGACTATTAATCTCAGCAGCCATTTATTGGTTTGAATGCTACAAAGCAATGGAGATTATCCCTTAATTAATTCCATTGCGGGGTTCTGCTGCCATCATGAACCACAATATGGTTTCATAAATTAATCTTGTAAGGAATATATAATGCAATTTATACAATTTATATAAAATACAAGTAATACTGGAAATCGTGTAAGAAAAGGTAATTTTTATATGTACATGACTAACATACACGAATTAAAAAAGTCATACTTTTTTGTAGTTTTATATATTTAGTCTTTGCTGATTGTAATGACCCTTTAGAAGTATGTAAAAGAGAGTTCTTTCTGCTGACTCTGCAGAAAGGGGATTTTTTGAGTTTTATTTTGAGTTGATATTTTGAGTTCTATGTAAATATTTTAAATGAAAGGGTAATTTAATATACACATATTAAAGACAGAGTCTAAGAGATCATTTGAGCTTCAAGTGAGCTCTAAGTTCCCTGCTCATAGTGTTCTAATATAAATGTTTATAACAGTGTATACAATGACAATCAACTTTTTCATGTTATATGTGCTTCTAGAAAGCCCAATCCTCCTCTCATTGAATAGCAAAAGTCTCACTGACCTCAATGGGAGTTTAGGATTGGGTTCTGAATGTATTTAAGTTTAAAATTTTAATTCTAAATTAAGACACTGAAGAAAGGTATCACTACCAAATATTTAGAATTAAACTTGTCTGCTCTCAATATCTGAACTGTAAACTCTTAGTTTAATAATGTATACAAGTATTTCTACTTATCGGTATCCATTTCATATCCTAACTGCATTTATAGTATATGTCCATGTGTATTATTCAATTTAACTTGCTATTTTTATCAATTATCAAATATAAATATTTTATTTAATGGTGTAATCATAATTCTGTTATTTCAAACTTCTAATGTGGAAGTTGTTCTTTTCATGGAATAGGCTCATCCCAAACAGAATGTTAGTAGAACATTTTGACTTCTAGAAGTTGGAAACATTCAGCACGAAGGCCTTGTCTACAATGGGAAAACTCAGTGTTAAAAAAATGTTAACTAGCATATTTTAGCTTGCATGAAGTTAAACATGATTTTGCCTTTCATGTGTACAAGGGCAGTCAAGTTAAAAATATGCTAACTGGTCATGATCCTAGGGTTAAGCATAACCAGCTAGTATATTTTTAAACATGATGGTCCTTGTCCACTGTAAGAGTAAAATCCTGTTTAACATTGTGCTAGTAAATACCTTTTCTAACATAATAAATTTCCTGGGCAAGTTCTAAAGGAAGGAAGCCCAAATTTGGATAAAAATAACACCTTTTTACAAGTTTGTCTTTGATTTCCTCTCATCCACATTTTACATGCCTGAATTTTGAGTATAGCTGAATTTAGAATGTATTAAAGACATATAGTTTGAATTGACACAATATACAACTTATACAACTAGATGTGCACAAAATGGAAAATTTTAATTAGGATTTTAATAAAAGCATATTATCATAAATACTTGTATGACCTCCATTATCTGAGTGTCTCACAATCTTTAATGTGTTTTTTTCACAACAGCCTATTTGTGATAAGTCAGTGTTGTTATAACCATACTATTTTACAGAAGGTGAACTGAGATACAGCGACATCAATGGGAGTTAGGCACCTAAACACCTCTGAGGAGGTAACCCTAGGTGACTTGGCCATGGTCATGTGGGAAATCATCTGTGGCAGAGTAGGGACCAGACCCCAGGTCTCCAAAGTCGTAGGTTAGTGCCCTAACTACTGGACCAACATTCCTTTCTTAAAGCAACCTGCTACCTGAGCACTTATTAAATATTACACAAGTGTCTATTGACTATATGGCAATGTAGTTAACTCTTGAATAAAGAAATGGTATTCTATTTTGCACCATATCTGTTCAAACTACAGAAGGTGAGATGGGTCTGATCCAGCCATTTTATTCAAACAGCCTTCAGGGGACGTTTTGGTTGAGAGAGAGAGAGAGGAAAAAAAGACTGTGGTTTTTGTCCCATTATAAATGATAATGTATCATTTAGCAACAGTCCTGAGCTGGTGTGGAACCACTCCTTCTCAGTCGTGCTTCAGGAGGGATCATGCCTGAGGGAGTTCCTATTTCAGATGCATGGAAGGTGTCCTGAATACAAGGATTGTGATCATCCCTGTGATGGGATATATAAATCTAACATTGTAGCATCCATAAAGGGGTTAATAGATGGAAAAGTTACTTCCCCAGCTCTGACTAAGTGGCTGAATAGCAACAGCTGGGATAAAAGGCTGACGCAGAGCAGGGTGGCTGTCTGAAAGGCTGGGGGCTATGTGAAGGAGATTCCTCAGCAGTAGCCTTGGAAGGGGCTACCCAAGGAATGGGTGTAGAAGCCTGCCACAGGAGTGAGGTAAGACTGCTGGGTAGTAGCAAAAGGGATGTTTCCTTCTCTCATATCCTACAAGGTGGAGAGGAGAGGGTCAGACTTCTGGAGGGCCATGTTATGAGGTATTGGACAGACTATTATAGTGTCAAGATTCAGCTGGTAGAGAGCCTGGCTCTTAAAGGGCCAGGGAATTGAGTAACCATTTAGATAAGGTGTGAAGTCTCCAACCCTTCTTGGGCTGCGCAGTGGAGGTGATATGTGGCTTTCTCTGGGCTCCCCAGGCTAGGGCCAAGGACTGTATAGATTTTGTAGTTCCAGGTTGGCCGAAATGGAGGAAAAGCTAATATTACAACAGGTGTTGTCTTTCTGATCATTAGTTGTGGTAGGAATTTGCAGAATGGTAACCTTATCTGTGGAGTAAATTAAACAGAGTGCATGTACTGCCTAAAAGTCTGTATAAAACATTATTAATTGCATTAATTAATTAAGTAGAATCCTCAAGACAATCTGCATTAAAAAGCCTTACTAAACCCCTGAGCTTTGTAAAATACTGCAAAACCTCTCTGTGGATTTGATGTAAATCCTAATATTTCATTGATCTGGATAAAGTAATTCAGAGTGTAAAACGGGGAGGGTGGGAGTTTTCGATAGTGATCGTACTTTTTTTCTTATACAGATCAGCTGTATTGAGTTCTGTCCAATGCTGGCTTTAAAGACATAGACTTTTACACTGTATTTTTTTATTAAATTACATAGTATAAGGCTGACTCCAGTATTTCAAAAATAAGAAAATTAAATTATTTTTGCATAAACTGTCTCCTAGTTACACAAGTGAAATGTATGAGTTCAGTACTGTCAAGAGAGAGGTAGAATCCCTATACCCCTGTGGAGACCCACTGAATAGTCTCTTTACAATTATTTGGGGCCTATATAATGCATATTGCATAACAACGGGGATTAGAATTACTCAAACTCACAAGTAAAGTAATTGGAAAAGCACTGCATGGCATAAACCAGGATTCAGTATAAACTGTAATAAGTGCAAGGGCAGAATCCCATCAGTTAATGAGCACTCTTAAGAGAAGTGTGGAAAGCCAAGGTGGTAGTGCTCTTCTGTTTCCGTATGTGCAGAGGCTTCTGGGCTGTGCAGAGGGATGTTCATAGTACTTAGCAATGATAGCAAAACTCTGTGCTCAGTGTGAAATCAGCACAGGAGTAGTGGGGGAAGAGGATGTAATTAAAGGCGGAGACAGGGTGCGGACAGGACATAAGTGCTTCAATGATATCTAGTTCTGAGGATGCGAAGCAGCCAGTTGCTCAGTGGTTACCACTGCACCCTTAACGTTGAAATTATCTCCAAAGCCCTAATGTGCTCCCTTAGTAGGGTTTATAGAACACCAGGATCTGCATAACAACAGATCCACACCACTTCCTCTCTTCCCCTGCCTTGCTCCCTCTCACCTTGCTCACTGGCACCTGTGAGATCCTGCACCATCTGTTCAGCAGAAATGTATCAGTTCTACCACCATAACTTGTTCACATGTGTAGAGGAACAGGCAGGTTTTGTTCCCTAAGAAGAAAAAATACTGTACATCTTTTGATGCCACATGCATGTGTTTGCTGTCTTGCTTCTCACTACATTTTTTCAGCGTAAGCGTAAGTTGTTTACATATTTTCTGTTAACATACTGTCGTAATGGCCTGAACTAAAAACCCATTGAGGTCCGTAGAAAGAATCCCGTTGACTCTAATGGGATTGGGATCAGTCCCTTAATGCTGGTATGGGAAAGAAGTTAGCAGTGAAGCAAGATTTTTGAGTTCACAAATGGCAATAGAAATGGGGTCATAGCAACATGTATCTCTGGGGTTTACTGGCTGAAATGTCAAATGATGCTAATCCATCTAATGTGATGGGAAATAAGACCAATTCATACTGGATAAAAGAAAACTAAAGCATGATTCTAAAGCCTATTTGAACAAATTAGTTATGAAGCGACAAGATGCACCCAATTTGTTAATTCTGTTTTTGATACTATATTTAATTGTTTAATAGCATTATGACAATTTAATTATACTGCATTCATATATCATAGTGAACCTGAATGTCTTTTTGCGCTCTAGCCAATAAAAAAGGCTTTAAGACTTGCCTGAATATACTTATCTGTAGAATTTGTAGTTAGGGATTTCTACATGGGAATCAAAGTAGATTAAGTATTGTGTTTAAAAGAAAATTGATGTCTACAGGTTCATACATTTACCTGGGGTTGGCTTTGTAGCAGGTAAGTTTGACATCAATACTGTTTTATAATATCAAGTAACGGTTGAAATTAAAAAGCTGAAATTTACGTATGGTGAAATTTATCCCAGTCAAAGGACTTCTGTAAATCCCTGTAGATCAATTATGCTGTGTTAAGGATTTAAGTGGAGCATTAAAGTTATATACTGAGCCTTTTGCTGGCACTCTACAATGTGGTGTGTTTCTCTGAAACAATAGCTTAAGAAAACAGAAAAATAAAACTTGACTGTTCAATGACAAAGTATGAATACAAATATGAATTGATCACAACACAGTCTCAGATTTAGAAGACAGACCTGGGTTCAAGTCATTGCTCTAGCACAGGCTTTGAGGACAAATATGTTAAGAATGTTGAGGTGCTCAGCTTTTAAAGTGATTGGGGAAGCCATATAAGTACTTTAGACTGTGCACTCACTGGTCTAACTTTTCACCTTTGTCTCCTTTCCTTCTAACTGGAAGGACAAGATTTTTTAAAAAAGTCTTTAACATGATAGTTTTGTTACCAATTAGCTTATTGGGTGGATTTAGGAGGTTGGGATACGTGATCGATACAGATGGAAGAAAATGGCTTGATTTTTCATTTAATTGTTCCTCCATCATTTCCTTTCCCAATTCTAGGTGCAAATTTACCTTTAAATTTTATCCCCGAATTAAGGTGATAATTACTATGTCTGGAAATAACCCTCTTTCTTCAAAAGACAATTTATTTACAGACTTCTTCCAGTTGGCAAGTTTGGGTCATGTGACCTATTTGTAAATTCCATAGGATTACTGTATTTAGGCTTGACAGAATTCATTTTTATTATAGACAGATATTGATATTTGTTAAACACTTTTTATTGATTTATATTTTCTCACTTGCAGGAAATTGTGTGTGGGGGCGGATGGTCTGACAGTGAGGAAATCAGACAATTATTTAACAACCATAGACACAGAAATTCAACAAGTTAAACTTTATAATGGTTAAAACATAAACTGTCAACATCGTATATCAACATTTTAGCCTTAAATCAAACTCTAAGTTCTCAAGCAGCATTTTCGTTACTTTGCCTATCTGTAAGTTTCAATAATTATTGATAGAGATATTTTTTCATTGTTTTTGTCTATTGTGAGATTGACACTTACTGATTAAAATCTGATCTTTCCAGGCCTAACTATATATGATCCAGGGTGCTAATTATCTTTGGTATTTGTATATGCACAACTCCCTCTGATTTTAGTGGAAGCCGAATATGCAAAACAGATGAAATAATCAGGTCCCAGGATCTTGAAAGTGTTTTGCCACTCGTCCTAGACCTCATACATTGGACTACTAGATCTGGAGCAGCACTCAAGGTTCGGGCTAAGATAGCAAGATGCATGAATCATCTAAACAAACAAAATAAAACAAATAACAAGAATTCTTCCAATAACATAGAGAACCTGGAAAATAAGGCATAAATACAAAATCAGAAGTTCATAGAAAATGGAACTAAATCTAGATTGTCCTCCTTAGCCCGCCCCCTACATTTATCTTTTCGGTTTAAATTACAAAGGTAAGAAACCAGATTCTCAACTGGTGTAAATCACCATTGCACCACTGATTTTCAATGGATGCTTGTTGATTTACACAGCTGGCCCAAGTAGGAGACAGTCTAAGAAGAAGGAGACCCAATTACCTACTCCATATACAGTCCTTGGCATATTCAAGATTCCTCAAGTAGGGCCCCCACATTTGGGGGGGGGAGGGGGAGAGGAAGGGTACACTTTACCGGGGCCTGGCCCAGGCTGCAACCCCCATTACCATGAGGAAAAAATTGAGGCTAAATTGTAGATCATGCCTGAGGATATTTTAGAAACAAAAATAGCAAAGGGGGGGTGACCTTTTTCAGATATGTAGCATATGTTACAGTAATTTCAGAATTCAAACTTTTTTCATGGCTCATGAGATTGTATGTATGGGATGAGGGATTGTGGTATGTGTGTGGGAGGGGGCCCGTGTTACAAGTTTGTACTGAGCCTGAAAAAATTATGCTTGGGCCCTGTCCTCAAGCAAAATACAACAAGATTTTGAAGCAGAGAGAACGTGAAAAAATAGACTGTTTCAGGGATTTGCAGTGGTAATTTATCCTGACTATCACACTCTCTTTGATAAAATAGAAGAAAATGTCTGCCTGCCAACTAGCAGATCCAAGGGCTCTCTAGAGGCTTAATCTTTCAAAGATAGCAAGAAATCTGAGCTGAGTTAAAATGTGGAGCTCTCCAAAATAGAATTTCTGATGCAGTGATGTTGCTCAGTGTTTTGTGAACACTTTATTTCTTTAAATGTTGCTTTATGTGAGTGTTTCTGAATCAGCCCATGATGACAAGAGAAGATGCAGAAATCTGTATGTGCCTCTTTTGCTTGATGAAATAGTTCCAGTGATGGAAAATTTTAAGGGGAGTTCAGTGATTGGTTTTTGTCCTGCTAGTACTCCAATGAAAAGATGAATTTATCCCAAATTGTACCATGGCAGTGTAAGCAGGCAGCTTTCTCACTTAGATCTGAAAAAAGTTCACACACTCCATATGTAGACCAAACCTATACCCATTCTTCAGCTTGGCTTTGGTAACGTAAACAATAACAGCAGGTATGCTAGTTCAGTCCTTCCTCTCCCTGGCTTGGCTATCCTTAGGATTCGTCTTATTGGACCTTTCGTTCTTAGATCTCTCCCTGCAGACAGGTGCTCCAACCTTACTTATGTGCAGGATAGAGTTAATGAGTCCCCTGCCACAATCATTAAGCCAAGATTGGGTTTAAAGATGGTGGGGTTTTTACATTGTTAGCCAGCATGTTCTAACAAACACATTCTGAAATGTTAGTGTGGATAAAGCAGTTCTTACTTGGACACATGCTAGCTGGTCACGCTGAAGTCTAGCAGTTAGCACATGCTAAAGTACAACTTGCCTTGTCAACACTGGACTCTTAAAATATGCTAGCTAACAAATTTTAGAAAAATATCATTTTATCCTACTCAAGACAAACCTAATGAGTACTTAGGATTACCATCTCCCTGCTGGGTATCAATACCTTCCTTGAAGGTTGGCCAATGGAGGAACCCAGCCTCCCCGTTATATACAGAAACAATGAAAATCCCAAACCTGCTGTATTTTTCAACTTCTCATTACAGTAAACATGCTGTACCTCTAACTGATTACTGATGTTCCTTTTTTTTTTTAGGTTTACTGGTACAATTCCTCTGCCTTTCCTTTTCAATAAAATTTCATAAGAATGGCCATGTTGGTCAGACCAATGGTTCATTTAGCCCACTCTACTGTCTTCTGACAGTGGCTAATGTCTGATGCTTCAGTAGGAATGAACAGAACAGAGCAATTTGTCAAGCAATTCATCCACTGTCACCCAAAGCTAGCTTCTGGCAGTCAGAGATTTAGGGACATGCAGAGAATGGGTTTATCCCTAACCATCATGGCTAGTAGCTATTGATGAACATATACTCCATGAACTTACCTAATTCTTTTTTGAATCCAGTTATACTTCTGGTCTTCACAATATCCAATGGCAACAAGTTCCCCAGGTCGACTTTGCATTGTATGAAGAAGTACTTCCCTATGTTTTTTTTAAATCTGCTGCCAATTAATTTAATTGGGTGATGCCTGATTCTTGTATTAGCTGAAGGGGTAGTAAATAACACTTCCTTATTCACTTTCTTCCCGCTGTTCGTGATTTGATAGACCTTTATCATACCCCCCCCTTAGTTGTCTATTTTCCAAGCTTAACAGTTGTTTTAATCTGTCCTCAAATGGAAGCTGTTCCATACCCTAATCACTTTTGTTGCCCTTCTGTGTACCTTTTCCAATTTTAACATGTATCTTTTTTGAGATGGGGTGATCAGAACTGAATGCAATATTCAAGGAGTGGGATTCCCATGGATTTATATAGTAGCAGTATTACATTTTTCTGTCTTATTATCGGTCTCTTTCCTAATGGTTCCTAACATTTTGTTAGGGTTTTTTTTTTTTTGGTTTTTTGACTGCTGCTGCACACTGAGCTGGTGTTTTCAGAGAACTATCCACAATAACTCCATGATCTTTCTTGAATGGTAACAACTAATTTAGACATCATTTTGTATGTATAATTGGGATTGTTTTCCAATGTGCATTACTTTGCATTTATCAACATTGAATCGCATCTGCCATTTTCTTGCCCAGTCTTTCACTTTTGTGAAATCCTTTTTTATTTCTTTGTAGTCAGCTTTTGACTTAATTATCTTGAGGAATTTTGTATCATTTGCAAACTTTGCCACCGTACTGTTCACCTGCCTTTCTAGATCATTTATGAATATGTTGAACAGCACTGGTCCTAGGACAGATCGTAGGAGGATCCCACTATTTACCCCTCTCCATTGTGAAAACTAACCATTTATTCCTACCCTTTGTTTCTTGTCTTTTAACCAGTTAGTGATCCATGAGAGGACCTTCCCTTTTATGCCATGACTGCTTACTTTGCTTAAAAGTCTGGTGAGGAAACCTGTCAAAGACTTTCTGGATGTCCAAGTACACTATATCCACTGGGTCACCCTTGTCAGCATGCTTGTTGACTCCCTCAAAGATTTTACAGATTTTACAGATGTGTTGACTCTTCCCCAACAAACTGTGTTCATCAATATGTCTAATTCTGTTCTTTACTATAGTTTCAACCAACTTTCCTGGTGCTGAAGTTAGGTTTACCAGCTTGTAATTGCCAGGGTAGCCTCTGGGACCTTTATTTTTTTTAAAAATTGGCATTACATTAACTATCTACTAGTTATCTGGTACAAAGTCTGATTTAAGTGATAGGTTACATGCCACAGTTAGTAGTTCTGCAATTTCATATTTTAGTTCCTTCAGAATTCTTGGGTGAATACCATCTGGTCCTGGTGACTTATTACTTTTTATTCCAATTTGTATTTGTATTCCAATTTATTCCAAAACCACCTCTATCTGTACAATCTGGGACAGTTCCTGAGATTTGTCACCTAAAAAGAATGGCATGGGTGTGGGAATCTCCCTCACATCCTCTGCAGTGAAGACTGATGCAAAGAATTCGTTTAGCTTCTCCACGATGGCTTTGTTTTTCTTGAGTGCTCCTTTAGCACCTTGATCATTCCATGGCCCCACTAATTGCTTGCAACATAATTCTGAGATAATTTTAGTTTTTGTGTCTTGCTAGGTGCTTTTCCAGTTCTTTTTTGGCCTGGCTAATTATACTTTGACACTTGTCCTTATCAATTTTATCTACATTTAATTGCTACACTTGTCTTTATTCCTATGTGTTGACTATTGGATTTTCTTGTTAATAAGCAAGATTCGTGTATTGTGAGGCAATACTACAGCTACCTAATAGGGTCACAGATTGATCTGTAATGAACAAAGGCCTTTTGTTCAGATATTTCATTATGGAACATTTTGTCCCTGTAACTTTGCCATTTGGAAACCTTAAATCCAGAAAGGACATTTCAGATTAATTATTAAATAAATCACAATGAAACAATTTGTGAATGACAAAATGTGGTGGATTCTATCCTGGTTTATATCCTGGCAACTTTATCAGTGAGCCTCTGAAAGAGGATATCTCTGTAGGTCTGTCGAGAAAAGGCGTGTAACTATATTAAATAGAATTACTGGGGGTTAGATTTTCTTTCCCTTGTGGATTATGCTGCTTCTCTATCCTATGTCAAGTATTGTATTTCCATTTTTTAAAAAGTTAATTAAAATGTTTTCTTCTTACAGTCCATATTGTATAGTATTCTTTGTACCAGTCCGTGCTTCTGCCACTTTCAGCTATAAAATATATTGTTTCAAGCTGAAACCTGTCAAACAAGGTCACTGTGGCTTTTTTTTTTTTTTTTTTGTTTTAAGGTTTTGTTCTGAGTTAATTTAGTGCTTGTGAAAAGTCAGATTGACAACACACTGGAAACTGAAGTCATCTTTTACCTTCAGAAAAGCTGCTGTACATTCAGAGCTACTGCAGCCTTCTCTATACTGCTATCATAACCTGTTTGGCTATACTGAAAGAAGGACAGGAGACACTTGATATGGTTTTAATCCGGTCGCAACTTTATTATTAGGTGTCTGGGATTACCTAGCAGATAAAAGAGTACAGTGCAGGTAACTCCATGATCATTCAATATCTACCTGTAGTGGCTTCTGCTAGTCCCTCCCTCCTTTTTTTCCCATCCTGGGGACCAGCCAACCCATTGCTGGGACATTACCATTCCCCCACCCCAAATGAGGATGAAGGGGGGGTTGGCTCCATGTCTTGCCAGTCAGAGGCACCCTAACCCCCTCTTGCCCCATGTGCTGCTCCTTTAACAAACACCTCCTTTTTAAGTTCTTTACCAAGTTATTTATCTGGTCGCTGTATCCTTTCCAAATGCAGTACCTATGCTGGGCATTCACCACAAGAAGGCACCAACAATTAGGTCGGCTGCCTAAATCTAAACCCAGTCAGGTTCCCAGACATCTAATGCCCCCTTTTATATCGGTCAAAAGTGTGTCTGCATCCAAGTCTGAGAGGTGAACCCCATCCTCCTGAAAGAACTCTGGTGCCTCATACGATATGCCAGGATGTGAAATTACTGACCCTTCCATGGCCCCCAGGAATTTGGCCACCTCCCTGATCACATACCTCCTCACCTTCTCCACCCAGAAGGGCTTCACAGTCCACCAGGCCTTGTGTTGGAGTGTGTCTGACCACACAATTTTTACTCCTGGAAAAAGTTCCAGGATCTGCCTCAAATCCCTCTTCACTCTGAGCATTAAGTTCACCCCTAGATGCATTCCCAAATCGTTTCCCCCACTGTGCCCCACAATTATATCTGGTGACAGCTGAGGAGACCCCACAGCTTACAGCAGTGGCATCAGCTGGTCCCATAGCCTGCCTCTCCCTCCGTGCCGACTCAGGATTACTTCAGCGCTGAACCCCACCTACAAAGCCAATGGACAGTGCTGTGCCCACAGACCCACAGCACAATCTGCAGGGTTGGTTTTCCCAGAGCTGGACAAAAAACACAACAAATGAATGCTGACTCACCACCTGAGGTCTCACATATGTTCTGAACGTTTCCATGTGCCTGAATTGCCTCTGTCCCCATACACAGCTGTGCTACTGCTGTTGCTGCCCCGATCCTGAATGAGTGGGAACCAAATTCCCAACTTCATTAGTCCCCATCAACACCATAACAAACTGGTATGTTGTGAGGGAACTCCCACACCATGCATAATGAGGGGCCCATACCTCCCCAGTTGTATTGCCATGTGTTCCCTCAAAGCCTCCACGGAGCAGACCCCAGGTTCACCACTATCCCTTAGGGTAACAGAGGCACCCCAGCCTCCTTGATCAGTCTTTGACCTTCACAAGTTTAGTATCACTGCTTGCCCCTGCCAGTGTACTTCCCACAGTTCCAAAGCCCTTCCCGTAGAGTGCCTACAGGACTCAGGTACAAGCTTACTGATCCTCACCATCCTGCATCCCTGTGGAGCCATACTGACTCATGTGCCAGGGCCCTCTGATCCCAGCTGTTCCACCTGCTTCAGGGAAAGGGGGCTTCTCCCACCGGGAATGCCATTTTCAATTCCCCAGCCCTTCCAATCCATGGGGGAGGAGTCAGTGTCACCATGCTGACCTACTCCCTTTTACAGCAGCTTCTGAGTCTCTCTCCCACCCTTTACCCATAAAGTGCTATTTCCTTTCTCTGGCAATCCAGACAACACTCCCCTTGCCATCCCCTGCTTAAGGTGCGGTGCGGTCATTTTGAGGATAGCACTTTTTAGCTTAGATCACCAGTCAATCCTTGATTTTTCTACTGAGTCTACCAGCAAAGATGTCAATTGTGTTGTGTGTTCCTATGATCCAGATAGATACCATTGTCCCAGACATGCAGGAAGGAAGGCTAGATGCAAAGGATGTGGTTTAATTAGGCCATAATTTTATTACGCTATCTGGGAACTAATCAGCACTAAGTCCTACAGTGTAGGTCAGCATTCCTTTCTTAATCATTTACATCTGCTGGAGGGCTGCTGTCAGTCCCCTGCTCCTCCAAACCTGGTCCCTCAGCCATTTTCTGGGATTCCACCTCCCTCCCCTCATATGAAGTTGGAGGGCCTTGGGAAAGGTGGGTTTTCTCCTCACTGTACCAGACTTTAGGTGTCCTAAACCTGCTCCCCAACTTCTTTAGGGGATGCCTTCCTCTGAGTCCTGTTCAAACTCTGGTTTAGCAGGGAACCAGATCCCCCTATGGAAGGATTATCTGTGCTGGATACTTACCACTGGTTGAATATCGACAACTTGACCCATATCCCTTGATCTACCCAGCTGGGTCCTGGAGCTGCTGTGGAGGACATTGGGGGTGGCGGGTGGAATCCTGCCCAGGCCAGTCTGGCAGTGTGATTTAAGGAGTGTTGTTAGCAATTGAAATAACACTGCTAGCATTTTAGATAGGCCATTGAAAAGACTGATGATAGAAGCTCTCAATCAAGAGAGACTGACCACACCTAATGAAATCTTAATTAAATCCATTTGTCTAGTCAGAGAAGGAATCTCCTCACTATATTGTAAATGTGGTGGGGAAACTCCAAAATTTTAGTAGGGAGACTTTATTTGAAAATGTTAGTGGTGAGATGATGCACAGTGTAGTATGTAAAGTCAGTCCTTCTTTGTATCAGATTCACTAATACAGTATAAATATTCAGAGCAAGGAAAATCATAGTTAAAGTTCAAATTCCACCATTAGCTCATTAGCTTCTGTGGGTTTGTTTGTCATCACAACCTTAGATTTATTTTAATATAAGAAGATTTGTGTTAATTATATTAACATCTTTTAGAGGGACTTGTTTTCTAGAGCAGTATAGGAGTGGAGCAGAGGATATGATATAAGAAAATAGCACCTTGGTATCATTTAGCTGGCTCATCAGTAGAAATAATTGCTAAGCTTAGGTGTGTTTGACAGAGAGCTTGCAGCAGCACTGTTCTGCTAATTGTCAAACTAGATCTATATGCATTACAATTTAATCTTTAACTTGTCAAATAATTACTTTAGGAAAAGAAAAAAGCTGGAATTAAAAAAAATCATTTAAATCAGTAAAACTATCAAGCAAAGATAATTGCAAAAAATATTTAAAATGAGCATAAAAGGTAGAAAGTGGTAAGATACTGTTTTGTTTGCTTTTCTGTAAAAATAGAGGGTTTTTTATTCTCTGCCATGTAGTTACACTAAAGAGATTTTTTTCACTAATAGCTGTAATTATTGAAAATTCTGGGTAATTTGACTCTTTAATGGTGGATAGAATAAGGAAAACAAGGAAACAGTAATTGCGAAGGTAGATTAAATATATATTTATAATTATTAAACCCTGATTTAGGTGTAAGTATCCAGAGCTCTACCATGGAAGCCCTTCTCATACTTATGAACAGTCCCCCTGGTACCCCTCTTAAACCTGGCTACTTGAACTCTTTCTCTGGAATTGAGTGGACAGGGCCTTAGGGGAAGCAAAGGATGTTATGAAAGGATGATTTTAGAGAGGAAGGATAGTCTGGTGGCTAACACAGAGGATGGACCACATTGCTTGAGACACACATTTCTCCAGTGCATATCCACTGTCCAGTACTCAGGGCTGTGGCATAAATGCCACAATCTAGCGGTGGAGAACAAGACCATAAGTGTGGAGGGAAGCAGATCTGTTTCACACAGAGCATCACAAAGCCTAGTGCCATCCCTGCATGCAGACATTAACAACAGAGTCAAAACACTGCCTGGGTATTGGGTTAAGAAGGAACAAATGGTTGGTGAAGGGTCACAAAACAATTGAATTTCTATTGGGCTGTCTGATGGACAAGTGTGGGGCATGATAGATAATATGCATATCTGCAATGTCAGGAAGCAATTTTCAAACACAGTTTAGGGTTTTTCTGCACAACCCCAGAGTTTGGACTACCGGAGAGTGGATTGGAGCATGTGCTAAAATCCTGTGCTGTAACTACCCTTTTGTGAACACTGTTAACGCAAAGTTGTTATCTTTTAGTTTGTGCCAGCGGAGTCTGCACGGGGAAGTTACCCGTGCAACATTTTATTGCACACTGCAGTTCATACCCCTGTAGTGCACAATGCGCTGCAGTGTAGACATAACCTTACTGTACCCTTTTCTATTTATTTTTACTCTGGAGGTAAAGACTATACTGAATACTACACGAACCATTCCAGTTATTACCTTTGGACATGGGAAAGTAAGCACTTGAAAGGCACATTCTGGAAAATGATTATTTTCACTTGTCCTTCCTTTCACCTTTTAGCATTTCAGTGGATTTGTAATCTTTAACTAAAGACCTATAAAGTCCAAGGTCTTTTTATATTGACACATTTATAAGTTTGGGGAGGAAATAATTTGTGGAAAAAAGGAACAATACAGTGGCTCTATATTATATGTTGTCAGTCTAATAGTCCTCATTCAGCAGAGTTCAGCCTGTAAGATCTTCAAGTATGTATAGATGCTTTTGATAAGAGAGCAAAAGAAAAAGCATTTTAGACTGAACAATCTTACTCTTAACAAAAAAGACAAGAACTAGGAACCTTACTGCAAGTCTGTATATCATTAAGCTTTTTGCCATTACTCTACCCTCTGTACCTCTTGTGTTCCCTGGGATCCACTAGTCCCTTAAATCAGTGGCATGTTTGGGCATACTAGGTTCATTCAGTAACAGAACAGATGTGTTATGTGGCTGTATGGTGGACTGTGCAACAGCAGTTGAACTCTTAATGCTGTCCAAAAAAGAGTGCGACTTTTTGATATGGGCATTAGTACAGGGCTTGAGAGGACTTTTAGAGAACATCCTATTTTATTTATTTATACATAATATAATTTACTCTTATTTTACTTTTATAAGAATCACCTTTCAAGTCAAGATTTACATTGCTATTTTGGTAACCTACCCAATGACCGATTTTTGCAATGCTAGCATATGGTGAGCTTTCATAGTGGGACTTTGCCCAAAATGTTGTCTTTCTTTTCAATGTTCTTTTATTTAAATGTGTAAGGCCTGATTCTTCTTATACTGATTTTTATCCTGGGGGAAGTGAATCTCCATGGACTTTATTGGCCTCGCTCTTGATTTACACTAGTGTAAATGAGAGGAGATTCAAACTCAATTTTAAGCATTTCTTTTAATAATGTACATGTCAAAGTAGTTGCCTGCATTAAAGCTGTTATCATTGTCTATGGCATAATGATGCTTTTTCTGCTTCTCATTTATAATATAGATTTCCTCATTTTGTGACGCTTCACTGAATTACATATGATTTATTTGTCTGATTAAACAATATCTATTTTTTTCTATTTCCTGCTTGACATTTTCTATATATACCACATACGAAGTATCCACTGAATTTTATTATACTGATGAAAATGCATCAGTATTACCCATTAAACTTGAATTTATGTAAAACAATTAAAAGAAGTACTTTGAGGGCTATTTTTAAATACATTTTTTATATCTATCATGTTGATTAAAGATTAAGTAGTATTTTAATTAATGGAAACTCCTATAGAGTGCATTTCTGTGTATTATAGGTGGTGCAGGTACTGATGATAAAAGTTAAAGTTGCCCCACACTTTTCATTAAAAGGCTTTGTTTCAGTTGCTTGTAACTTTGCAAGATGTAAACCACTATGACTGAAATTTCACAAGCCAGTTAGTTCTCTGCCTCAGGCTGAACTTTTTTTAATTTCTGAAAGGTTTGATTAAAACTGTTTAGCCTGTTCTTAAGCTGAGGTAGGAAAAGTTGCATTGTTTTCGCTCAAGTTCACTTTTTTTAATGACTTAGTGCCTCCACACTTTGGAGCAAGGACTTGAAAATTGGCACAGGGTCACTGTCTTCATCCTGGTAACATCTGAGTTCTTTCCATGAATACATTGAGCAACGTGTCTAACATCAGTCATGTGTGACTTGTCTTCTTTCTTTCTCATTGTGTATATGCAGTGAAGTATTTTCTTTTAGAAGGATTTTGGGTTGTTGTGGGGTTTGTTTGTTTGTTTGTTTGTTTATTTATTTAAGTATGCATTGCTATGTGTTTATTTAAGAAAGGCCAGGCTGAAGACGTGCACCTTGCACTTGAAGCACAAAGTGATGAGGTTTGATGGTCCTTAGTTCCCGGGGGAGTTCATTCCACACTCTTGGACTGACCCCTGAGAAAATTCTGACTTCTGCATAGGCAAGCTTTGTGACGTACCTGGTGATGTCCTGCCAGTCAGTGTTCGTGACTGGAACATTCCCACACCTTTTTTTGCTAGAAGAGATGTAGTATCATGCAAAGGTGTGTCTAACTGACTTCCATTACTCTCTGATGGGACGGGCAATTGAAAATGTAAACAACTTCTGTGCCAGATACTGGGACCAACATGCTCCTAGCCAGGGAATCTAGAGTGCAGCCTATTTTTATGTGCAACCTGTGATCAGCATTCTACTTTTACTGAACTCTACTTTAACACTGGTGGTAAAATCCTGGTCATTTGAACTCACTGTTAAAATTCCCCTTGACTTCAGTTGGGGCTAGAATTTCATCCTAGATTTTTAACCGTATTCTGAATAAAGTATAGAACTCCCACATACATGATCCCTACAAATTAAATACAATATGTGTTTGTACAACACCTAGCAGAATGGGATCTGATCCTGACTGAGCCTCTGGGTACTCCTGCAGTTTTAAATGGTAACATTGAGACCTGTAGTGTACTAAGAGTTCCACACTACATATACAGTATACTGTCCAGACTGCTTCATGCTAAAGGACACAGTATGTACTGTATATGGGTCTAACATAATGTGTTTGAAAAGGACATTTAAGAGATGTGGATTGAGGACACAAGTTTGTTCAGTAAATTGCATCTGAGATAGACATTTGTTTTCTTATTCCAATTCCTGATTGGTCGACAAAAGTAAGTTTTGCAATTGTAAAGATAAGACCTTTTCAGATTATGCCATTTTCCAAGGAGGCAACATTTTAGATTTAGCAACCGCTTTAGCCAGAATTTTTTTTTTTTCTGGTTTTTAAGAATGATCATTGGTATATTCAAACTTGAATAATCTCATCAGTATCTTGGTAAATGCTTACATTCTAAACTGACCTGCTTATGATACCTCAATTACTTATATTTTAAACTCAAAACATGTTCCTTTGCTAGCATGATTGTATAAAACAGCGGTTCCCAACCTGGGATGCCAGACCACCTTAGGGGGGTGCCAAAGATCACAGGGGGTCAGTGAGGCTTCAGTAGTGTTGAGGTCATTTAGCCCCCACGTCAGCTGGATACAGCAGCCTCAAGTCCTGTGCTGGCCAAAGCAGAGGAACAGCCCCTCAGTCCCAAGCTGGCTGGGTGCCCAGCTAAAGCAGAGCAGCTCCGCACTGATGGGGGCCTGGAGTATCCCTTGCCACCACCAGCCACCTCCGTTACCCTCCGTCCATGGGGGCTGGGAAGAAGCAGGGCCACACGCGGCATATGGTGGCGGCTGCGCCAGAGAAGGCTTAGCTTCTTACTCAGGTAAGAGTAATTTATTATTATTTTATATAATTTAGTGGTATTATTATCATTATATATGTTTGTGTTTATGGCCGGGTCGGGGGTATAATGGGGAGGAGGCATGTGTTTTACCTAGTGTTAACCAGTGGGGCTTTCACTCAAAAAGGTTGGGAACCACTGGTATAAAACATTGGAAATAATGTCTTTTTTTTTTTTAATTTAGGGGGTTAAAATGAGATATGGAGAAATCTACATAATATTGATCATTCTGTGGCTATGCTTTGTCTTTGTTGCATACTGTGAGAGTGATGTGAGCAACTGTTAAAATGCTCTGGCCAGAGTTAGCCAAGTATGATACTTCCTTATCACATGAGGTTGTCATTGGTAACTTATGTCCTCTACCTTTTTGTGATAGCGCAAATTCTTAAAATATTAGAACTGTCTAAACTGTTTTGAATTGAAAACCCTAAGCCCTGTGAAACCCATCTGGTTTTGGGTTTCACTGAAATTTTCCAGCTATGTTCGTATGATGCAAACCTGTGGTAATTAACAGAGAATGAAATGTTTGCATACACTACTGTGAAAATACACCAATGAGATTCACAAAGCTCTATGAAATACAAAAATTAATGTAGATTTACCAATGTTAATATTGATTTTTAAATCTGCAAGTGTTAGTATTAGCATAAATACAGGAAAGTTGCAGATATGACAGTAAAAGCCAGTGAGATTGTCCTGCAAGAGGACCACCAGGGGCCATGGAATATTGATAGAATGGACTCCTGAGAGGTTTGAGGCACTCTACCAGCATTTAGCCCTATTGGCTGCTGCTCCTTCCCTCTCACTCCTCAAGCCAAAACACTCGCACCTGAAACTGTGCTGGAGTTGACTGGATGCTCAGCAGGAATGGAGAACTTCTCTTCAACCAGCGGGGGGAGAGGGAGGGGAGGGGAGAGAGAGAGAGGGACAAACCAGTTCAGCATAACTCCTTTATACATTTAAAAAAAAAAAAAGCTTAAACAAGCAATTATAAAAATAAATGTGTTTAAGTGAAATGTCACTAGCTACGTTAACTTACAGTTTTCCTAATGTAATTTACAGAGGTATAATGCAATGGTCAAATTGAGGTAACAGCTAAAATATAATCAATAAGTGAATGGTTCAGTTTATCTAGCTTGCCCATTAGCATTAATTATGATGAGCAAGTTTAAGGAAAACAGTTTTTAAGATCGTACAGGAAGGTGAGGGGGAGAATCCATTCCGTTTTTAATTTAAGCCATTTAGTTAAGAATTCATCAAAGGCGGAGGCTGTTACATGCTTTAATTTTAAGGAAGTAAAGCTCTCAAAATAATTTCTTGGTTGGTTGCTCTTTTTTGGACTACTTTTTTCCCATGTAAACTTAACAGTCTACAAAGAATACATTAAACTTGGTTTGTTTAATGTATTTCCTTCCCCAATCTAACACAATGCCTGCATTTTTCTGGCAGTTTAGTGCAGATGCCAAATGATCGATGGAAGGATTTTTGCAACTTCTCAAAGTCTTTAGCCATTTAGATCCAAACTAAGCCCAATCACGTGAGCTGTTTACTGGCATCTTTGTTGATAAGATGTAATTTAAGTCCTTTTACCAGTGTGGAAGGCCAGTGGTCTTTTTAACTCTTTTGTTGTTGTTCAGGCTTGGCTCACCTGGTGTTTGGAATCTTTTTGCCTTTCTCTCTCTCTGGTTGGGCAGTCCAGGAAGGAAAAGAGCAGAATACAACTTCGAGTGTTGTGCTGATGTGAAAGAGGGTCCCCCTTTTCTTCACATGATTGGCATCTTTTGTAGGGATCAGTGACTCCTCTACTCCAACCCCAGGAGACATTCTTGTCCAATTAGAGGTTCTGGCATGTTGGCTATAGCTCCTTGTGGAGCAATGACTTGGAACCTTGATCTTGAAGTCACATAGAAGATTCCGGTCGCGCGTGCGCGCATTTGTGTGTGTGTGTGTGTGTGAGAGAGAGAGAGAGAGAGAGAGAGAGAAACCACATCATTGCTAACTGAAAATAAATATGTCTCAACAACAGAATGCAAGAAGGTGTCATTTGATAAGGAGCTGGTAGGCCCCCAGACATAAGTGTCGTGATTGTTTAAATATAATTCATGGCTAGTCAGCATTACGTATCAGCTCATTTCCATACATTCTCATGACAATGACTTAATTATGACACTGGAAAAGTGGCCTAAGAAGACAGAGGCAGGGTTTAGGTCTTATCCTAATGGCCTTTTGCCTACATACCAGAAAGCTGCTTCAAGGATCTCTTAGCAACACTAACTTAAATGCAGGTCCACCAAAGTTACTCAGGCCTAAATCCCAATGTGGCCAATGTTTTTTACATAAAGCTACCCTCTCCAAACTGTGTCTGGTACTGAATCATTGCAGCTGCTATAAGGCAGCATGTTAGAATCAGAAGGTCGTGTTTCTTCAATAAAGGAGCAAATACAGGGCATGGCTGCTCAAACTAAGAAACACCTCAGGGATATAAAATTAATTCAATCTAAATTGGTCAAAATGAAAGGCAGGTCACTCAGAAACAATCTTATAATCATAGGAGTCCCTGAGGGAACAGAACAAGGAAATTCTCTAGAATTTATCCTCAGAATTTTAATGGCAGTAGTTGATCTGCCTGAGGACTATATTTGATATTGACAGAGCCCATAGGTCCCTGACTTCAATGCCCCTTGGACTAAACCCAGAGCCTCAATCAAATCTTTCAAGTTCATAGCTGAAGAAACTATTCTACAAAAGACAATGGGAAAAAGCTTCACTTGAGTAGTCTCCTATCTTAAGCTCCTTTTCATGACTGTGCAAGGGAGGTTGCAGAGTAGAGAGTGGCTTTTGGCAGGGCCAGGGCAGTAGCAAATCAAAAGGGGCTAGAATATTTACATGATGTTTCATGTAATATCTCGAGACATAACCCATTCATTCCAAGAGTCGTCAGAGGTCAAGAGCTTCATAAACAATCTATAAAGCTGCTGTTCCTGATTACTTTAACCATTGGCATTTTGTTTGCCTTAACCATGTGGATCCGGCTGGACCCCACTATGTTCGGTCCTTTGACCATCTGGGCTTTGGTTACGTATGGGGAAGATGGAGTCTGGGTATAGTCAGGCTGCTGTGTTCTCCACACAGAAGTCTGGAATGACTGCAACAACTCTATACCATGGATATGCATGGACTGTCTCACTACTGAATACTCAGTGTCATGCCCTTCCATGCTGTCTTGCTGTAGCTTTCATTGCCTTATAAGCAGCCTGATGCTGAGGGAGTAGCAGCACATGACCTTTCCACCCAAATCCTGCACCAGTGGGCAACGCAATTCCAATCTGAACCACTTCCTAGGTGGCTCTGTGCACAGGAAGCTGGCCCTTCTTACGGCAGCCCTGCAGGCAATGCTTTCCTGCTGCAGTATGGAGGATTGCTTTTGTTCACCTCATCATTTTGCTGTAAGGCTATAGTGCAAAAATCAAACATGTTAAGCACAGAAACTGCATCTCTGGAGACGCTGCTATATGCTCGTGTGCTTACAGGTCAAGGTAATAGTTTTTGGATTAATTGTCCATTGTTTGAAGGATGGGGGATGAAAATTACCCCACATAGGAACTCTGACATTACAGGGGACTACATGCATAAAATGCTGAGTCCCTAATCCAGAATGCTGTAAGCCAATGCAACCTATACTCTCTGAGACTGAAGGACTCCTGTTATAACATGGAATATGAACTGCAGACTTCCCAAACCCTCTGTGTTGGGGATGTACCTGCTACATTTAGTTATGTGTTCTTTTTAACCCCTGCTAACATAGAATCATAGAATATTAGAGTTGGAAGGGACCTCAGGAGGTCATCTAGTCCAACCCCCTGCTCAAAGCAGGACTAACCTCAGCTATATCATGCCAGCCAGGGCTTTGTCAAGCCTCAGCTTAAAAGCCTCTAAGGATGGAGATTCCACCACCTCCATAGGTAACCCATTCCAGTGCTTCACCACCCTCCTAGTGAAAAACTTTTTCCTAATGTCAAACCTAGACCTCCCCAACTGCAACTTGAGACCATTGCTCCTTGTTCTGTCATGTGCCACCACTGATAACAGCCTAGCCCCATCCTCCTTGGAACCCTCTTTCAAGTAGTTAAAGGCTGCTATCAAATCCCCCCTCATCCTTCTCTTTTGAAGACTAAACAAGCCCAGTTTCCTTAGCCTCTCCTCATACGTTCTGTGCTCCAGCCCCCTAATCATTTTAGTTGCCCTCCGCTATACTCTCTCCAACTTGTCTACATTCATTTTGTAGTGGGGGGCCCAAAACTGGACACAATACTCTAAATGCGGCCTTACCAATGCCGAATAGAGGGGAATAATCACTTCCCACGACCTGCTGGCAATGCTCCTCCTAATGCAGCCCAATATGCTATTAGCCTTCTTGACAACCAGGGCACACTGCTGACTCATATCCAGCTTCTTATCCACTGTTACCCCCAGGTCCTTTTCTGCAGAACTGCTGCCTAGCTCGTCGGTCCCCACTCTATAGCTGTGCATGGGATTCTTCCTTCCTAAGTGGAGGACTCTCACTTTTCTTTGTTGAACCTCATTAGATTTCTTTTGGCCCAATCCTCCAGTTTGTTTAGGTCCTTCTGTATCCTATCCCTACCTTGCAGGGTATCTACCACTCCCCCCAGCTTAGTGTCATCCGCAAACTTGCTGAGGGTGCAATCTACCCCATCTTCCAGATCATTAATGAAGATGTTGAACAAAACCGGTCCCAGGACCGATCCCTGGGGCACTCCGCTTGTGACTGGTTGCCAGCTAGACATGGAGCCATTGATCACTACTCGTTGAGCCCTATGCTCTAGCTCTCTATCCATTTTATAGACCATTCATTCAACCTGTACTTCTTTAACTTGCTGATAAGAATACTGTGAGAGAGAGTACCAAAAGCTTTGCTAAAGTCAAGGTATATCATATCTACCGCCTTCCCTACATCCACCTCATCATAGAAAGCAATCAGGTTGGTCAGGCATGACTTTCCCTTGGTGAATCCGTGTTGACTGTTCTTAATCACCTTCCTCTCTTCCAACTGCCTTAAAATGGATTCATTGAGGACCTGGCCATTCTAGCTGTTGTCAAGTACATACATGTTAGTATATTCCACCCTCCCCCACCTTTCTTTCGCTCCCCTTCTGCCTCCTGACCTTGTAACCTGAAGAGTGCTTTGGTCTTTCTGGCATCACGTGGTCCCAACATGTGAGGTGAAGGTGCATCCCAGTCAGTGCCTCATCTTGCCGTTTCCCCCCACACCAGCTACCTGGTGATCTTTATACTGTCGTGCTCTCTGCAAGGTAATCAAGCCATCTGCATTAGATATCTGGGGTCCCCCGTCCCTATGCCCCCCATGGGTTTCTATGAGGGGAGTGGTGCACATTGCTCTGTGCACCAGTCCCATGAAACTCTTTTCTATGTTTAGGCAATAGCCTCTTAGGGTGGGGATTTAAACTGCTATGGCACTAAGCTTTAATTTAACCTCTTAGAACATTAGTGCATTAAACACTCCCCATTAAATCGGCCCAATCAAGAAGTCACAGGGTGCTGGCGCATTGGACCCTTCGGACGGTACTTCCTGCAGTGCCTAATCTCCACAGTGAACCTTGGATGCAGCTCTGCATGGCCTCCCAATGGCGAGCTAGAAACATCTGCTGTCCCGGGATCTGCAGACCCATGTTCTCATCCCGTGGATCCTTACCTAATCCAAATAGTTGGATTATCAAGATTTGCCCATGAACTTCTTTTGTATGTAACAAATCCCCAAACCCCATTTCCTGCCCTTATAGCTTTAATCCAAGATTTTTGGCTCACTTTATGGCCATAGGATTAGCTGGGAAAAGTAGGAGCTATTTGATATCTCCTGGCTGCCTGGTAGTGGAGCATTCTCCCAGTGGAACTTTCATGGGGAGATGGAGGCAATTAAATTCTAAGACATAAAAATATCAAGGAATGTTGAAAAACTTCTAAAAAAATTTAGAACCCTCCTTGTATAGATGGAAGATAATACTAATTTGTGGCAAGTTTTGTCTGATCCCTCTGGGGGAAATGAACAGTTAAGATGAACATCTTACCTCGATCAGTTCTCCATCCTACTTTTAAGAGATTTTAAAAAGATTATCAAGACCTGTATATGGGGCTCTGGATGATGCCACAAGCCTTTCATCAGCTCGGCCTTCCTGGTTTCTGAGAGCAGCCATGATTGTGAAGCAAATGAATTTATGAAGGTGGAAAAGTAAATCAATTCACAGAATACAACAGTGGTATTCTGACGTAGTGCCTGAAGAAAGGATAAAGTTCTGTTACAGGAATCGAGTACATAAATCTGAAGAAATATAGGCTCCATTTTTAGAAACGTTTTACTAAGCAGCACTCAAAATCTGGTAGCCAAGCCAGACTTCCTTCCTCCATCCCCCTGGACTCTTTCCCTCCCTTTGTGTTCCCCTCTGTTTTCACACTTCCCTTCCCTGACTTGTCCGTGCTGTCCCTTCACTAGTAATAAGGTATTGATTTATTGGATTTTATAGTGTTAATATTAAGGTTGTTAAACATGATTTTTGCATAAGACTGTTAATGCTGTGTTGTATGTTACAGATGGTAACTTAAATTTACAACTTGAATTTTTTGTTAGATTGTGAAGCGTGTAATGAAAAGTTTAAAAAAAAAAAAAAAATCTATCCTGAAACATAGGGAAGACTGGTCCCCTCTCAAACTTTTTTTTTTTTTTTTTTTTTTTTTTTTTTAAGAAAATATAAACGGGATAGCTTGGATTTCCTTGTTAGCAATAGGAAATCAGTGGGAAATTCTCAATTATTTTTTTGTATATAGGAAGTCTGACTCATTTTGCTTTTAACTAGAATTGGATCTGAGTCAGAATACTGGATCCCATTCCAGATCTCTAATCCCTCATGGTTCAGTGGTGTTTTAATTTGGAGTTTTGGTTTAATCTATTATAAACTTTGGTATCATTTGTAAAATGTGGATCCAGATTTGTGTCTGCATCTCAGACATCCACAAATTTCAAGGGTGTTCTGAACCAAGGATATGATTTGGGTCCTCCTCTCTTTATAATAATAAAATACTACTGATAATTATATGCTTTTGCATGTAGGTATTATTATTTGTATATTAAAATATCTTTGTTCAGGTTTGTTGTCTTCTGTTTAGAAAGAATCTTCAATAGTTTACCTGTGCAAGTGAACCATATTAACATAACTGTGGCATTTAGAGCAGTGGGCAAAGACTGAAGTCTGGTGACATCCAAAGAGTTAAAAACATCTCTTAAGGCATGGAAAGGATTGGTTATTTTTTTTTTCTTAGCCCCACTTACTGAACCTAAATAGAAAGAACTTATTTCTATAAAAATGGCTTTTTGAGCCAGGGAGCCAATTTATAGCTCCCTGATCATGTGGATTGGTTTATACAAAGGGACAGGATTGTCAAGAAGAACCTGGCCCAATAACATTGTCTTACTTACTGCTTTACAAGCTGCATGCAACATAGACAGGAATCATTTCACCAATCACAGAAGTGCAGCCAATGCTGCAATAGAATGCAGTACCCATAATGCACAGCAACATTTATAAACTCCCAAACAGTTGAGAATAGGTAGAGGAACAGAAGCAAACTATCATCATATCCAATTGAAACTGCAGTGAAAATTAATGTAGACACAATTACTCCAACTGTAATTTGGGCAGAACAGTGCTTTGAAGGCTTTCTTTTCAATAGAGCTGCAGTATTTGTTTCTGCATCATTTGTGGCTTAAATGATTAATTGTGTCCATACTAACTGTCCCTAAGCATTCACTTGTAGTTCGGCCTTGTGACCATTTTAGTGCTCTATCAAATTGATTCTGTAGCAGAGCTCTCGGCTTGTCTATCTCAGAGTTGTCAGCAGCTAGGCATTCTGGATGACATCAAAAAGGCTTCCTGTGTTCAGAGGAATTATGGAAAATATGTGCCAAAGGAACTATGAAAATGTAGATATTTGCAATATCACTCTAATTGCCAAGATATTATTAATAGTGTGTTCAGGATTTTGGTTTGACAGCTCATCTGAAAGATGCAACCTCTAGCAACAGTCCTCTGTGACAGTATACTGGGTGGGAAGAATGACACACACTGAATTACCAGCTTCACTTAAGGTGACCACCCATCTTAAATTGGGTGGGACAGTCCAAAATGCAGAGTTCAAGTCCCAGTCCCAGGCTAACTGACTCCAGGACAGTATTTGTCCTGCATTCCCTGTGGTATTGCTCCACACCTGCCTGAGGCTGAAGGGTGGCACCATTTTCTTTCTGGTGGGGAAGGTTGAGGTGGGCCTTAACTCCTTAATCCCTTTAGCCTTGCCCCTGCTCTTCCCCCCTCCCCCCAAGACCCAGCCCCCTGGTCACGCTAAAAGTCAGAGCCAGGCCATGGTAAGAGCCACACATGGATCCTGGGCTGCCACTGGGAACCCTGGAGTCCCAGACCTTCCACCAGCCCTGGGGCACATGTCCCGGGGGCTGCTCTTGGGCTCTCCAGCCCTCCACCCGGGGCTGGTGGAAGGTCCTGGGCTCACTGGGTGGCTCTTACTGGGGCCTGGCTCCAGCTTCTGGCCTGGCCAGGGAACGAGACCTTGGGGGAAGAGGGGGGACAGGACTCCTGCACGTGTCTGGATTTTTGCCTTTTGAAAAGCTGGTCACCCTAATTCCACTCCTTCAGTACCTGGACTTTTTTCCTTAAAATGAATATTTTGTCCTGCAAATATCACGCAATGTCTGATCCCGAAAGCCACTGAACATTGAAGTGAATGGTAGTTGTAGATACCCAGCAGCTTGAAGAAGGCTACCTTGACATCTCACAGGTTTAGGCCCCCACCAAAGTGTCACATAGTAAAAGTGTGTGGGGGGAGAGGGGGGGAGGGAAGAGTTCAAGTAATTTTCTTTAACCTTTGCTTTTTAAGTTAGCATAGCAGTAAAACAAAAGCGTTACTTGAAGTTGTTACCTGTAACTCCGTAAAGTAAAACTGAAGAGCTATGGTGGTGATTATTTGATAGGAGCTTCCTTTCCATTTCCTAAATCAATCCATTGGAAAGAATAGAGTAATTAACTAGATTTGAGGTTAAATGGCAGAATCAGATTATGGTTAGGAACTGCTGCTATTACTAATTTTTAGAAAGTCTTGGATATTATAGATTCTTTTCACTTTTACAGTGACACCATTTTCAAGGACAGTATCTCCTGTTCTGACCCAGTAGAAATAATGTAATTAATATAGAAAATAATTATGCTATTGCTTATTAAGACTAAAACTGCAGCATTGACTATTGCTAGGTTAAAAAGCTAATTAATTTGGCATTCATGAACTGGTAGCCACTTATGCATTGATATTTATAAATGCTTTAGTAGCATCTGCATTATACACACTAAAAATTCAACAGAAGTATTTGTAGCTGGATAGATTGACAAAGCCATGGAATGCAGCATAGTGTTGATCAATGCATATTGAGCTAAGGAGAAGTTTACTTATTTTATTTATTTATTAAAAAAACATGTAGTGCCATGAAATTTTCTTTAAACATTGTCTGAATAAACAATTTTTCCTGAGTTTCCGCCCTTTCCATATTACTATAGCCACGTTAATTTAAATTCTTTTGTAATTATAAACCACATATTGTCAATGACAGAAAGACCCAGATCATTAAGTTTTAATTAATAGCACAGACGGATTAGCAGTGGATGAACATCATCAAAGTGACTTTTTTAATCTACTTAATGTTATCAAACCATCTAATTTTTATTTTTTTAAAAAAAGAAAGCTGTTACAATTACCAATACCCGTTCTTCACCATTTTTATATCTTTGTAACATTATTTGGAAAAATATAGATGGTCAACTGTCTACTAATGTTTTTTGTTAATTTCCAAACAGTTATCGATGATCCTTAACTAAGTAACTTAAACACATGATTGCAGTGGAGACATTGTTCTAATAAAGTAAAATTATATTCATTTTAAAATTATGTTAAGAGGGAATTATAGTCAAAACAAAAGACTTTTAATATACAGTAAATGCTGACACTGGTTTCACACTGCTATTACAAGGCTTTCTAGCTGTTGAAATATTAAGAAAATACGCTCCCAATCCTACAAAGATTTGCTCACATTCTTACAAAGGTTTATGCATGTGCTTAACTTTATCTGCACTGACTTCACCGGCTTAATTTTAAGAACAGTTTGTGTGGGAGTAGTTGACTTCAATAGGACTATTCTCGTGCTTAATTTTAAGCATGTGAGTAGTCCACTATAATTTTAAAGTTAAGCACGCGCATAAAATCTGTATAGGTTTGTGGCCTAAAAGTTTTATATAAATCCAGTCGTACTCTTATTGATGTCAATAAGTGATAGTATACATTAATTTTAATAATTAGACTACCATGCAGTAGAGTTTTGTGTACCATTTGGAAAGCTGCTCTTCCATGATCAACGTGAATGATATATAAAAAGTCAGCATGCTTACAGGGATGTATTATTTATTGCAGCTTGTTAATTTCTGAGAGTTAGGTAAGCAGAGGCTTGCATGGAAAGACTTGATCAAACCACTACCTAAGAACAAAGTGAGGCATGTTGTTTATGATATGTTTATCTGAAAATAACTTTAAGACATTATAGATCTGAATCGACAGGGAGTTTCACCTGGAAAAAGTCTGATTTTTGTTATAAATCTGGTGTATAATTGTTATAAAGTATCTTTCTCTACATTTAGTTTTTAATAGCTGTTGCACAATAGCCTTTGCTCTTACTCAGCACATTTGAGGAAGCTATTTACTGCAAAGCATATTAATAGGGAAGTAATATTATAATTTTATGGCCACATAAAAGCAATAATAAAAATGTCACTGCTATTTTGTGCCTCTTCTTCTATCCCTATTTTAGCTTGCTTCTGTGATGAGTACAGGGTAGCCTGTTAAGTTTACAGACAATCTGAATATAGGAAAACTGAATTTTATAGAATACTTGACTAATTTGGTTAGCAATTAACACTCTTTTAGCATCTAGTAAAGATAGATCTGGTAATCCTGCAGTCTGATTTATTTAACAGTCCCATCGTACAATCCAGTGTATAAGGGGAAGGGAAAACAACTATTATGGTCATGAACATGTTTCCTTTGAAATAATTTTATATTAAAATTCAGATGGAGAGCATGAATGGATCTTTCCTGCTATGAGTGTGTTCCCTGCAACAGTGCTTTACAGCTAGTGCAAAAAAATCTGAATTCCCATTTATGCTTATGATTTGAAAGATATTGGATTCAATTATTAGAAATTCAGAACTTGGAGCTATTTGAGGTTTTGTAGATTGAAATTCACTCTGCAGAATTTTTTTTTTTTTTTTTTTTTTTAAGATTAATTCCTTGCCATTTAATTGAAGCTGTAAATGCTAAAGATATAATACTTATAAGAACATTTTAAGGTTTAAGACACTTAGGGTACTGTTCTTACATTTTTATTACTTGCACTCATGTAATTTTTTATCATTGATTGATTTTTTTTTATGGTTCTTGGCCTTACCTCCTTATCTCTTCAGATGTGTTCTATGTGAATTAGCATCAGATTTAGGGGAATCATGATCCTTAAAAAAGGGATAAGATTATACAATATCAAATAAGTAGGAGAAATGGACTACATTAACAAATTTCAGATTGATTGTTTTGTTTTTTTGCAATGATAAAACTTGAGGACAGGTTGCCATCTCTTTGTAGCATGCTATGTGTATATATATGTATTATAAAATATAAAATCTCATTATTTAATGATATGATTTGCCACAACTTTCACTATGTTAAAGGATACTCATTCACAGAAAGTCAAGCATTAAAGCAGAAAAAGTCTGTTTCAATGAGAAATGTTTTAAGCTCATAATGTCATTCTCTGCAGTACTGGGGAAGTAGATGGTGTTAGAAGCTATAAAGCTCATTTCCTCTTATTATAATAACACTGACCCTGGCATTTTGTAAAACAACCCCTGCATTTAACAATAACAAAAATGAACAAAGTAAATTAACTGTTCAGATAAGGAAACAAACTCTGAAGTGATACTGAGGGACCAGTTATAAGAACTCCAATTTTTCCTTTTGTTTGCTATCCTATAAATTGAATCTTGAAGTATAGCAATGAAGGCACCTACTGAAAATTTCATCTGCATAGCATTTGAAGAACATCAGCTAACACTCTCTATCTTATTACAGACAGCAGAGATAGCTACTGGAGATTTTATGATGAAAGCAGACCATGATGATGGTGTTAATCAAACCAAAATATCATGGGTAAAAACTTCAGCCACAAGACATCACACATCAGTTAAAAAGGCAAGAGAATAACAGTATAAGGAAAGCTCTCTGTAATTTCACACAGTTTTAAAATATTTTTAAATTAATATAAGTACAGTAAGATATTGTAGAAGTCTAAAACATATTGGTTTTCATGACAGTAGTACATTAAACTCCAGTTCTGACTCCACATGTACCTTTTTGATGTGGGCAAATTTAGAGGGATTTGATCAAAAGCACTCCTGTATTCACACCCTACATACTATTGTAATAATCTTTGCAAAAAATGTCTTTTGAGTTTATTTAAAAACTAATAGCACATTGGTCATCAATATTCTTTTGTAATGTATGTACAAAATGCATATTAAGACTTATGAACATAAGCTGAAATTATGACTACTATGTGTTTACCAGACAAGTCTGGGGAGTGGAGAAACTGGTTTCTCAAAGTCAGAGGACAAGCTGACTCCTCTAGCCAGGTGTCATCAAAGTTGATTGGCAATTACCTGTCAAGTGGCTATTCTTTGGCAAGGAAGTGGGCCAGGAACAGATAGATCTGCATGTTAGCAAACAACAACGTGGAAACTCTTTCACTACAAGACTTCATATCTCCATCCTCACATGTGGAATGAACTTTATCTAGAGGTAACCATGAGGAAAAAAGGGTGACTGACTAAAAAAGTGAGGGGCAAAATCACCCCCAGCTTTTTTTCTCTCGCTCAATATGACCAAAGAAGACAAAGGAGCCAGCCCTTTGATTTTTGGGAAGAGATCCTGACCTGAGAATTTGGTCATTCATGTTGCTGGGAACATGTGGTAAGAATTTTACCTTGAACCAAGTTTAGCTTGTTAAAACTTATTTACCAGAAAGCATTTTATCTTTTTCTCTTGTAACCATTTCTGACTTTAATACCTTAGTTTTAAGTGAGTAAAAGTATATCCTTTTATAGTTAAATAAATTTGTTTTATTTTTAATCTAAAAGAAGCCAGTGTTTTGTTTGAACAGAACTGTTCAGTAACTCAAGTTAAAGTAGAAAAATATTGAATTTGACCATTTATGGGGGCAATGGAACTTCAATATCTGAACTGTCCAGAACAGGGCTGGACAATGCAGAACACACATTTTGGTTTTGTTTTTAAAATTTGGGACTAAGAATGGGTTGGGGCCACCTTGCAAGCAGTAATCGAGACTAGTGGAAGCCATAACATGACTGGAGTGTTGCTGACAGGCTGCTGGGGTCAGAGCTGCTGGACCAGGGCTGTAGCTTTACACAGACACTCAGGGTGTGACCTGCATGCTATTAGGCTATTTGTGAGAGGTCCAGATTGGGAGCTACAACAGTAAAGCATTATGGGGTAGGCAGTGACACAACCCCTCGCTGGACTGGATTGTACCCTAGTACTTCACAAGGGGAAACAGCCATTTAAGAACTATAAATTGAGGTCTGGTTTGTGTGGGGGGCAGGGGCAAGGAGTGTTCTATGAGTTGTGTACTATTCAGAAGTTGGTTGTTTGTGTGAATGGTCATGTTTTCCCAGGACTGGGTCCACAAGGTCAAAGTGAAGGAGACAAAGTCAGGGCAGCTGGTCTTTAAACTGAGAGTGTTGTACAAGCAGCAGCAACTTTTAGTCTCTAGCAGAGTGTTAGGCCTGATTCTGCTTCTTTTAAAGTTAAAGGTAATTTTTGTCCCCTGACTGACTTGTGAGCAGGACTGGGCCTTTAAAAAGTACCAATTCACTTTAAATGGGATGTCCTGGGGTGGTGGGGTTTTTGGTGTAGCCTCAGTTGTTTGGTTATAGTAGCAAAAAGCAAACTCTGCCCTATTTATGGTTTTTGTTGTTAGAGTCATAGCCCAAAACCACTGTGGTGCCCTCTATTGCATTGACTTTGTAATCATGGTTTCCATGACATTTTCTTCTCTATAACAACTGGAACTTTTGGCTTCCCCTCCTTCGTGGACTCAAAGTTGAGCACAGTTCCCAAAGCAGTGATCTCAACCTGTGGCTCGTGGGCCGCTTGTGGCCTAATCAGCATGCAGCTGAGGCCCATGTGACATTCTCAGAGCCATACAGGTAGTATATATATATTTAGTGGATGTGGCCCATATAACACACAGAGAGCTGCATATTCAGCCCCCAATAGTAAATAGGTTGGGAACTGCTGTCTCAGAGTCTTTGATTTGAGGTTTTGGACCTGAGCATTCTCCCATGGTCTTCAATAAGAGAAGGAAAAGACTCTTGGTCATGTTCCTTTGTCCCACCAATGGTTAAACTAAATATGGAAAAACTGAGGGAAAAAATCTTATAGATTTCTTTCCTTCTATGGCCATTGTATATAATATGAGAGGAAGGAAATATATTCTTGTGTGATAACATATTCTAGGCAAAACCCTATTTGTCCAGCTTCTATGATAGACATTATAAGCATCACTTTTATTCCTTCGTTTAGCTGCAGTTTGCAGAGGGCCAGAGCAAGGCCTATGCAGCACTAGAAGCTTATTTTGAGGAAATAAGAAGGACTGAATTGGATCAGGCATTGTGTGCTAGCCCTCTGCACAGGGATGCACTCCATCTTTTAAGAGGAGGGAAGAAAAATTTCAGGTGCAGACGTCTGAGAGAAGTGTATGTGTGGAGTTAGTCAGAGTATAAATGTCAGGAAGCTATGAGTTAGAGCTTTCGATAGGGTTTGTTTTTAAAAAAAAAAAAAAAAAAAATCAGAGAATGACAATCCAAGATTGTATGAATCAAAGGAAGACAGAATACACTTTGGAATCAGTAAGCTACTCTCCACCTTTATAAAGGGACACTTTTGCCAGTTTAAAGGAAAGTCAGTGATTCGATTTTATTTGACTAATTGACCATAGAATTTAGATAACATTTGTAGACTTAATTAGGATTTAAATTTAAGCACCGACCTCAATATCTTAATCTTCACTTGAATATGAGCCCCAGTTCTATTACATAAAAAGAAACATGGTATGTTTAAAACATATGGAATTTCATTTGAAGTAGGTCTCCAGTGGTAAGGTTATTTATTAGTTAAGGTTAGAGTAATTTGTACAATACTGATTCATTGTTATGAACAGAGACATGTTTCAGGTGGAAGGCAATTAATAACATTTTTACCATTTAAACATTGCTTACTCGTTCCAGAAAATCAAAACCCCTTTATCCAGATGGATCCTAAAGAGATCTACAAACTATGTGGTCTACAAACATTTATAAGAATCCCTTCATGTATTGCTGAAGTGCAGCTATCTTTTGTACAAAATTAAGTACCTCTGTGGTTCTATGGGACTTGAAGCGAATATAATATCTATTGAAACTACAAAAGACATTCAAGGAGGCAAACTGGCAAAAATTCCCCAGGGCTTTTTTTTTTTACCAGGTGGCCAAGTAGTCGCTTTCATATCTCCTCTGAAAGAACATATCTTTAGTAGCAAGGTCTCCTAGTGCTGTCTAATGAATCACCGTGGCCACTTCCTGCAGAATCTCATTTTTTCTTAACAGTTTCCCATCCAAGTACTTTCCAAGTTCAAACAGTTGGAAGTAATATGACTTCAGGCTTGCCATTGTATTTGTCCACATACATCCAGTAGTGATTTTTTTTTTTTGAGCTATATACCATGTACTTGAGAACCAAGTCTACATCAAAATGTAGAACATATTTTCCTAAAGGTTCTTTTTCAGGCTGTCTGCATAAAGAAGGTGTTCTCATATTCAGTGGTTAATTTTCAGTACATTGTTATTTTCCTGAAAGTGTGAGAATTAAGGCAGGGATGAGATTTTGCTGTTCAGTTACAATAATTATATTGTCTCCTAATGACTATAAAGACCTCCAGATCATAAATTCTTTAGCCAACTCTAAAATTGTAATAGAGGGCAAGACAGATGCATGCATGAACATAGCACTGCCAGCTGGTAGATGGCTGGTTGCATTATGAATGCTGCTCTGCCTCGATACTGGAATAAACAAGAAGTAATTGCTTTCTTCTCAGTAGTATTCTTTTCGGATTTGAAGTGGCTTTTCTTGTTTAATACTTTTGGGGGTGAGGATCATCTTTGGTTGTTGCCAAATGTTATGAAAAAACAATCCCCAAAGAAGTTAAGGTAAAAGCAGGATGATTATTTTCTGAGGTCTGGCCTCAGAATAGTGGAATAGGGGAGGCATGATAATGGCATGAAAATGGCTGCTGGTGGATTGTGTAAAACAGCTTTGCACTCCTCAGTGTTTCAGGAAACATTGTTTTGTTGCGGCCAGCTGCTATAACTCAAGTAATTAAAGGTGTGACAGCCAGAGAGCAGCACTTGCAGGTAATAATGAAATTTTACAAGCCAAGAATTTATGAGAGAGAATCCTGATTTTGATTGATTTTAAAAAAAATTCTTACAAGTAGAATTATTTAAATGAAGGATTGAAGACTGAAGCTGAATCAATGGAATTTGTTTCATCTTGTTTTATCTGAAAAATTAAAGCATGTTGAAAAACAAATATGACTACTGGGTATTAAGGATGGAACTGTACAAGTGTGTTCTTTGTGTTGTGAGCAATTTTGAATGTGAACTTGTATTACCCTATATTTAATCTACCTGTCTTAGTGGAGAAGGGATTCAGGATCATAGGTACATCATAGGTAGAAATTCAATTGGATCCAAAGACTAAATGGTAAGTGTAGGACTTTAGTTGTGGCCTTTTTTATCCAGTACAATAGAAGTATTTTAGTTGTGAACATAATTAGACAGGAAAAGGTCTTCCTTCTTGAACAAAGAGTAGATATATTCCTGGACTTCGTGTGACTTATCCGAAGATGTTGAATGGTTGATGCTTGACGGAAAAGTTCTCTATCAAAGAGCAGTACTCTACCCCACAAACTGCATGTTTTTCCATGTTAAGTATTGTGGGTTGTTTTCATTACTATTTATGTAAAAAAATCTTTCTGGATACAAAATATTCTGGATTTTGATATGATGAATAGAATAAGTTGATGAGGAACTGTTTCAGGCTGGATTCTAGCTGTTTACCAGCAGAGGCACACTGGAAGAGGTCTTCAGAGGAGTCATGCTGTAGGAGAAATTCCCAGGAAAAATTTTAGCTAACCAGAAAAATTCCTCTTGGTGTCTCTTTGGGAAGCATGCCACAGAATCAGCACGGAAGACACAGCAAGTGGCATGGCATGCACCTCCAACTCCACATTGGCTTGGTGGAACAGCAAAATAGAGAGAAAGGAAGGGCTGTAGCCCCACCTTAAGCTGTAGACACTAGCAATGAGCAGTATCTATGCTCATCAATGAAATATTGTCCTGGCTGTGTGGAGATACAACATGAGAGGCTCCTTGTGACCTTTACCCCCATTGCTACACTGTATGCAACTATGTTGTCTCATTTTATTTAGAATTTATTTTGATTAGCGAATTGATTGTATCTTCAAACAATAAGGGGTGGCAGCTATGCACATTGTTGTCTACTATGATAATAGGATAACATGTAGTATAAACTTTAGGGAACTTTCTGAAAACTACTCAGAAAAAAAGACTGGGGAAGGGGGGCAGGGCCTAATCCTAAACTGCACCATTGATGCATTAGAGCTTTGAGGAGTCATGTCACCTCCCCGCCTCAGTTTCCCTGTTTTTCATGTGAGGATAATAATTCCTATTTAGCTATCACCTAGGGGTGTTGTATGGATAAATCAGCTAATGACCATACACAACGTTTAGCAAGTTCAAAGTGTTTGTTGTTATTGATTTATATACTATCACTCCCTCCTCCTTCTGGTATTGAGAGTAATTCATGCTGGATATATGACTTATTGCTTGATTTCATACAAATACAATTTTAAAAGCTGTAGAACTGAGACTGACTTGGCTCATAAATATGTGGGTTTAGATTTAAACTTGTCACTGGAAAGCATTGCAAAGCTATCTCATTGTGTACTAACTTCTATTGACTAGAGCTCACTACTAGAATAAAAAATTCTTCACTTTGGCACAATTAATTCCTAAATGAGAGAGACTCTTCTTTAATAAACCTCAGCCCTCTCTTTATGCTGAAGATTTACCCACAATATCCCATTTTCAGAGACTAGCAACTCCCTTTTAATCCAAGTTAAATGAATCTCAAATTCCAGAAATGTCACAGGAAAAAACAAAACGAAACGGGCAATTTAGCCGTATTTTATAAGTAAAGCCTCATACGTTTACAATACTGTGTCAATTTTTTTTATAATAACTTTGGTATCCTCCTCAGTGAAGTAACGTTATTTAGGGAAAAAGAGAACATCAGCAGAAATAGCCTACATGGCCTACATCAAAGATGGCAGTTGTCATCTGATGTTTCTCAGCATGCTATGAGTTTAGCTCAAAGCAAAGTAAGATTAACAAAACATAAAAATCTCAACTGCCGCTGATCCTTTTTCACGATAGAAGGACATCCAGGTAAATAAATGGCTTTCTTGTTTTAGCTGGCAGTGTTCCTGCATAAGCAAATAGAAAGGAAAGAGAGAGAAGTACTTTGTTTAAGGAAAGCTAAGCATTTAACATTTTTAGGCACTGCTGCTATATCTGGTTTGCATGGTGCAGAGGATCTTGTGCTATTCCTCCAAACTAGGGCTATTTGGAAGATGACCATTCTGATTTGTGGCAATTTTCATAATTTTGAAATTTGTTTTTGTTCAACACTGGAATGAAAACAAAACCTTTGGAATGTTTTCACAAAAACGGAATTGTGTCAAGGCAGTGGGTGTCTGACCTGATGGCTAGGGCACTTGGAGATCTAAGTTCAAGTCCCTGGTCTATCTGATTCATAGTAGAATTTTTCATCCCAGACTACTCCAAATCAGGCGGGTGGACTTGCGCCTGAGTCTCTCATTTATGAGGCGAGTACTCTTACCAGCCAGCTGTAGAGTTTCACTTGCTCACTCTCTTTCTGAACCAATCAATATTTTTAATAATTAAAAAAAAAAAACTGTGGAAACTGGTATGTATCTAAAATGTTTTGGCTTTCACAAAACTGTGTTTTGCTGAAATTTCATTTAGGTAAAAATGTTCCAACCAGCTTCACTCTATTCCGCAAGAGAATTTCAGTAATTTTGTCTCAAAGGTCCCATAATCCAGATGCTCTTTAATCTAATCCATTGTATTTATACCAGTAGAGGTTATAAACTTCAGATTACCCATTCTTCAAATTAAGCTAGGATATTACTTATTCATAGCATAGGAGGTGTGTTGTCAACATGTTTAAAAATAAAATTTGAATACATTCTATAATGATTCTAAAAATCTGAAATTGTAATTACAATGGAAGCCTATTTTTTTCTTGGTCTATATTGGCAGCCATATGGGGTATTATGTTTAGAATATGCAAGGTGATATTTAAGACTGTTTAAACTGTGCTCATATTTGAATATCTACTTTTCCTTCTGTTTTTTTATTTCCTTTCTTTAAATGCTTAAGATTAATTTTATCTCTAATATTCTTCATCAGAATATTAGATGAAGGCCAGAACATAGGACCTTCAATCCTTCTGCTATTTGGACTAAATACTCATTGACTTAAGGGCTTTGCTCATTTGGGACCTGATCTAAATTCACTGAAGGTATGCCCTTTTAGCATGTTTATTGAGATAATCATGTGTTTGAGTCCCAGTGGGACTTAGGCGCTTGCTTAAAGGTAATGGAGTCTTTCCATTGGTTTGAATGAGTTTTGGATCCGCCCTTTAGTCAGTTTCTCAGTAAAGGCTGCAGGATAAGACCTTTAGAGTTTGATCCTGCCAGATGCTTATATTGTGGCCCATATTCCACAAATCCATTGGGCCCAAATTCAAGAAGGGTGTAAAGCATGTGATTCACATTAAGTTATGCATGGTATAATTAAGTCCACCCCTCTGCAGAAAGCAATCAGGATCTACAGCATGAGTTTAATACAATTACTCATGCACTTAATGTTAAGCATGTGCTCAAAAGCTCTGGAGAATCAAGGCCAGAGTGCTCGGCATCTTGCAGGGTTGAGGACTTCGTTCCCAAGCTGACAACACACAATGCTAGTGTTAGGTGCACAAACACAAATAGATCACAGAAGGTGAGCAAACTCAGAATAGTTCAGATAGATACAATATTCAAATATAGATATTTTAAAAAGATAAAAAATACATACTTTTATATTTATTAAAATAATTGATGCACCAAATTGTGCACACATGTGAACTGAGTAACTGTGGGAGCTCAATTTTGTAACTGTTTAACTCACCTGCCCACTCGCATTTTTTTATTCTCAGTCAACATATCATGTGTAACATTAGACCCTGATCTTACAAATACTTGCACATGTAAATATCTTTATTCACACCAATAGTCAAATTGGTTTAAATGGGACTATTGACATTTATAAAGTCACCCGTATTTGCAGGATTGAACCTTAGATTAAAAGTGCTCCAGGAAAAAGATTGTGGCCCTGATTTTTTTCTTGCTTGCACCGGTTTTACACAAGTGTTATTCCATCAACATCAGTGGTTACTTCTGATTTAAGTAAAAAGAGAATCCAGCTATGTCCACAATGTGCCACAATGTGGACTATGAGGGTATGAAGCGCAAAGCACACCAAAGCGGCGTATGCCATCTGTAGATGCTGCAAACTACAAGGTGCCTACATTAATGCAAACTAGTCGTCTTTCAAACAGGACTACGTGAATGTGAACTAGATATCTTGTAGTTTGTACCAGCAGTGTCCACATGAGGCAGTTAGCACACACTGCTTTGGTGTGCTCTGCAGTTCACATCCCTATAGTCCTCATTATGGCGCAGTATAAACAAGGCCTTTAGTTCTCCATCCATACTGTAAAATATCCAGCATGCTTTTACAGGTACTGTAAAAAATAACAATCTTATTAAATCTGGACATAGCCACAGCATTTGCTTATATTTAGGGCTTATAGTCTACAGAATTTAGAACATCTTAGGGAAGTAGAACCTTACAACAGTGCTTAATGACTTCTATTTCCTTTTCTCTTTTGCTCTTCCATTGTTTTGAAAAACCTGTTAACAATTATCTTCAATGGAAGAAAGCTGGGAGAAGAATGTTGGGGAGAAAGGAAGCAGAGTGGGGAGAATACAAGGAAAGACAGAGGAAGAGTAGGAAAAGGAGTTTGAGTCATGGAGAGAAAATGAGAAATTTGGGTGAAAAAGGGAAGAAGGCATGGAAAGCAAAAAAGGGGGTAGGAATTAGGTAACTTTCAACTTTTCATTTGCAAAATGCAATCTGAGGGTTTATAAATTGCAAGAGTAACGCATCTTTAAAAAATAAAAAGCAAATGTGAAAAGTAGTGACAAATGTCGTGTTAAACAGCTCAAGTGGTATTAAAATGGGAAGGCTAGTAATCTCATCTGATGTAAGTCCAGTAATGAAATATTTGTTTTTTAATAGTACTTTCCAGTGGATTTGGAGTCATACCCTGTAAAAGCAACAATTTTAACTGCTGTTATACATAAATGATAGAAACTCGCCCATGACAGTATGTTGGCAAAAGTGTTACTTCTCAAGGCTGAAGATCCAGCAGTATGACATCTTTTTGTTTTACATTAATATGTGTCTTTGTGATTAAAGATGATTCCTTACAAGGACATTTGGGTCATTTGAGATGTCTTAAATTGTAGGATTTTGAATAAGAGTACATAGGAGCTCACTGCCAACTTTCAAATGAGACATAAAACCAATCTTCTGAATGCTTGTAGTCCTTAAAGAGCATCAGATGCTTTTTTGGAAGAGTAGTGTTGTAAAGCACCCAGTATGTTAGCCAAATTTCAGTTTGGAAAATTACAACACACTCTTATTTCAACAGACTGTTATGGTTTTTACCTCCTGTCTTAGGTACTTAAGCATGTGCCTAATTTAGAGCTTAGAGCTAAACACATGCTTAATTAGGGCCTTAATCTATTGTTCTGTCCTGTTAAATAGTTGTCACTCTTTACCAGAGGTGGCAAATTAACTTTTGATATAAAATAAAAAAACACTTTAGTGTAACATTGAGGCTATGATTTTAGATATTTAGTTCAGGAAAGTAAAAACTTGGGGTTCTCTTAGTAATGTTAACTCAGTCGTATTGCATTTCCTTTCTATATTATGGTACACATTTAATAACATAAATTGAAGACCTTGATCCATCAAACACTTAAGTACATGTATCAGCTGTACTCATCTGAGTAGTCCAACTGACTTCAAATTTGAGTTGTGTGTGCACAAATAAATAACTTCCAAGTGAAGATAAAAGGTGGGGTTCTTAAAAGCTCACAGTATTGTCCCAATTCTACTCCTACTGAAGTTTAGGATTAAATTCTACTTAACGTCCAAGGGAGGAGAGTTAGAATGATGAACATTTCTCAGGAAATCTTACCATTACACGACTCAAAGGCAGGTAAATAGACATGGTTTAAACTTTTTTTTTTTTTTTAATTCACCCTTAGGCTGAGACAAAACTTTAAAATGTTTCAGGTAAAGAGGTGACTTTCAGGGAAAATTAGGATGAGCATGTGAAAGTGGGGATTGTAATGTAACATGTACTATAGCAGGCACTACCAGGCCTATATACCACCGCTATAATAGTTTGTCAAGCACTGTGATATCCTTCAGGATAAAAGGCACAATATAAATGTGAGATCATTATCATTACTTTAGTAATAGGGATCCAATTAGGAAGAAATTGTTTTTCCTCCTTGTTGCACCTTGTAATTGAGTGTAACATCATTGATAAGATTTGAATTAAATGCCATGCTAAATTCTGCAGGTTTTGTTATCATGAAACAAATAAGTATTTTATATATATATATATATTTTCAAATAAACTGAAATAGGCAATAATCCTGCCACCAAATCCCCATCAAAGTCAGAGGGGGTCTGCATAGACAGAGATCTACCTGCATCGATCCTGTGTGTTCCATGCCATGGTCTGGATAACTGAAAGAGATTTAGTATTTCTGTAATATATCTGCATTTTATTAAAGTTATTTGTTAAATGTCAAAATTTCAATCAAATGGACACATTGCAGAGCTTCTGACAGAAAATACGAATAGGAAATAATTATTGTGTTTATTCTTCAAATTTAAATAGTATTTGAGTACATCTGATATTTACTGAAGATTAAGTGGAAGTTGTCCTGTGTATCCATGTAAGATCAGAGCTGAAAAGCTGCTGTATGAGTAGAACAGAAATTATTCGTAGATGGACATTTAATAGCTATACAAGTGTATCCTAAAGAACCTTAATAGATAGAATAGCTGCCTTGTAATTGCTGACTACTGTGTAGCTATAGGTTTACAATCATGCATGTTTATCAGAGCTTCCATTGACTCATGCTCATTCTGTTTATTGATTTGCCTCATTACTTTCTAAGATAGAGGTGTAAACTTGTGATACCTAAACTACTCAGAGCTGAAAATTTTGGAGCTTGTGTGAGACCTAAATAAATAACATGAATTTTAATATACTCCACTGGCATGAATCACGCTAAGGGTGCAATGGTGGTACCGGAGTGAATTTGTTATATCATGGGAATAAAGACTACAGTGGGAAGTTACTATTCTGACTCATCCTGTGGCTTTCTGGAACCATGAACTTGCCCTATCTTTTGGATAAGAAGGAGCTCTTCTATGTGCTTTTCCCTGCTGAGGGTTAACGAAGTACCTACATTAGGCAGTAAAAAATGCTGCTTCATTGACAACCCACTCCCTACCTACATTGCTCAGATTTTCTCTGCCTCTTTACATTTATTTGATTATTTTTCAAAAGTTTTTAAATGTTGTGAATTGGGCACTGATCCATCACCTGTAGATGACATAAGACTCTGAACCAATGGCAAGTTCAAATCCAAACAACTATGGAGATGACAGGCTTCTGTGGATGGCTCACAATATTTTGTTCCCTGTGGGTTCATTTGCCTCTGGCTACTTCTGCTGTTGGTACCACGAGATAATTTCATTCTCCTTTGTTACTTTTGCATTAAGGTATTTTGCAGTGGTAGCCAGTAGCTCTTTCTCTCCCTTGTGTGATAATTAACCATTTAGCTTGACATTTCTGCTAAGACCATTACCCAAGGCGTGGTATCTGCCAAAAGGAGGTAGTTCTCAGAAACCATAGGAGAACGATTCTTTGAATTTGGACCTAAATCTAAGACCATCTATTAGAATGGATGGAGATGCTCTTAGAACAAAGATACTGGCGCATTCGCATTAATTACATTAAAGACCTTTCCATGGAGTACTTCTGCATGTTTTCTTCCATCTATTTAAATTATTTTGTGGGCAGATCTCTTTCCATAAATCCAGAAAAATTTGAAACTTTTCTCTAATTTAAAGGTAGCTGGATAAGTCTGGGACATTACTAAATATTAGCCAGAAATGTATATTTTTGGAGTTTCCCAGTACTGTTTCCTTTTTTTAATTTTAGTTCTCTGTACCAACAATATGTGATTCTGATTGGCATGTGGGTGAAGAGTGATGAGGAAAGTTAGCCTCTCCTTTTAAAGGTTTGATTCATGGAATCATGCAGGACTATCAAGTAGTGCCTTAGTAATCATGCCTCCTAGAACACTCATTATCTCTCTAAGGCACTTGACTAGCCCCCAGCACTTTAGTAGCTGAGTGCTTTACAGTCAGCAATGTATTTGTTCTCACAGACACCTCTATGAGGTAGTGAAGCATTAAGAATCCCTATTTTACAGCTGGGAAGCTGAGACTCAGATAGGCTGTGTCTTGCTCAGGGTCACACAGGAAGTCTGTGGTAGAGCAGGGAGTTTAATCTACGTCTCCCACTTCCTAGGCTAGTGCCCTAACCACTGGACAATCCTTTCTTATGATGCTCATTCTGGGATTTAGCAATTCTTGTATTCAGCATTTACAGAGTTTAAAAGACCATATCCTATTTTTCTCTTAGTTAAGCGTAAACCAAGAGGAGTAGATTCATCTTTAGCCAGACAAGTAGGATTAGGATGAGGTTGTAGGGTTACTTTTCTAAATGAAGAAATAAGGGGTTTCCACCCCAGGGTACTATATATGAGGAATCCGATCATGGGGCAGCTGAAATCTCCACTAAGGGAACAGTTCCCAGACAAAAGGCAATCTTGGCTGTTTTGCACTGCAAATGCATGCAACAAGTTTGAAACTTCCAGTTCAATAGAAGAACACTGCCTGCTAAAGTGGAGTCCAAAGCCAAATGTCTTATTTTCAGTACATTAAGGTCAAAGTTTTCAAAAGTGGCTACTCGTTTTGGGTGTGTCTCTTGAATCCGCAGGCATCTAGAGCTTCTGAAAATTTAGGCCTTATAGTGTCTCCAAGGGTACGTTTATGTTGGAAGTGTGATTGCAGCTTCTGTAGGCATTCCTTCACTCACTTTAATATAGAGAGCACAGCTAAAAATAGCAGTGAAAACAGTGCGTGGGCAGGGGCTGTACAAGCCTGCCCTAGATATGTCTTCACATCCTAGCCTATGCCAGAGTTTGTGCTGCACTGCTATTTTGAGCCATGCTAGCTAGATGAAAGATCTCTTGGATGTGCCAACACGAACTGTAATCAAACCTCTGACTGCAGCATAGATGGATTCTAAGGGAACCTAAAGTGTGTGACTTTTCAAAATCTGGCTGTAACCTATTACGACATGATTATAGTAGTGTGGGGAGCACCACAAGGAATGTGATGGCTGTACAAGAAGAATACAAATTATTGGACTATGGAAGCTTACCACTGATTGACGGTAGGACAAAGAAAGAACTGAAGGCTTGGGAAGATACCAAAGCTGTTTGATGATATCAAAGTGACTATGTCTGTGTCAGTTGCACATTCATATCATGGAGTTTACTTTGAGACATACCCTAAAAAAGACAGCGAAGTGCCTCTATAATTGTTCTATCTAACAGCACAGCATTGCAGAAGTAAAAAATATGACTTGTGATAGCTGTCCACTGTCTCTGGAGCTCAAAGTATATCCATTGTAAAATCATTGTTTACCTTTTGGAATCAAGAGTTTCTTTTCACAGTGCACCAACACATTTTGTATTAGCATTAGGGTCTCCAGAGTCCACTGGTTCCAAAGTATTAATTTAACAATTTACATATATTTTGTAGTCAGCACCGTGCTCAACCCTTGCGACAAAGGAAACATAGACATGTTCAAAATAACAATTGGGATGTGGACAAACACGTGATCGCATTATTGTCACGGCTCGGTGATTGTTCCGCAAAGTATGCCTCTTAGTCATTGCAATGATTTTCTAAAATAAACTGCTATATACTGAATCTCTAGGGTTAATGAAAATCACAAACCTAAGGTACATGGAGCGGTGACTTGCCTTTCTGTAATGAAAGGTGAGAGCCACCTTCTCCTTATAAAGTTGTTATAACTCTGAAACTGGGTTTGTCAGTAGCGCCTTAAATGAGCTAGATGCCCAAATCCCACTGAAAGTCAGTGGCACACCTAACTCCTTTGCAGTCCCCTGAAAATCCCAGACTAAAACTAATAAATCTTATCAATGTGTTCTTCAGCTTCTACTCAGGCATAGGAAGATTTTACAGTCCTGAGATAAAGGTATCAAGACATCTGGGAAGGCAGTAAACTTCCATTCCATTGCTAGGCTTTCTGACTCCACACAAGAAGCACTTGCATGCTATATTGATAGGTGCTATAGAAAAACATAATATAGGTAGAAAGAACAATTCCCCGGAACCCAAAGGAAGTGGTAACCCCTTTGCTTGCTGAGGGGGTAGACTGGTGCCAGCAGGAGAAATGTGAGGAAACTGAGGTTCAGATTCCTTGAAAGGAAAACTTCATGTGCAAATGCAGAAGTTTAATCCATTTCTAATCCCTGAGAGACAAACTGCAGGATTTCATTTCCAAGCTCTTTTGCAAATGAAAATGGGCATGCTTCACACAGACCTCATTTCAAGTCTTTTCCCTGTTTGTACTGTCCATGATGAGGGTCATTGATAAGTGGTGTAAGATGGCTAATTCATATCAGTACCTTCTTTTACATACTGAATTTACTGATGCATAGCTTATCTCAGACAGGTATTATTATTTATTAATTTCTTAGCCACCAAGAGACTTGTGGCGTGTCCTACATATGGTGGAAATAATTCAGTAAAAGCAAAATCCCTCAAAAATCATTAGTTCTGATTCAGCAAAGCATGTAAATATGTGCTTAACTTTAAGTACATGAATAATCCCGGCCTGTTCCGCAAAATACGTAAGCACATGCTGAACTACATAATATGAATACATAAGCAAAGCAGTTGTTCAAGTGCTTTGCTGAATGGGAGCCTTAGAAAACCACAATATAAACATGTATATTTGCAATTCAAGCTTTTGTTTTCTGAGGGTTGTTTTAAGGAAAAATTGGGCGAGGGGAAAGGAAGGTTGACAAGGCAAGTCAGGAAATTATAGCCTCCTAGTCCCCCAAAAAGGCATGAGCATTGTCTGATACCCCAAATAATCTTTACTTTTGCTATAATGGGGCAGATAACTGGAAGTGTACTTTGTTTTACTAATATTAGAATGTTTGCCATGCCAAAGCCAATCCTCTCAAGCACAACTTGATGACTTATTTATTTATTTATTTGGGTATTTCTTTGTTTTATACCTTGGTAAAGGGAGAAATATCTCCGAGGAATTTAAGATCTCTCTCAGAATTAATTGGTCTGGTCATTTCTGTCACCACAACGGTTTTGTTGAATGCCTGCTCTCTGCTAACCTCCTATGGAAACTAGTTTAGCTTAGCAGCTCATGAAGTCCTGGATAAAACACCCAGCTGTATAAAACATTCAAATATTTCCAAAGTCATGAGTATAATAATTTTTTAAATTCCAGTCCATGACTCCAGCCAGAGAAACACAAAGCTGCTGTTAACCCACGCACAACTTCAGATGGTACTGGAGAGTGTACATTCAATGTAACCCCAATTTTTGCTTGTCTGAAAGTTCGGAATACCTAGTATAAAACATTCATTTATAGAGAGAAGTGCGTACACTAGGTAGATGTGGAATGTGTTCTGATTTTGAACAGTGGGAATTTATGAAATCATGTCAGTTGTTACACCTTTAAAGGAAAAAGTACCAGTGAAAGCAACCCTGGTATCCGTCCAATCACCTTTTAGTCGTGTAGTTGTCAGCTGCATATGCATGTATATCAGCCCTCATTTGGGTGAGGATAAAACACTGAACCATGGGATCTTAAGCTATGTTTATCATACTATAGTTATACCACTTCCATTTCAGGCCCATTTCATGTAGCCTGAGCCTTCTCACAAGCTGCCACACTGTAAGTGGCCCAACCAAACCTAACACTATGGTAAAATCCTACTTAATTTACGAAACAACACCAGCAGATATATTCAAGTACAAACCTGTGAATGCTGGTTTCTGAAATGGTATAACTAGTGTCAAGTATTTAAGCTCTTTTTGGTATTTATTAAGAGTGTTTGTAGTGCAGCTGGGAATGTTGTTACAAACAGATGAGCACCTCTGAAATGACTGGCATTCTGAAGAAGGAACATGGAAGCCTTTCAGCCAGAGGAGGCTGCTGCTATTGCACATGCTGATGCAATGGGCTCAGTCCTGATTCCAGTGGAGTCAATGAGACAACCACGCATAGGAAAGGAGTTTGGTGTGACAGTGACTAGCTGAAGGTACATGAGGAGAGTACAGATAATGCTACATAAATGTATACATATTTCAAAGGGAGCTATAATGCTTTGTTGGCAGAATTCAGGGATATTACTCTTCTGTTTATCTATGTATGGAATGTAAATATAGCTGAAAAAATAACTGTAAATATGGGTTTAGGTATTTCATTGATTTTTCCCTCCTCCCTTCCCCCATCCTTTTTATCTTCTATTTTCTTGTCTACTGATTTCTGTGAATCTCCCTCTTGGCTAATGAACATAGTTGAAAAAGAAAAGGGGAAGTTGCTGGACTAGAAGTTTTCACCATCTCTAATTTTTTGTCCCAATCTACACTCTTCATTTGAACAGCCTGGAACCAATGATCATTCCCATTCTCAGCATGAGTGACTTGACAGCACCTTCCACTAGTCTCAATGATTTCTGGTGTCTGTCAGGGCCTACTTCTTGCTGTTGTATTTTTAAGATATATTTTCCAGCCCTGGGTCGAATAGTCCTTACTCAGACAAGCTTACATTGATTAAGTGTGAGTTTGCTTGAGAGTAAAGATTGAGTAACAGCCAAAATATTTGGTCCTGTACTATATTAAAAATATACAGGTAACGTTCTTGTCATGGAAACACTTTCTTTTCTCTTATTTTTTTGTATTTTTTTCTCATTGGTTTTTAATGTTAATTCAGTAAATTGGTCCTGCTGGACTATTCCTATGCATGTTGTTTGAAGGTTGGGCTGTTAGGCTGTAGGCTGTCTCCTACAAACATGCTTTCCTTTCAGTTACATCTTTACAGAGCGAACCGTATTCAATTTAATAAAAGAAAAGGTATATACTTGAAAAACTTCATTAAAAGAGTTAAGGTTGAAAGATTGTTTTTCAGAGGAGTCCAGCTATCACCCAGGATAACTTCTTTACAATTCTACAACTTGATTTAAAAAAAAACAAAACAACAAAACAACAGTTCTGGAAACAATTAAGGGATCAAGAGATTTCCATTGCTTGAAAGTGAGGCAGTTGCATCAAGCAGCACCTTAAATTGAAAATGGTACAGAATTTGGTTGCCTTCTTGGTAAGTGAAGTATCTTACTGTGAGCATCCTTGATCTGCAATGGCTACTTGTGAGTGTTTTTGCATTCAACTTATAAAGCCTTCAGTGGCTTAGTACCTATTTGTCTGAGAGACCACCGAGGTGGTCCCTGAGTCATGCTACCAGCTGAAGGCAGAGTAGGTACCTGAGCTGAAACACCATTGGTATAAATGAGAAAGGGCCAATGTTAAGCCACTCACTAGCATCCCAAAGATTTAGAATTCACTCCCACAATTTGTCTGAAATAGCCTGAACCCAATGATCTACAGAACATGCTGCAAAGTGTATGTATTTTCCCTAGGTATTTGAAAATGGTGGAGAATTGAAAGAGTGATGAATGATTGAGAAGAGAGAATGATTTGAGACTTTAAGTTGTGTGTCTGGCTGCTGATGGGTTATATTGCATTGGACCACTGCACTGTTTTAGTATTTTTAAATTGTGTCAAAGGACCTAAGAGTATGGTGCCCATTATAACAGAGGTATAAATCCAAATAGATACTTCCATAAATATAATCCCTCATCACTCTCAATCACCCCACTTCCATAAATATAATCCCTCATCACTCTCAATCACCCCCCTTGATTTGGACTGCTCACCAACCTTAATTTTGCCATTTGTTTTGCTCTGTCATGTATATATCAACAACATATTTTCTGTATATTTATATACTGTTTGTGTTTAGCAAATATTTGAAACAGAATAGAGTCCCTGGTTCCATTAAATATGTCAGAGTTTAATATGTTGGAAGAGGTAAAAATATTTTCTGACTGATCTATTTGATGCTATGTAATGTCTTGAGCATATCAAGTTTCAGTCTTATATCAGCAAGTGTAAACCTTATATCAGATTTGTATGAATGTATGTAGATCTTGCAAGATTGTGGTTAATTATATTGTGACACAACCGATAAGTATTTCCTGCAATAAGTAATGTTGTACTAGGGCAGTGCTAGAGAATATTGGAACTAGATGTTTATAATAAGATATGGGATTTTGCGGTCTCCTATGGCAGAACTTGACCTGGAGTACGCCTTGGGTAGAGATGCTCAATCTCTGTAGAGTGTGAACCATGTGTGATTCACAAACTGAACACCAGGAGTTGGCAGAAAACCAACCTCTTTTGTTCTGAGCTACATCTTTTGAGAGGTGCTAGGAGCAGGGAAGCAGCCATGCTGTCTGGCCAAAGGTAGCCCTACTGTACCCACCAGCTCCATGAAAGGGAATGAAATGGACAGGGAGGATTGGGACAGGGAAGAGGTGGCTAGGCACTGCACATGATACATATATGTTTTGGCATCCCCTACAATGTGTCCTCCCTCCCCAGTGTGTTCTCAGGGCAGGGGCTGTCCCCATTTTCATTGTAAATAGAGCCGGGTATGTTGCTAACACCCAACAAATAATAAAAATAATAACTGGCTTACCCGGCTTGTGCCTCGGACCCTCAGTGAGTCACCTGAACAGAAATGCTAGTCAGTACCAACCTAAAGATCTTGACATTGATTACAATGGGAAACTGGAATCTCAGGATTGTGATTTGAATAATACATAATAAAATATAATTTTGACTGTTGCACTTACAATCCACCACCAGACACAAATGCTAGATTATGACTCATGTCACAGTAACTATTATGGTTTAATCACTAGGGTGAATTACCAGAAAGCTTTTGCAGAGACTACAGTTTTGCTGCAGCAGCAATATAATTATCCTTCTCTTTAGTATGTTCTTCTGAAATTACCAAATTTAATGTATACACTATATAGTGGCTTCATATGCTGTAAGGTTGCTCTCTTTTTCTGGCTGTTGTGGGAGTCCTGTTTTGTAATTAAGAAAAATGCCCTGGGCTTTTGAGCTTTTGATTTTTAATTTGTCTTTACATAAAAGCATGGTGTGTGAATGGGTTCGTTTTTAAATCTTTGAGTGTCTTCCTGAAGCCACCTCTCTGAACTTCAAAAATATCCTAGATGGGAAAAGCAGGGAGAAAGGCAGGGTGCACTTAAACCAAACAAGAAAGATGAGCTAATTGAGGCGAGGTCATAACTTTATATGGAACCAGCAGTAATCAACTAAGAACCTGAACAAACGTCCATTGAAGTCAATGAGTCTTTCCATTGGCTTCAGTAGGTGTGGATCACATCCTAATGCAGCACAAGAAAACCAATGAGAAGGAAAACATGCCCACAGAAGGGCATCTTGAGTAATTGAGGCTCATTAACCCTTACAACAAAACTAAAAATAAACCTCAGGGCTCTCAGGATGGTCCAGCATCTTCAGACCTATGAACCCATCAGTTTTCTATTAAAACTGTTAAATTTTCTTTTAAACCAGCCTTTCAAGGGCTCTTCATGTACTTCTCATACACTGTTAATACACAATGAGCATTCATTATGCCAACATTAATCTGGCAGACATTACACTTCAAATAATTGCTGCCTGCCTTAATTCCTGGTTTGTCCTTTTGTAAGCATTAATTACATATGTCAACAACAATCACTTTAGCGTAAGATAATTGCAGGTATGGAAAAAGGTTACTCTTAGCAAATGTGTACTTGAAAGATAATGTCTTCATACTGTTAGTTTTATTTGCTTCACAAGCTTCAGAATAGTTTGTAGTGGGGTCCCCTAGGCTTAAATACATTAATGAAATGGAATGTCCTGTTAATTTTGTGCCCCTAGCTAACGGATTTTTGATTTCCGCAATAATTTGCATGCAGATATTTGTTAATCTTTAGGAAAAACATTACAGAAACTTTTTAGATGTTTAACACAATGTTTGTTCTAGTATGTCTGAATATTAACCAATGGGTTTCATACATTGCATGGATTTTGTTGAATTCTGTTACTTTTTCAATAGAGTACATTCAATTTGTCTAATCTGCAACCAGGCAAATGGTTCAGAGGAGGTAAAACCATATCTTCAGCTTGTATTTTATGAGCTCTTGGCCTTCTGTTAGGTTTTCTTGTGAGTTTTCTGGTTTTTTTAAGATGCATTTTTCTAGAGCATCCTGGATTGCAAATTTGGTTGTGGGTTTTTTTTTTTTTAATTGATCCGTTAGCTTAGTCTTAATGGAAAGACCTATATCAGTATGACCCACACTTAAAAATCCTGACTGGTATAGCTGACTTGTGGCTGAAAATGAAAACAGTCTTCCCACTTCAGTTTCAAGAAAAAAAAATGGATCAGTTCTCTCCACCAGCCCCCTACATTGCTAATCTTCTCCTCATGTTCAGCTCAGCCATTTGCACCCTGAAATACATGACAATATGCAACTGCTATTTGGCAGTTTAAAAGAAATCTGCAAACAAGTGTTGTCACAGATCACTGTGAACTTCTTCAGTACAAGCTCTAAGACATCAAATGTTGAGGTGCACAATTATGGGCTTTTTTGAAGTTATCTGAATTTTATGATATTAACTAAAATTCCAAAATTCTTTTCCTGCATATATTGGCATCGGTTTAAAACACTGAATGCACTGGGGAGAGAAGGTTTCTTCTTTGGTTTTTCCAAGTCCTGGTCAGAGACCATATCAATTACCATTTCAGTCTCGTGTTGGATGTGGACTGATGTGTTAATTAGTCAATTAAACTTAATTTTTGTGGAACTTTTTTTTGGTCTAAGGCTGCCAGAGAATAAGCTTTTTCCTAGACTGTTTGATTAAAAAATTAACTATGCACTGGGGAATAGAACCTACCTGCTTATTCACATCTGTCTGAAACCTGTCAGTGGTGTAGTTTGAGCAAGTGAAAAAGCCTGTATGAGCTACTTCTCAACTTCTTATTTAAACTGTCGAAATAACCCAATTCAACCTATAAAATACCAAAGAACAAAATATCGATTTAAGGTAAAATGAATAGTAACATTTTTATATAATTAGTGTGTGTCTGTTTATAACTTTCAAATATCTTCTTAGTTTTCAAAGTTCTGGGGGAATTCTTAAAGAAAAAAAATTACTTTTATCTACCAAAATCATCCACTGATGCAGTGCATTAATAAAACATCTAGTACTTTTTTAAAAGGTTGATAATTAGTTGTCAGCACTTAACTAATAGCAGCTGTAGAGAATATATTTTTATATTGTATTTTATTCAGATAATATTAAGTTAGTGAGAAGCATAGTTAGCATAACTAGGACACGATGATTCATGCCATTATTGATTTTGTTGCAGCCAACTTTATACTTCCATGCCAGAATCATTTTATTATTTTGTGCCTGTTGGTATGAAGTACTTATATCAAATTCCTGTCGAAATGGTAACATGTCTAAACTGTAAAATGTTTCATCAGAATATTTATGGCCTGAGAATTTTCAGAAAGAGTATAATGAATGAAGCTTAGTTTTACTTGTTTTTTGTTTTTATTTGTAAGTGTAAGGACAAGAACTGAAAATACGGCATGGTTCGCCAACATTCCAGTCCTGGATAAACTGTGTCTGGCAGCTATATTTTTTTCTGAATCTGGTTTTAAATGTGTAAGAATATATTATTCAATTGGAAAATTATATTCTCTTTATGTTTATTAATCCTAAATGTGATGCACAATTTTTTGTTGGGGATTGAAAGGGGCTTTAAGTTGAGATGTTTTCAAGGCTACATCTGTCATCAGAAGGACTTTAGTTATCCAACATAGTAATTCAGGGTAAGATGGGCAAGCCCAATTACAAGACTGAGTTTGGAGCTAAGGTTCTACTGTGTCGTGTGAATAACTAGATTTAATAAAGGGGGATGATTTTTTTTCAAAGCTCATAACACTCAGTTGTAGGTTAGTTATTGCTAAAACAATGTTTGTGAACATTCATTTGAATGCCAAATGTCTGCTGAGTTCATTCCCCATGCTATTCATACAAATGGGATTTGGCTTGTGTATGCTTTAGGGAATGGCTATTTGTATTAATACCCTATTGAGCATGCATACTTGTATTTATTTGTGTAAGCCGAAGTATTTGCCATTCATTCTTCACTATTCATCATGTGTTGTTGTTTTCTTTCAGAAAGTTTAAATAATCTAATCAGGGCACAAACAACGCTATGTAACTAAAGTGACCAATCACACAGCACAAATACTGAATAGCAAATAGCTGAATTCAACATCCTCCAAAAAGCTCCTTGATTGAAATTTGTCCACATTATTCACTGAAATGCAGCTAATAACAAATAATATACATAGAAATTGGGACATGTTTAATGTTTTATTGACTGAATAAAAGGGTTACATTGTCAGTTAATAGTTGAATTATTCATTGCCAAAAAAAAAAAATTCAACCAGTTTTATAGTTTAGATTGTAATGTCTGTGGGTTATGGACTCTTCCTCACAATGCAAGGCACATAGCAACTATTGATAATGAATAAATAATAATAGTGTAAGAGGGGTTTTATAAATTTGAGAGGGGCAGACAGATTTTTAACAAAATCAGCTTCTCTAAAGAAAGAAATATAGTGAGTGAAAGACTTGTGCCAGAGGACCTCCAGATAAGGCGAAAAATTGACAGCATCACAAGGATGTCCGTAGTTGTGCCACAGCTTTGCATTGCAATCAAATTAAGAAAAAAGAAGAGCATTGGTCAATATTTGAATCCCACTTTATAATCAATAGTTGATCAGATTTGTGAAAAATTTTTGAGTTTTTTAATTAAAAGCATGACATTTGCCACAGTCTTAGGTGTGACCTAATAAAGACTTTCAGTGGGCCCATCACCAACTCATGCCATGTTAGCTGTGGCAGCCATTTTAAATTCTGAAGCATTTTTTATACTGATTGTTTATGGTATTAAACTATCCCAATGTTTTTTTTTATTTTTGTATATTTATATTCCTATTGTCTTAAATGTGCAAAAAACTAAGACAATGAATTGTGATAGCTTGTGATTATACCCAAAAAAAAAAAAAAAAAAAAAAAAAAGATTAAGAAATGATGTGCCCTGTAGCATGTCACCAGGGTGTTAAATCAACAGCTCCGTCTTCCACATTGATTATGGCATTATTTTGCTCTTGAGCTTGGTCAAGTGCAACTGCACAGAGAATACGCTATGTCTTGAGAACAGTGACATTCCCCTTCCAGAACTCTGTCTGGATGCACTGTGTGAAGGCTTTCCATTTAATGGAGCTGAACAGGCACCCAACGATAATAATTAGTATGATCTAATGCAAAGAACCAGAGTTGCATCCTTCCAAGGTATCCAATGTAGAGAGTAAAGTTTGCCTGGTAGATTGATAGCACATAGCAATATAAGTAGATCCAGATGAAGCTGGAGTTTTCTAGTTTTCACTTGTTGCACCATTTATCATACCCCATTGGGGCCTCTTCTTCCCTGAGACCTTGGGTATACTCTGTGTATGCGTTTTGGAGTAAGATGTACTACTGACTGTAGCAGTGGGCATGCCTAGTATGTGTGATATTTGAGACATTTTCAAGAAGAAATCAGCTGTTCCTGGACTGTTCCTGGGCCATTTGGACCTGAACAAGGGCTTCTGTCCATCCATTATCTTCTACCCAATCTCCAATCAGTTTTAGAATTGTCAATTCCAGATGAAGACCACCCAGCATAATGACAGTCTGTCCTTTCCATATCCAGCAGGCCAGGCCCACTGTATCTGTTTGGTTATGGTGAAAAAGGGCTGATCCACAGTGATTGCTGGCACTTGACATGGGTTTAGATGGTGTACAGCATTCCTTGTCACACCATGGATGTGACAAATAATTGCCACAGACTTGGAGGCATCTGGAAAGACGGGAAGAAGCACAGTGGTATCTGGGGCGAAGTCTGGCATTGGCAGTTTGCTGGCATGTAAGCTGCCCAGGAAATGTCATGATCTCCATTGAAAGTATTCAGGCTTGCTTCTTGGTTTACTTGTTCAAGCCACCTGCATGTGTTTTGCAGGACTTGAGTAATCAGTTGGCTGTTAGTCTTCATTTCGACATTTGCAGCAGGCATGGGAGCATTGGTTTGCTTCAAGATCAATAGGAGGACAATTTTGTAAGACTGATATAGTTTTCTTCAATGAATGTGCAGTCTCACAGACAAGAGTGGGAATTCCACAGACAACTCCCCCTTCTTGAGTACTGGGATGCTGAAAATGTCATTTATCCCAGCTCCGTGGAGGGAGTCTGTTGCTGTGGTGGATCTGGGATAGTGGCCTGTTATCTCTGGCCTCAGGATAACTTTGCTTTATAACATCAGAGTGTGACTGTTACTTTAGCTCAGACCTCATACCTGGCCTGTATACTAGGCCTCATGTCTCAGATTCTCACTTTCTACTATAACTACTAACTCACTTTTTCATGTCTGCATGAAGTGTCAAACCAACGTAGAATGGGAAAAGTGATTCTCGAGCATTGTTGTGGTACAAACTTTCTGTTCCTTCATGGCGACTGATATTACTGTTTTACTGAAACAGATATGCCAAAGTAAGGATAGCTTGATGAATGGAAACTTGTTCGGACTGAGTATTAATGTTTGAATCATCCAATACCACGAACATGAATGCCAATAGTGACAATGCCAATGGGCACAATTTTTGCTTGCAGTGCAGTAAACTGTTTTCATTTGAAACATGTCCCTTCAGATAAGTTTTACTGTTTGTGACAAAGAAGCACTTCACCTATCCTAGTCTCCCTCACATGCTTTTTGGAGAGTTGTCCAATATCCTGGCTGAAGGCAAGGAGCACCTCATGTCCTTTGTGTGCTTGGAAATCTGAAATTTGTAAAAGGCTTTTAGTTTAGTGCTGTGAATGCACCTAGCCAATATCATCCTGAGGTCTTCTAGTCTAGCTATATAGAGCCTTGCGAGGTCCGCTGGTTTAAAAACTGGAGCCACATCTTCGTTCAGTCTTGTCTCTTCAGTTTATGCTATGAGCTCAACAAAGGCAATCCCATGTGACATTGTATGTGTTACTTTGCTCAATTTTCTTCTCCCTGACTTTTGTTTTAGGGAGACACCAAACATGTTGCATGATACTTTGCCCTTTGGGCCATTAAATCCCCTGCATTCAGTTTTGCAAGCAAGTACTAGCTTTGCAGCTGAAGTGAATATTTGCGGACTCTATTATCCATGCTGATGATAGAAGCTTCATGGAGGTCTTCTGATGGTATGTTCATTTCCCAAATAAAGCATGCTCCTTTTTCTTTATGTGGGTTACTTAAACATGTGTATTTTGTATTTCCCCTGTAATTCATCAGGGTGAGCCACAGCATTTTGGGGCTGGGTGGATTTTGTTTTGTTTTGTTTTTGTTCTCAATCCTTTTCAATTTGGTCCTGGAAATCTTGATGTAGCAAGATTTGTGCAACCGTCCATTGTTCTTGTTGAAAGTCTTTTTTTCAGTATCATCACCAGAATATAATCTACATATGTCTATGGAAAAGGGAAGTGCATTCAGCTTATGTAAACATTTGATACTTTCTGCTAGAATTTGATAGCCAGATCAAACATGCTCTCTTTTTTATTCTGTTTTGTTGCTGGACATACGTTATTTGCTGTTTATGACAGTCTTGTTAAAATAGATGCTACAGGCAACATGTCATCAGTTGCTGATGTCCCCATATCTGAAAATATTTATTAGGTCATTCCCCAAGACTATGGCAAATGTAATGCATTTATCAGAAGCCCGCAATTCTTCCCCCTCAACACCCCAAATTGGATCAGCTACAACTGAAGACACTAGGTAACAAAGACACTGTGTTTCTCAGCCAGCTCTTTCAAGTACATCCAACTAGTTTGCAACAAACTGGCAGTTTACTAAGTTTTATATTTTTTTAGTTGCCTCCAGTTTTTCATTTACTTTGTATAAAATATCCAGGATAAATTGGTGAGGTTCCAGATACCTCCATAATTAGTTTTAAAAGCCTCATTTGTGTTGATTCAGATGCCATTTATTCCTATCTTTCTCCTGTAATAATCTCTGTGTATGAAGATTACTCTAGTTTAGGACTGATGTCCCTTTGCTAATAAAAAACAGGTTTTACAGAGGTAAATAGGAACAGTGTATACTATGCAGTAGTTAGCCAAGTAAATATTCTGGGTGGGAGGGGTTACATAAATGGTTTCAAGACTGGGGCCTTTGATTGCAATTTCACCTTTCAAAAATGTGTTTTTATTTATATATATAAATTAAATTAAAAAACCTGAAAATTTTATTAGAAGAATAGTTTAGATATTTATTGTTCCTTAAACGTAGATAACTATTTAACAGATTTCTATATAGCATCAATTGTCTCTAATAAACCACATCTAAATGCTCTTAATTGATCTATGGGTAACCTGGGGTCTGCGGGGGGAGTGATCACTTTTATGTTGCAGCTTTGTACTACTGCTCGACAGTTCAAAATAGTGTTCCCCATCCCAGTGTGTATTTAACTCCAAACTCATTTTATAAAACTCTGTCTAAAGTCTGAAGTTCCTGACACTTGCTCCAGCTCAGGCAAAGTGGTGTTGAAATAAGCAGTCTGTCACAGATGAGGTCAGGTGATTTCGGAAATCACCTATCAGTTGCACAGCATCTAAAAGTAACCCATTAATTTGACTTTTACAACTTAGTTGACTTTCTCCAAATATTTAATGCTGTTAATCCCATTGTTCTTCTCTATTGTCAGAAAATCACCAGATATTAATCTTCATAAGTATTTGAGGGTCTACTTTATTTTGTAAAGGTGAATTAATACTTTATTCTATTTTCAATTGTTTTGTTTTGTAGTTATTATAGACATAAGGGTATTCAAGAGACAAGGTGGGCGAGATAATCTTTTATTGGACCAAGTTCTTTTGGTGAGACAGACAAGTCTGTCTCTCACCAAAAGAAGTTGATATTACCTCATCCACCTTGTTCTCCTAATATCCTAGGACCCACATAGCTACAGCAACCCGGCACACAGACATAAGGGTAGTAATTTTATTTAGGGTTATGCCGGATATGAAAGTTTTATAAAAAGATGCCATATATTGTATATTCAGATACATTTAAATTATTTTTACTTATTTATATTATGATAACATCAAAAATGTGCAAAGTGTGTCCGAATATATTGGAAGACTAAGTCCCTGTTCCAAAAACATCACAATTTAAGATGAAATGGATAATTTATTCAGCCTTCGGAGTGAGGAAACCTACAGAAGATTATTCATCCATGTAGTTTTCATTATATCTTGGTGCATAATAGATTTTGTTATTCTTTTTGCCCATACGATACATGTCTAGAATAATACTGAGGTTGTTTTATAACTTTTCAGTACATTGAACGAAAGAAAAGTATGACAGCAGAAAGCATCTGATAAATTAAATCTGACATGTTTATCTATATAAAATGGATTCTGAACAGCTGGTAATTGTGAATATTTTAGCAGTCATTTTTGATGTGGAATATTGCTTCTGTACTCGACACTAATGAGATGTGAGTTGTACTTCATCAAATTGACAGTTACTTTTTTGATGAGCACATGATACATTTTTCAGAGCACTCGTTAATGGATACATTTACCTGTGAAGACGAGAACAATTTCTTAGTTTCCCTATCTAACAATGAGCTAGTATGGTTTTGCATCGAGAAACTGAACACAGAAATAAGAGGGTAAAAAAGCCAAACAATCTGGAAACACATATTTAACCCTAACAGTGAATAAAATCCTTGAAAAGATATGTAGAATGAGTATAAAAAGCTCTCCAAAACAAATATTTGAAAAGCATATATGAACCTATTCAAAATAACTTAAAAAAAAAAGTCTTCAGGGTGCACCTTTGCTTAATGACTGGGACCTATTATAAAACATGTTTGTGACACTATTGATTTTATAATTTTCTTGTCTTTTTTTTTATTATTAAAAAATTAGGCCCTGATAGTGAATACTAGTAACTGTGGCTCATGAGTACCCTCATTGAGCTCATAGAGACTACTCAATGGTAGCTACATAAGAGGTTGCAGGATTGGGGCCTTTGAATGCAATTTCTCCTAGCAATTTTTTTCTGTTGTCCAAAGTTTCACCTCCAATATAAATGTGATGTATAGAACATGAGGTTGTCTGGTTGCTCGTGGACCTTCAGGTGCCTGCACACATCTCAGTATGCTGGTTATAGCACTTGGGCTCTTTGAAATTAGGAGCTGTAGTCACATGACTAGGAGAAGCATTTGACCGTCAAGAAGCCCGCTTCCTGATCCTTCTGCAGAGATAGCAGACGAGAGATCCATGATCAATGAAGCCCTAGTCTGGGTGTCTCTGTAGCAGTGAGGAAGTGCTACTCAAAGGATGGTGTATGTACTTCCCCTCCCAGCTGTCTGAAGCTAGAAAGGTTTCAGATGATTAGCAATAGTGCTAGCCAAAAAACAATAAGGCCATATTGCAAAAACCTTTGAGATTTTGAAATTTGGTTCTTTTTCTGATGCAGAACCAAAATCAGATGTAGGGTGTTTTTTTTTTGTGTTTTTGTTTTTTTGAGGAAAATGATGTAATTTCTTCTGATCCTCAGTAATGCAGATAAATAAGCACCATTCTCACCAGTCTATAGTATCTGTTATTTTTCTCACTTTAACAAACAAATACATTGTTCACACATGATTAATAATATCTCTGTGTGAAAAGTAGAATTCATCCTCACCGTTTTTTTTTTTCCCCTAGAACAATAAAATGTAAGATTGGTTCACAGACAATCAGTAGAAATTCTAAAATAAAATACAGGGATAATGCTTGGATAATAAAAATGTTCACGAACCCAACTGTAAGATGAACATGGTATCTTATGACTCTCATGTTATAATGCATGTAAGGTCTAGTTACATGGATGAAAATATAATAGCACACGTACCCAAACAGAGAGAGACTGCAATATTTGCTGTCTATCATAGAAGATAGTGACAATAAGTGGAAAACATGTATTTTATGGCTTTTGATTTGTTTACTGAAAATCTAAAGCATTTTCCACTTGCAAATTTTTATTTCCATCTTTTTGAAAAACTAGATTGCCTTAACTGGAGTGGAACATAATTTTAGTCAGCTGTAGGGGGAGCCTTGGCCCAGTTCTGCATAGCTGTGCAAGCAGGGGTAGATAATGTGTGGAAGCTAGGACAGGGCCACTACACAAAACACAGAGCGACCTTTCAATATGTCTTCAATTAATCAGCACGTTTAGAGCCAAGGCAAGCCACAGTGCCACCACATAAGAGCCTGACTTAAGTCCATCGTTGTCTAAAATTGATGGACTCTACAACTTTTACAAGTGTTGATGTGTGCAAGTAATTGTTTCTCTATGCTAGCATCTTCTAAGACTCATACTAAGACAGAGGAGATCTCTGAATATCCATCCCAATAAGGTTAATTAGACAAAAGATAAAGCTCTAAAGATTTAAATAGAAGAGGCAGTACAAACTGGGACTATAAATATTTGATCATTCTTATAGTTGATTTAGAATAATCAGCATCAGCATTCCTAAAATAAGTCTCAAAAGGCTTCCTTGAGTTAAAATAAGATTGTAAATTTGCTTATAAAATGGTTAAAAATCTGGCATTTTAATATCTCATTTCATAATAAAACAATCCTTCCAAGTGGGAACCTGTGAAGTTGATGCTAATTAATAAATTAGAGACTGTACAAAGGAAAGCTGTTAGGCTTGTTATAAATAGATATTCTGAAATTGAACCTATTAAAACAATTATGATGGACTTGAACTGGTTTCCCTGGAGCTTATGTAGACAGATCAGTAGGTTCAAATTTCTTTTTCTTTCTTTCTTGTAACTTAATTGGAATTGATAAACTAAATATATTACTGAACCATCATGCATCTGAGACAGGGTCGGACTAAAAAAGAGTTACTGTACAATTGTTTTACTGATAGCTTAGTGAATTCTTTTCTATATATTAACTATTAAATGGAAAATAGATTAACATCTAATTATACTAATTATTTTCATAATTTAGAATGAAATTCATAGTGGAACCAGTTCAGCAAGGAATGTAAGCACATTCATAACTTTAAGCCTTTGTTTAGTCCCATTGACTTCAGTGGGATTTATACACGTTTAAAGTTAAACACATACTTAAGTGCTTTGCTGAACTGGCATCTTAGGGTTTTGGGGCTGTGGAAGGGATACTGTGCAGCAGAACATTAGTGGTTCCATGATGCGGCTGGCAGTGGGCAGTTGTGAAGTGGACATGCAGGGGGAAATCCAAACCCATTGAGAGCTGAGGAAGTTGCTTGCCCATACACCAGTGTAAGAGCAAGGCACAATTTGGCCTCTCAAGAATAACTGTGATGCACTGTTTTCACCCTCTTATGAAACCCAAACAACGTAGATTTATTAGTACATCTTAAATCATTTAAAAATTGTACTTTCCTGAAAAGTGGCTACTACTAGTGCAGAGAATAGGTATGTGCTGTCTCCAGTCCATGTCCAAATCAGAGCCCAAAACTCACCAGAAGTTTAGAGGTGAGAGCAACAAGGGTGATGTCATGGTGGTCGTCTGCTATAGAACACCAAACCAGGAGGATGAGATAGACAAGACTCTCTTCAGATGACTGACGGAAGTTTCCAGATCACAGGCCCTGGTTCTCATAGGGGAGTTCAATCACCCTGACATCTGCTGGGAGAGCAAGACAGTAAAGCAAAGACAATCCAGGAAGTTTTTGAAGAGTTTTGGGTTCAACTTCCTGGTTCAAGTGCTGGAGGAACCAAGGAGTGACCGCACTCCTCTTGATCTCTTCTCACAAACAGGGAAGAACTGGTAGGGGAAGTAGAAGTGGATGGCGACCTGGGCAGCAGAGACCATGAGATGGTAAAGTTCAGGATCCTGACAAAAGGAAGGAAGGAGAGCAGCAGAATATGGACCTTGGACTTCAGAAAAGCAGATTTTAACTCTCTCAGGGAACTGATGGGCAGGATCTCCTGACAGGCTAATATGAGGGAGGAAAGAGTCCAAAGGAATTGGCTGTATTTTAAGGAAAACTTATTGAGGGCTAAGGAACAAACCGTCTGGATGTGCAGAAAGAATAGCAAATATGGCAGGCGACTAGCTTGGCTTAACAAAGAAATCTTTGGTGAGCTTAAACACAAAAATAAAGCTTACAAGAAGTGGAAGCATAGACAGATGACTAGGAAGGAGTATAAAAATACTGCTTGAGAATGCAGGAGTGAAATCAGGAAGGCCAAAGCACAAATGGAGTTGCAGTTAGCAAGGGATGTGAAGGGTTTCTACAGATATGTTAGCAACAAGAAGAAGGTCAGGGAAAGTGTGGGTCCCTTACAGAATGGGGGACGCAACCTAGAGACAGAGTATGTAGAAAAAGCTGAAGTACTCAATGCTTTTTTTTTTTTTTTTGGTCTCTGTCTTCACACACAAGGTCAGCTTCGAGACTATTGCACTGGGCAGCACAGAATGGGGAGGAAGTGAACATCCCTCAGTGCTGAAAGAACAGATTCAGGACTATTTAGAAAGGCTGGATATACACAAGTCTTGCAGAAAAGGACCTGGGGTTACAGTGGACAAGAAGCTGGATGTGAGTAAACAGTGTGCCTTTGATGCCAAGAAAGCTAACGACATATTGGGCTGCATTAGTAGGAGCATTGCCAGCAAATCAAGAGAAGTAATTATTCCCTTCTATTCGGCACTTATGAGGCCTCATTTGGAGTACTGTGTTCAGTTTTGGGCCCACCACTACAAGGAAGGATGTGGAGAAATTGGAGAAAGTCCAGCTGAGGGCAATGAAAATTATTAGGGGGCTGGAGCACAGGACTTATGAGGAGAGGCTGAGGGAACTGGGCTTATTTAGTCTGCAGAAGAGAAGAGTGAGTGGGATTTGATAGCAGCATTCAACTACCTGAAGGGGGGTCAAAGAGGATGGAATTAGGCTGTTCTCAGTGATGGTAGATGACAGAACAAGGACAATGGTCTCAAGTTGCAGTGGGGAAGTCTAGGATTGATATCTGGAAAAACTTTTTTCACTTGGACGGTGGTGAAGCACTGGAATGGGTTACCTAGGAAGGTGGTGGAATCTCCATCCTTGGAGGTTTTTAGGGCCCGGCTTGACAAAGCCCTGGCTGGGATGATTTAGTCAGGGTTGGTCCTGCTTTGAGCAGCAGGTTGGACTAGCTGACCTCCTGAGGTCTCTTCCAACCCTAATCTTCTATGATAAATCATTACAGAGAAACTACATCACCTGCTGATTAAGTAGCTCATCTAATTCCCAGTAAGTGGATATTTTCATAAGTAGCAAAGCCAGGGAGGTCTACTTTTTCCCTACCCATCATCTGGAAGGTGCTGAAGGAGTGAAAATCTTTCCAACTGAATCTCCAAAATGTGGGACAAAAATGAGATTTAGAACGAACGGGTGAGAGAGGACAGCAAAGTAGTTGTCCTTACCAAATGTGGGTCTCAGAATAAAAAATTTGGGGGTCCTGTGCACTATGGAAATTGGGCCTCCCCCATCTTTAAAGTGCCTGTGTCCCATTTATAGCCCACCCCACATACAACCGAGTAACCTTCCACCAGCCTCTACTTATCCAAACAGCCCTCACACACATCCCAGCAACTCTGACGAACATCCTGCTCGCCACAGCCCCCAACATCTCAGCCCCACTGGCCATGACCCCCAACATCCTGGTGCCCAAGTTCACTACCCACCAACATCCCATGACATCCTGGACGCAAATATCCTCTACTCACCTCCCCTCCCCCCAACATTCCCCACTCTCCTTATACCCACTGACACCTGGCCCCCAGCCCCTCATCCATGTCTCCCAAAACCTTCCTGGCCACTCCCCAGCACTCCTTCCCAGCTCAGTGCTCTGCTCCTGTCCCGGGTTAAGATGGATCTTCCTTATCATGGCTGTCATGCTCTGCTCATGGTCATTGCCCACCCTTCACTCTCACAGCTCTGTGCCACGCAGGTTCACAGAATTGGTCAGTTGTTTTTTGTTTTCTAGTGAACAGGATCCACCTCTGAGATGGGACCTGTGCAAATGTACCGAGTGCACATTGGTTAATCCAACCTGGGTTCTGCAGCAAGGGTATAGTCTGTTTCTGAGCCTAGTGTGTAGGGACCTCAGCAGGATTCAGAATGTACACATATGCAGATCAAGAGGCATGTTTTTATGTGCATGCCCAGGCCTGAAGATATTCCTGATTTGCCACCATTGGATTAATGAATTCCAATGATTAATGAGTAAACTGGATTAATGAGTAAACTGCTACTAAATTTTATAATCTATTTGTCAACCCCAATGATTTAAAAATCATGAGTTTTACCCCCTAACAAATTATAATATTGGTTTAAAAATGATGATTAGAAAAAAACATTTTCTGTCTTCTGGTTTCTGAGTCTTTAGGGTGCACACGAGGTTCCAAGCTTTTCTCTGCATCCACAAAGACTAAAAATGTACTTTTAAAAAAAACCAAAACAGATTCTCCTTCAATTTGCTGACCATATGAGCTGGAGTTTTAAGAAAAACACGAAATTTCATGAGAATCCCAATAAATTGCAATAGTTGCCAACACTGCATAATGCAGGAATAGTTTTAATTTATAACACTGGCGTTAGGTCTACAATACTTAAGTGTTTTGTCTTTGGCTTCATCGCCCGTGTTAAATTTGCAACTGTGCTGTACCATCACATTTAGCTGCAACACAAACATGGAAGTGATGATAAACCCACTGATTTCACTTCCATTAGCAACAGAAAAAATCAATTCATATCCTAAGAAAAGGTCAAAATTAGTAAGAGAAATATTTCCAAAGAGTGTAATACAAACTAGATATGAATTAAAACAAGACTGACAACATGACTAAAACTGATAGTGCTCTTTTAAGAATGTCAACATCTTTGAGGCCAAAAGTATGTTAAATTAATTTTATGTATACAGAAAAGATTTCTCCTATTCCTTGCATATAGTCATAGCGTTTCATATTTAAAGGCTTTATCAGTACATGAATCTCTCTTTAAAATTAATCTCCTGTTAGGGCTATTGTGCTCTATGGATGGTACAGGTTCAGTTTCCCTACATGCATTGTTTATAACTATGTTCAGTTTCTGTAATTGAATAGCTTTTTTACAAACATAAATCAGTGATGTTTGAAGCCATTTATGCATATTGAAAGGCGTGATATTTCAAAGTACATAAAAGACTAACCTTCTTTGTTTATGACGTACACTAAACGAATTATGTGAACTGTTTAGTAAAAGAAATGGTATCAGTCCTTGGAGCAGACTGTGTGAACCCAATCCTGCCAGCATTTCTGTGGCTGCAGGCACTTGACATCTTGCAGAACTAGGCTCCACGTGAGCACATAGTATGTTACAGGTATGTTACTTAATGTCCATCATTCAATGTTAGATCACCCTTTTATCTTTCTTCTTCCTGTGTTTCTTAAAGTTTAAAGAGAGAATCAGAATCAAATCTCAGAGCAATACATAGAGAAATATAATAAACAATATCCTTTATTTTGTAAATCCTTTCGCAAACGTCAGAGTTATATGTTCTGTCGTCTTGAAGTGCAGAAGTGAAAGTCAAATCCCAGAGTTTGACAGATATAAAATATAAACAACCCAAATTATTATCAAGGAAACTCTTCATCTGCATATCTAGTCAAAGAAATCAACAATAACATTCCCATTCTACAACATACTAAATCTGAAACTTACTGATCCATGCAAATGCATTGATTATACTGATAAATAAAAAAATAAACCAAAAAAGACTCAGTAACTTTAATAGAATCAATAATAATAATAATAATCATGATGAAGATAATATTAATTGTATTGACATAGAACCCATCAGGGGCATAAGTGCTTGAAAAAACACAAGTTCTGCTCCTGCTCACACTTAGATAGCTATAGGAAGGTCTGACTCAGAATCTGCCATGCCCTTCTTTGTAAGTGGCTTTCTCAAATCCTGCCATCATTCTGCTGACGTAGTCCCAAAAAAAAATTATGCCAGTGTATTTTTCCTATACCTTTGCAGGGACAAATTTGGAAACCAGTTCAGTTTTAGGTTTGATTGGCTATTTTTCAAATGGGGTCACATGTTGGGAGGGTAGCTAGAACTGAAATTCTGTTCCTTTATTTTCCCATTTACCATTTTTATGGCAGATGTTTAAAAATGAAAATTCACTTTCATTTTTGCCTCCGTCTGGTTTCTTGAATTAATCCCTGTTTTTTTTTTTTTTCTGTGGAAAAGTGGATTCTCCTCAGGGTTTTCCTACGAAATGGTCTATTGCTAGTGCACTGTACTGCTATCCAAGAGACCTATTTTTGTGGCAAATGTAAAATACAGGACTAGAAAGAAATTTCTTAGACACAGGAAAACTATCTACTTTATAATTGCAATATTTTCACCATTCATTAGCCTAAGAAAAACTGGGTCCCTGTCCTCTTTATTGATTAGCAGAGCCAGGATTATAATATTGTGAACATGTGAGCATGAGATTGTTTCAGACTTGGTCTTTAATTATAGACTTCTTTTCTTCTTCATCTGAGGAAGATGAGATATATGACTGTTTGCTGTTACAGGCTTCTAATTCTATCTACTCACCACTGCCTCTTATGCCTCCAAATTATTCATTTGTGAGTCTAGCTTGTGTAATTTTGGATCCATGCTAGCAATTACTGCTTGAGTGTGAACAGACTTTTTATTAAGGTCCCTCCAGGAATAAGCATTGTGGTGTGAGTTAAACAAAAATTCTTGCAATGACAGATGAACTTTTGCCTTGCCGTTCAGTTGGTAAAGATCCTGGCCTTGGAGCTTTTGGAGTATTGTCTCTTAACTGCAAAAATGTATGCTGATGCCATGTATTTTTCCTCTTTTTCCATATTAGAACTTCAAAATGTCCGATCCTGACCTCATACAGTTCAAATAATGAAAGTAATTAAAGAGAATGAGTGAAGAAGCGGTCCAGTATACTTTGTTCCTTGGATAATACCAGCACCTCTTCTCACAGACCATCCACCACCTCCATCACCCCAACTTTTAAAATAAAAGTGGCTTTTCCCACACAGCAGAGTACAATATGTTAAGGCTTAGCAGTTTGGCAGGTTGTAAATTTCAAACAGGACAGGAATATTGCTCTATTTCCCAAGTTGCCAGGCATACTCCTATTCTTGCCAATTTATGACAGTCTTAATGGGGATATTGTGCATAGTTACTTTGTACTAATGAGAAATGATTAAGGGCCTGATTCAAAGTTCATTGAAGTAAATGGAAAGACTCCCATAGACTTTCATGTGCTTCAGGTTAGGTCTTAAAAATCAACAATAACATACTTTTACCATCTTCCATACAGTATACTGATGAATGATGTGAATTGTGCACACAGCTATCCACACTGAAGTGTCCTAGTTTTGTTTACACTAGCCTTCTTCACTACACGCACCTTCATCCACTTGTTTGTTTCACCCACTTGATATCTCCAGGTCTTCTTTTTTTAGCCTATCAGCTTTTGAGGGAAGGGATGGTATTTACTATGTTTGTGCAATGCCTAGCACAATGCTGTCCCAACCAGACTAAAGCATCTAGGTGCTCCTGCAATATAAATAATAAGAATTAATAGTAACTGTGCTTGAAAAATATCATTATCCCTTTTTGACCTGAGCAGCGAGTCAAAATTTGGGGCCTGTGGTATGTTCCAGTTGAGAGTAGAAATTGATGACGATTTGTTGTCTTCTTTGTTACAGTCTTGTGACCCAGGCTTTTCCAGGGTCACACTTGGCTTTTCTGCTGCCTCTAAGTCTCTCTCTGCGACCCACGCATAAAATGACACTTAACAAAAGTCCTTCTGCCCACCAAGTCTAAAACTCCTGGGTGGGTTTGCGTAACCCTTTTGTCTTTGATTAGGTTGTGATTAATTTATCCTTAAAGTTATGTTAATGGAAGGGTTCCTTCACACCCATCAACCTCACTGTGGTTTTAACTTGGCCCACAACAAGGTTTCACTCAGCTCACCACAAGATAGATGTAAATTTACTTATGGAATAAGTGTCTGAAAAAAGTATAAATAAAATTGTAGGGCTATTTTGTAGATCCTCTTTCAAGAAGATTGAGTGAAATTAGAAAAAGGGTTTGCATGGTTGTAGATAACTAGGGGTTATTTGGGGAGAGAGCTTTAGTCCTTCTCCCTCCCTCCCACCCCCCATCCCCCCAAAAAAAGGGATTGCATTAATAACTAAAGGAAATACTGAGTTTGGAACAGAAGCTCATTTATCTCACTCTATTTAGAGTAGATACATTTATTAAAGTACAAAACTACTCCTTGAAATGATATTGAACAGCTGTTTTATTATTTTTAACCCTGCTCCCCCTCCCCAAATAAAAAAAGTTGTCTATTCCCTGCTTTGTGATTGATATGGGTTTGGTTTAGGTTTTTTTAACTGATAACCTTGAGCTCCTCTATTTAAACAACTCTGTGAGCCACTCCTAGGGACACTCAGGTTTAATACGTTAGAGTAAATTCTCAAACTGGAGGACATAGGTGCATGCAGGAAATTAGAGATAATCTGTCATGGATATCTGAATAGAATTTTGTCATTAATAGTTTCAGTCCTGCTTCTATTAAAATTAGTGTGAGCAGAAGCAGAGCCTGTTTTTTGTCAAGCACTTATGCCCCTGATGGGTTCTGTGTCAATACAATTAATATTATCTTCATCATTATTAGTATTATTATTCTAGTTAGGGAAGCCAAACAAGGCAATAAATGATGAAAAGTGAGGTGGAAATTGGATACTTGTGTTCATGAATGCTATCTGACAGCCTTCTTACAGTAGAAACATTTTGGTACCAGATACCACGAGAGTGATGTCCTGATTTGTATTTGCATCGTCATCCCTGGATGTATGTTGAACTATTCAAGTGCTGATTCATTAAAGATGTGTCATCACAACTTTTAACAGCTTCATTTCTGGTGGCAGAAGAGTGAAGAGGGATAATATCATAAGATAGCAAACAATTAATTGGGAAAACAGTGGTATGTATGTAAGGTAGCCACAGAGCTTGTGACAGACAAATTTTAAGGCATGCTAAAGCAAATAAGAGAGGAGTTCAGGGTCAAGATATTGCCAAAATGCTGAACCACGCAGGTAAACAGGGAGTCCAAGTTAAGGGAGGAGATGTAAGAGCTGCCATGTTCAGTGAAACTTCTCTTCACAGGAAAAGCAGTTTTATCTTTGAAATATTTAAATGAAAGAAGGTGAGACAAAGCTATAAATTTACTTGATCAGTTAAACCAGGAAGAGTAGACACAGGGCTCCTTTAAACATTTATAAAAGATATTTACATATGACTGCTATTTGCCTAAAATGATGTTTAGGAGTATAGGTAACTGAGATTAAAATTAGAAATGAAGGACCAAATTAATACCTGGCATAAGCAAGGTCTTGGCTAAAGGGATTAAATCCTGGCCCCTATTGAAGTCAATGGGAGTTTTGCCATTGATTTCAATAAAACCAGGATTTCACTCAAGATGTCCAATAGGAAAGTCAGTAGAAAAGAGTAGAGGACAAAGGAATTAGCCTTAAGGAACTCCAAGGAAGAGAGGTTTAGCATAGCACAACAATCACCAATGGTTAAAATAAGGGAGAGCATAAGAACATAATAGGAGGATGGGAGATGAATATGATGGGTTGTTGGATGGTTGAGGAGTGATAGAGGTATTGAAAAACTTTGTTGAATAGGGAGGTCAGGGATGAAGACAATGCTTTGTATTCCCATTTCTCTTTCTAGCAAGGGAAGAGCTTGGAAAGATAACAAGGGATGACAGGGAATTGAAAGGAATTGTGGCGATCCTAGAGGCAAAGAAGGGTATGAGAATAAGAAAACAAGGGTTGAGCTGAGGAAAGAAAAAAGTAATAGAAAAGGAGCCAAGCAGATCAGGAGAAAGGTTTTGAGTGTGAGAGTTCAGAAGGTGGAAAAATTATTGTGGAAGGGAGTTGTACAAGGAGGGGAACTGAAGAATGAGGAAGAGTAGGAGCAGATAGTGTCAAAATGATGAAGAACAGATGAATCTGGGGAGAAGTTAGACCAGGAGAGTTACCTCTGTAATCAACATCAAGACATTTTGAGACACTTTGACTCATTTGGAGCGTCTTATTAGAGTCAATGACCTCCTGATGTCCCTTGTAACTCTCATCTTCTATGATTCTATGATTTGCATTCAGACAATCTCTGGGTCAGATAGGTGGTGACTTCTTTGAGTCTGTTTGTTTTCATATCTTGTACAATGTTATTGCTTAACAAATATATAATAATTAATAAAACAAAGTTTCTGCTCCTGGGGGTCTGAGACTTCAGAATAAGGCGGCAGAATAGAGAAACAGAATGAGAAGAGAACAAACATTGGAGGGGGGGAATTACAATTGTAAAGAGTAAATTGAACATTGTCACTGGGGAACAAAGATGGCAGGCATAAAACATAGTTGTTGGAGGTTAGTTGTTAGTGGGATAGAAGTTAAAATTACACACAAAACTGACCATGCTTTTCAAGATTCTGAGTGGCTCAATTTTTGAGTACCCAACATGAAATACTTTAAAGGAGTCTTAATTTTAAAAAGTGCTGAGCACATTTCAGGCCCTGTTAAGGTATCTCAAGTTGGGTACCCAAAAATTGAGACACTCAATATCACAAGTCATCTTTGACAATTTTGTCATTTATGTTCCTCCATGCAAATTGCTAGTGGAATTCAGGTAAATGAGATGTTAAGGGTGTTCCTGGCAATAAATTATATGACTTGTGCATCTATTATGATAGGACCAGTTAGATACAAAAGTGAAGGAAGAATTCCAAGTCTCAGTAGAAGACATTTGATAAAAATCTCCTAGAATGCTGAGACGCGTGTTTTACACTTACACCATCTTGGATCAAATAATAGCAAGAGAATTCCTACAAAACCCCTTCACAAGCCACAATAAATCATCCTGCCTGGTTACACATCACGTGTACTAGTTTCTTAAACTAGGAAGAATAATTTCAGTGCCCTGCATTCTTGGTCACAGGTCAATCATAAGGTGGACACTTTTCTGCAAGACAAGCAAGAAGGTGTTAGGCATGTTCCTTAAATAATAGGTTCTCCTATGAAACTGTCATGTAACAAAAGTAAAGAAATGGAGAAAATAATACATTGAAAAAAGATGTACTAAGGTGCCACCATCACTGAAACAGAGCTTAATGATTGAGGGTGAAATGTGCATCTCATTAGAGTCAATGATATAGTGGAGTACTAAACAAGTTACACCACTAGCTCATATTTTTGACTCAAAAGCAAAAGTTCTTTTCAAAATAATATGATTCAACTGGTTATAGTTTGTATTAACCAATGTACCGACATACCAATTCCGTGTCCCAGGTGTTTTTGTGGGAGACGTGCTCCTTGAATGACAGCAAAAAGAACTGTAATGTGTTAGGAGTGCAGTTGAGGCACACAAGTTATACAGGTTATGAGGGTAAGTGTGTGTTTCAGACAACTGTGTGACAGTTGCTCTAAAAGTGTTACTCTTTCTTTGTACATTTCATTGCTGTTTTTGCTGTCTTGTCCATGTTTGTTCAAAGGATAGGAAATATGTGCATGTTGTAAATACAAAGAGACTGATGAAGAATATCCTTAGGCTGTGTCCAGTCATTTCTCCCTCAACAGTGAATTAATGCACTCCAGCAGTCCTTTTCCTGCATGACAGCTTGGCAGTTAGGACATTAAATATTAGCTATGATTTTTTGCTACAGGGACATTAGTTGAAAATAAGAGAACAAAACCATAGAAAGTAAAAGTATATATTTGAAATCTGTTACCTGTAAACAAGCTAGGTATTTTAACTTGAGCCTCTATGTAGGCTTTATCTCCCATTGCATAGGACACAACAAACAGTTCCTCAGACCTCTAGTCAATCCTTTGAGGAGTGTTGAGGAAATTCAGAGTCTCAACACTCCCTCTTCCCTTCCCCCACTACCCACTTGGAAAAGTTCAATACCAGCCAGAATCTGGAATGAATTCTGCAGTTGAACTTTGTAGTATTCAGAAGTTATTATGTATACTTTAATGTCAACATAGCTTTTTTGTGGGTTGTAAAGTCTCTAGTTTACACAGAACTTGATGGGATGCCAAGGCTATATTTTTTTCAGTGCCCTTTCTCTTTAAGGTTTGGGACTCTGATGGAATGTTAAAAGAGCACAGCCCTGGTGAGCAGAGTGTGGCCATATCCGAGTTTGGTGCTCCTGGAAGGTGCCTCGCCAATTGGTTTTTGTAAGTAGTGTGAATGTTTCTTGCCAAAATGACAATGAAAAATTCCAGTCTGAAGCAACATGCTGGTGTGGGAGTGCATCTAATCCCGTTTAATTAGTGCCCAGATATCATGTTGATAGGTGCATTATACAGAGCTCTCATGTCGACTGTATAGAGAGGTTTTGTGTAGATGGGGGGTGAAGACAATTGTAAGATGGATCCTCCGGAAGATACAGTATTGCCAGGATTGGGTAGACACTACTAGCTTTTCTGTGGCTTTGTTGCACGGCACAAGGATGGCTACAGCAGGATATTGGGCCCTCAGTACTGAAAGGCTGACCCTTGAAGCTGTCAATTCTCTTCCTTGTAGTACCTCAAGCAATGTAGTTGGGACTGCCTTGTCTGAGCCTCCCTCTCCCAATCCTCCCACTTTAAGAGAACATGAAAGCACTGCAAATTGGGATCAGCCACTTATTTCTATCTCTATAATCCCTTTTTACCATCCCACACCCTATTCTTGGCTCTTCTAACATGATTCAGTAATGAAATGGTGCTGTGTATGTATCATCATCTTTCCACTACTAAACCTAGTCAGCAAGGATACCTTTTGTTTCTCCTTTGAGTGAACAGAAATTAAAACGTCTGCCTAAAGTGCCAGAGACAAGCTGAGCTAGCATGTCAAATGTGAAACATTCCTCCCAACCCTTCTTTAAAATTTTCTTTGGGTTGCTTAACTTTGCTTAATTATGGTGGTAATTGAGGTTAATTTAAATGAACTACATCACCCTATCAATTAGTAAACAAGAAAGTCAATTAAACCAATTAAAATTTATTGGAAATTGGCTACTGCCATCTGGAAACTTCCACCGTCAGAATTTACAGCTGGAGTGACCTTTATATTTAGAGCTAGCAGGACTCTTTTGAGATTTCTCTAAGAAATGTTCAACATAGAAAAATTAAGTATTTGTAAAGCTTGTTTAATAAATACATCATCATAGATATTTAGAAACATATACAATGTGTTTCCATGTCAGTAAAGATAATAGTATAACAGACGGAGACATGCAGTTTCTGATTATGGTATATATTGTATCAGGTGTATGTAGTGAAATCAAATACTCAGTTATTCTTATTTTAGTTTTATTTCTTATGTACAATATTCAATCGCCTGATATGATAGGCTTCAGAATCACAGCAAGAATCGCCTTGCTCTATAAAACTTTAAATGGCAGAGTTCCTATTTATATGTGAGACTTTCTTTTTCCCCCCTAAGATATTAGGGAAATTGAGACTGTCTGGGATATTTAAGCAACCAGTCCCTAGATTTCAACGTCAGTGTGCATATTCCATTCTGCATCTGATGTAGAAGTCTCCACATCCATATTTTGCTGCCGGTGCCACACAAAGTGGTCCCACCATGTCTGAGGATATGGCCCTGTGTATTCACAGATGTATTTTCTCCTCATAATATGTTTTAAATGCCATTATGTTGTTCCATGACTGGGCATTGCTTTAACATGGACTCTAGTGGTTTGGTTTCTGCTCTGTTGTTTGCTGTGAATTTATTACCATAGATTAGTATTGCTTAGACTAGTGAACCCCCTCCCCCCTTTTTTTTCCATAGTTAAAAAACTGTTACATAATTAAACACTTAAGGGCATTCTTCATTATCTGAGTTACTGTCAATAAACTTTTACAAGACTACACTGAGCAAAATCCTGACCCGCAAGCTCAGCAGGTGCAGCGTCCTGCCTGAGTTCTAAAGACACTCTGGGATCCATTGGTCCTGAGCTTCTTGATGGCTTCTAAAAACACTCTGCATTGGTCCTGAGCTTCTTGATGGCCATCCAGGTGGGATGGAATGTTCATGAAGTACAGTGGAAAGAGATGGGGGAGGGGTTACCTTCTTGATGTCCTTAAGTGGGGGCTTCACAAGTGGACAGAGATCAATCAAGGAAACACTGAGGGGGCCAAATGGTCCATTATTCTGGAGACACAGCAGTTGGCTGGACAGGGGTCCAGTGGGCCATCAGACACCTCCACCACCATCAGCCCCTTTAGAACAGTTCAGGGTAGACTCGGCTGAGCATCCGAGATGCATCCTGTACCACCTCCTTAGCTCTGTAGAGCTACCTACACTAGGGAGGCAGAGGGGCTGGGGATCAGATGTCTTAACATTGTCTCCTCCCCTTCCTGACATGTGCTTCACTATTTTTCTTTTTAGAGAAGGAGACTCCTTTCTGAGACCCCTGATTCCCAGCCATCTGTCTCCCTAGGGTAGGTAGTTCCATGGGGGCAATTACAGAGAAAGGCTGCAGCAGCCCTTGCCATGCTAGCCCAAGAGGAAGAATGGCCAGGATATATAGAGGAAGGGCTGGGTGAAAGTAGAGTTAATACATGGTGTAGGTGTGTTTAAAGCTGAGTATTTTTAGTGAGGTAGGAATCCAGAAAACTCCTGCCTCATTTAGCATAATGATTGGAGGAGATGCAGCTAATGAAGCTGGTGAACACACATTGAACAGTGAGGATAAAATATAAATATTGAATAGGTGCGTCACTCACTGCACACTTTTTTCAACCCATTCACTGAATGCCAGAGCGGTTGCAGGTGAATAATAAAAATAGTACGTGGTTAAAGGCTGAATTCATGCACACAGAAGGCGGGGTTAAGGTATTATAGGTGACACTAACATTACCATTTCCACACTTTTGAATATTTCACTTTGTAACCTTAACTTTGTTCTACTGTAAAAATTTGTATGCAAAATTATGTATTGGGGGAGGAGAAGAGAGCTGTTTTGGCTTTAGTTGGTGCACAACAGAACTTAATATTTCCATTATTTTTACTAATTTTATCAAAAGCTGTTTTCTTCTGAGGTGAGGGTTTTCCCTCGAGATAAGCAGTAGATCAGAGGTGCTTGAATTCTCTTAAGACGCTGCTGAAAACAAACTCTGCTACAAAATTTCCATAATCTAATGTGACTTTCTTGCAGGGATCTTCTGTGTCAGCATAAAAACTAGGCATTATATTAACCTTATATCCTTGTGAACCCAATATACTGGACAAATGAAGTGGTAGTTGTCCTCTTTTGGAAAGATTTATGAATAAATTTAAAAGTGCAATGTACTGAAGGGAAGTGTGAACACCCATTTATTCTGATTATAATAAAATAAAATACTCATCTGAAATGTGGATCAGAAGTTTATAAATTCTTAATGTAGTTAACTCTGCCTGGAGATTACCTCATTCCTCTTAGTCAGACACTGCAGAATTTATGTGAGTTTTTATAATCACAGTTGCATTTCTGTTCACTTATGAATGTAACCTAATTGCCATGTATGATATTCCTGCAGTAGAGAACATGTATATAGTAATTTATATATGCATATGTGACCTCCTGTCTCACACATTCACATAAATGTTTTGAAGTTACTTAGTTGTGTCTGTGCATTGCCATTCCTATGATCCTCGATCAGGGAGATGCAGAGTGTTGGATGGTGTGACAGACATTAAGACCTGTCATGTGGATATTAATAGGGTGAATTAAGTGTCAGCCTTAAATTGACAACTCACATTTAGTTCTTTTTGTCCTTGTGCATGTCCCTATATATCATCAGTCCAAACTTCTTAAAGTGTTTTTTAATTACTTAGAGATTTTGTAGCAACACGTGAATTTTTGTGATAATGCATATCAAAGCTTCATTCTGAGCACACTTACACTGGTAACTCCCCTGACTTAGCTGGAGTTGCTCCTGATTTGAACAGGTGTTTGACATCAGAATTGGGCCCCTAGTTTTTATCTCCTGGGAACTTAAAACAATATGCTATACGCTGTTACAAATTATATTGTATTTCTTATCCACTTAGAGATTTTCTTAACATACTAGAGTGTTGACCTAATAGAGCGTAAAAGTGCCAAGTATTATTTTGTGTTCCAAGTTGAAGGTTTTCACAGTGACATGTCAAAATTGGCTACACACTGGCTTTCTTTGTTCCAATAACTAGATCACAAAGCACATTTATGAACTAGATTCGTGTATTAAAAAAAAGAAGATCTTCAGTGTTGCATTATTTCCTGCTAAATTTTAGAAACCAATGTCTGTGTATAGCGATAGAGACAGTGGGAACCCTAAAATACTATAGACTGTATGTAGTTGAATACACAGAGGTGTATTTTTATCAGATGAACTGCCCAACTTTGTTATATCTTGAGATTTCAATATTTTCCTCTGGTTTTGCCTCTGGTTAAAAGTAGACGGCCGGAGTCTGAACCCAAGATCCGGTCATGTAGGGGAATGTGCACATGCAGATCTACCCCTCCCCTAATGCACACACCTCCATCCTGCTTGAAAAAAGCTGTCTTTGCAATGCCCCCCTTCCAGATCATGTGGGGGAAGCTCCATGAGGAAGGAAGAGGCAAGGATGGGGCAACCTTGGCAATCTCATGTTGTGTCAAGGCAGGGGAAACAAACCATCCTTCACTAGTTCCACAGAGATTACTTAGGAAAGGTAATATGGCCCAGGGAAGAACCTTTTTCTGCAGAACCCTCTCCATAGTAGGTATCCTGGGGGCAGTGGAAGCAAGAATGATTCTTTAATGACACAGTTCTTCAGAAATATGCTCTGAGAAATAGAAGGAAAGAACCACCAGGGACATGAACCAGTAATCCCTGCCCCTCCGTTGGAAGGATAGGAAAGAAATTCCATAGGGGATTCTTCCAATGTTTTTCTCCAATGGCAACTCCTTTGCCATGGTGGTTTTCTCTGGGAGGGGGTGAGATACTGTGGTACTGACTACAAGTGTGTATGAATTGAGAGACAGGACAGGCAAGCAAGTTTAGAAGTGTGGAAGATAGAAGAATAGCAGTACTTTAGGGGACATGTGAGTTGTATTCTCCATATAGATATTGAAGCAGTTTTGCTTTCTCCTTTTATTGTAATTGTTTGTTTGTCATATTATTCATTAGATAACATGGGAAAAATTAACTGCTGGCATAAGTAGGTGCTGCCCTACTGATTTCAATGGATCTGTGCCTGCTTAAGTCAGTGGTGATTTACACAGGCACAGATTTTTAGTGTCTAAAATCTTACTGAAGTCTAAGGCATTTAGACTTTAACTGCTTTTTCTGTGAAAGACAAGCAAACCTTGTTTGACTAGCAATATGCTAATGTTTATTATAGTATTGTTCAGTGAAAGGGCTGGTTAGGCTCTGCCAATTGGTTTTCTTATTAGCCCGCTTGTAATGTTTGGTTATCATTACTGGTATGATTGATGTCTCTCTCCTGTATAATTTGCATTTATGTACAATTAATGCAAAACTTCCTATGTTTTTATCCATAACTAAATTACACTGGTCACCTAATGACATAACATGAGAGAGAAGCTAGGAGAACAATATGTAATGAGGATGCAGGAAAATGTGGTACTGTTACCTCAATGCTTGATTGTGAGCATTGTGTTTAATGGATTGGTTGCATATGTTTTACAAAAAAAGAGATACTGTTGCTGTTGTTAGTTATTTTATGTTAGGTGGTGTTTCAGAGTAACTTAGCAAATAACTTGTGCCAGGACAATATTATACTGTGTGAAGAACATTTCCTTCAGTTGCTCATTCTTCTTGAATGTTTTAACTTCCATCCGTCCATCTATCCTCTCGCTATTATGTAATTGATCTCATGTATATCAATGTAGTGCCTTGTCTTGTCAAAGCCTCAAGTTAACTTAGTTCAAGTGTTGTTATTCTCCTAGGGTGGCCAGATAGCAAGTATGAAAAATCGGTACGGGGCTGAGGGGCAATAGCCATCTGTATTAGAAAAAACCTCCAAAATTGGGACATCTGGTCACCCTATATAATACTCCTGAGTCACTATGTGCTGACAATCTAGTAAGTGTCTTTCAAGCCACAACAAGAAAAAAATGTCATTCTTATTGTGTTTTGCAGTAGGGGCACCTATAGGTGAACAAATTGTAATGGATACAATCCTGTAAATTCTTCTTTTGCATTTTCATTACTGCTTGCATTTCTGACAACTGGTGATCAGCGGTTTCTACCCTATTCATCCCCTTTTGGTTCTTTTATTGCAAGTTTGATTTTTCTCACCACTTCCTTCTGTTTAGATGAAGAATGTTCAGCTCAGAGTAATCTTTTATTATAATATAATATTATATATTACTAATAATAATATAATAATAATAAATATAATTATTTTTGCAACCAGTTAGTTTTATATTTGACTACTCTATTAATTGTATTAGGTCATGTGTGCCAGCTATATTTCAAAGATGAGGCAAATAGACAAAAATGATCCAGGCTTTTGTTGCATAATATGTCAAATAGCGGTATACATAGACTCAATATATTCTCTGTATTGTTTCCTTAGGAATTGCTTTATTAATGTACACTACCCTCTGGTCTACATATCACTTTTTAAATGGAATAAGTTGCACTGTTTACTTGATACAAATTAACAACAAATGGTAGCAGAGAGATCAGAAGTGGATATATAGTACTTAAAAAACAACAACAAACTAAAAAAAGAATTTTTTTTGTGAAATTAGTAGCATTAATTAATTATTGATACATCACTGACTAAACAGAAGCATTTAAAAAGGAAAAAATGGGGAAAAGGCCCTTACTATATTAATTTTGTCAAACTGAAATCATCTAAATAGCTCCAGTGAATGGTGTCAATATTAAATAAAGATTACTATAAGCAAATCCACACTGTACTTTCAGATAACATTTTGTTGGTAAATAACAGCATTGCCACAAAATCAACATTTCCTCCTCATAACCAAGCTGTAGAACCATTTTTAAACAACTGCAAAAACAAAAAGAAAAATGCATGTAGAAATAGTGACATGGGGCCTGATCCAAAGACCAGTGAAGTCAATATGACCATTCCCACTGACTTCAGTGGGCTTTGGATCAGGATTTTAAATATTCACACTACTGCTCAAGATGTTAAACTATTCATGTTCTGAAAGCATCATCTAAAGGATTGAGGCTTGTATCAACCCTTCATTTTCTATAAAAAACAAAATCAGTACTTTCATATGGAAATATATAATATGGTCTTTAACATGGAGTTATATAATATATGAAGAGAGAGAGAGAGAGAGTCTTCAACATGGAATTTGCTGAGGAAAGAACCAAAACTTTAATGCCCGGTGGAAAAAAAACTCTGAAGGAAGACTTAAAAATATTTTAAATTTCCTGATTGGCCAGGTCTGCTAAGACAAGATCACTCCCTTCTTCCCACCCAGCTTTAATTTGTAATTAAAGAGGTTCTGGGGCTCAAGCAATTATTTTACTTTCATAACTGATGTGGCATGCCCAGAAGTGCTGTTGCTATGAACTGGCAAGACTAAAGATACCAGGGCTCAGCGCTGGTAACTGGCACAAATTAAGCACTGTTCCCACTCCTCTTCCCCCCTCCTCCCCGCCCATAGTCTTGAGAATACCTTTGCTCTTCTATGCTACTTACATAGCTTTATCTCCGTCAGTAATGGGCATAAAAATCACAATTAAATTCTACAAATAAAACAGTTCGGCATGGCAATGGGCAGCCTGTCCTGCAGCAGGATTTTGAAATGTTTAGGAATCTGGAAAGGAAGAAATTAATTAATTTATGTCTGTTAATAAAAACAAACAATAATTTATCAGAAGAATCTATTTCCAGATCTTCAGTTAATGCTAAACCATGAATGTAATGTTCTTTGGCATTATTTGCAAATTGCTCAGTTTTGTGAAAGGAAGCCTTATCTTTAGTGATAGCTTAATTACCTAAACTGCTGCTATCTTCTGTGTCTGGAGTTCTGCGCTACTGTGCTCCAATTTGTTTTTATATTCACCAGTAAATTCTGTCTCTTTTTAACAAAATCAAGAATTTTGGAATTAAACTTCAACTCAGTTGAATCAAAATGACTTAGCAAAGCCAAGATAATGTCATAGTGCTGGATTAAAGCAAAGGCACTGTAGATCCTATGCCTAAAATATTTGTCAGCATCACAGCTTTCATTTCTCTTCATGGTTGCAGAGAAAACTTGAAAACATCTGTCAGGTGTAACTGATGAAGGGACTCCTCCCTGTGTCTGCAGAGAGCATAAAACAATAGTTCTTATATCTGTGGAAACTACCGTCTCTCTCAGTGGAGGAGTAACTCCAAAACCTTTGATCTAGGGGGCCTTGCCAACACCACCCCAACAGTGTGGGATGGGAGGAGAAGAGTGCAGTGAGCCTGTCCTACCCATCCAAACAGATGCACTTCTGCTACTGGGGGGAAGTACTGGAGAGCTGCTGTCATCCCTACTGCTCCTGAGGATGTGTGTGCGCAAGGGGGAGGTTCTTGTTATTTCTGGAAGGTGGGTGGTGAGGATAAGGAAAACCTGCCCCTGGGTATTTGTAAGGGGAGGGAAGCACCCTTCTGCTTCCACTCCAAGTGGAGAAAATTCTTGTTCTATGCCTAGGGCCCTGGATTGCTTTAATTTAACCCTGTAAACAATATGACTTTAGAGCATTAAGGAACCTTGTTGTGGGGATGATATAATAGACTGGCACTGTTTCCTAACATATCTGCCCAGTTAGCAGTGACTTTGAAGACAAGTCAAGCTGGATAAGAAATGTGAGCTATCACAGTGCTGACTCATTGCTGTAGTTGACTTAAGCCACCTAATATAAAGAAAATGAAATGGCCCGTCAGGATCCAGCTGTGGCTTGAACTGACAGGTCTGAGGAGGCAGGGCTTGGAGTCTGCAGTAGACCAGTCTGGTCACCAGACCTTTAATGGGACCAATCCTGGAAGAAGGTGTGAACGAAAGGTTTCTGGTAGAAGTGGGGTGGATGAGTGAAAATGACTGATGGCCTCTCTTGTAGTGGCTGCAAAAGGGAAGTGTGAAGGAAAGGGTTAAAAAAGGGAATGGCTATTCTTGTTAATGCCATATAAACTATTCACAAAAAGTGCTGATTCCAATGATAAATGTCTTTGTTCCTTTGCCTTCAATTATCTCTAGGGAACCTTTTGTAAGGAAGGAAAGGAACAAAGTAATAGCTTCTTTAAGCTTAACACTGTGTTTCTTAATCCATAGTTTTTAAAAAATGGCACAGCCTGAGATGGATTGTAGTGTGTTCTTAATCCCCCGTCTTCCCCCCAATATAAAGCAGAGAGAGCTCTCAATTCACCGTTTGACAACAAGGGAGGGAAAACTAATAATCCCCTGAACACAGCCAGTGGCATTTTCCGTAATAATTGTTTACAGAATTAAAAAGGAAATAAATCACTCAGTCTTACTTGACCTTTTGAAACTTATAAAAATCAACATTTGCAGTATGTCCTTATCAAGTCAGGGATGGAGTGATGAACAGTCCCTCAAGTTCAGGTACAGTAACTGAGAGGAATTCCCTTAAATGCCTTATCATCATGTCCCCTTCAGGCAGGCAGGGAGGAATGGACAGTCCTTTTATTGCAAGGGGACCTTGGATACACTTTTGAATTCAGTGAATAGTCTATAGCTCACCATCCTATTGGGGATAATGTCTGTAAACACAGATCACTTTGTCATGTATCTTCACTAGTGTAATTTAGTACACACAGATTTTCCCAATTCATAACTGTACCCTTTAGCACTTACTATTATAAAATAACTTTTTTTATTTTCTAGATTTTTTTTTTTTTATTTTTTAAAATAACAGTAACTTTTCAATTAAAAGAGAAAACATTTACTCTGGGGCACACTTATAGGTGTGTGAGTGACTAGACATTGTTAATATTATCTACGTACTCCACTTACAAATATCTGCTAGTTATTTATTTCTCTGTTCTTCAATGACATCCATTGATCTTAACTTTTTCTTGATATACTGGGTATGGAAGAGGATGATGGAAGAAATCTATGAAAAGTTGTTTTTTCTTCCCTCAAATAATAAAAGCATATTCTTCTTGGGAGAGAATAGACTAGCTAAGCACATTTTCTGGTGACAAGGCAAATTTAAATGTCACTGGATTAAAAAAGAAAAAAATCTTACCCAGTATTTTCCTGTTTCTTACAAATAATCTCCAGAAATAGTCATTGTAAAATCCAAAGCATATAGCAGCTATATTTATTCCCACTGAGATATTCTCAATGATCATCATCTCAATGCACATGAGTGATGCAGTAGGCAGAACCACTTCCCCTTATAAGGAAACTGTACCATATTAAAATCAGTCACAAATATAAAGTGTCTACAACAATAATGGCTCAACAAAAAGTTTTGACTTTTCTAACAAGTAAGTAGAAGCCAAAATCACACACAAGAAGCTCTCCATTTAAAGGGCCTGGTTCAATGCCCAATTGAAATCAATGGAAGTCATTAAATTGACTTACATGAGCAATGAATCAAGCTGAAAAGCACATGTGTATTAAGTATCTATACAGTAGACATCATTCCTTAGCTTTTTATCAGAAAATATCATTTATATGTATAGTTGCCTGATTCTACTTTTAGACACACACTAGTGTTGACAGACCCAAATATTTTGCTAAACGATTAACTAATAAAAACAGTTAAAAATCATTAGTGAACAAAAATACTAGAGGCTTATTTGCTCATGCTAGCATAAAATGTCTGTACATTCATAAAGCAGAATATTATATATGGTACAGAGTGTGCAGGCCCAATCTAGTACTAGACAGGATGACAATCCATGGAATCATTGAATATTAGGGTTGGAAGGGACCTCAGGAGGTCATCTAGTCCAACCCTCTGCTCAGAGCAGGGTTAACCCCATCCATATTGCCTGTTCTAAAAATCTCCCAGCCTAGTGGGAAATGGAATTGGAGGGAGGATGCACAGATGGAGAACAATGTGATGTGAAAATAGAACTCATTTTTAAGTTTCCAAAGCCACTGTTAGCAGCAAGGATAAAGGGATAAAATAACTACAATTTAGATGAAAGCCATCTTCATAATGCTCTAGGCTGCTGTTGCTTAAAGATTCTGTGCTGGCCAGCCCCAAAATATACAGAATAGTATGTTGGTGTTTGGCTGAGGGCAGTTTTCAGTTCCTAGGGTGGTTTTGCTCTCTGGTTTTGCTCCAGCTCAGTAATACTCAGACTAAGGCTCACAAGCCTCAAGCGGCTCTTTAATGTGTTTCCTGCAGCTCTTTGCAGCACATAATATTAAGACACTCTGATTTAATTATTAACCAATCAGAATGCTTTTACTATGTTATTAACCAATTGTAGTTGATGATATAATAATACTTGGTCAGTCATTTTGCTGTGAGAAAAATATATAAACTAAATATTTCCTCTGCCATACTGTTTAAATATGAATATATAGTAGTATAGTAACTGAAACAATGAATTCACACTAGCGTGGCTCTTGTGGGTAATGTTGATCACTAATTTGGCTCCTGAACCACTGAGGTCTGTGTCACTGCTCCAGGTAATCTGTGTCTGTGCGCTATAGCAATTTTGAATATAACTCAGTTTGAGCCTTCTGAATGCCACGTTAGTGATGGCATTCTGTCTAGTATAAGACCCCCAGCCCTGGTGCAGATCCTCAGCTGGTGTAATCAATGTGCCATTGATTATAGTAGAGCTCTGAATTTACACCAGCTGAGGAATTGGTCCCTGATGTTCCTGCTCTGAAGAACCTTAACATTACAGCTTCTGCTGAGTTGTTCTGTATTATGTTGCACTAATGTTTCTTTTCCTCATGGTTTTTGTTTTGTTAATTCACGAGTTCCCCGAGACTCCTCTGCATCTACTTTTGACAGAAGATAAGGCATAATATAATTTGGCTTCTGCTTATTTGTTAAAACAGTGGAAGCTTTTTCTTGAGCTACTACTATTGTAGATGCCTTTTTATATTTGTGATTGATTTTTAATAGGGTGCCACTGATTTTATTTTATTTTGAGTTCTGAGTGGTTTGGGCTTAGTCCTCCAGTTTGTACCAGACAAGTATAATTATTTGATTTATTGCTCTGTAACCTATATATGTTATGTCTATGTGCATATGGTACATTATTTATGTATTGATTTATTTTGTATTACCATATTCTGTAGGAGCCTTAGTCATGAATCAGGACCCGGTTACATGTATATGTATATGTAACTCTTCTGGCTTCTACAATGAAATGGATAGAGGCCTTTCTAAAGAATGGATTGAACAGGAAATGTTTATTTTATTTATCAGAAGATGATGTAGTGATCATGAAAAGAAGAGGGGCTTCACTGTTCAGTGAAAGGATTCCCTAATCTGCAAACATTAGTCCAGTAGGAGGAGCTTTTGATATTTTAGGTACAATTTTGAACAGCAGTTCAATATACTTTGGACAAAATACTTTGCTTCAAGCTATTAAAGTTTTTAGAAGTTACACTTGATTCTAAAGTAGATTCTCTTCAACATAGATTTGATCAAAGGTGGGGGGGAGATTTGAAGGGAAATGAAAAATGTATCAGATGGATCTAATGCTTGTCAATCAGAGATTGCTACTGCACAGGCTTTGCCAGTGACTCTAATTAGAGTGTGCTGCTACATAGCAAGATTCAGGGCTAGATAGTGGCTGGTTTTAGTGTGGGTGTAAGGCAAAAGATGGAATAAGGAGTTTGTACCACTGTGCAAGGTCAGACAAAATAGCAATCCTAGCATTGAAGAATGTAGGGATTGCTTCCTTCTAATGCCCTTTCAGCCCAAATCATCACAAATGAAACAGAAAGGGAGCAGGGCTTTGGCCAATGTGTTGGCCAGACATACAGCAGGGAGCATGCTCCACCATCAAAAAGGATGATGTAGCATACACACCTCCACTGCACAGTGGGAACCTGAGTTGGGGTGGGGAGATGCCTTGGGTAGGCCAAGTCCTTCGTAGAGCACCCCTCCACACTAACCCCAGCATACGAAAGTGGATAATGCACTTACTACTCACCCTTAAAATTTAGTAAATTCTCTACAAAAATAGGAGCTCCTGTGACTTGTTTTAGAGAGAGAAACATTTAAAGATAATCTGACCTTGACACCAAATATGAGACACTGATAACAATGGATGGAGGATCTCCAGTAAAGCTGGACTTCCTAATAAGGCCCCATTCCTGCAAATACTTAAGCATGTGCATGAGCTGGTTCATCTGAGTATTTTGGCTGAATTTAATAGCAGTACTTGCATGAGTAAAATTGTATACGCACAGGACCTAAAATATTGATTGTATATATTTCCTAGTCCCACACAGAGTGTATAAAAGTTCTCCGGTTTTTCCAGCTAGAAAGGATCATTCTTATTTTCCCTGATTTAGCCCAGGGATGCATATTGGAGCAAATTTATTGCTCTGAAAAATTGACTTTACTTTCTTGGTGTAGGCATTGCAACACTCTTCCCTTGCAAAGATGAGAATGTTTTGATGGTCAAAAATATATTTGTGATCCAAACATTGATTATAATAAGACTAAATCATTTTAAAAATCAGAACAGGTTAAATATAAGGGTTAAGTGCTGTTAGACCTGAAAACAGTTTTCAGCCCAACCAAAACCCACAATAATTAACAGGCATGCATAACAAAACCTCAAGGACAATTGCTAGTGTAAATGCCTGATAACTCGAAGACCAGATGCCCACTTAGTGATTCTGCCATTCCATGAGAACAGCACATTCCATACACCCCCACCTACCCCCTCGTGGTGTACCCTCTTATCTGCAAAGATTCCACCCATCTCCCCCCCCCCTCCCCCCCGGATAGTCAGAAATCCTGTTCTCTCTGTCTTGATCACCCCTGTTCTTACCGAGAATAATAAGGTATGTATTTGTAAGTAAATAGATAAAAGAAATGTAAATGAATTGTTTAAGTGAGGAAAAAAACCGTATATAAGTGATCTTTGTAACACCATGAAGGTGAAGCTGATTTATCAGACTTCCCGATATCGTGAATAAACATCTTCAGTCCCATCTGTGATGCCTGATTCTTAAGAAATAATCCTTCATGCTTTACAGTGCTAACCATGCACAAGACTAAGGTGGTGATCTCTTTACAAAATTCTATTACTTTTCAGTCTTGGAAAAGATCCATTGATTTTTTTTCTCCCCTATTTTTTTTTCCTGGGAGTATTATGAATGCCTTGAACAATTACGAACACAATTCTTCAACAATTGCTCATGTGAGATTTTGTATTTTACCAGTGAGTAACAACAGTAGTACTGCTAATGTGAGAAAAGACACCTCATGTGACTGAAAAACTAATAGCAAGCTGACATAGGCCCTGACCTTTTGAGGATATGTACGATCTGGAAGAGGGAACCGTTGTTTATTCTGTGGGGGAGGAAAACTTAGCTTTGTTTCTGTAACATAGCCTCCCAAGATAGAACATAGTTATAGAGTTGAAGCTTATCTAAAAAAATGGGGTAATCTCTTTGAGGGGACTCTAGAGACCTTCTCCGAGTGCTTGCTCATGTCCATTCTGTACCAGGGCATCATCTGCTCTGGCACCTTCCAGAGGAAAGCCTTTCATGGCTCTGCCACAGCGGTCCCTTGCCCAGCGCTGGTCTCTGATTCCCCGGCACCACCTACAGACAGAAGTGGGAACAACTCCGCCATGGTCTCCGAGAGACAAGTCCTCTTCAAAATCTGAGGGGGAATCCACAGGAAGCCGGCTTATGCACTGGACTTCAGCAGCAGCCTTGCAACTGGTGCTTCGCCACCAGGACATTGGCCAATGCAACGGCAATATTGGAATCCATTGGGGTTTCCCTGGTATTGGGTCCCTCCTCTCAGCAGTCATACTTGGTTGTGTCTGAGAGGCAAGCCACTGGGGTCTCCTGACTGGCACCAGACCCAGAATCTGGCTTCAACCCCGAAGTGGTCCCAGTGGAGGTGATTTAGGCACAGGAGGAAGAACCAGCCCCTCCTTCTGTGCTAGCTTTTTCCTCACTTTCCCCAGATGAGGTGGCCGCAGGTTCTGCTAACCTGTTTCCAACAGATGACTTCAGGACCCATCAAGAGCTCCTGAAATGGATGGCTACAAACTTGGGCCTGGATTCCAAGGAAATAAGGGAGCCCACGCACAGCCTGGTTGATATCCTGGTTGCAGCGGCCCCCTCCAGAGTGGTCCTACCAGTTCATGAGGCGGTGTTGAGATCAGTTGGCACTATGGCAGATCCCTTCTTCTATGCCCCTGATCTCAAAAAAGGGGAGAAAAGAAGTATTATGTACCATTCTGTGATGCTGGGTACACAGTGTTTGGATTTGAATACCTGTACACTATCTCTCTTTCTCTCACTCACACGTCACGAGTGGCCCTGTGTGTGTCAGTCACAAACACACGGGACAGATAGGGGCAATCGAGTGCCATCCCAAAGAATAAGGAGGGCAAGAGATTGGATATGTTTGGGCGAACGGTTTATTCCGTGGGCAGTCTACAGTTCCATATCTCTAACCAGCAGGCATTGGTGGGGAGATACAATTTTAACCTCTGAGGCTCAATGGTCAAGTTTAAGGAATCCCTGCTGCAGGAATCGAGACTGGAGTTCTTGGCCATCCTGGAGGAAGGCAAGTTGATGGCCAGGGCTTCCCTTCAGGTTGCTCTGAGTGCAGCCGACTGAATGGCTAGAATGATGGCATCTGCGGTCATCATGAGACACTGTTCATGGCTCCAGTCATTGGGGCTTTCACACAAGGTGCAACAATCAGCCCAGGACCTCCCCTTCTAGAGGTCCTTTCTATTCTCTAAATAGATGGCCACCAAGTTGCACAGCCTCAAAGACTCTAGGGCCACACTTCACTCCCTAGGCCTGTATATGCCCCCCGCCTCCAGAAAGCATTTCAAGCCCCTGCAGCCTCCTAGGTTTCAGGGCCTCCTGGGCAGGAACCCTATAAGAGAAAAGGGAAGGGTTATAAATGCTGTCAGCCCCTATCTTCAAACTCCGCTTCCTAGTCGGGCTCAAACCAGTACCCCGATGAGGTCAGGCAGGGCTTTTGAAGGTGCACCTGAATACGGCTTACCAGACTCAACTCAGGATTCTTCTCATCTCCCCCTTTTTTGTTTTTGGATTGCCTATCATCCTTCCACCCTACATGATCCTGCATAACATTGGACTGTTGGGTACTCAATACTGTAATAGTTGGGTACCTGGTCCAGTTTGCATTCATCCCTGCTTTTTATCCCCCAACCCCATTCCTCTTCAGAGTTCTCACGAGCAACTTCTCATCCATGAGGTGCAAGCCTTCCTATGGGTGGGGGCTGTAGAGGAAGTTCCTCAAGATTTGAGAGGGAAGGGGTTCTGCTTCTGATACTTCCTAATCCTGAAGGTCAAAGGGGGCCTATGGCCCATCCTGGACCTGCATCGCTTCAACAAATAATTCAAGAAATTGAGGTTCTGCATGGTCTTCGTGGCCTCCATCATTACCTCCCTGGATCCAGAATATTGGTATGCCACCCTTGATTTAAAGGATGCTTATTTCCACATCTCCATCTTCCATGGACACAGGCAGTTCCTCAGCTATGTAGTGGGCCAATGCCACTACCAATTCATCACACTTCTCTTTGGTTTGTCAGCAGCCCCACAGGTTTTTATGAAGTGCATGGCGGTGGTTCCAGCTTACCTCAGACATTGAGGCATACAGGTCTACCTGTAACTTGACGATTGGCTGATCAAAGGCCACTTGCAGACTCAGATTCAGCACAAGTATAGTACAAGCCACCTTCCTGGTGCTGGGTCTGTCAATATACGAACAGAAATCAGTATTGATCTCGGTGCAAAGACGAGAATTTATCAGGCAGAGCTCGACTCTTCTCTGTCCAGGACTACCTACTGGAGGCGAGGTTTCGAACTATGTTGGAGCTAATCACCCCAGTCTCAGCTGACCTGCTTATGACTTCTAGGTGTGCCTCAGGCTACTAGAATACGTGGCAGCATGTACCTACATGGTGCAGTACGTGCAGCTATGCCTCAGACCCCTACAGATGTGGCTGGTGTCAGTCTATTCCCTGTGCAGACACCACTTGGACTCAGTTCTCATGATTCTGTCACCAGTCTTAGTTTCTCTGACATGGTGGCCAGACCTGTGTTCTGTGATGAAAAGGATACCATCACAGCCCCGTATCTGACAGTGACGTTGGCATTGGATACGTCAGACCTGGAGTGAGAAGCCCACCTTGGCAATGTCAGGACGCAGGGTCTCTGGTCCTAGGAAGAACTTTCCCTGCATATAAACAGCAGGGAACTCAGGGCGATATGCTTGGCCTGCGAGGTGTTTCTCCACCAGCTCTCAGGCAAGGTTGTGCAGGTCTTTATGGACAACACAGCCTCAATGTTTTACATCAACAAGTAAGAGGGAGCTTGATACTCAGCCCTGTCAAGAAGCCCTCTGATTTGTGGGATTTCTATGTAAGCATGCCATTCACCTTGAGGTGTGCCATTCACCTCACCAGGAGACCGGAATGTGTTGGCGGATCACCTCAGCTGGTCCTTTTCCTCTTGCCACAAGTGACCTTTTTACCCAGAGATAACCAGCATTATCTTCTAGAAGTGGACCTGTTATGTCCCCAGGTGGACCTGTTCACTACCAGGCAGAAAAGGAAATGCCATCAGTTCGGTTTCATATGTGTGCTCAGCAAGGGCTCTCTTTCTGATGCCTTCCTGCTCTCGTTGGCAGATGGCCTGCTGTATGCCTTCCCACTGATCCACTCGGTTCACAAGGTACTTTTAAAGATCAATAGGAAGAAGGACAAGTTTATCATGATAGCCCCAGCATGGCCAGGCCAACGTTGGAATGTCTGGAACTTGCAATGGCACCTCCAATAGCACTCCTTCCCCATCTGGACTTGATTTCACAAGACCATGGCTGGTTGCTTCACCTGAACCTCTCTTCCCTACACTTGATGGCACGGCTGCTGCGTGGCTGAAAATGGATGGGAAGGCCTGCTCAATTCAGGTCCAACGAGTCTTGTTAGGTTGCAGAAAACCTTCACCTACTTGGCTAAGTGGAAACGGTTCTCTTGTTGTGCCTCTGAATGGAATCTTTCTCCAGCTCGGTCTTCCCTGCAGTCCATCTTAGATTCTGCTCCACCTGAAACATCAAAGTCTGGCTCTATCATCAGTCAAAGTTCACTTGGCAGCCATCTCAGCCTTCCATCCTCCAGAACAGGGCAGGTCAGTCTTCTCCTACAAGATGATGGACAGGTTCCTCAAAGACTTGGAAAGACTCTACCCACAGGTTCATGACCCAATTCCCCCATGGGACTTAAACCTGGTTCTGTCAAAGCTCATGGGGCCCCTTTCTAGCCATTGTCATCATGCTCATTACTGCTCCTGTCTTGGAAGGTCACCTTCCTGGTGGCAATCACTTCAGTCAGAAGGAACTTTGAGATCAAAACCCTGATATCAGAACTCTCTTATACTGTGTTCTTCAAGGACAAGGTCCAACTGCGCCCCCACCTGGCCTTCCTACCAAAAGTGGTGTCACAGTTCCATAACAACAAGGACACTTTTTTCTGCCAGTCTTCTTTCCAAAGCCTCACAGCACTGATGATAAGCATTGGATACACACATTGGATGTTAGGCGGGCCCTGGCCTTTTATATCAAAAGGACTAAGTCTTTCCACAAGTGTACACAATTTTTTGTAGCAGTAGTGGAGAGAGTGAAAGGACTACCAGCATCATCACAAAGGATCTTGTCTTGGATAACAACCTGCATCCAAGCTTGGTACGAGTAAGCGAAGGTTCTGCCTTCGTGACTGCTCGTTCCATGAGAACACAGGCTTTGTTAACCTCACGCAGGTACCAATCTATCTGCAGAGCCACAACATGGTCATCCGTTCATACTTTTGTGTCCCACTACTCCATCACCCAACTGGCCCATGACAATGAAAGTTTCAGGAGAGCAGTGTTGCAATCAGCATGTCCATGATTTCTGAACTCACCTCCGGAGGTACTGTTTGTGAGTCACCTAACGTGGAATGGACATGAGCAAACACTTGAAAAAGAAGAAAAAACGGTTATTAAACTTTTATAACTGTTGTTCTTTGAGGTGTGTTGCTCATGTCCATTCCGTGACCCACCCTCCTACCACTCTGTTGGAATAAGCGGCAAAAAGGAACTGAGAGGGCGGGAGGTCGGTGGTGTCCCTTATACTGGTGCATATGCGCACGACCACAGAGGGCACTAGAGCTGGCCTTATGGATACCACTAAGGGGAACATCTCTGGCAACTGTGCACATGGTGTACATATATTTAACATGGAATGGACATGAGCAACACATCTCGAAGGATAGTTACGAATGGTTAGTAACCATATCTTTTTCTTCCACTTCCCCTCCCAGAGGCTGTCCTACAGAAGGGAACAGTCAGGCTCTATATTATGGAAGTGATGAGCACAAAATAATAATCTTCCTTGAACAGGGCTTTTCTTTAAGTACGTATAGATAAATGCTCTCACATTAAGGTATCTTTACCCAAAGCAATTCATGAAAAATAAATCCCTCCCCAAGAAAACGATCTCAGCATTCAATAAATTAAAATAATGGATAGAAAATAGAACAATTTCAAACAGAAGGATTAGAGAGGCTCATTTCTATCCTGAGCATTCATCACAGCCTGCAACTTCAGCAGGAGTTCATGTTTAGCCTCTCCTCATTCTAACTCTAGCTTTCATTAACTGCATAAGGACACATGAAATCCAATAGTGATACACTCAATTGAAACTTAAAAACAACAAGAACAGAAAACCAAAAGCCTGGAGATTTTAGTGTCTTGTCCTATTTTGCCACTTTGAGATTTTAGTTTCTCTTTAAAAAAAGTTATCGGGTTTCTGAGAATAATGTTGTTTGTGTAAACTTGCAATGAATAAGCAAGAGGGCTTCAGATTTCTATTTTTTCTACCATAGAATCTGAGAGATTTGGAAACTGAGCACCATGGTTGTGGCATGTCTATAAGTCATCAGGACAATGGGGAAACAATATGATCCCTCCCTAGTTATTAAGACCACAAAATAGGACTCTGACATACTGTTCTTCTTTGTCTTCTCAACTGGTCGCTCTTCCTGCTGTTGCTTCTGTGGCTGGGGTGGGTGAGAGTGCAGAGCCAAGCCTTCACTGTTCGTAAAGCTCTACAATGGCTACGAGTCTGAGATATGACTATTTGCCATTGCCATTTACACTTACTCCTGAGCCACCCGTTGCAAGGTGGATTGATTTAAATCACCATTTTAATCATGATTTAAATTGGCAAGCAGGAAAACTTTGTTTTAAAAAGTGATTTTAACCTTGTTTTGCATTTGTACTTTTTAGTAACCCCCCCTAGAGACAAATTCATTCTCACTGATTGGTAACCATTAAAACATATTTATCTGCAACAAAATATAGCCTTTTCATGAAACTGTGTTTCACAACTAATTCTGAGTCGCAACAAATCATTCTTATAGCAAACTGTACCTGTCTGCTGAGATACATGTTCCCCCAATGTATACAAAAATCTCGTTTACTAAATTCTGTCATTAAACACTTCCCCTCCAAAAAATAAAATAAAAACTGGTTAATGAAAAGTGATAGTCCTTACCAAGGCCAACTTGTAATTTTGGAGTTTCTCATTCAGGAAGTTCATTTGTTTTAACAGGCTCATCTGTATGATTTTCTGGTCTATCTAATTTCTTAAGCCTCTTCCCAAATGCTTATCTGACTTGCCTCAACTTAGCAGAAAAATTCTTTACATAAGACTTTACATGTGCAATTTCAGATTTAAAGTTAATTTCAGGTTTAGCGTTAACAAACTTAGGCTTGTGGGGCTAGTGGTCAGAATCAGATTTATCATAAAAACTGAGCTTCAGCTTTAACTATGGAGAGCCAAGTATTGACTTTTGTCTTTTTCCCACATGGGTGTTGACTTTATGGACTTCATAGTTTTGACCACAGGTCAACATCACTTTTTAATTAACAATCTTCTCACACCTATTTCATTACAACAAGAATGTGAAAACAATTCAGTTGACAATCATTTTAATCTGTTCAGGTTTCATCTGCCTTTTGTAGATTGATTCCAGTAGAATGTTCAAACAGGGTTAGTCAGTCACCACATATGTTATGGTACTCTAATCTTTTAACTCTCTTGTGGAACAATTTATAACAAGTAACTGAAAGTTTTGACTGAAGGAGAATGTGTATTAAGATAAAATATTTTTTCTCATAACTCAAAAACTTATCTAAATGATTTCTCCCTTCTTTATAAATTTTATCTACAGCATTATCTTTCTACTCTGATACAGGAAGGAAGGATTTATCTTTTGTCATGTCTCCTTTGACGCTATGTTTCATCCGATACCTATAGTGATTCTATCTGATGCAAGAAAATAAAATGAGAGGAATTCAGAGAAGCATATAATGATGATGTCTCTGTAGTTTTTTCCTCTAATTAAGAGAAGAAAATAAAAGAAATTGTAGCTTTTCAAAAGGAGAAAAAGAGATATTCCACAATAAAGTTAGCCTGTTAAAATAATTCATGCTGAGTGAGTAGAATATGCCGAGCAAATCTGAAGAATTCATGCCAGCGACATAGCCTTTTAGAGTTCTGCACAAAGATGAGTTACAAGAAAGCTAATGTAATTCCGTTGGTCTTTCCACTTTGAGCCAAAATGCTTGATTAGTATCTGAGGAACATTAACAGAGAATGAAGTCAGGATCCTGGGATTCTGGTATAAAACTAATTTTATGGTTTTGTACAACAAAAATAGAGAGGGATGTGAACCTCTAGTTCATTACGTTTTAGGTAGACGTCCAAAAGTTGGGGAAAGTTTTTTATTCTAAACATTGAAACCTTTGGAGGCTACTTGTCCCTCAGTAGTTGAATAATGTGTTCTCCCTCACTCTGACAGAATCTTCTACTTGACAAGCTCCAGCTGTCACCTTCTTTGTTCATCCTGGTGTTCTCAGCTAGGAAGAGATAGGTGTGCTCATGGCATCTTGCAACCCGAGGGGGGAAGTGGTGATAGTTGCAGGTTGAAAGGATAGATTATCCTAACCATTACTTAGTGGGACAATGGTCCTTTCTGGCTTCATTCATGTGGATAAAGAAAGATGTGGGCTGCTATTTACTATGCCTGAAACAGTTAATCTATATCTTAACCGAAGACATTCACTTCTAATGGATATTTTATGTAGGGCGATATATTGAGGGGTTGGTCATGAATCATTATAATTCTTTTCATTCTAACCTCTTGTTTTTACTCAGCCATAACTTTCTTACATTTCTATCTTTGGGGCTGAAACAGTTAATCTCTGCCTGAAATGGAGCTTTTTTTTTTTTTTTTTTTAAAGCTTGGGTAAACATTGCTGAGCTGTTCTTAGAGAGCAAGAAGAGTGTGGAAAATGAAACATCCTTAATTAGTAAAAAAAAATGGTGTCTTTTTTGTTTTTTAAACAACTGAAATGTCTTGGTGGAAAAAGTGTTTTGTGAGGAAGACAGTTTGACCTTGATCTGGAGGAAAGTTACTTTGATTTGAGTTTTGAGGTTTTGAAAATCAGCTACTGAACATGGCCTGTTGATATCAAATGTCTGTATTTTGGTAAGCTTATGAAATGCACAGTAAAGATAAATTGGTAGTCAGCCATCTAGTCACCCCTATAGCTGCACTCTGCCCCTATGGAACTTGTGTGCCCCTTCCAACTTTACAAAGACCCTTACCAACTTTGCAATGTCTGCAGGAGAGAACCTCACACTGATTTCCTTTGGAAGCTCTGCATCTGGGTCTTCTCCAGCTGATAAGCTCCCATTGTACAAAAGAGATTAGCTCCTTTCTTCTGGCCTCTGGGAGGAGCATCAAAGGGAGTATCAGTCTAGCACATTTTGGATGCACATTTTTCCATACGATTTTAGATATACGTATATAGCATCTTATAATATTCAGCACTACTCCATATATAACAGACATTCTGGATGAAATCCAAGTTCCAGTGAAGTCAGTGGCAAAAGTCTCACTGACTCCAATGGGAGCAGGATGAGAGCAGGGTCGAGTTCCTCAGCTGAAATATTTATTGATTGAAAAATGCATATTCAGGTCAACCTAAACGTTTTGCTAACTTGTGTGTATGTCGGCCAACTAATGGAAAATAATAACAATCCAAAATGTTGAAAAAGTTCATTTCCACATTTTCAGAACAAAACATTTCATTTTTTTGATTCACAAGGCAACTTAGGTGCCATCAACAAAATGGAGGTGAAGGAGGAAGTGGTCCACTTTTACACTATGGCCATAGGCCTTTTTTGAGTTCTATATTTGGGGGGCAGGGGCCCAGTACTCAAAGGGTGTATCTTTCCACTCCCCTCCCAACCCTGGCCCTTCAGTGCTGTGGCCTGAGGGCAGGTGTCATTCCTCCTCACCAAAGGCAGAGCATCCCATTGTTGCCCAGCAAACCCCTTCCCTTGCAGAGCCAAGGGCAAAAGCCCTGACCTCACTCCCAAAATTGATCCAAAGCTTAATGTCCCTTCCACCCTTTTATCATAAGCAAAGTCCTCTTGGCCTCTGCCCTCCCCCTCCCCCCAGAGGTGAAGGGATTGCTGATGTCCCTTGGTGTTGCCTGTCATCAGTGGCAAGCATGGTACATTCCTCTCGGTCCTGAGACTGCCACAGTACCAGCTCAGACTGGTTCTTCTGCAGCAGGCGAGAGAGCTCCCCTTCCAACTGGGGAGAGATGGGGGGGGGGGGCGCAGAGAAAGGAGACAGAACTTGTTACCCTAGTCAGAGCAGGGGTTCAGCCCCAGAGAACCCCAGGCTGGCCCTGGGACAGACGGATGAGGGAAGTGACACTGACACCAGTTTGGTCCAAGATGGAGGACACTGATGATAGATGGCTCATTGGGAGATGGTGTGGGATGGATGGACTGTGGCATATGAAGATTTAAGGGTGTTTCAGAAAGATTAGGCAACCATGTTGTGGGAGGAGTTTAGTGTATAGGGTGGGGGAACCTCAAGTTCAGGGGTAATGGGCACGGGAACCCTGGGTTTGGCAAGGGAGAACCCAGTCATCAAAATGACTGAGTGAGCCCATCTGCTGGGGACAGGCTGAGGATGCTCTCACTAGCAGCTTCATGTGCCACCCTGATGAGGGATGGATGGTTGGGGAGGGCACCATGCACAGCCTGCAATGGAGAAGTCAATGCCCAGGGGAGAAGGCACTGAGAAGAACCCCCCCACACACACCTGCAAAACATCACTCCTACACCCTGCTGCCAGCAACTAAGATGGAGGGACAGCTCAGGGCACAGGGGGGTCCCCAATAATCCTCACTGCAAAATAGCAACTCCCCTGTCGCCTTCAAGCCAGATGCTGAGGAAGGGAGAAGGAAACCTTCCATCTGCACCTCTGCTAGTCCCACAACTCCAGCTTCCCCACCCAAGAAATCCCTTTTTCTGGCCCTCCCCCATACTTTCCACTACACATGCTCTCCAAGAGGTGGTGCCCCTCTTCCTTCTGCATTTGTCTCTCTAATCTAGCCATTCATTTCCAAATTTCTTTTCTTTTTCTTTTTTTTTTAAATAAATCTAATATGTTTTGTGTCAGGTTGAAGAAACTGTTTTGTTTGCCCTAAAGTGAGGTTTTTTGTTTTTTGTTTTTTTTTTTTTTTGTAAACCAGCGTTTTGGGATGGCCAGTGAACTGAAAAAAAATCAGCTATTCACTCAGCTCTAGAATTTCACTCATTGTGTCCATATAGGTGAAAAGTGCATAGTAAACCAAACAGACGAAACATGTTATGGCCTAAGTGGCACAGATGAATAGTGAAATAGCTGAAAACTTAAGTGGTCTGTCTGTGTTAGCTTTGTAGTTAACTGTCTCATTCCCATAATGTATCTCGGAGTAGAAAAGAGACAAGCTGCTGATTGTTAGGGATAGGCAAAGATTCTTTATCGAGGTCACTATTGTGAGACAGTCCCACTTGTTCTCCCTGACTCTTGCTACCTGTTTTAATGTTGCTACACATGGTTTACTATGGACTATGTGGACATGGAATGGAGGCTGCTAGCTACACTTCAATTGCCTGAATTGCACCTAACAAAGATTGTGCCGGTGGCTGTCAAGAAAACGATAGTGTAGGTTTCTGACAAGCTTTCTTCTCCCCACTTCCTGCCTTTTTCTTTCGCCACAGGAAAAGAGGTGGGGGTGCGTAAAGTGAGAGAGATGGAGAGGGGTGGGGGAAAAATATGATATAAATTAATTTAAATCAGTTCTCTTTAACAGAAAAAAAAATCAGCTTTTTAACCAACTTCTTGAATAAAAATTTTCAATCAGCTCTGATTCACTCAGTCTCACCAACATACACATACACGGAGGCAGAAATAGGTCTGGGCATTCTCTTACTCTTCAGTTTTTAACCATGCAGTCGTTGTTGTTGTTGTTGGGGTTTTTTTTGCTTTAATTATGGAGTGTGTGTGTGTGTGTGTGCGTGTGTGTGTTATAGCAAAGATTTTCAAAAGTGACTAATAACTTTCAAGGCCTCAAGTTTAGGATGGCTAGGTGAAGACTACCGATTTTCAGAGGGCTGGCGATCAGCACTTCTTTGAACTCCCATTGTTCTCAGTGAGCGGCTGGGTGCTGAGTACTTTTGAAAATCTGGCCTTACAGTCTTGATTCAAAGTTCCTTAAAGTCAAAGGAAAAACTCCATTTGATGTCAATGTGCTTTGGATCAGGTACTTAAGAGAATTTAGGAGATGTTTCCTATGACATTTGTTAGTCTGTGGCATACATTAGCCATTAAAGGCAGCAATAGAAGCTGCCATCATGAACACACTTTAAGGAGTTAAAACAACAATTAGAAGGAGGAAAAATCCTCTCAAAGTATAAGCACTAGACAAACACAGATGGGCCGCATGCTCTCCTTCTGGTTCAAAATATAACCAAATAACATGATTGGTAAAATCAAAGGCTTTATTACAAATAATTGGGCTCCTACATTCTTTTTATTGTTCTTGGGAGATTAGGTTCTCATTTGTAATAATGTCATGCAGTGCACAAAATAACAGCTTAATTATCTAATTTTTTTCTTGCTTAAATTAGCAATAAATTGTTATCAATAGCAAGTAAGTATTAAGGAAACAGGAGATGGAGGTGAAGAGTTTGAGACTGAAAATATCTTAAAAAGCTCTATTTGCAAGATTCAAAGGATTCTCTGCTATTTCATAATTTAGCACTTCAAAAGAAGTTTTCAATTTGCAAAACTCCATATGTAATATATACCGCTGCAAAGAGTAAATGCATTAATTAGGCAGATCACTCCGAGATGGATTGAATTATCAGCATTTGCAAGTTAAATTCAATATCTCTGTGAACAAATTTGAAGTATGATTCAAAATTTGCATAGTTTTTGTTCCCATAGTGAATAACTAAAAGCTGGGGTAAAATTAACCTAAATAAAATGTTATGCATTTATCAGGTGAATTTCTTCCATTCTTTCATTTTTTACTTCAAAATCTGTGGGCATTTACTGGATTGTAGGTTCAAATAACCAATAAAATATGAACAGATTAATGTTGTAGTTAATGAGTCAAAATCAGGACTACTAACTATACAATGTTTAATGTTCATGTATATACAACTATACAATGTTTAATGTTCATATATACATCTCTACATCATATGATGCTGAAACATAAAATATGTAGGGAATTTAATATTAAAACCAATAACCACATATCTGCAGTGTTTCGTAGGTATGAGATAATGAACACAGGACAAAACAAGAGGAACATTTTTTGTATTTACCATCTCCTATAGTGACATCCTAGTATTTTGTTTATATTTGCAATATGTTTTATTTCTAGGCATTTATCTTTTCCCTTTAAAGAGAGTGTTAGTCATGCCTTATTTATTTTGCATTTTCCTAGTATTTAAGAGATTGGTCAAGTTGTAATTTTCTTGAACATTTGTCATGTTCTCTGAAGGCTGTTGGATTTGGATGCAGGGTAGATTATACTGAGGATCTCTTTTTATTCTATTGATTTTTTATTTTTTTATTTTATAATTGCAGATTGTGTGGATTGGGGCATGGGATTCAGGACTCCTGGATTCTAACACCTAATCTGCCATATTACCATGCAGGAAATGACTTAGATGTCTGAGCCTCACTTTACCCATCTGTAAAATGGATGGGATAATGCCCGCCTTCACAGGCTATTATGAAACTTTATTCAATGATTGTAAAGTCCTTTTAGGGCCTTTTGATGAAATAAGTAGTGTGTATAAATCAGTACCCAATGAAATCCCTGATAAGTGCATTTTTATAAATAGATTCTGCTATATTATTATAGAACATTTTATTTGAAATTGGGGTAATTTTTTATCTGGTACATTGGCTCATCCTTCCAGGTATTGGTATTTACCTTCCCTAAAATAACCTCAAATGGCTTTTATCAGAATTTGGGTAGGATTTCTGTATCCTTGCTTTCTTGCCATTTTGTTGGCTTTTAAAACGTTAAGTCTGTGCCAGCACCCTGGGGTCTAGTTTCTCTTGTTTTCCTATGCTGCTGTTAAATGGATGTTCAGCTACAATCAGTAGCTCCAGAGGTGGAGCAAGGTTTTGCAGCCAGGGGCAGGGGATGATGGGTCACTGGTGGTGAGCTGGAGAGTGGCCCCACTCTACTCTCATCTGTCAGTGGCAGCTCCTGTCCAGTGGGGCTAGGCCCTTCTCCCCACTCCAGGCATTGCAATTTGGGTCATAAGGTTGCAGCGCCATTCAGGTTTGGCCCATCTTTTGGCCAGGCCAAATTTGAGTGAGTGGTGATGCAACACGGGGCTCAGGGACACAGCACTATGAGACCCCGTGTGCCATGTTGAATGCCTGGAGATGGAAGTCAGTCCCAGTCACACAGGATAGGAGCTACTGATGCTGGGCGAGTAAGGGGCAGGATTACTCTCCAGCCCCATGTGAAAATTCATGTTGTACACCTCCTATTGTCAACTGCAGAATATGCCTGAAAAGGCACCATACATACATCTAAAGGCTAATGGAGGGGCAGTTGCTATTAGCTCTGCCACTAAGTAGCTGGTACCAAGTATGTCTCCATGTGTGAATAAAATTGTTCTCCTTGAAGCTTCTCAAAGATTTCGGGGCCAGACACATGGATGAAGAAGGAAGGATTATTTGGCATAAGTATTGTAAGACTGGACCCTTGGTATTCTTGTTGTTGTTCTTTAGAAGACAGATTAGTGGGTGCAGTGCAGATGAAGTGGTCCTGGATATCAATAATACCTATGTGGGATATGTATGTCAATATGGTTTTATTTTTGTTCTAATTATATAAGATACTAAAGAAACTTTTTTCCTCCTACATTGGTGACGATGAAAAGTTTACAAAGTTCTGTTTGAAATGCCATTTACTTGAGGTTTTTTTTAAATTATTAGTACCAAGTTAAGAATGGTAGTTTATTATGGCCTAAGTTAGCCAATATCCTCAAAAGTACATTTGCTAAGGAGAGGAAGTTTGACTACCATGCAGCCTTTAACTTTGCACGTACAATAAAAGCAACACTACTAAGGCGGAAAATGGTAAGTACTAACAATCAACAAAATTATTCCAGCAGGGTTTATAGACAATTGTACTTAGTTATTCAGTGGAAGAAGGGACTCCTGCTTTGCAAATAGCTTGTTAGTGAAAGAGTTGAAAATTTCATCAGCATGCAACCACTTACGAAGAGACAAAGTAGAGCGTAATCAAGAAAGTGCTGGCATTCGCGATTCTCATCCCTTGCAACTTGATTTTTCCCTTTAGTTTCCCAATAGGAAAGTAGGAAGAGACATGAATGTGGGTGTACAGTATCAGTAGTCTATATTTATTTACTTCACTCTAGCCTTTGTCTATGTATTTTAATCTTAACTATCGTAAAATGCCATTCAGTAAATTCATGCAATGAATCCTTGCAGAGAATTTTCAGTCCATGATTTTTAGTTCTTGGCTATTCAGGGACAGAAAATGCCTGGTCCTTGATATGTCCTGCAGGGTGGAGGGTTGATGAGAGGGAGAGAAAGAGAGGGGTGGGGAGACTGCAAGGAGCCTCTTTCCGTCCATTGTGGAACCGTGTGGTTCCTGTGCTCAGGGAAGCACAGGGACTGATCCCACTTTATTTTATTGGGGATGCTAGCATCACAAAGAGGACAGGAAAGGAGTAAGAGAAGTTAAGGCCATATCCCTACCACCTTCTTCACTGACCTGCAAAGTAACCCCAACATGCAGAAAGGAGAGTGCTGCACCCCTTAAAAGGGTGTGTCAGGGAATGTGCTCCACCTAAGTGCCAGACACATCCAAGAGGCAGAATGTCTCCTTGTCCTTTCGTAAGCAGTGCAGCTCAGCGCTATCCACAGAATAAGGCTATGCGATTATTTCTGTCTTTTTATCCTTTTTTTGAGGTTGGGGGGACATTCTAAAACTTATCAATCCTTACAACACAGGATGTCATGTCAGATTCATGTCAGACCCATGAATTCCTCTAAACTTTTTAAAAAGCTGACACTATCTTCCTGGAGCATCCCCGTGATAAAAAACAAAACAACAAAAATGATCCTTTGGGTTACAACCCCAATATGTAATTCCACTGAGACTACCTCACAGTTAAAATTAATGTTGTGATTTCACTGTTGAGGCATGATACACCAGTTCATCAATGGTTCCACTTGGGATCACTTTAAAATAGTTCCCCACCAAAACCCCTATAACAAGTACGATGCAAAGGAATGCAATCATCTTCTGCAGACTGGTGGGCAGTGCCATATTCAGAGAGCGCCTGTTGTTTCCTATGTATAATATGCTGCAGGAACTAAAGTAGGCAAAAAGAGCAGCTTCTCCTGTTTATTTCTCTTTAAACCATGATCAAATTGGGTGCTTATGAACTTGAGTCTTACCTTTCAGTAGCAATAATTGCTGTGAAAGACATTTTCTAGCTGTGCTCTGACAATTACGAGTACAATATTCCTGACCAGCAGAAATAGCACCTTTGCTATTTTAGTCTTAGTTATTTCCCAAGTACAGATTAACAGGCGTGTACAGTAGTTCTGTGATCTGCCTTTCCCTGAAGAGAGAAACAAAATAATACCAAACCTCAGCACTTAAATATTTTCTCAAGTGAACTAATCCTAAAGCTTTAAAAAAAAAAAAAAAAAAAAGGATTAGGAATATTAGGATAACTATTTCCCTATTTGCAGTTTCCATTCCTTACCCTAATTTCTCTACACCCGCACTGTGTAATTAATTTAGTTTGGAACTCTGTTCAATCCATTATAAATTCTGATATTCATGTTGTAAGGTATGAAGCCTTGAGCAAGTCTGGCAGCCTGCCTCTGGATTCGTTCTGGAAAGCTGTACATTCCTGGAGCTTCTTTCATTTAGAATGCCTTGTATACTTTTCCATGGAAACTAGACAGACACTGGAGATTATTTTAAGTACACCACCCTTCCCCCAGAACTGTAGTATAAGTGCCTCACAATTTTTAATGCATTTATCCTTACAACATTCCTGTGAGGTAATGAAGTATAGATCTTCCCAATCTAATATCTGGGGATGAAAATAAGGCATGGAGAGAATAAGTTAATTTTGCCCAAGGTAACACAGGAAGTCCTTGACAGATCAGGGAATTAATTCTGGTCTCCTGAGCCCTAGGTGAGTGCTCTATCCACTGGAATATCTTTCCTCTCTAATGTGTAAGATGGAATGTGTCAGATGATCATACTTTACTTAAACTTTTAATAGACTTTAAACAAGGTGTGGTACAAATCAGCACAAAGAGAGGCTTCTAAAGCTAATCCTAACAATTTAAAAGGTTACAGAAAATGTTTTCATGTTAGTTTATTTTGTATTTGACTCAGCAGTAAAGAGAAGTAGTCTAATATCTGTTTTAGAATTTGAAAAAAAAATCTCCTCTTCCTCACCCATATGCCTATTTAATAGTGCAGTATTTCTGTGGTTTCATTAGCACTGCCTGGGAGAATAGGTGTTTGTAACTGTATCTTTCACCATCTGCAAAAGCAAGATTTATACTCTAATTATTCAACTAGAGGTGGATTTTAACTCTACAGCCCAAAGTATATTATGAATGGAAGGTCTTACTTAAGATTATGTGTAGCAATTTTCCTTATGTATGTGATTTTTAAGTGACATAAAGAAGTATTTTGGTGAGATTGCTTCCGTTGGTTTAGGGTAATCAGATCATCCATAGACTGCTTCTATATGTTGTATTAGTAATACCAATTCTAATACTTTAAGACAAAATTGAAAGGAACATTTTTCTGTTACTTACATTTCCAAAAGTTAGTACTTTTATTATCTCAATTTCTAACTCCATCGCCTTTCACTTTTCTGATATAAATACTTCAGAACTCTTTTCTTTCCATTTTGAATTGTAGTTCAGCCGATCACACATTGTTTTTGGCATGCAAAATCTCTTCCATTGTCACTGGCAAAACAGCTCAGTAGAAATCCTAGAGAAATCAACTAAATAAATAACTGCTGTGCAGAAATGATTTGTTTGAAACATCAAAATACAGAACCTCACCACTCTTAGTGGAATGGCTAGTTATGATATACAATAGCTGATTGTGTCTAATATTCCATTCTAAACCTCTGCAAGTTCTCGTCGCTTTGCCAGACAGGTGCTAAACACTAGTCTTGATCCTGGTGTGTTTACTTGATTTCATATTTTATTTGAATTGAATTGCAGCTTAGTATAGCAATTTTAAGGATCAATACTTCTTCTCAGAGTCGGGAAGAATAAAAATCAATTTGAGCACTTCAGATCCTTCATCAGGTATTACATCTTCAAATAGAGCCCTTTCTCTGCAATAATCTGTGTGATTCTGTTAGCAGCATCAGTCACTGACAAGAAGAAACTTGAACTGTGTTTCTTTTCCTGTTCATCAGGATCTTTCATTGTTACAGAGACTGATATTCCTTTTCATAGGGTTAGAAAAGATCCATTATAGCTTTTATACCATTATTTTTGAAACTCTAGACTTCATTAAAACCCTCTTCAGCTTTTTCTCTTCTAGCTTCCTTGCTGCTTATGAATTATTCAAGGCAGATTTCACTTGAGGTAAATAGTTTGATTTGAAGGTTTTTGTATCTGGATTTAGATGCAACAAGAAGTGTTAAATGCTCAGAATTTTAAGTGAATAGAATTGCAGAGGCTCAGCTAGTAAGATGGAAGACATTTGCTGTTAGTGCTCTGGGGCTGCCATTGAGATTTCAGCTCAGTGCTATTTGTCATTCTGAAGTAGGTAGGCATTATGATGCCTGGAGTATAAATCAGGCTTTACATGGTGTCGAGTCCTGAAGCACTTTGAACATTCTAATCCACTTCTGAGTTAACAGAACATTTTTGGTTTCACAAGCTTTAAAGTTTCCTTTTCTATTTAGCCCTGTCATTGTATTATTAATCATTATTATTTTCCAGATTTTTATGCACCTCATAACCAAATACAATTCTCAGTGCTTACTTCAAAGCTGTGGTGACATTGACTGAGATACAAGTCAATGATTCATTTCTATCTTCCACTGGAAATAGTTTCTGTACAAATAATTATTTTTTTATTCTTTCTGTACTAAAAAAAATCAGTAAAATTCAGCCTTTTTCTACCAGCTTGACCAGTTGGACAGGCATTATTGAATACTCTTAAGTGGGAATCCATTTTTTCCTATGTGTTTGCCCACCTTGGATTTTATTTTTATGTATCTTCCTTGTGGTGTTGCATACTAGAGGAAATTGGATGTAGGAGAGCAGCTATTTCCATATGACTGTCATTAGGGTTGTCCAGTGGTCCCGCAACCAATATTGGCTCCATATAGCATAACAAACGCTTTTAAATTATTGTCTTCTAATGAAATGGTCAATCCAGTAACTCTGTGTCTGTGTGTGTGAACTGCAGACTGCATCACTTCGTTGAATCCAACTGGTCTCTGTTTTTGCAATGCACCCATTGATTGGTTTCAACCTTCATAGGGTGTGTATAATGTTGTGTTAACTTCCACTTCAACTTTATAGTACTATGGAGTTGAAATTATAATCTCCTGAACTGTTGAGTTCTATTTAATTTTACTTTTTTCTTGTCATTGGCTATTTACATTAAACTAAAGTGGTAGACACTTTAAAGACTTAATAAAGGGAAAAGTTAGTCCCTGCTCAAAGCGCTTACCATTTATTTTAGATGCATTGCAATGAGTGAAGATAACAAAGTGAGCGTATGGGAAGAGGGGAAGAAAATGGGTTTCAATGATAACATTACATAGTTACTTATTTTTAATTATAACCTGAATCAATGTAACCTAATCAAATACAGGACTGTGAACTGAGTAGTTTCTTGGAGGAGCTGTGGGGAAAGGAATCATCATTACCAAGACATTCAACAGCTGCATCCCTGAGGCATTAATTTGTCCCTCAGCAGTCTGAATAGAGGGTGGGTCTGTGTAACAGTGGATAATCCAGCTAGTTTCCACTCTATTTGCTTCTATACTCCATACTGTGGAGATTGTGTACCCCCTCTGTGTACTCCCATCTCCTGCTCTCTCCCTTTTCTCTTCCCCCACACAACCACACACTCCCCCATCCTTTGTACAGCAGAACTGCATTCTTTGTGCTGCCAGGAGAGCCACTTTGGTTGTGGAAGAGGAGCTTGCTGTGCCCTCTTTTGCACTTATGCTACTGCTTTTTACTTTTCTCTATAGATTCATAGTTTTTAAGGCCAGACAAAATCATTAAGATATTACAGTGTCCTCCTGTATAACACAGACCATATAATTTCACCTGTAATTTCTGTATGAAGCTAAAATATTGTAAAAAGACATCCTATCTTGACTTTAAATCTCCAATTGATAGAGAATTTACTATGTCCTTTAATCCTGACTGGTTAAACATTTATGGCACAAGTCAATTTTGAACTTTGATAACTTAAACTTCCAGCCATTAGACTGTATTATACCTTGTCTGCTAGCTTAAAGAACACTCTAGCATCAGATATCTCTTCCATCTTTAGATACTTTATGGACCATGATCATGTCACCTCTAAAGGTTCTCTTAAGTTAAATAAAATGAATTATTTTAGTCTGTCATTGTAAAACATGTTTTACAGAGTATAGATCATTCCTGCAGCACTTCTTTGATTCCTGTCCACTTTTTCAACAGCCTTTTTGAAGTGTGGAGACCTAAAGCAGACACAGTATTACTGGAGGGGTCTCCCTAATACAGCATACAAAAGTAATATTACCATCTTACTGCTGCTTGATATTACCCTGTTTATACATCAAAGGATCAAGTTAGCCTTTTTCTCCACATCATCACACTGGGAGTTCATGTTCAGTGTTTATCAACAATGGCTGTTAAGTCATTTTCAGAGTCACTGTTTTCCAGGATACAGTATGAACTATGTATTTTTTCCTGGATATATAATCTTGAGTTTAACTCTTTGAAAACACATGATTGTCTGCACCAGCACTAAGAGATCCAAATTGCTTTGTATTAGAGACTTGTCCTCATTTGTTGTTCACCATGCAACCTATCTTTGTTCTTTGCAAATAACTTTATATTTTCCTCCAAATCCAGTGATAAAAGTATTAAGTAGAACTGGGCCAAGCAGCAATCCCTAACTGACCCTACCAGAAACACACCACTGGTGGATAATTTCCCACTGAGAATTATATTTTGAGATCTATTACTTAAATGGCTCAGATGTCTATGTGCCATATGAATCTTGTATAGTGCTATTTTTTTAAAATCAGAATGTCATGTGGTACTAAGCAAACGTATGTTATATCAATACTGTTACATTTATCATCGAAACTCATAACCTCATCAAAGAATGATATAATGTTCATTTGACAAGACTTGTTTTTTCATGAAACCATGTTGAAAGCTATTAATTATATTTTCAGTTTTCCAAGATATTATCAGATAGCTGTAGGAGGAAGGACAGGGAAGAAAGTTATAGAGAATAAGGGATAGTAAGAGGAAGGGAGATGCTGAAAGTCATAAAATCAGATGCAATGATGGAGGGAAAAATTAGAGGGAGATCAGAAAGTAAGAGCAAGGACTGGGTCCAAGAAAAGAGTGAGAAGTCTGAGCAGTGTTGTAGGGTTGTTTCAGGTACAATAAAACTGTAAAAACACTGCAGATGTCACAAGGCTGCTATAGTTAGAAAAACTGTATTTAAAGTGAGCTCATAGAGTAACATTTGATGAACTATACCTATCAAGTTAAATGCATTGGAAAATACTTTTTGAGATGCATGGAAATGACTTTTTTACTGAAGTACTGTGTTGCTCAGGAAATAGACATTTTATTTTTGGATTACCAGTTTGAAATAAAATCAGATTAGTGGTGATCGAAAAGTGTCACTGTTCAGTGGTGCTCTCAATTCAGTTCTTAGAGAATATACATCACAACACGCACAGCAACTACAACAGTCGTTACTATTTGGCTGACAGCAAAAAGGCCAATGTATGTGTGGTCATTAATGAAGGCTGAATTCCCCAAATTATCTTCCCACTTAGTGACATGGTCTCCCTGAATTATTGCAGAGACTTGTCGGAACCTTGTATTTGCATTACCTGTGCTGTACTTGCTTAGCTAAACAGAGGACTTTGTTCCTTAGGGCTGTTGATGTGGCATTCTTGAGCCCTGAATTTCAGAATGTGTTCAGTATTTTTCTTCCAGAGTTATTAGTATTCTATAATATAACATAAATACTGAGCTACTTTGATTAACTGCATGGAAAGGGTTCAATGGATGTTTCTTGGAAGACTCTAGAAGAGCAGTTCTCATCTTATAAGTGACTTGTGTCTCAAAGGCTCTTGTAAACTGAGTGTATTTAATATACAAGGGAAATATGTCTTTTCTAAATGACAGCTCCAGCAAACTCACCCTGGTTCTGAGACCCAAGCAGGGTGGTTTTCTTCTTAAACATCATAACCAGTTTTTGTGATTCTGTAGAAAAAATTAGGCTCTCAGTTACACCTGCAACCCCATTTTCTTCAAATGATGCTCTCAGTGATAGCTATGTAACCTCAATTTTCTTTGCTGGGTTTTCACAGATATAACAATACATAGATAATTCTTCATACAATGCATGAGAAGGAATAGAACCCAGCTAACTCCTCCTTACCTGTCTTGGATCTGCTGTGCTAACAGGAGTAAAAAGTAGCAAAAGTTTATTTTGTTAGTGGCTATAACTACGAATATACACAGGAAGCAGACCAGTTGAGTACATTTTAACCTATTTACTTTTCCGATACGTGCACTTTAAGTTATACTTTTTAGTGTGTATTATGGTAATTAAGCAATAATTGCCTTGGGTTTAGATATCTCTTAGCAGGTGATGATTTATTGGAGATATTTAGAGCAAATAAGCTCCATATTAGTCATTATCACCACCGAAAACTGTGGAAAATATGAAAAAATAATTAACCATTCGTGTAGTTGTAATATTTTTGATATCATAATTCTCTGCTACCATACTTGTTAGTGTTTGTTCACATACTTTGTACTAATGGAAATGACTGCACAAAGTGAAGTGAAGAATTAGACCCCCCCATGTCTCTTTGCTTGTGTGCACATATTTGTTATAAGTAGCAACTCCATTTAAAGCTCCTGCAGCCAGAGAGATTTAAGTTGAGCTGTGTTTTGACACACTTGCTGTATTCTGTCCATGGTGCTATTTTTTTCTCAGAAGTTGTAGACTATAAATGTAGCAAAAGAGAAGCAGGTCTTGATTGCCAATGCTCTTTTATTTCTAGAAGTAATGCCCACAGATTCTCTTTTTTGCTGCTACAAAACAATGCCCTATTCAGGATTAACCATATGTAAATTGGAAGCTGCCAGAGGAGTAGCTACAGCACTGCATTTTTGAGTGCTTAACATTCTGCAAGTCACCAGCACATTGCCGTTTGCTGAGCTCATGCTTCTTAAATGAGATCAGCTAGTTTTAACAACACAAAAATGGATTTAAGTGGCTTTGTTTGCTTAAAATCTTTGAAAACAGTTTCTGTGAAAATGCTACAAAATTGTAATGACTGTTTCCATTTTAAAATGCTGGTAAGATTTTGAATAAAAGGATTAGTTGACTGCCCTTTTTCAGGAGACATTTAAAAAGGCTGAACAACAAATAATTTTGCTGAATAGTTTTGCAGCTGAACTGAGTTTGTTCTGCAATGAAATGTGTTCAGTATAATGTAAAACTTGTTTTGTGTAGGCTCTACATATACCATTGCAGGCTCCGAGCCTACAGTGAGAAATGTGAGCCAACCCCTGTACTAAGCCTCTTCCTTCTCTCCCTCCAAGTCAACAGGACTCATTGTGGGGCTTCCTATGTGGTTCTTAGTGCAGGACTCAGTCAATGTAGTGGAGACAATGCTCCCTCAGTGCCAGCCTGTGAAAAGATCCATCGTAAACAGCCTGCTCTGCACCCTCCTAGGAAAATACAGTGGCTCCAGCTGCTCCCTCCTTCTTCCCCTCTCTCCTTCCTCCCTTCATAAGCAACTAAAGACTCCTAGGGGCTATTCAGGTTCCTACTTCAGAGGCCTCTGCTTATTGAATGGGGAAAGGGAGAGGACAACACAAAAGGTCACATTCTTGAAGCTCACCCAGCTCCATGGCCTATCTGAAAACAGTAGAGTAGGAATCTGGAGAACACCACAGAAAGTGTGGCACTTAAAATGTCTGATTCAAGGATAACTCCATTTGAATCAATGGGAATTACATTAGTATACAACCTGTATATATGGGATCCAAATCAGCCTCTTACCTCTCATGACATTAATCCAAGCTAAGAACAGAATCCCCTTTTAACTCTGTGTATACATCTCCCACAGATGTCAGTGGGAGCTGTGTGCATGGTACGCTTGCAGGTTTGAATTCTTATTGGTTGGCTTAGAATTTTCCTTATGTCTTCATATAACCTTCTTTATCCTCTACTTCTGAATCATTTAGGGTATGGGAATTGGTCGTCTCATATATTGTAATTGGAATTAAATGTTAACTTTTCCATTTCCTTAAGTGTGCGGTTGTCACAAGTTTTATATTTTGTGCAATAATGATAGTTTCCTATATTAGAAAAATAGGAAATATTCTAATTTCTGTTTGAAATGAGCTAATGGGAGCCACCCTCCTTACTTAAGGGCAAACACAAATCTCTCAGTACTCACTATCACTTCCCAGAACACTCTCTACCTTCCCTGATGGAAAATCCCCAGTGCCTAATACTGCTGAGCATGGATGGGGATCAGACTCTTTATTTGTATCATTTATTTTTATAGTTTGTTTTTTTTAAAACCAGATTATTCCTCCTGAAAGTATTTCTCTACCCAGCTGTTGCTCAATCTGAACCCAATAACTTCTTTGCCCTAGCAAAGGTGACCTATCAAAGGCCCCAGTCTTGCAAGTAACCTCACACAGACAGATCCTTGTGCCATGTAGAATCTCTTGTAGGATTGGAACCAAGTTCTTCATTGTGATAAGAAATAATGAGGAAGTTTCTGCCCTGGGCCAAAGCTGTGTCAGGGAACCAGTTTTGGCTCTCTGATTCTCAGGGCCAACTTCAGCCTGGATGCCACTTAGAGCTGACAGCACCTAAGTTCCAAGCTCTGCCACTAGCTTAGTGTCCTTCATGGACCATATGCCTTTGGAAAATTAGCAAGAGAACAGATCTTTGCCATGAACCTTCCCAACTTCTGACTCCCAAGAAGGTGAAGAGAAGGGGTAGTAAGAAAAGGGCCCAGATTCAGAAGGGGGCTTCCCTATTCATTGTAATTCTCTACTGGTGATCTGTAGCCATTTTTTGGCCTCACAAAGGCTTAAGAATCTGGCCCAATGTGCTCATTTACTCCTATGTAGGACATGTTAGGTGTTGGCTGTGTGTATGTTTTTTTTAGTTTGTATGCTGTTTTAGCTCGGCTCAGATAGCCGATACTGCAGGCCATGATAGGATTACTTAATAAAACTCGAGATTTCTTTTAGTAACGAAGGCACTAGGCCACGTTTATTGCTGATGAAGCATGGCAAAAAGCATCCTATATGTGTTACAAGTATGCTTAATACATGTATTCTTGTGACAATGGATTGGCTTAGTAAATGGTGGGACTTTCCGTTCTTTACTTGGCCTGACAAGTCACTCCTTTTGGGACCCTCTTTTATACACACACGTTGTATATTGCCTTATATTGTGGTTTTCTGCCATGTTGGAGTATAATTTCTACAGAGGACAGTTTGTTTATTTACTAGATTAATTTATTAGATTAACTAGTTGAGGTCACCAGTGTTGTCAGGTATTGGCTGCATGTGTGTGGATATTTTTAGTGTGTGTGACAATGGACTGGCTCAGTAAATGGAGGGACTTTCTGTTCCTTATTCGGCCAGACAAAAATGCTTCCTTTGAAACCCTCTTTTATACACTGATACACACAAGTTTTATATTGTCTTTCTGATGTGTGTAGTTGCCACAGTCTGATGTGGCAAGATACCACCCTTTACTTTGTAGAGAATGGTTTGAATAAAACATTTCTATTACATTGTTATTTTGACTTTAGAGGGAGCAATATATCCTTGTTATCTTTAAGGAATGTGCTTGTACCATTCTTGGTATTAGGATGTTCTGGTGTGTGCTTGTATGTTTTGTGCCTAACATTTCTTTAGGAATGTCTATTTTTGCAATACTAGCTCTGTTCTTGTGATTTTTGATTTCTGATAACTTTGCTGCATAATAACAGGTCTTAACTGCTGCCTCAGCTCAGGCCTCAGGCCCTGGCCTGTCATACTACGACTTGTGTCTTAGGTTCTCACTTTCTACTACATCCCCATGATTCTCTGTCCCCATTCAAAGGACTAAGTCTTGCTTGAAAAGTCAGAATGCCTATCACTACACCTCTTTATTGGACACAGCTTGCTTCCTCCACTTTGTGAGGGCAGGGGGCTGAGTCAAGCATGGCCTACTTCCTGTTCCATTTGGGACACTGTGAACAGGTCTTACATTCCCATGAGTACAGAGGTAGCTTGGCTTTTATGCAAAAGGGGTGGGAGGAATGGGGACTAAGGAGGCTGCTTATATGTGTTTCACCTGGGGTTGGACAACTCTGCTATAGGCACAATTAAGCCCAGTACACATGATTATAACAAAGTATGCAAACGTGAAATTTGTGTACTATTACATGCCTCTAGCAGTATTTGTTTATTGTTTTGTTTGTTTATTTACTGCTCCGCTGGAAGAAATTTGCTACCGTTTAATGTGAATCTGGAACAATGTCATGTCAGGTGTAAAGGCTGCAGCCTTGGAGAAATCATTATCAGGCTCAGCCTTGCTACATGACAAGAAAGTTTCTAAAATTCTTCAGATGTCTGAGACCTAAGCTTTCTCTTGGGGGTTAGCTGTAATGCAGTTTTATGGACTGTCAGTATGAAGAGAATATTTACATATTTTTATCATACCCAACAGCTAGTAATTGGGTTTTTTATCATTTGTGTTTTCTGTCTAGTTGAATTATAGTGTATCATGTTGTTCATAAGAAACTGCAGCATTGTCATGTTAACAAATAGACATCAGTGTTACCGCAAAGTGACTTATTTACTTGCTTGTAGTTTTGGTGGTTTTTTTCTTTAGAACTATGAAATTAATGAATGAAGATCAAACCACATACTTTAGTAAAAGGTGGTGTTTGATTTTTTTCAAATTCAAGTCAGATTTGCCTTTTAAAATTAGCATGTAGGATGGATGGATTTGTGTGTGCACGCGCACGAACATGCATGCGTGCATATATTCACTTATGGGGCAGGAGTCGTCTTTTTTTTCTGTCTGTACCACACCTAGTACAATGGGATCCTGGTCTATGACTAGGGCTGCTAGGCTCTACAATAATGCAAATGATTAGTGTAGGAATATGCTGTATAAATTATATCCATATCAGCGTGATATGCATGTCCCATTGGCATGAGTCTGCTGGCCACGTTATTCATGGGTGGCTTGGGATCACCTGCATAGCTTGCTCAGAGAGTCACAAATTCTGATAAAATCTTTATGGAACACTAGCTACTTGGAGTCAATAGATACTGACCCCTACTATGTAATAGGGGAATTAACTTTTGTAACCCTGACTCATGTGGCTAGGGTCAGAAAACAAGTTTCTCTCTTACCAGTACTCCTCTCTCACACATCTTTGTTACATTCTGTACTACTCTGCACCATCATGTAACTTGTGTATGTCACATTTTTCAGGAAAAAAATTAGAATGTTCTTATTTTTCATATCCTTCGTATGAAAGTAGGTTTCCTTAGTTTCTATGAGTCCATCTGTACATGCCACACATAGAATGAAAAATTCTAACTTATAAATCTTAAATATTACCTAAAAAATAACTTTTCTGTGTATATAAGTATCACTAGTTGCTGATCTGATGTCTCAGGATCTTCCAAAGGATAGAAACACTTGCTGTGTGTCCCACTGGGAATTTAGAAATCTCCTTTCCAGTAGTATAAATCTCCCCTCGTTGTTTTGCTTTGTGAGGTATCAGACCTTAAACCTATCATTCATCCAGAATAAACTGTGTAAAGAGAAGCAGAAGTGGTGGGTTGAGTTTTGGCAGAGGAGAGGGGGAATGCCATATTTATAGAAAATAAGTAAAAGATTTGTGAGCACTGGCTTAAAATATGGAATCTCATCTAGTTCTGTTGCTCTTAGTAGAACATTTACATTACAGTTAGGTCTTCCATTTCTCTCATCAAAAGACATTCAGCCTCTTTCTGAATTGCCAGTACCACTTCTGCAGGACCTGAATTATTTTTCATTATAGGTCTTCTGCCCCAGTATTGATAAGTTCTACCTCTGCTTAGTTTATGAGATCTAATGAGCTCACAGCCCAAGATTATGTGGTTACAGGCTATTTTCTCTAGTACCTCATCATTTCCCTGTCTGCTTTTAAAGCTTGCTACTTAACTTCTCATTTTAGGTCATGCTGTGCGTTTGAACCATCAGACCATAAGCTTTTATTAAAATAGAAAATCTTAGACTCACACAGTGACTGTCTTGGAACTGTCAATATGGGTTTTTATGCTCCTTTGTTCAACATTTCCTAACTCTTTTCCATGGTATGATTCAGTTTATTACAGATATCTGTTTAAAAATTCATTAAAGACTCTCAGCATTACAAAAAAAGAAATACATAGGAAACTTTTATACTGAAATTTTCCCTGGTCTCTTTTTTTATTTCTCCTTTGCTTATTGAAGGGGAGAGTAAAGGGCTCTTGAAGTAGCACTAGCCAATAACTACATTTTCACGGATCAATTTTGGTTTGATAAATTATCAAATGTGTGTCTGACTGGCAGACAGACAGAGACCAGAGACTGGCTTCCTCTTCCCCCTTTTGAAATTAAAACAGAGTAATTCTGGAAGCAGAGTATTGAGCAATTTGAATCTCATCCAGTGAGGTAAAATACTGAGCACAAAAGTTATCTTTACAATTTGTACAGCTGCTATTAATTTAAATATCTGCCCATCAAAATCAAAGTATGTATTCTTAGCAAAAATATTTATTCAGTAAATACACAGTGACCTTTTAGATTGGGGGTTTTCATGAAAAAGCAAATACAAAGGATTAAAATTAGCCAAAACTTGGAAGATATTTTAATCTGCATGGCCTTTTCTCCTTTCCCCAATGTTCTAGTGCTAGGAAAAATAACTTGCAGCCATGTGCATTGATAATGCTAACCGTAAAGATGTTTTAAATGACTCTACTAATAGTTTTAAACAAGCTCTCTTTTTTCTTCATATAATTGTTATAGTTCTCTTTTTAATCATGAAACTTATTATTAATGTTCAATATAAAGTAAAACTAACTATTTTTTTCTTTGAAAGTATGTATAGATTACAAGGCCAAAAGTGATAGTTGTGATAATCTAATCTGATATCCTATATAACATAGGCCATAGAATTTACCCCAAATAATTCCTTTTAGAAAAACATCCCTAATTATCCTCACTTAAAAAATTTACAACTTATTTCTAGTCTGAATATTTCCAATTTCAACTTTCAGCCATTGGATCATGTTATATTTTTCTCTGCTTAAAGATTAAAGAGCCCATTATTAAATATTTATTCCCCATGTAGGTACTTATAGACTATAATCAAGTCACCCCATAACCTTTTTCTTAAGCTAAATAGATTGAGTTCCATGAGTCTATCACTATAAGGCAAATTTTCTAATCCTTTAATCATTCTTGTGGCTCTTCTCTGAACCCTCTTCAATTTATCAATATCCTTCTTGAATTGTGGGCACCAGAACCGTACACAGTATTCCAGCTTGCAATGGCATCAGTGCCAAATACAGAGATAAAGTAACCACTCAACTCCTATTTAAGATTTCCGTGTTTGTGCATCCAAGGATCGTATTAGCACTTTTGGCCACAGTTTTGTACTGGGGGCTCATTTTCAGTTGATTATCCATCACAATCCCCAAATCTTTTTCAGCCACTGCTTCCCAGGATAGAGTCCACAAACCTGTGAGTAGGGCCTGCATGCTATGTTCCTAGATATATATGCTTATATTTAGTCATATTAAAAAAACCACATTGTTTGCTTCACCCAGCCTACCAAGGGATCTTTTTCACTCTGTGTCAGTGTCCTGTCCACTTCATTATTTACCACTCTCTCAATTTTTTATCTTCTGCAAACTTTATCACTGATGATTTTATGTTTTCTTACAGGCCATGGATAAAAATGTTTAATAGCTTAGGGCCAAGAACTTGTCGCTGCAGGGATAGAAATGCACCTGTTTTTTTTTATTCCCCATTTACAATTACATTTTGAGACTTCTGCTACCCAGTTTTTAATACATTTAATCTGTCCCATGTTAATTTTATGTCTCTCTAGTTTTTTAATCAAATGTCATGAGGTACCAAGTCTACCTTACAAAGTCTAAGTATATTATGTCAACATTATTACCCAAATCAACCAATCTTATAATCTCACCAAAAGAGATATCAAGTTAGTTTGATAGGATCTATTTGCCATAAACTCATGTTGATTGGCATTACTTATATTACCCTCCTTTAATTCTTTAATAATTGTATCTCATATCAACTGCTCCATTATCTTGCCTGGGAGCGATGTCAGACTGGCAGACCCATAATTTTCCTGCGCATCCCCTGTACTCTTTTACATATTGGTACAAATATTAGCTTTCTTCTTGTCTTCTCAAACCTCCCCAGTGTTCCAAGACTTATTGAAAATCAACATTAATTGCCCAGCAAGCTCCACAGCCAAGTCATTTAAAACATTTGAAAGCAAATTATCCAGACCTGCTGATTTAAAAATATCTAACTTAAATAGCTGCTGTTTAACATCCTCCAGAGATACTAGTGGAATGGAAACAGTATTATTCTATGAGATGACACCACAATCTAGTTTTTTTTTCTCCAAACACAGAACCACAATATGTGTTAAAGATTTTGGTTTTCTGTGTTGTTAATAATTCTGCCATTTCCATCTAGTAAAGGACCAGTACCATTGTTAGGATAATTTTTTAAACATCTTATTGTCTTTAAGTCTGCTGGTTATAGATTTCTCCTTGTGTCTTTTTTCTTCCCTTATCGATCTTTTTACAAAACCTAGTTTCAGATTAATATTCATTATTATCAACTTCCCTGTTCTTACAGTTGTGTTTGCATGTGTATATATATGAATAAATGTGTGTATATATATTGTTGGAATTATTAATAATTTAAATTGTTAATATGAGAAATCACCAAATACCAATTTAACCATAAATTCCTTTACTAAATCCAAAGGCCAAATGGTACTTCATGCAGTTGCTCTAAACATGCCTAAAAAGCCTAACTAATAAGCAATTTACTACCTCCAAACAGTAACAAAACATTTATAAGCATTTGATCAAGATACTTACAAACGGGCTAAACCCAGGAGTGCTTAAACCCATATTGATCGGCTCTAGAGTGGTCAGGCAGGTGTTAACAATGAACCCCTTAAGAGTTTACTTTTTATATACTTTAACAAACAAGTGATGTCATTGCCAGTTACTGACTTCAGCTCAAAACCATCTTGAGACAGTTCATCATTTTTTTTCTAGTCTTAATCCAGATAAGATTTACAACCTCCTTTCTTCCAAGGCCTTTCCTCCCCTCCTCTGCGCTGGCCCACAGTTTTCTCATTGCTCCTGGGTTCACATAGGCTTTAACACTAGTATGTTAGCTTATTTTAAGACAGATTCTCTTTTTGATTTAAAACTATCTGCAGTCACCTCTATAGGTCAGAGGCCTTCTTTTTAGAAAATTTTCCTTATCTCATTAGTTATTCTTTGAATCAGACATCCTCCCTACTTAATTCATTTTGGCCTTATAACTCATTCATTTCAAGGCCTTCCTTCTACTTGCTAGTCAGGGTCTTTCTTTACAACACACGTTTCTTTAACCAATAAGCTAACTTTAATTCTTTAATTTCATACCTTACCCTACATATAAATATAAATTTTATTTTTATAGCTTTCTTCATTTCCCCTCTAAACCAGCTTCTTCTTCTTTTTTTTTTTTTTTTTTTTAAACCAATATAGCCTTTTTCCTTGATTGTGGCTTTTTTTGTGCATCTTTTAAAGTATTCTTAAGCAATTATCAGTCACATTTTTTCCTTGATTAAATTCTTTCTTCCAGTTGATTTGGCTCATAATTTTTTTCCAGCTTTATGAAATTGGCCCTTTTAAAGCACTATATCACTGATCTTGACTTTATTCTGTTTGCATGTTATAAATATAATCATGATCACTTGTACCTAAGATACTATGCATCTTCTTTCTCAACAGAGCCCTTGTTAAGTCTCCTTTTGGTGTTCTATTTGGACCTATTAACTTATGTCCCATGTACTTTGAATTTTTGTGTAATTTTTACCAAATATTTTGTGAAACCTGCCTTTTATTCAAATATCATGATTCTGATATTTGTCCTTTAGGAATTCATTATATGGTCCAGAAAAGCTGGTATGGATTGCACTCTACTTGTTAGTATTTGTCTGTATTACTGCTCCTTGACAAATGGATAGATACATTTTTCGTAAAATGTTATTCTCTTGCCTGACCTGCAAGGACTGTACTGCTGCAACTAACTAAGATTTTTCCTTTCTCTCAAGAAATAAAGAACTGCAATCTTGGAAGAGAATATCTTGTTCTATCTGTATTGACAACTGTGAACCGGAGCATGCACAATAGTTCCTAACTATCATGTCTATACAGCCATGCAATTGTAGTGTATGACAGAGCTTTGACTTGTATTCACAAAGTACTACTGAGCCCAGAAAGCTGGGATGAACAAAGACTACATCCAATGATTCACTTTCATTCTACTTTTCCTTTCAGAACTACACTATAGTCTATAAGGCAGTTCCACTGTGCATTAATGATTAAGTTATCCGGGCCCCCTCTTACAGTATTACTTGCTGGTTGTAGCTAGGGCTCAGGGGCAAGGGTGATAGACTGTCATGGGTGAAACCAATTTAAAAACACATTGGTTGGGGTTTTTATTTTAATAAGATAATAATACTGCAAACATGAAACTTCACAGGACATCTCTGAGGCAGACAGCAGCTATATTCATATAGCCAATTTATAGGATAAACTGGTGCTGAGAAGAGTAGTCGTCTTCCTGCGGCTCACTGATCATCAGAGCCTAAAGTAGAACTCGCCCATCCCAACCCCTACTCACCTGCCTATCCACCAGTTTTGGTCTGTTGATATTGGCATCTACTTCAGTTTAGGGGATGTGCCTGCCTTCTGTTCACATCTGAAATCTGGGAGGCATATAAAACCCTACGCTGCTCCTGGGATCCCAGAATAGCAGCAGTAAGCAAGAGGGGAGAGATGTGTATATGTGTTTTTAGGAAAATATTTCCTTTCACATGGTAATATTACTTTGTAACTTCCAGACTGTAATGTACTCTCAATAGAGTACACTAAAAAACCATAGGCAGCTGCCCACTTGCGTAGTGGTATTTCACTACACTACTGTTCTCTGGAGTGCACTATCTTCCAGTTAATTTCTGGGTACAAATCAAAATATTTGAGCATAATATATAAAGCCCTATGTGGTTTGGGTCCTGTCTACATTAATCACCCTTTTCATGTGGTAGTGCAGAAATTGATGTCAGATGGGAAATAGAATTAATAATCCCTAGATTTGTACATCATGGGTGCTTGTTGGGCAATTCCATAGGAAGGCCCTTGACACTGGAATTTATTTTTCCCAGAGGTACAAGAGGATTTATTTATGTATTTATAGGTACTTTAGTGTTCATCATTGTAATACTTGTTGATCTTCAAAGCATGCTAAAAGGCCTATTTGCCCAGGCAATTGCTGAATGGGGCAAATTGAAAGGGAACTGTCTTTCTGATGCAGAGAGTTTCATTTTCCATGTTCGATGTCTCAGTGTTGATTTTAATAAAATCTTACCTAATATACATGCAGTTGTGGTGCTGACATATGAATTTTATACTCTAGAAATACTAAAACATCTCAATAGATGACAAAACCTGAATTAGGTACCTCTCATTTTTCATCTAGCAACTAAATAGCAATGAAAGATTTTCCACTGGTGCAAACTGCCACTTTGCTTTAAATATCCAGATTATCTCTAAAAATGTTGAAATTTTACCTAAATGAAATGGACAAGAAAAAATAGTTTTATGTGCTCCTTATGAAGTGCCTCAGTCTCACTATGGAAAAGTTCTTAAGCTTGTCCTTAATTTGACAAAAATGAGTAGTTTTTATTGACTTCTGTACTCATGACCTTAAAAATAAGAACTTGGATTCCAATTCAGCAAGGTGTCAATTGTCCTATAACCAGGGACGGCAGAAAAACAGACAACTTCACTGGGATCTCGCTAGGCTGATCTAATTTACCTTGGAAGCACTTATTTACTAAAGCAATGGATCCTACACAAAACCTAAAGATTAGCAAAAAGCTACATTTATTGGCAGAAATAGTGATGCCTCATCCTGGATCAAATGCACAAATACAAAAATCTCAGGTTTTTATTCTGTAGTTTATAACTACTTGGGAAGGAAAAACTGACAGTTTCTCACAGCTCTGGTGATGGCTTTGTACACTTGTATGTATGATTACTTGCCCGTTTGTCATGTAAGGGGAAATCACTCTGGCTATATTTAAATTTTCTGTCTGATCCATTGCCCTGTGTCAGTAGGAGGCTACTGCATTCTTAAAGGTCCCCTCTCCCCCTCCACTCAATGTTCTCTTTTTATCTTTTCTCCTGTTACTTCCCTTTTTCATTCCCTCTTGTTATTGCAGAGATGTAATGGTGATGACAAAAGGGCTGGTATCTTTTAATGACGAGCAAGATGACTTGCCTTAGTAAGGATCATAGAATATTGTAGCTAAAAAGTTCTATGTGGGTCTGACAGCAGAGCTTTGCCAGAAAGGAATTATTTACAGTAAAGCACAATACTAATTAAAGTGCTGGACATTTTGAATTTCTGTCCTGTGTCAAAGTCCAAGATTTCAAAATCTGGTTTCATGCCAAATTGGGATGAAAAGTCAAAATCTTAGAATTTTTGGTGAAATGAAATATATTGAAAATATTTAATTTCAATAAAGTAAAAATGTTTCCTTTTGACTAATATTACATTAATATAAAAGTCAAAACAAAACTTTTTATTATTTCCCATACAATTTTGATAAAATCAGTATGTTCCCACAATATTTAGATTTTGTTCAATCAGCATTTTCCAACAGAAAATTGTTCTGTCAGAAAAATTTTGACCAGCTCTAGTATTAACTCTGAGTGTTAAGGCCAAAATATAAATATAGAATAGCAAATCTATCAATATCCACTGCTGCAAAAGATCTTTGCATAATTGAACTGGTCATTCTTTATATGAAGGAAGGGGGCAGACCTGGATGCTGGAGAGCCTGCCTTCTGTGCAGAAATATGTGCCAGGCAAGAGCAACACAGAATCTTTGAAATGTAGGGCTGGAAGGGACCTCAACTGGTCATCAAATCCAGCTCCTTGAGCTAAGGCAGGACCAAATGAACTTAGACCATTCTGACAGGTGTTTGTCCAACCTGTTCGTAAAAAACCTGCATTGATTGGAACTCCACAACCTCCCTTAGAAGCCTATTCCAGAATTTTTTCCTAATATCTAATCTTAATCTCCTTTGCTGCAGATTAAGCCAAATACTTTTTGTCCTACCTTCAGTGGACATGGAGAACTGACCACTGTTTTCTTTATACCAGCCCTTAAAATATTTGGAGACTTAGGTCCCCTCTCCGTCATCTTTTCTCAAGTCTAAACATGCCCGGTTTTTAACCTCTCCTTGTCTTACATACAACATTTCTGTTAATACACCTTAGAATGATATTCACCTTCTTTTGCAACTGCGTGGTTACGCTGTTGGCTCATATTCAATTTGTGAGCTAATAACCCCCAGATCCTTAAAAAAATGGTATTACTTCCTAGCCAGTTATTTCCCCATTTTGTATTTGTGTATTTGATTTTTCTTCCTAAATTTAGTAATTTGCACTTGTCTTTATATAATTTCAATCTGAGCATGTCTGGTTGCATGTAGCTCCGTCTCCCACAGGGAGGGTACTCCACTCAGTCTTCCTCCCGAGCCCCCATGCCACATGTCTTCAGTGCCCATCCTGGCTCATCGGACTCAACTGAGGATTTTTCAGGCATTTCATCTGATTATTTGTGCCTTCCCTTGTATTTTCCTGTCTGTGTTGCTGGCAAAACAACAGAATTAAAGCCTGACCCTTCAGTGAGGCAACTCACTCAAGTGAATGTTTGAAGTCACTGGATTACTCACTGTTTGAAGGATAAGGCTTCACAAATTGTGAATGTGACTGGTCTCAGGCCTGCTGCTCAGGAGGAAGATACTGCTAGTGCCATGTTGAGGAAACTAGGCAAAAGGGGAGGTAATTAAAAAACCTTAGACTCGGCCTAGTGGCTATGTAAACTCACCATAATGGGAGGTATAACTACTTCTTTAAAAAAAAAAAAAGGGGGGGGGGGGGCGGGGCAGGAAGACAACGGGGCTGGGAGGGGAGTGGGAACAGTGTGATTTAAATGGCAAGGTTCAAGACATTATTTGGAGAGATCTTTCAGAAAATGCAAACAAAGCCTAAGTGAAGTCAATAAATAATTAGAAATAGAATAATAAAACACCTAGATGAACATAAGAGGCAGATAAATCTTTGGGGCAAGGACCATGTATGCCCTTGTACAGTGCTGGGCACAACAGAGCACTAATCCTATTTAGGACATCTGGGAGGGAGCACAATTTAATTAATAAATAATCTGAGTGGTTAATCGACACTAAAGAAGACTGTATGGCATTTCAGAGGGACCACAAAGCTAGGTGAATGGACAGTGCTGTGGCAAATGCAAAAATTAGTGCAAGTGGAAAGAATTATTTGAACTAATTCTGCATATTAATATATTATAAATCAACTGTAACCATGCACAAAAAAGATCTGGGCACTCTAGTTGATGTTTCAGTGACGAACTCTGCTGAATGCACTGTGATTGACAAAAAAAAAAAAAAGCAAATGAAATATTAAAAGGCATAAAAATGGGGTAGAAAATACTAAAGTTAATATAATGATATTTATATACCCTCATGGCATAACCTCATTTATAGTATCATGCTCAGATTAGGTCATCCTATTTCAGAAAGATATAGCAGAAATGGAGTGGGTCCAGAGGTGAGCTACGGAAATTACTAGAGTCATGGGAAGAGATGGAAAAGGTTGCGATTGTTGTTGTTTTTTTTCAGAGAAGATAGATAGAAATGATAGAGAGCTAGAAAATAACTAGCACAACAAAAATAAATCAAGTTGTCTTATTTACCATCTGTCATAATAAGAGAGAGATTCACATTCATCTTTAATTGAAAGACAGTGAATTAAGGACTCATAAAAGGAATTAATGTTTTAGATGGCACATAATTAAGTTGTGTAATTCACTGTCACAAGAGTGCATTGAATCCAGGAGCTTTTTGAGGCTTTAAAATAAATAAATTAGTTAAAAAAAATATGAAGTGCTTTATAGAGATATTGAGAATATCCATAATTAGAATAGATAGACTTTTTTGAAAAGAGATGTTCAGGCTACGAGCCAACCACTCACTCGTGAGGATTAAGAAGGTTAGTTCAGAGTTGTCCACTGTAAGGCATTTTGCACCTGCCTTTGAAGCATCTGGGACCAGCCACTCTCAGATACAGGCTATTGGATTAGATTAACCACTGGTCCAATCTAATATAGCAATTCCTTTATGAGTACGTCTACACAGCCAGTGGCAGCCCATGGCAGCAAACTTCTGAGCCTTAGCTGACAGATCTGGGTTCACATTACCAAGCTAAAAAGCTATGTAGACCCACTTTTAAGTTGCAGCTCAGTATCCCTAGACGTCAGAGCCCCAGCTCCACCCAAGCCTCAAAGTCTACACAGTTTATTTTAGCACAAGTTTGCCACCCTGGGTTCAGAGGCTCACTGCTGCCCGCTATGTAGATATACCATATTAGCATATGCTAGAGCACTGAATTGTCTTGACTATTAGTAAGCTTGTCCTGATAACAAATCACTTGGTAGTTTTGTTGTTCTTTAGTTTTAATGTAGCATTACATCAGTTTTGTTTTCCTCACCTTTCCAAAGTCAGGAGACACTTTTTCATTGAAAAGTAGCAATTCTATTTTATTGTATTTGCCATTGTACAGCACAGCAGGGTTCTCTTTTCCTTGCCTGGTCTTGTTTAAAACCTCTCTCATCTAAGCTACTGTTGCTGTAACTGATCATAATGGCATCAGAAGTAATTATTTTTAATGGTTGTCCCCCCACTATCTTTTTTAATGTGTGTATGTTTGTTTTTTTTCTGGAACAACCTTTCCAAATCGAAAAAAAATCCATCTTCAATTGCACATCATGGTAGAATCTCTCACTTTCTATATAATCTTTCAAAATGAGCTCAAAGATAACAGACTTATTTATTAAACTAATGTTTCTTGTCACCTAAAACAAACGCCTCTTCATTATTGCTTTTTTACTTTCCTTCTAGTACCATGCCATTATAGAACATCACTTAAATGTTTCACTTAAGGCTTTAAAAAAAAAAAAACAGATGAAAGTGTTGGTAACAGTGGTGCTGGATCAGTTTGTATAGTGTGGGTGCTGAGAGCCACTGAACCAAACTGTAAACTCTGTATATGATGGAAACCAGTTCAAGCCAGCTAGTGTGGCAGTCCCCCTAGTTCCAGCACCAGTGGTTGGTAAGTGTAAAATAAAGGATAAAGAAAGACTGTGAGGTATTTTTGTGCGTGAATTCCCATCTTGTGCCATATTTACAAAATGAGAGAAAAAAGAAAATATGGGAGGAATAACGGTACAATGATTTATGGTGGTTGTTGTCATAGTACAAGAGATTTCTCATGTGTAAATCCCCACAGATAGACTTGTCTTCCCCATGAGTCAGCGAATAGTGTAAACTAACTATTCTGAAGGGGGTTATGCACATCTGGTCCACTTGTTTATTAAACAATATTACAGAGTGAAGAAGCCAGCAGCTGTCAAGAGATTTTTTTCAACAAATCTGCCATATTGCTGGCTTTGAGTTTGTGCATAGTATTTTGGTGCCAAACTTCCATAAACATATTTAATGGCCTGTCAGTAGATTTTTAGAATGCTAGATTTCATGTAAAAAGGAAAATAGAGGCTACAGAATGTTACCACAGCTACAGCACCCAACATTTTTAATAATCTACATTGAGCATTGCAGCTCTTAGTGACAGGCAACATAGCCACATCAGCCCTCTCATAGGCAGTTTGTCATAAAAATGACCAAAATATTCACTGCTTCTCCAACTGCACTAAATGATAAATTTGTTTCTTGAGATATAGATGTTTAAGGGATAGGAAAACTTTGAATAGGTAAGATGCCATAAAAATGGAAGTGTTTTATGTACCTAAACTCCTGTCCAGTTACCAGAGGTGCCTTAGTGGTGTGAATGGCCTATCCAATAGCAACTGTAAAGATTCTGCACCTTATGTTTAGGGGGAAAAAACTCATTTATCAAAATAATACTTCCAAAAAAAAAACAAAAAAAAAAACCCCTCAGTACCCAGAGCTGGGTATATATTGGGATCAGTTCCAAAGTGGAGGAGGGAACTCTTCTCAGTAGCCATCATGTCAGCCTGTCATCCATGTTGTTTCATTTTTATGTGATTCATTTTTACAGTCTCCATTGCAAACACTTGTCAATTCACAATGTATAAAAACAGTGTCTGCTACAAAGCTGCTAACATGACACTTTAACTGCACAGTCCAACATCCACCTCCTCAACCCATCACCCACCTCTTCCCATAATCCACAAAACAAAAATAGGCTTTGCAGCATGTCAGGGAAGGGTAAGAAACAAAAATTCTGGTGAACCAGGTGGGAAACAAGTTAGAAAGCCAAAGGAGCTCCATGGAGACTGCCCTGCCAGGAGCATCTTCTCACTTTCAGTTGTGGTGATTCCGCTCTGACACTTCCGTTATCTCAACTATGACAACATCACACAAATTGAGAGTGAAATCTCTTAAGTAACTGGATGTCAAAACAATTTAGGGCTTTGCAGATTAAAATGAACACTTCAAAGTCTATCTGAAATGTACTGGCAGCCAAGACAGAGCATGGAGCACTGGTGTGATGTGCTCTCTGCACAGAGTACTGTTTAATGAGCAGGAAGCCATATTATGCACTAGTTTCATTTTCTGAATGGTTTTGATGTGTAGCCCCATGTAGACTATTTTGCAGTAAACTAATCTCAAAGAGTGAAAAAGACCAGATAACCAAGGCAGTTTCCATATCGCACAGGAAAAGTTGAAGTCTTCTTGCCAAGCACAAATGGAAAAATTCTGCGTAGCCACTGTTATGTGGTTAGCCAGGGGCAACTTGGGATCTGAGGAAACATCCTGTGGATTCGATTTGCAAATAGAAGGTGCACTCCCTCATTTGATGGTGCTGATACAATTACTAGATCTTCCATTTGCTTCCGTTTCCATCCTCATTTGTCCCCTCAATGAGACATTTCATTTTTCCTGGTACCAGGATAACTCATTCTTGTCCAAAAAAGAATATTTTGAAACTGTGTGCTTGTCATGTGGCAATGTGCACTAAAGGGGCGTGATTTCTATAACTCACTCACATAGAGCTTTTTGAAACAGTACTATGTTAAAGCACACTAAGGTATTTTTAGTACACTTCGACAGGGTCTATATGGACCAATTAGTGCACAACTTGTTAGTGCAGTTTAGAAATCAAGCACCTACTGTGCAAGTTGCTGCCCTAAGTAGACAAGTCCTATAACTGAGTTGAAGCAGCCTGTGTTAACTTGGCTCTCCACCAGTGATTGAGTTGAGGATAAGACTGTGTGGATACTCTCTTCTTACTGATTTATCAGGGAGTTTGTCTTGTCCATTATTTCTTTACTCCCTAATATATTTGTAAAAGCCCTGTAACTTCTTCATTCTTTTTTTTTCTGCTTTTTTTTCCACATGCAAGTCTTAAGTGACTATATATTCTTATGGATTCCTCCCTCCTCCTCATTCCCGTTTAGGTACTTTTATCTTCAGAGGTGTGAACAACTCCCTGTGAAGCCACATTAGTCTCTTCTTGTGACTTGCATTTTTCTTGTTCAGTTAGACTGTGTTCTGTTATGCATTAATTATGCTGTCCCTTTTAGGATTCCACAAGAATTTAATATTTTCTCCTGTTTCACCACAACCACTAGGTTTTTAAATTCCCAAAACGTTTTGTTAAAAAAAATTAATGCCCTCACATTGATGTTTTCTATTAACTCTCATTCCTTAAAAAGTTGAATTCAACGACACTAAATAGGATTCAAAACTTGAAAGCAATATCGTCTCTCATACGTCTGGGCATCTGATAACTGTCTGGGATTAGGAACACACTTCTCTAATAGGTGCATTATTGTAAAATTGTCCAGTATGGAAGTTTTAAATGTCTTGAAGCACCTAATACTAGCCACTCTGGAGGAGAGGAATAACCAGAGTTGATATACCATGGGTCAATCCACCATGACAATTTCTGTGTTCCTCCATGAATCTACTTCTATTCTGTCTACATCATTACACACCACTGCACATCAGTGCAGTGTCAGTCCTTTCTTGTCTTCATTTGCACTTGACACCGAAGTATAGCTCAGAATATCACCCGCTTCAAACTTGTCTTTGGTTTCCTAAACTTGTTGGTGGGAGGCATCATGCACAGGATAGATTCTGTTTCACAGAGCTTTCAAATGGAGGGAAAAATCAAGAAACATTAACACTGACAGTAAGTGGGTATTTAATCATTCACCATAATGATGAGGCACATTGCAGTAGTCAGTACAATGCTCATTATCTGGTGTAATGAGTGATTTGTATTCATTAGTATATTCATAGATTCATATTGTAACCTCTCCATGAGTGGGAAAAAGTTAGTGAACAAATGAAATAGTTCCTTTTATTTTTAAAAATCATTGGAAAAGCTATTCTGTCGGGGGGGGGGGGAATAAATCCCTTTAAAAATGTTTTTACCTGTAAAGAATGTAAACCACATCAGCCTGAGATGTGAGCTGCAGTGTTTATATATGCTAGATCAAAGGAATCCTTTATTGAGTAGTAGGGAGGGGAACAGTTATTGATAATAATGGCCTGCAGCAAAGATCATCATTATATATTATTCAGTTTTCATGATCAAACCTAGAAACTAGCTATCATGGGGAAAAAGAAAATAGCCTCAAATGCAAGAGACAAGTGAGAGGGAATTGAAACCAATGTGGAGAATATGCTGTGAGCTGGACTGAGTGTGGTTTAGAGCTACCAGCTGCTACTAGCTGGGTGCAGTGTTATGTCTATGCTAGCTACAGAAAGGCTCTCTGGAATACCATGCCAAGTATTTTTCCCCCTCAGGTTGAGGAGAGAGAAGGGAAGGTTTCCAGTGACCTTGTTACATTTTCAGATCTCTTCTGAATAGATGAGAACAGATTCTATAAAGTTCAAATGTGCATATTAAGCCTATAACCATCTGCTGAAATTATGAACAGTGTGTTAGCTAAGTTTAGCACATGGAAAGGAGGTTTGAAGGTCAGCTGTCCTTCTGCAGCAGTGGATACCTCTGCGGGAGGGGGCTTTTTTATTTATTTGTTTGTTTGTTTATTTTTCAGCCAAAGCTGAAAAACAGCAATAAATGGATAGAGATCATTTAAATTGGATCAATTTGTTTTTTCTTTAATACCCACTAAAGAAAATCAATGGATAGAATAGTCAGCCCTTTAACGTACCAGTTTGCTAAAATCTTTAGAATACGGTCCTACCTTCTTGGCAGGTTCCTAAATTATGTTGCTCTGCAAGATAACAGAACAATTCATCAGCATGCATTTGTTTGTTATGAGTAGAATTGTTTCATTTGGTTGGTAATGGGATTTTGTCATTAAAAGTGATTTGGAAAATGTCTTTGATGTAGCATTTCTCTTATTGCACAATGATACTCCTTAAATTCCATTGGAGTGAGAGTGGCAATATGGTGATATAATCTAGATAGTATTAATCCGGTTTTATTTTTAATTCCTCTCATTAGGCCATGTGATCGACCGGAAGTATTAGTGTGCGATTTGTGGATACAAATGTTTTTACAAATACACTTTTCCATTGGCATTAGCCTTTTTAAAGGAGGGAGCAAAGGTTGACATTTGTGGCAGGTATTTACACTGTATGTAGGTACGCATTGCTCTACATTGATAAGTAGAGGCTGCACAGAAGCTTCTATTCTATTGTTTGTTCTATTGTCTCCTTATGTGCTAACATCTGCTTGTTCTAGAAGAGCTCTCCTCTGGATATCCACTCCATCCTTGACCTGCTCTGCCTACATTAACCCATTCAATGTGAACATTTTAATAGCATCTCTGTCAGGGCCAGCCTTAGGGAAAATGGTGCCCTGGGTGAACATTTTTGGTCACCCATTAAGTACTGCTCCCTGGGCAGTGGCTAAGCTGGCAGAATAGCAGCAGGGGGAGCTGTGGCAGTTCTGAAGGTGTCATGCTGCCAAGAGGGCAGAGAGGGGATGTTTGTGAACACCTGGCTCCCACCCTGCAGCCCTCTTGATCCTCTCCCCCAAGTGGGCACAGCCCTTCTGCAGCCTCTTCACTACAGCGCCTCCCCTGACAATGGTGCCGTTGGCGGTCACCCATGTCACCCACCTGTAAGGCCACCCTGATTCCATTTTGGAGAAGAATGAGACTGATATTGCAGCGAGGGCAATGGAACTCTAATCACATCATGGGATGCATTATGGGTCATCTCCTGAGCAGCATTGCATAGCTTCAGAAAGCACAAAATACAGCAGAAACACAGGTTATTGCTACTACCTCCCTAATCCCAGCACAGTGTGAAGACTTGCTTCATACTGGTTCTCCATACTGGAATATAGAAATGGCAGAGGAGGTAGCCAGTAGCACCATCTGTAGAAGCAAGCCATATTTTCTACTTTGTCTCTCCTTTAATACTCAGCAGCTGCAGCTAAAATCTAACTGCCTGCCAGCAATTTTTCACAGGAAAATTATATTATGAAAAATTGAAAAAATTCATAATATTTTTTGCTATCTGCTACTGCATGTTGGACCTGATGATCCTATTCCTGATCTCTGTACCACATGCATGTATTTTCTTAGACATACAACTTGTTCAGACTACATTTTTAATTTCAAGGCTATTGTCTTATGTGAACCTCCATGCTGTCTTGCAAATAATCTCTATAGAATTGTGCATTTTACAGTACTTTCTAGGCTGGATCCTCCTCCTACTTCTATGAAGTGCTGTGTAAACTTAATCGTTGTCTTTCCCATGTGGTTCAGAAAACTTTCTTATGTTTGTCACAGTTCATGGGGATTCTTGCCCCTCCAGGAAACTCAGTTGAATTAAGCCCAAAACACAGAATTTCTCCTACATTCTGCAAAGTTTCACGTCATTAGGTAAAAAAGTCTCCTCTTAGTATATTTGGGGGAAAGAGTACTCCATGACAATTACCCCACATTTGCCCAAAAGGTTTGTGAATCTCTGCAAACTTTTCAGTGACCCTGGCTGAGTTTTGGAGTCATAAATAATCCCAAAGTTTTGGATTTCATTAGGAAAGGCTTGTATAACTTGACTTCAATACTTATCACCTTGTGCATCCAGAGGTCTTATTCCAGGCTGTTGCTTTTTGACATTTTCAATCTTGTATTTTCCTAGCAAACATTTTGTGTGGACAAAGAAAGGCTTCTTCCTCTAGAAGCTCTGCTTTGAAAGGGTTGGTAGTTTTCTCTCTTCTGTAAAATAAATCATTGGACCCCCTAAGTTAAAGAGAATTCATCTGCTTATGGGTTGTTTTTATTCTGTTTTTTAAAGGTTTGAGACAAATTTTTTGAAATTAACAACAAAAAAACACCTTCCTAATGCTCTGTAAGTCTAATTCTGATGTCACGTATATAGCTTTTACATTAGTTTAACTGTGACTGTAGTGGAGCTACTTCTGATTTATCCTAGTGCAAGTGAGATCGGGATCCAGTTCCTTGCTAAAAATGTATATATTGAAAAATGTTATTTGTCAGAATCTAAGTAAAAGGCTTTTAATAATTAAGGTTTCAGTTCTGCTCTGACTTGCTGTGGTTATTATAGAATATTCATTTCCACTTTGGCAAAGGTATTTTGTGTTGAATCTCAAGGGAAAGTGGTTCTTTCATACCATATTTTCACCATATTTTATCTTTTTAATATAGACGAGGGTGAATAATGCCAGGAAAAAAAAGAGAGAGAGAGAGAAGCTGTGTGACTGTTCACCCAAATATCTTACTCCGTTTGCTTTGGCCATAATCGTGCTGCTTTTGTGTTCACTTCCCATTAACATTAAAGTGATCAAATATTTACAGAAAAAAATTTCATAGCTGTGTGCATATTTGCTCCAGAAGTATTTGTGTGCTGCTCCAGCAAGAATACAGACCCATTACTGTGTCTGACTGATCACAACTAAGCAACATCACATCAGTTCTGAGTATCCAGAAGTAATTCATCAAATACATTACAAAATTTTAGGAAATTTGAAATCTGCTTCCACCTATGCCATGATCAGATTTTTATCAGTGACACTTTGAGTTAGTTTCCCAGACCTGAAGAAGAGCTCTGTGTAAGCTTGAAAGCTTGTCTCTTTCACCAACAGAAGTTTGGTCCAATAAAAGATATTACCTCTCCCACCTTGTCTCTCTAATGATGCTAAACTAACTAAATTAGATTCCAAAGTATTCACTCAACTCTACTTGAATAACAAGCCTAGTCTCTCTTGATGTTCATGCATATTTCATGCTAATGTTAATATAAATATAAATAGAGGTTAGGCAGTCTTTGCTGGGGGAACAGACCCCCCAAATTGAAGTCTTCTGATTGCATATATCTGATTTCAATAAACAGAATTTATAAGGGCCAGACTATATCCCCCTTTCTCATAGTGGTGACTAGTTACTCACCCAAGTCGTTCCATTGTAAGCAATGAGACTTTACATGTGAGCAAGTAAGTTTGAGCCAGATCCTCAGCTGATATAAATACATGTAACTCCATTTAAATTAATAAATTATGCTGATTTACACCAGCTGAGGATCTGGTCCTCTGTCTTTCTGGTGCCATCTGTTCTCAGGTTAAAAGGATGTTAGCAGGAGAATGAGCTGAAATCCTGTAGTGGATGAAGTGTACACATGCAGTATTTCTACATCTGGTGTTTATAAGAACTTTTTATTGCACTTATTTCCACACCTAGAGCTGAGTGTTTCTTCCCACATCTGCTCAAAATCAGCAGTTATAAAAACAGATATAAAGGTCACATTCTGCCCTGTGATACTCTTGCAATCCTATTCACTTCAGTGGGATAAATAAGGGTGTAATTTGGTCCATTGTTTCTGGCAATGTAAGTCCTGGGTGTAAACATAGATCTTGTATTTGGGGGAAAAAATGGTTTGAATGGTCAATAAAGCGACAGAAAAGGGGTTATTCTGGATTCTATTCAGTGTGCGTATATGTTCTGTTGAGAGCCGTGTAGAAAGCCCACATACACGTACATGACTGAATGAATCATGACCAAATCCACAGAATCTCTACAATGAAATACACAAAATGTATTTTTAGCATGTAGTGCTACAGTTCCTTTGGAAACAGGATGAATATGTAGGCCAGTCTTAGCATCATGGGTTTCTCTTGTAGCCATGATGCTGAAATATATTTTGAAGAAAAGAGATTTGATGACTGCCAGACATTTTTTGAACTAAGAGATATTGTAGTGTTTAAAATAATATGTAAATATTTGAATTGGCCTTTATAACTGTTTCCTTTTATAATTATGATTACTACAGAAGGTTTCCTAATTAAACAATATTTTAATGATCAGATTCAGCTGCTGTAGTTGTTTGTACATTTCCTTTTCATTTAGCCCAGCCACAGGCTATCAATTATGTTTCACCTCCTACTTGGAATATCCAATTTCTAGATGCAGTACCCACTAATATTAATCAAAGTACAGTTCAGTACAAAATTCAGAAACATGCCATATGAATCTTGCACTGAGATAGGTGTTAATGGCAGATTGCACTATATATATTAAAATAAAAATAGATAATAAGATGGAATTTTTCCATTCATAGAGAAATAGATAAATCCTCCAGTGAGAAGAAATAAAATAGTAATAAAAATATACCCATTAAACACATTTTATTTTGCAACCTTAAGATTGCTTCATCATAGTGTGTGTGCATGTGTGTTTGTTCAATAACACACACTGATGATGTAACATAAAATAAAGGTTTATCAGGGCTCACAAATGTTGAAGTAACAAATAAACTATATGAGTCAATAAAACCTTTAACACCTGGCACCATCATGTGTTGTATAAATCTCACATTTTGCACAACCCTATTTTAGACATGTAGTATTTTTGTAAAAATACACCGGTGCTATTGTTCATACTGATCTCTCTAGAAAGATGCCTCCGTAGTATAGAGAGCCTAACTGCAACTCAAAAAAATCATGCTTGCTTTTTTAAATGATCAGTATGAAATTCTTATTTTTCTTCTGGTGTTTGAACCTTTAGGGTTCATATTTTCAGGGTTTGTTTTTTTTTTTTTTTTTTTGCTCTGCAGTGACGGGGGCCAGACACTTACATTTTTAAAGGAAAAAAATTGAGATAATCATTTGACTCCACGAGCTGGGACTTTAAGAAAAATACCAAGTGTTTTGAGACCCACAATTGTGATTTTTTTTGTCATGATTCTACCAATTTTGGGGTGGGTTTTTTTAAATGTCCTATGAAAACATGATGAAATGTGCCATTTGGTGAATTTTCCCTTATTCAGAATGACACCATTTCCTATTACCATCAATGGGGCTAAAGCCAGCAAGATGGCCACCATTTCTCTATTGCAGAGGTTCTCAAACCCCTGGGGAAGACACAGAATGTATTCGGGGGGCGCGTCAGAAGCTTTAGGGGGAAATAAATGTTTTACCCACAGCAGTGAATAACTAGCAAAGCTGATCACTCCAGACATATCAGGTTCTCAAATGGCACTGTGCATTTGACTCTAGATGGCGTTGTGCATTTTGACAGATTTCTGTTAAGCTTGCATCACATTATACAAAGTCGCTGCCATCTGTAAATTAATCCGTTTGTTACGACGCGGTGTGCAAATTTAATTGTAAGCATCGACCACAATCACAGTTTTGATTTTGCTCTGATTACAATGAATTGTTGGCTCCGTTTGAATCAATGCCTTACTGTATTTAATATTTAGTGAGAGTTGCATGTTGATTTTTTAATTGGTATATGTACTTCTGTGGTGAAGGGGGGAGGGGCGTAAACTATTACAGACACAAAGAAGGGGAGTGTGATCAAATAACTTTGAGAACCACTGCCCTGTAGCCTATCTGCCTGTGAAAGTGAGGATGTCTCTAATAAAATTGGCAGCCACCTCCCACTGTTTTCAGTGAAATTCAAGGCCTGCCCTACAGGCAAAATATCTGCCACTTTATTGTTCAGGGGGCTGGACAGGACACATGGACTGTGAGGAGTAGCAGACATGCTGTGCAGGCTGGATGGGGAGAGTGATGGGGAGCAGGAGTCAGATTTAAGGCGTGCAGGAGGTTGTTTCATGCAGAGACGTGTAGTCAGGAGGGAGGCTGGGGGGTGCAAGAGGCTGATGGGGACAGTGTTGGGGGTGGGAGATGGGGGATAAAATTGCAGCTTCCCTAGCCTGGAGGTAGGAAGGGGGTCGCCTCCAAGAAGGTAGTATTGCCAATTGTCACAAATAGATTGTGTGTTATGGGATTTTTGGTGTCTGTAGGGGAAGCTGTTGTGATGATGCAAGAATCTCCTCTGATCCCGTGGTCTTCAGGCTAGACTCATGGGCAGAGCTCTGTGAGAGCCTGAGGACTAAGGAAGCAGAACTGCATTGCCTTCATTCATGTAGAGAGAGGATCCTGGAGCAGGGGGAGGCAAGGGAATGGGGAGTTGGGGAAGTGGTGCCACTGGTCCCAGGCAGAGAAGTGCTGCTGGGTCAATACAGTAAAGGGAAATGAATGGCAGTTTCCCTATCTTAGAAGTGCGGCCAGGATGAGTGAATTTTCCATCTGAACAGCCAAGGACAGGCATGCATATTTGTGTACTTTAAAGGTTGATTTTTTTTAAAAAAACCTGAAAATGTCTCTCACACACTGGCAGGGGAGTTGAGGATATTTAAAAAAGTTCAAGACTCTCTAAAAACTTATGTTTTTAAAAAAAATTCTCATGCTTTTGTGGGGTTGGGCTCATGATTTTTCATGTCTCCAGGCTGACAATGTTATAAACCCTTTTTGCAGCTTGAACTGTAGCTCTGAAAATTCTGTGATGTTAATTTTCAATATCTTTTTTCAAACTATTTTTTATGTAGCCCTATAGTAACTCATGCTCATTCCTTATTGACAGTGGCTATTGAAACACGTGCAATTACTATATCCAGCCCTTCAGTCCCTTTGCAGGCTATACTCTCACTGATGTCATTGGGAATTTCACCTCCAAAAGCACTGGAAGATCCAGCTAATTGAGTTTAATACATCATCTTTCTTTGAGTTATTGAACCTAATACATCAACTTTCTGGAAGGTTAAGCTGAAGCTACAGTTTAAAAAAAAAAACCACATAAATTAACACTAGTTCTACAGTAACAGCCATTTATTATGGCTTATGCAACCTTCAAACATAAGCAGCACTGCAGATTTCAGACATCTGGACAGGGAGATGTAACATCCCCAGGGATTGAGAGAGGCAAAGTTGAATATGAATTTTTTTTTTCCCTTTGGACCAGGCGAAGTGACCTGAATACTTTTCAACTTGTCAGCGGGGGCTTGCAATATGGTCTCCTGGTGGGGGAGTGGCAAAGAGATGTTTGCTAATTCTCTCTTTCATCCCAACCTGACGTATTTGGGAGCTACAAAGATATTTTATTTTCTATTGGTATTTTACAGTTACCTTGAACTTGTCTTTGACCTTAGCAACCTACTTCCCCGTGAAGAGTCAAAAGATGAGTTGTGGCATATTGATCTATTTAGATACATGTTTATATCTGAACACACAGGGGTGTGTCTGATGGTTGCAGGAAGGACCCTGAATCCCCAAAATCCCACTGCAGTTTGATTAATACAGGAAAATCAACTGCAGTGTTGCCGTCCTTATGAATTTTGAGTCAAGACACACAATTGTTATAAATATGTTTGTTTGTTTTTTTAAATAATACATGTCGAGTTCTGTTTTCTTTGCATTCTGGTTTCTGAGCTTTCATGATGCACTTTGGTCACATTTTCAAGCTATTCTCTGCTACCAGGAGCATTATTTTTTGATGAGAGCTGAGATTTCACAATTACTTGTCTCCAGAAGCTGAGGCTTGGAGAAAAACACCAAAGAGATCATCCAAATAGATCATCCAAATAAAACTCCAAACAGATAAGTATTTTCTGTTATATACCAGCTATAAGAAGAGATTGTTGTTCCTGCCAGGAAGGCTATTACTCCGTGTATCTTGTTTCTTGATTATGATTGCTTTGAGCAGGGGGTTGGACTAGATAACCTTCTGAGGTCCCTTCCAACCCTAATCTTCTATGATTATGGCATTTCTGGCATTGGCATTTCTGGAACTAGTTTGCCTGTGCAAATGTTACTGCTGGGAATGCCACTGGCACAGTGAGAGGGAAGCAGTATGGAGAGACACTTCTCAATAGAGACAGAGAATGTCAAAGTTTGGACGAGAGATTTTAAATTTTCCCAAACCACCGAATTTTATATAGTTTAAATCACAGATCCCATGGAAGTGGATGATGAGGTGCTTCCTGGGGGTACCCAGAATTACGAAGCACCTCATTATCACCTGCTTTTAACATGAGGAAGGCTTGTGTGACATCCACACTCCAACCTGTGAGCCCTCTGAGCATTGCCCTGGAGTGTCCGGCCATTGGTTCAGTATATCCCACTTTATTAGTTCCACCTCAGATCACCATTCTGCTTAACACACAGCACTTTGATTTCACTATAAACGTATCTAAGAAGTTTCTTTAATGAAGCATAGAGATTCAAATAGTAGCGAGTAGGAATACTGGAAACAAATGGTTGCATATAAAACAAAATCCTACCATGCATTCTAGAGCCGAGACTGAAGTCATAAGCTATTCTCATGTCTTGTAGAGTATTGTTTACCCCAAATCCTCTCAGTGCTTTACCGCCAGACTGGCTGTGATCCTCCTTTCATGAGACAAGCATGCTTTCATCTTACCTCCCAGGTGAAGGATTCAGTGTGTTTCTTTGTCCCCCAAGATATACCAGAACAATCCTTTGTCATTATTCATGATCAGGGCACCCCTTGCTGTTTGTTTGTTTAATTTATTATTATTTAATAATGCCTATTATTATTTTCTTTCTTTTAGATTTTGCTATTTCTTATTTTATCCCCGCTCTGTATGCAAATACATATACATTGTGAGACCCAAAATACCCAACTGGCCGGACAGGGAGATTTGTGTCTGTTACCTCCTGCCTGGAAGGTACCTCCTAGTGACTCGACTTAACTCCAGAACCTTTAGAACATACTTTTCAGTATAGATACATAACTTCTTAAATATTTTCTGTACATACATTTGCAAAGATGATAGGTTCTCAGTAGATGCTTCACATGTTGCCCCTCACTGAACCATTATGCATATATCTGACCCAGGGGATCGCTGTAAAACCCTCTTCCCATTGGCACCAACGGTTCCCTGTATTTAAGATTCTTAATGAAAGACAGCAATGCAGAAGCATGACAAATATATCACTAGGGTATCAAACGTTAGTCATGATCCATCATGAAATTACTTAGGCAGTGCAGGAGCATAAGACTTGCAGAATTTATGTGGCTCAGAAGTTTAAGACTATTTTTATGTTAGTCCTGACTTCTTCCTCCCTATGTAGTAGGAAGCTTTCCATGAAATGCTGGCACTAAAGAAGACAGTGGCAAAATTCTTATTGACTTCAACAGAGCCAAGATTTCACCCTTTATCATTAGTTTTAGATCTAAGAAGATTCTTACTTTTGAAACATGCATCTGCCACCCAGCCTTCCACAGTGAGTCAGAATTTAACTGGAATTTATTCTTGCTTTACAAAGTATATTGAAAAACAGCAATAATGTTACAATGATATCTTGAAGTCAGCATTTACCTAGTTCAGTGAGCCCCAAGACACTCCTGTAATATAAAAATTTTTATAAATATGTATTCAGAACTGAGACACTTGACAAAATTAGGCTAATTGTGTATGTTTGCACTGCAGACTCTGCAAAATTCCCGTGGCATGTTTATTTGCAGTGTTGTAGACATCTTGGACCAGATATTAGAGAGACAAGGAGGGCAACGTAATATGTTGTTGAACCAACCTCTGTTGGTGAAAAAGATGAGCTCTCAAGTTTACACAGAGCTCATCTTCATATATGTTTAGTTCTATAGAAAACCTACAAAGAATCTTGTATACAAGATGTTGTATACCTCAGAGATCTAAATACTGCATTTCTATTTTTAAAAAAACTTGAAAATATGTCAATTTCAAAATAGAGAGCGCAAGCTACAGAAATCGTCATGACATGACAAAAGACGTTCTGAAGTCAAAAGATAGTGAAGGCCTAATTTCAAAGGACTGGTTTTGTGTGTGTTCACAATAAGTGCATGTAACTGTTTACATACATACATAACTTCTTTAGAGGACAAACTAGCTAACTGCACACATAGCTACTTTATCAGTGCAAATAGCTGTCTGGGCAAATGAATTGCATGCAAATGTTGAAGCCCTTTGAAAATTTAGTAATCTCTCAAACACTGCTTTAATCTTAACATTTATTGCGAACATACTGCCATAATTCAAGGTTAGATTCAGATAAATTCTAAAGTGGATAAAATAGAGTGTCTGTCATAAAGTGGCATTATAGTGTAAGAGTTATGGGTCTGATTAGCGGTAGCTTGGCACCTAATATAGTACATTTTACCAGTACAAAGTGAGTATAAAATGTTACCAAACAAGATAATGGTAATGTCTTCTGCCCACTACACACATGCATATATGATTACATAAGGTACAAGGCAGTGGAGAAATCAGGCATCTAATGTGGTAATTCAAAATTAACGTAGAGACGCTTACAATTTTGCATAGCTGTCATCTGTAAATTAAACTATAGGTAGAAGTTCTACAAGTCAAATTGGTCTTTCTTGCCTTAGCACCTAACTGAGAGGTTTCTTATGATTTATTTGTGTGCCTGAATCTATTTCTAATGCAAATATTACTGGAGTAAGTAGCAGGAGTTGATTTATTTTAACACTGGCCTAAAAGGGGGCATGTCATAATATTGTGCTTGTGTGCAAAAGGTACAGAATCTTCAGAATCTTAGCATATAGTATATTGTACTCCAATGTTAGAGATTCAAAAGCATTCTAAGGTGGTAGTAATTGGATTTCTTGGTATTTCTTTTTGAAAATAGGCTGCTTAAATCATTCAAAAGCAAATCATAGCAGAAGAGAATGGGAGAAGAGCAGAAGAGAAGAAATGTGTTGTAACATGCTGTTTGTTGCTTACAAAATAAGCATCACAGACAAAAATGATCAGCAATAGTGTTCAGCTTTTGAGATATCACAGATCTAGTTTTCATCTTTGTTCCTCTGCAGAGGCTCATAAAAATATACAATAATACAGTATGACAGCAGAAATGCAATTTTTTCTCCCTCCTGAGTTGGTTATGTTAAAATGGCACTGATTTTTCTAGAAAATTTGAGAAAAACAGGTTCTTTTTCTTTGCTGTTTACATGCACTTATGGATACATGTTTAATCTTGATCCTTTAATAAGCGAGATTCAGATCTAGTTTATGAAGAAGCAGTTCTCTTGACTTCAGTAGAATATCCCCACCATTACACCAGGTCCGAGTGTGGTCCCATGGTCACAGATTCTGAGAAGTCCTTCATTTATCTCTAAGGGGCAAATTCTGTGCTCAAATACTGGCAGAGGATGCCAGATGCATGAGTGCACCTGAGGACATAGATTGGCTTTATGTGTTTGTCACTGCAATTATAAATTTAAAAAGAGAGGAAGGAATTCTGCTTTCAGTTACACTGGTGTAACTAAGAGAAGTGTAACTCTCAGAAGGACTTTAGGACTGCAGCTGCTTTTACCAGGCAGTCACATGTGTTTTGGTTTGGTTTTGTTTTTTAAAGTACATTTATGTTGCTTTCGTTGTCTGTTTCGTTATGCTTTAGGATTAAGTAGACATGACATATACCAGTAACAGACCCTGGGCTAGATTTAGAAAAAGATTAATGGCAAATATTTTTCACAAAAGGATTTTTGGAAAATGTGTTTGGAAATGGTATTTGAAAAACAAAAAATACAAGCAAAATGAATAGTTTTGGAATAATTTTAGCTTTCAAAAAAAAAAAAAAAAAAGAGAGAGACAATTGGTTCTTATTTGCCTGCATAGCTCCAGGGTACATTCAAGGGAATGAAGCTCTTTCCTCCACTTCCTTTTCCTGTTATGTAGAGTCTTCCTGGGTCTGAGTCCATGCATGGGTATAGGGAAAGCAAGGCTCTGTCTCCATCAGTGCTCCAGCCACTCGCTGCTGGAGAGTGGGTGATGTTATGGCTTCATTTCTTCTCCTTCTTTTTTGTCTCCAACATATGCCAGCAAGCAGATCTGGCTGGATGCGGGAAGCAGAGAGATGTTGCATCTTGCACAGGACTGACAGTGTATTCCCTTAGCAGAAAAAGGGAGCTCAGCAGCAAATGTGTTTCACAGGTGTCTGCATTCTTCATGTTGCTCCTAGGGCAGTGGAACTACAGATTGGCCATGCTCAAAGTATTTAATGTGAAGTAGGTAAAAATGAAAATGGGTGAATCTCAAGACGTCTGGAGATTCAGTGGGTTAGATGCAAATGTGCATCCAAAACTTGATAAGAACAAGAGAAGAACTTTTGGAATAGACGTCTCAAGCTTTCTCATGAAATTTCAGCACTTCTACTTCCAGAACAAAGAAGCAGAGAGGTGTGTGAAAATGAAACCTAAGGAGAGGCTGTAGTGTTCAAACTTATGTGAGTTTTTGGGGGGGGGGGGGGGGAAGGTCAATTGAAAGTTTGGGCAGAGTTATAGCTATTTTAAATCAGAGTATATAAAGTAGTAAGCCCAAATTTAGGAAAACCCAACATTTCTTTACATGTATACCCTTTATGGTTGCCTGCTACACATAATCTGGGCTATTAGTTTCCATGACTGTGGCAGATATTCATAGAGTGCGTTGCTGTGCAACGTGTGGCACATAGAGAAGATGCTCATTACAGAGAGGTGTGAGATTGGTGAAGCTGCATAATGGAGGTAGGGCTCTGTTGGGATACTTACCTTTTTTACTAGTTTTTGGCTGATGTAGAGATATTGTGTTTGGGGTTAAGTAAAATGAGGGAGACTATGTAAGTGTGTGTTAGAGATTGTAAAGGGGCATCAGAGTTACGGGTCTAAGTGCACCTTCTGGCTCTCTGGGTATGTCTACACAGCCCATGGAAGCAAGACTCCCAGTCCAAACTGACAGACTTGGGCTAATGGGGCTCATGCTACCATTCTAAATATAGCTGTGCAGACGGTCTGGCTCAGACTCTGAAGCCTCCGCAGAGGGGTGAGACTCAGAATCTGAGCTCTAGCCTAACCTGCAACGTCAAGGCACTATTTACAGAGTTATTTTTAGAGCACTAGTGCAAGTCACACTGTACCAAGTCTGTCAACCTGGGCTTGGAGGCTTGCTGCTGCAGGCTGTGTGGACATACCCTCTGAGCACACTCTCTCAAGGCCTCGGGTTGTCATCTCTTTCTTGCATTGGAAGCAGCTGTTTTTCCCACGCTGAGATCAGGTGCTGGGTGGTAGTAGGGCCTGATTTAGAGGCAGGTGACCTAGGCAACGGCCTAGTTTACTGGGCTATGGAGGCTCTGGGCTCAGGGGGCCATTTTTGTTGTTAGTGACAAAAAGGAAAATAGACTGTTTGAAGTAAAATGTTTCAGGTGTAAATTTATCATCTTATGACAGGGATAAATCATGCGTGCGCACTGTGCATCGAAGTTGTGAAATGAGCTACAAATGCAATAAAAATAAGGTATTCAAAAGTTTAAAAAATGGGAGAGGCGTACTGAAGATGCTCCTCACCTGAAGTGCCATTTGGTCTAGGGCTGGCCCTGGGTGGCAGTGACCTCTGTTTCCACTGTGATCACCTCAGATCCTGCAGTTCTATTCCCTCTGGGGCAATGACAGTGATAATTAGTGACCAAACTATTATTTATTTAGAACAAAAGCCTGTCAGAGGAAACATTTCTTAAAAGCAATAAGGAATACTTCATTCATATCTAGTTCTGCCCTAAAGCTTACCATTCCTTGGATTTGGAAGGCCCAGTTTCTTTAGACTCCTCCCCAGGGGCTTTCTGTGCCAGGGTGTCTGCCTGGCCAGCTGCTCACAGCTGCCCCCGAGAGGCTTTTTAACTTTTCAGTCTTCTTTTGATCTCTAGTTCACATCCTGGCAAAACAAGGTTTACAGCATGTTGGAGACAAGTGCAACCCTCTTCAACACTCTTCAAGGTTATCCAAGGTGTCTGGGGTGAATCACTTCTACCTGCTCACAGTGTGAGAGAGCCTTGTCTGTGCCTACTGGGATAAATCCTCCCAACTCTGCGGGCTGCCGGCAGCACAACCACTGTGCTCTGAACTCCACAAGCCCACTCTTTCTCTTTGCAGTATAGCAATTTTATACAATTGTTACACTCAAGTTCCCAGACCCTTCTCTTCTGGACACCCGCAGTGTACACCTCTGCGGAAGCAGTGCACCCCAGGTTACCGGTTTCACCTCAATTCTACATCTCTACGGCACAAAGCACTTAGATGTGTCTATAGCACAACCAAATTGAAGTTTATTTAACACAGCATGAGTTAAAGAGTCACATAAAAGCAAGTAAAAGGATTTGGAAACATCAGGTTACAGGTCAAAGAAAAATATATGACCCATTCTATAGTCTGTACTTACGAACAAGTTACTTTCCTAACTAATAAGAGATTTCTTACCCACTGGTCAGTCCTTATAGAGCATGTCCAGTCCAGAGGGCTGGAATCCACTTTTTATAAGGCACTCCTGCTGGCAGAATGTTGCTTCTGTAATGGATAATATTTGTGCCATCTTTTCTGTTCTTATACAGTCCCAGACGTTTTGTCTCTGTTAATGCTCAAATCTTCATTTGACTCTGACTGCACACACAGAGATGGGCTGAATCAATGGATGTTGATTGTTCTCAGTGTTGCTTGAGTCATCTCTGAGACCCACCTGACCTCTGGTGACGTGTTTCACCTCCATCAGTTTTGAAAACCACTATTCCACATGCTACATAATTCTAAAAATGTTTCCTGAACAAACATCCTGCAATAACTGTGATAACCAGTTGTTGTTAGCTTTTGATAGAGACCATACATGACACCTCCATCTTTGATGAAATGTCCAGAAGACACAGATCTATTATATCTGCCAGGGCATGTCTGTGTTACAAGTTACAGGATCTTTGAGGCTTACAGTGGGTCCCAATTGCCTTGTGTGTACCTAGGTAGTAGTTATTACATGGAAAGCCATTGTGTTGCCTTCCTGTACAGTTTACCATTGAATTCAAGCATCGTAGGTGTCTATTAGACATTTAACTAACCCCAATACATGTTAAATCAATGTATTCAGACAGGAAAGTCTAATAATCCAGTATAAAATAACTTCCCCACATGGACCTGTCCATATATGTTGTCATACCATTACTGCATCTCAGTATTCATAGATTAATATATAGAAATCCATACAGCACTCAAAACCTTATTACATATCAGCAGCACCTCTGTCACACCTGTGATAAGTACTTGTGTTGTTGATGTACTATACATCAAAATAAATTACAAGAGGCATGCAAAATCATTGAAGGGGAAGGGAGTGTACATACTCTGATACCATGCCAAGAAACCTATGGTAAAAGTCATTATTCAGATGCTATGGAGGATGAGCCTAATATCATAGACAGGCAGCCTGGTAAAGTGTATTGAGGACAGATCTGGGAGTTAGGAATTCTCAGTTGGAATGAGGAACCACTGATTTGATGTTCGTATTTGTACTATATATTTTAGAGAAGGTGCTTAATCCAAAAGTTGGAAGTGCAAGTTGGAGGAGGAAACAGTTAAGCATCATTACATCAAAAGAAAATGGTACAGATCAACAGAAGTAAAGTAGCATATGCTAAAGCTTCCTTAAGCAGCAGTAATTTCAGATCAAATTAGCAACACACAATTGGATCCCAAACATATATTTGGGAAAAAAAATTGCTCAGGGTTATAGTGTGTGTCAGGAATTTTCTGACACAACAGGTTTTCATCAGAAAATACCAGTTTGTTGAAATAAAAATATTTCACAGAAATGTATTGGTTTCAGAAAACTTCCAATAAAACAAAGGCAGGATTCTATGTGAATCCTTCTTGATTTCCTGCCAGTTCACCTGGCAGGCTGCTGGGAAGCCTGAAAGCCTTAGGAGCCTTAGAGTGTGGACTCTGGCCCAATTCCCTTCCATGGGACACTTCTAAATTTCTTTTTTTTTTTTTTCCAAAATGGAACAATTTGTTTCCAGAAATTTGGGATTTTTCTTTGAGTGCTTGTTCATGTCCATTCCATTGTAGGTGTGTGCGCGCGCCTCCAAGCACGGTTAACTGAACTTCTTTCCCTTTAGCAGTACTTATAGGGCCGGCTCCAGCACCCCCTTGAGCCCAGTGCACATGCCACGGTATGTGAGGCACTGCCAGCCCTACGCTCCCTTTGCCGGGAGTGGGGCATGCCCCAGTCACCGGGCTTCAAACTTTGTGCCTCCTGTAGGAAGGCTTTTTCTCTGTGGGTGACCTCACTCTGTGTCCTGCTGATGCATGGTGCTCCGGGTGAATCTTGTTCTAGGACACGGTGCCTGTCTGGGTCGCCTGCAATAGGCCGCTCCCCAGAAGTAAGTCCTTCCCCCGGCACCGAGGAGTTCACCTGCACCAGCACAGCACAGAACCTGGTTGCTGGAAGCAGACTCGGCACCGAGGGGGAAGTGGCACCGTAAGTCATTGGTGCCCAGGTACCGCTCTGGGCATTCCAGTTCACGGTCAGAGCACAATTCCCCGTGTCGGCACTGGTTGCAGCACTGGCACCAGGGCTCCTCGTCGTCATGATTGACTATGCTGAGAGGTCTTTCTCCAGAGCACCGGAGCACCTACTGATCGGGTCATTGCTCTCTCTCCACTCAGCACCGTACAGCAGGAGCCTCCGATACAGCTCCACCGTGGTCATCTGACAGTGAGTCGGTATGCTCTCGAGAGGATGGCCACCGGGAGAGTTGTTGCCTCCAGCAAAAGATGCCGGAGTACCCCTCTGCTCAGGCAGACCCGGGATGGCCTTAGGGGCAGTGGCCACCCCAATGGCCATATTGGTGACCTTGGGGGTTTCCGGTGAGGCCAAGTTCGCAATTGTTCAGGTTATCTGGGGTGCAGTCCACACCACCAGTGCTGGAGAAGGGCCATCATTTGGCCTCCAACGACAATTCGTACCCCCATTAAAGGATCTCTGTTGGGGCCCTTCATTGGCGGGAAGGGATGCCATCACCCACCATGACCCTCCAGTCCTTCTCCTCTTCCCCAGATGAGGTGGTCACCCAGGGACCATTGGCGCCCCTGGATGATTTCAGGGTGCATCAAGAGTTTCTCAAGAGGGTGGCTTCCAACTTGGAGTTGGAGGTGGAGGAGTTGAAGGAGGCATCAGACAGTCTCTGTGATGTCCTGGCAGTGGCCGCTGCAGCCTGGGTTGCCCTTTCCGTGCATGAGGGGGTAATAAAGATAGTGAAGGCCCTGTGGCAGATCCTTTCATCAGTGGCTCCAACCTCTAAAGGAGGCAAGAAGAAATATTATGTCCCAGCCAAAGGATTTGAGTACCTTTTCACCCACCCGTCTCCCGGTACCTTGGTGGTTGATGCTGCCAACCAGTGGGATAGGCAGGGACAGCTCGGTTGCTTGCCCAAAAATAAAGACAACAAGAAATTGGACCTATTCAGGAGAAAGGTTTATTGGATGGCAAGCCTGCAGTTTCAAATTGCCAATCAGCAGGCTCTCTTGGGCAGGTACAATTTCAATCTCTGGGACTCTCTAAAGTGCTGTGTGGATGCTTTGCACCAGGACCAGGCGCTGGACTTTAGCACCATCCTGGAGGAGGGTATTACTGAGGCCAGAGTAGCATTACAGGCATCTTTGGATGCAGCAGACTTGTTGGGCAGGTGCTCATGGCTGCAATCCTCAGGTCTATCCCAGGAGGTCCAACAGTCCATCCAGGACCTCCCCTTCAAAGGGTCGGCCTTGTTTTCGGACCAGACAGATGCGAAGTTGCATGGTCTGAAAGACTCGAGGGCCACGCTCCACTCCTTGGGTCTTTATGCTTCTCAGGCCTCTAGGTGCCAGTTCCATCCTCAGGGCCAGCAACAGCAGAAATACCAACCATAGCAATTCACGCACTACAGGCAAAGAGACAGAAATAGGGGGTCTAGGAGACATTGACCAATGCCAGGGTCCTCCGCCGCCGCCCCCCCCCCCCCCCCCCCCCCCCCCCAGCAAGGGTCATCTATGTGATCTGGTAATCAAAGTTGGTCATTTTGAAGATTCGCCTGAAGGTGGCGTTCCAGCCTGTTCCTTGGATCCTCCTGACCCTTCTTGAACCACCTAGCTCCCTTCCTATCCAAATGGGCCAACGTCACTTCAGACCACTGAGTTCTTGGCATAGTTTCGGCAAGCTATGCCCTCCAGTTTGCTTCTATCCCTCCCAACAACTCTTCCTCCTCATCCCTCTTCAGGGACCCCTCTCACAAGCAACTTCTCATGCAAGAGGTAGAGACCCTTCTCAGCCTGGGAGCCGTAGAAGGGGTTCCACCGGACATGAGAGGAAAGGGTTTTTACTCGAGGTACTTCCTCATTCCCAAAGCAAAAAGGGGTCTAAGGCCTATTCTAGACCTGCGTAGTCTCAACAAATATCTCAAGAGACTGAAATTTCGAATGCTCTCCCTTGCCTCCATCATTCCTTCCCTGGATCCAGGAGACTGGTATGCCACCCTTGACCTAAAGGACGCATACTTCCTCATTTCTGTTTTCCCCCAGCCACAGATGTTTCCTCCATTTCGTGGTGGCTGGTTCCCACTACCAGTTTGCAGCATTGTCCTTTGGCCTTTTCTTGTCCCCAAGGGTATTTACAAAATGTGTGGTGGTAGTGGCAGCATACCTGAGGTGTAAGGGGGTACAAATTTTCCCTCACCTGGACGATTGGCTAATCAGGGGCTGGTCCATGGCCCAGGTCCAGAACAGTGTAAATCTCACATGCGCCACCTGCTGCCAGCTGGATCTGCTAATAAATGAGCAGAAGTCCACATTAACTCCGATGCAGCAGATAGAGTTTATCGGGGCGGTCCTGGATGCTTCCCAAGCCAGAACTTTCCTGCCCCAGCCACTCTTCGAGGTGATGTCCACCATCATCACTCACCTGTACCTCACCCTACGACAACAGCCAGCCACTGTCTACAGTTGTTAGGCCACATGGTGGCCTGCACTTACATGGTGAGGCTAAGACTCAGACCACTCCAGTCGTGGCTCGCCTCGCTTTATGCTCAAAGCAGACATTCCCTGGACTGGGTGGTCACAGTCCGTCCCAGATCCTGGCCCCATTAAACTGGTGGCGGAGCCCCCGGGTAGTTTTGAGGGGTGTGCTGTTCGAGGAGCTGGTCCCCTCAGTCACTCTGGTATCGGATGCATCAGACTTAGGGTGGGGGGCCCATATTAGTGCCAACTTTTGCACACAAGGGGTCTTCTCCAGGGAGGTGAGGCACATGCACATCAACATGAGAGACTTATGGGCTATTCGCCTAGCTTGTGGAGTATTTCTCCGCTTTATTGCGGGCAAGCTGGTGCAGGTACTGACAGACAATACAGTGGCCATGTATTACATCAACAGATGGGGGGAGCCCATTCCTTAGCCCTTTGTAAGGAAGCAATTTGTCCGTAGGACCTGGGGGTGAGGCACAATTTTCACATAATAGTCTCTCACCTCCCTGGAGTGAGGAACGATGAGGCAGAGCGCCTCAGAAGGTCATTCTTACCCTGCCACGACTGGTCGCTTCATCCAGATGTGATCTCTGTGATTTTCCAACGGTGGGGCTCTCCCCAGGTGGACCTATTTTCATTAGCATAGAACAGGAAATGCCAACAGTGCTGCTCACTCCATGGTCTGGAGGCCAGGCCACTCTCCAACGCCTTCCTGCTGCAGTGGTCGGGGAGTTTCATGTACGCGTTTCCATCCATTCCTCTTCTTCACAAAGTTCTGCTGAAAATCAAGAGGCACATGGCGGACATTATCTTAATTGCACTAGCATAGGCTCACCAGCACTGCCCCCCCCCCATTGGAGCTAACGAGACGGCATGATCTCCTGTCCCAGGACCACGGTCGCTTGTTACACCCGGACCTAGACTTCCTACACTTCGTAGGATGGAGGCTCCATGGTTGAGCACAGACGAGTGAGCCTGTTCAGCGCAAGTTCAGCAAATCCTTCTAGGTAGCAGGAAACCTTCCACACAGGTCGCATATCGGGTAAAATGGAAGCGATTTACCTGTTGGGCAGAGTCCCAGGGAATTTCTCCTTGGTTGTTGCTGATACAGGCAATCCTGGAGTACTTGTTGCAATTAAAACTCTAGGGACTAGCTGTGGCCTCCCTGATGGTCCACCTAGCAGCTATATCAGTGTCCACCAACTTTTGGAAGGGAGATCAGTTTTCTCCCACCCAATGACAATTAGGTTCCTGAAAGGGGTGGAGAGGCTCTATTCACACATCTGTGACCCAGTGCCTCCCTGGGATCTCAACCTGGTCCTCTCACGGCTCCCGGGGCCCCCCTTCAAGCCCATGGATACATGTCCTTTGCTGCTGTCACCGAAGATGGCCTTCCTGGTGGCCATTACCTAGGCAAGGAGGGTCTCCAAGATTAGGGCGCTGACCTCTAAGCCTCCTTATACTGTGTTCTATAAAGACAAAGTTCAGTTGCAGCCACACCCGGCCTTCCTACCTCAGGTGGTTTCCCAATTTCATTATAACGAAGATATTTTTCTCCCCATGTTTTTTTTTCTAAAACCACACGGTTCGGAGGAGGAGAGGAGATGGGACACCGCTAGATGTTAGACGGGCGTTAGCATTCTACATCGAGTGTACGAGACCATTCCGGAGATCTACACAACTCTTTGTCGTGGTGGCTGATCGGATGCAAGACTTACCTGTTTCTGCCCAGCGCATCTCATCATGGATAACTTCGTGCATCAAGTTCTGCTATGAGCAGGTGAAGATGCCACTTCCAGGGATAATTACAGCCCACTCAAGCAGAGCTCAAGCTTAGTCCACAACCTTCTAGCGAGAGTGCCTGTGCAAGACATCTGCAGGACTTCCACTTGGTCATCTGTACACACCCTCACGTCCCACTATGCCATTGTCTAGCAGGTGTGGGACGATGCGGGCTTCGGCAGAGCGGTGCTGCAGGCAGCTCATCCGTAACTCCAGCCCACCTCCAGGGTATTGCTTGTAAGTCACCTACAATGGAATAGACATGAGCAAGCACTTAAAATAGAAAAGACAGTTACTTACTTTGTAACTGTTGTTCTTTGAGATGTGTTGCTCATGTCCATTCCATGACCAAGCCCCTGTCCCCGCTTCCCGAATTGGCGGCAAGAAGGAACTGAGGGGCCATAGGGCCAGCAGCGCCTCAGATAACTGTGACATGTGTACGGGAGCTGGTCCTACAGGTACTGCTAAAGGGAAAAAAGTTCCAGTAACCGTGCATGGAGACATGCACACACCTACAATGGAATGGTCATGAGCAACACATCTCAAAGAACAACAGTTACAAGGTAAGTAACCTTCTTTTTCCCAAGGAACAGCTTTCAACCAGCTCCATTCAAGGGCACATACAGTGACTGTACTACATGCTAGCACAGATGTTACACTCACCAGACTAATTGGTCACAGCAGCTGATAACCAATAATGGTGGCCCGATGTGGAAGATTTATGGCAACTGATCATGTCATGCATAATTGTCCAAGAAACCTGAGTACATAAGATGCTTTGTTTAGGTATCATCGGGTATAGCCCCCTCAAAGATATGTGCAATTATTAATGCCTTGAAGTGGGTAGAAATGTCCCCCTCAAAATACTCTGTGCAGAGGCTCTCCCTGGCTTGGGTGTATAGCTGGTGTAATAGCTGTACAATATCTTGGTTCCCAGCATTCAACATGGGGGCTACTGGAGGTGTGTCCAGAGTGTATGCACCGAATTAGTTCTGTGCTTCCCAGAATTAGCAGGGAGACCTCTGTTTTAAAGTATGTAAATTAGAGTAGCCCTGAAGCTGGTCTAACTTGCACCTGGGGCCAGGCGGGCCTTTGCTTGGCCCTAGTATGTGGTCTTGTCTTACACTGCCCATAAAGCTCCATTGAAATCAGGTAACGGGTTTACATGTTTAATATTATGGAATATTTGCCAAACAATTTTGTACTAGAGAAGACTGGCAGGACTTTAAAATCTCTTAAAAACCTGCTTTTGTCATGCTGCCTATTAGTGAATCCTATTGATGTATATAAAGTCACTATTTCACCCCTCCACCCCTTCTCTGACCTGTAGTTGTCCATCTTTGTGGATTTAGAATGTGAACTCCTTCAGGTAGGTTTCTTCTTAGGTGTCTAGAAAGTGCCTAGTGTATCATAGGCGCTACCACCCAAAGAAGATCTGACTGTTGCAGGGAGAAAGAAACAAATTCTATAGCAGTTTCAGAACGTGACAGCCACAAGCATTTGACATGGAAAATAGAATCATGAATGGAAAAGCATGCTGAATAAATGATTGATGGGTTCTGTGTTAAACAGACCAAAATATAAAAATACACAGGTAGAAACTGATCAAATATAAAGCCTTAATTATGAAAAACATCAGACACTGAATGTGAAAACATGCAGTCATTAAGTGGTATAATGAACTGATTAAGTGTTAAAAGATATAGAAATAACAAACTGCCAAGGATGAGAAATATATGGCTGAGGTAAATTAAAGGCAACCCTCTTCCTCTGCTTACACAAGGCCCAGTCTCACAAGACTTACTTCCATGAGTAGCCCTTACGTGAATAGTCTCATTGGTACTGCGTACAAGAGAAATGGCTGCGGGACTGGAATCTCTGGAAGGTGGGGGTTGTTTTTTGTTTTTTTGTTTTTTTCATCAGGAGATTCAAGAGTCTTTCAAGAGATTAAAGGAGAAAAGCTTTATCCCCAAGCCTTGTGTGTGCTTCCTAAGAACCAACATGTTTTAATTCCACTTATCACAACAAAAGGAAAATACAGTGATAAGGGGTGAAGAAAGAGGAAAACAGGGAGTTCCATATTCCTTAAAGGAATATACTACATAGTGACCATTTGACATAAGGGATAAATGCTGTAAATATTCCATGTGAGAATTATCTAAAGATGATATTGAAGTTATGAATAAAGGCTTGACCTTTTTTAGACACCTAGAAATCCAGCAAAATGTCCTGTAAAGTGGGTTGTTACAAGTGTAATCAAAAACTTAATTTGAAGCTTCTCTTTGTAAATAATCTGGACACTAAGAACCCAGTTGTTAATACAGATGTAGTCAATGTGGATAATGAATATAAACAGAATATCATATTTATAAATAAATCCACCTTTAATCCACCAATTACTAACTCTACCTTGTTAATATTTCTTTCATATGGTTGAGCAGGATTTGGATGTTGTTTGGGAAATTCAAACATCAAAAAACGTGTTAGATTTAAAAATCAAATTCTCAGTGCCCCCTAAAGAAGTGCATGGCATTTATCACAATGAATCAAAATATTATTCTAAATGAAGGTGGCACTTACAGTACTAGTACTGCATGAGGTTAAGTATACAGCCAAAGGTATAATTTACTAATGCAACCTCTTATAGACAACTGAAGTGTCATCTCATTAATTTGCTGAAAACTCCATATTGGTACCTGTGTTGAATGATGCTAAAGAAAATTATTGGAATTAAAGTGAGACAGTGTTCAGTCACTAATGAGAATCTATTTAAACCAACTATTAAATCTAACTGCTTCGTAAAATCCATAAAATGTAATCAATCAATCAGGAAGATAACTAGTATTCAGAATCAGATCTTCTTCAGACTCTCTACATATATTTATAATTTATTATTGTATTATATTATCTCCTGAGAATATAATCAGTATCAGGGCCCCATTGTGCTAGGTGCAGTATAAACACAGAAATGACACAATCCCTATGCTAAAGAATTTATAGTCTAAAGCCCTGATATTGCAGGTTGTACTGCACAGATACAGGAGCCTTTGGGGAGTTACTTGCAGGATGTAACTGGCATTACAACAAGAGAGAAGAGGGAACAGGGAGGATGAAGAATATGACAATAGGAACTCTTGTAATATAGACCAACTATATGCACTTGAGGGGGAAGGTTCTCTCATGGATCAGTAACTGGTTAAAAGATAGGAAATAAAGGGTAGGAATAAATAGTCAGAGGAGAGATGTAAATAGTGGTGTCCCCCAAGAATCAGTACTGGGACCAGTGCTGTTCACCATATTCCTAAATTATCTGGAAAAAAGGTAGTGAGGTGGCAAAATTTGCAGGTGATAAAAAATTACTCAAGATAGTTAAGTCCAAAGCAGACTGTGAAGAGTGATAAGGAATCTCACAAAACTGTGTGACTGTACAACAAAATGGCTGATGAAATTCAATGGTGATAAATGCAAAGTAATGTGTATTGTAAAACATAATCCCAACTACACATAGAAAAAAATGATGGGGTCTGAATTAGTTCTTACCACTCAAGAAAGAGATCTTGGAGTCATTGCAGATAGTTCTCTGAAAATATTTGCTCAATGTGCAGTGGCAGTCAGAAAAAGCTAACAATCTTAGGAACCATTAGGAAACTGATAGATAATAAAACAGAAAATATCATGATTCTACTATATAAATCTATGGTTTGCCCATGCCCTGAATACTGCATGCAATCTGATCACCCCATCTCAAAAAAGATAATTTGCTGAAAACTCCATATTGGTACCTTTGTTGAATGATGATAAAGAAAATTATTGAAATTAAAGTGAGACAGTGTTCAGTCACTAATGAGAATCCATTTAAACCAAGTAATTCTTCATCCAGCACACAGGCTATGTCTTCACTGATGGCGGCATATTCACCCCCGACAGATTGACTTATCTGGATTGACTGAGCGGTCAGTGAAGACCCACTCAGTCAATCCAGAAATTGATGTATTAAGACCACCTTCTCAAGTGGAGTAGTGCTGCGTTGACGGGAACACAGTTCCTGTAGGTGCAGTGTAGTGAAGACGGCGTGCAGAACAGAAGCACAGAAGTCGATGGGAGTTCCGCAAGTTTTTTGCGTCATTTGCGTAACTTTGGTCAACTGCTGCCGAATCTCTGAGGTAAGTGAAGACAACCATAGTCAACCTGTGGAACTCATTGCCAGGGGATGTTGTGAAGGCCAAAAATGTAACGGTTCAAAAAAGAATTAGATAAGTTCATAGAGGATAAGTTCATCACTGGCTATAAGCTAAGATGATTAAGGATGCAACCTCATTCTCTGGGTTTCCCTAAGCCTCTGACTCTCAGATACTGGGCTTGTATGACAGGGGATGGATTACTTGATAATTGTTCTGTTCTGTTCATTCCTTCTGAAGCATCTGGTATTGGTCACTGTCAGAAGAAAGGGAACAGGGCTAGATGGACCTTTGGTCTGACCAAGTATGGCCATTCTTATGTTATGTTCACAGCTAGATAGTTTGGGGTCTCTTTTCTTTCAAGTATAACCTACAAATATAATACATAATATCTACGTAAATGAAGGGACTATCAGTAGTCCCTGAGAAGTGATGAGACAACATTGTTTCAAATTTGGACTCTGTTCTTTACATTAATTGTCAATGGCTAGTACACTAGTATGCCTAGAAAGAGAACGCTATTAGCAGTTGAATATTATCTGAGAAACAGGAATGTGAATCTTAAAGTCTATCCCACATTTTCCATTTTAAAATCATTAGCCCTGGCATTTCAGTCAGTGTTGTTTGGTCAGCCATGCAAGCTAATTTGGTGCTAAATTATGTTAATCTGTTTCTGAGACAGTGGGACAAATTATGTTTCAAATCCTTACTCTTCCACAAAGCCAGGTAAATAATCTATGTGCTGGAAAGTCTTTGCTCCACAGGAGAAATGGCTTAGCAGACCTGTGTGCTTGCATTTTTTCCTGTCCTTGTCTCCGCCTACTGTCCTCCAACTCCCTTGCAAATTTTTTTCCTAACAGCATGCAATCAGTTTAACATTCCATGGCACCTGTTCATGCAATTTCACACCTCCTTCATTCTTTCCATAATGTACTAGTGGAGTTATGTACTATGGGGTTATGCTACATTTTTTAAGGTTTCTTTTCAGGCCTAAATCTTTGTACCATACTGTGTGGTGTAATAATGCTGCAAGGTACTTCTTTATCTCAGTAGCTTGGCATTAGCTCAACTCCTTAGCCTTTCTTTAAAAAAAAAAAAAAAAAAAAAAAAAGAGCTCTGTGTTGCTTAAACGATGTCCATAAAGATAAACATCCAGGACACTGTTTGCAGTCACTGAGAACAAGGTCAGATTTTCCCCAACTAGTTAAAGATGAAAAATAGATGGTATTACCTCACCTACCTTGTCATTCAGCACTTTTGACATTGACTCATTTATTTATTATGAAATGAGAGCATAGAGTTTTTTTACACTGGATCATCACATTGCTTCCTCATGTGAGGAATTCTGTTTCTGTCGATAGCCTTCCTGATCCTTGTAGGTGATCTCTTTTTTTGCCCTGAAGCATAAGATTGGATTACTCTTGTATTTCATCACATATGTACAAAGGTATTCATGGTATCTGGCTCTTTACAAATATATATTTTGTTGAACTCCATGATAAAAATAAAGAAGATAGAACAGAATGAAGAGTACTGTGGTCATCAGAATCAGAAGTCACAACAATCTTTAAAAAAAAAACAGTAGTTGAAAATAAACTAGCTTTTATCACAAGACTCAATGGTGACTTGTGAAACCAATAATCCAAAGACTGGAAGCCAAGTTTTCAAAAGATGGCAGCACCCATTTTCCCCCACTGTTTTCAGTAGCAGCTGTTGAATGCTCTTTAGAAGAATCTGACTCTGGGTTTTCATCCAAGTTGCACCTGAGCAGCAAACTTTTTCAGTGTTGCACATTTCTAACAGCTCAGTGTGAACAGTGTAACTCCTCTACATCTAAAGACTATAGTGAGCAGGGATCCTAGAAATCAGTTTGCCACAAAAAAAATGGAATTTGCGTTTTTACAGAGAATCTTTAGGTTTTACATTTTGTGAAAAAGCAACAACATATACAGTAGAACTCCATTTATCTGAGCCTCCATTATTCAGCCCTCCATGTTAAACAAACCGTGACTGACAGCCCCTGTCAACCCCAAGCTACTTATTGTGGCCAGGGAAACTGGAGTTCAGTGTTTCATTTTAATTGTGGAAAAACATGGATTTTTATGGGGTTTTTTGTACCTGAGAATTTCATTTTTTTTTTATCATGGAAAAGTAGGATCCCTGGTGGTGAAGTACAGCAGGCACTCTGTTTCATAGTGTATATAATATCAAAAGTGCTATAGAAAACAATAACTGTCTATAGCATACAGCATATGTTAATGGCCAGAAATACAATAAAACTAACAAAAGGGCTTCATAATTTGATTATGCTGCAGTTTACATTTACACCAAAAGAAGACTGCTAAGAAGATGTCTGCTTAAATGGGCCCAGGAGATCTGGGGACACTTTGACAGGAGAAATCAGAAGTGTTCAGTCCAGTGAAGAATTAAACTACTGGGAGTAATAATATGGGCTGTTGCACTCAATATAGCAGTAATGCCCTCCGAGAAGGATAGGAAATAATTCAGTTCCTCTAGGCTGCACGGAAGCTAAATACGGTATGACAAGAAATAGTAGCAGTACTCATTATGTCTGATTGCTAATTACCCCTTTGAATGATTCGGTTATGCCTGCTACTAGATAATTAGTTTAGTAATTTATGGCTGCAGCACAAACTAGTATTTTAATTTTCACTGCACAATTTTCACAACACCTACAGTTCAGATAATACCTTCCCTTTTTTATTCAGTTTTAAATTGCTTTTTTGATAGCCTATGGAAAAAATCAGCAATTCTTTTAATTTTCTATCATAGCTTTAATGTTAAATTATGCACTTTTATGTAATTTTATTCAAACTAAAACATACAAAGGTAGCAAACGTCTTTACGTTCCACTTTTACTATGATTACTTTACAGATTTGAGACCTGATCCTGCAAACCTTTATTCGCGTGAGTAATTTTACACCAGTGAGTATTCACAGTGCCTGTACTAGGACTAGTCACTTGACTAAAGTTAGTCACGTATGTGTTTCTAGATTGTACCGTTGTGGCAAATTAATAGTTTGTTTTTTGGATTGTTTGTATAATTGTACAGATGTTTCTCTGCACTCACTGACACTATGATTCCATATGTAGAGACTGATCCTGCTCACATGCAGGAGTCTGTAACAGTGAGCTCAATGTTGTGGGGGGGTGTTGAGATCCTTTTGGAAGGTGCTGAACAGTGGCACTGAGCACATCTCAGGATCAGGTCTTGTATTGGCTGGAAAATCAGCTATCAGGCTTGAGTGAGCAAAGCATGAGATAATTTTACAAGTTAACCAGAGATGTATATTTGAGAGCCAAATTCTGTAAAAAGTTGCAGCCTGGTAGTTTGAGCAATTTGAACAATGCACAGCATTGCCAATTTGGTACAATATTCTGAATTAGTGGTGGGTAAACCTCAGAGGATTTTAATATTTGGTTCTGTTTGTGTAAGCATGAAAAGGTGGGTGTGTATTGAATCATATCCAAACTAGCTAAATCTCCTGAATTTGTAAAACTGGGCTGGAAATTTTACCTAGAAACAACTTCCTTGCAGTATTTTAGCTCCTCTATCACTAGGCCCAGCTTGAACTAGGAGATGCGGAGGCCCACAAATAATGGAAACCACATTCAAACATTTTTGAATCTGCATTCTGGATCAGTGCAGGGCACAGTTTGAGTCCTGGGTGAAACTTTGGGTCATTTCTTCTTGTAACCAAATTTTTTACCAATCCTTACTTTGCATTAGTTAAAGGGTCAGATTTAAAAAACTGAAATTAAAAGCTTCTTTCTTCCAAGTCTGGACCACCTTAATTTGGTAAATATTGACAATTTTTCTTTAAATCAACCTTTTGACCCCAAGAGAAACTTCACTGTGGTCTTCCCTGATTTCTGGAAGCCATTATTGTCATTTATAGTTTTAAATATACAGTGCTGTAAACCTTCAATCTCAACTTTATTTTATTTTATTTTATTACTTTTTTTTTTTTTTACTTTGTCTTATGTCATTATTAATATACATGATCTTCCATATAATTACTAACAGATCTTTTCACATCTTATATTTGTTCCCTTTTAAAATACCCTCTTTACTGTTTGGTCAACTTTTTATCATTCATGTTCAGATTCCAGTAATGGCAACTGTTCATTATACAATCTATTTCAACATGACAGAAGGTTATGTCTTCCGTTGAAAAGATTTTTCCATATTTTATTTCTCCGTATGACTAATGCTGGAGAAACTGTCCTTTTTCCAAAATTATCTATTATAAATGTTATGGGGATATAGAATTTTGGTTCTGCCACTTCCTGTTCCTTTGGGTCACTATTTGCTTCCAGGGAAGAAAGAAGGGAGATGTCTTGGTGTTTTATTGAGGACTGGGAATGGAATCCTAGCAGACTGTTGTATGGACATGCAGTATGGAAGAGGGAGGACACATATAATGAATGACAGCACTCTTATTAATATGGAGTCAGTACTGGAGGCTTCTCCACACTAAATGAATATGGGCAGTACTAAAGTGCTTTACACAATGGAGATTGGTGCAATATAAGAACCTACACAGGATGTCTTGTGAAATTTAATTAACTAAAGTTTGTAAAGTGCCTGAAGATCATTGGATGGAAAGCACTATGTAGGCATGAGAGCTATTATTTCAGGTAGTCTTACAAACTATACAATAGCTTGAAGTAATCCATGTAACTAAACTATTGTAACACTTCTGTACAGTGGAGTCGACAGCAGCGCAAGGTTCAGTAGCTGGGGGGAGTTCTTAACATTACAAAACAGAATTGGCTTCAGCTCCCACCCAGAAGTCTGGGGAAACTAAACACCATTGCTGGGTGCCTCAAACAGACAATACTTCTCCACGTGCAAGCAGTGCATGCGTGTGTATAACAAAAGAATACTTTTAATAAAAGGAAGAAGGAACTCAGCATTAAATTGGGAAAACACTGTAACAATAATTCAAAAGTATGCAAACCATAAGTAAACACCCACCCTAGAATACCTGGCCCTCAGTTTCCAACCTTGAGCTATGAAAATCTGATGGATGAATGTCCCTTTATTATGACAGTGCCTTTTCCCTCTGCTGCATCCCACACACAGCTGGTTGTCTGAAGTCAGCCAAGAACCAGCATTCAGAGATGCATTCACCTCCCACCTCTGAAGAATGGGGCAAGCAATGCCTTTTCTGGCACTCACTGCAGTTGATCGCTGTTGTTATCTCTGCCGCTGCTGGCTGCCACCTTCTAGCTGTGATCCCGTGTTCTGAGGTTCCACCATTTAGCCCAGTTCTTAATGATTTCAGCTAAGGGATTTTGAGTAGTGGGGAACCTCACTGTTGATGCATCCTCAGTGTTGTCTTTCAGTGCAACATGACTACCCACACCAGGTCTAAGGTTCAACCCTCTAGACCTGCTTATCAGTGACTTCACCTCTAATGGTCACTGATCAAAAACATGGACTCTCAATTGAGTCTGATCAGCTTTAAACACTGAGGAAAGGGAAGGGGTCATAGTGTATCTAGAACTCTTAATGGAATCCATGCCAACAGGTAGGAACATGTGTCCCTAATGGGGAGTTGGATTTGGTATCAGTGTCCTCTACTTAGAATTGAGGTTACATTTAGGGCGACTCCCTCAATCAGGGCATATTAAGTACAGGTCTGCTGTCCTTTAGTCATCCAGTAAAGATAACAACGTTTAATTACCCCTGTGTTCAAGACTAAAGTGAATTTTCACCCAATACTGCCAAAAATGATCACTGTGGCAAAGCAGGTCCGTCTGCTGGTCTCCTGGGTAAAGTAGGAGTGTCGATACAAATATGGTCTGCTCCTGAGGTCGTGTCCTTTAGTTCATTACTAGATAGCAGGTGAGAGCTCATTTGGATCATAGTTTATGCTCTTATGCCTGAATTACTGCTTTAAAAAAAAAAAAAAAAAAGAGCCCAAGCTATTTAACTGATGCTGTCTCCCTATTTGTCTGTCCTTCCAGCTATCCAGTTTTGGCACAGTATAAAAGAAAAAAACACAAAAAACAATCAAACAAACAAAAAAATTGCACCGAACTATTAGTGTTTCACCTGTGCACCTCACCGTCCTTTGGTGAGTGACAGGGTAATTGCTGCACCTTTTAAATGATGCAGCAGCTTGCATGTTTCCCCATATATCAGGGAGATCGGTGATCCTTGTCTCTGGACCCAACGTTGGAGCCATCTTTTAGGGACAGATTCTCACTCACTTTGAGGAGTCCCTTGCTCCTTTAAGTCCCATTTATTTAAGGTTAGGGCTTTTAATGGGACTACTGAGGAAGTCAGGTTGGCCTTGCTATGAGTAAAGTTGGCAACATTAGGGCCTGTTAGCAAAATTAGCTGATCCTTGAGGTAGTTCTCAGAGAACTTGGACAAAAAGAAAAATAAATACAAAATAAGAAGCACTTTGTTTATCTTCTGCACCCATTATCCCGACACACACAGGTAAATTTGCCCAAATGAAAACTTTCCTAGCTGGATTTACCAATACGTTTTTCAGGTATATGAAAATATGGGATGTTCTTCAGTCCTGTTTGTTTCAACACGTACCTGTCCCTTTGTACCTGTATGAGAAATGACTTTCGCTTCAGTCTCCCGGTTCTCAATTTACCTGTATCCTGTGATGGAAGGGAGTAAGTGGGAATGCTACATTCCTTGTTTAAAAAAAATGTGTGGGGGGTGGGAAACCTAACTTTAGTTTTGCATAGCTGAACTTTTCACCCCCTGTTTCTCCACTGCCTGTGTCCCATAGAGACCTGCTATACTGCCTCTCAGCTTTTCTTAGTGCAAATTGTTGAATCGTGGGAAGAATGTGAGAGAAACAAATTCATCCCACATCATTTCAAGCTTCCTCCTCGCCTGGTTTCCTTTTTGTGTGAGCCTTTCCTGTTTTCTCTCTCCTACAATGCCAAGGTCACTCATCACTGCACCATAGTTGGGCTTTATCAGGCTGAGGGTTCTGAAAGAAACTGTGAAAACAGACGTTCAAGAATGGGGTATTGTGGATTGCAAAAAGCACTGATAAGAGACAAAGCACTTTCAAATCTTGGGTAACTTATGTACATGAACAAGTAGCCATGAGTCTGTAGGAAGGTGGCACTCTCTTGTACTCATATTTACCATCTATCATCCTAAAAGACCAATTAAAAGCCTCAGGCACTATAAGCATGAAGCAATTTTTCCTTAAAAAGCCAAAGAATTAAACAATGTATATCTCCTACAGAGATTAGCATTTCAGATTTCATATTCCAAAGAAAGAAGAGGACTGCACTGAATGTTAGATTATGACAAGCCTCTTTGCAGAAGTAATTATGTAATCTTCTTGTTCAGGGATAGCAACAGAGATGCTTGGAATATCAAAGTAAGAATAAGAGCTCTCCAAATCTTTGCATTACCATTCCTACCACATTAACACTGCTGCTTACAAATCTGTTGGGACTAGCAGGCAAATATTTAGATTATCGAAATGAGTTTTTCCTTATGGGCAACAGAGCAGATTGTTTGGAGGTGCTGTCTTACTGTGAAAAATATCTGCTATTATGAGTTTATCAAGCTTGTTTTGTTTCCACTGCAATCCAATAACATCATAATGCCCATGGTTTGTGCTTGCAGCAAGCTGTACTGTCCTCTCACCCAATATTTACCAGCCTTGGATCAATGTTCTAAAGGGCAAACCTGACAGTGTTATTTCTGTGAACATCACACTTGTGTTTATTACAGAATGAAACTATGCCCTTTATAGCCAACAGTCTTGCTTGAAATATGTCTTCTTTGACCCATTTAATAAATGTTTCCCTACTGGTTGTCTGCAGTGACTCTTCTCCTTTAGTACATACACACGTCAAAACACACTGGTCCCCATTAGGCAAGATATCTAAGCCTCAACTTGACCTTTCCAACTTCGTTCAGAGTGACAGGTTTGGGTATTTTTTATCTGCTAACTGGATCACTGGCAGAGATTTATACTTCTGAATCTGTAACCACCCAGCTACCTATTCCTTCCCTCCCCCCTTAATTTATTGAGTTTCTTTACTACTAATGAATACTGTAGAAGAATAAACATATACACAAGTGGCTCCGATTGTCTCCTATATTTGGACTGCTCTGCTCCATGCTGTCAAAGCAAAACTAACCCTAAAGCCAGTGTATCCAGCCACAGAAGGATCACCCCAGAGCAGGGGATTTTCCAGTGACCCTGAGATTTCATAGCAGCAGGCTTGCCAGGCCTCCACACTCAGTGCATGTTATAGGGAGATACGGTCTGGGAAAAGTGTATGGTTGAGCTTTCCGTGTGCTCTTGCAGTCCTCAGCTGTTGTATCAACCACTTTGGGAGCCACTAGCATTCAGTGGGATTTAGCCCCCTTCAGGATTCTCTAAATTATACTAAGGGACCAGACTGGTGCACAGCAAGCCCCAAATAAGGGAATGTTAAAGCATTGTTAAAGCTGTGTTTGTGGTCGTTGGCTAGATCCAAGGATCTGGCCAGTATATTTTCAGTATATCCTGCTGAATAGCAAAAATATTGATTCAGCCAGTATAAAATGTCCATCATTTGTGGACATTCACAAATTCTTAGTGAGTCATCTGAAAGTGTTGCCTGTGATGGTAAACATTTTTTGCTTTCCGGGATCTCTCTGTAGCTGAACAGTCTGTGTTCTCCTGTGATAAATCTTGACAGTCACATTTACAGGGCACGAGATTTTGTGTCTGAAAAATTTGTATCAGAAGTTCATTTGTTTTCTTCTGATTACAAGAGGCTAGGTTATCCAGCCAGGGAACTGAAATGATAACATGTTACAAATAGCAATGGTAGCACTTTGTAATCAAGCTGTAAGCTGACAATTGTTAAACTATTTTAAAAAATGGGGGGGGGGGGAGGAAAGGAATAATTAGCAAAAACCAGTCTCTTCATGGGTAATTCAAGAACATTAAAAGGGCTAAAATTGTCATATAAATTACTTTTAAATTCTAACAGTTACCCAGATTTGTAGTAGGACTTTCTCTATTAATAGTTTTGATTATTAGATTAATAAAAATCTAACATGTCCAATATTTTCCTGGTAGGAAAACTGAGAATGACCACACTGCATGTTTAAGCAGGGAGAGAGGGAATAGTGCTTTACAGGTGTGGTGGAGGAGAGAGGTTCAGAAGCTGTTGCAAAAGAGGGAGTGACGACGCTGACTCATCGCCAGGGACTGGAAGGGCTAGAGAGTTGAAAAGGGGCAAGCTCAGAGGATGAAACCCCTTTTCCCTGGACCAGGCAGAACAGCACCCACCTTCTCTCCCCTATAGGTGGCAAAATGCTAGGTTTGGTTAGGACTTGCTGTGGGCATTGCGCTAGCTGCTCCTTTCTAGGGTGAGCTGGGAAGGAATTTTGCCCTCACCACCAGATTGACCTAGGTACAGTGGGAGTGGGAGAGGGGGGGTTCAGCTTCCGCACTGCGGGTTCAGGGGAGGCTTTGCTATGGTGAGGATGAAGGGAGTTAGGCTATGATGTCACGACTCATTATGTAAGTGTGGGGCAGATGTCCAGTGCATGTACTCCATAGGGAAGAACTACAGTGACCATGTAAATGGCTTGGTAAAGGACTTAAAAAGGAGTTGTTTGTTAAAGGAGTGGAAGGGGGTGGGAGGTTTGGGGCTCTTATGACTGGTACGGCAGGGAGTCAACCCCCCTGTCTAATAGCCCAGTTGTGTAACCCATCTTAACCCTCATTCAGGGGTGGGCGGAATGATAAGGTCCCAGCAGTGGGTTGGCTGGGGAACTTGGATGGAAAAAGAGGGAGCTGGCGGAAGCCCCCTAGGTCGCTATTGAATGTACATGGAGTTACCTGCACTGTACACTTTTATTTGCCCAGTAGTCCCAGTCATCTAATAATAAATTTGCAGCCTGATTAAAACCATATCAAGCATCTCCTGTCCTTCTTTCACTATAGCCTCACAATATATTTTTTTCTCTTTTGTAAATGTAAGCTTTTGATCCCTGTCACTTACGTGAACCTTATCAAGGCTAGAAAGTGAAATTTCATTTCCCTAATTATCTGTTCCCTAATATACACACACTTAATTGAGAATTGCATGAGAGTATCGGACTGTGGCATTACTTTTTTTATGGAACCACCACCATCCCCAGCCAAAAAAAAAGAAAAAAGAAAAGACACTGAAGCATTTGTTTTGGAAAAATCAAACATGAATTCTAAAATGACACCGTGATGCCTACATGTGACATACACATTTCACTAATGAAATGGCAGGAACCAGAGTGCAGAGAAATAGAGAACACACAGATTTAAAATAATCACTTTATTTTACCTGTTGTTGCTTTATTTACAGTAGGAGATGGAATAAGACATTTTATTTTTTAAGGAAGCTAAGTCTGGCGAATGTAGTGTTGATTTTTAGACTGGGTCCCTTGCCAGGTGTGAAAAGGAAAAGCCAGACAAATACTGAAAGGGTTAATATAGATTGTCCCATTATGCTAGCTTGTCTATGTTAAATCAATATATTGCAAATGTTTTAAATTGGTATCGTGTGGAAATACTTTGCCCGTACCTGATTACTCGTAATTGTGATGCAAAGACTGGTATCTAGAGCTAGGAACTTGCTGACCTGTCTTTATCTAATCCCCATAATAGCTAAATGCTCTGTGAGGCTGCAAAACCAGAAAATAGACTGTTTTCCAGCCTTTCATGGTACATCTTTGAAGCAGACAATTTAAGATGTATATGCGGCAAAGTTGGTCACATGGCTGCTCAAGCAGAGTATAAAAGGAAAGGGATGCTCGGTCAAAGGGGAAAGGTATGTTCTCTTCTTCCTGTCTGATTGAAAGCTGGGAAAGCCTCTGGGGAATGTTGCCTTGTGTTTTTCAGTTGCCTTGCTTTTGTTTTGGGATTGTTTTATAAGTAATGCACAAAGTCAGAGAAAAGAGTTTTTAAAGGAGTAATGCTTGGAGCTCTATTTCTCTTTCTTAGGTCATGTAACTGCCTGCCAGTAACATGAGCTAGAGCTCCTTTTAATGGCCTTGCTTAGTATATCTAGAGCATCTCAACCCACTACCTGATCGCTAAAAGCAGCAGGCCAATTGTTGGACTAGAAAAAGATCAGGGCCTGAGGAGAAAGAAGGTAGGAAATAAAGTTAAAAAAAATGGGTGAAAGAGAAAATGGAAATGTGTCCTGTTTAATTCCAAAGACATGGACCCTTTAGCATCAAAAGCCCATCTAAAGAGACCCTTTCTTACGTCACTTCAGTGCTGAATTAATGCATGTTTCATTCTTTGTTCAAAGAAATAATTCTCTGTAAGGCCTGAAGGACAGAACCTTTGTTCTACAATATGCTGAAAATAGGTGGAAAATGACTGATGACAAAAAAGGCTTCTGAGTTGCAAAGGATGGCTATATTCACCAGTGGTAATACACTTTTCCATCCCTTTACACTATCCTCTTTGGTTCTTATTATTCCCACCGACCTTGGAATCATGCAGATTCAGTTGAGGCTGTGTGTCAGAGCAATGCAATAACAATAAAGAAATCTGAGAAATTAATTGATGCTTTTGTTAGAGACAAAACACAATGTGCTTTCTGCTTATTATGTAACCTCTGAACAGTTACGACAGGGGTACTTTTAAGAATGATCCAAAGATTTGATTCACTAAGCACAACTCTTAAGGGCATTTGTTTTTCAGTGTCAATTATGCTGAGAATACAAAATGAAATAATTCTTTTTACACCATGAATATTTCAAACCTGTTTTTGTTCCCCTTACATTATTCTTCATTATATTTTACTTGTCACACTATCTGTACAATATTCATTTAATTTAGATCAGTGAATACAAGTTATTTATGATGTCAAATAAAATCTCTTAGTAAGTCAGTCTGTCAGTAGGCCAGCCTTTTGGAAAAATGAAAGGTGCAGTGGGGAGAGGATTTTGCCTTTATCTTTGTTACGTCTTTACTGCACAGTTTATGGCCAGTGATAGTTTGTGTGTGTGTGTGTGTGTGTGTGTGTGTGTGTGCGTGCGTGAGAAAGAGAGACAGACAGACAGACAGAGAAGCTACTGTGCAGTGACATTTTGTGAAAGGAGCTTTGCTAGAAAAAGCAGAACAACCCTGTTTGAAATAAAAAGCAGAACTATTTTAAATTAGTAGGAATTATTTACTGGATAAGTGAGTTCAATTACAAGCACATTTTGATGTGACACTGGATGTTGTGGATTAATTAGCACTGTTTACCCTTATTCTACATAACTCGTGTAAAGGAGCAAAAGTGAGAGGGTGGGTGGGAGTGAGGAAGATCACAAAAGCATTGTAAGAGGGAAGCAACAGATCCACGGGATGTAATTCTACCCCATCGCAGAAGCTGTGGGCAAAAACTATAGAGTTAAAGATCATAAGGTTTGGGGGAGGGTGCCAGGCCAGATGTAGTGAAGGCAGAGCTCAGCATGTTCCCCTCCAAATTTAGTGGGTTTTTAGGATGAAATCTGTATGAGCATTAATGCTGCACAAAGCAGCACTCTGTCCCCTTGCACTGTCGTCAGAGGAACACAGGGTCACTCAGCTGAATCACCAGCACCACTTGCTATAGCATCCTGAAGTTTTATTGGAAGTCTAGGCAAGTATTAGCCTGCCAAACCCTCTTGGCTTATAACGTCTGACAAGACCACAATTCATTGTGACTTGCTTGTCTGATCAGTCCTTGGCCTCTCTGCTGAGACTCCTACAAGGGTGTCCATTAATACAAATTCTGATGTGGAAATCTGTCGACTGGGCATTGGACTGAGACCACAAACTCATTTCACATACAGTATGTCTCTTAACACCCTTCAGATTGCAATGACTTTCGGGGCTACAGATTTGGGCCAGATTACAGTTAACAACATAGTGGAGAAAGGCTTCATGTGTCATTGACAATCTCTGGGAATTTTTGTTTTTGTTAACTCTAAGTCTTCCCCTTCACAACTTGGAAAAAAAATGGAATTGCATTAGCAGAAAATGTAACAATTTCAAGTCTCCATGTGTTCTGCTATCCTGTTCAAAGGTTGCATTCCAAACCCAGTGACTCATTTGCCAAATGCCTGTGTGCAGGAATGTGTGGCTTTGTTTGTGTAGATGCAATTTATTTTGTGTATATTTTACTGATGAAGCATACAAAAGGGGTAATGTTTTTAATTTTTGCAAATAAATTCCAGGAGCAAAGATAAAATGATTACTTTTTGATTTCAAAATAATCATGCAGTGTGCTTATGCTGAATTAGTGATATGGAGAAATCTGAAAAAGGAAGGCAAAGCTGTATTATAGCAAGAAGGCTATACTTTAGGTTGGATATTGATTACTGGATATTAATTGTCAGATACCAAGCCAATAGTATTGGTATACATTTTAGATGCAAACTGGAAAAGTATCTCTTCCATCTAATTCTCAAGTTTTTAAGGGCACTTACTGTACATTAAATAGATTGTCTAATCACTGAAGCAAATTTTAATTGATCTCTGTCAGTATTATTTCCAATGTTTGGGAGTGTCCACTGATGTTAAGCCTACAACACAATTTAATGATAGACCTCTTGTTTCCACCTTATCATAACTTTCCCAAAATGTTCATGTTTGGGACAGGATTTTTTTTGGTGCTTATTTACTGCTTAGAAGTTAACTTATTAGAAAAGTTAGAACAAAATTCCATCAGTCATGAAGGAATTCATCAGAGTTGGTGAAATTGCCAGTTAATAAAATTCTAGTAGTCTTTCCAACTCCCATGATTTTATTGAGAATCTCGCAACATTTCGTGTGTTTCATAAAACTATAGCTACTGGAATCGTGAAGACATGAGGGTCTGAGCTGTCATCTTTTTTTTAAAAAAGACTGTTTCTTGTCTTCATAATTGCAGAGAAAAGCTTGAAAATGTGATCTGAGTGCACTCAAAAGGTTAGAAAACTAGAGTAAATAACCAAAACTATTTTTCTGAATCTCATGATTTTTAAGCCAACCTCATGATTTCTGTGCGTTTTGACTCATGATTTTGGAACACTTGTCGGTGCTAATACTGTTTAAGGCATATTGCTTTTAGACATAACTATAGCAAAATGGCTGATGTGTGAAGCTGGGCATAAAGATTTCTCATTAAAGACTAGTGTCTTTGCTGGGCTTGAAAAATACTGCTTTTGACTGAACAAGGATAACACTTTGAAAATTGCTTTATGAGCACAGGCAGTAGAAAATGTTTCAAGTCTGCATGTGTGCTTAGACACATGCATTGTGCATGCTAAGCTAGTTTTGTGAATAGCTCGTTCGCCCTGTTTGGAGCATTCCAGAGACCTGGGGTCATTACTGTTGCCCATGGATTGTAACTAGTCATCATAGCCTTGGTGCACAGGCACCTGACAATGCCCTGCATTGGGACTGGGGATTATTCTCCCCTCCCTCCTCCCAACCTCTGCTTTGGTCTCCTGCACAAAGCTGTTTTACTTGAGCTTTGAGTGCAGTTGTGCCTTGTTTAATTTGACCCTTTAAATAGTTGAGTCTTTTGTAATGTGACTCTTCTTTAAATCTGCACAACTTAAATTGTTCTCATTGTAACTTGACTTTTTTGTGGTATGCCTCTAAAGCAGTGATACTCAAACCCCAGTGGTTCAGGAGTCAATTAGAGATCAACATTACCCAAAAGAGCCTGAATTCATTGTTTGATTTACTATTTTCATATATATATATATATATGTGTGTGTGTATTTATATTATTTTCACAGCAAAATGGCTGGCCAAGTATTATTTTATTAACTACAATTGGCTAATAACATCATAAATTTAGACTGGTTAATAATTAAATCACACTGTGTTTTAATATGGTGTGCTGCAATAAACCATAGGAGACACATTCAAGAGCCACTTGTCACTCATGAGCCTCAGTCTGAGTATCACTGCTCAAAAGTAAAATAAGAGGTAAAGTGTATCAAAGGCTAACTGCAGTTCCCTAATGTTTGTGCTAGTGGCTCAAAGTCATTGGTGAAGGGTAACAAAAAAAAGCTTAAGAGGAAAACAGTGTTGTCTTGTCTTCACACCTTTTTATTTTATTCCCCTCTATTTTCCTGTCTTCATTTCTTTTCTTATTTAACATTCTGTAACTTATGCAAATGGTTTAAGGGGACGATCCAAAGCCTCTTGAAATCAATGGAAGTTTTTCAGTCAAGTCTTGTGTATCTATTTCCAGAGATTCGATAGATAGATATTGATTGATTGATTGATTCCAAGTATACATGCCATAAAATGCTTTATACCCCTCTCTTATTTTGAAATGTTTTGTTCTGATGACTTCCTGAACACACATTATTCTGAAACAGCTAAAGAAAACGTGTGCCCATTTTACTCAGCTCAATAATCTGAAAGTTAAAAAGAACAGTCGTGCTCTTTAGTACAAAAAGAACATGAAATATACTATCTTTGAAAATAGTTTTGAATGCCAATTACTATAATAATCTTACTTTCATGGTCTATTCCTATCCCGTAAGTCCTTTTCGTATTTTGGACTTTTAAATCCAGCCTTCCTTTTTCTTAGTCTGGCCCTGATCAGAAGCTCAAATTCAAAGACTTGAAAATTTCAGGCAACTGGACTGGCTTTCAGTGTTTGGATCTGGACCACATAGGAAGGGGGTTTATCATCTTCTGCTCTGTTTTGGATGCCCAGAATTTCATGGGAGCAGCTGATTGCATGACCATGTGCTATTTGGGGTTCTCGTGAGATTTCCATGCCATTGATATTCAAAACTAACTCTAATACAGCCTCATACTCAAACCCTAAACTACAGTTTAAAAAGGTCACCACCTTCTCAAAATAACTTTATAGATGATCTATGTCGTAGATGAAAATGCTATATTTTTTCTACTCTAATCTGTTCACTAGGTCATAGACCTCAGATCCTCTAGCTTCTACTAAAAATAAAAATGATTTCCCTAGAGAATTGAATAACAATGAAGCCAGTAGGGTTCTATACAAATGTAATAGGATTTGTGACTGAGAATCTGAATCCCCATCCCTAATTCATAAATTATATTTTATAGCAGATGGGTTGGGATGAAGTAAATCTACTTCAGAAAAGAAACACCTCCAGACTGGAGATATGGAATGAGACTTTCCTCAAAAGTAGTGATTCAGGAAAGCTTTTTTACTCAGGAAGATTTGTAAGTATGTTCTTAAGTCCTGTTTACTTCAGTGGAACTTAAGCATGTATTTAGAGTTAAGTACTTTCTTGAACAGAGATAGATGCAAGAGCTTTTCTTACTTGAACCCTCTGTTTTTGTAGTGCCTAAGAAAATCCTGCTTCTTTCAGGAGAGAAGTTAATTGTGGAAGATCTCATAGTTATTAGAGCTGCTCAGTGCTGGAGTATACCAGATCCTACGGTACAAGTAGCATGCCCAGTATACCACAACTTAGAGGCAAGCACTGGTGCTTCAGAAGCTAGTTCGGGTGGGTCCCCATAACCACTGAGACACATGGGTAAATGAAAGGATATTTCACTTGGACAGGCAGGAAAGGGAAAGGTTGCTAATATCCAAGGTGCATGGGCTCAAACAGTTACATTTCAAAGTGAACAACAACAGTTCTTGTTTGGATCACTGAAGCAGTCCAGTTAGGGGTCAGGGCTCTTCAGGCCTAGTGCCTGGGGTGCCCTCTCCAGTCCATTCTCAATTAAAGTAAGTAGGAGCTTGCATATTTCCAGGCCAGGATCACTTAGTAATATGTCACTCACTGGGGCGCCTCTGCACTGGCTGCTGTTGCTCTCCAATAAATCTCGGACAGATCTGCACCCACCTGAAATGTTTGGCAGTCATAGCCTGTTCCACATGCAGCTCCATGCACAGTGTTGGCGGTTCCTCTCTGCCTCTTGCTTCTCTGCAGCTCCTGGCTTCCCATGCAGCAGCTGCTTCCCTAAAAAAGCCCAGCCACTTCTGCTTCACAGTTCTTTCTCCTGCCTGACCACTGGCCTGGGGAAAGGGAAGTGCAGAGGGAGGAGACTGATACTAATTGCAATCCCCTGCTTAACACATTCATCACAATCATGTCTTTTACTAAGTGAAATTAAAAACAATAATAAAAACAACATTGACAAATGTTTTGCAAACACTGTTGCAAATATTTCTGTTAACTGTCTAGCTGTCAAGCCTATGAAAACCACTTAACAGTTGAGTTGCTGGTGTGCTGATACCTCTGCGTATCACATTGACCAATATTGTTTCATTGTTTCCCTCATCTGTCAGTATCCATCTCTTGTCTTTTGTCTCCTCCTTAGATTGTAAGCTGCTTGGGACAGAGTCCATCTTTTTGTTCTGTTTTTGTACAGCTCCTAGCACAGGTGCTTCTGGTCCATGTACGGGGCTCCTACATACTACAGTAATAAAAATAAATAATGATAATAGAGTAAAAGCATGTCATTTTCAATACATGGTTTTTAGAGACTCAGGTAAATTCTTCAATAGAGAAACTTGTCAGGATATTTTTGTCAGTTTCTCCTTTACCTATTGTGGCTGGATTTAAAAAATTCCAAATGCTCATTGTTGACAATGACCCTAGATATTGTGAGGAAAATACAATAGAGCATCAGGATAGAGGACTGTGCTCTAATGTCAGAGCCAAATAAGTGTAGAACTGAAAGTGTGTGTCACTGAAAGCTGCAGTCACATTTCCATTCACTTCTTTTCTCCTGCACATAATGTTCTGAAACAGTTAAATGAGATGAATAGTTTCGAAGTATAGCAATGGCTTTTATTCAGTTGTGCTTGGATTTGTTATTCTTTCTATCTATGATATAGCTGTCAAAGGTGAATAATGATGACCTCTGTTGTGCCCCTCAGATATACACATGAAAGGGACTCTCTTTGGGGATATGAGGTACGCATGAGGGGAGAGGTGGGTGGCAGTAGGAGAGCTCTACATGTACCAGGGAGTCTGCTCTGCAACTTCATTGCCTTGTCAACATTCTTCACCCTCCTTTGAGTGGTATCAAGGGGCAGCAGTAAACAGAGGCTTCCCAGGCAGCATAGCTCCAATGGAGTGCCCTGGCTCAATGTGTTCGGCATATGAATGTGCATAATCTATTCCCAAAGCCAGGTAGTGGATTTTGTGTGTGAATTTCTGAGTTACTGACAGATGTGTAAAAATCACATGTAGCCAGACAGCCCTTTTAAAAAATCTGGCTACTACATGTAAACTATTGTGTGAATGAAATATGCCCCAAACACCAGTATGTTTCAGTATGTCTTTTATATATGACCATTCTGTCTTATTGTGGGATCATCTCTTGCTCTTTGTCCAGTCAGAGTAATTACGATTGGCAGAATTGGAATTGTTGCCTATCCCATGTCATAAACTTGAAAGGAGGAGAAGTCAGGGCCTTCTCTATCAAGGTCATATGACTCTGGAATGTTCTTCCTGTGAATACATGCCAAGGTGTATTCTGGTCATCAACAGGGGCAAGTTGTTTGACTTTGCTTTATGTTACTGGGCAAGTATGTGGGCATTTTGTGAAACAGTGGATTGTGTTCTGGAAATATGGTCAGCACTTCATTATCCCACTTACCCAGGAGAAATGGAGAATTTGAACAGGTGGGTGAACCACAGACCTGCTTCTCTCTTGTTGGCACAGAACAGTGCAAGTCCCTTCCTTCCTCCACAGGCTGCTGGAGGAGCAGAAGACCATACAGGAGCAAAGGCATTAGGAGGAGTGAATGCCTGGGAGAAGCCTGATGCTGGCAGGAGCAGAAGCTGAAGGTTCTGGGAGGAGAAAGGGCTATGGGGACATAGGCAGGTGCACGTTATTTTGCTGGAGAAGGTTGGGACAGATGAGAAGGGGCATGTGAATGGTTAGTACTCCTACTCCCCTCCTTCTGAAGTGAAGAGCAAATAGGCTGTGAGTAACTGTAACGGAGTGTGTATCTGGAGATGAGTAGGGTGCCTGCAGCACAGAACTCAGGGTAGATCAAGTAGATTGAGAAAATAGAATCTGAGAACACTGTGAAAAGGAGGGAAAAAAAGGGAATATGGAAAGTAGAGAGTAGACAAGACATGGAGGAAGAGAAAGAAGGGAAAGAATGAAATAGAGCAAGTTTTTGCCTCGGAGGACAATGAGTTAGTAACAGCTATGTAGGCTATTATTCAATTTGCTTATTTTTTAAGATTACATATGCATATATTGATTTAGTTTATCAGTACACTGTAAATTTTCATCCATCACCCACATATTATCACTTTTTCTGCAGTACCATAACCCCTTTTTATTTAAAAGCTTCCTGCAGATGGATGTGCAGCACACTCTTGCAAAAGTTTTAAACCCTGCTGGATTACATTGTAACTTCTGATCAAATTGAAAGCAAAGCCTTTGGGAGAAAGGGCAGAGGTATTGGTTGTGTGGTTATTTCCTGTCAGCAAAATAAAACAAGAATGGTATGAAATTAAAATAATAACATGGTTCAGATTTCTGTGGCAACATCAAATGTTTGATGTTTTACTGCTATTATTGCCTGCCTGCCTGCCTGATGTGAGGTACATTAGTGTGAATGTTGCTTATTTTTTACCAGTGACTCTTCAAATTATCATTTTCTTTGGTTTCTTATGGCATACAAGCAGTATTCCAACCTATTACAGTTCTCACCAATCAAGTCACCTTTGGCTTGTGTTCAATAGCCTGCTTCTCCAAGTCTGAAAGTTATTTCACATTCTTTTTCTTTGCTTCTAATTCAACATTCATTGTGTATAATTGCAGGGTAGAGAGATGATTACATTCCAAAGAATTACAATCAAACTTGGCTTGTTAGTGTGTAAAGCTCTGGTTGTTAATCACAATCATTTAAGCAGTAGCTAACCCTCACTAAAACACAGATGGCATGTTGTTATCATTTAGAGCTACCCATTTCAGACACTGTTGACGTATTCCAAAGAGGACTTTTCTGTTATGTGTTTCAGTACTGCTTCTCTTCTGTAACACTGAATAATATCTGTTGGGTTTGATAGCCTCTTAGACACTTAGGATAAACATGCGAATATAGTACATCTGTAATATCACATTAAGATAGAAATGCATATTTTTTTCACAGGATATGAAATGAGTCTAACCAAACAGCCCAGATAAAAAAGAAATAATGTACAGTAGAACAATCAAGATCACTTCCTGTTTACATTGATTACAATCACTAAAAAAGTATGTTAAAATATGTGCATATTTGACTGTAGAAAGCCTTTTTGAAGCTTGATTGGTAATGAGAGTTTGAAAAGGTCCCACGTCCTCATGCTGAGATATGGGACCTTTGAGAATGCTAAGGTCTGGTGATTTTCAGTATGCCATAAAACAAGTAGCTGCCTGTTGTCTTTTTCAATGTTACTGACCTAAATAAAACCCAGCTACTGTACATCAAGCACTAGAACAAATCATAGCATCAGTGTCAAGCCCTTAAGCAAGGATGTTTAATAAGAATGATGATATACATGATACAGCACTACAATCCACTTCAGAACATCCTGCATTACTCAAAAACATTACTGTGGCAAGGATATTAACTGTGTAAATGCAGAAAGGATGGATTGTTACATTTCATTTCGAACCCTGGTTGTGTCACTGATTCATTGTATGGCCGTGGACAGGATGCTTATTCTTCCTGCCACAACTTTCCCATCTGTAAAATGGAGATAAAAATGCTTGCTTGCCTTATGCACAAGATGTGAGAATGAATTAGTGTTCTGAAAAATGTAACACGGGTCTCAAATTAAAAGACTGTTGTTAATTAGGACCAAATTGTGCCTGGCCTTTCAAGAGGGTGCATTTGGAGGAGGATGTAAGGGTCTGGCACTTCTGCAGTCTCTGTGCTTCCCAAAGCACAAAGGCTGCTCCCTCCATACCCCTTGAAGGGTGCCTGGAATCCTACTGTGGCAGAGAAGGGGTAGCCAAGGCAGGACTGTCTCAAGAAGGTAATATTCTGTACCTCATAACAGTGAAATGCCTTCTAATGCTTCCCCTCAGTTGATGCACTTATACACTATTCCCAATTACAGGCTAAGTCTCAAAGGTACAATTGAACCTCAAATTGGTAGAGCACTGGTGGATACAAAATTTTTATCCTCATCCGATCAGCGATCCACAAACATGGTCCACAGATGCAGATATCCACAGATATAAAGCGGATATCTTCAGATTTGTAGGGATCTACAAATTGGTACCATCATCACAAGTAGATCTGGGAAAGGCGTAGCTAGTGTTAGGCACAAAAGCCTTTCTAACCATGTGTGAGAAGGCATTTTCTTTCTCTCACTTTAATCTGTCGATTTAGCTCATCACATTTTCTTTTGTCTGGGAAGAGGAGCAATTTTCTCCCTCTGAATTAAACGTCTGTAAATCTAGCACTTTACCACTAGCAAGTAGCAAAGGCACATCTCATTCTATAACATGCTTAGTACTCACTCTTAGGGAATTAAAGTTCTGGGCTATTTTCTGACCTTTTAACAATATGTGTTTGTACCACCAAACTCTTGGAAATTGAGTTTATGCAAACGGCAGCAAGTATAATGTGAAATGTTCAAATGCAAATTAAATTAATTTGTTGCTTTCAGTAATCGACCTCCTTTAGATTAATTTTCAAATTTTATGTTTGTTTAATCTTAATACCTTCTTATTTATTCATGAAATGTTGCTCTCCTGTGCTTTAAAATGGCCCCTGTCTATTCCAGCATTTTCAATAAGACATTCTCCATCCTACATTTTTAATAGTTTCTTATATATGTATTTTGTTTTTAAACAAATATCATGTCTTTTCGGTGTTCATTAACTGAATATTGCAAACCATGTCTCTTTAGGGAAATCTCATCAATGTAAAGTTCCAGAGGAGGTCACCAAATGTCATTCCAATAAAAATGAAATTTGCTGCAGTGCTTCATTTGCAAGCAATGTTTGTTTGTCTTCTCTGGCATTTATTACAGTGATCAAGCAGCTGAAATAATCTGCATATTATGCAAACTAGTCTGTTCTCCAGGAAACTTGGTGGGCTTTTTTAAAATATATTAAGCAAAAAAGATAATGCAAAGACTGATGTCAGGCAGAATGAAACAGAATTGGATCTTGTCACAAAAAATTCTTGTTGCTGTCATTACAGGTGACTAACCTATTTCAGGCAATTTAATGTTCTGATACATCAAGGGGGTGTATCGGTGAGATATGCTTCATTGTGAGTGACTTAAGCAAAATGAAAGATGGCTTTACTTTCTTTTTGGCTAATTGGATTATTGTCCACTCTACCAATGTAACCACAAGGTTCAGTAATAGAGCTGGAGCCAGAAAAAATTCTGGTTGGTAGTGAAATGAGCTTTTAGCTAAAGATAATATCAATGAGGAAATTTTAGCTCAGGTGGGAACAGAATGTTAACAGTATATGCAGCTTTCCTACCTCAATAGTGTCAGTTGTGTCAGTTGTGACTGTAAAAGGTCATGTTGTTGTTTGCAGCAAATTGTCAAAATCCTTGTGCTTCCATAATATATATAAAGAAAGCCTTTTCCATCTTGATACTTAGTTGTTTTGGGGTTGATTATTTTTTTTGGGGGGGAGGGGAATAGATTATTTTACTTAATAAAAAGGTGTTTTAATTTGTTACAAACTGTAGTTTTTCTTTGGCAAATAAGTAAAACATTGCTACCAAATTAGATTTTGGTATGTGAATCTTTAGCTAGTGCAAGGCATTGAAGCAAAATTCTCAAAAGCCAGCCTCCCTTTTTCAGTGTGAAATCACCCCCATGTGTACTTGTAATTATGCACTCAAACATGTGGAAGCTTGATAGAAAGTTTACATCTATAGTGCTGGAACAGTTACATTATAGCCACCTTTCAAGTTCAGCAGACTGTTACAACAATTACAGATATTTTTATTTAGTAGCAAAAAAGGCACCATTCATGACTATAAATTCATCATGGCCTGCAAAAGAAAAGTGCCCTTGCTCTCAGAAAACTTTAAAAGCACTGGAAATTGAATCACTAGGAATGTTGATTCAGAGGAGATGTTTATTTTTTTCAGGATATATTCAAGTCTATTTTGAAATGAGGAACTATATAGGGGCTATGTTATACTAATAACATAGGGACTGATCCAAACCATTAGTCATATGAGCAGTCTTATAATCATTTCAGGTTAATAGGATTATTTCTGAAAGTAAGGAGGGTTTGCAGGATTGGGCCATTAGTTTTGGAAGGCATTATGAAATATGATAATAGCTAGTTAGATGGCTAGTAATGTATCTCATTAAAAAACAAAGCACACACATAATTGTGCTTCAAAAATAACTAACTGTAAACACACAGTCCTGTTGTACCCTGACCCTCATGTACCCATTTCCATTCTCTTCAATAGTTACACCCAGTAGTATTTTATTTTCAATTAGATTGTAAGCTCTTTAGGGTAGAGTCTGTCCTTAGATTTGTACAGCAATTAACACAACAGGATATCTATCCTTATTGGTGGCACTTTGTGCTGCTGTAATACACAAAATAATAAGTCTACATAGAGGTTAAAGAAATCTCATGAGTAAAAGTCTTGAGGAGAGAGAGAACTCTTAATGGGGGTGGAGGAAAGTAGTTTAGAAGTTTTAAGGATAGTAGATAACACAAGTGCAAGTTTATTTTCCTACCCAATAAAACCGAATGGTCTCAAACTGTGCAGATAATTGTTTCACTTACATGACACGTGATTAGGGTAATAGGTGGCCAACGGTGCTTTGTGACTCTGGAGGATGTTGTGGGCATTGTCTCAAGAGTTTTACAACTAATATAGATGTTTCCACTTCATTACTTTCAATGGAATGGAGTCTTATCTGTCTGCATCAATGAATGAACCCTCCCCGCCCCCAGAAGACATGCTATTGGTTATTTTCTAATGATGATATAACTAGAAAGCAGAAATAGTTCTTAGTGAGGAATGCCTGTAGCCACAACCCACAAGATTCTCAGTTTGACTGTGTTCAAAACCAGGATTATTGAGGTGTAGAGAGAGAAACTGGGCAACATGAGAGAAGATGTCAAGATGATAATGATGATCTGAATTTTTGCTATATACTATTTCACTGCAATTGTTGGATAAATGTAAGCTTTCAGATGCAGTGTTTCAACTATATTTTCTGATGATTCCTAAAATACAGGTCAGAGACTGGGGCACCAAGCTGAAATATAGTTATGTTAGTAGCCCTAGCTTCAGGAATAATGCCTTGAATTGTTTTGGAACAGGAGGGGTTTTTTGTTTTAGTCTTTTGTTTGTTTTGCTGTAATAATAAAGCTATCTTCAGTGACAGGGGATTAAGATTGTGCCAGTCTAGCAAGGATATATGCATTTGGAAGTGAAGTTATAAATGAGGCCTCTTGGTGAAAGAGTATACACAGAGTAAAACAGATGATAGTAGTAGCAATACATGTTCCATCTCATACCAACATGAAAGTACAAAATTAACAAAATACTTTTACATGAAGAATGCCAAGTTATATGAAGCTATAAAATATCACTCTTATGGGAGTCCTGACAACTCTTAGAGTTAATATCCCATAGAAAACCAAAAGGTACGTTCATATACAATTTATCTACATATATGATCTGAGTTATCTTTGCAAAAACTAAACTCCAAACAAATTGTTTCGGGTTAACTGAAATTTTTGGTTTGTTTTGAACTGTTTTAATCTTTTGTAGAGAAAGTAAAGCAAATTTCAAAACAAAATGGTTTAACTATAAATCAAAACTTTTTGTTCCAAAAATATCAAAATGGGATGTTTCAACATTTTCAAACCATTTTTAAAATGACATTTCATTGAAAGAGAAACAATATCATGAAAATGTCTATTTAATCAAAACAACATTTTACTATGGAAAACTGTTTTGATGACCATTTTCCAACCAGCTCTCTTCCAAGTTCCCTCAGCATATCTTGTAGGTAGCATAGAAGTTCTGTTGTATTGTATATTGGTTTTGTATTGCTGCTCATTACCATGTGCCCATCAGCACATTCCATGTGACATAGATTAGATCTTGTAAAATAGATTAGTTCCTGTTCCACTTGAATCTCTAGCTTTTCACCCATTTGTGGTTATCGAAAGCTGTTTTTGGGTTAGGGTCTCTGTGCGGATTAGGGAGAAAATTTGATTCTATGAATGCCATTCTGGTCGTAATAGAAAAGCTTTATCAAATAGAAGTTCAATGAAATCACTTCTACTATGTCACAATATATTGTGATATATCACATCAAAAAACAACTTGTGTCAGCACTGAGCATAGTGATAGAGTTTAGAATATGTTCCAGAGTTGTTATACGTAACAACTTGTATGGAAATCAGAATCTTGTAATGAAACTCAGTGAAATCTGTTTTAAGCAACCAATCAGGAAATTAATACACGTGGGCTGCTTGACAAAAGTAGCCTTCTGACAAAAACGGGGCAGAAACCGCACATGCCAAATTGACAACTCTTTTCAGAGGTGTGTGTCAATTAGATATCTTGTATAGCTCTCTCAGTTCACTATCAAGTACAACTCTGATCCAGTGTGAAGACTTTTATTTTTCTACAAATTGACTACTAGTAGGTCCAAAAAGTAACTTTAATAAATATAGCAGTTTCACCATAGAATCAATTTGTGATTTCCAGTGACCTGTGGTAACATATGACATAATTAGAGCTCGTCAAATTATTTTCAGTGAATACATTATTTGATGAATAGTGTTTGTGAACATATTTCAGCCCATGGATTGCTTCTGAACCGTTCACTGTTACTGTTGCTTCAGTTGTTTGATTATTTGGAATTCACTACGGGCTCTGTGTATTGGTCCCCTGAGTTATATTGTCACAGATCCACAAGATGTACTACACCTCCAACCAGTATGCAGTCTCTCTGGGAGTGTACTCTTCTTCGTGATAGGCCATGGGCCTCCGCTTTGCTCAAGGTGGAGCCTTGCGACTCCGCTATTCAGAGACTAGGTCCCTGGCTTCCACATCTGTTTCTAAGTGTGGTTACTTCAACGGGTCCGAATGAGCTTGGACCCCTGTTGGAAATTTACCCTTCTGGGAGCTAGCCAACCAGCAGATGTTTGCAGTGACACAGGACAGACTTTTCAAAACAAGACATCATTTATTACTCTGTTGAAATGCAGTGTTAAGGGATATTGGGTTAAAAGGGTAAAGCAAGGCCTAAACACGTCTCTCATTTAACATACCAGCTCTCCTTGTTTAATTGGTCAGGTCCCTCTTTGCCCTGACCTGCAAGACAGACCGCATCCTTACAGCAAACCTCTCTGGCCTTGCCCAGCTGCCCTGGCTGGAATTACCCCATCCATTGGGGGAGCACAGGGCCGGCCTGAGCCATTCTTGTGCCCCAGGCAGACATTATAATTGCGTCAGGTTCAGGACGTGTCTCCGCTGCTGCTACCTGTCCCTGATAAGCTGGCATAGGCGTGCGCAGAACATTTCATTAGGGTGTGCACATGTCCTACCTGCCACCGTAAAAAGTACCAGCGTCCTGATGATCTGTGGCAACTCGCATCGCGCGCCGCGTCCTTCCCCGCCGCCGAAAAAACTGACAGCGTCCTTATTTTCGGTGGCAGCTCGCATCACGTCATTTCCTGCCACCGGAAAACCTTCCACCAGTATCTCGAGCCCTGCGCCTATGTAAGCCGGCCAGTCATTTTGGCGCCCCATACAATCAGGCGCCCCAGGCTGTTGTCCGGTCAGACTGTAGCTTGGGCTGGCACTGGGTGAGCAAGAGTCTTATCCTTCTTTCCTAACTCCTTAGTACTTTGTCTCAATACCTAGTCACACAGTTTTGATGTGTACTGCCCAGGGAGAGGAGGGGTTTTGCTCAGACAGGTAATTGCCCATGCACATCCAACAGGTTTCCTTGGCAGGCAGTTATTAAATGCTAATGGTCTGGTCATTGATCTCAAAGGTAGGTCCGTTCACATGTTCTGATCCATTAATATCAACCCAGATGGATCTAGGTGACCCACACCCTCTCAGTTAATCGCTTATTTCCTTTTTTTCTGCAAAGAGATTAACTCCTTTGTACCAAGTAGTATGAAGTGAGTGGGGAAACTAAGTCACACACACTTTTCATAAAATACAGACATTTCCCATGTTCTCCACACAAATTATTTTTGCTCCTGAGTAGATGACTCCCAAACCCATAAATGTTTTTTAGGATAGCTGCTGTGCATTTCCAGCACAGATACTCATCCTACTTTACATTCACATATATTCATGAAACTATCTCTTTCCCTGATTATGTCTGCCAAACAAAACTTGCTCTCATAAGTTTCATAGAAAGCAAATAAACAGAGTAGTGAATTCTTATGTTTGTTATAAAAACAAATGTTTGCAACTTAATTTTGGTAGACTTCATTAATCACTAGACATAATTTATTCCTTTCAACTTTGTCCTTTTGTGATGTTATATATATCCATCTCTCTCTAATTTCCATATTCATGATATTCCATAATCACCATTTCATGGTGAAGGCTACAGTGCTTCACCATGCTATCAGAGCATCTTATAGGTGGATGATATAACTGGGTTTTTTATTCTTCACCCTGCCCTCCCTCCAGTTCCCCCTGTTCTTTAGATTTTAAAATAATCTATGATCAGATTCTGTTGCCCTTATTCATGTTAATTAGTGTCACATTCCACAAGCAGTCTCCTTGAAATAACCACAATTACTTGTGAAGCACTCAGTGTGAGTAAGGATGGTGGAACTGAACCCATAATTCTTGTGGGAAAGCTAAGCTAAATCAAGTGAATGAGTGGCAGCTGGGAACCAGTGGGGTTAGTGATTGTCATATATCATCACCTGGTATAATAGCCATTTAAGGAAACTTCCATTGCAAACAAAGCTGACTGAAAAACTTGACCAAAACAAAACTTCTGAGCCATAGAATTCTGTTTTCTGCCCAGCTTCTGTTCCACATCGGCAACTGTATTACAGAGTGATTGTGTGATTTATTTTCAGTACTCTATGAAAACTTGATGCAAGAATAGTAAGGATCCATTGTAATGAGTGAGAATAATCTCCACAAGCACCTCTCTGTGTATTACGTGTGTGTGTGTGTGTGTGTGTGTGTGTGTGTTTGTTGATTAATAATTTTAATACATTAATTTAAAAGCAGATTATTTTTGTATGGCCATTCCCAGTATTTTATCCATATAAATAATGAAAAATATTTTACTCTCCATCCCCTTTGGAATATGAGTTTAGGAGAGAAGAAATGGAAAAAAATCCATAGTGATGACAGGGAACAACATCTCTTTTGATGCTTGAGAATGCCTGGGTAGTTTTTATTTTACCATCAAGCTAAATAAATATGAGCTTTGCATAATTTAAAATACAAAGGCACAGGATTATAGGAATAATAAGTGGAAGTTCTTCAAATGCCCACACTAGAACCCCAGGTCCATAATAAGTAGTGCCCTGCGGTGCCCACGTGGTGTTCTGTTCTAAAACTAACATTGTATTTTATTAATTGTAACAGCATACAGAATAAGCTTCCAGGCAAGAGAGAAGCAAGCTTGGGAAGTGAAACTGAGTAATTTAAAAAAGGTCAGATTTTATAAGTAACAAATGAGAAATACATTAAGAGAACAAAACATGTTTGTGCCTGAATTACAAATGGGATACTAATTTTGGATCTGAGTTTGCAACTCTTAATCATGTTGATCAGCACCTTTTGAAGTCAGCTATAATTAATCACTTCCCTAAGTGTTACAAGGCATGAGTAAGGGTTGCAGAAGTAGGCCTCAAATGCAATATCTTATTTTTCATTTTGCTAAAACTTAAAAATGCAAACAAAAATGGGATCTGAACTCTGAAAAGAATTACCTTAATCATCATTTTAGAAAACATAGCCTTTCAAAGAGCCACTCTCTGGCCTAAGCCCAAATATCTGGGCAAAACATCAAAGCAATCAGTCAGTACCCCACCTAAAGGTTGCTCTTTAAAAAATTCTGCTATGACGTGACATGCTTTTTCATAGCATTTTGAAATTAAGATGCGCAAAAGACTATGGGCTTGATGCTGATTCCATCTCTCTGACAGAGTAGCAGCTTACTCCACAAGTAGTCGTTTCGATGGCAGAGGGGCTACTTTTAGAGAAAGGAACTGTTCAACATAAAGCTAGCAGAATTTGGCCTTCCCCACTTGTGTATTAGCACACACATTTTAGCCTGGTACATTCTTTTTTTTAATTTGGTTTTTGCTCTGTGTTTCAAATTTGTGCTGTTTAAAACAAACTTGTATGGCTGTTTGTGAAATGCATTATTGCCTCAATGATTGTAATTGAGTACTGCTGGCAGTTCTACCAACAGGGTGATCTACAGCAACACTCTGCTCAGAGAAGAATAAAATCCTGAATTAAATAAATATGCATTATTCTAAACTGTTACTGTTACTGAACTGTCATGGTTCAAACTGTAACTTTAATGTGATAGATCCATGAGAGAGAATCTTCTGTAGTGCTTTAGATTCTAGAACACATGTTCCATACTGAGGGCTCCCCGGAAAAAGCAGCAGAACTCCAGGCAGCAGGTATTCCAATTATGTTAGAGAGTGTGCACAACAATCTCTTCACAAAATTTCACTCATTTTTAGGGGGTGATGATTTTTAGAAATCTTTTTTTTATGAAGTCCTTTGTATATCCACCGAACAGATAGAACTTCAATAAGAGTGAAAACTTCTTCGCCAATATGACTAAACTTTGATCTGGAAGATTCATTCTCCATGAATCAATGAATGCTTAACTTTGGCTAAAACTGCCAAGCTTTGGTACGTTGGGTTTTAAAATGTGGTAACTTCTTCCTTAGGAAATTAAATGAGATCTGCAGCTCCTGTTACAGAAGCTGCTAAACACATTTGGTCCCTTCTGACCTAGACCAGGTTGGATCCATTTTTCTAAACAGTGGTTTTCAACCTGTGGTCCAGAGACTAAGATTTTCCAAAGGGGTTGAAACCTCCATTTGAACTTTTTTAGGGGACTGCAAACGTAAATGGTTAAAAATCACTGATCTAGAGGTAAAAAACTTTGTATTCCATTAGAAGTTTCATGATTATTCCCTCTACTTTGCGTTATTGTTGTATGAAAGGTGCTAATGAAATGCATATTATGAATTATTGACATGTAAGTATTCAGTATTAATCTTTTCATAGAGTGAAATTATTCTATGTAGGCGTTGTCCTAGAGATTCCATAGAGCCAGCTTCAGTAATTGCACTAACACAGTGACAAGGCAGATTGAGTTGAGTATTCCAATAAATCAGTGTCACCAACTATTACAATTTTATTTCAGATCTCACAGTCCTTTTTCTAAAATCCTCACCTTCTAGAGTCATGTGATTATGTGACAATCTACACTTTCACATTTTTTATATAATAAAACTAAGTCTCTAGATGTCTTGGTTACGAAGAAAAGCTTGAAACATGAAGGAGTCAAAATCCAGAAAGCAAATACAAATGTATTATTTTTAAAGTCTCATGATTTTTTGAAGGCATATTCAAGATTTCTGGGTTCTTGGTGTTCACAGCACTGCACTCTTTTATCTGAATGAGGACTGAAGAACTATTCCTGCATCAGTGAAGTTGATGGCAATACTTCATTTGACTTCTATGGTGCAGAAACAGTTTTTGCTGAGGAGCTTGCTGCAGTGGATATTGGTCAGGGTCTGTTCAGTTATTGATTCAAACCTATTTTTATTTTAATTTATTTTATTTTATTTATTTAAAATATTATTTATTTTTAAAATAATTAAAATAAATAAATATATTTTATTTATTGATTTTAATTTAATTTTTATTTAATAATTTTAATTTATTTGGGCTTTAATCTCTATGCACACCATTCCATTGTGTTGCAGAGAAACTGCACAACAGGAAATTATGTTCATTCCACTGTTCCGTGTGGTCCAGGGCTAGGACCTTTGAGATGAATGGTTTCACAGGTGAAAAGTGCAGGGCAGAAAACAAGGGAGCTGTTTCTTGTCAACAGGGCTGACTCAAGGCTTCTCTATATAAACTCTTAATTCACAGCAAGCTAGAGTGTAAGCCTTCCGGGCACTAAGTGTCCAGGTGGACCCAGCTGCCGTATATTAAAATTTCACTAGTGCACTTTGATCTACTCATATTTAAATGCTCCAATGCGACCACAAGCAACCTTAATTCTGGTATTTGAAGAACTTGAAAGAACTTGATTTTGTCTTTTTTCTTTACAAAGTTAGATTCTTAGTGTTTCAAAGCTTGTACTCAGTGTATTGTGTTATTACAATGACTTGCTTGAGGTGCAGAGTTATTACTGCTGGCATTCATAACATGGCAACCAGTGAAGTTGCTGATTGACCTACTGAGTCTTGTACAGCTTTCATAAGCAGCAGTTCAAGTTTAATGAGCGCTTTAATGGCACCAATCTGCTAGTTAGTAAAAACAACCATTGGGCTGCAGTTCATTTCTGTAGATGTTGCTCCCCTTCTTGCTATTTACATGATTTCATTGGCTGCTGGAATGATAGTCAACTAAAGAGTTAAGTGTATATAATTATGGAGGGCACTGTTATTAGAAACTATCAGGGTAATACTTAAGAAGGAAATCTAGGCAAAGATGCCATCATCTATTGCAAATGTGGGGAAAAGAGGGTCAGAATAAATGACTGGTTTAAAAATTGAAATGTTTCTCTTAGAGTCTCCTAGAGTCTAGTATTTAAAATATGATCTCTACATGTCCGTGTTCACTCTTTTACTTTTAGACTCTTAGAATCAAGTATCCTGGATTCCTTTCAGACCCCAAACTCTCATGGAAATCATTAGAAGTTTTGGGTGTGAAAGGAATGCAAGATCAGGATCTCAAAGGGCAAATTTATCTTTTCAGATGCCCACAGCTGATCTTGACTGATATTTTGTTCTTCCAAAAATGTGAAGAACTCCCACTGATATAAAATGGAAGTACATTGCATGGAAGAAGCTAGAGAAGGAAGATGTCAGTGGTGAAATCTGATAGAATTTTGCTGCTTCTTCCTTCTAAAGTCCCTTTAAATATACTTTCCTTTATCTGGCTATACCGAAAGAAGAACAGGAGACACTTGATATGGTTTTCATCAGGCTGCAATGTTGTTGTTAGATATCTGGAACTACTTAGTAGATGAAAGTATACAGTGCAGGTAACCCCATGTTCATTTAATAACTACCTGGGGGGGGCTTATGCTAGCCCCCCCCTTTTATATTTAGGTCCCCTAGCCAAATCAACTGCTGGGACTTTGGCATCTGCACCCCCCATAGGAGGGTTAAGGTGGGCTATAAGAAAGGGGGGTTGGCTCCCTGCCGTAGCAGTCATAGAAACCCCGAACCCCCCGTCACATTCATTTTCTTTAACCAACACCTCCTTTTTAAGTCCTTTATCAAGCCATTTATCTGGTCACTGTATAAATTCCCTGTGGAATGAGTTTTGACATATAGCCTACCTCCCTTCGTGCCACGCATGAACAAAGCACTCCTTTAAACCCCACAGTAGGGAAGGCAAAAAAAAACCCGCTCCACCAAAGCCAATCTGGTGGTGAGGGGAAATTCCTTCCGAACCCCCCTCCCCGCGCACACAGCAGGTCCTGACAAAATGGGAGGGTGGGCGGATGCTGCCTCACCTACTCCATGGAAAAGGGCTTCTCCCACCCAACCTTGCCCCTTTTCAACTTTTCCTCCCTCCCAGTCTCAAGGGATTAGTCAGCGTCACCATGCTGACCTTTTCCCCCCTTTTGCAGCATCTTCTGACCCCCCCCACCCCCACCCCCATAAAATACTATTTCCTTTCCCTCAGCCAGGCAGACAACATCCCTCCTGCATAAAGGTGCGGTGAGGTGATTTGACTCATTTTCACCATTGTTTTCCATATTTTTAATGGCCGGTGCTTCACTGTATTATCATTCTAATGCTACTGTAAATTGCACGTAAACATTCACTGAATGCACTAGCAGGATGATTGACTTGTAAATAATTAAACTTAGGCTATGTCCACTCTACAATAGCTACAGCGGCACAGCTGCACTGCTGTAGTGCTTCTAGTAAAGACATTCTAATCCGATGGATGAGAGCTCTCCCATCATCTAAACTCCTGCCTCCATGAGAGGCAATAGCTGTGTCAGCGGGAGAAGCTCTGCCGCTGACATAGCGCTGTCCACACCGGTGCTTAGGTTGGTATAACTTACGTCGCTTCAGATTATTCACACCACTTAAGCGGCGGAAGTTTTATACCAGAGTAATTTGTAGTGTAGACATAGTCTTAGAACTTAGCCTTAGGTTCAATTTATAGAAATAAAATACATGCATACTTTCGTCCTTCTCTGGTAAGATGTGTGATTTTTTTTCCCCTCTCGTTCCCCTTGCAGTTGTTGATTTGTTTGCTGTGGTGAATACCATCAAAAGAAAAAAAAAATCATAAATAAGATTTTATAAAAATGAGATTGGAAGCAGTAGATACAATTCATTACACTATTGCAGTATGAAGCTGCTGCCACATGTACTCAGACTTTCTAATGGGTTTTCACAAACAGCCATCTGTAAACTTCCACTTGGTATGGATCCTGCAGTCTAACCGCTTATTGTGAAATACTGTATAATATCACAATGTCTGAAAATACCCACAGTACATATTGTGCGGCTAAAAACTATAGAAATGGCAGGGAGGATAGAATTGACATTTATATAAAATAGTTTATTTGTTGAACCAGGCATAAGAGGCAAGAATAAAATGGAATAAGGTGGGTTACATTGTGGTGCATCTTTTTAAAGTAATATCATACATCCCTCCCCATATCCCCACTTGCTTTTTGGTTTTTGCTTTTTAAAAAACTTGCAGAGCTTTAGTTAAGCGTATATTAAAGTGAGAGGAAAAATGAAATGAACAAGAAATATTGTGGATTATTAATTTAAAAGTGGAATGAAAGAAAAACAAAATACAGTAAAAGTGTTGCAATAGGAAAACCTAATGGAACAATGGCCACTGCTCCATAGTTTGAGTAGCCACCATGCTCTATTGTAAGTCTCATTTTTAGCAATCCCGTGGCTCTATTGCTAGTATAACTGTTGAGCTGAAAATTGCCATACTTATCCCAAAGACAATTTTTTCCTGAAATATTTGAAGAAAATTCACTGAATTAATTTTTAAGGTAGTCTTGTGTTGAAGGCCCTGGACTGGGACACAGGAGATCCCAGGTCAGTTCCTGGCTCTGCCACACACTTCATGTATGATCTTGAGCAAGTCACATAATCCTTCAGCTCTCCATGGTTAGGGTAAATGGTACTCAAAGGGGTGTTGAGGGCAAATTCAGTATTATTTGTGAAGCATCTGTGTACTTGAGGAGGGTCTTAGACACATCTCAGTTCTTTGACTTTAATGGGCGTGGTGGGTGCACAGCACTTCTTGGGATCAACCACTTGAAATGTAGTTATAGTTCATTTAAAAATTACACAGATTTGAAATCTGTCACAATGCCTAATGTTTCTTTGGTTTGTTCTGTTGAAAAGCAGCTTGTTACATTCCCTTTAAAATTTGCCATATAGTTAAATCTCCTTTAAAAATGTGCATAAACTATATTTGAAATTAGATTGTAATTGAACAAGCTGTTAACAGTTGTTCTATGATCATTACAATTTGAGAGTGTGAGAGGATGCCAGGTTTTTAGGATCCTGTGTTGAGGCACAGAGCTCTTCTGCTGATTTGCCCTGGTAGCTGGAATAGGGGCATTAGTTTCATCAGAAAAAAATTGGCAAGGAAAAGGCTGAATGGCTTTCTGAGGTGACAGGTAGAAGGAGACGCCCTGGGAATAAACCATTTTTGGACAGAGGTTGCAAGTGGGATTATGGAAAACTACTTGAGAGTACAGTCCTGCCTCAGGCCTTTGTTAAGTGTCTTAAAGTGTAGGTTAAAGGCAAATCCCTATCAAAGATGGGTATTTGGGAGGAGGATAGTGGGTGGTTGGGCCTGTGATGGATGGTGGTCATTTGTAAGAGTCTGAAGTTCCTATTTAAAATGTTTATGATACAGAGTGGGTGTGTATGTGTGGGAATTTTTATGGACTATAAACCAGAGCTATAAAGGAATGTTGGGGCAGAGTTAAGGTTGGTTTTTGGAATGTGATGATTTACACACATACACATGTTTTAAATAGATTGTATGTTCATGTACCATCCCTTGTTCATTTCTGTCCTTTTACCTTTTTAGTTATGTATATCAGGAATATTATAATTAAGATATCTCTCAATTTAGTGTTAACTAGCAAACTTTACATTAGGAAAATAAGGAAATATATTAACAATGATCAACAGTGTGATAACCCAACTCAGCTATCGGTCAAAAGTCAAGAATTCATCAATGAAAGATGTACAATGGTGGTACATAAATTCAAGGAATAATTTTTGGCATCAGCACATCTGGAATGAATACAAAATACTTTTTAGGAATACCTACAGTGTGTTTCTGGCTTGCACAAAAATTCAAGGGTAAAAAGGTAACTCTGTAATGTAATCTAATAACCCTAATGTAATGTAATAAATGTACATTTAAAAAGACTCCCTTTGAGTTCTATAAAATATTTCATAAACTTTGGTTAAATGGGCCCTGAATTCTTCATAGTAAGTCTCATCTTGCATTATATACACTGTTACATGCATTAGCCTGATTTTATCACGCTAGTTGAGCTGTTAACCTCAAACATAAAATTAAAACTTAAAAAGATACAGCATTCAACAGGTCCACTGCGTTAAACTTGTCTAGAATCAATGAAGATATAGAGGGGTAGCCATGTTAGTCTGTATACAGCAAAAACAACGAGAGTTCTGTAGCACCTTAAAGACTAACAAATTTAATTTCTGCAGGCATAAGCCTTCGTGGGCTGTAACCCACTTCGTTGGATGTAAGGAATAGAAATCAGATAGGGGTATATATATACATATAAGGTTAAGGTACAACAATGGGGAAATTAGATATAAGCAAAGTCCATTCAGTTAGAGTAGTTGAGGCCTGTTCCAACCTGAAGCAAATACTCACCAGCAACCATACACAATACAAGAAGATCACTAACCCAGGAACATACCCCTGCAACAAACCCTGTTGCCAGCTCTGCCCACACATCGACTCTAGTAACACCATCAATGGTCCTAACCACATCAGCCACACCATAAGAAACTCACTTTCCTGCATATCTACTAATGTTATATATGCCATCATGTGCCAGCAATGCCCCTCTGCCATGTACATTGGCCAAACCGGACTGTCACTACGCAAAAGAATAAATGGACACAAATCCGACATAAAAAATGGTAACATCCATAAACCAGTTAGAGAGCACTTCAACCTCCCAGGACACTCTGTAGCTGATTTGAAAGTTGCTATACTTCTACAAAAAAAACTTCAAAAACAGATTTCAAAGAGAAACTGCAGAATTGGAACTTATCTGCAAACTTGACACAATCAAACTGGGTCTAAATAGGGACTTGGAATGGTTATCTCATTACAAGAAGTAATTGTCAGTTGTTCACACATTCTCACCTCCTAATCAACGGTTGTGAATAGGCCTCATCTACTCTAACTGAATGGACTTTGCTAACACCTACCCTCCCCATTGTTGTTCCTTACTCTTGGATGTATATATACACCCCCTATCTGACTTCTGTTCCTTACATCTGACGAAGTGGGTTACAGCCCACGAAAGCTTATGCCTGCAGAAATTAAATTTGTTAGTCTTTAAAGTGCTACAGAACTCTTGTTGTTGTTTTAATGAAGATATAGTTTCTCTCCAAAATGGGTTTGAGTCATTGATTTAGGTGAAAGAGGAGAACAATCCTAATACATTTAAGAATCAGATGAAAACTATTCTGTTAGAAATTGCCAAAGGACACGTTCTGGAAAGTCAGTGTTGGACCGACCATGTTTAAGTGAGAAGGTGTTTGAGCTGGCAGAAAAACAACACAATAAGAAAGAATGGGTTGGAGACCGAAGAATTTAGAAGAATATAAGGAGCTGAGCAGGCAGATTTAAAGGCACAGTAGATGAGACAAAAGCAAATATATAGTGACAAAATGTATGGAACTTGAGAATTATAGATTAATAACATAAAAGGTATGTTCAGAGTGGTCAGATTTCTTACCAAAAGGTGTTTCCCCGCAATAAAACATAATAAAATATTGTAATGGCAAAGTCCTCACTAAAAGATTAATGTGTCAATCTGTATGCCTCAGCAGAGGCACACATGATACAGGGAAGGGAAAAAAAGCAAGCATGGAGCCAGAGCCATCAATTCTGGAGAGAATGTGGTGTATGCTATTATGAAAATGAAGCCTCGGAGAGCAGGAGGGGTATATAACCTGCAGAATTATCAGAAGGAATTGGCAAATGCCATACTGATCGTATATGGAAAACTTGTAATGATATGTAGGTAACTAGAAATTGGCCAGAGGATGAAGGGAATTTTTTTGTCCTTACTGAAGAAGGAAGACATGAGTGTAGTAAATATCATACCATCTGCCAGATATTGCATGCGAGCAAAGTTCTGCTGTGTATAATCCAGGATCACATGAAACGAATGATAGAAGCAGAACTGCTAACGCAAAATGCTGATTTTAGAGAGGATTAAGGCAGACATGACCAAATCACAAATGTCATCACGCTATTAACAAATGCAGAGAGTACAATCACCCATTGATCATGTGCTTCATTGACTACATAGAAGCATTTGATACCATCTGATATGACTATCTTTGGAGGATACTGGCAGACGTGGGGATTCCAAAGCAGCTCATTGAACTCATTGCAAGTTTCTACCAACAATTTAAACAGCAATAGGTGACAATGAATGGTTTTCCACTGGTGTGAGACAAGTGTGTATTTTGTTCCCAAGCCTCTTTAACATTTTCACAGAATTTAATATGAGACAAACCTTGGAAGATTTTTTGACAAAGTGGAAGGAGGTGGAATTTCCATTGGTCAACACCTCTTAACTGACCTCAGATAGGCTGATGATATGATGCTCTTTGCTACAACCAACAACACAATGCAACAAATGTTGGAGTCTGTTAAAACAATGAGGAACGTGGATTATTCTCAAATGCAACAAAAACAAAATATATGTATATTGACACAACTAACACAAACAGGCTGAAAGTGGCCATTACCATTAATGGGCAAGCTGAAGAGGCAGTAGATAAATTAAATTATCTAATATCATATATTCAACCGAAGAGATTGTTCTAAAGAAATCAGAAGACAACTATGGATGGCTCATTCAGCTTTGACCTCCCTTAAGAAAGTGTGGGAAAAAGTGGCCTCTCAATGTACAAGAATGTGACTGGTGAAAAGCCTGATTTTTTTTTTCCCTGCAGTGATTTATGGATGTGAATCACAGGAGGTGAATGTTCCTGACAAGAAGAAAACTGAAGCTTTTGAAATGTGGTGCTGATGAAGAATCTTGTGTATCTCCTGGATGTTTTTTTTTTAAAAAAAAGGAATGCCTGTGTTAGACTACTATTGGAGAGAAGCAGACCCTGATGTTGGAAAATTACATAGGCAAACTTATGTACTTTGGTCACAGGTGTAGAGATGGAAATAACCTGGAGGAAATTATTATGGAAGAAATAGTAGAGGCTCATTATAGTGGGGATGAGCAGCAAGAAGATGTATGGGTTGTGTGCAAAAGATCAATGGAAAGGTAGTTTGTAAGTGCTCAAATTTAGTGGTGGATCATGAAGGCTTTGGAAATTTCTCTCCCACCCCCACCCCCACCCCACTAACAAAATAAGTGAAATCAGTTTTTTTCCCCAAAAAATCATTTTATAGTTTGTCTGGACTTTCTAATTAATACAGATTACTACTCTGTGTGTGTGTTTGCACGTATTTCAGCTTGAAAATTCAATTTGATATTATACAAAAGCCAAAACATTTCCTGGACTTTGCATCTTGGGCCTGGTTCTTTTATGACAAAATAAAGGTCTGCAACACCCCCCACCCCCTCCCCAGATCAAAGATATATTTTTCCTTCTCTATTTGTTGAAGTGTTTAAGGAAAAAGTAGAGTGGCTCCCACTTGCAATTTTTAATGCCATATTTTATTCCAAACAATTTCCCAATAATCACTGAACAGATTAATGTGTAAATACTTCTTCCTTAGGAATAATATGACAAAACATATTTAACTTTATTTGGTAGAAAGCTTTGGTAGGCAGATGTCACTGTATTAAAATGAACTATATTTTAGAATATATTTTTAAAGCAAGAAGCCCATTGATCCTGCTTTTTTCTGACTTATTTTTATCTCATTTTCCTTCATTTCTGTCATATCCTTCCACCCTCAATTTTACAGAAACAAATCTAGGTAACTTTGCTACACACCCATTCTTCTTGCTTCAGTCATTTCTCCAGTAAATTATTAAATATTTTTATTAAACTTAACATAAAGTAGTTCTGCCTGTATTTCCTTTTCCATTTCCTTTAATTTCATGACTCCTTAATTTCAAAACTATGGGTATGTCTACACTGCCGAGGCTGCATTGATCGATGCAGTGGGATTGATTGAGTGGGCTGTGGACACCTGCTCAGTCGATCCCGGAAGTGCTCTCTGGTCGATGCCATTAATCCACCTTCCCGAAAGAAGTAAGTCTGTGTCAACCAGAGGGTGTCTCCCATCAACGCAGAGTAGTGGAGACACTGCAGTACGGCAACATAAGTAAGTCGATAGGAGATACACAAACCATATCATGTAATTTGTGTATCTCCCATCAACCGCCAGTGGCAGTGTAGACCAGGCCTGTATCTCCTGGTTTTTGAACCCTTGGCAGCATAAAATGAGTGACTTTGAAGTCTCCTCTTCTCAAATGAAAATAAACTCAATTACCATAACTGTCCTTCACTATCTGTGCTGCTGTAGGCCTCACCCTCTCTAGTGAGAAAGTATTCTCTTTGTGGTACAGAATTAGCACTGCACATAGCATGTCGTGATCTAAGAGGTGATCTAATACTATAACCTCTTGTTTTGTAGTCTGTGCCTCTTCACTCCTGTTTTATTACTGAAGTGGTGTTGCCCAAGGCAAACGCTAACATTTAAAACAATGTTTATATTTTTTATTTTAAAACTGTACCTATTTTATTCTCTAGGTGCATAAATAATACGAAAACACATACAAAAATACACATGGCACTAATAACAATTTAGTATCCCTCCACAAAAGTAGAATTTACAGCAAGACCTTTATGCCAACAAACTTATTTTATATTAACTGATGAAATACCATGCTTTGAGATTAACACCTTTTTAATTAGTCCAATGATATTTTAGTCTTGAGGCTCCCTGTTGCAATCATCATCCTTTGAAACAAGGACTGGATAACCATCCTGTCTGAGTCTGTCAGTGCCCCACTTTTTACTAAGCCACAGGAGTCATTGTTGAGGATTATCTAGCACTCTCTAACTGTGACTGAGTGCACTTTATCTGAAGCTCTCTGTTTCTGCTGGCCAAGGAAACTAAAGTGGTGGGGTAGGGGTAGTAGGACTAGAAATATAGTTTCTGTGAGCATGTCATAAAGACTTTTTTCTGATCCACAATATTTACTCTAAGTGCCTTTTGCATCATATCAAAATGAGAACATATTTTCCAGCAGATTATTGCAAAGGATAAGACAATATACCATGACCACGCTGAGTAAATTGCATTATTGTATCCCCTGTAAAAAATAAAGTAAACCTTCCCTCACTGCCCCATACCTCCAGCCCAAGCAAAATCTTACCTGGAGAGAATGCACACATTCGGAGATATTAATACATCAACATTGTTACATTAGATATACATTAGTTATATTCTTGTTATAGGACTGCACTTGTTGAGGTAACTATTAGCACTTTCTGTGAGATTGAACTGTGCAGGAACACGGGTAAATGTTTATGCTTTGGAAAGCAATTGTTCTTTTGGACAAGGTTATTTCAATTTCCTGTTTTAGCTATTGTAACTAGACTGCCTGTATTACTCACAACTCTGTGCAGATTAATTGCATCCCTATATACTCACATCCACCAGCCCAAACTTATATGTTGCACATATGACGATTTATTGGTGAAGTGGTAATAGCCAAAAGGAGAACAAGATTTTTTTTTAAGCTCTAAGACATTTTTACTCTTCAGATTCTACAGTCTCACTCTGCTTTCAGTATCAGTCACAGCATTTCACAGTTCTGTTTCTGAGGTACTGCTGCAATGTGGCAGAAAGAAGTGAAGGAAGAAAGTGCTGGGCTAGAGCCTTTTTGTATAATGATTCTGTCTTGCACACACAACACTGCACTCCCCCAAAAGTAGATAGGGCAACAGTTCCCTAAGAGGAGCATCCAGTGAAGAACTCCTCAGCACTTTAAATTGTGTATTGTGCTTAAAGTATTTCCTAAGTGTTCAAAAGGGATGAAAACACGTCAAGGAGTAAACACTCCTTTTCATAGCTTCTAAGGCAAGAAGGAACCACTGTGATCAGCTAACCTGTCCTCTTGCATATCCTTGGGAGACCTTACTGAATTAAGTTTAAATATCTTTGGGCCACATTGTATTAAATGAATGATTTATGTATTATGGATCAGGATTGCATGTAACCTCTTGAGTGAAGAGATGTGACCGATGTGAGACCTGTGTGTTGAAAGGACTGTATTGAAGGATGTGCCAGAGAAGAATGGACCTTTAGAACAAAAAGTGTTAAGTGGTTTTCCTGGGGAATATCTAGGGAGGCACGAATGCAAATTCCCCACCTCTGGATATGCAAAAATCCAGCCTATTGAAGCTGCGCCATGGGGAGAGGGCCACTGTCTGTGGCTCATCTTATCTATGAGGCCAAATCTAAGGCCCAAGCTGTACAAAGGAAAGACTGAACTGTTCATGGTGGTTCTGTTTGTGAATCTTAGACAGTTATGAGCTTGGGATAACCCAGTGTTGGGTTTTGAAGGACTGATACCTCCCAGAGCTCGAGATTGGAATTGTGGTGACCCTTGTTAAACCTTGTAACGTGTGAAGGTTCTTGTATTGTTCTGACTACATTTTCTGTAATGCTTTTACCTTAAGAACAAAGGTGCTTGCTTCTAAAGAGCTCTGTGGTAACTTGTGAGTGCTGATAACCTCTGAAGAGAAAGCAAAGTGCTGACACTGACCTTTTAGATGGTCTTGCAGACACTGGTCATTTAGAGTAGGCAGGAAATTGTCCAGCCTTGAAAACCCCTTGACAGGAAGGAGAGAGATGCAGGTCTCCACCCAAGAGAGGTGACGGCTCCTGGCTCCCCAGCCTAGGGTGGATACCCTTGAGGGACCATGATGGAGAATACAAGTGCAGTTGCCCTGAATTGTGACAGTTCCAATGGTCAATTACTCCCTCTATTAAAAATGTACACCTTTTATAGTAGGCATATCTGTTTAAAAAAAAATCCCTGCTTGCCCCACTGTAGCTCTTCCATTAATATCAAGGGTGGGAGGGAGCACTTGGACACACCAGTCCTCAATAACAGTATTACAGAGACAGGATTCATTCCTACTGCTGTGGCAACGTTGCAGAGCACTAGGGTAACGGCAGTGTGAAAATTTAATTTTGTCTTTAACACACTTCTGTGGTCTGTGTTTGAGCCATTGCTGTTTGTACTTTGTCTTCTTGGGATGAAATTTGTCCCTCTACAGAAGGGGACAGCAGGAGGCTTTTGCACCATTTTAAGTCCTCAAAATAGGAGTGAATTTCAGCCTGAGCTCCTACTGAATAGTGCTAAAACTAGAAGAAATGGGATACTAATGGTCACTTTCTTAGATCACCCTGTCCTATTTTTCACAAGGACATGGCACTTTGTACTTTGAAACTAGCTTATAAAAATAGAAAGCAATCAAAGTATCTTTTTGCTACAGATATGCAGATAATTTGAGAAGCAGCCTCTTCCATAAATTGAAACCCAGATAATTTAAAAGATCTAATTTATAAAATTCATAAGTGGGTGCATTTCAATTTCTTAGAGCTATAGCATTCTAGTTTCTTACTGCATGACATGGTAAACTTTCTGATAATCAAGAGTTGAATAACTTACAAGAACATCTGCAATCAGCATGTAATCAAATTCAGTAGAAACATTCAGATATGCTTCATGTATTTCCCGGGCAAAAAATATTTTAAATGCTGCCACTTAATGGTGCAGATATTGGCATTCTTAAGCTACTGCTTCTGTGTTATTCTGTGTTAGTCTTAGAACTCAAATCATTGCAACAATGCTTTCTCTTAACATAAATTAGTCATATCTTGCCCATGTTACACAAGAGTTCTTGATATCAGTGGCATTACTGGCATAAGGAAGGCAAGCAGAATGTGTTCTTTCTATAAAAAATATAGAAGATACAATTTTTAGAAAGAATGAAATTCTTTAAATGGAAAGGAAAATGATTATTTTTCAAAGGGGAGATTTAAGAAGAATGTAATCACATTAGAGCAGTAACTAGTGGTACTAGTGGAAATCAAATATTGCATGTTGCATACAGTGTGATTGGGGAACTGATATTTTCATGTTAAAAATGCAACATTGATCTCTGCTGAGTATGTTCAGAAGTCTTGAAATAATTATTTCTGTCAGATAATTAATTTTTGTTGACAAGGCCAAGTTGAGAGCATACAACATCACATGTATTATAATTAGTTGAGATATGATATGATATGAAATTAAAATAATCAATTCAGACTGCCATAGTTTATGAGATGGGCTGAGTGAATAATGCACTTCTTTCATGAATGTTTATGCAGACTTGTAAAGGAATTAGCTTTGGCCTTGTTTTTGAAACTACTAGATAGGGTGACCAGATGTCCTGATTTTACAAGGACAGTCCTGATATTCAGGGTTTTGTCTTATATAGGTGCCTATTACCTCTCATTCCCTCCCAATTTTTCACACTTGCTATCTGGTCACCCTATCCCTGAACCAGAGCCTGATTGAATCATATGAAGTGATGAGTCAATCCACAAGCCAGGCAATAATCGGATGACTCTCAATGCAGGTATATAAACCTGTGACACACTGTACCCCATGTAGACTCTTCGGGTGTGATTTGTGTATCATACATGTTCACCCTTATAGTGTAACTGTGTATTGTTTAATGCAAAGTGTGTCATGTAAGGTGTTTTTGGAATGCTCATGACATACTGAACATTATTATTATGGTAGCATGTTTCTTGCAATGTCATATGTATAGTTGTGAAGCTCTGCTATGTAATATTCCCAGATATGTGTCTCACATTGCTTGAATAGATCCAGGCAAACACTAAAGGCAAAGAAGGTAATTCAGGCTTCACAAAGGCATGCATAAAACAAACCTATCTCTTCCAGAAACAATAGGCTGGCCTAAGCATCTGATAAGGTGATGCTCATTTGACTCAAGTGAAGGAAACTATGCTGGACATTCCGATCACCTGACCCTAGGGGGTGACAAGGAAATATTTTAAAGGTGGAGACATTTTGGTCTCTGGAGCTCTCTTTTGCAATCCATCTACAAGACAACATCAAGACAGACTGCCTACATGGGGGGAGCCTGGTTGGGGGCCAACACCCAACCAGTCTGTGGTGAGAACCATTTAAGGCTGTAAGGCTACTGAAAGTGTGAAGCTTAGTTTAAAATGCTATTTGCTTTTATTTCTTTCTGATCAAATCTGACCTTATATTCTTCTGTCTTATAATCACTTACATTTATTAAGTACATAAAAATTGTAATTGTTTTATCTAAAGCAGTGCATGTGGTTTGGGTGCATGTAGAGACTTAGTTTAGAGTGACATAGCTGGTGCATGTCAATTTCTTTGATAAACTGACTAACCAATGAGCTTGCAGAGTCAAGTGGGCAGCACTGAACTCTATAAAATGGTAGTTCCTAGGGTTGCATCTGGGACTGGGGATGATGGCTGGGGGTCACACCACTGCATAATCCTGTGAGTGGCTGGCCAGAAGCACTCATTCACTAGATCAGGGACCGCTTGCTTGCAGGGTGCTGTACGTGGGCTGACCCAGGAGCAGGGATTCACACAGCAAGGCAAGTGCAAGATGGGCCCCAGGAGTGGGGGGATTGGGGTGACACAATGATATACTAGTCCACATTGTAGAGAGGAACATCACAAAGCCTCACAGGAGAAATGGCAGCTCAGTCTGTTTGGAACTCTCCCCTTCCTGAGGTGGTGACAGGCTCCACAGACCTCAGCCTGATCCAGCCCTCCTCCTGCTCCTGGTGTAACCCAGCTCTGACTCCAGCTTTGTTCCCAGTCCTGTTCCAGTTGTGCCCTTGCTCCAGGCTGGCTCCTAGCCCTACTCATGCTTTGTTCCAAACCCACTTTTGACTCCTAATTCCAGATCTCAGTTCTGACTCAAGTTCCTGGCCTGCTCCCACCATGGCACTAGGCCAGACCCTCTGTCTCTTTTCTGACACCCTTTTATGTTTGCTGTCTGTGAGGACCAAGTTTTACTAGCATAAATGTTTCTGGAAAGTAAACTTCAAAGATACCTGAAGGAATAGTCACAGAAAACAAATTTTAAAGCACTTGCACACTTATCCAGTGAAGGAACAAATAGTAACATGTGACATACAACTCAGATCAATGATCCATCTATCCCCATATCCTGTCTTCCAACAATGGCCAGTGCCACATACTTCAAAGGGAATGAACAGAATGGGACAATTATCAAGTGATCCATCCCCTGCCGTCCACTCCCAGCATCTGGCAGTCAGAAGTTTAACATGGGGTTGTATCCCTGACCAATCTGGCTTACAGCCATTGATAGACTTATCCTCCATGAATTTATTTAATTATTTTTTAATCCAGTTAAGTTTTGGCCTTCACAACATTCCCTGGCAATGAGTTCCACAGATTGACTCTGTGTTGTGTGAAGAAGTACAGCAGAACCTCAGAGTTACAAACACCTCAGGAATGGAGGTTGTTCGTAACTCTGAAATGTTCATAACTCTGAACAAAATGTTATGGTTGTTCTTTCACAAGTTTACAACTGAACATTGACTTAATACAGCTTTGAAACATTACTATGCAGAAGAAAAATGCTGTTAATTTATTTTTTTAGTAGTTTACCGTTAACACAGTACTATACTGTATTTGCCTTTTTTTTCTTCTCTCTGTGCCTGCCTGATTGTGTACTTCTGGTTCCAGATGAGGTGTGTGCTTGACTGGTCAGTTCGTAACTCTGGTGTTTGTATCTCTGAGGTTCTATTGTACTTCCTTGTGTTTGTTTTAAAACTGCTGCCTACTAATTTCATTGGGTGATCCCTGGTTCTTGTGTTTCGTGAGGGAGTAGATAATACTTCCTTATTCACCTTCTCCACACCGTTCAAAATTTTATAAATTTCCATCATATCCCCTTTTGGTCATCTGTTTTCCAAGCTAAAAATATCTCCTCATACAGAAGCTGTTCCATACCCTTAATGGGGTTTTTTGGAGGTGGTTTGTTTGATTTTTTTTTTCTCCCTTCTGTGTACCTTTTCCATTTCTAATTTTTTTTTTTTTTAAAAGATCGGGTGACAGAGCTACATACAATTGTTAAAGACTTTCTTAAAGTCCAAGTACACTATATGCACTTGATCATACTTGTTCATATGTTTGTTGACCCCCTGAAAGAATTTAAATATATTGGTGAGGTATGATTTCCCTTTATGAAAGCAGTGTTGACTCTTCCCCCAACATATCATGCTCATCAGTGTTTGATAATTCTGTTCTTTATGATAGTTTCAACCAATTTGCCTGATACTGAAGTTTAGGCTTACTGAGCTGTAATTGTCAGGATCATCTTTGGAGCCTTTTCTAAAAATTGGCATCACATTAGCTATCTTCCAGTCATCTGATACACAAGCTGATTTAAGTGATAGCTTACATACCACCATTTGTAGTTCTGCAATTTCATATTTCAGTTCCTTCAGAATTCTTGGGTGAATACCATCTGATCCTGGTGACTTATTACTATTTTGTTTGTCAGTTTGTTCCAAAATCTCCTCTATTGACACCTCACCAGGTACAATTAGGCAAGCTATTGAACAGTGAATATTGAAAATCAAATGCAGCTTTTAATGATTGAGTTGTATTGGCAAAAATTCTCAAATGCTCACTGAATAGTTTCAAATAATAAATGTTGAGGAAGCCACAGTCTGCTGTTGTATAATTCACAAACAGAAAAGGATGATGACTGGAATTTTTGAAAGGGCTTACCTAATAGTGGTCCCACTGAAATCAGTGAGAGTCTTATTATGGACAGTGAGAGGAGAGTTAGGACCATAGTGGATCCTTTCAGATATCCCACCCACTAAATTAGAGCTTAAATATTATGGTAATGGGTGTTACAGAAAAAATAAAATAACAATTATTGGGATAAATTATTCATTGCAAATTATTTGCTAACAGTTTCTACTGTATTCTAATTGGACATTTTATGTCCCTTCACTGTGATGTACAAGATTCAGAGTAATCAATAAAGTGACTGATATCAAAATAAAATTCTTTGGGACTTTTCTTTACTATCAGATTGTCAGAACTGCTGCAGCACAAGGAGATCAGATGAATAAGTGTCTTCTAAATGCATAAACCTACGAGGACAACAGTACCTTTTTAAAATATCTAATAAATAAGTTTAGTTTTAAAAACCTTGCGGGGTGCATATAAATTGTGCTGGATTTTAATGTTTTGTTTTCTATTGCTGCTTGTAAAATCTTGCCAACAGAGCTTTATTTCTGGGTGTATTTTTTTCCCTTCAAAATAAATCAAAATCCACTTTGTACTTTAGAATTGCTGTGGAAATGCTTTTTTTAAAGATTGCTATTCAGGGGAGGAGGGATGGAATGTAGCACAAACTATAGCAGTATTACAGGTTCAAATTACTTTCCAAGCTTTAAAAATATAATATAATAAGGTCCCAATCCTGTTCCCACTGATGCAAATGGGGAGAGGGAGAGAGAAAACCTCCAAGAGTGAAATCCTGAAGCTGTGAAGTCAATGGGACTTTTGCCATTAAGTTAAGTGGTGCCAGGACTTTACCCCAATTGACTTCATTGGGAGCAGGATCAAAACTAAATAAAATAAACCAAATTGTGCCATCTGTTTTTTAACAGAATTCCCTATTGACTTTAATGAGGAGCTCTGCTTAAGAATCAATGCCATTATTTATTATGCTTAGTGTGGTAGTGCCTACAGAGCATGAATGGTACTGTTATGTACAGACACAGAGTAATAGATAGTCCATGCCCCAAAGAGTTTACAGTCTAAATAGTCAAGATGGACACTGTGTAGAGGCAAACCATACCAGCAGAGTGAACAGTGGGATGACAGTGAAACATGTGGCATGTTAGTGCCACAGCTCTTTTAGTGTGTGTGTGGGGGGAGGGGATTGCGTTTTGTTAGAAGAGGATTAACTAAACAGACAAAAGAGAGAGGAGACATGGAAGGGACACCCTTTTATGTTTGAAACAGAGCAGTGGAGAAGGGGGAGGGGATGAAGACCAGGTGGCTAAGGTAAAAAGACTGTGACAAAGTAGTTCTGAGGGTCTTGGTGAGGCACCCATTTAGCACAGAGGAGAGAATGACTGGTATGTTACAGCCTGGTAACGTTAGTGGGAGTTACAAATGAAGGACCAAATACTGCTTAGACTTAGGCCATGACTATTCTAGGAGCATGTTACCGGTATAGGAAAACTGTTATGCTACACTGACAAAGTAGTCCTAGTGTGGACACAACTATACAGGCAAAGCTGCCCTTTGTACTGGTACAATAAAACCACGCCCCACGAGCAAAACTGTAAAAGTGCAATTGTGCCCATATAGCTGCATGTACACTCGACACTTACCCCAGCACAGCTTAGTTGGTCAGAATCACACCTCTTCACTTCACACCCCTGACTAACATAGCTCTGCTGGCAGAGGTCTTCAGTGTAGACCTGGCCTTACTTAGCTGAACTGATCTTTTCACTTCAGTGGACCTGCTTGTCTGTGTAATATGAGTGGAATTTTGTCCTCAGAGACAACTGTGCTCTTAGATGCAATAGACTCACTTTTAATGGAATTAGTATCCACTTTGAACCACATCCATTAATTCCAATACAGACATTTCCCCCCTTCCCTCCTCTGTTTTAGTAGACGTTTTGCCTTCATTAGAACTGCAAGATCAGAATCTTTAATATTCTTCAGGAAAAATGTGCATCTCTTTCAAATATAGAATGTAAGACACTGCCTCTTTCTACTTTTTGTCCAGCATATTCTATCTGCATTAAATATGGATTCAGACAAAAAAACCCGAATCCAAACTGACAACACTGTTTTAATAAAATCTGTACCAAAGGTTTATTAATGTTTAAAAGTAATGCTGCTGTGTTTATTAACTTGGATATTCTACTATAACTGAATAGCCTTAGGAAAGTCAGTTTCTAGCTACTTTGTTTCTGCCAAGTAGCTGGAATGATTACAAAGCATATAATTATAGAAGTGACTTCAGTCATTATGTTGTGGCATGAGAGATGCACCAAATAGTTGGGGAAATCTAAAATCTATGTGAAATTCCAGCTTCATTGAACCTTATGATAGAGTTTTCATAAAGGCATACCCTTAAATTAAAAATCACACCTGTATTGAAAAAAAATGTACCTGCTCTACGTAGATGTAATGGCTAAGATTATGGAGACTTAAGGAAATTTGTGCAAAATAAATCTTCTTTGTCAGTTTGCTTGCTTTTTGCATCTGGCAACATCACTTTGTCTATGGTCAGTTATCACTATTTTCTTGTATGTCTATATAGCATTTTTTACTTTTTGCTTGTGTGGGTCTCCCAAGGCAACAGGGGAGAGAAACATTTTTTTTTTAAAGTAGGAAAATGATTATAAAACCATACATATTTCAAGGGGCTTAGAGAATGTGTAATACCTGAAACTGCTTTTAACAGCTTGTTTGAAGTTAATCTAGTTATCTTGGGTCATTATATCATATATCTATTACTGTAAATTCTGAATCTCTCACAGTCTTTAATGTATTTATCCTCTCAACATCCCTGTGAGGTAGGGAAGTGCTATTATCTCCATTTTACAGGTGGGAAATTGAGAGACTAAGGGCCAGATTTGTAAAGGTATTTAGGTGCCTAATAATGCAGATAAATGCCTAGCAGAATTTTCAAAAGCACCTAACTGCTTTGAAATCAATGGGAGTTAGGCACATAAGTGTCTACTGGGATTTTCAAATCTGAAATCTTTAAACACCAAAATACCTTTAAAAATCTGTTGTTAAAATCACACTGGAAATCTGTGGGGGTGCAGGGATGTGAAGTCAGGTCTTCTGAAGTTCATGCTAGAACCCTACCACTAGAGCATTCTTCCTCTCTAACTGGATTTCAGTTTGATGAAATCTATTTAGCTCTTTTAAAATCCTATCAGATCCATCATCCATCTTACATTTCTTGCTGCCTTTTTTTTTTTTCTGTCACCAGCAGGCTTCGTGTTACATTTGTCGGTGATAATGGTTATCTTGTGTGACCAAGCAGCAAATTCTCTAAGGATGGGTAAGATAGGCCCAGTGAAATGTGCAATTTGCAATAGTTTCTGTGGGTGAACAATTGCAGATGGCTACTGTATATAATTATTGGTGAGGAAATGCCATTCAAAGAAACTTGTGGTGAAGAATTTACTTATTCCTTCAGCAGCAGCTGAATTGGGTTGTAGTCTCAAACACTCATATGCTACAGAGATGTGGTATAAGATACTGAATAGAGCAGGAGCTAAAGTTTGCAATTGGTACTCTTTTTCCTCCCCTCTTGCTCTGGGGTAGAAGTAAGTTGTTATAGCTCTCAAAAGGGTGTCACTTGCTTTCTTCCTCATATGACTGTCTACTCTGACCAGTTAGTAGGGGGTGGAGCCACGATTCTGTCCCTTTGTGACTATTCCTATCCCGTTGCTTACAAAGAATGTGTCCAAAGTGTAAAGAACTGCAGTCCACACCAGACCTGTACCCTGTATGTTCACAGTATACATAAATTCAGGGAAAACAAATATTGTTGCTGGAAAGTTACAACATAACAATCCTTTATTTTTCTTAGAATTCAGAATGATAACCCACAAGAACCCCAAAACACAGAGGGAGAAAACAGTCTGCTCCTATGGCAGAGAAGCACAGCTCATCCCAGCTTGCTTTAAGCTCTATCTCTCTCCAGACTGGTGAGACAACCTAGATCACATGGTTTCCCTTAGAGCCCCCCAGACTACAAGCAGCACCAGAAAATCCCTCACATTTAAATGATAGCTTGTCATTTTTAACCTGTTTCCAATACACCACAGATCCAAGATCAAGATAGGTTTAATGAGGAGATGGTGGCGAAGGCCTTACTCCTCAACTCAGTGGAGTAAAACAATGAAACAATCCAGCATTTAGTAACTATTCCAAAATCATGCAGTAAATAGGTGGTAGAACTGGGATTAGGACTCAGAAGTGCTTGGCTCCCAGCACTGTGTCACCTTTTAGACTATATCTTGTGTCAAGAAGTTCTTAGCCAACGGGATTGAGGGAACCGAGGACAGTTCCAAATATATCAGGTGAAAACAAAATACGGAGAGAAAATAGGACCAAGGGAAAGAGGGTAAACAAGGAGAGGGATGACATTACTGTTGATTCTAAACTGTCTGTGACGTTGAAGTACTTTTAAATATCTGTACAGTATTTAATATGAACAATAAAATAAAAAGTTAGGACAATGAATCTATGAAGAAGACTTTGTAAATACAGCTATAGATACAAACCATGCAAAATACTTGGAACAATTGTACATATGTAAATCATGGGGTGCGGGGCTCATATGCAGGTTAATATATTAAAGAAGCTAATGACAATTATTTTTGAAGAGTTGTGAAGATCTGAGGATAAGAGTGGATAAGAGGAAAGTAAATATGGCACTAAGTATAAGGGACTCGGTGCAGGTGGTCTGACCTGCGGTCCATGTCAGGGACAGTAGTTGATGAGCAGGGATCTGAGGAATCATTACAGCCAGTTCAATAAGCAAGAGTTGGGGTCAAAACCAAGCTGGGATCAGAGACCAGAAAATGGAGGTAGTACTAAGCTGGAATCAGGGAGCAGGGGTCAGGGTCAGGCTGTGATCAGAGACCAGAGATCAGGAGATGATGTGAAGTTGGGAGTCGTATGAATCATGAACATCAAGTGGCAAGACCGAATTCCTAACCCTGAAGTATTAGCAAGAGTTGAAATGCCCAGTGTAGAAGCAATAGTTACTTCCTCACAGTTGAGGTGATCAGGATATGTCACCTGTATGCCAGAACACCGGCTTCCGGAAATCTTCTTTTATGGTGAACTAAAGGAAGGTAATTGATCTAGGGGTGATCAGAAGCTACGCTACAAAGACATCCTTAAGTGACATCTCAAGACAGTGGACGTTGATGTGGACACATGGAAATCATTGGCACAAAACCATGTACAGTGGAGAAATGCTGTATCTGAGGCCATTGAAAAGGTAGAAGAGAAACGATTAGCAACTGATCAACATCAGCTACGACACAATATGGTTCGAGACTGACAGAGATACATTTCCTGCCCTCAGTGTGGCCAATGTTTCTGTTCAAGAGCTGGACTTGCATCTCATCAGCGTGTGGGAAAGTGCTAGTTCCTCTCTACGGTCATCATTGTTTGCAATAGACAGCTGAAGAAGAAAATCAGTGTTGTTGCACAGTCAGCTTCCTGGGGCACCCTTTAAGATTAAATACAGTGCTTTTCCGATCAGAGGGCTGCAGGGTATTCTTATGTTGGGTCCCTTGTGTGGTACTTCCTGCAGTGTCTATTCTTTACAGTGCTCCCTGACTGTGGCTCTGCAAGGATTTATGGTGGCACTTTGGGAATCAGGCTTGGCAAACCTGGGTTCTAGTCTCTGCATCATTACACTTAGCCTCAAAAAGGAATGCTGGCTATTTATTATCCATCAACCTACTAGAGCCAAAGCATTTTGCTTTACAGGCAAGTAGTTAATTTTCACAATAGCCTTGTTAGATAGGTGATAGTATTTACTCCCACTTTACAGATGGAGAGGTTGAGGCAAAGGCTGTACATTACATCCATGCCAGAGTTAGAACTGGAACACAGAAGCTCCTAACCTCCTCCTTGGCACTATGGACCATGATGACTCTCAAATCTAACTTCAGTCCCTAGTAAAATAAAATAGCAAATATTAAGGACCAAATTCTGCTCCAATTATAGCTACTGGAAATTTTGCCTTTGACTTCAGTGGGATGAAATTGCCCTCATTAAACACTCTGTAATGAGTGAATAGATAACTGAGCCATGAACAATTAAAAAAAAAATAAAACAGGTTCTTATAAGAAACAAATTTTGCCAGGCAAATTGTGATTTCTATTTGATGCAATGTCTTAGAAAACGTTAGTTGAAGAATGCATTCAAATTGGCTTGAGTATGAACATTGTCACATAGACTGACAACTAGCTGTAGGACATGATAAATGAAAGCAATGCGGAATGACAAGCTATTGAGCTGTGGGAGAGTTATCACGTTGGGTGACACAGGAATCCTCATTAGATCTGTTTTTATTTAGTGTCTTTAATTATTTGAAGGATTCAAATCTGCAGAAAGTTAGAAATATGAAAATAGAATGAGACTAGCCTTGCCCTACATGCTATTAACCCTAAATACAGATGTTTAATTGAAAGGAAAGCAGCAATGTCAAAAGGCCAACAAATTCAAATTCTATGAATGACCCTTCTGTTTATACTTCCTGGTTTCACTGCACCTACAGCTGGGAACTGGGCATTCAGTTTTAAGAACCTTAATGGCAAAGATTTTCTCAAATTGAGTGAGAAATGCACAAAAGTCAAATATGGACTGAGGGCTAAACCCTCAAGTTGCTAAGTGCCTTCAACTTTCAAGGCACTCAGGTATCCTGGGAAGGTATGTTGCACCTCACAGGGTCGGACAACTAGGTGACCTGTTAGATCTCTTCTCACTGTAATTTCTGTGACTATTTAATTAAAAATGTTGTATGGTTTTATGTTGTGACCAACAAGCCCCAGTGGTCAGGTTTTCTGGCCTTGATTGAGTTTATGTGGGGTTGTACTACTTACAGAGCTGTATTGTGTTTTTATTATTCATTAACTTTATTTTACTGGGTAGAACCCAAAGGCTCCAGTCAGGACCAGGGTTCCATTGTTCTAGGTACTGTACACATTCCTAGGAAGAGATGATTCCTCCCTTGGAGGTGTTTACAGTCTAAATAAACAAGAGCACCAAAGGGTGGGGGGAAGAGGTGCAATGTACCAGGAAAGTTTTCAGGGCTGTGGTTGGCAAGTGTCACAATAGTCATTTGGTGTGTTTGTTGGTTTTCATATTGTAGGAGTGTTGGGTGTGATGAAGGTAGGAGAAGAGGAACTAATAAAGAAATGGACCAGGAAAGGAAGGAACGGATGGTGAAGAGAAAGAGGTTGAAAGAACTGGGAAAGGAGTATGGAGGACAAAGGGTGAAAGTTTGACATTGGAGGGACTATGAGAAAAGGACAGAGCTATCACTAGACATAAGCAGACTAAGCAATTGCTTATGGTCCCAAGCAGCTCAAGGTGGCCCTCTATTTGCTTATTATTACATGTTGGGGGGAATATTTCTGCTTAGGGCTCCAATGGGCTATCAGCACCTCTGGAAAAAAGGGTGGGAGGAGATGGAACAAACAACCAATCACCAGGGGAGAATGAATGTTCTGACTCCAAATTGGAAAAAAACAGTGTGGTGACCTTACTACTTCAAATCGACAGTTGATGACTGCCCCTGCATAAGTGCCTCTCTTTCTCACCAGTTCTATTTGCTTCTTATTATGTGTTGTGTGGCTGGGGAAAGAGGAGCGTGCTGATATCTGAGTCCAGGAATATGTCAAGCAGGAGTCTACTTTCCCCTATCCTGCTGGCCCTTCGCAGCCCACTGTTCCTGCTTGCTATACTCTCTGGCCCTTCAGGGTTGACTCCCCAAGAAAGCTTTTTCTTTGTCCTCTTTCATTTTTTGGATCATTTACATTATTTTAAAATAAATGTATTCACAGAAGTAGCCTAGAATATTTTTCTGTTCACTATGGCAAAGCAGCCTTTATTACATAAAACCAGGATTTATTAGAATAGATGTTTTTATTCACCTTATCCAGAAAATGATAAACTTTTTATCTCCTTGAGAACAACAGCAGCAGCAGCAGAGACAAGGAATTGCAATCTACTAAGTCTTTTATACCCCTTCATTTTCTTTCAGGCTTGGCAAGAGTTGACATATTTTGTATTGGTATGATTCTCAGAACTGTCAGTAGGAAGGGAGCTTTGTCCATGTTACAGACACAATGTGTCAAACTCTTCTTAAAAATAATTGAAAGAAAAAGCTGTAAAAGCAAAACAAACAACCTGTTCTTAAAGGGCCTGATCCAAAGATCATTGAACTCATTGGGAGGCTTTTCACTGTTTTTAATAAACATTATATCAGGCCCAAAATGTTTTGACACTAAAGGCATGTCTACACAGCAAAGAAAAACACACGGCTGGCCCGTACCAGCCAACTTGGGCTTGTGGGGCTCAGACTACAAAGCTGTTCCATTGCTGTGTGGGCTTCCAGGCTTGGGGTGGCACCTGGACTCTAGGACCCTGTGAGGTGGGAGGGTCCCAGAGCTCAGGCTCTAGTCTGAGGATATGTCTACACTTCGGGCTCCACGGCGATCAATCTCAGATGGCCTCTCCGGAGAACACCAGTAATCTACCTCCCTGAAAGGAGTAAGGCTGAATCGACAAGAGGATGTCTCCCATTGACACAGCGCCATGCAGATGCCCCGATATGAAAATGTAAGTATGTCAACAGGAGATACACAAGCTACGTTATGTACCTTACATATCTCTTGTCGATCACCAGCGACAGTGTAGACCGTGCCTAAGACTGGAAGTCTACACAGCCATGAAACAGCCACACAGATCAAGCTCTGAGAGCCTGAATTGACTGGCATGGGCCTGCTAGGGTTTTTTCTCTTCTGTGTAGACATATCCTTAGTGATTTAACAACAGTTACCCTCTCCTGAGTATTGTGTACCATAGATATAATTTATTTTAAATGAACTTAAACCAAGAAGCATGGATTTCCCAAGCCAAATATGGTAGATATTTTTATTTTGTCCAAATAAATCTAAAATTCTTACTTTCAGCAAGAGCATAAAATTTTATAGTGCTTTATCATTGACTGACTTTAGCTGATATAAACTATTTTAATGACTCATTAAGTGAATTAACATGAACACTGAATTCGGCTCGTAAAATATTACTGCCATTGTATAGTAAATCCATGATACAGGACATTTCAGCCTGTAAGGGTTGAGGTTGTTTTCAGCTAACAAGTTGTAAGTCAAAACTCATGTAAATGGCTAACGAGCATACCTGATCCTTAAGGACAATGGCTAGTGGAAGCATCCAATGGCTCAGGAAGCCAGATGTCCTCTTAGTGATTCTAATTCTAATGAGAACAGCACATTTGCTTTTAGAATTTGTCTCATCTGCCAGTTATATGTAAGGACCCCCCCCCTTCATCCTCCACCCTATCCCGCACCCCGAATGTAGCCCTAGCATTCTTGGTGTAAGTAGAGTGATTAAAAGTGTTTCTGCATGTATGTAATGACCATTATCACTGTTGTTCTCTCTGGATGGGACAATGTCTGCATTTGTAAGTGAATGGATAAAGAATTTAAAATATACTATGTAATCAATAAGAAAGTGCATACAATTGACCAATGTAACACCATGAAGTTGAAGCTGATTTATCAGACTTCCCGGTACCCTGAATAAACCTCTTCAGTATTGTCTGTGCTGCCTGATTCTTGGAGACAGAATCCTTCGTGCTTTACAATTTGGCGCAGCGAGCAGGATGTGACTGGGATCCTTGGAGTGCTTCCCACGATCAAGGACAGAGGTGAGTACCTTTTATAGTTACCTCCTCTGGAGTGCACCTTGGTCTGGGACTCCCTGATGTACCCCTTCGCACCTTTTTTTTTATAAAACAAACCACGCATAAGGTACATAGACAAGAGGACTGAACAGGGATTGTGTTTTGGGGTTGTAGTTTTGGCCACGTTTTCAGGGTTCAGGGATTGCTTTGGCGAAGGCTGCACTGCCAGGGTTTCCGGGTTGCAGAGATCACTCCAGCGAAGGCTGTAACGCCAAGTACTGAACACCAGAGGGTGCTTCAGTAGTGCTGAGTACAAGGGTGTGCTTGGCTGATTCCCCCGAAACACCATTTAAGTGGGTTTTAGGAAGCTGGGTGACAATGTCCTACGAATTGCCCCAGGGTGCTACAATGATGCCCTCAACGGGAGGAAAAACCATTGAATTTCTAAAAGAAAAGCATGCAAAGGTTCAGAAATCTATGGTAAAAGGTGGATGGACCGGTGTAAGTGTAAAAGACAGTTTGTTGTGGTGGTCTCGTCCGACGAAAGGAAAGCTAGGAAAAGGAGTTGTGATACTTTACTGTGAATATGAAAGAAGTTAGAGGAACTTCAAAAGGCTTTCACATCAGTGCAGAGCCAAAAGGCAGCTCTGAACCATAAATTAAATGAACTCCAAACAGAGAACAGTGCTTTAAAGTTAAAATGAAAGAATGTAACTCCTCCACACATCATATTACTAATATCATGCAACAGGAGGATCACACCGATTTTGGTTCAGATAATGATAGTGAAAATAACCAGAAAGAAATTAATTGGAAACAGCTCACAAAACAAATACAAAAATGGAAGCTGGCACACACAAAGGGAACTCGGGATAATTGGCTTCTTCCTCCTTCTCCATTTAACCCGGAACCTGATGCCAGCGCTCCTCTGGCCCCATTCCAAGTAATCATGCGATGGACAGGACAGGAAGATAACAGAACAGCTCAGCATACTTATAAGTATACTCCTCTCAATACTGAGGAAATGAGGGGCTTATTAAAGGATCTCCCGGATCTAAAGCACAAAGACGCAAACTTGATATTTTGGAAAAAGATAAATTAGATGGTTACAACATATATGTTACATCCTAGGGAGCTCCATATCCTGACTGATGCTAAATGCCCCGACCTTTTAGAGGAACATCAATATGGCAATTGGGCCTCTGTTAAGTTTGAATCAGAAGTTGATATGACCCATGCTTGCACTGATTTTAAAGAAGCCATTCAAAATGCCCTGGGTAATGGAGCTGGTAACTGGGGACTGATAGTGGGCTGCGTACAAGGCAACGATGAACACGCTGACAAGTACTATGAGCAAAAATGGGAAGTGTATTCAAGTAATGCAGGCATCTCGGACCCCAAAAAGACCCTTCAGGCATTCTTAAAAATGTTGAAGGAAGGTTTCAGCTCCCATCTGCAAACCATCCTTAATTTGGGAGAAAATCCAGGCTCCGATTATGAATCTATCTACCTGTGGACTTCTGAATGTGAAGCTACACAAGCCAAAGATAAGAAAGAAAAACCTGCCTGCATATCTGTGGTAACAGCAAAAAGTAAAATAACTTGTCATAACTGTGGGGGTGTTGGGCATACCCAGAAAACCTGTAGGCATAAAGCCCAAAACCCTAGTCAGGGACGGGACCACGGCCAATTGAACCCCCGCAGTACTCTGCCTTTTCAATCCGGTCCTGGCCCCGCTCCTACCTACCTCCTGCTTTGCCATGTTTTATCTGTGGGCGGACTGGACATTGGGCAACTGGATGCCCAATCCGGACGGGCCTGGGTAACCAACCCCAGCTGGCAGCACAGCCCATTGCCAATCCCTACTCACACTGAGCAGGGAAGAAATGGCTAGACTTTTGAACTCCATGACCTGCTAGGATTCAGCGGCCCCCTTATCTGTCAGTGCTATGGAGGCAGATATAAACCTCTCGAGACCACACTTGCAAGCATGGATAAGGGGCCGGCCATGTACAATTCTTGTGGACACGGGAGCATCCGTTTCCCTTACTGACCTCCCCCTCCCCATTACTAAACAATACATTACTATTTCAGGGGTAAGAGGCACACACATCACAGCCTACAGGAGCCACCCCATTCTTATAGAATCCAATCTATTTTTCTGGACCCAATCTTTCTATGTAGCTACAAATGCCGAGTGAACTATTTTGGGCATGGATGCCCTCTGAGATCTTGCAGCTACCCTTAATCTCACTCAGAGCACAGTTATATTTACTGATAAACTCATGTGCACTCATACCATTCCACTCGCGGCAACAAATTTCTTTCTTCTATTGACACTGCTAAATCTGTGACTCCCACCTGGAATCCTCTAACCCTTTTCAAGAATTATGTTTCAGGTTTCCTTCCGTCTTGGCTGAGGACAAGTTATCTTGCGGCTTGGTGCCTGCTCATCTCTGCCCACCCATCCAGGTTACCGGTCAACTTCCCCCACCTACCAAACAATATCCTCTGAAGCCTGAGGCCTTAAATGCGGTAGGTGACATTATTCATTCTTTACACCAACGAGGCATACTTGTTCCCTGTTCCTCCCCCACCAACTCTCCTATCTGGACAGTTAAAAAACCTAATGGCTCATGGCGCCTTACCATTGACTACTGCACCGTTAATCAATATGCAGATAAACTTGTCCCCATTGTAGCTGACCCATCAGTCGCCCTTTCAGCCCTTGATCATGCTTACTGCATCTTCACTGTGTTTAAACATTGCAAACGGCTTTGGGAGCCTCCCCATGCATCCAGAGTCACAACACTGGTTTGCGTTTACCTTTGGCCCCACCCAGTTCAGTTGGATTCATAGGACATCATAATTATCCCACCCTCTTTTACCGGATTATGGCAAAGGCCCTTTCTTCGGTAGACTGGACTTCTGCCAATTCTACATGTTTGCAATATGTTGATGATTTATTGCTTGCTTCCTCCACTGTCTCTGACCACTTACATGCCCTTCAAATGCTACTCCAGGCCTTAGCCAATGCAGGCTTAAAGGCCAACCCTCAGAAAGCTCAGATAGCTCTACCTACAGTTCAATATCTGGGTTACACGGTCTCCCAGGACTCCAAAGCCCTCACTTCAGACCGCCGGATCGCAATTGCTGCAGCACCGCGACCGACAACAGTTCAGGAATTACATAAGTTAATGGGCCTCCTTAACTTTTGTAGACAATATATCCCATCGTTTTGCACCTTAGCACAATCCCTCAATGACCTTCTTAAAGGGGCCCAAGCCTCCTCGGACCCCATCTCTTGGGCACCAGAGCATGACCTTAAAACAGCCCTCCTTTCAGCTCCAGCACTCGGGTTCCCCCACCTGTCAGTACCATTCGAGTTCTGGACCAATGTACAGGATGGTCATGCTATTGCTGTACTCACTCAGAACCACCGCGACAGGCACCACCCTGTGACCTACTATTCCACCCGTCTTGATCCAGTAACTGGCTTTTAATCACTGTCTTCAAGCCGTAGAGGCAGCCTCCTGGGCTGCTACTGTTTCCTCACCTTTGGTTTCTGAAGCCCCCCTTACAATTTTCGTGCCTCATGCAGTTCACAAAATCTTGGACGGGGGCCACTTCTCAAAGGTCACCTCAGCATGATGGTCCAAGTGGGAATGCACACTTCTAAGCCCACACATTACAATTGCACATTCTAACCTGCTTAATCCTGCTACCTTAATGCCAACAACAGGGGAACCTCATCAGTGCCCTCTTTCTGAGGACACCATTATACAGGACCGACTTGTGTCTGAACAGCCACTCCCCTCTTCTGATCTTGTTTTGTTTGTTGACAGATCCAGATACTATGTTGCCAGTCAACCTTGTTCCGGCTGGGCAGTTTGTGACCTGTCAGGTACATGCCTGCGCTCGGGTTCCTTGCCGCCTTCCTGCTCGGCTCAACTAGCTGAATTAATGGCATTAACACAGGCCTGCCTTCTGGTTGAAGGCCAGGCTGTTACCATTTACACAGACAGCCGCTATGCATTTGGAGTAGTTCATGACTATCTTGATTCTTGGACTAATAGGGGTTACCTCACTTCATTCGGTACCTCTTAAAAATGGGGGGTACATTAAAGGTTTATTGGAAGCAGTTCAAAAACCTTCTAAGCTGGCTGTGGTTAAGATCAAGGCATCCTTACACTTAGCCTCAAAAAGGAACGCTGGCTATTTATTATCCATCAACCTACTAGAGCCAAAGCATTTTGCTTTACAGGCAAGTAGTTAATTTTCACAATAGCCTTGTTAGATAGGTGATAGTATTTACTCCCACTTTACAGATGGAGAGGTTGAGGCAAAGGCCATACAGTAAGTCAATGCCAGAGCTAGAACTGGAACGCAGAAGCTCCTAACTTCCTGCTTGGCACTATGGAGCATGATGACTCTCAAATCTAACTTCAGTCCGTAGTAAAATAAAATAGCAAATATTAAGGACCAAATTCTGCTCCAATTATAGCTACTGGAAATTTTGCCTTTGACTTCAGTGGGATGAAATTGCCCTCATTAAACACTCTGTAATGAGCGAATAGATAACTGAGCCATGAACAATCAAAAAAAAATAAAACAGGTTCTTATAAGAAACAAATTTTGCCAGGCAAATTGTGATTTCTATTTGATGCAATGTCTTAGAAAACGTTAGTTGAAGAATGCATTCAAATTGGCTTGAGTATGAACATTGTCACATAGACTGACAACTAGCTGTAGGACATGATAAATGAAAGCAATGCGGAATGACAAGCTATTGAGCTGTGGGAGAGTTATCACGTTGGGTGACACAGGAATCCTCATTAGATCTGTTTTTATTTAGTGTCTTTAATTATTTGAAGGATTCAAATTTGCATTTGATGCTAAACTGAAATCATGTAAAAGGTCTTAGAAAGTTAGAAATATGAAAATAGAATGAGACTGAGCCTTGCCCTATTCATGCTACCATATACTAGGACAATTAACCCTAAATACAGATGTTTAATTGAAAGGAAAGCAGCAATGTCAAAAGAGACCAACAAATTAAAACAGCAAATTCTATGAGAGTTTGCCAAGTGGTATGACAACAAAAAAGCGAATGTCATATTGGATGCAATTTCCAGAAGCATCAAGTCACTGAAAAGGGAGAGAGGTAGTAGCCCTTCTGTTTATACTTCCTGGTTTCATTGCACCTACAGCTGGGAACTGGGCATTCAGTTTTAAGAACCTTAATAGCAGAAGATAAAGCAAAGGAGATTGCATTCATATCTACATAAAAATAAAATTCTGGTAGTCTATTAGAAGCAATGTTGAAAACCACTAAATTAAATAAGGTTGTGATTTCAATATTCCAAAACATTAGTAATCTGCACGGTGATGATCAATTTTAGTTCTTAAATCAAGTATAACATGATTTAGGGTTTTTTATTACTGATAAAACTCTGAATTAGTTTCAACATAAAATAAAACAATGAACTTCATAAAAAGTTGCATGCTTATTGTAAAACAGTCCTTTCAAATATATATCTTTGATATGCCAGACATATATATAAGCACAGCTGGTATGCACAGGAGATACTTGTAAAACTGATATGGTGAGAAATTAACAAGATGATTGGGTTATATCTTATTAAAGGCTGCAAGGAAATTAGATCAAATACTATCTTAGGTTCCTCAATAATTGCAAAAAATAAATAGTTTTCTATTTTTTTCAGTTGTCAAAGTTTAGGCATATCATGTTTGCGATTCTGTATATAAAAATACAGATGTGCTGAGTACAATTCAGTATTCACAAATGCATATTGTTAGTAGGATGTAAAACTTACCATAAGTTCTTTATCATTGTAATGGAGAATCCTGTGTGTCTTTGATTTTGTAAAATATGCACAGTTTTATTATATACAGCCCAGCAAGGCAATCCAATCTCAATTATACGAATGTTAATATTATTCTTACTCTTTGAATTTCAGGAACACATTTTCCTGACTGTTTATTTGAATATGAGAGAAACCACCAGACAAACACTTTTCTTTCTGATAAAAAAATATAGTATACTTTGCAATGCAAATTCTGGTTATAGGAGAGAAAGATACAATGTCCTATTCAAACTCTATTTAAACTATTGCAGAGCAAAATTGGGTGTAAAAATGAAATAGGAATTTTTTATCAAATAACAAATGAATGATAACAAAGTCCCATATCAAATAGCAATACGATAGAGGGCAGTTAGAGCATAATATATTTTAACTGCTAGAGCCATAATTTAATGTCTGTTTTCTTTTTAATTTTATCCTTTTTTTTACAGCCAGTTTTATTATTTATTTACTTGATGGAAGTGCCTAGAGACCTCCACCTAGATCATGTACCTTTGTGCTAGGTGCTATATAAACATAATGAGAAATAGGTTCTGCCTGAAAACCTTATAATCTAAACAGACAAAGAATGAGAGGGAAACCAGAGTCATATTGAAATGAAGGGACTGCTCAAATACATACAGTAAGTTAGGAGAAGAGGCAGACATAGAACCCAGGCCGTTACCCTACCCACTAGACCATACTGCCTCCCAGTGCCTTTACCAAAACCATTGTAATTAGTTATTGCAAATTTAATGGTGTTTTCACAGACCCCTTAGCTGATCCTGCCTAACCACTGTTCCACATGGATTTCCACTTGGATTGCTGGGTTTGTTTGGGTGCTGCAGTGTGGAGAGAAGGGTAGTTACTCTGTTGCTAATCTTGCCATATAATAAATCTGAGGCTTCTTTGGTGAAGGCTATTTCATTGGCTTTTGAAGGCTGAAAGTTGTGTGGTGTTTTTGTGTGCCTTCAGGCAAGGTGCCATTTGGAATGGATGAGGTTATAATAAATAACAGGCTTTTATCTTACAGTAAGTTTTTTGAATGTTGTTGTATTAAGTAAGTTTAATGCTGGTGAAAGTTGGCTGACTGATTGATTGCCTATACTGTGTGTGTTCTTTCGATAAATTGAGGACTTCGTTTTCCATTACTTTGAACGTTCAAGCTTGCTAGCATGCCTCAACTGTGATCACCCAGTAAGGGTAATTAACTTTTAGAACAATTTACCAAGGTTGGTAGTGGATTCTCCATAACTGACCATTTTAAAATCAAGATTGGATTTTCTTCTAAAACAGTGGCGCTCAACTTTTCCAGACTATTGTAGTCCTTTCAAGAGTCTGATTTGTCTTGCGTACCCCAAGTTTCACATCACTTTAATATTATTTGCTTACAAAATCAGACATAAAAATACAAAGGTGTCACAGCATACTATTACTGAATAATTGTTTACTTTCTCATTTTTATCATATAATCAGTGTATAGTATATAGAGCAATATAAACAAGCCATTGTCTATATGAAACTGTATTTTGTAGTGACTTCACAAGTGCTTTTTAATGTAGCCTGTTGTAAAACTAGGCAAATATCTAGATGAGCTGATGTACCCCCGGAAGACCTTTGCATACCCCTTGGGGTACATGTATCCTTAGTTGAGAACCACAGTTCTAAAAGATATGTTTTTTTTGTTTTTGTTTTTGTTTTGCAGGCAGCAGGGTGGAATTCTATAGCATCTGTAATGCAAGATGTCAGACTAGATAATCATAATGGTCCCTTCTGACCTTGGAATCTATGAATTAATCTATAAGACTTCCTTGGTGCATGGGACTTGATCGGTTTTTGCTAAGAGTGCCAAAAATAGTGCTAGTTGTGGTAATGATTCTTCTGATGAGGACATTTTTGTGCCCTAGGAACTGTACTGAATCCAATAACAATGGTTTCCTTTCTTCTAGCTCTAGCTTAATGTATGGTAGCTATTGATTTTTAAAAATGACACTTGTGCTAGTTACTGTCAGTCTTTAGGAGTCCAGAATGGAGATCAGTATTCTTTTTTATCTTGAGAACAGTGCTTTAACTGTAAGCAGTTTTTAACTAGTGTACCTTCTCACGTTAGGCCTTGTTTGAGCTGCTGTTGTGATATGATCTAAATTAAAATACAGATTACAAATTAAAGCAGATCAGAGCAATAAGAAATAGTTGTAAGACATGGTATATACTTAATTACTGTATAAATTACCTCATATTTATTAAAATTGGTATTTAGTGTGTATGGAAGTTTTTGACCATTGCTTAGTGTAGCTGGAGAAATCCCAGCAACCATGTGGAATGCTTATGTTGCTCATTCGACATCCACCTAAGTGATAGCAGGTGTAAATGCAAGGAAAGTGTTTTCGGGCAGATATGATTTGCATAACGTACTTATTAGCTTCTTACTTTATGAATATTATCAAAGCTAGGTGGACCTTATTTATAAGCGTAGGGCAGCATGAACTCAGGAAGTCATAGCTGCTGTTTTGATGGGAGTAGATCATGCAGTATATTGATAAAGCCTCATCAGCTATGTGATTTGTAAAAATAAAAGCATAAGTCTACAGTCTGAAGCCAAATCCTTCCCTAGCACATCTCCACAGACACATTACACAAAGGGAAATTTGGCTTATAGCCTCTTCAGAAAAAAACAAACTGTTTTTATTCCTCAAAGGAGGTCTGTTTTCATACTTTGTCATTAGCCATTTATACTTTCTCTGCATACTTTTTTTTTGTCCTGCACAATTTCTAATGGGAGAAAATTGTTAGTTTCTAATAAATATATTGATTATGGTAAGAAACTGTATGTAGCCTGCTCTGTTCTCCTCACAATGGTCAATGGTATTTAATGGGATAGAAAAGATAATGTGCGTTGGCTGACACTTCCCAAACAAAGGCAGAGAAGTCTTTCATTGTTATAGTCCTGGCCTTGAATGCTCATTTCATTAACACAAGATAATGGTTCATTCTCTTTCTTTGCAGCTCTAGATAGCTAGGTATTTAACAAGTCAATGCTGAATTTCCAAGCCCAAATTCCCATATGATTACAGTAGAACTCCACTGATGAACATCAGAGCATTATATTACCTGATTTATGGGTATATTTTAAATCCATAAAAATGAAAGATTTAAAATTGGTTTCTTGATAATATTTAAAAACGCACAGTGCCAGTTTTATTGCTAATCATTTTTAGAAAATAGAATACTGCTTAATTTGGATTTAGCCTAAATGGGTTATCATCACTGAAAAGCTCTCTGAAGTCAATGGTAACTGTGTCCTATGAAATATACTTCTTTCTCTTCTTTGTTTTAAGGGTTAAAGCTAAGTGAGCCAACCATGACGGGGAAAACACAGACCAGCAATGTCACCAATAAGAATGACCCCAAGTCCATCAATTCCAGAGTCTTCATTGGTAATCTGAACACAGCCATTGTCAAAAAAGGTGACATAGAAGCAATCTTTGCAAAGTACGGAAAAATAGTTGGCTGCTCGGTGCACAAAGGTTATGCATTTGTACAGTATATGAGTGAGAGGCATGCAAGGGCTGCGGTGGCAGGAGAGAATGCCAGGATCATTGCAGGACAACCACTCGGTAAGTGTTTACAGGCTATTTTTAATGGAAGAAATTGTTTGGTTGTATTAATTCCTCTTCTCTTTCCCCTGTTTATTAATTATCTTCCGTGCTGAAGGCTGGTTTTAGTTGCGTTTGATGGTTTGTTTGTTGTCTGTTTGTTTCAAGCATAGCCCTAGGAAACTGAACTGGGGAAAGTGTCTTTTAAATATTAGCTAGTTTTAATAAGATGGCTGTTGAATGCTATTAGGTACAATGTTGTTATATACTTTTCTTCTGAATATTTATAATTGTTACATCCCAGTTAATAAGTAATAACAAATAAGGCCCCAATCTTGTCTTATTTGTTGCCTAACATTTATGCACATGCTTAATTTGAAACACTTGTGCTGTCCTATTGAAGTCAGTAGGACTATGCATTTGAGAAAAATTACACGTGCTTGCAGGATCAGACCCTAGTTGGTAAATATTATATGTTATATTATAATTTGCATGGGCCCTATAGTGCTCTTGTGCAGAACAACATGGGGCAGTGGTGAGTTGCACAGAATCTCTGGGCATGTGACCACACTGAGGCTGTAAGGAGAAGGATTAATGGTTGTGTGTAGGGGACGCAGTGCATGAACTATTAACCACATGTACCAATGGGATCTCCTGGCATCAATCCAGCAGATCTGGTGTATCTGCCTGGATGGCCAATTCCTCCATAAGGTCCATTTGAAATGATTTCCAGGTCACTTTCACCCCACATGGTTGGACAACATAGTGGCTATGCACTCCTTTCTTGCAGCCAAGCCCCAAAATTCACAGGTCAAGAACTTAATGCTGCATGAAAGAAGGTGATTCACTGCATATCATGCAAACTTCCTAGGGACGCATGCTGTACAGAATAGCTTTTCCCCAGCTGTGCCTCCTCACTTTTCACATGGTTATGCGTCTTGCAATTGCCTGGAGCCCCAACCATGCATTATTTCTGTGGAAAATCTTACTTTTTTTCGGGAACAAGGTTAGGAACATGATGCACTGAACCCAGGACCAGAGTCATGCTATCAATGTATATTTGTTGCTTCTATGCTGGCAACAGCCACACAGGGTACATATGGGCTGTTCAACATCAACAAATGGTGTTAATATTTGACTTTCACAACTAAGTTTTAGTACAGGTGTAGAAACTGCATTTATCAAATTCTAAAGCTGTGCCTACCCAGTTCATACTTCAGTGGCATATCTTAGCAGAAGCAAGAGGATGAGCTTTGTTAATGGTTTAAATGGTGCCAAGTCATGTGGAAAAACTATCCTTTGTCTCGAGAGAAATGATATTGAAAATGTAGGCTTACGTTCTTCCCTCATGCAGAGGTGTGCAATTCCACTTAACATCAGTGGGAACTGCACTTGCTTATCTGAAAAAAAATAATGTGGCCCTTTTGAATGGAATATAAACAGAAATGGATTTTTATTTACTTTATTTTTATATAGAGTCTGGATATTTTATACAGAGTCTGGATATTTCTCATGGAAGCTCTTATCCAACAGTCAAAGTTAGCTGCTTTTAGGTAAAATGAATCTCAATAAAATCACTTGGAGGACTCAGTCATGCAGTTTTTGAGACGTTTGGGAAAACTGGAAAATATTACACAATACTTTGGTTGAATCTGGAGAGCTTTAATTAGAACTTCATAATGGTTTTGCTGAATCCACAGTAAATATGTCTAGGCTAGGAAAAATGTCAAGACCAGCTGCAGTGTACTGGCTAACGTTGACCTAACCTTGACTACTTTTAGTAGTCTACATAGATCTTTGTGGATTCCTGCTAATTTTGTGTGAAAACTCAGCTGTTGACACAAAGCATAAGACATTTCTCTTAGCATCTGAAAGATATTTTAAAAGCTATATACTACTTTAAAGAGTGACAGTTAAATAACACCCAAGTAAATGAAGCCACCAATGGCCTGATTCAGCAGAAATTATCTATAGCCTGCTGCACTACATAAACCTGAAGCGATTATGAGATACTGTGGAAAATAGTTGGCTAGCTAACGAATACATCACAAATTTCTTAATCCTCTGGTAGCTACTTTACTGAATATTAGTACAACTGACTTTTGTGATGTATTTATTGGCAACTACTGTATAGAGCAACTGGTTTGCAGCAACTTTATAGAGTAGGATTGATATACTTAGTCTACAAAAGAAGTACGGAAAACAGCCAATATAAAATACAGTTTAAGTTTTTGCTTATTTTATATAAAAACGATGAGAAAAAAAGCAGAGAAGAGAGAGAGAGAATCGGATGGTTATGTGTAAATAAAGCATGACAAAAAGCCACAGGCTTGTAGTGAGCAGAAGTCTGTTGCCATGGGTGCTTATCTGCAAAATCTCTCTGGGCTACACTGGGGTGACAGTTTTAGAGACTGTCTCTTGAATCTGTAATATTTCTGCAGTAAGTAAGGAATATAATCAGTGCATTGCATACAACTACCCAGGCACAGAGATGTTTTTGAAATGGTACCTTTCTAAGTTAATGGTCCAATATCACTACCATCATTGCTGCTGCTATTTTTTTTATTGTTTTTGAGAATGTCCATTGTATACGAGACACTCTCATAAAAAGGTAAGGTTCCTGTCCTGAAGAGCTCACAATCTGGAAGATGGACAAAGGTCAGGTGAAAGGGATGTAAAGGAAATAAATTGGTCAAGCACCATTCTATATAATAAAATATGTTAATAACGCTATGTAGTTTTTTTAGACTGTAGATAATTTCAGTAACCACAATCTAACCATAATTTGCCAGTTAATTTCTTGTATGTGTGAGAAGTGGGTTTCTTAAAGGGATTTTAAGATGGAGGCAGTAGTTGTCTTGACATTCTGTGAATAGGGGTGCCATAAGTTACAGTAATGGAAAGGATCTTCTGAGTCATTGAGTCCAGCTTCCTGCAGTAGCAAGAAAACTAATCATTTAATCATGTTCCTCAACATGAAAGAAAGTGCAGAAATGTTTGTGGGACAAGTGGATAAGTAGAACAACAAGATTGACATCATTAGGGGAGTGGAGAGGACAGGAACAGGGTAGTAACTTAAGATACGAGTTGGCTAAGTTGTGTAGGGCAAAGATATGTAGGGCTTTCAAAGCCATCACATGAAGCTTAAATTTGATATGATAAAGAAGATGGAATAAATAGAGGGATTCAAAGAGAGGGTGATATGGTGAGATTAATAGAGGAAGAAGATAATTTGGGGGGGCAGTAGCTTTCATTCGCTGGAGGAAGCAAAATTGGTGGCAAAGAGGAGGTTACCATAATCAAGATAAAAGATGATGGTCTAAATGAAATTACTATGAGGATGGAAAGAAACATATACTACCCAGAAATCTTTACAGGAAGAAGCAATAGGATTTGAATTCAGAAGAGGAGGATCCACTCAAAAAGATGCTGTATCCAGAAAGGTGGCAGGAGAAAAAGGAAAATGTTATCATAAAAGTCAAAGTGGATAAGATGTGAAGAAAAGGATTAATTGATTTATAGATTCCAAGGTCAGCAGGGATCATTGTGAGCATCTAGTCTGACCTCCTGTATAAAACAGGGCATAGAACTTCCCCAAAATAATTCCTAGAGTACATTTTATAGAAAAAAAAATCCAATCTTGATTTAAAAATTGCCACTGCCTGTGATGGAGAATTCACCATGATCTTTGGTAAATTGTTCCAATGGTTAATTACCATCACTGTAAAAAATTTACAATTTATTTCTAGTCTGAATTCATGTCGCTTCAATTTCTAGCCATTGGATCATGTTATGCCTTTGATCAGTGTCAGTTTGGATTCATGCCAGGCCGAAGCACAATGGATGCTATCTTTGCACTAAGAATGACAATGGAGAAGCACCGAGAAGGACAAAGGGATTTGAGAATGATGTTTATAGATATCGAAAAAACCTATGACCACGTGCCAAGAGAGGAAGTGTGGAGGTGTGCAAGAAAGCGAGGGGTTCTTGAGAAGTACATCAGATTGATTCAAGATATGTACTCTGAAACCAAGACTTCGGTAAGATGCTCAGCAGGAAGAGGGAAGAACTTTGAGGTAAAAGGATCTGCCTTGAATCCATTCCTATTTCTGATAGTAATGGATGTGGTTACCAAGGGTGTGACATTGTGCTGTGTAGAGGTTCAGAAGAAGAAGAAGAAAACATGGAGGAAAATCTAGAGCATTGGAGAAAAGTACTAGAGGACAGAGGAATAAGGATCAGCAGAACAAAGACCCAGTTGCTGAACTGTAAATTTAGTGGAACTCTTAGGGAATGGGAGGCACCAGTGAAAATTGAAGGAGGAGAAATCAAACAGATAGAAATCTTCAAGTACCTTGGATCTGTGGTACAAGAGGATGGTGGTATGGGTGCAGAAATAAAGCAAAGAGTACAATCAGCATGGAACGACTGGAGAAAATGTAAAGGTGTGCTTTGTGACAGGAAAATACCAGTTAAACTGAAAGGGAAGATATATAAAACTGTTGTGCGACCAGCACTAACATATGGTGCAGAAATGTGGGCAACAACGTTAAAAGAGAAGACTAGGCTGAATGTGAATTAAATGAGGATGTTGCGATGGATTTGTGGTGTAACAAAGAAGGATAAGATAAGGAATGAGTAAATTCGAGGGACTCTGAAAGTGATAGAGGTAGCAAAAAAGTTGAAGGAGAGAAGATTGAGATGGTATGGACATGTAATGCGAAGAGATGAGGACCATTTGAGAGAAGAGTGTTGGAAATGGAGCCCCCTGGACCACAGAAGAGAGGAAGGCCAAAGACCCGTTGGAAGGATGTGCTGAAGAAAGACATGGAAAGTGTTGGACTTAAGATAGAAGATGCACAAGATCATATCGGATGGAGAAGGATCATAATGAACCTTTTTGGCGACCCTGCTTAGTGCGGGAAAAGCTGTAAGAAGAAGAAGAAGGATCATGTTATGCCTTTCTGTGCTAGACTGAAGACCTATTATTAAATATTTGTTCCCCAAGTGGATACACATAGACTGCAATCAAGTCACCCCTTAACCTTCTTTTTGTTAAGCTAAATAGATTGAGCTCCTTGAGTCTATCATTATGACATGGTTTTTAATTGTTTTCATGGGTTTACTCTGAACCTTTTCCAATTTTTCAACATTCTTCTTGAATTGTGGGCACCAGAACTAAACACAGTTGTCCAGCTGTAGTCGCACCAGTGCCAAATACAGAGGAAAAATAACCTCTCTGCTCCTACTCAAGATTCCCGTTTATGTATCCGAGATTATCCATCACAAGCCCGAAATCTTTTTCAGAGTCACTGCATCCCAGGATAGTCACTCATCCTATAAGTATGGCCTGCATTCTTTATTTTTAAATGTATACATTAACATTTAGGCATAGTAAAACACGCATTATTTGCTTCCGCCCATTTTACCAAGCAATCCAGGTCACTCTAAATCAGTTATCTGTCCTCTTCACTCTTTATCACTCCCTCAATTTTTTGTATCATTTGCAAACTTCATCACAGATGATTTTATGTATTGTTCCAGATCACTGATAAAAATGTTAGATAGCATAGTGTCAAAGCAGTGGGGAAATGAAGGAGGATGAGGGGTTAGAAGAGGATCTGAGACATGGCCAAAAGAAAAAAGTCATTAGAGACTTCAGTGAGAGGAGAAGTCAGCATGGAGAAGATCCAGGTGGAGCTGGAGAAGAATTTGAGACAATAGTTGTAAACTGTGCATTTGAAGGGAAGAAAGTTAATGGAGCAATAGCTAGTACCATGAAGAGGTATGCGATGTTTTACAGACAAAAAAATTATTACAAGTCCCTGCCCTTAGAATCTAAATTAAACACACCATACCAATAAACAAGATGTGGTTTGAGTGTGACTGTCACATCCACATCAGGTTAGCATTGTTAATTATTCTTTTTAAACAAAATTAAAATATGTGAACAATGGAATGAAGGATGGATGAAGGTCAGTGGTGGAAGACTAACCAAACAAAGTGATATTTGAGGAGGAATGAGAGCTGGATGGATTTTTTTGTCAGCTGACTAAAACGTGTGTATGACATTCTGGGACTAGTAAACAACACTTTTAAAAATTATGTTGTACTGTATTCATAAATCCTATTGAATTATTTACATGCTAAAGATTGACAATTTATGCCAGCTCCTGACTTTATGGATTTCCTTGTGCACTTTGCGCTAAATTCTGCTCTCATTTACAGGAGCATAATTGAAATCAACGGTGTTACTGGAACTACATTAATATAATTGAGATCAGAGATTGGCCATTTTAACTGTACAAGGTGCCATGAGGTGTTTATATAATTATCTGAAATTATTGAAGAAACATTAGAGTTATTAATGATGTTACCATGTAATTTATGTATTTGTGTTGTGGACTTAAACTGAGATCAGAACTTGCAGTCTATATAAATGAGAGAGAAAGAGTAGGTGAAAAGAGGTATTATTACTGCCGCGAAGTTTCAGTACAGTTTCCTTGAAATACTATTATGATTTTTTCCAGGAAGGACCAGCTCTGCTGTACACACAAAATAGGCCATAGGGCAGCAAAATGCCAAGCACAGCAATATGTTTTGTGATGTTTAATGTGTGAATGACTGCAGGCTGGGAATGGAGGAAATGTACAAGTTTATCTAGGGGAAAAACTCAAGAACCAGTAAATATAGCATAAACCTAGCCATTGAACCCCACATTATCATAGTATCGCGCAGCTTCATTTTTGTCCATCGAGATGCATCTTTAGGGCAACAAACAATTGGGTTTACTCATCTCTATGGCATTTAGGTCAGGAAGAGTTGGGGATGCACTGTACTGCAACAACTGCCATCTCTCTTCTTTCCATGCACTTTGTAGAAGGGCTAGAGACAGTCACAGATTCTTGCACTTGGGACAGCACAGGAATTCCTCCATTTGTTCCATGGGGAGTGTAGGGGACTTGGAGCATGTACCTGACCTTCCTCGGTGCCGTCCTATGGAGCTGAGTGGTTCAAGGGTGGGGAGCACGCTGCCCTAATGCGGGAGCTGTCCCTATGTGCTAAGGAGTACAATTCTTCCATTAGTGCTTTCTCCCACCCTTGCAAACCCACACAAGAGTGGAGACAATCTGTTCCTCTGTCATTTAATTGGGGTCCTATTTATCACAGTGCAGAGGGTCAGTGCAAAGCCTGCTAACTCATGAAAGGCGGCTTCAGCCCCACAATTAGGCCTTAAATAGGGTATATGGCGGGGTGAATATCACTTTTAAGGCAGGTAGAGTTATCATGGCAGCTCCTACATCACAGTGTATTTGGGGTGAAGTGGGGAGAGGGTTTGAGTTATGAGGTCTGATTTTCCACTGCATCACATTATTCCTACACTGATGCAACCCTGTCAGTGGCTACTCCTGATTTACACTGGGGTAAAATCAGACTTGGTGAACACCTCCGTATGGATACACAGAGAAAAAATATTAAGTACATGATTAGACTGGGCAGAGTTCAATTTTTGTAGTCTTGACAGATAATATCTATGTTTATTTTCAAGCGTTTGTTTTTTAATTGTGTTACATTTTCACAGTTGCAGGAATTTGGGGGAGGAGGGTCAGACAATTATTTAATGACAGTCGATGAGGAGATTCAAAAAGCTTTACAAGCTGTTTACACAAATTTTTAACATCCCATGTCAAAGTATATGAAGTAAATATCCTTAAATCAACAAATCATGCCTGTTTTTACTATTCATTTACTCATCCATTTGTAACAAATCTTATTCAGAAATCAAAACCACTGCACTTGGACTTTAAGTTCTCAAGCAGCATTTTTCTTTCTTTGCCTATCTGTACATTTTTCATTATCGATGGAAATATATTTTTGTTGGTTTGTGAAATCAGTGTTTACCAACATTTCCCAATAACATTTCAATAATTTCCATGCCTATATTTGTTTTTCAAATGCCATTGTGGACATTCATTACTGGATGCTACAAGAAAAAAATGCTAAGATGTATGATACCAAAAGCTTATACTTGTTAAAGTAAGAAAGTGCTAAAGCTTTTTTGGTTGATTTCCTCTTTAACTAATAAATTAGCTTCACTGTGGCTTCAATCCTGTTTCATTCTGTAAGTATTATTCACTTGCATCTGCCTTCGGGTCCAAATTAGATGCAGTCTCTCAGTACCTAGTGAGCAGAGACTGACATATAGCCTCAGGTAAGGTGGTGGTTACAGATAATTATTTTGGACAACATACTCTATTGCACAACCTCTTGAGAAGTACAGAAGCCCCGCAGGGCCTTTCTAAATCATGGCAATGGAGTAGAAAACATCCAAAGAGTAGAGCAGGTAATAAAGAGTACCTTTATAGAGCCTTTGACATACACCTTTGTTGTAATTGAATTGATGTGACAATATAACTGTTTATCCCTTCTCTTCTTGTGCCTTTGCTCAAAACACATCTTTGGTATTATGTATTTTTTAATACCTCACAAAAGTGAGATTCTCTTAACCATGTCCATCGAGCCAGTAATCTTCCAAGTGAGTCAATTATTCACCACAGCCTGTATATCTTAAACAACATTAGTAATGTTGTAAATGTTTATAAAAGTTACTTCTCCACTTCTGCAGCAGGGATGTTAACTTTTATGAAAAATGAGTTGTATGCCCTTAGAAACGTACCAATAGTTTAATAACTTAAAGCTCTTTTTTTTTTCTTTAAATCAGAAGGGTGTTTATCCCAGTGATAGATTCTGAAAGGAAATCTAAAACTGATTACTGGTCAATCAACATCCTACCTTTGGCCTCAGTCCTGCAAATGATAGCATGTCAGAAAAGCAGTTTGCATGTACTCTATCAAATGCAGAATCACGGTTTATGATTGTACTGTGGTACTGACCTTGCTACTCTTGTCTATCTATCTCCCATTGAATTCAGTAACAGTTTTGCAAGTGTACAGGATTAAGCCTTAAATTAGGAAATCTGCATGATCATTTTATAAACATTGGTAGTAACTTATTAGGAGTGCATTAACTAGGAGATACTTTCTCACGTTTTGGTTAAGTTTAAATCAGTGAAGCCTTTGTTTTGAACCCATGATAAAATCAATCTAAACTATGCAGAATGACAGACTCACTGAAACCTCAGGGATTGCTTGTTCCTAATGAATATATATATTGAAATTCTAAAACGTTCCCAGATATATTTTAATGAGGCATATTAATAAACTATTTAATTTCCACATATATTATTTCCTCTCATTAAGGTTTCTTTTTAATACATTTGGATTACTGACTCATAAGTTGTACTACCTGAAGAAGTGATACAGAATAAAATTAATTGGACCTCAATGGATTATGCAGGTAGAAATTCTAATACTCATGTGCCTATTGGCATTAGACAATTGAAAGTACTCTCATATAGGTATTTGTACCCGCAAAGTGAGGGCATGTGTTTATGTGCACACAGTTTAGGCACATGCTCATATATGGATCTGGGGATTTGAAAATTTACTCCTTAATCTTGTCATAGGAAACTAATGGAAATCTCTTTTCACATCTACAGTACTAACATACAGTAGGTATCATTTTAAAATTCCGCATTAGCTACTCTAGTGATTCTGGTGCATTGGTATCTTCTGTTAAAGTTATAGGAAGTTACAGTAGTTTGTGTAGGTACCTAGGGATTTGAATGACCAGTTCTTAATGGTTCCCCACTATTAGTATGATCAACTGTATTAGTTATCCTTTACATTACAGTACCACTGAGAGGCCAAATCAGAAATTAGTTCCCTATAGTGCTAGGTACATATAGGTATAATAATAATAAAGTTTTCCAGGAATTTTACTTTAACATTATTTGTTAAATCTCTCTCTCTCTCAATATGATGCCATAAAAGCATTGACATGTGGTGAAATTGCTGTACTGATGGGCCAGAAAGTGGAATGACTGAACAGGTGGTCAGATATTACGGCTATGGTGGCTATATAGTTACCTAGAAAATAAGAGAAGTTTGCAGGCCTGAAAAAGCTGCTAAAGCAAGCTCCACTCCACAGGAGTGAATGAGTGTATGGCCACTGGATCTATGAACTATGCAACCTGCTAACCTGTATGCTTCAGATGAAGTTTTAGAGAGGCTGCACAGATTCCTGTCTCCATATGGGTGCTGTGGGGTGCCGGGGAGGGGATTGCTGAACATCACTCTTTGCCCCCAACCAAACAATTTTTTAAAGCCGCTAGTCAGCATCAGCAGAGCTCAACTGCCAAGTAAAACTAAAAATGGTTAAGGGCCTGAAACGGCAGAATCATCCAGAGCTTGCTGCACCACATAAACCACAAGAACTGCGAGATGTCATTGATATTGACTCATTGTGTAGGTAGCTATTTGGCTGAATATTTCCTGAATCAAGCCCAATTGTTGTTGTTGCTAGTATTAGCAGTTACCTAGCAACTGACTTACAGAAACTTTATTTGATGCAGTATGCATTCTCTCTCTCTCTCTAAAAATACTAATACAGAAACTTGGAAAACCACATGATCTTTTTAAAAAGAAAAACAAACAGGATTTACCGTACTATCTACTAGCCAGCTCCATGTGTGTTTTCTATTTGATGGGCTTGAGCCACTGAAGAGAGTGTATCCAATACAACTGCACGTTTCGTACAAATTGCATCTCAAAACATTTTAAACAATTAGATCATTAGAGTTCAAGGGTTAAATAACATCACAGCGGGAGAGAAATTAAAAGATATAAGGAAGGATGAAAATATATTTCTAGGAAAGGTTATGGTTTGTCTTTGTTTTTAACACTCTTTATTTTAGCATTTATAGTGCTGCCCGTTCCCATAGTAGCTGAGTGCCTTCCATGTGAAAATCAATAGCAAAGTCCCTAGTGGGCTTAATGTAGTCTCTGGCACTTCTTCCTCTTTTAGGTCAACATTTTGGTTGGAGAAGGTTGGTATTTTTTATTTTTAAACTTAATTTTAGATTTTCTTTCTCTCCATCATCACCACCCTTTTTTTTTTTCTTGGTTGGCAAGGTTTTGAGGGAAGAAGTGGGTTATAGTATCAATGTTGTGAGCTGACACCCCTGAACTGACACATCGTGAAGAGGAAGTACAGTCACTAATGGAAAAGTGAATGACAGAGAGTTGATGAGGTGGAGGGACACAGGAAACTTTCAGATGGCAGCTGTAGAGGTGAAGGTTTTCTTGCCAACAGTGGTGAACATGTGTGAAGAGATAGGGATAATTTGATGAGAGGGGAAAACCAACAGAGGTGGTAACACTGGAGTTTTCAGGACCATAGAATTCAGTACAGGGAGGCAGAGTGATATTTTTGTTTGTGTTTTTAAAAGCCTCAGTTATCTTGCATTCAAGTTCAGTCAAGGATCTGTTGTGTGTTCTAAGGAGCAGCACTTTGGACACTCAAAAATATAGAAGGAAAAAATGTTCTTTAAACCTAAGTTGTATTAGATGGAATGTTACTTTTCCTGATCATAAAACATAGCAAGTGAGGAACTGGGCTGAAGGAGGCAGACACATTGTATTCTGGAAGCAGTCACTTTCTGGGCTGAAGGAATTAGAATATGGTTTGGAGAAAAAACATTTAGGGAAAATGAAAGCTTTTTTGAAATGAAATTGGTCCTTTTAAAATGTAAGTTAGCTTTTGCATTTTGGTGTAATTTCTGCATAGAAAACCCTTAACCATTATTTTGTTTTGGAAATTCAACCTGTCTTTAATGGGAGATAGGGAGATTGGAATGGATTCACCAATATTGGAAGTTCCCTTCTCTCCCAAAATCTTTAAGAGTAATTTCTAGTGAACACATCAGTTGAGAATCTGGCCCATAAAAACAACATGGTAAAGAGAGCTCATTAAGACAGTGATGGACTACAATAATTTATTAGCATGAGACTTGGAAATGTACCTATTTAGCAAGAATGTATCAAGGACTGGTATTGTCTTTAGAATGCAAATAAGGAGGGCTCTTTGTGCTTTTAAGCCTTCCCTTTCCTGCCCACCTTTTAAGAATCAGGGATGATGTGGTTATTTTGGAATTTCTGTGGTGTTTTAAAACCTGTGGGTCTAATTATGCTCTCACTTACACTCACATAAATCAAGAGTAAATTCATTGATGTCTGTAGAATTAAACTGCTGATGTAAAATAGGTATGAGAACAGAATCCGGTCTGAGGAGAAAACACCAGAAGTTTGAATTTCGGATGTATTTATTTAAAGAGACTCTTCAAAGCATTTATGGAGTTTGTGCTATATTTTTCTCTCTCTTATTTCTGGGGTTGGTTCCAATAGCCCATGAAACTAATTTATAGCATTGGAGGTAAAGAGTCACAAATCAAATCAATAATCAAAGGGTCTATTCCAGAGCCACGCAAGGTAATGGGATGGGATTAACCTTTCACATCCTGTTAACGATCTTAGAAATTGTTTGAAAATTCCTTCAGTATTAAAAACACTGATTCACACTTGAAGTGAAAGTCCATTATGGGGCAGCTTTTTAAAGTTTTTAATTAGCAAATCACTGAACATGCCCAACTTACTCAAATACTTGCTGGGCACATGGAAATCCTATATTTGTGTTTGCACATAGCTAGATAGCACACCTAGCTTGCTAAATGTGCAAATAAAGTGACAAGAAGTGCACATCATATGTTTCATGCCTAGAATACATGCAATTATTTGCCTGTGTCTGAATATGAAAATCAGGCTCGGCAAGGATTCTAGGGCCATGGTTTTAAACCGAAGGGCAATTTTTAAGTGGTCCTAAAGTGAATGAATTGCTAGAGGTATTTTTTGAATGTGGGAATAATTTGGCCACTACCAAAAGGTGAGCATCGACATTCTGAGCAGGCAAGAATCTGGAGAGCTCGGATTTGGGGAAGTTGTATAAACGGAAGCCACAAGAGCCCAGTCAAGGAGGAATGGATGAGGCATTCATCAGAAGTAGAATCAAGGCAATGATGTACACAGAAAACATTGGTTAGAAGATTTGTAGGCATAGAAGGAGGTGAGAGATTCATGGTGTTTTAAAAAAACAAACTGGAGGCAAATAGTGGGTGTGAGATGAGGAAAGGTATAGAGAAGCAACTATTTTAGGGAGTGCTCCTCTTACACCAGGAAAGCAAATACACCAGCTGTATTTGTGTGGGTAAAACACAGAGGAGGAATAGTGACAGTGAGATGTCATTCAGTATATCACAATTTATGTAATAAACTAAGGTTAAAGAAGGAGGGCACTGAAAATTCAGGCCAGTGGAACTCCAAAGATGAAGTGACAGAGCAAAGGAAAAGCCACAGCCAGAGAGTCAGAGTGACTATATATAGGGAGAAGTCAAACTTAAATGCTAGCATTGAGAGAGCATATGGAGGCAGGGCTGGAACATGCAATGCTGAGGATTACACTGTGATCCAAAAGAAAGAAACCCTGAGAAGAAGGTCCTAGTGGTAGAGAATACACTGTATGGCTACATATTCATATGAGAGGTTGCTCAAAAGAAATTGTTTAAAACTCTTGTAATCAAAACAGTACTTTACAAAAAATGCCTGATTTTGGAGGGCATATTTTAAAGAACTCTGCATTTTTAGATGAGCGACTCCTGTTGATTTTTAATGGGAACCACAAAACTAGGGACTATGTGCATTATTTTGGAAATATAGGGAAGTATATTCCAGCATTTTGATAACCCACTAACTAAAGATGAAATGCATTAATCTGTGTCACTTGCACTGATTCATTTCACAGCATTAGAAGGTGCTTTACAGAATTTTCTTAGCCTCTTTACTATTCTGATGTTGTTCTGTACTAGCCCCAGTGAATGACATGATTATTATTCTCTTTTAAGAATGCTTCAAATCAAATGCTATGGAAATGTAATGTTACACAATTCTGAATGTATTGTTACAGCTTGATTGGAGAAAAGTTATGTCATGCACTATTCCAAGTAGCCAGTTTATTCCTTGACTACTTTGAATTGTTTCGCTCTTTGAACACACAGCCTACAGTATCTGAATGCCAAATTCTTTCCTGACTTACACCCTGGTTAGCCCTATGCACTTCATTAAGATTGCACAAGGTGTAAATCAGTGAGAATTTACCCTTAGATGACTGACTAACTCCAAATATTTTTCATGTTGTCCTCTGATGAGATAGGGAGCAGAATTTCATTTAGTACAAGATCTAAAATAGTGCAAAATTTTGAGCTTTATTTTGCTTTCCAAATTGGATGGGCATGATTCTAACTTCACTTAAACCAGTGTAAAACCGTTGAATTCAATGGAGTTATTCTTGATTTACACCAGTGGGAGTGAGACCAGAACCAGGTCTTAGGTCTTTCGCAGATATGTGAGCTGGAGGGGAGTGAAATTAAAAAAAAAAAAAAAACAAAAAAAACCTTTTCCAGATGCTTATTCAAATCTGAAATGCCATTTTTCGTACAAATCTAAATTTCTTATTGGAGTTTGTGAAGTAACCACTTTTCTAAAGGTTCTCAGCACAAACGATGGTGACAATATGTTAAAGCCCTAACAATCTATTGAAGGCACTCTTGAGATTTAAAACAGTATATTTGATAACATTAACTCTGACCCTTACACTGAAGTGTTATTAGGTATGAAGGTCCTGATATAATATGAACTGAAGTCTGAGCCATTCTGATCCCAGGGAAAAAGTGGATTCCAGTAAAAAATGTAGTTTTCCAGGGAAGCCTGAGAGAAATGGTCCTCCTCCCCTCCGTTTTTTAAAATTTTGAACTAACATTAATATTCAAAGGAAAGTTAAACACAAACCACCAGATTATAGCAATGGTACAATTAAGATTCATACTATAGCAAGGCACCAGCTGGAGAACAGTCATGAATTTATATAGCTCTGACTTTAAATGTGTTTATTTTCTGTTAATTGGCATTTGCTGTTGTTTTATTTGGTTTCCATCTCTTAAATTTTGGGTCTGAGACATTTAGAGTCCTCGGCAAAGTAGGGAAAAATTCTGAAAATTAAGCAATATTCAGAATAAAAAAAATTAGGCTCCTGAAGTGCAAGGTAAATCTGGCAACCTTGATAAAATCTCCTCTCAGGTGATCCTCATGGAATCTAATTCCGAGAGGGTGTACTGGGTCCTTTGACACCCTCTGCTGGAAGCCTGGTAGTCCTATCACAACCCACTCCTGAAAAGGAGCAATGAAGGTGGGCCCTCCAGGCCTGCCTAGAAAGGCTGCAGAAAAGCAGCCAATCAGAGCACAGCAGGCTCAGTTAAAAGGAGCTGCAGGGTCTGAGCAGCTCAGTTTCTGGCTGGGACCAGAAAGGTGAGGTCATGGCAGATAGAGAAACTCTCCAGGCAAGGAGGCTTGGGAGAGACCCTACACAAGCAGGGAATGAGACAAATAGAATCCAAGGACTATAACCTAAGTTAACGTGAAGGTGATGCAACTGAGTGGGAAGCGGTCCAGGGAATAGCGCTAGCAACTAAACAAAGGAAAGCAGTACATGACTACTACGAATTGGGTCCCTGGTTTGGGACCCAGAGTAGTGGATGGAACTGGGTCCCCCTACTGGCCTCTGGAAGAGTGGCCTAAGCCCCAAGAAGGGGATACAACTCTGTATTAAAAGTCCAGGAAAGCAGCTAGGAGTTTAAAAAGGCCCAGGGATGGGCTGAAGCCCCCAGAGAGGCCCAACCCTTTGTTGAACTTTGTTGTCCCTCTTCCCCCCATGAAAAGGACTGAAGTTAAGGAATGACCTGGCTGGACAGCTAGGCAAGGAGTCTCCAGGGAGAAAGCCCTGAGGGTGCTGCTCTATAACAGGGCAAGGACAGACTTAAAGCTAGTGCAGGAGGGGCTGAGAACTGAGCCCAGAGGCAGGGCTACAGATACCAACAAGGGCACAGTGATAGTCCTTGCTGGACCTTTGTTACCCTGGAAGGGGTTCATCCATTTTAGACTGTGTGACTTAGCCAGAGGGCTGAGTCACAGAAGACCCACCTGATGAGGGCAGCAGCCAGCAGGAGCCACCATGAGCAGAGGATGCTGGTTTGCACCCAGCGAAAAAGAGGGGATCACAAGAGGTGAGTGTGCACTGTCACACTACTTTACAGGGGTTGAAGGCTACTTTGCACCAGAATTTGTACTTTGTGCACAAAAGTGTGTTTTCAGTATATTGTCATTCCTACAAATTTTCAGAATTAACAAGAAATTCCTGAGGGAGCTCAACTTCCTTACCAACGAGTGGAGACAATAATGAATCCTTCCACAGAGTGTCTTGGACCCTTACCTTCAGTAATGTATATGCCCACAGACATCATACACGGTAAATAAAGAAGAAACTAAATAAGGATGGAATAAATACTCATACGCTCTCTCCTCTCCTACTCCCATTTACACTGTCATCTTTCATTCTGTCTCACTAATTCTCCATGGGAGACAGGGTGGGTGAGGTAATATCTTTTATTGGACCTATTTCTGTTGGTGAAAGCTACACAGAGCTCTTCTTCAGATCTTTAGAGGAAGAGAAGCTCTGTGTAACTCAAAATCTTCTCCTTCGCCAATAGAAATTGGTCCAATAAAATATATTACCTCACCCACTTTGTCTCTCTAATATCCTGAGTCAAACACAGCTGCAACGATGCTGCAAATAACTCTCCATGCACATGCTGGTGGTGACCCATCACTACCTCTCCTCACTCTGGGGTCTTCTTGTCTCATGTTGCCCCTCATCACCAACTCACTCTTTTACAATCAGCTCAACCCTTCCGTCAAATCTCACTCCCTCACCAATACTCATGTACTCCTCACATCGAATCAAACCACCTTAATTAATTAATTTAATTTGATCCTCTTCCCCACATCATATTCTTTCAACCACCATCACACCCATACTCATCTAATCAATCACTTCACCCCCTTTCCTTTCCATACTTCTTGGACTGTTCCTCTTCATTCCATGGTGAGGCGCCACCATACGGATCTTCACTCCTCCTCTCCCACCTTTATTGGGGAATGCAGGAGCATCTTCCCCTCCTCCGCAGGTAGCACCACTAGGATCACCAAACAGGTCCCACTCACTCGGATAGTGAGACTATTTTAGAATCTGTCTTTACAATTTATGAATTCTGGTTGATGTTATGAAGTTATAATGACAAAATTACTGTATTATTTTGAATTCCTGTGTATGTGAATTCCACCCATGCTGGCATGAGCTATGTCACATCCTCCTAGACCAGACGGGGGGGTCGTTATAATTCAGTGTCCATCTTCTCAGGCGAGAACACCTCAGAACAATGAGTGACCTGAAGCCTAGGAAAATCTATTTTATTCTGCCCCTCTGCTGGAGGAGGGAAGTGGAAGAGTGGGAAGCCAACTGACCAAGCAGGAGTCTATAAAAGGACTTGTAGGGAGGCAAGACAGACAGAGAGGAAGATAGAGGAAGTATGGGCAGGGGGAAGAAAAGGAATAGATTGGCCAAAGCCAGAGGAAGCAAGCTGACCTAGGGAGAAAAGGCTTCATGTTTCACTGAAGCAGGAGGATTCTTGACAATCCCCTAGGACTCTGACTCCAGTCCAAAGAATGCCTTGCAGTGGTGCAGAAATGGAGGCAGGGAAATGCATGTAGTGTTTATTTTTCTATAGATTTTGAGTATTTATTGTGTCTAAAGAGCAATACACTGTGCAAAGTGTCTGTATATTTTATATGCTACACCTTCAGGCAGCCCCTTGAAGAGGGGAATGAGAAGGCTCACATCTTTGAGTGACGTTCAGGGTGTGTTTATGATACTCGTATATATTAAGGATCAGTGCTGGACCTGGAGGTCTGAGGCAGGTTATCTGCAGGTCTCCATTTCCTAGAAGGGGATAACCAACTGAGAGTTTGAGTGCCCAGGAAATGTTCCAGAGAGGCCAGAGAATGAAGCCATGATGCAGCCTGCTGAGACTCAGGGAAGTTTAGAGCACATGAGCAGTTTGGTGAGCTGCCAGCAGGGGCAGCCTGACCAGGTCTGTGACAGAGGGGTTGCTGCTGTCCCATGCTGAAGGGAGGGATAGGGACTGCTGGCCTGATCTCAGGCTGTGTGTGGAGCTGGAGCTCTGATCTGGGCTTCCCTTGCATTCTCTGCTATGAGACTCGGGTGACCACCCATCCCTTATTGTAAGGGACCATCCCTTATTTCATTCATTTGTCCCTTAGGATAGCATTTTTAAATGTATTAAAACTTACCATCGATACCATTTTAAACACTAAATTGAAGTTTATGATAATTGCATTGTAAACTTGAGGGCAGTAAAAAGAGAGAAAAATACCTGTTATGCCCAGGGAAAAGGTGTTCCCTAAAATGTCACTGAAAATAAAGTGTAATCCCATATTTTGTGTGTGTTTTCCCCTTATTTCCATCCAACAATGGTGGTCACCCTAAGTGAGATACGCATGCAGAACAAGGGCTTGCAGTCCCTTATGTTCACTGGCACCAACATTCACCTAAAATATGACAAAAGAAACATTAATTGAAAATTTCTTTGTGTATTTTTAGAAACTGTATTATAAGTGCTGTAGTCTCATGATAAAATGTTAAATCAATGAATCACTACAGGATGGTGTGGGAAGGAGACTAAAACCTGATATGCTTGTAGGCAGGAATGTTTTGTAAGAAGCTTAACTATGAAGGGTTCATCTCAGCAATGATTCACATTCAGTTAATTAGTATAGTGCACAGTTCAGAAATTTGAAACGTCATAATTTACTGTAATTTCATGGCTGTTCCTCTGAAATTGTACACCATGTGGGAAAGAATACAAATAGAGGGAGACATATTCAGGGCCTGACGCAAAGCCCATTAGAAGCCAATGGGAGTCTGTTTCTAGATTTGTTGCACAAAGTCTTTTTGATGTCAATGGTCACAAGAATAAAGTTATGCATGCTGAAGTGTTTGCAGGATCCAGGTGCATGTTCACCATGAATTCTATGAAAGGACAGACCAGTAATATTAATCGTTAGGAGGTATCATCATTTTTTGTGGCTGTGTACAACTACCAACAGTACTCCAAACCACCCAGTGTAAATCTTAATGACACACAATATATCCATACTCAGTTACCTTGACAGAGAACTTGCATCATCACTATACACTATTCATACATTTATTCCAGTAAAAGTTCATTGGAAACCACTGTACTGTGCGATATTAGCAAAAAGTGTCAAATTGCCTTAAAAATTTATCAGAGTTTATCAAATTAATCAGCTGAGACAGTAAAAACCTCAGACAAAATAAAATTATGGCTGCCACATAGTTCATAATGCACATTTTCATGTTATGTTTCCAGTGCCTACAAGAGTGAAAGCTGGTCAGCCCAACCTCCTTCTCAATCAACATTTCAGGAAACTCAAGGGATTTGGACACAGATGATTAATGGTAGTTTGGCGTCATCATTAGCATCTTTAAAATTGGATGAGAGAGAAAGAGGGACCAAGACGTACATGACATGGATGAGACAGAGACCAACAGGGTGTTCAGATCATGGTATATTCACTTGGATAAAACCTTTCTCCAGAATGTATGCCCTAAGGCATTGGAGCAAGCAAAATAGCCTTTTGTCCTTGTTTAATTTTATCTAGATGCTTCACTGATTACTTTCTTTTTTAATATATAGCAAATAAGTTAAGTAGTTATGGAGTGCAAGGAAGGTAACAAGAAAGGGAGGGGTAAAAAGTGAAAATACATTAAACTTAACTGGTTTACGTAAGTCTTCTGCTGTTTATGCAACCTTAATTGTAACCTTATATCAATTGTTGATGACAAAAGAATTATGCAAACAGTTTGCAGGTGGAAAGATAATCTAAAGTAGGAGGGTGTCACACATCTGGTTGGGTTCCCCTTTCTTGTAGCTCTTGTAGCAGATTCCTGTGAGGAGATTCAGTTGCTGGATGCCATGCCTTTAAAGTCCTCAGAGTCTAAACAGAACTCAGGTCATGTCCCTTTCTTGGCGTTCCTATACACACTCTTGGGATGAAGATCCTCTATTTGGGTCACCTCCTGAGAGTTTAAACCATGTAGCCCACCGCACAGTCCTTAAAACCAGTGCTGACCCCTCAGGTTACTGGTAGTTTAAACATACCATCTCTCAGAACTCCACCCAAAGGTGCAAGCTTTCTCATTTACTTCTTCAAGGGGCATGTGGTGGGTGTAATATATGTAAGACACAGACACTTTGCATAAGGTTCTACAATACTATTTCTTTTTACTTAGTCATGAGATACACAGAAAGAACAAACATTCTGATCACAGAGCCCCTCACTCTAATTTAGCCTTCTCTAGTGAGTCCTTGGAAGAACATCTGTGTTCAGGCAGGTAGGGTGTCTCTACCCCCAATCCATCCCCCCCCCCCCCCCGCCAACCTCCTCCAACTTCCCTCTGTTGAACTGTTGAAAACAGCTGAAGACCCCTAATGGATTATCATCAGGGGCCATCCAGCATCTTTCTGTTGTAGTGCATTGCTTGTTTCTGGAGCTTGGAACCTTCTCCCCTGGATCAGCTACTCTGAATTTGGTCAGTCCATCCCCTTCCTTCTTCCTGCCCAAACTTTCTGTGGGTCTTTCCCCCTGCAAATCCTGTCATAATTTTTTGCTTTGGCTACCTGTCTCTTTTGTTGTGCTTTGGTAACTTTCCACTGATTTCAACTACCCCCTTTCTATAGACTGAAGGCGGGGGCAATATCTTCCCCTATGTTGAGCAAACTCATTGTTCAAGATACTTTACCCTGAATAGGTGATCACTGAGTTCCAGTGACCCACCATTGTCCCTAGTCTGGCAGGGATGTCATGCAACTCAGCCAGCCTCTGGTGGATACTGTGACAGGGTCAGACTAGATGGCTACCAGAGAGTGCTAGAAGACCAATATATCAGCCCCAGGCTCAGAAAGTCCCTTTTCCCCTGGTAGCTGAGCAGGAGTTACTCCAGGTTAGTTAACCTGGGCCAATCAAGGCCCCACCTAGGATTCATTAAAAGCCATCCTTCCACAGAAAGGGTGTGGCTGGAGTTGTGAGAGTGAAGGAAGCTACCAGAGAGTGTGTGAGCAGATGAGACACTGTCAAGAACCAGGAGGGTTTAGGAGAAGGAGCAGAACAGTGGCAGGAGAGAACCCTACAGGTACAAAGACTGGGGGAGGGAAAAACCCTGCCTGAAGAGGGCAAATAACCTTTCCTAGGCCTAGAAGCCTAAGGGAAGAGACCCTGCTAGAAGGGAAAGATTGAACTGGACATTTGGTTTGGGCACTACCAAGCCCAGTGGGGCTGTCATGGTCAAGAGCCTTCCCTGGCAAGAGGCCGGGAAGGACCCCTGTCCAAACAAGGTACGGACATTAAGTCAAAGGGCACAGGGAAGTAACACAGGGAAGCTAGCAGCTTTCCTGAAGCCACAGTGCGAGGCTGCTACTTGTAGGGTCCCTGGGTTAGGGTCCAGAGTTGAGGGTGGGTCTGGGTCCCTCTACCGGCCATTCACTGGAGGGGTAAGGGCCTCAGCGAAGAGGTAAGGGCCTCTGAGAACCAGAGACAGGATCGGGAACCAGCAGGGAGTGGCCATCTTACAGAGGCTATATTACCCTCCCCCACCACTAGAGGGGTGGGGAACACTAAAGGGTGAAACAGTTCCCTGACCTATCGCTAGAAGGAAGTGCTAGACCCACCAAGATAGAGGAAGAGCTTTGTCACAACACACATGAACGGGATATTCATGATACAACATTTTTCATAGCAACAAATTCAAACTATAAATTGTACAGAAGAAAAAAAAGATTTCTATTTTACTGATTTAGCCAAGGTAATACAAGCACTTTGGGGGGGAGGGGAAATTCTGATCTTGAAATCTGAATTTATTTTGACACTTTCAAATTCCAATCCTGTAGCAACTTTGGTGAGGCTCCGCACAAGCATTGGAGTCTGCCATATGCCCAATTTCAGAATCAGGGCCTATGAATTAGGAATTTGTTCTCCTTTATTTCATAAGCTGTTTGTGGTATCTGAATTTGCTTACTTAATAGACACACATGAACAAAATAGATACTAGTAATACCTGTCTCTTTTCTGATACTTTATGATGTATCCAGATAACTAAATTCTGCTTCCAGTTATACAGGGGTAAATCCAAAATGACTCCATTAAGATCAGTGGAGGTACTCCATTTACACCAGTGTATTTGGTAAAATTGACATCATTCTATGAGTAGCTCTACTGTTTTATCTTTTAGGTTATATCTTTTTAAAAGTAAAATTAATGACATATATTTGATTTCTTTTTATAATAAGGTCATGAGCACTAAGAGGAAGTATCAGAACATGAAATGACCTGTATATGGTGTTATAGAAAATTGGCTTTTTTATAAAGTCATGATTGCTTTCTTATCACTAAATTGTTGCAGAAGCAATATAACAAATTAAGAACAAAATAAAGGTCATTAATCCCATTAAGGCCACAAATGACTTCAGCATCATATTAGCAATGAAGAAATCTGCAAATTTTACACAAATGTCTTATGTCAGCACCTTTTCAAATTATATTAGCAATATCCATATGGGAGCAAAACTGGCTAAATTCAGTCCTCTGCTGCAAATGCTGTTTCAGTGGAATTTAGAGCGAAGTGGGGATAAGGGAAGTCAATATGCTGGCTTGTTACAGCTCAATAATAATAATGATACCAGTATCTTTCTAACCGCCCGCTTTTTTTAAAAAAAGACCAGAAGGGACCATTGTGATCATCTACTCTGACTTCCTGCATAACGCAGACAAAAGAACTTCACCTAATCATTTCTGCATCAAACTCATGACATCTCTTTAATATTATGCTCTTTTACCTCAGATCCATAGATCCATAGCTGTGCCAAGTTTCTGGCTTAGCTTTTCCTTTTTAAAAATAAAACAACAATATTGTCATTAACTCAGTGCCATGAACATTTGCTCTTGGGTGACATACACCCTGAATAAATTTCCTTGCAGAAAATACACTTGTCTAGCTCAGATCACTGCTTATTGGTGTCCGTTAGTCATCCCCTCCCACTTCTGTAACTATTCTCTACTTTACATTCTCTCAGTACATTAGTAGCTGATTCCACATCCAATTCTACTCCAAATGTATTACCTTTATAAAAGCCTGCAAAACATACCAGCTTAAGGAACAGCTGGTCTACAATTTCTTCTACAAATGATTGTTTAATTTCCACCAGTTCTTTACTGTGTGTCTGGACTTAGGTCAGGTCAGGTTATAAATATTAGTATTTTACTACCCTCATATTTAGTAGTTGCAACCAGGACTCTTTCTCTGTCCCTTATATTAAAGTGCAGCAATTATGGTCCTTCTCACATCACCATGATATGCTACTTCCCTCTTGGGCACCTTGTAATTTCTTTTCACATGCAATGGATCTCCCAGAATATCCGAACGGGAGCTTAGTTAAACAATGTTCATCAAATAATTTATTTGACAAATTACACTATATTTTTTTCAAACAATTCTTTCGTGTGTGTTATTTTTCTGTCTAAATGATTTGCCCAGTTTTTAAAGGTGGGTAAATAGCATTTTAATACACACGAATTTTCCATTATTCACCCAATTCTAGTTAGGATATAGCAGGGAGGGGAATTTATTTTTCAGTACAAGTGCATGCCTGCCAATATCTTGTGACAAAAAATCCCTCTAGATTTGAATTTGCATAACACTACACAAATTTGCATTAATTATTGCCCTATAGTATTAAAGGCTCCAGTCCCTCCCCAAACCTCAGTTAATGAATGTTGTACCCCTCTTGCCCTATAGCTGTCTGTCTTCCAGACCCCCATCAATTTATTATGCATCCTTAATATCCAAACACCAATTAATTATGTACCTACCAGCCTCTTGTCAATTCATGCTGGCCCCATCAGCCCCACATCAATCCTCTTCCCTCCAGCTACATGTCAATGCTGCATCCTCAGTCTCAAATCCGTTCTGCACCCACAACCCCAAACCATATATTTTCTGCTTTCCCCCAATTCTCATATCTGCCGCATATCAATTCTGTACCCCTCTCAGCCCCATATCTTGACCCCTGGCACATCTGTGCTCCCATGGGCATTGAGTATAAGAGGCTTGGGGTGGCTAAGCCTCCCAAACAGCTGCCGCCAGAAGCTCCTGCTTGGCCTCTGCCCCTGTGGGCCTGTCCTCACACCACCTCTTTCTGACCCCGCTCTGCCTCTTCCCCTGAGGCCCGCACCTCTCAGGTCCCCCAGCCTACACCACTAACCTTTTGGCCCCTCCCACCCATGCCACTCAGTCCCCTCCCCTGAGATTGCTGTGCATACTGCTGATGATGGAGCAACTCAGGTAAGGCCAGTGATGGAGGGCAGACGGCGCCAAGAGGCACAAGCAGGGGATGGAGGGACAGAAGCAGGGGGGCCAAGAGGAGTGAGTGGTGTGGGCAGGGAGCCGAGAGGAGTTAGTGGTGGGTGAAGGGACCTTGGGGGTGGAGGCTGAGCAGGGGCAGGGCCTGGGGCAGAGCATGGGTGGGCCTTGGGGGAGGAGATTGAGTGGGGGTGAGGCCTTGAGGTGGAGCCAGCTTCCCCCTGTGCAAGAGGCACAACCTGCCTATGTGTGCTCCTCTTGCAGCTGTGGAGGTTTTGCAGACCTCTCTCTCAGTGGCAGCTCCATGGACTTGTCACCCTTCCCATCTTCTCCCCCTTCATAGGCCTGGAGTTGCTAGGAGGAGGGGGTAGAGAGGAGCTGAACCAGTGTGGGAAGAGAGAGTAGATTCTCCCTGAACTTCTGGGCTCTTTCCTTTTCCCCTCTTATAAAAATTGTACCCCCACAGACCCATAGGAGCATCTGAAAACCTGTAGCTGGTAGAGTTGACAGGTCTCCAAGTGATTTATATCAGGTATTCTCTTATAGGTATTCCCAGAATCAGGATGTGCCTGCTTTGAGATGGATATCCAGCAGCTCAGCCTTTTGATACTATATCTATTTGTGTAAAGGAAAGGAAATAAAAGGGAAAAATACATGAGATACTGTAGTTGGTGCATGTGGTACAGACAAATAGAACCTTATTAAGAGCCGACTGTGTCTAAATAAAATGCATTCCTTGAGTTATGTGAAACTGAACCCTTTGTTTCAGTTAGATGGATCTGGTGGAAGCAGATGTTCATCTCAGAGACATTCATCATAATATCATCTGTCTGGATTAGAGATTTTTGGAGATAGTGATCAGTCCTTGAGCAGGCAGACAGGGAAGATGAGTATGCAAAGATCCTCCCCTTTTCTGTACAGCCTACATTAGGGCCAAGTACATTAGCAGTCTAGGTGAGCAGGGACCATTCTGTCTCAGAAAAAAAGTAGGAAGACAGGTGAGAGACTATTGTGCTGATCCCTTCACACCAGCCTACAAAGTGGTCAGCAAACTAGAGGGAGACATCTGACCTAATCTAATGTTGGATTCTCTCTTTACCTCCCTCTTTACTTACCATCTTGAATGTCTTTAAATCCTTCTGCATGGCATACATTACACAAATGCCACTTATGTGGCCCTTTATATCATCCTTCAGTCCTCTTCTTTAAATGTAAAATATACATGGTAAATAGTAGTCATAGATTTTAAGTGTTCATTGGGGGAATATGCGTCGTTTTAAATCTTTTGGATCTCAGGCTGTGCAAAGCATTTTCAGCAGATCTCTTTGCCATACTATTTAATGTTAAGTGCCTCTTGTATTGGTTATTTATGCTTCTTCTAACATAAAAAGGGCAGTTCTGGTAAGGGTCCCCTTGTGACTATAAACTCGGATTTAAAAAAAAAAATCTAATCTGGTCTAGCCAGGTTTTTATTAGCCACCACCTATCATTATTACATTGCCCTTATGCCTCCATGGCTGAATCAGCAGCTTCAGAGCACTCCTCTGTCAGTCCTAGAGAAAAGACATATTTCTTCCATAGGCACTGATATAGCACAGCAGGAGCAGGGCCGTATTTGGTTGTAGCGTGAGCTATTGGAACAGATGACAGAAATAGTTATTTTAAAGATGAATAAAAGTACATATTAAAAACTGTAGCCCAGACAAGCCTGGAAAAATGTAGATTGTTCTACCTCAGTCTGTCTCTTCATTTCTTCTTCTTCACCCTACTTACTTTCCAGTACAACAATTTATACAACACACAGCGAAAAGGCATAACATACAATGACATGTAAATCTGAATATTCAGGTATTTCAGCATCATTAATGTTACTCAGTGCAGCAACACTGCACTGATTTCAGCTGCCCACGACAGTCTCAAACATTTAAGCTGTTCCTCAGATTTCTGAGTATCAACAGATATTTTGACTAAAAAGTGTTTTTGTATTTGATGCTTTGCAGCAGTAGTTACAATAAAAAAAAAAAAGTGGGATTCAGTGATGTGAATCTTAGCTTCACAAATCCTATCAAACTACCATCTGCCCTACCAACTGGGGAAAAAATTCACAAGCATCTGGGTCACCTGCTAACAGATAATCAACAGCCAGTACTTAAAGCATTTGTTGTAACTGACCTGCCTAACTACTACCTGGTATGTAACCTCCCATTCCTGAGAAAGCTAATTGAAAAGCTTTCCAGGAATTACCTCTAACAGTATCTAGATAGTGTCTTTATCTTTGTCCTTTCTCTTTTGGGTTTCAGGCAAGGGTAGGGTCAAAGACAGCACTATAGTCACCACATGCTGTCTTATTGACCACATATCCACACTTTTGGACACTTCTGCAATATTTGATCCTTTTGTACCAGGAATACTGCTGTCCCTCCTCAGGAATGTGCCAGCATTTAGTGAGACTACTGAGATTCCTTCAAACAGTCCTCTTTCACTGCACCAAAGGAACTGTGATGGGCATCTGTTTGTCTACCTCCAAAACCTTCACTCTACCTTTTTTTGAATGTGGATCTGTCCTCCTCTTCTGTCCTGCTCCCACCTCACTCTAAATCTGTGTGAAAACGCTAAGGGAAATTGAGACAGGATGGATTAAAATGTCAGCTACACACTTGACAGTACCCAGTCAAATGCCAATAGAACCATATTTCAATGATTCAAGGCCAAGATCAGCAACTGGATGAAGAGAAACTTTCTGGGCCTGAATATAGGAAAGACAAAGGTGAGGTTGGCAGAGAGAGAAGACTGTTGGGGAAAAAAATCACCACCTCTATAATTTCACTCTACACTGACAGCATCTGCCCTCATGTCACAAAGATGATCCACAGTCTTGCTGTTCTGCTGGGCTTCTTGCTGTTTCTGGATACTCAGATAGTCAGGACTCCGAAAACCACTTATTTCCAACTGTGCTTGGAAAGACACTGCCCCAACATATCAGATTTACACTTATTCACAGTGATCCACACATTTGTGACTTGCAGGCACTACTACTATAAAGTGCTGCACTTAAGAATGAAACCACCAAGCTAAAATATATGTCCCAGCTGGTTCAGAACACAGCAGGACATCTTCTGAACAACACAACACCAAGGGCACATCATAACACTGCTCTGCTCTCTCCACTTGCTTTGTGTTGAAAGTAAGTGAAAGTCAACATTTCGTTCTTCGTCTGTTTGAAGTCTCTGAGTGGCTAATTGCTCCCTGGTGGTGAGGAGTGGAACTGAGCTAAATAGGGAGACTTGGCATAGAAAATCTTTTCCTAGGTGAGCCTGAGAGCTATGAACAGAGGCAGCTAACAGAAGAGTTTTGGAGGGAGTTTTAGAGAGGGAGTGTGAGCGGCTTTCTTTCCAGGTTCAGCTCTACAGGTCATTTCAAGATGGCCAGTGATGAAATAGTAATGGTGACCCATGTTTTCTTTCCTGGGTGAAACTAGAAGGCATCTCCTGTGCATGAAGTGGAAGTTGGTGGCTGTACTGGAGGAAAAGATTGTTGGATTGGAGAGGCAAGTAGAAATACTACTGAGAATTAGAGAAGCTAAGGGGTTCCTAGACAGGCAGGCTCAGGAAACATCAGTATTCCAAGTTCAAGAAAGAAAGAAGCTGGCCAACAAGGAGATGGAGAGAGAGAGGAAGTCAGAGAGGAGATCTGGCAGTTTGTAACAACGAGATGCAAGAGGTCACAATGGCATTCTACACGGCTGTAGCTAAATGAGGATAGACAGACTGTGTCCGTCAGAGAGAAAAGGACCAGGAAGAATTCATCACAGTTAGAAATTTCCAGTCGATACCAGGTCCTCCATGTGGAAACTGTGGAAGATATTTCTCGTGATCTAGCTGATCGAAGAGAACAGAGGGTTATATGGCCATACTGGGACAGATCGATGATTCATCTAGTTCACTATCTTGTCTTCCAAGAGTGAGCAGTGCTAGATGCTTCAGAAGGAATGAACAGCAAAGTATCATTATCAAGTTATCTATCCCCTGTGATCCAGTCCTGGCTTCTGGTAGTCAGATGTTTAGGAACACTCAGAACATAGGATTGCATCCCTGACCATCTTGGCTAATGGTCATTAATAGTCATTAATATCCTCCATGAACTTATATAATTATTTTTTAAACCTATGTATTCTTTTGGCCTTCACAACATTCCCTATCAATGAGTTCCACCAGTTGACTGTTTGTTGTTTGAGAAGTACTCCCTTGTGTTTCTTTTAAACCTGCTGCCAACTGTGGATGGAAGCTCAGCCCAACCTGTAAGAATCAAGCTTGCTCACAAAGAGTTTTCCAATCATCCAAAGAAGACAGATGATCCTTGTTGGGATTCAATATTCAAAAGAATTAAAAGAACATTCTGCAAGGGACAGACTGACGACAGGTTGCCTTTCTGGAGCCAAGACACAAGACATCACTCTAAGATCAGATATGCATTTGAAGTCAATTTGTAGGGATCCATTGATAATGTTTCATATCACTAATGACACCACATCATTGGATACCACACAGATAATAGATGACTTCAAGGAACTCTGAAGCATGCCGAAGAAGAATGTCGAAGCAGTCTTCTCTAAACTCCTTCCTGTCCCACAAGCAAAGGAAGAAAGAAGACAGAAGATTATGGAAGTGAACCAATGTCTAGGTAAGTGGGTGTAGGAGTATAGGGTTTTGGTTTTGTGGACATTGGTCCACTTTCTCAAGGGAGAAGGGAATATGTAGTTGGGTGGCCTCCACCTCAGTAGAAGGGAGACCAATCTTCTGAGACAGGTTGGCTAGAGTAGTCTTAAGGGTGTTAGACTAATAACAAAAAGGGAGGGTTAAAAAGAGGGATCTTGAGAACAAAATAAATTAAGGAACCAAAGACGTGAAGAAAAGAAATTCTTTAATTGCATATACACCAAAGTTAGGAGCCTGGATAACAAACAAGAGGAATTGGAATGGCTCACTTATGAAGTAAATCTGATCTAGTTGGTATAACTGAAACCTGATGGGATGATTCCCATTATTGGAAAGTTAAAATAAATGGTTATAACCTATTTAGGAAGGATCAAGTGGGCAAAGGGGTGGGGGAGTGGTACTCTGTTAAAAATGACATTACTGTTTCTGAGGCTATGTCTACACTGACGGCGGCAAAGTCGCCACCGTCAGATCGACTTATCTAGATCATCTGAGTGGTCAGTGAAGACCCACTCAGTTGATCCAGAAGTCGACATACTAAAACCACCTCCTCAAGTGGCATAGCGCTGCGTCGATAGGAACACGGTTTCCGTTGGAGCAGTGTAGTGAAGACGATGCACAGAAGAAAAGCACAGAAGTCGACGGGAGTTACGCAAGTTCTCTGCGTATTTTGTATAACTCCTGTTGACTGCCGCCGAATCGCTGAGGTAAGTGTAGACCAAGCCTGAGACAGTGATAACTCGGAGGAAAATGATCTTGAGTGCTTATGGATCAATATCCTTACAGATAAAGCGTAAAATGGGGTTCAATTGGTGTCTGCTTCAGACCACGAAATCACACTAGAGGATAGAATGACAGTCTACTGAAGCACCTACCTATAGCATGTCGGAAAAAAAGCTGCATGATCATAAGGAACTTCAATTTGCGACACATATATGCTGGAGGTCTCATGATGCCAGTAGTAAAACATCCTTAGAATTTCTAAATATTATAAATGACAATTTCCTAACTCAAAAATGTTGCATCCAACATAGTGGAATTCTGTATTAGACCTTGTCTTAACAAATGAAGAGAAATGGATCACAGAACTAAAAATTAATGGATCACAGAACTAAAAATGGATCACAGAACTTAAGTACAAATGATAATGACTTGTTCACACATGTAATGTGCAAACAAAATAAAGTACAAACCAGTGAGATCTACATATATACACACACTTGGTGCTTTAAAAGGCCCAATTTCACAAGCTGAAAACAATTCTGAGACAAATCAGCAGGGAGAAAGAATTTAATCAGAAAAATTTGAATGATAAGTGGAAATTTTTAAGAAAACTTTACTTAGATGCCCAAAAGCCACAGTTGAGAAAGACGGACATATTGGTTAAAAAGTTGACCTGGCTTAGAGGGGAATTGGAGGCAGCTATAAAAAATAAATATATATAACAGTGGAAGAAAGGGGAAATTTATTGTAATGAATATAAGCCAGAAGCTAGAACTTGTAGAAAATTGATAAGAGTAGCAAAGGGACACAATGAAAAATCTATGGCCAGTAATGTCAAAGGACAATAAGAAATTTTTTCATATATTAGGAGCAAAAAGAATACTAACAATTGTGGTCCATTACTTGATGGAAAGGATAGAATCAGCAGGTCCAGGTAATTTGCATCCAAGAGTTTTAAAAGAGCAGGTTGAAGAACTTATTTGACATTTAATGTTAATTTTCAATAAAACTTGGAGCACTAGGGAAGTTCCAGAAGACAGGAAGAAAGCTAATGTTGTGCCAATATTTTAAAAATGCAAACGAGATGACCTGGGTAATTAGGGGCCCATCAATCCCTGACAAGATAATGGAGAAGCTGATATGGGTCTTGATTAATAAAGTATTAAGGGAGAGTAATTTAATTAATGCCAATCAGTGTGGATTTATGGAAAATCGAGCCTATTAAACTAACTTGATTTTTTTAAATGTGATTACAAGTTTGATTGATAAAGGTAGAAGTGTTGACATAATAGACTTCTGTAAGGCATTTGACTTGATTTTGGTTAAAAAAAACAAAACTAGAATGATACAAAATTAACATGGCACATATTAAATGGATTAAAAGATGATTTACTGATAGGTCTCAAAATGTAATTCTAAATAGGAAATCACCACTGAATGTGTTACTAGTCAGGTCCACAGGGATTAGTTCTTGGCCCTGTGCTATTTCACATTTTTATAAATTTACCTGTAAGAAAACATAAAATCATGACTGATGAAGTTTGAAGATGACACAAAAATTGGGGGAATGGTAAATAATGAAGAGCACAGGTCACTGATAGGGAGAGATTTGGATTGTTTGGTAAGATGGGCACAAATAAACAATATGCATTTTAGTATGCCTCAGTGTAAATGTATACATCTGGAATCAAAGAATGTAGGCCATGCTGACAGGATGCAGTGACTGAAGGAGATTTGGGGGTCCTCGTACATAATCAGTGGAACATGAGCTCCCAGTACAATGCTCTGGCCAAAAGGGCTAATGCTGTCGTTGGATGCAAAAACAGGGGAATCTTGAGTAGAAGTAGAAAAGTTATTTTACCTCTTTATTTGGCATTGGTGCAACTGCTGGAATATTATGTCCAGTTCTGGTGTCCACAATTGGATAAGGATGATAAATTGGAGAGGCTCAGAGAAGAGCTATGAGAATGATTAAAGGATTAGAAAACACCTTAGCATGACTCAAGGACCTCAATCTATTTAGCTTAACAAAGAGAAGGTCTAGGGGTGTATGACCGGATGTATGCCCCACACCATCCCTGAGAGGGTTAATGAGGGTTTCAGAGGCCAGATAGGTCACCTGGTCCCACCGGAAAGGAGGAGGGGCAGGGTTAACTGAGAGTAAAGCCCAGCTGGGGAAGGGCTTTGCCAGTCAAGAAGCAGAATGCAAAAAGGGGCTATAGAGGAAGAAGTCTGCAGTCACTTCCTGGGGGGAGGGAGGCTGCCAGGACAAGGAGGAAGTCCAGGGGAGAGTAAGCCCTTGGAATCCTGTCCTGGAGTAAGAAGTCTGGCAAGAGGCTAGGAGGGGTGAAATAGCCACAGGGGAGTAAAGTAAGCTCCAGTGGTAAAACAAGAACCAGGAAAGAGTGGGAGGGAGGCTTGATGGGAAGAAGTCCAAGGAAACGGAAATAGGATGAGCAATGAGGACCTGAACTGCTGGTTATATGGTCCCTGGGATGGACCAGGGGCCAGGTTCTTCTGCCAACCACTGGTATGGTGGCACAGAGCATGAGCTGGGACTGAACACTGAATTGTATACTGGGCTGTATACTGGACTGAACTATTCTTGGACAATTGTCATAGTACACTTTGTATCCCTGGAAGGCACGGGTTAAAAGGTGACCTGGCTGAAGGGCCAAGTTACCAGAAGAAAGACTATCACAGAGTGAGCAGCAGAGGGACGCTCAATGCAAAGAGAACTACATTCCCTGATATAGGTGCAAGGAAACGTGCTCACAGTAGGTGGCACCTGCATTACAGAATGACTTTGATTATAAGGTATAAGCACCTAAATGAGAAACAAATATTTAATAATGGGCTCTTCGATCTAGCAGAGAAAGGTATGTCACGATCTAATGGCTGGAAGTTGAAGCTGACAAATTCAGAGTGAAAATAAGTCGTAACTTTTCAACAGTGAGAATAATCAACCAGTGGAACAATTTACTAAGGGTAGAAGTGGATTCTCCATCACTTTCAATTTTAAATCAAGATTTTTATCCCTAAAAAGTATGGTCTAGGAATTATTTTGGGAAGTTATATAGCTTGTGTTATACAAGAGGTCGGACTAGATGATCACAATGGTCCCTTCTGGTCTTCGAATGTATGAATCTCCAGGGCCCTCCATGGGATTGTCCTGAGTTTCATCTCAGGAACTATCACACTTCATGTAATCATTACCTCCCATGATAGCTACATTCTGCTGAAATAATGGAACTGTCAGCTTCAAGAGCCAGATATGTATATTTTGGGGACAGTTTTTTCAGCGATTGTGAAACTCACTTACAGAGAAGATAAGAATGACCACAATTCTCAACACCATCAGAACAAAATGTAAAACCCTTGTGTAAAATTTAAGTCAAAGAATAGAAAATATTTGTATTAATTGAGGGGTGGAGAGAAAGAGAGAAACAGAAATGTGTGTTCCATCTCAAAACTATGTAAGATGCTTAGAAACCTAGGTAAACAGAAAAGCTTTAATAGAAATCAGAGATTACAGGGCAGAAAAGACCATTTAGATCATCCAGTCTGACTCTCAGCTTTTGGCAGGGGTGTTCACTACATCATTCCCTCATTTGTCCTCAACTGGATTACGCTTAAAATGCACCCTCCCCAGAAACTGAAGCAACTCAACCCTCTCATCAGAGGACTCTAATTATCTGTCTAGATCTGCAACCCAATGTGCTTTAAGTTTTGGTAATGTCATATTTTCCTGGCTCCCCTCCTTAGCTCTCTGACCATTCTTTCAGTGTTTCCTTGGATGGCTTCCTTTCTGGTGCTGGTGTTTCTTCAGACTCTGTTTCAGTGGTCTTCTCTCTTCCCTCCCCATTGGTCAAATGGCATACCCACCATCTGCTTGTAATGTTTCCCTTGTCATAAATCAATCACTTCATCCCTGATCTCTTTCCTGCTGTCCAGTCTACCATCTCTGACTGTCTTTCTGACATACCATGGATGTCCCACCAGCAGGTCAAATGGAACCCAACAAAAATATAGATCCTCCTGCTTAGTCTGAAACCCTTTTTCCTGTCTTCTCCATTACTGTTGCCAGCATGTCCCAGTTAATAGAATAATAATACATTAGTAATTAAAATACTTCTTTCTCATGGCAGAGATCAATTTCAACTGACTCCAGTGGATAGTGTTAGCTCTTCTGCTTAAAAAAAATGCAAATAAAACAACACCAATAAAAATTAGCAGTGCATGTCTGTGCCTAAATAGCCTAAGCCCATTGTCAGGGAATTTTGTCTCAAGAGTTAGTTCTTCTACTGTACTAATGTTCATACAGTGGTATATACTATTCCTAGTCTGTACACATCTGTGAATCTTGTTGAAATTGTTCTTGTTCTGTTGCTTCTAACCAAAAAAGAGACAAATGTACAGAGTTTTGTAGGCTAGCTGTTTCTTAAAGTAAGCATTAACAATATTAATACAGAAATATATTTCTTAAGCTTCAGCCATATACTATTTGTAGTCAAGAGTTAGTAGCTCAATTATTATGCACACACATTTCTTAGGGCTTGTCTACACTTACCTTGGAGATTCGGCAGCAGTCGACCGGAGTTACGCAAGCTACGCAAAAAACTTGCGTAACTCCCGTCGACTTCTCTGCTTCTGTTCAGCGCTCTGTCTTCACTGCACTGCACCGACGGGAACCGCATTCCTGTCGATGCAGCGCTACGCCACTTGAGAAGGTGGTCTTAATATGTCGATTTCTGGATCGACTGAGCAGGTCTTCATTGACCACTCAGTCGATCCAGAGAAGTCGATCTGATGGTAGACATAGCCTTAGTGTGTGGTATACAAAATGATGCCACGACTGAGTAGAGGTTAGTTTTCAATAGGCTATTATAGTTAAATGGAGACATGGACCTGAAACTTTTTTTGGACACAATTAGGCCAAAATAATGACAGTCTTTACAGTTAAAGCAAATACTTGCCAAAGTAATTCTTTGAGAAACTGCTTAATGCACCTATACAGCTGAACAATATGTCATTTGATTACAATTGACTCAGATCTTTATTTAGATAAAAGCAGCTTTACATTTTTTCATTCCTGCTGACCTTTATATCTCATTTAGTCTGAAATTGACTGCTGCTGCTGCTCAGCATTTTCTTTCTGTACTAAAAGCCACTACTCTGCAAGACTCATATTTAAATGGTGCCAAGCAGCTATTTGCTAGGATGCAGGGAAAATGGGTTGCCAGTCAGACTACTTATGGATTTTTTTTATTGTAGCAGTTGATTGGGAAATTGCCAAATATTATAATAGTTAAGTTGTTCACAAGTTGATAGGGCAGGGGAAATAGAGAACTTTCCAGTTGGACTTTTATTTCTTTGTGGACCTAAAATTTTGTTATTTAAATATTAAAACATTTGATTTCTAAATCAAGTAGCAGTTGCTTGTTCCTTATATATTTTCAGACTGACCTATATTTACCATAAAAATGGTTTTTAAAAGTGCAGGAACAGTGGATGATGATCCCAACCAAGCAGAATATAATTAGGGGGAATTAGGGGCTGCAAACGCTCAGCGTATGTTATAGCGCAAAGTCTCTTCTGTCATTTCTTTTAGCATTTACTGGTTTTCTTCTAATATCCATTAGCCCAGGGATCAGGTTGTCATTACAATGCTATCTGAAGCATCAGCCTCCTTCAAAGGCAGAAGTTGCAACTAGAGTAGGTCAGAGACTTTTCAGCAAAAACATTTTTTTGTTTAAAAAAAAAAAAAAATACAAATTCATCCAAACCAAAACTTGTCACTGAGACAGATTGGTTTTGACTGAACTTTTGTTGGTAAGGTTTGTTGAGTCTAGAAAAAAATTGGCCAAATGAGAGACACCCCTCCCCAGAGTAGAAAATAGCCTGGTGGTTAGAGCACTCTCCTGGGACATGGAAAACCTGGGTTCAAATTCCTGCACAGAATCAGGCTGAGCAGGGACTTGAAATGGACTTTCTCACACCCTAGAAGAGTGCCTTAACCACCAGTTCGTTGACTGTTCTGAGGTGGGTGGGTGTCATATTTTTTATGAAAAAATTCAAAAAGGTCGTCAGAACAAAAACAAATTTCAAACCCTCAAAATTTTTCATGAAAGAGAATTTTTGTTTTTGAGACAGTCCTAGGAGCAACAAAGAACCATCCAGTGTGAGAGTACAATAGAGAACAAAACCACATTACTATTTTTTTTCCTACTGAAGTAGCGCAATGAGACACTCCTTATTAGCTGTGGCCATGATACCTTACATTTCAAGACCATTTATAGGGAAGCTCTGAGATGGCATTTTCCATCTTTCTCACTTGTCATCAAAGTAAGCTTCTTCATTTAGGGTGTGATCTTATAAGGTGCTTAACACCCTCAGCTTCCATTGGTTTCAGTGAAGTTGCTCAGCATCTTAAAGAAATAGAAATGGAATGGGCCTGATGGATGTTAAAATGTGAAGGAAGAAGAGGAGGAAACTCAGAGGAAAGTCAAATAACATCATCATTTTTGCAAGTGCATAGATATTACAGTTTGTCTCCACACAACACTAAAGATTCCTTTCTATTAGTTATACATGCACCCAACTCCCATTAATGCTAATGGCATTTACAACTGCAAAAAAAAAAAAGGGATAATACTATATATCCCTTAACTTGCAAAAACGTTCACATTTAAAGATGTAATATCTCTGGAGCAGGCAAAAAGAGAATAATTAGTACAAATTTATCTCCTGTGTTAATTGGGAAAAGCAGGAATTTAGATACCAGATAATTATCTACCAATTAGTAGGACATTTGCGGGGGGAGTGGGAAATGTGTTGTCCAAATCTCTTTCTCTGTCCATCTGTTCTATCAGTGCATGCATTGCAAAATCCTGAAAGATGCTAGAAACTCTAGGATTAATGTGTTGTTGTTTCTCTCCTATGAGGAGAGGAAACTAATCCATTGCAGATGATAGTACTTATTTTATTTCTAGTCAGTCAATGACTTTAAAAAATAGTAGTTTTTAGGGATTTAAGATAGAAGAGAGGACACATGTCATGTGATTTTGAATACCGTTGAAATAATAGAGTACTTTCTATGCTACTCAGAGAAATACATTTCTCCTTTAATTCTAGTTCTGTTTAGCTATTTGAATGTGAACAAATGAGACAGAAGATGAAAAGATAAAATCAAAATACTAACAGAGAAAACAGAAATGGACAGATGTGCACAAGAGGCAACAGAGTTGCAAGCTAATTGCAATATGTAAAGTTATTTAGCAGGGGCCTGTGACAGTATGTCTATCCCACATAGCTGAACAAAGAGTTAACAGGAGTCTGGGAACTCAGTTAGCCCACCTTAGTGCATCTGGAAGAGGTGTGAAGCTTGATTTCTTCATAAACCCAGCTGGGAAGTGAAAGCTGGATCCAGGGTCCAGGAGAGGAACTCAAAACAGAGAAATCCAGGAGAAAGGAGGTAGGGTGTTCACACACTCTGGGAAGGCAGACTGAAGAAGGCTATAGGCATGGAATTAATTTTTATGTTGAGCCTGGGAAAGGGTGTAAAGTACAGAGAAGCAGTCAGGAAGTGTCACTATTCCAGCAGAGAATGAGCTGGCAGGACCTAGGAAGAAACCAATGGCCTGGGAACAAGAGGAGGGGGCTGGGTTAAGCACAGGCTTCAGGGTAGCAGCAAAAGGTGCTTGGAGGTAGGAAGTGGCGTAGGCAAACAACAGCATGTCTGCAGGAGCAAACTTAGCAGTGTAATACAGCCTGGGCCAGAACCCAGAGCACAGGGTAGGCCTGGGTTTCCCCTACCAGCCACAGTGAAGGACTGATGATTTTAGGCTGGGGATGAAAACAAAGCCTCAAAGATGAGCTGATGAATAGCCCAACAGAGAGTAGAAGAATCTTTTGTGTTGGGATGTTTTTTGAATTTTTAATTGTACTTTTGTTATCCTGGAAGGAGTGGATCTAAATCATGACCTGGTTGAAGGACAGAGTCACAAGAAGAGCCACGTCTCCACAAATCTCAAGTAACTGGAGGGGTGGGAGGGCATTAGAGAAGACAGAGCCTGCTATGCCACACCCAGCCACAAGGGTAACTCCAGCAATGAGTCTACTCCTCCACTGGGCCACGTTCAGTATTCTCTCTTAGGCATCAATAAGAATTAGGCATTAGAGAGGCCCAAGTAAGGACTACAGGATGTGGCTGAAGATCAATTAAATTTAAACCACAACTCATTCCCCATAATACAGACTATAAATGGGGGAAGACAATCTTGTGGTTAGAACATGACAGTCAAGAGGTCTGAGTTCTGTTTTCAGTTCTGTATGAACTTGGGCAATTTAACGTGCCTTGACCCTGCTCCCTTTGCAGTAAATTTGAGTTTTGTCATTCACATCAGTTACAGCCGCATCGGGCCATTAATATTTCAATAACGCACATTAACCATCAAACTACATCTTAAGTGGTCCATAAAACCTTGAATTGGCTTTTTGCATAAGGGTGAACATAAACAAACCATGTGATTTATATGACCAAAAACTAAGCAACAAGTCTTGAATTTGAAATGTTTGTAATAAAATCCATACAATGAAAAATCTCAAAAAAGTTATTGGTGATCAAAAATCACAATCTGTTCATGAATATTCCACTATCAGAAAAAGAGATTCAATTATTTGAATAAATTATGTGTTGGGAATTACTTTCTCAGCTTGATGAAAAGCGTATCCTGTAATACTTTCATGAGTAATCAGAGATGCAAACATATTTGTTCTTTCATGGCATAGCTAATTTAGCTACAGATGTACAGTGAGACACTCAGCAGTTTTTCTATTTCCTGTAGAATTTTGCATCCCATTGTTATCTTTCATATAAATGATAAAATACTTGCTAAGTATGAGTGAATTACAGTAATTTCCTGGAGATTTTAGGGTTCTGCTGAAAGCAGAAATTACAGAATCAAACTGGGGTCTATTAACAGCCAAGAAGATGAAGTTAGAGTTTTTTGGTTGCAAACAGAAGTCTCTGACATACTGGTGTAGACCTGGTCAGCCTGCCTTCATTGTTTAAAAATTCACACCTTACATTTATGAATTTTATGAATTTGTCTAGCTTCATCTTCCAGCCATTGGATCTAGTTTTACTTTTGTCTGCTATGTTCATTTGCTCTATTTATTTATTTCACATTGAATGAAAAGGGAAGTGCCCCATAAGCAAGCTAGAAGGGGAGCAAACCTGTTGTCCAATCACTGAAGATCTCATAGAAGGAAGTGAGGCCTTCTGACTACCTCCTTGCTTAACACCAATTCTCCCCATCTCCTCCTACACGAGAAAGCAAGCACCTTAAGCCAGGGAATTGACCATTCTGGGAGGGTCACTTTGTCAAGGGTGTGATTCAACTCTCAGTGAAGTCAATGGAATCTTGTTATTGAATGCAGTGGGATTTGGTGAGGGACTTTTGTACTGATCCTGATTTCTGGTCCTTTGGGTTTTCATGTTTCTGGAGATATGTCTATTTTTGCATGGTGGACATGGAGGTGTGTGTGCTCTTGTTTGTTTTCACAATAATACATAGTCATGACAATGCATAACATACTAATGCAAAAAGTAGGGGCAGAAAATTTAAGAATTAGGGGATTTTTCTTGATCGGAGAAGGAGACACACAACTATAAAAAAACTCACAAAAAACCCTCTGGTGACTGAGCAGCCTAGTGGCTTCTAGATTGCTGCTGAATTAGAGTATGTTTCTGGAAAAAATGAATCAGATGTTGTCATCTGGGTCCTTGCAAATTGATTGTACAGCTTTAAGCCAAATTTTTCAAATGTGGGTGCTTGGAGACTATAGAAGTTGGACGTGCTCAATGCCTCTGAAAAAGAGGTCAGTGAGACACCAGTTCAGCTGTCCATTGCTCCTTAGGATGTGAACACATGTTTAAGTCCAATTTACTTTATGGAGACTTGAGACCTTATATAAGGGCCTTTCTGAATAGTAATGGACTCAAGTATGTGCTTAAATACATTACTCATTTAGCTGTACTCATTTAGCCTACATTTAGCATGTGAAAATGTTCTCTTTAGATTTCATGTCCTTTGGGGTTTTTGTTTGTTTTTAATTTTTGTTTTGTGTTGTTTAGTTGGTGTTTGTGAGTTACTTTTGGATTTCAAAGATTTCCTTATTTAAATGAAGGCAGATTTGAACGATGAGGAGCTATTTTTCCCCAACTGTTTTTTTTTTTTTTTTTTTTAAAACCTGGGTTTAAATCTGTGAATACTAAGTGGGTGAAATTCATCATTCTGTAGAGAGCCAGTACAGGCCTATGTGTCACTTAAATTCCTCTTGAGCCCTAATGTGATAGCTTAAATAGGACCCAGATGATGCATAAGGCTTGTATGAGCCTTCTACACAAGAGAGAATTTCACTTACCAGGAAGAACACACAGGAATTTCAGCATGCAGAGCAACCTATAGCATAAAGCCTTCGCAGTGCTCAGTACTGCTCAGAAGTGCCAAGTTAAGTTTGCAGTTGAGTAGGAAAACAGCTGAGTAGGAAATCACTTCTTTCCGTTTTCTGTGTATATGCACACACAATTTTGCCTTTCTGTAGACTTTAACCATTGTCTTCACAGCCCTGATAAAAGTTGATTATTTCTCTGGTGTTAGTGACAATGACAATAGCTGTCAGTCTGAGACAGAACAATGTAGGTTTCTCTGTTTCATATTAGTGTACACTTTATTCCCTTCATTCAATGAACAACAATTGTTTGGTGTGTTTCCTTTGTTGCTTTATGTGGGAGTACATTGCTTCAGTTGAAAAGAACTTTTTTTCTTTAAAGACTTGAACAGAATTGCTCTTTTTTGAGAGATATCTGTTGATTTACTTTTGAAGCTGATTATGTTAGTATTCATTTTTATCACTCTATGATTCTGTGTATGCACAAAGATTTACAATCTCTACATATGTAGACAGAGACAGATAAAATACACATACAAACAGATATATACATATATAGTACAAAATAAGAATTAGAATCTTTTTTTACTGTTTTCATATTATGTTACTCTGCTAGGGTTGAGATGCATGGAATATATGCATTGGAGGAGGCACTAATAATGTCCACAACAAGCTTGGTACTATTCAAGGTAAATCCAGGACAAACTTTGACTGTTATTACATTTTACTGTTCTTAATATACTCATTTTATTAAGATGAAGAATTTCATGGAAAGTTGACTCTCGGCCTGATGCCCGGATTGAAAATCCATTCTATTGAAGTTAATAGAATGACTTTCACTGACTCCATTGGGTTTGGATGAGCCTTGAATCTTAGTTGAAATATTTTGCAAGAAACATTTTGATACATTCTGGATTGTGTTCTTTTTTTCCCTCCTAGCAGAGGTTTACAATGTAGATGCATGCACTAGCGAGATGTAGTGATGGAGTAATTTCCTGTAAATGTTCTTATACTTGCATTAATACTGAGGCCCCTTTGCCAGGGTGCCTATTTATTTGGCAGCTGCTCTTGGGACTTGATTAGTATTCCATTGTACAAAGTACTTCTGCTTACATGATGTTTTTCTACTAAAAATTTTGCTGATCGCGTATAACTTATGCTAAAAATGTAATAAATAAGGCATAAAAAGCATAGAAATTAAATGGTAGGTAACATTTTAAGATAATAGTACTTTAATTGCAAAATTACTTAGCAATTCTCGTAAATTAAATTACATATCACATTCACCTAACTGAAAGTGAATTAATTCATCATGATTAATGTTGCAGTGACAACTACATGAATTAATGAGGACTGGCCACTTATTTTAAAGTGTTTCCAAACTAAGGTAACACCTAAGTGCCTGTTATCTAATTCTGAATTACACAGGAACTTCTAAAGGGGCATAGACAGATTAGCAAATGATTGAAAACTAAATGAACTAAATATCAGTATCTGGTCAATGAACAGCAAATCAGTTAATTGAGAAAGGTCACTTTAAAGAGTTCAGCCATTTTGCTTTCACGATCTGTCAACAATACATACAGCAGACTATCTGATAAATTTAATTGCATTGTATATGTTACATAGTGTTAGCATGGTGGGACTGGAGTGGTTCTTTTTTCCCTGGAAGGGGAAGGAGGAGATCTAATCCAAATCCCCTCACTCTTTCAGTGTTGAGGATATTCTTCATGGCGTTCTAATGCCACTGAGTCTTCTCCTGAAGTGCTTCTTGTAATCACCGCTCTGTTCCCTGCACTGTAGCAGAGAGAGAGAGCATGTACCATAAGCCATGTTATGAATACTGCGATGGAATAATGGAAAAAGTATTTTTCAACACTGGTCAAGGAAGAATTTCACTTCTAGCATCAGCATAACACGGGAATGATGAATTTCCACCATATTGGTGCTCGCACTCGGTCAATTTGGGAATAGAAGTAGCATTTGGGGGCAAGAAGAGGAACAAGTAGTATTAGCATTTTTAACATTAGCAAGCCAAGCCAAGTCTTGGTCTGACCTTAATTAAGATTTTAAACAAACCATTCTGGTGAAATCATTACTTTGAAATCACATCCCCAAACACATTAAGAATTAATTAATGGGTTAAATTAGTGTAGACTTGTGCATTGCATTATTAGAAAAAAGAAATAAGCCATTTGCCATTGATGGGGACTTTCCAAGGAGCACAGACCCATAGTTTTAAAGCTGATTAGTAGCATTTGAACTCTTAAGCAAAAGATCACATTGAAATTGGGTAATATGGGCTAGGTCCTGAGGTGGACCTACATTGCACAGGGTGCAATGGTCACTGCTAAATACCCCTGGCTGGAGCTCTGTGCAGGCCAGTCCCCTACATCATGTTAGAGCTAGGCCAGACTGCAGTGCCTCATTTGTCCAAAAATGCAGCCACCCCTTTCCTCTGACCATGCTCTTTCCCCTACTACCTCACCAGCAGTGGATAGAGTGTGAGTAGAGTAAAAGCTCTTGTGTCACCATGAGTCCACTGAAGGATCCCCTTGACACTAGCATGATCCTCAGTTAGTTTAAACAGGTTTTAGGCCTCTGCATGGAAGAATATTATAATATCTACAGAATGCAGTAAAGATTGGGTCTATCTCACTAGGTTTTAGTAGGGATGGAAAAATTCTGCAAATGTGCCTGTTCTGATGTAGGAACTAACTATAATCAAAATTCAAAGAATAAGTATGCAGAACTCACACCTTTGATTTTAATAATGCAAGAAATAGGTTCAGCTGGGGTGGTTAGTTACTCATCATTCTTTTGAAATTTGGTTTACCTACAAATGTTTTAGAAACTGTAAATGTAACTAACCAACATTTTTCTTACTATATGAGCAAATAAATGGTAACTAACAATAACTGGTGTTGGAGTTTTAGGACTCGAGTTTTCTTCATTCCTTTTAGTACCGGTAAATTACCCGCAGCCCATGCTGCTAACACCGTCCCTAAGGGACTGTCCTCGGGGATTTTTTTACTTCCTCCGAGCCCCATTTCCCGTCCACCACTATCACTCCACACACACACACCCACACACTCTCTGTGTCAACACAGCCTCGGCTTTTGTCCTCTTAAGGACAGGTCAGTGAACCTGATCCGAGCCCTTATCCTAGTACTTAAACTAGCAATTATTTCTCCCGTTCATACCTCGTGGACGACCTGTGCACAGAACAATTGGGGATGCGCTTATCTCTTTAAAAAAACACACCTCCGGAGGATTTTGCCAACTCAAAGTGATAGAATAGAATAAGCTATGGTCTCTTTGCTGGAAAAGAAAAACAAAGTCTGCCAGAGAGACCAGAGAGGGACCCAATAATTGGTCCTAAACAAAACAAATAGAAAAGCTCTTAAGAAAACCAGACAGACACAACACAAAACATACAGGTACCTGAATCCCTTGGAGACTGTGAGACTGCGAAGGGTCTCAACTGCTTTACAGCCTTCCCTCGAGTTCCAAACCCTGTCCAAAAGCCCTCTGGGTGAACTCACCCTATTGCCGGCTGGGGCGTTGGCTGGCGCAGGAACTCAGGGTCGGTTTGCAAGGCAATCCCCGTACGGGCCACCAGAATTGTTGGAAAATTATCCAAATGAGGTTCGTTTGCCCTGCACCAGGAAAAGAGATCCACGCAGGTAGTTGGGCAGTCTCCAAGTTTTATTTCTGCAGAGGTCGGACACTTCCCAACAAGTGGTCAGTGTGAGACCCCGAAGGCATGCTCTCTTGCATATTTATACAAACACAAACAAAGAAATTATATATGCATAAATTCTTAATGCTTATTGGTACACTCAGATTATTATTATTATTACTGTTAACGTTACACTTTATACTTCTTCTAACTATAAACATATGCATAACATAAAAACAAGGGCAAAAGGTTTCAACTTATCTATCAACATTGTCTAGACTATGTCTCAAGACTGCAAAAAACAAAAACTAAATTATAACTGACTCCTTGTTTCTTCAGCTAATCTTTCTCTCTAACCTTGGCAGGGATAAGCACCATAAACATATTAAAAAGGAGCGGGAGGGTGACCCCAATCGAAAGCAGAACACTAAAAACAACAAAATGGAGTAACTGTGGTCAAGCAAACAATTATTTTCTTTCAATGGCAAGCAGAGAAACTGAATAGGTAGTGTTTTCTACACTTAATGTGGTCAAGTTGCAGCAGCAAGAGTTGATCTCTTCTCTACAAGTTCTTTTCTCTTTGACCATTCATCCCTAAATATAGCTGTCAAGCATGGATTCAGTGTATAATCTGTGAAGGGGCCACAACATAGAGAACAGACAGTTGTTGATGGCAACTGGAACTGCTATTTCTTGGATTCAAAAGAGACTGCAAAGAGAAATACACCCTAGGTGGAAACCTGGGCATGAAAGGGAAAAGTGAGGTAGACTGCTGCTTTTCATGCTCACAGCTCTGCAGCTAACAATGCTGTAAAACTCACCAGCTTGAAAATAATGGAGAAGCTGCCAAATGTATGCAAAACAGTTTTCTTTCACTTGTTGATTAACCAACAACATTCTCATCACCAGTAGGGAAGCAGAGGTGTTCTGCCAGCATTGCTCCCTCCTACACACACACATTGTTCACCTGTCTAAGGACCAGGAATGCACTGGCCTATTAGGAGTGGGTTGTACATACACAAACTATTCATTTTCACAGATAGAGCTAAATTCTATAAAACTCAGCAAGTTCACACAGCAGTATTGGCAAACATCAATCATGCTGCTTATGCTACGATAGCCAGAAGAACGGACAGTTTCACTAACAGCTTGCTTATGAGCCAACCAATCATCTCCACCCTGAACCCAAGAACAAATAATAATGCCACATCCATTATACCAGGTTTGCTGTGTTATAATACTTACAGAATGGATGTTGTAAAACATATTTTGTGGTTTTGTTTATCTCAATTAAAAACAAAAAAATGGGTTTGCATTTTATAAATGCAAAATGTCCTTAGTAGTATAATAAGGTAATTTTAAAATAAGTCTCATAAAAGTGTCATTGTTAACTGCTATGAAGTATAATTGATCATTAAAAAAACTTCATTACTTTGACTTATGTAGCAATAGTAACTGTTCTAAATATACATACTAGAGACAGGAGTTGTTAAACCTCAATAGCCTCATATTTTCAGTGCAACACTAGCATTTATTAATCTAAATTAAATACATATTTGGGAACCTAGATGCAAACATGACTCTCAGTAATTTCTAAACCTAAATAATGAACATAATACTAGAGCTGACGGGAGGGTGACAATATTGTTTCTTAACAACTTTCGTGATTTTTTAAATTTTTTATTCTTCATTGGAACAACAACGAAAGTGTTTGTGTTTATTGTGTATCATGGTAGTTAGGGCACTCCCTTGTTATGTGATATATCAAGGAAGTCTCTACTTGCTTGATTCAGAGCAGAGCTTTTCATCCCAGATTGCTTCAAATAAGAAAAGGGATTCTAAAAAAGCTTTTTCTAATATCTAAACAACTGAGATCACAATTCTCAAACTGTTGTAATATTGTAAAAGCTCAAGATGATAGAGTTTTAACCATAAGGGAAAGACAGAGATCCCAGTGGATGGAACATTTTCAGGTTGTGCTTAACCAGCCAGAACCAGTAACACACACACTGACAGATGTGAAGAAATAGCAGACTTACCTATATCACTAGAAATAATCACCTTTGAGGAGGAAACTAAGGTTATAAGGCAACTGAAGAGTGGTAATGCACAAAGTATGGTAAGATAGATGCTGAAATGTTAAAAGCTGGGAAGGAAGTCATAGTGAATTACATATGCAGGTTGTTTCTGGTGTAAGGCAAGATTGTGTAATATCCCCATTTCTCTTCTGCATTGGCATGGACTTTATCACGAGATGAGCAATGGTTGCTACCAAAGACACCTGTACTGTTTAAGCAAGAAATAAGCCAAGAGACTTACATTTTGCAGAGGAGATGCATATTGGATACCAACTTGGATAGAATGAAAAAGACCCTTTATGAGCATAAAAGGGGAAACAGCGTAAGGATATCAGTAAGCAGAAGACCAAGATAATAGAGATAGGAGAGCATGCTGTCAACACTAGCAAATGTGTGATTGATGGAGAAGAGTATGCAAGAGGAGGGAAATCAGCAAAATTACTGGATTGTTTTTCCATTTGTCAAACTCTGGAAGAGTGAGGAAATTATACAACTCTGTTGATCTTCCAACAGAATTGTGTGGCTCAGAAACATGGCAGATGGGAGAAGTACATAACAGGAAGCTGAATGCACTCCCTCAGCATTGTTTAAGAAGTATCTTGGGAATTCACTGAGAAATCGTGTAACCAATGTGAAAGTGTTGTGTTGCATGAGTGAGCAGAGTGCTGACTCAATATTTAGACCGAGATGGCTATGATGGTTTGGCCATGCCATCAGGCTATCCCATGACAGAAGCACAAGGTATGTCTTAGACTGCATCCCACCTGGAGGGAACAGAAGGCATGGAGGACAAAGAATGACCTATAATAGGATGATCGGAAAGGATGTTGCCATTATGTGGCAATTTACGATGTAGTCAAACATCTTATTCTGGACAGACAGCAGTGGAGAAGAATGGGTAGCCTCATAGATAGCTTCATGTATCACTAGATAGCAGATGCTAATGTTAAAACTGTTCTGGGAGCTTTTGTCGGAGGGAAGGGATTGTTACCTCTCATGGGTCACCTGTTTTTATAGTGGTGGAAATCAATTACCATATTTGTATAATGTAAAACTAAACATCTTAAAAACAAAATCACTGGAGATACATTTTGCTATTGAAACAAACAGAGAAATGTAAGTGTTTTCTGACCATTGCTTGTCCAACAAGGGGTGTTATGCCGATTTATACCAGCTGAGTATCTGGCCTTTAATCTCTCTTGGATTCCATTGGCATAGAGCAGTAAAGAAATAAAAGGTAATGGAATGGCCTATTCCTGTTTGCAGTGAAGTCACAGGGAATAGAGTCAGGACTGCTTCCCCTTTTACTTGCTCCGACCATCTTCATTTTCTTTTTGCTTCTCTCCCCCCACCACCTTTACTTGGCCACTTCCATCTGCCCCTCTCCCCACTCACCTATTTCCACTCTCCTCTTCAATTTACCATAAATTCCCAACTACATATTATTTAATAGACAGGAAACAAAGTGCAGGCACACACATATTACAGCCCATTTTACAGTGAAACACACACACACTAAATGTATTGTTTCTCTTCTTTTTCAACAATACCTAAATCTCTTTCTAGAGGGCAACTGAAACCACTCACCCTTTATCATGATGATGGCAGTTGCTCTGTGCATTTTCCGACACTAGCACTAGTCTATAATTAGTCACTACATCATGACTGCAGCACTGAAGTGTGTGCTTTCAACACCCAGATGTAGGTGGACAGCTCAGTCAATAAAAGGCTATCCTTTCTAGTGCTGGTCTCTTCAGTACAAGGAAAGGGTCATTCTTGACACATAAGTAAATCACAAAGAAAACTGTCTGGCATAATAGATAAAGACTTGGACATCTGCTCCTTCCCATTAATCAATCTCGGGAATTGACAGGGAAATTTGTGTCAGGACTGTCCACAGGTTTACATTTGAGGAAAGGTGAAATGAGCTCTGCAGCCTGCAATATGCTGGCTCTCTCTCTCTGAGGCTGAGAAAATATTGAGTTCTTGAATGGACAAGGGAAAAGGAGCTACATTGTGATACTCCATTTGTTGCTGCTTGTTACCCTTCTTTGTCTCCACTCTCATAATGATGTGGATTTCCTTAGCCACTTGCAAATGGGCCTTCTTAGATGGAGAAACATCTCAGAAACTGTGCTGGTTCCATTGAAAACACAATGCAAAGGATTGTTTGGTGTATCAGAAAAAAAACAGTTGAAAGGGGATGAACATGATGTCATTGTATCAATTCATTTTCATAAGATAATCAGATATCAAGTGTTTGACTGAGATAATTTGTTGCTTTCCGACTCTCCTAATGTACTGATGTGCCAAAAATTTCCACTGGGAATTTCATCTGTACTAGTTTTTCATAAGAATAAGCTCCCTCTCGGTAGAGACAGGAAGCTGCTCAGCACAAAATAACTCTGGGCCTGGAAGATGCACCAACAAGCAAAAAAAGAATACAAGCCGTTTTATACACATTGCTGCTGGGCAAGTGTTAAATCAAAGCCATGCACAGAAAACTGGTCACAGGGATAGATAAATACATCGCTCATCTATACACCTGTTTGAAGTGCCTACATTCCGAGACACCTAACCTGTGTTTTAAAACCTTAAATGCAATATTTATATTGATGATGATTATAGCCATTCCACTGATATGTCTTTAAAATGGTCTAAAACAGTGGTCCCCAAACTGTGGGGTGCACACCTCGGGGGGGGGGGGGGGGTTATGGAGGGATGTTTTGCATGACGGGGCCAGGGCCAACCCCCGTGAAGAATGGGGAGGGAGCACTACTCAGCCTGCTCTACCCCCACCTCTTCCCTGCCTCCAGCTCAATTCCATCCCCAGCTCCACTCTGTCCTCTGCTCCGCCCCAGCTCAGCTCAGACCCCAGCCCAGCTCTGCCCTCTTTCCCTCTGTGCCCCCAGGCCAGCTCTGCCTCTAGCCTTAGCTCCTGCCCTATCCCCAGTTCTGCCCCCCAGCTCCGCCTTCAGTCCAAGTCCTCTGCTGAGTCAATTGTGCAGTAACAGAAGCGGGTGCGGACAGATTCCATTATGATAAGAGGGGGCGCAACAAGAAAATTTTGGGCACCACAGAAATACCTGTGGGAGCTGCTGTTCTTTGTGTCTCCTACCCCCCTCCCTGCCCCCAAATGGGTGGGATAATTGGACTCCAGCTTTTTCTACTTCTAGTCTGATCCCTAAGAATATGGAAAACTTACTTTAAAACACTTTTCCCAGTGATCACAAATGTCACACTGCACATGCTAAGATGAGGGCATAGGATTTAAAACAAAAGTAAATCTCTGCTCTCACCTTTCTGGGGATTGGTAACTTGTAATTTTTTAAAATGTGTTTTGTTTTTGGTATCCAAGTATTAAATATCTGTATGCAAGGACTGCTAAGAGAGAGCTACTTAGTACCTCTTGACTGATATTGCTCACAGCCTTCTTGCCAGCTAACCAATCTGTAACACCTGCTCTTTTTCATTTACTTCACCTTATTAGTTTGTGTGCTAGAAAACACTGTACTCAGGTGCCCTATTAGCAGCTCATCACTACCCTCACAACTATCATCCACTTTCCTGGAAAATCAAGCCCTAATTAGTGTTCTGCTTCAAAGTAGTGGATCATTTAGGGAGGCATTGTGATCTAGATTATAGCGCTTCGGGCACTGGACTGGGAGTCAGACAATCTGAGTTTTAATCTTCGCTCTGCCTCTAATCTGCTGGGTGACTTTGGACGGGTCACTTCACTTTTCTATGCCTTTGTTTCCCTTTGTCTATCTAGATTGCAAACCCTCTAGTGCAGGACAACCTCAAACTACGTGTTTGTATGGTGCATAGCATGATTTCTTGTCTAACTCAATTGTGGCTTCTGGTGCAACAATTATTAACCAGTGACATAGTTTCTCTTTTCTTAATTGGCCTGTGTATGAAAGCAGTTTTGCAGTGTATGATGTCCTCAATTTGCAGTGAACTGGAAAGTTTGGTTCCTCAGTGTGTAGCCTTTATACACATACTGGGATAGAGTCCTGGAGAAAACGATTAAAATTGTGTAGTGTGTGACCTGAGACTCCCCTATTTACACACACTGCACACTACTGCAATAATATTTGTACAAAATATGCATTGTGAGCAGTGGTGCTAGAACAATTTGTATAGTGGGGGTGCTGAGAGCCATTGAACCAAACTGTAAAACTGTAGTTGATGGAAACCACTTCAAGCGAGGGGGTCTGGCAGCACCTCTAGTTCCAGCAACTATGCTTGTGAGGTATCATTTGAAAACTTACACTGGTGATTACTATCATTGTGTAATGTATGTGACAATGCCGAGATTGGAATTATGGGTACTCACTGATATTATGCTTTAAAGCCCGTGACTAAAAGGTGTTTAAACCAGGCATGTCAGGGAGATTGGTAAGACAAAGGAAAGGAAACAACAACTCAAACCAGGTGCGGCTAAATTCAGTGGGCTATTCATTTGCATAGAAGGTTGTAGAAAGAGAACATGTTGGAACACACCAAGGGACACCTTAATTAAGATGGAGTTGGCTCTCTGGAGGAGGCAGGAGACTGAACCCCTTGAGATCAATTTGACCCTTGAAAGAAAGGAAGACTGTAAAATATCAAGACACACAGAAAGATTGTGGGTTATCCTTCACCTGAGGAAACAAGGAAAATAAGCACTGGGGAAAATAAGGGCTCTGGGAATTCTGGCTAAGAGCTAGCCAGCTATTGCTTGAAAGGGAAGATGGTGAGGAAACGACCTTGCACAAAATCTGTAGTTTGTTAGGTCTTAGCCATTAGAAATCACACTTTTATTTTTAATATTTTTATCTTTATTCCGTGTGCTTGTTATCACTTAAACTATGTCCTTTTGTCAATAAACTTGTCTTATTTTTACTATAAACCAACTAGGTGCTGTGTCTGAAGGGAGGGGTGTGTTACCCCAGTTAAGTTAATCAGCTGTAATGTAATGACTCTTTTAAAGGGCAGGGAACTTCATATCTTCTGTGAATATACAGTTATAGGGGTTGTGCACCGCAGAGAAACATCTCTGAGGAGCTCAAGGGCTGGAGTTCACCGATTGTTACCTGCTAGGTCTGGTTTGGGCTGTCTGTAAATACAGTGTGGGATTTTTCTTTCCAGAAAACAATATTCCCTGGTGCCTTTTGAGTACTGTGAGTAAGTAGCCTGTAATATTATTGTTTAGTAGAAATAACAATACTAAATATTCTTGTCCAAGGTATTGTCTCTTCACTTTTGCAAACAGACTGAGCACTGAGATGTGAGATGATAAAACACCCATCTGCTCATTAGTATTTCCAAATTGCCCAGTAGTGCATTGTCATTTCTCTGCATACCACCCTCGGAAACAGTATTTCTGCAAATGATAGGTCTGCGGTAGAAATGTGATTGAAGTCAGTCTAGCTGCAAAACATATCTCAGTCTATCAACAAGATTCATGTGAACAATCCAAACACCAAACAACAGCCAACAGAGACACTGATTGGCATATATATAGTGATGATTTCTGGCCAATCAGCTCTCAGGCAGCCACACACTAGCTTCCTCTCCTTGATTCTATTGCCTTAGTTGTCTTCTTGCTTCTTGAACTTGGGACTGTACAAAGTAGCTGACAGGTGCTTTCCTAGAGGTGATAAAAACTCCCTCGCTCAGCCATTATCTGACAGTTTTCAGGTCTCCCCATACCAAGCAAATGATATCTAGGCTATCAGACAAGCAAGCACAGTTGCACTTGGCAGAATTGCACATTTCCTGAAGGGAAAGAAACAGTCAATCTCACAGTTTTAGTCTGCCTGACACTATCCAACTATTTAGCAAAGTACATTCAGAAAGTTCAGACAGGGAATACTGTTGATTGACTAAAGCTAAGGAGAAAAGGCTAAATGTCAGGCTTTTAACACTAAACTTGTGGCAGTTTTCTAAGAGCCTGGCAAGTGGAGTGAAGTCTAGAACGTAGAATGACAGAAGAATGGCAGGTAGCAAAGGGAGGAATTGTGTTAGTCTTTAAAAAACAATAGTTTGGTGGTCCAGGTTATTTTTTAAGCTTTTAATATTGATTTCAGGGAGCACAATTATCTTAACATTGAAAAGACAAAAATACTGAACTTCACATTAGAATAATCAGTTTTCTCATCTTAAACTGTTGTACTTACTTAAAATTAAAGAACTTTGTGCTGTGTCAGGAATTGTGCATTGTTGCAGAGGGTGGGATATGTACAATCTGTTCTTGTTTACTACATTTCTTCCACTGAAGTTTCTCTCTTTTAAAGTTTGATGTAGGAAGGTTACCTTCAGTTACATATCTGAAGTATCAGGAAACTGATCATAAGAGAAGTGTGACAACGTTTTCAGAACTGAACCTAGGAAAAATAATAAAGACTGACAATAGCATTAAAAGAATTAAAATGAAAGAAAGAAAGACATTCAAGTCAGTTGATAGAAATACACCGGCAAGAAAAATGTAAAACAAGAAGTACTCTAAACAGGAGAACAGAACAATCCTTTTAAAAAAGTAATGGAAATGTTTCTGTGTTTTATTTTCTCCCCTAAAACAAAGAAGATTTACATTTTTAGAACTTTGTGCTATTTCTAGAGGGACAGGGTCCCTGTTGTCTAAACATTTTTTTTTAAACAGAAGATCCAAGTTACACTAGCAGAAGGTGACTTCATCCTGAGATACAAAAACCATTAGACAAACAGAATAAACAGAAGCCAAGGGCTTTGGCTTTTCCAAATGGGAGAAAGTTAGAGAAGCGAAAAGAGGAGCTGCTGAACAGATATAGTCCTTTCTAGTGCAGAGCACACATTTCACACAGACTTTTTTACTGTTAAACAGCAAGTGCATAGGAATTTGCCTAGGGTGCACTACCCATCTCTCTGCATATTGTTCTGCTATGCAGCATATATTGGAAGACAAGATGTCCTGTCAATTTCTCAAGAAGAAAATGCAAACCACATTATATTGATTTTCTAGTTGACATGATCAACTTTGGAAGCAATATCTGTTTGTTTTTATAGGATGATAAATTGGATTGCATTTGCTCAAGTTAGCAAGCAAGTGATTTTCCCCTGGTGTTTCATAGTGGGCATGTATTTCAGTATACTAAATATACATACGTTCCAGAGAGGTAGCCCTGTTAGTCTGTTGTTGGCAAAACAGCAAGAGTCCTGTGGCACCTTAAAGACTAACAATGGCATGCATCCAAAGAAATGGGTTTCTGCCCATGAATGCTTATGCCCAAATAAATCTGTTAGTCTTTAAGGTGCCACAGGACTCTTGCTGTTTTGCTAAAGATGCATGCTTGATTTCAAGAGACTGTAGTGTTTTATCCAATGAGTCTGGATGGTGATAATGTAAATAGTTTGTCTGGTTTTCAATGTTTCTGAACATCCAGAGCTCCTTTTGACTTCAATGACATTTGTGGGTGCTCAGCACCTCTGGAAATTAGTCTATGCATGTACATTATCCTTGATTCTATTTTCAGCCTTATATTTTTCCATGCTCATTCTTGCTGCAACCGTGCTGTGACTTTCAAAGATTTGCATATGTTTTACAGACCCAATTCGAAAGGACCATGTATAGCATACATAAAACATTTGTGTAACCATGTACGATTGAATCCTACAGTAGTAACTTAATTTATCTGTGCTGCAACGGTTTAGGGGGCTAATCTTGCAACCCTGCTGTATTCATGTCAGTAATCCCATTGACTTCAGTGAATTTAGTTATAATGATTGCTCATGTAAGTAAGGTTGCAGCACCTCAGTCTAAGAGAGACTGTATATTTCCTTAATTTGAGATAACAGAGACAGCCTGAAGAGGAATAATTCGCTGTAAAGATGTAAGGGGGATTTCAGATTGTACAATTTAAAACAGGGGTGAAGAGTAGAAATGGTTTACCTAACATTATGGAGGCACTGCTCATGAATTCATAGTTACATTTGAACTTAAGAGCAGGGATTTGACAGCATATCTTTCCCATATGCATAGCATTTTCTCTTTTAGTACAGAATATATATTCTGAGAACATACAATTATATCTGTTAATTAGTTCGACTTCAAGCTAATTTTAACATGGGTCCTTTAAGACATTTAGACTTCTTCTCAGACATTGGACCCAGGTCAGTAGTTCAGGTCACTCCTAAGTGGTACTATTATGTCATCAGAGATAATTCAACCAATCATGATCCTCCATCTCCAGCTAGGTTGCATGCTATGATTATATTGATTGTCCAGTCATTGAAGGCTATATATATATAATGTGTCAAAAATTCTCTTTGGGAGATGACGTGACCATCACTGTCACTGCTCTTTAAAGTTTCCATGACCACTGGTTAGCTCCTTTGTTTTATCCGAGGGGAGTCCTGTTTTGATGGACTTAACTTACTGGAGCCATACTCCTGCTGGGAAAGGTGAACACTCCCCGCTGGAGCATGGGAAGCATCAATGGTGTTGGGGGGGATAAGAATGTAGGGATATAGAATTTCTACTCTACAGAACATACTAGTGAATTTGACCCTAAAAGTTAAAATTAAAAAAAAAAAAAAGTTTTTGGATTTATACCTCATATCTTCAACTTATAAGAGCTACTGAATGGTAGTGATCTCTTTTGATTTCTTGATTAATGTTTGGGGCATGAAATTAAATACAAAGTTTAGCTAAAAGTATATTGCTAAAAGTAATTTAAATGTTCAATGCTCACTGAAATCTCTTGCCTAACCCCATTCTGTGGCACATCAGAGGATGATATGATTGAAGAAGGGGATTACAATTTCCTTGAGAGCTTGCTACTCATTCTGTGCTGCTTTGCATCTTGTGTAGTTGTTTACGTCTCCGCAACCTGGGTGTGAAACACAACCAGTTCCAAACTTTTCACTCACATTGGTGATCACACAATAACATTTTAAACACAGTTTGCCCATCTGTTTAAAAAAAAAAAAAAAAAAAAAAAAAAAAGGATTCAAATGGTGCAAAACAATGGAACTTCAAGCCTGCTGCTTTTCCCAGATCTCCTTGCTTCATCAGCACTCCTGTTTGTTTGTTTTTAATGGTATTCAAGGACTGCAAACTAGTTATTGACTCCTGAATTATTTCAGTTACCTTCGAGAATGGGATGCTTTTGCTTCATTGTTAGATTTGTCAATATTCCTTATTTGTTGTTTGTGAGGTATAGGATTCTTTTTCTTTCTTTCTGTTTCCCTGAATGTCTAATATTAACAAGTAACTGAATTTTATTTTGAACAGAGATAACGTTAAATGCAGGTCCTTTCGTTTGTTTTTCTGTGAAGGAGTTTTGGACACAAATTCTGGAATGAGGAGGGAAAATGCACTGAAAGATGATGTCTGTTTAATGTTTTTTCCCCTCTGGAGTTTTATTCAGTCTTCTCTGTCCCAGGGTGTTGTGATTATAGATTTTTCTCATATACACTAAGCCAGTATGGAGAGAGAAAAAAACACACATGGGAAACAGACACAATAGGCCAACCCATTGGGGAGCCTCAGTGACAATTGCACACCTGCTTAAGATCTGCAGCCATTTCTACACAGAGCAGACTCCATTGTCCACTGAGGTCATGCAATCCTTTTCTTGTATAGAACCTCAATCCACCAAGGAAAGGTTCTTCATGATTCACCATTTTGAAGACCCTAGCTTCATCACAGGCACAAATGGATTTAAAAAAAGGCGGTGGAAGAACCAGAAATGTCTGATACCCATACTAAAAGCTTTTAGAGAGGAAGACAGCTGTATTAGAGGAATCCCATCAATCATTAGATAATAAATGTGCAGTTCTAATTAGATATAATGTTACATTATATTGTAATATTGAGCAGTTAGAGAATCAGTCAAGAAATAAAAAGTTCAGGATATTAGGTAATAAATAGCAAATTTTTGGAGAAGATGTAACAAAGCTATCACAGGGTGGCTGGCTCCTGTGAAAGAAGTAAGTCTAGCTCCCCTGTGCCAGAACAGGTGCTCCCAGTTTGGCCAATTAAGAGGGTGGGACACCAGCTGGTCGCTATATAGGACAAGGGGAAGCTGAGAGGGGAAGAGTCCTGGAGACAGTCAGACAGAAAAAGTCAGGAGACCGGAAGAGGTCTCTGGGGGAAGCTGTGGAGAACAGGAAACTTTCTGAAGGCCCTCTCTGGAAAGTAGGAGGGATTATCAGGAAGCCAGTGGTGGGGATTTATAACTCCTGTACTTCTATAAAAAGGTCAAAATAGAGGCCAAGTTATCCTTCACATAGTGTGTCTAAGGTTAATATCCATATGCCATCAACCAGTTTCTTTAAAAAAAAAGAGGACATTAAATGGTGGGTGGAGAAGGAGAAAAAGCACTCCTTGGATATCTCTGGCTCTGATATATATAATTCAGACTGGATTTCTGATATTCCTCCCCTTAATATTTTTTATCTCTTCACCCCTTCCTTTTTTCCTTCCTTTCATCTTTTTCCTCCCTCTTTCCTCCTCTCTGTGATGCAAATTTGGGAGGGACTATGACGCCACGAGTCAGAGAAACAAGGGTGATCAGTCATTTCATACACACACACACACGTACTAACAGTTCTTGAACAATCTTTGCAACGCATCTCTTCAAAGTTCAGGCTTTCTAGCCATCAGGAAAATGCTTGAATGAAGAAATGAGTCTTGCTATGCCTAAAAGGTGATAAGATTGGTCTCAGCCCAGCCTCTGGCGAAAGCCAATTCCACACCCACAGGTCCTCCACTGAGAGAACTCTGCTGCCAGCTCCTACCAGGGCACTTTCAGTGGAAGTGATCTGGAGGGACACAGCTGCCCAGACATTGGGTAGAACAAGAGAATGAAGGAGTCTGATTAACTATATCTAGGAATGAGATGATCTAATCCTGTATCCTTTTCCTGTATCTCCAGCGTATGTTCTAGCAGCAGCACCAGCAAAGTGTGTGGATGCTGTTGCATTTCTGACAATGTAATCGGCAGTGTTTTGAAAATCATATTTACACTGAGCTGAAGGAATTGAAGTTCTTATGCATTACATACACTTGTGGAAATGCTTGTGCAAGAATATAATTTCACATGTACATTGCTTGGGATAGGTTAGTTGGCCTGATGGCCGTGTTCTTTCATGCAGAAGACTCTCTCTTCCATTTTCTTCTACAGTACACCCTCGCTATAACTAACCTGTTGGGATCCGTGCCTTTTGTTCATTTTAGCAAGGGGTTCATTATAGCGAAAGGACAAAGAGAATGAACAATAAACTGCTGGAGTAAGTTAATGAAATCGCCTTAGATAAACATGTTAGCTAAATTAATTAATTAGTATTAATAATAACTATTTGTGACATGCATCAAGTATTCTGCGTTAATTCATTGAAGAACACAGTACAAAAGACACAATTCCCAAATTGAAATGGAACATTCAAAACCAAACATGACAAATTTAAAAGCGCATCAACAAATTTTCAGTTTTGTTTCAATTTAAAAAATAAAAATTCCAAACATTGATTGGAATGTCATCAGTTTTGCTTTGCTGCACCGGTTCCATAGATGCTATGTGAGTCAATGGAAGCATTTCACCGAGTTGCAGGATTTTGATTGCCTCAACATCCTGTGTTTCCATCCATGCAATAGTAGTCTCTATCCCTTTTACTGCCTCAGATGCAAGTGGAGTAGGGGGTGCTGCTTCATCTGCCTCATCAATTTCATTTTCCTGGGCATCTGACTTCCCCAATGCTTTGCCAACAATGTCTTCATCTGTCAGCAGGGCGGTCACTGCACACTCATCATCCACACAAAGCCTGTCATTCACTATAGCTTCAGGATCTTCTGTTCCATCCATCAAATGAAGTGTTCGGACATCCGACAGAACTTGCTCATTGTCATCATTTTCCAGTTGGAGCACTTCAGCATCTTGATTGACACTTGGCAGGGAGGGTCCTAACGTCTTCTTCCAAATGTTTTTGACATTTCTTGAATGAATACTGGACCATGCGTCAGCTGCAAGATAGATCCTACTTTTCAGGGTGAAAGATGTGAGAGAAAGTCACATAGCCTGTATTCCCTGTGACTAGGATTTCCCTTGGTAGCCTTTTTCTGTACTGCTTCTTGAATGCTGCAATTATCCCCCCATCCATCGACTGGATTTTTGATGTTGTGTTTTTAGGTAAGTAGACAACTTTAATTTTTCCATCAGATGTCACTAACTGGTTAACAGCGGGGTGCGCTGGGCAGTTGTCCCGGAGTAACAGGGCTCTTCTATCTTGATGCACTTGACGTTGACGTTTCTTAACTCTAGGGACATAGTCCACTGTTTTAAAATTTCCCCTGTCATCCAGTTCTTGTAACTCACTGGAAGTGACTTCATATTAGTGTGGTGAAAGCATTGTGGCTGTTGTGATTTTCCTACGCAAAGTGGGATAATTTTGTGACTTCCACTTGCATTTCTACAGAACAGAAGCATTCTTTCCTTTCCTTTCTTTTGGCACTTTATATCCCTTTGCCGTATCTGCCTTGTGGGACAATGTCCTGTCAGGCACACATTTTCAGATCAACCCTGTTTCATCGACATTGTATATCTGCACCAGTGTAAAACCACCTTCTAACAAAAGTGGCTTCAGCTTTGGGAGAAAGCTGTCTACTACAGCCTCATCATTGCATGAACGGAACTTGCCAACAATTTTCAGTTCTTGAATTCTGTGCCTTTTTTAAAATCTCCACAGTCATCCATCAGGTGCTTTGCATGTTATTTCAGTATTAATTTGCTTTTGCCAGGATGATTGCTTCTTTGCAAATGATTGCTCCAGAAAAAGTATTGCAATTGCTTCTGCACTGCTGGAACCACAACAAGACCACTTCATCTAATGCATTGTCATCAGAGTTTCTTAATTTCTTTCATGACAGTCCTTCGTCAGTGTTGACTTTATGGACAAATGCTCAGAGATTGTTGTCTGTTTTTATTAATGTTCCAAGCATGCTTTTTGACAACCCCTACTCATGGCAGAGATCTGACTGTGTTGCTCCTTTTTTCAAACGATCAATAATTTCTAGCTTTGTTGCAACAGAAATTGATTTTTGCTTCAAAGGCATGGCTCATACTTCCGTAACGCTTTTGTTTCGGAGGCACAATGCAACTTTTGTGACACTTCCGTTTTGGAAGCACAGAACAAACATATGACATTGGATTAAAATTGTTCACGCATGTGCAACATCCTTTTTTTTTGTCTTTTTAAACAGTGCTGCCTTTGGGCTCCAGGGGCCATGTTCATTATACCTGAAGATTTTAATTATGAAGGGCATTTAGCGAGGGTATACTGTAATTGCCAGTTTATATGTTTCCTATGCTAGCAAAGTTTGGTTGTGCTATTAGAACTAAAACTATATAGGGAATCCTCAGAGCTCCGTGAACCATGTAGAATACCACCCACGTAAAATCAGTCGGATTATTTTGCTATTCTCAGAAAAGGAAATTGCCATTCCCAATTTGAAATCCACATGAAACTGCTCCATTGGTCAAACTCTGTCCAATTTGATTTAAAATAATTTAGTTTATCCATCTAATGCCATCAGTGGCATGCACAGGAATTTAAATTCTGTTACTTTTGGAGGGGCGATTTCTGGTCCCCCCCGGGGGGCCGGAGGATCTCTGTGACTCCTTGCCAATTATTGGGGGGTGCCCCTGCTTGGCCTCCTTGTGCTCACCCTGGATGCCTTGTTTACTTGTGTCCATATGAAGTAGCCTGTCCTTGTACTACTTCCATCTTTATTTAATTTTGTTCTTGAAATATTTATGCAATCTTGTGCCTAGAGAAGGGTTGAGAAATGGAGGATCTGAGTAGTGTAGCTGTTTCCTGGACTGGAAAGGCATATGTTTTTGCTTGTTATGTCAGAGATGCCTCAGCCAACCAGCCTACAAATGACTTCAGTTCATTTACATATGGATTTGTATCAGCTCAAACATGATGAAAGATGTCTGAGGCATTTCCTTTACTTTCCAAAAGTACATTTCATGACTCTAATGTTATGCACCCAGCTGAGAGATACATTGCTCATGTGGCCCAAACCTGCAAACACTGACCACTAGGCATACGGCTTACTACTGTGAGTTGGCCCATTGAAGTCAGTAGTACATGCAGGCAGGATCAAGCCCATAAGAAGGAAATAAGGCTCCCTTGCCAGCTGGTAATTTTTCTAATATCTAGGAAATTTAAATATGTAGAGTGCTAATAACATGAGACATTTTAATGAGTCAACTCCTAGTGAAGACAATGTCTTGCATCAGATAGTGTTAGAGAAGAGAAATAATTGCATTACAAAAACTGATACCCATGTGTACTCTGATAATACCACAAAGCTGCAAGCCTGATTGCTATTTAAATTGTGTCCATTCTGATGAGAGGGTCCAGTGGTCCTGCTGTGATTGTATTACATGACATACGTATAATATGAATGTTAAGGGGATTAAAACAAGCACACAGGCGTGCTATGTTTTGTAAAAATATTAAAAAGTCATACATTATACAGCTGGTTGCAAAGCCATCAATCATCATATTATCTGTACAGTGAGGATGATAAATGGGTTTCATTCTAATGAGAGAATCTAATCACATGGAGAAATGAAGAGGGCATACAGTATAAATGCTTCAGCTCCAGCAGCTATACGTTATCATTAATAATATAAAGCGCTGTGTGGCTTTAAAGTCTCTGCTCCAGTGTTCATTTGTACACATGCCTTTCCACATTCATAGCTTTGGAAAAAGGTCAGGTCACTAATTTCTCATCCATAGCAAAATGGCAGTTCAAAAGCAGGAAAATGTTAGAAAGGTAGACTATATGAAGCTTGTCAGAAAATACATGTATTAATATTGTGGGGTGGATTATAGCTGCAGTCACAAAAAGTATTGTAAGTTATTATGCATTACTTGCCCAGAGGCCCAGACTACAATCACGACTTGATACTACTAGATGCTGTACACACATGGAATAAGAAGTGAGAGCTGTCTGAAAGAGCTTAAATCTAAATATCTGATGAGAGACTATGGATAGATACCACACAAAAACAAAAGATGGGAGGTTGAATATGTAGTAATGAAACAATCACAATTAGTATAATAAGCAGCAGCCACAAGCAAGCAAACACAATAGAAAGCAAGGATAGTGTATCACAAAATGTACTTTGCTCATTTATTTTTCCACTGACAGCTGAGTTGTTGTAATTTGTGATTATATACCATAGTACAGTTTTATAGGTACCTAGTTATGTTTTGTTAAAATAAAATAAATCTTAGCAATACAAGGTCATACTACAGAATCTACTAGAAAATCTTTACTTGCAGCTGAAAAGGAGCCATTAGTTTTCTGTGCAGGAGGAATGTGTGATTCAGCATAGTGTGGACTGGTGGGATTCTGCAGCATTGGCTTTGTGAATACAATCAAATATCTATGCTTCTCCATGTTCTCACTGGGGAAATTCTTGCAGCCTGTAGTTGAGGCCATAAAATGCTATGCCTAAGAAAAGACTGCAGGATTTGGCCCTGCATTATTTATTGATCATCGCCAGTTGACTGTGTGTTGAACAAACATAGAGGAAGACAACGTCTCTGACCTGAATGTTTTATAATCTAAAATCAGATACAGATGGAACAATGAAGGCACTCAAAGATTGAGAGGAAGATCCAATCTTGAGCCAGTGCTGAGTTTGGTTTTCTTTTATAAATTACCCTTTGTTTAGTAGAATGGGTTCAAAAAGCCTCATGGAAGAGTGTGTTGTGAAGGATAGGTGTGAATGTTGAGAGGAGAGGCAGTTCCAAGCAGGGAAGAAGTGCACATGTGAGGGGAGAAAAGTATAAACAAGATGTTTTTCAGTGTGTAGGTAGCTGGAAGGGAAGAAGTGTTAGTTATGGTCTCATCTATGCAAGTATATCTCCCTCAGCTCTGGATGTAGTTCTTGACCACAGCAGCGCATGGCATGCTCTGGGGGCATCTCAAGGGGCAGAAACAGGGTTGCCTTCTCCCCTCCCTGTAAAGAACACCTGGACCCACTGGCCAATTGTCCCCAGAGGCATAACAAAGGGGAGAGAGTCAGTGCCTAGGCTCCAAACAATCACGCCAGGACCCAACACTTATACCCAGAGGTCCATCCTCCCACTGGGATAACAGCCTTCTCCTTCTGCTAGCTATTCTGCTTAAGTGGTAGCAATCTGTGCTGCAGTGCTGAAGGTTCGGGGTTTAAATTTTATTGATGATGATGCATGTTAAGAGATTTGTTACAGTTGCACATAATGGGATTTATTTTTTACTTTTGTTCTTTAACAAAAACAAAACAAACCACTATGAAATTACATCTAAAAAAATTGATAAAAGTTAAGGTTGCAAAGTCAAGCACCTAAAAGTTGGAAAATTCCTGAAAAAACGTTGCCTGTGCAAGACAAGGTGTTCCTCATTGAGTTTTGTTCCTATTAATTGTTTTGTCAAGGAGGCAGGGTTTGTTCCCCCATTTAGTTGACCAGGATGCAGGACCCAACCACATGCTCTGATGAAGATAAGAGATCTCAGGGTGTTGTGTGGGTTGGGTGGGTGAAGGTTCTGACATCACTGTGCTTTTTAGTGGGAGTGTTATGTGTTTATATACATGGAGGCGTGGGAGCCATTAACAGGAAACTGAAGTAGGAGCATTGCTGGCCTGCTGCCATTATGTAGAATTTTAAGAAAACTTACTATGACAAATTTTCAATCCCAGCAGTTGGTTTATAATTTCAAAGCTGTTTTTCAAAAGGAATGTAATTAGAAGCTTACAATCCCCATCCTCAACCCTTAGTTAAATTGCAACTTAGACTTGTAGTGTCATCTATGATTAACCATTTGAATTGTATGCTTTACGGAATTTTCAAAGGTTTTATTGTTTTCTAGATAGGTTCTTCTTCCACACTTATAACTCCAGTATCTGAATAAAATGGTAATTAATCCCCCGACTTTCCTTAAAAAAAATAATATTCTAAGTCATTGGTTCTCCTAGAAGACAATAGAAAGTTACAAATGTGAAGTTTCTAGACCAAGGCATTTTTGAGTGATGACATTGAGGAGAAAAAAGACCTTTCCAAAAGCAAATAAAGAACTCTCATTTTTCATACTCTCATGTCCAAGACACCTTGTCTGACTAGTCAAGAACTTTGCTGAGGGTGGGAGAAAAAAAGTAAAAATATTATCTGGCCAGAAAACATGCATGAAAAAATTCAGGTGAAAACTTTTTTTTTTTTTAAAGGAAGTTGGGTGTGTGTATGGGGGTTGGGGACAGTGGCAAACTAGTATTTACAATATTAACTATAGTACCACTACCATAGCTTCCCATAATAAATTGCAGACTTTATAGAAAGTTTCAGAATAGGAGAGTTGAATCCACATATGGCTAAAAGGGATATCTCAGTGATACAGAGACATCCCATTCATCCATGTCTTTCTGATATATTTCATACCTCATCTGTTATAACATTGCAGCAGTGAAACATTTATTAGTACATTGATGTATTACCGATGTGTTACTTTCAATAAGCCTAAGATGCTGCAGCATATCCACAATATTCTTCTTTTTCCCACACAAAGATCAGCTATGTTTAGTCCAAAATATGTGCAGTTACTTATCTCTGGTTTTTATACTCCTAAGTAGAATTTTGTATGCTATTTAAGGCCCATTTAATGTCTTCTTTAGAGAACACAAGTTTAAGAATTAAAGTGTTAAGTGTATGAAAGTGTAGAAATGTTATAGTAGTTTATAGTTAGTGGCTAATTGTGATATGATTCTTGTTTTAGAAGAAAATACCCATATCTAAAAATATATTTGTACAAGGGTCAAATAGGACATCAAGACTGCATCCCATAAAGTGGAAAGCACCATTATCCAGCTTTCTTAATTAAAGAAGCAAACACTGGTGGTCATGATAGAGCCTATTGATTGCAATAGAATTCACGCAAAAATAGCATGACATCTCAGCACTGAGAAGTTGGTTTGATCTATTACTTTTCAGATTTAAAAGCATAGATTGTTTTGCTGATACAAGTCTTATGGGGAATCCAGATGTATAGTGATGCGCTTTGTCTCCAAGGGAGATGGAGGATGAAAAAAAAAAAAAAACTGCCCTGCCCTTTAACACTTTTTGTTTGCAGAGCATCAGCACAGCAGATAGAATCTGGCCTGTTGTCTGACTCAAGAAAGATGTGGAACTGTGAGATAAAATTGAGAGAGAGAGAGAGGTTGAGGGAAGGGGATAAGGATCCTAAGAATAAGTGCAAAATACGCTTATGTGGGAGGAGAAATCAAAGACGACATGATTGGGGGGAGAGGGGAGGACATTTCAATCTAAACTAATAATAAAGGTCTTGTATCAAGGCCTAATCATTCAACAGCTGCACTGGGGTCATACCTCAATCATCACAATAGTACAGACTGAATGATCCTTCAGTTTTTGAAGTTAGTATTTCCACCATTGACTTATAAAATAATATTTTTTTTTAAAGTTTCCATTACTAGTGGACTTCATCATGTGGGTGCAGTATTTGGGACTTAGATGAGACATCCTTTGTGAGATGTAGGAACAGTTTGAAATAGTTTGCCTCATACAAAGTTTAATAACCCTGGCTATTTAGAGTTAAGGTCTAATCCTGCTCTCATTGAAATTACTGAGAATTTTTAACAGTGTCCACTCAGCATGTACATACATTTCTGCCTGGAATACTAACCCAAAATAGTATTCTCCTGGCTTTTAAAATTTGCACAGTTTACTAAAGGTATTTAGGCCATAACAGGAGCTCTGTTTTAAAACAAAAAATGGCAGCATATGGCCACTTGATCACAACCATTTGGCTTCAGCTAGCTAGTTTATCTGTTAGTGTTAGTTACAAAACTGTGTACTTTTTTTTTCATTTTACAACCTAGGAAATTAAATGCCAAAAATACAATAATGTAGTGTTGATGTCACACAGTCAATGCTCAAAACTTCTTACATCTAATATTAAGGTAAAATATGTAAATTTAATTCTGCTTCTTTGGGAGTATGTTTTAGGATGCAGACTTTCAATCTCTCATCATGGTCATTTTGATATATGATGTATATCCGTGTGTCTAAGGTTGTAGAAAACCATTGTATTATATAATACTGTATTGTGTTTGAGAAATGCTATGTACTTGCATAATATGCATCTATAGGCAGACTAATTGGATTATAGGCATTTTAAAAATGCCATGGTTGGACTGCTAAGGTTTCATACTCAGCCTTAATTCTCAATATGAAACCTTGATTTCACATGAATGTAGTTTTTCTTCTTGGAGTGATTGCTCATGTCCATTCCACTATAGGTGAGTGCATGTCTCCATTCATGGTTCCTGGAACTTTTTTCTCCTTAGCAGATCCTGTAGGGCCGTCTCTGGTGCCCCACTGGAGTCCCGCACACATGCCGCGGTATGTGAAGAACTGCTGACCGTCCGCCCCCTCAGTTCCTTCTTTCCGCCCGTGATGGTTACTGGAACTAACCTTCCTCCCAGCAAGTTCTATCCCCTTTTTTGAACCTTTTGTTGTTCTAAGTAGTTTAGTTAGTTTTAAGTAGTTGTTAAGTGATAGATAAGTGTAGTTAGATAAGCAAGTCCCTGCGGGGACTTAGAGCGGCTGGGCTATGTCCCGATTACCAGGATTCAAGCCATGTGCCTCCTGCGGGAAGGCCTTCCTGCTCAGCAACCCCCACGATCAGTGTCTTAAGTGCTTGGCGGAAGCGCACAGAAAAGATAAGTGCAAGATCTGCAGGGCTTTTAAACTGAGGACTCAGAAGGACTGAGAGATCCAGTTAAAAGCCCTGCTCATGGAGGCAGCGCTCCGCCCAGCGTCCAAGCTGGCCCCCCCCACCTCAGCACCGAGCGTGCCCTTGGTGCAAAGTGCACCGCCAGCACCGGCCTCAACTCGGCACCGAGCAACACCACCAGTGCCAAAGAGGAAGAAGCAGCGCGTAGAGCACGGACACTCCCCTGCACCGTCGGAACGGGCAGGGTCGAGTGCGGAGATGCACCGAACCCAGCCCGTCAAGTTTTCTCCGGTGCCTGCATCTCCATGCAGGGAACCTCCCCCGACTCCTGGGAGTGGGAGAGTGCCCCTGCTGACACCATCGACACCAGAGGCTTTTCAGGCGGCAAGAGCCTTGTTGGCCTTGCCCACACCACCCCCTCCACCCCCCTCCGCCGAGGGAGAATGGGCCGGTGTCCCAGGACAAACCTGCATTGGGTCCCCCCAAAGAGCAGTGGAGACCCCCGGTACAATACTGGATGGCCACCAGGGATAGAGCAAGGATGAGCCGGCCTGCTTCGACACAGGACAAGGAGTCTCCCTCTAGGCGCCGACGTTGGACCCTGGCACCGGAGACAATGCATGCCAAGAGGCGGCACCGGTCGAGGTCTGCCAGGCAGCACTCGGGCAGCTACTGTCTAGATCCCCAGTACCGAGGAGTTTGCCCCCACCGAGGCGATGCAGAATCCGGTTGCCATTGGATGACCCAGCACTCTGCAATCCCCGACATGGGAACCCGGTTGCTGGAGTCTGGCTCGGCACCACGGAGTTCAGAGCAGCGCTGGTCTCGGTCACCGAAGGGCAAACGGCACCGGAAGTCATCAGTACCGAGACGACACTCCAGTACCTCAAGCTCTTTGGAGCGCACCTCTGCTTGCCAACACCGCTTGCGGCGACGGAGGCAGTCCTCATTGTCCTCCAGGTTGGAGACGTTGAGAGGGTGATTCCCAGCACAGAAGGGTGCCCAGGACCGAGGACATGCACAGCACCGCTGGTCCAGTGGCTCAGGGTCTCCCGGGGGGACAGTCGTCGGGAGAGCGGACACCCCCACAAAGCGTCACAGCCTGTGGCGCAGTCAGCCCCGGGTTGGCTTCAAGGTCAACGGCCGCAACAATGGCCTTATTGGGCTCCAGGAGGTATCCAGTTGGGGCCGGGGCCCCAATCTATCCTGTCATCTGGGGTTCAGTCTGAGCCTCAAGAACAAGAGAAGGCCCATAGACACCACTACTCGGACGAGGAGTCGGACCCCATGGAGAGACCCTCTACGGGTGCAACCCTTCGTCAGGAGGGGGGGCACCTGCAGGATGCGCCTCTGCAGTCCTCTTCCTCCTCTCAGGATGAGGCAGGACCACATGGCGCCACTGGAGGATTTCAGGGCACACCAGGAGCTGCTCAAGAGGGTGTCCTCTAACTTGGTGCTGGAGGTAAAGGAGTTAGAAGAGGCCAATGATAACATCTTCAATGTGCTGGTGGCAGCTGCTCCAGCGAGAGTGGCCCTACCAGTCCACGAAAGGGTCCTCAAAATTGTAAGGGCCCTGTGGCAAACCCCTTCCTCAGTCGCCTCTATGTCAAAGGTGGCTGAGAAAAAATATTATGTCCCGGCCAAAGGGTTCGAGTGTCTGTTCACTCACCTGACCCGTGAACCCTGGTGTTAGATGTAGCCAACTAGCGGGACAGGCAAGGTCAGCCAGGTTCCACTCTCAAGAACAAAGACAACAAAAAGCTGGATTTGTTTGGGAGAAAGATTTATTCCATGGCAGCCCTGCAGTTCAGGATTGCCAACCATCAGGCCCTCCTGGGTAGATATAATTTTAATTTGTGGGACTCCTTGCCCCAGGACTAGGCCGCAGACTTTACCACCATCCTGCACGAAGGAATCACGGTGGCTAGGGCAGCGCTCCAGATGTCCAGTGATGCTGCTGACTCGATGGGTAGGGCCATAGCCTCTGCCATTTCCGTGAGAAGATGCTCGTGGCTGCAATCCTTGGGCCTGTCCCAGGAGGTGCAGCAATAGATTCAGGACCTCCCCTTTGATGGGTCGGCCCTATTCTCCAACCAGACCAATGCGAAGCTGCATGATCTGAAGGACTCCAGGGCCATGCTTCACTCCCTGGGTCTGTACACGCCCCATGCTTCCAGGCATCAGTCATGGCCTCAGGCGCAGCAGCAGCCAAAGTCTCTGCCTAGGCCCTTTCAACCATATAGAAATAGAGACAGAAATAAGGGGTTTAGAAGGAGGAATAAGCCCCCCAGCCCCGCAGCTCATCCTCAGCCCCCCAGCATCTCCCAGCTGCATCGATGCCCCACGACAACAGGCAAGCACTGCCTACAGCTGTTAGGCCACATGGCAGCCTGCACGTATGTAGTGAGACTAGCTCGCCTGAGGCTCAGACCGCTTCAGGCGTGGTTGGCCTCGGTATATGTACCAAGCAGACATCCATTGGACCGGGTGGTCACAGTTCCCCCCGCCAGTCCTAGTCTCCCTAAACTGGTGGTGGACTCCCAGGGCAGTGATGAAGGGTGTTCTGTTTAGGGATCTGGTCCCGTTGGTCACTCTAATCTCCAATGCTTCAGATGTAGGATGGGGAGCCCACATCAGCGCCAACGTAGGCACTCAGAGTCTCTGGGTGGGGGAGGAGAGGCACCTGCACATCACTGTGAAGGAGCTGAGGGCCATTTGCCTAGCCTAGCCTGCAAGGTGTTCCTCCGATTCCTGACAGACAGAGTGGTGCAGGTGCTGACGGACAACACCACAGCCAAGTTTACATAAACAGGGGGAAGCGCGCTCCTCCGCCCTCTGCAAGGAAGCCATCCGTCTGTGGGACTTTGCCGTGAGGCACAATTTCCACTTGACTGCCTCTCACCTCCCGGGACCTATTCACTGGACCTATTCACATCGGCCTGGAACACGAAGTGTCCAAGGTTCTGCTCGCTCCAGGGTCACGAAACTGGGTCAATTTCTGGCGCGTTCCTCATCGAGTGGAAGGGGACCCTCACGTATGTGTTTCCGCAAATTCCGCTCCTGCCCAAGGTCCTGCTGAAAATAAAGAGGGACAGGGCAGATGTTATACTCATCGCTCCGGTCTGGCCAAAACAGCACTGGTTCAGCATGCTGCTGGACCTTTTGATCGCCCTGTCCCTGGAGCTCCCGAGACGGCAAGACCTTCTCTCCCAGGACCATAATCCCATGTTGAACCCAGACCTGGACTCCATGCGCCTCATGGCCTGGAGGCTCTGTGGCTGATGGAGGGAGAGAGAGCCTGCTCAGCGCAGTTCCAACAAGTCCTGCTTGGCAGCAGGAAGCCTTCCACACAGGTTGTGTATTGGGCTAAGTGGAGGCAGTTTACCTGTTGGGCAGAGTCCTGGGATATTCCACCCAGCTTCTCACCTATACAAGCGATCCTGGAGTACCTACTCCAGCTAAAGCTCCAGGGTCAGGGCCTCGCTGAAAGTTCACCTGGTGGCCATTTCGGCCTTCCATCAGCTGCTAGAAGGGAGATCCCTGTTCTCCCACCCCATGTCAGTCAGGTTCCTCAAGGGGGTGGAGAGGCTTTATCCCCAGGTCCATGACCCAGTGCCTCCCTGGGATCTCAACCTGGTCCTCTCGAGACTCATGGGGCCCCTCTTTGAACCCATGACTTCATGCCCTCTTCTCATCCTTTCATGGAAGGTAGCCTTCCTGGTGGCCATTACCTGAGCTAGGAGGGTCTCTGAGATTGGGGTCTTGACCTCGGAGCCCCCATATACAGTATTTTATAAGGATAAGGTGCAGTTAAGGCTGCATCCAGCCTTCCTGCCCAAGGTGGTTTCCCAATTTCAATGTAACCAAGATAATTTTCTCCCCGTGTTTTTTTCCCCAAACCGCACGGTTCTGAGGAGGAGAGGAGATGGCATTCGCTGGACCTGAGGCGAGCTCTGGCCTTCTACATCGAGTGTAGAAAGCTGTTCCGGAAATCGATGCAGCTCTTCGTCGCAGTGGCTGACCAGATGAAAGGCTTACCTGTCTCCACCCAACACATCTTCTCATGGATTACATCATGCATCAAGTTCTGCTACGAGCAGACGAGGGTGCCGCTTCCGGTAACCATCATAGCGCACACAACCAGAGCTCAAGCCTCATCTACAGCCTTCCTGGAGAGAATGCCCCTGCAGGACATCTGCAAAGCTGCCACCTGGTCGTCAGTGTATACCTTCACGTCCCACAATGCCATCGTCCAGCAGGCGAGAGAGGACACAGGATTCGGCAGAGCGGTGCTGAGGGCAGCTCACTGGTAACTCCTACCCACCTCCAAGATATTGCTTGTTAGTCACCTATAGTAGAATGGACATGAGCAATCACTCGAAGAAGAAAACTAGGTTACTTATCAGTAACTGATGTTCTTCGAGATGTGTTGTTCATGTCCATTCCACAATTCACCCCCCGTCCCCGCTGCCGATGTTGGCAGAAAGAAGGGACTGAGGGGGCATAGGGGCGGCAGTGCCTCATATACCATGGCATCTGATAAGGGGAAAAAGGTTCCGGGAACCAAGCACGGAGGCGTGCACTCACCTATAGTGGAATGGACATGAGCAACACATCTCAAAGAACATCAGTTACTGGTAAGTAACCTAGTTTTACATTTAATATTGAAGAACACATTTTACTTTTCTGTGCATTTAGTGTGTATGGCTCTATAAGTTAGCAGCCCAAAACCAATCTGTCAATGGGGGTAGAGTTTGAAGGTGAAAATAACACTGTGACCAAAACCACATATCTCCAGACCTGTCATAGATACCAACTTATTCAAGGTACTGTGATACCAATAGGGCTTCCAGGTCACACCGAAGAATTAACTATATGTCTATTTCCAGGCTATTTCGCTCCAAAATCCAAAATTTTAGACTGAAACTGATGTAGTTCATTGAAATGGGAGCCAGAAACTATCCTTTCAAACAGAATAAACCCTCTCTGGTTTGAAAAAGTCAGCCTTCATACACGCTTCTTTTTATTGCCTTTGATGTTTACAGATAGAGGACAGTTGTTACAACTAGCATATTGAGTGACATCTTTATGAAATCAGCTTCTTGTATGCTAGTAAGCATAGCAACGGGGAAGAAGTTGTGAAAATTTGATCAGCCTCTGTGTGTTTGAAAAGTACTAAACTAAAATAAATCCAAACAGAGAACATGGTGTATGAAGAACAAAATAATTGAAATAATGTTCACTTACAACTTCACAGTGATTTGGAGAGTAAATAAATAACAGGGTCAAAACCAGTCAAATGAAGTTCTGTTGTGCTTGAGGCAATAACATATTGATGATGAGGTTGTACTAACTAGTATATGAAACAGACCTCACAACCTGTAACTATATTTTTCCTATATTGTTCTTGTAGATTCCAGAGTATAGTGTGTCAATGGTGTCATTATTCTGTTAGTGATTTGACTTTGAGGTTCAGGTTCCTATTAGGATGGGCAATTTCTTTCAAAATAAGAACCAGCCTCCTAACTTGGCTCTTCCATTTCACTAAATGAAGTAAATCCTAAAATGTTGTGTGATTTTTTTTTCTTTTCCCTCTTCCTCCTCTCCTCTCCCCCACACTGCAGCTGCCAAATCATAGTATGGGAAGTAAGACTAGAACACTCTGCATCAGCAAGTTTGCAGATGACACAAAGCTGGGGGGAGTGGTAGATACCATGGAGAGTAGGGATACGATACTAGACAAATTGCAGGACTGGGCCAAAAAAAATGTGATGATGTTCAACAAGGACAACTGCAGGGTCCTGCACTTAAGACAGATGAAACTCATGCACTGCTACAGAATGGGGGCCAACTAGCTAGGCAGCAGTTCTGCAGAAAAGGACCTGGTGGTCACAGTGGACAAGAAGCTGGTTATGAGTCAACAGTGTGTCCTTGTTCCAAGAAGGTGAAAGGCATATTGGGCTACATATGTAGGAGCATTGCCAACAGATTGAGGGAAGTGATTATTTTCCTCTATTCAGCACTTGTGAGGCCACATTTGGAGCATTGTGTCCAGTTTTGGGCCTCCCATTACAGAAAGGATGTGGACAAATTGGAGAGAATCTAGCAGAGGGCAACAACAATTTTTAGAGGTCTGGAGGACATGACTTATGAGGAGAGGCTGAAGGAACTAGGCTTGTTTAGTCTGCAGAATAAAAGAGTGAGGGTGGATTTGGTAGCAGCCTTCAGCTACCTGAAAGGGGATTCCAGGGAGGATGGAGCTAGGTTGTTCTCAGTGGTAGTAGATGACAGAACTAGGAGCAATGGTCTCAAGTTGCAGTGGGGAAAGTCTAGGTTGGATATAAGAGAAAACTTTTTCACTAGGAGGTTGGTTTAGTACTGGAATGGGTTACCTAGGGAGGTGGTGGAATCTCCATTCTAACAGGTTTTTAAGGTGTTGCTAGACAAAGCCCTGACTGGGATGATTTAGATGGGGTTGATCCTTCTTTGAGCAGGGGGTTGGACTAGATGACCTCTTGAGGTCCCTTCCAACACTAATCTTGTATGATTCTATGCTGGGTACCTACAATGCTGATTGAAATCAATGGGAATTGGGAGTTGTCAGTATTAGTCACTTTATAGATTTGGATAATTCTGTTCTATAGGCTCTTATATTGTCATCATCACTGAAGGATATCACCGCCTTCCAATAGTGCATATAGTGATGTGACTAATATCTATTATATGTGGCATGTTCTTTCTCCCATCATCTCCCCAGGGACAGAAATGTGTGTGTGCAGTAGAGCGCTCTTGGGTGGGGGGGTTTGTTTAGTTTTATACATGTTGCTGTGGGCTTATGTTATAGAAGGGAATGCTGTAGTGGGAAGTGGTGACGTTTATGACAGGCCTTAGTTCCTGTGGGAGTTTATTCCACTGTCTTCAATTGGCCCCTGAGAAGGCTCTGTGTCTTGCACAGGAAAATTTTACTCTTCTGGTTGAAAGTTAGCAGAGTATCAACTGTGGCATTTTAGGCAATGTTTTAGATATGCTGGACCCATTGGGGCCTAGAAGATAAGGACTGAGACCATTCCTTCTGTGTTTCCCAGTAAGAAGAATCCTACTTTGGTACTTCCATACACTTGGCTTCTTCTGTGCCACCTCACAACACCAATATGTCCCTGTAGCTTTGAGGAACTGATCAGAGGGTCCATTAAGATCTGATATTTTCACTGCTGGCCCATTATATTCCAAACATGCCTTCTGTGGCACATGCTGCGCTTTAGGGCTTCTTACAGGTGCACCAGAGTACAAGAAATTTGAATGTACGTAGGGCCCAGAAAAACTGCTGCAAGACCATGCCGTTGTTCAAAATGCAATCGCTGAAAGCTGTGTTGGCCGGGAAGAGGTTGTACAGAGAGGGAGAAGATTTGGAAACTGTTGTGGGGGTTGCAGACCAGGAAGGGAACTGTGGGACCCAAAGGAGGTTCCCAGAAGATTTGAGGGTTGTAGGAATGGAACAGAGCCAGGTGACTGTGTTGAGGAGTTTTAGGGTAGTCTTAAAAGTTTTGAAAAAGCAGTGATGTTCAAAACTAAAATAACCACATTAATGTAAAAAATGCATTCAAAAGAATTAACTTCATATATAACTTTTAAATGGTTTGGTTTGAAATTTGCTTCAGTAGGTTTCTCAGTCTGTAGAATTCAGTATTATAGTATTCTCACCCAAATGCAAAGTGACTGGTGCCTTCCAGTATAAGTAGTTTAGGAGTGGAAATTTCAACTTCTAAGAGAGAAGCTGTTTTCTAATTTTGTCTTTAGCTGCTAAAGAGCTTGGTGTGTTCTGTAGATTCTGAATTAAGTAACTGCATGGAACAACATATTATACTGCACATTTCCTTTATTCCCTACGTGTACCGTGCTGCAAGGAAAGTTCATTTTTTATTGGCTATCCAAGGATTGGCATTTGTCATAGCTGCAAAAAGGATATGGTAGTGGCCAAGAGAGAATTGCATCCTTTCAGAAGAGCCACGGTAATACTTTCTATTAAGCAATCTCAAAAATACTCTCACACTTTCTGCCCACCCTCTTCTCCACAAGGATAATAGCTACAGTGGTGACTTTTGTTTAATTAATTAGAATAATGGCAATGCTTAACCTAACTAATAGTGCCAAAAATAAAAACACAGCCTGATGAATGCACAACAATATATTTTAACTAACTCACTCTGATGAAACAATTTGTCACTTTATATCAGGATGACCTCTTTCATTACTAATTATTATTATTAATGTAGGTTTCTATTCTGACTTAGTCATGGCTTTGCATTTCAGGGCAGTGCACTGTCTTCTGTGAGTAACCATCTCCTCCCCAAACCTACATGCCCCTTTAGGGTAGCTAGTTTTCTCAGTATTATGTGGTCCTTCCACTCAAGTTGTGCAAAGACTAATTGTGCCAAGCATTAGCATTTTCTGAGAGACTCCCTTTTGTCCCTGCTCTGTTGTAAACCCCCGTATAGGGGCTGAATGGAAAACCTCACTGTGTAATAAGAGGGACACTGTATATATATATACACACACCAAACACAACACTGTATGTTCACAAGGAAGTTCAAATATGTATAATGAAAACAATGAGTAAAAATTCACAGAACACAGAATATACTTCGCTAGCGCTGTGATATATTGACAGCTGGGAAATATGGTCTAGTGTGATAAAGTTCGCAGGCAGCTGATATGCAGCACCAACACATTACATAATACTGTGAGCTGTAGTGGCATGGCTTAGTTTCTTTGTTCCAATACAAAGTAGCACATAGCTCTTTAAAAACAAAACACAACAATAAAAACAATGCAATGCTTTTAGTGCTTATAATCAGAGTGAGGTTTAAAAATTGTAATTAACATTGCCTTGGAGACCTGAAGATGCTGTGACATTTCTCATACATGTGTTTAATGTTTAGAAGAAAACAGATTTACAAGATTGGCACCTGGATACCATAGTGATGTGGTCACTCTTCTTGCTCTGAATAGGGAGTGGCTGGATTGCAGTTGTGACAGCCCTCTGCACAAGCCCTGTGTGGAGAGGAAAGTTCCTTGCATACCTGCACACCATCCTGTCCATTCTCATAAAGAGAAACAATGTGGGTGAGGGAAATATCTTTTATTGGATCAACTTCTGTTGGGGAGAGAGACAAGCCACTTACCTTGTCTCTCTAATATCCTGGGACCAATACAGCTACAGCAACACTGCATACATTCTCATAAAGGTCAGTCACAATCTGGTTCTATAGAAATTACATTAAACATAGGGAAGGCTGACTTTGGTTACAGCATTTGTCAGCTCTCATTTACATTTTTCGTAACTCTTTGATTTACTATTCCAGCCTGAGTGAAGCGAGGGAGTTACAGCAATTGGTAGGAGGCAGGGGAGTGGGTCGGCAGCTTAAAATGGTCTCCACTACCGTGAACTCCAGGAACTGGAAAAATCAGGAGACAGGTTCTGAAAACTTATAAGACTTTAAAAATAGTAAATGTTGGCATCTCTTTATTTGCATTCAGGATTCATATTTTCAAACTTTTCTCTGCAACCAGGAGGACTAGAAACAGATGAAACTCTCTTGTAATCACATGACTCCAAGAGCTTGGGCTTCAAGAAAAACACCAAATATTGGGAGACTTGTGCTAAAATTACAAAAGCTGGCAAAACTGGGTCTTGGTTTTCTAAAGTATAAAGTGGTAGGGTGGAGCTAGAGGTGAAGGCCCTGAAAAGAGTAATATACACTCTTTTCAACCCCTCAGCAAAGAATACTAGACAAGTATTTTGACTCACCAGATTTTAATAATTCTGCCTAATGATACTGAACTTTTAAAAGTTCTTTGAGATCTACTGATGACAACTGTTGTATAGGATCTGGGCGGTATTATTTATGAAGACATAGATACAACTGAGTATATGAATCCTACTTCTTTAGTATTGTGTTAAATGCACAATAGAAGATGTGGCTAAGATCATATGACCTGGGCACCCTGGGCAGGATTTGGTGGGTAACACTTAAGAGTCATGTGAGCATATTCCGTATACACCAGTGGGAAATCTGCCATGAACCTACAACAATAGTCAGTATTGACCTTTCAACTTTCTACAGTAGAGTGGTCAGGTTTTATTCAAGAGGTACTGCTGAATGATTTGTCTTTCCCCAGAGCAAATAAATCTTTATGTGAAGAAAACCATTTTTGTATTGACCTGGCAGTAATGTTCAGTAGACTTTAGAAATAAGGTGTATTCAGACCCCAGAAAGAAAGTTGTTTCATGAGACCATAAGAGTATTCAAAAATGAAACTGTTCCTTTGTTCCTCTCTCATGTCATGTGCTGCATAGATTTTTGCAGAGTTGTCCTCTCCTCTCCCCTCACATTAGTCACCACCTTCAAAGGCTCTCGGCAGTCTGCAGTTTTGGAGAGTTTAGTGATGTGCAGGTCATTCTCGGATTGGAATTTAATTGTTAACTTGAAAATCTTTGCCAATTTCTGTTGATAATTCTTAGTGGCACACAGAGACTTGTATGTTTCCTATGGGGTTTATGACACCATTTGACCTAATTATTTCTAAAAGCCATATGGCCTAATTTAAACACTCTAGATTAGCTCTATATTTAGATTTCTATTAGCTTCAAAACATCATTTTCCTCCTATGATAAATAAAAATGCTAGTGGAGTAATGGGTCACACTGCCTCCTGCTCTATGAGTGTGAGATCTCAGAGATCCCTAAATGTGACATTTTTTCTGAACCATGTGAAATTGCATCATTGGGCCCCCATTAACTGGGACTGTGTTGTGTGGATTTCTCCAGAGGATGTGAAGTGTTTCAGCTGTAGCCATCTGAATCACATTGGTTCTTTTGTGTTTGAGCTGTTCCAGGGGCTGGATGTGCCAACCCTCCCCCCCCCCGCCCCTTTCCATTTTTGGCTTGTCTGTATTACATGCTGTTGCTTCTTTCTGTTTCAGAAGATTACCAGGAAGATTTGCTTTAGCCCTTGTGTAGTGAATTTGAACTTTGTGTTTGGATTGTATGTAGTAAATAAGCATATGCTGCAGTTAGAACTGAAGAAACCGCATGGTTCCTAACACTAACTGACCCAACCCAGCGTTCAGCTGAAAGATGTTCTGGATTCTGCCATTTCATTCTGTTCAACTGAGTTTAAAACCAAACTATCAGCTATTACTTGGTGTTTCCTTGGTTTCGTAAGTTTGCATCACAATCTTGATGTTATTGAATGGTATTTAACATTTGCTATTTAACTTTCTTAATAAATAAAGCGCCTGTGGATATGATTGTGTAATATTTATTACACAAGGAGGAGGTAGTTTTCTTTAGACCCTGGGTTAAGTCAGTGGATTAGAAATGTATTTTTAAAAAGTCGCACTCAAACATGTGCATAACTGTAATAAAGGAAGAGCTGTCACATCACATCATCATGGCCCTGACTCCACCACTCTTGTTCCCACTGAATTCCATGCTCAGGCCTGTTGATTTTAGAGGGACTGCTCACAGAAGGTTTGGTTATGAGCCAGCCTCCACACCTCTGCACCAAACATGGACAGAGCAGCCGCCAGGCTGATACTACTCTTCCTGTGCAAGTGGGAGAAGAGGGGCAGGGAAGTGGATGGAGCCAGTCTCCAACCACTGGCCAGTGCATCTGAGTCATTGTGGAGGAGTTGATAAGCGACACTGGGGGGAAAAGGGCTTGTACAGCCTACTTCCCCATGAGGGAAGTGCTTGTTCTTGGGTACCACAACTCCAAACCACCATTATTTGGGGTGCGCTGCATTGTCTAATCCAGTCCAAAATAATGGACTAAGATAGTGATGGAATCTAGCCCTCTTCAGTTTTATACATACACACACACATGCTAGGGTTGCATCACGGGCCGAAAGAAACAAGATCCTACATTCAGCTCAATGACATTTCTCCATTTGGAAGTAATGCGGTAGTTTATGAACATCTCATCTGATCAATTTCAAAACTCCAGGGAATGTTCTAGGCCTCATTTACCAGAACCCTATTGATTTTTGGTGAAAATCAATAAACTAGAAAGGGGAAAGGTGGGGGCAGGTACACAGAACATCTTGTGTCTGGTTAGCAGACCTAGACGCTTCAAGCACCTCTGTAACTGTCTAGCAATCAACGAAGCAGTTAATGGAAACTATTAACATCTTCTAGTATAACACCATCCCCCCTCTCAGCTCTGCCCATCCAATATGGTTTTAAGTGCGACATCCTGCATGACAGAAAGAAAAAGAATTGTGAATTGGGGGGAGGCGGGTAAGAGAGGAATTAGGCGGGTGTACAGAAACTCTGGCAGAGGGAGGCATAATGGGGGACCCGAGGTCTTGGGGAAGTGTGGAAAGGAGGACCACACAGAGACTCTGGTTTGTGATGGAGAGGGGAATAGGGTTGCATACAAAGTCCTTAACATGGGGAGAAGGTGCAATGGGGTGGAGTGTAACAGGATGGCACACAGAGCCCCTACGTTGGAGGAAGAATGTAGGGCACGGGTGTATAGGGGCTCACAGAGGACCTGGCTTGAGGGAAGCAGTTGGGGTGGTTGCTAGGAGCCCCTGAAATAAAAGGGGATGAGAGAATGACCCAATGGGATCTTGGTGTGGGATGGAGGGATGCAAGGAGCCGCGGGGGTTTGCAATATGCTCCAAGTGTCTGACTCTTTAGTTGTAAATGAGTGCAGAATTTGACACAGTACATAGGCATGTCCCTTATAACTGGGAAGGATGAATATAAACCATGGACTTCGCGGCATGCTAACCTTTATCCTGCAACTTCTTGTGTGTGGGCAGACGGCTGCACCCATGCAATGTCTCACTGAAGGCAGTAAGGCTTCATGCTGGCACATCTGTCCACCCACAGGCAAGAAGTTTGCAGGAACAGGGCTTCAATTTGACTTTGCAAACTTTGTCCTCTGAAGTTTAAACCCAGGCTTTCCCCAATGGAGAGTCAATTAAAAATAGATTTTTTTTTTCAGCTATAGGGAAATCAGTGATCTGTGTTAGTAGTTGGAAAACATCACTCAAATCTAGTTTGGCACAAGAGGATGCACTCTCGTGTATAGTTAAGGCTAAGATTTAGTCATGGTTATTTTTAGTAAAAGTCATGGACAGGTCACGGACCATAAACACAAATTCATGGCCCGTGACCTGTCCATGACTTTTACGAAAAATACCCGTGACTAAATCTTAGCTGCTTCCGGGGCGCCGCAGCTGTGGGAGGCCTCAGGGACTGACGGTTGGCCTCTGCTCCAGCGGTAGGCACTGACTGACCTTGGCTGCCCGCTGCTCTGACGCGCCCGGGTACCACTCTCCAATGGCCTCTGGAGTCACCCCAGAATTGCTGCTGCCCCGGAAATCCCTAGAGCCACCCCTCCTCCAGGACTGCTGCTCGCGTGTTCCCCAAGGCCAACTGCACCGGCTGCTCCAGCAGCATCTGGTGTGGCTGTCTTGGTGTGGCTGGCCCTAGAGCCGCCCGAGTCTCTGAGGTCAGCCACACCAGCTGCTGCAGCTGCGGAAGTCACAGGGGGTGTGGAAAGGAATGGAATCCGTGACTTCTGCAACCTCCATGACAGACTCACAGCCTTATGCACAGTCTGTTTATTTTTCCATTTAACTTTTTTCTATCCCCCATTTTCTCCCCCTTTTTCTTAGTCTACGTGCATTTTTTTCTTTCTATCCTCTCTCTCCTCTATTTTAACCCTGTATTCCATTAGCTTTTTTTAATCAACCCCCTTTGTTTTTGTTTTATTTTTCCCCAGTTTCTCAGAAGTGGAATGTGACCCAAGCACATTCTGAGTTCAGCATTTCAACTCCTAATGTTCTGGTGGGTTCAAAATCAGGGAAAATGAATGTTCCCATCTTTAATTATTCAGGTTATGCTGACAAAGCTATACCACAATGAAGCACAATGCTACTGGATAGGGCAGTCCCTCTTCAACCTTTTAAAATTTGAAGGCACACCTATGAATAATGAAAATCTTCCATGCCTTACAAGTTCTTGATTCATAAGTTGCAGTGGAAACCTGACAAGTGCATTAAGAGAGGCCCAATGCTTATTGTGTCAATCAAACCTTCTGTTTCCATTTTCCCTGTTTTATTCCTTTAACACAGCAACTCCAGTGACTCTAAAACAGCAGATAGAGACACAGGAGCTTCAGGACTGAGGGCAGAAGTCAGCCATAAATGGAAAGAGTGTGGTTGATTGACACACAATAATACACATCAGGCCGCTCTCCTAGTACCCTTGTTAGATTTGCACTGCTGCACGTGATGCCAACTTGAACCAAGGAGTATCTCCCTGCACTTGTGAGATGGGCACAGTGCACTAGTGAAGGCACCTTTCTAGGAAGGCACACTCCTCCTGTTTGGTACAGTGTGTTCATTTGATGTATAATTCCTAGGCAAACACATCCAAGAGAGGAATCGTTGGGATTTCAGATGTCTTTTATTCATTTTTTTCTTCAGATTGGAGCTTCCCCCCCTCCTCCACCTTTATTTTGTCCACGTTTTGAGGGCTCCATCCATTTTCAGCACATTTTGCCAGAAACAACCTGTAAAACCTGTGCTCACAATTTCCTCATTCCAAACAAAATGCAGTGTAATGTTTACTCCTAATCATATTTGATACTATAAAGGAAAACACACTGTGAGCAGTAAACTTAGTGTGTGGAGGCTGTTGAATGTCAGAGTTCTGCTGCCACCATGTGGTACAAACCCGAAGTACATTTGCTCACACTTCATTTTACCCGGACTAGTGTAGGACAGGTATTATTTTTTTGCATTGAGATCTTGTTTGAAACCCATTCTAAAAATCCAACACTCAGATTAAGGCTATAGGCTGTGACTTTCAAAAGTAAGAGCCTGCTGTAGGCTCCTAAATATATATTAGGCACTAAATAAGTGATCTACTTTTCAAAATTGCTGAGCACCCAAGAGCTCCCACTGAGGTTACTGAGAGCAGTTGGGTGCTTAGCATTTATTTAGGTGTCTAAATATGGATTTAGGAGGCTGACTTGGCCTTGATATTTTAAAATTTTGGTCTTTGTGTTTCAGTGATGTGCCTAACTCCAGTTATGGTGGGATGTTCAATATCCATTCGTGTTGGCTAACTGTTCTCATTTAAGTCAGTGCTAACACTTGAGTACTTTTGAAAATCCAATCTTAGTTTTGATTTTACTCAGAATTCCAATTTTCAGAGCTGGGAATTAGCTTGACGTGTGTGTACAAGTAGCAGCTGCTGACTACTAGTCACTCTGTGGGTTGTGCCCAGTAGTGCACTGTAATACCCACACTGGATAGCATTATTGCCCACCAGAGGTTATTTTTTCAGTTCAAATGGCAAGAGTTTTCTCTGTAAACTTCACATTTCCAGCAAATGTATATTCTATTACAACCAGGGCCCCGTGTAGCCCACAACACAATGTGTTCAGGTTCTATGATAGTATCTCCTTACCCTGCTTCGTGCATGCCAGAGAAGCAGAGAGGTTTTAATCATCTTCAGTTGATCTTCTCAGCTCCCTGGGCCTCGGCTGCTGCTCTATTCCCTAGGCAGCCAATCTGCCTGGCCTGTACTTCTGGCTCCTCCTGCCCCTTGTCTGTAAGCTGTATTCTAGTTCTTGCTCCCTGCCCGCACACTTTTGCCGGGTTCTGTAGAAGAGTGAAGGGAGAATGAACTGTAATTATAGGCTCATAGACTATCAGGTCAGAAGGGACTATTATGATAATCTAGTCTGACTTACTGCATAACACTGGCCACAGAACTTCACCCACCCACTGCTGTAATAGACCTCTAACCTATGACTGAGTTATTGAAGTCCTCAAATAATGGTTTAAAGAGTTCAAGGTACAGAGAATCCACCAGCAAGTGACCCATGCCCCATGCTTCAGAGGAAGGCAAAAAACCCCCAGGGCCTCTGCCAATCTGCCCTGGGGGGGAAATTCCTTCCCAACCCCAGATATGGCAATCAGCTAAACCCCAAGCATGTGGGCAATACTCACCATCCAGACACCCAGAAAGAACTCTCTATAGTAACTAAGAACTCACCCCATGTAACATCCTATTACAGGCCATTGGGCATATTCAATTATTTGCCCCTGGTGCAGATCATACAGCAACTGCAGACAGGTCCCAGCAGGTCAGGGAGACACAACAAACTGTTGGGTGCCTGGCTTCAGTAAAATTACTGAATTAAATGTCATTTTGGAAAAATACCCAACTCCTAAGCTGCAGAATCCTGGGGTCCATGAAGCCCTGTGTAAGGTGACTGAGACAATTTACGCCTCTGAGAATTGTTTCAAGCTCCTTGCAGACTCAGGTGGGCATCAGTAAGAGTCAGTTCATGCTTTCAAGGTTTCCTTTACAACTATAATGCTAGAAATTCTGTGGAAAATCCCACAACCACAGAATATAGGAGACCCTGAGTGCAACCTTTAACAAACTGGAGAAGAGAGAAAATTAACCATTTCCTTATCAATTCTTTCTTTAACCCACATCAGCAACCCCTTCCCCTGCTGCTTCAAAACAAGAAACAGAAATTACAATCACAATAGGGTTCCAGAGGGGTAGCCGTGTTAGTCTGTATACAGCAAAAATAATTTGAGTACCGCAATACGTACATTCATGCCTCCAGCTTCCACCTTGCACACATTACACGATCCATTGTCTACAGCCAAGCTTTAAGATACAACTGGATTTGCTCCGATCCCTCAGACAAAGACAAACACCTACAGGATCTCTATAAAACATTCTTAAAACTACAATACCCACCTGGAAAAGTGAAGAAACAAATTGACAGAGCCAGACGGGTACCCAGAAGTCACCTACTACAGGACAGACCCAACAAAGAAAACAAAAAAATACCACTGGTCATCACCTACAGTCCCCAGCTAAAATCTCTCCAACACATCATTAAAGAGCTACAACCTATCCTAACAGATGATCCGTCTCTCGCTCAGGCAGTGGGCAGCAGACCCATTCTGGCTTACAGACAGCCCCCCAAACTGAAGCAAATACTCACCAGCAACCATGCACCCTACATAAAATCCAATCCAGGAACCTATCCCTGCAACAAACCCCGTTGCCAACTCTGCCCACACATCGACTCTAGTGACAGCATCACTGGTCCTAACCACATCAATCACACCATAAGGGGCTCATTCACCTGCATATCCACTAATGTTATATATGCCATCATGTGCCAGCACTGCCCCTCTGCCATTGGCCATGTACATTGGACTATCGCTACGCAAAAGGATAAATGGACACAAATCAGACATAAAAAATAATAACATCCATAAACCAGTTGGAGAACACTTCAGTCTCCCAGGGCATTCTGTCGCTGACCTGAATGTTGCTGTACTTCTCCAAAAAAACTTCAAAAACAGACTTGAAAGAGAAACTGCTGAGTTAGAAATTATCTGCAAACTTGACATATTCAAACTGGGTTTAAACAGGGATTTGGAATGGCTATCTCATTACAAGAAGTAATTTGCTTTGATGACCCATTCTCATCTCCTACTCGATGGTTGTCATCAAGCCTCAAGTACCCGGCTACCCCATTGTTATCTATGCCCTTGAATATGTAAAAGTTGCCTTCTATATATTTTCTAAGCTTTCTATTTTGCTGTATCATTTCTACCAACTGCATCCTAGGAAGTGAGCTGAGGCTCACGAAAGCTTATGCCTACTGAAACTAAAATTGTTAGTCTTTAAAGTGCTACAGAACTCAAGTTGTGTTTTTTTTTAATCACAATAGGGATAGTCACAGATACAAGAAAACATCCTCCACACTCTAAACTCTTTGTCCTGAAAACGAAAAGGTCAATATTCTATTTTAGGCCCTCAGGCCAACTGCCATTTTGCTGAACTCATCTGTTCTTTCTCTTCGTGGTGGCCTCTCTGACATACAATTTAGCATGAAATATCCCTAGTATCTCTCCATTCTATGATGTGTTTGGCCTTTTGTCTTTCCCTCATCTTTTACCTACCACTCCAGTTGTGTTGGGTTTACTGAGTCATACTAGCCTCAGCCAGCCAATGCACTTTGTGCTGAGATTATTTTTTTATTGCTTTAAATTTATAAAATGCACCTATTCCATCCCCTATGAGAAAGAACAAACAATTTAGTTCTAATGGGACAGACTGGGCCAGTATCAGTCACAAAATTCCTATGTCATTTCTACCCACCCTGCCTGACAGAGTTTATAACTTTGACATTATTTTCTCTACTCTTAATCTGTTCACACCCTCTTACAAAGTCTGAAAAAGCAGATTGGTTGCTCACTTTGTCCTGAGGATTAACAGATTTGAACAAACTACCTGCCAGGGGGAAGCACATTTCAGAGTGAAGGACCCTTCAGAGAGAGGCACCCCCAGGGAAGCAACAGATCTACCAGCACTTTGGGGATTAAACACGTTTGATGATTTTTTGTGTTGGTGACTGTGCTGTCTCCTTTGAAAAACTGTGATAACCATCCCTGCTATGACCGCCCACAATGCCTGCTCTGTCCATGGTTGAATCCCTGTGTACTGTCCTTCCAGCAACGATTCTAAGTTTTTGTATAAAAATCCTCAATTTTTGTTTCCCCTTCCCTAAACTCTATCTACTTGTCTGTATTTCCTTAAACTGTGAACTCAGGGCCCAGCTCTTCTTTAATGTCTGGAAAACACCTAGTACATAGTGCACACTACCATAAACAAATAATTATAATTAATACACATGGTGTTTTCTTGGAGGCATTGCAGTGAAGGTCCCAGAGAAGATTCTGGGGGCTTGGCATATGTGAGCCCTGAAGAACATGTACTGAACATGGGGGGGGGAAAAATCCATTTTAATGTGTGTCCTATAGAGGTAAAGAAACAGGTTGGGGAGAATATGGCATATGTTAAAACCAATGGGTAAAGAAGGGAAAGGTCCCACATTTGAAATGGACAAACACAATCCATTTGGCTGAGACAGGATTGTGTAACCTTGGAGAGTTAATGGCTAACTTAGTCTATTGACTGGCTAGTCAAATAGCAGACAAATATATTTTAGGTTGCATGATTATGTCTTAGCTAATTGATTTGTGCTCAATAATCTAATGGTTTGATAATTACATCATATTCTGCATATCTGATGATAAGACATACATGGTTTAAATCAAAATCAGCCTTTTCTGTAATCCTGGTATAATTCAGGAGTTCATGTATATGAGGTGAGATTAAAAAGACTGGAACTGTGCAGTTTAGAAAAGATTAGAAAATATTAGGCCTGCAAAATCACGAATGGTGTGGAGAAGGTGAACAGGGAACTGTTATTTGCCCCTTCTCATAATACAAGAACCAGGGGTCCCCCAATGACACTAATAGGTAGCAGGCTAAAAACAAACATAAAAAGTACTTCTTCACATAGCACCTTCAACCTGTAGAATTAGTTACCAGGGATGTTGTGAAAGCAAAAAGCGCAACTGGGTTCAAAAAAGAATTAGATAAGTTCATGGAGGATAGCTAATAGCTAAGAGAGTCATGCTTTAGGTGACCCTAAATGTCTGACTGCCAGAAGCTAGGACTGGATGACAGGAGTTGGATCACTTGATAATTGCCCTGCTCTGTTCATTCCCTCTAAAGCATCTGGCACTAGCCACTGTCAGAAAACAAGGTACTAGGCTATTGGTCTGACCCAATATGACCATTCTTATGTTCAATTTTCTTGGCCAGCTACAAGACAGCATGTTAAAAAGGCTATTTAAGATTCCACTAGTGGTCTGCAGCATACACTATATCAGAATGAAGAAATCTCCTAGAAATGTTTAATAGTAATCAGCATATATAGTACATTCAACTTCTCAAATAAACTGGAATTCAGCTTTTACCTCTCCCAAGCCCTTTGCTAAAGCAACTTTAGTGTGTGTAACAGCTATGAAAATTTTCAAAACAATCCAAAAAATTCTCTGGATTTAGAAGATTTTATCTTTAAGTAGCAAGGCAATTCAAATGCTGCATCTTAGCTACCCTAATGTACAGATGGACATAATGGTCCAATATCTTCAGAACTTGTAAGGGCATGCTAAACTATGTTATATTGTTCAGGCACTAGCTGGCGTCACATGTAACATACCTTAAACTCACACAGGCATTGCAGGCAGTGCATTATAGGATCTTATAGTGAATACATCTGGTGTATCTCTACAAAGGAAGCTCTGTGGCCAGTTCATTTTCTGTACAAGAACTTTACCTACTGTGTACATGACATGGTGTCAGGAGTAAACTATTGCCAGAGAAGAACAGAAACAGAATGAAAATAGCAACAAAGTTTGCAGGATCTCAACATGTGACTCTTCAGAGCCCCAAAGAACTTCAGCTTTGAATGGACAGAAGGGAGGCAATAATTTGCAAGATTTCACATTTCTGCAAAACTCCATCAAGAAACTGGAGATACCCAGATATCTTCTTTAATTTATGCTATGAGGAAATAGGCAGATTATATCTTTAAATCCTTTGACTTTACTGAAGACAGTCACAAAGATGACTATGACAGGTTTCTGGCAATCTTATATGCATACGTTATACCTCAGAGAAATATGGCTTATGAAAGAGCATGTTTTTAACAGAGAATTCATGAACCAGGAAAAAATGTTGACTGCTTTATAAGAGCTCTGTATGCATTGGCTGAAAACTGTCATTTTTGGGAACTGTAAAACATGAAAATATCAGACACAGGCTGGGTATAGGGCCCTTCATAGCAACTCCAATTTAAGACAAATCTAACCCTAGCCATCGCTATCCAAATAGCAAAGCAGTCTGAATTTGTGAAACAGCAAAACAAAACTCGATAAACCTGAAAAAACAGAAACTAGTGTAGAAGCTATAAATGGATGCAGCTTCAGTGCTAAAAGTCATTACCTTAAAAGCTCTCAGACTAAAAGTGACAAATTCCAGGCAAGCTAAAAAGCCTTCCAGACTTGTACAAAATGTAAGAAAAGTCACAGCTCAACAGGTGTATGTCCAGCCAAATGCACAAAACATGGATTTTTTCTAGCTGTTAGCCATACCAAAACATTCAGGGAGTAGACTAATATTACAGACAATAGAGAGCCCTTGTTTCTGGAATCTATCACATGTTGTTAACTCACAGACTGGGATCTGCTATTAGTGTGCTCAGGAATTTACATGACTCTCTTTCGATAATAACAGAAAGGCTTTAATTACTATACTTATAAACATATAAAATGAGCCCCCAAACCAAAAGTCCAGTATATTTTAGCTGCAAAAGCAATTATCCTCACCAATGCAGGCAAGAGGCGGTGATGGTTTCTTAGCAGCTTCCCCTGAGAGCCTGGATCCGTGGTCTCAGAAGACAACTGGACAAAATGGCAGGTCTTGTCAGTTTCTTGTCTATAGTGACTCTTCACTCTTGAAGCTTGCTTGTCTTGCTTATTTCCATTGCTTCTCTTTTATATTCTTAAATTCAATGTGTTTCAAAGCATTTTGGTAATTTACATGAGTAAACACAGGAATTCCTGAAAACAATACAAGAGGGAGAGAACCACGTGTTTTACTTAGTTAAAAGGCGCTATCCACCTAGATTTGTTGTTTAGTTTCAGTGTTCCACCCTTCAAACAAAGGGGTATTGGGATTGTTGTGATTAAATTGAGCAATACCTGAGGTGGCATCCAGCCATGGGCTTTGATCATAAGGTATTTTGAGAGATCTGGATCCGTGGAGGTCTAGCACGCTCTGCATTTAACACATTTCTGTTTACTGCATAGATGAGTTACTTCCAGAGGATAAATTCATTAGGGAAGATGGTCCAGACAAGAGAGGCAATTACTAAACAGTTATCTTAATGAAATACCAGACATACTTTGAGAATGGAAAGTCAGAATGGGTATGTTGCAATGAGAAACAACCACCCCTTTTCAAAAGGGACTCCAGCCACCATTTCACATACTCTGCAATATGCAACTTATTAATATTTGGTAGCTTAATTTTATAAGTAGGCCCAGCCTAGCTGAAATTTCATGGTCTACAGTATGATAACACAGAGCCTGCCTGAAGAGTGAAACTGAATATTAATATTCATGGAAAGCTTTCTGACTTTAAAATTTGACTCAGGAGCAGATGTGATCATCATCTCAGAAGGGGCTTACAATCACCTTCAACCCTTCCCTGAGCTGAAATTATCTGACACAACACTGATTTAGCCCAAGGAGTATTCTGAACTGCATGGGCCAGTTCACCACAGAAACAATTTACATTCTCAATGCAAAGCTTTTGCCTTAGTATGTGATCAAAGGATCAGAGACCAACAGCCTTCTCAGCTGCAGCGGGACAGACACGATGGGCCTAGTGAGACAGCTGGGAGAACTTGTGAATTTGGTCGTACTGAATTTTTTGAAAGGAGACCCAGTACAAATAACCTCAAGAGACATACTGTACAAACTCTTCTATCAGACAGACCTCAGAAGACAGATTTATGCAAATTCAGACACCATTGCCTGATTACCATGGACTATTTTTCTGGGTATACAGAAATAATGTACTTGAAAGATATAACATGGGGCAGTGTTACTGAGAAACTGAAATGCACATTTGTTCATTTCAGTATTCTGGAACAACTATTGACAGACGACAGACCACAATTTGCTGCAGCAGAATTTGTCATCCAAATGAAATACAATTTTGATATATTACCAGCAGCCCATGTTACCCATAAGTGAATGGAGATGCTGAGAGAGCTGTTCAGACAGCCAAGAAAATCTTACAGCAACAAGATCCATTCCTTGCTCTTCTGATCTGTAACTGCTACTGGATATAATCCAGCACAACTCCTGATGGGAAGACAACTCAGAACTACTGTTCCAACTTTAGAAAAGGATCTATTCTCCAAAGTGGCCAGATATGAAGAGAGTAGCAAAATTGAATAAGAAGGCAAAAAGAGCTTATGAAAACTTGTACTACAGTTGTCACTCAGGTAGAGAACTGCTGGGTCTAAAACCTGATGACCATGTCCATGTCAAAGTGGATGGAGAAAAAGAGCTGACAACTCCAGCTATCATAATGAAAAAGAATTTACTGCCCAGATCGTATGTGATTGAAATCAACAGTGGAGAGTTCAACAGAAACCATTTATATCTACAGTTTGTTCATCAGAAAGAACAATCAACTGAATAAACTCTACAGATGGCAGATGCAGAACAAAAAGAAGATTCAAAGATTCCAAACTGATCACAACCAGTCATTGCAAATAATGGACACCCAGAGGATGAAGTTGTTATGCGTTTGGTTTGTGGAATTAGAAAACCAGTATGATTCAGCCACTTAACACACTGATATGTACTGAGCCTTAAAGAGCGTGATAGTGTAAACTTGTTAAGTGGTAGGAACATAACACTTAAAGGAGGAGATGTAATGGAATTCTAAACTGTGTTATACTGATCATCCACTAAGTGATGTAATGTGTAACTAACATACCTTATTTAAGCTCTCAACAGCCATTCTGGGCAGTGCATCATAGGATCTTATAGTGAATACATCTGAGGTATCTCTGTCTACAAAGAAAGCTCTACAGCCAGTCCATATACAGTACAAGAGCCTGATCTGCAACCTACTGTGTACAAGGTGTACATGACAGAACCAAAGGGCTAAAAGCATCTGAGTATTGAAACAAATGTTGACCATGGGCCATGAGTGAGTGTAATGTCTGGTGGCTGAGGCAGGCTTGGAGGCAGTACACAGGAATAGTCAAGTGTGTGTATTTGGCAGGTCAGTCCATATCAGAGGCAGTCCAGGGCAATGGTCTGAATTTTTCCAGAGGTCAGTTACCAGAAGATCCAATCCAAGGGCCGGGAGAAGGTGAGGCAGGATCAGGTGAGGCAGCAGGACAACAAGGCAGGATCAGGAGAGGCAGCAAGGCAAGGTGGTCTAAGGAGCAACCAGCAGGCAAAGTTATCTTGCTCAGACAGCTTCCTCTTCCTGTTGGGGCCTTTCTATAGTCCAGGTATCCAATGAGCATGTTGCTGGTTCATCCAATCAGGGGCCTGAGGCATTGTTGCTGGGGGTCTTTAACACCGAAGATCTTGTTGATCTTCAGTGCATCTCAGTGGCACAGCAGCTAAGGCTACCAAGCAGTTGGCAGGCCTCGTTTCAGTACTGGGGTCCTGACAGTGAGCCAGCAGAAGCCAGACTTGAGGCCCTGTGATGGGGAATGCTCACCTCTTGAACGCCCCCTGCTGCTGTGTCTGGTACTGAGGTCTTTTCCTGCCCTTGGTAAGTTGTCGACCTCACTTGGTGGGTCTTCAGTGGATTGGCACTTCAGCCAAGTTAAACACTCAGAATAAAACCCTTCCAAATAGCAAAGAGTTCAACACATTGTGTATCAGCCCACACCAAGGTCTCTTCTATCTCTGTCTGTTATCTTGGGGCTAGATCTCTCAGGTCCTCTCACTCCTAGGTTTAGCAAATGCAGCCTGTTAAGATCCTTTGGCCAGACCAGAAACCCCTTCCTTGACCCTCTGGCCCTAGCCAAGAACTGACCTGCTCCTTTTATCTGAGCCTGCTGAGCTCTGATTGGCAACTTTCAAGAGGCCTCTCTAGGCAGACCTGGAGGACCCACCTCTGCTACACCTTCTTGTGAAGGGGTGTAGCAGGACTGTGGGCTTTCAGCAGGGAGCCACAAAGAGCCAGGTACACCCCATGACGGGTCTTCAGCAGCACTGGGCACATCTGTGCAAGCTGTTTGCAACCCCCACTCCACCAGAAATCGTGTCTCTCCCTGGAGGGGTTAAGACCAAGCTGTCTGGGAGATGGTGTTGATTCTGAAACTTAAGTACTATGGGGATCCAAGTGGAACTTTATTCTATTCTATAGAGCGCTTTTATACCACACTCACCACCATAGTATCTGAGCGCCTTCCAGTAGTTCATTGAATGATGTGACTGCTGTATTTTCCCTTATCTTCTCCCCAGAGGGAGAAACGTGCAGTGGAATATATTGTTTTTTGGTAGTGTGTGGGTTTCTTTCCCTTTTTTTAGTATAAATATACCTGTTGCTATGTATTTATATTAGAGCAGGCAAAGGCAAAGCTACATGCCTTGAGTTTGGAGCAGAAAGTAGTGAGGTTTGTCAGGGTCCTTAGTTCCTGGGTGAGTTCATTCCACAGACTCAAACCACGCCCCTTCCTATGCAGATGAGCTTTCTTGTTGTTGCAGAGGGTTCCGTTGGTCAGAGTAGCGAATTTGTCGAACATAGTCTTCATCTCAGAGCTTTAGATGATCTTTTAGATATCCTGGTCCCAAGTCAAGGAGCACTTTGAGGATAAGGACTGAGACCTTCAACTTGATTTGGAATTCTGTGGGAAGACAGCATAGGGAGTAGAGGACAGGTATGTTTTGCTCACAGTAACCTGTGTTGCTGAGGAGATGCGCTGCAGCATTCTGAATTTCTTGGAATTTCCTAAGTGTGTAAAGCTTCATGCCTTATAAAGCTGTAATCTAGCCAAGAGGAAAAGAATGCATGAATAACTTAGATCCATTCTTTGTCTGCCAGAATGGGACAGTTTCCTAGCAAAGCAGAAATGGTAGAAAGCATTACTTGTGGATGCTGCTATGTGAAAACTCCAGCATCAGTGAGGAATCTAAGAGTATCCCTGGACTATGACTGAATTGACCAATTGTGTGTGTATTTTCAGCCAATGGAGACTGTTTCAGGGCATTCTTTATGATCAGTGTGAAGGTACCAGTGAAAAACGGTACACCCAGTTTGCGGATCATTAAGGTTTAATGTGTAAGGATTTCTTAGATAGTTAGTTCAATACAAAGCCAAAAATTAACTACAACATATCATACTCACTAGACCCAAAGAGTTATGTATTCACTCAAGAGGCTGTATACAGGAACAACTTGCTTCAGGAGCCCTGCCAGGGGATCAGGCTGATAGCATCTCCTGTGGAATTAGGAGGCAATGAAGCGCATCCCCTTGCCTAAGTGGTGTCTTTTTATACTTTTCTGTGCACTTTTATTCACTTTTCTTGGATGACATTCTTATGTCCTTCACTTTCTCTATACTTCATTGTTAATGCTAACTACATATTTATGTTCTTACCATGATTGAAGCAAAACAACATCTGGTAGTGGGCGAGGCGGTGGGAAAGAATGTGCTTTAATGTAAAATATATAAACTTTTGTTATTGTTCCTCTTTATATGTAACTATAAACTAACAAACTATTTGCTGTGTTGTACAAAAGCCACACTATTTATTATCTGCTCTGGTGCGCAGAAACTGAGATACCACAAGGTTACTCAGCACTGTATTGGTCTCTGCCAATTGTAAAAAGTAGTCAGGCTGCTGAGGCTAGGCCTCAAACAATGGTCAAGCAACTCACCAGTGGTCAGGCAACTCAGGCCAAGCTAGGCCTCCAACAGAGACTTCACTGTAGCTGCAAACTCTTCAAGATACTTTCTTATGCCCACCAGCATCACCTCTATCTTGCTTGGCTTCAGCTTCAGCCAACTGTTCTTCATCTGTGAGCTAATATCATCTCATCATCCAACCCATGGGCTATCTCAGTGGTAGTGCTGTTTGTATGAGGGAAATGGTAGGTATAGCTGTGTATCATCGGCATGTTGCTGGCACTTGAGTCCATGTTATGTGACTGTTTCATGTAGTGGTTGGATGTAGATGTTAAAAAGGAGGGGAGAGAAAATTGGTCCTTGTGGAACTCCACAGAAAAGCTTTCTCTGAAAACTGGACAATACTCTTCATTGTCTCTCTTGCCTTCTAAAAAAGGAAGCAGTTGTGATCTTCAAAACACATCACCGTACTAGGCACCATTTTATTAATATGATCAACAGATATGTTTGTTTAACAACTAGCAAAACATAGCACTGGAGCTTGGCACTGGAGTAGCCAAAACAATGATCCAGGGGGTGAATGAGATGAAATCAGAAGAAAAATTTAAAGGAAAGATCATAAAAGAGACAGTGTATTAAACAAGTCATGGTCTAAACATGAAAGAGACCAGAAATTCTATAGGAAGAAATGAAAAACAAAGTACAATCTGAATGGAAATGTACAGAATGTGAACCAGATTATCTGAGAAAATAGAATTGCAAGTCCGGACCCTCCAAAACCAAACCAATCATTTGGAGTCCATAGGAAATCCCATACAAGACTGTTCCACCATTGAGATCCAGAGAGTTTGACCCCTTATTTAGTATAAAATACTGAATTTCAGCATGATTTTCAAAGCAGAAAAGGCAGGTAGGCCCTGAACTTCCTGGAAGAGTTAACTTGTGTTTGGATACCCAACTCCCATTTGTGCCTTTGAAAATCTCTCCTTAGGTGTATCAAAAGAAGTTACTTCCAATATAGCAGAAGGCATCAGCAGAAAGGAATCACTTGGTTCCTGATGTTTTAGCTCCAGTGGTCAATGTTTGTTTGGAAGGAGACAGGAAAATATGAAACCAACAAAATCTTATTTTCCTTTAGATTTTAATCAAGAATTCAATCCAAATACTTTCAGCAATAATAAAAATACTCATCCTGGCTGATAACTTCTGGGTGTGTAGTGACTTTCCTAATTTATGGAAATAAGATAAATTTATAAATTCTTAACAATAATGAACTATTTTACTATTTTCCATTTGAGATCTGGTCAATCTATTTGGAAGCAAATCCTGAGGAGATAAAAATGGCTGCTACAATATATGTTTTTGAGTGTTATAAGTTTTGTAAAACATCCCTGTGCACATGCTGATTTATTTACAACAAAATGAATACCATACTGAATACTGAAAAAAGTAACAGTTTGTAAATACTTGTTAATCCATTGTGCCAAAAAAGGTCTGTGAAACCAGAGATATTCAAAATGGCTTAATGATGTGGGGACTGATCTTGCTATCTTTAACCAGCTGCCACTCATTGAAATTGGATATTTTCTTCAAGTCCTGCAGGATCAACACCAATGTAGGGGAATAATTAAAAAAAAATATATTGTGGTACCATGAGTGCCTTTTAATTACAACTCAGGCTGAATTCTGAGATAGTAATTTACCATGAATAAATGGTCAGCCATTTTGCTGCACTTGTAGCAGCTTGGGTGGGAGATGATAATTGCTCCGATGAGGGAATCAATTGAACTGGGTATAAACCAGATGCAGTGTATGCTGCTGGATGCACCCGTGCAGCTAAGCTACCTGGCAACGTGAGGGAGGGATGAGGCCAGAGTCAGGTTCTACAGACACTCTGGCCCATTCCATCTCTTCTCATGCAGTTGAGACAGTAGTAGGAGAGTAGCAGCTTTGTAGAAACTTCTCCTTGGCCACTGCTGCCTCTGGTGCAGGAAGCCTCTGCACTGCCATGTTATGTGGACCATGGTTGGTCCACAGTATATAGTGATAACAAAATATGTATTTTACAGGATGAACATATACATATGCAGCAGCAGATCAAAATTAAGAAAGTGATCTTAACTGGAAGTATACTTGTAAAGTTATTAGGGTTTATTTTTATTTTAGAGCAACCCTGCATGACTTGCCGATGAAATCTGCTGATATATTATTAAATGGATCTCAGCTGTAATAGGTTTTTGAGCTCAAGTACTAGAGGGTGTCTGTGATGTTTGGGGTCCAACCCAGGCCAGGGAGAGGCTGTGTCACCGCTTACCCTGTAACTCTCAATGCCTTAAATGCTCTGCTGCTGTGTCTCACAGACAAGCATGCAGTTACTTGAGTGTGTGCTGTGCAACCCTGGTTCAGTCAGCACTCTGACTTCAGCCACCTGCCTATAACAAAACAGTCACACCCTGGTCTCCACCAGCCTTGGTTACTACTTTCAGGGGTGACCCCAACTCACTCCAAGTTGCAAATTTCCCCAAAACTGTCTGTCCTGTAGTGTCCAGCCCTCTCCTGGAAAACTCAGAGAAGTAATAAAGTTTGTTGCTCCTTTAAAAAGACAAAAGCCCAGCTTATTGCTTCAATTCAAACACAGCACGGGCACTGAGTTGCTTTAGTTCAAAAATAAAACAAGTTAATTAGGAAAAAGAGGTTTTAAGTAAATCCAGGTACAAGGGATAAAGACAAAAATGGTTACAAACAAAAAATAAAGTTTTTTTTTCTAGTGGCTAATACTTCACTCAAGAAGCTACAGCCTTTATTCAAGGGATATTTCTTTCCAGCCATAGCTGACTTTCTCCCAGGTAGGACCTTCCACAAAAGCACAATATGCTGTTGTCTTTTTCTTCCTAAGTGAAAGATGCAAAATGGCTCTTTCCCCTTATATCTCTGAGTTCATTGACCCTGCTTCAAGATGCAGGATGACCTTATGCTGTCCTTTCCTTCCTGTGGGCTTCCCATACCCTCGCTGATCCATATATAAATCTGGCTTCAATTGTTATGATTCTACAATGTTACCTTCCCTCCGTCTGAGAGAGAACCTGTTTCTTTCTTTGTTTAGTCACAAGGTTTAAAGCATAATATTAGTAAGTATCCATAATTCCTTGTATAATGTTAATATGTACATTTCACAATGATCTTAATCAGCAGTGTGTCACAGGCCTTCATAAAATGTTACTTAATACACTTTTGTAATCCAGTAATATTGTATACAATCTGTTGACTCAATTGCATATTCTTTGGGATTCAGTCTTCATAGATAGACCAATAAACCTTTAAAATAGATTCTTGGATAAAGTTCCTTTTCTCCTGCAGAGAGGAGATGCCATGAGATCTCCTGAAGATTTCCTGTTGGTTCCTTTCCAACTAGTGATAGTTGAGTCATTTCTTCCTCCCTTTATTACCTTGATGGCTTTGTTTACCTCTTATATAAAGGTACCTTCATTGTCTCTGCCTGATGACCAGGCTCGTCAGACAAACAAATACACATTCCTTTTTCTAAGGCAGGCTTATGTATTGCTTCCAAACACATCTTAAGGACATAATTCTAGCACATATCCATAACTCTTTCTACACAACCCATATATACATCACGCAATATAAATGATCAGTGAGGTATTAGCTTTCCAAGGATATGTTACATGCTACTTTTTGGGTATACAGTATATCATGACAATAGTGTGTTGGGTGGTATTGAGCACGTCAGGCCTGACGAGTTGCTGAATAATAAAACAGAATAATGAACCACAAATGGGCCTCTGTGTCACAGAAGGTTGAGACCATCTACTTGAATTTAATACTCTCATAAATCAGCTAAATGCTAGGGTAGAAATTAAATTATATGCACTGTACAGAGACCAAAAAGCATGCTTCTTATATGTATAGCATATGTATTGTAACTGATTTTGCCTTTGACTGGTCATGGAATTATTAATTACACCTCAATCTCTACGGCATTGCAGTGAATTCTTAGAAAAATGGATGCACTTTCTATTTGTCATAGCTTTACATGAATCACGCGCACTGCAGAGTAATAAATCTATTGAACTTCCTTGAATGTCACTGCCTTCACATAGACTTGAAGAACATGTCTTGTTTTCATTTGTAAGGATCTGAATGTTTTCTCACCAGTGCATCATCTTTCCTATCATTTACAACTTCAGAAGGTTCTGTATTGAGATTACTTACTGGATGCATTGGCCCTGATTTTCCACTGACACTGAGCACAGCTCAGATACAGAGTGTGCCAGCCACAGACTGCTGCCTCCTGATCCTCAACTGCTCATCCAGGGTAGAAATTGGATCAGCAAGAAGGCTGCTCTAACACCACTGGTGTAAGCTCCATAATGCCAGCAGAGGATCAGGTATGGTGCAGTTCAGTTGTATTACCTCTGACAGTCTCTCAGTCCACCCTGACATACCCTGCTTTTCCTCCCTTTATGCCAGTGTGGAGGAAACAGCATGTGCAGTGGTGCAAAGCAAACTTGGTGGGTCAGAGAATCCATCTGATTGTACCTTTTCCCTATTTGTAATAGCCATGATGCCTTTTGGCACATTCAAGGTTCAGACCTGAGTGCCTAAAGTTCAGAACCTAGGTCAGGATTTTCAAAAATGGTTGCTGAAATTTTGGCTTCTAAATGCATCTTTCAGAACCTAAATATATGTCTGGATTTTGAAAGGTTCTCTCTGCCTGAGTCACGGAAGGGACTTGAATCCATATCTCCTACCTCCCCCTCCTCCCCCCCCCCCCAATGAGTGCCTTAATCACAAAGCTATGGAGTTCTTTTTGGCCCCTTGAATATTTAAATATTGATATAAAGAGAACCTGCTTCAACATGAGAGAATGAGAGCAACTCACACCAGAATAGCCAATAGTTTGATGCTTAGGATACTCAGCTGGGAGGGGACAGAACTGAGAACAAGTCCCTGCTACAAAGGGGGGATTTTCAACCAGAATGTCATCCCACATCCCAGGGGAGTATCCTACTCTCTTAGCTAAAGATTATAAAGACTCACACCTGACACAAAATAGACTTTTCCAATTTGCTGACAAATTACAAAAATGTTCAGAACTGAAAAAAGATATTTATTTTCGGATCTTTGTTTACTGGTTGAACTGAAATATTATTTGCCCATCAGCTCCCAGGGAAGTCAATGAGAATTGTTACTTCTCAGGGTTTAGATGAGAGCCTGTCAGTTGCACGTGACTGTTATATGAACACTGCATGACAATTGCTCTGAAATTTCCTTGAGCAGATTATCATCCTTTGATAGAACAGAGAAAAAATAGCAAAGTAATAGTACGCAGAAAACAAATAAACAACGGAAATAGGATGTTTTAAAAATGTGACTCTGTTGCAAGGCTCAAAAAAAGTGCCAGAATGACAAAACTGGAGACAAAAATCTTCTCTTCATGAAAAGGAACAACTCATAATAATTCCCACACATAGGTCATGGTTGCAAAGTGCAAACTTGAGCACCTCTCTACATGAGAGAGCTGTTCAATCTCCATGCTCTTTCAGCCTTTGGCCGACTATCTGAGATTGTCAACAGAGATACTAGCCAACCACAATGTCTCACCTATGCAATAATGAAAATAACTTCTAATAACTGGGCTCTGTGTGAACAACACAAACATGAATTTACATTCCTTCTCCAGCAGCAGCCAGGGATCACCATGCAAAGCAATTGCAGCAGAGATCAGAATTTGACCCACAGTGACCTCAATATGCATACAATCACAGAAATGTAGGACAGGAAGGGATCTCGATGGTCATCTAGTCCAGTTCCTTGTACTGATTAAGTATTATCTAGACCATCCTTGCCAGGTGTTTGTCTAACCTGTTCTTAAAAAACCTCCAACGATGGAGATTCCACAACCTCCCTAGGTAATTTGTTCCAGTGCTTAACTACCCTGGCAGTTAGGAATTTTTTCCTAATGTCTAACCTAAACCTCCCTTGTTGCAATTTAAGCCCGTTACTTCTTGCCATGTCCTCAATGGATAAGGAGAGCAATTTATCACCCTCCCCTATATAACAACCTTTTACTTACTTGAAGACTGTTATGACGTCCCTCCTCAGTCTTCTCTTCTCCAGATTAAAGAAACTCAATATTTTCAATCTTTCCATGTTTTTGGACCATTAATCATTTTTGTTGCTCTCCATAGGACTTTCTCCAGTTTGTCTACATCTTTCGCAAAGTGTGTTGTTCGGAACTGTATTCCAGCTGAGGCCTTATCAGTCTGAGTAAAGTGGAAGAATTACATTGCTGACTCATATATAGCTTATGAGCCACTCTAACTCCGAGATCCTTCTCTGCAGTGCTCCTTCCCAGGCAATCATTTCCTGTTATGTATTTGTGCAATTGATTATTCCTTCCCAAGTGGAGTTCTTTGCATTTGTCCTTATTGAATTTCATCCTATTTATTTCAGACCATTTCTCCAGTTTCTCAAGATCATTCTGAACTTAATCCAGCTTGAGATAGTCCACACACTTTATAAATGTACTCTCTATGCCATTATGTGAATCATTTATGAAGATATGGAATAAAACCTGATCCAAGACAGATCCATCCAGGACTCCACTTGAGCTGCCCTTCCAGCTTGACTGTGAACCATTGATAACTTATCTCTGAGTACACGACCAGTTGTACATTGACCTTATAGTAGATTTGTCTACTTCAGTGGTTCCCAACCCATGGCCCGTGGGAGCTTTCAAAGTGGCCCACCGTTCCCCTCCTGCTGGCTGCATAAGGTCTAGGGAGACACTGCCTTGGGAGACACTGCCTATGGACCCAGGTGGAGCGCATTGCCACAGGGTAAAAGACCGGTGCAGGCTTTTTGCTGCAGCCAAGGGAATGTGATATCAGCGCTCCCCTCCCCTTGGCTGTAGCAGGTAGCACAGCAAAGCGCTCTCCCTGGGTCCCTAGGTGCTGGGGTCCGTGCTGAAGCCAGAGGGAGGGGATCACTGATCTCCCATCCCCCTAGCTGCAGAAGGGAGCCACTGCCAGGTGGAGCACACGGGGCTATTGGGCAGGTGCGGTTTCCCTGCTGCAGTCAGGGGAATGGGAGATCAGTGAGGAGGTTGCTCACTGAACTACTTCCATCTGGCTGCAGAGGAAGGAAGGGGGGGCTGCTGTCAGAGACTGGTGGCCCTTTAGGGTTGTAAAAATTATATCTGTTGCCCTCGAGCCAAAAAGATTGGGAACCACTAAGTTATATTTCCTTAGTTCATTTATGAAAAGGTCATGTGAGATAGTATCAAAAACCTTACTAAAGTAAGAGTGTGTGTGTGTGTGTGTGTGTGTGTGTAACAAAATTTGAAATGTTCCTATTTGTGGTGGCCTTAACTGTTAGTTTCTTTCTTGTAAATGTTTGGGATTGCAAATGATGTGACAGATAAATATATTATTGTTGCTTAGCAACCTTAACAGGTTGCCTTCTATGATGAGATAACTGGCTCTGTGGATGTGGGGAAAGCGGTGGATGTGATATACCTTGACTTTAACAAAGCTTTTGGTATAGTCTCCCACAGTATTCTTGCCAGCAAGTTACAGAAGTATGGGTTGGATGAATGGATTATAAGATGGATAGAAAGCTGGTTAGATCATTGGGCTCAATGGGTAGTGATCAATGGCTTGATGTCTAGTTGGCAGCCAGTATCAGGTGGAGTGCCTCAGAGGTCAGTCCTGGGGCAAGTTTTGTTCAACATCTTCATTAATGATCTGGAGGATGAGGTGGATTGCACCCTCAGCAATTCGCAGATGACAATAAGCAGGGGGTAGTAGTAAATACGCTGGAGGGTAGTGATAGGATACAGAGTGACCTAGACAAATTGGAGGATAGGGCCAGTGATGTTCAACAAGGACAAGTACAGAGTCCTGTACTTAGGACAGAAGAATCCCATGCACTGCTACAGATTGGGGACTGACAGGCTATACAGCAGTTCTGCAGAAAAGGACCTGTGGGTTACAGTGGACAAGAAGCTGCATATTTGTCAACTGTGTGCCCTTGTTTCCAAGAAGGCTAATGGCATATTTGACTGCATTAGTAGGAGCATTGTCAGCAGATTGAGGGAAGTGAGTATTTCCCTCTATTCGGCACTGATGAGGCCACATTTGGAGTACTGTGTCCAGTTTTGAGCCTCCCCACTACAGGAAGGATCTGGACAAATTGGAGAGCGTCCAGTGGAGGACAACAAAAATGATTAGGGGGGTTGAGGCACATGATTTATGAGGAGAGGCTGGTTATTTAGTCTATAGAAGAGAAGAGTGGGGGTGGATTTGATAACAGCCTTTAACTAACTGAAAGGGGGATCCAGGGAGGATGGAGCTAGGCTGTTCTCATTGGTGGCATATGACAGAACAAGAAGCAGTAGCTTCAAGTTGCTGTGGGGGAGGTCTAGATTGGATATTAAGAAAAACTTTTGCACTCGGAAGGTGGTGAAGTACTGGAATGGGTTACCTAGTCCGGTGGTAGAATCTCCATCCTTAGAAATTTTTAAGTCCTAGCTTCACAAAATCCTGGCTGCATGATTTAGTTGGGATCGGTCCTACTTTGAGCAGGGGGTTGGACTAGATGTCCTCCTGAGGTCCATTCCAATCCTAATCTTCTATGATTCTATGGTTTATCTCAGCTTGCATAGGTTCAAAGTTTGGGAAGAGAAGATCTGGCTTGGTTTTGAAATATCTATAAGAATATCCTGAAATTATACTACTGACACCCTTCAAAAATTGTCAGTTTTCCTGGATAATTAAATAATTACCTCCTTATTTGCAGTATTCCAGATATTTCCTTTAGTAAACAGTGAAATTACAGATATTGAGGAAGTATTATCTAAGGTAAAAAAAAACAAATTTTCAAGTGTTAATATTCAGACAAGAAACAACATTTTTGTATATGTTTCATCTATTTTTCTTTAAGTTCACCTGAGCTACATCTCCAACAGCAGTGTATATCTGCAATTTCTGTGATGCAGGCATTCTACTTAACCAGACTTCTGTCTTTCACTGTAATGTATGCATCTGACCACAAGATGGTGGTGTTTCTTCACATTGATATCAAATGAGGCTTATTTTAGGGGAAAAAAGTCCAACCATGTAGAAATATAGAGAATTAAAGGAGGGAAGATATTTACAAAACAGAGTCTGAAATTTCTCTCTCACACCTTGTCTTCCTGTCTCACTCATTGGTGAATAAATGAAGATGAACAAAACAAATTTACATAATTAAATGTCACCAATCAGTTAGAGATTAAATATATTTTACTGATAAACAATTGTGATTAAATTATCAGGAAATCTTAACCCTTTATTGGTCTTATCGGCTGATGAACATGTATAAAAATATAACCAGTTCCTAGATAAAGAGATGTAAAGACAAGTGATAAAAAATGGTTTGGGATGTATCACGTATTTTATTGTCCTTCCTGTAATATATTGCATCTCAACAGTGGGAGACCTCTTGATTTTCATGAAAACAGGTAATCCAGTGTTTGTAGAACTAATCAGAGAAGAAAATACATTATCAAAGCTGTGTTACAGCTCTGTGGATTTGTGATAGTTTTTATATTTCTGTTTTCTCTTTAAAACATACAAGTTTTATAACTGCACCAGAATCATATACAGCAGAATTAATCGTAAACTAATGGAATATGAATTTTCAGCTGTCATGTATCTATGTCAGGTTTAAATGCCTGCACAAAATGCATCCATTTCTAGCAAACTTTCTTACAAAGAAAGTCAAAAGGAACTAAAGAAAGCTTACAGTTATAAAAAAGTATTTGATGTGGGTTGCATAAAGAGAACAGTGTACAATAGGGGTGTGTGTGTATGTGTGTGTGTGTGTGTGTGTGTGTGTAAATATACATGAAAATATCTAATTGAATAAAAACTAGTCTGATCCTGTTAAAATTCTGTCATGACTATTCTTCGCACTGCTATTGTTAGTTTCTATCTCAAACTTCCGAACTAGAATCTGTCTTGACTGGCATTCTTCAATTAAATAAATATGTTGCCCCTCTCTTACATTTCACTGTTGATTCTAATGCTTTACTTCTCAAATGCCTCTCAGTTCCTTAGGCTTTTACCCCCTGTCCTCTTTTCTCTGTGCATCTATTGATCAACTATTTTCATTCCAGTTAAAAATATTTTGAGCTGTCTGAAGGATGTTACATTGGAAAAATATCTTTAAACTCATTCTCTATTCCTGTGTGATTAACTTTGGAGCAGAGGGTGTGGCAAGTGGTTATTACAGCCCTGTTTGTGCTGCAGTTGTGGTGATCAAAGTTCCTTCTCTATTTTGCCATGTTATGTTTCAGAGCACTTTCAATAAGAATCCCATTATGTCCCTGCAATATATTATCTCTATTGATTTTCATTTTTCAAATACTATTACACTTTTGTCAGCATGTTCCTGATTCCATCCTAAAAAGATATAATTAAAACCCATTGGTATAGGGCTTGCTCCAAAGTTCTCTGAAGTTGATGAAAAGTTTCCCACTAATTTGAATAGTCTATGGATCTGGACTATAGTCCATAAAGCTGATGTTCTTGCCCCCTAGACTTTTAAGTTAACATAAGTCTCCTTTGTTAAGTGCTCTCCTGTAGCCACCAAGGCAGTACACCTGGGAGAAAGCTATTGTCTAAATCAGGCACTTCTCTGGTTTACTGTGATGCCTGACTATTCCCCAGATTGAGTTGGGTGAATTTTTTTCAGTTGAAACTTTTTTCAGAAAAAAAGAAATACTCATTCGGTGACACCAAAAGGTTTTGCAAACTTGCGTCAGTTTTGCAAACTTGTTTTGGTCCCCAAAAAATTCAAAAAAAGTTGAAACTCTTCACTTTGACATTTTCAAAACAAAAGTTTTGGCGTTTTTGGTTTGAAATCATTTTTCATTTCCAAGTTTCCTTTGATTTTATTTTCTTAACAAAAATGTTTTTAAGTGGTTGAAATTGAAATTTAACATTTTCATTTGTTGAAACAAAAGGTTTCATTTAACCTGGAATGATTTTTTTTTTCAAACTTTTTCAGTACTCCAAAAAAAAAAAAAATTCATTTTCTGTTCAACCAGAGATATTTTCTCTGGCATGCACAGCAGTAGGTATCTTTAAAAATCAACAGCAGTATACAGTATACAAAATACTGATGTATGCAAAATTATTGTATTTTGTATTGTATACAAATTTATTGTATACAAAATATGCTGCTGTGTATTTTGTATACAATATAACAAAAACATAGGACTCTTATAGACTTCAAGGTGAAAAGGGACTACCATGATCATCTAATCTGACCTCTTGCACATTGCAGACCGCAGAACCTCACCCACTCACTCCTGTTAATAGACCCATAACTTCTGGCTGCATTACTGAAGTCCTCAAATCATGATTTAAAGACTTCAAGTTAAAGAGAATCCACCATTTACTCTAGTTTAAACCTACAAGTGACCCATGTCCCATTCTGCACAGGAAGGCAGTCCCCCAACCCTGCTCCTCCTCCTCCTCCCCCCCACCACCCAGGGTTTCTGCCAATCTTACCCAGGGGGAAATTCCTTCCCAACCCTAAACATGGCAATCCATTAGACCCTGAGTATGTGGTCAAGACCAACCAGCCAGATACCTGGGAAAGAATTCTCTGTAGTAACTCAGAACCCTCCCCCATCTAGTGTCCCATCATCAGCCACTGGAGATATTTATGGCTAGCAGTCACAGGTTGGCTACATGCCATTGTAGGCAGTCTCATTAAACCATTCCCTCCATAAACTTATCAAGCTCAGTCTTGATTCCAGTTTTTCTTTTTGTCCCCACTGCTCCCCTTGGAAAACTGTTCCAGAACTTCACTCCTCTCTGATGGTTAGAAATCTTCATTTAATTTCAAGTCTAAACTTCCCATGGCCAGTTTATATCCATTAGTTCTTGTGTGTGCATTGGCACTGAATTTAAATAATTCCTCTCCTTCCCCAGTATTTCTCTCTCTGATGTATTTATAGAAAGCAATCATATCTCCCCTCAACTTTCTTTTGGTTAGGTTAAACAAGCCAAGCTCTTTGAGTCTCCTCTTATAAGGCAGGTTTTCCATTCCTCGGATCATTCTATTAGCCCTTCTCTGCACCTGTTCCAGTTTGAATTAATCTTTTTCTCGGAGGACCAGAACTGCAAACAGTATTCCAGATTAGGTCTCACCAGTGCCTTGTATAATGGTATTTACACTTCTCTCTGTCTACTGGAAATATCTCACCTGATACATCCAAGGACTGCATTAGCCTTTTTCATAGCCACATCACACTGGCAGCTCATAGTCATCTTGTGTTCAACCAATATACCCAGGTCTTTCTCCTCCTCTGTTGCTTCCAACTGATAAATCCCCAGTTTATAGCAAAAATTCTTGTTGTTAGTCTTTAAGTACATGACCTTGCAGTTTGCAGTATTAAATTTCATCCCATTTCCATTACTCCAGTTTTCAAGGTCCTCCAGATCTTTTTGTATGATATTCTGGTCATCCTGTATTGGCAATTCCTCCCAACTTTCTGTCATCCAGAAATTTTATTAGTACACTCCCACTTCTTGGGCCACAGTCAGTAATAAAAATGTTAAATAAATAAGACTGATCCCAAGACCAATCTCTGAGGAACTCCACTAGCACCTCCCTCCAGTCTGACAGTTTACCTTTCTGTATGACCCGTTGTACTCTCCCCTTTAACCAGTTTCTTATCCACTTTTCAATTCTCATATTAATCCCCCATTTCTCCAATTTAACTAATAATTTCCCATGTGACTCTGACAGCTTCATGGGTGCCAGGTGTGTAAGGACAGGGAAGGCTTAGCCTTCCTTGACAGCCAGGTGTGGTTCCGCTCCCTCCTGCTGCATCCTGCTCAGATGGGTCTGGTAGCGGAGGCCCTCTCTGATGAAGGGGGTGGCCAGAAGTGAGGGCGGGGTGGGCTGGAGTGCTGCGCAGGCCAGCGCTGGGGCCAGCCAGGACATGTCGGCACTGCACCGCTAGGTCCCAAGGCTCAGGCGTGTGGCTGGGGCTGCTCCAGGGGCTTGGGCGGACCAGCCAGCCTGGGGCCAGGTGGGTTGGTGTTGGTGATGGTTGGCTGGCGGTATTCCAGCATGGGAAAGGGAGGATGGGCTGGGGCATGGGCCAGAAAGCCTGGGGCCAGGGTGGGTTTTTGGGGCAGTGCTGGGATATGGGCTCCGGGTGTGCTCAGGCTGCCCCCAGGCACTGGTGCTGGGGTGCTCCGGCACTGACTGGGAGCACCCAGCCAGACAGGCTGGTGCTCAGTCCACCAGAGGGGGCTCTGATGGGAGAGGGTGTGGAAGAGGCAGGGCTTCAGGCGGAAGGGGGAGGGCCGGAGGCTAGCATCCCCAAACAGACAGTTCATGAACTGCCCATGGACAACTTGTTTAAATACATCTACAAAACATTGAATACTTGGTCCATTTTACTCACTAATGTACCTTGCATATCAAAAAACAAAATCCATCATAAAGAATTAATGGAAAACTCTGACTGGGTCATCTGTACAGAAGCCAAACAGGCAATAATGGGGGAGGAGGGAAATCCAAAATAATGCACATACTTGTCTGACTTTGAATTGTTGATAGTGACAATATGGAGCAATGACCAAAATTAAAACCTTTTGTTATTACAATAACAAGCAAGTCAACGAGACTATTCACATGCTTACTCATGCAGATGCTTAAGTGCTTTGCTGGCTAAAAGTAAATAATAGCAAGACTCTTTCAATAGCGGTATCACAATAGAGGTTATTTCTTGTAAAGATTTGACAAATAGAGCTTTTTTGGAGAGCACTCTTGGGGAAAACAAATACAAATAAAATATATGGGGCTGTTTCTATTAAGTGGATAAGTTGGGGACCAATTTCCTGTTCCACAAGCTTGACAACACAAATAAGTAACAGACAAAGATGGAACTATTTCAAGAATACAGTTTTTTGCATGCCTCGTGAAATACATCACATTTTTCATTCATAGTGAACAGTATTTTCACAAATATATATGAGGTAGACCAGGTTGACTGCAGTTATTTTAGACCACACACTTTAAGAACTGGGGATTTAGATTTTAAATGCCATAATTTCTCAGTTCATTGCTGATGGGCCATTTTTCTGGTTTATATAATACCCTCCTAGTATTTTAGAGCTCTGTAGGCTCATTCCTGGATTATTGTCCTTTCTTATCATTTGCCTTGTCAGAGGATATTTCCTTCAGTCAGGACTATTGTATGCAGCTGAAATGTGTGTTTTCTATTATAAAGTTTTGATAAAAAAGATCAGCTGATAATAGGAACCAGATGGGTTTTTGAACATGGGAAGATAAACTTGTGCTGCTCACCATAGCTGCATAATCAGAAATAACAAAAGAGTGTGAAAGAAATTACAATGTATTTTTTCTACTGAACTATCTCTAAACTTTATCAGACTGGCCAGCGATAAAGGATTCGGTGAGGCAAGAGTTGGTGCTATCATTAGGTAGCAGCTCTCCTAGAGCCATATTCTCCATCGTAATGTTCGATGAGCATTACCTGTTTAGGGAATCCAATCCTGGCTATAGTGACTTCTGCCTCACTGTTTTTACTAAGAAGTTTGGCTGAATTCTAGGGCAACAGGCTTTGATTATACCAGCAGTTGTTCATATGCAATTTCTATTGAAATCAATATTGGAGACGTTGGTGCACTGAATTTTGAAAATACTGCATAATGTTAACCTTAGATCTTATTGAAAAGATACTCTGTGCAGACTTCTTATTGGTTTCCATCACCTTCTCACAGCTACAATTGACTTGTATTGACTAGGCTGAGAGAAAAAAACTCGGTTCCCAGCTAATGGCAATGTAAATTATAGAATGGTTAAAGAAGGGATACTTCTTGATCAGTGAAGCTGGTGCTGCATTACCTCCACAATTTGCTTGGCTGTATCATGGAATGTAGGAATGTCATTTCTATTCTTCAACCCTGCACCTCTTTCTGTCTCCTTTAAGGGGTCACTTACATGGCAGCCTTTCTCTGTGCCACTGATCCAAGCTGTGAACATTTCTTGGACTTTACTGAGCGATTTCTTAACTCACACTAACTCTCTAAATGATCTGCACATCACATTGAAAATGTATCCATAGGGTGCTGCTGATCCCCACACAATACCGTGCAGAGTCAAAATGGAGATCAAAGCGGTCACTGTTACATAGTTCAAAGAGACATAGCGTTCTTAAAAGGCAGCAGGGATTTGCTCTTCATTGTGAACTCCTGCTTAAAAGGTCTGCATTATTTACCAGTCTTCATCACTCTTTCTGTATGTCTTATCATGGGTATTATCCTTCATTCCTCGATACAGTGGCAGTGCTATTTCAGTACCTCATTCAAGACTCTCTGCAGCAATGAAAATATTTTCCAAATAAAATAAAAATCTTCAGTTTAACCATAGCACCATACCTTTGAAACACATTGACTAGCACTAAACCAGTTTCACTTCCAATTATGTTAATGAGATTACCAGAGTGCTGCACTTCTAGAAGTTCACCAGAAATCCTCCCACAGTGCTGATGGATCACTAAGCGGTTTGAAACAGCAGAGTGGTAGATACTCTTAGGAATATCCTAGGAAATTTTGGGAGAGGCCTTTGCAACACACTAGCACTGCACTTTGCACTATAAATTCAACTGTTTCCTCTAAGTCTCTTTTTGATCGGTGAATATACATATCAATGCAAAAGCTGTATAAATCTGTGTTTATTTAATTCTCTCCCTATTTTTCCATTATTGGCCTGCTGCTCATAGTCTTAGATTGTCAGGTCTTAAGTTCAGTGACCATATCTATATTTACCTCTGTACAATGCCTAACACAACACGACCCTGCTTTTGATCAGTGCTGCTAGAAAAAGCCATAATATAAATAATGGAAATCCTGCTTTTATTTCAAATGAAAGGAGGAAAAGAATGCTTGTGTCATGTTCAGATATACCCCAAAATACGATGATGATTGCCTCTTCAGCTTCTGATGATGAAACAGTTTTAAAATGATTTAAGAAAACACTCTCTGATGGAATTTCTGATGAATAAACTCTCATTATTCATTTATAGTATGATTAACTGGGCCAAACCTCTCCTCGTGTGTTTTAAGGGGATCAGACAAACCTAACCCTTTGCAGGCATTGGCACCAGACAAATACCCGAAATCCCTCTAGAGCTCGAATTTGATAATACCAGAAAAGCCCCAGCACCTTTGACCCCAGATTTCTCTCCTCCTCCTCTTCACTTTGACAGAGAAGCACTTACTGCCTACATTTGTTCCTCCCACCACACACTTGCTCCCTCTTGGGGCTTGGTGGCTTCCCTCTTGGTCTTCAGAAGGAACTGAATGGTTGCCCATTGTATCTTTCAACTTCAGGCTGCCATTTGTTATAAGGAAGAGCCACTGTCCCTTAGCAGCATAAGGTGCTCAGACAAACAGGAAGTACCTCATCCCAGCGGGTAGCAGGACTAGGAAAACATTACTTCTCCCCTCCTGTGGTGCTAAACTGAGCCCAGGGGCAAGGGCACTGCATAATCATTAGAGTTTTTGCTAATTGATAACTTTGAATCCACAGCTGAGTATTCTATGAATGGAATTTTTAAAAAATATGACTTTACAGTAAATTAAATGTATAGCTGTGTTTAGCTCTATAAGTTAACTCCAGCATGTGTGTGTAGAAACATTTGAACTTTTTATTTAACATAGCTTGTCTCTTTGTTTGTTTTACCATTCAAGTACGTGGAATGAAATGAAAGAACTATAAATAGATAAAGAAATACAAACTCTTTGATAAGGTGTGAAAAAGGCAGTGTAACTTAAGCAATTCCAGTGAAGTGCTACACAGAGAGAAGGGGAAAGAGAAATTTAAAAATAGATATAGTCATCAGGATAGAATTCTGTTGAGAGGTTTTAGTAAAATCACCAGCTACAGGTACACAGCTCAAGCTGTCTTGTCATCAGAAACTAAAAACACCTATTTCTTTAGTTTCAAATGTGGTTTTGAAATTGAAGCAGTGCAGTCAGAAGGTGGCACTAGAGAGACAGCTGTCACAACATATGAAGCTTCATACATAACAGCTGTTCAGTTAAAGGCTATGTTAATATACATAAATTCGTTTCTATTTTCTTCCAGATAAAAGAGAATAGGTGTTGCTTCTTGTAAAGTTTTTAATGATGAATGTGAATATCATGTCAAGTCATCCCATCTCACATGAGATCTATGTCTCTGTGATATTAGATCAGCACCATTATAGGAATAACTGATGCAGTTCTACAATTTTATTATTTATTATTATTACTATTCTTAATTTTATTTCATAGGTGAAATTCAATGTACCGGTAGCCACTGGGTAGACTCCTGTCATATGATAGGGGTATTAGCCTATTATTAACCTACCCTACATCAAGTGCTTGGAACTCAGAAGTAAAAACCGTTCTCCAGCCAGCCCTCAAGTGTGCTGCTTCTCTTTATGTGCAGTTAGAATAAAACAAAATCTATGGCAAAAAGTGAACAACTGAAGACACCCAAATCCCTCCATTTGGAAGGAAGCCTGGTGGAGAACTGCAGAAGTGATTGCAGTGTGTGCATGTTTTCCTGTAAGCAAAAGGGCAAAATCCTCCATGCTGCTATCAGTAGCCAGTCCGTGGACCCTGGAGCTCTACATTACATTCCAGTGGGAGCATAAGACAGTCATTTAAAACTTCCAGAATGCTTTGATCCCTTCAAGTTCGACACTTGGGAAAGGCACATATGCTTTCTAAACAAGTATTGACCATTATGTAACAGAACCAAGTAATGTGAATTTGATTAGTTAACAGACAGACTGATTAGAGACTGAATTATTTGTGCCATAACTGATAATTAGGTTCAAACAAGTTTATTGTGAGAAATTGAGTTGACAGTTGATATGTGCAGGGCTACTGACAACTGCTTCCCAGATGAAAGTGTTTGTAAGACATGAAAGAAGTGAAATACATATTAAAGCACAGTAGACAGGAGTAAACAAATGGTAGACACCAGAAGTGTTTGCAATAAATATGACACAAAGGTGTCTAGCACAAAGAATACATCACCCTTCAGACAATAATAAAAGCAATCCTTTTGCAAAATTGCCCCTTGCAACACAAATTGCAAAGAAACAGGAAAGCTAAATATACTTATGAACATCCAGCTGGCAGACAATTCATTGAAAATGTCGAAGCAGTTTTTTTGGATTTCTTTATATATTTACAAACCAAGATTCTGCAGCAAATTTGTTTTTTCATATTAGAAATAAATTAACAAAAAGTGAATTTTAAAATCTTTATTCAAGCTGAGTAAAACCTAATCCTGCAACCCTACAAAAAGACTGCCCAATGTTAAAACCAGAAACTAAACTTGTTTCAGGTAATGGGCACAAATGAACTCGTGGCTAACCTACATTGGCATGGCAGTATAACGGATATCAGTGAGAGAGTGAAATAATGGAACAGGAAGTCCCTTGTATACTAGGATTGAAGTGCAGCCTGTAAATGCAGATGATTAAACAGGTGTATAACTTCTCTACTGAATAGGATGTAAAATATATTTTTGTTAAGAATCTGACACATTTAACAGAGAGATACAATAAGGATATTTCATGAGAGAGATCCCAGTGTGCCACTGTGACAAGGTGCTGACTGAGAACTGAAGGATAAGCCAGTCCTCTGTCCCTGGAGCCCTAATCAAACGGGGAGTGAGCCAGGGAGCAGCTATTATGCTCATTAGACCGGCCCTATAAAGGCTCTCTGGAAGGTACTCAAGTGTGGGACTTATCAGAGACAGCAGGGAGGTGGCAGGAGCAAGGAAGGGGTGAGTGGTTGGCCTGGAAGGGAAAAGCTTCAGTTAAAGGGGAGCTGCCCTGAGTGAGTGGTTGAGCCTGGGGCCCCTGAGCCTGGACTGTACTTGTAAATAGCTGTTGGTGGAAAAAAAGCCTGAGAATAAAGAGTGCTAGTGGGAGCATGAAGCTGTGATCTGCACATGATTTGTGGGACAGGGGAACTGAGCAGCAAGGGAGCCAGTGTGAACCTGCTACAGCCCCCAAGGATATATGTGCCATGTGAAATCTCAATATAGTGCTAAGAAATAAAGAAGAAACTGAAACTGACCAAATAATAAAATTGTAGATGTTTTGTTGAGTAAACTGGGGTCACCAGCTGACTGGGTTGATAATATGGTCACCACATAAAACCTTACATTTGTACAGATCCAAAAGATTTGAACATAGCCATCAAAAATAAGCACTAGACCATAAGAACGGTTGATGTGTCTATGTCTACATTTCAAAATGCAAACTTATTTTCATCTTGGATGCAAGCCAAAGGTTTTCTTGATACAGAAAATGCAATATTCTGCACCTTAAACTCCCATTTTCATAGATAGCTATTTAAGTGATTTCCCTTTGCAATTGTAAGAGGTGTGCAAAAGCATCATATCCCACATCTTTGACTGGGGATCTCACTGGGGTGCAAATAATTGCTGATGGATGATCTTTTGATTTGAGGAGAAAACGATCAACAACATAGTGAGAAATGGTGTAATAGTCTGCAATCTGTCAAAAAAAAAAAAAAAGAATTTTAAATTGAACCGGAGAATTGCCAGATTGGATTTAATTGGAATCATGGCTGTGATCTTCTGAAGCATGAGGTTCATATTCCTTCTTAAAAAAATAATAATCCTATCTATTATAATTGTGACTGTTCTTATTATTCATATAAATGTCTAATCCTTTCTTGAATACTACCTTTGTTAAAAGGTGTGGCCCAACTAAGGCAATTTGTCCCTCCATCCGACATTGCCTCCTTCCCATCATGGGATTAAACTACTTCAACTGGAGGATTAGGGCAGTCAGTGCGGAGGTTGGATCATTCCATGTATGTTCTGTCTATGAATAATTGTCTCTTTATGCATAAACATTATTGGCCAAATTCTGCATACAATTACTCCCTGTGCAGCCCACTGAAATCTGAGTTAGGCTAGATCTATACTTGGGAAGCCAAGATCAGAACTAGCTCCACTGAGAGGTAACACATTCTTTTTGTTATTGGATAACAGGCCATTCAGACATTACTCTGATAGTGTGTATAAAAATGGAGAATACTCTTAACTAGTGATGTTTCCTTTGTTTAAATTACTAAGTTTTAACATTTACTGTCAGGAAGCTGAATACAACTATATTTGATTTTTTGCAGCATGTCTTTGTAGGCTCATTTAGATATTTTTAAAATTGCTATATCTTAAAACAGGATTATAATGAAATGGTAGAAGCTTCTAGAGTGGTAGAAGCTTCTAGAGTGGTGAGATATTAAAATGCAAAGACATATCAATTTAGCTGGAATGAAACACTCTTAATGCACAATAAGAGAGACATTGCTGATGCATCAATAGGCATTATTTCCTCTAAAATGCCAAAAATCCATTTTTTATTTTAAATTATCTATAATTTTACAAAAAGAGAAAGCATGTTTGCATTTTCAAAGGAGTTTTAAAACTGTGAGTTAGTCATTATGCTAAAATGATTCCATTTCCTTTGTGAATATTTTATAGTATTTTTCATATTTTCCTCTTTTTTAACTAATGATCCTCCATTGTCAACATTGCTAGTTTCTCAATCCACTGATCCCTTCTAGTTTAAGGATATCTGTTTTGTAGTTATTAAGGGGATTCCCAGAAGCTTTACGTACTAAACTATGGACATACCCAACCCTCTGTGGATCAATATAGGGTGTTACTTTCAGGAATCATGCCAATTGGTCATCATCCAATACAGTCATTCTTGGAAGTACTGATTTCATGTATATTTTCAGGAATGGCTACTTCCAACACGGTGATAATCACCACTCAAGAAAGTGATTGGATTGTGGGTACTCAGAGATCCTGTATTCAACCAGTGGTACCATCTCCAGATCAGTTTTGTCTATCTTGTCTTTAGTTCAGAGATTAAGTTGTTGTATCTACTAACCTGAAAACTGAGAAATTGAGGGCTAAATATTCAACTGGTTTAAATTAGAATAGTTCCATTGACTTCCATGGATTAATGCCAGTTTACATTAGCTGAAGATCTGGCCTTATATTTTCTTAATCTCATAACCCATGACCAATGTAAGAGTTGGGTTCATGAACGCCAAGATCTTTTTTAGTATCAGTTAATAAGAAAGAAGAAAAAAAATGTCTTCCTAATATTCTGTAAACAAAATTTTAAGGTTCAATGCACACATTGTATCACTATAAGGAATTTGAATACTCAAAGCACACATCATAGAGTTGTAGCACTGTTCTGCAGGTGGCACTATGACTGCATAAAAAATGCTTATCTAAATCACAAAGTCCAGTTGATAGCATCACGTTTCTATATTGGACTCAGATGAGAGGATCCAGTTTCTTGATTGATTTATCCTAATTGAGTATGTATATTATTAGAATTTTTATTTTTATTTTAAAAATGGAGATGATTGTATGACGGGATTGCTTGTGATGGTAGAGGGGAGGGCTCAGCAACTCTGGACTTCCAGTTTGTGTTATGTTCTTAAAAACCCATGCCTTAGGGTTCCAGCTGGACATCTCAAGGGTTAAGGAAGGGATTCTCCTTCCCCCCCCGAAGTATTCTGTGTGTTTGTTTGTTTTTATCTTCTTCCTCTAAAGCACCAGGGATGGCCAGGACTTGAGATGGTATGTTGGGTGGGGTGGCCCAGAACTTTGAGGTGGCACTGAGCATTCTCTCTCTCAGATGGTTGGCTGGCTGGTTCTTGCTCCCAAGCTCAGGGCCTGATTGCTGTATGTGGTTAGGGAAGGAATTTTCCCCCAGGTTGGATTGGCTGTATCATTGGGGTTTTTCATCTTCCTCTGCAGCGTGTGGGTATGGGTCACTTGCTAGGGTTAACATGGTATATCTCACCTAATCATTTCCCTACCATTGCACTCATGCACCTCAGTCCCTCCTATTCTCTGCTTGTGGCACGTAATAGTTAGTCTCCTGTGGGCTGTAATACTTCGGTCTAATTTCAGTTGATGGATTTATTGTGAGAGTCGTGGGTGGTGGTATTGGCTTGTGATATACAGGAGGTCAGACTAGATAATCTGGTAGTCCCTTCTGGCCTTAAACTCTCTGGCTGACTGTTTATGACTAGAGTTGTGCAAAAAAAATTAATTCAGCATTAAAAATACTTCAGATTTGCCACTTCATATTTTCAGGGCATTTCAGCGAAAATGCAGTGTTACTATGACAATTTTCACCTCAGCAAATTAGCACACAGTTTTATTTTTCTTTTATTGGAAGTCACTAATTTCAATACCACTTTTCACTGTGTGTGTTTGAGTTTCAAGCTGGGTCAATTGGATTTTATCATATGGTTGAAACTGCCTGGCATTTCTTCTGGTTCTCTGCTTCCATGTACCCAGGAAGGTCAGCAGAGACTTATTTTGTCACATTAACTCAGTGGGAAAATCTATGGGATTGATTTTGCTCTCACTTAGCCCTGTGTAATCTGAGGTAAATCCATTGAAGTCAAAGTGAAAGTGTAAAACCAGTGTGAGAAGCCCTGAGTCTCTGAGCGAATCAGGGGAGAAAAAAAAACAAACAAAAAAAAACCTGTATGTGTTTCTTACTTTTCCTGGAATAAAGATTCTAAATACTCCAGAACCTTGACTAGCTAAACCTCACTTGCTCAAATCTCTGGATTCCCGGTGATAACTAATAACAGTATCAGATCCCAAAGGGCTTTCTGGAAAGTGAGGGTTAGGTTTCTATCCTCCCCTGTTTGAGCAGAAGATTGATTTTCCTTTAAAATGAGTTCATTTCCTCCATCAGAACTACAGTACATTTCACCCCAGAGAGGCTAGATTTATAATGGAGAATTCTTCTGATGTGTCACTCCCAAAAAGAGCAGCCCCTTCAGTGGTGAAAGCAGAGAGGACAATAGGCAGTGAGTGGCAGTGATGAGTGGCAGTGAACAAATATTAGTGATGAGGACTGATGAAAACCCACCTCATCCCGACAAGTTCTTCCTCCGCTCCCACCCCCGCTTGGAAGGCAAGCAGGGATTCCATCCATGATCACAGTGAGGCAGTAGTAAGCAAGGAAAGGACAAAGAAGAAGCTGTGTTACTCTTGTATTGCTGCTAGTTCATTTGAATCACTGATGTTGTATGATCAAGGCTTGAGTTGAGTTAAATGTGCTGCTGCAGGTGTTCTGTGTGTGCATTTGTGCATTTACCATCCCATCTCTTGAGGCTACTACAGCTGTTTTCTGCAGAGTGGTGACATTGCTGCTTGCTTTCCTATCGAAACTCCACCATATCCACCCTGCAGCCATCTTATCTAACTGTGAAGAGCTATTCTTCTGGCAAAAATGCTGGCATTTCAGTCACTGGTATTCTCTTTTGTGTGGGAAAGATAATTCACCTTATAATCAACATAGAGGAGAGAACAAATGTCAAACCAGTGAGAGATGATGTATATGCGTTCCCAGTGGGTCAGCTCTGGGGGAGGAGGATGATCAGAACTGCAGCAGCATCCAGCATGATGTCATCAAAGAGAAAAAGACTCACCTGTTCCTCTCTTTCCCATGGATTTGTGGCCACAGACAACAGAACCAGTGTCATTCCTGCAGTGCAGGACTGTGTGTTCATCTACATACCCTGCTAAAATCACCAAACTGATTCCTTTTACATATGATAAGTATTTTCCAAGCACAAACTTTTGAGCAACATTGGATTTTCCTAATTCATTATGCTTCAGTCTCAGAATTTTCACAATAAAGCAAATGTTCCAAGGCTTATCTAGTTTATTTTATTTAGACGTGGGGAGAGGAGGCTGGATTTTGGTTTTGTAAAATAGTGTCTGTCTGGTTTTGCAAAAGGAAATGTGGTTTAGTTTGGATCTGAGTGCTTTTCTATTGTAACTGTCTGTATTCAGGCAGCTTCAGGAAAAAGCTTCAGGCTATGTCTGTAAAATAAACCAATCATCATGTATTTGGTTTTAAAAGTTCTGTAGGGGATAGGATTTTTCCTGGTTTGAATTTGGGGCCTATTTAATCTAAACAACCAAAGTTCAGCATGGAAGACAGATTTAAAAAAAAAAAGATCCAGCTGTATCCCATTTTGAATTAGAATCTGACAAAGGGAGCTTTTCAAATTGTGACAATGCACCTCTTTTGTCATGTCAGGGCTCAGCGTTTCTCCCTCTGGCCTGGAGGGGAGGAGGGAGAGAGGTTTTGGGGAAAATCAGTCCCTACTCCAAAGGTTTAGTTACATTGGTTTATTTACAGTTTGGTCTGAGGGGCTTCTTTAAACAAAAACAAAAAGTACATTTCCTAACTCCCACTGGATATGCTGCCTCATCTTATGCTGGTTACTAATCTCCAAATATCCTCCCTAACTCACTCTGAGCCCCGCTATGGTGAACCAAGGCCCATTCCCCAAACAGAAATAAACACAATATTTCCCTTTTAGAGAAAAACAGCTCTTTACCTAAGAGAACCTTTCCCCATGGCTGGACGCAACCCTTATGCAGGTTGCTTTTTATCCCTTCTCTCTTCTCTCCCACTCATTAGAAGAGGTTTTTAAAGGTTATAGGCTGCCATTAATTAAACTCGGGTATCTATAATTAATTAATCTATAATTTCTTTCAGTTCATAGGAAAAATAGCTTTAATGCATTCTAAGACTGATATTCCACCCTTCCAGAATGGTTAGGTGTGACTTTGTCACGTATCACTCCTCCCATTCACCCCCACTCAATTGTATGGGGTTGGGCTACTTGGGCTGAGAAATGGTGTATCCTCGATAGACCGTCAGTGTTGCCAGGCCTAATTCCAGCCTTATGCTGCACCTTGAAGTGGAAGTGTTGTAGCAACAGGAACTATTTTATTACCCTTGTATTTTTTTCTTTGTTTGATGCATCCATTTCAGGGGAGCATGGTTCATAATGAGGGTAAAACCTACCTCCAAGTAAGTAGTACCGGAAGGTTTCCATGGCCCACTTTCCTGAGGGGCTTCCTTCTCCGCTATGGGATATTTGTGTTCTCTGGAAAGACCTGGTATACAACTGGGTCATCTTCTCATACCATTTGAGAGAGTACATCCCCCAGACCTACTTCAGTGACATCCATTTGAAGTATGAACCCCTTGAATCCGGGTCTACTGCACTGGGTTACTGCAGAGGGCTGTCCTTAGACTCAGAAAAGCTTCATCAGCCACATCAGACCTTTTTACTACATCTGGGCCTCTGGCATTTGTCAGATCTGTGAAAGGGTCAGCCCTGGTGGTGATATGGGGAATAAATCATGTGTCATACCCCACTGTCCCAGCAAATGCTCTGACCTGCTTCTTACAAGCCAAGGCCAACTTTGTATTGTCCCCAGCTTGTTAAGTTGGGGTTTCAATACATCTCTCTCTATGATGTATCTGAGGTATTTAGCTTTACCTAACGCTATTTCCCATTTGGATGGGTTGGCTGTGAGACCTGCTTTCCTCAGGGTATTCAGTACTGCTTCCACCTTTTCCAAGTGTATCCCCCCTAGTCTTAGCTGTGTATGATCATATCATCCAAGTAAGCAGCTGTGTACTTGGCATGTGGGCATAATAGCTTATTGATGAGGCTTTGGAAAGTTGCAGTAACCCATGAAATCCTAAAGGGAGGACTGTGTATTGATATAAGCCTTCTGGCATAGAAAAAGCAGTTTTCTCTTTGACAGCCTCTGCCAGAAGGATTGAGGGTAGATAAGAATCTTCCTTTTTCCCAGCTGGTCGATTAGCTCATCTATCCAAAGCATGGAGTAGGCACTGAATTGAGACACCTCATTTAATTTTTAGATGTCACTGCAGAACCTCATTGATTTAGGTACCAGAACAATTGGATTAGACCACTAACTAGGGGACTCTTTGATGACTCTCAGCTATAGCATCACTTTCATTTCTTTACTGATGTCTTCCCTTTTAGCCTCAGGGGTCCTGTATGGTTTAATCTTCAGAGTCACCCCTGGATTCACTGCGATGATGGGCTTCTGTGGCTTTACCTGGCTTCCATAAAAACAAATCTCTGTCTTGCTTGGTCATCTTAACAACTTCTGTGATCTGTTTGGGGTCAAATATGGAGATATTTTTACTTGTCCCGGAGGTTTATCTTCCTGGAGTGGTGTGTCTAGGGTGACTATATAAGCTTCTCTGTCTTGGTAGGACTTTAATAGGGTGATGTGGTGGATTTGTTTCTGCTTTTGGAGATAAGGATGTCAAATCTTATGGTCAAGCTTCCCAATGACCTCTATTACTTTGTATGGCTGCTGCCATCTGGCCAAGAGCTTGCTTTCTGCTGTCGGCACCAGCACTGTTGCCTGATTATCAACCTGAAATTTCCAAGCCCCCTTGCTTGCTGATTATAATAGGCTTGTTGGGTCTTCTGTGCTTTTTCCATGTGTTTTCCCACTATTGGGGTGACTTGGGATATTCTGTCCCACATCTGCATCACATGTACAATGAGGTTCCTTTCTTGATTAGGCTGTTTCCCACACCAGTCTTCCTTGGCAATGTCCAATATGCCAAGGTGGCAACAGCTCGAAAGAGGAAAACTCATGGAAGTCTGGGATTTTCCCAACATCAGATAGCGTAGTAAGGTATCCCAATTTTTCCCATCTTGAGTCACTACTTTCTGTATCATGCTCTTCAGTGAAGCATTCAACCAGGCCATCAATCTTGGATGATAAACTGAGATGCATAGGCCCATATTCAAAGCATTGCACACAGGTCCTTCATCAACATTGACATGAATGGAGCCCCTGATTGGTCAATCTCTTTGGGTTCACATCAAGGGAAAATCTGAAGTATTTTCTTTGCTATAGTCTTGAATACTGTTTCACAGGGGGTATGGCTTCCGGATACCAGGTAGAGTAGTTCAGAACCACATCAGTACCACACTAATGACCTTGGGCTGATTTCTCCAACAGACCTATCAGATCTGTCACTATCCTTTCAAATAGGACTTGGATAATTGGTAGCAGTGCTACAGGGTTCCTTAATTGAGGTTGTGGACTGTGCAATTGGCATTCAGGGGAGGAGGTCCAGTAGCATCCAGCCTCCATATATATTCACAGCCAAAAGAACCTTCATAGGATTCTGTCTAGTGTTTTGTTCACCTCCAAATGCCCCACGAACAAATGACTATGGGCCAGATCTAACACTGCCTTTCTGTGTCCATGGGGTACTAGACACTGCTCCAGTTCTTGCTGCTGAGCTGAACTATTCTATATAAAATGTCCTTATTTATAACAAAATAAAGCCCTGGAGCTTTGGTTTTCCCCTCTACTGGGATCCTATTTATTTTAACTATTACTTTTCTAATATTCGGGTACAGAGAATCATTGGCCTGGTCTTGCACAAAATTCTTAAGAGGGTCCAAACTCAAGTGGATCTATTTCAGTTTTACCCTCAGGATTTGTCTCTGTGGAACTGTGCCCCACCTCAGGTTTGGTAACTATCTGAGTTACTTGCCTGTCTGTTGGATGAGACCACTTACACATAAGTACTATCTTTTGATTCTGGGCCAAGATTTTGTCCCCAATCTTTTGTCTCCCCTCCTTTCTCGTTTAGTGTTCTGAGTTTTACCAGTTGTTGAAAACAAGTCTTGAGCTAATTCAGAGAAAATGAGAGGAGAGGCCATGACATTGGCTCCTGGGTTACTGCTTTCCCCCCAATCCTTCCACCAGGAGTAGATTTCCAATCTTAAAGAAGCAGCACTTATTGTGCACAGCAGTTATTAGAAGCAGGCAGGAAGGGCTATCAAACATTTGTAGGCACATTAATCCATCATTTTGGAATTGGGAACCAAACAAAATTGGCCAAACAGAGTGTGTACAGAATATGAACTCTTAGCTCTGGTGAGTTAGTGAAAGTTAGCTGATTTACATCAGCTGTGTGTCTGGCCTTCGGTGCCTTTTTACTCTGTGTATGCAATAATTTCCTGTGGCATTCTTATAATTTTTGACAGTTTCCTTGCCTGAACTTTCCCCTTTGACTCCTTGTTATTGTGCTTGACAGTTTTCCACTTTGCTGCTAACCACCCTTTATCTCCTTAATGATTTCTAAGTTATCAGATGCCAGAAAAAATACACATTACCTGCTTTCTGTTTTTCTTTTCAGCTGTGTCAAGAAGCTATCCCAGAATCCTTCTCTCTCACCTCTTGGAGTAAGCTGTATCATAGCCCAATACTGAAAGCTAAAACCTAAAATACTCTTTTGGTCAGGCCCCAACAGAGAAGAAAATAGAAGAATCAAAAGCCAGACTGTCTGGGTCAAAATTGACAAGCCTAGCATGAGTAACAAGCTTAGCAATTCTCTCTTGCAACTCTTTTAGGCATAGACAAGAGGTGAAGTCAATGGACATTTTGACAGTGAATTCAGTGGAATTCAAGAATGTCCTCAGTCAGTAGAGTTCTTTCCCACTGAGACTAAGTGAAATATTTTAAAAAAGAACAGGAAAAGAGAAAATGTTAGGGGAATATCATAAGGAACTATAAAATGGTTTTAATGGAGATATAAACAAACCTTTGAGTGTGATGGAAAGTAATGAGGAAAGTAAAATTCTAGGCAACAACATAGTCTCACACACGTGGGTTTAAATTTTACGTATTTTTGGTTTCTTTGAGCAGAAAATAAGAAAACATGATTATAGGCCAACATTTTTAGACAATGGATGCTAGTCATGGTTACCACTTTTGGAAATGATGTAATTTATTTACCAAAATATGGATAAACTTTAGGCACTTGTGTTTGAAAATTCTGATCATTATATTTTAAGTTGGGTTTGATTTTCCTTGATCTACTGTTGATTCATTTGGCTAAAATCATTTGTTTTTAACAACATTTGCTAAGGCTACATTGGTGTGGCTGGAGTTTTCCAAACTGTTTTAGGCTCTCTGTGTTTAGTGACAGCACATCATTCTTGCTGATGGTATTATCCGTCTCCAATTCCTTGATGCCTTTGCATTTGTGATATTGTCTCCAACCTTCAAGGGGTTGATTCTGGAACCCCTACTCATGTGAGTAATCCTATTCAAGTCAAGGATTATGTTGAAGAAAAGATTGCTTATGTGTGAACTCCAAAGTGGAATGTATGTCTATTTCCAAAGCACATAATCACTCCCATTGTGCTGCCTCTGGCAGCAATGATCATGCCTCATCTGGCAAAGTATGATTTTTGAAACCAAGTTCTCCTGTTAGGAAAATGCCTGAATGTTTGAAAAGCATACCATATATCTAAAATATCGTATAGTTCTTCTTCCTCCCTTCCCTAGTCCCATATGATTATCGTGATAGAAGACCAAATTGGATGAGCAAGCATCTCAAACAGGTTATTCAGAGAAAAGCAGAAAGCCTACAAAGAATGGAACATGGGAAGAATCAGCAAGGAAAGCTGCCTCTTGGAGGTCAGACAGTATAGGAAAAAAGAAAGAACTGCAAAAGCCAAGAAGAACTAGACCTTTCAAAGGAAATTAAAACAAATAGTAAAAGGTACTATTGCCATATATATCCAAAAAAAAAAAAAAAAAAAAAACAAGGAAAGAAGAAATGGGACCGGTAAGCATTGAGTATGGAGTGGAGATTAAAGATAATCTAGGCATGGCCCAACACCCAAGCAAATATTTGCCTCAGTTTTAATGAGGGTAATGAGGAGCTTAGGGGCAATGGCAGGGTGGTTAGTGGAAATGAGGATATGGAAGTAGCAATTACCACATCCGAGGTGGAAGTCAAACTCAGACAGTTTATTGGGACCAAGTCCCGGGAACCTGGATAATTTCCATGCAAAAATATTAAAGGAACTGACACAGGAAATTGTAAACCCAATATCAAGGATTTTAATGAAACTGTAAACTTGGGGGTCATACCCTATGACTAGAGAATTGCTAATATAGTACCTATACATATTTTTACAAAAGGGGGAAAAAAAAAGTGATCCAGGAAACTACAGGCCCATTAGTTTGACCTCAATGGTATGCAAGTTGTAGAACAAATTTTGAAAAAGAAAGTAGTTAAGGATATAGAGGTAAGCGGTAATTGGGATAAAATACAACATGGTTTTAGAAAAGGTAGATCATGTCAGACCAACATGATATCTTCCTTTGAGAAGACGACTGAATTTTTTAGACAAAGGTAATGCAGTAGATCTAATCTAAATGGATTTCAGTAATGCATTTGATACAGTTTCACAAGGGATAGTATTAGTTAAATTGGAGAAGATGGGGATTAATATCAGAATTGAAAAGTGGATAAGGAGCTGGTTAAAGGGGAGACTTCAACAGGTCATACTGAAAGGTAAACTGTCAGGGATGGAGGGAGGTTGCTAGTGGAGTTCCTCAGGGATCAGTTTTGGAACCAATCTTATTTAATATTTTTACTTGTGACGTTGGCCCAAAAAGTGGAAGTGTGCTAATAAAATTTGCGGATGACACAAAGTTGGAAGGTATTGTCAATACAGAGGAGGACCAGAATATCATACAAGAAGGTCTGGAGGACATTGAAAAATGGAGTAATAGAAATGGGATGAAATGTAATAGTGCAAAGTCATGCACTTAGGACTAATAACAAGAATTTTTGCTATAAACTGGTAACGTATCAGTTGGAAGCAACAGAGGAGGAGAAAAACCAGGGGGTACTGGTTGATCACACAATGACTATGAATTGCCAATGTGATGTGGTCTTGAAAAGGCTAATGCAATTATGGGATGCATCAGGCAAGGTATTTCCAGTATAGATAGCGAAGTGTTAGTGCCATTATTCAAGGAACTGGTAAACCTCATGTGGAGTACTGTGTGCAGTTCTGGTTTCCCATGTTTAAGAGAGATGAATTCAAACTAAAGAAAGTGCAGAAAAGGGCTACTAGGATGATTAGAGAAATGGAAAATCTACCTTACTAGAGGAGACTTGAGAAGCTTGGCTAGCCTAACCAAACAAAGGCTGAAGGGAAGTATGATTGCTATCTATAAATACATCCCAGGGATAAATACCTGGGAAGGCAAGGAGTTGCTTAAATTAAGCACCAATGCTGACACAAGAACAAATGGATATAAACTGGCCATCAACAAGTTTAGGCTTGAAATTAGATGAAGGTTTTTAATCACCTGAGGAGTGAAGCTCTGGAACAGCCTTCCAAAGAGAGCAGTGGGGTCAAAAAGCTTAACTGGCTTCAAGACTGAGTTTGATAAGTTTATGGAGGGGATGGTATGATAAGATTGCCTACAATGGCATGTGGCCCATCTGCGACTCCTAGCAGTAAATACCTCCAGGGGCCATAGACGGGGCTATAGATGGATAGGGCTCTGCGTTACGACAGTGAATTCTTTCCCAGGTGTCTGACCAGTCACTCTTGTCAATATGCTCAGGGTCCAAAACATTTTTTTGTTCATGAAGGGCACGGTTTTATAGTCCGTATTCCTTAAGCAAAACTTCTGTTAATTTAGCCTAATGGTAGTTTTGCTGAGTCAGCAGTTGAAGTTTGGGTCCATAATATTTTTAGTGTCTTTACATGCATATTTTTGCAGCCTCTCGATGGAAAGTTAGTTTTTAATTATGCATACAGGTACCTATGCAAGATATTTTCCATTTACTTCATCTGTTTCACGGAATCTCTGGTGTCAAACAATTAAATCATCATAAATTATTCCATTCTTAATGTAACATCATGTAGTATGACACCTTATCCTGTATGGACTGTATTAGAGGTTCTCCAATGTTAGGGAAAATAAAGGAAGAAATTCATTTTCTCTCTAGGATTTGTATCAGAGAAAATAGTTAGAGCCAGTTGCATCTCCCCTGGATTTTACAAAAATGGTATTACCCTGGCTTTCACTGAGACATTGCTGGTTACCTTCTGTCAGTGAGCAACTGTCTCACTGCAAAGCAGAAGCACATTCTCCTTTCTTTTGTGTCTGTGTTCAAGGCAGTTACTTCTTAGAGAGTGGGATTTCTTCACAATGACTATGTACAAGAGCAAACGCAGAAACCAAAGATGTAAGTAAAACCCAAACTCTTTTTATATATATATATATATATATGACCATTGAAGGGAGAGGAAAAAGATCTCCAATTTTACTGAAAACTACGTATTACTTTTCCCCACAGTAGTTAAATAACACCAGAACAGCAAGAGTGGTATTTGCTACTCTTTATGCTTCAGTATCTATTTGTTAAGTGCATGAAGGATTTTAGAAATGAAAAATTAACTCACTTGTTACTATGGAAACACTCTAAGTGACTGCTTTATGAAATCAACAAAGAAATAGAGATTAAATGTAAATTCAGTCTAGCTTCAGCATCTTTTATTCAGGGCATAATGATTGGATAGTTATATCCTCTACCTTGACAGGGTTACCACATTTTCACCTTGTGAAAATTCTTTATGGAGATTGACTTGACAATCTTTGGGAGGTTAAAAGTGCTAAAACTTAAATAGCGGTCATTTTCCACAATTACAGTTTTTATAGGGAAGAAGCTAGTGTAGCTTAAACAACACCTACTGGGGAGGGAGGAGGGTAGGAAGGTTGATAGGTGTCTCTATGTATAATATGTTTAAAAGTAAAAACATCCTGAATTCTCATCAGCATGCTAAAGATCAAATTTTCCATTTCAGAGTCTGTTTGGCTTCTTAAAATATGGCATTAGCTAAGGAATTTTAGTAACAATATTAGACACCTTTGCATAATGTTCTGGAGGAGCTGAGCCAAGTCAAAATGGGATGTCATGGGTCAGGCCATAAAGTATGTACTACTGTAAGTATGAGTAAAGTGAGATCAAAAAATAGGTGGGGAGGTAGTTTGGGGGAAAGATATTCCATTTAGAAAACCTGCACAGAGGGGGTTTGGAAAAAGCAGCAACAAAAAATAAGGCAGATACGGAGGCAACTCAAACAGGATCATTGTTAAAAGGAGCATTGTTGAGCATTTAGGGCTATGTCCAGTTTTCCACTGACCTTAGAGCGACCATTTTTTGGCCCTTTGAACTTAAGCTCTGTACAGGCCTTGTGTAGTTTTTCTTGTAACCATAGCCAAAGTGACATGCTGTGTGTAAAAGAGTTTCAGTGAGACACCTGTCTGTGGCTGCTAAAACCTCTGACATAGATATCCCTCTTCCCCTTTTCACGTTCACATGAAAAGATCCACCTTAACATATGTGCTGGAGCTTGGGGTGCTGGGGGTGGATTCCATTATATACAAGGTTTACAGTTGGGTTCAATGGCTCTCAGCACCCCCACTATAAAAATTGTTCCAGAACCTCTGCACCTTAAACTTTATCCTGGGATTTTCACAAATAACAAAATATATAACTCACCTGTGTATAACTGAGTCTGGTTTACTGCAACCATAGCATAGTTTCCAGTTTCTTTCTTCTCTTGTTTAGTGTGCCAATTAAACACAAATATGCTTATCACAAGATCAGGAACGCTTTCATAAAAATGCAATGCCTCCAAATATGTCAGATGAGACTTGTGCTTTTACAAGGCTTATCTTATAAAAGAAACAGGACTATTTTTTAACAAAATGAATCTTTTCTTTCATTCTCTTCTCGTATAGCTTGAACAGGGGTGTATTTTATGACAGAAATTTAAAAAAAGGATGATTATGTTAAAGGAAGCAAGAAGTAGCGGATGCAGGGAACAGACCGAGTGTCTTTGACAAAGCTCTTTTCCTTTGACATTGTTTTATTTTTGCTGTGGACGAGTAATGATGGCTACAGCTTAGTTATTATGTAAAGACTGGTGCAAATTCTAACAGTAACAGCTGAGAAGTCCTTCTCTGGCCAAAGTCATTGTCCTGTGTTCCCTTGTGCTCCAGTTTAATTTCAGTACATAACTGGACACTGTCCATGTGAATGAGTTTGTATGAGTGGACAGGTTTTCATTTTTCTATGGGTATAGTCAAAAAATAGGAGGGGAAGGTAGTATGGAGATGGAGAGGAAGATATCCCAGAGTATTCGTGGAAACATTGTAAGAGACCCAAGTAAGGATGTTTTTATGAAGCGGACTCATCTTTCTTTTTGATAAAGGAGAGTCTGATTTACCAATAGGAGGAAATTGTGATTTGCAAATGAGAGGAATCAGAAGAATAATTACAATAATGGCTGTTGGAATGATTTTTCAGGATAACGAAAGTAATAATTGGTCTGTAATTTTAATAAATGTTAATGCAGTGTTATAACTATAATATAGCTGGCACTTTTTAATACTGTATATTTAATTAGAATCTGCAAAATGTCAATAATAAATCTCAGCAGAGACTGTGTGTGTGTAATTTGAGGAATTTTTTGATACTCTTCCTAATCTTACAACTCAACAACTATTTAAAGGATACAATTCACATAAATGATGGTTATTCTGAAATATCACAGACAGATATCAGTGCTAACTAGGTTACAGAGGATAAATCAAGGATTAAATTTTCTATCAGTTGCTCTTGGAGAACATTTTCAAGCAAACAAAACATAGATGTTATTCTTGGTAGCACTAAAAGGACAATAATGAGATATACTCAGAATAGGCTCTCTAATACAAGTTGGAAAAAACGGTTGGTGTTTTCTTATGACAATTTTTGGAACATCTGGCATAAAAGGCAAATGAGCTTTGGGACTTTCTTATTCATTACACTCCAGCTTACCTGTGTGCTAAATGCTGCACATAGTTTTCAGCATTGCTTTGTCAAAGGCTTTACAAAGTATGAAGAAAGAGTGCAATCGTGTAAAAATTGTTTGGTATAATCAATTTGAAAGCACTTTTGTTCAGAAAGAGAGACTTAGAAAAATGTAGCCATTTGCAAGGTGTAGCTGTTTCACCTCTCTGGTGCTTGTATATAACTGTTCACTTTTAAGCTTATTTATACCTCATTTTGGATGCAACATTTGTTTACTTAATTTTAACCCACATACCAGTATGAAATTCTGTATTAGGGTAGCTTTTGTTGTTGAATTTTGTTACATTAAACTTTTGGAAACAACCCGGTAGAGATTCAAATGAAAATCAGAGTACATTATCTTAATTCTGGATTTTACGCTAACTGCATATAATAGCATACTGTTTGCAATTGTAAGAGTGAATGTCTGAGACACAACATAATAGAATGAAACAGTGTATGTATAATTTTGTAAATTATACATTTTTCTCATTTCATATGTAGATTAAAGCTAAAGGTAATAAATGGGACAAAATACGGCAGTAAACTGGTACCATAAATTCACTAAATATCAAAATTATTTGGGAATATTATGCACATTTGTATATGTATGATATATATGCATAAATGTATAACGTGCATTATCTGTACTACAGTAAGGATACTGAGTAACAATTAGGCTGGATTCACACTCTGTCTCACTTTTGTTGCCTCTGACTGAATATATTGATGAATCTGGACCATTATACTACAATATATTACAATATAAACGCCGAAATTTTTCTGACCATGTCTCCATTGAAGATAAGTGCTCTGGAGGAAAGGGATTAAATCTTAAATTGTCCACCTCTGAAGCTGCTGTTGATGGAAACGGTCTTTATGGACCTACCTGCATATTGCTTGTGCAGATGCAGGCTTTCTTCATGAAGACTCTGCTGCTCTGGGTCTATGGACAGTGGTCATACTTGACCACATTACAGGGATTAAGACTGGCTTCTTCCTTGAAAACAGTGATATTCCTCAGGAGTTAAACTATATCGTAGCTAAAACCTACCCAAATTTTAAGGATTGTGCAGTTGGAGGTCAAAGGCTTGTCTGTTGCCCTCAACAGCTTTCTTTTCTTTGTCTGTGAAGCGTTCTTTCATGTCCATCACTAATGACAATGTCAACATATGAATCAATAGCAGGCAAAGTCAAAAAAGTTGCCTTTAAATATTAGAAAATATATCCACTTATTTGATTCGTAACAGCAACCTTGTATACCAGCCATTTCCAGGACATTAATGGCCAAAACTCATCAATGTCAATAGGTCTTCCTATTGATTTAAATGGGCCTGGAATTGGACCCTAACTGAATTAATACCTTTTATCATGCATTGGCTACCAACTCCCTGGAAAATATCTAGTCTCCCACCATATATTATAGGTTGCTTACTTAAAATAATAATGGAATATCCATTATAATAATGTTTGATGTGATATAAGCAGTTATTAATACTCATGATTAATACTAATATTAATATCATCCCTGTGTTTTGTGTTTTCATGAGGCTTCTGTACATATCACCTGTCTTCGTGCCTGAAGCTTTGTACAAGATTCAGACAAGTTCCCAGACTCTCTAGTCTTTGTTCAGGATCCTTGTTCTTTGACAGTTGCAGAGCAAGAAGTCTTCCCTTCCTAAATATTATCTACATACTGTACGGACTGTTATCCACAATGATAAAATCAGAATGATCAAGATGAGATTACAGTTGAATAGCTGATGTAAGAGGACTGCTGAGACGCTGACAGGCAGTGCCCATAATACAGATTGACTATTGGGAAACGCACAGTGTCCTATCTTATGCATGTCTCCACTTTAAACAAAGGCCTTTCCAGGTGGCCTAAACCTGTAGGAATAATTGAACAAGTGACAGGCAAGGAAAAGATTATCTGTCCTACGTGTCCTTACCTTTCAATATCACTGGGGCTAACTAGGGCTGATTTTCTGAAGGTTCTGATTTGTTTAATACTTGCAGTCTTTCTTTTGGAATTGAACCTTATGGGGAAAAAACCCTTAGATTTCTCTCTGTTCTGCTGTTTGTTCTATCCTGAGGGCACATGCACTACCTCTTTCATGACATCAGTCAAATTCATTTTGTCTCACTTTGCTTTTAGGCCCCAAGTTCCATTGTCCAGTTGTGGAATTCCATTCATGCAGAGTTCTACGGGGAAGTATACTTACTGCAAAGTTTTGAGAAATACAAGTTATCTTCATATATTACCTCATTACCTTTAGCAATATAAAATGATGAAGTCATAAAATACCATCATATTTATGTCTTAGTCTAGATTAGGATTTAAAGGTATGTTGCTAGCATGTGTTAACTAATATGTGTATTTGTTATCCACTGTCAAGTATCCTTGTCTTGTTGGAGAGAGAAGAAATTCTCATGCTGATAAAACATACTGAGAGGTTGTATAAACTTCCAGTTTGAATGAATATTGTGTACCAATACTCTTTGTCTATCCTATGGCATGTCCTGCGCTGTATTTACATGCTGCTATCCTTCTGCTCCTCTTGTTCACACCAAATTAGCTGCTTCTGCTATTTGTACATTTCTATGGATAGCATAGTCTCTTCTCTGTCAACCAACCTGGTACCAACTATGCCTTATTATACCTTAGTGTGATCAGATCTTGGCTACTTCCATCTCTTCTTTGTCTCTCAGTGTGATTGAAGCACCTAGCTATAAATAGACAGGAAACTCCCATCAAAGTAAAGCTCTAATACAAGAGATGCTAAGAAGTTCAAGTATAAGATGACTAGAAAACTAACGCTGATTGGAGAATCACTGACCAGATATATATCAGAAACCTCTGCCCCATTCCATAGAACATCAGAGACCTAAAGAATAAGAGAATATATCTTCAGCAAGACATATAGACAGCTCTCTTCATGTAAAGCTTCCTTAGGTAGAATATGATATAACCACATGATATTTCCATTTCCTGAACACCATTTGAGGAAATGGAGGTCTGTGCAATTAGGTGGATCAGCAATGAGGGTGAGCAGGAAGACATTGATCACCCACATGAATACAAAAGCTATTGAATATTCACATCACATAGATAAAACCTTTATTCAAAGAATATACCACTCAACAGCACAGGGGCTTATGCTTCTGGAATAGAATGTATTCTTGGCACAACTTGGAGGGGATGGAAGGTAGGAATTCATTTTTTAACCCGAGAAGGCTCAGTGTAAGTACTCCTTTCAAATTACTCGTTTCCCACTGTCACTGACAATAAAACTTGAAACATAAGTTTCAAAGCAATGCAGAAGAAAAATAAGCTAGACCTCTTTCTCGTGCCACATTTTCATTTCCTGAGCATCTGACATCAGAAAAGAGACAACCCATTGTGACTCCAATGGTATTTTTGGTATTTTTTAAATCCTAAATACAGGAGAGGTAGAGAATAAAGTAGTTTGGAAACCCAAGTAAACTGAGTAGTTGCACTAGTACAGAGAATGTTCACCAGGCACAAACCCATCTACTTATTACAAATGTCATGACCTATGTAAAATGAAGTTGTATTGCCAAAGTGTATAGTTTGTACATAGTCGATGAGCTACAGATTGATTTCAAGGTCTTCTTTGTGTCTGTAGTATATTAGGAATGAGGCGATAGAAAAAGATAATGGGTATGCTGTCTATCAAAAGTACAAAGATGAGTAATTAAGGGGATCAGAGCCACTTTTATGTCCTATTGTGTGTATACACAAATGCAGAAAGTATGGGAAAGAGGTCTGTATAAAAAATTCATGACTCTTAGGGTATGTGAAAACACAGAAAGCCATACTCATGGATATTTAGCTGCCCAGGTAGCTGTCTGGTAACAAATACAACTTAATACAACTACAAAGATTCCCAAGTTACAAAGTAAACAATGTTTATGATTCCAATGTTAGAAATTACAGTTGAAGAAGACAGCATCCTGGATCTACTGCTTAGCTTGGAAGAGCACTGTGAGCAACTCAAAGTCAGTATAATAAGGAATGGCTTTGAGGGCACTCTGATCACACTGTGATATAAGAAGGAAGATTTCACAAAGTCCAATTTTAAGAAATTAAGAGTTTGATGACCAATTCCTGCAATCCTTACCCAGGGAATGCATCTTATTATGTCATTGTGAGTTTTGCCTGAATATGAAGAGTAGGATTTGACCCTTATGGAGAAAATTTGGTTAAAAGGAAATTAGTGACGAAGACATCTGGAGAGTCCCAACAGGCTACAATTTTTCTGGAACAGATGAATGCAAGGAGCAAAAAGCAGCAGCCAGTACAGCTTCAGAAAAGATGTCACAAAGAAATGAGGTTTGACAACAACAACAAGAAAGAAAGAAAGAAAGAAAGAAAGAAAGAAAGAAAGAAAGAAAGAAAGAAAGAAAGAAAGAAAGGCCTTGTACTGTAAATGGAGAAAAGGGAAGGGAAATCAAACACGAATACACAGACATGTCAGATTTACAGAAGAAAAGACCAGGGCAGCAAAAAACTCAGAACAAACCTGTTTGCCAGAAAGGTTAAGAGACTAACGAAGGGGTTTTATTTTATATAACTATATCAGGAGTTCAGAGTACTGGTGAAGCAGTATGTCCATTCATAGTTGAGAAGGGAGATGAAGTTAATGATGACTCTAAAATGCCTCAGGTAATAATGAACCTCTCTTTTAGATCTGGTGACCTCAAGAAAACTAAATACATAAGAACAATTAGAGCATGAGGAAGACCTTTATAAAAGTAGAGTAGCTCTTGTCAGAGATCAGAAAAAGGAAATGATTGTAAAATGTGAACATATACAAATCATCTTGTTTAGATTATATGACTTCTAGAGTGCCAGGGAGATTAGCAAATAAATGTTTTGTACCAATGAGAATTTATATTTAAAAGGTCACAGAAAACTGAGAATGTACCGAAACACAAATATAATGATGTTTCTTAAAAATACCCTTCTATACATCTAATTTCTATTCCAAGTGAAATAATAGAAGAAGTATTAAGAAAAAAAATATGGTTGAGTTTCTACATCAGGGATCAGCTACTTCTGATCCTTGGAATATTGAGACTCATTGTTACACATTTCATATAACTGGAGGGTGAGGGGAGTAAATAAGAGAATTCATGGAGAATGACTCTTGCTATTAAACTACATTTAAACAACTTGAATGCTGAAGTGTCTACCATTATGGGCAAGGAAAGGCAGACTGAGTGCTCTATGAGCATGAGGTCAAAGTTTCTTTTGGCAGAAAATTCTTTAACTCACCTAGTATATTCACTCATACTGAAGATGGAGGCTAGAGGGGGTGACTCTAACATAATTCTTAGACAGGACACTTAATTCTATTCAGAGATTCCAAAGTGAAAAGAGACCATTGTGATCATCTAGTCTGACCTCTGACACAGGCAATGGGCCTCCCCTAAAATAATAATAATTTAGACAGGACATTTGATTTTAAGTCCTCTCAACTTAAAAATAAAAGAGAAAAAATCAGCAGGTATCTTTCCTGTACACTTGAAAAGTCTCAAATATGTTTCTCTATACTTACAGGAGAACAGATTTCAGTCATATCAATGTACCATGGCAATAGGGTCACCCAGAAGTTGAACACTAAAATAAATGTACAGGGTCTCTTGTGACTTACTGGAAATGTAACAAAGACCTTTCCCTAAAAATGGCTCTCAGTTCCATGTAAGGAAAGGGTATGTCTGCTTGTGAGAACTGGGAAGCTGCAACTAGAACTGTGGAATATCCCCACTTGGCTTTACAATCATTTGTAGAGAAAATACAATTTTAAACCATCTTTCTGAAATTTGCTCAGATCAAAGATTTACAGTGTTCACCTGAAGAACAGCTTATCATGAGTGAAACAACATATTTTCCACCTTGGACATTCTGCCCACTGACAGAAAACTAGACTGGCCTCAAGTTTACAAAGCTTAGGACTAAAACACAAAGTCAAGAATGAGTGGAGGTCTGGAAAACCTGCTTTATAGTAAAAGACTAAGGACAGGTCTACACTAGAAGTGCTACATCGGCACAGCTGTGTCAGTGCAGCTGTGCCAGTGTACTGCGTCTGGTGAAGACGCTCTATGCCGACAGAAGAGCACTCTCCCATCGGCATAATCACTCCATCTCTGCAAGAGGTGGATGCTATGTTGGCCAACATAGCACCAGTATGGTCACTGTAACTTGAGTCGCTCAGGGAGGTATCTTTTTCACACCCCTGAGTGACATAAGTTAGATCGACTTAAGCAGTAGTGTAGAACTGCCCTTAGAAAACTCAGTCTGCTTAGTTCATCCAAAAGAAGGTTAAGAGGTGATTTAATCACAATCTAACAGTACCTACATGGGGCAAAAAAATTTATGGTAGATTTATGATGCTCTTTAATTAAGAAGACAAAAGCATAAAAAGATCCAATGGCTGGAAACTGAAGTTAGGTAAATTCAGGGTAGAGATAAAGTGCAAATTTTTAACAGTGAGGCTAATTAACCATTGGAACAACTTACCTAGGAATGTGGTAGATTCTGCATGGCTTGGAATCTTTAAATTGAGATTGGATGTCTTTCTAAGAATATGCTCTAGTTGAATCACAAATTAAAAACCCATGCTCTAAGAGTACATGCTATCCTTGTTTACTTTTATACAAGTCACAGGGAAATCAGTGGGAGTTGTATGCTCCCTTATGCAGGTGACATTTGACCAATATACTTTTTATAACCTAATGAGGGGTTTTTCTGTTTTTTCTAACACTTTCTGCATTTCATGCTTTATACACATATTCTCTTATTCACACAAACCTTTTCTGCTCTTGTCCACAAATATACTCTATAAAAATAGTTCAAAGAATTAAACACAACCATCTTTTTTCTTCAAATCCTTAACTTAGAACAGAACCAATCCCACTCTTGCCACAATCAAAAAAAAAATATATTGGCAGAATGAAATCCCTTCAGTCTTCCAGACACTACTCATACAATACTTTCTTAATATATTTCTAAGAGTTATCCCTGAGAAATTAAACATAATAAAAAGTGTAATATTAAAGACGTGGTCTAATAAATCCATAAACATGACATATATCAAGCCATAACTAAAGAGAGGACTATGAACATTTCTTGCATACTAACAATTTCATTAAAAAACATAAAGAGTTTAAAAATACATTCCCAAATCTCTCAGATTCTGATCTAAAATCTGAAAAGCTATTAAACAGTCATTTACTGATTTTAAAGCATCAGTCAGAATCTAATGCTACATAACATGAGGCCTGCTTTCCTGTATTGCAAAGATGTAATTCTGTCTATTCTTCAGGAGCAGTATCCAGAAGTTATTTCTCAGTGATTGTCAGGCAAAACTCCCATTGAAGGACTGAGTTAAGAGCAGGATCTGACCCTAAGAAAACCTCATCTTGTCTAGAATGCCATCGCAACTATAATTATGATACAAACTGTCAACATTTTGTTCTCAGCTTCAGTCACTAAAATTTCTTTCCCTATTCCACCTTTTATTTTTGAACATCTTGCACATTTTTGGTCCTATTATTCATCTAAACTACTTCTTCTCTCTGTTCCATCTCACTCCTTGGAGTTAGAAGTGTATTAAGCATTCTCATAGACTGTGTGCTTATGTTAATTGTGGCTCAAGGTCATGAAATTTTCTGCCCTTGCTTAACACTAAAAAGATGTCTCCTTTTTTTCTCCAAGCCTGCAGCGATCTATACAAGCTGTTCTTTATTTTGTGTTTTTGTTTGTTTTCTAGGGAGCGCCTAGGGCTGCTTATTACATAAAGCACTTTATAAATATATATTGTATTCTAAGGTTTGTTTAGACCCCTGGTGAGTTGGAAACTGCATTAGAAAAACACCCAGACATAATGCTTTAAATAAAATACATATTGTTCTTCAAATTCCTGGTATCTGCCTGATTAATGAGTTCCAAAGGCAATCGTATTGCTGTCTTTGGAATCACTTCTGGTTCCATCATGTAGCTAGGTCTGTGCGTGCCTTGATGCTTTGATGATATTTTGTGCTTGGATTATATTTTCTTGGTAATCACTTCTGTTCTTGAAGATTTTGCATACGTATTTGTAAAAACAATATTGTGTTTTGTTGTCTTATTGCAGGGAAATATATTATTTCAGGACAAAATTGGAGCCACTGTAGCAGTTCTCTTACAAACAGCAATCCTGATTGTCTAAAAACAGCTACTTTATGTGCTAGTCTTTATTTATCAGTAAAAAAGCATTAAAAACCTCCAATCCATTATCAAAAACAGACTGAAATGGTGGGGGCAGGAGGGAAGAATTTTGTTTGGCCTCCATGAGTGGTCTTAGATCATAGGAAAATAGCAGCATATTAGCATTGTAAAATGTGATCTCTGCTCCATGCAGCAAATTGAGACATGATGACTGAAACTCCAGTGATGTTTCCCTGATTAGCCTTCCTAGTGGGGGTCATTCTATGTATCTGCCTTTCAGTGTTCTTCATCTGTACTGGGTATTTCTAAAGTGGGCACAGATTCATCCACACTAAAGACTGGAGCTAGAGCAGAGCTGGGCAGATAACTGACTTCTTGGTTTGCTGGCAGTTTAAAAAAAAAAATGGATTGAACCAAAACTGAAAATTCTGAAAAAAATATTGGCAAATTGAAAAAGTCAATACATTTCATTTCAGACAAATGAAACATTTTGTTCAACCCAGGCTGGAGTCACAAAAGGACTGGAGAAACAGGTGCTGCTTCCCTGGTAACATTTAGCCTAGTGATTAGAACACTCACACAGGATGTGGGAGACCCAGGTTCCAGTCCCGCTGCTCCAATGACTGTTTAATTATTTATACAGTGGAACTGCTTCAAGGGGAGAGACTGAGAGAAACTGACTCCCAAATAGGCTGGGGCATTCTCCTGAGAAGTAAGAGACTCAGGTTAAAATTCCTTCTCCATATTGGACAAAGGAAGGTATTGAACTCTAGATAAGCACCCTAACCACTGGTATAAAGTTAACAGCAGTGTCATCACTTAAATTCCAGAAAAATAATCTGTGTCAAATTTGTGAATAGTTTTGGGTAGACCAAAATTGCATTTTTTTAGTGAGTCAAATATTTGTCTGAAAAATTTCACCTAGCTCTATCCTAGAAACCTCTTATTACTCTATATTTCCTGGAATTCAAATTGCTTTAAAGCATTAAGAGCATGTTTCTCCATAAATTCCAATTGCTGAATTACCAGATCTGTCTGTCGGTTGAGGTTCTTGTTTTGTCACTCACTATCATCATAATATCTAAGCTTCATATTCCCAATTATCCCCATCATGAGCTCTTTGAAAAAGAGAGATTATTCAAAGACTGAGTCTACAATAACCTACTCCTTGACATCCAAGCTATTTGATATATACTGCACCGTATGTGTTCCTTGACCTTGAGCAGTTAATGCAGAAAAAACTGTCCAGAGAGAAACCTCTCTCCTTTTTTAAAAAAGGACTCATTTACCTTGCATGATGAAGTAGAAGTACACAACAAATAATTCTCTTTATGATCATCTTTCATAAGAAGGCATGCATGTGCAGTGATGTGTACTTATGAAAAAAATCTGCCATGTTATGCTTTTTTGTCATATTCTGAGCTAAAGAGTTCATTGATTGCAAAAAAGAAATATGATACATACTGAAAATATTTCACATTTATTTTTTATTTTGATTATCACAGACAAACTGCTGTGAATTTGTGATTTTTATAATGAGCATAGTAAGGTTTTTTCAGAATTACATTTCTAGGGAGCAGCTCAATTCAGCTATATTCTACTTCAGACATAAAAGGAATATTATATTGAGAGTCATATAAATTTTTGCCTATATCTGACCTACAAATTTCTTCCTGGTATGCAGAGGTGAGAATGTGGAGGAAAAACTGGTCACAAGAAAATTAGCTGTCTTCATATTGTATTGTAATTCTTTTCAATGAAATGTTACAAATTAAGCGCTGTTGAGTTTAATTACAACTTCCTTACTCAAAAATAACACTAGGGTAATAATGCAATTGTGATTTTACAAATATTCATTGGAGTAAAGACTACTTACACATCCCCACAACATTCACAATCTTATATTTGTTTTCTGAGAATATTTACGCAAGTGATTTTAAGTTGTTAGTAATTTTTTGTTTGTTTGAGGGGTTTGAGATTTATTTTAAGAATGAGGAAAAAGCATCATGTCATGAATACTAGTTTGACTATATGTTTATAAATACTATAAACACCACATGTGAACATCCCATGTTAAAAATATTCCTATATCAATCTCAAAATCTTTGAATTCTCTCCTCTTGTCTATAAAAGTTTGTCATCCTAGAAGGGAACAAAACAGATAAAATAACTGACTTGCGTGACTAGTCACTAATAGTTGAAGACACAAGATTAATAAACGTAGCCAAAATGAATAGACTGAAAAGTGTTTATTGACCAATTGAAGCAACAAACAAATTCATATAAACTGTTTGTTTTAAATCATTATGAAGATGTAAAAAGAAAGATGGGGAAGTAACAGCCTTTTAAAGAATTAGTTTGCTATGAATAGTTCCCCTAATTCCACTCAAAATACATTCACATTCTTGTCCCAGCTCAGAATTGCATGTAGTATTTAATAATAAAAATATTTATATAGCAAAAATGCCATTATTACGGTTGCACATAAAGTGGCATCAGCATTTGAAGCATATTCCTGTAGGCTATACAGTACGTATAAATAAAGAGATCCACCAAGGATTTATCTATATTCAGCCATATGGCCAACTAGTGTCCAAAAAGCATGGTAGCTTGATTTGAAAATTGGGTACTAGCTTCTAAACAACATTGCTAGACACCCTGTGATGGTCAAATGGAGACACTGTTGCATAAAGAGAAACACAATTGGAAGAAAACGGAAAAAATGCATTTAATTGACCTTATAGGAGGGCTGGAAGTTCTTTCATTAGCATCTCAGTGGTTCCCATTTCTATCACATAATATTCCTCCTGTGAGGAATTTACATCTTAGGTACATAAAAGCTATCCGCTTTATGGGGAGTATTTAAAATCCCTAGAAAGTGGTTGATATATAAGTTTTCCCATTATCATTTGATTCTTTGCAAACACAAAGCAATTGAAACCAGTGGGTTCTTGTGCATATATTTAATTATATGCAAGTAATATCCACTTGAGAACATTCAATGTTGTGTATGTACGTGCATGTGTGTATTTATATACAGTGAAGGGGAAGTGGGATTTCAAAGGCCCAAATGAAAGGCACTTTGAATGGGAGTTAGGAGCCTAACTGCAATTTCTGCCTTTGAATATTCCCCCTGCTGCCCTTGTTTTTTATTAGGTAATGTTATATGAATCTAGGGATTGATCATGACCTAGATGTCACAGCTGGGTCTTGGGCAGCCAGACCTAGTAGTGAGAGCCAGAGTCTGCAGTCACGAGTCAGGAGTCAGCTGAGTAAGGACACCAAGGGATCAGAGTCAGGAGACAAACTGGAGGTAAGAACCATGGATCAGATGCCAGGAGTCACGCTGGGTCAGAATGCCAGGAAACCAACCTGCTGGAGCGGGAGCATGAGCCACACGGTCCAGAGCATAGAGGAGCCCAGATTTTCAGACAGCTTCTTGTTCCTGCTGCTGGCTTAACTAAGGCAGCAGGCCAATCAGGTGCTCTGGGACTCTGCCAACAGGGATGGAGCCTCAAACTGGGGCTGGGCTCCATAGATCCCTGGTAAGCAAGCATCAGCAGGCTGCTGGATAGATGGTTGGAGCATGACTGCTCTTATAAATCCTGCAGACACAGTTTTGACACCCTGGGGTCATGACTCTAGGCCATGAAATTAGCGGTAGCTAGGTGTCCCTTTTCACTGCCAATATCCCCTCTATCTTGAAATTCAGCATATTGAAAATGTAGGCCACGGAAGAATATTGTGATGCGAGGATTTCTTAAGTGGCAATGGCTAGGCCTGAGTTAGCATAAGTAATAACGGCTAGGCCCAAAGTGACCTAGACATGAACCTAAGAAAAAGCAGAAGTATGTTAATCACAGAACCAGTTTGGACTAGCTAAAGAGCAGCTAAAGCAGTAAACAAGTAACCGCAGCTTATTGTGGATTGGCTTTTAGGAAACTACCAATAATAAAGAAAATAACAAGTGTTAATACCCAATCCCCAAATGGATTGAGAAGTAACCGATAAGCATATTGCTAAAATAAAAGAAAGGATTATATTAGGACCAGGGGTAATGCCTTGCCACGAAGCTCTCCGTAGACCTGTTGTGTGCACGGATGGTGCTATGTGAAGCAGACCCGCTTCTGGTGCAGCTTGCTTATTGGGAGGAAAATGGGCTTCCCCTCCCTTATTGTGGTAAGCGCCTGATTGTACCTCTAAAGCTTGAGTGTTGTAACAGCAGCTTAGACTGATTTGTACCTCTAGCAGCTTGAGTGTTGTAATACTAGCACAAATAAACTAACTCTGTGGGCATTTCCTCATCTGGCTGCTCTTTCTCGTCACCGAGATCTCCAACCACGAACCCTCCGTCTCGGCGGAGTACAGAGAACTGGCCCAAAGCTAGAGTTTGTGGCATTGGCTCTGAAAGAGACCCCAGTGAAGGATGACTTTTTTGAGCTGATGGTTGCCAACACGGCAAGTATGTGTCCCACAATTAGTCTACTTTTATTTTGCTTTACTCTATTCCCAGAAGAACTGAATCCATATTACATGTTAACATTTCTTCAGTATATCATTGCTTTTTTAAAAAAATACTATGTACTTGAATGTAGTCCCATTGAAGTCAATAGGTGATTTGCTACTAACATCAGTAGGTATAAGGTTGGGTCTTTCAGAGATCACCCTTAAAAACTTGCCAACTTCCTTTGACAATTCCATTGCTAATCAAAGAACTTTATCTCTTGGTTTTATTTTTTAGGTATTTTAGGTATTTCCTCTAGTAAGGATAAATAAAATCAGGTAATACTGACACTGAGATAATTTTGGGGGATTTTTTAAAAGGCACAAATAGCTGTTAGGCACCTAAATAACATCTGTGTCTTTGACGATATGGCCCCCTCCCTTCTCTCCTGATGGAAGACAAAACTGGCAAGTCCCTGAGATATGTCCTTTATTAGTGGAGCATTAAAAAGCAACAAAAACCTTTTCTTCTGTTTCTAATTCTTCCTGATCAGAAAGGAATCATCAGCCAGACCAATTTAAATGACATTTTGTAAAATAAATGTTTTTTTAACTAACCACATATTTGGCCAAACTTCAACAGAATGCAAATTAAGCAGCTAATTTATAAGCCCTGCAATAACAGGCTTTGCAAGTGAAGCCATCACCCTTCTTGAATATACTCATACTGCTCAGTGTTAGTATAATCTTCCAGATTTAAATAATTCAAAACCTCTGGAACAAGAATGTAATTTAACACTTCACATGACCTACTCCTGTGAATGTGCTACTGTGCCCTCTCGGAAACACAAGACAGGAATGTTAGCATTCTCTTATGAGCTTGTCTGTACTGAGGAAGACCAAAAGATCTGTTACAATCATATTAAGATTCACGGTTTTTAAAAGGAAGACTTAGTAGCCTTTTATTATTGGGACCCTGAGAGTCAAATTGTGATAATGACTTTTGTTTTCCATTTAATGCTTTCATCATTGAGTTCATCATCAATGGTATGATATACTGAAGCATCCGTGAAGTATTAGTGGAAATTCCAAGTGTGGTAGGGTTCTCATGATGTGTTTATTAACCTGTTAAAGGTAAACTGTTTTATAAGTAGTCTTAGATTATTAACTTTCAGTGTGATTTGTCAGATAACCATGATGGGGTACTATGCTGTGATCTCTGGCTTGGCTTTAACCCTTTTTTTTTTTTTTTTGTCGATGATGATTGTACAAGAACTAATTAAAAAATTATCAGAGGAAACTGGTGCTATGCTACTTGAATTGCATTATTCTCGGCTTCTCTGTAATTCCAGCATGATAAATTTCATAATCTCACAGGCATACTTTCTTTTATAATAACCTGTCTCTATTGTATTATTTTAACCATACACCTTCTATATCACTCACATTTCTTCACAAACTTCTGCATAATTACATTCTTCTTGGTTTTGTATTCCTTACCTTACATTTTTTTGTTTGTTTTATAATAAATAGCCCTAGGTAAAAGGGAAATATAGACAAAAATAATGCATGGGAATGGTGTTCTGTTCATTTATAGACAACAGTGAAAGCATTTTCATGTGGTGTCTTGTATTGAACCTGCTTTAAAAATACCAAACATTCTCCTTCCTTTTATCAGTATGTGAAGATGCAGAATCAGAATGACCCCATTCATGGTAGGATAAGCAGTAATCATAACCTTATTTTGGAGAAGTCTCTCATGCTCATAGCCATCTAAATTTCACCAGTCTGGGGATTTTGGAGCAACTCATTCATCCCTTGTTTAAAAGCTGTAATTGCCCCCATCCTATTATTTCTATGTAGAAAAACAGTTCTGGATCTTTCCAGAATTTATACCAGTACATCCTGATAGATTATTAAATGAAAGATACTAAAACAGTAGTACAGATGGATCCTTCTTTTTTGACACCATAACTTTACCTGAAAGGACCAGAAATTCTCTCTCTGAACTGAAATTCAGTTCAAGCAGCTGGAAGCTCAACATATTACTATGAGGCCAGAAATACTGGAGATAGTCCTAGCTCCTCTATGTATTTCATTAAATTAAATTAATTTCCCCCAGGGAACCATTGCAAATTATTTCAGTAATTCAGGTGATATTAAAAGCCCTAAGAACATTGTATTCTGAAGGCATCCATTAATTATGGAGCATAGCTTTGTCAATGTTTCCTGATGTGCAATAAACCTGCTGTGTATGAGCCCTTTAATTTTATGGCATGTTAGGCTGCTTCATAGTCTTAAATAGTGTGTGTCGAATTAATGCTCCTTTATTTCATTGCTGCACATAAGGTATTCCTTCTGGCACATTCCTTTCATTGTCTGTGCTGCTGCTGCTATTCAGGTGTGATGCATCACAGGCATCATTTCCCCCCTGCATGTGGCATGCATAGTTTAGCTTTGTTTTGTGATGTATAACTACTGGCAAGGTCCTTAAATAAAAAATGAGACTGCAATCCCATGACAAAAGACTAACCAAGAATGCATGCAGGTCACACCTGTTTCATTTGAACAACTGTGCAAATTTGATTTGCAACAATGCCAGTTAATTATTTTGATCAATGAATCTTCTCAGCCCAGTCAGTTCACCAAGGAAAATGGAATGTGTTAAACAAGGATGTTGATAAGGTTGGAATGTGTCTGTGTGAAAGAGTAATTAGTTTGATGCATTTTTAATCAAAGCTGCATGTGGCCTACTTCTGCTCATGCACAAAAGAAATATGCTGCTTCAACAATTTTAATTTCAAACTCCTCTAAGAAGTGTAATTTTGATGCTTACCATAATCCTGATGAGTGTGGCTATTAAATTCTCACTGAAATGTAAGGGTGAGTCCCCTAGATTTAGTAATGCAAGTCACTGTGATGGATCATAAAACTGTCAGACCCTAAATACGTGAAGCTTATAACGAATGTTGCTGATGCTTGTGTGTTGGATCCATAAACATTAGCTGTGAGGAAAAGCCTAATCTGCTTGATAAACAGCCCACATAAACATTATTTAAGCCTTTCCTGGTTGTAAAAATTATCATAGGTAACAGTCTTAAACTTAAACAACATAAGTATGACATTGCTGTAGCTCAGTGTAAATTGGAAGAGATTTTTGAAATCTGTATTCAGTGCTTAGAGTTATTGGTTCACACTAAACTATCCTCTTCAAGGAACTGACACCTGGATAACTAAAAACAACTGGGATTAATGTCTAAAACCTCTTGAGGTTGCTGAAGGAATTCTTTGTTCTAACTTCTAAATGATTTCATGCATCTTAAAACTGTCCTAAAGCAAATTTCAGATGATATTTTAAAACCAACAGATCTGCATGTTGGGTAATACAAAAGAAAATATTCAGTACTTTGTTTCTTTTTTACATCTTCAAATGAATTTAACTGTGAATATATTAATAAATCAATCAATTTAATGTTTATTGTTCCTAATGAAAAAGTGTTTCCTAATAGCCTACCTACCTAGACCTCACCCAATGCAACTTGAGACCATTTCTGTCATCTGCCACCACTGAGAACAGCCTATCTCAGTGGTTCCCAATCTTTGTGGCTCAAGGGCCAATAAGATTTTTATAACCCTGAAGGGCCACGAGTCTCTGCCAGCAGCCCCCTTCCCTCTCCCCAACTGCAGCCAGAGGAAAGGAGTTCAGTGAGGAGAATCTCCCATCCCCCTGGCTGCAGCAGGGAACCCTGCACTCCAACTGGATCCCTAGGCCGTGGCTCCCTTCTGCAGCCAGCGGGATGGGAGATAGTGCTCCTCTCCCTCTGACTCCAGCAGTGACACAGCACCTAAGGACCCAGGCAGAGTGCTGATCTCCCTTCCCCTTGGCTACAGCAAGGAGCCTGCACCATCTTTCAGCCCTGCGACAATGCACTCTGCCCAGGTCCTCAGGCGGCAGCAGCTCCCTTCTACAGTCAGTGGGAGGGGAGTGTAGATCATTTTGAAAGCCCCCATGGGCCACGGTTGGGAACCACTGGCCTAGCTTCATCCTCCGTGTAACCCCCAGTAAGGTAGTTAAAGACCGCTATCAATTCCCCCTTCACTCTTCTCTTCTGCAGACTAATCAAGCCTAGTTCCCTCAGCCTCTCCTTATAAGACATGTGCTCCAGCCCCCTAATCATTTTGGTTGCCCTCCTCTGGACTCCAATTTGTCCACATCCTTTTTGTAGTGGGGGCCCCAAAACTGGACACGATACTCCAAATGCGGCCTCACCAATGCCGAATAGAGGGGAATAATCACTTCCCTCGATCTGCTAGGAATGGTCCTACTAAGGCAGCCCAAAATGTCGTTAACCTTCCTGGTAACAAGGGCACACTGTTGACTCATATTCAACTTCTTGTCCACTGTAACCCCCAGGTCCTTATCTGCTGAACTGCTGCCTAGCCCATCGATACCCAGTCCGTAACAGTGCATGGGATTCTTCCATTCTAAGTGCAGGACTCTGGACTTCTCCTTGTTGAACCTCATCAGATTTCTTTTGGCCCAATCCTCTAATTTGTCAAGGTCACTCTGTATTTTATCCCTATCCTCCAGCATATCTATAATTCTCCCTAGCCTAGTGTCATCTGAAAACTTGTTGAGGGTGCAGTCTACTCCATCCTCCAGATTATTAATGAAGATGTTGAACAAAATTGGCCCCAGGACCGACCCCTGGGGCACTCTGCTTGTTACCGGCTGCCAACTAGACAACAAACTGTTGATCACTGCCTGTTAAGCACAGTGATCTAGCCAACTTTCTATCTGCCTTATAGTCCATCTATCCACCTTCTACTTCTGTAACTCCCTCAGCATCCTCGGTTGCATTGCATTTGGCCCCATGGGCTTGTGCATGTCCAGCTTTTCTAAAGAGTCCTGAACCCTTGAATCTGTACTTTCACCTCCTCACCATTTTGTGCTGCCTGGTACAGTAGTCTGGGAGCTGATCTTTTGTGTAGACAGAGGCAAAAAAGCATTGCGTACTTCAGCTTTTTCCACATCATCTGTCACTAGGTTGCCTCCCCCATTGATTAAAGGGCCCACACTTTATCTGACCTTCTTGTAGAAACCCTTCTTGTTATTCTATTGCATCCCTTGCTAGTTGCAACTCCAGTTGTGCTTTGGCCTTCCTGATTTCACTCCTGCATGCTCAAGCAGTATTTTTATACTCCTCCCTAGTCATCTGACCAAGCTTCCACCTCTTGTGAACTTCTCTTTTGTGTTGAAGTTCACTGAAGATTTCTTTAAGCCAAGCTGGTCGCCTGCCATATTTGCTATTCTTTCTGCAAGTTGGGATGGTTTGTTCCTGTGCCCTCAATAAAGTTTCTTTAAAATACAGCCAGCTTCCTTGGACACTTTTCCCCCTCAGATTAGCCTCCTAGGTGATCCTGCCCATCAGCTCCCTGAGGGAGTCAAAGTCTGCTTTTCAGAAGTCCAGGGTCCATATTCTGCAGCTCTCCTTTCTTCCTTTTGTCAGGATCCTCCTGCATCAGGATAAAAGATGATCACTAGCTGTGGAGCAGAAAGAAATCTCCATCACAGAAGTCTTGTGCTACCAGTATCTTCAGAAGTGGCTTACATAAGATGTCCCTCTTACCTTTGTGGTACAAGGCATTTGTCAATCACAAGGAAGGAGGGATGGGGGGTCGTTTTATTTTCCTTTATAAATACAATCACTTTCTCAATAAACATAACCACGGCATGAGGCAATGTCACCTGACAAACATCTTTGTGAAGTACATTGACTAGAAAACTTTAGATATTCCTGGAAATATATACTGCATGTGTGGGATAGTACAGTGATCTGCCTGCATAATTATAAGGGGGGCGGCTGGCACCCTGAGAATCCTCCCTGGCAATTTTTCTTTTAAGTTACTTGCTTTTTGGTGTAATCTTCTCCATTCCAAAAACAATAAATGTGCTGTTTTTTAGAAGTATTTTTAATGAACTATAGAGATGTGTTTAGTGTAATCGGCATGAATTTAGGCATAGAAAGGATGCTCTTCATTGCAGGCAAAATAAATTAATTAATTAACCCACACCCTTTCTTTACTTTGATGGCAGAATTTTAACAAGGGACTTGTGGGCACCTCCTTGACATTCCTCTCCAGCATATCACTACCCCATGGTATAGTATTACAAATTTTGGAGTCATGAGAATGTATACCTTCATTTGATGTATCACGCAATAACCACTTCTGCAATCAGTATACTGGATTAGATGGATTATAGGTCTATTTCACAATTACAATTTTATGTACATAGTAGTAAAATAAAATTTTTATAATTAACCACTATGTCTGAAATTCAAGCTCAAAAAAAGTGGTTTTTGTAGGTTTTCAGAAATGTTATATGTTTTTAATATGTAAACATAATTAAAGGGTATATTGTTAGGGCCAGATTTATTTTCATACCATAGGCCTTGGCTATACACCAATGCAACGCCACTAGTAGTAGCAACAGCAATCACTGTTGTATAGACAAGACATGATTTACCATTGTATGACACTCGTGGTGAAAATATAGACTCATAGACTTTAAGGTCAGAAGGAACCAATATGTTTATCTAGTCTGACCTCCTGTACAACGCAGACCACAGAATCTCACCCATCCTCTCCTGCGATAGACCCCTAACATATGACTGAGTTATTGAAGTCCTCAAATCATGGTTTAAAGACTTCAAAGTACAGAGAATCCATCAGCAAGTGACCTGTGCCCCATGCTGCAGAGGAAGGCAAAAAAACCTAAGGCCTCTGTCAATCTGCCCTGGGGGAAAATTCCTTCCTGACCCCAAATATGGCAATCAGCTAAACCCTGAGCACGTGGGCAAGACTCACCAGCCAGACAACTAAGAAAGAATTCTCTGTTGTAACTGAGAACCCACCCCACCAAACATCCCATCACAGGCCATGGACATATTTACTGCTAGTAGTCAAAGATCGGTTAATTGCCAAATTAGGCTGTCCCATCAAACCATCCCCTCCATAAATTTATCAAGATCAGTTTTGAAACTAGCTAGGTATTTTACCCCTCGGAAGGCTATTCCAGAACTTCACTTCTCTGATGGTTAGAAACTTTCATCTAATTTCAAGTTTAAACTTCCTGATGGCCAGTTTATATCCATTTGTTATTATGTCCACATAGGTGCTGAGCTTAAATAATTCCTCTCCCTCCCTGACATTTATCCCTTAACTTTATTGTACTCTATGTTTAGAAATGAATCATTGACAGATGAACAACTATCTGAGTCACTAATGCTTAATGGAACATTCACACATGCTACCATCACTAGCCATGAGAAAATTAACTAACGTAAAGATTCTTCAAGCAAAATTACAAAAACATGCTAACATGAAATTACTGCAGAAAAAAGTTGATACAAACAAGTATTAAATATGTCATAATTGTTATGTATATAGTACAGTATGAAATTACTTTGCATTTTTATGCATTTTGCATATATTTATTGTGCTTCTTACTAACATCAATGGCAGTACATGCAAGAGTGAAGGAATTGATTATCCATGTACTACTAGAGTATTACTGGCCAATATAAAATTCAGTGGCATCTCATTCATGAGAACATAATTCATGTTTATTTTGTGGCTCAATCCTGAATGCTGCTGAAAGAAGAATAGAACGTGAAAGCATTAGAGTTCAGCACCAATCATTTGCTCAGTACCTGCACGGAGAGGCTTCTATGTGGTGAGGAGGAATGTGCATGGCAACGAGAACAAATCTGTGAACTGAGCACTGATGGCAGTGGGCAGGACAGGAGTACAGATGGTGCCCAAGTATGGACAGTTCCCAAACAGTAAAAGGTGGCATTGGTGTATCTATTATTTATTTTAAATTGTTCACTGAGCTCAATATTATTCAATATGCATATGAAGGATACTTGTTTACAAATGAAAATGCTTCATTTTTGCAATCACTATACTTTTATTATATCTAATAACAGCTATTTTAGCAACAGCTAGAGAATAGATAGGCACGTATACAGGATCAGCTCCTGAGCCTTCCTATGGCTGCTTTTGCACCAGCACAAAGAGGCTGCAATACTAGATTAGCTAGTTACTTGAGGATTCTACCACACAGGGCTTTCCCCAAATGGGTAGGATCACCTATCTGAGTCTATACCACTCTCTCTCCCCTTCCAATCCTATTGTTGTAGGGGTTATGTCAAGAGAAGAGAGGGTGTGGCTGGGAGCAGTGTTGAGGCATCAGAGTGAGGAGTGGCATTAAAGTGGGTCACAGACAGTTTTGCTTCCATCTCTCGCTGGGCTCTGCGCAAAGTATAGTTCAGCCAGAGCTCCTCATCTAAACTACTCTGTGGGTTGTGTGTCCCCTTTAATGCTCTCTGATGCACACTATAACCTGTTATAACCTTTATGTTGAAATGTTCCCAATGAATATTAAGTTGTGAAAGATAAGGATGCAATGAAGCCCAACCTACTTTTCAGGTTCAAGCCTCTAGGTCAGTTACATAAAATATATTTAATAAAGGACCACTGGGTGACACTTAGAATGACGAAACCAAACTTGATTCAAAAGAAAAATGATTAATTAAGCAAACAGGCATGCAATGGCCACTTACACAATAATACAACTAGACTTACACTCAAAGATGAAATAGTGTCTGAATCACTTGGACATCTGGAACCTAACAGTACCCATTTGATGTTAATTGGAGCTCTCCCCAAGACAGCAAAACTACTCCTTTTGTGCTCCATTATAATACTAATTAACATTAAACTGTCCGTGCCATAATTATATTTCTGCCACCTCCTTATTGGCTTTTTTAACATTACACATTTGAATTAACACCTACATCAATGTCTTTCCCATACTATCAATATAGATAGCATTTTAATAAAACCTTTACAATTCTCAAAAACGTTCATTAAAAACCCTGCTTAAACTAATTATAACCAAAGCACAATGGTAACATAGGCCTGGGTCATGTCCTTGCTAACTCCTACTTTCCCATGACTCTCAAACTCCTCTCACACTAACAACTTCAAATTCCCATACTCCTCTACACTTAGGTTTTGGGCGTAAATTAGCCTAATTTTTACTTATTTCTTAACCTAACCTATTCCACAGGGTTACATCACACACGCAGGGCCCAAGCATAATTTTTTCAGGCCCAGTACAAATTTGTAACATGGGTCCCCTCCTACACACATACCACAATCTCTCATCCCATACATACAATTTCATGAGCCATGAACATTTTTTTCCTCATGGTAATGGGGGTTGCAGCCTGGGCCATGCCCCCCAGGGCCTCCGGGCCCCGGTAAAATGTACCCTTTCTACCCCATATGGGGGCCCTGCACACATGCACATGCACACACGACAGTGGGAGAGGCCCAGAGACTTGAAAGTGGATCAGAGTAATGGACTCTGTTTCCAAAAGAGAGATTAGAGACAAGCTACCAAGTAGCTGTTACACAGCATCCCTGTGGGGAGTTCTGTCTTTCAGGATTCCAGTTGCATGGAGCACAATAGAGCTCCACACAGCATCGTTAATGCATTTTTACACTTTGAATTAAAATATCATCAATTAAATAATAAAAAGTTAGGATGTAAGGTAGACTGGTTGACCCAGGGCACGCTTTGCAGGATACAGAATCTTTCATCATGGCTTACTGAGCCAATTCTGGTCCAGGTTAAGAGTAACTTAGAGTCGTCATTTCATGGTCTATAAGAAATGAGTTCCATGGTCTATAAGAAATGAGTTCATGGTCTTAGTCTAATGGACAATGACTCTAGTTGGAACCCTGTTTGACAGTTTTAATATACTGATTGTGTCTGAACAGTGAATTTTCCAATAATCGCTTGAGGTGGTTCCTTGTGCTCAAGGTTTGAGGCATGCTGCGAGAGAATGTGCTGTACCTATTCTGTTGTTAGCTAAATGACTGCATTTGCATGAATGCTTGTCACTCAGGCACCTTGAAGTATTTTTTTAAGGACTTGTCTAAGTCAAGCCTCTGCCCACTCATTTAGAAATAGCTGTGCATTTTTTGCTGGTTACAGTAGGAGGCATCATTTAGAGGTAGCAGTGATTTTGTGAAAGGTGCAATGAGTAGCTGTGAGAAAAGTTGGATTCATTAGCTATTATCATCCCTTATACTCTATACCTGGTTATGAAACAAGCATTGTTGGAAGGCAAAAAATTTCCTATTTACAAAATGTACTATCTTCCTTTTCTTTTGTTGCACCTCGGTCGTTACTGTGCTAATTAGCAGTATTACAGGGTTTTGTAAGGTAATTGCAATCATCTATAATTGTATAGTCGTATACAATTACAGTAAATGTTGGTGGGCAGGACAAGAAGAGGCAATTCCATTATTTCTTAGCTTTTTTGACAATTCAGAATTGTAGCCTGACTGTCCTAACTCTGGATGAATCCGACTGCAGGATTAATGGTATCCATTTTCTTCAGTGAGTATCACATGGGCAGAGTTTGAAATGAACTAAGACAGAGATCCTCTGTCACAGCACAAAGAAGAGTGGAGCGATATTACCTGTTTCTTACCCAGCTTCATTGTGTCTTTTTCTGGGCTCCCCTGAATGCCCTCCCTGAATTTATCTGTAAAGTCGCTACCTTACTCTTATCCAGATTTCTCACCAACACCCCCAGCTTCCATTTTGTCTGCAACAAATTGGTCAACAAATAACTCAAAGTTTGAGGGACAGTTGAGGGAATCATTTATTTGTATCTAATAAAAGCTGTGCATATTTTGATCATATCCCTTTCCCCCCTCATTCTTAGTAAGTTGCTTGTCATCTTCAGCTGTTTGCTCTTTCTTCCTGTTGGCTAGACAGCACCTAGCAAGTCATGGGGGCTTCTACAATACAAATTATAACCTACTGACTTCTATTTTTCTCCTGAGATAGAGATCACCTTCCTCCATTAATGAAATATTTATATTTTTAAGCATATAGTCACTATGGTACTTAGGTGCTATTACAGATTTACTTCATTGTTTGCCCACTTTGTTTTGTGTTCATCTCTTCTGAGGAAAAAGTTAATATTCAAAAAGTACTGGTTTCAGAAAATGAAAATGTGCACAATCCTCATTTGGGACAGGAATAAAGGCATATAAGGCATTCATGGGTGTGGCCTTTCAACTGTAAAAAGCCTAAGGAATCTGCCCCAAACACACAGATGATTAGGGAATCAATGTGTAACATCAGGCCCTCCTCATTTCTCATTCCCTCGCACTTTGCAGGTAGAGGTGGATATGAATCAGAAACTCAAATTTGAACACCAACTTTTTGCAGGAGCGAGGTGGGAGGAAGGATTCAATGGTTTTGCGTTAGATCCAAAACAAGAACGGGTATATTTTCCAGGTCCACTTCAGCTGCAATCCACCATGACCGCAGTGACTTCTTGCAAGATCTTGTGAAGTTTTCATATTTGGTGCAAACATCTTGCAAAAATGGTTCACAAACTCTCAGCACCATCAAATCCAAACCTGCTGTGGTGGCTAATGTTGGCTTCTGGGGATGCTTCTCTTCCCCTACACCTCCACCTGACCTGGCACAGGCACGCTGCTCGACTCTGGGGTTGTACTGCTTCAAGAGGCTGTGAAGCTACACTGAGCACAGTGTAGGCTTGGGAGGCGGGAATGATTGTTACTGTGTTCAGGAACAAAAAGGAGTAGAAGAGGGACAGGGTAAATGATCTAGTATGGCCAGTTTCAAGCATTCAATAGTCATTAATCCATCCACAAAAGATCATGAGATTTTTTAAAAAGCATAATAAACATTAGGTTCTTTTTATTTGCCTCTTCTGGTCTTTGAGTCTCTGGGTTCACATTTTCAAGCTTTTCTTCACATATATAATGGCTACTAATGCACTGTTTTTTTAAATGAAAGCTGAAATTCTCATTTACACACATGACTCCAGGAGCACAGGCGTGAATCAGAAAACCTCCAAGTATTGTAAAATTCTCAATAAAATCACAAGAGTTGGCAACACTAATTTCCTTGCCCTCTCCTGGTTTCTGTGGAATATCAGTGACCAGGAGATTGTGCCAGTTTTTTCCTCAGCCATTTGGATGACCTTCCAACTGCCTCATCATGATTCAGCTGAGGGCTGTGCCCCTCCAGGTAGGAAACATTGTGTCAGAGCATAGTGATTCTAGATTTGAGTGTCACTGGAGATAAAAGTTAGTGCTCTGGTGCTGAGGAATTAGACCGGGGACTCAGGAAAACAGGGCTCTAGTTTAGCTCTACAACAGATTTCCTGAGTTATTTTGGGTGAATCATTTAATCCCTCTGTGCCTCAGTTCTCCATCTGTAAAATAGGAATAATACTTCCTTTCTCTTACCCTTTGTCTACATTGTCTATTTAAGCTCTGCCTTAGGAAAGCATCCCTATTCAGGAAAGCACTAAAAGCAAGTCCATCCCAATTCAGAATGTGCTTAAATTTTGAATAGGGATGGATTTGCTGAAGCACTTAGCACAGGTGAAATAATACAAATAATAAACAATACTAATAAATAATATTAAAGTGAGAGGGGACTTGTTTAAGGTGCTGCAGGGTGTATAATAAAGGGGAATGGGATGAAAATGAGCAAAGAAAATGTAGCCTGAAAAATGCCTCATGCAAATACAATTTTAAATATTCAACTGTTTCTTAAAAGATTAAACATCCATTGCATACTCTTGTGAATAAGCAGCTAGACTTCAATAATCAGATTTAAAACCCAGAATGTTCTGATATGTAAACCTACACTCTGACCCAATTTCCCCATATGTCTCTCCTACCGTGGAACATTGCAATCCCAACCATTTCATCTTTCTTACAAAGTGAATTTTGTTCTAATCTTAAACCATTTTTATTGACTGAATTTGTAATCTACTTAATTTAATCACTTGCTCTGAAAAGAACAATGTATGACAGGACAACAAATATTCTACTTATGGTGAATACAAAGAATTAAAAGGATCACTCTTTTCATCAGCATGACATTTTGCTGTCTATTAAGCAAAATGTATGTAAGATGCCGTTAAAATTGTGTAAAGCTGTAGCTATACTGTGATTTTTTTTTGGACTAATGTTTATCAGAATGATTGTTATTCTGTATTTATTTTCTTGGGCATTCAGTAGAGTAGACACGTCTGGATTTAGAGTTCCGCTGCTGCCTTTTTTTTTGCATTTCGTTGCAGATTTTGAATCGTGGATCAGTCTGATTTTTTCTTGATGCTTAAGATACCTCACCCACCTTGTCTCTCTCATGTGACTAAGAATGAAGTTATCTTTTATTGGACCAACTTCTGCTGGCGAAAGAGACAAGCTTTTTGTGGAGTGCAAAAACTTGTCTCTTTCGTCAGCAGAAGTTGGTCTAATAAAATATTACCTCACCCACTTTGGGTCTCTCATATCCTGGAACCAACACGGCTACAACAACATTGCAAACAACTACAGAAGTCTTAGTTAAGTGTCAGTTATATAGCACAGTGGTATTACCACAAGTTGTCATGCCACTACCCCTGTTTTAAAATGAAGTACTGGTATGATTAAAACAGGAACAAATGCAAATGTCTAGATTTGACTAACTAAAGCAACAGCAAGCTTCCTAGTGGTAGAATCTGTTTTATAAATACTGACGCTTTAGATACAAGCGGTAGACCTGGAGATGTTCTTCCTGTGCCTTTAATCCAACTGAATTCCAACCCAGAATCCAAGCTTCCAATCTTAAATGTATTTTTCCCCACAGTTAATATAGCACTAATACCTAGATTTTTCCAATTCACACCAAGAATTTGTGATTTCTACTGTCCTATCACTCACCAACAGTGCTTGCCACACTTATCTACCATTACAGGTAAAGTGAAAAATACAGATGGCACACAAAGCAGAGACCATCATAATCAAGAGGGTAAAAATATCTAATATCAGTAACAAAACTGCTATGACTAGACTTGAGAGCAAGTCAGTGCAACGTTGATAAATCAGATCCAGTGTACTTCGGGGGTGTCTGCTCAGGCCAGTCATTTTAACTGTATTTGTACATCTTTATTCCGTTCCTGGAAAGCCCCTCTGCCTGTGGTTTTGTTTCTAATGCATTTCTAAGTAGGTCTATTTCTGGATCTGCCTCAGAGTCCTACCATCAGGAAGGTTAAATTCAAATACCAACTGGGCCCTCTTTGAGATGAGTCTCTGTCAATCCCTTACACAATAGAAGGTCTCTTACTCAAGACCCTTACTAGTACGAGGTGAATAATGGAAGAAATTATTTGCCGAATGTATATCTATTTATATCTTTCATAAAATTAATCACATTGATTTTCTGATTAATGCTTCTTCAATCATCTGTAATCCAAGCCACCATTGGGCTCCCACAGTCTGTTTACCTTCCAGACCTTTATTTTCAAATCCAGATTTGGTTCAACCATAACCCAAAAGAAATTTAAGGTGCTGTTGCAATCTGTTTTTTTTTTAATTTTTTATTTATTTATTTATTTATTTATTTATTTATTTTGAATGGAGCCAGGATAAAAAGGAAGGAAAATCTGGTTACTTATTTTTATTTCTGATCTGATAAGAAGAGAAATCCACAAATTCAAATCTATGTCTTGAGTGTGGAAAATTAAACACATTAAGAAAAATTAGAAATTGTCACTCTGTTTTTTTAATTATTGCTGGGACTCTAACAATAGAGTAATGAACAGCAATAAAGAGGATGTACGTAGAGTTCATAACAGAATTCAGTAATAACTATTAATAACAGCAACAAATGCACATGCATTTTTACATTCAGTTAGAAGTTGTCCTTGATAGTTTTCATTTCCTTTGGTTTATTGTGGAAGAACTAGTCTTGCAAGCATAATTCTGCTCTACTTATAAACATGGTGAAGGAGAACCACTAGTGTGAAGCCAAAATCTTTTCAACTGCCTGTTAGTGACTACTGTAATTCTATTTACTTTCCATCACCTAAAATTATTCTAGCATGAGGAAAGATTATGGCTATGCATAATTGACTTTATTTTTATTTTTAGTATTCAAACTTCTGCAGTTGTCTCTTGTCATGGTTTATTATTCCTGCTTTATATCAAGCCATAAAGCAGTAGTGAGTAATAGGTGTTCTTTTAACAGAACTAATTAGGTTAAAGATAAGCATATTTTTATTAAGCACAATTGAAAGTTATTTTTGATTGCTCTGTGAATGAAGCCATAATCATTGTCTTCATTTAGAAAATATGCACCAGCAAAATTATTTTTATCAGACAGATTTCTGACAGACTTGCTGTGGAGAGACAGCTCTGGTATACTCTTTAATTGAAATTGCCTAAAGTTTCATTTCCCATTCTTCTTAAAGTTACTCAGCAGTAGGCTAATTATAATGCAGATATGGCAACTTAAAATCAGGTTTTGTAACTGATCTGTAAGAAAAAATGCTACTTTTACTATAGAACTGTATCATGTGTTCACACTATGCCATTAAGCCAATGCTCAGTTCATACTGGAGAAGCCTATCTCTGTAATCTTTCTGAACTCTTAGATGACAGGCAATGTTTTCATGGCCAGTTTATATCCATTTGTTCTAGTGCCAACATTGTCTCTGACCTTAAATAGCTCTTTATTCTCCCTGGTCTTTAGCGCCGTGATGTATTTATGGAGAGCAATGGTATTACGTGGTGAAGTAATGTCAAAACATCATAGTACAAACACTTTGTCTGATGAACCAACCCATATTGTTCAGAATACCTGACCACAACTTGTTCGGATACAGACACTTACAGACCAAATTGTTAAAAGTCTTTGGCACCCACAACTGGGGCCAGATTGTCGAGAGAGCTTAGCTTTTATTGAGGCATTTAAATTAAGTTGACAGAGCATCAGAAAAGCTCAGCTCCAATTATTTTCAGTGTTCTTGAGAACCATGTCCGGCACTGAGCATTTTTTTGAAAACTGGCCATTTAATTTTGGTCCCTAAGTTATAAGATGAGCTCTTTTGAAAATCTGGCCATTTATATGGGTGCCAACCTTGGACTATAGTGTACTGAGCTCTTTTGAAAATCTATCCAATTCTGTATCTATTTTAATACCACGGTGTAAATTATCGTTAACCAGGTTATCCAAGGTATGAATGAAATGGAGAAAATGCTCAGTGAAAATCTTTTTGTTTTTAAGTGTATGTCACCCACTAGTTAATGTATGGTACATGTCCCTCACTTGGCCTCATACACCAAGGATATGGCCTGTTTCAGCTGTCAATTCTAGAGCCTGGCTTGTTCGTTCAAGCTATAGAGAGACCAATGCTTTCATCTGTGGAGGTCCCCAGCCCTTAGTGTCAGCCAAGATGGTGACTGTTACATATTACAAAATAAAATACATATATATAAGTTTAATAATCCTGATTTTAAATTGTTTAGCTGTTAGTCCCCATATGTATTTCAGATATCAAGTAGAGTAAAGCCTTTAGCATAAATATTGTGTATTTAGTGCTAATTAGAGAATCTTGACTAAGGAGTACTCTTCTGGCCTAACTCGTATGACACTTATGGTTGGTTCTTGGATGGTTCGTCCTTGTTCCCAGACTAGCAGGGCTTGAATTAGCCTTTAGTTGAATAAATGAGCAAGATCTCCATGAATGACTTTTCTCTACATATCTTCATATATCAAAATTAATGTTATCTCATACAGCCTTTAGTAGGAATGGTGAAAGCAGTGACCAAACTTCAGGATCCGTCCTTTCTCACGTCACACCCCAAAAACAATCTGTGTAACCGATAACATTGTTGAAGATACAATAGGTTTTTTAAGAGATACTTTTTATTAATAAATACTGTTGAGTATTTATTTACTATTTTCAACTTCTATAATTTTATAACAATACATGGCAGGAAAAATTACTTCCTGCCAAAAGGCATGGCCATGGAATAGATCTAGTCCTTTTGGTATAGTGACTGTTTATCCTTTCAAATTAAATAGAACTAAAAAGAGTTAAATTTAACCAGAGACATGTTGGGTAGTACACCACCACAGATTAGAAAACCTTGGAAAATGGCACTATCCACACATCGTTTTGGGACAGGTTTTCCATGTGTAAGTGCCATCAACTGTGGGTTGGCACTTGAAATGTGTGTATTTAGATATTTGTAGGTGCAAAACTATGTGCATAGAACAGAAAGTTGGGTTGAACACATTTTGAAAATCAGCTGCTTGATTTGGTCCCAAAACTTTTAACAAGTTGACCTTGATTCATACAACAGGCTGCAAGTTGCAACTCTTTGAGTTAAGGGTATGTCTACACTGCAGAGTGAAGTCTATTTACTTTAAATCGAATTTTAGAAGTCGCAGGGGTGTGATCATGCTCCTTGCACTGGGCTCATACGTCCCCACACACCACACTTGGGTCGACATTCAAAGCAGTGCACTGTGTGTAGCTATCCCACAGTGCAGCTAGCGCTGGAGGCTGTTGGGAAGATTATCATCGTCCCTTGATGCAATGCTCCTTTCCCCTCCCTTCCTGCCCCAAACAGGAAATTAGTTTTTGCGCCATTGTGTATGCCGCATATTGCTGCAGAGACATGGAGCCTGCTCAGCTCTGCACTATCATTGTGAGCATCACAAATACCTTGCGGCTTATCCTGGAGTATTTTCAAAGGTGAGAGAGGACCCAAAGAAAAGAGCGATGTCACCGAGGCTGCCCTGTTACAAGCCATAGAGCAGAACAATTCCCGATTGCTGCAGGCTGTCACACATCAGCTGCAGTTGGTGGAGCGCTGGTTCTAGTCCCAGGAAACAAGCACAGACTGGTGGGATTGAATCATTATGAAGCTGTAGGATGATGACCAGTGGCAGCAGAACTTTCATATGCAAAAGGCCACTTTCTCTGAGCTCTGCGCAGAGCTGTCCCCAGCCCTGAAGCACGTGAATACTCGCTTGAGTCCAGCTCTGAAGGTGGAAAAGCGAGTTGCCATCGCTCTGTGGAAGCTGGCAACCCCCGACTGCTACCGGTCAGCTGGGAATCAATTCGGAGTCAGTAAATCTACAGTGGGAGCTGCTGTGATGCAAGTGTGCAGGGCCATCAATAGGCTTCTGCTTCGAAGTGTAGTGACTTTGGGAAACGTGTAGGATATACTGGATGGGTTTGCCGTGATGGGGTTCCCCAACTGTGGGGGGGCTATTGATGGCACGCATATCCCAATTTTAGCACCTGACCACCTTGTAACAGAGTACATAAACCATAAGGGATATTTTTCCATGGTGTTACAGGCCCTTGTGGATCACAGGGATCGTATAACCGACATCAACGTGGGGTGGTTTGGAAAGGTGCATGACACGCACATATTTAGGAACTCGGGGCTGTTCAAGAAGATGCAGGTGGGCACTTTCTTCCCAGACCAAAAAATAAACATCAGGGATGTGGAAATACCAATAGTGATCCTGAGGGATCCTGCCTACCCCTTGCTGCGTTGGCTAATGAAGCCCTATACCAGGCACTTCTACAGCGAGAAGGAGCATTTTAATAACAGGCTTAGCACTTACAGAATGGTGGTGTAATGTGCATTTGGCCGTTTAAAGGCCAGATGGAGATGTCTCCTTACTAGGCTAGACATCAGTGAAAAGAACATCCCATCAGTTATATATGCGTGCTGTGTTCTTCACAATGTGTGTGAAGCGAAGGGGGAAAAGTTCCCCCAGGGTTGGGCTGTGGAGGCTGAAAGGCTGGCTGCAAATTTTGAGCAGCCAGATGCCAGCAATACGCTTAGAGCCAACTGTGGAGCGCTTTGCCTTCGGGAAGCATTGAAAAACCAGTTCTGCAATGACCCACAGTACTGTCTGTATGTTTTGTGCCTTTCCTTCCCATCCCCCCTACCATCAATATCAGCACTCTCCACTTCTAACCCCAGCCAAGCTATGAATTAATAATTAGATATGTTTTTTAATGCTCAAAAGTGTTATTTATTAACATTGCTGTGGGGTGAAATGTGGGTGAAATCAGAGTTTCAAATGACATGTAAGCAAGTGTGGTTGCTTGCACTTCTTAATAGAGCTGCCGCGTCCTTATGCTTGTCTCGACTGGGTGGAGTGCACTACATACTGTAGCCTGCCCAGTATCCTCCTAGACTGCTTGGGAGTGAGGGAGGGTAACAAAGCATTAGATGAAGGAGTGTTCTGGAGGGGCTACAGAGGGACTCTGTCCTGCCACCATTCTTCTGGGAGCTCCACAATACGCTTGAGAATGTCCGACTAATCCCTCATCATACACAACATCTCCCTCTGTGTACTGCACTCCTGCTTCTGTGCAGATCTTCTATGCTCCATGTCCATGTCCCGTTTCTGGGACAAGGACATTCTCTATGCTCTGAGATCTGTCTCAGCGGCCGCGGAGGCATTCATGAGCTCGCCGAACATGTCATTCCATGATTATTTTTTCCTCTTTCTGATCTGGGAAAGTCTTTCAGCAGTAGTTCTGGTGGGGGGGGGAGCAAGGCCAAGGTGTCCCATTCAGAAGGGTCAGGTCGGACTGCCATTACGGAGATGGCCTTTCATCTGATACAGAGAGGCTTAATTGGTGGTAAAAACTACAGTCCAAAATTAATCTATGAAAGGGATCATTGGGCTCCCTGGTTACATGCAGAGGAATGGTTTGGAAAGAGGTGGGCAGAGATGATCAGAGGACACCACTGCGGGTGAATTGTGGCATCAGAAACCATAGGACAACTATTGAACAGACACTATACTGATTGACTGTATAGCTCGGGTACTTTAAATGTGCGCAGTCTTACCTAGATGACCATGAGTGATATCAGTCTCCTGAGGGTAACGCAGGAGGAAAGGGAAGAGTTGCTGCAAGCATCGGGGTACAGTCCTGGCCTTTATACTGCTATGCTGTGTTTGCCATGATTCCGGCCCATTTCATTGCAGTGTGGCATGGAAAAGTATCCTACCGTGGCAGAAGAAACAAGGCTGCCTTCCCGAGAAACCTTGTGCAAAGGGTAACAGGTTACCTGCATGAGAGTTTCCTGGAGATATCAATGGATGATTCTCAGAGAATATCTCTGCACATAAATAATCTGTTCCAGGAGTAATCCTCCAGTGACAACCAGAAATACCATTCCCTCCAAATAAAGAAGCCATTTTAGAAGTTGGATCAGGGACATAACCTCTAAAAAAAAAAAAAGAAACTCACTGGATGTGCCTTCCTCAGGATCATGATCATTCCTGCTGTCCTGTGTGTTTCTCGACTGCTCTGGGGTCAGGAATACATCCTGGCTCTCTGCGAGAATGGACACCCTGCTCTCGTGCACCCTTCTCTTCTCATCCTCCTCGTCCACAGAATCCTCATCCTTCTCCCTGCACTGGGATTCAGCGGAGGCATTGATGCTTCATGGTGGCACTGTGGTGGGGTCACCACTGAGAATTGCAGGCAGCTTCTCATAGAAGTGGCATGTTTTGGGTGAGGAGCCAGAACGGCTGGTAGCTTCCCTAGCTTTCTGATATGCCTGAAGTACCTCTTTGATCTTCACGCAGCACTGCTGCGTGTCCCTGTTATGCCTCTTCTCCAACATGCCCTGGGATATCTTCCCGTATATATCTAAATTTCTTTTGCTGGTTCTGAGCTGAGCCAGAACAGACTCTTTGCCCCACAGACCGATGAGATACAAGATCTCTGGTCGATTCCATGCTGGAGCATGTTTGGGCCATGCAGTAGCCATGATGAGTTCATCTACAGAGCTCCCTCCACACTGGCTACAAAGGAAATGAAAATTCAAAATTTCCTGGGAATTGAGGGGAGGAGCACAGTGGCCACAGAGAAGTAGACCGCGAATGTCCAGAGCAGTCACAATGGGGCATAATGGGAAAGCTCCCAGAAGCCAGTAATGTCAACTTATGTTACACTCTGCCTACACTGACGCAAATTCGACCCATGAAATTCAATTTACACACTACGCCACTTGCAGAGATGGTTTTATTAAGTTGACTTTTACCGCGCTTTGAATTGACGGAAGTAACATGCCAGTGTAGACACATACTTTAGGAGTTTGACGTAAGCGACGTTACGTTGACCTCCATTGCCAGTATAGACCAGGCCTAACTAGAGAGGTTGCCTCTAATAAGGCAAGAAATAGTTGCAGTGCCTGTCCCATCATGGGAGGGAAGCCGTTAAGATGTGACTAGAGACCTGCTGGAACCTGGTGGAGAGGAGCTAATGGGTACCTTTTACCATCAGGAGTTTTACATTCTGGGTTACTCCAGCAGAAGCTTTTATAACCAAAGGCTGAATCTAACTCACTGTCTGTAAGTAGGTTCTGTATCCATTTTGAGAATGGTTTATATTATACCATATTATTTGCTCTTCTATAATTGTAGTCTGACCTTTGTACAGATACCTCATAAAAGGAAAATATATTTGTTTTAATTTAGAAAATAATGACTAGCAATTTATACCAACAAAAGCTGGGAGAAAGATATTTTTGATACATTTAGTACAGGAATTTGTTTATGCAGGAATATGTTGCACAGTCTATGTATAGAGCCAAATGATGATAGCTCCTCAGAGTATACTCTTGGTGTGTATTTATTTTATTTATTTTGTTTTGGTAAAGAGTGTACACACTTTTCAATATTTACACAGGATTTGGTGAGCTATTTTCATGTCACGTAAGGGCAGAAAGTTTGAGTAACACTTCCACTTAGCGTAAGTTTTCAGACAAATTCATTTGTCGTCTGAATATAAGCATAAAACAGAGATGGAGTCATCTGGGCTTCATGCCATATATGGGATTACAGTTATTGTGTAATTTTTTTTCCAGGCAAACCTGGAAATAAAACAAAACACCCTCAAAATGGAGCAACTGATTCCTCCAAGATTACAGCTTGTAAATATCCTGCAGTAAACATTTGTTTCCACTCAGTTTTCTGAGATTTGGTCTTGGCAATTGTCCATTTTTGTCAACTTGAAATCAAGAAAATCTTTGGGTTGCAGTTTATGATCTCTTTTTATTAACCTCAGGTTTTGGAATGATTTCTATTGCTAAAACAAAAGCTTCCAGGGAGCAACAAAAACAAGAGGCAGAGAAAAAGGCACAGGAAAAATGAGAATATAATTGCTCTTGTTGATCTGGTAGTAGTTATGGAGGTTGCTTCTAATGACTCTACATGGAATAAGAAGATAAAAGTGAATGAATATGTTTACTAAGATCTACTGTTCAGTGTAACAGTAGTCTTATTTTTATTTCTTCATGGAATCATTGTATACAGTGGCAATGGAAAGTTTCTTACAATAAATACAGTATGTGGAGCAATGCAGTCCAGTGAGTAAGGCAGTGGACTTGCAGTTAGGAGATCTGGAGTAAAACCTAGCTCAGTTACAGATACTACATACTAAAATAAAGGGCAATGCTCTATTTATCACATGTACTATGAACATGCACAGCCGAGAACATGCAAACCCAGCTGTAATTTCTCATTACTGTTTGGATCACTTTTGCAGGGGCTTATATGTGTTATCTTTATAATAGGCAATGGCAGCAATATACCCAGGACCAAAAGTACTCAGGGATTGTGGGCTCATTTGCATCCATTGTTTGTTCCTTTTGATTAAAAAAAGCTGGCATCCTCAAGATGACAGTGACCATGAAGTGATGAGTGAGGTAGACAAGAGTATTCAACGCTGCACCTATTTTAGCTACTTACTGCATATTCCCAAATTTACTCTCATTACTTTCCAAAAAAGTTAACACCTTCTTCTGAAGGCTCTTATTCAAGAGATTTAAACCAGATAGAACTTACCATACTATATGATTTAAGCCTACAGGGTGGGACTTTCCGAAGCCATCAGCATTGACTTAAATCTGCTGTCACTGAAGTCAACTTTGCCTTTGAGTTTCACGAGAGCAGAGTTACACTAACACTGAGCACATTTGAAGATGTCACTCAAAATTCTTCATCAGAAAATAACCCCCACTACTTTTGCCACTTCAGAACAATCGCTAATGAAACAATAGCACAAATATTTCTATTCACAGGATTATAAATATAGAGTTTAGTAAAGCAGCAGTATGGGCTATTTAAGAAGAGGCTTATAATTTTATGTCACGACATAATGTAAGTATGGGTATTGAGCTTCTAGGATTCCAGCCAATAGTAATATGGCTATCAGTTCAGAAACAATATATTTAGAATTTAGCATTTTCAAGGAATACACTTTGAGTACAAATTGTTTCCTGACGTTAGAATGTTGCTGAATGGGTTCTACACATTAGCATTCAAAGCATTAGTTTATATGTTGTTCTGACATTGTCAGAGTTTATCCACTTATATTTAGTGGATATTTAGTCAGTCTTAAAACTGACTGTAAAAAATAAATTATAAAAAACAGACTATCATCTTTTGACTAAAATTGTACAGAACTTGAAGGCTTTAAAACCCTTTTTTCCCCTTAAAATGACAGACATGAGATTAGCAGTTGATTCTGTGTGTGTCCAAAAGATTAATGCTTCCAGATGACCTCAGGGAACTGTTTCATTTGGCTAGCCACTGGAAGTTTTCATTGCACTGCAGAAAATCTGACTGTTTTGAAAGCTGCAGGTAGAAGTTCCAGATAAGATTTATGTCACCACTTTAAAAATTTTGATAAATAGCAGTTTTCAGAAAGAAAATGTCCATGATTTATGAATGTTTATTTACTTTATATTCAAGCAATTCATTCCTATATCAATTTAAATAATATTAATTTAACTCTGGTTTTGTGTCTAGGCCATCTCTAACTCAAGTTCTCACGTTTGCGTTATAAATCTGTATTTTCAAAGAATTAGGAGTCAGTAGTAAAAATTAATTCCATGATTTGGCAAAAATGGTTCCAGTTTATGATTTTACACACACACACACACATTTATATATAGTGTGTGTATTTTATATCTATGTACACTGTGTATATATTTTGTATATATTGCATATAGAAAAGTGTGTGTGTGCATATATGTAAAAATAAATAAAATATTAAATTAAAAAAGGCCATTTTTGCCAAGTCCTGGAATTAGTTTTTACTTCTGACTCCTATTCCTCTGAAAATACAAAGTTAAAATACAATCACTGAGAAATCTTGACCTACCGATGTCCTAGATACCAACCTACTAAACCTGGAGTTAAATTAAGTAAGAAACACACACACTATATATATATATTTTTTTTTTTTTCAAAAGTATATAGTACTTTTACTTTAAATTACAAGGCAACCGTAAAGAAAGGGTTTTCAGGGATAATGATTTTTTACATTTGTTTCTTAAAACTGCTTTGATTTAAAAAAAAATAAATTTGGCAAACTATTTATATGGTCTCCATTTTTCTATTATATTTGATTTTTAAACTGAGCTTAAATCAGGTTTAAAACAGTTGGTTTATTTTACAAACTGATTTTTGCATAACATTTGCTATTGTAGATTCAAAATATATGCAAACTACTGCTAGTAACACCGAATACACTTCAAGTTGCTTGTCACAGGGCGTGGCTCCTCTCTTGCCTTCTCCCCACAAAAACTGCCCAGACTCCCATGGCTGTCCTTCACCAGGTCTTTTTATTTTGTGTTTCCTCCCCCAATTTCACAACAGTCCCATGCAATAGCCTACTTACATTATTCAGCTAGCTTTTGACCCTCTCACCAGAGCCTGAGGGTAACAGAAGACTCCTGTTCTGAGCCTCTGACTGACTAGGTTCAGCTCTTCCTGTTCCTCCTTCTCTCCTTCCTTCCTTCTCCCTCCACTTCCTTCTTGTGCCGCCTCTTATCAGGCCAGGGCTAATGGGGTGATCGGGTCAGCTGGGCAGTCTGACTAGAGTGATCAGAGTGCAGGCACACTTGTTTGCGCCCTGCAGGCCGCATTTACTGGCTCCCTAGACACCTTTGAGGAGAAGTGGGCACTGTCAGGGGTTCTTTGCTCAGTATCCCCTTCTAGATCTCTGATTTCGAATCTGTAACCCTCACTCCCATTCCTGTTTTTTCATTACTTGTCCCCTGGAATTGCTTGAGCCCTGGGTTCAGTAGCTCCTTCATTTAGGGGAAGGGACCTTTAGCTGTGGGTGGGGGACTTCAATAGGTGTTTTGGCACATTGTTTATTTGTAAATCAGCTCCTGAATAATGCTCTCTCCATTGTGTCAGTCTTTGGTGGGATTATACCTCCCTGAGCTGTCATTTTGTTCAACCATGAAGTGTTAAAGAAAATGGCAGACATTAGGTCACTGAATGCCATGGGATATTCTCCTCTGAAATACTTACATATGCTAGAGAAAATGGGTATTTTAAAATTTTATGTAAAAATATGGGCCCCTCTAATACTATGACAGTGCGTCATAAATATTTTATAGCAATCACATTACAGACAAAATTTGCCAACAGCTACCACATAGTATCTGGAATAGTGTAATATTTCCATATACTTGAAACAGGAAATAATAGCTGGATCTCATATAGCATTATACGGCAAATAATATTATATACTTTAATATTATGCTGTTACTGTCCATTATGTGTGCTTGATTTATATATACATATACATATAAAATCTAAAATTGATAAACCTCTGATACTATGAAAACAAGCAAAGGGAAGTGAAAATCAGGATGACAATTCCCATGTCTCTACTGGCTAACTGTTTAAGAAGGAAACTCCTTGAGGCAGGGATTCTCTTCCTAGGTGTTTGTATGACATCAAGAACAATTGGACCTCAATTTAATGTGCCATCTGTAAGTTCTATTGAAATACCAATCAGTGGTTGAAAATCAGGAAAACAATTTTGTGGAAAAAAATTGAAGTTGTTTCTCTTGAGCAGGGTTCAAAACAGACTTGTTTGTTTTTGTTTTATGAAATTCTCTGTGACTTTTTTAACTGAAAAACTAGTTTTCAATACGATATTCCAGTAAATAAAAAATTTCAATAATGTTGGAAACTTAGATTAAAATTTTGATTAAAAATATCAATTTAAAATGTCAGAGGAAAAGTTTGCAAAAAAAGTGGATGTCAACAGTTTTTTGCGACATATTTTGGGAAGAACTTCTTGCATGAATGATGTTGGCTGTCTCTAATAATAAAAAGAAATGCCAGGCTAGACGTGTGGGGCATTATGAGGCAAGGAGACCTTAAGACTCAGTAGAACCCCCTTTCACCAAGTCTCAGTACTCGAGCTTGGCATGGAGAATAAGCCTAGCAGAATGGGGAGTTAAAGGACATAATGTGTGGCAGGCAAGGCATCTATATCAGTGCTGAAAAGAGAGGGAAAAAATGGAAGGTATAGGAAAAAATGGCTGATGTACATAGCCATGTTGGCTAAAATTTGTCATATTGATAGGTCTGAAGGAGTTAAATGAATCTCCTACTGCATCCTTACTGCAATGCTGAAAGTCACTGCTTGAGGCTAAGTGCATTGCTGAGACACTTAGATATCTACTCAACATTAAGATTTATCAGAGGCTCATGAAAATAACTATCTTTGATTACCAAAGAGACTATATAACAATTGTTCTTGATCTGAAAGACAGACACTCTATCTTTTTTTTGTAAACAGCATCTTTTCTGCTGTCAAGAGAAGGCAAAGAAATAAAGGTGTTCATTCAGCTCCTCACTCTATGAAAAAGCTGCAACTTGGCTTGCACCTTCTGTGAGATAAAGATAATGCCCACAGCTATTCTACAAATTCCTTGTATAAGATGGAGTATGTAACCACTGTTGTGACACATCAGTCACATCACAAAAACCAACTATATGCTTCCTATTAACGATAGCAATGTAAAATCATAATGCAAAGGGTGCATTAACAATATGTGACAATCCCCACATGACCTTTTTTTTTAGGACTGATTATCCTGACATCCAAGGCAGTTTTGTTGCTCTCCTAAAGGCAAAAATAAATAAATAAGTAAAATTCATGTGACATTTTACTATTTCTCCGCACTTCCCCCCAGAAAAACAACTCTGCCATCTTATTAGATTTTTTATACGTATACATTTTAGAGATAGCCAGGCTAGGCTCTGCACACATGCATGTGGGAAAGAAATCCTGCTCTCTGGATGATGGAGCAGCTCCAAAATTGTTACACCAAATGCTACTCCAGCCCAATGGCAGATTCCTGTGTGACGGATCCATGTAGTAGTAGATCTCCCAGCCCTAGCCTTTCTATGCTCCGATCTCTACTATCCTTGAGCATTACTCTGCAGAGAACTTGGCTGGGCTCACACTATGTGGGGAATGGACAAAACCCCACAACACAGCTTCAGATGAAAAGGACCCCATTAGAGGGGAGGTGATTATACTTGCCCCATACTGTAGTTTGGCCATTGAGGTGCAACTGGACATTCTGCACCCTGAACTAAATCTTGTGGAAAAGTAAGAGCCTCAAAGGCAGTGAACCAGTGCTCTTCCCTTTTGGGGTAAGAGGAAGGAGGTCTCTGCTTCTTCACACTGCAAACAACCCCTGCGCAATGACTGTCTTAGCCCCACAACATAGAGTGTTTCAGGAGGGCTGGGTATGTCATGGCTAGGAAAAGTGCATCTACATGGGTAAAGGGTAGCACAGGAGTTATGAAAGCTATAGAAGCACCAGGACTGCAGTATCTTCCATGAAGCAGCCTTGCTCTTCTTCTGCAACCTAAGGAGAGGATTCCATTTCTCTCCTGCGCCCCCAGAGAGCCAACTCTGTACAAGGTCGGTTTGCTAAGTGTGTTTATAAGGGTCAGGATTTTCCCCTTTAACTGTAGAACTGAATAAGGTTTTTGGGGATGTGGAATTGGGAAAGGATATCAAGCAACAGCATGCCTGCCACTTTAATTAATCAATGGTGTTAAGAAGAGAGAGTTGAACAAAGCACTTTCATGTACTATTAAAAAAGGCAGCTCTTTCTGGTTGAAGCAGTTACAATAGTTGTCATCTTAGTCCAGTTATTTGCATGCTCAGAGAAAATGCAAATGCAGCAGAGAAATGTGACCAAATTATTTTTAACACTACTCTAGGTGAGTAGCATGTTTGTTTAATATTTTACTAGCAATCAAAGTTTATTTGAGTTTGTAATTAAGTTTCTGGGAAGTTTCTTTCTTCACAGCTCCAAACATTTGACACGAACTAGAACAAAACCTAGACCTACTCAAAGCATTTGGCATTTCCCTCCTTTTAAAATAACAATTGCTTTCTTACTGAAGTCACGTAAATAGTTTACTCATTGCTAAGCGGGACAAGCGGCTGATGTACTGTCTAAAGGAGAGACACTTTTATAAGGTAGATAACTACTAACTATTCTGTGGCTTGGTTACAATTCCCTCTGATATAGTATAGACGTTGGTTAAAGTTCCCCACATTTTGAGCATTCTGGTTTTCATGGCACATCATTGATTTCATGCACTGTAATTAAATATTGTTTTGAAGTGGATATGCCATGTGGGCATCATTGTGGAATTCCACGTATGTTGCTTCTCAGTTAATTACACATCAGATTTACTTAGTTTGTATGTAATTTGCTAGTCCTGCAACCTCTGGAGTCTGGGCAACATTATTAGCAACAAAGATTCCATATTCAAAATTAGTTACCAATTCTGTTGATAGTGCATAACACAGAAAATAATCTAGGTCCTTGTCTCATAGCTTTATTGGTTCCACTGTTCTAACAGTAGAAAGTAGTAAACAAATATTTTATTCAGAAAAGTAATCAAATATGAGTTTGAATACACAGAGATTTTGTTGAGTAATGATGTGCCTTTTTTGCATAGTCACTTTTCTAAATATAGTAGTACCTTAATGCCATTGTGGTAATAATGTTAAATACTAGTACTAAAACTATATACTATATGATGAGTCATAATGATTCAAGAGTCTATGGTCTTGATCATTCCCCCAGGAAAGCAAACATTCATCACTGTGTCTCTGGTCAAGTTGTCTTCTTCATATTTTAAAATGCAAGTGTGTCAGTTAATTTTAGTGTAATCAGGGTTTATCTGAATTCCTGAGGGTAGAATCTTTGACAGTATGTATGTCTTCACACTGTTGCCAAAAACTTTATTTGATAGAAAGTTTATGACCTAATAAATGTAAATGGCTACTATGAAACTAATGATGAGTGAACCATGTTATCTCACAAGATTTCCAGTTGGTCTAGAAACAGTATGAAATCATCTTTCCTGAGAAATATTAACAAATTCACTTCCAATCTTAGTCATAAAAGGAAGTCAAAGCATACGTAACTGGAAAATAATGGGATGTCAAAAAACTACACTAACTTACTCAGACCTTTTGCCAAGCTCTATTCTCAACCCATAGTGAGGTACTTAAGGTGCTGCACAGATTTCAGTTAAAAAGTATTTAAAGATACCATAAAACTACTTAAATGACACTTTGTAAGTCTATTGGGTGTTCCTCTATCTGCAGACAGTACCTGACCTACTGTGGATCCTAACAGTATACAAACAGTATACAAATGATTCACAGTTGGCTTGATCTTTTCTTGCTAGCATTATCGTTTTATCATGTATTTATAAGAACAAGGAAGTTTCATTTTATGTCCATTGGACTTTGATTTTGATTGGTCTGTAGTGGAAGCAGCAGTCCTCAGAGAGAGAATAGGATGATTTTACTTTTCTTCATAAGCATATCTCTATACAATGTTCTAATTCAAACACTGTTGAAGGGGCATGGGACCTTTGAATCATCAATAACAAATTTTTATCTCCCACACCTTTTAACCTGCTTATTTATTCATGTGCTGCTGAGCAGTGTTGGAAACTATAGAATTCTAGAAATGGAGGCCTGCCAGGGACCTCAAGAGGTCATGAAGTCAGCCCCCTGAGCTGACAAAGGACCAAGTAGACCATCTAACTAGACCAGCTAAAATTAGAACAACCCTGACAGGTGCTTGTCTAACCTGTTCTTAAAAACCTCTAGTGATGGGGATTCCAGAGCATACCTTAGTAACTTATTACAGAGTTTAATTACTTTGACAGTTAAAAGGATTTTCCTAATATCTAACCAAAATCTCCTTTGCTGCAGATTAAGACCATTACTTGTCCTGTCTTCAGTGCACATGCCAAACAATTGATCCCAGTTCTCTGTATAACAGCCTTTAACAAATTTGAAGACTATTAGGTCCCCCTTCAGTCTTCTTTTCTCTAGACTTAACATGCCCAGTTTTTTTTTAAATTTCCCTCACAAGGTCAGGTTTTCTAAACCTCTTATCATTTTTGTTGCCTTTCTCTGGATTCTTTCCAATTTGTCCACATTCTTCCTGAAGTGTGATGCCCATAAATGGACACAGCATTTCAGCTGAGGCCTCACCAGTGCCAAGTAGAGTGGGACAATTACCACCTATATGTTACATACGACACTCCTATTAATACACCAGATAATTATATGAGCCTTTTTTGCAACTGCATCACATTGTTGACTCATTCAATTTGTGATCCATTATAACCACCAGATCCTTTTCAATAATACTACCACCTAGTCAGTTATTCCCCATTTTGTAGTTGTGCATTTGATTTTTCCTTCCTAAGTGTAATATTTTCCACCTATCTTTATTGAGTTCATCTTGTTGACTTCAGACAAATTCTCCAATTTGTCAGGCCATTTTCAATTCTAATCCTGTCCTCCAAAGTGCTTGTAACCCCTCCCAGCTTGGTGTCATCTGGCAATTTTATAAACATACTCTTCACTCCATTATCCAACTCATTAATGAGACTTTTGACTAGTACCAGACACAGGACTGACTCATGCAGGACCTCAGTAGATATACCCTCTCAGTTTGAGAGCAACCCATTGATAACAATTGTTTGAGTGCAGTTTTTAAAGTAGTTGTGCACTCACTTTATAGTAACTTCATTTAGACCACTTTTCCCTACTTTGATTATGAGAATGTCATATGGGACTGTGTCAAAAGCCTTACTAAAATCAAGATATAACACATTTACTGGTTTTCCCCCCCATCCACCTTTCAAAGAAGAAAATTAGGTTGGTTTGGCATTTGTTCATGACAAATCCATGCTGGCTGTTCATTATAACCCTGCTATCCTCTAGGTGTTTACAAAATGATTGTTTAATAATTTGTTTCAGTATCATTCCTGTCGAAGTTCGGCTGACCAGTCCCTAGGTCCTCTTTGTTCCAATATTTAAAGAATAAGTACTTTGAGTAGTTTACCCTTCTCTAGTACTATGGGACCACACCCATCCTCCAAGAGTTCTCAAAGATAATTGTTAATGGTGCTGAGACTGTTTCAGCTAGTTCTTTAAGTATGCTAGGCTGAATTTCATCAGGCCCTGATCACTTGAATGTATCTAACTTATCTAAATATTATTAAACCTGTCCTTTCCCTATTTTGGCTTGTTTTCTTCCCCCTCGTTGAAATATTAATTTTGTTAAGTATCTGGTTACCATTAACCATTTTAGTGAATACTGAAGCAAAATAGGCATTAAATATCTCAACTTTCATGATGTCATCAATTACTAGCTTTCCTTCTTACCCAAAGCTCTTGGCAACTTTACTCTTTGCGAGGTGGTGGAAAGAAATAAATCAATGGGGACACGGCCCATCCAGCTAATAGATAGTTGATTCAGGCAGGCAAACAAAAGTGCTTTCACTCAAAGCTTCTACTTATTTAGTCTCCAGCATTTACACACATCTGCAATAGATTAGTAGCGCACCCCAAATTAACCCCAGACTAATATTTATCCAAGGTTTTGAGGAGATCTCGAGTGGATATCTGTAGACATTCAGTGGCCAGCTTTCCATCTGCAGGGGGACTAGAGAGGTATTCAAGAAATGTCTGAGGTGTCCCAAGTGTTTGTGTCTACCAAGCTCAGATCTTTTCCTCTTTTTATACCCAATTTGTTAGTATTCGATAGCTTGTTCATCATCCAAAAACAAAAAAACCCCAACCCTACTGAGTAGAAACTAAGTTAAATGTGGAGTTTTCAAGCATGTAGTGTGGAGTGTTCCAGCCTGTCAGGCAGGGAATTTTCCATCAGCTAACCAGATGTATTTCACATAGCAATAGTTAACTATTGCCAGACTTTCCATCTTGCACAACTGCCTGCTTTAGCAGAAAGATCAAGTCAGAAGGTTAGAGGTTCATGTTTACTCCTCATGATCACTCAGTTTCCACTCCCCTCCTGTTCTGTTAGTTGTTCTAAGGTTTCAGAAAATGACCTCCTTTTAGCTGTTTTCTGCAATAAGTATAACAATTAATATTCCAACTGTAGGCAGTGTTCTAGGAATGTTACTGTGCTCTAGACTACCAAAAATATCCCCCTCTTACATCTTCCCCACTAAGCAGAGGACCTACACTTTCCTTTTTCTTTCTCTTGTTCCTAATACATTTTAAGAACATCTTCTTATAGCCTTTTATGTCCTCGGCTAGGTGTAACTCGTTTTGTGCCTCAGCCTCTCATTTTGTCCCTACATGCTTGTACTATTCTTTTGTACTCCTCCTTAGCAATTTGTCCATGTTTCCATTTTTTGTTGGATTCCTTTTTGATTTTCAGGCCATTAAAGAGCTACTGATGGAGCCAAAAAGGGCTTTTACACATCTTCCTAGCTTATCTTCACATCAGGATAGTTTGCAATTGTGCCTTTAATATTGTATTCTTGAGAAACTGCTAGCTCTCCAGATCTCCTTTTTCCCTTACTTTTTCTTCCCATGGGCCCTTACCTACCAGTTCTGAGTCTCTTAAAGTCTTCATTTTTTAAATTCATTGTCCTTATTCTGCTGCTTGCACTCCTTTTCCTTAGAATCATGAAATCTATCATTTTCACTATAACCCAAATTGCCTTTCACCTTCATATGCACTTCCAATTCCTTCCTGTTGGTCAGAATCAAGTCTAAAATAGATGTCCCCCTCATTACTTCCTCCTCTTTCTAAAACAAAAGCTGATATGTTTCAAGCACTTATTTGAAATTTAGTTTTGCTGTATTATTTTTCCAGCAGATATCTGGGTAATTAAAGTTCCCCATTACTACTAGGTCTTGTATTTTGAATATTTCTTTTATTTCTTCTAGAAATGCCTCCTCCTCCTCATTTTCCTATTTTCGTGGTCTATAATATACCATGACCATGACATCACCCCTATTTTCTACCTCTTTTATCTTAACCAAGGGCCTTTCAACTAGTCAGCCTTTCACCTCCTTTTGGATTTCAGAACAAGTATATCTATTCTTGCTGTATAATGCAACACCACTTCCCTTTTTATCCTGCTGTCCTTCCTGAACAAGTGTATAGTGGTCTATACCATATTCCAGTCATAAGATTTATCCCACCAAGTCTCTGTGACTCCAATTAAGTCATAATTTAGCTTATGTACTAATACTTCCAGTTCTTCCTGTTTATTCTCCATGCTCCTTGCCTTTGTGTGTAGCTATCTAAAACATTGAGCAGATTCCCTCACTAATTTCCATCTCATTGGTCCTATGATCCTATTGTAATTTCATGTCTCAACTCCCCCCCCTCATCATCTAGCCCTTTTTTAGGTTTACCTGTGGGTTTTTGTCACCTGCCCCCCTTTGACCCTAGTTTTAATCCCTCCTCACTAGATTGATGAGCCTGTGCTTGAAGATGCTATTTCTCTTCTTGGTCAGGTGGATCCCATCTCTTCCCAGCAGACCTTATTCCCAGAGCAGCATCCCATGGTCAAGGAAGCCAAACCCCTTCCATCAACACTATCTGTGCATCCATGCATTCATCCCCAGGATGTGTGTCACACTGTCTTGGCCATTGCCCTCAACCAGGAGGATGGACAAGAACACAGTCTGTGCCTCTCACTCATCCTTTCCTGCTCCCAGAGCACTGTAATCACTGCTGATCTGCTAAGAGTCATACCTCGTGGTATCATTAGCTCACAATACTAATATAGATGTACATATGTGTATTTATCTGTATGTGTGTGTGTATATATGTATATATATGATTTGCTTAGATTGTAAACTCTGTGGAGCAAAGAGCATTGGTTTGTCCTGTGTTTGCACAACACCTAACACAATAAGAATATATTATAGAAATTAGTGAATTTTGAATGTCAATTTTCTTTTGAGACAGAAGGTGAGTGAGGTGATATCTTTTATTGGACAGTCTTCTGTTTGGTGAAAGTGACAAGCTTTTGAGTTTACAGAGAGCTCTTCTTCAGGACGGGGAAATGTACCGGTGTTACAGCTAAACAAAAGCTGGAACAGATTGTTTAGCATAAGGAATTCACACACATCTCAAGGGACCATTGAAGGTGGCCAGTTAAACTGATTGATTCAAAAGAAAATTGTTAACAGAAATAACAAATGGGAAAGCCTCATGGATGTGCCTTTTCTACAAAATATTCCCTGTGTTAAAGAGCAATTCTCACTCTTGATGTTGATACAATAATCCAATTACGTTTTTCCAGGTAGTGCCTTCAGGGATTTATTTGGACCTGATGGTATCTTAACTGAGCCTGAGCAGCTCTTCTGCTGTTTTCTTAGAATGTTATTTTTCTGGTAGTATTTGGTTAAAACAAAAACATTTATCTGCATTGGATAAATTTGTTCAACTTTATGAACAAAGGTCTACAATTAAGCTACAAAGATAATACTACTGTGTACCCAAAGGACATGGAAAAAGTCTGAGAATCATTTAATGTTCAAAGGTCTACGAACAGTGACCTTGGTCAAAATTCTGGAAAAATAAATGCATAAAGAAATGAAAGTGCATTACAGACATGAGAAATATATGAAGATTAATGCTACAAGCTTAGATGTTTTTCAACAGCAGACTATAATTGTTGCATTTTTTTCCCCAAAATCTGACTGAGTTTTAGGAGCAGATGGTGAAAGTCAGCAACATCAATGACCTTAAACAAAATTGCCTGAAAATTATAGGTAGGAAAGCAATTAGCAGGACAAATGAAAACTGACTCCAATATTCATGCAAATTTCAGACACCAGCAAGAAAAAAAGTAAATGTCACTTACCGGAAAATGATGATTTTGTGTAATGCCAAGTCTAGCACAATAATATTGTTTGAAACTAGATCTGATTGAAATCTTTCATTTGGAAATTTTTACCAATCAAACTGATTTTTTTTTCTTTATGGGAAACTGTCTGTTCCAGACAAAAAAATGTCAGTTTTCCTATTGCAGATTTTGAAATGAAATTTTTTATCTTAAATCACTATTTTAAAATAAAACAATATTTAAAGTGAAAATGAAATAAAAATATTCATTTGCTAAGAAATTATAGAAATGATATGCAACTTCCAGTGGGAAATCCAACATTTTTCAACTAAAAAAACTCAAAGATTTTTCATTCACAGTTTCTCTTGGGGAGAAAATATCAGTTTTCTGACCACCTTACTCTGAAACTAAACAAATCTCTGTGTGGAAAATGGTCAAAGATATAAAGAGTTTTATTTTAACTTTTGAATTTACCAAGGAGAATTTGATGCCTAACATTTTCTGGGCTATGTGCCAGAGACCAAGTCTGCTCACTCTACAGGTGGTCTTCCCATACTACTACTTTCCGCTCTGCTTCAGATTAAATAGACAGCAAAGTCCTTAACAGGACAATGTGAGTCCTTGAAAGATTTGTCACTGCAGTATAAAACTGCTGTAACTCCACTGAATTCATTGGTATTATTCCTGATTTACATTGGTATAGATACCAGGAGAATTAATCACAATGTCTATAAAGTTGTCATGAAATTTCTTTGCTGAGGTGAAAGGGTTACTTCTCCACATGGCTTTCACAGTGTAGACACTATAACATTCAATTTCCTGCAAAAGTACCTTATTTATTTAAGATAGCCCAAACTGCTTTTTGATTAAAGCAGAGTTAAAGACTCTGCATGAAATTGCAGTAGCCCTCTATTTCCACAGCTATTTTGTAAGTATGGGTATAACCATTTGAGTCAAGTCATTCTCAACAGAATTGGCTGTGATTTTTCTTCATTGGTAACTGTCACTAGAGCTAAAAATGGATTATGAACATTTTCTATTGTGCCCTCATCAGATTAGCTCTGTCCTTGTGCACAACTCCAAGGAAGGGCAAAGAGAGTACAGTAAATAGCTCCATGGTGGGTTATGACTATTCACATGTCAGATGTTAGTATATTTTTGGGACCAATGTACACTCTTGGGGTAAGGGAATGGAGATACAATATGAAGTATACAAGGCTTCTAGCATTTCAGTGAATTGCACAGAGGATGTCTGAGAAAGTAACTGTTTAGGATAAAATTATATATAGAAGTTGCAATGTATTTCCTTCTGTGTCAATTACAAATATTTAAAACAATAATATACATTTTATGAAGATAACTTGTCCTCAGAACTTTGTCTACTTCCTCCAAAGGATTGTGTTTGGGAAAAGTAGTTTTACATCTCATTTCAATTTATTTTTTGAGGAAGGCAAAGATGAAGGTAATCTATGGACCAGATTGTGGCTGCATAGGGACTAGTCCGAATCACGCACCTTGTCCTCCTTGAGTGTAAGATCCACTTCAAGCTAGCACCATAAATGTATTTTTCTAACCTAAAAGGGACACCAGGATTGGGGGACATGGACCCATTATCTGTCAGGGTACTACCATATTAAATGCTGTGAGCTCTTGTTGCCTGTATATAGTGGGAGCTGCTGGTGCTGCACTCCTTCAAACATTAGTTTGATCTCAAGGAGGAATTCTGGCTGAGTCACCATGGGGTTTCACAACAGCATGTGACAGCCGCTTCTCTGAACAATGGTAAAGTGCTTTTAAATCACTATCTGCCTCTTTGTTTAAGTCTCTGTTCAAATCATTTCTAAAACAAAGAGTCATTATTAGCCCAAACTTAAGAGTATATCCATGAATCACAACATTAAATTATAAAAAATATGAATTTTAGATATTATCCTTGACTGGTATGATGCTTAAAACCACATACAAGTTAGCAAGATTTTTTTTAAAGGGGCACTTTTATAGTATTAATTTAAAAGTAGTTGAAACTTGATCAGATTGTTAGGTATACTTTCCCATTCTACTTTTTATTATTTATTTTCAGTGTCTTATGTGTGTGCAGACTAACTCTTAGCTGCTAAGCTTTAGCTTATGTGTACCAAATGTTTGCTTTCAGATATCAACATGGCAGGAGAACCAAAACCATACAGACCAAAACTTGGAAACAAGCGGCCGCTTTCAGCCCTTTACAGGTAGGTTGGTGTTTATTACAATAGGTGGAACTAGCTGCATTTTTATTGAGAAAATTGTACTAGCTTGAAGGCCTTGTACCCATTTTAAGAATATTTCCAACCAAATGGCAGTAAATAGCTCACATTAGTTAAATGAAGTCAATATTTTTCCCTGTGTAACTAGAGTTCTTGTTGCTACATTACACAAAGGGGATGTTGAGTGGCAAAAATGTAAAGTGTTCTGGGAACTAAAACTTTTAGAACATGAGAAAAGGGTGAGAACTGTCCTGTTAGATTTTATACTTGTCAAGAGATTCACTCCAGAACAATTATCTTTGACTTCATAGGTTAATGCTGCCCATCTAGAGTCTTTATTGAGCACTTAATTGACACAAACACAGAAGCAGGTGAAGAAAGAATTCCTGATTTACATGCACTGGCAAAAACATACAAATGACAGCTCTGATTTGATATGAAAACAAAAACCAAACAGTAGGACTTTCCCCTCTGATAAATAATCCCCGGAGGTGTTCAAATAGCTTCTCACATCAGTGATGGTTGTGCAGAGACTCAGAAAAATAAAATCAGCACATTGGATGAAATGGTGGCCTGACTGATGTCAGTGGGAAAGCTACCATTGACTTCAATGCCACTTCTAATATTCACAGCACATATCTTTTGGCATGCCAGCTGGAACATAAAAAATAGCTGCAGAGAAAATAAAATTATCATCAGCTTTGTAAGAGGGCATTACATACACAGAGAGCATTCAGATACTAACAAGCTATTTAAAAAGTCATTTGTCAGTGTCAAGCCCACCCTGACCCTGGGTATGTACTGAGGTGGCTAGCCTGAGCACCAGCCATGCTAGCCCCAGTTACACAGCTCTTTTTAACATGCTTGCTGGAGCAGAGCTAGCCTGTGTCTATCTACTTGAGCTGAGAAGCACATTCCCAGCTGCAGTGCAGATGTGTCCTTAGTGTAAGTGACATGAGACTCAGATGCACAGTCTGGAATTTTACCTTTCCCACTAGATTGCTTTACTTTTAATACATTTAAACCAGATCCTTACATTTGATTTATTTATTTGGTAGGGCTTTTTTGTGTTCTGGTGTGTGGGTTTTTTTTTGTGTGATATTAGCAGTAATGGAAATGGCAGTGCATGACAGAAAATAATTTAAAACATATTTTAAGATGCATTATCTAACAAAATTGTGTGAGTGTGCGCACGTGTGCATGAGAAAGATAAAGTTATATATTGGTAATTTAATAAACATGCTGGCCAACATGTTCAAAAGAGACTATTGATTTTGGATGCTTCTGTTTCGAGATGCTCAATTTGGAGACACTTTGAAGAGGTGTGACCTTCAGAAAACGCAGAGCACTTTCCTCCAAAAACCAGGCTGCTTTAATGTGTCTCAAGTTAGACACCCAAAAATTGAGGCAACCCAAATCAGTAATGATTTTTAAAAGCTTGGCTGCTGCTTTTATTTCAAATTTTGATGCTCCATTGTATGAATATGCTCTGAATTATTGTGGCTGCTAGCGTTAGGGCCTTGTGAACATAAAAAAAAAATCACACAGTTTAAGTGCTAAGCATTATAAATTCCCCTTGAGATCAAGTGGTAGAGGATTCTATTTTTGGAGCACAAGGTCCTGAGTTCTAACACTATGGTTGTTGGTATAGTGCTGTGCAGCTATGGAATTGTTACATCTCTGTGTTATTGTTTCAAAAAGAAGCTAAACTGAAGAAACTGTGTACCTAAATGCAACAAGGCATTCTGGTGTCTAGCATTTTATTTTGAAGGCAAAGACCTTTAGGTTGGAATGTATGGCTGTTGTGCTTTAAAGGTTAAAGTGAACTTTTCACGGACTTGACAACCAGTATATTCAATGCATTATGAAACGTGTAATGGTGGTCATCATTTTATCACACTATTATGATGATATATTATGTGTACACACACTGGTATCTCATTTGCTTTATTTTTTCCACTCAAGAAGGATTCATATGCAAAATTTAAGAATGATGTAAGAAACCATGACTCCACTTCTTACTATATAAAAAGCAAACTGTATATAGATGTTTCTGTAATTATACCATATGTATTTTTATTTTTTTTCTCTAACAAGGAGATATTCACTTTCAGACATATTTTCCACTTAATTCAGTTTTGGTAAGAGACAGGAGATAATAACCAGCAATCATAATAGTGAGCATAAAGTCTTCTCAGTCACGGAAATAATTACATAGAAGATTCCTAGACAATGGGTATGTCATTTCTCTCTCTCTCTCTCTCTCTCTCTCTCTCACTCTCTCTCACACACACACACACACACATCTGTATTACTATATTTTGCCATTCTGCTGCACTAACCCTCCTCCCCATTTTTCACACACCACCTATCTGGCAGTACTGCTTGAGAAGGCCAAAATTTAGAGGACCAGGTAAAATCCTGGCCTCACTGAAGTCAATGGGAGTTTTGCCATTGATTTCTGTGGGGCCAGAATTTCATCCTCTCTCTTCGAGAATACTTTATTTTCCTTCTCTATAAGCATGCTTCCTTTCAGGATGGCTGCTGTCTGGTTGGAAGAGGGAACTTAACTGTTCATCCATCTTCAGAAACAGCAATAACTGAGCTCGGATAAGCCAGCAAATATTGTTAAATAACACAAATCTCCTTCCTCTAGGAGCTGAGATACAATCTCTTCAATGATTCTAACTACTGCCAGCTCACGATACTGTTTACCACTGCTGAACCTCTAGGTTATTTTCTATTTCTCTCCTCTGCTTCTGCTCCCTGTACCTTATTTACTCTTTACTGCCTCTTTTCCTTACTCAATCCTCTCCACATGCAGTTTAATAATTTATCAAAAGCTTCCATTTTATGACACTCCTCTACGCAGCAACTCTTGCTGGTATTTTGAGAATTGCTGTTTCCATTTGTGCTGAGCAAGTTGCAAGAGACACAGACTGCCCACCTATCCGAAGTTAGGTAGAAAGGCATTTGTTTTGGTAACCAAATCAGCTTTAAACTCTGGAACTAGACATCTGAGTCCCTTAGACTGTATGCTGCTCACTTCAAATGTGTCTAATCAAAATTTGCTGACAATTAAAAGCTCAGAGGTTGGCTTGGTGAGGGACAAGTGATGAATGCAAAGAAAGAACATATCCCGTGGATTTTATGAAGAGCACTTTCACAGTGAGTTATATGTCCTCTCTGCTGCTATTTCCTTTAGCTCTGCACTGGGGCCCATGATACAAGTCACAATTTATGAATTCACAATATATCTAAAGGACAGAGACAAGATAATAAATATTGCATGTTGCTGTTCAGTGTAGAACACACACAAATAAATAGATTCTAATAAATCTCCCCACTATATTGGCCTTGGTTCTGCTGCCATTGGAGTTAATGGGAGTTTTGCCATGTACTTTAAAGGAAGCAGGAATTAGTCTTTAATTTCTAAGGGCCAGATTCTCTGTCTGGCCCTTATGTGGATGCACAATGACATGAAGGAGGGAGTTGCCCCCCATTGCTTGCACCCACTATATAAAAACTAGGCAGAACTGCAGCCTCTGTGCTTCATCCCTTTTCCCCTGGGGCACACACAGCACTCTAAAGAGGTGAGGCCATGATTGCACTCCAGACACGCACTCCACAGACAGCATAGCTGTCCAGCCATGCATGGGGAAGTAAATATCACTTTACTAAGAAGTGTAGGAGGGGGCTTGCTGCCTTAGCTCTAGAAGGCATTCTACTGCCCTGAGACAGAATATCTGCATCAGATCCTCCTGGGCGGGGCAGCTCTGCACCTCTCCTTAGTATGGGCTATGCTTAATTCTAGCCCTAAGTTAGGGTCTAACCCCATGAGGTGTTGAGCATGTTCCACACCCATTGATAACAGTAGGGATTTAGGGTGCTCAACACAGCTCAGGGTCAGGTCCTGAATGGTAAAGGATGAATGGAAACCATTCATATGAAAATAACGTATTTTGTGACATGCCAAGTAAATGTTTTTTTACAAAGTGTGAAAAACAGAGACATTTAACTCTTAAAAGTCCCAAATGTACATCAGTGACTAAACATATTCCTGGTATCTCATTCCATATTAAGTGCCTGATCACAGCACTGCAAGCGTGGAACTCCCTGTTGATAGAACTTCCTTGTGTTGCTTGGGCCCTAAAACCATGATGAGAACAATAAAAGGCTTAGGCTTTGATTCAGGAAGGTATTAAAGACATACCTAATTTTAAACATGTAAGTAATCCCATATACTAGAAGCACTCACATGCTTAAAACTAGGCATGTGCGTAAGTACGATAGCGACTTGACTTTTACGCCTGGTGTAACTCCTGGAGCCGATGGAATTGGTTGACATAGGTGTTCAGTGAGTGAGAGGAACTCAAACCCCAGAGTGTCCAAAACTGGTGTAAACTTACATAGTTTAAACTTACCAAAAACAAAATTAGACAATAGCTTTTTACCTCGTTCCAGCCTCAAGCAAATCTTAATTTTAATAGCTAACTTTTAGATCTTTGAGCTACAAGGTACTGACACAACTATACAAAAGCAGCTTTTGGGAGCACTGGCTTGGCAAAATAGTTTCATGCTGGATTTTCATTCTACCAGTTCTTCAGTGTGTATCTCATTAAATCAACTGCTCAGGGTATGTCTTCACTGACAGTGGCAAATTCGCCGCCATCAGATGGATCTATCTAGATTGATTGAGCGGTCAGTGAAGACCTGCTCAATTGATCCAGAAGTCGACGCGTTAAAACCACCCCCTCAAGTGGCACAGCACAGTGAAGATGCCACGTAGAGGAGGAGTTACGAAGTTGACGGGAGTTACGCAAGCTACTCAGAGTAGCTTGCGTAACTCCCGTCGACTGCCACCAAATTTGAAGGTAAGTGTAGACCAGGCCTCAGATGCATGTGAAAGTGCATTTGTGAATTTCTTTGATATCAGAAACATGCATTGGCTTAAGAAAGTAGAATCAACCCCAAAGAATTTTGATGGGATTGCAATCTGTTTTCTGCTGATGATAAAGTTTTCTGTAACTTGCTACTAGGCAGTGAATCTAAGAACTAAAAGGTTCCTATCAACTGTGGCTCTATTAGTTTTTTTTTAAAAGAACAAATAAGGCCAGGTTCTCTTGTGGTGTTGTTTTTCAATTCTGCAAGTTGCTTGTTGCCATTCTTTGTTGTATACACATTACTATTAGTTGGCTTTTAAGGTAAGTGTCCCAAACAATGATGCAATGAGAGACATATTGCACATTACATGTTCTCCCTCCCATGTGTATTTTCCTCCATCCCTGGCAGTACCCAGAGGAGCTCACCATTTTACATCCTAATTTACCTTCAGAGCCCTTCAGGTTTGCCAAGATAGGTAGGATGGACTCACTTCACTGTCACTCCTTAATTGCCTGATCCTGAGTTATGCAGCCCATATTTCTCCTACTCTTTCCACCCAGTGGCTCACATGATGCCAGCATATTATATCTAACCTGTGTCAGTGAGAGACTGGGATTTAGAGTGAGACAAATAACAAACCAACTAGACTAAGAGGAAATAGGGTCTTGAACTACTCAGTGAGATCCATCACTATGAGACCATAAGCTTGCTCTACATCCTTAGCTAGTGTGTCTGCCACACAACCCTATCATGGTATTTACAGCACAGCCTGTCTGGACTGGTGTTATAACAAATTGTAGTTGTACCAAAAGTTTCTCTCTGAGTCAGACTAGCCATTTTTCCACTCTCCAAGACAACATTTTAAAATTTGAAAATCTATATATTGGTGCCATTTGACTATCATGAGATTCCATAGCAACTTCCCATCAACTTCCTAAATCTACAGTAGTTATTCTACATAATCCAATTGATATGTATTTTGTGAGGCATATTTAGGATACTTGATTTATCATGTAAAATTATCCACATTAAACAGCAAGTGCATTATAATGTGTTAAAATTCAAAACTGTTAAATAGATATTTACAAAAACAAGATGAAATCAATTGATTTCAAAAGCCCACAGTTAGCTATGTAATTGGTGGGGTGTCCTTTGTTATACATTATTCTCAGATTGTTCTCTCACATGGTTATACTTTTATATTGAAGATTTATTTATTTTTCTTTGACCAAATACTTAATTGATCTTAGTATCCACCCCAGGGTTGATTGGATTATGTTTCCCATCACGTTTCCTTTTGGTTTCGTAGCTTTATACTATAGATCAGGCTTAAACCACTACTTATATTCCTTCTCTACTTGCCATCTGCTCCTGAGATTTATTTAGAGAGATCTGTTATGGAATTTGTTTTGCTGTGTTTTGCTTTCCAGTTCTCACAGACATCCATTATTTTTGAATTGTTGTTCTGCACAGTCTGGGGATTCTTGTTCATCTCAGGAAAGAGCATGGAAAGCATAGTGATCACTTTTACTGTAAAAAGATTCTTGAGGTCACTCCACTGTATAAAAAGAATAATGGGAGCTCAACCATTTCAGCTCAAAACTAGTACTTTTATTCCATTTGAAAGTTGCAGCATCCTGGATAATTCCTTCTTTAGTGTATCATTGGCTATATATTAATAGTATGTTACAACCCTGCAGTTATTTAGTGAAAATAATTTCAGGCAAGATGAGGCCCTTTGCAGTGATAGAAAACTCCCCTAGAAGAAGGAAAACTCCAAATTAAGCCCTTTTGAGGTGACGGAAAACTTTTAGAATACTGGGCATCTCTGCAGAGACAAATTGAAGCCAAAGATATACTGCTGAGACCCAACTGGATGGCATAGTACCCCACAAAAGAGAAGCAGTACCCAGGCTGCAGGTCTTGTCAGTCATCACCAGCCAGAGACATAGATCATGGCACTAGATGACAAGTTGGATCTTTGTTCTTCTTCAGCTTACGCTGAAAGGATGGCAATACTTACCAGTTGTAAGGAGTGGCTAATCCATTCTACATATTGGCCTGTCAGGGACCTTTGCAAATGCTGGGAAAGCTGTTTAGCTCTATACTGGGAGTTCAACCACCTCAAGCCTAGTAGCCCTGAGCCAATAGGATTCCTGGTGGCTAGCATCTGGTGGTCTCTCCAAAGGTGAATCACCAGATGAAAAATTCAGGCTCGTGAAACAAATGTCTGTCTGATCTTTGCGAGTTGCTCCTCTCATCGTGTCATCCTTAACAGGTAAGGGCATGGAACTGGCCAAGTGATGGTCCAAAGGAACATCAATGTATTCTGGATGCAGGAGACCACATAGTTAGGAAAGGCAGCCTGAGAATTGTAGTACACAGCTAGTAGGGGAAGGCGAAATGGCATAGGAGTGGTGATTCGTGACCAACTTTGGGCACTACATACTGGGATTGCAGGGGGTGCTGAACTGCTTGACATGTGCCTAGGCAAATATAGGGTTTGTTAGAACCTCCAGGGCTTGAATCTGGGACCATGGGGGTTTTTTGGCCACTGATGCCTCCAAATTACCATGGGAGTCTTAGGCTGGGCTCCCATGGGAGGACTCTGTGAGGCTGGGCTTGGCAAGAAGTACCACCCAGTAGGAGCCCCCTCACAACAAACTGATTGGCTGGTACCAGTATTTAAACCAGGAAGCCATGAAAGTGAGGTCTCTGAGCCACAACACAGACTTCCTCTGCTCCAGACTTTGCTTGCGAAAGAGCCAAGACTCTGGCTTCCAATCCTGGTTTGTCCTTGACTTCACTATTTGATTAACCTACTGGTAACCTGACCCTGCCTGAAGTGTGACTCTCGGTTTGCCCTTTGCTCCATCTTTGACTCTTGCCTCCTGGTATCTGACTCAGCCTAACTCGCAACTCCTGCTCTGACTACTAGGTCTGACCACCCATGTCTTGGGCATGACAGGGTGATTACCACTACTTGGTTTAAGAAAAGAGAAAATCATCATACACATACCAAAACAGCAGAATAAGCACACAAATAAATGTCTTGCTAACCCTAGTAAACTAGAAGAAGATGATTAAGGATTGTAAGGTTATCCTGAGTGAAGCAATCACATGCCTAACACAAGCCATTGGTGGTAAAAATCATGACTGGCAATTAGACCGGAAGTGAGCTTTTCTCCAACAAGACACACATCATGATGTGGGGACTGCATAGTGTGAATGCAGGCAAGTTTAGAGAGACAATCACAAGCTTTGAGCCAAGAGGTATGTAGATTAGAACAGCAGAAGAAAAGTGTGTCTTCAAGAATGTATTGATCCAAAAAGGTAAGGTGCTATGTGGATGCATTAAGCTGGCTAGACCATGATCTCATGAAGAATGGTGGTGGAAGTGCAGAAAACCATAAGGAATGAGAGAAGCCACAAAGGGGATGGAAAAATAAGCCATTGGAAGAAGCAGTTGCCACCTATAGAGTCTCCAAGTGACTAGCAAAACAAGAAGTCAGAAAAGCAAAAAATCTAGTCTTAAATAAGCTGTATAATGAGCTGACCAAATGCCCTTAACTTGCCAGAAAGAAAATATATGAAATTGTGCAGACAAGAAATAAAAAGAAGGAAGGAAGACAAAGTGAGCACATCACTCATAAAGGATGCTGGGGGCAGTCTGCTTGTGAAAGGAGACAAGGTCTGCAGCCAATAGTAAGAATACTCTGAGATTCTATTTAATGAGAAGAACCCTTTATATACTAGACTACCATTGTGGGAACCAATAATTACAGATGTCAGTAACCTGTCAGATTTAGACTTCAAGGCTGCATTGCTGAAGACGGTACCTGGACAAGCAGCATGTCTGGACAAAGTCCCAGTAGAATGATCAAAGCCTTGAGGTAGGTTGGTATACACTGGCTCACATAAGTTCTGTGCACAGTTTGGGAAACAAAGAAAATCCCAAGAGAATGGAGAAGTCCATATCAGTACTGACATCCAAACAAAAAGGTGACATACATGCCTGTTCAAAGTATTGAGAAATTAGCTGCTGTCCTGCTGCATGAATCTGTTTAAAAGAATCATAGATAGTTACATTTCACCAAGTAGTTACAGCCCATTTGAGGAAAGAAGCAGTTTAGTCTCAGAAAAGGAAAAAGGGTGACAATTGGTGGAAAAGAGGTTTGAGGGACACCCATCAAGCATGGTTCAGCTTTTCTCAAGTTGGAGAAAGCATTCAATAGAGTAATTAGGGTGCCTCTGCTATGATTCTATGGGGTACCAGAGGACTTTTTCCAGATGACAATGGGTTTGTATGATGGTTCAAGGCAAAAATGTGGACTCCTTTCAGTGCAATAGAGGATTTTGTGGTGAAGATTGGGCTCCACCATGGATCAGCATTAGGTCCATTATTATCCATGATTGTGGTGGACTGCATAAGTAAATACATCCAAATGGAAGGTGGTATAAAGTTGATCTGGGCAGACATGACCATGCTAATGGCAGATAGTGAGGATAATTTGGTCCTGATGATTGATGCCTGGAACAGGTAATTAAAACTGTTACCTCAACATGAGTAAAAAGAAGACTGAAGTCATTGGGTGAGTTGTATGGAACCAAGACAGATGAATATCAGCAGTGAATGCCAGTGCCTAAATCAGGTTTCTGTACCTTTGGGACTGATTAGCAGCAAATGGAGACAATGACAGAGAACTGCAAACAAGGCAGCTGAGCACAGGGGAAGTATGATGCAAGATAAGTGGAGTGATTTATGATAAACAGATGCCAGACTACTTAAGGGACTATTATTCAAAGCAGCACAGGTAAGCTCAAATCATCTGTATGGATCAGAGACATGGGTGGCCAAATAGAGGCAGTTGAGAACATGAGATGTTTGAGGCAATGAGAGGGGTGACAATGATGCAACACATGCAGAATGATGAGTGAGACCAGGACATGCAGTATCAGAGAGAAGCTGCAAGAGAGGAGGCTGAGATGGCATATGCATGTATGAAAGATGGATGAAGGGAATTCTGTTAGGATACCATTGCAGATGAGAGTTTGTGGGCAGAGCAGAGAACAAGAGAATGGCCAAGAAAACAGTGCATGGATTGTGTACAGGAGGATTGAGTGGATGAGGAGACAGTGTTGGACTGGCAAGTCTGGAAAAGACTGATCCGGCAACCCAACCCCAGCTATCCAGGAAAAAGGAGACAGCGAAGGATTATTTCAGATTTGTCTCTCTCGATTGAATATCTCAAACTATCTGAGCACTTCTCTTCTTTTCTCTTTTTTCCATTACACAAGTGTTTTTTCTTTTTATTGCTGGTCTACAAGAGACTCTAGGTATTAACTTAGCAAAATATAAATTAAATCTGTTTGCTCACTTTTTCCAAATATCTTAAATTGCCATGACTTTTTAAAAAAACAACCATTTGACAGTGCCATATTCTTCCCATTTATATACAGAACTGAATTTTTTTTTCATTTACTCCTTTGAACATTTTCTTATCAAGGACTATGATATATTATTTTAAGATCACTGTAAGCATGTGACTCACTGGTCAGTGCACCCCTGGTGGCTGGGTGTAGCAAAGCAAGATCTCCTTCAGCATCCCCTGCTGTCAGCAGTTCCTGCCCTGAAGTGGCCTTCTGCTCCTTGCGGCTTGGCCGCCTGGCTGAGTCACATATATGCCCACCTCTTCTGGGGCAAACCAGCAGTCTAACAGCTAGTCCTTTCACCTTCACGTTGGATCCTCACTAGTCCTTACCCTAGTATCAGGGGGTTCTACTCCACTTTCCTTGGTGGGCTGATAGGGGAACTGAGGCCCTCCCTCTCACTGGGTTCTGGTCCAGGGACCCTTGAATAGGCAGCCAGGGCATGACTACACAAATTCCTTGCTTCTTCCATGGACCACTTCCTGCCTTCCCTTGTTTTGTACCTTTGCCTCAGCCTCTTCCTGGATTCCCAGTGTATCAACTTCACTTCTATTATGCCTCTTCCACTGGCTCACTAGATGGCTTCTTAGCCCTTTCTGCTATCCATCAATTCTGATGAAGAGTTTTCTCCACTCCCTTCACAAGGCAGGCCTGCCCCCTACAAGCCCCTCCACCATCACAAAGAGTCCTGGGTGGGCTTCCTTTCTGCCACTCCTTCCTAATAGCCAGGCTTCTCTCACTGCATGACCAGCAGAGATCCTGGTGAGGCCCTAAATGAGTCAGGTTCAACTCTTTAAACTCCTTCCTTCAGGCTTGATGCTTACTACAGCTGTAGCAAAGTGAGACTGATTGTGCTCACAGGCTCTCATTAACCCCAGAATACTCAGGTAGCGTGATACTCCTCCTGACTCAGATGAAAGTATTATATTTTACAGACGCATATTCTGCTGTAGCCTTTGACTGAACTTCACCATGAGATGAGCTATTTGATTTCCAACAACATTGACATAAATCTAAGGACACTGCTTTTTGGATCTCATTGCAATGAGATATCTAGTGTCATATTGAAAGTGGTCAGAAAACAACATTCTTAAAAAATGTTTAGATGGGGGTATATCATAAGTGCAGTGGGCAGCGATTTAAGCCCTTCTTTTCAATGAGCATTAATGGGAGTTGTTGAACCTTGCACTCAAAAATTGCCATCAATCTTGCAATTCTTATGCAAGCAAAATTCACATTGGATGCAATGTGAGTTTTGCCTGTGTCAGAAAGTGCTGTCTCCACAGTGATCAAAAATGGTACAGCCATAAAGATGTAGTAGAGACTAGCTCTACAGTATATTGAATTAGAAAATGTTCACATATAAACCATTTTAAATAATAACTATTTGCTAGTGGCGCTATTTTGCCTTTAAAGGCGTAGCTCCTTGTGAAATGCCTGTCAATTAACAAATTAATTCATAAAAATCAAAAGACCAGATTCTATGCTGATAGAAATAGATTTACATTAATTGACATAATTGATTTCAATAGTGCTGTGACAATTTACATAAACAGTTAACCAGGATGTGTTTGCTGAATATTCACAAACAAAAGAAAGCTCTAAATTTTTCAAATAAATTCTTCACCCTGAATTATTCACCCAGCCCTATTGTTTCTAATCTCTAATGTAGCAGCTAAAATAATATGTTGGTTCCTCGTATTTTTGACATTTGTTGTTGATGCAATCTTCTTGTATTTCACTATTTTAAATTAATATAAAATCCCTTTTAAGAATTAAATAACACCCATTATAAAATGTGGTTCTGCATTTCTTTACAACTCACCATGTGCAAGTTATGTTCTTACACAGCTTTCCCTTGTCCCCCATTTTTAGTGTTTGCATTTATTGAGCTTCAAAAGTGACTTACTCCAAAACGCCTTGAAACAGGACTAGACTTAGACATAGCTCACCCTGAACTAGTTATTCTTTAAAACTTGCAGAATCTTGGACATTCTATTTTTCACCTTCCAGATAGGGGAAGTCTGAGCCTTTTAGTTGTCCTGAATGAGAGCCAATGAGACTCTCCTATGAGAGTCCGTAGAATAGATCTGCTCCTCCACCCAGGTGTTGATGCTTTTTCCACCTTATAGAAGACTTGTAGTATTTCATGACTGAGAATTTTTTTCCTACAAGATCCTAGAGCCTGGACTCCATGTCACAGATATGCAGAGAGATTAGGTACTTTATAAACATGTTTAATGAAAGAATACATCCTGTTTGCTTATAATCTTTCCTTCTCCAGCTGCTTTCTTTAATTTTATACCCTGATAGTTCTCCCATTTTTGTCTTCTACAGATTCTAAAGCAGAATACAATATCTGTTTTTAAAAACAGCTGAGAAAGTACAAATAATTACTTTTTTATGTCTTTGGTTGTTTATAACTAAATGGAACAGAAAAAATACCTTCTGATTCCATTGAAATAAGATCTGGCTCCTTTCTTTTTCAAATTCGTGCTAATAATGAGAATGAAGGATATTAAATTTCCAAGAAGCCTTCTTTGGCTTCTAAGCCACAAATTCTGGAAAGATCTGAAGTATTTGGACAAGTGAATTACACATAATTGATGTCCTTAGATTTCCACCCATAAGCAGTAGTCATATAGATAGACAGGCCAACAATCTTTTCCTTCCGAGTCAGTAGGAGGGTCCAACCCTATAAGCCCTGTGTACATGGAATTCACATGGATTACAATGGGAGTTCTGAATGTTAATTTTTGGCAGAATCAGGCCCCAAAGTTGAGCTAGTATTTTATATAAACAATCTCATTTAGTGATATTAGAGAAGGAAGAGTATGATAAGGTATATTTCCCCAATAAAAATGCCAATTATCTTTACTTCCTGATTTTTCCACTACTCCCTCAAGAAATAAAATAATAAAAAATAATAAAAAAATGAGAACTTGGAATCCTAGCAGTAAAGTTGACACATTCAGTAGTTCTTCAGCAGTGCTTTTGCGAGGTTAAATGAAAGCGTAGCATCTACAACATGCATAAAGCAAAATCAGAAGCACGTACTGTGACCCATCCGTGCCCAGGGCAGCCACCTGAGAATGCCAAGATCAGGGCAGGCTGCAAAAGGAGAGCAGATTCTCCCAGCGCTGGTGGGTGACACTGAAGCCCGACTTCCCAGCCATCCACGAACTGCTTCTGATTCCCCCACACTGGTTATCAAGAAGCTAGTCCACAAATGCCCGCAGCCCCCTTTACTTCATTCCAGTTCCTGGCTCCCAAATCCACACTAGGTCCAGTAAAGAGACCAGTTATTTAAATTCTATGCTCTTTACTAAAAAGGTTCCCTCTGACCCCAAAGGGTCAGCCACAGAATCAGTTCAGTATAAGTTTGGATCTTACCTAAAATATCACGCTGCCAGCCAACCCTTTAGTAACTAAAACTAAAGGTTTATTGTAAAAAGAAAGAAATAAACCATGAAAGCAATGTTAGAGGATTAGAGCAATCACAGATATACAAATGATTAAAAGTCCATATACATCAGGTTTCTGGAAGAAATGTGGATTTGCAGGCTTGTACAGTTCCTCTGGAGTGCATCCAGTATCTGGATGGGTCCAAGTCCTTCGGTTCAATTGTAAAATGAGTTGATCCAGAGGTAGGTGTGTGTCTGTAGCTGGCCAGGAGCAAAGAGAGAATGGATTCTGTGGTTTGATTTTACATATCTTCTCCCTGGCCATGTGGCCTGCAGAAAGTCACAAGAACTAAAATGGAGTCCAGAGTCGCATGGGCCAATCCTGGTAACTCTTCAGGTGTGTCTTTAGTTTCTCCCTGGGCCCCTTGCCTCTGTGAGTGTCTTAATGGGCCATTAAGCGGGCTATTTTCCTGCCGCCTCTCTGTCTGGGGAGTATCCCAGCCAGCCCAAATTGACATACAGAAATATCAAATACATTCATAACTTCCATTTCACATATGATACATGAACATGAGTATTATTATCTTACTCCGGACGATATATCCCTCCTAACAGTACCTGACATGATATATCTCGCGCATTATCATGATTCTGCCATAATGATGTCACACAATATACTAAATGCCCCCCCACACTCAAGCCAGCCCACGTGACAGGTACTTATCTTTCTGTCATGCATTTATATTAGCGTAATAGTAAGGCTTCATTGCTAGAAACTGTATTTACAGTAGATTAGTAATACTTGTGTTGTGGGAACCTTAAAAACATAGAGGTGTATAGAGGACCTTTGGAACAAAAAAATGAATGCTTGTGCTAACGTGTGAAACACACATTGATGCCTTGCCTTGAAATTGGAAAAGTTAAAATGTATGAATCCTTCAGTGCAATCAAGGGCATCAGAGATGCAAGGGAGTGCTGTGCTTCTGAGCATAGATATGTGGTCCATAATTAGATACTGGATCCCCCATAACAGTAACCTTCCCTAATTGTATACCAGGCTGTAATTCAGCCTTGAAGTTGCTGAGGTGGCACTGTAAGAGCACAGTTTAAAGGGCCTGCAGAAGGCAGCAGAAACATGAGATCCAAAGCGTTGGTATTTTGTGACTAACCAAAGATTAAAAAAACTGGGAAGGCTAAATGAGTGTGAGGTTGCTACTTTTCAACCAGCAGTTGGATATCATATTTAATAATCCGATGAATAATACTGAAGGAGAAGATTTAAAATACACAGAGTGAAAGAGGAAATGGACTACAGAAAATGACTGAAAATAGATGTACAGAAGAAGAGAGGCTAGACTCTGGGTGGTGCAGGAGGACGTATAAAAAAGTGACTCCCTTCACAGTTCAGTATTAGTCGTGAAATACTCCCATAAGTGTATTATCTGATGAATGTTTTTGGATACAGTCTAGACCATTCTCACATGCACTAACTATCGAGATATGTTTCAATACTGATGTTAGTTTATTCAATAAATGCTTTAGATTTTTTATGAATGATATTTCTTATGGTATTGCAAAGTCAAGAATGGGGCCCCATTGTGCTTGGCACTGTATACACACACACAGAGTAAGTAGACAGTCCCTGCCCTGAGGAGCTTACAATTTAAATAGACACAGGGTCAGGGAAGGGGCATAACACACATACAGAGTGAACAATGGGATACATCAAATATCATGTTAGTGCCACAATTTCTTTTTTTTGGGGGAAGGAGAGTGAACACAACAGAGGTTTTCTTTGGAAGGGATAGGCTAAACTGAAAAACAGGGAAGGGAAGAGAATGGAGTGAGGGGTACAGTGCAGGGGACAAGGGGATAAGAGGAGCAGGTGTGGATTGAGAGGGCTGTGAGGGAAGAGGAAGAGAGAGAGTTGGAGCAAACAGCCAATCAGCAGAAGACAAATTAAGTCCAGTTAAAACTGTAGCAAGTTCTCCAAATGTCCAGAGGTATATTTCAATTTGTTGGCCATGCCAAAACTTTTGATTGAGCAATGACTGTTTTTCATGTTGTGTGTTCAGATTTAATAAGTCATGATGTCAAATAACTAACTCAGTTGAAGTTTCATTTAAGTCAGACAATGAAGCAATACTTAATACAGCACTATAAAGAAAAGGAAATTTATGTATCAAATCTGAGACTGGAGAAGTGAGACAAGATGGATGAGGTAAGCTTGTCTCTCCCAACAGAAATTGGTCCAATAGAAGATATTACCTCAGCCACCTTGTCTCTCTAATATCCTGGGACCGACATGTTACAACTACACTGCACACTGGAGAAGTGAGTCATAGAATCGTAGGATTGGAAGGGACTTATGGCAGGCATTATCTAATCCATGACAGGTGTTTATCTAACCTGCTCTTAAAAATCTCCAATGATGGAGATTCCACAACCTCCCTAGACAATTTATTGCAGTGCTTAACAACCCTGACAGTTAGGAAGTTTGTCCTAATGTCCAACCTAAACCGCCCTTGATGGAACTTAAGCCCACTGCTTCTTGTTCTATCCACAGAGGTTAAGAAGAACAATTTTTCTCCCTTCTCCTTGTAACAACCTTTAATGTACTTGAAAACTGTTATCATGTCCACCCTCAGTCTTCTCTTCTCCAGACTAAACAAACCCAATTTTTTCTATCTTCCCTCATAGGTCATGTTTCTAGACCTTTAATCATTTTTGTTGCTCTTCTCTGGATTTTCTCCAATTTGTCCATCTTTCCTGAAATGTGGCACCTGGAACTGGACACAATACTCCAGTTGAGGCCTAATCAGTATGGAGGAGAGCAGAAGAATTACTTCTCATGTCTTGCTTATAACCCCCCTGCTAATACATCCCAGAATGATGTTTGCTTTTTTTGCAACAGTGTTACACTATTAACTCATATTCAGCTTGTGATCCACTATGACCCCCAGATCCTTTCTGCAATACTCTTTCTTTGGGAGTCATTTCCCATTTTATATGTGTGTAACCGTTTGTTCCTTCCTAAGTGGAGTACTTTGCATTTGTCCTTGTTTAATTTCATCCTATTTACTTCAGACCATTTCTCCAGTTTTGTCCAGATCATTTTGAACTTTAATCCTATCCTCCAGAGCACTTGTGACCCCTCCCAGCTTGGTATCTAAATTATTGATGAAGATATTAGAACAGAACCAGATCCAGAACTGATTCCTGTGGGACCCCACTCGAAATGCCTTAGATATACCACATATACTGCTTTCCCACTATCCACAAGGCTTGTTACCCTTTCAAAGAAAGCTATCACATTGATTTGACAAGATTTGTTCTCGACAGATCCATGCTGTTACTTATCACCTTGTTGTCTTCTAGCTGTTTGCAAATTGATTGCTTAATTTTGCTCCATTATCTTTCCAGGTACTGAAGTTAACTTAACGGGTCTGTAATTCCCCAAGTTGTCCTTATTTCCCCTTTTATAGATTGACAGTATATTTGCACTTTTCCAGTTCTCTGGAATCTCTCCTCTCTTCCAGGACTTTTGAAAGATAATTGCTAATGGCTCAGATATCTCCTCAGTCAGCTCCTTGTGTATTCTAGGATGCATTTTATCAGGCCCTGGTGACTTGAAGACATCTAACTTGTCTAAGTAATTTTTAACTTGTTCTTTCCCTATTTTAACCTCATATCCTAGCTCATTTTCATTGGCATTCACAATGTTAGGTGTCCAATCGCTACTAACCTTTTTGATGAAAACTGAAATAAAAACATTTAGTACTTCTGCCATTTCCACATGATGCTAAGAAATGGTAGGAGGGAAAACAGCACAATAAAGATAATGGATTTCAAGAAGACAAACTTAGCAAACTCAGGGAGTTGGTAGGTAAGATGCCATGGGAAGCAAGTCTAAGGGGAAAAACAGATCAAGAGAGCTGGCAATTTTCAAAGAGACATTATTAAGGGAACAAGAGCAAACTATCCACTGCATAGGAAAGATAGGAAGCATGGCAAGAGACCACCCTGGCTTAACCGGGACATCTTCAATGATCTGAAATTCAAAAAAGAGTCCTTCAAAAAGTGGAAAGTAGGTCAAATTACAAAGGATGAATATAAACAAATAACACAGGTATGTAGGGAGAAAATTAGAAGGGCCCAGGCACAAAATGAGATTAAACTAGTTAGAGACATAAAGGGTAATAAGAAAACACTCTACAAATACATTAGAAGCAAGAGGAAGATCAAGGACAGGGTAGGCCTGTTACTCAATGAGGGGGGAAACACTAACAGAAAAAGTGGAAAAAATGTGGAAAGTGAGGCATCCTACTTGAATTCACTTCTGACTAACTCCATAAAACTCACTATTGAAAACAAAGAAAAATCCTCTCTCATGTTTGATCTTATTTTGAATCAATAAGCTTATATTGGTAACTAATTTATCACTACTAGGACCAATTGTGACCACAATTAGCTCTTAATACTTAGACATTAACCCATACATTTATATTTTGCTGATACATTGATTATAGATCACACCCACTATACCACATGTTCCTTGTCCATTTTCTCAATTAGTAAGTTTATCAATTACAGAGCATTTATAAGTATCCCTTATTAATTACATGATTTTGTGCATTACAGCACTCATTTATAACAGCAGGCATTTCTTTATATACTATGTGTGTTCACACAAAGGAGACAAAGAAAATAAACTATTGATTGTGGACAGAATCGTAGGGTTTGAGTGGACTGCAAGGATCATCTAATCTAACCTCCTGCCAAGATGCAGGATTTGTTGTGTCTAAACCATCCAAGATAGATGGCTATCCAGTCTCCTTTTGAAAACCTCCAATGAAGGAGCTTCCACAAATTTCCTATGCAGTCTGTTCCATTGTCCTACAGTCCTTACAGTTAATTTTTCCAGAAATTTAATCTAAATCTGGTATGCTGTAGTTGAACCCATTGCCTTTTGTCCTGTCTTAAGTGGTAAAAGAGAACGATTTTTCCCCATTTTTCTTCCAAAGCCTTTCAAGTGTTTGAAAACTGCTATCACATCCCCTCTTAATATCCTTTTTTCCAAACTAAACATACTCAGTTCCTTCAGCCTTTGCTCGTATGGCTTGGATTCTATCCCTTTGATCATCTTTATCACTCACCTCTGGATCCTTTCCAGTTTCTCTACATCCTTTCTATACATTGGTGACCAAAACTGCACGCAGTACTCCCACTGAGGTCTAACCAGAGCTGAGTAGAGTGGTACTATCACCTCCATTGACTTGCATGCTATGTCTCTGTTAATGTAAGCTAAAATTGCGTTTGCTTTTTTTGCAACAGCATTGCATGCTGACTCATATTGAGGTTTAATCCACCACAACTCCCAGATCATTCTGAGCACTGCTGCTACCAAGCCAGTTTTTCCCCGTTCTTTGTATTCATGCATTTGGTTTTAATTCCCTAAATGTCGCATCTTACATATGTCTTTGTTGAATTTCATTTTGTTTTCTATATTCCAGTTCTCCAATTTATCAAGATCCCTCTGAATTTTAGCTTTATCCTCCAAAGTATTGGCAACTACCACCACCACCCTCCCCTGCATTGTGTCATCTGCAAACTTGAACAGTATGCTCTCTATTCCTACATCCAGGTCATTAATAAAGATGTTAAACAACACCAGTCCCAGAATATATCCCTATGGAACCCCATTTCAGACCTCCCTCCAATCCGACATAATTTCGTTAATGGTTACTGTTTGTTTGTGGTTGTTTAACCAATTATATATGCACTTAATGGTAGTTCTTCCGAGCCCACATTTCTCCAGTTTACTTATCAGAATGTCATGTAGGACTATGTCAAAAACCTTGCTGAAGTCCCAGTTTATTATGCTTACCTCATTCTCCTTATCCACCAAATAAGTTACCCTGTCAAAGAAGGAAATCAAGCTAGTTTGGCATGATTTGTTCTTGGTAAATCTATGCTGGCTGCTAATGATTATCCCTTCATCTTCCAGGTACTTGCAAATTGAATGTTTTGTACAGACTTCTTTTCATGGTGTCAGGTTTACATAATTGATAAACTAAAGTCATCTGTTCACCCATCCACTATTTTATCAATTAAAGGATATTTAAAACCAAGTCATTATGATAGAAATCATTTGTTTGATTAATTTCTGATAGGATAAAAGCATTCTTCAGAGTTTATTTTATTAATTACAGAAAACATCTGCTCCATATATGTTACAAATGGGTCCTTTCAGGATATTTCCCTAAAGGTCTAGAGTTTAGATTAAAAAGATATGACATTCCAAACTGCAATCCAGACCATTGAGGGGCTGTGTCACTACTACACTGCAAAGTTGGGTGCCTCCCAATGCTTTGCTGCTGTAGCTCCCATGTGAGCAACTCACAAACAGCCTTCCAGCATTCAGTTAACACCTTGAATGTCTTTGTGTAGTTGCAGTCTTCCAGCTACATATCAGTCACAGTCTGGCTTGCACCAGCCTTGATTACCACTTGCAGGGTGACCCCAACACACTCCCAGTCCCAGATTTTCCCCCAAAATGTGTGTTCTATGCTGACTAGCTCTCTCCTGGGTAATCCAGATATATTAGGTCTGTTGTACTCGGTGTGTTGGTGGATGCTGTCACCGGTATTTATCAGTGTAGGCTGCGTGCGTGTGTCCCTGTGTAGATGCTGTCCCAGCTCTGCGCAGGAAAACTGAGACGGCTCTCACGATCGAATGATTCGACACGACCACAGATTAGCTGAGTAACGAAGGCACCCAAGCGAGGTTTATTGCGTGCGGCACAATGAGAAATGACTTACAGAGTATCTCTGGGTCAGTTTCATATTGGCGGCGTTACAATGGTCTCGGCCCAACGGCGGGACTTTCCGTTATCCCCTAGACCGGACACCGGTATTCCCTCTGACATCCTCTTTTATACACTGTTACATACACTTTCGGTCTGCCCCCTTTCACGTAGGTAGTTGCCACCCTCCTGACGTAGTCTAATACCACCTTTTTCCGTTGATTGGCTGATTTGGGCACTGCCACTCCATGTATCATTTCTACCCATCAAAGTGTCATTTCAGAGAGTTAGTATCTTGGTACCTCTTATACCCACTACATATTTTAGTAATATTTTGGCAGTCTTACAGCCTTGCAGAATCAGCACTTTCCTATACCAGTCTCAGTTAACTTGAGTGACCCCTTATACTTCTGTTCACTTGGGCTTTTTCCATTTAGGCCTTAGCCTGTTTTACAGGCCTTAAGCTGTCACTTCTTACTACAAGGTCCACTGCCCTTCTAAGTGGATTAATATATAACAAAATACAATGCATCTGATGAAGTGCGTTTCTGCCCACGAAAGTTTATGCTCAAATAAATGTGTTAGTCTTTAAGGTACCGCAGAACTCTTGCGGATGTACAACAGTTTGCTACACAAAAGGGAGTTATCCACGCAGTCTAGTTTAACCACAACACTGGATTAGTTTTGATTAAAGAATACAACAAGTTTATTTAACTACAAAGAGAGATTTTAAGTTACTTTAAGTGAGTACAAGTATAAGGCATTAAAGTCAGACATGGCTACAAGAGAAATAAAGATAAAACACTCTCTAGTGCTATATTTTAACAACTAGACTTGGTTCAAGATAAAATTCATACCACATGCTCTCAGCAAGAGAGCTGACCAAATTTCAGGTCAAGATCTCTCCCAAAGTCAAATGGGCTGGTTTCTTTAGTTTTTTTTAGGTGAAAGAGAGAGAAATGAATGGGGAGGGATACCTTGGATTTTGGCCCCTCACTTTATAGTCCAATCTTCCTTTGAACTGGATTTTCATAAAGTTTACCTCCAGATAAAGCTCATTTCCACTGTGAGGTTGGAGTCATGGAGTCTCATGTGAAAGAGGTTTCATGCTATTGTTTGTTAAGATGCAGATCTTTTTGTTCCTGCCTTTGTCCCTTCTTTGCCAAAGAATAGCCATTTAATAGGTGATTGTCCATCAATTGTGATGACACCTGGCTAGAGCTGTCAGTTTGTCCTTTGTCTTTGAGAAACTAATTTACTCAGACTTGTCTGGTGAATACATTTGAAAACTAATTTCAGTGTATGTTTATAATTGTACATATACTGTTGCTACACACATTTCACCTTGATATTTTTGCTACACATTTCGCCATGATTAGTTGTTAGTTTTCAAATGATACCTCACAAGGCATATATTATACAGAGATTATTACAGTAGTGTGTAGTGTTTGAATACAGGGGTGCATTCGATCACAAAAGGACACAGAATCCATTATTTAAAAGCACACTACGATCCAGCTAAAATTCAGTTTATTTATAACACACTAGGTTCAGCTAAAGTTCAGAGTAAAACAGGGTGGATAATAAAATACAAGCATACTAGGTCAAAGACATTAATTTCTCCGGAACAAAACCTTCTTTAATATTAGAAGTTAGTCAGCATCTCTGGCTAACACAGAAAAGACTCAGGGATGTCTGGTCAAGAAATCCTGAGAGATTAATATAAAAAGAATCATAAAAGATTAATATTTACTAACAGGTGTAAGAAGTGGATTCATAAAGATGAATGCTGTGGTTTTAGGGCTTCTGGGAAATGAACAGTTTAAAAATATCTACTGGTGTCAAAATGTGTGTATTATCTAATCCAGTTCTACAAAGTGAGATTATTCAAGGGCATAGCATAATAAACGTGAATCATATTTTTACAGTGCAGCACATCACCAGTTATTTTATTGGTAGTGTCTGTTGCAGGTCCTGAGGTAACTGCACCTTCTGACTCCTGCACAGCCTCCTGGAGGGCATCTCACTTTAGCATCACCTTTCTAGGGGCAGGATCCTGCAATCCTCTCCCTGCAGACAAGGGATTTAGATCACAGATGCCTGCAATTCACTGTGTTTATCTCAGTAGGTCTGACTTTAGTTCAGCAGCTGCAGTCCTGTTCTCTCAGGAGCAATGGCAGGATTAACCAGTGACCAGCCAGCTCACTTAAAGCAAAGTACCACTTATTCAGAACAAAAGCATTATAGAGAAAGCATATTGCAAACAGTCAACATCTCCTACACATGTCTATCTTACCAGGTGTCACTGATCTTACACATGGAATCTTGTTCCAAACATTACAGCCCTATTCATAGGGTCTGACTCTCTTGGTCATAGTTCAGTCAGTTTTTGGATTCTAGAGAGTGACCTCTCTCCGAACATCATGATAGTCATGATATACACTTTTCAGTTCTTTGTTTGCTGCACCTCTTCAATGAGGTTAGACCAGTATATGCCATTTCCCCCAGGTGGTGAGACTTCTCTACACTTGTTACCTGCCTTGGGATTTGAAATAATAGAATCACAGAACATTAGGTTTGGAAGGGACCCCAGGAGCACATCTCGTCCAACCCCCTCATCTACTCCAATCCCCTGCTGAAATTATTAACCCCGAGTGATTTTAGTTCCAGCAAGAAATGCTGTGACACATTGACACCCTCCACACTGAATCAGGAATACAACTACTAAGGATATATATAAAATGGATATAATAGTGTTTGAATATTCCTGGGCCCCTAGTATCTGTCAGTGTAATTGAGGGAAAAGATGATTAACCCTCTATCCCGAGGATTCTTGAAAGGCATGTAGGCATTAACCTTCCTCTCTCTGTGACTATAAATAGGCATGCAACAAAGTACTATTGCTTGTTTGCATTCGATCAGTCAACCACTATTTTGTTCAGCCTGCTCTGATGAACTAATTCCAGACATTTTTAGACCAGTGCATGTTGACTTTATCATACTCTGATTCAGTGTAGGAGGTGGTCAATCAACATCCACTTTCTCCAAAGAATGATTGAAAGTGGTCAAGAGACAGAATCCTAAGAAAGATAGCTGAGTATATTTATTTCCACAATATTGTTGGCGGGAAGATAATTTTTGCAGAATTTAGCAACTATTGGCAGACAAGATAAGCAGAGTGAAAATGAAAGCAGTGGCACAGGTTGCCTTTTTCCTCTAGAGTTTGCTTCCTTTAGCTACATGCATGAAAACACTGAAATGAGCAAATCTTCTATTTACAGAAAGGAACTGAAGTGGAGGGTGTCATCTTCAGAAAGAAAAGAATGACCTTCTAGTTCATGAATGCCTTTTGTAACAGAGCTAGAAACACATTTTGCCATGGGTGGAGTAGAATACTGTACATTTGTGGTATGCAGAGCAAATTCAGGTTTGGTCCTTTGTCTCTCCCCAGTCACACTAAGTTTCAGGACATTCCTTTCTGGCAGGTTAGGTGGATGGTAATCCTCCTTCAACCATGTCCCCGTAACCAGGTCATCACCCATAAAATCTGAGCTTGCCTTCCCTGAGTTCAGAGTTCTGTTTTTCTGTTTTCTGTCAATACTCATCTTCACCTAACAGAATCCATCTCCCAGTTCAGGTTGTCTTAAATAAAAGCAAATTTTATTGATAATATATAGATATATAAAGCAAATAACATTAAAGACCAGGTACAAAATATACTCACCTAGTCAAATAGTACAGAAAGCTCTTCTAAGTAACTATTTAACATAGCTATGTTTTATTCTACCTCTGTGTTACATCATTAAATGAACTTTATATGACCCAGATCTTTTTTGTTTTTTTAGCCTTTCTACCTGCCAAATATTCAGGTCACATCTTTAGTGAACTGGGGGCAGGGAAGGGAGAGACAAGGGGTAGTTCATCCCCTCTTCTTTTATAGGACATGCCTTCCTTTTGTTATACCAAAAGTCCACCCTTCTATCCAACAAGACAGGTTATACATTGTTGATTTATCAAAACCAGTTTTGTCTGATTCATGCATCATCCCAACTCCTAGCTGATATGAAAATTGGTATGAACAGAAAGAAGTATCCTCTAACTACCTCCTTCCAATATCACATGCACAGTCATTAGTGTTGTTTTCAGCTTCACAGCTCTCAATCCATATGTCTGGAGAGAATTCTGGACAAACTGTGTTCATAACAGCCACAATTTATTCCTATTGAAAAAAGTCGTTAGAGGAGCTGGGTGCCTGCAACTTATACTGATGTCAAGGATTTGATGTTTACAAATGGTATAACTAGGTTCAGAGGTTCAATAGGAAACTAAGCTGGGTATATGTTTTTTATATCTGTCACAAACATACATTTATAAAATGTGACAGGAGATACTAGAAAGGACATATAACAGGCTTTATCCTAGCCTGATCTCTGAAAATCCAGGACACTACATCCAGTTCAAAACAGCCTGACAAAGTACATTATATAAATACTGTAATATCTGTTTTAAAATCTTGGCCCTGCTGTGTGCTTAGTTACCACAAAGAGAAAGTCCTATAGAAAACCCTAAGATAGGCAGCCGGATAGACCTGGTTAAATAACATTTGTTGAATAATTTAGTCAGTGAATTTTGTGATGTTTTTTTCATTTATTCACCCAGCTGTATGAGCTGGCTTATTATAGGCATGTATGTTCACCAAGAGTGTTTTAAGAAAATGTCCTGTCCTTTTTGTAATGGGTTATTTGAAGAATGTTATGTATTCACCTATCTCTCTGCCTATTATCTTCAAATCTCTAAAGTGGAAAGGGCCTACCTACATCTTCTCACTCTGCCTCCCAGCATTGTGGCTGCAATAAATGGGGAGTTGCTAATAGAGCAAATGGAGATTTGCTAATAGAGCAAATGGGGATGTTGTTTGCTTCCCCATGTGGGACATAACTAGGCCATTATCAGTCTCTAATGCTCTCTATCACTGTGTTTACTATCACCAAAATATCAGTCTAAGCTTGAGACTTGAAAATTTAGAATATAATGTAAGACTATTCTCTTGTGGGCAAGATTTTTCCCAAGAACTGAGGAGAAAATTGATATCAACTTCATGCTCTAGAAAGCAAACAACCTAAGTATTATTTCTTTTAAATAATTTACTTTAGTGTGTCAGGAATCAGATGATAATGGTAAATATATAATTATTACTCCTCGCCAGTCAGAGACTAGATAACAATGTACCATAATTAATCACCTTCTGGAAATACTATAAATCCATGTAAGGAGTATCTGGCAGTGAAAGGATAACTTTGTTATTTTAAAATGTATCTAGGGATAGTGAACAAGTGGCAGAACCTAAGACAACAATTTATTATTTCCATGTAAGATGAAGCATCTGCCATCTTATGCTATGTAAAGTGCAATAACACATGCAACCTCAAGTTCAGTGTTCCTCACATAATTACTCCTGTTCTACCTACCCTTAGCCTGTTTTGGAACACATTAGTTGCACTCCATAGTTAAAGTAGGTTGAAACAGGAAGTGGAGTTCTAACTACATTGGCCAAAGAGGAAGGGGACATGTTGGGAGAAAACTGCTCTTCTCAACCCAAGAGAAAAGGAAGAGCTGCATTTCCCCTCCACTCCCGCTTTCTTTATTCATAGATTTTAAGGCCAAAAAGGACTGCTATGATCATCTCACCTGACCTCCTGAATAACATAGGCCATAGAACCTCCCCAGTAATTTCTGCACCAAGCCCATAACTTTGGTTTGAGTTATAGTGCATCTTAGAAAGACACACAGTCTTAATTTAAAGATCTCAAGTGATGAAGAATCCACCACACCTGTGGTGCATTATCCTCACTGTTAAAAATGTGCCCTTTTAACTCCTGGTTGTACTGACAAATGCAAGATTGCAGTGTATGACACTCACGATAGCATCCTGGACCCCCCATATTCACCACTGCCATATAATTATATGTTTTGTACAAAGTATGCCTTGTGAGGTGAGATATCATTTTTAAAGTCTTAGTCTGTTGAACATCAATATCCTGTTGGATTCTATGTGCTATTATTACATGTGAAGTTATGACATATAGCCTATATGTGTTACTGAAATATGTAGTGAGGTTAGGAACACTCACAGCCATTCTTTCTGTTACAACTAAGAAGTAACCATCAATAGCCGGACAGGAGGTTAATGGCACATCAACACACAATCCACTATCCCAGAGACTTCTCGGAGAAGACACATACGCAATGGAGACTGCCTGACCACTGGGGACTGCCTGAACCCCAGGTCACAGCACAACTCTGTCCCATAGGCTGGAAAAGAATTCCAGCCTGAACTGAGGAACTGTTGCTTGCTTGTACCATCTGTCAGGATGAGACAAGCTATTTGATTCAATTCTTGCTTAGACTAAAAGTTTAGGATTTAAAATGCGTATTTACTTTTTATTTTCTTGAGGTAACTATCTCTGACCTTTATGCCTACCAATTATAATCACTTAAAATCTAACTTTATGTAGTTAATAAATCTGTTTTATATTTTACCTAAAATAGTGTGGTTTTTGTTGAACTGCTTGAGAAATCTCAGCTCAATTTACAAAGGATAGATTGTGTCCATTCCACACTGAGGGAATGGTGAACTTGCACTGTCCAGGGGGGCCTTGAGCAGTGTAAGACGGTACAGTCCTAGAGGTAGGGCTGGAGCTGGGGGGAATTGGCTGAAGCCTCTTTATTGATGGCTCATGAGTGGCTGGGAGATCATTCATGTAACACAGTTGGGAGTGCCCCTGCCTGTGGATGTCCGTGTAAGCGCAGTGCTTATCAGAGGTTTGTAGCTTGACATCAGCATCACAGTGTGAGAGGAATCCCAGGTTGGTGTGTTTGAAGTGCTCAGCAGTCCCACAACCCAGGTTGCACTACAGGGACCCCATCACACAGTGGCACTGGCCATTAAAAGAACATCCACTTCCTTTAGGTGACAGTTCATCACCAGCCTATGGGCCAAATGTTTCCATTATCTAACTCCTCTGGCATCAATGAGAATTAAACTTTGGATAAAATTAGCCCTATGTGTGCAAAATATATACAGTGTGTGTTTCCTTTTGCTGAACTTATATAGGCTTGCAAGGATTAAAATTTTAATTAATAAATGTTTTCTTTCCTGTTTTAGGAAAGCTGTTGGGTTTACTTTAGTTTGCATTAGCATTTGTATTTTCAACATATGGCAAAGGTACCTAGATCCCTGGAAAGGTGCTTTTTTATGTTTGATATGTGTGTATGCAAATAAAATATTTGTTCTATTATGCTAATGGGGAAAAAGAATATTATACTTCATTTCTCTGTTGTTTTAAAACAACTGTCAATCCCTTAAATTTCACCCTAGTGACACAGCAGAGAGAAAAATGAAAAGAGGTGAAATGCTGCACTCGTTTAATTCTTCAAGAATTTTACCCATAACACTAAGGGTAAAAATGATTTTAAATGTTGGTAAAAAATGTTGTGACTTCCAACATTCCACATACGCCTTTCATCTTCATACTGAAAAACGTAGATAGCCATACTAGATCGAAGCTTTCATGCAGCTAGTTCAGTGTTCTACTTCTAGTACAGACCAGTAGTTAATGCTTCAAAGAATATGAAATAAAATATGCTCTGAATTACAAATTGCAAATATTATTTGCTGTTTATGGGAACAACAGAGGGAATTACCCTCCAGACTAGGGCTGGTCAGGAATTTTTCAATTCAGTTTTTTTTTTTGGCAGAAAATGCCTATTTGTCAAAAATAATACTTTTTGAAGAAAAGTATCAAGTTTGACAAAACTTTCATTGGAAAGATTTCTCAACTCCAGGACCCAGGGGTGGGAGAGATCTTGGCTCCAGGGTACAATCCAAATTAGTAACCATGAATGGTGCAGTAATTCAAAGTTTATCCTGAGTGGTCATCTGACTGGTAACTAGAGCTGGCCGAAACTTGGAATCTCCATTTTGCAGGGAATTTTGACTTTTGGAAATTTGCTTTTGTTCCAAATAGATATAAGGGGAAGGGGAGGAAACGATTTTCAAAATGTCCTGTAAAACAATTTCTGAAAAATTTCCATTTCAGAAAATCTTCATTCTGGAAAATTTCAGAAATTCAGTTTAGAATTTAAGTTTCTCAGTTTCAAATTTAATTTCAATTTTTAAAAACTTTTTATATTATTTTTATTTTTTTACATTATGTCACGTCACTAGTAGTAGTGCAATATCTACCTGAAATAATGTAAAATAATAAAAATAGTCTAAAAATGATAACCCCCAAATAAAATAAATGTGAATTGAAATTTCAAACCTTTTCAACATGAAAATTTTCTAAAACCAAAATCTTTTTCTTCAAAACTCTTTTTGCTTTGGAAATTTTTTATCAAAGACAACAAGTTTTTCTAAATGTGTTAATTTTGACAAAAATTGCATTTTTCATTTTAAAAAAAGTTTAGATGAAAAATTTCCAACCTGCTCTTGTGTAACTTGTCTGTGTCCATCAACTTAAAGGGTCATTGATGAGCAAACAATGATAATTGCAAAGGTCAATCTTCCGTGATTTAAGATGTATTTTTGTTAAATCTCTGTTTCTAAAACAGAGTGCACAAAGACTGATGTGTTCGACAGGTAAATAAGTCAACCAAATCAATTGTAAGAAATATCGTATAAAACTACACAGCCAATCCATCAAGTGACTGAACTTCAAAATGCTTTTCAACTACCAAGCTTTCTTACATTACTAGAATGTAAAGCTAAACTCTTAGATTCCTATCTGCGGAATTAACTGTTCAGATCCTCCAGAATACAGTACTGTTGCAGTTGCCTTAAAGGAAGAACTAAGTTCAAACCCTATATTGTTTATCACACAGCTAAGAGCCACTAGGCTGGTTCTGCACATCAACAGCCACCTTGAATCAGCAAGTGACATACATTTTTAGCTCTCTTTTGATCAGTTTGCATATAATTATTTGCAAAGTCAGTGTCCCAATTGGAACATGATGTAAGTGTAAGTATGTTCCATTGAATGATGTCTTTTGAAGTATCCTCCATGGTTTTGAAAGAAGCTCTTGTACAGTTTTATGTTCTCCTTGGGTACTATACCACTTCCTATATTGCCGTACATTCCATAGAAATAGCATGAAAAGCCTTTCGGAAGCTTTTTGGCCAACTCAAGGACATAGCTGACTCCACTAACTCAGTTGAAAGCTAGGCATGCCAACTGCAATGTAGCTGCTGGTGCTAGGTATAGTGGAATCAGTATTTTCAGGCTGTAAATCCAGGCAAGCTGACATCAGCAATAGAGTCAAATGCCATTTCATGAGACCCTGAAGAGGCCTTATTTTCAGAAAGTGATAAATTACCTACTCTCTGAAATTTGTTCTCAAGCTTCGCACACAAAATCAGGCGTCATTTTTGGAAATCTTGGTTTTAGTTTCTGAACTTTGCTTTGTTTGGTCCAGTCTTGTCACACTTGAGATAGCAGAATAAGGTAGCAAACAGAAATACATCATCTATTCCTTAGCTACATGTTAATGTTGGATCCTCAGCACCAAGCATATATTGATTCCAAATGAGTAACCTAATAGGACCATTTAACTGAATTCTGTTTGCCTATGTACAATAATGATGTATCCAAATTTCCTGTAAATAGATTTTTGGGAAAGAAAGATGGGATGGTTTAACCTGAAATGAAATTGATTTATGTATGTTGGTTTGTGTCCCAGATATAAAAAGGCATCTTGCCTGTAATCTTAACTAGAACAATTATGCAAGAAGGTTAAAGGTTTAGAGTATACCTCAGACTTTTCCAGTCCCCTATATATGATTTGTTGACAGATTGTGGAAATAGTTGTAGAATCTGTTGACCTATATTGCATGATTCTAGTTTTTATGGTATAATGTATATGATTTTTTAGAAACTTTGAAAAATTAATGTCTTCTACTGCATGACAAAGGTAGAGGATGTACACAGGATCAAGTTAGTTGCCCTATTTTCAGTACATATCTAGGGACACAAGGATCATACAAAGTGTTTTTAAAGTGTATATGAGCTGTTGAGATTATATTTCAGAAGACCTTTTCTCCCATGAGCACTGCAGGTTATGGGTGATAAAAACATTGCAAATCAGAGAGGTTTTGGCACCCAGATTTTAGACATAGCAACCTGTCATAGGTGATTTGCTTGCCTGTGTTCATTTATTATAAAATACATCATTTTGTTGTGTTATTACTATTACTGCATTATTTTATAAATATTATTGTATTTATTAATTTATTGTAAATCTAGTATTCCTACATTCATTTAGATTTTTATCCTTTCCCCCCCCCCCCCTTCTTAAGAGAAAACATTCCTCTTCTAATAGTTTTTCTGCTGAAGAAATATCCCAATTTTTTATGTGGCCAACCAAGATTACCCTTTAGGAGGTGTCACTCTTCGCTATATAAGAATGCTTTAAAACTCTGGGGAATTTTGGATACTGAGTGGCTGGGAAGGAGGTAATAATTTATAACACAGATAGATAGATACTGACACTAAAATAAATGTAGTATACTCTTTTACATGGAGTTGCAATTTTAGATCCCTTACTATTAATTTGGTATGCACTGAATTACCAGTTTAAATAAAAGGCCAATGGATAATTGTATTCCCTCATTACCTGGAACACTTGAACTAATTTAAAATAATGCTGCATATTATCTAAAAACATTTAGTCAAATGTTTAAAGGGGGTCAGACTTATGGCAGCACAGTTTAAAGCAAATTGAATTCCATCTTGAGAATGAATTTCACATAGGTTTTTAATTGCAGTATTTTGTTCACAAGGTGTTACATCACACATTTCCTTTGTGTATTATACCCATCAGATTATGTCTGTCATCAAAACACTGAGGTCCCAGAGCTCTCCAGAGCAAAATTGTTGCTGTAAGACTGCACAAAAATACCAGCATGTTTTCAATTCTCTCTCATCTTTGTTGTTATGAAGAAGATAGCAGAGGCCAAATCTTGAGATTCTTATGAGGGCTGGATCACCCCTTCATGTGGTAAAACCCACTGGAGAGATCGTAAGGGATGAGGATCATCACAGAGTATCTACCTATTTAATCATAATGGGATTAGGACTTGCACCTCACAGATGGAACCATAGGGCCCACCCCCAAAATACAGATCCTTGGGGAGCAAGCCAAGGCCATCTATATGGAAGCCCCCAGTGCTTCCTGTTAGCTTGGCATGGAACTATGTCACGAGTGACTGTCCAAGGAGTTCTGTCATAAAGGTAATGCAGCCTTAGGCTGTAGTACATTTCCTGGGATATGATGTATATCAGTTCATATACACATGAACACGGGATCACCCACTTCTTTTCTTCTCCCACTACATGGATCCCCACTTCACAGGAAATTGAAAGGGTAGATGCTGCTATGGAGACAGATGACTCTATGCTTGTGTGCTGAAGAGGAGGGAGAAAGGCGCACAGAAAGTATATTGTGGAGGTTTTCTGGTGTTTACTCAACCCTTACTCAAGACATATGGGTAAAAATTGCATAAAAATATCACATTTCAGTCCCAGGAAACTAAATTTCAGGTATGTTGCATCCAATAGTCAAGAGCAAGACCGGCACTTAAGCATTCCCACCAGTAATCTCATTACCCTCTTCCTGAGAATTAAATGCTTTGCAAAAGTCGATAAGCATTTTTAAAAGTTATCTTGTAATATTTGAGGTTGTCTCTCTTTACAATGTGCTATGATAAATGCATCTTTGAAAACAATCTTCTACCTAGATTATTATAAATGTTTGTATTAAACTTAATTTTTTTCTGAATAAATCTTTACTGTATCATCTACATTATAAAATTATGAGGTGAGGAGAGAGTAAATTTTGAGAAATATATTATTTTGTAGTATTTTTGTTTAGTGTGGTTGAATTTTTTTTAATGTAGTTTTGTAGTAGTTAAGGTGTTCAATTCCAGAGACATGCCACCATTTCTCTTTGGCTACCATTGTTATAAAAAAGATCCTGACAAATGTTTTAGTAGAGTTTGTTCTGTTTTTTACCTTCTATTGTTTATACTCTCTTACAAGTGAAATTCACCCATGTACTGAGGGCCTGCATGTAGTCTATGCACCATTTACATTCCACCTAAGCCTCAAAATAGGTCTATAGGTTTTTTCTTTTAACCTCTCTGCACAAGGTCCTTCACTCTTGTTCTAATGGTCCTCACACCCAATTAATGTTATGGACTCCAAAACTATCATGACACATCTGCAAGAAGGGCCAGATTAAAAGGATGATGACATTCTACAATGGATGATATGTGGCATAACAGGAAAGCAGGGAGATATTGTGCAAGGTGTCGATTCAGGAGGATATATGCTTAATTTTAAGCTTAAAATTTGGAACATTGAAGTCATTGGGAGTCTTGGAATGGATTTCTGTTGGTGTTGGATCAGGTCCTTCATTCTCTGCTATTCCTGCCAAATTGTGCATTATCACCAAATAAAGTGCATTAGACCCACTGAAGACTTTTAAGTCTATAATTTAAATGCTATAAAATATAAGATGTGTGTATATATTTTTAAAAGATATCTGTTATTTACTTAACAGACTTGATTCAAAGGAGCCTTTCCTGTCTGTTGGGTAAGTATGTTTATATATGTGTGTATGTGTTTGTGTGTGTGTGTGTGTATATATATATATATTTAAACCATTATACAATATTGTTGACCCCATTGGATTCCATAGAACATCAAAGTCCTTTTGAAATGTTAAGCTCTCTCATGTAAAATAGTAATTCATTACTATACCTAAGCTTGGAAAGCATAGATTTTAGTCAGTAAATGTCAGCAATCACTGATTTCTCCTTCCACCCAAACATGACAAAAAATGTTTTGTTTTTATTGATTAACTGAAATAAAGAGAGGAAAATTTAAATATGTATTATATGTTTCACTTGTAGATAACTGTTGCATTATTTGTTTTGATTTTGTTCTTTCCATGAGTTAATGAATTTCATGTTATCAAATATTCTTTTTATTAATTTAGTATGAATTTTGACAGTATTTTGAATACAATTAACATGGTATTTTTAAAATGTCACTACTAGTGCAAAAAATTAAGTTGATACAAATATTTGTAAATAATGGGTTTTTTCATTCAAATTTGTAAAATATAAAATCAGATCTTTTCAAGCTTATGAACCATATCTATATTGGTATAAAACAGTTATAAACCTTGTAACCTCACATGCACTGTCACCAATTTTCGTACTTTGTTAATTCAAGCAATTAATTCATCTGTTTAAAACATTATTTTTAAATATGTTTTATTCTGGAAAACAATACTCACTTGGTAAATGCACCCATGTCTTTCTATCATAAAGGTAAGTATTTGTATTGTGTTTCACAGCTGCACTCTTCTGAGTCTGTCTTCCCTGTATCAGTATCACTTTTCCCTAAATCTCCTCTAACTCACTGTTTTCTCTCTTTCTTCACTCTTCTTGTTTTTTTCTATCCAATCCTGTCTTCTTGGTCTCTTCTCGTTCTCTCATGCTTTCTCCTCGTTTCTCAGTCCTCAAAACTGTAGTATTGTATACTGCTAAGAATATATACCACAGGCAAAGAGTCTTGATGCAAAGTAGTCAGGTAAGAGTTAATCTGAGCACATACATGATCCATAACTTCCAAATCATAGTATAAAGCCAAGGATTGAAGAAATGCTCCATAACATGAACTGTGTATATAAAATAAAAGCTAACAAGAGAAACATGTCAGTTATGGAGTAAAAAATTAGTGAAAAAGGGACCAGATTCTGCAAACATTTCTGTCCACAAATAACTAAACTCATGTGAGTTGTCTCAGTGATGAAAATGGGACTATTGTGTGAATAAAGTTATATACATCGGTATATGATAGATTATATCTAATCTTTCTTCATTTCTGCAGTATAGAGTAACTAAGATTTGTTTGGTCATATCTTGAATTAATTGCATATCTTTTTTTTTTCTTTTGACATATAATTACATTTGGTTTTTTTATTTTTAGGAACTAAAAAATGTCTAACGAGAATAAAATGCTTGCTTAACTTTGTTGTTGCTCCTGCATTGGTGTAATTTGAAATGACCAAATTAATTATTTCACAAATTTGTGTTGCTAATTCTCACAATTTAATTACAATGCTCATGGTATTTGGAGTTTTTCTCAAAGCCCCAGCTTCTGAAGGCAGGTGATTCTATGAATATCTCTATTTTCATTTTAAAAAATATATTTATTTCCCTTTTGGTTGTAGAAAATACTCAAAACTTGGCACCAGTACACCATAGAGGCTCAAAAACCAGAAAGCTATAGATAAAGAAAAATACCCCATAATTAATTATGTTTATCCCATGATTTTGGGGACCTATTTTATGATTTTTAAATGTTTGGGGTTGATAATACTGTATTTGTTTTTAGCCACCACTATGTGGCATCAATTTACCCCCACACAACATAACAACTCTGTGATTTGGCTTCCCAAACTAGGCTCTTCCCAAGAGGGATAATCTGAACAGTGAAACCCAGGTTCTATGCAGACCTGCGCAGAAGTTTGTCTAATATGTCAAAATGCAAAAACTTCCCTTATCTGTTCTTCTTGCCTATATACTTGCCTTTTGCCACTCCCTATCTAGCCAGGAGGAAGAAGCAGACTTGCTGAGTCATAGGCCTCAGCAAACAGGTCTCATTTTTAGTGCTGAGTCAGGGATTTACTCCACCTAATTGCAAACTGATTTTTGTTTTAATTTGTTCAGAGACTTTGCTCCCATGCTGAGATGTTGGATTGCAAGTTTCAGCTCAGAATAGAGTTGAAACCATAAACCCCTAAAGTTACATTAAGTGCTTGTAACAGAGCTGCTGACTCTAGCTTAATTAGAATAGCCCATGTACACTACAATGATGTCCCTTACTTTCAGCATAGGCCAAAGCACCTATCTAAATTAATTTTGGTTGCCTACAGATGATTTGGTTCTGCAGGTCCATTTTTCATTTATCTTCTCTCTGCAGTGGAGACTTGCTTGCACCTTCTTATGTTACTGCTAGCGAATGATAATTATACATTATTATATTATTATTATTATTGTTGCAGCATATAGGCTAATGACCAATAGGATTCTTCCTGACTGATTGTGTGTGTGTGTGTGTTAGTGCAAAGCAATGTTAAGTGTAACAACCTAAATGCCAAAAGCTCATTTGTGGCACTTTGCCTGAGATGTGAGTAGAGGTGATGAGGAGCTGCACTGCCCAATGGGAGCTCCAGTGAGCACAGGGAGAGACTCGGGGCTTGTCTACGCAGGAACACCCAGAAAAAATCATCTGAATACACTAAAGGTGTGAATTTAAAGAGATTTCCTTAAACCATATTAAGCCCCAGTGTGGACACTGTTAAGGCTTGTCTACATGTAAAATGCTGCAGCTGCGTCACTGGAGTGCTTCAGGGAAGACACTTCCCATGCTGGCGGGAGGGCTTCTCCTGTCAGCAAAGGTAATCAACCTCCCCAAGAGGCAGCAGCTAGGTCAATGGGAGAATTCTCTTATCATCCTAGTGCTGTCTGCACTTGGGGTTAGGTCAGTTTAACTGCGTCGTTTGGAGTGAGGATTTTTCACACCCCTGAGAGACGTACAACATAAGAACGGCCTTACTGGGTCAGACCAATGGTCCATCTAGCCCAGTATTCTGTCTTCCGACAGTGGCCAATGCCAGTTGCTTCAGAGGGAAACAACAGCACAGGTAATCATCAAGTGATCCATCCCGTTGCCCATTCCCAGCTTCCCAGTAGTTATACTGGTCTCATTTCCTAGTGTAGATGAGGCCTTATGCAGAATAACAGTGGCTATGGGGCTTTTTACATAGTGCAGCAATGTGAGATTTCTAAAGCGCGCTAATGTGTTGTGCATTAATTGGTCTGTGTAGACCCTGCTGGCACACACTAGAAGTTCAATGGTGGACTTTAGCATAGCACCAGAGAAATTTTAGAGTGCGCCAGCAGCGTCTACATAGACCAATTAGTGCACAACACATTAGCGTGCTTTAGAAATGACACCCCTGTAGTGCACATTACCCCACCACATAGACAAGCCCTTTATTCTGTTTAGCTTAATCCACTTTGAAAGTTAATTCACATTAACTTTTCTTAGTCTCCATGCAGACAAGCCCATAGAATGGTGTGGTGTTTATTCACCTTTCCAAGGGAGGCCATTTCCACAGACTGTGTGTATGGAAAATATGCCCATTTCCTCCTTGCCCCTCACCACCTTTGTTGGGGCAATTTTCACTCCTGGAGCGATCATAGTCCCTAAAGACAAAGGAACTGGGATTATCCCCAGCCAGAAGGGACCATTGTGATCATCTAGCCTGACCTCCTTTATAACACAGGCCATAGAACTTCTCTGAATTAATTCCTGCTTGAACTAGAGCATATCTTTTTAGAAAAACATCCAGTCTTTATTTAAAAATTTCTAGTGATGAAGAATCCACCACAACCCTGGGTAAATTATCACAATGATTAATTACCCTCACTGCTAAAAATGTGTGCCTTATTTGCTGCCATTTAATATATCACATTTGTGTTCCATTCAGAAGGAGCATGAAAAGAAGAGTGAGAAATACAGCTGAAGTTTTTTGTATGGCTTTCAGCCAGTCAAAATTTAGGATTCAACCCCTGCCAGCTGCACAGAATAGGTTTACTGCTTGATAAGCAGGCAGTATCTCTTCAATGTGATTGGCTTTGAAAAACTATTGGCTTTAAACATCTCATTGTCAGCTGAGATTCAAACTATTTCTCCTTCTTTTGTGTAGATGTTTAAAAAAAATCAAATCCAAACTGCTGATTTTTCAGATCTTTTTTCAAGCTTAATCATTTGCAAAAAACATTACGAATTTGGAAGAGGGGTGGATGATCTGGGGATGGAGAAAGTGGCCTGGGGGGGGATGGAGCCAGATGTGAAATGAGTTGGTGGTCAGAGTCTGTTAGGTCTTGTCTACAGCTGAAAGTTAATTCGGATTAAGATATGTGTCTGAGTTTAATGCACAATACTTATTCTTGAATAACTCCATGTGTGGACACTCTTAGTATGGAAAAAGAGGGTCTTGTTCCACTTTAGCATAATCCCCCTTGAAAGCTATTCTGGAACAATTCCATGTGCAGATGAGACCTTACACAGTGAACAGTTGTCCTCATATGAAAAATCACAAACCAAGTTGGCAATAATGGACAATCTCAGCAGAGAGACCATCATCTGAATGAGCCACCCTATGCACAGTAGGATGCCAGTTCAGGAAAGCACATGGTTAGGTGCTGTCCTGAAAAGAGGTGCTTTCTAGGGGAGGTCCTTCTAGAATCATGGGGGGGAGCTTTGATTGTATGGCGTGATGAAACTTGCAGAGCTGCATGCTATGGATAGAAGTGCATGTGACCTAAATTTTGGAAGAATTTATGCTACAAAAATTGGAATAATTTTCAGGTCATTTCAACAGACAATGCCAATTCCTGCCATAAGCTTGCTGCCTCAGATATCTAAATTTCCCTACAGCACATTTTAACAAGATAAAATCCTTATTCTTGCTACTGACAATGCTATTTCTGTAAGTTTTATTTGTTGCTTGCTTAATATAAAGTCTTTCAACATAATTTATAATGCAAGCTTCCGGATTACATAAACACCCAACAAATCTTGCACGTATAGCGTAATTTGAAACCAAACCTTTGCCATTTTTGCACATATCTAAGACATAGGTATTTCATCCCCCATCTCTAGTATACATATAGGACACAGTTCAGAAATGGAATTATAGTCCCTGTTCATTTGTCTTAGAGGATATATAATAATCAGTTCTGAAACGTAAATAGCATGTTTAATGTTGGCTAAATGTAACCTGTTTATTCATTTACTGTATCAATGGCCAGTCCTCCCTAAATAATCTTTATTTTAATTTTGCATTCCCTTCTCTAGTGACTTTTGCAAATATCCCTCATGACTGCCAATCAAAAAAAAATAATAGGGAATGTCTCACTAGTATTTTGGTGCAGATCTGCTCCTAGCTTTATGGTGCAGGGATTAGATTTTTCTCTCCTGCACCGTTCCTTCCTGTCCAATAGCCCATGAAGGAAGCTCCAAGAATCCAGGGAACTACATGTGGGAAGGGAACAGGAAAAGAGAAGGCTGCAGGATATGTGAATTATCCCCACCTTCTCAAACCCGCATCCTACCCCCATTTGAGTCCCACTGGGAATTCAGGTAAGAATTAATGCACCCTGAGCCTGAGTCTACATTAACTTGCTCCTTGCCTCTATACTATGGACTACCGGTAGAGGAAGCTCTGGCTGCATTGCAGCCCAAATGGAACCATTTTACAGTGGAGTTAAAAAAGGAGAGTCCAAGAGCCAGTTCTGAGGTAGATCATATAGGAATCACATGGATTTTTGAGTTTTGGGGGGAAAAACCTCCTGTTGATTTCAAGGTTGGAGAGCAGTGCACATCTCACCCCTCAGTACTATTTGGAGAAAACTCTTCCAGAGGAAGCTTTGCATATTTTTAATTCCCATCTGAAGGACCAATCAAGACCAATGTGAATTAACAATTTTCTTTGATTAATACTCCAACCAGGTTCTAAGGTACTTAGCAGAGATTCTTCTGTTCAAGTTCATTAATTCTTTAAACTAGCTTTTAATACACACAGCATGAATCAGAATCAGAATGTCTGGCAGTATAGCAAAATTATTTTGATAACTATATCACAAAGCCTTAACCCCTGACTGGCTGAGAGGATCTGCAAAGTGCTGATGGGAAGGGGGAGTCCATTATCTCTGATGATCCACTTAAGCTTTTAAAGAACTGTGAATGGGGAAAATATTGTCCTTGATAAGAGGGAAGAAAATGGAGGATAACAAGAGTGAGGAAGAGGGCATCTTAAAAACTGAATTACAAACGTACAAATTCTGCAGCCTTTCGTCACATTCCCACACGTGGGCCAGCCGCTCAGTGTGAGTGGTGTTCTCAGGACCAGTTGTGGAGCGAGGAGGTAGCACACACTTGAATATAATCATTCTAACAAGCACTCCCTGTTGGCAAGGTAACAACTGGATCTTTGGCTGAAAAACACTTCAGGTTCTGTGCTTAGAGTTTATTCTGCCCAGGAAACAGCCATTACCTTAAATATAGAGCGCATTCCCCAAAAGAGGAAGAGGTTGGGTTTTGCGTTTTTATAGCAGCAACCTGGGGGAGGTCACATTCAGATGTCAGAGGGTCACAATGGCCTGGCATTTCCCTTATTGCTAAATGGGAGGGAGATGTAGCTAGATCCCAGATAGCTGGGCAGGGAGCTACAGTAAGAGGGTTAACATGGAAGAAGGGTATTCATATGGAAAAGTTTGCGAAACTCTGTGCTATACTTTTAAGAGCTTTACTGGATACACATCTTTTCCCAGTAGCTTTCCACAAGATTTAAGATTTAATATCCTCTGTTTCCTGTCAGGCTAATTAAGATTATTAAATAATCACCTCATCCACCCACAGCATGGGCTATCGTCCTGGTTTTGGTTAAGGATCATCCTGAAAAATTGAGAATACTGAGAGTCAGTTAGAAAGGGTGCAGCTCCATTTCCAATTGCTGCCTCTTTCCATCTGCTGGCATTCGCTTGTCTTGTCTCTCTCTGCAAAGAGGCACTATCTTATTTATTGTTACAATCAGCTGCTGTCTAAATAACTGTAGTATTACCTCAATGTTTCCTTCATTATTCCATACATATAAAATAATTACTAACACTTTTGGCAAGGAAAGCTTTTTCTAATTCCATTAACTTTTATTAGCAACAAACTCATCAAATATATACCCTAACAAATTCCTCTTCAGCTCTCTGATCTTAAAATCATTAGTTATGTTAAACTTCATAACTGAGAGAGGCAATGGAGCATGAGATCACTTTTCCCTCTCCTGGTTATTCCATTTGCCCTTCTTTTTTCCTGTCTCCTTCACTTCTGTTACCCAAGACTACCTTTCCATTACTGTTTCTCTGGAAGCAATATGTAGGTAGCATTTTTATACTCTGGGTTAATGTCGAATTGGTAGCAGATTATCCCTCTGCCCATAAGGATCCTGGTCCCACCTTGCTCCATCTTTGCTGTTTGTTGGCCTTGACAAAAATCCTATTGTGTTGTGGTCATCGGAAAACATGTTCAATTTGTCCTGCTGCCTATCAGGCTTCTTGTGCTTCAAAAGAAGTAAAGTTTCTTCAGGGCTCTAACACCTTTTAGACCTCCTCATCCACAGCCTTCCTGAGTACAATAACAGACAATGCTAGAGACAAGAGCTGCTCCCTCTAGCAGCAATTGGATGGCAAAGCAGAGCAAGTAGTGGTACCTTGCCAAAACAGGGCTTACTCAATTCAAGACAAAAAAAGGTTGTAGCCTGGGACCTGGAGCGTGGAGAGGACGACACTGTTTTCTTCAGAGTTCTCTGCTGTTCTAGAAGCAGGTTTCTTTTCAACATACATGATGCAGGGTTGGCAAATACTCCCTTACACAGGGTTCACCAGATGTATAGACAGATACCATAAACACAGTAGCTCGAGGAACACAGTTGCACAGGACACAGAGACCCATTATTGGCAGTGTCTGATATTAATCCATAAACATATACCACAAGATGAGTGCAGTGGTGGGACGGGGGAGCTGAGGCATGGAAAGGACTTCGGGGAGGAGAAATGGCTATGTGAGGAGTTCCTTCAGGAAAACACAGGGGAGAAGAGAACTCAAGACCACTACGGTGCCCTTAGCCATACTCATGCTATGTACCATTGGCAAAGGTGCTAGTTGAAGAGCAGTTTTCCCCAGGCCCCCAAACCAAGTAATGTTGCAACCTGGCAGGTGAGGTCACAGCACCCCTCACTGAAATTGGCCCCTCTGTCACAATAGCGGGACTGCCAGGCCATACCTGAATGGTGCTGTGACTTCAAGATTAAATTACAAATTGTGTTATCATTTTAGTTTTTTAATTGTTTGTTTGACGCTAAGACAAAAAAGGTGTATATGTAGAGGCCATGCTAAATTAATTGAAAGTGGTTTAGTTGTGCATACCAAAAATGTTTGGAGGCACCTCTGCTCAGGAGGAGGAAATGAAAAGGAACAGCCAGGAGGGTGAGGATAAAAAGGAAAGACCTTGGGAGGTGCAAACTGAGTTTTTTAGTATCTGCTTTTGAGGAGGATTATATTTGGACTGTCCAGAGATAGACACAGTGGGGAGCAGATGTGAGCAAAACAGTCTGCTGTGGAGACTTTATTTTCTGGCAGCAAAACAGAAACTAAAACCGAAGTGAGACTTTCCATGGGGAAATGGAGAGGACAGAGTGACCAAACATATAAATGGACAAGACATCACATTCCTCCATCCTACTTTAAAATACTTTCCAAATATATATACATTATTGTTTACATGGCTAACAAAAAACATGATATAACCTAACTAAAAGTTGTGGGTGGACTACTGCAGACTCTTAAATTGCAAGGAATTATTCTCCTCTGGAATAACTCCTCACTAGCTAAACAATTTATAAATTCAATCATGCTATTTTGAAAAGTTCCAGAGGGGTAGCCATGTTAGTCTGTATACAGCAAAAACGAGAACCCTGTAGCACCTTAAAGACTAACAAATTTCTGCGGGCATAGGTTTTCATGGGCTGCAACCCACGTCGTGAGATGCATGAAGTGGAAATCACAGATAGGAGATATATATATACCATCCCATATATATATTTCTTCCCATCCAAGGGAGGAAACAACAATGGGGAAGGCAAGTGTTAACAAAGTTAATTCAGTTAGAGTAGATGAGACCTAGTCACAAATGTTGATTAGAAGGTGAGAATGTGTGAACAGTGACAATTACTTTTTGTAATGTGATAACCATTCCAAGTCCCTGTTCAGACCCAGTCTGATTGTGTCAAGTTTGCATAGGAGTTCCAGCTCTGCAGTTTCTCTCTGAAGTCTGTTTTTGAAGTTTTTTTGTAGAAGGATGGTATGGAGCAGAATGTATCTGCTGATTTAAAGCTGGGAACCTCTGAAATTCTTCAGAACAGAATTGAGATCCATTATCACACACCAAATACAATGGTAAACCAATTTGGCTAAACCAGGTACAAAGATGTGCAGTGGGTATGGTAGCTATAATAGAAGTCATTCTAAAAACTTCTGGCCATTTTGAATGGACATTGACTAAAACCAAAAACAAATAATTGTCTAATGGTCCGGCGACATCCACGTGAATACGTGTCTATGAAGTCTGAGACAATGACCAAAGGTGTAGATGAGTTGGGCCAGGATTATGCTGAATTCGCTGACATGTAGTACAACACTTTGTCTTCCTCTTGATGTCTTTGTTGATCCTTGGCCACTGGACATGACTCCAGGCTATAGCCTTCATCCATATAATGCCAAAATAACATTTGTGAAGAACTTCCACAACCTGCAATTGAAGTGATTTTGGAATGACCACTCACATTCCCCATATAACACAACAGTGGTTTGCAGATAATTCAGGTTGATATGACAAATTGTGTAAACTGGAGATTTTTGTGACCCAAAACTGTACCCTCTAGTACCATTCCCTTCACAAGAGAAAACACATCATCCTTAGCGGTTTCTTTGTTGATGTCCATGCTAGTGATATGCAAATTTCTTTGAGTTGATGAGAGTTTGGGCATAGCAGGTGCAACAGCCCACCAGCATTGCTGTACTGAGTCTAAATGTTGGTTGCCTACAGTGCTGCCACAGAGCTGAAAAGTTTTGGGGCCTGAATTCCTGGATTATTTTCTGATACAGAAGCATGACATGAGAATTCAGGAGACAAAGATCAGCCAGGCAGGTTTTGCAAGGCTACTCAAAGCCTTTGTGAAAAAACTAACTCACATTTCAAACAAAGTTTCGATGGTTGGGCTCAAATTGCAGTGAGTGAAAAAAAAATAGTGCTCATTCTATACAGAGGTGAAATACGAAGAAAATGTCCTAATGCCTCCAAAGTATAGCTTCTCCTCCTTGTGATGTCCTATCCCTTTAGATGTTGGAAAATCTGCACAAAGCAGTGGGGTTTGATTTCTGTTCTGAACCTGATGCGGTTAGGTTATTTATTTACTCTGACCTTGAGTTCCATATTCTGGGGCCAGCTGCTATGAAGGTTTTGTCTCTCTCAAGCAGCAGCCCGCTCCAGTTGGTCAGCAGTGGAATGTAGCCGTCATGGGAGATTGTGGTTGTAGGGGACAGATGATCTCTCAGGACCAGATCCATGGAGGGCTTTGAAAATCAGGACAGTGACCTGGAACTGGACTGTGTGCTGAATGAGGAGCAGTGCGGAGAGTGATATGTTGGAGTGATGGGTAGTTGGCAACTTGTGTTGCTGATTAGCCAGATCATTACATTCTGAACAGTTCCTCTTTGTAAAATGTGTTGCATCTTTAAAAGAACCATTTTTATGAAATTTGCTGTGCCATTTTGTAAACTGTCGGTTGAGAGTTCTGGTGTAATAATTTGCACCTTGTGCATTTAATTACACTCTGTCAGTGGCCTCATGACTAACATTGAGAACACCACACAATAACTCACGTCCTGCCTTATCTTATTGTATAATTATAGTAACTAAACACACTGCAACATGGCCGTCATTACAAATAAAAAAACAATTAGGGAATGCTATGATGCCAGGCAGTATTTTAAGTAATGAGGTGGAGTGTCGCTTATTTGAGTGATCAGTCCGAGTTCAAGGGAAATTGAAATCACAGCAATAGAATATTTTACAATTTAATTAACATACATAACCCCACCCACTACCTTATTGAACAAGCAACAGCAATTAGATTTAGAGCTCTGTCACATAGTCCTTGCTGAGGCAAAACTCTCAGTCATTTTAATAAGAGGGTTTTTTTTTTCTAAGAAAGAACTGCAGGATGAAGCTCAGACGCAGTCTCCAGTTATCCACTGAGTTTCTGTTTTCTTCCTTTCTTTCTCTTACATCCATCTCAGCAGCAGCTGCCATGCATGTGGACAAATATCCTTTTAGCTTTTCAGGTTCACTGACACCCATGCTTCGGCAGCAATGCCAGGCAGTTACAAATAATTGTAAACTCTTCAAATAAAGAGGGAAGGAGGGAAGAATATTTTGTTTAACACTCAGTTCTGCTCTGACAAGCCACTCTGCCTGGGCTCTAAGAGTCAAGTTGGATTTTTGTCTTGTCTTGTCTTGTATCACCATCATCAGTAACCAGGGTTCTGCGGGCCAAATTAGACCCGCGGTGACACCTGTACAAATCTCTTGCTTGCAATGGGCTTCAACTGATTGGAATTTAATGAACAATTCTGTTAATTGTTAAAAAAAAAACAGAATCCACCTCACACTCTCTGTTGGCTGTCTTGGTAGTAAGAGGCGGGAAAAGGTGTTTGGTCACTGAAGTCAGCAAACATAACACTGGTACACATAGGCAGCATATCTGTTGAGTAAACAGGTGCCATTTTTGCATAGTCACTTTTCAGAGTAGAACTGAAATTCCAAGTAGATGTCCTAAAAGGGTAAGAGGGAAAATCAGGGTTGAACTGTCATGCTGTAAGGGTTCTCCACCGCCACCCTTCTGCTTCAGCCACCTTCTTTGTCACAAAAGACTCCAAGACTCTCTTGTTCAACAATCCAGTGCAGTTTATTTACAATGTGCAGTCCCACCACTTTCTTATCACATACAGCTTAGCTAGCTGCTTCAGGAGCTTCTGCCAGGCAGGTAGAGCCGCTGTGCTGTGCCGCTTCGCTTCCACTCCCTGGCTTCTTCCTTCCTCCCATTTCTTTCCCGTTGGCCTGTTTACAGCCCTTGGTTAATCAGGCGCACAGCTGTTTCCCTTTCCCCAATCAGGTGCAGGTGTTCCCAGCTAGCTCCAATCTACATCTCTCAGTTGGGGCTGGCATGACAGAGGGCTGGCTAAGGGATTACTGCCCAGCACTCTGTTACACATGCACATACTGCAGATGTCAGTTTGTGTCAATATATGCTTACATAGCAGTAATTGACTGGCCAATGTTAAAGCAGAATTTTTTCTTTGAAAGTTGCCCTCTTCAAAATATATACCTGTGACATTCTCCCTCCTGCAATCTGGACAGGTGAGTAGCTATGTCACCCCAATTCTTCACTTCTGGGCCCTGACTTACTCTGCTTTGCTGTGTGAACCACCCACTCCTGGGTCAGCACACGCCCAGCCTCCTGCAAGTAATGGGTCCCTGGCCCAGTGAAGGAATGCTTCTGGCCAGCCGCTCATGGGATTGACCCCTAGCAAACACGCTCAGTCGCAGATGCAACCCCAGAAACTGTCATCTTACAGGGTTCAGTGCTATACAGTGCACCTTGAAAACTCATTTACATTTGTCCATCAATTTATCAAAGAAATTGATATGCACCAGCTCTGTTACTATAAGTGAAGTCTCTACACACACTCAATCCACATGCCCTGTTTTAGATAAAACAAACAAATAAGTTTATTGACTAAAGCAAGATTTTAAGTGATTGTAAATCAGATTAATATAAATTAAGAGATGAATATGAATCAAGGAGTTGGTCACAATTAATTAAAAGGAAACTCACATCCTAACCTAAGCTTAATATTTTAATAGCTTTTCAATCCTTGATGTTAGCTTACCTACAGCTGGCTATGATGCCCCTTGCAGCCAGGCCCCTCCCTTGTGGGCAGTTGTCAGCGTCCTTGATGTTGCTTAGAAGATGGATTCCAGGGGAGAGCCCAAGACAAAGATGCCTCTCTCTTTTAACAAGTTTCCTCAACTCTCTGGGGTCAGGTGATTGGCCATGTCCAGAAATGGGCATGATTTCTTCCACATGAGCCAAAGTGCTCATGCATATCCTGTATGCATGCCTCTGCGGTGTATAGAACCTCAGCGTTGTGTTTGTCTGCATCTAGTCAAGCCATGTGAGAGACACATTTGGGGATATGACATAGCAGAGTTTTATATCTGTACATATGTATGACATTGCAGGAAACATGCTACAATAACAATAATGTTCAGTATGTCATGAGCATTCCAAAAACACTTTATATGGCATACTTTGCATTAGACAATACACAGTTACACTGTAAGGGTGAACATGGGGTACAGCGTGTCACCATACCTATTTCTAACATAAACATTCAGTTCTTCATCAAGTATCAACCACTTGTTTTGGTTTGTTTTTCAATCTGCTTTCCTTGATTATTAATTGTCGTGCAAACATAAAAAACCCTTTCGAAACATTTCTCACAATGTGATTGTAACAGGGTCCTCAGAGGGCCAGGTGATCTAGTGGTCTGTACGTCTAACTTTCAGACCCTTGCTTCTCTGGCAGAGGTGCCTCAATCCTTAAGGAGGTGTGGGAGGAAGACCTGGGCTCTCCCTCTCCACCCAGTCCCAGCCCAGGGCCCTATGTGAAGCAATGCCTGACCAGGGACCTCCCATCAGAGAGTCTAAGTCCGTTGCCCTGGGCTACCTCCTATCTCTGTCTTTCAGTTTGGGGCATGGCCCCTTTAGTCCACACAGTCTGTAGTGGCTCAATTCAAGTAGTGCCCCCTTGTGAACTTTTTGCAGCGTCCTGCTGTGCTTCAGGTACCTCTGGGTGGGGCAGCTATAAGATTGATGGGGTGTAACCCCACAATGTATCTGTAGTTCAATCACATGGTTCACTCGGATCCTGAGTGCACCTCTATCTCCTTAGCAGTTTACCTCAGTCAAGGACTCAGTGCTTCTTCCCTGGGGCTGTCCTGGCTGTCAGGCTCCTAGTGATGCTCCCCTCATGTAGGGAGGTAGCTAGCTCCTGCCTCTTGGCCAGTCAGCCCTGAACTGAGCCAGGTTCTCTTCTTTTCTTCTCCCTCCAGGCCTGGCATTGGCTGTAGGTATAGATTGGTGGCTCTCTTGAATTCTTTTTATGCTACTGTGAGATTTCTCAACTTCATCACAGTGATCACACATCTCTTATTCACATAGGCAATTAAGGGATGCAGGATCAATCTTCTAGCGACAGGCAGAATACAGATCATTTTTCAAGACCCCTTCCAATTTAATCTCCAGTATCATAAGCAGATACTGTTTAGTGACCACAGACCATTAAGTTCATCCTTTTTCATTAAAGTATTTAAGGTCATAATTAGCCAAGGCCTAGTTCTAGCATTTCCTTTTATAGTGGACTGAAATTGGGTTTTAGAACTGGTTGAATCATTCTTAAAAGAGGTGTAGTGTAGCTTTTTTAAGAAATAAATTTGGCAAGTTCATTCAAAGGCTACTCATATTATTCAAACAACCACCAGCTATTTGTGAAAGTGTTGGTAGATTCCAACATTTTCATGAGTTTTAGCACAAGTAATAATTTGTCAAAAACTTCCTACTGGAATAGTGCCAGTTGCTCTTCATTATTCTGCTATCATTGAGCACAAACCACAGACACCTTATGAATAGCAAATAGCCAACAATCAAAAGTTCACAAACAACCCAGAGGCTGAAATTTGTTCGCATGAACTATGTCAAAAATCTAGGAATACATTCACAGATACAAGGATTTATTCCCAAACCGGAAAAAAAATGTTAGATAATTAATTTGAAATTAATAATTTCACCAGTACTATTGGACTTTGTGTTACTGGAGGATCTGGAGCAGGAGAAATAGAAACTGTAGTTTTGAGATACTGAAGTCAATTCAGCAGAAAGATCCAGACTTCATTAACACAGATCCTTTGCATCATACTGAGTCAAACTGTTCCCATCTCTACTGCACCTGATGGAGGCAGTTGCTGGGTATTATGTAAAGCTTTGTTTCTTGTAAAATGAATCCCTCCTGTATAGTCAATAGAAAATATTAAACATAGTCATACTTTAAATCTGTGCTCAAATACCGTTTGGTTTCAACCAGACCTTATTGAGGCATCAATAGGTAGACACATTTCATGTTCTGGCTGATACTTTATAGGCTATAAAACTGTCCTGCTGTGTGGAGCATTCATAGAAAAATAACTTAACCATCATGTACATCCAATATTGATGAGTGACGGTAAAGTGTTTTTCCAGGGAGAAAACAGAAAATACTGAAGGTAAGGTCAGCAAGCATGTTAAAAAGAAAGAGATACAGAGACACTTAACAGTTTTGATTCCTTCACAAAGTCTTGTGGATATAGGACAAAATGCTGTAGGCAAAATTGAGAAGTAAATTATTATAATAGCTTAATTCAATAGACTATACAAAAGCAAATTTACTCTGATATTTTTGTACTGCTGAAGTCTAGTTTGGTTTACCTGCAGTGATATAAACATTGTAAATGAAATCTTCTCTAAATATTTAGTTATACTGTCTTATACATATTAGTACATTAAACTTCTCAAGCGGTAGTTTGCAACTTTATAAATTTAATGTAATTTTATGTTTCTCAGGCAAGGAAGGGCTGATTGTCTAAGGAACATGATGATTAATGTATCTCAGCTAATAGCAGTGAGAAATGTGTCTTTCCACTTGTGGGACTGAATTTACTAGCATTCAGCTCTCATTGACATATCTTCACTTTTTCTGGAGCAGGTAACACTGTGTACTCAGGCATCATTTATGAATGCTGTATTAAAATGAATAAAATATTTAATAAAACCTCAGTAGGTATATCAGCTGTTGTGTAAAGAACATTATAAAAGTGCATTAATATTATGTTCTTAAGGGATGAGAATGATAAGATATAATGAAATATTCCTCCCCCGGAGTATTTTGCTAAAACGATATGTGCATCTGTTTTACTGCTTCATTGGAGCTTAATGTACTGGTTACATGGGGCAATGCGGATTAGCAGGGCTGGCACACATATCTGCTAGTGTATGTACAGACTAGCAAAAAGGACAGTATCCCAATGGAATGTCTGTATTTCACACAATATTGTTGCATTCTAATGCCCCATGTTACCTCCAGCTGAGAATATTGGGCCAAAATCTGCTCTGAGTTATACCTATTAAAAACTGGAGTAAATCCATTGACAGAAATGGAGATAATCCCAGTTTACACTGAGGTAAATAACAGGATTTGGTCCATTAACTTCAATGGAGTTATTCTGGATTTCCACAGAGGTAGCTGAGAATGGAGTGTGGCTATTATGTATTATTAATTACTTATTAAGCACCATCAATTAATTCATTGTTGTTACAAACATATACATTTAGGGTTAGGGTTAGTGTTGGGTTTCCTTTGAGGATGAGGACTGAGAAGTCAGATATAAAGTCATCACTTTGTGAAAAATGGTCACTCACAGGTGATATTCTGTTTTTGTCTTTTATCATTTTTCTGTGTGTTCATTTGAGAGTGTAGTGACTGTATTGTTTCACCCACATAGTTGTTATTCAGGCATTTAGTGCACTGGATGATGTACTTCACATGTTGTGATAGGCATGTGTAAGACCCATGGATCTTGAAAGGTGTGTCATGGTGGGTGTTGATCATTGTAACAGTGGGGATATGTCTACAAGTTTTATATCGGTTATTCTGGTAGGACCTGGTGCCTCTTTGAGTTGGTGGGTCCTGGTCTGTGCTGGTGATGAGTTTGGGAAAGGTTGGGGCATTGCCAAGGCCAGAAGAGGAGGTTCAGGAAATATTTTTTTCATGATGTGGTCTCCATCGACTATGCGTCATAATTGTTTGATAATACCCGGTAGGGGTTCCAGTGTGGGGTGGCATGTGACAACTAGAGGTGTACAGTCAGAGGGGGTTTTATTTCGTACTGAAGCAGGTTCTTACAGGGTATTTTTGTGGCCAATTCCATGATGCAATTTACTTTTCTGGTGGGGTGTCCTTGTTTAGTGAAGGCTGTTTATAAAAGGTGTATATCCCAGGCTTTCTTCTTGGAGATATTCTGTGGTATCTGGCTGTAGATAACAGATTTCTTAGTGTTTGGGGTGGATACTGGATCTTTGAAGTTGCGTGTGCTGATATGTGGCTTTTTTGTATATAGTTGTGTGTGGGGTTCCATTGTTTAAGCTGATCATGGTGTCCAGGAAATTGATGCTAGTGTGGGAATGTTCTAGAGACCGTTTAAAGGATGTCTGGTGGTTGTTGAAGTTGTGGTGGAAATCTATGAGGGAGTTTAGGTCATCTGTCCAGAGGATGAAAATATAATTGATGTATATTATTGGTTTTGTGGTGCATTTGTTCAAAAATTCTTTTTCAAGGTAATGCATGAAGAGGTACCCTAGTACCCAAGGCTGCTCCCAATGTTTGGACAAAGTGTTTGTTGTCGAATGTAAAATTGTTATGGGTGAAGATGAAGTGGATGAGTTTGGTGATGTGTTTGGGGTGAAATGAGACAAACAGTATGCTCTTGAAGACTCACAGAGAAAAATGATAAAAGACAAAAACACCATATTACCTGTGGGTGAACATTTTTTACAAGGCGACCACTCTGTATCTGACCTTTTAGTCCTCATCCTCAAAGGAAACCTGTACAACACCTGCAATTATGAATTTAAGTTCCTACAATCCTGGGAACTTAAATTCATAATTTTGCTAGACACTAAAAACATCTCAACAAAGACACTGGATTTATGGCTTATTACAACAATCTATAACCCACTAACCCCCATCTTTCCCCCCCTTTCCTCCTATGACTGGAGAAGTGTTAAATGGCCACTTCATCTTGAATGGTCTCTTGAAATATTTCTTAACTACTTATGCTAAACAATTGTTCCACCTTGTATTTAGCTGTGAAACACTGAATATATTTCCCAGACCTGAAGAGCTCTGTGTAAATTCTAAAGCTTGTCTCTCTCACCAACAGAAGTTGGTCCAATAAGGAAGAGCTTGGCAGCTGCATTTTGTATGGACAAGATTGGGGCAATTTGCTTTTCAGAGAGACCAGAAAGCAGGTTGTTACAGTAATCAAGACAGGAGACTGATGAAGGCATGGATGACAGACTTAGCTATAGGGTTGGAGAGAGATCATTTTTTCTGATGCTATCTTTTGATATGTCTGACACAGCTCCTGAAAATGATCATCTTCACTCACTCATAGACACAGCATGGTCAATCCATATTGGCTTCTCTTTCTGCTTCCATGCTCACATTTTAACTGGTCTCTCTGTAGACAGGATCACTCATGAAGTGCTTAAATGCTTTGCAAAAATTGAAACAAAGTGCTCAGTATCTTGGAAACTCAAGCTCTATCTGAATAACCATAACAGGTGGAAAATGTTGACTATCAGTTACCCAATGCAAGTAGTGAGCAGATAACCTATCTTTACCCAAAAAAAGTGTGATTGATCAAGAATAAAATGTAATTGGACAAGGCATACATGCATGCCTGCAATGGAGAAGAGGAGATGATACCGAGAAGGGGATAAAGGTGAGTATTTTCCCTCTTTTTATCTTCTGACTTGCCTCCCCTCTTCTTTCTCTGATACCACTTCTTTTCTTTTATTTTATTTTCTGTGTATATAAGACATGAAGGAGCACATCCTTCTCCTTCAGAATATGGAAGAATTATTTTATAAGGGAGACTCTTCTCCCACTTCCTATACAATTTGACTTTATGAGAAGTTGACAGGTACAGTGGTTGCCATTAAAATGTCAGCATTTGCCAACAGTTACTATACAGTGGATCAGAAATAAAATAGTGTCTCCTTATACATAGACTAGGACATAGATATAGTATTTCAATTATGGCCATGACTTATCTTGATAAATACTGATATTTTGTATGCTGATTGCCAACTGCACTTTTGAAAAAACAAGTGCTGTAGTATAGGACAAAATATTGGCAATCAATTATATTGTCTTTTGATTGTCCAGAAATAATAGGCCTGTTTCCACTCTCCATTACACCGATTTAAATCAGAAGTAACTCCATCAAGGTCAACAGATTTACACTGGTGTAAATATTGTGTAACAGAGATCAAAATCAAATCCACTTAATTTCAATGGTTTGGCTTCAGCATTTTCTGACTTTGAGTAAAGGGAATTTGTTGTTATTGTTGTTGTTATTTTTATAAACTCTGAAATTGTCACCTTGTAATTAATGAATCCTTTATGTACTGTGCTTTTTTGTTGCATTCAGTGTTCCTCAGGGTACTTCTCCTGAGAGAACATAAAGTTTTCAGAGCTCTATTTTTGTAATCTAAAGTGATTATTCTTTCAGGTCTGATGCTACAACTGTAATTTTAATTTATCAATCTGCCATTCAGTGAAATGCTGTAGAAACACTTGAAAAGCTTAAACCCATCACTTATCCCTACACCTGTCAATATCACTCTTCTGCACTTGTCAAATCAAGTTAAACGGCACTCTTGCAACATGTACAATATTACCAATAAATTGGATAATCAGTCATATATGTGTACAGTTTGACAGGAGTGCCTTGAATACATTGGATTCAGAACAGATTTTTAAGAGGCTGAAGCTCATTACTCTTAAGCTCAAAAAATACTGTAGAGGCATCAAGGCTGACCTTACTTACGCTATACAATTAAAGGACACCTTGGGAAATGGTGAGGCCACTTGCCACTGCAAAGCATTTTTAAGTCCTTAGTCTAATGTTCTCTTGGGGGAAATGTAAGAAATTGGAGATGACATTAGATGACAGAAAAATAGTTTAACGGGAGGGCAAGGGGGCAAAGACATGGAAACATTAAGTATATTTATTTAGGATTCTTGAACTAGAAATGTAATGATGCACCAATTGGTTTCTAAAAGCACTGAGCCGCCATAGTTGCATGCATTGCGCGCACCCCCACAACAGGCATTTTTGAGCAGGAATAATAGTAATACTTAACACTTATACAGCATGTGACATTCTCTGGGTTACATTTCCATTTGAGCCAGCCTTTGCACGACTCATGTCCCCTGTGCTGCTCTGACAGCAGGGCTAGTTGTTGCTCAGAATCAGAGAGCTTATCCCTAATGTCCTTGATACCCTCTCTTGTCCTTAGTGGAGCTCCTCTGCTGGAGAGAATCTGTCCCTCAGTGTACTTTACGATCTTACACTGATCCTGACAAATCCCAGGGAAGTGCCTAACATCACATACTCAGCTTTGAAAAATGGGGCCTAAAGGGCTTGCCCAATAGTCAGGCTGGTCATGAGGCTTAGGATTTACCCCAATCACATTTTATTGGCAAACGACTTTCATCTTGTGAATATGTATTTGAATATGGAGTACAAATATTTTCTAATGGTACATACAACCAACAGATCCAAGCCAGCTCCCATGAAGTTAGTGGGAACATTTCTTTCACTTTCCTAGGTGCAAGAATAAGGCCCTTATTAAATTTATACATGGGCCTGGTCTACACTAGAGAGTTTTGTCGACAAAAGGTGACTTTTATCAACAAAACAATCCTGGTGTACACACTGCAACCACCCTTTTGTCGACAAAACTGCCCTATTTTGTCGACAAAATAAAACCACCTTGACAAAGGCCAGGTCTACACTGGAAATTTGGCGGCAGTCGATGGGAGTTACGCAAGCTACACAGAGCAGCTTGCATAACTCCCGTCGACTTTGTAATTTCCCTTTAGTGCGCTGTCTCCACTGCACTGCGCTGATGGGAAATGTGTTCCCATCGATGCAGCACTACGCCACTTGCGAGGGTGGTTTTAATGCATAGACTTTTGGCTCGATTGAGCAGGTCTTCACTGACCACTCAATTGATCCGGATAGATCAATCTGACAGCAGCCAATTTGCCGCCGTCAGTGAAGACATACCCAAGTAGGGCTTTTGTCAGCAGAGGTAGGGCGACACAGTGTCAGTGTAGACACTGTGTCCCCTTAGAGCAGTGGAGGAACTGTCATACTTGCAGAGGGAGGGGGGAGATGGATCCCAGTACCACAAGCTGCTGGGCTCTGGCTGCGGGTCCCGGGAAACCCGAGCTCCCATCCAGGACAAGCCATGGGTGGCTGCCACCCCAAGATGCCGGCAAGCTGCGGGCAGGCTTGCAGCCAGTCGACAGCCGCCTGGGGCTTACCAGCATCCTGGGTGCCAGCGGGGCTGCAGCCACTTGCACCTGGGCTCACAGTCAGGTGGCTGAAGCCAGACTAGCAGCCCAGTTGGCAAACCATGTGTGGCTGCTGCCCGGCTGCAACCCCTGGCGCAGGCGGCTGCAGCCCTGCTAGTAGCCAGGGCTTGGGCGGCTGCCTCCCAGCTCCTGGCTGCAAGCTGGGACCGGGCAAGCTAGAGGGCGGGGCTTCAGCCGGCTCCTTCCTGGGAGCAGGGAAGTCCCTGCACCATAGCTGGGATCAATAGTGGTGGGGAGGCAGCTGGGAGCCTGTGGGAGATGGCTCTCTCAGCTCCCCCCACACTGTCCCTCAGGTTGGTGGAAATGGTCTTTGTAAGGACACACTCCACCGACCCAAGGAGAGCAGTGTAGACATCAGCCACCTCTATAATTATAGCAGTGGCTGAAAATCAACATATCTTATGTCGACAAATTTCTGTAGTGTAGACATAGCTATGGATTACTATGGCAGCTGTTTATCTGAAAAGTAGTGCTGACTGAATTGTGCCTACAGATATGAAGGCAAGAGAGAAATTAGCTTTATTATTACAGACAGGGTGTAGTTGCTATGTGTTGGACTTTCCAGAAATCCTTTTAATTACCCCTCAGAAATCACAAATAATCTATGTAAATGACTATATTTCAAGAAAGTGTGTTCCTTTGTGAAACAAACCAAGCTGATCTTGTCAATATCCCTTGTAAGAATTTGCCTTCCAGACATTCTAATTATCCCCTTCATTCTTTTCCTAATCTAGACTCACAAAGAAATCTTAGAAGCATTGAAATAATGACATGGGCCTTTCAAACCTTCATTTTATATACATAGATCAGTACTTACATATTGGGCCCTTTGATTTGTCTAAATGTGCACAAACACAATTAAAATTGACCAATAATTGAAATGTCCAGGAAACCAACTAATCTGAGACTTTACCATCTCAAAGCATTTTTACTGAAAAAAGCTGGGGCCCTAGCCTACTTGAAATGATGAACTGCACCACAGTAATAAGTTAAAACTTATATTTTCTATAATTCTCTTTTGCCCTCTGGCAATTTCTGGTTTACTAGAAACCTTCCAGAATGTGTTAGTCTGAGAAATCATTAATGACATTTATCCCTTGACAGTAAGCATGTCATCAAAAAGCAGACTCTGAAGACTGTTTTCTGTTTGTCTCCAGAACAGATGTAGCATTGGCTACAAAATAAGTTTATCCCAATGTGTCTCAACCCTGACTTAAATGGGAGCATCTTTATTGTAGAGATGGTAGTTGAGTCCCCATGCTCCTTCAGTCTGTGGCCTCAGTAGTGAATTTGTCAACTAATGTGCTAATAAGTGCCAATTGTTGTATTGTTTTTGTGGGATGTGGACCCCTGTCCACTAAGAATTGGACTGAGATCTCCAATTTATTTCAAATAGATCACAGAAAATCAGATGGCAATGACTTTTAGAAACTACCAACCAAAAATGGATTCAGCTTGATAGTTTAGGGGAGAAAGGATCCATATCTTATTGTTAATTCCCTACATAGATCAAAACAGTTCCCTAACTCTAAATTTTTGACTCTGCATTTTTTAATATTTAGATTTCAGTTTAACTAAGGCTCAATCCCATTTGTATTGAAAAGGATATGCTTTTTGCATCCGTTCTATGTGAGGGGAGAAATGATTTTACAAATGACTGGATTAGTAGTTTAAATCATTATGTTGACAAGTGCCTCCTAAAGAGAGTTGGATTGAAAGAATATTGCTTTGGTATTGAATATTTTTATCCAGCATTGAAAACAAAGAAGCAAAAGATGGTGTCAATTGAATTAAGATGCATTGTGCCTGGTTTATAAACATTTACTTGATTTTCAAATAAATCCCTGTACTGAAGAAAGCAATGAAATATTAGCTACAAGGTAAATCACAGGCAAGATTTAATCTCCTACTGCAATAAATATACTGAAAACAAATTCTGCTCTCCTTTATTCTACTGAAGTCAATTGCGTTATCTAAATTTTAAAGTAAACGAGAGCAGAATTTGATCCTTAGTTTATAAAATGTTTTGCTGCCACAGAACATTGAAAGAGCAATGTCCTAACATAAATAAGAGCTTAATAATGAATATAGCTAGTCTTATTTCAAAGATACATGGAAAGGCACAATTTTGCAGTTGCCTGACTGACACACAAACAGAACTCCTGATACTCAACTTTTAATGCCTATGTTCAAAATTATACCTCTGAAAACCTGGCCCCGAGGGAATCTTATTCTTAAGGACTATAGAATTTAATGTAGGCTTAATATGTAGTGAAATCTGGTTAAGCAGATACAGCATCTTCAGCAGGAACCAATCAACTCCAGCAGGAATTCTTTTAGTGACATTGAGCTTAACAGGAATTCATCTTACTTTTTCATTTATGAGTTTTCTGTGGGCTCAGAGTGAGCATTACAGAGTGTTTTACTGTTTCTTTCATTTTATTAATAGCATCATGTACGCAGTGCTGTTGTTAATGCTGCAGAGATGACATATATTTGTGGGTAGGTAATAGCCAGTTTTCAATGCCATTATGAAACTGCTGATTCCACCAATCCACAGGATTGTCTCTCTGCTTCCATCTTACTTATATTTGGTATACTCAACAGTACAAGTAGATACCTGCAACGTCTGTAACACAGCTTAGTAGGTTGCTAAGGAAGAACTCTCAAGAGGTTAAGAGCCCTGCAGTCACCTTGATGTTTGGGCCAATGATCATCTACTAATTTGCAGTTTCATGTTCTATTGTGTAGCAGTGACTAAATCATTGTGACTGACTGTTGGCATAGAAAAGCATGAGCAATTAAGGCTGTAGCTGGAGAGAATATATAGGTCTCTTACAGTGTCATCTCATCACCACAGTTAAGCATTGAAAAATCATTAATCAGGCTCCTCCCCAAGAAATCATGTGATTGCTTTGAAAATCATGAGAGTGTTTTAAAGAACACATTTTGTATTCTTTTTTTATTTGTTCTTGAGCCTTTCAGTTTCACATGGTTCATGTTTTTAGACTCTTCTCCACAACCACGAGGGCTAGAAATTTACTGTGATGAGCTGAGGCTATCTTGGTACAACTTCTGAATTCTGATTGATAATCTGAAGTGGTATGATGACAAACTTCTGTATGACACGTGCCTATATGCATGTGGATCCACCAACACTGACAGATGCTATAGCAGGTGCACCCCAGACAGAGATACAATGGGGTGCTTTGGTCTCAGGTGCAAACACCTGAATGATGGGTGAGCTACATCCTTAGAAAACCAATCTAGCTGACTCCTCTGAAGTGACAGGGGAAGGAAAGAGCTGTGGAAAGTTACCCAAAAGACAGAAGAAAGGCGGTCAGGAGGAGTTTAAATAGCAAGCCACACAGGAATGGAGGAAGCCAGACAGAAAAAGCAAACATGGGTCAGGAGAGAGCAAAGTCACGCAAGCTGGGGAAGGGACTTCATGAGGGAGAGAAGTTATCCCACGTGTAACAGCCTGCATGAATTGGGGCATCCTGCCTGCCTTCTTTGGACCCAGATGTCCCCCCAAAGACTCACAAAGGAAGGGCGAGTTAATGAGGACATAGCAGCTTAAGACGTTTATTGTTTTATCTGATCTGTACTCTCCTGTGCCTTATGTGATTAAGTAAAAGAGCATTAATGTTAGACCCTGGACAAAGTGTGCTTCACAGTGTCTGTGTGCCCCTGAAAGAGTTAAACTGTAAACCGGAAGCTTCACACCTCTGGGGTGGAGTTCTGGGACAGGACAGTAACTGGGATATCTTGGAGGTCAGCACTGGTCCTGGAGCTGAGGACTGAGGAACCCCATTTCTGAGATGGGGTAGCAGACCAAGAGTATGTGCCCAGGAAATGATCCACAAAGAACAGAGGATGATGATAGCATATAGATATCGCTCTTAAAATGCCATAGACATTTTTGGGTAACTGTATTTCTACTGTAAATTTTTAATACATAGGAGAGGAACATAAAGGTCATAATATGGCATTCATACCTCCCTGAACGAAGCCTGAGTTAAACAAGCTTTCTCCAGGAAACTAATCATAGGTCAAGGGGGAAAAACAATTCATTCCCTCCTCTTGGGGATGGCCCAAAGAGCTGCATTGTATCCTTTCCATCTCCACTGTTCCGGCCTGTGAACTGAAATAGCAGCTGCAGTTGGCTATACCCAGTATGCCAATGATCACAGCTACTGAACTGCCAGATGTGTGGATCAAATGGCCTCCTTTGGTCCATCCCAATGGCCCTTCCGAGTTTATCTGTCTGTTGCCAGTGTAGAGTCTCCTTCAGCAGCATGCAGGGTGTGCAGAGACCTCCTGCACAACTGCTGCACTTGTGCCCTTCTCCACACACCCGTGCCATGGGATTTACTTAGCATGAAGGGCCTTGAATGAGCCTTCTGTTTTAGGGTGAATTTCACTCAGAATATCCAAACATTTCTTGCTATGGAAACTGGTAACCTGACAAGGGACTCGATCCGGCAAGGGGCAGGGCTTCCTTACCTCACTCTTACTTCAGAAGGAATTGAAGACACTCAGTTGCTTGCAAGAATGCAGGGCAGGCACCTCAGTTGGACTGAGCCTTAAAACAGCTATTGTCAGTAGCAGATATTTTACCAAATTAGTTTTATCTACCCTCATTTTAGAGAACGCCTCTATTTCTTAAGCCAGCTGCTGGTGAACATTACAACTAGTGAGCTGGAGAAGATTAAAATTAAATTAAAACTGCTGCTGAAGATTAAAACTAGAGAAAAAAATTTATCCCTCTTTCTGTCTGATTTCATTGCAGTTGTTATAAATCCAAGTAAGGATGATTATAACCCATATGGTATTTTGGGCAGTAAGACCACAGTGTGACAGTCTAAAAATCTTTTGAGATAATTAAACAGGTTTTTCTTCTAAACAACTAAACTAAGAGCTCATGCAATAGCCAACAAAAATTAGCAGTTTGATTATTTCAATATATAGTAACTATTTTGGAATTTCAAAATTATATTTCTGAAGATTGGGGGTACTGCCTAAAAAATGGAATATTGATCTCTTTGTTTATAAACTAAGAAACATGGGAATTAAGATTTTATTTCAAACCCAATGGTCATCTGACCATGGAACAGAGCAAAAGTATAGTATTTTCAGATAGCGAATTTGTTGTGTAAAACCAGTTTTCCCAAAGGCAAAGATGTGAATGGTCATCTCAGATTGCTCACTAAATTGAAATAAACCATCTACTTAGATGCTAACATGTAAAGAATATTTAAAACAATAGGAGGAATTCTGGTTGGCTGAAATTCACATGGGTGTGCACTGTCAGTTCAAAGTACCCTCTACACCAATCCAGCAAAGCTCTTAAGCCTCTCCTTAACTTTAAGCATATGAAGTAGCCCATTGAAGTCTTACATGCTTCAAGTAAAGGAAAAATGTAAGTGTTTTGCTAGATCAGGGCCTCAGTCGCATGATAAGGCTGTGCAGGGGAGAATCACTGTCAGAGAGAATATGCAGGTCTCTCCATGCTACCGTGGATGGTGGTGATGGAGAGAACCAGGCAGAGCCCTGCGTCAGAACCTGGATTTCACATTCCAATGGAAAATCTGAAATTTAAAAAATATTTGTTCTGCGTCAAAACAAAAACTCATTATTTTGAAAAGTTCCAGAGGGGTAGCCATGTTAGTCTGTATACAGCAAAACCAATGAGAGTCTTGTAGCACTTTAAAGACTAACAAATTTAATTTCTGCAGGCATAAGTTTTTGTGGGCTGTAACCCACTTCATCAGATGTAAGGAATAGAAATCAGATATATATACCTCCTATCTGATTTCTATTCCATACATCTGACGAAGTGGGTTACAGCCCACGAAAGCTTATGCCTGCAGAAATTAAATTTGTTAGTCTTTAAAGCGCTACAAGACTCTCGTTGGTTTTGCATGATTTTGAAATTTCCCATGGAATAGGAGGAGTCTGCAATTTTCATTTAAAAAAAACAAAAACAGATCAACATTCCCCTTTTGGCATTTTCAAAATGAGATTGATGAGGCACCCAGTCCTGTGGCTGCCTGCCTGAGGACTGGGAAGGCCTGATAGCCCTGGCTCGAGCTGGGACCCCAGGGCTTTCAGGGACTTGGATGTGCAGCAGCCCAGGAGGTGAGGAAGCTGGTAGGAAACCAGGCAGGTTCCTTCAAGTTTCCATCAGGAGATTCAATAAATTCAACCATGTTCCCGCAAAATGTTTTGATTTTGACAAATCGGTATTTTCCAATAGTCACGAGGTTCTGCTGGAAATTTTCTGACCAGCTCCAAAAACGATCTATCTTTCTGAGAAGTCAGTAGCCATCCCACCCCACACAAGTAGCATGGAGGGACTGCAGCCTCTATTCCATCCCCACAGTCTAGAGCAGTAACTGCCTCAGGGAAGCAGAGCTCTAAATCCTGACCCTTGCCTTGGTTTGTGGGAATGGATTTTGCCTCATCAGCTCCATTGCACTTCATCCATGTAAAACCTTTATGCAGGTAAAGTAAATTTCACCCCAAGTGACAGGTTTTCATGACATTCTGGACAGGCTTTTTAAATTTAAATCTCTCTCTCTCTCTCTCTCTCTTTCTCATATTAAATAATCTTTTGTCCTCCACATAAAACCACAACACAATTAAATATTAATTTCAGGTTTATTGCAGCTGTTAATCATTTAGCCAAATAAAAATATTAGCACGCTGAGAAAGGCTGTAAATAAACCAATAGCTTTGCTGCCACTGATTCCTTTGTACCCTTAATCTTGTAGAATGGCTAGAGACGGAAAGACAAAAGATGATGGTTGTGTTTAGAAAAGCTAGTGCAAGGCCTTGCAGGGTAGTGGCTTTTATTGCAAAGGAAAGCTTAAACAATGTGATCCCTCCTCACAGCAAAGTATTTGAAAATCCTATTAAAAATTATTTGCATTAGCTGTATTGTAAATAATAATAATGATGATGATGTTTGGCTGGCTGGCTGGCATTCAGTAGCAAAACCAGCAGCTGTTGTTTCACATAAGAATGGTAAAAGATGGAGCCTGGGTCTCTGTACAAAGCCTGAATAAATTTGCACAGAAGGCCATCACAGGGGCTAGAGAGAAGATTCCTACCCTCAACCCATATTCTGATCATGGGGCACTTTTACAATTAGATTATGGCCACTACTATGGCTTTCCAAGTTCTCCTTATGAGGAGCTTGGCCCTGTGTTGCGCAAGGGATCTGTGGAGTCCCATGTATGATCTTTCCTTAGGGTTGGGTGAATAACTCACGACATCAGCCCCTGGCATGTTTTGGTTTTCATTGCTTCAGGTTTTCATTTTATTTTCCCCCATTTTTACTCCTCCCGCCATTATCCCCTTTTCAGTGGCAAAATGGAAAAAGAGGGAGGAGGGGCAGAATCTAACCCTTTGCTAGGTGTCATTGGCAGCAACAAGGGCCAGGTACAATAATATGTCTGCGGATCCTGTTTAAAATGTTTGGATCGAGCCCCCAGCAACTTATCCACTCCTGGGTTTTAGGAATATAAAATCTCTCTCTTGGGGAAAACCAGATAAACATCTATTTACACAATAAAATGAAATTATAAAACCTAAACATAAAACCTGAAACGTTTAAGGAGTATGGCAACCCCTTAGTCTCAGTTATTAATTAAGCAATGTGTTGGGGCTCAAAATTCCTTTTTCACAAAACAACCCTCATCCTCATAAACTCGCTCACAATTAGACTCAGGAGTTGTCAAATGGGGTGCCAAGTAGTGGTTCACTTCCGCCTGTCTGCTTCAGTCCCATGATGTCTAGTTCCACGCCAATCAATGGTTGCTAGGTATGGTTCCGCAGTCAGCCTCTGTCAGGCCTGCTACTTCCAAGTTCTGGTTCAGTGAAGTCAGCAACATCAGCATGGCTGCCCCTTTCTGAGACAGAACACCTGCTCCTTTTGAGCAGTTTGAAGCGCATTACCTAATCTAAAACCACAGCCTGTTAGCTCAGGGTGATACACCTTCTCCAGGGTATATCTTTTGTGATTTCTGCCCCCTTTCATGAATACAATTGCATTCACCATTTAACATATTTACTAAAAACCAGCACACAAACAGCCACCCTCTCCGCCAGCAATAAAACAAAACATTGATACAGAACTGTATTCAGGTGACATTATAATTGATCTAAATTACACCTGTCAGAGCTACCTTTTTCCCCTTTCTCCTACAAGAGAATTTATTTTCCCTTTAATCTCCCTAGCTCTGGGCCTTACAAAAAGAAAAAAAAAAAAAAGGAAAAAAGAGACAGGATGTGAGGAGGAAAAGCCAAACATTTTCAGTTAAATCGCACACACATTTTAGAAAAATTAAAAGAAACAAAAACATGTTCTTTTCAAAAACTTCAAAATGAGATGTTGAAGAAAAAAATCTGTTTTTTTCTGACCAGCTCTGTGAACAAGGATTGTCCAAAACACATTCCCCTATTGGGGAAAAAAACACCCCTGATACACACCTACTGTTGTGTGTTTCCACTGTTGGTTTTTTCTGCACACATTTTCTTCTATTATGTCATCCTTTCTAAATTCCACCCTCTCTCCTTTTTCTTGTTTAGTTTCTTGTCTAAATGCTCTCATTTTTCCTTTGATATTTTCTCTGTCCCTTTTATTCCTGCTCTCCTGGCTCATTTCATAACGAGTTCTACCCCCACTTACTTGCAATAGTTTATCCTCTCAGGCGGCTGAAGCAATGTACAGTTTGTTTTCCCTGACCTTGACCAACTACCTGCAGCCCATTTTGTTCTGTGCAGACCTTTTACCAGCCCATCTGTCCACTGTGATGGACTTCATTACTAGCACTCGCTACAGTGACAAGAGGTGATTATTGTCACTGAGACACTCAGGAATGCCCATGCTAAATTTACTTTGCATTTCCCATATCAAACATGGCCTTTCCAGTTCCCACCTGCATTCATTTCCCTTGGTGTCTCTTTTCTAAATATGCCTCCAGACAGTTTCTTTCCATCTTTCTGAAGATGACATGCATGCCCCTTTCCAAACCTAAAGGAACCAGCATTGAAACAAACCTCAGTGTTAGTTAGTGTTTGTAAGATACATCATTTCTTTTTCTAGAATCTCTTCTCTTTCTCCTTGTATATGTTTAGGCTTTTTTCAGTCAGAAGACTGAGGCAGCAACAGTCCCCACTACTTCACATTTCTCATGGGTCAAATGTTTTCATCCCCCTGATTCTTATTCTTAATTTCAGGCCTTTTTGATTCTCTCACTTGTTTTCTTACTTTCCCAGGACGCTGGCTAATCTAGATAAGCACAGAAAGAGGGAATAGGAAGGCCACACATTTAGAATCCTTGCCTCATTTGATCCCTGAGAATTATTTTAATAGTCATCTAATCACAGAGCTGTTATGCTGTATTAATATATTTCTGTATGTGCTCTCAGTTTCTTTCATTGCTGTGTGTAGGGGCTATTAATAATAATTCACGTTCCCAAATCTACCATAGAATGGCAGTATGAAAAATGGCATCATATCAGATTTAGAAATAACCTTGTTAAATCCTTTTCATTCATTAACAAATATAGAAATTTGGTGGGGCTGGAAACAGTCTTCAAATGGGTTTGAGTATGAAAATAAATTAGTATTACAATAATATCACAGAGATTTTAATGGATATAATTTTTCTATATGCCATTTCATTATTGCTTTTTGTGTTCTTTTCACAGAGGTTATGTCTTTGATTATGATTACTACAGAGATGATTTTTACAATCGGTATGTATGGTTTTACTTTCTATAGATCCTACACAATTTTCACTATTTATTTATAATGTTGTCACATAATTTACTGAGAAGGGGTTTTGGTTTTAATTTTACACAATATTTGTATTTAATTATCCTTATTGCATATTGGGATGGAAAAATCTCTTTAGGAATAGACTCAGTGTAGAATGAGATTTACAGAAAACCTTGATGACTCACCCCTCCACACACGTGTCCTCCCACCTCTACATGTTAAACTGTTCTGTCGGTGTCCTGACTCTCTGAAAGCCCTTTTTGAACTTTTCCTTTACTGAAAAATTAATGAATATAAAAAGAAAAGCCTATAGTTTCTTTTTCCTGTGGAGTTCTTCCCCAGTATGATTTCATTGGGAGACATTGCAGATGTGGAAGTTTTTTAAATATGGGTGTTTGAGAAAGTGTTTGTCTTGATGTTTTTATTTGTGAAATGCTGTGGAATGTCTCCTGAGGAATGTGTTTTTTCAGGTCTCCCTGAACAGATCTGCCATCATGTAATCATTTGTATACATTGCTTTGCAGCAACTGTAGAAGTATAGATTCAGATAGTGTGTGCAGAACAGAAGAGGGCCATATTTTAACAGAACCTTGAAAAAGGAACAAACCAACAGTGACTACATCCCTTCCCTTCCATTTATGAACCTGCCTCCAGCACACTCCTACACTAGGGGCTACAAAGGAGGGTAGTGAGGTGCTGCTCTGCCAGCATATGCCAGCAGGGGAACCCTTTTAGTCAGGGCAAAGGGACCATAGCAGGAGACAGAACTGGACCCTGAAATTTTAGGGAGAAAACAAATGAAGTGATAGTATGTCCGGTAAATTTCTACTTAGAAGCATTTTAGAAACAAAGAATTTTCATTCAATAAGCTACCTGTCATGGTTCCTTTGGGGCCATTTGTTTTGCATCCATTTCTAAATGACCTTGAGCACCTCAGGCAGCACTGAAGATGGCGGACATGTGGAACTGAGAGCCAGCATTGTACATCTCATTGTACTCCCACTTTATCAGATCCTGACAGTAGTATAGTGACCATATCCTAAAATAGGTTAATTTCTGTGTTTTCCCCTTCCCTTGTTTCTTGCTCTGAATTTCTTCATTGGAATTGCTATGATGCTACGAGCATTGCACAAAGTACTTTTCTTAATTGATTCTCCCCAAGCGTAAAAGTTATGTGAGTTCTGCCCTAAAGTCTGTCTTAAGATTCAGTAATACAGGTGTAATGCAAGTGGACAATTCCTATCTCTAAGGTGATAGAATTTGAGAAATTTGGGTTAAAATTATTTTCTTATGGCCAACAAAAATTGTTTCAATGGAATCTTTAAGATGGTGTTTAACTTATTAAGCAAGGAGAGCAGCTAAAGATGAAAAGCACCAGAGACCTCATTGGTAAAGAACATGTCTGAATTAGAAACCTTACCAGTGAACATCACATTAAACAACCAGCAGTGTTAAGGGAAAATAACTCCCAAATCATGGAATGTTTGAGTCAGATGTGCTGATCTGTTGAAATGAAAGCACATGATGTCACAGTCAAGGTTTCGCGTGAGGGGCTAGTTTGAGAAAGCTGGGGTATGTATTGCTTTTTGGTATTTGTTTATTTGAAATAAAAACCTTGTGGAGCATTGGTGTGTGTAATCAACAGTGTTGTAGGCAATACGAAGGTTGAAAGGAAAGCAAAATTTCTCTCTTAACTTGATATATCTATGCATTTAAGGTTTTGGGTGGAGTGGGGTGTGTCCTGCCATCACCTTAATTGATACTAACTATAGTTTTTGATTTCTAATATAAATGAAGTGTTCACCTTCATCTGGAATATTATTTTCTGTTCTGGTCATCCTATCTCAAACAGGATATAGCGGTAATGTGGGGGGTGGAGGGACGGGGAAGTCAGAGAAGAGCAACAAGAATGATTAGCGGTAAGATAAATTCCATATGAAGACAGATTGAAAAGATTGGGACTGTGTAATTCAGAGAAAAGATGAATGAGAGGGGATGTGATAGAGGTATACAAAATAGTGACTAGTAGAGAGAGAAAGCATGTTTAGAATTTGGCACTTCTATTTACTATTTCTCATAATACAAGAACAAGGGACAGTCTACAGTCTTGCCCATGGTGGCTGAGTGTTAGCTTCCTAACACAGCCAGGCTATTAGCCAATAAAACACTCTCATCTGGGCTATTCCAGTCCTGTCATTGCCTTGCAGATTAACTACAGAGTCCCTTTGAATCATTCCTGTGTGATATCCAGCCCCTGACACTGGTTACTCACAGAAATCCCAGATCCTCTGTCCCAAAGAAGCATTATACCCCAGTTTAACATGAAACGCCACTCCTATATAATACACACCACTTGTAATAGAAGGTTTATTTAAGAAAGAATGGAGTGTTAGCTAGAAACAAGAGAGAGTGGTGCAATCAAATGGTTATGATATAAAACAAACTCATAAAATGCAAAGCTGGGTCTACTCTTATTAAGAGATACCTTTCATATCTAATAGTAGGTTTTTGGCCCCAAATTTCAGTCTGTTGCAGAGCTGGCTGGCTTCACAGGAACCAGGATCCAATTTTTCATGAAAACATCCCTGTTCCCCAAGACGTCACCTCAGTGAAAGGATAGAGAGTGCATTTCTCCACTTTATGTCATACCACAAGGGTTTTTTATCTTTATTCATAAACAGGGTGATTCTCTCTCTGTTCCTTTTTTACCTCCAAATGGTTTCAATTGCTTGCAGTTGTCTGTGATGGTTTTCCATTCATATTCTTGGGATGGAGCAAGGCTAGACAACTGAGCCTTGCATTACATCACCAACTAACCCTGCTTCAATAGGCCATCACTTACACATATGATCTCTGGTGACTAACTTTTACTGCAAGTCCAGAAAGCATATTTTCAATATAATTACATTATTCCTTAAATATTACTCATGCTACATCTCACAATGATTATGAATCTTGACAAGTTATGAGCTTTCTGTAGACCTTATTCTTTATTGATAAATATCCTGTCAGACATGCTTGGTGTAGTGAGTTTGTCAAGTCTGAGGTGAGAGTTGTTTGCAAAGAACAGGCGACCCTTCTCCAAGGAGCTTCTGTGCTACACCCAAATACTGACTGTTGGAGGTTAGGAAGAAAATTCCACTGTGGACAAATAATTACAGAATGGTCCACTACAGGATATCTTACGCCTCTTTTGAAACATTGTGTACTGTTCACTGTCTGTCAGGATACTGGAAGAATCCAATGTGGCAATTCATATGATTGATAATAAACTATACCATATGTACAGTAGAAAATAGTGTTAACCTTTCAGTGATGAACTATATAAATATTATTATTATTTATTTATTATTTATAAGGTATCATGAAAGTTTGAAGGGATTGCACACACAGAGCAAATGTCCTTCCTTCCCACTTTTGCACAGAGGTTTGGAAATTCTGAGTTTTCATTTGTGGAGCTTCCTCCTCATTGTTTCATCAGGTTTGGTGTTCACCTCCCTGAGGAACAGGAAGAAAGTTCAGCACAAAAACCCATATATACCCTGAGATCCACCAGACACCATGCCTATATGAAAACTATGCCTCCATTCCACCTCCTGATCACTCCCTTCATCTCCCTCTGGGCCTTTGGCAGCCTGGCTCCCCTAGCAGAAGTACTAGACCCAAAACCCTGCCCAGGGGCATTACAGTGCTCAGGAAGTCTCAGACCTTCCTTGACGTTGGTGTTTGAGGGGTGGAAATGTCTATTCAGCACCATCCCTTGCTGCCCCTTCTCACCTACAGAAACGGATCACCATAGAGCTGCAAGGAGATTTGAAAGAAAGGGGGGGGGGTTAATGTCAATGAGGTGGTGAAGTCTCCCTGTCCAGATCCTCCAGGTTTTTATCCCTTCCCTAGCCCACAGCTTTTATCTTCTAAATGTGTTTTCTAAGATTTTCATCACCTTATTATCTCTCTCCCCTTATCTCCTGACTTATGCACAGATTAGTAAACTGGTATTGATCTACTGTGTTTAGGATTTAAGGAATTCAGTTGTGGAACACTCTATCTTGGGGATTTAGGGAGTATTTTAATTGACTTCAATGGAAGTTTTTAAAATTCATAATTGCCGTAATTCAGAGGACACAGACTATGGGCATCCATTAAAGTAGTCCCAGAAGTTTTGGTGGTTCCAAATTGTTCCATCGTTTATTAAAAAGAATACATGTCACTCTCTCTTGGACACGTTCCACTCTTTTAATGCCTTCCTGGTCTCCTCTGAAGGATGCACACCTCTCTCAGTGAAATATCCCTTATGCAATTGCATGGGTGGTGAAATCCATCATTTGGCAGAATGACACTGTTGCACTATATTTCTTTAACACGTTTGGTCTCAGGACTGTTCATCCCCTTTAATGTATGTGCAGTCTGGATTTGGAAAACTAAAATCTAAACCATGAATGTAATAAAGGAGCTAAAATGTCATCACGACAAAATGTGCAGCAGTTATTTTTGTGCAATGAAATGCAGTGGATCTGCAAAGAGCAGGAGATAGATCTTCCATGCCACAAATAACAGAGCTCCATAAAATATCCCTCATTTATATTACACAAAATCTGAGCTATGCACACTGGGCTGTGACTGAAATCCAAATATGATGCTTAATGTGCAGAGATCCTTGAAATCTAATTTGACTGTGATATAAAGTGATTGATTTCAAAGAGAAATTTTCTCTAAAATAACATGAAAATTTAGTTGACAGGATCCCCATGACATGAAATCACATCTCAGCATTTGTAACACCCTGTTTTCATTTTTTGCAAGGTTGTTTGATTATCATGGTCGTGTTCCACCACCACCTCGTGCAGTGATACCATTGAAGCGCCCTCGGGTGGCCATGACAGCAACTCGCAGAGGGAAAGGGGTTTTTTCCATGAAAGGAGGATCACGATCAACGTCTAGTGGGGCGTCTTCTTCAGGATCTAAATGTAAGTTGCTTATATCAGTTATTTATCTTGGAAACTATATACTGGCTTTGATAAGGGGAACGTCTTTGTAACTGTTACCCTGGTTAAGACTGCTACTATCTTCCATTGCAATCCCTTTGTATTTGTCCCTTTATTACTTTGGCTTGGAAAATTGGATTGGCTTCAAAAATTGCCACACTTACTCTGAAAGCCAAGGAAAACATTTCTGCAAAGTTTGAAGGAAATCTATTCAATGGCATTTCAGTTACAGGTCACTTAAAAATTATCCTGATTTGAAATGTTGACTTTTGTCTAATATTTGTCTTCTTCTATCTCAAAAGTGGCTTGTTTGAACATTCAGAGCAATGAGATCTCCGTGGCATCTCATAGAATCATAGAAATCTAGGGGCTGGAAAGGACCTCAAGAGGTCACCCCCATACTAAGGCAGGACTGAGTATGCCTAGACCATCCCTAACAGGTGTTTGTCTAACCTTTTCTTAAAAACCTCATGCACCTGCGATACATGAAGGAAATAGGTTGTAATTAAGCTACATCATGAATTATTTTGTTATAGACAGTTTGAGGCCCAATCCTTCTCCCATGGATTTCAATGGGAATTATGGGCCCAGTCTTGTTCTCATTGATATCGACAGGATTTTGTTAGCTGTTGATTTCGCTGGGGGGAGGGGAAAAACTGTCTTGTTGGTGTTCAAGTGGGGGCATGAAGCAGGGCTGGGCATTCAGAGAATATTCAAGGTAGCCCATTAGTTTCACTCAGATCAGGGACATAGATGAGGAAACATATACTTGACCCACTTCCCTTCTCATCACCACTTCCCAAAATATATCACAGGAAATTGACTTACCTCCCCATGTCTCTTCAGCACCCACCTATCTTCCCCTATCCTTCCTGTGGAATAATGCATCACCTGGGAACTTCACTGAAGGAGGTGGAAAAGGGGGATGGGAGTCAAGCACTAGGCAGCATGGAGGGACCTAGAGAAAGATCCTCTGAGCAGATTTGGACACCCCTTAACAACAAAACATCCACAGGAAAACAAAGTATGAAAAAACATAAATTCAACAATAGTACACATGACTGTAAAGTAAAACAGGAAAAGGGTTTCAAATGTGACATCATCATAATGAGATAACATAGAGAGTTCTCCCTGCTTGAACAGCTCCATCCCAGGGTGGTGGAGTTTGACAGATACAGAGGCTTAGAAAGAAATACCTGTCTTGCCAACATGGTGTCCTTGTGTGTGAAAGCATAAACGGAACAGGGCAGGGCACTCCAAATGTCTCTCACAGCACAGGTGTAGTTCCTTGTGCAGGACAGAACCATTGGAGGCAGGTAATAGTAGAAACCAGTCATGTGAACAGGAAAATGTATATTCTGCAGATTCTGGGCCTTATGAAGTAAAACCGGAGAGAAATAAGCCACAGGCATTGCCCCAGCCTGAGATAGGCTTGCAGAGTAATTGGAGTGATTGTGCAAGGACAGTCCGAGGTGGTGAATAGTAAGAGCAGGAACTTCTCAAGTTCTGTCCCCAAACTGTGTTCATTCCTGATTGCTCAAATACCATGACCCACCCAGTGAGAGACTGCCCTTTCTCTTCTGCTCCTTCCTGGGGTTCTCCTCCCCATAGAATCATAGAGTTGGAAGGGACCTCAGGAGGTCATCTAGTCCAACCCCCTGCTCAAAGCAGGACTAACCAGGACTAACCTCAGCTAAATAATCCCAGCCAGGGCTTTGTCAAGCCGCAGTTTAAAAACCTCCAAAGATGGAGATTCCACCATCTCCCTAGGTAACCCATTCCAGTGCTTCACCACCCTCCTAGTGAAAAACTTTTTCCTAATGTCCAACCTAGACCTCCCCCACTTCAATTTGAGACCGTTGCTCCTTGTTCTGTCATCTACTACCATTGAGAACAGCCTAGCTCCATCCTCCCTGGAACCCCCTTTCAGGTAGTTAAAGGCTGCTATCAAATCCCCTCTCATTCTTCTCTTCTGCAGATTAAACAAGCCTAGTTCCCTCAGCCTCTCCTCATAAGTCTTGTGCTCCAGCCCCCTAATCATTTTTGTTGCCCTCCTCTGGACTCTCTCTAACGTCTCCACATCCTTGTTGTAGTGGGGGGCCCAAAACTGGACACAATACTCCAAATGCGGCCACACCAATGCCGAATAGAGGGGAATAATCACTTCCCACGTCCTGCTGGCAATGCTCCTCCTAATGCAGTCCAATATGCTATTAGCCTTCTTGGCAACCAGGGCACACTGCTGACTCATATCCAGCTTTTTATCCACTGTTACCCCCTGGTCCTTTTCTGCAGAACTGCTGCCTAGCTCATCGGTCCCAGTCTGTAACTGTGCATGGGATTCTTCCATCCTAAGTGCAGGGCTCTACACTTGTCCTTGTCGAACCTCATCAGATTTCTTTTGGCTCAATCCTCCAGTTTGCAATTGCCACTGCAATGTCCAGAACAATTCCTGTATAGAAGCAGCACTTTGTGTATCAGGCAATGTGACGGGGATTGGGATTCCAGTGGCGTCACCTAGTTGTTAGGTCTCCAGGACTCCATTTTCCCCCACTGAGATCCAGGAGGAGGTGGCAGGCAGACAGGTTGAGAGTCTCTGGGTAAAGGAGAAAAGGGTTAAAAATAGGGGTGATACCATAATACATATCTACTATAAACCACCAAATCAGGAAGAGGATGTTGATGAGGCATTCCTAGAACAAATATGAGAAATATCCAAAACACAAAACCTGGTTTTCTGGGGGACTTTATTTACCCAGACATCTGTCAGAAAAGTAATATGGCAAAACACAAAATTTCCAGTAAGTTCTTGGAATGTATTGGGGATAACAGTTTGTGCCAGAAATTTTAGGACATTACCAGATGGACAGGCATTTTAGATTTGATTCTGAACAACAGGAAGGAATTGATAGTGAATCTGAAGGTGGAAGGCAATTTGAGTGAAGGTGATCCTGAAATTATAGGTTTCATGATTCTAAAGAAAGGAAGGAGTGAGCAGAATAATCACAATGAACTTCAAAAAACCAGACTTTAACAAATGAAGAGAAATGGCAGGTAAGGTCCCATGGAAGAAAATCTAAGGGGAAAAGGAGTTCAGGAGAGTTAGCAGTTTCTCAAAGACAATATTAAAGGCACAACTGCAAAGTATCCTGATACAAAGGAAAGATAAGAAGAATAGTAAGACAGTAATATGACTCCATCAGGAGTTCTTTAATGACCTGAGAATCAAAAAAGAATTCTGCAAAAAGTGGAAACGTGGACAGATTGCTAAAGAGGAGTACAGAAAAAGTATGTTAGGGACAAAATCAGAAAGACGGTGGCACAAAATGAGGCACACCTAGCAAGGCACGTAAAAGGTAACAAGAAGAGAGTCTTTAAACACATCAGCAGCAAGAGAAAGATGAAGGAAAGTGTGGGTCCTCCACTTAGTGGGGAAGTAGAGCTAATGACTGTTGACATCAAGAAAGCTGAGGTGTTTAATGTCTATTTTGCTTCAGTTTTCACTTAAAAGTTTAATGGTGACCAGATGCTCAACCTAATTAATGTTAACGAAAAGGGGGAAGGACTGCAAGCCAAAGTAGGGAAAGAAAGATTAAAGAGCCTTTAGATAAGTTACGTTATTCAAGTTGGCAAGGTCTGAGGAAATTCATCCCAGAGTACTTAAGGAAGAAGCTGAAGCAATCTTGGAACCATTAGCAATTATCTTTAAAAACTCATGGAAGTCAGGTGAGGTCCCAGAAGAGTGGAGAAGGGCAAACATAGTACCGATATTTAAAAAGGAGAACAAAGCAGGCACAGGGAATTATAGACCAGTCAGCCTAACTTGGATTCCTGGAAAGATACTGGAACAAATTATTCAACAATCAATTTGTAAGCATCTGGAAGATGATAGGGTGATAAGGATGTGACAGTATGAAGAACTCCCCCGGGGTCCCACCCGGAACTGTGGTACCATTGAGCCCTCTGTTTTACCAGCCTGGGCTCCCTCTCACACTGTGATGCTGTAACAAGCCAGAGATCTCTGGCAGGTGCTGTACTTTACCCAGCCATCCACAGGGTGGTCTAGATTTATTTGGTCCTGCCTCTGCATGGGAGGGGTGAACCTGATGACTTTATGAGGTGCCTTCCAGCCCTACATTTCTATGATTCTGTGATTCTATCACAATCATTAAGTGTTTTCTTACTGTATCTCTGGAGATGTCCCTTTTCATCTCTGTGTTTCCCTGAGAATGGATACAAACAGGGTTGCACTTCTTGGACACTTGTGTATCCTCTTTTAAATATTCCCCATCTCCCTGAACGTTCTATTTTTATTTGTTCAGGCCTCTCCTCAATGTACCAAGACTCCTAATATCATTTTTGAAAAACAGCACAGGCTCCATGATTTTCTTTTTCACTTTAGCACTGTTAAGAATCTTTTTATTTATTGAGATTGAGCACATAAGGGAAGCTCCCAATTAAGCGTGATTGGGTTTTGTTTGTTTGTTTTGTAGTCTGTCTTTTTCAGTTCTTGAATCTATGGGTTTTTCTGTAATGAATCAAAGTATAGATAGAGCAGATCTCCTCTAGTGTTTTCCTCATTTTTCATTGCTGTAGTGTACATTATGAGAAGTGAGTATAAGAGCATGCAATTCATTACTTGTCTGCACTGCTGGTCTAATATGAATGGGCTTCTTGGGTTTGCTTTGCCTCAAGAGGATAAACTACTTTAGCTGAGTTTTTTTCTACGTGTTGTTTTTTTGCTAGTATAGGTAGAACAGGAATATCCCAAAACACAATCTTATGTTTGCACTGAAACTCATTCCAGAGAGGTGAAGAGCTTAGCAGTTCCCATCAGATTGCTGACTAGCTTCCTCACTCATAAATATGGATTTTCATTGTAATGCATATGGTACAATGTGCATCATTAAGACCTTGATATCTACCACTCATAGTAGTTAGTCACTACAACATTGTCATATTCCCCTTTACAAAAAATTCCATTCCAGGAAATAGTGCATTGTGGCAAAAATCAAGATTTTAATAGCTCCCAGTGTAGTTCACGGGCACCCAAACTTTGCCCAATTATGGGCCACATTGGCAATTTGCTATGAGCCTGAGGGCTATGCCACATATGTATAAAATGGAGGAAGCTGCAGCACTCTTATTTTTAATACAGAGGCGCACTTCAAGGATCCCAACATGCAGTGCTCCATCTTGATTCAAGTGGTCTTCAGAGGCCTATACTTATGTATTAAGGCATGATCCAAATCCCACAAGAGTCAGTGAAAAGACTTCCACTGATTTTAATGAGCTTTGCATTGGGTCCTTAATCATGAAGGGAGTAGTAGGCTGCCTTATTAAAAGTACTAGGCCACATTTTTGCAACCCCTGCATTAGATTTGCAAACACTCTTGCAGTTGCATATGGATTACAGTTGCAAAATCCCATTCATATGCTTGAATAAATTACAGAAAAACATTCTTTTTGCATGCAGCACACGTGAAAATAAACAAGGGAAATCAAAAGTTTTTAAAAAGGAGATACGTGTACAGTATATAGACTTTCACGCTTGATTTCCCCTTAGAATTACTTCCCTTTTTTCAGGTCCAACAGCGCATCATAAAGATGGAGACATGATGTTGTTGACTTGGACAGGAATGTAATCAGCTTATTGTAAGGTGTTTATCAGAAAAATATTCAAGCAGTTCCCTCAGGAGCTGCAAGTTTGAAATCAGAGAATGTATTCTGTTGCTTTTTTTCCCCTACAGTACAGAAAAATTTTGTTATACTGACACGTAGGATAAAGCACTTCATTGCTTTATTTCCACTAGTTCTAGTACTTTAATCCACACTCCTTGAATTAATTTATTATTCCTAATTGTATTATATATTGTATGTTATTATTATTTAAGTGGCAGATCTCTTTACTAGTGAGCAACATCATTTTCCATTTTTTTGCCCAAGTCAGGGCTAAGGTGCAGAATCGATGTCAAAATCATATCAGCTGTTCTTGTGAGGGTTCATTGCATAATGGCAGAAATCTCATTAAATCAGCTTCCTAATAGACTTTCACCATCTTGGGCAAAAATCTCAAAGGAAAAACTATTCCTGCCAGATTTCAGCCACACTAGAAGTGGAACCAGAAAACAGGCTCTTTCAGGGGCTGGGCTTACTGATAGTATAACCTAGCAGTTCGGCCGCTGGGCTTCTATTTTCCCCTATTTCCAATGCCTCTTGTCAGCAAGCACTCCAACACTGTGATGGACTGCATCTTGATGGGCGATCCCTTAGCCTTCCAGCTGGGTCACCAATTCAGTTTGCTCCCTTATGGGATAACAAAACTGTCCCACGTCCACAACAGGGAGGGTCTTAAGTTCACCTCCAGACACCTATAGGTGGCTTGCCCTTTCCACAGGGCTTTCAGGATCTCTATCTTCCCCTTACTCCTAAAGGGGGATTGTGGAAGGGAGGTTTATGCCACCTCTGCAAAAAGGGTGGGTGGCAGGGGAGCTTGGTGCCTTCTGCTCTGCCAGGCTCCCAACCAAGGCCCTAGGAGAGGCAACAATAACAAGCACTCTGGAGTGCCTCAAGGCTGCTTCCCTGGGACACTTCCTACCATTTGCCTCCCCACAAAGTCTCAAAGGCCAACATAAGAAAGTAAAAGAAAATGACTGAGCCTTCAGCTGGACCCACTTCCTGACAGCAGTACTCCTGTTCAAGTGCTGTCAGAATAAGTCTGTCCTCCTACCCTCCCTGTCCCCTTCTGAGCTGCCTGGCTCCTTTTTAAGCTCCTCCTTAAGGTAGAGCAGGTTTTTGGGGTGCAGAGTCACCAGCACCCAGAACTGCTCCTTAACCCCTTCAGTTCCAGTGGGGGGTTTAGACACCCCATCATACAGGCCCATACCAATAACACTAAGGGTGTGTTCACATCAAGGCTTCAGAAGACCCCTCTCTGAAATTCAAAGAACTTTGGATTAGGCCTGGTTTAGAGCTGTTTCTGAACAACAATGAACCCTACAGAGAAACTCCTGGAATGCAGCAGTAACATTATAAATAAATGATGTAATAGTCATAAACACAAATTCCTGTAGTGACCACAAGGGGCTGTCTTGCCCATTAATCAGCATATCTGCAAAAATAATTGAAACAAGGCCATTTGTAATGGCAGTAAATTCTTCTCTAGCAAGTATTAGAAGTATATGCTCCCAGATTGCTTTTATAACACAAAATAGGATGGGTGGATTTGCATCCTTTTCTGAATATATTGGACATAAATTTAGTTGACCACATTTTTCTTTTTTATTTTTCTAGCTTTTTTATTTAAAATTGTTCCCTCTTAGCAAGAGGGTGCTCATAAAATGGTAGTTTCCCATGGATGTTAACAGTATGAACAGTATGAAGTATGATAGAGATTGTTCTATTGACACTAAATGGCAAACTTTTTTTTTCTGACAGAAAAATAGATGCAGAAGCTTTTCAAGCATGGTATTTCTTTTTTCTAAAATTGCAAACAGGAAGAAAATACTAAACAAATTTCTATCTATTGTGTTTATGAATGGATAATAGGTGTTTAAGAGGAGACCTCATAAATCAAGCTGTACCTTTAAATAGATGAATTCATTTTGACTAGTATAGTTCATGTTTGGCTTCATCAGCTAAGCCATTTTTGCACTGCAATTTGAAGTACTGTAATAAGATAAAATGTTCGATATTAATCTGGAGGGGTTTACATAACAATATATGATATATTCCTATACAAAGAAATCTGAAACATATTTTGCAGGTGAATCAATTTGTATTTATGGTAGATAATGTTTTCCAAATATTGAGCAATTCAACCATAGCACTTCCATTTCTAAAAATGTAGTTGACATCCAGCTTAATTCTCTGTTTTGAACTGAGTGCAGGTTGCCATTTTTATCTCCACATTTTTATAAGGAAAAATAAATATCAGAAGGCACTACCCCTTATTGCAGAGGAAAGGAACTGTTTTAATAGTGTTTTGAACAAACACAGACTAACATAAAAATCCAGTAAGCTATTCTATTATTTTTCTATCCTAATATTTGAGAACAGATAAATATGTTTGGAAATATGTAATCATAATCACAGTATCTTATGTTTGTAAGAAACTTTGTTGCTTGGATGAGACCTTATTAGAAAGAAAGGGATGTTTTACTGGAGAGTTTAAAAAGGGATCAGCAATCTATGATAGCTGTAACACAAATCTTAACTGTAGTGCTTTAATGAATTACTTTTTCTTCTACATCTGAACACTTGGCCTGTTTTCTCTCACACCAGTTTTTATAACACTGTAATTCCATTGGTTTCTACAGAATTACTCCAGGTATACACTAGTGAAATGTAATTGAGAACAGAATTTGATCATGAAGATCACACTATCAAAGGCCTGCACAAATCCCTGCAAATCAGAAGTCCATGCAAATCAAATACCTATTCCCCCTACCCCTCCTTCTCACCCCCTCCCCACCCCGCAGGAGTGGTTGTATGGCAAATGTTGCTGTATGCTTTTTTATATGAGCATTTGAAAATGTGGCCCCTTTTCTTTTTCTATTATCTTGCCCTTTTTTGTTTAGTATTGACCTGAAATGAGTGCTGTTGTAATGGAACATTTAGATTCAGCTCCATTGCCTCAGTCAAAGTTTGAAAAAATGGGTTTCGCACAGGGGAGTCGTGTAAGGCTGAAGAGAAGGAACTTTCCACTCCAGGCAACAAGAGGCCATAGGGCTCCTCCATGGCTGCTATTCAGCGTTTCACAGCTAGATTCTCATTGTTGTCTGGGCCTGCCTCCCACCCCATCCTTCCTCCCAAACCGGTCCCCTATGGTAGTACACAGGAAGCCCCTGCAGAGCTGAGTTCTGTAGCATGCATTGAGTGGTGACCCCATGTGCACACCCTTTCATCCTGCACCAGCCTCTTTCCGGCACAACGGGAATGGCATGTGTGTGTCTTTTAAATTGGAAATAAACATCATGGGTTTCTTGTGGTCTCTATTCTGACCTTTTCATTCTAAGGTTTCTCACGCCTGTCACTTACCAGTGAGGAAGCACCTCAAAACTGCTTCTTGGACACATTAGGTCCATCCCCAGGAGGCTTCTAAGTAGGCTGCTGCAGATGCACAGCATTCCCTGTTGGGAAAATGCACACCATTTCACCTTGGAATACATGCTGCTTCTTCAGTCCATTATGAATGGAAACATGACCCTTCTCCCTGCAGGGAAGCAGTAGCATTCTACATGTATTTATACAAGTTGTCATAACCTGAACATTTTGTTGTAACCTTTGGTCATTGGGCAAAGACAAACGCAAGACTCAATGTTTCTTTGAGAATGTTGTAAGCTCTGGCTCCATTAACATAGCGAAAAATGCTGCAGAGTAATGGGAAGGACCACTATTGGGGTAACTGTTGCATTTTCAGCTGGTTTAATAGCATTGCCTGAAAACCCCTAGATTACAACAAGGTCACAGAGGCTGCTAAAGCCTCTATCATAATAGTAATATGATATATTCTATCCTTGTCATTGGGATTTAATTGATTGATGAACAAAGCTCAAAAGGCTCAGAGGTTTAGATCAGATAGGTACCCAATAGTAATATGGCCTGATTGTTCTCCCAAGATCCAGTCAGGGAGAGGAGGGTTTGCACAGAAGGTTAGCTCCTCCTCCATGACAGTATTCCCCCCCACTCTCCAGACCCACAATGGGCTCTCCATTGGTTCAGAATCTATGTGTGGAGAAGGGGCAGAGTCAGAGAGATGCACATCATGAAGCTAAGGGTGGAAGGGTAATACAGCCCAATGACTATGACTGCTCTGTACTTCCACCCATCACTGTTTGGGGTAAGGACCTCCTTTTGCCTGCAGAAACCTTAACAGAGTGACTCCTTCGGAGCTATGTAGCAGAGGTGGGGAAAGGTCACCAGAGACCCAGTGCTGGCATGGAAGGATGAGGTCTTTGTAGATATCCCATATGATTTCTTCCTACATGAGGCGGACAATTGAACCCACAGTTTGGAGATTCTCCTGAGTCTACAAAACTAGGATGGAAATTCCATGAGAATAGACTTGTTTATGAGCTCTCCAGTACTTCCTGTTTCTAATGAAGCCAGAATACCTCTGTGAATGGTCCTTTCTATTAGATCAGTATTTCTTCCAAGCTGGAAGCAGGGAGTGCAAGCATGCACATAAATGAAATATAAAGTACAGCAAACAACTTGGAACTTCATTTGAGATCTTAATTTATTGGAACTGGCTTGCCTGTCCCTAGACATGATCATGAAAATAGTATTTCTGTATTTGATCTACAGTTGGAAAAAGTACAAGAAGTTACTCTGAATTGAAAGGTTTAAAAAGCAATAATACTTAACACCTTCTTTTGCAATGAAGTTGTTGACTAGGACAAAACATTATGTTGCTGGCTGCTCCAGCATTTGTTACTATTTACACTTGTTGAAAAATATCTACTGCTGTGGAGGGACTTTTTTATTATTATTATTATTATTTTATTAGAAAATTGCACTGCAAAATACCATTACAAAACTGTATATTGCCTGTCATGTTTGAATCATTCCCAGCATTTGAATCCACCTCACATCATAGGTTTATTGTCACTAAACATTACTTGCATTTGCCAAGATTGAATCTGTTATGGCCTTAAATGTTTTGTCTCAAACATGTATTACTGAGCTACACCCCTAGCATGACCTGCTGTCACTCAAGATTTAGTACCAGGCATTCTACTGAGATTCCATATTTGTAACTGACTCAATTGGTTGTAAATGCTCATTCACTAAAAGAACTGAAAGAAATCAGAGTGTAGTGATATTTAGAAGTATACTTTGAACTACATTTACCAGGGAAAGGGACAGAATATGTTCAGATGCATCTTTGGGTTGAAATTGTTGTTTCTTTCATGTTTTCTGCTTTTTTTTTTTTTTGTCCTGCTTCCTCAGTGAAATCAGATGAGTTGCAAACAATCAAGAAGGAATTAACCCAAATCAAAACAAAAATTGATTCCTTGCTAGGGAGACTGGAGAAGATTGAAAAACAGCAGAAGGCTGAAGCAGGTAGGTGAAAATGATTTTTAGCCACAGACAGCTCATTAAGAGATTAATTAAAACAGGACATAGTTATTAGTCAAACTGACAAATCAGAGAGAAAGAAGCTTTCCAAACATTTTGGTACATAATATAGGGTCAGAATTAAGATAAATTAAACCTCAATTTGAACTGATGGAATAAGATTTCAATAACTTTCGGTGCTTACAACAAAATAATTTCAAGAATATGTGTTCTATAGTATAGTAGCAAAAAAAAGGAAAAGATTTTCCTACTAGCTGTTCAGGAACCAACAATGCATTATAGAAAAGCATTTTTAGAATGACAAATATATTCCTGAATTTACAAAAGTAATTTTGTCTATGTTAGAAAATATCGCACTGATGTAGTTACACAGTGCAAATCCTCTACATAGATGTACTGTATCAGTGTAAAGCAGGGAATGTTCTAGTTCAGAGTCAGCTTACCCCAGTTTGAGACAAACCTTTAGATTTACAAAAGCTCATTCTGTTCCATTATCGATATAGCCAAATTCCTCATTCATATAATTTCAGTGGTCAAGCCTGTAGTTTAATGATCTGTTTATTACACTGTTAGTACAGTAATGATGTGTCATAAGAAAGTTAGTCATATTTTCATGGTGATGAATCAAAAAGTAGCCTCATAATTCCTATCAACACCAATAATACTTCCTTAGCTAATTCCTAACATATCACACCAAATAGCTGTATATTGTGTATACATCACAGTCTTTGTCAATTAGAAGCTGGTTATAACCAATCATAAAGAACTCTACATATATGCTCTGTTCCGCAGCTGGTGTAGATCCATAATTTGGCCCATAAAAATAAGTGTTTTTTTCTAGCCTATGGCAGATGATACATATAGAGCTTGATATACAAGAAGTGTGCACAACATATATTCATTATGTTTTATATTAAAATTTAAAGTATGCAGTGTTCTTGTAGCCATGTTGGTCCCAGGATATTAGAGGGACAAGGTAAGTGAGGTATTATCTTTATTTTGGATTTACTTCTTTTAGTGAGAGAGACAAGCTTTCAAGTTTACACAGAGCTCTTCTTTGGGTCTGGGAATGTGCTCAGAGTGTCACAGTGTTAAATTCAAACTAAAACAGATTGTTTAGCATAAGTAATTCACACATATTTCAAAGGACCATTAAAGGTGAAATGACTGTTGAGCACCTCTCCAGTCATAGAGGGATAAGGCAGGGGGAGAAGGAGGGAAAATTTGGAGAGGGGGGATTAAGTAGGATATAGATTGTTGTAATAAGCCATAAATCCAATGTCTCTATTCAGTCCATGGATTTTAGTGTCTAGCAAAGTTATATATTTAAGCTGCAATGTTCGTCTTTTGAAGGTGTTGTGCAGGTTTCATCTGAGGATGAGGCCTGAGAGGTCAGATATAGAGTCATCACTTGATCAAAAGTGTTCACTCAGAGATGGTATGGTGTTTTTGTCTTTTATTGTTTTTTTCTGTGGGTTTATTCAAGAAGGTAGTGATTGTCTTGTTTCACTCACATACTTGTTATTGGGGCATTTAGTGCACTGGATGAGGTACACCACATGTTGTGGTAGGCATGGGGAGGATCCATGGATCTTGAAACGTGTGTCATAGGGGTGTTCACTGTAATGGTGGAGCTATGTCTGCAGGTTTTGCATCTGTTCTATTGGGATCTGGTGCCACTTTGAGTTGGTGTGTCCTGGTCTGTAGAGAGCTTGCTTCTGATGATGATCTTGGCAGGGTTAAGGGGTTAGTTGAAGGCCAAAAGAGGGAGTTCAGGAAAGATTTCTTTTCAGATGTGATCTCCACTGACTATGGGTTGTAGTTGTTTGATGAGACCCTGTATGGGTTCCAGTGTGAGGTGGCAGGTGACAAGTAGAGGTGTGCAATCAGAGAGGAGTTTTAGTTCTGTATTGAAGCAGATTCTCTGGGTATTTGGGTGGCTCATTCCATGATGCGATCTATTTCTGTGCTATGGTGTCCTTGTTTGGTGAAGGCTGATTAAAGTATGTAAAGGTGTATGTCCTAGACTTCCTCCTTGGAGTATCTTCTGTGGTATTTGAATGCCTGGCTAAGATAAGAGATTTCTTGGTGTGTTTAGGGTGGTTACTGGAACTTTGAAGGCATGTGTGGTGATCTGTGTGTTTCTTGTACATAATTGTCTGTAGGGTTCCATTTTGAAGCTGATCATGGTGTCCAGACAGTTGATGCTAGTGTGGGAATGTTCTAGAGAGTTTCATGGGTGGGTGGTGGCTATGTTGATGCCATATAGGGTATCATCCAATAATTACAATCCATACTTGATGCAATGTACCTTATCCAGTGCACTAAATGCCCCCAATAACAAGTATGTAGGTGAAACCAGGCAATCATAATGCTCTCGAATGAACTCACACAGAAAAATGATAAAAAACAAAAACACCATATCACCTGTGGGTGAACACTTTTGACAAAGCGATCACTCTATATATGACCTATCAGTCCTCATCCTTTAAGGATAGCTGCATACCACCTTCAAAAGACAAACCTGGGAGCTTAAATTCATAACTTTGCTAGATACTAAAAATCATGGACTGAATAGAGATACTGGATTTATGGCTTATTGCAACAATCTATAGACTACTTAACCTCCACCCCCAGCCTTTTTTCTCCTTGCCCTGTACCTGTGACTGTATAGATATTAACAGACGACTTTACCTTGAATGGTCACTTGAAATATGTGTTACCTACTTATGCTAAACAATCTGTTCCACCTTGTATTTAGCTGTGACACAAATACATTTCTCACACCTGAAGAAGAGCTCTGTGTAAGCTTGAAAGCTTGTCTCTCTCACCAACAGAAATTGGTCCAATAAAAGATATTATCTCACCCACCTGGTCTCCTTAAAATTTTGAGCATGACAAAAGTTAGTAAAATATAAAATAAAATATAGTCAAAGAGCATGTAGTCATGGAGCACCCAAATGAATCACTCGTCTACTGAAATGGCATATCCCCACTTCAGGGAGCTTTTCCATAAAACCCATTCCTGTACAAAACAAGCCACATGTCATTGTACTTTGATAACCAATTTGCACTTTTGCTAAAATGATTGTCATGTAATTATTTAAATATAAATCAGCTCAAAGAGAAAATGTTGATTCATATTGAATCATACTATTATATCTCCCAAAGTACTGCAGTGAATATCCTTCACAGATTTCAGTTGATAAAAGGGGAGGAAGTGGATATAGTGGTTCAGATTTTATATTAAATGCAGTGGAATTATTTTGGATTTACATGGGTGTAACTAATTTCACAAGTTGGCCCAATAATTTTAAATATTTTAAAACACTGAGATGCAGATCCTGTCTCCTTGCTCTTCCTTCCTCCCACCAGGAAAGTGGGAGGGGAGAAAGATTCTTGGAGCCTACACAAAGGATGTGCCCAGTGGTTCCATTGCTATTCTGTGGTCCATTGAGAGAATTCCTTCCACTGTCCCCTGGAGAACTGTCCAGTACAAAGATGGTGTCTCCTGGCTGTCTGCTGGGGTGAGGATAGGGGCATAAATTTGTTATAGGAAAGAAAAGGAAAGAAAAGAAAAGAAAAGAAAGATCATGTGCATCTGGTTGCAATTTTTAATTTTAATTTTTTTTTCATGAACTTATATTGCATTCAGAAGGACAAGGAGTTATTCCTTTTGGGGAATGATACATGTTAGAATCTGAACTCAGTGGTTTTATGAAGTTTTTCACTGACTAGCCAGTAAAATCTCGGGGGAGAAACTCAACTTGCAATTTTTGCTAGTGTTCTTTTCTTTATTGCTACCAATACCCTGAAATTTTTACTAGGATGAAAAGAGAACTTGAGAGTAAAAGATTGCCTTGTGGTTTTATGTCCCTAATGGTTGTGCACAGTTTATGATCCCTTTTGTACAAGGTCTTTAGATTCACTTTAAATACAAATTTAAGAGAGAAGAAGTAAGAGAGAAGGAAGTGTTTTTACGTTAGTCTTTCAATCAAGAATCAGTGTATTGTAGTTCAGGCTTGTCAGTCTCAGCTATGGGCTCAGGTTGGAAACTCAAATTTTAGAAGTGATAAATGTTTTAATACTGTGGACAGCTGCAAATTGTGTCCCTAATAACTAATAGTTATTGGAAGCTTTTATGAAGCTGGATCTATTAAGTAGAGCAAATAACTCTGAAAGCTCAGTAGCTAGAGTTTATAGAGAGGAAAACTGGATTCTTAGGATGTTTGGTGTGTCTAATTTGTTGGTGGACATTTGGAGCAGGAAGCCTCAAAAGAGCAGTGGTTGGCTGCTTTGATTCAGTAAGATGGCAGCAGGAGAGTATTTTTTTCTGTTTATACAAAGACCAAGATTTTCAACAATGGGTGTCTTAAATTCGGCTCCAAGGTGTGGATTTTCAAAGGATCCTAAAAGTTTTAGGTATCCAATCTAATGGGAGCTGGACATCTAACTCCTTAGGCACCTTTGAAAATAATAACCCTAACTTCTTCCTTTACACTCTTAAAAAAGTGGCCTGATTTTCAAAAGTGCTAAGTCCCCAACAACTCTTATCAAAATATATCAGGAATATAACTTTAGCATCCATCATTGAAAGTCTTGACCAAATTGTGGTTTTCCTATCTCTTTTATTGAATGTATATTGTAGTTCAACTCTTTATTTTATAATCTCCTGTCCTTCTTTTACGTACTTATCCAATAGATTTTATGTTAGATTTAAGAATACGCTTTTTATATTTCCCTTCAACTCTTTATTTTATAATCTCCTGTCCTTCTTTTACGTACTTATCCAATAGATTTTATGTTAGATTTAAGAATACACTTTTTATATTTCCCTCACCTTATATTTCTGTTTATAATTTTAAGACACTAAATTAAATAAGCAGAGAAGACGTTCAATATCACTTCCATAAAGGCATTGAGAAAAGTGCAGTGCTGCATATAAAAATGATTAAAATTTCCACTGCTTCTTAGCTGCTATTTGTCTTTATGATTCCTATTGTTCACTCTGAGCAGGAGATCATGTTGCTTGTTCATGCTGTTTAATATCTTGTTCAAAAAGTTTGTCTTCCAAAATTTCCAACCTTTCAAGACATTTTCCTCCTTAGCACAGACCTTGAAATGAGGAAGAGCAGAAGCGATGCTTAAGCAAAGTAAAAAGGTTTTAAATGGCTACCTTTGGTTGGTAGCACTACAAGTGTATATCAAAAGACTGTTGAGTCAAATGCTATAGCAGAAATTGGGTTGATACTATAGCTTATGCTAACATCACTGGTTATAACTCTGAAGCTGTCATACAGATAAATGTTGAATATTTTAAGATAAGACTCCATGGGCTGAATTTTGCACTAACAATCTGTACTACCACATTGATTTCAAAGAGAACGCCTATGATGGTCTTTGATTCTTTGAGTCCCAGATTCTTTCTGTAAAGACGTTAGGACTAAGGGAATAAAGCCGTATTCATTCTGAGGCTTTAGCGAACACGATTCGAGAAGGAGGGGGTCAAAGGCTAACAAGACTACAGAGATGAAAGTGTCCAGCAAAAAAAAAATCTATATATAGAGGGAGAACCTAGAATTGGCTTTGCTTAAGATTACATGATACAGAACAGTGTCAGCAGTTTTGAGTACTAGCTACTGCATGTAATAATTTAAAATAGAAAACATAATGTATTCATAAAGCTGTAAGATATATAATTTCACAGCCAATTTCAGATTCATTCACTATCTAACAAGAAATGAGATGAGCTTGCTGGTAATATAAAACAGTCGGTTTAAAAAAGAAAGAAACGTTTCTTTTGTTTTGTAAGTTCCGTCACTGGTAGGTGTTGTTACTTCCAGACTGAAATGATATTGCTATCTCAGCCACAGGCAAATAGTCCCCTGGCCTGCTGTCATTTTGCGTGCATAAAGTTTTCCATCTTGAGCTCCTAAAGTGCACAGGAGTGAGTCTGTGGTCCCTCCAAGCCCCCTGCTCTGCTGCTCCTCCAATCACTCTATATAAACCAATCTGTCAGTCTTCTCCCATCCCTGCTGCAGACTTCTGCTGCCTGGGTGAAATTCTTCAAGGTATGGAGGACAAATTCAAGGCCATATGCATCACTTAAGTCCCATACTGAAGCTGAGCAGAGTGGACCATGCAGGGCTCTGGGAGCCCTGAGTACCTTGGAAACTGTCTTTATATTCACCCCCACATTGGCAGGAATGGAAGGCAGCAACGAGTTTGAGCCAAGAGCAGGGGTCAGAAATTGTTCCAGTTATCTCAGCACATGGTGCAAACGGAGAGAGTGAGGAGGTGCTGCAGCTGCTACTTCAGCCCACAGTAATGGGGCCAGTTCAACTAGTAGAATTTATTTATTAGCTGTATACTTATTGAGAAATAATCACACCATTATTATGCAAATCCCTGCACACTTATTTGCCATGATCATCCATTAGCCAGTGAGAACACAAGGATTTACGTTGATACATAATTGCACAGTGATTTTGCAAACTGGATTCCCACAACATAGCAGATTCCAGAGAATTGCATGAATGGAGAAAAACTGTATTTTTACACCAGTAACTGTACTCAGTGCTTTCACTTTGATTGGCTGAGTGTGCCAGTGTTACAGATTAGTTATTCGGTAATTTTAGGAGTCATGGAATTTGATAGTATTTACCTGGTGAATAGTAACATACCATATTTCATAAACCTAGCTTCATCTAGAGAATGGAGGCACGAACTCTGTCTGAGAGCACTATTCATTATGAGCGACAGAAAAGGTTACTGAATCTCTACAGAGTATGCTTTCCTTACAGAAGCTCAAAAGAAGCAAATGGAAGATAATGCTGAGCTGATCCAAGAGGAATGCATATCAGAGAATGCAGATAACTCTACAGAAGAGCCTATTGAAGTAGGGCCAGATGCAGATGGGGATGGAGAAGAGATGACTGATGGAATAGAGGAGGATTTTGATGAGGATTGCAGCAATGAGCTGGTAAGAAATTAACATGCCATGGCTATGTATACAGTTATTATGAATAACCATGGAAGCCCAATAATAATCTTTTAGGATCAGGATTAACAAAAAATGTTAATAATGACACTTTGATGCTGCCTCCACCTCCGAGAGACTCCCCAGGTTGCCCCTGAGTCCCCAGGAGCCTGGGAAGTCCCTCACTGCAGAGTGGGGAACCTAGAAGTCCTGAGAATCCTGTTTCCAGGCACGTCTCCCCGGGCCTCCAGGCTCCCAGCTCTGCATGGCAGGGCTGCACCAAAGCTTCAGACCCTGGAAACCCAAGGTCCCCTGCAGCTCACCATGCGAGCTTGGTGAAAGTTATTCAAAACCAAAACATTTCTTCCAAACATTTTGGTTTTGACTAAACTGAATTTTCTGATGAAAACCCGTTTTGTTAGAAAATTGCTGACCAGTTCTAGTGCTAACAGCTATTCAAGGGAATTGGTGTTAACACCAGTGGGAGCCATTGTGTAGACAAGAGTGCTGGTTTCTGGTATTTTTACCACTGTACTGATTAACCAGAATTCAGATTCCCTAATGTGGACATGGTCTGTGTTGTATATCTTAGAAATCAGAGCCAGTGTTTGTTGTGGTTATGAAATCCTTGTATTTTCGTGTCCGCTTGTTAATTACCTCATTCTTTTGAGCAAGTCTCTTCCCCTTTCTGGGCCTCTGTTTTCCCATCTGTTATATGGGAACAAAACTGTTCTTCTACAATATATAATATACACGTGTAAAGAAGTTCAGCCATCTCCAGAAGACAAGTAGATTGCTTCATATAGTGTAATTTAGGTTGTGAAGCAGAGAGAACATGAAATGCCCACTAAAGAAATTTCTTCCACGGTTTAGTTCCTCTCCTAGTCTTACTGTATAAACAGTGCACAACTGTGTTCATTTTACATGTTTAGAAGTATTTTTAGAGCTTCCTGGGAGAATGCTGGGGAACTGGTGACTCTGTTGCAGTCAGTGAGACCACTCTTGGTTTGCAAGAATAATTCAACTTCAAGTAATGAAGGCTGCTAGTTTTCTTTGTTTACTATTTCTCCACCAATAATAAATGAGTGCCCTTAAATTCACTGTTAGATCTGAGGATTCAGATGATTGGTAGAGTAGATCCTTTACTGGTGCTCTCTGCCATCCTGTTGGCAGCAAGTTGTTTTTCTTCTTCATCAGTACCCTGTCCAGTGATGACTTAAAGCATTACTGACTTTAACTATGTGTGGAAGTGAAAGAGCTACACAGTCAGAAAGAAGCTTGCAAGAAGGAATTGCTCTATGCAAGATTGCTTTAGAGCATAACTGAGCAATGGGTAGGTCTCTTAGGGTGGCTTTTTTGGTTTAATTGACCTATGTATATTTCTTCAGCAGTTCTCATTCAGATACTCAGCTGCTTGGACAAGTACTATTGTGATATGGTATGGGCAGTTCATTATGTCTGTTGTCAATTTTACCTATTCTATTATATATTTAATTTTGTTAAGATGCCTAGAGACATTGATGTAAACTTAATAGAAGATGAGATATATAAAAATGAGGGTCAAGTCATATGAAGTCTTGTGCATCCTCTCAACTCCCATTTAAGTCAATGATACTTCAATGACTGAAAAGTCAATTTGCACCTTGCAGATGTGGATCTTGAGTGTGTTTGTCTATGTATTTGTTCCTTATCTTTTTTTCCCTAGTATAATTTATTTAAATTCTAAAGTTATGTGGAGCTTGCTAATTCAAGTTGCTTCTCATTGGTTTGTAAACTCATTCTCTAGCTCCCAGACTCAAACTGACTCATACATCAATTGATTGCTGCTCTAGTGAACGATGAGGATTGTTCCCTTTAAGAGTAGGGTGGCTGAATAAACTGCTTTTTAGTAAGATTTGTCCTATTCCTTAGCAAGACAAACTATTTTTTCAGAAGTAGAAGAATCTACATCTTGACACACAGGTTCTACTTTGTGAAAGTAAGACAGATATGCTTATTACAAAACAAGAAAACTTAACCATTGTTCTCCAAGTTTCTTAGTACCTGTTGAAGGCACTAGAACTCAAAGAACACTTGGTGCATAGCAAATTTTTAATTTTGAAAATGAAGTGTTTGTGAGATATTCAAGCAGAAAAAAACACAATCAGTTTTTAATATAAAAAAGAAGTTTCACACAAACACAATTTCATGAAACTTTCCACATATAAAAATTGGGGCTGGAAACAAGCATGAAAGATTTCAGCCCACAGGGCAATTTTCTGTAATTTATACTCTGAAAAACAGGGATGTAAAGTCAAGATGGGAAAAGTATCTTTTCCACTGCATCACATATATCAGAATAACTGAGAGCATATACAAAAATATTTTTAAAAGTGCAATGCTAATGTTATGACTTCCAAGCAATCAAGACGATTTGAATTGAGGGATTAGATTATTTCCTTGTGGAGGAAGAATGAGAAAAAGCACACAATTGATGCTTTATCCTAGTGTAATTTATTTATAATACACACATTTTGAAAAGCAATGTTAGAAAGTGAAAGCAATGCAGATTAATTTTAGATAATAGAATCATAGAAATTTAGGTCTGGACGGGACCTCACGAAGTGAGCAAGTCCATCACCCCATGCTGAGAATCAATTTTACCTCCTAGACCATCCCTGACAGGCATTTGTCCAATGGAGTCTTAAAAACCTCCAATGGTGAGGATTCCACAACTTCCCTTGGAAGTCCATTCCAGAGCTTAACTACCCTTATCATTAGAAAGTTTTGCCTAATATCTAACCTAAATCTCCCTTGCTAAACCATAAGCCCACTACTTCTTGTCCTATCTTCAGTGGATATGAAGATAATGGTGATCAATTGTTCTCTGTAACAGCCCTTAACATTTTGAAGACTATTATCAGGTCCCCCCACTCTCAGACTTCTGTTCTCAAGGCTAAACATGCCCAATTTTTTTAATCTTCCTCATAGATCAGGTTTTCCAAACCTTTTATAGTTTTTGTTGCTCTCCTCAGTACTAACTCCAGTTTGTCCATATCTTTTCTAAAGTGTGGCTCCCAGAACTGAACACAGTACACCAGCTGAGGCCTCACCAGTGTTGAGTAGAGCAGAACAGTTAACTCCCATGTCTTACATGTAACACTTCTGTTAATACACCCCAGAATGATATTAGCCTTTTTCACAGCTGCATCATTCGTTGCTTCATATTCAGTTTGTGATCCACTGTAACCACAGATCCTTTTCAGCAGTACTATCACCTAGCCAGTTAATCCCCCTTGTAGTTGAGCATTTGAATTTTTCCTTCCCCAGTGTAGTACTTGGCACTTGTTTGTATTGAATTTCATCTTGTTGATTTCAGACCAATTCTCCAATTTGTCTAGATCATTTTGAATTCTCATCCTCTCCTCCAAAGTGCTTGCAACCCCTCCAAGCTTAATATCATCCTCAAATTTTGTAAGCATACGCTCCTATCCAAGTCATTAATGAAAATATTGAATAGTACCAGACCCCAGACAGACCTCTGCAGGACCCCACTAGATATATCCTCCCACTCTGACAGTGAACCATTGATAACTACTGTTTGCGTATGCTCTTTCAACCAGTTATTCCACATCAAGTAATTTCATCTAGACCATATTTCCCTAATTTGCCCATGAGAATGTCACGTAGGACTGTGTTAAAGGCATTATTAAAATCAAGGTATAACATATCTACAGCTTCCTCCCTATGCATTAGGCTGGTAACCCTGTCAAAGAAGGAAATTAGGTTGATTTGGCATGGTTTGTTCTTAATAAATCCATCTTGGCTATTCTGTATAACCCTGTTATCCTCTAGGTGCTTACAAATTGGTTGTTTAATTATTTGTTCCAGTATCTTTTCAGGTACAGAAGTTAGGCTGACTGGTCCATAATTCCCTGGTTTATCTTTGCTCCCCTTTTTAAAGACAGGTACTATGTTTGCCCTTCTCTAGTCATCTGGGACCTTATCCATCCTCCACGAGTTCCTAAAGATAATCACTGATGGTTTCAAGGTTGCTTCGGCTCACCTCATGGAGTTTCAGAATTAATTATGTTGAAATCCACAGCCAAACTGTTTACAACTAACTGCTGCAGGACTCATTTTACCTCACTCTCAACTCATTACATTTTTTGCTATAATCGGGTGTTAATGCTATCAGTCACAGTCACTCTTTTTCATGATGGTAAAGATGTCATTCTAGGCCCCTCTGAACTGGCTTGATACTGTATGTCTGAATCTGCTCTGCTGAATTAGAGAAAGACATTTCCAATTCAAAAGATGCCCATTTTTCTAAATATCTACATTTTGCAGAAAACAATGAGTGCTTTGAAACAATAAATTCTGGCGTATTCCCTTGGATATCAGACAATGAACTATCAGTTCTCCATATTGCCCATTTAGGTGTCTTTGTCCACATACATGTTAATGCCACCCATTATTACATTTAATGGATCTGCAATAGTCATTACATTCCATCTGTTGGGAAAGTCCGATTCCAAACTAAAGGATTTGGTCTATAATCTTCAAAAGTGACTAGTTGGATGTCTGAACCTTTGGGTGTCCAGCTGGAAGAGCCTTAAAGAGACTTAATATTCAGAAGCATTAAGCACTTGCCTTTAGCATATTGGAAATTTCTTAAAATGATGATTCCTGTAACAGGGAGATTGATCAGGACATGTAGGTGAATGAAAGACAGACACAGGGATGAATTAATCAGCATTTCACAACTTTATTAATTGAACAATGGCGAGGGGCGCTCTCTGTCCACTCCTCTCACATACCAGGCACATATCTGCTGGGTCCAGTGCAGGGTTACAGGGCTCCTACCCGGTAAACCCTCTTCAGCCTAAATGCTAGGACTCAGCTCACTTCTGAATCTTCCCCCATTCCCATATATCCCCTCTCCACCCCCCAGTAAGAAGGGGTAGAGAGTCCAAAGAGGGACCTCAATCTGCAAAGACTTCAGGTCTCCCCTTTTCCTAACAAACAAAAAGTCCACCAGCCATATCCTGGATCTGCTCCTTTTAGCTTTTATCTGCACTGGATATTCATTACAATTTGTAATAAATTAAACATTCCTATATTAACTCATATCATTCATTTGCCTGTTCTTACTCAGTTTAACCTAAACTGTGCCTCCATCATGCTGCAAGGAAGGCAAAAAAAACCCAACCCCCACTCTCTGGCCCCCTGCAATTTGGCCCAATAAGGTAAAAAATTTCTTCCTGATCCTTAAACCAGGTAATCAATCAGATCTACAGCATTATGGAAACACAGCGTAATATGCCTCAACTACAGGGACAATGGGCAGGGCAGAAATGATGGCAAGATTTGATCCCCATCTGCCTGGGAAAGCTTTAGATTGAGGAAGGCCCAGGATAGCCAATCAGCGCCCTTAATCTGGCTGGCCACTAGGAAGCAGAGAAGCCGCTACCCCTGCACACTCCCTCATGCGCTTAGAGCAGTGTTTCTCACTTAAATTTGGCCACGGAACCCTTTTGAACTCCATAAATAATTGCGGAACCCCCCAAACACTTAACAGTCTTCAAATGTCGAAATAAGCAAAGGTCAGCATTTCTCACTTAAATTACACTTACACTGGATACCCTCCGCCGGAAAATCCGAGACATCTTCCCTTTTTCGGCGGCGCGGAGAACAGCTGCTTTTGGCAGCGGAAAACAGCTGATCGGCGGCGCAGAAAACAGCTGCTCGCGGAACCCTAACAGTGTTCCCGCGGAACCCCAATTGAGAAACACTGGCTTAGAGGCACAAGGAGAAACTTGGCTCCAGCATGACTGGACCTACGCTCCTCCTTCCCGCCTACCAGGAATTAGCTCTGCTGCTCTGACCAAACATCCCCCCATCTAAAATAGGGAGAGGCATTTTAATTTTTCACCATAGGACAGTGCAGTTTTTACAGATTTAGGCCTCAAATCAGCAAAGCACTTAAACCCATGCTTAAATTTTTGTCTTCAGTGAAACTTGAGCACATGCTGAAGTGTTTTGCTCAATTGGGCCTGAGCATAATTTTTTAAATTGTCTTGTTCATTAAAATAACTGCTTCTTTTGTATTTTGCTTGGAATTGAAAAGATACCACAATTAAAATACTATGGTGGCAACTGAGGGATTCCCTGTGGTAGTCAGTATTTATTTTTAGTGATAAGAAAGAAAACATTCTGTTCGTAAAAATACAGATATTTTAGTTCAACTGTGCCACACGATAATTGCATTATATTTGTTCCAAGTACCCTTAGAACTAAGTCTATGTAGTAGTTGGGAGCATATGGGTTTTGGAAAAGTGTTCCCAAAGTAGCATATGTAGTGTTTCTTAACACTTCATTGATTTAGTAGCTGAAGCACCAAATACAGGCCTATACAGGGCATCTTCCATGACTTCTCTGAATTGGAGTTTCAAATGGTGCATTAAGGAGCAAGGACTCAAAAGGAACCATGATTTATCATCACAATCCCCTTGTAAATAGCAAGGATGATTTTCCAATTAATTAGCTGACAGCCTCGGGTATTGTAGATTTTTAAAAAGGCACTTTCTGGTAATGCTTAACAAAATATCCACATAAATTATATGCACATACACATCTGTATTATATTGACTGAGAAGAATAATGTCCATCAATTTGGATACCATTCATAATAAATACTCATAACAAACTAACAATAGTTACTAATAATAGTGTGATGGTTCAGTAGTTATGCAGTCACTAGACCAGATTGTGATCTCAGTTATACCACTAATGCCACTGACTTCATGTACTACAGATTTACGTTGGTATAACTGAGATCAGTATCTAACCTGGTACCTCCTCAGAATTTCAAGAATAAACCTACCAGTTTTGTACTGGTCTGACTCCATGGATGTAAATGGAGTTATATTAGCATAAGATGCAAGTAATGCAGTTGTGAATCAAGCCTTTAATGTGATGTCTTTGAGAGGTATTTTTATTGAACTATATGAACTATAAGAAATAGAGAAAATGTATTGGGCCTTAATCTGATCTCTCACTGATTTTACACTATGTTACTGCATTGATTCAGTGCAGTTATTTCCCATGTATACTGGTGCAGCTGAGATAAGAGTTTAATCCCTATCTATTAACTACATTTCTGTTACATTTGCCTCACAGAGATATTTCATTTTTCTACATTGTCCTTTTTATAGCTTTCTGTATTGTATGTATCCAGCCTAGTCTATTTTCTTGTCATTTTTCATGCTTTTACACTCTTTAGATGGAGAATCATGTGTCAGCCATAAAGGACACCGATAACTGAAACATACAGAGTTCAGGGTTAGTTTTCTTGCTGCATTCAGTTTTATTATGCAAAAACAAAATCGCTGCCATGTGATTCATTAATATCAACATATCTTCTCTACCTTCATCACAGCACACTAGAACATACCACATATCTTGGACTATACAGACAAGACCATATTTCTACTACTGAATTTCAACTTTCTAACCAGTTAGTATCTACAAATATAAACATACATACAAATTCCATTTTAAAAAAATACATACTCCATACATTTCCTAGCACAATAGAGCCTGATGCAAACCCTGTTTAAGTCAATGGAATGATTGCAGTTAACTTTGAACAGGCCCATTGTGAAAATTTTTGTCCCTATTAGTAAGTAATAAGGAATTACTTCCTGTAAAATAGCAAATGTGCATGGAACAAGAAGGTTTAAATTTACTTGCATTTTTTAATAAAAATGACAAATATTCAACAGGTAGTAAAGTAAACTGTACTGAAGAGAAATAAAAGAATCATTCTTCTGGACCAAACAGGCTACAGTACTGTTGTAGCCAAGTCCTGTGTTTACATATCTCAAGCAATATATGATGAATTTTATTTAGGGTATTTCACATTTCAGTCATCTAAATTGGATTTCTAACACCATATTTTCTTTAAAGATTATAAACCAAATTCTGCTGTCAGTTGTATCAACATAAGACAGAATGATTCCACTCTAATCAATACAGTTAGTCTGATTTGGCCCTCCAAAATTAGTAGCTTGCAATATGTTTTGTATATTGCACATTTTTAGATTGTACAAGTTTACATAAAAGAAACTGAACCTTATACCTGATGGTATAAATATTTTATCGGCTGAAGTGATGCTGGGCCAAAATCTTGTTTTGATGCGTCTGGATTTTTTAATGTCAAGGGAAATACAGTTGGACAATTTCCCTGGCATACTGAACACTTTGGACTTCACTGAACTCTTTCTCAATTGCAGCGAAAACGTGCAGTTTTTCATTCCTAAGACAAATGAATAGGTAAAAGGTTGTGTTCACTTGATGAATATCAGTGCAAGGTACTTATACTTGAGCAAACTAAGAAAGTCATTAGCGGAAGCATACCTGACAGATACGAATGTTTTGTACTTTCTAAAGCTGCAGTGAATCTAATAACCTGTGACTGAAAAAATGGAAAAAGTAATAAAAGCATGTCATGAAATCAGAAATTGCAAGAAACTTTCTGACATGCCCTTTTTTATATTTAATATATGCAGTCTTACAGTAGACTCGTTTATTTTTCACAATGTTGTATTAATGAGTCATTGGATAGGCATTGCCATCCACATTTTTCTGGCAGTCAGTTACTCAGAGGTAGACTAGACATCCTAAGCACTGTGCAGGGTTTTAAACATGTTGCTCTCACTGACTGTAATGTGATTTTTTTTAACATCTAAACCCACTATTGCTTGAGAAATTTGCACAACAAGATGAGAACATTTCCATCACTCACTTCATGTCCAATAAATCCTTTAGCAATTCAGTTACTTTTCTGGATATCTGAAATTGCTCATTTGAAAAATATACTAGACAGGAAAAAGAAGTTGCCCATCATCTTTCACATATTTACCCCTCTTAACCTGCTCCACAATTTAGTATCCAACAACAAAACTCTTTTACAACATCAAATTTTTAAAACAACTTACATGACTTAAATTTACAGGGATCTCGAATCTTAAAACATTGAGTGTATATGAGCATGAGCTCTTTGTTGTTCAGATCTAGTGGTTCTAGCAGAGAGTTGGTTAGTTAGGTATAGAAGTGGGCAAAACTTTTCAGAGGAATAGTACATATTCGCTGAAACATGCAATTTTGGGTTGACCAAAATTATCCATGAATTTGGGTCAAACTCAGCAAATAGTTTTGGCCAGGAAAAATTTTTTTAAAGTTTTTAAATTTTTAAATGTTGAAAAGTCAAAATGTTGTAATTCAACATTTTCTAAACAAAACTGTTCAACTTCTCATTTCAAAACAAGGATTTACTTAGAAATTTAGCTAGATTTATTGTTTTAAGGGTTAAAAAAACAATAATGAAGCAAAAGCAAAAAAAAATAATTTCAGATTGAATGACACATTTAGTTTGACCCCGACCAATGGGGGGAGGGGGTTGTTTTGTTTGTTTTTGTTTTCCTTTCAGTGAGTAAAACTGGAGAATTTCTATTTCAGATAAGCCCAGAACATTTTTTTTTTTATTTTACAGTTGAACCACCAAACAAAAAATCAACTATTCACTCAGTTCTAGTCAGGATTCTCTTGGGTTCTATTCCCAGTCGTGCTGCTGATTCAATATGTGATGCAAATTTCTTAGTCTCCACTTGTGCATATGCAAAACTGTGCATGTGTATACTTGCCTCCTCCACACACATATGAAAAACACATCTTTACCCCAAGCAGTGTATTCTGGATAATTACAAACTTTGTCAGGAGGACCCCCCAAGATGTCATAAAACTAAATCTTTCTGGGTGGGAGGAAAATTTTTTAAGAAGTCATTGCCAGCAGAACAGCTGTACCCTTCAACAAGACTGAAAAAAATTGTCCTTAGCTTTTAGTTTCGTTTCTCAGAAATTCTTTATCCACCAATCCTGGCCCTCCTGAACTTTCAGCAATCATTTACTTTCTGGAATGGTCCACAAAGATGTATAGAAAATTAGCCATGAGCTAGTCTGAGTTCTCAGAACCTGATTCTCCTCTCACTTACACTTCTCTTGACACCACTGAAGTTACTCCTGCTTTAAATCTGTCTGTGCCAGATTCTCAGTATAACTCTGTTGAAGTTATTGGAGCTATGGTGATTTACACCAGATGGGGATATGGCCCATATAAGTGCAGCATCAGGCCCTGAGTTTATAAAATTAATGCCAGAAATTCAATGAGGAAAAAATCAGACCCTTTAGTATCTAATCTCTTTTTGAAGTATGTTCCTGTGAAGTGAAATTGCTGGACACATCCTGTAACACCCAGTCGGACTAACAACTGTAATCTCCACTAGTGATTTATAGTGAAAGGCCTAGCCTTGTGTAACAGAATCAGGGGACATACTGAGCCCTATTCTCCTACTGCAAGATCTGAGTCCCACTGAAGTCACAGAAGTCACGTGTGTTTTGCAGAGGACATCTAGTTTCTGAGAGAATAAATTTACAATTAAGGTTGAATTAGTGTTTTGCCAGAGAAGAATAATGAAAGAACTTGGTACAACCTACTGATATGTATACCACTTCTGAAAAGCATGAATGAACTGCTAAAACCCAACACCATGCTAGAGCAAACCAAAGTAAAAATACTCTCAATTACCAATTATACTGTCAATATATAAAGCCTGCTTTGGGGAAAACACTTGTATACCAAATGTTAACAGGAACTATAGCCTGACAGAGTTTTGGCTATGAGCCTGTTTTGAAACATTAGTATGGATGACATTTTGAGAATATATTTGATAAGTAAAAGCATTTCTTATTACTCTGTGCTGTTTCAGCATGTTATTAATGTTTTTCAGGAGTTGTCTAAATAGCTTGTGCCTAGCTCTTTTATTGCTCTTTTGTGGATTGTGGTTGAGAAGGATAGATCTGTTATCTTCTTGTGCTGTGTGTTAGCCTGCCAGTTAGTCACCAGCAAATTCATCATCACTGAGCAAGTTTATTCAGATGCTTGGATCCATTTTTGTTTTGTTTTGACTTTTTGACAGGTCTCTATTTTTACCTTACGCTTTTAAAAAATAACAAATGGTCTCTAGCCTGTCATGGTATTTAATATTTTGGAACATGAAAATATTTATTTTTAATTTCCCATTTTTAAAACCACCAAAACATGAAATCATCTCACTACCATACCCACAATTGTTACTGTGGCAGATTGATTCAGAAACAAAATAGTCTCATAGACCAACTACTGTATATAGTACAGTTGTAGCCGTATCAGTCTAAGGATATAAGGGAGACAAGGCAGGTGAGGTAATATATTTTATTAGACCAACTTCTTGAAAGCTTGTCTCTCTCACTAACAGAAGTTGGTCCAGTAAAAAATATTATCTCACCCCACCTTGTCTCTCTCATAAACCAACTGCCAGGTCAGGTCAAATATTTCTCTCAGATGCGCACACACAAAATACTACACTGAAAAGGCCAAATTCATTTCTGATATAACTTGACTTTAATGTCTGATACTACTGGCATGATTCTGCTGATTTCTCTCCCGGTGTAAATCAGGAATAACGCCATACAGGTCAGTGGAATTACACAGTTGTGAAACTACCGAGAGCAGAGTCGAATGCTGCCTGTCTGACTGTTGTGCAGAAGTGGGCAATTAACACTTTTTAGCTGCAAAAATCCAACCTAAATCCCAAACTAGATTTTTATGTTCTCATGAAAAATAGATTCTGAGTTTGTAGCTTTAACTTGGGAAAGTTACAGAAACTTTAAAAAATGTGCTAATCTTAGGAAAAATGACTTTAAATATTAAAACCTAATTCTCTACTCACTGGTTTTACACTGGTGTAACTTCTTTGAATTCAGTGGAGTTACTTTCAGTTGACTTCACTAGGCATTGTATCATACCCAAAGATGTTTTTGAATTCTTCCACTGCTTATCTGTGGATGTTCTTCCCCACCTGCATGTAGAGGGGGACAGGTATAACAAAAGAAGCTCCAGCCCTGACACTGGAGGAGCAGTGTCAGGGGACCATGGTATGGCTCTACAGTCTCAGTAGTTTCTACCTAACATTGAGAAGTTCCTAAGGGCACAGCCAAGCCAATCAGGCTGTACATTGAACTAAGGATTAAGCCTATCAATTTAACCCTGCAATTCTTTGATTTAACTGTAGTCGAGCAACTGCCATACATCAGACATTTCTCCTGGCCTGCCAGTTCTTTGAAAATAAATAGCTTTAGTTCCCCTGGAAAATATTCATTTCACAGGCTTTATCAAAATGCTTGAGATTTAGGAATGATGAATAATAAAACCATCAGAGGGAACATTTTCCTTCAAACCATTTCAGAGAGTCAGAGAGTGTCTTTATGGAAGTAAAGTGGGGCGAATGCTGAAGAGTCAAAAGGTAGCTGTTCTTTTCTCTGTTTAAATTGACAACAATTGTAAGCATTATTTTTATTTCTGTCTATATCAGTTCCAAAGGTCTTATTTACTGAGAAAATATAAATGCTATTTAGAAGTTTTTCTGACTGGCTAACACCATAAAGTGAAAGTCTAATTGAATTTATTAGTATACAGCTATTTATGGATCTCAGGAAAGGGAAATAATTATTAAGATGGTAGAAATCTAATTCCTGTAACTACAAAACAAATAACCCGTTAGAAACAAAATTACTGGCCCAACCTGCCAGATAACAAGATTTTGGAGGTCAACGAAGTTCCCTCTTAACCTGGCCTGCTCTGTTTGTATGCACAGCAATGATCTCCAGGTATGCTGTTATTGTTGACCATTACATACACTAAATTTTCGCAGCACTTTTCAAACATAGAGTAAGACATACTATCTACCCCAAAGAACATAAAATATAGGAGCCAAATTCTGCTCCTCCTCACACTAAGGAAATACTATCCTACTGCCCTGTTGAGTCATTTTGCCACCATAGGAAGAAATGCCTCTTTCTGGCCAGTAAAGTTCTCTCTAGAAATTATTAGTTATGAGGGAAAGATGGGTCAGTTCCTGGAAGACGTGTGTTTGAAGGACAAAGGACTTGTCAGACAAGAAATGAAAGACTATTCCAAGTACTAAAGGCAGTATAAACTTATCGTAGAACCCAACCCTGCTTCCGTTGAATTCAATGGAATTTTTTCCCATTAGTCTCAAAGAGAGCAAGTTTGGGTTCTTAGAATAAAAGCACGTTTGGATGGGTTCAGGGTAATAAAGGTCAATACCCGTTTCACATGACAAAGGTTGATACACACTGACTCCAGTGACTACTGTGACAAGGATCAGGCTTTCTTCTAAATTCTGAAAAATATCTAGCACACTGCCAGAATTAATCAAATTATAATTAATAAGATACAAAAAATCAAAACTGAGTAGCAGAGGGAGAAGAAGGCTGCATTTGCAAGAAAGAGAGAGGAATAGGGGTGCACAGGATGTGAGGGGGGAGCTGCAGAAGATGAGAACAGAGAGCTAAGCGAGTGCATCCAAATATTGGGTGATTCTACATTATTTACATAGCACTATGCAATCGTTAATAAAGCATTTCATTTTTTTGTAATTTATTTTTAAAAGAAAAATCTCTTGAAAATCTCATAGAATAAAATTGATAGATGCTATTATGCACTGCCATGCACAGGTAAATAAGTAGTCATGGGGAAGGTGCCTAAGGGAAGCTATTTAAAAGCATACTATTAACATTTTGTCCTGCTTCTATTCCCATTTCCAAATGTTCTGGTAAGCCTTGCTTGCTCTGTCATGCCATTAATTCTCTTCTCTGGCCACCAGGATCACACTCTCAAACCCAGCTTTTTCCAAGTCAAGTGTCAAAACAATCTACTTCTCTCTTTTTTGGATTGCCTTCATTTAGCACCATATCACGACAACCTGCAATACCTTCCCACTGTTCATTACTGTTACTGTCCCATTTCTCTCCATCCCCGCTCGTTCCTTCTCCCCTTCCTTGGGCCTATCTTGGACTCTGTAACATCATCTCAGCCTCTTTCAACTACCTGTTCCAATTAACACTCCTTGGTTTCTCATATCATTTGGTTTGCCTTTACGGTGCTTTGCTCTTTACGGTATCTACATTTTTATTCTCTCTGATTCCTTCCTCAACTCTGGACAAAACTGTGCCACTTTAACAGACATTTCCTTAATTATAACTAGTTCTCTCAGTCTTTCACTTTCCTAAACCATACATTAGTCAAACATTATCAAATAAAATTAAAAGCTTAGACATGTTGAGTGGCCTTAGGGTAGAAGTTTCAGCAGTTCTTTAAAGTTTAAAATCTACATTCAGTCCTGCTGTCTTGGCACTGGTAGGACAAGGATTCTTGCCATTAGCATTAATGCTAATTGGATTACGCATTCACACTGGGGAATCCCCACTCCTCATGTCAAGCAGAGGTTAAATCAGCTAAAAAATTTTTTTTACAACTTTTTGACAGCACTCTGAATTCCAAAAGGATCTCATCTGCACCAACAGCATTATTGGGGCTCATGGTTAAAAGTGAGCTGTTTGAACACTAATAGAAAGACTGAATTACATTTCACGCCATTAGAATGTGCCAGAGAAGAGAATTAATGGCATGAAAGAGCAGGTGTTGAAATGGGATTACCATTGCTTTCAGCACAAGTTGCAGCACCTCTTAGCATTTGGCACATTTGCTCATATTTGGGGTTCAAGAAACACAAAGACATTGGCACAGTTACTGCTCCAGTAGAGCTGCATCCTGACATGAGCTGAGCATTCTTCACCTCTGCTTGTTTCAATAAGAGTTCAGCACAGTTAGCACATTGCAGGATTGAGCCCATATTGCACTGAATTTGGTGTGTGCAAGACAAATTCTTATGTCTCCCACTTCTTGACTTCACTTTTCTCAAGAAAAAAAAAGTCTTTTAAAAAAAGAAAAGAAAAATGTAATAATTTATGTACATTATATTGTAATATCACAAGTGGTAAAACACAAACATACGTTTTCTGGACTGTGGGCCACATCCTCAGCTGGTGTAGATGCTCTGAAGTCAATAGAGATATGTCAATTTATACCAGCCAAGAATCTGGCCCATAATTCATGCATTCAGGCATAAAGAAAGAGGTGACTCAAAATAACTATAGAAACTATTTAGACATCATAACTAAATGAAATGCAGGTGTAACTATGCATATGTATTGCCAAAGATATTTGGCTAGATCCCAGAAAATTTGGCCAGCAACAATGGGGCAAACCCCTATATTGATATAAAGAACTATAGGATCTATACAAAGCAGACCAGGCCTCAGTTGTTAAGGTCTTATGCAAAAAAGCCAAAGGCAGCAAATTTCATGGTATATTGCTGGGAAAGATGAAGGGCTGAGTGGACCCTGCCAGGATTTGAATCTGTCATCCAGAGAATTGGATATGCTATTTCAAACCTGAGGTTTAGATCAGCAAGCTACTGCTCAGGGTTTTATATGTGTGGATGTTTTCATAGGACTCTATTCAACAAAGATGCTAACACAGCACTTGCTAAAATGTTTCTGTGCCAATGGATGGAAACTAATATCCCAACTTCTAAACCAGTAAATAGGTATACTGATAAAAACACTATAATAGAGACTCAAATTAAATCTATACCCTAGATAAAAAAAAATAGTAAGAGGACCCAAATAATGCCAACAGAGCTAAACAGAGTAAAAGAGGCAGCTAGAGACAAAAAGGTATCCTGTAAAAGTTGGAAGTCAAACCCTACTGAGGAAAATAGAAAGGAGCATAAACTCTGGCACGTCAAGTGTAAAAGTATAATTAGGTAGGCAAAAAAAGAATTTGAAGAGCAACTAGCTAAAGACACAGAAAGTAACAACAAAAATGTTTGTAAGTACATCAGAAGTGGGAAGCCTTTCAAACAATCCCTGAGGCCAGGGGACAATTGAGAGGCTAAAAGAGTGCTCAATGAAGACAAGGCCGTTGCAGAGAAGCTAAATTAATTCTTTGCATCAGTCTTCACTGCAGAGGATGTGAGGGACATTCCCACACCTGAGCCATTCTTTTTAAGGGACACATCTGAGAAACTGTCTCAGGTTAAGGAGTCTATTGAGGAGGTTTTGGAACAAATCAATAAATTAAACAGTCATCAGGACCAGATGGTATTCACTCAAGAGTTTTGAAGGAATTCAAATTTAAAATTGCAGAACTACTAACTGTGTTATGTAACCTATCACTTAAATCAACCTCTGTACTAGATGTTCAGGGGATAACTAACATAAAAAGGCTCAGGGGCAATCCTGGCAATTACAGGCCATTAAGCCTTACTTCAATATCTGGCCAATTGGCTGAAACTATAGTAAAGAACAGAATGATCAGACAGAAAGATAAACACGATTTGTTGGAGAAGAGTCAACACAGCTTTTGTAAAGGGAAATCATGCCTCACCAATCTATTAGAATTCTTTGACAGGGTCAACAAACGTGGATAAGGGTGATTCAGTGGATATAGTGAATATAAAGGACCTGGAGTTTACAGTGGACAAGAAGCTGGATATAAGTCAACAATGTGTCCTTATTGCCAAGAAAGCTAACGGCATATTGAACTGCATTAGTAGGCGCATTGCCAGCAGATCGAGGGAAGTGATTATTCCCCTCTATTCGGCACTGGTGAGGCCACATTTGGAGTATTATGTCCAGTTTTGGGCCCCCACTACAGAAAGGATGTGGATAAATTGGAAATAGTCCAGAGGAGGGCAACTAAAATGATTAGGGGGCTGGAGTACATGACTTATGAGGAGAGGCTGAGGGAACTAGGCTTGTTTAGTCTGCAGAAGAGAAGAATGAGGGGGGATTTGATAGCAGCCTTTAACCACCTGAAAGAGGGTTCCAGGGAGGATGGAACTAGGCTGTTCTCAGTGGTAGTGGATGACAGAACTAGGAGTAATGGTCTCAAGTTGCACTGGGGGAGGTTTAGGTTGGATATTAGGAAAAACATTTTCACTAGGAGGGTGGTGAAGCACTGGAATGGGTTACCTAGGGAGGTGGTGGAATCTCCATCCTTAGAGGTTTTTAAGATGTGGCTTGACAAAGCACTGGATAGGATGATTTAGTTGGGGTTGGTCCTGCTTTGAGCAGAGGGTTGGACTAGATAACCTCATGAAGTCCCTTCCAACCCTAATCTTCTGTGATTCTATAGTGTACTTGGTCTCTCAGAAAGCCTTTGACAAGCCTCACCAAATGCTCTTAAGCAAAGTAAGCAGTCATGGAATAGGAGGGAAGGTCCTCTAATGGATCAGTAATTAGTTTGAAATCAGTAAACAAAGGGTAGGAATAAACGATCAGTTTTTTAGAATGGAGAGAGGTAAATTGCCGTGTCCCCAAAGGATCTGTCCTGGGATCAGTGCTGTTTAACATATTCATAAATGATCTGGGAAAATGGGGAAACAGTGAGATGGTCAAGTTTGAAGACGATACAAAATTACTCAGGGTAGTTAAGTCCAAATCAGACTGTGAAGAGTTACAAAAGACTCTTGCAAAACTGAGTGACGGGGCAAGAAAATTTTGGATGAAATTCAATGTTAATAAATGCAAAGTAATGCACATTGGAAAACATCATCCCGACTAAACACACAAAATGATGGGGTCTAAGTTAGCTGTTACCATTCAAGAAAGAGATCTTGGTAGTCATTGTGGATGGTTCTCTGAAAACATCCGCTCAATGTGCAACATCAATCAAAAAAGTTAATATGATGTTAGGAATCATTAAGAAAAGATAGATAACAATACAGTAATGATCATAATGCCACTATATAAATCCATGGTATGCCCATTCCTTGAATACGGCATGCATTTCTGGTTGCCCCATCTCAAAAAAGATAGATTGGAAAAAGTACAGAGAAGGGCAACAAAAATTAGTAGGGGTATGGAACAGCTTCCGTATGAGGAGAGATTAAAATGACTGGGACTGTTCGGCTTGGAAAAGAGATGACTAAGGGGTAATAAGATAGAGGTCTATAAAATCATGACTGGTGTGGAGAAAGTAATAAGGACATTTTATTTACCCCTTCACATAACCCAAGAACCACGGGTCACCTGATGAAATTAATAAGCAGCAGGTTTAAAACAAACAAAAGGAAGTACTTCTTCACCCAATGCACAGACAACCTGTGGAACTCATTTCCAGGGATATTGTGCAGAACAAAAGTATAACAGAGATCAAAACAGAATTAGATAAGTTCATGGAGGATAGGTCCATCAATGTCTATTATCCAAGAGGGTCAAGGATGCAACCCCATGCTCTGAGTGTCCATAAGCCTCTGACTGCCAGGTGATGGGACTGGACGACAAGGGATGGAACTCTTGATAATTGCCTTCTTCTGTACAGAACCTCTGAAGCATCTGGCAATGGCCACTGTTGACAGACAGCACACAGGGCTAGATGGACCAATGGTCTGACCCTGTTTGGTCTTTCTTATGATAAAGATGGTGACGTGCCTCACACTATCTCATCTTTATTGGTGACAGAACAACCACATCCAAGTAAAATGAACACATCATTTCAGTTTAAAAAATCGTTTTGAAAGAGCAGATATTTGTTTTCCTCAGGGAGTAAAACACCCATTTCATGTAGATGTTTTCAATATTACTTATGTATGACTGACACAGTACAGAGTGTACACTGTATTCACTGGCTTTCATCATATGAGGGTAAGTGTAAAGAAAATATATACCGTATTCTTCATTTCATTTTTCTTTATCAACATTTAACAAACTGCATAATCCTTCCTCTTCAGCACATGCAGTCAATATTCTCTCACAACCTTATTATGAAAGATTTTACTTTAGGAAGTTCCATCATTTTTTCACTTTCTATATACTGTTTTACAAATGACAATAATGAGCCTGTAACTGAGCCTTTTCACATTCTCTTGCTCACAGCAACTGAGCTGGGCTTTTCCAGTTCATGGTATCCATAGAGACACCCTATTAAATCACCAATAAAACTTGGTTACTTCATTTGAGATATTGTAGTATTTAAATAACTGGGCTAGATGCTGTTTAACCCATTTGTAATCATTATAATCATGGGATGCCTTTTGATACATCTAGCAAAGCCAGATTGTGCGATGCTATATAAATTATAAACAATGATAATTAGTAATACACAAATGTGTTTTGCCTAATTTGAAATCCACTGTAACATCATAGATTGAAAATTATTAATAGAGTGAGATATGTTTGAGGTGCTTCTTGTGTTAGGAACTGGCGTTTTCCCATTTTAAATGTAACTTTAGCAAAAAAGGCACATGGTTTCTACCTACAAGGGTTTCTGAGACGAGCATGTACTGGTGGTGAGAGAGGGATTGTCCATTTTGTCTACCTATAATCTTACACTGGAGTATGAGACGCTGCAAATAAATAGTGTGGAGGCTCACTTTATTGTATAATGCTTGTGTCCTGGTTTTTTCTGTTTTAGGGACTTGAGGGAGAGGAGTTTCTGGACCATTCCTGGTTAGACTAGAGTAAACTGATGCTTTATCTGTTCAGTAGATAGGCACAGGTTTGGGGCTTTTAATACAATATATTTCATAATTGGTAACAGTTATTTAAGAAGAAAAAAAAAGAAATATGCTATGTTTTGCTGGAGGGGATAACAATGGGGCCTGAGGATGTGCATTCTCGGAGGCCCTTCCACAGAGGCTAGAGAACAAAACAGGAGAGAGCTGCAGAAGGGGATACACCTCATAGCTGATTTTGCCAACCGAGGTGGAACAACCCAATAGAGCATACCATTGATGTGACTTGTGCGAGGAAGTGGAAGGAAGCAGCAGGTGAGAGACCTGTTCACCACAAGCAATATTTAGCCAGTGGTAAGAGCAATAGCAAGTGGATGAAGAGTCAGGCACTGCCCACAAGGAATCATAGAACAATAGGGATAGAAGGGACCTCAAGGGTCATCTAGTCTAACGCCCAGCAGATGGGAGCAGAAACATGAGGGCGGGGGATCAGACTTACCCACTCTGAGATATCATCCAGTGTTAGCGAGGGCTGATGTCAGCTCCACAAAACCCATTACAGCCAGGAGACCAGCTCTGAGAATGGTAGTGTGGTGAGGTCGGAAGGAAATGATAGGGAAAGAGTAAGATTAAGAATTAGGCTAGGATTTTTGGAAGGCCCTGACATTTGAAGTTTTGTGCCTCATTTTTGTCTTAAATTACTCCTGAGTACTTCACACATGTATCCATTTATCTGGCTATGCTACGTATTTCTAGACGTATATCACCATGGTAATGCAGGATCGATTGTTCATGGAATGGATTGCTCAAAAATTTGATGTCGTATTTTAGCAGGTGAATTCTGTGCTTGTGCTTGTTAGAAACATTTATCCCAGGCAGTGATTTAGGGAAGAACATACAATAATTTTTCCAACATCTGCACACTACAAAATATCCCTATATTCACTCTCTTAATGCACCCATTGTGCCTGACTAGATGGTGGAAGACATGTCCCATATAAGCGTAACAGTGAACATCTTTGCAGTCTTTTTTTCATGTCACAATTTTAACACTCTAAACAAAGGCATATGCTTAGTGAGTATGCTTTCACAGAGAAGTTTGTCACCTGCAGATCTAGGCTTGAAGGATGGGCAAAGAAGAGGGAGTGCAGCTTTTGCAGCATGACTTTCCCTCGGGTCTGTGGGAGTCCCACCAGACAGGAACTCTGTGCTTTTGAAGGGAACTGGAGAGATAATGCTGACTGGGTTCTCTCCACTGTATTCTCCCTCTCCCAAACCTGTGGAGTACAACACAGTAAGTTAGTTCAGGTAGAGTGCAGGATTCATTCACAGTTCTGCTAGCAGAAACCAAGACTTCAGGCCTTCAACAGCAGAAAGTCTAACCAGAAAAGGAGCTAGTGAGGAGCAAGAGGTGAAGCAGTTCAAAGTGATCCACAACACCTGCTCTGCTATATAAGCACAGGGATGACCAATACAGCATCAAATAGTGCTGGAGATGGCGTGTGGCCACTACACACAAAAGATTTGCTGATTCAGCACCACTTCCATAGAGCCTCTTCCACCAATAGTGCTATAAATCATATTTTAATGCTGCCTGCTTAAAAAAAAAAAAAAAAAAAAAAACCTCTGATCATGCAATAGTGCAAACTGCAGGAAGATCACTTGGCAGCCTATTGGTCCATGGATAGCAAAGAACTAGGAGTAGATCAATTGATAGTGTGAAGGCAAAGAAATTTCACACTAATGTGTCTAGCTTCTGACAGATTCACAGATATCTATTGATTTAGGGAATGGAATCCCTTATTTTTTCTGGAAGGTTAGGGGCAATGCTATTCTATATTCAATAGCTAAATGCTATTCCCATGGAAGAATCAAGTGAATCTCATGGAGTTTCCACTCCACTATATGGTTGATTCCAAAGTTTTTAGTTGAGTATAGTGTAGGGCCAGTAAATCCTGCCATGCAAATCAGTCTCACATTATCCATGCATTTTTGCTTTAACATTTAATTTAGGTCTTGCAAATCTGTACATATGATATTATAGCGCTGCAAAGTTTAAATTAATTGGATATAGTTTTGTATTGGTCATGTGCAAAAGCCAGAGAGGGCTCATATTGGAACTGTAGGAGCAACAATAGTGCTGGAAAACTAAGATACTAGAACTAGAGTTCCTCCAGTATCCAATGCTCAAAAAGTCAGCAATACAGAAAAAGAATAGCAAAGACAAATTATTTCAGGTGGAAAATGAATGACTAAATAGTCAATAACAACCCTGCATTTTCCCAAGGGATGTTATCACGACTAGCACTGCATTCACTGTTTGTTTGATATTATTTATTACTGTAGCTGCTCAATGTTCAGTTGAGTTATCCAATTTTTTAATGCAATACATTTGAATCTTGCTTTTTAGGTTGATATGTTCCCTTATAACCACACCAAATGAAAGCCATATTGCTTGCTCGAATGTAATTCATTTTCCTCTTTATTGTGTCAGGGTGGGGGTTTTTATACATAACTGGAAGGAAATTAAAAGATTTAAAAAAACATTAATCATCATGAGTGTTTTTAATATCATCAGAGCTACCATAAAGCCGGTAGATAAATTACACACTATTCAGCTGAAAGAAGTAGAATAAAATTAGTATTATATTACACTAGATTAATTGTAGCCCTGGGTGACTGTCATTCTGGAGAAAATAGAAGCTTGAATATCTAACATTTTAACCTTTCTTCCCAGCCTTTAAGAATAAGAGACAAATAAAAAGCCCATGTACTGAAAAGAAATGCAAGATTTTTTGCTTGTGGGATTGGTAAATTTTTACCATTGTTTCTAAATGACAACAAAGCAACATTCACAATTTGGATCCAGATGGTTAGCAGCACTGCTGCATAATAGTAACCTAATGAAGCTTTGTAGTACTAGCGACAGGTAATGCCTAGAAGGTTATGGCAAGGAAAAAGCATTAATAGATAATTTTGAAAATCTGTCTCTCTCCTTCCTTGGGTAATTATTGTCTTTTCTGCATACATAATGTAGCAATGATGCAAAGGTGAAGAAAAGGCTAAAAAAAGGAGAACTGTCTCTGGAGCTAATGGGGTGCACAGTGGAACAGCTGGCTTTTTTCCTCTCACAAGATGAATAGCTACTTAACAACCATGAGGCCTCTCTCTGACTTAAGGGGAGGATTGAAAATCCTTTTCATGTAGTTAAGTCTGTCTAGGGATACAGCGCTAAAAATAGGGAGATAACGTAAAATTTCTCCATGCATGTGGAGAATAATATTTTAAAATATAATTTTAACTTAAAACAGAGCGACAGATGGTAGGTGCTCTTGTACTCATTTACAAGGATGGGAGAGCATGGGGACTTTGTGGGTACAACCAGAATGTTGGTGCTCTATGGGGGTAAGGGGGGAGTGAAAATTTATAGTATCTCTGGACTGCTACACACTTCTAAGAAAACTAGGTCAGCACTGTTGGCAGTGGGACCAGTCAAAACATTTCCATCTGAACTTCTTTTGAAGAGAAAAATTGGGTTTTTTTTCAATACCTCATACATTTTTGCAGGAAGTACCTACATTTCATTCATTTTTAAAAAAATTTTTCAATAGAAAACCCAAACCCTGAAACTTTTCTGCTGTAAACCAAAGAGATTGGCTGAAAAATATTCAGTTTTTGTCTGAATTTTTCAGGTTTTGGTCAAAAGTTTTCAGTTTTAGTTGTCAAAAACTGAAAAAAAAAATAGAGTTTCAGGATTTTTGGTTTTTCAAAGAATACCCAAAAATTTCTGCTGAAAATTTCAATAAAATGAAAAATACTTGGTTTTTATAAATATTTTCTGCACTGTTGAGGGGTCTTCCATCCTCCAACCCTTGTAGAGGGAGCACTTGCTGTGTTCTTTTAATGGGTGTTCCAGCTGTTTAATGGCTCGGTGCTCCCATAGGGATCAAATGCCAATTTGAAGTAACTGAAAAGCTTCCCATGACCTTCAGTGGGTATTTATACCAGGATCCCAGTATCTGCAGAGGCAGGTATCTGCAGGCATAATGTCCTTAGGAAGTTGCACTGCATTCCCACTCTAAAAAAGTGACGCTGAAAAAGTCACAATAGAAGCCAAAGAGTGATGGTATTTCATTAAAACAAAGAAAATCTAATCCTTATTAAACAGGACAGGCCTAATGCATGCACACAATAATAATATTAAAACTGCTAAAAAGAAAGCAACTGGAGAAGGTTTCAAGACCCAGAGAACAGGAAATTCCCTCCCCTCTTCACCAGGGTTGAAGCAAATGGTCAACATAAATGGCATGGAATAAGGTAGGAGAATAATGTTATGAAACCCAAAACACAGAGAGCCACATGCAGTATATTTAGAATAAATGTAATTATGCAGGTCAGTGCTCTACCTTATCTCACAAAATAGCTGAGATACAGTCTTGCATTTCTTGTTATTACAAATATAAACTACTGATGAGAGGTATACATCACGGAGTAGCTGGGTTGTGATTTGAATTGGTGTAGTTAATTCTAGATAGTGCATTCTAATTTAGGGGTTATTTATGGTACTGGCTGTCCATTGTAGCAGTTACATGACATTACTTTTAGCCTAAAAGCGTAATCAATTAGATGTCAAAGTTAGATTTGCACTGAGTGATTTAACCATGTAATGCAAATAAAGCTGCCCTGTTCCCTTTCCCCTCCAGTTTATCCTGACGCCTTTTCCATGTGCTGCTGAAACAAAGCTCATGTTTTCATACTAAAGCAAGCATTTCATTTTTCAGTTTCTACAGATCAAGTGATGAGGTGTCACGTGTGAGGCCCTGGGAGGCTGAGAAGAGAAACTGTGACTTTCCCCTTCCGCTTCCCCCACAGAAATGTGAACTGCTGTTTCTTACTGGCTAGCAACACCTTTGATTCAATTTGTATGAAAACTCACTTTACTTATTAAAATGGACATTACTGTTCAAATCTTAGAAATTGCATTTCTTATATGTTCTAAGCTGTACAATTGTCAGATTTTTATGGTTTAGATTGTAAATGTGTTTTTCTCTGGCTAATTATTGGTATTATTTTTTTAATTTTGATGTCTTAAAGGCCAATGTACTGTATGATAATAATAATATGAAGGACATATTTAACAGGCGTGAGAGACACTGTATACAAATGTATATTTGTAAAAGCTATTTTTATGATTAGCATGTTTTACTGTTTATCATATTTAAAGTCAGTTGATATTGCACTTCTATGTTGACAGCTTAATTCAAACAAGGTCATGTTACGATCAAAGATTTATGATCAAACACGTTGTATGGTATTTTTCATTACTTTTCATTCTATTCATAGTTTAAAATACTTATGTTTACTAATAGGGATAATACTGAAAGGCAAAGTAATAGTTCTGCTCTGTTCATGCACTATTTCACTGTAACTGCTAAAAAGTGCAAATATGTCAACTATCAGATCAGTTGATAAACTGTAAATTGGACCCACTTGTTAATCCCTTTTTTCAAACAAGCACTCTCTGTAATGCCATAGACTAGCACAGTTATTTCATCTGTATCTGTTACTATCTCGAAGCAGTTGTGGTTTATTATGGGAAAGTTTACATGCCAGTGAATGTCCTATCCAAACTGTATTCCAGACAGGTGAATGTTTTATATATTGCCAATATTTGAAACCTTAAATTAGATTATAAATTGTTTTGTTTCATTTTCAGTCAATAGGATCATTCCATTTTCCTTTCAAGCACTATCCACATGCTTGAAGTTGGAATAATCTATTCACACAGAGCCGGTAGGGGAATTCAGCATATAATTTCTTAATAAATCATGTTTCTTTTCAAACAAAATTGATTGATTATTTTTCGTATGTGATCCTCAAATGTGTTTTAATACACTTCATCTATATTAACCATTGGTGTGACTGTTTCTTCTCGAATGAAAGTGCCAACTTGTTCCCAGTTCTGATGACAGGGCTGTTCCCAGTTCCAAAGAACCAGTTCAGATGACACTCATAACAGGAAAGAGATCTCCACATCTCTATATGAGAGACACTCAGATAGAAAACGTTTTATGCAAGAGAGAGACATGTCTTGTAGCTGAGTCATTACAAGGCACATCTGGAGTTAGAAAGGAAAGTCTAACTGGCTGGATCGCTTAGAAGTAGCCACATTTAGCACATGTTGCCAGGAGAGAGATCTCATCCAAGTAAATGGAGCTCTGACACAGTATGTTTCAAAATACTGGATAACAGAGATGTGACTTGCATTGACATGTTTGTGCTATAGTACTTGATGTTTCATTGAATAAAACTGACGGCATTTCTAAAGATGACCTTATGTCCCGTCCTCTCAACCATTTTCCATGGGACCTGATCCAAAGCATACTGAAGACTCTCATTATAGTTCAATGAGCTTTGAATTAGACCCAGTGATACTGGCTGCATGTGTTGAAGAGGTGGAGAGTAGATGATGGTGACCTCCCAAAGAAGAAAATGGGAGAAGACCCAAGACCATATCCAGAATGGCTTCAGGTAGGGGTCAGTTATAGAAAAGGAGAGAGACCCTTCAAAGATAGGTGAGGGAGAGTGTGCACCAGCTTTGGTTGAATGTGACTGTGTGGTGAACGTAAGTCTATAGTAGAATAGAGAAAACAAGACATTTCAGCTCTCAGTTACACTGGTGTAAATTCAGGATAATGTCACTGAAATCAGTGGAGTTATACCAGTTTGACAGCAGAGTTTTGCCTATTTACTTTAATGAAAACAGTAGTATGAGTAGCTGTTGCTCAACATAAGGGATGCAAACTGGGCCCATTTTGGGTAACAATCACAGCAGACCAAAACAAAATGCTACAATCAGTAATATTAACCCAAATAGTACCACTAATCTGGTAATCCCTGAAATCCAGAGCGGAATATTTTAAAGATATAATTGTCCTTTTTGTTGTTGTTCTCTAAGCTTACTAAAAACTGGAGAGAAATACTTCATCATTTTCTATCCACTCATATAAATTATGCCACTTTTATAAATGCATAAATTAACAATGTTCACCATTTCCATGGTTCCTATTTGATGTATACTAAAAATAAATAATAAATTCAAATCCTATCCATTCAGAGGGAGTTTTGCCTCAGTAAGGAGGGAGTAAGGGCTTAAAAGATTTGAGCCAATGACTTTTTGAAATCATGGAGACTGCCCTCTTAGTAGATCAATTATGGTAACTGTGTGATAATCCAGTTCAGCGCCAACTAAACCACCATGAAGTGGGTACTATGAACTGTAAAGTGCCACACCAAGTTTTTACATTATTCTTTAATGTGCCGTCATTTTTATTTGGTGTTTTCAGGAATGATGTCACAGTCTCAACAGTCAACACTGTTCCACACTGCGATATTATTCCTGAAAGTATTTTTTCTGATACAACATCTGTGCTGGGGCCTATTGATACTATTCCATTTGAAAGCTATGGATTTGCTGTACCGTATAAAATATATTATTCTAACTTGCTTAATGGTACATTAGATTCAAATCACTGAAGAAATGTTGGTAATTTAAATAGAACTTGATGCTTCATTCCCTGTCACACATATAGTACACTAGGCATTGCTTGCCAATGTCACATACACTTGGTTTACTAGCTTTCTTTGCATTACTTATTTTTTGCACCACAGAGGAATCAGTAAACATTTTAGGACCTAATTCTCATTTACCCTTTACACCACTCTGGCAGTGTAAAAGTGGGTGTCAAAGTAATGACAAACATTTTATGGAACCTCTACACTGTCAAAGTACTGTCCAGGGACTTCAGTGTAGATTAGAATCAGATCCATAATATTCAACCTAAGCATCACTTTACTAAGTACCCAAAACCATCATTTTTAACATTTAAAATTATATTATAGGCAGTACTTAATAGTCATAAAAAAAGACATTTGTAGCTGTAGTTCTATAGAGCCTCAGTAACATCCAGTGATCATTTATGGTAACTGGGGGTGAGGGAAGCTGCAGTACATACTTCTGTTGTTTAATAGTGTGAGTCAAAATCAATTTGGCTAGTGAATATTCAGCTTTCTCAGCTCATGTATCTACGATTCTGAATTAGGATACTAAAATAATTTTCTACATAGGCTTCCACTCTCAATCTGTCCAAAAAATTGCTATTTCAACCTGTGCAATTGCATGAATGGAAAAGATTTGCTGAATGTTAATTTTACAGTTTGATCCAGAGGAAAAAAATTTTACTTTTGTAAATTCTTATATTAAGTACCATTGCTGGAGGGGTTTTGTGTAGAATCATATTATTTAGTTCTGAAAAAATAATCGTATTAAAATTATGTAGAGAGCTCCAACCTTGTAAGCAGTGGTATTTTTAATAGCCAGTATTGAATGGTAACTAGAGTTAAAAGTGTTCAACATTGTGCCCATGTACACCTGTGTAATGGTACATGACCTTTTTCTTTAAAATGCTGTAATATAGTTTCTACATGTCTGTAAATAAATATTTTCTCTGATTTATGCACTAATTCAGTTTTGTAATTTCTGCTGCTAAATTGTAAGTCTAGGTAAAAAAAACATTGACAGATGCAATTAATCTATTTTATTTCTTAAAGGAAAAATCTTATAATTTTGTAAAATATTACTATATTTTACAGTGTGCTAAAAACAAGACCAAACATCAACTGTAAGAAGGATTATATTTAATAAATGAACCAGAGGCAGAAGACCAGTGTTAACCACATGAAATGCCTGTACACCACCTATCAGCTTCAATAGTTTAAAGTGAAGTTCTGTGCTGAAAAGTGACTGTGAAAAAAGTCATTATCTTACTCAAGGCCTACCTACCATTATTTGCATCAGCAAAAATGAGAAGTCCAATTATGAAAAGTTCTACTAAATGTCTAGGGATGAAAGCAATATATTTCTACAGAAATGGCTCAAAAAATCTATTAATTTCAGTAGGAAATATTAACCTTTCAGTTTTTTTATCATGTTATAGATTTCTAAGCACTGTATAAGAATTAAGTATTATTAATATTATTTATTATAATAGCAGGGATATGGTTTACTATGAATTCTATAGAATGATGGTCAAAAAATGATAGGCAAGGTTATTTTTTCTATTCAATATTCAGAGACATTTTTCTATTCAGAGGGCCTTATTATATTCTTAGGACATGTCCATGAGGGCAAGATGAAAATTTGATCCCAGGAGCCAGTGAGAATATTGTTAAAATTATACTGGAATTTAGGAGCAAGCAATAGGGAGGACAAGATGGGAAGCAAGATTGTAGTCAGAATGACATGATTTGTTTACGACATCCAATTTACTATTATTTTCAAAACTGTTGTTCTTATTGAATGTTATAACCATGTAAAATTTCCCAATAGTTTCACAAAATTTACAAAAATGTTAATATTTGTATCTTGACTGTCATTCCCCCTCCTATCAAGCCAAAAAGACTCTTTGAGTCCCATTCTGTTACAAATAACATAGGTTAAATAATAGCCGTACTGAAGGCAATTTCAAAACTCTTGTTCAGTGAGGTTAGAATTTCACCCCACAATAATGTCTTGTTTTCCTGTTCAAGAGAACCTACAATGGCCTACTGAATTTAAACAGAAAAAATAGACAGAGGTCAGGGTGGGAAGGATAATAAAGTCACATAATTTTGTCTGTCTATCATGTTCATATACTCCATGTCTGACCAAGGAATGTATTATCATACATTACACGCTACACTGAATTATTCCTGACACCATCTGTAGTCCCACTGAAAGCAAGTTATCAGTGAACCATTGCAGCTAAATATTAATATTAAGATGTGTGAAATGATTGAACGTTTATATAATTAAACTTTAATAACAAAAATAATGAAAACATCTTTTTAAAATGATGACCAGGCTTTAAAGTCCAATCTTTTGTGACTTGCTTGGCAAAAGAAACATTTTGGCCCTGAACCAATAATACTCATTGACTTCAATGGAAAAAACATTTTGGATCCCTGATCTTTGTGGAAACAGCCTATAGTAGGAAAATTATAATCTTTCAGAGCTCTCCTAGAGAATGTAATAGAAATAGAGAGAACCCTAGCTGTAGAATTCTATAAAGTGGCTTATTGAAATTTATTGAAAGGACTTCAGTCTCTCTTACATTCTATATAGTTTTAAAGTCATTTCTGATGTGATTAAGTTTCTATAGAACCTTATTGGTTTCATCTCTGCTGAATTTTATAGGACTTGTCCATAGGAGAGGCCTAGCAACGTCACCTGCACACACACACACAGCAGCCATAACGACCAGTACTATGCACCAAAAACAGCATTTGATGTGATTGTTTTCCTGCAGTGGGGAGGAGGGGGCCTGTCTTCCTGTCCATGAGTGAGATGAGAGATAGTTAGCTACCTTCACTTTCAAGGATGTATGTCTGCTTTGCCCTGTTTTTGCAGCATAGCATCTGGTCTATGTCTCAGCCATTCGATCCCATGGTCAAGGATCTCATTAGTGCTGAGAAATGGTTTCACACACAAAGTAAAACCACCACAGTTTGATTATTTATCAGCACTGTACAAAATAGTGCAATTCTGAGCATTTCTTCCCCATGTATATTTGAGTTCCGTAGACAGGAGGGAAACTGAAAAATGCAGAATGCCTGCAGCAATACATTTAATGCCACTGATCCTTGCCTTCATAATAAGCAGTTCTGGAAAACTGTAAAGAAAACCCCTTGAGAAAAATGCTCAAAAAAATCAGCAAAAGTGTCAGAAAATAAACATTTGTGGATTTTGGTTCTGGTCATGGTAATTTGTTAGACACAAAAAAGCTGAATGATTTTCATTGATGTATTGCAGGGTTGCTGTAGTGATTACCTATCCACTTACACATTCAAAGAAAAATGGCTGGTTCCATATTCCTTTTTAATAAGTTTAATGAGGTATACTGGCCTTTTAAGGAAAAGAAAAGAGTGGGAAAGGAGGGCTACCCCCATTCTAAGTAGTCCCAACTGAGCAAAGACCCTGGGGAACAGTAGGGGCAGATGTGGGTAGAGAGTAAACGGTCTGGGGGAAAGGCTGAGTTGTGGGGAGAAGATTGCTGTTTCTGTAAGGACTGGACCCAGGAGCCTTAGAGTATAGGGTGGGGAAAGGCTCCTTTCTCATCCAATCTATCAAGAAGAAAACCTGTTGTGGAGCAGCTGGGGAAGGGGTGGAGGGGAAGAGAAGAAACAGCACATAAAGCTTCCTGTTCTCATTTTGAGAGAAGGCACTAGTAGTTGAAGTATTGCTTACCTGTTGATCTGACCCAGACAAAATGAGAAAGGCTGTAGTAGTGAGACCTAACCATCAGGTTGTGGAGGAAGGCTGGCGGGAAGACTGCATCCCAACAGAGATACCCAGGAAGAAGGATTTTTGCTGTCAAAGGTTTTATGCTTCAGGTAATTTATTTTGAAAGACCTTTGTGGCTAGCCTATGGGGAGGTGGACAGAGAAATGTAAATGGCTGTGAAAGAGAGGCAGTGGCTGAGGGTAGTAAGCCTGCCACGGTGAGCAACAGAATTATCCACCAAAATCATTTTGCTTACAATGATCATGTTAAAAACATTCCAGTATTTTCTCGGATAGTGTTACTTAAGTAACTTCTAAGATAAATGTATTTAGATACTAAGGCAATTGACAAAATTGTCAATTCACTATGTATGTATGATTGTGCGTGAGTGTATCTGTATGCCCTTTGTGTGTATGTGTATGTATTTATAACCACATGATTATTCCTCCATTGCCTTTATACACTGGAGAATTATGGACTTTTTCTCCTTGGTGAGAGGCAACTAATGTTGCAGAAACAAGAGACAAAACTCATCCCAGGGATAACTCCGCTGGTATCAAGACAGAGTGGCTTCAGTATTTTCACTAACAGAATTTTTAACACAAACTGGAGTCTTTGCTAACCCTGTTTGTGAGTGCAGCAGCAGACACCATGCCAACTGAAAAGTATTATGATTACTATGAAAGTGTTGTTGTTATTAATTTTGTTGCCACAGTGCTATGGAGTGGAGTTCAGATTTATGCCCCAATTTCACTTTCAGTTGTGTTTCCCCTAGGATCAGAGAAACGTCAGATGAGGCTGAACCCACCAGAAGCATGAGATTCAGGCTCAGTAGCATTCCCTGCTGCTATGTCTTTATTGGAGTTGAGGAGGGTATTGGCAGCTTCCACCAGCAATCGGGCAGAGAGCAAAAGAAAAACAGATGTGACATATGGCATGACCTTTTGGGACCTGGAAAATGACCTTTTGTGGGTGTCTGAAAAATATAGTAAAACTGTCTGAAGAACCTTAACCACAAGATGTTCCAGCCTGAACAATAGCTTAACCACAAAAATGTGAATATGATAGGTGCCATGTTAACAAGTTGTGGGTGACTTTTAAGAACAATCGAAAAAGGCAGCAGGTGGTCAGGGTTTGCTGTCTCCTTCCTCCCCACTCCCTTTACCGATGACCCGCTTGCAATTGCACTGCTACTGCAAGTGTTAGTGAAAAGATAGGATATAAATATGGGCCAGTCTGATTGTGGAGTAAGAGCCTCCTGAAGTCCAAAGACTGACCTCATCCTGTACTGAAAGAAGGTGCAGAGCAGAAGGCCCCTTAGGAGCAGAACCTTGACTGGCCAGCAAGATCCACTTGGAGACTGTAACACCAGTTGGTGAGCTAAAGCTTTACTACTGTATTCATTTATCATCTGAGGGAAGGGATCAGAAGGAGACCCAATCAATGAGATGCATTGTCCTAGGGATGGGGGTTTCATGACCACCATTCTCAAGAGGAGGATATGGGTGGTGATGATCGGGGTGTTGTCCAGACCCAGAAACTCGAGAAGTATGCTGCTTGCCTGGAGCTAGAATTTAGGATGTGACGGAGAGTCTACTGAGACTCATCAAGCCCTCAGACTGCTACCTCTTACTATTTCTCTGCATGGGCACCAATAATACTGCCAAGAATAACCTTGATCACTGCAAACTATGTGGCTATGGGAAGAAGGATAAAGGAGTTTGAGGCGCTACTGGTGTTTTCATCCATCCTCCCTGTTGAAGGAAAAGGCCCAGGTAGAGACCATCGAATTGTGGAAGTAAATGCATGGTTACCCAGGTGATGTTGGAGACAGGGCTTTGGATTCTTCAACCATAGGATGTTGTTACAGGAAGACAGATTTCTAGGAAGAGAGACGGGATCCATCTAACGAAGAGAGGGAAGAGCATCTTCGCAGACAGGCTTGCTAACCTAGTGAGGAGGGCTTTAAACTAGGTTTGCAGGGGGATGGGGACCTAAGCCCAGAGGGAAGTGGGATACAGCAAGGAAGCACAAGGAGGAGGGTGCTGCAGGGGAGACCTCCTGAGTCTTACTGAGAAAGTAGGGCAATCAGCTAGTTATCTTAGGTGCCTGTACAAGAATTCAAGAAACCTGGGAAACAAGCAAGAGGAATTGGAAGTCCTCGCATAGTCAAGAAACTATGATACGATTGGAATAACTGAGACTTGGTGGGGTAACTCACATGACCAGAGCACTGTAATGGATGGGTACAAACTGTTCAGGAAGGACAGGCAGAGGAGAAAAGCTGAAGGAGTTGCAATGTATTTAAGAGAGCAGTGTGATTGCTCAGAGCTCCAATATGAAATTGGAGAAAAGCCTGTTGAGAGTCTCTGGCTTAAGTTTAGAGGTGAGAGGAAAAAGGTGATGTCATGGTGGACATCTGCTATAGGAGGATGAAGTAGAGGAGGCTTTCTTCAGACAACTAACAAAAGTTTCCAGATCCCAGGCCCTGGTTCTCATGAGGGACTACAATCATCCTGACATCTGCTGGGAAAGCAATACATCAGAGCACAGACAATCCAGGAAGTTTTTGGAGAGTGTTGCGGACAACTTCCTGGTGTAAGTGCTGGAGAAACCGAGTAGGGGCTGTGCTCCTCTTGATCTTCTGCTCGCAAACACGGAAGAATTGGTAGGGGAAGTAGAAGTGGGTGGCAACCTGGGCAGCAATGACCATGAGATTGTTGAGTTCAGGATCCTGACAGAAGGAAGAAAGGATAGCAGCAGAATATGGACCCTGGACTTCAGAAAAACAGGCTTTGACTCCTTCAAGGAATTGTTGGGTAGGATCCTCTTGGAGGCTAATATGAAGGGGGAAAGGAGTCCAGGAAAGCCGGCTGTGTTTTAAAGAAACCTTACTGAGGGCACAGGAACAAACCATCCTGATGTGCAGAAAGAATAGCAAATATGGCAGGTGACCAGCTTGGCTTAACAGAGTTATCTTCGGTGAGCATAAACACAAAAAGGAAGCTTATAAGAAGTGGAAACTTGGACAGGTGACTAGGGAGGAGTATAAAAATATTGCTTGAGCATGCAGGGGTGAAATCAGGAAGGCCAAAATACAATTGGAGTTGCAGCTAGCAAAGGATATGAAGGGTAATGAGAAGGGTTTCTATAGGTATGTAAGCAACAAGAAGAAGGTCAAGGAAAGTGTGGGCCCCTTACTAAATGGGGGAGGCAACTTAGTGACAGATGATGTGGAAAAACTGAAGTACTCAATGCTTTTTTTGCCTCTGTCTTCACAGACAAGATCAGCTCCCAGACTACTGCACTGGGCACCACAGAATGAAGAGGAGGTGAGTAGGCCTCAGTGATGAAAGAGCAAGTTCAGGAATATTTACAAAATATGGACATGCACAAGTGCATGGGTCTGGATGCAATGTATCCAAGGGTGCTGAGGGAGTTGGCTGATGTTACTGCAGAGCCATTGTCCATTATCTTTGAAAACTCGTGGCAATCAGGAGAGATCCTGGACAATTGAAAAAAGGCAAATACAGCTCATCTTTAAAAAAGGAAAGAAGGAGGAACTACAGGGAACTACAGACCAGTCAGCCTCACCTCATCCCCCAGAAAAATCATGGAGCAAGTCTTTAAGGAATTTATTTTGAAGCACTCGGAGGAGAGGAAGGTTATCAGGAACAGTCAGCATGGATTCACCATGGATAATTTATTCCTGACCAATCTGATTGCCTTCTATAATGAGGTGACTGGCTCTGTGGATCTGGGTGGAAAGTGGTGGATGTGATATACCTTGACTTTAGCAAAGCTTTTGATATGGTCTCCCACAGAATTCTTGCCAGCAAGTTAAAGAAGTATGCGGTTGGATGAATGGACTATAAGATGGATAGAAAGCTGGATAGATCATCGGGCTCAACTGGTAGTGATCAATGGCTCGATGTCTCGTTGGCAGCTGGTATCAAGCAGAGTGCCCCAGGAGTCGATCCTAGGCAAGTTTTCTTCAATAATTTCATTAAGGATCTGGATGATGGGATGGATTGCATCCTCAGCAAATTCACGGATGACACTAAGCTGGGGGGAGTGTAGATATGCTGGAGAGTAGGGTTAGGATACAGAGTGACCTAGACAAATCAGAGGATTGGACCAAAAGAAATCTGATGTGGTTCAACAAGAACAAATGCAGAGTCCTGCACTTAGAATGGAAGAATATCATGCACTGCTACAGACTGGGGACCAACTGGCTAAGTAGCAGTTCTGCAGAAAAGGACCTGGGGGTTACAGTGAACAAGAAGCTGGAAGTGAGTCAACAGTGTGCCCTTGTTGCCAAGAAGGTTAATGGTATATTGGGCTGCATTAGTAGAAGCATTGCCAGTATGTCGAGGGAAGTGATTATTCCCCTCTATTCAGCACTGGTGAGGTCATATCTGGAGTACTGTATCCAGTTTTAGGCCCCTCACTACAGAAAGGAGGTAGACAAATTGGAGAGAGAACCGCAGAGGGCAACAAAAATGATTAGGGGGCTGGAGCATATGACTTACAAGTTGATGCTGAGAGAACTGGGCTTATTTAATCTGCAGAAGAGAAGAGTGAGGGGGGATTTGATAGCAGCCTTCAGCTACCTGAAGGGGGCACCCAAAGAGGCTGGAGCTAGGTTTTTCTCAGTGGTAGTAGATGACAGAGCAAGGAGCAATGGTCTCAAGTTGTAGTGGGGGAGGTCTAGGTTAGATATTAGGAAAAACTTTTTCACTAGTAGGGTGGTGAAGCACTGGAATGGGTTACCTAGGGAGGTGGTGGAATCTCCAACCTTAGAGGCTTTTAAGGCCTGGCTTGACAAAGCCCTGGCTGGGATGATTTAGTTGGGGTTGGCCCTACTTTGAGCAGGGGGTTGGACTAGATGTCCTCCTGAGGATCCTTCCCACCCTAATATTCTATGATCTGGGAAACTCACAAGAAGCTGCATAATGATCCCCAACAGAGGAAGTTCTTCCCCAATTATTCCCTAAATGGGTGGGGTATGTTCTTTTCTGAATAGGCAGCCAGGCCAACTCAGAAAGTCTGTGGATTAGCTGGGATATCCATGATCTCTGGCACCCCTTCCCAGTGATGTGGAGCTATGTTGGCAAGGATCCGCCGGTTGTGACTACTTCCCCTTCTCAGACTCCCTTATAGAGGAATCTTTATTGCAGAAACAAGCCACAGAAAATACAACCAGCTTGATGTGTTCTTTTTGCTTCACAAAGGTTATGAGGCTAGTGGTGGGATGATGTATGTTCTCTTCACTCAATGTTAGGCCACACACATCCCAACCAATCCCACTCCCATTTCCATGTACAAATTCCAGCTCTGAAGAGTGGTTCTCTTGTGGTCCTGAGAAAAAGGGAGATAGTTAATGCCCCTGCATCAGCACATAAATATTCCCTCCATGAACAGGCTTTGGTGGGATGATTACCTTCATGTTTTTCTTTGCATTACTTTGGGTTCTTTCTTAGGTAATTATTATGGCCCCCACTACTATAGTGTCTAAGCTCCTCACAATCTTTAACATGTTTATCCTCACAACACACTGGTGAGGTAGAGAAATACTGTTATCCCCACTTCACGGATGGGGACTGAGGCACAGAGAGACTAAGTCTAAGTCTACAATGTGCAGTTACATCCCACAGTGAAAAGCAAGCTGCTTCCACACTGCGATGTGTAGCAACACGGGTGAATGAAAGGTTCTGGAGCGGAGATCCAGCTGGAGACTTCGCCACTGCCTCCCACTGCGAGAGGTCTTTTCCTGCTGCTGGAGTCTTTCACTGCACTGGGGAAAGGCCCTGACAGCTCCCTGTGGTGGGGAAAGTCCCCACTGATAAAGCCTTTCCCTATTACTGGAGCCTTTTCCTGCAGCAGAGAAAGACTTCAGTAATAGGAGGCAGGGACACTACACCATATTAAAAATAGCAGTGTAGACAAAACAGGCACTGTTTGGGCATATAGAGAGATGTGTAGGGTACATACCCTAACGGTTCAAGCATGCCTTTACTTGCCTAAGCATTGCCTCACTGTGTACACTGCTGTTATATACCCATAGGGAGTGTGCAGCATAGACATATTTTGTACAGGCGTAAATACCTGCCCTTTCCTGGTTACTATGCGGCCAGTCCGCCGTCCAATCTAGTATTCAGTAGCTAAGGTAATCTAAAATCAAGATCTAACCTATAAGTAATATTTATTATTCAATTAATTTTAAAATTAAATTAAATTACATGAAAGGACAGTTAAACATAGTCAACAGGTCAATAGTATGAAAACTAAAGCCCATTGATAAAATTTAAAATATGGAGAATAAATATATCTAAAATATATCTAAAATCCACAGGATACACGAAATGAATGTTCGGGTTCACTGTTTATCGCTAAAAAGAGGCAACATATCCATCGTAGCATACATAGCAAGTCTGCACACACTTTCTTTAAAACTTTTAAATTTATCAATACCTAAAATTTTAAAAATTTCATCATTTCTTTCACTCCATTTACCTCTCGCCCCAACCACAAATCCAAAGAAGTGGATGATCTTCCCACCAGTGAGCTGCAGCACCTCCTCCTCCAACTCAGAGTAGTATGCCTCCTTCTCAATGTGGGCTGCCTCCACACTGTCAGCGTTGTCTTCCCATCTAACTGTGACATCCACAACGGCTACCACTCCTTCCTTTTCAATAATGAGGTCTGGTTTTCTCAACTTCCCTTCTTTATTATGAAGGTAAGGTTCAATCCAAATTTTACATCCTTTATTTCCTACTTTATCAATTAGTGCTTTAACTATTCTATTATGTCTTTTAATTCTTGCTTCTTTCATTTTTATGCACTGACCAGAGATATGAGGAATTGTCTCTTTGACCTTACCACACCATCTACATAACCCTTCCTCCATCTTCCGTCCTCTTGCTAGAGCTTCCCTGGTGGGAAAAACATTCGCTCTTGTTTGCAATGCCGCAATCAGAGAGGAGGACCTGGCCAAGCAAGGATATTTTAAAAACGAATTACTAATACAATCATTTTTAAAATATTTAATACCAATTCCCTGACATCTTAAATTACTCCATTTTAAAAACTCTTCATCTCTCCATGTTTTAGGATTAGCCGTTTTAGCACTATATGTTAAAATTTTCTCCACTAAATTTTCCACAGCATATAAAAACGAGAAATCTATCCAATCATCATTGGAGACAATATGTCTCCTCCATTTACGAATTAACATGTTTGGAATTTGGGTACTAAATTTTGTAACTGCTAAACCCCCATCTCTAGTTCTAGCATAGAATAGCCCATTAGTTGTACACTGGGGAAGATGTAAAATCTTTTTAAGAGTGTTCCTAACTAAAACATCTAATTCATTTAACATATAAAGTGGCGGCTCGATTAAAAGTAATTCATAAAAAACTCTCCTTAAAATGTAAACTTTAAAAATGATCAATTTCTGCGCAGGTTTTAACGGAGCCTTACATAAACTTTCACACCAATCAATTAATTTTTCCTTAGGGGAATTATTAGCCACTCCCACCCATGGATCTATTCTTGCACCTAGATATCTTTCAGACGCACCAGGTTGAATATAATCAATTAATTCATCACCTAATCCCCATTTATCTTTTGGGTTGATAACATATGTTCCCATGCTTGGGAAAATATGAAAGCCCTTTGTCTTTTTAACATTTACTTTTAAACTTGAATTTTTACAAAACTGATTAAGAATTTTTAAATTCTTAACCATCCCCTTATAGGACCTACTTAATATAGTGATGTCGTCGGCAAAGGCCAATGAAGTTATCTTTCTACCCTGCACTATAAAACCATCTCCTTCATCTTCCAATTTATATAAAAGAGGGTCCATGGCTATATTAAATAAAATAGGGGAGAGCGGGTCATCTTGCTTAACTCCACTCTTAATTAAAATAGGTTCTGTCTTATCCTCACCAACACTAATTTCAGTGTAGCAATCTGTATACAAATCCTTTACAATATCAATAAAATTCTCTGATATCCCAAATCTCTTTAACCCCTTTAAAATGTGACCATGGCCATCCGAATCAAATGCCTTAGCAAGATCAATAAAAACAACAGCTATTTCGTCTTTATTTTTCTTGGCCCCTTTAATTAACTTTTCTAAAATCGATATATTTTCCTCACAGCCAGAGGCTGTGATAAAACCTTTTTGTCTGGGGCATAATTTAACAGCACTTGATAATCTTTTAGCTAAAATTTTTGTATACAACCTAATCCAAATCGAACCAATAGTCAATGGCCTCCAAGATGATATTTTCTTCAACTCTTGTGGATCCTTGACTTTAGGAATTAGGATTGTACGATTGCCTTTAAAACACTCTGGAATCTGTCTATTTAAAAACCAAATATTAAAAATCCTTACTAAAATCCTACTGTCTAAATTATAAATATCCCATAAATCCTTAACCTTAATTCCATCTGGTCCAGGAGCACTATTATTATCAATCTCTCTTAAGGCTTCTCTAATTTCATCAATTGATAAAGGCCAATTTAAAATTTCATTATCTACCACTTCTTTTACTTTTGGCCATCCTCTGGTATTCCCATATCCTTCTCTACCCAAAATTTCTTTATAATAGGTTTCAATCTCCTTAACTGCTATCTTACATGTCGCTTTATCAGGTTCTCCCATAATGATCCTAGCCAACCTTTTCTTATCTTTTTCAAAGAGGGTTTGATAGAATCTAAATTTAGCTTTTCTCCCAGCATATTTTCTATTTCTATTATATTTATCAGGAGGCTTACCCACTTTTCTTCCTTGTTCAAAGCCACACAAGAAGTCTGTGACAGATCTGGGGAACTGACTCTGGGTCTTTGAAGTCCTAGGCTAAGGGCCTCACCAATGGACCATCCTTCCTCAGTAGGTAGATATTGCCTAACTCCCTGAAGTTATTTTATTTTTCGTAGAGCGTTTTTAAAATTATTACTAGGTGAAAGAAGCACAACGAGCAAAATATATATCTAGGTTTGGAAGGATTATACTTTTATCTGTAAACATTGACAAATGTTGATTTCACCACACACACACAAACCAATGAAAAATTGTTTCCAAAAATAATAATCTAAATGTACAGTTGAGCAAAGAAAGAACAATGATGCTTGAGAACCTATTAGAGTTTGATTTAAGGGTATTTACTTTACATATTTTGACCTGTGACGTTGCCAATTGGTGTTTTACTGGTTATAAAGCTTTAACTTTTTAAATCTCAATATCTGCTGTTATTAAATATTGTCTCACCTCTCCCTCATAATTTCCCACAATTGTGAACATTTAAATTGATAAAAAATGAAAAAAAGATTAAAACTCATAATTTTGCACAACTGTGAACATTTAAATCAATGAAAATTAAAAAAAAATTAAAAATAAACAGCTACTATAAATCAAATATTTTTTTAAAAAAATATCAAATTTTGCTAAGCCTATCTATATCAGTTAAAGTCACTTACTGGTGAAAGTTACAGGACCATATTTTCTGGTGGTGTAAATGAATGAAATTCTATTGAAGTCAATAAAGTGGTATCAATTTAGACCAGCAAAGAACTTGGTCCATTGTTATGTAGAAGCACAAATTATTTTACTCATTCCTCTAAAGGCCTAATGTGTTCTCTGTCTTGGATTGAGAGAGCTGGGGTGAACATTATAAACCAGTGGTCCCCAAACTTTTAAACCCCTCCCCCCCCACATCCTTGTCTCTCCGCCCTGTCCTAGCTGGGGCTGGGTGTGGTGCCATGGTCGGGAGCTACAGTCGGGGTTGTGACTGGGAGCAGGGCCAAGGACAGGAGTGAGCCGCAGTGGCCAGGGGCCCCAGGGACCGAGGCGGGGGCCAGGCACCAAGACTGCAGCCAGGCAACGTGGCTGAGGGCCGGGCACCGTAACTCTGGGCCGGGAGGTAGGGCTAGGAGGTGGGGGACCAGGGCCAAGGTGAAGTGGGGGGGTGAGTCCGAGATCCAAGCCAAGGCTGAGCTGGGAGCCAGGGGCCAGCAGCCAAGACTGTGGCCGAGCTGGGGCCGCAGCTGGGGGACGGGGACGGAGCAGAGCTCAGGGCAGAGCAGGGCTGAGTGGTGCTCCCCCACCACCACCCCCTCCCGAATGTTCCTTCAGCCCCCCCAGGCGGGGTGCGCATCACAGTTTGGGGACCTCTGCTATAAAGATTTCTCTGCAAACATACTTTTGACTTGTAAACAAACTCATTGAATGTGCTTTCACCTCATCTGTAGCCACTTTTCCTCTCAAAAATGTGTTAAATTGGCACCAGATGAGTTAGTTTTAAGCAAATACAATATTTGGGGAGTATTGCAGAAAGAGAATTTTTAGCTCATGAAAACAAATATTCGCTGAAAACCAAATTCTCAGAGTTATGCTCCCCCATTCAGGGGATGGAACCACATCATGTTCAGTCAGTAAAAACTCTGACTTTTGTAATAGTTAGACTAACATGACTACATAAAACATACATATCAGCTTCTGTGATGTTATCGTCTACATAAAACTGACATAGTGTCTGCAAGGAAATATGGAATTTTTTCATCAACAGTTATAATTCTGTTCATCATTAGTATTCTCCTAACTCACAAGAGATTAAAATCCTACAGCCTGTGATACTAGACAGACAAGGCAAATATATACCCAAACCACTACTATCTCCTTGGTCCTGTGTACACTGATTTTAAGTAATGTAATATCAATCATTTTATGCAATGCTGTTTTGCATATCTATTTAATCAAGCACCGTTACTTAAAGGACAAGGCTTCAGAGAGCAATTGTATCAGATCACGTCTTGGGAACACAAAAGCAGTTTTTGACAGCAAGCTACATAAAATCAATTGTGGCGATTTCAAGGATGACTGGCCTTTTAGATTTGGATACCTCTCCATCTACTTGAAGATTGTTTGTAAGTGAATTGTGCATTCTCAGTGATTTTTTGGTGCTAGACTGACAAGGTGGAAAAACAATAATCCAGCATTGCTACCAATTTAAATTCTGCTCATTCTGAACAATTTGTTCAAAGTTCGTTTCAGAGGGCCCAGAGATGTCACAATGTAACACGAGAGTGACAATCAATAAAAAATATGTTAAAAAATCACTATCCATATAATTACATTTGGGCAGTCATGTAGACAAATCACAATGCTAACTGCTCTAGCAAATGTAGAATTTAAGTGTAGCATGGCTGTGAAAAAACCTACACAATATTTGAACTCAAGGAGAATAATTCTCTTGGCTTCTTAGTGGAACAAAGCTTGAATAGATGTAAGATTTCCAGTTGCTTTTTCAGAAAAAACTTCTCAAAGATGTTTTATTCTTAGAGGACAAACTAAACCATTTTTTCTCATCATCTTCATCACCATTTGCTTGGTGGTTTCTTAAGTATGAGGTTTTTCAGAGCATTTTCTTATTAAGCATTTGTCAAACAGCTGATACCAGGGTATAGAGCGTCCCACCTCTATTCGCCAGGGTCAAATTCAGACCTTGAGGGTGAACTTTCATTGATTTATATTGAGTTGCACCAGTGCTGAATTTGGGTTAAATGTCCCTCCTGCTGAATAATAGTAATGAATACTTTGCTTTTATATGGTGCTTTTTGTCTGTAGATCTTCAAACACTTTACAAAGGAGGATATCATTATCCTTTGCTTATAGATGGCGAAACTGAGATACAAAGAGATGAAGTAATTGTCAGTTGGTAGTGAGCAAAACTCCCTTTTGACTTCAACTGGTGTAAGGCTAGTGATATAGGCCAAGAAAGAGTTAATCTCTAATGGACATATGTCCATAGCACATATTCTGCCATCATGTTGGGTATAAATTGCCTCCTTCCCCCCCATTACCTGATAGTCTCAGCATGGTAATACAGACTGAATTACCTTTTTGCACCACTGATTTTTTTTTTAACCTAAACTTCTCATTGAAATAAAATAGTTTCATCTGGATTTCAGGCTGACAAATTGTTGCCAGGTTTTTGACTCACTGTGGTTTACAATACCAAAATAATTTAATTCCCCAAACTGACAATGATAATATACAATAGCAACCTTACCAACCAAACTAAAATGTTACTGATCTCTGCAGAGAGGCCGGTAAAATTTTAAAAAGTCACAAAGGCATCCAAGAGCAAACGCATGTATTATTTATAAATGTATCCCACTGAGGCTTGGTTTTTAGAAAAGCTGAGAATAGTGAAGTAACTATTTGTTTGGTACTGAAAAGAATAGGACATTGTGCTTGTAAATCATATAGCTATAATTTAATAAGGATCAGCTATTATATTGCAGGTAACCTCAGTGAGGAAATATCAATGTCCTTTTTTTTTTTTTTTGGCAACATGATGCATACAAAAAATACAACATTAGTATTAAAAAAAAAGATTTGCTTCCTTATTCTAGTCATCACTGGTATATCTCTATAAATGATGTAAGCCAAATCATATGGGGGCCAAAACGTGGAAAACAAGTTGTCCTGGAGCCAACATGAAATAGTTTTATTTTATTAAAAAAAAACACACACACACACACAAAACAGTTTACAGCTTCAGAGATTCCAAGGCCAGAAGGTCTCATTATGATAATTTAATCTAACCTTCTGCATAACACAGGACATAGAATTTCACCTACTAATTCCTGTAATGGAGGGAATTATTGTATCCTCTTGTTATAAAATGTTAAGATTCTTTTTTAGTAATTAAAAATATCTTTTCAACACTATATTGCCAAGCTGTACCCTGAAAAGTCTTTATTTTGTTTTTAATGAATTGTTGGAGAAAGTCTTTAGTGTGAACTAAAGAATATGGGTTTTTTAAAATGATTTAGGTTTGAAAAATACTTACTTTAAGACTGGTCCCTCTGGCCTTACTAAAGAGATCAGTTGCATTGGTTCCAATATGGCTTCTTGTGTGAGGAAGAGCTACAGGATATGGCCCTAAGTGTAGTATAATACAGTGCACCTACATCCAAAAATCAACATGAAAAGAATGTTAATGTTTCAAAGTCAAACATTGATGGGGTATACCAGGCCCTTTGAGGCCCCGTGCTGGAGGCTTCATGGTCCTACCATACCCCACCCCAGGAAAGGATCAGAGAGGATGAATCCTCCAGGCCTGCCTAGAAAGGCTTCAGTGAAGCAGCCAATCAGAGCCTAGCAGACTCAGTTAAAAGGAGCTGCAGGAACTAAGCAGGTCAGTTCCTGTCTGGGACCAGAAAGGTGAGGAAAGGCTGGAAGACTGTGAAACTCCCCAGGCAAGGAGGCCTAGGAGACACCCTGTTCAAACAGGGAGCAGATGGAGAGAACCTAAGGTAATTGATGAGGGTGATGGGACAAAGTGGGAAGTAGCCCAGGCAGTGCAGCAGCAGCTATTAAGGGAAGCAATATGTAACTGCTGTTTACAGGGTCCCTAAGTTGGGACCCGGAGTAGTGTGTGGCCCTGCATTCCCCCACTGGCCACTGTGGAAGTGGCCTAAGCCCCAAGAAGGAGATAAGTCTTTTCACTAAAAGTCTGAGAAAGGGGCTGGAGTTGAAACAGGCCCAGAGATGGGGCTAAAGACCCTGGTGTGGGACCAACCATTTGTTGAAATGTGCTGCCCTGGAAGAGGACTGAGCTTGAGGGGTGACTTGGATGGAGAGCTGGGGCAGTGAGAACAGGTGAAAACAAAGTCTTGAGGGAGAAAGTCCTGGGGGCAGTGCTCTATGACAGGGTAGGGATGGACATAAAGCTAACACAGAAGGGGCTGGGAACTGAGCCCAGAGATAGGGCTAAAGACATTAACAAGGGCACAAGGATAGGTAACTTTTGGACCTTGTTACCCTGGAAGGGGTTCATTCCTTGTTGACTGTGTTTCTTAGCTGGGGACTGTGCCACTGAAGATGAACCTGGTGTGGTCAATAACCTGCAGGGGGCACCAGGAAGAAGAGAAAATTGCATCATCACCACACTCAGCTGACAGGGCATGTTCATGAGAGGTGAGTGCACCCTATCACACAAACCCACAAAAGTTAGGAAATGCCAGAAAACAGAACCGGGGACTAATAAATACTTTATGATTTACACAGAAGGAAGTAAGCCATGGTTAAATGAATGAGTGCACATGGCAGAATACAGGTGTAGGTTGTATCAGAATCCTAGTGCATTTGTTTGAAGTAAGACAATATCATCAATAAGGATATGATTTGGTCACAAATTCCACGACTTTAACAGATGTCTGCAATTTCTTCGGCTCAGGCTTTGTCCCCAGGTGGCGGGGCTCAAACTTCAGCTTCTGCCCCACCAAGACCATCCCCTGATTTTGTGCATTTTTACCATGACTGTTCTGTGAATTTTGCTTAATTTTACCGTGAAAAAATTGTATCCATAATCATTAGTAATGGAAATGTTAAAGTTTTCTGTAAGAATCAAATTTTGGCCAGGATCTTGCCCTAGAGGAAATATATGTTGATATTGATATTAGCCCTAATCCTGTCTCTAAAATGCCTCTAGGCACAGGTGTATCTTCTCTGTTCCTTGCTCAGTAGTCTCTTAAAAGCATGGATCACCTGATGATTACCTGTTCTATTCATTCCCTCTGAAGCACCTGGAAATGGCCACTGTTGGAAGACAGGATATTGGGCTAGATGGACCGTTGGTCTGACTCAGTATGGCTGTTCTTATGTTCTTATAATTTACTTGTAAACGTTAGATTTGATGCATAAAATCTGTGGCCATTTTAGCTACACAATTAGGCACAAATTGTCAAGTGTCTACTAACTTGGAGCGTTTCAGTCTGATGTCCTACTGAGACATTCGGGTCCTGGTTTGCAGAGGTGCTAAGCACAAGTCCAGCTGAAATCAAAGGAAGATGAGGGTGTTTAACGCCTCTGAACATCAGATTGTAGGTGTCTCCAGCAACGCATCAAAAAATGGAGATACTAAAATTAGTGAAGACTCCTGAAAGTTTTGGCTTTAACCTTTTGGCATGGCTAGTGTAATAGTGGACCACACAACACAAACCCATATTTCAGGGAGTAATTTTTTCAAAATATAGCATGGGGCATTAGCAATGTGATTCTCATTCATGTCAGCAAGAGTCTTCTACAGTCTGACACAGTAACTGAGCACTTCCCTAAAGAAATTAATAGCAAACTGGAAAAAGCAGATTGAGACAAAGCAGATGAGAAAGCAAGTTAGCAACAACAGGAATCCAAGCTTTGAGAGTCGTCTAACAGTGAACAAAATTGGGAACTTGCTAAAAGAACATTTGAAGGTTTCATCTACTGTTACCTATTGAAATATATATATATATATATATATATATATATATATATATATATATATAGCATGTGCTAAATTATTCTTTTATCACCCAAGAAAAAATTCAGACTTTGGCACCTATTATTGCCATGAAAGGACCTATTTCTTAGTCACACCTAGACTCAATTATTGCAACAGTGGAATCTGCAGCAGGCTATTTCAAAATACATCCCAAGTTCTCTTATCCTTGCACTGTAGGGCTCCCAATTAAAAGAAAATTACTACATACCCATTTTCTCAGCCTAACAGTCTCTCTCCCCAGTTTCCTCCTCCATCCCCAGCCCCTTTATAGATGCTTGCTTGGGTCACCTGCCTCTTCTGTGGTCCATTACCTCCAAACACATCTCTCTTCAGGCAAGAGAAGGGAGAGTCTTCTCCCAGCTAGAAAAATTCATTATCCCAAGGTGTTTTACTTTGAATAGTGCTGATCACCCATCACCGTTTGTGACCTAGAGCGTCCCTAATTAGGGGCCCTCTAAAGGCAGCCACTCAGTCAGGCACTGGTATAGCTGCAGCAGCACAGGAGCCAGCAAACAGAGCTGAAAACAGGGGAGTTTGAGTGGGAGTTTAGGGAGGGAAAAACCCAGAACTGCCGATGGAAGCAGGACCAAAGAACTCTGAAGGAAGAATGCTCGGTGAGGAAAATGGCCAGTGGAAGCATGGGACTTCAAGAACCCAGCAGAGGAAAAGATGGGGTAGTGAAGGAGAAATAGGTTTGCAGGATTGGAAAATGAGGAAGGGGCACAGCAGGTGGTTGCTGAAGGTGGGAGGGCAAGAAAGAAGAGAAGAGCAGCTAGTCCTATACAAAAAGTGGATGAGCCAATGGAGATACCATCAAATAAGAGCCCCAGGACGATACAGGAACTGTTGCAGTGGATTGCAAAGGAGAATAGTAGACGAGATGACTTGCAGCCAGAAAGAACAGGTGATAGGCCGGAGAATAGCATTGTTACCAGGAAAAGGCAGGTCTACATGATTGGGGGCTCCCTGCTGAGAAGAACAGACAGGCCTGTAACCAGAACTGACCTGGAGAACAGAAGGGTGTGCTGTCTGCTGGGTGCTAAGATACGGGATGTGCACCTGAGGCTGAAGAAGATCTTAATGGGAGTGGGAAAGAATCCACTGATTGTCCTCCATGTGGGTACAAATGATATAGCTAGATTCTCACTGGAAAAAATCAAAGGAGACTATGCCAGGCTGGGGAAGACTCTTAAGGAAATCAATGTTCAGGTGATCTTCAGTGGAATTCTGCCTGTCCCTAGAGGAGGAGAACAAAGGCATAACAAGATTCTGATGATCAACAGATGGCTCAGGCAGTGGTGCTATAAGGAGGGCTTTGGGATGTATGGTCACTGGGAGGCATTCATGGACAGAGGACTTTTCTCTTGGGATGGACTTCACCTGAATAGGGAGGGAAATGCACTTCTAGTGTGGAGGCTGGCACAACTTATTAAGAGAGCTTTCAACTAGGGAGTTGGGGGAGATGGTTGGGAGATGCCCAGGTAATCTCCACGACTGATTTTAGCATTGAGAGGGAGGAAAATGAAGTAAGAAAGGACACAGCAGTGGGGAGCAGAATGGACATTAAAAGGAAGGGTAGTGTAGATACCAGTCTAATAGGCGATATTGGCAGTAGAATGACTGCCAAATCAGGTAAGGAACGTGAATGAAGCCAAACAGCAAAAATTAAGATATTTGTATACCAATGTGAGAAACCTGGGTAACAAAATGGAGGAACTAGAGCTACTGGTAGAGGAAGTGAAACCAGATATTATAGGAATAACAAACAAAGGTGGTGGAGTAGCATTGTATATCAATGATGAAGTAGAATATAAAGAAATTAGAAGTGATGAAATTGATAAGATAGGGTCTGTCTGGGCAAAAATCACATTAGGGAAGATAGCTACTAGAACTTCCCCTGGGATAGTGCTTAGGGTGTGTTACAGACCACCAGGATCTGATTTGGACATGGATAGAGAGACCTCTTTAAGACTTTTAATGAAGTAAATACTAGTGGAAACTGTGATTATGGGAGACTTTAACTTCTCAGATATAGACTGGAGAACAAGTGCAAGTAGTAATAATAGGGTCCAGATTTTCCTGGCTGTGATAGCTGACAGATTCCTTCACCAAATAGTTACAGAACCAACAAGAGGGAATGCCATTTTAGATTTGGTATTGATGAGTAGTGAACACCTCATACAAGAACTGGTTGTGGAGGACAACCTTGGTTCGAGCAACCATGAGCTAATTTAGTTCAAACTAAATGGAAGGATAAACAAAAATAGATCTGTGACTAGGGTCTTTGACTTCAAAAGGGCTAACTTTAAAAAATTAAGGGAATTAGTTGGGGAAGTGGACTGGACTGAAGAACTCTTGGATCTAAAGGTGGAGGAGGCTTGGAATTACTTCAAGTCAAAGTTGCAGGAACGATCTGAAGCCTGCATCCCAAGGAAGGGGAAAAAATTGATAGGCAAGAGTTGCAGACCAAGCTGGATGAGTAAGCAGCTCAGACAGGTGATTAAGAGAAAGCAGAAAGCCTACAAAGAGTAGAAGAAGGGGGATCAGCAAGGAAAGTTACCTCTTGCAGGTCAGAACATGTAGAGATAAAGTGAGAAAGACCAGAAGCCAAGTAGAGTTGGACCTTGCAGAGGGAATTAAAATCGATAGTAAACGGTTCTATAATCATATAAATAGGAAGAAAACAAAGAAAGAAGTGGGACCGCTAAGCACTGAGGCTGGGGTGGAGGTTAAGGATAATCTAGGCTTGGCCGAATATCTAAACAAATACTTTGTCTCCATTTTTAATTAGGCTAATGATGAGCTTGGGGATAGTGGTAGAGTGGCTAATGGGAATGAGGATATGGAAGTAGAAATTACTACATTCCAAGGTGTAGAAGCCAAACTCAAACAGTTTAATGGGACTAAATCAGGGGTGGGGGGGGAGCTGATAATCTCCATCCATGAATATTAAAGGAACTAGTATGTGTAATTGCAAGCCCATTAGCAAGGATTTTTTAATGAATCTGTAAACTCAGGGGCTGTACTATATGACTGGAGAATTGCTAACATAGTTCCTATTTTTAAGAAAGGGGAAAAAGTGATCTGGGTAACTACAGGCCTGTTAGTTTGACCTCAGTAATATGCAAGGTCTTGGAAAAAAATTTGAAAGAGAAAGTAGTTAAGGACATTGAAGTTAACGGTAATTGGGATAAACATACAACATGGCTTTACAAAAGGTAGATCGTGTCAGACCAACCTGATCTCCTTTTTAGAGAAGATAACAGACTTTTTAGACAAAGGAAACACAGTGGATCTAATTTACCTAGATATTTTTGATATGGTTCCACATAGGAAATTATTAGTTAAATTGGAAAGGATGGGGATTAATATGAAAATTGAATGGTGGATAAGGAACTGGTTAGAGGGGATACTACAACAGGTCATGCTGAAAGGTGAACTGTCAAGCCGGAGGGATGTTACTAGTGGAGTTCCTCAGGAATTGGTCTGGGACCGATTTTATTTAACCTTTTTATTACTGACCTTGGCACAAAAAGTGTGAGTGTGCTAATGAAGTTTGCAGATGATACAAAGTCGGGAGGTATTGCTAATACGGAGAAAGACTGGGATATCATACAACAAGATCTGGATGACCTTCTAAACTGGAGTAATAGAAATAGGATGAAATTTAATAGTGGAAAGTGCAAGGTCATGCATTTAGGAACTAATAACAAGAATTTCTGCTATAAGCTGGGGACTCATCACTTGGAAGTGACAGAGGAAGAGAACGACCTGGGCGTATTGGCTGATCACAGGATGACTATGAACCGCCAATGTAATGTGGCCATGAAAAAAGCTAATGAGGTCCTTGGATGTATCAGGCGAAGTATTTCCAGTACAGATAGAGGTGTTAGTATCGTTATATAAGGCACTGGTGAGACCTCATCTGAAATACTGTGTGCAGTTCTGGTCCTCCAGGTTTAAGAAAGATGAACTCAAACTGGAACAGGTGCAGAGAAGGGCTACTACGATGATCCAAAAAATGGAAAACCTGCCATATGAGAGGAGACTCGAAGACCTGCCTTCTTGGTGGAGAAGCTCATGGCGATCACCGTGTGGAAGCTGGCAACTTCTCACTGCTACCAGTTGGTTGTGAATCAGTTTGGAGTTGGAAAGCCCACCATTGGGGCTACGTTAACGTAAGCATACAGGGCCATTAATCGCATTCTGTGGAGGACTGTGACTCTTGGAAATGTGCTTGAAATAGTGGAGCGTGGAGGCAGCTCGCCTGGCAACTAATTTTGAACAGCCAGATACCAGAGCTATTAGAGAGGCACAACAGGGACTATTTGAATCAGGGAGGCCTTGAGGCACCGTTTTGACAATAAACACCAATAATGTGTCTTTCAATGCAGCACTCTGTCATGCTTTAATTTGCTGCCTTACATGAAAATGTTGATGATTCCTGACTGTGATTTGTACTCTGCAAATGATCCAATTGCCACTGTACATTAATTTCAGCAGCAACCACTGGGTGTAGGAGACAAAGATTGATTATGTTTCAGAGCATATGTTTTTATTAAATACCAATTAACAACACACACAAAACGCTTCGGGGAAGAAAGAAAACAGTGAAGGGCAGTGTAGGCTCTCATAGCTGTGTGTAAGTCCAGCTATCATTTGGGAAGTTATCCAAAAGGGTGGAGTGAACAGGGTACCAAGAGAGGCTGGGAGGTTGCAAGGAATGTGTGGGAGGAGATTGGAGAGGGTATGGCAAACAGTTCTATATAGGCTGCAGGGGGGGCGAGCATGCATATATTCTGCCTGCAGTGGGATTTGGGACTTCAACATCTCTTTCAACATCTTCATCCATCACTTTTATCATTGGCTCCTGGCCCATTAAAATTCACACCTGGCTCTGCTGTCTGTCCTGCCTGTTCATTTTATAATTTTCATTTAAAGTCTCTCTCCATGCCCTGCGTTCTTGTTTTTCGGCCTTTGAGGATTGGAGCACCTCTCGAAACATGTCCTCGTTGCTTCTCCTCAGTTATTTCCTTATCTAGTGGAGGCACTCCAGCAGTGTGTAGGGGGGTTCCCCTGAAGGTCACATCTGCAGAAGCACAAGAAACAACAAACAGAAGCATGATTGTTAGTGCACTCACAGCATCAAATCATTATAGTAAAAGACACCTTTTTAAATACGAACCAGTTTCTCACTGTCCCTTGGCAAGTACACAGCTTGGCAAACACCAGAAACATAGTGAGTTCAGCCCCAGGGGTAGAAGGGGAGGCTCGCTCATGATGGTGGAAAGGGTCTAGATGGTGTTTTACCGACTAGGGACAAAATTGTAAATTCTGCCGCCATTTTACACAGGTGAGGGGTCATAAAAGCAGATATGTCACTTCTGAGGGTAAGCAAGGAGTCAAGTTTGCATCTCCTGCATGTAGGCAGCTTCAGACCAAGTTCCTATGCTGCTCACCTGTGTGCCGCTTTGGCCCCTGCACAAGTGATTGCCAATTGGCGTGGGAAAGTTTCCTATAACAGGGGAAGGACCAAAGCAGCTCTGCCAAGAAATCTTTGGCAGAGGATTGGTGAGTAACTCCAGGAAAGTTTTCTAGAGATCTCTCTGGAGGAATCCTGTGAAATCTCAGTGTGCATGAACATACTGTTCTGCTGCACATTCAGCTGCACAGGGAATGTGAAGCACATGAAAATACAGCTGGTCTTATACATTTCTATCCCTTCACCCATTTGTAGAATATAACACAGCAAAAGACAGCTCTCCCTCCCACAACTGAGCAGCATCAACTCAAAAAGATCACTTACCAGAGCTCCCCTCTCCTGCATCATGTACGCCAGAGATGGAGTACTGGGACCGGCTCGAACCCTCCTGGCTCACCACAGTACTGGACAACCCTGTTGCTTATCCCATCTTGTCCTCCCACTTGACCTCATCATCCACAACTTCATCCTCGGGTTTGAGTCCAGCTGTCCACTTTCTCCAGATCTGCTGAAGTATCCACCGGGCTCTTGGCAATTAGAGGTGGAGTCACTGCCGAAGATGGTGCCCAGCTCCTTATAGAAGCGACAGATCTTCAGTGCAGCACCAGAGCGACAATTTGACTCCTTGCCCTCTGGTACGCCTGCCTGAAGTCCTTTATCTTTGCACGACATTGGTGCATGTCCCATTTGTAGCCCTTCTCCAATATGCCACAAGAAATCTGATTGTAGGTATTGAAGTGCCTACGGCTGGAGCGGAGCTGGGACTCTTCAGCCTCCTCTCCCCATATACTCAGCAGATCCAACAGCTCCGTGTGCTCCAAGCGGGAGAGCGTTGGCTGCATGGAGTTGCCATGGTCAGCTGGGAAGATGTGATGTGAGCTCTCCACAGCAATCTAACAGGAAGTGGAATTTCAAAAATTCCTGGGCCTTTAAAGGGGGAGGGGCGGAAGGCTGTGTACCTTGGTGCAGGGCAGCGGATTTCAAATTGCTGACCAGAGAAGTCAGGATGGGCATTCTGGGACACCTTCCAGAGGCCATTTACAGTGACATAACCAAGCGCAGTGTCTACATGATACTTTGTGAATAAGCCACCCCCTGAGCAATGTAAGTTACACTGACCTACGTGCCAGTGCGGACAGCGCTATATTGGTGGGAGAAGTGCTCCCACCAACATAGCTACTGCCGTTTGTGGGGGCTGGAGTAATTAAGTTGATGGGAGAGCTCTCTCCTGTCAGCTTAGTGCATCTGCACTAGCAGCACTACAACAGCACTGGAAGCTCTGTCATGTACCTATAGCCTTAGACTGTTGACCTTCAGGGTTCAACATAAGATCTTTGCCTCATGGGGCTGATTGTGGGTGTGCAATACAGTTCAGTGGTGACCCAGCCTTCAAAGGGGAAGCAGATCAATTTTCAGCGTTTGCTGGGCCAAATCTTTGCAGGTGCAGATTGACACAAATCCATAGATTTCAATGGAGCTGCATCAACTAACATGAGCACAGGCTATGCCTCATTTTAAACCAGAGCCTATGTGGTGAGTGCTTATAAGATAAATACAAACGTATAAAAGTGTGACTTTTTGGTGTGCAAGATAGACTGTGCCAGCACTTACAGTAAAGAGTTAATTTAGAAAGTTTGGAGCTTTCTCAGTAAAATGGCTGCCCAAGCCATTTGCCCATTCAGACAGACACTCCAGGGTTTCTTTTCCTTTGGTATATTTATCCCTCCACAACCTGCATCAATTTTAAAAGTTGAACTTCAACTAGGAAAAATCAAGAGATTGTGGAAACTGACTCACCCTGTATTTATATCTGCATTGGATGAGTGATGTCTCCACCATTGAGCTTTTAGAGAACCTTTAGAAGAAGGAAAAATACTCCTGTAACTTACTGGATAGCAAGGAGCAGGTGTTAAGACAGTCTGAGTCTGTTTTATTCTTTAAGTGAGTGAACTTTTCCTGTGCTCTGTCCTTATGCAATCAATTTTAAGAATAGATTTCCTGAAGTGCTTTATTAAAAGTGTGATTTTATATAAACTAAGATGAATGAAACTCTTCAGAAAAAAAATAAGAACCTGTAATCCTTCACCTATCTGTGGTACAGTGAGGTCTGGTAGGTACAATTACTATATTGGGTCGGTCCAGTGGTCCCTCTAGTTTGGCATCCTGTGTTTGATGATGACCAGATGCTTCAGGTGAAGGTGTGTGGAGACTGCACTTTTGTTGTTGGTTGATTATGTCCTTGCCCACGATGGTCACTTACCTATGATTATTTCATCAGATATTTGAGTTGTCTTTACAGTTAATCATGAGGTGCTATTGATCTACCTGTAGGACCTGCCATGGCTAGGGTTGCTTTCCTGTAATCTCCAGTTGTGCCTTCCAGGGAGAACCTGAAGAGCTGAGATGGGCAACTGCTCATCCCTTCTGAGTTCTGCCACATGCAAATTCCTTCAGATTTCCATCTTCTCACTCATGTTCAATGTGTAGATGAGCTAAGCATGAGTAATAATCCAAAGTGAATAACTTATCCAGTGAATTGAGCCTTCTTTTTTGCTTGCAGAATAGCTGTGGACAGATTGAGTTTTCCTTCAATTTGTTAATTATTCAGAATTATTTGCACTCACTTGTAAACTTATTTTAAGTGAGCAAAATTCTTATTTTTTTCCCCTTTCTCTATACACACAGTCCCCACCACTCTCTCAGGCTGCTGGCTTCTTCTCTTTATGCAAGCCCTTTCCTCCTCTTTGGAATTTCTGCCTCATGTGGGGCTGGGAGGCCATGAGGACCTTAAAGTTTCTCCAGCTGTCTCCACTGCTGTCCATTAGATCCCTACAGGAGTCTGGTGCAAGAGGGCAGAAAGTCAATGGGATCAGTTATGGAGCACTGTAGGACGGGCTCTTGCCCGGTCCAGTCCTGGCGGCCCTTCCGCGGGCCCAGGCTCAGAGGAAGGCCACTGCGCCTTCCTACACAACAGGGGAATCTTATTCTTTTAGTCTTTCGCCCCGGCCCTCAGGCAGGGCGGGCGAGCAAGGAGTCTTTCGCCCCGGCCCTCAGGCAGGGCGGGCGAGCAAGGAGTCTTTCGCCCCGGCCCTCAGGCAGGGCGGGCAAGCAATGAGCAGTGGCTCGAGTTTAGCGGGCGGTAGAGGCTATTTCCCTTTTGGGGATCGGCAAGGATCCTGGGGGAGGGGAGGGGGACGCAGGCCCACCCAACTCCACTGCGTCCCAGCCCAGGGCCCTAGCAGTGGCACGGGTGTTGCCAGTCAGTCGGCGGGGCTCCTGCCGCAACACGCCGACTGGGCATTGCCCCTAATACAGCCACGCCTCCGGCTGTCCCTGGGCTCCTTCCTCCCCTGGTTCCCCGGTACCTATGTCCGTTGGTTCCTCGGGGTCGTCGGGGTACACTGCACGGGGTAGTCCAGTCAGTCCCTCCGCGTCCACGGGGGGCAGACTGGGAAGCTCCTCAGCGAGGGGCAGCTCCTCCAGATCGCAGGTTTGTGGGTACGGTTCAGCCTCCGGCAACTCCTCCAGGTCAGATCCCGCCTCCTGGGGTTGGGCTTCTGGCAGCTCCTCCAGGTCCGGACCAGCTTCTGGGCGGAACTCCCAGCCCTCTGGTTCAGGTGGCTCGTCCCAGCCGCTACGGGCCTGAGGCTGGGCCCGGTGCCTTGGGCCTGGAGACCTCGGCCAGTCCAGAGGGCCCGGAGGCCCAACCCAGGCCTTAGAGGCGGGTCGCCGGGGCCGCAAGGCCGGGAGGGGGTTACCTGCGGCAGTAGTCGGGCGTGGTTCAGCCCCTTGCCGCAGCCGGCGAGGCAGCGCGTCTGTCTCTGCCGGCAGCCTTTTTCCTTCTGAGCTGCAGGGCCTGCTCTTTATGGCTGCCGCCCTCCCCAAGGCTCCGCCCCTCTGCTGTCGAGTTGGCCGCTCGGCAGGGCCTATCGGGGCCCAGCGGCCTGGTTGCCGGGCAGACTGGGCTGCCGGCCAGTCTAGCGTCTGATTGGGTGCCTGCGGCCCTTCCGCAGGCCCAGGCTCAGAGGAAGGCCACTGCGCCTTCCTACAAGCACATAATTTGATGTCAATGCAGTCCAACATTCAATGAGCCACCAGGGTTTTTGTATTAAGTGACCACTTCTGTGTCACCTCACCCATTCCTACATCATCATTTTCCAGTCCAATAAACCAGTGTCAGTGTCTGGGAAGGTTGACTTCACCAAGTCTTCTGAGGCTGGTATTGTTAGCAGCCTTAGTCCTGTAAAGTCACCACACCCATTTCCCCCTGAAGCGCTAGATTTGAAGGTGAACATTTGGGAGCTCCGAAGTAAATGAGAAAACAGTATTCAAATGAACCGGGAAGTTTCACAGTGTTCATATGGTAACAATGTATTGTAAATAATATCTGTAACAGTCAGGTGACAAAAATTTCAGCAAATAGTACAGTTGCCAAAAATGCATTTTTGCGGGGCAGTGGCACTGATACTATTTGCAAGCGCAATTTGAATTCAGTGAATGATTTCAGCCAAAAAGAAAAATTAGAAGAAAAAAATTTGAAAAATAAAAACAGTTTTGTCTTGTCCCTTCTTTATTTTGAAATTTAGCTGACTATTTCTTTAAAAAAATACAGAAGGATATAAAATACTCCCAGACAAAACAAAACTAAATGACAAAAACAGGGAATGGGGGGAATGCATGGGGTTGAACTGAATGAATTTTTTCCCCCTGATTTTTTGTTTTGACTCCCTAGGTGAATAATTAATTATTCACTTAACTGTAATCTGAAATGTAAACATTTAAAATAGCAACTCCAATCCTCTGTGTCAGGTGTTACGGGGGAAAAGGTTTGGGGATTTTTTGTTTTGTCTTATTTTTCTTTTCCAGTTTCTTTAAAATGCTGCATTACTTGCAGCTCATGAAGCTCCAAACAGAGCACATAGCAAAGGTAACTGCCTGACTATAAAACACATAATAAAATATATGTCAAAGTCTAAAACATTCTGATTCCTTCAATTTAATAAATAACTTCTTCCATAATATGACTAATTCATTTTCAAATAAACTCATAGCGCAGAGAGGGGAAATGAAATAAGCCTATTTAAACAAGATAGTTAATTTTAAAAGATGATATGACAGAAATAAATGTTGACCTTCAGAAAATCATCAGCATCAAAGTTCAAGTAATCCAATCCCCCTTGCTAGTACTGGATTGCATTTGACTATTTTTAAAAGGATGAAGCTTTCTTATTAAAATCCTTGGCTCCACAGGTGCATGGTCTTGTCTGGAAGAGATATTTATAGCATACTTTCAAGTGTATATGAATTTATTCATTTTTGAGTTATTTGGTCATGGTACTCACTTTTCTTTGAGCCATGTTAATCATACATCATGCAGACAGACAATATTCTCTTGAGGCCCATCAACCCAAAATTACTCTGAATGATGGATATGTTATGTTGTACAGTAGATTTGGTATGATGTTTAACCACATTGCAGGTCATGGTTTGTATTGCACTGAAACTAAGTGGCTATATTTTGGGTCAGAGTTAGTTACTGGTATCTATTCAATTCAAAAGTGAAATCTGTTTGGTTTCAACCAAACGTCTTGTCTATCTCAAAACACACGCATACAGTTGTGCTCTGTTGACAACCTCTGTCCAAGCTAGGCCAAGTGTTGGAATAGCAGAGATTGCAAGAACTGAAGTGCAGTGGTGGAACTATCTTAGTAAGCTTGTACTATACTATATTTTGCAATATATGCTCCTGTCATGGAAATGTGTGTGCAGATATCTCACTAGTCAGCAAATCACTGCACACCAGTAGGGTTAGACAAGCAATTCCAGATTCTCCTCCTGCATGCCAGGCAGGTCTGAGTCTTACAGACTAGCTAGCACCTTGCATAGTAATATGTTTATGCATGTGGTGTTGATTCAAAGTGCCATATAAAAAGGGTTTTGTTGAAACCATGTTTGAACTTGGCTCTTGTCCAGGCCCTAAGACACACCAGCTCTTCTATTGCTTTACACCCTCCACAGAGATCTCATAGGAGGAAATAGGCCTTTCTATTCAGTGCTAGGACATTCCAGATAGCGCATCCAAATCTCTCACAAAGGCAGACACAAAATATTCATTTTGTAGTGAATGGCTTTCCTTGAACCAATATCTACTAAAAACAAAAACAAAACAAAGGAGAACAAAGATACATGCTCAAAATTATTTGAAGTGAAATAGCCTTTGTTCTTGATATTTTATCTTTATAAGGCTACATTGGCACTTAAAATCTCTCCTGTTCAGAGGGCAGTGCTTAGCTGAATTAACCACAGGGACAGTACAGGGAGGGAGTTGTCTCATGGTTCTGCTTCTTGCTCCCAACGAGTAGTGGTGTGCTGCTGGCCTCAACCAGTAGAGGATCATACCTCCATACCCATACTGGTGGAGTCTAAATTCCACCCCTCGTCACCCATCTACTTAGAGGAGATGAGGGTGGGAATACCACATGCATAGAGATTGCTTACTCCTACGTGGCCAGACCCCAGCTTCAGAAAGCCAGTGCACAGGGGGATAGGAGGGAAGGGAATGGTATCAGCTGGGTCAGGGTGGAGGGGGCTTGTACTTGCCTAGATGACTCTGTGTAACCTAGGTCATGAACTGGCCTCTAGATTTTAAAAATATTGCATACATAATGTTAAGTTAGAAAATAAAATGTAAAGAAATAGTCAGGAGAAAACTAGAAACATAATTCTACCTTGATTTTTTTTTCTTATAAAACAAACATTTGATGGTTATGACCAGTTGCAAGAGCTTTGAAACAAAGTGACAAGAGACATATCAAGGTGACCAAGTTTCACAGGCATGTCATAGAATCATAGAAGATTAGGGTTGGAAGGGACCTCAGGAGGCCATCTAGTCCAACTCCCTGATCACAGCAGGACGAACCCAAATGAAATCATCTCAGCCCGGGCTTTGTCAAGCCGCACCTTAACAACCTCTAAGGATGGAGATTCTACCACCTCTCTAGGTAACTCATTCCAGTGCTTCACCACCCTCCTAGTAAAAAGTTTTCCTAATATCCAACCTAGACCTCCCCCACTGCAACTTGAGACCACTGCTCCTAGTTCTGTCATTCAGTATGACTGAGAACAGCCTAGCACCATCTTCCCTGGAATCCCCTTTCAGGCTGTTAAAGGCTGCTATCAAAGTCAGTGATTTTCATCATACTGAAGTCCGCTTCTTAAATTGTTAATTTGTAGTAGGGCGCTTTATGAGAAATGATAAAAACCTGTAGTTACTCCTTCTCCCAGTAAATATATTCAATTCACAGAAATTAAGGATTTAATTATACACAGGGTCTCATTTTATAAAGGATTATAACATTTGGGTTATTTGAGTTATTGGGTTATTGATATGTTTTTCTGCATGGCTGACACTATATTGTAAATTTATCCTTTACAGATACTTCCATAGCTCAGAAATTTGCTAGAGCACAGAAATCCAATATTGTAGAATAAAATAAGGTCTTGTGTGAAGTAAAGTAGTGTTGGTGAACCTGAATATGCAAAACTTTCTAGGTTTTCTTTTGGTATTAAAATTTTCCAACCAAATCTATTTAATAGTGTGTATAAACCAAGCAGCATGGTCAAACCTGGCCAACTTATTATGTTGTGTCCAATTAGTTTGAAGTAATGAGTGTCTTTCAAGCATGTCCCCCAGGTAGTGGATGGGGGAGTGTCCACGTGTACAGCTCCAAATAATGAATAAGGGTCTTGGACCTAAGGTTGTGCATAGTATTGGTAACCCCATCATGTAAAACAAACTGACTGTAGAAATGAACACCAAAAGTCATATTGGTGTGCAGCAAGCTTGAAAAAGGGATCAACTTCATATGAAGAATATGATGGATATTGGTCAAACCCAGCAGGAAGTCCATGTTCTGAAAAGTCCCTTGCTCAAGGCCAGATCAGTAAAGAAAATCGGAATTTTGGTAAGTAAGAACAATGTACGAAACCATAAAACTTCTCCAATAATTAAATAAATGGGACATCTTGATATCCTTGTGTAGACAGTGAGTATAGATGGACAGATTCAAACAAACTACACTTCAGAGAAACAAATAAGAGCATCACCTACTCTGGGATGTGGACGGTAGACATGAAGCTGGCATAGTAATTCTAATGGCAAATGCAGAGCAAGCTCTGACTGGGAATCAGTCCATGAAAGAATTATATAAGAGCGCTCTTTCTTCAGATACTTTAGACTAACACTCAGACAACTCTGTGCAACAACCAATGGAAAGCCAGATGAGGAAAAAGATGCTCTTTATGATTTGTTACAAGATGTGCTAACCAATGTCCCAAAACATGATATCATAGTGACCGTTGGTGAGTTTAACGCAAAGGTTGGATAAAGTTATGAGCCAGTGCAGCAAGGGTTTGGACATGAATCAGAATAGTGAAAATTAGTAGAAATTTGCAATGTGAACAATCTAGTGATAGGTGGAACAATATTCCGTTGTATAGAAATCCATCAAGTGACATGGAACTCCCCAGATGATCCTACAAAGAACTAGCTAGATCACTTCTGAATTTCAAAAAAGATTTAAAGCTCATTGGCAGAAGTACATATATACAGGAAGCAAATGTGGGCAGTGGCCATAACCTTTCTATCGCTAAATTGAAGATCAAAATAAAAAGGATGAATAAAGTTAAAAATAGGCTGTGCATCAACTGCACACAATTGAAAGTCCAAGATACAAAAAAGAGCTTTTCAACTTAAATTGGAAAACAGGTTCAGTGGCCTGATGGCAACAACAGAAGAAAATCAAGATAGTGACATTCTGTAGGAAAACATCAGAAAGTGCTAACTAGAAAGTGTGAAGAGAGTAATACTAATGAAATCTAGAAGGGAAGAATGGATTAGCAATGATACTTGGGCAACTGTGAAAAAGAGTACAAGAGAAAGTACAAGATCATTAATGCTAAAACATGAAGAGACAAGCTAGTAGCAAGAAAACAGAGCTCTACAATGAGAGGTGAAAAGGAGTGCTAGAAGAGAGATAAAGGTATATATTGTTAGAAAATGCTGAGAGGCTGAAGATACTAGCCAAAGCTGTGACCTTATAACCTTATGTAAGGCAATCAAACAGCTAATAAGAAACTGTAACAGTGTTGAGGGCCCTATTATAAGTGCAAATGGAAAGTCTCTTAGTACAGAAGAAAAACAAAAGAAAAGATGAGCAGAACATTTTCAGGCTCATTTTTAAATAGATCAAGGCCAAGCAAACTACTAAAAATGCATGATAAAGGCCTACTACCAGAACTTGATATTGATTTAGGAAATATTACCATGGAATAAGATAGAAAAGTCATCAGCACACTTAAATATGGGAATTCAGCTGGAGTGGATAACATTATTGAAATGCTTAACATAAGTGACAAACAGCTCTCCAGACTTTCCTTGAGATTTTGGGTAGAATATGGAGTAAAGAAAACAACTCAACCCTATGGAAAAGACTCCTTATAGTAAAATTGCCAAAGAAGGGTGACCTTACTAATTGCAATAACTGGAGAGGAATCATATTCCTCTCAGTCCCTGGGAAAATCATATATGAAATCATCCTGGAACATATCAAGAAACACAATACCAATTTAGAGAGGAACAAACAAGTTATAGTCCATTGAAGAATGTACATTGTTCTATAATGAATAGAACAAAGTGTTGAGTGGCAAGCACTTCTTCTGATAAATTTTATAGATTTCCAGAAGGCTTTTGAGAGTGTACACAAAGGCTGACTTCTGAAAATTAGGGCATACTACAGAATTACAGGAAAAATAATCAGAATCATGAAAGATCTCTGTAACAATGCTGAATGTGCAGTCCAAGATGGTGACAACATAAGCCAATGGCTTTCAGTGACAACTGGAATAAGGCAAAGGTGTATTATGTTCCCACTATTGTTTGCACTGATCATTGATAATGTCATGAGGAAAGTAACCATAGAAGGTAACCAATTAATTTTATGGAGAAATGATAAAGCACAATTGGATTACCATGTTTTTGTTGATGATATTGTCCTGCTTAGTTCAACACTCAACTTAATCGAAGAAAAGACCCAACTTTTGGCAGACTCAGCAAAATAAGCTGGGATTTTCATCAACCATTGGTGGATATATATATATACCCCAAAAAGCAGCCATCAGAGTAGATGGAGAAGCACTAGTATAAGTAAGCCATTTTGCTTTCCTTTGGAATAAGATGTGCAATGATGGTGATACTATGCTAGCTGTCAAACAATGAATATTAAAAGCAGCAAGGAACTTTCTTAGACTTGAAGATTTTGAAAGTAGCATAATTGACACTGACAAAAAAAATATTAATTTTTAACAGTGATAGCATCTGACCTCCTTTTTAAGGGAGCAGAGTCACGGAAATCCATAACAGAAATTGTTAAGACCAACTCATTCCAAAGTAAATGGCTATGAAAGATCTTCAGAGTTTATTGGAAATAGCAAAAATTCTAAGGAGAGCAAACCAACCCAAAGCATCAAACATGATAAGAAAGCAATAATGGATGTATCTAGGACATGTTTTAAGAATGCCACCAACTCAACTTCTATTATCAAGTGATAATATGGACACCACCTGCCATGAGAAACAAGGGCAACTTAGAGAAACATGTGGAACAATAGAGATAAGTCAAATAAATCAACATGACAATCAGAAGCCTGAACAGACCAGCACTATACTGAAATCAATGATGGAAACTGGTGTGTGCTCACGTGTCTGACTGCATGATTGACTGACTGACTACTACTATGGATGGTCCCAGGTATTTTAGAGATGCTGTAGAGACAGTGTAATATGTAGAGGTAAAAATCTTAGTGTCCACTACCTACACTAACAGATGATATTGCTATTGATGGTCCTACAGAAGAAGGTTTTAAATAGTGTGTAATCTTCTACTACTGCATTACCATATCTTAGGCCTCAGCACTTTTCCTTCTCATCTTGGTATATACATTAACTTATGCTTCTTCATAGAGCTTTCACATATCCTGAGAACAGGAGCATATGATAGTACACACAGGGAGATCCAAAAGAAGAGTATTTTGTTGTGTATTAAACCCACTAGCAAAGGCTACCAGTCTTTGTAAAATGCATCTTGACAGCTATGTTTTCATTAAGGGAAGCATGTGAGTAGGCTGTGCCTCTGTTTTGGGTGATACCGCTGTTTCAGTCACTCAGTTACAATGGCTTCTTTATATTTGTCCTGAATGAAAGCCAGCAGTTACACCCAGCCCATAACAAGAAGGTTTAACGCAACCCACAATAATAATTTTCAAGGCCCTGATCCTGCACACACTTAAGCACATGCTCAGTTTTACCACCCTGAATAGTCCCAATGATGTCAAATGGATTACTCAAGATACTAACATGTAGCATGTATATAAAGGTTTCCAAGATCATGGCCCAAGACCTCACAAAGGTATAAAATTGGTGTAGTCAGTTGGAATCAATTTCACAATCATTGAATATAGGAAACAGTAAAATCCAAGATGAGTTCATCAATTATACATTATCAAGTAAAAAAACGTCTATAGTTAGTTCTCGCAATTTGGATAACTAGTAATGCATATCCAGATCTTAATCAGACTTATGAAATGTAAAATCAATGGAGTGAATACAACTTCCTACAGTTGCACATATGCAGTGTTGTAGCCATGTTGGTCCCAGGATATTAGAAGTAAGGTAAGGATGAGGTAATATCCTTTATTGGACCAATTTCTGTGGGTGAGAGAGACAAGCTTTCCAGCTTATATTGAGCCCTTCAGAGCTTGTCTCTTGTAGTAGAGAGAGAACCTGGAACACTGGGCCTGGTGCAATATCTGAGGCCTGAACCCAAGGCTATGAACCAAAGTCAGGCCATGTATTAAAGCACATGTCCACTACATTAACTTGGCAAAGTTGTTGCTAGTGTACTAGGCACTAGATATTTACGTAAATATATTCTAGCTAGTATAGATATATCCCAGTCTAATACAACCATAAGATGGTTTGACAACATAATGAATAGGGATGTTTTGTCCAAGATATCAGGAACAAGGGGAAATAACAAATAGATGTCATGAAATATGTAAAGTGGTGTGTAAATTGTGTATTTTATTTGTTTGTTTTAGCCTATACATGTCAGAGTATTTCACCTTAATTCTTTGCATGGCCTCGGAGACGATAGAAGCTCCTGCTGCCAACTGAGCCATTCCTTGCTACTAGGCACTCATGTGTCAGTATACCTTTAACCACGGAGCCAGGGCGCTGAGATTGTATCTAGGGTTGCCAAGTGCCTTTGTCACTGAGCCATGCCTTTTATGAATAACACTGAAGCCCGCTGAACTAATACGTTGCACTATCTACTAATAACATTGAAACTTCAAGTACAGGAGCACTGAGCAGCCTAATCAGCGCTACCGAGGCAACAACATTCCAGCCTCCAGCACTTAACCACTCTGGGTAGTATTATTGAGGTCTGCTAAACCAATTGTCTGCACAGATCTTGGAAAGCACATGGAAAAAACACACATGCACAAGCCAACTGACAGCATCTCTCTCACCAGCAGAAGCTGGTCCAGTAAAATATATTATCTCATTCATATGGTCTCTCCACAATTGCGTATAATTCATCATTCCTCAAGAGAATGCAAAGGTGGAAATATAATTTAATGCATGCTTGTGAGGCACCCATGACCATAATTATAATAGTAAATAAATAAATAATAATAAATTCTGCCAGGCTGATTTTATGCCTTCTGGCAAATAGCCCTATTTAAGATGGGTGCTCAGATAAAGTGTATGGTATGAAAACCTAGAAAAATAAAGTGATCCTTCCTTCATTATCCTGTGTGTAATGATCCACGTTTTTCATACAATATCAGAGATTTAATACAGGAATAAGATTAAATGACAAAATAAGAGTTATTTTTCAGGATTATTAAAACAGTGGCAAATAATAAACACAGAACATTAACTGAGTAAATATTCAGTCGTAGTCCAAAGTATCTGCTACTATTTCCGACTTGGCTTTGCTGGCCTAATCTATAAATTTTGCTGCTTTCTCTGGGACACTAAAAATATGAGTATTTGCCTTAAAAGCTAATTGGAAGCATTCCTGAGTGAAATCTAGCATAATCCTGTTTTAAATCTCTCAGCCACTTTTAAGATTGTGGAAGGATTTAAGGAAAGAAGAATTATAATCAAGATTTTTAAAAAGCATATTGGACCCCCATTCAGGAAAGCACTTAATCAGTGGGATTTAAGAATGTCTTTCAGTGCTTTGCTGAATCAGAGTCTTGGTGTTTTGACACAGCAGATTATTTTATATCTGTTGCAGAAAAGTGTCCTGGGCAAATTTGGTTGTACTCTAAAGCTGTATGAATAACTAGTTTTTTGTTTCTTTGTCAGTTTTGAGAAATTAAAAAAAAATGGTTGGGCCAAAACAAAACTTAACGTTTTTGGTGTTTTTGGCAATTTGAGTAGATTCGCAAAACTGGAGGAGGTCACCCTCCTTTTACCCAATAGCCTAGTGGCAAGCCATTCCCTGGGACTTGAAAGGCACAGGTTTAAATCCTTGCTCCAGAGCAGGGACTTGAATCTATATCCTCCCCTCCCCCATATGAATGCCCTAACCACTGAGTTATTGGGTAAAAGTGGGGGAAACACCATAACCTCCTCTGATTTTGTGACTAGCACCTAAATGCCTTTGTGAATCTAGCCAGAAAAATCAAAATATGTCATTTCAGAAATGTTTAAATGGACTGTTTTGACACTTCCAAAAATTTTTAATTTTCTTTTACTAATAATTTGCCAAAAATGGAATTCATGAAACGTTTTAGTCAACCTGAATCTGTATATTCTAGTGAAAAACATTTTGGCCAAAAATTTTTGCCCAGCTCTATTGTATGAACAGTTAAAGTCTCATGGACCAAATCCGTAGATGGTTTAAGTCAGTATAGCTAGTGATTTCCATGGATCTGGGTCAATTTACACAATCTAAGGATCATCTAGCCTAATATTTTATTTGAAATTCACCACCTTTTTTTATATACAAAGAGATATATCTCAGCTTGTTCTTTCTGAATCATTCTTGAGATCTCTTGAGATGCAAAAGAGTCTCCATCAGCCCAGTATTTCAAATAACTTGTACGGATTCTAGGGTCAAAGAGGAAGGGACCCTCCCCATTCTGGGATTTCTAATTCTTATTTTATTTTTCGCAGAGACTCATTTATCTTTCAGATTTAGTGTGTTGGAATATCTCACTATTACATCATGGTACCCAGTTGTTCTTTTCATAAGAACAATTTCTTCATTTTCAGTTACTTCTGAAAAATATTTTTCAGATTTCTGATCCCTGGAGGAATCTGATCCTCTTGCAATGAATTAATTTGATTTACCATTTCGTTGTTCCAGTAGTGTTAAGTCAGAGTCTTCAAAAATCATGAGGCAGTCTCCCAAAAATATTAGAATTACTTTAAAAATGTGCACTTAAAAAAAAGTTTCCTGTTCTTTATCTTTTGTTTTTATGAGCCTTTATGAGTCCAGACATGTTTTCAAGCTTTGTCCTGCAACAAGGAGTGCTAGAAGTGTACATTTTTTTAACAAATGAAAGCTGAGATTCTGTTGTAATCACATAATTCCAGGAACTGGAATTTTAAGAAAAATAGTAGATACTATAAAACTCTTGATAGGAACCATGAGATCTGGCAACATTGTTCCTCCTATTAATTGCTGCAGCTTTTTTTTAATAATCCAACATCTAAAGTAGATGAGGAGAGTGCAGAACTCAGAGATGTTGACAAGAATTTTGTAACTTACCCAATGGGATAAATATTGAGTGGAAAGGACTGTAGGATTTGTATCTATATGAACATAAATCCTAAGAATACGTATATAATAATAGGGACATACAGCCAACCCTCTGATCAGGGAAAGACTAATGCGTCCACAAAATGTTGAGGAGATCAGAGATAAGCAAATCTAATGAAACCATCATAATAGACCACTTCAATTACTCACATATATAAACTACATACATTTCACAACAGAACAGGTTTTACATAAAATGTATTAACCCGTGGAACTTGCTGCCACAAGGTATCAAGTCCAATATCTTAATGAGATTCCAAAAAAAAGAGTAGACAGTTACACTATATAGCCAGATCTATAGATTGTGTATTAATTATATTGATTACTTAAGAATTCCCAGTTATCACGCTGAGGGTGGACTGGTTCTTGTCCTAATATCAGGCCAAACATTATTAAAGTTCCTATTCATTTGGTGAACCCCAATGTGCACAGTTGCAACACTGACACTTGAGGAACCATTCTGAATTTATAATAGTTTATTAATACATTAGCAAAGTCCCAAATACTGTAATTCATCAAGGTAGATAGAGATCATACAGAATGTATATCTGACCAGCCATGTACTCATCATGCAGAGCAGCCTGAAATGTTAGCCTTTATCTTCCTCATCACCACCATCATCACTAATGGCCATCATTCTGGCACGTCCCAGGGGGCTACATCTCTCTCTCTGTCTCTGCCCACAGGCTGGGATAAAACTTTAATAATATGTTACACTGATGCCACCATGCCTAATGCCTATTCAATAGAGGTTTCTCCCCTGATCTTACCTTACTAATGTTGAAGTGCCCTTCTCCTATAGGTTATTATATAATGATTTATACACCAGCTAATTGCCATGGTGCTCTTGTGGTCAGACATCTGCAGAGGTTCCCATCCTAAAATATCCAAAAGCTGGTGTTAGCTCATGTTCTTGTGGTTGGCTGGTGTCATTATGGACAAACTTATCCCTTAAAAACTCTATTCCCAGTGCCCCAAAACTTAGGGGTGACCGTCTGGCCATTTATCTGTGCCAAAGTTCAGAAGCCTCATGCCAATTGCTGAAGCCAATGTCTTACAAGATACAGACCTGTAGGTTCCTTGTGTTACTGCTAAATAAAATAATTGCTAAAGCTAGCTCTTTGGGCTAAAACTAGATAAGATAAAAAAAGAATGTTATGCTTCAGGATCTAAGACAGCCACTAACAGTGGGGGGTGGGACAGTTTATTCCTGGTTCTGTCTAATGTTGGAGACAGAATATTGGGCTAGATGGACCACTGGACTGCTTCTGGGTGACACTTCCTATGCTCCCATAAATACATTTGTATGTTCTATTGCCTTTGGGGAAAAGGTACTTCTGTTTCATAGTCCAGACTTATTTTTGTGGGAGTGGAGCTTATAGGAAAATATTTCACAGCAAGAAGTGCACGCGATGGAGTTTCCTCAGTGGAACAAACTAATAATAGGAAATACACAGATAATTATAGTGCACCCCAAAAGAAGTTCTCTTGTCTTCTAATAAATGAGACTTTAGAGTTACTCTAGCATCCAGGCACAGCAGGACAGCAGTTCATTAGCTTTTCCTCCAGGACACAGCCTCATCACAATAGCACATCAGCAGGTTCTGAACAGCAATTCGCCATCTGAAACTCTTTTTATCAACTAGGTTGGGCGCTAAGTTAGAGGCTTTCAACTGACTTTCTTCCTCCTTGCATCTCTTAATTTTTTTTGTTTTTCACTGCCAGATGGGTATTCTGCTTCATAGACGATTAAAGAAAAAAAGAGACACAAGCTATTATAGATTCTAAGATCAGAAGGAACCATTGGATCATTTAGTCTGACCTCTTGCATAACACAGGCCATAGAATTTTACCCAGTTACTCCTATATATTGGGAGTGCAATTTGAACATAAAAAATCAAAACCTGGGAACTCCAAAACAAGAGAATATTGTTTGAATAATATGAGAAAACATAGAAACAATCCTCCAAATCCTTTTTTTTTTTTTCCTTTTATTAGAAAAGCTCCAGTTGCTCAGTGTAAATGGACAATTTGGTGACTTTAACTGCCGAACTCTAACATGTCTCTACTGAACATGTGGAAACTAGAAAGGCTTATAGCTTAGCCAAATTTGGAAGGATTTTTACAGGAATGGCAAAAGGCACATCCCTGACACCAGACCAAACCCCCATTGTCAAATTTCAATTCCTTGTGCCAAAGCAATGAGGCATTAGAGCTTCTCAATGAAATGATTGTAAGAACTTTTTAAACACACACAAACAATGTTTTTCCGCCCTAACCTCATTCTGAGAAACAGCTGGATTGTTTGTACTTAAATTTTCCAAAAAACGCTCAGACTAGCATATCACCTGGTATGGAAAATTTCAACCCAAACAGTTAGTTTGGCAAAGTTATAAGCAACTAAAAACAGGGTCTTATAATAAATATCAGGCAACCTAAACTATAAGTGGTGCAGGTAATTATGTCTATAATTATTCGATCAAGGCTGTGCTTCTCTGTGTCTCGGTTATTTGAGTTTTGTTCTGACTGCCAACTAGTGGACAGAGAAAAGCAGATGCAAAACATTAGCAACATCTCTTCCCAGGTGGCTTGTCCTGCTGTATACACATCATCTCATGCCACTTTAGGAAAGTGACATAGGACCATATATCTTCAAACACCCATTATCCCAGAAAAGCATGCCAGCATTAAGGAAACCCATGTATATTCAACAGAAAATAGTTTCCTTTCCTTGTAACTCCCAGCATGCTGTTCAGGACTCTATACTGTTGAAGTACCTTCTGTGATCTTAAAGAGGGAGTGGAGACTATTGAGATGTCTCAGGGGAACTCAGAGACTGGGGTTCATTGGTCGTTACTTGCAAGGCAAAGTAAAGGTTACCTGGAAGGCAAAGTTTGCTGGTGAAGCAGACAGACTGGTGTGGCACGGTGCAGACACACAGTCTAATCTCCAGCAAAGCTCACTTTTGCTAAGGCAGAGCAGTAACACTGTGGCATACAGTTCTGGGCTGCCCTGAGGAGCATGTCACAGCGATGTAGTTGGCAGGATTTACACACAGTTGGCTGGCTGACAGAGGTTCACACCTCAAGCATTGGTAAACTAGTTTTTTAAGTGATTCAGAGTAAGAAAGCTGGGAATAGTCAGAAAAGGTTACAGTTTGCTGGCTTCTGTTTGTTTATTTTGGGTAAAGAAAAGAGAACAAATGAAACCATAAGGTAAATGGAACAATGGTAGCAATGGTAGGATGAACAAAGAAACATGCCAAATACACCAGAAAGCAGTTAGGAGACCTGTGCGCAGAGCACTGCATATTCTCTGCAGGAAAAGAGATGGATGAGCTGAAAACTCTCATCATGGAGCATGACAGACTCTATGGAGTGCAGCTGCCTCCCCAGAGTATATCTGAGGTCCCAGAGGCTCCAGCGATGAGAGGAGACAGAACCTCCTGCTTCCAGATGATCCCAGAACAGATGCAGCTAGAGACCGAGAAACTGCAGCTGGAAACCCTTTCAATCAAACTATAACAAGAAGAGAAAGAGAAGCAATGCCAGCATGACCTCAAAATATGGGAACAAAAAATAGAAAATCTTCAAGCAGTAATCAATCCGCCCCAAAAGACACCCAGTTGGATCAAACTATGCCTCGCATACAGGGAGTGACGCTGCAGAAATATGACTTTGAAATTGTGCATGTTAAAGGGAAAGAAAATCTAATGGCAGATGCACTGTTCAGGAAAGATGATTTTGAACCTCTTCTACAGTTCCAGTGGCTGACTCTACTGCAATATTGTAAGATGGGAGGAATGACCCTAACAGTACCCCAGTGCCCAGTGGTAGAGGGCCCACTACACCGTAACTCATCTCAGGCCTGCCACATGTACTGTCCCCAACACACTGTCATCATAATAGATATCCAAAAGGTATCTTGTAAGGTATTGTATGTAAACTAGTGATGGACTGGTCAGGAATATCATTGTGTGATGTAAGCCATGTCAGTGCTGTTATATTGAGCTATGTGTGAGTCCTCAGTTAAACCAACTAACTGGTGTGTGTACTGTCGCATTAGAGGCAGCATATTTAATCATTTGTGTGAGTGTCCAGTGAGAGGATTTAGACACTACAGAGCGACATCTCAGGGGAACTAGGGAACTGGGGTTGACTGATTGGTTCCTGCAAGGCAAAGTAAAGACTGGCAGAGTCTTGAGAAGTTTACTAGGGAAGCAGACAGACAGTCTAACCTCCAGCAAAACTCACTCTTGCTAAGGCAGAGAGGAAATACAGTGACTTACAGTTCTGGGCTTCCCTGAGGAGAGGTCACGTCTTCTTTCAGATTGCACTAAAACCAAGATTCTGATCATATGTGTTATTGAACAGTTGATGGCACTCTTTTCACAAGAGTCCATGTTTTAGTTTTACTGTCCTGGGAAACTTCCAACTGAGGGCTTGGAATGTAATATCCTTTAGGTGGATTTAAGAGCACCTAACTCCAGGAGTAGTATCATTGACTTAAAGAGGTCTGTTTGCAGAGAAAGGAGCTATGCGGTGTCAGTAAGTTTATCTGAATTTGGTCCTTAAAATTACCCAATTTCTACCTCCAATTCTGTTTCATTGACTTTCAGTGGGACTAGCTCTTTTAAGTCACATAAGTGCTTTTGAAAAGCCCACACTATATTATATGGACTGAAATCCTTTCACTCATTAGCAGAATACTTTAGAATTCTCCAGACTGAAAGGTGTTAGAACATATTAGTAAATAATGAAGATATACTACATATATGTCTAAAGTAAAACAAAAGCCCTGATTCCAAAAGATATTCAATCAGGAAGCAATACACAAACTAAATGATTTATAGATCAAGCAATATATTGACTACTGTCATTTGAACACCGTAAAACACAAGCACTGAAAATGCAGAAAAGAGAGGATTTAATGGCAGACAAATCCCAAGGCAACCCTTTGATAGTTTTAAAGGTGTTCAAAATATTTTATATCACCATAAAAAGCTGCTTCAGATAAAGTATTTCTTTCGCTACTGTGACTCATGAACAATATTGCAGAAATGCTTAATTTAATTTAATAACATTGAGATGTGTATTTCATATATGAGGTGATCTAACTGCCTGCAAAAATTTATTCACAGCAGTGCACAGCAGAGCTGGTCTAATAATCCATTGTGAATAAAATTTATTACGAAGTTTGGCAATTTCTCATTCAATAATTATTCATGAATAACTCCCATTATTCAATTAGCTCCAAGTCAGAGTATATTTATTTCTGAGGAAAGAGTGAGATGACTCAAAATCTATGGCATTGAAAGGTATGCTGCTTTATGTAGGCTTCTTTACTTTCATTGAGGTATGTTCGCATGCCTACTGATTGAATTGTATCATGTATAGTATAGGGCTGTAAAGAAAATCCTACATCTTTGCTCAAACTTTCAGAATAAAAAGTATTTAGGCAAAGACCAATCTGGAAAAATTTTAGCCTGAAAGGTGAAAATTTCAGAAAATTATGAGCGAATGGAAACCCTTAGGCAACCTTAGCAATAACTGTTGATAAGTCTCCATCTATTGATCACAAAGAAATGGCAAGCCAGCCATTACCTGTACTACCATATTCTCTATCTTTCTGGTTAGTGCTGCCATTTTCAAGTTACACAAGTATTAGAAGGGTGTAAGCAAGGAAGGGGAATTGTGGTGGTGGTGTTTTTATTATTTATTTAAATTAAAATAGAGCCCACAACAAGTTAGGTGCTGACTATGCAGAAAGGCATGGTCTTTGCCCTAACGAGCTTGCCTTCTGATGTAGAGGTATAATTAGTAGTAAATGAGATGAAACTGAGCCATGTTACATTTAAGGTGAATGAGCATTTTCCTCTACTGATGTGGCCTTCTAGACTACTGAATAATTGTCAAAGGGGAGAGTGGAAGCCCCATAGTTTGACTCCTTTAAAACTAGACTGGACAAATCTCTGGAGAAGATATTATTATAACGAAAAGTCTGTCATTGGCTAATAGGCCTTTTCTGTCTTAACTTCAATAACTAAAGAATGGTTACTTACTCTTTGGTATCCGTAGGTCTTTGAGATGTGTTATCCGCAAGGATTCCACTTCTGGTATCTAGCAAGCCAGGACCTCATCATCTGGAGGTGGGTACTAGGAGTCCTATTTAAACAATGATTGCAGGACAGTGCTGCCCAAGGGGATGTCAGATCTTGAAGCCTCAGCTAAGGAACAAGGCTGAGTCGACAGGTTCAGCAGATCAGAGTACCAGAACTGTCTGGGCCAAGCTGGGCCTACCAGGGTCACTGAGGCTGAATCTTGTCTGTTTTTCCTCACTGCAAATTTACTGTTGGAAACAATTGATTTCCCATCTCCCACTTGTTTTTCCTTGATATCATGTTCTTATTGGCATCTGCTGTGGGACTGTACTAACTGAACCTCTTGGGTATATCTACGGAGCCTTATAGGGCAGGGACATCTAACTCTGGAGGAGGTGCATTTGAGGAAGGCTTTCAAGATGATGGCATACCCCAGGAAGTCCAAGATGGCCAAGATTGCATGCTGTAAGGGTATGGATCTGGAAACCATGACTGTGGAAACCAAGAAGAATGTTCCCCACAAGATTCCTCAGGGTCTGTGCTTGTAAGGGTGGCCACTGGACCCCTTATCAAACCAGTGTAGCTCGTAAGAGGGAGGTGTATGGACAGGGGATATCTCCATGCTATGCTTGGATGGGGGAGGAAAGAAAATGAATAGTATTCCTCAAAGGTGGGAGAAGCTACCCTGTCAGGTGTCCTAGAGAGCTCCCAAAACTCTGTAATAGTCTTAATAGGAGGGATTATGGGTACTGTGATAGTATTAGTAATTGATACTGAGGCAGTAGCACCTAGAAAGCAGATGAAGAAAGTAAGGTTGACTGTTATTGTGCAGTCACAGAGATCATTTGGTATCAGAATGTCTTGGGCACTGAGAAAAGTTGGTTCTGGAAACATCTGCACCATGGAGACCTACCGCGGTCATGAGGTTATGAGTACAAAGTGGGCTGGTGCTGACATCAGTACTGAGGAGTCAGTACTGGGGAAGTGCACACCAGCTCCAGGTGGTAACGTGACTACTTGGTGATCAGACAGTACTAAAGCTTCAGAGGAACTTAATCAGGACCATGAACTGTCTTTTGGCTGCGGGGCATGAAATGGTACTGAGATACGATGGGTCTTCTGTCTTATCTTACTGGGCACAGGGAAGATGACCTTTGAATAGCTCACCCCAGGAACAATATTTCTTCCTACCTATTTCTGATTATGGGTAGGTGGCTGGGGTGCCTGATTCACTAGTCGAAGGGTTTGGTCTCTCATGAAGAACAAGCCCAAGAGTCCAGTATAGAGCCAGGGCTTCCTGGAGCACTAGTGGCAAATAATTGAGCTGCCATGGTGGGATTTTTAACCTCAGACTCTGAAGCTCTCACTGAGCAATCCAGAAGGAAGAGTTGAGATGGGCTTCCCAGTCTTTATGTATCCTTTTGGAAAAGGAGCAGCAGATTGGTGATTAATCAGGAATATGTCCATTGCAAAGGCAGAAGGGTCACATAGAATGTCCATCACTGAGCAATACAGCAGCATCACAAGAGGGACAAGCTTTAAATCTTCATGTCTCACTGTCCCTGCTTAGGTTATGGACTATAATATGATTAAAAATAGAACATGGCCAGGGAATTTTGGGCAGCTGCTCTGTAGTTGTCTGAATTGTGTACAGCTCTCTGTTATGCAGGGTACTTCATACTTCTGTTTTAATCACTTCCCTGCACACTTGTCTTACCCCTGGAAGCAGTCTTCAAAATGTATGTAACTTCATTAAAAATGATACTGAAAAATAAAGCAAATATGTTTTGTTGCCTATAACTTCATTTTAAAGCAAATCAAAGACAAAAATTGGGCTGAACTTTTTTCCAACTAAATCCATGTCTTACCACCTAGTAAGCTGTTGCTACTGCTATAACACTTTTGAGTAACTTTAGTGAAAGAATAGCTTCTTCCTTCAGCCTATTTTAGCTTTTACCAGGTATATCAATGGCTGGAAAGAAACAGACATAAAAAAGACCATTTAGTGAGGTTCTTATTTAATCTCGATTAAGCTACAGTGTCATAAAAGCTTTACATAATTTGATACATAAGAAAAAATAAAATGAATGTCACTTTATATTCGACTAAATTCTCCCTTGGGTGGGTTTCCTATAAAATCAAGAACGTTAGGAATTCAAATCTTTTACATTGAATGTTTTCAACATAACAAGGAACAAGCCAATACATTTATATATTGATATTTTTGCTTTTGAATGGGAAAAAAGTCTGTTTTTGCCTTTTGATGACCAATTAATTTTGCTCACATTGGTTAGCAATGCTACAGAATTTTCTTCTGTAAGGCATGTTTTATATTCCACAAATAATGTAATACATCTGTGAAGCACAGGGAAGAAAAACAAATTGGAGAACAATGATTTCCTCCTGCATTATGGACTCCTTGTTGATACTTCAATTTCTGTAGAATGCTGTCAATATAGCACAGTGAAACAAGAGATCATTAGAACAAGGAGTAGAAAATGAACTGAATAACAGTGGTAAATTAGCTGTAATTTTAATTGTATGCTACCTAAAATTATTTGCAAAACTCACTGATGCTGTGGATTATCTGTTGTCAGATTATCCACTGTCTTGTACGAGATCATATTGCAATATGGACACTGAAAAAAGCCATTGTTCGCTGGTTTAAAAATACTGAAGCTGTATAATTAATAATACATTTGTAATTCCTTTTTTCTAAAATCAGGCATTCAATTATAAAGCACTTGAGGCATTTGAGTAAAAGGAAAATCATTCATTTATTAAGGAATTTTGAATCAAGAAATTTGTTAATCTAGCAATTGTTTCAATTCATTGAAGCCTCAGTATATTTCAATAGTATGTTTCATTACACAATAACTTGGGTCCAATCCTGAAGTACTTTCTTGGGGCCTGATCCTGTGATGTGATGAGCATTCTCACCCATAAGAGGGAGTTGAAGGAACTTGTGATCATCCAGGACTGGACAGAGAATGAATTAACCTCTCACCCACAGAAGTGATTCCTTCCAAATATATATAAATAATGTCATATATCAGGAGGACACACTCAGGAAGCTTCATGCTATTGTACTTGCTCTTTTCTTATGAGAAGACGTGTCTCCAAACTGATATTCAGTCATATTTCTCAATTGCGCCATTAAAGTTAAGAGCTCTCTTTATCTGAAACCTTCTCCCAAACAGTGACAAAGGAACAGATCACTTGATTTTTCATTACAGTGGATGACATCTTCTTCCTATTTCAACCTGCAGTATCCAACATTATATTTAGTCAATGAACTATTGCACTTGGTTGTAATTTAAAGGAGGTTACAGAATAAAGAAGTACACAATAGCACTAGTTTAAATATTAATTGTGAGTAAACTGATAAATTTAGCCCTTTTGTTATTCAGGTATCATACATAAATAGATGTCGATCTTGGTGAAAGTATTAATTTCTTGTACCAAATAGTTTGGACAAACAATGTTATGGTATGGTGGTGCTCGATCTGAATTGACTATGGTGTGTGATGAATCACCAAAATCACATTATACTATTTCTGCTTTCAAACTTTTAAAACAGATGAATACGTAATATTGACAACTCTTATTCCTTACAAATACACTATTAAAATATATTTTACTTTAAAATAATATATTTCCTCTCTTAGACATACCTATCATTTGATCTATTATTTTTTTTAGTACTTCCCACATTGTATTACCTTACTGAATACGGTATCCTTTCTTTAAATTGTGAAATAACTATAAATTATAAATAGCACGAGCTAGAAATCATGTTGGAACTCTTGGTACTTTTCATGAAAGCACTTTATAAACATTAAGCATCAACAACCTATAGAGGCACAAGATGATAAATATTATTCCCATTCTAAAGATGGGTAAATGGAGGTAGAAATTAAATGACTTTATTGTCTGGTACCATGAGTCAGTCAAAGAACCCTGGAGAACTGACTCCCTGTCCTCTATAGAACCCCCTCTTTCCCAATACAATTGACCACCTTAAAATCTTCTTCAGTATGTTTGATAATTATTAGGGTTGATTTGTTTATTTTTAGTATTTCAAAACCATTTCATTTGACCATCAGGAAGTTGTTTGCTCAAATAGTTACAGCAAAGTAAAAACTAAGATAGCATTTTAGAAAGCATTTATTTGAGCATTATCCCCCCCCCCCCCCCATGATAATTCATCCATGTCCAATTCAGAGAAATTATACAACTGCTCTAAACTAGCTAACCTAAGTGGTTGAGTGAAAGATATAAAGTAGTCATTCCCAGGAGCCTGCAGGTGCCCTCAGGTTCTAATGTGTCCAAAGTTCACTGAAATGGCTGAGTCAATCATTATTCATGACTTCTTTGTTACAGCTTGCCTTGTACTTTATACCAAGGCTGCTTTTGTTGTAATGATAGTAAAAGTACTGTATTGAAATGCAATACGAAAAGAGGCTGCAAAATGTTTGCAAGTTGTAAATATGAATGAAGCACTTGCAGTTTGGCAATCTGATTTTTCTCTCAGATGGGTGCCCTGCCTCGTCAAGAAGAAATCTATTTAAACTATCACAGCCATCATCACACTGGACTTTTGTTTCTGAAAGTACTGGCTTCTAAGTCCTTAAAAATGATTGAGCATAGAGGGTCAATAAGAAATTTGAGCAGAGTGGAATCCACTGATTCTGGCAACTTCCATTTTGATCATTACATCTTAATAATTGCTATGTACAAATCCATAAAAGAATGAACTGCTCATATCATACAAATGTGTATCAAATTCTCCCCCTAACAAAGGGCAAAGCAAATTCGTGTAATCATTTTAATGCTAAGGCAGGTCAATCATAATTAAGCTCTAGGTACAATTCCTACAAACTGTAAAAGTATTTACTTGCAGCCAAGTAGCACTCAAAAGCGAGATTGTTTTCTGCCTTTAAAAATCGAGACATTATTTCATGATTACAACTGAAAGGACCTGCCTTCTTGTTCTTTACCTTTGAGGTTATTAAAAGGGATTGGCTGTTTGATCATGAAATGGCATTTATGCCTGAGTTTATATAACGTTCTTAGTCACTCTTCTGTTCTCCCAAAACAGCAGCAAATTGATGGTTTAAATGAGAAATGATAGAGTAGGCTGATCCAAAGCCATCTGAAGTCAACAGAAAATTTCCCTTTGGATTGAGTGGGATTTAGATTAAGCCCATAGAACACACATATTTCCTCAGCTATTTTACACCCATAGTTTTTTCTACTATCTTTCAAACAGGTCTTTTCAAGAAAGAAGAAAAACACAGAGCCAGATTCAACAGTGCACAAAAAGGTAAGATCCCAGGGTTACCAGGGTCTCTGGCTTTGGGGCAGCCCATGGAGCAAAACCCAGTACTCCAGTAGCTCTTTTGGTGGCCTGCCAGAGAAGGGGCTACCAGAGACCCCTTGCTCCACAGGGAGCAGGTAGTTGGTTGCCTGCCTCTCCAGCTCCTTGGGGAGCTGGGTGGTTAGTTCCCCCTATGGAATAAAAAAAATTTCAAAATCTCAGCTCAGTGACATAGAAGAAATGAGTTTTGCAAGAGGAATGTGAATGAAAAAACAATGGGTGGTTGGCAAACTGGGATAGAAAAGTCACTCCAACCGTTGAGGACAACATGAAAGAAGGTACAAAAGCTAGAGTGGGAATATTTGATTCTATATAAGTTCTTATACCACACTTATCACTATAGCATCTGTTAGAAGATATTAAAACCCCTACAATTCTTAAATATATTTATAAAAATCCTGTTAGTGTCTACAATTCTAGTGTTCTGTACCTATTAAACTGAAAAGTTCTTTGTACTTTGGTTGAAAGTTAGAGAGTGACCAAATGAAGAACTGTATGTAATCATAATGGAATGGGTATAATCTTTTACTCTGATCCTGACCTGTGGAGAATTGTGTCCACAGAGGGACCACTGGTAACTGACAAGAGATGTTCGTTATGACACAGGTGTTCTGTGATTGAAACACTGGTAATTAACAAAAGATGCCTGTTGCTACAGATATGCATTGAGGTTGACAAATACTGGTGATTGACAAGGTTCCTTAATCCTCCACATGTGTTCTGTAATTGATTGAATAATGAGCCAATAGTAACTGGGATATAAGTCAATAAGGGTTAAATTGTTTTCATGAATGGTTTTGGTAATAATGGTTACTTACAGATGTCTTTCACTTATCAGTTAGGTAAGTTGAGACATCTAAGACAGAACTCAGATCAATCACAGAAAAAGAATTTTTGCTGAAAACACAATATAAGGAACAAGTTTTGGGGAGTTAAGTTAGGAGTCGATCAAGCTACAAGGTCACTTCTCCAATGTCCAGACTGGTATGTATAGCCTTCTATGTTCTGTATTGTGTTGTATTAATCTTTGACTAATAATATTTTATTAAATTTCTCTTGAGCCTGTTATCTGAGATCTCATATTGCTATGAAATTTGAAAATGCAGCACATCCAAGCACCTTCCAGTAGTGCAGGAACCAACATGACTAACATCTGTCCCATCTTTGTTGCCTCCTCCTCACCCTGGGGGAGAAGTTTGTGCAATGAACTGTTTTGGTTTGGAACTCTTTTTGTAATACGTACACACACCAAGCTATAAGTTTATTAGAGAAGGTGAGATCAAAGAAATGCACCTTGCACTTAGAACAGAAGGTGAGAAGGTTTGTGATAGCCCTTAGTTCCTGTGGTCATTCATTCCACAGTCCTGGGCTGGCTCCCAAGACAGATAAAGGTTAGGCAGCTGTTACTATGTGAGTAAAGAAGGTGAGGCAGGATTCAGTAAGAAACAAGAGCATTAGGTTAAGGGGGCAGTTCTTCAGAGCTTTGAAAACGAGGACATGCATCTTCAATTTGCATTAGTAGGTGAGGGTGACCCAGTATCAGGATTCAAAGAGAAGAGAGGTGGTTCAAGCTGTACACAGAATTGTCAGCCCCAAATGTTCAGAAATCATGACTTGAGTCCCCAGAAATCATGAGGTTGACTTGAAAATTCTAATTTTAAAAAAATGGGGAGAATGTTATTTGACTTCTGGTTTCCTGAGCGATTAGAGTGCGCTCAGGCCCATTTGCAAACTTTTCTTTGCAACTCTGAGGTCTAGTAACTTACCTTTAAAAATAAATCAAGACTCAAAGCTGAGATTCCCACATAATCTCTTTTTTTTTTCTCCAGGACTTGGGGATATAATTAAAACATTAAACAACAGACTCACAATAAAATCACAATTGTTGGCAACACTTAATGAATGGGAGCGATAATAGAATAGTAACTGGGGTATATATGACAAAAAACTTTTCAATATTCTTGACTCAAGGTACTGCAATATTCAATTGCAATTATAGTGCATAATATAGCTGGCAGATTAAGACCCTGCAAGAATGATCTCTGTTTGTTTTTTTTAAATGATTGATTGATTTCTCATATGAAAACCATGGTGAAGTTTGCTGCTCAGAAGCATGTTCTGAATAGTTTATATTTCAGCAATTAGTTTCAAAAGTGCCCGTCAGCTGTCAAGTGATTCTGTTTAATTGACATTCTCTGGTCCATAATTTAGCTCTGGATAGAGCATCATTCATATATTTTAATGGGGACTTTTGAAAGTGTTGTTCAAACAAACATGAACCCTATTAAAACTGGAATATAATAAACCAATCTATAAAAAAAAGCTAGCAATAACAAATAAATAATGTATGCTAAAATGGTCTCTTAAAAAGAAAAGAAAAGAATTGTGAATAAAAACACAGGCCTGTGTGCTACCTCTCACTGCATTGCCTCTATTGCCTGTTTGCTGAGCAAGAGTTATGGCAGTTTGGAGTGGGCCCATTTCTTTCTGGAAGAGACATTATTGACACAAAGACTCAGGATATTTCTGGTCTGCTTTATTCACAATATGTACACAAGCTTTGTTTGCCTTGAGCAGTAATGGCAAAAACAACAAGGTTATGCAGAAGGAGTGACGTCTTGGACCCACTAAAATCAATGGGAGTTCTGGCAATGATTTCAATGGAAAACGTTTTGTTGACTTCAGTGTGTCCAGGATTTCACCCAAGGTGACTGCTAGTTATGGAAACCTCTGCTAAGACGTCATTGTGCCTGTTTCCAGAACTATTTTCCCCTATGGGCTTGATGCTGCTGTTTCCCTTTTTCCTGGCAACCAGGAGGCATACCCCTGAACTATGTGAACCTATCCTGCTGACTGCCTCATTCATGTCACTTCAGAGGTGTAAGATAAAATATGTCAAAATGGAATATATAACAAGTGGGTTTAAAAACAGACTAAAGAACAGATGGAAAACTGTAAGAGTTCTCATTGTGAGGGGGAAAAAACCACAAGCCTTGGTAAAACAGTGAAGGCTGGAGAGCCTGAGAGAACCACTGGAAGGTGGGAAAAGAGGATAGTTGAACACAAGTCAGTAGAGGACAGAGGAAGGTGGAATGTGTGAAAAATAAAGCTGTCCCCAGGATGGCTCTCTTGGGGATTTGAGAATAAAGTAGCACTTCCATGTAGGGGTGTCATCTTTCCAGGTTTTCCCAGCATCATCCCTTTTTTGAGGTAGCTGCCCCAGGAAAACTGCTCAGATTACACTGCCAGCTGTCCAGTTTTATGGGCTCAGGATCATCCTGATTGTCCTGGTTTTTTTTATAACTCAAAGGTGGCAACCCTACTTCTAGTCCCAGCTCCTGTAAATTCTGCCTACAGCTCTGGATCTTAGAACAGTTGGGTGAATGGGAGGTGACCTTATGACTTGGATAGCTTCTTCCTATAGGGGCATTTCCCAGAGAGACATGGCAGCCCCAAAATGTGATACCCTCACTCCATTGTGAGGCTAAAACTACCCCTAATTACTAGTTATGAGGCAGATTAAATGAGCTCCATGTAGCTCTGTATACAGATTCTTTGGATGAGATCTTAAAACGCATTGTCCGGTTTGCTCTGTGTAGCTATCGCTGTTCAAAAGAGTCAGGATTTGTGCTCTTAACAAAATGTCCTCTTCCCCTCACCGCTATGCTATATGTTGTGAGGTACAATGGCAATCTAGCTGCTCCTCTTCCAGAAGTATTTCACCCAGAAAAGGTGCCGTATACAGTAAATATAAAATGCTGGCAGTGAAAGCCAAGTTCCTAAAATACGTAGCACTTGTATCCAATATAAGATGAACACTGTGATCTTATTAAAGTTTCTGCTTCTTGTCTTACTGCACATACTATGCTTTGCCTGAGTGATGTTGCTTCCATATTTTAAAGGGAAATGTCTCTTCCCCAAAATTCATAAAGGCATAAAAGTAGATTTTTAAAATGGGCTTAATTCAAAAAGTATCATCCTTTTAAAATAAGGTAATGGAAGATGTCAAAACCTAAGTGTTGGAGACTGGAATAAATGCTTAGCTCCACTACAGTGACACCAACACCATCTGAAGATGGGTTATCAAGTTAGCTCTTGTCAGCATTTTAGATAAATGTATAAAAAAAATACCACAATATATTGCTAGCTCATGACAGCTTTTAGACATGCTTTATTACTTAATAATGGATTTCATGTACTATCTCCTGTAAATTGTACACTGTAGTTTGTAACAATGATTTCTTATATATATATAAGAAATATATATATTTCTACTGGAGTGGTTTCTCTGCAAAAGATCAAGAATCACCATGAACAAAATTTGTTCTTTTATAAAATGATTCTTAGCAACATATGAAGAGACAGAGAATAAACATGTCATGAGTTGCTCACTATAGTACTGGCAACTCTGACACAAGATACACTATTTACCAAAGAAATACGTACTGTTTTTGTCAAGAGGCAGCAACTTTATTAAAGGGCAAATTATTTATATCCTACATCATTACAACAAAGTCATTAGTCGTTATCATATGACCCATCAATAGTTCTGACTGAAATTTTGAGGTCATCCAGTATCAGTGGCTTTATAAAATTAAATGCTACGCCTTAAGCAGAAACTCAAACACAGTACAGAACTTAAGGGACAGCAAGCTGAATCCCTCTCTAGTAAATTCATATATGCCATCCGTCTGGCTTTGAAGAATGCCTAATACAGGTTGTAATCATCAGATCCTCTAGTTCATTTGCCAACTGCGCCTTTAACCTATGTACCTGCAGACTTACACAGCTTTTTAAAAGAAACCAAATGTTGATAAAATTAATATTGCTCACAGTTTATACAACAATAAACCCATAACTCCATTGTCTGTATGCATTTTTCATACAAGAAGGAACCTTTATTAGAGTATTTCATTAAAGCCTTTATATTGCAGAATACCTCTATATTCCAGGTGATGGTATAATAAAACGATGAATACCAATAAATGCCTAGATCAAAATTTGAGCAGGACAGAGACAAGTAACCAGCTATTTTATACCAGGAAAAGAGTGTCCTATCATTTGGAATTACTACAGCACCTATTCCAAACTAAAAGCTATTACTAGTGGAAATGTTTACAATGGGGAGTGCTGAAGGGAACAACTCTAGCCACCTTTGGGTTCTCTATCTGTTATGGCCACCATAAACAAGTGCTGGTTTATGTTTTGAGAATGTGATATAGCATATTTAGGAAGGCTGGTGAGAAAAGTAAATCCCTGAGTGGAAGGAACATGTCTTTGTGTGTGTCTCTTCTGCAAGAGGCAGATTCTCTGGGATTTGAAGTACTTTAGTTTCAAACTATTTGGGGAAAAAGAGGATTGATTGATTGATGTTGTTCCTAGTACATAACATTATAAATGTACAAATCCATAGTAAAATGAGAAAAGCCTTGTGCAGAAGTTAACATATGTAGCATTTGTATTTACACTTGAATCATGGAGTTTTATTATCTGCCTTACAAATTACACTTCTGTTGTATTTCTGGAAAGTAAAACATGAGTGAATATTTTCAAAGTTGTGAAATTCTAGTGGAAACTAGAATTAACAGGGCAAAATTCTCCTGAGCTGCTTGAACTTCAGCCAGTCAGTCCCCAAATCTAACGGCCTGTTCTAAAGCCAACTGTAGTTAACAGACACTCTCCCATTGAGGTCAAAGGGCTTCAGATCAGGGCCTTACATGTACCAACTTGTATGTCCATCCCATCTTCCAGTTCCCAGTGTGATTTATTTTATTTTTTGCTGCATTGTTTTTCTTTTTGTTCAGAATGGTCTTTAGGGAAATGAATCCTATAATAAATGAAATAGCAGTAAACCCCACCTCAGACAAGCACATGCAGATCATAGAAGGGACCTCAGGATGTGAGCTAGTCCAACCCCCCAGTGGAGCTTGTAATGATGCCTGTAGTTAAAATTGCCTGACATTCTGGGGTGGCAGAACTGGGGCAGGGGGGAGTAGCACCGCCACAATGGAAATATTGGGGAGACAGATCTATGATTCTTCCCTCCTGTCCACGTTTTCCTTTCCCACAGTATCTCACAGAGATGAGAGTGGGACCCAACTGGGCTCCCTCCCATGTGCACATGCCTGGGGTAAGGAGGGAACCAGAATGGGACACAGGGGAGAGGCTGGAGAAGCTGCCACAGTTCACAAGATCAGGCTGACCACCTAGGAGCAGGTAAGACTCCCTGGCCCAAACTGGTCCCACCTTCCAGCCACCATTGTTCCTAGAAAAGACATGCAGCCTGAGAGAGGGGCAGAGCACAAACATGTGACACTGTGGGTGGGGGATAGGAGAGAGCACCGTCACTTGGGCAGAGGGAAGGGAATGTCAGCACACATGGCACCAGCCGCCAAAGGGTGGGAGGGGGAACACAGAGTACCAAGCACCAGCCACCCAGGAATGGCAGAAGGAACTACTGGTGTGCCCCTACCAGCTTGGAGCCAGCTGCCCTTCCTACCTCCCACTAGTTACAGTACTTCTCCTTGTTCCTCCTCCTATCTCTACGCCCCCCTAGTCACAGGGAGCTTCCACCCCCTACTACACTTCCCATTACAAGACCTTTTTTTCAGCTGCTTGTCACTTTGCCAAACTTTAACCATTTCGGGTGAATTTTTCCATACCGGGTGTCTGCCTCGGGCTGCATTTATTTTTGGAGTGTTTCAACAAATAGTTCCTCAGTGATCAAGAATGAAATTAGGTGAATGAAATTTTCCCATGCTTAAAAAAAACAAACCTGCAGCCATTTAATTGAGAAGGTTTATCATCTCTATGCTTGAAGCACGGACTTGAAACTTTTTGTTTGGTTGGTTTTTGGTCAGGGATGTGCCATTTGTTGTTCTGGTAAAAAATAGTCCAAATTTGGCCAAGTTATGCACCTATGAAAAATCTCAGTCTCTACTGAGTAGAGACTTGTTGTGATGTTCCCCTCTGTAATCTGGACTGGTGTGTAGTTGTGTCACCCCAATCCCTCACTCCTAGAGACCTACTAGCACTTGCTCCACTATGTGAACACCCCAGTCCTGGGTCAGCCCATGCACAGCGTCCTGCAAGCCAGCAGCTCTTATTTTAGTGAGTGAGTGCTTCTGACCAGCCACTCATGGGATTATGCAATAGAATGACCCCAGTAAACACCCTCAAACCCTGATGCAACCCTAGGAACTGCCATTTTACAGAGGTCAGTGCTGCCCACTGAACTCTGCAAGCTCATGTATTCGTCAATTTATCAAAGAAATTTATATGCACCAGCTCTGTCATTCTAAATAAAGTCTCTACACACACTCAAACCACATGCACTGCTTTAGATAAAACAAACAAATACGTCTATTAAGGACAGAAAGATTTTTTAGTGATTATAAGCCAGAGGAAGGCAGGTCAGATTTAACCAAAAGTAAACAAAAAGCAAATCACATTCTAAACTAAACTTAACTTTTTCAATAGTCTTAAAGTCTTAGATGATTCTCATCACAGACTGGTTGGTCGATCTCCAACCAGGCTCTCCCTAGTGGTCAATGCTTCAGTTGCTTCATGTTCGTAGCTGGGTTGCAAGAGAAAGTGAGAGAGGGGCCAAAATGTCCCCCCTTTTCAAATGTCTTTGCACTCCCCTCTAGGGCCTCACCTCCCTCCTTCAGGGTAAGGTGACCAACGTATATCTGCATGGTCTTCTCCATGTCCTGAGTCAATGAGCATCACCTTATCAATTGCTTAGGCTAGTCCATTGTTCCTGGAAGAGATGGATTGTTTTATGCATGCCTTAGGGTATGTCTTCACTGATGGCAGCAAATTCGCCACCGTCAGATCAATTTATTCGGATTGATTGAGCGGAAGTGGAGACCTGCTCAATCAATCCAGAAGTCGATTCAATAAAACCACCGCCGAAAAAAGAGTAATGCTGCGTCAACAGGTACGCATTTCCCATCAGCACAGTGTAGTAGAGCTGGTACTCAGAGCAGACTTTAGGAAGTCGACATAAGTGATGCAAGCTACTATATGTAGCTTGCGTAACTCCTGTAGACTGCCACCAAATTTACCAGTAAGTATAGACCAGGCCTAAGTAAGGCATGAACTACCTCTGTGCTTTTCATGTTTGCCTAGATCTGCCTCAAGCCCTGTGAGACACACATTTGGGAATACTACATAGCGGAGCTTCATAACCACACATATGACATTGCAACAAACATACTACTATAACAATAATGTTCAGCATGGCATGAGCATTCCAAAAGCACCTTTCATGACATACTTTGCATTAACACTACACAGTTACACTACAAAGGTGAACATGAATGATACACAATCACACCTTAATGGTGTACATCGGGTGCAGAGTCACACTTGTTAGAATTTGGTAGCTAAATTATCTGGAGGTTATGCCTGCATTAAGCATTCTACAACCATGGCTGCAGGGACTGAGCAGGACTTTCCCTGCAATTGCTGTTCTGACTGCTGTGGGACACTGCAGTGCCAGACACAGGAACTAAGAGCAGACAGAATGCCTCTCCTGTGCTCTCAAGACCCCCTCTGAAAATGTCCACTAATTTTTGGTGCCCAGTTTTGAGACACTTAGGATCTGACTTTTTCAGAGTACTTAGCATTATACAGCACTTTCTGTGTTCAAAGCACAGCTCCCATTGATTTCACCTGGGAAAAATGTAATGCAAGACTTCTGTGGCAGAGGCAGGGATAGAAGATTATTCTCTAAGGCAGAATTCACCTGCCTTAACCATGAGATTATTCTTTCTCTTGCTGCAATTCCCTGCCTCATTCCCTACATATCTTCCAAGTGCACTGTGACTGTAGGGCCTATTTCTGGCCCCTTGTCCAATCACCCCCACTCCACTTCCATTGCAACACTCAAGCATTGCAAAGGGAGCAGAAAGTGGCCACCTCACCCTAACTAGAGATTCCTCTGGCATGTGTAGAACCAGAGTATTCAGATCCCCCATCCCCCTCCCTACAGTCAGAAGCCTAGGGGCCCTTTCAGGGCAGGAAAATATATTTTTGGAAGGACTCACAAATTCTACTTGGCACAGGTAACTGTTTAATATGAAAGAGCAGATCAAGCTTCAGCAACACGGAGATCTAGGCCAGAAAACAGCAGAGTTGTGGCTGTGTGGCTGATTTCTTCCCCTCCAGGTCCCCCTCCCCAACCAAAAAAAAGGGACATCTAATTTAAATCACTGAAGTGGACAACTAATGCCAACTGTATTACACAATGATGCCAAGAGGCCTTATCTTGCCTTGCTAGAGGCATTGCACACCAAATAGGATTAAAGCTGAATCTATATGATGCTTTTGCAATCTATATGTTCATGGAAAAATATTACAGTATTGTATGTAAATCCTGCCAGTCACCAGGGTCTTGTCATGATTAGACTTCATTACCTACCATTTACAAAATGATCTGGCAGTACTTTTCTGCTGCTAACACAAAGCTCATTGACATCCTGTCCTCGTAATGTAAAGAAAACCAAATGTTTTCAGGAATGTGACCCAAGGTCCTCTTGATGCCAACTAGCAGAGGACACCAGGGTGCATTAAGTTTACAGGGAACTCCTGGGTCTGGTACGTACATTCTAGTTCACCAAAGAATGTCATGTAAGTTTTCTAATGAAAGCCTGTGTCACACTGGTTATCATAATCATTGTCAAATGTATGTGTGGATAATATGCAAGGAGATATGTATATATTGGAAATTACGTTCTTAAAACTTTGAAGTTAAATGCAGGTCATGCACGTTTGTGTTGTCTTGCAAAGAAGCCATTCTGATTTAAAAGACTGAAGCATAAAAGTAAACCTGACCTCCTCAAGACTGTTTTTTCTGTGGGAAAAGTGGAAGTTTATGGCTATAGCAATTGTAAGGATGTTAATTTTAGAACCAACTCCTGTGTGTGTGCCTGGATTTACTTTTCACTATACAGTACAAATGGTGATGAGACTATTGAGCCTGTGCTGAGAAAAGCAGTAAGACAAAGCAGAATTAAAATGAAAATCCTGATTCTAAAAGGCCACACAAACATGCAGCCAGACTACAGTGACTCTAATGTTGCCTGATTTATTCAATGGTTATTGATCATTGATTGTAAGAATTTCCAATTAGTCACGGATTAACATTTCTGAGGGTTTTAAAAGGTTCTAATCCCAGAATCAGATAAAACAGAATTAAGTTCAATATCTGACTGGGAACCCTGGCGTGCAAACCAACGACATTCATACTGAGAGCAAACCAAAGCTTTAAATATTTTTATTAGAATAATTAGTAAAAACACAAATAAGCTATCCCAAAAGACAATATAGCTATAATGTACTATTAGGATCGTGTCCAACATCATTCCTTACATGTATGCATGCCTTCTTATGGAAACCTAGTGGTGGGAGACAGGGGTGTTCCACAAGGGTCCTACCCTTCCTTTGGCATGCTAAATGAGTACAATGGTCAAAATCTTCAGGTTTACATGATGGTTTGGCTTATTATAGGACTTTATGACTACCATGACCATTCATATAAATGCCCAGCCTCCTTTGTCCATAACTAATTTCCTTACCCTAATAATGTTGGGGTATCCTTATCCTATAGGTTAGTATATTAATGATCTCAATTCATTATCATATACATCAGTTCATTGCCAAGGCAAGTCTGTGGTTATGCATCTGTGGATGTTCATATCCTAAAATATCCAAAAAATGGTATCAGTTCATATTCCTGCAGTTACCTGGTATCATTTTTTACAAAAATCCCCCTAATGTAATATTCCCAGTTCCCCAATAACTCAGGGTCACTGTTGAGTAACTCACTTATGCTAAGGCTTAAAGGCCTCAAAGCCTTACGTTAACTGCTGAAGCTAAATATCTTACAGAATGTAGACCTGTGGTTTTCTTGCATTGCTGCTACATAAAGTACTTTAATGTAGCTCTGTGGGCTACACTGAAAAAGATTTGGAGATCGTGTTGGATAATCAGCTGAACATGAGCTCCCAGTGTGATGCTGTGGCCAAAAAAGCTAATGTGATCCAGGGATGCATAAACAGGTGAATCGCGAGTAGGAGTAGAGAGGTTATTTTACCTACTATATCTGGCACTAGTGCAACTGCTATTGGAATACTGTGTCCAGTTTTGGTGCCCACAATTCAGGAAACATGTGGATAAATTGAAGAAGGTTCAGAGAAGAGCCATGAGATAATTAAAGGATTGGAAGACATCTTAGAGTAATAGATTCAAGGAGCTCAGTCTATTTAGCTTAACAAAGAGAAGGTTGAGAGGTGACTTGATTAGTCTATAAGTAATTACACAGGGAACAAATATTTAATAATGGGCTCTTCAGTCTAGCAGAGGAAAGGTATAACATGATGCAATGGCTGAAGCTAGACAAATTCAGCCTAGAAATAAGGTGTACATTTTTAACAGTCAGAGTAATTAACATTTAGAACAATTTGCCTTGCATCATGGTGGATTCTCCATCACTGACAATTTTTCAATCAAGTTGGATGTTTTTCTAAAAGATATACTCTATGATTTATTTTGGAGAAATTCTGTGGCCTGTGTTATACAGAAGGTCAGACTAGAATTTGTGAAACATCACATCAAAGAGAACAAGCTGCCTCTATCTACAGGAGAAAAAGAGAGAACTGTTATTGTTTTACATTGCAGTAAAATTGTTGGCAGGATCAGACCTTAAAGGCAAGCAGATCCAGAAGTAGATAGGTACCTTTGTAGAGGGGGAAACTAAACTTACAATAAATATGTGAGCAGCAGTGCACTTTGGCACCATGGTGATGGACGGAGCACTAGGATAATATGATAAATATTAGTATTGGAAGATGTCACAAGCAGTTAAAGAAGGCACAGCTCATAAAATGTGCTCTGATAAAAGGATAGCTACAAAATGAACAGCTGTCAAACAGGAAAGACATATCTAGTGGAGTGCCTCAGAGATCTTTGCTGGGTCTGGTACTATTCAATATTTTTGTTAGTGACTTGGATAATGGAGTGGAGCATGTGCTTATAAAATTTGTGGATGACACCAAGGTGGGTGTGGTTGCAAGCACTTTGGAGGACAGGATTAGAATTCAAAATGACTTTGACAAATCGGAGAATTGGTCCGAAATCAACAAGATGAAATTCAATAAAGACAGGTGCAAAGTATTGCACTCAGGAAGGAAAAAATCAAATGCACAACTACAAAATAAGCAATAACTGACTAGGTGGTAGTACTGCTGAAAAGGATCTGGGGGCTTATAGTGGATTGTATATAGAGTATAAACCACCTGTGAAATGCAATTGTGAAAAAGGCCAATATCATTCTGCGGTGCACTAACAGGAGAGTTGTATGTAAGACATAAGAGGTGATTGCCCATTCTACTTGGCACTGGTGACAATTCAGCTGGAGTTCTGTGTCCGGTTCATACAGCCACACTTTAAGAAAGATGTGGACAAATTGGAAAGAATCCAGAAGACAGCAACAAAAATGATAAATGGTTTACAAAATCTGACTTCTGAGGAAAGGTTAAAAAAGCTGGGCATGTTTAATCTTGGGAGAAGAAGACGGGGGTGGGACCTGATAATAGCCTTCAAATATATTTAGGGCGGTTATAAAGAGGACAGTGATTAATTGTTCTCCATGTCCATTGAAGGTAGGGCAAGAAGCAATGGGCTTAGTCTGCAGCAAGGGAAATTTAGGTTAGATTTTAGGAAAATCTTTCTAAGTATAAAGGATAGCTAAGCCCTGGAATAGCCTTCCAAGAAATCTCCATCATTAGCAGTTTTTGAGAGCAGATTGGATAAATGTCTGTCAGGGATGGTCTAGGTGTACTTGGTCCTGCCTCTGTGCAGGCCACTGAAATAGATGATCTCTTGAGGTCCCTTCCACACCTACATTTCTATGATTCCTATTAAAAACACTAATCTAACATTTTCTGAGGCAGACTTATAATTGATTCGAAGTAAAATGATTACACATTTATAGTATCACAGTTTCCAAATATAGGACCGTCGACTTCCTAACTCCTACTTACTGCGGTGTCTTCAGTTTGCTGCGCCAAGGGGAAATGTGTCCCCATCAACGCAGCATTACTCTACCTGACGGAGGTGGATTAATAGTATCGATTTCCAGGTCGATTGAGTGGGTCTCCACTTCCGCTCAATCGATCCGGATAAATCAATCTGACGGCAGCAAATTTGCCACCATCAGTCTAGACATAGCCTGAGGCAGAAGACGTGACATACTCACTCCCAGGGAAGAATAAATACCTACCAAGTAGAGCTTAAGGAATAGTGAAGGAAAAACTATGAATATTTTATCTGAAAAATCACCACATTTGTGTAATTATTTTAATTTATTAAAATTATTCTCCCTTAGCTACTATCAAGCAAGCTGCACAGTTGAGCATACAAGAGTCCAGTTAGTATTGTTGAATTGTCATGTTATAATGAGAGCAGCTGAACTCAACCTTAGAGTCCTCATAAACAAAAAGGAACATCACAGTACATAGGAGCAACACAGTGCTACAGCTCAGGCACTGAATAACAATTTTGAAGTATCATATATATCTTATTGATTAAATGTTAACAAGGTTAAATGTTTAATTGGTATTTGAGCAGGGAGCGAGATAAATTCTACAACTGGGAATTAAATGGATCTTGTGGAACACAATAATAGAGGTCATTGTATAATTTCTAATTAAATTGCTAATTCAAATGAAATTGTGGCAATGGATTATGTTTGATTGCTGAGGCATTTTTTAAAAAGCTGTTGATGCCTTATGCTTTGCTACAGTCACATGCATTTTTCCTTCTGTTCAGCAAATCAACTGCTCAAAATATGCTAACATTTAATTATTTGTCGAAAGGTTATTTATTTGAATACCTAGAAATTAGTAATGTCTGTGTCTGTATTTAGATTGGCTGGTTGGTTTCCAAAACTTTAGAACAACAATAATCCCTTTTTTCTCTAAATAGAGAGCTGTAGATAGCGATCAGATGGGATGTAATATAGAATCATAGAGTTGGAAGGGACCTCAGGAGGTCATCTAGTCCAACCCCCCGCTCAGAGCAGGACTAACCTCAGCTAAATAATCCCAGCGAGGGTTTTGTCAAGCTGCAGCTTAAAAACCTCTAAAGACAGAGATTCCACCACCTCCCTAGGTAACCCATTCCAGTGCTTCACCACCTTCCTAGTGAAAAACATTTTCCTAATGTCCAACCTAGACCTCCCCCCCTGCAATTTGAGACCGTTGCTCCTTGTTCTGTCATGTGCCACCACTGAGAACAGCCTATCTCCATCCTCCCTGGAACCCCCTTTCAGGTAGTTAAAGGCTGCTATCAAATCCCCCCTCATTCTTCTCTTCTGTAGACTGAACAAGCCTAGTTCCTTCAGCCTCTCCTCATAAGTCTTGTGCTCCAGCCCCCTAATCATTTTTGTTGCCCTCTGCTGGACTCTCTCTAACTTCTCCACATCCTTGTTGTAGTGGGGGGCCCAAAACTGGACACAATACTCCAAATGCGGCCTCACCAATGCCGAATAGAGGGGAAAGATCACTTCCCGCGATCTGCTGGCAATGCTCCTACTAATGCAGCCCAATATGCTATTAGCCTTCTTGGCAACCAGGGCACACTGCTGACTCAAATCCAGCTTCTTATCCACTGTCACCCCCAGGTCCTTTTCTGCAGAACTGATGCCTAGCTCATCGGTCCCCAGTCTGTAGCTGTGCATGGGATTCTTCCGTCCTAGGTGCAGGACTCTGCACTTGTCCTTGTTGAACCTCATGAAATTTCTTTTGGCCCAATCCTCCAGTTTGTTTAGGTCCTTCTGTATCCTATCCCTACCTTCCAGGGTATCTACCACTCCCCCTAGCTTAGCATCATCTGCAAACTTGCTGAGGGTGCAATCTACCCCATCCTCCAGATCATTGATGAAGATGTTGAACAAAACCGGCCCCAGGACCGACCCCTGGGGCACTCCGCTTGTGACCAGCTGCCAGCTAGACATGGAGCCATTGATCACTACTCGTTGAGCCCTATGCTTTAGCCAGTTCTCTATCCATTTTATAGTTCATTCATCCAACCCATACTTCCTTAACTTGCTGATAAGAATACTGTGAGAGACCGTATCGAAAGCTTTGCTAAAGTCAAGGTATATCACGTCCACCGCTTTCCCCACATCCACAGAGCCAGTCACCTCATCATAGAAAGCAATCAGGTTGGTCAGGCATGACTTTCCCTTGGTGAATCCGTGTTGACTGTTCCTGATCACCTTCCTCTCTTCCAAGTGCCTTAAAATGGATACCTTGAGGACCTGCTCCATGATTTTTCCAGGGATTGAGGTGAGGCTGACCGGTCTGTAGTTCCCTGGATCCTCTTTCCTCCCTTTCTTGAAGATGGGCACTATATTTGCTTTTTTCCAGTCATCAGGGACCTCCCCCAATTGCCACGAGCTTTCAAAGATAATAGCCAATGGTTCTGAAATCACATCAGCCAACTCCCTCAGCACCCTCGGGTGCATTGCATCCGGCCCCATTGACTTGTGTATGTCCAATCTTTCTAAATAGTCTTGGACCTGTTCCTTTAGCACTGCGGGATGTTCACCTCCTCCCCATTCTGTGCCGCCCAGTGCAGCAGTCTGGGAGCTGACCTTATCTGTGAAGACAGAGGGAAAAAAGGCATTTAGTACCTCAGCTTTCTCCACATCCTCTGTCACTAGGTTGCCTCCCCCATTCTGTAAGGGGCCCACTCTTTCCCTAATCTTCCTCTTGTTGGTAACCCTGTAGAAACCCTTCTTGTTCCCCTTCACGTCCCTTGCTAGCTGCAGCTCTAATTGTGCTTTGGCCTTCCTGATTTCATTCCTGCATGTTCGAGCAGTATTTGATGAATATATGATGAATGTTGCTTTTTATTTATAACAGCGGATGGGGAAAGCTGTGGAAATGTTTTTGCATGTTTTCACATTCTAAAAAACATGTTTGTTAATACAACTTTTTTATTTAATGAAAGTTAATTCATAAGAGATTAGTAAGGAAGGAAGACCAGAGATAGGCTTTTCTCTTGCAGCAAGTTTGAGAGATGAAAGCCACAAGATATGTATCAGAGTAAGCTTGGAGTCAGATAAACTGTTCCGTTCAAACAGGGAGAGCCAGGAGGAGCTCACAGGCAAGAATGAAAACTCTTTGTCTATGGTTCATCATCATTTTGCAATGGTTCATCATCAAGTGATGTGTCTAAATAACCAGAGAATGGAATACCGTTTGACATCCAAACTTCTCTCCCACTCCCACAATGTTGCCATGGCAGCACAAACTCTAAGGATGATACAGCTCACTGTGGATAATTAGAAACTGGAGAGACAACTGCAACAGTAATAGTTAGAGGTGACTCTCAATTAGGTTAAGAGATTCCTAATTGGCTGCCAATAATATTTCATCTCTGTGTCAACCCATTGAAATATAACCAGAAGAACCTAGACATATGACAAATATGTTAGAAAGGTACAATTAGGGTTTTGTTACTTGTGAACCCCTCAATGCCAACTGACGAGGAGGTTACAAGAATATCCTGATTCCGGTACGTATGTTCTGGTTCACCAAAGAATGCCATGTGAAGTCTTAAATAAAAGCCAGAGTCACACTGGTCATTAATTTTGTGAAAGGTATCTACAGATATTATGAAGAAGGTTATGTGTGTACATTAAAAACATGTTCCTAAAGTCTGTATCAAGGAAGAATTGACAAACAGGTTCTGCAAACCAAAATATATTTATTCACCTGTCTCTCTGTCAACATGTAAGGAAGCACTGTAAGCCAACACAATGGAAGTCCTATTTACATATGAAGTAATGGATTTGAAATGAAAAGGGAGGCAACAGACCAGGGAATAAGCCATGTGGGGTTAACCTGACTCTGCATACAGACAATGATCTTTGGGGGAGATTAAGAGAAGGTAAGATGACCACCTCCCCGGGCTTTATCCTACATGTAGGAAGTAAATAGAAGTTCTTTTATATTCATGAAAACAGAATCTGTCTGTTGTGGTGGAAGATGCTCCAAATGACTCTGGGTGAGATAAGACTTCTTTAGAAAGGAGGTTAGCCAGTTAAATTAAGATTAGTCTCTAGAAAGTGTGCTATGATTTTGTTTTATATGTAACCCTTTTGCTTCCATTATATTTACTTACTGACTCTTTAATCTTTGGTAGTAAAATTATTGTTTCCACAATAAATCTCAGTGGAGTGGTATTCAACTAGGAGCTGATCCTGACCTGAAGCATAGCTAGTGTATATGCTGTTCCCTTGGGGACAGCACACTTTGTATTTCTGTGAGTGTTCAGTAGATAAGGGTCTGGACACTACAGGGAAACGTTTCAAACGGGCTTGCGGATTGGGGTACACCTGTTGTTAACCTGCAAGACAAAGTAAGGGCTGGCAGAGCTCAGAGGAGATTTTTTAGGTAGCTAACAAGCTGGTGGTGTCAGGGAACTGACACCCAGTTAAGCTCAAGCAAGTCTCCTTCTCGTTAAAAGCAGAGAGGGTAATAAAGTGACTCACCGCCCTGGGTACCCCAAGAATGATCACAACCATACATATAGCATGACACATGCATGCCTCCTTTTGTATGTAGTTTCCAAGCCCTTGGCTGGATGGCCATTGCTGTCAGAGGCTCAGTCAGGTGATCTTATCCTGTAACTGAGATTGCTTTATCACAGGCACCATGTATAGGCGAGTTGACCCACACAGTTCTTGTTACTGCAGTCATATAACCAGGTGTAGCAAATGAGCAGGCCTTAACAAGAAGGTTACCTTTAACAACAATGGCCATGAGTGGCTATTAAAGGGGGTTTGTGCTGGCAGGTTGGCTGGGGCTAAAATGCACCACCCCAACAGCATTCTTGAATACTGGAACCACAGAGAAAATTTTTCCTATAGAAAATGTCAAAAGGGAAAATTAATCATTCCATATGCCCAGCATTAGGAAAGGCTGTCACGTGTGCACACCAGTCATATGTAATTGGATACTATGGTGAAGAGTGCTATAGAAAACCAAAAGGCAGTTAAATGGGCTTTAAATTTTTTAAGAAAAGAGCCTCTGACATTCTGCTTCTGTCCAACCTGAGTAAACAAGTTCAGCAGCTAGTAGGATCATTCTCATACCTCAAAAGGTTCTGGAAAAAGGCAAGGAGCTGGTAACTTCACATGAGATTTCACAATAAGAATCTGTAGGGGTTCTATAGACTCTGTGTGCAATTAACCAGGACTTGGTTGCACTGACCAGCTGTTTATCAGAGGTAGAGAGACACCACACACATTGCTATAAATGCATCTATGACTAATAAGCTTAAAAGCACTATTCACAAGTCATGGCATTCCTGAGCAAAATTATGCAACCAGCATGCATCACATGAATGTGTACTTTTTGCACACTGTTTGCAAGCCTGCTGAAAGGGAGAGACTGTCTGGACTGCCCCTTTCCCTTAGAGAGGTCTCAGAATGGACTCAAGGGAAGAATGAAACTGATCAGTACCTGACTTGGGGGGCTGACTTCTCCTTGATACCTGCAAACTTGGGGTCGGAGTACTATTATTTTGTTTTTGTTCAAAGATTAATCTTTCCTAACCCATCCTCTGTGGCTCCTGCTGTGGCCCGGCGTGTGGATACTCCATTACCAAAGGCCAAAGTTTGCCCACATGAATTTATGTTTAGATTTGCAAAACTGTGTCTTATCAACTTCTCCAGACATGGACTAAAACATAACATTCTAGTCCATTGTTTTATAGAGGAAAAAAAGTACACGCCGAACAAACAAAAATGCATAGCCCTCCCCTTCCACAAATTTCAACCAGAAACACTTAAGATATTTTCATTTCCTTTTTGCTAAGTACAAGGAATGACTTTTGTCTTTTGCATTGTCTAGATTTTCTTTGTATTTAGGATTTCAAATAATGAGCAGGAAGCATTTTTATCCGGTGAAGATATTGCCTCTTCTCAGGTGTAGTATGTGGATTCACATACATCCACAAATGTTCTCATAGGCTCTCTTTGCCACTATATCGCATTCCAAGCTTAGACATCAGGGGCATCACTTGCTATGGGGGGACAGTTGCCCCTCCCCCTGACCTTGGTTTCCCCCCAGGCTCTTTATAGGTCAATATACGTCACTTTTTGGTATATGCCCAAATCTCACATTGTTCCCTGTTCATTTGTCCCCAGGCTCATTTTAGGAATTCCTTTCCAATAGACTGAAAACTGACAAAGTCAGTCTTTTACAAGCACTCTTGAGTAGTTCCATCTTTTCTGTACTTTTCCATGTTATAATAAACCCTCATTCGTACATAGAACTTTTTCTCTATAGATCTCAAACCACTTTACAAAGGAGGTCAGAATTATTATGCCTATTGTACAGATGGGGAAAGTGAGGCATAGGGAAGTGAAATGACTTGCCAAAGGTCACCCAGCAGATCAATGGCACAGTCAGTATGCGTCAGGAATTGATTTGATACACTCATTCCCAGCAGTCAGCTCCTCTAAAATATATTGACAAGAACCAGCTGCCAAATTGACTGCAGTAAATCAACTGCTTATTCTTCAACAACACAAGAGAGAGAAAAAAATCATTATTATCTGAATTTGATTGTCTCCAGATGGTGCTTTCACCAGCCAGCCATAAATACCAGAGATGGGGCCCAAGCCAGAAAATTCAGAGCTGGCTTGTAATACCCCAGATCCAGTTTGGCAATGTTCAGGTGTGGGATTTTTTATATGATAAAGATTAGAAGCATTTGCAAAGTTCAGCTTTGGTTTCCAAACTCTTCATAACTTGTAGGTGGCCAGATCTGGTGGTTTAATGAGCTCAGCCCATAGTGAATGTATCTTTAGACTAACAGTGCAAGAAAAGTTAACCGAAGGTGCTTGAAACATTTGGTTCATAAAGATAAATCTTTAAGCTATTGGGTAAAATACTTTCCCATATGCCTCAATTTTCTCCATGAAAAAAAACCATATTTCTAAATCTAATCTCCACTCTGAGACCTTGGGTATACAACACACTGCAGCAGCCACCAGAATTTTAAATATTTAAAAGAATATTAAACTCAGTATTCTATAAAAATCTTATTCCTATTTTAAGTCATGCCTCATTGAGGTTAATTATGGCTATTTCCATTTTTCAGTGAAAGGGCACTGATGTAAAAAATAATATAGGTCAGAACTCATTTAATCAGAATTTTAGCAAAGGAAAAGGCCATTCTATAGTGCAATAGAGTACTGACTGTTTGCCTTATGAGATCAATCTTTTCAAACATGGGAATCCAGGATGAAGCAATAAAATATGAACTTCCAATCTCCTTTTTCAGAATGTTGAAAAGGCCACATTAGTCAGAAAAAACATCATATAAAGTGAATAGGAAGATGAATCTTTCTAAGTGCTGATGTGTGAAATCAGCTAGAGGCTGTTTCAATGGGCCTCCAAAATCTCACCCACTGTTTTTAATTTTTTGAAGATAACTGATTATTTAAAATTAAAATACTTGTGCTCTAGTCTCATATCACCAATTGCTATGCTCGTGTGTATCCTGCTATACAATCTCTCAAACACAGTTGTAACCTGAAGCTGCTCAAGATGGAAAAGACACTATTATACACTTCCCGCCCCCTAGGGTGTTCTGGGCATGCTCCAAGTGCTGCTCCAGTATAAAAGGGAGCAGCCCAGTTCATTCCAGGTTGACCACTGAGGAGGAAGGATACTTGGTGGAGGCTCCAAGCAGGGAGCTACTTCAGCCCCCAGCTGAGTGAACCAGAGGCCCTGGAGACCCAGATGGAGACCAGCTGCCCACAGCCGACTGCCCAGAGTCAGACGTCCAGGGATTTACTGACACCAGGGAACCTGACGGCCTGGATGAGACCTGGACGATGGCATCTAGAGGCATGGTAGGAAATGGCCCAGGAGGACAGTGCAAGTGTTATCTCCTGCCCAACACAGGTCAACATGTTGCAGTGGGATCCCCGCTAGCCAGGGTGGTGACCACCTCCATCATGGACAGACTTCTGGACTGAGACATGATGGAGTCAGGTGGGCCCACGACTCTCTACCCCTCTTGCTACCCCACTTGGGATGACAGCCACCCACTACCTGAGCCTCAGACTACAGAGGTGCACAAAACCCTGCCGTCACTATAAACTGCTTACTTGCCCCGCCCTGCCTGAGTGCCAAGGTTACAGACTGCATACTATCTTACACTCCTGGGCAATGATATTGACTCTGGTCGCTAGGCCATACAGCCCTTATCCGAGGGCAGCTATTGGCACTGGCCGCTAGGCCGCACAGTCCTGACTCAAGAACAAGTGTTGACTCTGGCTGCTTGGCCTTACAGCCCTGACCCAAGGGTGACTATTGACTTTGACCATTAGGTAGTGCTGCCCAGCCCAAAGGGTGGTCACCCTGACTTGGACCCTTGAGATATACATTCGGGAAGGAACCAGTCTGGTAGACTGTGCCTGCAGGGATGCCCTACTCCCCCTTCGCCCTCCAAACCTCCCCACTTGGGAGGACAGAGGGGGCTTACCCCATGACATCGAACCATAGCAACCTCCTCTCCTTGATAGTGATTTCTAAGTGTCAGTCTTGAGTGCTCTAGCACCTTTTGTGTTTGGTATTTTGTCTTCCCACTTTATTTTCAGGATCTTGATCAGGCATCTCATGGGGAAGCTGTTCTGTCTCCTGATGTACCTACCATTTTAGTCCACATTTCTGAACCATAAAGCAGGGATGACAGCACATAAGTCTCATAGATTCACATCTTCACTTTAGTTGATAGTTTGCTGTTATTCCATGCACGTATCTCTAATAGCCCAAAATTCTTAGCTGCTTTACCAATTCTGTTAGTCAGTTCAATCTGATGGTCAAGATTCCAGCTGATCATAGAACCCAAGTAGCAAAAGCTGTCAACAATACCAAAAGATTTACCCTCCAGATTAATGTCAGGCTTTGGTTCTTCCACCTCTTGGTACATGATCACGGTCTTCTTGAAACTAATTACCAACCTGAAGCATTTGCATGACACAGAATACCTACCCAAGAGATTTTGCAGGGAAGATTCACTGTGGGCCACCAAGCCTGCATCATCCGCAAACAGGAAATTTCTAAGAACCAGCTTTCACCCTGGTTTTCGCTTTAAACCTTGTAATGTTGTACAAGCCTCCATCTAATCTGGTTCCAGGATAAATGCCATCATTGCTGTCTTTAAATGCATGAAAAAGCAGGAATGAAAAGTAAATGTTAAAAAAAAAAAAAAGTGAACTGCAAAAGGAGACGAGGAGGTGTGTCCAAGATTTTTGGCTGAAACTCTGCGATGATATTCAGAAAGCAACTGATGCAGGTGATAGCCGTGGAATGTCCGAAAACATCAAACAAGCAATTGGTCCTGTCAAGAAGAAAACAGCTCCACTGAAAGATATCAACGGAAATATAATTAATGATAAACAAAAACAACTCGAGCGTTGGATTGAACACTATGGAATTCTCTACTTCAGTGAGACTGAAATCAAACACAAGAAGCTCGAAAGATTACCACAGTTCAAAGTTATGACGGATTTGGACAATAAGCCTACATTAGAAGATTTGCAGAAAGCCATTGAATTGATTCCTGGGAACAAGGTATGTGACAATAACTGCTTGCCTGCTGAAATTTATAAATGTGCTAATGATGAATTATTCTGAAAGCTCCATGAACTTATACTACGGTCTTGGAAAGAGGAAGCAGTACCACAAGATTTCAAAGATGCTCGGACTGTACAATTATACATAAACAAGGGGGATAGAAGTGACTGTGACAACTATAGAGGTATCTCCCTGTTGAACATCATTGGAAAAGTTGTCACTTGCATTATGCTCCCAAGGCTGCAATCTCTAGGGGGAAGAATCTATCCTGAAAGTCAATGCGGTTTTGCTCATGACGCTCCACCACTGATATGATATTTTCAGTCAAGCAGCTGCCAGAGAAGTGTAGAGAAAAATTAATGCCATTGTACATAACCTTCATCAATCTGACAAAGGCCTTCGATGCGGTCACAGACAGGGCTTTTTTATTGTTCTGAAGAAATTCGGTTGTCCTCCCCAAATTGTTGAGTATAATTTGTTCATTACATCAATGTATGGGGGCAACTGTAGTGTATGAAAACATGGAATCAAATGCCTTTGACATCAACAACAGGGTGAAACAGGGGTGTGTCTTAGCTCCTGTCCTTTTTTAACATTATAGATATGAGTCTGGATATTATAAATTATTAATGTTTTTCCTAGAAAAGGAGAGTTAGAAACTTGATGCAGAATTTTGATGAGGACACAGAAGAATGAAACAGCCAGAGGATGGCTTTTAAGGGGGAAAGCTGCAACTTTATTAACTTTTAACTTTAAAGTTTTCTTGCAGCCTGAGTTCAATAAAGGAAAACTTATGTGTATGTGTGTGAATGTAAAGCACAGTACTTTGTTCTCTTTGCTCTCCTAGCTTGCCTAATAAATGTTCCAGATACAATTGCCTTTAGCCTGTAGAATTCCTGGAGAGGGCTGAACATGCTGTACCTCTTCTTTCTCCTGTTACATTTCCACTTACCTGAAAAAAGGATTTTGGGGTTTTTTGGTTTTTTGTTTTTTTTTTTTTATCGTTCTACTATGTTAAATTCTGAGCTCATTTACAACCAGGAAATTGAAAATGACGAGCTAGCATGGTTGTAAATGAGATTGGGCCTTTTCGTGAAATGAAAAAAAAATAATCAACTCCCTAAAAGTAAAGATTATTTTCCTTCTTTCATTTTCATGTGGATTCATTCTGTTCATCAAACCAGTCTCAGAATCTGTTTCAGTTTTAATGTTTGCTGAACATCTAAACAGCCTTTCTTCCTTGGAAAATGCTGCTCCGGAAGCAGCCAAGAAAAGCATTGCAATTACAATTATTCTTGTAAAAGGGATTAGAACTGCTTATGTGTGAAATAAATAATTGGACTGTAGAATGCCTTTGATAAAGCCAGCTCTTGTAGTTAAAACAGCTTTTAGCATCATTGTCCCTAGTGGCCTTGGTCAGCTGGAAATAGGGAAAATGAAGGGTTTGATTCTCCTTTCACTTACACTAGTGTGAATTTGGAATAATTCCATTGAAACCAGACTGGTGTAAGTGAAAAGAGAATCAAGCTTAATGAACCTCTCCTCTAAGCAGTTTTTGAAGATGTTTCTGGCTGGGTCACATATTGACAAAACTTGTTATTTGGGATCTGTTTGTTTTCAGCAAGTGAAAAACACTGAATTATATCATAAATAAGCTTCACTCCTCGAGGAAATTGTATATTATAAAAAATCATAGGGACCTAGGAATTGCCAGACCGAATCAGATACAAATCCATCAAATCCAGAACCCTTTTGACAGTAGCCAGCACTAGATACTTTAAAGGAAAGTGCAAGAACCCTGCAGTAGGCACATGTGGGAGAATCTGTCTCCCACATTGTTTCATCCTGATCTCTAATAGAGATTGGTTTTAGCCCTGAAGCATGAGGCTTAATAACCCTTACAAAATATTTCTTGCCATTAATTATGAATATTATGGATATTCTTGCTAGCCATATGAATATCCAATTCCTTTTTACATCTTGTTAGGTTCTTGACATCACTGACTTCCTGTCATAGCAAGTTCCAGTTTATTCACGTTGTGTTGAAAAGTCCTTCCTTGTATCAGTTTTGAATTATCCACCATTTAATTGCATTGAATGTCCCTCTCTGTTCACTTCTTTAGCGCTGATGTTCTTTTTTAAGTAAGACACTGTAGGCGTTTAACAGAATCTCCAGCTTGAAATACAACAGCCTTTTATTGAAGCTGAAATACAAACCACAATGTAATGTAAAGCTAAACCATAAAATAAACTCTTGGGGATAATCCTGAACAGGCAGGCAGATGGATTGGATATATATCTCTTCTCTCTCCAACTGCTACAACAATGTTAACAAATATGTATTTGAATAGCACCCTTGTATTTGGGGACACTCCATAGAATTGCCCATTCAAAAAAACCAGTGGGGAGAACAAAATATTGTAGCAGCAGAATTCAATCTTGTGCTTCTCAAGGCAGAATTGTGTCTGATTATTAAAAAAAGTTTCCATTTTATAATGACTAGCCTCTGCATACACTTGCATTATGCTGATAAGTGATGTCAGTTTTATTTGTCTTCCCTGTTAAGTGGGCTAAGAAGGGATCAAGAATCCATCATGGAGCTGGCCCAGTTACAGCAACAGCTCCTGCAGAGGCTGGTGACGTCGAATGAGGGAACTGGAAATCAGACGGTAGGCCTGGGACTATGTAAGATAGCCCTGAGAGATGACCCCAGTGCCTTTTTACTAACCATTGAGAGGGTGGTCACTAGTGCTGGACGGAACAAGGGTGCATGGGCACTTCGGCTAGCCCTTTATCTGTCTGGTGAGGATCAGGCAGCCTATATGGCCCTGAGTGAGCACCAAGCCAAGTACTATGATACTCTGAAGGCCACTGTTCTGAGCAGGGTGGGCCCTGTTGGCGGCGAAGTACAACCAGCAATTTTTGGAACAGTGGGATATGTCCCCGGGCTTCTCCACATAAATTGACAGATTGGACCACTTGGTGGGTGAGGCCAGATAGACAGGACATTGAGGACCTAATGGACTCAATTATTCTTGAACAGTTTACTCAGAGCCTCCCTGAGACTATAAGGTTCTGGGTCCAGAGGCATCAACCAGACTCATGAGAAGCTGATGTAAAATTGACCGAGAAATAGGTGAAAGTGGACTTTCCAAGGAAAGCTCTCCAACCCCCTTCCACCAGAGAGGAGGGAAAGAATGTGGAGGAACCTCATTCATCAAATCCCAGAAATGAGACGCAAAGACTAACAAGGGTTCCCTGACCACCCGCTCAATGGTTTACCATCAGTGTGAGGGGGGCGGTGCTGGCTAGGGCTTGTGTTTACAATCCAATTCCCTGCCTTGGTTATTATTAATAATCCTTCCCTCCCCCTATATCCCCCCATTGGTAATGTACACAGGTTAACGGGTTTGCTAAAATTAAGGTCAATTGCCATCTTGTATGGTAAAAAGGACAACCGAGGCTCCATATTGGACACCTTCTCTGTGAACCGTTCCCGCTCTTTTTGGGTGAGAGATGGGAAAAGTAGGGCGGGAAAAAGTTGGAGTCTGCCTAATAAAAAGAGCCTATATATAGTAGAAAGACAGTTGGCTCGGGGCTGTCCACTCTAGAGGCAGCACAGTGGAGCTATGACAAGGAGAAGCCAAAAGCAGACAAGGAGCCTTTAGAGGAGATTGTGACCATGAAGGGATCCCTTAGTAGTTGTGGATAAGTTTCCCTTCTCATTCAGCGTGATTAACATAAGCCCAACGGCCGAGAGGGAGGGAACCTCGAGAGAGCGAATCGACCCACCAGTGAAAAAGAATCCTCCGGGGGAGAAGGGCACATAAAGAAGGACTGCACCTAGATGGATTAGGGGGTTTGCAGAGGTGGACAGGTATAAAAGGGGGACCTGGGAAAAGGACTATTCCTGTCAAAGCAGGCCGAAGAACAACAACAGGTATTGTGGACTCAACAGCAGTATGTTCCCTTCTATGGAGCACCTTGATTAGTCAGCAGTAGTGACAAAAGGGGTCATTATAACAATTTATTGTGTACATGGGGAGAAGAGCACTTATCTAGTGGCAGTTGTTCCCTTAGAAGTAAACAGGAAATTTAAATGGCAGAGAGTCGGAGTAGTAAAGTTTTTGCCTTACTCAGTAGTGCTAGGAACTGACTGGACCCCATTTCCCTTAAGTAAAAAGGGGAGACAGTGGAGGGTGAGACCCCAACCAGAGGGTCTGTGTGAAGTGGTCACAAAGTAGAAGCTCCAGTAGTCCTTCAGGCTCAGTTTGTAATAACCCTAGGCCTAGTGTAACAAGCTTGGTGAGAACCAACACACTGGAGGACTTGTGGGGGAGGAGGAAAATTTGAGAAGGGGGCAGCATAGCAGGGAGCACTAGACCTGGGACATCTAGAGGAAATGAAGGAGCATGCCATGGACAAGGCACAGGATAAAGCACAGAGAGAGAGGGGTCCTAAGAAGGGAGCCTTGATGACTGAATATACCTCAAGTCATGAACCAGGGGCAAGATAAGCCAGGGAAGTGGGAGATCCTGAGATTGTGGCTCTAGAGGGACAATTCACATGGGTAGGTACAAGTCAGAAGCAAAGTAAACTGGAGGAAAGATCCATGGAGTGTGAATCATGGGGTGACCAATGGGCTGAGATGGGGCTGCGGGGGAAACCTCCACCCTCTAAATGTTCCTTTTGGGTAGAAGACAGGAGACCCTCACTGGTGGTCTGTAGAAGGGCACAGGAGCCCCCAGTAAAACTCCAACCCCGTAAAAGGGGTAGGGCACAGGCAGCAAAGAAGACCTCTTCTGGAGGCAAGAAAAGCTATGAATGAAATAAGGGGAGAGGTGTGTGGCAGGGCACTATTAGTAACACCCTGGTCACTGAGATTGCTGCAGCACTGGGAAGAGTGCAGTCTTAATTCAAGTCAATTAATCAGTTTTTTGGATTTTACTCACAGTTAGGTGTCAATTGCTGGGCTCAGTGACTGGGATGTGGGAGGGAACAATGAATGTTCTGAGGAAAGAAGGTTGCATGGCAGTCTCCTCTGCCTGCCAGTCTGCAATGCATTTTGTTATACTATATAATTGAAGAATAAATACACATGTGGTGAAAGGGTAGCAACTTGGTGTGTATATGTGGTTAAGAGAGCAAGAAACAATCCAGACAGTTCCGTACACTGAGTAGTGACAGACATGGCTCAGTACACAAATACAAAACTGACTTTATTGTTGTTGTCACGTGTCAGCTGTGTGTGTTCTCTCTGCATGCTGCACTAGCTCTGGCTCTGGCCAGGTAGCCCATACAGCAGGCTTCGATCGAACTGCTCAAGAAGACCACAGACTCAGTTTCCAAAGCAAAAGCACTCAGCCAGGTTTATTGTCAACGAAGCACGGTCCTAGTATCCCATAGACTCTACAGGACCACTAACACATGAATGCTTGTTACAATGGACCAGCTCAGTGAATGGCAGGACTTTCCATTCCCCCCTTGGCTGGACAAAGACACTCAGAAACCATCTTTTATACACTGATACAAACAAGTTATGTCTTGCCCCCTTTGACATGGTTGGTTGCCACCTTTAACCTTGTCCATGCTGGTTCGATCAAAACATCTCTATCCGTACTGTCATCCTGACCTTTTCTTTAGGAGGGGTCAATGTGTCCTTGTTATCTTCGGGGAGTGTGTTTATGCCATACTTGGTATCAGGGTATTCTGTTACCATGCTTCTGGAATGTGTTTGTGGGAGTGTCCTGTGCCTAGTACTTCTTAGGAATGTTTGTGATTTTGCAATATCAGCCCTGTTCTTGCCAAGTTTATGTATCGGATAGTGAACCTGCAAGCAGGCATTTGCTTTGTAACAGGGCAGGGTCTGACTTGGCCCGACTCTTGCTAACTCTACTTTGTATTAGCAGGACTTAGCTCTGTTTGTGCCTCAGGCCTTACACTAGGCGTTTTATAGTATACCTCAGGCTCTCTCTTTCTACTACAATTGTTATGCTTCTAATATGAGAATTTGCTGTAGATTGTTTTACTCTCCTGTTGGAGGGAGGGGATTATTTACAATTCTGTGTATTTGTACTAATGGGATATTAAATTATGGAGTATGCCAAATATGTGTAGAATTCCAAAATATATTTTACTCCTTCTCCCCCATACGAAGCACTAAAAGAGTGTTTTTGGAAGTGAATTACAGAGTATGTAGCCATGAACAATATGTAGACATTAGTTTTATTTAATAACTATTATGTTCTATTACACTACAGATCTCCCTGATTGATATTGGAATCTTTGTCCTTAAAGGTTTTTAAGGCCTGGCTTCAGAAAGCTCTGGCTCGGATGATTTAGTTGGGGTTGGTCCTACTTTGAGAAGGGGTATGGCTAAGAAATCATAGTGGGTGGGGATGTTGAGAATACTAAGAAAGGATCTGTTAGCTCGCTGATTAATATGTAAAAGCTGTAATGGAAGGCATATATAGCAGATATTGAAGGTCCTAAAGGCTCTAACGGAGGGACACTTTAGAAATGGAAAAACTGCAAGAACAGAGAGAGAGGGGACAGGAAAACATGTGAATGAGCATTCAAGAATGATTATTCCTGAAGGAGAGTAAAAATAAAACAATCACTCAAAGATTCCACTGCCCAGACATGAGATCCTTGTACCTGTGGGGATTAATCTGCTCCACTGAGTATAAAGTGAATAAAACTCAAGGAACAATTATACCCAAAAGAAGTAAAAATGTCCTTTGAAGGAAATGTTTATAGAACAAATACTGAAAATCAGAATTAATACAGATGACTGCAGGAAGCTAACTTTAAATGAGGGTACTGGATTATTGTAGTGTGAAGGTACAAATGCTGCTTTATGCTCTTATGAGGAAAGAGTCTATTTTTACAATACATATTTTATTGAATATGCTTTAACAACTTGAGAAAACTGTACCCACGAGACAACCCAGAAGTAGAATATAGAAAGATGCATTAGCAGATGCAAAATGAAATTTCAAATAGCATCCATACATCCTATGCATGGCTCAAGTCAATATTATTAGGGCCTGAAATAAACCCATTGGGAGTCATTTTGCTGACTTCATCAGGGTTTGACTCAAGCCCCTGATTAAAATTTAAAAACAATCCTAGAAAGAAATATTTCTAATTGCACCCCCAAACCCTATAAACAAAAACAATGTCTCACCCATCATTGATTTCCCATTCACTTCTTATGTGTTTCAGAACACCTCACAGGAAGTTTCCAATTGATTATAATTAGACTTCAATTACCAGTAGTTAATTTCCACCTGTTCTTCCTGCAATCTGTGGGCTCTCTAATTTGTACTGATAGTATGTACTGAACTCCGTGCTCCCCAACTCTGGCTTAAAGTGGAAAAGTTTTCTATCTTCTGTGGAGTTAACCCTTCACCTGTCAACCTTTGTGACTATGCAGTGTTGTAGCACTCTATATCTTCAAAGGAAACCTGCACAACACTTTCAAAAGATGAGCCTGGGAGCTTACATTCCTAACTTTGCCAGACACTAAAAATCATGGTCTTAGTAAAGACACTAGATTTATAGCTTATTACAACAATCTGTAACCCACTAACCTCCCTTTTTTCTCTATGACAACAGCAGTGTTTACAGGCCACTTCACCTTGAATGGTCCCTTAGAATATGTGCTAATTATTTCATGCTAAACTATGTGTTCAACCTCTTATTTAGCTGTGACACTCTGAGACCTTTCCCAGACTGGAGGAAGAGCTCTGTGTAGCTCAAAAGCTTGTCTCTCTCATCAACTGAAGTTAGTCCAATAAATAACAGCTGGTTCCTTACCCCTTTCCCCAGATGCCTCCCCTAAAGTCCTGGTGGAGGATAAACTGCCTGCCCCTGGCAGAAAATCCTAGGAAGGGCAGATGGAAGTACTGCCACTTGCTCTCCCTTAGAACAATTCCCTTTAGAATGCAGTAGGTTGGAATAGCAGAGGGAGGTGCTGTTTATACCTCCTGTGCCTACAGGAATGAATCTGGCCCTTACCTTTTAAATTACTGAAACAAAGAGGCATTAAAGAGAGGGTGCTCCAATTCAGTAAAGCATTTAAACTCACACACAACTTTAAGTACATGCTTGAGAGTTTTACTGAATCAGGGTCCAGATGACTTGACCAATGTCACACAGGAAGTCTGTGGCAAGGCCAGGAACTGAATACATCACTTGAGTTCCACGCCACTGTCTCAACCAAAGATCTTCCTCTCCACATGGCTCTGCAATTAATTTACGCCTTGGATATCCTGGTATGTATATATAATCTACAGTACATACTAACATGTGACGTATTTTGAGCTGTATTATTCTGCAGGCTGGTCTTCAGTGAATATATAAGCAGTCATCCCATTTCTGTTATTTGGGTAGGGTGAGTTATTTGCAGTGGCACATTATTTTGTTTGATTTCATGTCCTAATTTTTAGAGTTGGGGGCAGGGAAGGGAAGAAGGTGTGTGTTTGGATTTCTTGTTGTTTCCATTATTTTTTGTCTGTGTTTTAACGTGATTTTATAGAAAGTTCTGAAAAGGACACCAGACACATGTAATGGAATTGAATAGTTATTGCTGGAAGTAGCTGATCTTGAAACATACACTGCCTGATTTTTGTCTTCTTTCATTTGTTGCACACTTCAAGAAGTTCAAGTTGTGGCTAATTATTTTGTATGTAAATTCTCTAAGTTGTTAGTTTACTTAAACTATTGTTGAAGTGGGTGAACTTGTTTATCTATATTACACACAGACCAAGATTTAAAACAAGAAAACAAAATAAAAGTACCTAAAATTAGGCCCTTATGTGCACATTTAGGCACCCAAATACCTGATTTTCTAAAGTGACTTCAGTGCGAGCTGCTGGGTGCCCACCACTTTAGAAAATAAGGTCACACACTGGACACTGAAATATGGACTTAGGACCCTAGCTTCATCTTTTTAAAAGAGAGTCAGAGAATGGCCAAGCTTATCTTTGTGGATTGATGGATGAATCGATCATACATGTGCTGCTTCTTCATATGGCTGATGTAAACATAGAGTAACCACTATAATTTTACATTCAGATGGTTAAGCCAGATAATTGTGTCTGGAATAGCAGAATGTATTGCTGTGATGCTTCCTTTGTATTTGTGAATTGGGCATTGAGTTGTTTTATGTTCCATGGTCTGTTCTAGGTGACCACAGTTGCACACTGGAGAGTCTAATTTTCCATTTGTTCAGCAAGTATCTGCATCTGCCATGGTTTGTGCGGATGCATTTTAGGGTTGCCCATATGCTTTGTGGGAGATTGAAGCCAGGGATCTTCTGTGTCAGGTCTTTTATGTGTTTATTTGTAACTTCTTGTAAACTCTATTCGGCTTTCCAAGCTTCATCAGGGTTGAAACTGCATCATTAAAGGTGTGGGTCCAAAAGGGCTTATGTGACTTCAAGCAGTGGTGAGGGACGTCGTTAAGTTCCTGGTGGATAGAAGATGTTCGTTTTCCATTATCCTCTGTGTAGCAAGGCGCTGTGGCCTTCTTCGGAGCTTGGGACCGAGGAAGGGTCGCTCTGTCCCCGGTGGACAGAACCAGCCCCTGCAGGCCCAGTCACTCGGAAGCAGAGGGGTGGAGCCAGGCCTAGGGCTGGCAGTATAAAAGACAGGCCCAGCAGCTCAGTGGGGAGACGGCTGCCGCAGGAGGCAGACGTATTTTCATGGAGGCTTCAGCCTAGGCCCTGCCGACCGGAGCCTCCAACCCTGGCTGGATCTGCCCGACCCGAGTGACTGCCTGACCCTGTGGACTGAGTAGGGTCACCCGGCCTGGAGAACTGGAGAGGGCCCCCGGACTCTGTTAACTGGGAAGGGCCGCCGGACCCTCCTAGCTGGGAAAAGCTAACCCCGCCCGCTAGATGGGAAAAACCCCTGGAGGCTGGCCCTGACCTGGAAGAGCTGCCTGACGTGGAGGACCCACCGGCATGGACTGGCCCTACCAGACTGGAGGAACCCCTGGGACCCTGAGACCTGGAGGAGTTACCCCTCGCTGACGATCCTCAGGTATTCCTGGACCTGCCGCCAGTCAACGGCAAGGGATTGACCGGATGCTGGCTCACCATCTCCACCCGCGACCCCGAGGGGGACACGTGGATGCAGGTACTCCAGGATTGGGTGGGAGGAAGTGGCCCAGGGATGGCCATAGCCAGTGGCTGAGTTCAGAGCGAAACCCTTCCATCAGCGTGTTGCGGCGGGAGCCCTGCTGACTCAGTGGCAAACGCCTTTGCCACTGATGGGGCTCTGGGCTGGGACGCAGTGGAGACGGGTGGGCCTGCGTCCCCCTCCCCCCTTCCCTAGCCACCCCGGGCGAACGTGCTCTCCCTTATCGCTACTGACAGCTGAGCCACTGCTTGCTTGCGCGCCCCGCCTGAGGGCCGGGGCAATCGACTGCTTGCTTGCGCGCCCCGCCTGAGGGCCGGGGCAATCGACTGCTTGCTTGCGCGCCCCGCCTGAGGGCCAGGGCAATCGACTGCTTGCTTGCACGCCCCGCCTGAGGGCCAGGGCAATCGACTGCTTGCTTGCCCGCCCCACCTCAGGGCCGGGGCAATTGACTGCGTAAACAGCCCGCCCGTGGGAAGGTCGGGGCTATAGACTCCTAAACCGGCTGCTAATTCCTCTCAGCAGAGGCGCTGTGGCCTTCCTCCGAGCCTGGGACCGAGGAAGGGTTGCAACGCCCCAGCTGGCCCATGCCGATCGCTTCTACACTCTGGAATTCCCAAAGACCTGCGGCATCATGGCAAATGGATGGGGGAGATTTGCGACAGCACCGGCAGTCAAAGTGTTGGGTTTAACTTGAAGGGTCTAGTGATGTACCAGATTGCAGTGTTCAGTTGGACATCAACAAGTCAAGTATGGCTACTTCTGGTCCATACCGGTGCACAGTACTCAGCTACAGAGTTCACCAGGGCAATTACTGGTGTCCATGGCACTGATGCTGATGCCCCCCTGCTTATGCTTGGCAGTTTCTGGACCAGTTTGACCATTGTCTTCATCTTGGCAGCCACCTTCTTCAGATGGTTGTGGACAGTTAGCGTGTGATCCAGCTTCAATCCAAGATAGGTCAAAGTGGGGTCATGCCACAGAGTTGCCAGAGACGGTCACTTTCAGGGTGCGCTTAGTGTTTCTGTTGTCAAGCATTCCTGTTGTTTTGTGAGGATTTGGCTTGAGCCTCTATTTCTGGAAATATTCCTCCATGGTGTTTAGGTCCCCGTTCAAGGTGGACTCGATGTCACTGAATGTGGCTACTTACATTGCCAGGGCATGATCATACGCAAATTTGCATGACTTAGTTGGAGGTATGTCGCTCATGTAAACATTGAATAGCCTTGGCGCAAGTACTGAGCCTTGTGGCAGTCCATTGTTGAGGAACCAGAGTGAACTGACTATTGCTCAGCATTGTCCATAGCAGATGTAGTGTTTTGTTGCAGGGGATGATGATTGAGAACTTCAGCACTAAGTCTTTAATACAGACTGTGTTGTAGGCCAATGACAGGTCTACAAAGGCTGCGCTGGCCTTAGATTTCCTCTGGAATTCAGCCTTGATGTACGTTACAAGGGCCAGAACTTGGTCGTAACAACTGCGTTCAGGCTGGAATCCTGCTTTTTCTTCAGGGATCACTGACTCGACAAGGGGACTGATTCTCTGGAGGATGATATGTTACAGGAGTCTATAGGTAGTACACAGGAGTGATATTGGCCTATAACTTCTGGGATCGTTGGTCGGCCAGTTTAAGTACGTCAATGCCTATTGCCTCTCATCAGGCTTTTGTGATGCATACGGATTCCATAGTTTTGGTGTATAGTTTCATCAGCCTGGGACCTAGCTGATGAAGAAATTCCAGGGGGAATACCATCTCCACCAGCCGCCTTCCCTTTCTTCATTGCGGCTAAACCTTCTTTCAACTTCATCTGTTCTGATGGCAATGGGGTCTTGTGGAGCAGCTTAGGTCATTGTCTAATGTAGCTGATAGATTTCTCATAAGGGTTTTTTTTTTTAGTGGTCCTTTTGTGCTCTCCACCAATTTGGAAGCTATGGATTTGAAATGGACTTTTGAGGTCCGATATTCCATCAGATTAGTGGCTCTGAGATGTCGTAGTAAGGCCCAGGCATGGCGACTAGAGTGTGTGAAATTCAGACCAACACATTCAATCCATCGCTGGTGTCTGGCTGAGTCTAGAGACTCTACCAGGGCCTTTGCAACCTGTGGATTGCCCAACTGGTTGTACTGCCAGTGCAGGTCCTAGGTCTTTTTTGCACAGCAGGGAGTGTGTTCTTCCTGGAAGCCTCAGGGGACACTCTTCTTGGCAGCAGCAGTAAGGAGGTCAACAAACCGGTTATAATCTGGTGTCGTGGGGATTCAGATCACCACTTTTTCAACAGCTTCCCTATAGCAGTCCCAATCAACTCTGGCCAGGTTCCACCATAGGAATCATTTTGACAAAATCACAGGGATTTCGATACCGACATGGGTGATGATGGGCATGTGTTGGCTGTTGGGGAAGTTGAGAAGTATTCTGTGGAATGCATGACGCATACTCCCGCTTTGATCTTTGGAAACAATGATAAGGTCTAGGTTGTAATCACTTTGCCAGTAAGCAGAGTGGAAAGTAGCTTGCTGTTTCGGATCGAGCACCAATTGCAAATCTTCAGCGGACATCCAGTCTCTGAGGTCTTCACCATTGGCCTCATTTACTTCATAGCCTCACATAGTGTGGTGGCTGTTAAAGCCACCAATGTACAAGGTCAGGACTGGTGCACTTGGGAACATTGGCTTCAGCCATTTTGAATTAGGGGCTCTATAGACATTGGTGATATGCAGCTCCCCTATTCTGAGGGTGGTGGTGTAGATGACTTCTTTTTCAGTTGGGGGGAAGATGTCAAAATCTGTGATGGTGTTCTTCATGTATGTGGCCAGGCCATATTTCGAATGGTAGTGGCTAGTCGTGAGGTTGTAACGATGAATACGGTAGCGGCTACTCTGTTGGTCAATGGAGACATGGGTTTCTTGAAGCGTAAAGATGCCAGTGTTGTGCATCTTCAACATATTTGCAAGATACTCACACTTTACCTGGGAAAGTCCCTCAATGCTAAGTTGGAGGATCCTTGTTCCAGAACCTATCTGGTATGTTACATGGCCCTGAAGAGTTGGTGCTCTGAAGACTGGGAGATGGTTGATCAATGTTCAATCACCAAGCTGATGGCATTAGTCATGATTTCTTACTTAATAGAGTGGACTACATGAAGGCTCCTATCTTCCACCCATACATGTGCTAACAAAGCTAGATTACAATCATGGTGACTATTGCCAAAATCATCTTCCAGTCAGTATGCCAAAGCATTTAAAAGGCTGTGATAAAGTTACTATTAAGCAAGGAAGAAATCTAATAGTTCCTTCACTGAAAACAAATAGGGACAACTTGATATAAGAAAAGTCCTAAAGAAGTCTGCATGAAAACACCTAGATGGTATTAGAAAAACAAGTGGAACCAGAGTTCCTCTCACTAACCCTATGAAGCCAAATTGTCCCTTGCAATATTTATTACAAGGAGGTAAATGGAAACGCAACAAGTTCCTACATTCCACTGGGGATCATAATATGGTCAAAGGGTTCACCTCTCCCAACCCAGGGATCCCCAAAGATCTGTACAGATCTTAGGGAATATGTAGTAGACCAGATCCACCTACACAGGGGCACTTGTCTCTATCTTGGTCCCTCTGTCCTCCTGCTTCCATAGCAGCATATCTCCTGAAGATGTCATGGTCTCCCTTTCTGCCTGTGACCTGAAGCCTTTGTTTTGGGGGTGTTTCAGTGCCTACAGTGCTGGGATTGAAACAAGTTAATGGGGGCCCAGTTGGTATTAACTTTCACCAGTATGGCTTTTGGACCTAAGGAGAGGGAATTAATTCTTCTCAGAGTGGCCCTACTCCAGCTCCACTTCCAGCTTCCCCCTGCCCAGTCTCTACAGAGCTCCCATGGTGGAACTTCTGAAGGAGCCAGCCCTCACCATCTCAGCCTAACTGCCGAGACTGTGCTCCTCTCCATTCTCTGAAGTGGAGGAGACTTTTAAATTGTGGGGAGTGCAGCTCAGATGCAGAAAATTTGAAAACATGGTAGTAAACAGGAGTGGCAAGTAGTACATGCTACAAGATGCAGCTTCGGACAACCGATTATATGGAAACTTCTGGTGTTGGGAATAAGAACTCTGAGAAAAATCCCAAGACCACAATTTGATTATGCCTCTTTACATGTTACGGTTTCTCATGAATATTTACAAGCACTGGTGTGGGCTGTTCTGCCAAACTAATCCAACCATTGACATTGCAATAAGGATAAACTGCAGATAAGGAAGGCAGACTTTACAAGGCATGGAAGAAAAATGATAAAATTTAACTGACATGTTTTGGCAGATGTCTTGTCTATCTTCAGTAGTTTTCAGAAATAAATTCAGAATGAGCCCATAACCATTTTTGGCTTAGAAAGGGCTCAAGACTACTGTGTGAAATGATTAGATGATTTTGAAATGGGAGAACTCACAAAAAGAGCTAGAAGGGAAACCTTGAGACACTGATAGGAATTAATTTTACAGAGAATTCTGCTAGAATGTGTGGAAAATGCCACAGCTTTGTTATTACACAAAGGGACTCAGAAGTAATAGCAACAGGAATAGAAGTTGTGCATTCTTCCCTTGGGGGGAAAAATATTAAACTGAAATGGAGTAGTTCAATTAATTTAAGTTTTGCCCAGCAAAATAACATCCTAGAAATTCAGCCACTCTCACAATTTTTTCATGGCTATTCAAGAGCTAAATATTCAGGAGAATTTCAGCCTCTTTTGCGAAGGAGGAAAATTGCAATCTTCACACGAGCTAAATCAAGTAAGTCCAAAGAGTGACCACAAGCCCTCTGAGGGCAGTTGCAAAACCAGAGTAGATGATCATGTTGCATTCATATAGTGCCTTTTCCCCAAGGATCTTGCAGAGCTTGAGAACATTAATACAGTAAGCCTCACAACCCCTCTAGGAGGTGGGTAATATTACTTAAATAAATCCAGAGCAATCTAAGACATGTCAATTACTATGCTGCATACCCTGGTCACTCTGAAGTTCTGAGGAAGCAAGGTTAGAATTCAAACCTTCCTATTCCAAATACACAGAGGACTTGACTTTCAGAATTTCAAAATTGAATTAGATGTTCCTACTACTTAAGATAGAGGATAATCTCCATTTGTTTTCAGAAATATAGATCTAGAACAAAAAGTCCAGGTAATTCTGATTACATCTGGTCCAGGTTCGGGGTGTCTGTCTGCCTATCTATCTATCTAGATAGATAGATAGATGTACATATACATATATATATAAATACAGAAAGACTGGATGATTTTCCTAAGGTCACACACACAGTACGTGTTAGAGACAAGAACAGAAATCAGATCTTCTGGGATCCAGTCCCATAGCTAACCCAAAGCTGCCTCTTTATATTTCCTCCCCTGCATACAAAGGAAACTCATGTATGCAAGTAAAAATCCCCACACTTACTTAAAAGTGCAAAGATGTACTACAATATCTTATTAGTTGGTTAACGTCTTACAGGCGTAACAACCAATAGCCAGGTAGACAGCTAGTTGGGAGGATAACATATATATTTATCTAAAGACAAATTGGTTGTATGTTTTATCCCGCTTCCCCACCCTACGATTCTTGCTTTTCAGCTTAAATTGTGTGTTATTGTTTGGAGAGCATCTAGCACAGACTGGGTGCTATTGTGACACAATTTTTTTTAAACTTTGCTTACAGTTTTGTTAGCCTTTATTTGTTAATGGTGATGTTTGCAGAAAATAAGCAATGCAGCCACAGATACAAATGCAAGGGGAGAAATTACATATTGCAAAATGTGGACAGAATAAGATTGGAAATCAAGCACCAACATTTAAGCCCATTGGTCTGAAGATTTTTTACTGAAGCATGTATGGGTTTCAGAATATTTGCAAAATCAAAGTTAAATAAAAAAGTGTGAAATTGTAATAAATAAGCAAATCAAACTATGGTGCTAATCAAATGCTTTCTTGATGTGGGAACACCTATTCCAATGGAATGATGGAAGTTCATGGCCAAAGTTCTTGTGAGGATGATTGTTGCAAAGCTGCGTTCCATAGATACGCAGTACAGGCTAAAAGTAAACAGACAAAAAGAAAGTACAGATACTTGTTTGTGCTATTTTGGGCTGGCCATGTCCAGAGTGCTGAAACAGTTGCACTTGTGGGGAGTAAATTGAAGTATGAAAGAGTTCATTGAGCCCAGTTAATGTCATTGAACAAATGCTATAATATAAAAAAGGAAATACTTCTTAGCCATAGTAGTTAATAAAAGGTTATCAATTTTAATTTCATTCTTTGTGTTGAGTACTGGGAAACATAAAATGAGCCTAGGAGAATAAGACTTCTACAGTATTTGTTTCCTTGTATTTTAGCATAATAGACCATTTCCCTGTACACACATAATATACATATTACTTACAAGAACTACATTAAAAGAATATTATAAAATTTGTGAAGTCAAGCAAAAGTTACGAAATGCCAGAACTAAGGTGGCTTGTGCAACCTTAATTCAACTCCCTTGTGCATATGCAGTATGATAGTTTTTTATTACATGAGTCCACACTATTTTTTTCACACAGGATCCATGCCATATTCGGAACACTGGATAAACAGTGCTCTGGGGATGAATTAGAGCTGTGTTGTGAAGGAGACTGTTGTCTATAGGACCCCTGCTTCATTTGTTAGAGAAGGTGAAAGGTGTGCAGTGAATGAGGCAAGGGAATGTAGGAAGATAAAGTATGGTCCAGAGCCAGTGCTAGGCATAAGCAGACTAAGCAATTGCTTAGGGCCCCGAACAGATCAAGGGGGCCCCTTATTTGCTTTTTATTATGTGTTGGGGGGGAGGCAGGGGCAAAAATATTCCTGTTTAGGGCCCCCAATGGGCTAGCACCACCTCTGGGATAATCTCATGGTTAATTGAATGCTGTCCTGGAGAATTGGATTTTCTCCATCCCTCTGCCAGAGAGTTCCTATGTTCTCACCCTGCCCCAACTCCATGTCCTCAGTCTCCTTGCCAAGCCAGTCCCAGTTCCTTCCTCCCAGCTCCTCGTCCAATATGTCTCTCCCTTCCTCTGCAGATGTCCGTCCCTACCCCATTACCTACCCACCCTCAACAGACTCCTAATTCCTGTCCCTAGGTTTCTCATCCAGTTTCAGTCTCTCCCATTCCCACTGGTTTCCTTGCTCGGTCAATTTCAACCCCCCCCCCCCCCCCCCCCCCCCCCCCCCCCACTGGCTCTGAGTCCCAGTCACCCACCACCACCACCACTGGTCCGGTCCCAGCCTCAAAAGGCTCCTTTTCCCAATTGACTCCTTTCCTTCCTCTACTGCTGGGGAAATTCTATGCCAAAAAATTAAAATTCAGCAAAATTCTGTGTATTTTTTTGGACAAAATAACACAATATAATCACGCCGGTTTCAATTATTTTGGTAATTTATTTCAAAGTACCTGTCAGCAAGTATGTCGTAACAATATAGAGAACAAAAAAGATTCTCCCAGGAGTAGAGAGTTAAACAAACCCTTATGATAATTCAGTTCCTGTTTCTCTGTTATGCTTTTGTCGAGCGCCTCCGTCTGGGACTGACACATGTGCCAGGTGGGCACATGTTGGGGAAAACTCTGCCCCTCTGGTCTTTTAGATTATTCTCATTTTTTCTCCCCATAGTTACCATATTTCAAGTTCCCAAATAAAGGACACTGCTGGGAGGTGAGGGAGTTGGAGCAGGGGGCTACATTTGGTGGATGCTGGAGGGAGCTGCACGGGCTCCCCCTCAAACCAGACACCTACATCCCCTCCCTCCTAGAGCCCAGCCATGGCACTAAACACCCTCACCCACTCCCCGCAAAGCCCAGCCATGGGGTGCCCCCAGCCCAGATGCCCACACACCCCAGAGCCCAGCCGCAAGCTCCACTTCGCACAGCTTTGTTACTGTCCCACCAGGCAGAGACGATCCATACCTGTTGATAATGGGGGGCACAATTTAAAGGGTCATCTGCCCCCGGAACAGCTCGAGTCATGTCCCCTCCAGAATGCCCCCCTTACCCTCAGTCTCCCATCCTGGAAAGCAGCAGCCCCTCCCTGCAGCTCCAAGCTGTTGTTCCTGCCTCTCCCCATGGGGCGCAGCTCACTGGCTCTGGCAGCTGCCATCCAGGGAGGGGGGCACAGCTTCAGCATGTGACTGAGCAGGACCAGAAAACCCTGGCAGAAATCTGGAGGGGCATGTGACCCTATGTGCTCCCCCATGTTGCTCTGCTGCAGGAAGATGTGGTGCAGCCCCACCTTTCCTCATCCTTTGTGAGAGCCAGGTCTCCCAGGCTCGCTCCTGTCTCCAGGCAGATGAGGATCAGACCTGGCAACAAGATTATGCAGAACCATACGGTCTCCATGACCACCAGGCTGGGTGTTCCGCTCACTGCAGGGCCACAGCCCATGTACCACCTCCTTCATTCAGGACATGCCAGGAACTACAGCCCACCCGTGCCTCCCACACAGGCACACTGCGAGCTCTGATGGGGCCAATGTCCCCCAGAGGTGGCCAGCAGCTCTGCAGTGCCAATTCTGTGGAGGAAAAATGAAATTCTGCACAGAACATTAATTCTGTGCAAATTCTGCATTGTGCCGTGGTGCAGAATTCCCTGAGGAATATTCCTCTCGAACCAGCTCTTTCCCCATCTGTATTTGAGGTTGGGAGAAACACAAGGAGCATAGGAGCTATTATCTTCCTGCTCTCAGTTCCTGTACTGGGTCTCACCCCAGGGATGTTTGATGTGCAATGTGGTCAGCACTAAAGCCGTGAAGACAATGGATTTTTCAATTTGCTCACAATTCCAAAAAGTTGGGGGATGTTGTTTCTGGGCTTTTACATGTTTTTTAATTTTGAAAATAAAATTGAAGGACATTTCAGAACAAAAGTCCTTTTGAACTGAAAAATGGAAACATTTCACTTTAAAAAAAATCCTAAATGAAATATTTAATCTTTTTCTGATTTCTTTTTACATGAACAATTCTGCATAACCTAAATGAATTTGCAAAATATTTCAGTGTCACTACATCTGCATTTTTGTCCAAAAAATATGTTTCAGCTGAAGAATTTTGCCCAGCTCCAGTTAGCAGTAGTGAGGGGATGGAGCGTGCTCACTGAGCAGAGACTTCTGAGATTTTAGCTAAAGAATTCTAAGAAGTCTCTATTCAGCATGTGCAAACTGAGATTTTTCAAAGGCTTATAGCTTGGCCAAATTTGGGTGGATTTTTACAGGCACAGCAAAAGACACTTTTCTGACACAAAGGACACCCAGGCTACGTTTACACTGATGGCGGCAAAATCACCGCCGCCAGATCGATCTTTCAGGATCGATTGAGCGGTCAGTGAGACCCGCTCAATTGATCAGGAAGTCGACTGAGTAAGTCCACTCCCTCAAGTAGCATAGCGCTGAGTCAATGGGAACGCTGTTCCCGTAGGCTCAGTGCAGTGTGAACAGCGCGCAGAAGGGAAGCTGAGCAGTCGATGTCAGTTACGCAAACGACTCTGCGTAGTTTGCGTAACTCCCGTCAACTGCCGCCGAATCGCGCGGTCAGTGTGAACCAGCTCCTAGATGCCAAATTTAAGTACCTGCCCCAAAACAAAGGGGAGCTAGAGCATCTCAAAGAAAAGGTTACCAGAATTTTTTAACATTGCAAAACAATGTATTTTTATCCCTAGTATCATCCTTGGAAAAAACTGAACCATTTTGGCTGATGCTTTCCAAAAAAAAAAAATAAATAAATAAGGCTGAAGCAGATAGCTGGCATGGAAAATTTTAGCCCAAACAGTTCAAGTTTGGCAAAGTTACAAACAACTGAAAGCAAGATCTTATAACAGGAAATGCGGGGCAACCTTACAGGAGATCTTGAAAGAAGCAAAGGTGGGAGTGATAACTTCAGTTGTTCTTCTCAGAAGCCTCAATCTCTTGTTAGACCTTTCATGGACGTATCAGTGGGCTGCAGTTTCCTGCAGTCTCAATGAAGAGAAGTATTATTGGTCCCATTAGACACATGTGAATGAAAATCTATTTTTATTAGTATTACAGTACCATATGGTGCTCTAAAGAGAAATAAAATACAACATCCATCTCAGAAATAATTTACAATCTAAGGCTCTGACCTTGCAACTACAACAGATTCTATTATGGTCACAGGTATCCACCTATACAGAATCAGTGTCGAGATCAGTATGTAAGACAATACAGAATAAAAGATGGTAAAAAACACAACAATTAGATTAGAAGGACCTGGTGTGCAGTGGTTATAGTACTAGGGCTATGTGGATGCTGAGGTTAGTGATGAGAGTCACACACAGGTCTATCAATAATTGATTCTAGCATTGAGAATGCCCAGGAAGGTGAAGCGTTTATATTTATGTCTGCTTTCTATTTCATACTAGCAATAATAAACTTCAGGCACAGCATTTCAGAATGAGTATTGTACTTCTTAGGTAGTTGAAATCAGTCAGCTTCCAGGCTCATGCTTGTAATGCTAACTGATACATGATATGGTCACCCAGAAAGAAGACTGGGTGGCATATCTAATTGCTTAGTTCCCTGTTCATTAAGCTATTTAAGTAGGCATATAAGATCTAAGCACAGGAATATCTCCATTGACTACGAAAGATCTGTTTATATGTTAAAATTACACATATGCATGAGTGTCTTGGTGAGCCGTGGCCTTAACCTCCATTTTTGTACTTATATGGCTCTCATTGACATAGCATCAAAGCACCTCATAAACATTATTTTTCTTTCTTCTTACAGTGCCCCAATTTACAGATGGCGATTTGAGGCACAGAGTTAAATAAGTGACTTCCCCAAAGACACACTGGAAGTCTGTAGCGCAGCCAGGCACTAAACCCACATTTTAAAACTGCCACATCAGTGCTTTGACCACAAGGTCATGCTTGTTTTCCTTTAATATTCACCAGGGTTCAATCCTTAAAATAAAAATTACCCCAAATAAAGTTTAGATGAGCCAGTGAAATACATTTTTTTATTAAATAATAAGAAAGCAAATACTCTTCTGTTAGTGCCTGCCATTGAATGAAATTGTTTGTTCCTGTCTTATTGTTAAGCAGCAGCAGGTCCCACTACCCTCAAACAGATTTCTCTCACCTCTTAGTTGTATGAGATTTTTTCTTCCTACAATGTCTGAAAATCTGCTACCCATGCCTCATGCCCTCTCCTTGTGCACACATTGGGCTTTACATAAGGAAACAGTGGGGGCCTTTCTGCGTACATTTTCATTTTTGGCCTCTGTCAGCACACAGTTAAATTATTCAAAGACCACTTTGAATGGTTTCTAGATTGAGCAAACAGTTCCTTGTATTTTAAGTAGCTTTGCACAGAGCCAATTCTATCTCATTCTGGCTTCAAATTTTTTTATCTGATGGAGAACTGAGTGTAAAGTTTTGTAATAGGATACTATGTAAAGCTATTTCTCTTAGGTAATGTCACATTCTGTAATCCAACACATCCTGTAATGACAGATATGTTAGGATGGAGCCATCTAGTGGATGCACTGGTGAGAACTATTTAAGAGTAAAATAAAAACTTATTAAAGACACAGCTATACTGCACACAAACACATACACACCTAAAATCTATTCACTTAAATATGTTCTGAAATGCTCTTCAAAAGGTTTGAAATCCCAAATTATTACTAGAATGTGTATGGTCTGAATATACCCCAGTAACAAACTATATATAATCTAGCTGAAAATAACCTTTTTTTATTCCTTATTCAGACCCTGTATAGGGTTCAGTATTTCCTTGGCAAGAGCAGATGTTTGTCACTAACACCTGAAGCAAAGTAAGGAATTCTGCAAAAGGAGTTGTTAGTTACAGCCATATGATTCAGCAAAGAATCCCAAAGAAGCCATCTTTGGTTTTACTGGTTTCACTAGGAGAACCTGTTTTGTTTTAACAACAGGGAACACGGAAACCATTGCAAAGACATAGTTTATAATAATGAGAGTAAATTTACTATCTAGCTATTATGAAGTCATCAGTAAATTTACTGCCACTATTAAAAAGTATGGCCAAGATTTTTTAAAATGTATGCCTAATCTTAGACTCCTAAATCCATCTTTAGGTGCCTAAAAAGAGTCCTGATTGTCAAAAGCGATGAGTACCTGTTGTTCCCATTGTTTCAATGGATTGAGCTACTAAACTGATATGCTGTTGTTATTATATTGGTCCCCTATGGTGTCAGAACTTAGTCTCTTAATTAAACAATGAATGGAAGATGAAAACTAAAAATATACAAATCACTCCATTCTGCAAGAACTAAAATTCATTTAGATTATATATCCTTATCCTGTTCTATTGTATCTTGACACACACGAGGAAAATCCAGGAAACAGTGTTACTTGAAGTGTTCAATAACATAGTGAGAGCCCTTCTAATAGAAAGGTTGCTATTGAGACCCTGTTTGTTTCTGCACTAGGTCCAAGCAGGCCTGTCATATCCAAGTAAAAGGGAATTTTGCTTGAACGGAAAAGTAAGCTTAATTTTTTCTATGAGGCAAGAATCATATCTCATATATAAATATAAAACTCCATGCACGTGTGATATTGTAGAAATAATACTTAATAATTAAGTGTCTAATGACAGGGCCTGTTCATTCAGAGAAGCAGATGCACGTGAAACATTCAGTAGGAGATATGACATCTCTGCAGTGTCATCTGAAGCCTAATGGTCAGTGGTAACGTCTTTGTGCACAGTGGTGGACAAAGACAACATGGCTGTTGTATATCTCAAACATTAGGGTTAACCTCCCAAACATAGAAAAATGTAACATTATTTCCTGATTTTAAAAGATTACATTTGATTTTAAGAACAGGTAATGCTATTTATCTGAAGTAAGTAATGATTTTGTTTTCCCCAGTTTCTCAGATATTCAGGGGATAGATCTTTTTTCTTTCCTGCTCAGATTTGTTTGTGTGCTTCTTGTTTAATCTTCTAGATTTTCTAGGTACACATGGTCTTTTATCTCCTTAGTGAGATCAGGTATGAGGGTAGAGGCCCAAGGAAGACAGAGATCTCAGCTTCTTTCAGAAAATGCTGACAACTGCCTCTTTCATGTGGGACTTGAATTTGAATACTTAAAGTAAATTTTACTTTGCTTTCTCTAGTCTAGGGAATATTTTTATTGAATTTTCTATGTAAGAAAGAAAAGTATTGTGACAACAGGTGCTAATGTGCATGATATGAGTCATTCATGTATAAGCACTCACGATTAAACTCTCCATAGAAAGAATTAAAGGAACCCTGTGCAATAATCAAACACAGATGGTCACTCTGGGGATTGTGTGGGTTTAAAGCACCCTCTGGATGGGCAAACAAATGTTTTCTGAGGTTTCCTTGTGTTGCAGAGGAGCTGCACAAAAGGAGTGTTTGTAGCCATGTGACCCTAGGTCAGGAGCTTTGGATTAGGGGGGTTTCCCAGGTGTAAAACCAGCAGATGAGGCAGGAAAGGGGAACTGTATATTTAAGCAAGCAGATTCCAATAAAGTCCATGTGAGACAGAAACCCAAGGCAGCTGCTTCTTGGTGATTGGCAGTGGTACCTTAGATGAGGTTTCTGTAAATCGGCACTGCCTGTGTGTCGTTCGTGAACACCTCTGTTCCAAGAAATACGAGGTGTGAACATTCTGTAAATGAACAAGCTGTACTAAGGGCTGGTCTACACTGGTGGCAGCCGTCGATTGCAGATATGCAAGCTACATGATGTAGCTTGCGTATCTCCCGTTGACGTATTATACCTTGATGTACCGCAGCGTCTTTATGGCGCTGCGTCGATGGGACACACCCTCCTGTCAATGCAGCCTTACTCCTTTCGGGGAGGTGGACTAATGGTGTCGACCAGAGAGCCCATCTCCCATCAGTTGAGCAGGTCTACACGACCTGCTCAATCAACCATGCTGCATCGATTGCTGCGGAGCCCATAGTGTAGGCAAGCCCTAAGAAAATACCCTGATTCTGCACCATTGATTTCTCCTTCAATGGAAAACTGACCTAAAAGCCCCCAAATGTGTTACCACTCAGAAAAGAGACTATTGCCTTTGCTATGTTGCTTTCTCAGTAACTACATTAATGTTTAAGCTATCTATACCATGCTGTTGGAATTTTTTTCCTCTTTTTGGATGTTAAACCTGGGTTTTACAGATGCTGTGGTATGTGTTTTGCCTAGAGCTGTTTGAAATTTTTCTGTCAAAACTGTTTTTCAATAGATCATTTGGTTTTCAACAAAATTATTTTTTTGTGAAGGGTCCGCTTTTGATGGTAAAATACTGAGGGAGGGAGGGTCATCAAAACTCCCCAAAATTGAAATATTTTGATTTGGATATCCTCCTGCAGTGACTCATGGGAATTGTATTTTGGTTTCCTCACGTCCCCATCCTCCCATATGGGCCAACTGGACTACAACACCTAAGGTGATGCATCATCATCACTGTGAACTACAGCACTCTGAGCCAGGGACTCTCATAATGCAACCGCCTCACTCCACCAGAAGGGGAGACTGTGGTGCATCACGGCCCATTTATGGGAGTAAAGTAATTCGTGGGCTCATATGCTTGGGGTCTAAAAATAATCATAGAAAAGTATTCCTTTTTTCCCAATGAAATATGACTTCACCTGGTACACCAAAATTATATTCATTGAACAATACAAACAACTCTCTTATTGCCTTATCTGATATTTAATAAGATATCATTTGTACATCTGTATGTATTGTTTTAAAACAGCCAAGCACTCCTTGTGGGTTCCTCCTGGGATTAAAACAAATAGTGTTGGGCAAGAAGATTAGATTCTTCAAAGTTTTTATCAATTCACACAAGCACAGATGAAAAAACTACAAAGTCTTCAAACCCAGAAGCTCTAGAATACAAAGTACTTAAGAATACCAAAAATAATCAAAACATCAATTAACTCTACACTGGAACCCTAAAGTGTATATGATCATATTGGCATGTTAATAGTTAACTATTAACACTTAATAGGGTAGTTCAGATTTACTACAGCTACAGTGGGCAAACATAAACACTTTCCCCTGCTTTTACAGATTTTATCACTTTGAAAGAGATTCTCTGTACCTATAGGGTTTAATCCTGTGAGAAGCTGAGTGCTCTGATCCCAATTTAGCAAAGCCCTCGGACACGTATTTAACTTTAAGAATATGAGAAATCCAGTGAGACTACTTCTTGTCTGAGAGTATAATTTTTAATTCCAATGGGACTATTCAGAATCCTAAATGTAAACACATGCTTACAACTCAGATTTTTAAAAGTAGTTAGCTGTTGCTGCGTGACTCAGTGTTGCAAGGCCACGCTGATTTAGGAGTCTAAGGGCTTGATTAGACTGTTAGTCTGCAGTAGAGGCATGTAAATTCCATTTCTAAGGAGACTATGTTAACAAACACTAAGGAGCTTTTAAGGCCTGCCTGCAGGGTCCACGTCAGCCAGTTAGTGCACATCCCACTAATGTCCATTAGAATTTACACCCCTCTACTGTGGACTAATGCACCACATAGACAAGCCCTAAATCTTATTTTCAAAATCTCATTGATAGTCCATGGTATGTAGACTCTTAAGAGCCTAAATCCTTTTTGAAAGGGGGGATTTAGGTATTGATGCAGTCAGCACTGCCCAAATACCTTTAAAAGTATGGGCCTAAGTGTTTTGCTGAATCAGAGTCTTAAGCATATGCTTAACTTCATGACTGCAACAACTTGAGTTAAAAGAGAACTTCTATTGGCTGTCAGCAGTAGAGGGTTTAAACATTTGCTGTTACTCATATTTACCATCAGCAGGAGAAACTTCCAAAAGTAACTGTAAATAACAAGTAATTTTGTCAACAAAATCAAAATGTAATTTAAAATGTACAAAAGGTAGGTAAACCAGAAGGCCCCCCACCATAAAGAGAAGAGCGTAAATATACTGCACCTTGGGAGACCAGACTATAGGAGCCAAAACTAAGAACAAAGAAACTGCCACCATCCCAAATGCAATTGGTAAAAACACCTGTAAAAGAAATAAACTCTTAGAGGAAACAAAAAGAGACAATTGTCATTTTGTGCATTATATGCAAGATAAAAAAGCACTCTTTGTCATATTGCAAGGACAATTATATGCGCTGCCACAATCTCCCCTTTTGCCTGGGGTTATGCCAGCAAAAGGAGTAACCCAAAGCTTAATCTAAAAATGAACTGTGAACTATCCATTTACAATTGCTATTCATAATCTAGATGTTTAGGAACTTTTTCCCAATGCTAAACATGACCCAAGATGAAATGTTACACATTTTAACTCTTTTTCCATTTACCTTGTATGGTCGCTGTAGATTAGGTTCCCGGTATCGGAGTACAATCAGGCTGGCACAAGTCAGTCCAATCATAAGCCACACAGAAAATCCAAAGTAATTTGTTAAAGTAATTAGATCGGAGGGGATAATAAAAATGGATGCAATGATGGTTGAAAAAATCATGGCCGGGGCCGGAGTCCAGTAACGGACATTAAGCATGGATATTAAAACAGGCAAGTGTCCTGACTGACTTCCAGCATAACTTAATCGTCCTAATGTAAATACGCTGCTGTTGAGGGCACCAAATATTGAGGCAGCAACAGAGAGAGGAATGATCCAAGCAACGGAGGGGATCACTCTGTCAGCCCAAGTGACTGCCACGGCAACTGCAAGGAAACAAAATGTCATTAAAACAGTGGGTGTGGTGTCCCAACAGTCTTATTGAACTGATGGAACTACTTTGTCAGAGTAAGAACTAGAGGGTAGGGAGGATTCCCTGGCAATGAATAATAAAATCATACTGTATACAAGGGTGCAGAAGCAGGCGATGGGATTGGGGCAGGAAGGGGAGAACAAATGTGTTCACCCCCTATATGACATGTACTGCTATGAGAGTGGGAGCTCCCTATGTGGTTGGATGTGGGGGCAGGGACAGGCCAGCTGATTCATCAGTGCACAGATGCTCTAGTTCTCTATCCCATGGCAGGATTCCAAAAAGAAACGTGAAGAGCTACTTCTCAGCACCTCTTGAAAATCAGCTACTGTCTGTGCTAGTGCAAAGGAACTGCTATTTACTTGGTCACCAACCACAGGACATAAGGTGCTCAGATACTATAGTGATGTGCATGGCATAAGAAGCTGATCAGCACAGAAAAAGTGCATTTAGTGTATTCACGAGAATTGCAGCAATGCACAGACAAGTTTGAGAGAAGGACTAAAAACCTTGGGGACAGACCGTCAACTGGTGTAAATGGGCACAGTTCAATTGACATCATACTCCCATTTACACCAGCTGAGGATCTGGTGTTCAGTATATAAATTTGAATGTCAGATTTCTCTCTTTGGTTTTTGAATTGATTTATAGTTGTTTGCTACTTTATCAGAAGATAACCTGTAGTATCAGAAGAATGTGTAAATTAGAAGCTCTGACTTGCTGAGTGATATCTATCGCACCCACAGCATGATTACTGAGCTACTTTTGCAGACCAGGAAAAATAACTGCCCCATCCAAATGCAGTGTGTCAGCCCCTCCCTTCAGGAGTAACAGGTCAGCCTCATTTGGAAAGCAGTCTTAAACACACTGTTAGGACAATCTCAGAGAGGAATACAGTTCTTCCTGGACTTTCTATAGCAGCTACAATCAAATGAAGAGGAAAGACTATAGGTGCACCATTGCACAGGACTTTTAGTACAGCGCATCCTAAAGAACGAGGACATTTGTTGTTAATTAAGACCATTTTGTTTCATTTATTTATTTATGTAGAGGTTTTTCTATGGTGCTTGTTGCTCACAAACATTACTGAGTTTTTCCTCATAACACATCTCTGAGGTAGAGAGTATAGTCCTAATATTAAAGGTAGTGAGTAAAGCATGGAGGGACAAGGCCTGGTCTTCTTACCTGAAGAAGAGCTCTGTGTAGCTGGAAACCTTGTCTCTTTCACCAATAGAAGTTGGTCCAATAAAAGATATTACCTCACCCACCTTTTCTCCCTAATATCCTGGGACCGACATGGCTACAACAACAGTTTAGTAAAACAGATTTAAATTAAACTGTGGCAACTTCTATACATAGACAAGCCCCAAGGAGTTTCCTCAAAATCACATAGGAAGTCTCTGTCAGGGCATGTCTACACTACAGCTGCAAGCAAGCCTCCCAGCCCAGGTAAGCCTCCTAGTCCAGACTCACACTATAGGGGCTAAAGCTAGCACACTAAAATAGCCGTATGGACATTTCAGCTCAGGCTGGAGCTCAGGGTCTCAAGCCCACCCACCACCCTGGGCTTGAGAGTTCAAGCCCCGGCCCAAGCCACAACTCAAGGGTGCTAGCTTGAGCCCCACTAGCACAAGTCTTTCTGCCCAGACTGGAGGCTCGCACCCAGTTGCAGTGTAGACATATCCTTAGAGCTCAGAACAGAAGCCAGATCTCCTGACTGAAAGTCCAGTGCCTTGCTATATGTAAACCTTGAATTCAGCTGGACCCAAGTGATACCAACAGGAAGGACACAGATAAATAATTGTAATGATTACCTCTCCTTTGATTCATCAGCCAAACAGACAGATATCCTTACCTGAGGAGATAATTTCCTTAGGTGTCAGAACTGTCAGGTACGAGATGTTTACCAGTAAATAAAACAAAGTCACTGCAGGAAGCGCAGTCATCACAGTCAAGGGTATATTTCTACTAGGGTTTACCATCTCTTCTGAAAAAATATAATTTAGGAAATTATTTAATAAAACATACATATTCACAATATAGCTTTTGAAAGAGTGCTTCCCTGGCAAGCTTGATAGGAGTAAGGAGTAAATTTGTGGCAATGTTTCATAAGGTAACAGCGGAGAAAGAAACATTGACTGTGAAACCATGAAAATTGGCAGAGGTACATGGTGACACCTGTAACTACTTTTAAATACAGTATTTACAAAGTGCTGTCAAATGCACAAAGTGAACAAACTGAAAAGCCTTACCAAGTCCTACCCAAGTGTAAATCTGGGTATGTTGAGAAAACCATTCATTTTTAATAAATCTTGTTTTATTGAAAGACCTGTCCTGTGTATGCAGATTTCACCCTGTCCCATCTCTGAAATAAGCACCACCCAGGCAACCTTGTTAAGAAGGGTTTAAAGGGTAAAGACTTTCTGGAATCTAGACATTTCATTCTCATCTCAGTCAAAAGGGCATGGACAGAAGGGTCCACTCCCAGTAAAGTGAGCTGCAAAAAAGCATGTAAGCAGGCAACTCACAAGGACCAAATAGGGGTGAAAGAAGTGAAGGTGGCCTATTGGTGACAGTGGCAGGAGAGGGATAAGTTATCTTTTTTACCCTCAAACCTTCTCCTGATTTTTTTTTGTATAAAATCTTAGACCCCAATACTGCACAAAGTTCTGCCAGCCACATAGTTCCACTGATTTCAAAGATCTTGAGGGCAAATCTCAGGCACAGTCAGTCGGAGGATTCAGGCTCTAGTTTAAAATCTTCTAAAATGTAGGAAATTGCCCTGGATATTTTAAACTATGGAAGGGCAAAATGCCTGGTGCCCCCAATTTTAATTTTTGTCTCCCAATGTTTGTTTCATTAGCAACAGGCCTGGCATTCATCTTAGATCGAATTCATTGGTTCATGACAGACATGGGTAGAAATCATTGTTAAAAAATAAGAGAACACATTTCCAGCTTATAACTGTTGTCTAATATGTTGTATTGCAGTAGTAGTAATTGAATCCAAACAAATTAGTACAGTATGAAAAAAATTGCATTTTCTGGTGTTAAAATGTATAGATTTTTGTAATGCTAAAAAACTTCTAATGGAATTTTCTAAATTAAATTTCTACTAACTTTTTTGGTAAAAAAAAAAAAAAAAAAAAAAAAGGCTTTTGCCTACAGCATATTCTCAAACTAGAAGTAACAGTTTCGACACTGTGGTTTTTTAAAACATTAACTCGTTTTTCATGTTCTTCTTTCCACCATCCCTTGGTTACTTTTAGTTTTGTTTAACATTTGACACATAGGAAAGGACAAAGGTGACAGGGAATGCTAAAGACTAAAGGACAAAAACTGATGTGCATGGTTTGATTCTGCAAAACCCTTATTCATGTGAGTAGTCCCAGTGTTCATGACAGGCTACATTGTCATGAACACCTATAATGCAGCTATCATGGAACCTTGCGATAATTGCTCATATTATTAAATACCACATACAAAATGGAATAACCAAATGACTAACCAAAAACCAGGAGGACTTCTTTAATATTTAAAAATTAATATATTAAAAAAGGGCACAGAAAAGATGTTTATAACATTTTTCTTACTGATAGACTCATAGAGTTTAAGGTCAGAAGGGATCATTATGATAATCTAGTCTGACCTCCTGCACAACGCAGGCCATAGAACCTCACCCACCCACTCCTGTAATAGACCTCTAACCTATTACTGAATTACTGAAGTCCTTAAATCATGGTTTAAAGAGTTCAAGGTACAGAAAATCCACCAGCAAGTGACCCGTGCACCATGCTGCAAAGGAAGGTGAAAAACCACCAGAGCCCCTGCCAATCTGTCTTGGGGGGAAATTCCTTCCCAACCCCAAATACGGCGATCAGCTAAACCCTGAGCATGGGGGCAAGATACGCCAGCCAGACAACCGCAAAGAATTATCTGTAGTAACTCAGAATCCACCCATCTAACATTCCATCACAGGCCATTGGGCATATTTATCGCTAGTACTGTTGTCAAAGATCAGTTAATTGCCAAATTAAGCTGTCCCATCATACCATCCCCTCCATAAACTTATCACGCTCAGTCTTGAAGCTAAGCTCTTTATTCTTTAATAATTATTTTTCCAGTAAAATGATTACCTCTTATACAAATCAAAATTGATATTTTTAAAGTATTTTTTTAACTGCCATGCAAAATGAAATAGTCCATGCACTCATCAAAATAAGCCATTCAAGGGTGTGCATTAGTAAGTTTCTGGTATGTCCCTTGAGTGGCTGAATGCACTCACTCTTGACATCAGCACTCTGCTCTGCATACCCTCTTGTAAATAATTGCTATAGCATTCAGAGAGAGGAAAATCACTGTTTTAGGTCTGCAAATTCTATTTGCATATAGATTTAAACAAAATCTTTTGTTTTCCATATTAGTCCTCTTTAAATATGCATCTGGTTCTGGAGACATTAAATGCACATTAAGCAAACAAGATGCATGAAAGAGGGCAATGCACCTTTAGAACACAATCAAACACCAACCTTGAATATAGCCAGTGTCTTAATATAAATGTCTTTACTAACTAAATTGTTCTTATTGAGAGACAAGCTCTATTAATGTTATCTGAAGCATGTTAGAATGTTGGCCACAAAATTAAATGTAAAAAACTGAGATATACCTGCCATGTAATTGAGGGACCACCAACCGCCGTATGCATATAATCCCTGGAAAAAAGCTTCTGCAGTCTGTGAAGCATCAGGAATCTCTGAACTGAATGCATTCTCAAACCTTGCTAAATTCTCCTTTCTTCCTCTAACCAGCAGGACAATGCCACCTATGGCAATTACAGATAGTGCCATCATCTTCAGTACTGTGAAAACAGTTTGAATCCAAGTAGCTATTTTTACACTTCGGCCATTCAGAATCCCCAGAGACCAAAGAACTGCCAAAGCCAAGCATTTCTTTAGCAGCTCTGGTGCAGGGCATATGCCATAGAAAGGTTGGGTAGCGTATTCAGCAAACAACAAGGCTCGAGTAGCATTTGATGCTGGTTTGGTGAACATTGACGTCCAGATAAAGATAAAAGCAGGTAGGGATCCAAAAGCTCTTTTTATGTGACTGTATTCTCCTCCAGATAATGGTAGAGAAGTCCCGAGCTCTGCATAACAGAGGGATCCCATCAGTGATATTACTCCACAAGCAGTCCAGATGATTAGTGCAACACCCACATTAAGTAAGGAATATTTTAGCACTCCTGTGGGAGACACAAATATTCCTGCACCTACTATGGTGCCTATAATAAAATTTACACCATTAAAATACCCTATAGTTCTTTTGAGCTGCATCCTGTCATTTTCATTACTTCTCACTTCTTCTTTGAGATGGTTATGCTTTCCTTTCCCCATTTTCTCTATCTGTTCTCAGCTAAGATCTATGATTGTAGGGGCTTGAGAAGCATTCATTTCCCTTATTCCATGGTTGTGTTGTTAGTAAGTTGACCTGACCTTACTCGCTAGTGAAACACTTCAGGAATATTGGCTTAATCATTCAGAAGACAAAGCCTTCTTTGGTTTTCTGATATTTAATGTGTGAAGATGATTAACCAAGTATTGCAAGAACAACTCGTATCAAATGTCAGTATAACCCGTACTTCACAGATTGTTAGGTTTTTTGTAAAGTGGCTTCCATCAAAGGGTCTCAGAACATTTTATCGCTATTAAAACTACTCTGTGTGGTAGGTAAATAATTGTTTTTTTCTGGATGGGAAAAATGAAACATAGAGAAGTTAAATAAATTACCCAGTGTCACATGTGAAGTGTTCCTATAACAATATGAAAGTCTGTCCTTCATTCATAAAATCTATTACACATCAACCACATTTAAAAACAGTATTAAGGTTGCAAAGTCAAGCACTCCAAAGTTAATAAATTCCAGAATTAAGGTTGCCTGTGGAACCTTAGTTCAGCCACCTTGTGCATGTGCATTACGATAGTCTTTAATTATATCATCCCTTACTTTTTTTTCCCTGCCTCATTTAGTGCATAGTCTCTACTTAGGATATATGCACTTCAATTTTTATAACTTGGCTAAATTTCTGCAGATTTTTCAAGGGGACTTCAAAAGACACATCACTGACACAAAGGCCACCTATCTGCCAATTTCAAGTCACTGCTCTAAAGCAGGAGCAGATGCAAGAGCTTGGCAAAGAAAAGATTGCCAAAATATCTTGACATGGACAAAACAACATATTTTTTCCCTGGCCTTGTTCGTGGAAATGGCTGAAACATCTTAGCTGAAATTTTCCCAAAAAATTCAGCATGGGGCAGACACCCTGCATGGAAAATTTCAACACAAACAGTTTAAATTTAGCAAAAATTATGGGGTCTTATAATGGAAAGTGTCAGGCAACCTCAGTAATAGGCAGTGCTACCAGCCCCACTACAAATGATAGCTAATGGAGTGAAGTTTGTTTTAGAATGTAACTAAACCCAGACAGACTAGACACATGGGGTAAACATATTTCCCAAACACACTGAATACAGCCATTAAAACATAATGGTCCAGGCATTATCAAAACCACTACATCAATAGCTGAGCATGAATTTTACAGACCATATTTGAAGTTGCAGTTGTGAGGCCCATGGAACTGGACTGACTGGTTTGAAGGAGAGAGACATCCACCTGGGATATGTATCCACAGACAGAGAAATCCTTTGTGAGTATGTTAAGAAATGTTTGTTTGTATAGTAATATCGGTCAGTGGCGTGAATTCTTTAATGACATTTTATACTAGCAAAAATTTGAATTTTATTTATTAACATATCCCCCTAACTGGCTTCAGAAAACTGCACTGAGATCATCTTGTTTCATGGTTTGTTTGTTTTTTCTGTTTAACTCAGATAAATGCTTGTTACTAAATTTTTAATGAAACTTTTTCAAGTTTCACGGAAAGTGTGTGATTTTTTTTAGTGTGTTGTCATAGTAGGAGATGGAGAGTAAGGGGTAAGATAATGAGAATGTGTCTACAAAATCAATGAAAATTGAAATTCTGGAAACTGCTGACTTCAGAAGACACAAACCATAACTACTGGTGGAGCTCAGTGAGTGTACAATAGGTTATAAAAAACATTCTTTTTAAAAGGATCAAGCAACCAAATTCCCCTTTTTTTTCAGTGTTTATAGAAGCAAAAATCATTACCTATTAAAGAGAGTAGTTATTTATGCCAAGATTCCAGTTTCTACAGCAACATCTTGCCCTGGCTGAGAAAATAACCCTGACTGTCAAAAGTGATTGTCTGTAACATTAATCCAAGATCTCACGTTCCTCTTCCCAGATGATGCCCACAAAATCCTGAACCTGGCTATCACTCAGCTATGCACTGGATATACAGCTCTATCACATTCACCTTTTCAGCACTGCCCAAAGACTTCACACCCCAGATACAGGACAAAGATAAACAACTACAATAACCTACTACATGTTTGCAATACAAGCCTGAGTATCCCTTAGTATTTTGTGTGGGCTGAAAGGATGCATCATCATTGAAACAAAGTGCCAGACTATTGCAATTGTTATACTCAACAGGGAACAATTACATTTCTTTGAGTGCCAACTAGGTCATGGGAGTTTTATGTAGTAGAGTTAAGATTTATACTGGAACCTTAACTGAGCAATTTCAGTTTTCCTGGCTTTTAAGTTTTTTGAACTAGACTTCTCAATTCCTGACCTTCAAACATTTTAAGCTTAAATTTGAAATTCCTTACTATCAAATTCTAGTTTCTTGTTATAACTGTACCCTTCTAATAGTATAGTTTTAATTAATTTAATATACTGGCCTTACTCTATCTTATCTATCTATCTTAAATTTTGGGGGAGGTAACTATTCCTGTCACCCAAAGAGAAGCATGGATACTGTGCCTTAGTTTTAAGTACTTGTGTTTCAATCTACTCAGACCAACAGTTTTCTCTCTCACTTTAGAGCTTTTCATGGCATTTTTATATGTACTAAATTGGACATTCCGGTCCAAGCTCTGCTTAGTGGGGTTACATAGACGAGGCATGTGAAAAACACAAGTTGTTGCCTATGCAGAATATATGCTTTTTAATCTACATATTCATCTTCAGCTAACAATAGTATTGGCTAAATTTTGTGATGACTTATCTTCTGAGCAATCCCACTGATTTTAATGGGAGTGGATGGGATGTAAATCAACACAGAATCCAGCTCCAAGGTCTAATGAATATTTATTTCTGTACAGTGATTGTAAATAAGTTTGCTGCTATTGTAATTCAGCAAGGATACAAGAGCACAAGGAATGAGGAAGGACTGAAAAGGGTATGTAGAAGAAAATGTTCGGTCTTCAGTGCAGAATCATGGGCGGTTAGTTTTCTCCAGAAACCTGTCAGAAAGGAATAAATATTTACATCCCTCTCATTTCCCCCCCACCCCCTGCCATTTTCAGCTCATTTCTTATATGTAATATACAATGCTAAAGCTTTACAATCTCCTTTCTGATTCAGTGAGTGACCTCAAAGCAACTCACTAGCACCTCCAGGATTTCCACAGCTCTCCATTGTAAAGAAGTCAGTTTACCATCTGCCACATTGTTCTCTGTAGTATGTTCAAAACTGTTTTATTTAAAAAATTGAATGGTATCATGAGGGCACATGCCATTTAAGCCAATGTATTGGCAATTTGCTTCTTTTCTTGGAGCTCTGCCAAAATTACTGCACATCTGCCTTTTTACTAAGTGACTTAAAAAACATTATGTTTTCTTGGCAGATGTCAGGTGGGTCTTTCTATACGTATTGCTGTGAAGGAAATATGACATCAAGGTACTTAGCTAATGGATAAATCAGGGAACATCTGCAAAGCCAACATCCTACAGAGTTCAAACAAAATTGACACACATACCCAATCCTACAGGATAGCTCTGCAGGTTTGTCATTCTGAAGCATATGCCTTCAGATTATGTACAATATTAATGAAAGTTTGCATGAGCTGCTGTAAAGAAGAGCTATCCCATAAATTCCTGCTATGCCACACTGTGTAAAGCCAGTAGAAAAATGAGGCACCCTCTTGTGGTACTATCCACAAAACTGGTGACTTGTGAACCTGCCCCATAAATCTGATGGGAGATGTACACTTCCTGCATCAGATATTTCTATGTTGCACAGTAAGGATATCGAGATATTGAAATTTTCAAAGTGAAGAACCATTTGTGGTCTAGCATCTGCCAAGAAAGTATTTTAAAAGGGCACTAACAAGGCAATGGTATTGTGAACAGAAAAGTTGCAGGGCTGTGGCTCAATAAAAAATCTGGTAGCAACTACAACCCAGACTTGCTGAACTCATAGTTAATCAAAACTCATCTTTAACCAAAGTTCTCCCTACACCTGAGTTATGCTATAATGACCAGTGCTTTTCACTGCACTCCAGGATCCCCAACATGCATCCCGGCCTCCAGGTATGACCAGGCTTGAACAAGGCCATCCAGATCCATAGAAGTAGGTGGAGCTGGCCAGCAGCATACCGGAGGTCAGGGAATTTTCTGATAGTTTTGTGGGTTGCTAGGGAACTCTTTGTTTAGATGTGTGACTGTATCAAGCATTTCAGAGTACAAGCCTTGAGAATGCAAAAACCTCTGTGAGCATTCAGTCTTTTTTTGAATGTGCAAATATTTGTATTGGGGCATAACTCAGCTGGGGTGCGAGTTCTCATAATGTTATTACAAACCTCATAAAGTTTGGTGTTTTTCCTAAAGCCTCAGCTCTTGGATGCATGTGATTACATGAAAATTGAACTGGCATGGGGTGGGGGTAAGCTTCTGTGCTAGTGATTGTGCAGGAAAGCTAGAAAATGTCCCAAGATACAAAAGGCAAATGGAAAAATTCTCCAAAGTCACTAAGAAAACCCATCTGATGTGGGGTCCGATCCCTGGTGTTTGAAGTTAACTCTGCGGGTTGGCAATGCTGACCTCCTGCATTGCGAGCACCACAGCACAGCCTTGCACGAGCCTGATTACAGAGGCGTGTAGCCGCCATGCCAACCGGGGGCGCCGCTGGCGTTCAGGGCGAAAGAGCGCCCAGTCACGCTGCAGCCTACGGGTCAGCGCGGACCCGCCCAACAGGCAGCGCCAGCACCGCAGTCCAAGACAGCTAGACAAAGGGGGAAGACGGAGACCGATAGCAATAGCTAGCTGAGCCACTTGTTAATGCGCATGCTCAGAAGCTACACAAGGCAGCGGGAGCGGAACGTGCTGCGGGCGCGCAGCTGACCTCTCTCTGTGAGGGGAAGCTCCATGGCTCGGGGTGAAGGTTTGCTTTGCTTTGCTTTACGGCTCTATATGTCGTAACAGCCTCTGACCCAGCCGTAAAGAATGGAACTCGCGGGCGCCGCCCCAACCCCCAGCGATGTCGTTGGACTTGGGCGATTTAAAGTGAAAGGCGCCAGAAATTAAAATAATCCGTTACTGGCTCCCGCCCGCTCGCCGCCCTGACTCCTGTCCTGTGGCGCGGGGGAGCTGCTGGGGAACATGGCGAGGGCCGGCGCCTTGCCCGGGGAGCTCAGCCTCATGGACAAAGGCATTGGGAGGTGAGGGAGTGGCGGGGGGCGCTGCTCTGCGTGGGGAGCCCGGCCGCCCGGGCGGGGGTTGTGTTTTCCCCGCTGCCGGGCGGGTGAGCGGGAGGAGCCGGGGGGATGTGAGGGAGAGTCCGCCGCTGGGGGGGCGGGGGCGGGGAGGAGTGCGCGGGCTGTGGGGGAGGGTCGGTCCGCCGCTGCTTGTGGGATGCGGGGTCGGGGGCACCTGCCCGAAGGGAAGGGAGAGAGTCAGAAGCAGTCACTGGGGCGGGGCGGGGGGCACCCCCCAGGAGCGGGGGGGAGGGGATCGTACGAGAAGCGGGAGCGATGTCGCTGTTTCGGCAAAGGGGGCTCGGAAAGAGGAGAGCGGAGACAGACACGGTGCTGCGTACAAGGACGGGTCCGCTGCGCCTTCCTTAGAAGTACTTAGCGTTCAGTACGAAGAAGGGGCGGGGCGGGGTGTGGGAGGACCCAGGACCCCACTGAATATGTACGACCCCTTCTCCCCCCATTTTCAGAGCTCTCTCTACAAGCTTTTTACTCAGAGCGGGGTTAGGCAGGGGCAGGGCTGTGAAGAGCCCTATTTCAGTTTGCCCTTCCAGTTCTTCATGCATCCCTTTCACATCCCCTTGCCCTTTACTGTGACTACATGTGGTCTGTGACTTATAGCGATGATGTGATCAATTTTCCTGGACAGTATTTTAAAGAGTTTTCCGTAGTACTCATTGTGTGACCTCCAGAAACTAAGGCCGTGTATCAGAAATGCTGCACTTTCAGTTGAATGCTTTAACTCCAGTTGATCTGTGCTCTCACTTAGATACTGTTGTCAGGGTTACCCAAACTACTCCATAATCTTTTATAGTGGGGTATTCAACTAAATTAGATTCTAAAATAGATCAGTTCCATTTATTTGCAAACCAGAACCCCTTCCCCAGCCTAAGGGGAGGAGCCACTGAGCCTGGAACGCAACTGATTATTTGGGACAACTAATGAAAAAAACAGGAAGGGACGTGAGGGTTACAGGTTTAAACGAAGGGAGCCAGAAGGGGACACCGAGCAGAGAACTCCGGACAGCACCCACTGCTCCCAGAAGGTGTCAAGGGAGCCAGTGGACGCTGCCCAGAGGAACTCTGCCCGGATGCGTGAATACACAAGGGAATGGAAGTAGGCCCTGCAGTCGCAGAGCAACCCTCCCCCCCGCCCGGCCAACCTCCTCTCCCTGGTCTTGTAGATGGCCAGTTTGGCCAGGGTTAGGAGGAGGTTGACGAGGAGGTCCCGCGACTTCGTGAGGCCACGGATGGGGTGTGCATAAATGAACATGTGCAGGGAGAAGTGCAGCCAGAACCTCAGCAGGAGGTTCTGGAGGAGCCAGAAAAGGATAGACGTGCACCAGGGTCTCCCTCACGCTGAGGGTAGTCGTGTTAGTCTGTGTACAGCAAAAACAACGAGAGTCCTGTAGCACCTTAAAGATTTAACAAATTTCTGCAAGCATAAGCTTTTGTGGGCTGCATCTGACATGGGTTGCAGCCCACGAAAACTTATGCCTTCAGAAATTTGTTAGTCTTTAAGGTGCTACTGGACTCTCGTTTTTGTTTTTGTTTTAAATAGATCAGCAATTCTTAAATCACTTTGCCTACAAAGATGGGCATAAAGTGCATATTAAATATCCTAAATAATAGCATATTTCTTCTCAGACTTCTTGGTCTTTTTAAAACCTTTTTAGAAAAAAATGCTCAGTATAAAAAGACCTAAATCCTTGTACTTCCTTGAGCATGGGCAATAACCTGGTTTTCAAACAGAAGCTTTTGAACAGAGACAGAAACTTGCTCTTTGAGGACAAAAACCAAGATGGCAAGTGTACCTTAATTAAACCCTGCAGTTTTCCTAATTGTCCCCCACATTTAAGATGACAGCGTTATAGTTAATGTAGCTGGATAGAAGAAAATGTTTGTTTTAAGCGTGGATTTTATGAGAGAGAGGGTGTGAGCAGTAGACTTGGTCTACATGAAAAAAGTAGGTTGATTTAACCACATTGGTTGGGTGTGAAAAATTCACACCCCGATCAGTGTAGTTAAGTTGAGTTATGTCTTTGTATAAACAGTGCTAGGTCGACACAGGATTCTTCTGTTGACCTAACTACTGCTTTCAGGGAGGTGGATTACCTATGCTGAATCACTCCTGTTGGCATGGGTGGTGTCTACACTTAGTATTTTAAATGTAGAAAAGCCCTTAGACTGTGGTTATGTCTTCTTTGGTGTTGCATTTGCCAGATGTTATCACAAGTGTCCTCTGATAAATATGCTTTCCAAAAGGTCTTGTCTGTTAGTTATAGTTCTGAAGTATTTTTGTTATGTGCTCTTGTCTGTCTGGTGTGATACTCTCAGTGTTCAGTGTGAAAACTGACACTCCTAGTCAGAGATGCAAAGAAGGCCTACTTATTTTTAGTTTTTTGTGGGAAGGAAGGCTAAAGATACTGGTAAGTATAGTGGAGTATTTTCAAATTTAAATATTGAGAACCTGAAATGTAAGGCAGCTTATTTTGATTTGCTATAGTACACTATTCTACGTGAATAAAAATATTATTTTTTAAATGGTGATATGTAAAGTTTGTGATTTGCACCCCTTAAAATGTTGGTTAATTTGAGGTTTAATTAAGTTATAAAACATGTCTGTCTTAAGACATCTTAATTAATATTAGGTATTTTTATTTATAGTTTGTTGGAGATAACTCTAAATACAGAACTTCACACAATCAACTTGCATTGTAACCAAATATCCAAGATTGAAGGGCTTGGCCATATCCAGAATTTGCAGCATTTAGACCTGTCATCTAATCAAATAAGTCAAATGGAAGGACTAAGTACCCTGACTAATCTGCGCACTTTAAATTTATCCTGTAATTTAATAACAAAAGTAGAGGGTTAGTATGTGTGTGTTTTTTTTCTTTCCCTTGAATACTTTTATGAATCTCTTCTGAAAGTTGTGTTCTGTTTGATTCAAGAAAGATCTTAAGCATGTGCTTGAAATTAAGCAAGTGCTTAAACCCCATTGAAGTCAAAATTCCATATTACATACTGGATTACATTGAAGAAATAGTACCCAAATCATTCTAAAGGACAGCATAGCAATATTTCCCAGCAGTTTAAAATGGGTTTAAAAGGTTAATTTTAAAACTTAGATCTGCATTCCTTTTCAATTATAGCAACCACAGTGTTTGTATCATAATAAACATAGTTTGTAATTGTCATTTATAGTATTTAGTCTGACAGTCTTCCTTATTATACCAGTCAAATATGCTTATCGCTGAGTATTTTTTTTAAGCTCTTGCACTAACTTCCCTCCTCCCCTCTTTATTTAGGACTGAAAAAGCTACATAATTTAACTAAATTGAATTTGTCATACAACCGCATACATGATCTTACTGGTAAGTGGATCTGGCATTGATTTGTCACAGTATAAAATATCTGACCAAATGTATTTGCAAAGAACTAAAGATAAGAAATGCAGGCCATTGGATAGTTCAGGAATTTAGTACCAGAATATGAAGCTTTTAATCGTTAGATCACAGGTTCAGTTCCTGAGCAGGTCACTACTGGCTGAAATTAATTACCATTTAACAGTTAGGCGTCTAATTTGAAATGTATTAATAGCCTTAAAAGAAGGATGCATGGTCACATGAACCATCATTTGCAATGGGCGTATGTTCTTCTTGTTAGTAGTATCAGAAGAGAAATCGTAGAGATGTTTAGATATTTTTGCTGAAGTAGAATGGGAATCTTGAATTGCTTAGTGCTGTAATTGTGCTGTCAATCTGTCACGTAAAATAAGCACTATATTCACTTTTAGAAAAACAAATTCAAAATGTTTTAAACAAGGGAGAGTTCAGAAATATTCCAGCAGGAAGGAGGCCTGGGCTTTATATTCAATTCTGCCACAGTCTTGCTGTGTTAATTTCATCTCTAAAATACAAATTCTTCTCAACTTGGTAAAGTGCTTCAAGGTACTCTGAATTGTTTTATCCAAATACAGAATATTATTACAAGGGGATTACTATAGAAATAATTCTGTTATGTAAAACCTTTCATCTGAGATTCACAAATAACTTCTCTTAATCACTTGTCCTCACAACACTCCTGTGAGGTAGGTGTCCTTCGTTTTATGGATTATATGTACTTTTTGAACAGTAGAAGGGAGAAGCCTCTCTGCAAATGAATTTTTAGGCTAGCTTCCTGAAACATTAGTCACATTTTACTTTTGGTCACAACATGTAGGCAGCAAATTCAAAGTATTTGCTATCAGCAGTAATACACAGCGATTTAATGAGTCATATCAAGCAGTCATGGCACTAAGTAGAGGAAATATTCCCAGTGGTGCTTGCAAAGTTTATCATTTACAGAGCTTCCAAGCGTGACATCAACACACGAATGCACTTACACATGTTATGTGTGTTGCCATTACTGTTGTGAAAGCACCATCATGAAATCTTTGCACTTACTTTTGTCTGCAGTGATGTAATCTATGCGATGCAATGCCATTGTATATGGAAATTGCAGACATTGCAGCCCTGTCAATTGAACTGGCCTTCCCATCACCGTGCTGTAGTGATTTTCAACAGCTTTCAACAGCTAGGGATAGTTTTGTCCTCTTTTCAGCAGGCCCACAGCAACTGAGATATTACTAGGCAGGAACATAAGCACAGTAGGTGATTATCTGCATTGTGTGCTTGTATCAGTGAGCAGTATTTAGACACTGAGATCCGAAGTCTAAGATATTGCATTTATGTAAATTGTGTATATTTGCTTCATTAGCAACATTCACTTTTATTCTGTTTACAAATCTATATCCCACTGGAGAATATTTCATCTTATTGTGAAATTTACCAGTATAGCAAATAACTATAGAAATAGCTTTGTAGTCTTCTGTCAGATGCTTAACATTCTTTTAATGAACTTCTTATCAGTTTTACTGTCTCTCTCTTTTTAATTAAGTCTATAGATTTGTAATCCTCACACTTGATTTGGCCATGAATACTGAAATATATAGTCCAGTGATGGAGCCATGAATTAATATGCAGTCAGTTGACTCAGGGTTTAATCCCATAAGCACTTTGCAGGATCATGACATAATTTTGACAACTGTGAGGCAAATACAGACTTCTTAGTGGCTGCAGAGGATACACGTGCAGCAGAATTCGAGGTGGTGGGAACTAGACAGGAGGGAGCAAGCACCCTTTGCACAGTGCTGAGCCTTGTTTTATGTAAGTTCCCTGTGTGGCAGTGCTTGCAGGGGAGGGAGGAGGAGGAGGAGTAGGTTGAGGTGGAAAAAGGGGATCTACGACTATGTGGATTCTACCTGTCTTCTGGAGATGGCTATGTAAATTCCCATGAAGGATAACATCCGCTGAAGTAGCCTCTTTGGAGCTGCTCTATTATTGTACCATTTACAATGTCCATAAAAGTACAATAAGCTTTTTAAAACAAAAACGTTCTCAGTGAACTATTTCCAAAATAAAAGATGTGATTAGGCTTTTTCAAGGGTCTATATCCTCTGCTTGATTTTTCAAGAACTCCTTTTTTTGTCTTTTTAGATACATTTTTAATCTGTATATCTCTTTAAGGATTCATTTCCATAATAAATGTAACTTTTATTTTAAATGCTGGCCTTAACTAAATTTTTATGCAACAGAACTGGAGGGATTCATAAAGGGAAAGGTGACTAGAATGTAAACTGCAGTCTTGGTAATGCACTTTGCATTTACTAAAATAAATCTTCAAGCAAAACATGCTCTAAGTTTAAACAACTGATTTTTTTTTAAACCTACTGACAATATAATCCCTTTTTGAAGTTACTTCTCAAAATTAACATTGATGCAGTATTGTCTTATAATGGATACACATTGGGAGGGGAGTGGAGCAAATGTTGTTGGATAATTTCAGGATGTAAAATATTTTAATGTATTTTTGTTGTTTGATTGGCATTTTCCAGGAAAGCTTTTACCAACCTAGGAAATGTTTGTTCTTAAATACATGTCCATAATGGAAGTCACCGCTTTGTATTTTTCTAAATTTTTACAGGATTTCTGGACCTTCATGGAACCAGTCATAAAATTAGTAACATTGATCTCCACAGCAACTGCATTAGCAGTATTAACCATTTACTCCAGTGCATGATGGGACTGCACTACTTGACCAATCTGTCTTTAGAAAAAAATGGAAAGGGCAATCCAGTCTGTGACACAACAGGTCTGAATAATATACTAGATAATTACTTTGAACTCTTTACTGTCCAAATATCAATGGCTTCTGCGTCTTGTAAACCTGCAATCTAGTTTCTGCAACTAATAGCTTGATTCATAAATTGGCCAGCCATCAGAAACTTAAATTGTCTCGTACTGTGGTGACCTCTGATAAAATCTTTCTACTCCTGATTCATGCTGTCAAAACTGTTGAAGTTTTTCTTCCTTTCTATTCATGCAATGTGCCATATGTGCTGAAAGTTGTCTTTTTTTCCTACATTTAAACATTAAAGCCTGATTCAAGGTAAACTGTTGCTTTTCAAGAGTAGTGGTTGTCAAACTGTTCCAGGTTGACTGGTGGTCAACTGAGAACTGGCTAGTCATCTGGTATTGTCTTTTTTGTTTTCAGCTGCTAAATAGCATTAAGACATCTAAACACATTAATTGCTGTGGTAGGCATTTTAGTCAGTTTCAAATGGGCATGGAGTTGGTCTGTGAAACAGCTGTATTAAAATGTGGATCACACTGGACAAAATTTGAGAATTGAAAAAATTCCTCTTCAGCTCCTTAATAGAACTGTATTTGGGTGCTAAGCACCTGGAACCAGTTTGTTCAAGTGCTAAACCAGCTCAGCAGTAGTTTCTTCTGCAGTAGTTTCTTCTTCTTCTTCTGTAGTTTCTTCTATTCTTTAAGTGTCAGAGTTTCAAAGAGTAACTCCACCTCCTGTGGTCTGCTCCAGGAATGCTTCTGAGGTCTCTTTCTGTCACTTCTCTTTGGGCAGGAACCCACGTCCCACGCCTTTCTGAGCAGGGATTTTGGGCTGCTGTCCCCTTTCACTTCACTGTGTTTATTCCACACAGGCTTGACAAACATCCAGCACCTGCTCTTAGTTTCTCTCCCAGGACAATGACCGTGATTGGTTACTAGTAAAACAGCTCTTTCAAAGCAGAATGCATTTATTTAAGAACAAAAGCCTACAGAGAAAAGATACAAAACAATAAGAGATGTAGACTAATACTAACCATACCAGATGTCATACATCAGTCTTATGGGGACCATGGCAGGTTTAATTCTTCCAACTCTTCAGCAGGATTGGGTCATCCCTTGGACTACAGATCAGGTCCGATAGCTGAATCCAAAAGGAAGGTGGAGTTACTCTTTGAAACTCTGACACTTAAAGAATAGTCACAAACTTAATATAAACTAATAGATACCATATGTGGTTGCAGTATCCATCACACAGAATATTTTCTTCATTTCAGTTTATTCAACTAGTTCAAGTCAATGACTGATTTATTGAAAGTTAAGAAATGTATTGGGAGTTGAACAAGCAGGAAAGCTTGTTTTCCTCTTCCAATGTATGAATAAAAACTAGATGTGAGAGGATGAGATTCACTAGGTCTGAAATCTTGAAGGAGACTGTTTTTTGTCACCATCACTTCAGTTTTCTAACTACAGATAATACTTCCTTTTGTTTAATAAATCAGTTGGTTTATCAAACATGTCTTGTATTTAAAAAAAAATTCTTATGTATCCATACGAGAGAGTTTTTCAATCCTCATGAAAACATTGGTGTAGCATGTGTACACTGGGGGCTCGTCCAGTGCAGCTACATCACGGTGCAAAAAAAAAAAAAGCCCGGTGTACTTAAAAGGTTTCAACTATCAGCCTCCTAAAATATTTTGTTCTGTAATGTTTCCTGCTGACTGGCTGCTTTATACTGGGGGAAGGCATTTGTGGCTCTTCTTGCTTTTAATGTTATATTTTACTTCTAATGGAAGGTAGAATTTGGCAGGCATCTTTTGCGGTATTCTTTAAATTGAAATAAATTTATGAATAATTCATCCCTAAAGGTTACAGAGAGATCATTCTTCAGACTTTGCCTCAGCTAACGGTCCTAGATGGAAGGAATATATTTGGTGAACCAGTAAACTTGACAGAAGAGGATTCATCAGATTTGCAGTGTTTAGAAGGTCTTCTGGATGGTTTGGTTTCATCCAGTCCCCCCTGCCATGAAGAACAGGTGCTCTGACTGCTATTTTCAAGTGTAAAATCAATGTACTAATTTCATTTTTGCTATGTTGGATATGATTTGGGAATGTCTTTTTCTTTTTTAAAGAGTTGTGTTAACTTGCGAGTGATTACACCTCATATTGATAAGGTGTTAGCTCAGTTTCGACAACATGCAAGTATACCAACACAAAGCACCTTCGATTCTTCAGAGGCAGTCTCCTCTTCAGAACCAGAAAGGGCTAAGCGTGATAATGATGTACACAGTGAGATAAGGATAAAAAAACTAGAGGATCAAATTTCACAGCTCTTGCAGAAGGTAACTCGTCTTAACATTCATCAGATTTACACAAACAGGCTTTTTTATGTTGTGCATCTGTGATGATACTGGAAAAATCCAGTTCTTGCTGGCTTGTGAGGGTGTGACAGTGTGAGGAGAGAAATGTATATATTAATGTGTGCACTAATTTGGGAGGTAATCAGACACCACATGTGAGAAGGGACCACATAAGAATACTGGTAAACTTGAAAAACCTGTAGACAGTACTTACAACAGATAATAGGAATTGGCTTACTGGATCAAACTCTGGTTCATCTAGTCCATTATACAGTCTGTTATCCGATTCTGTTGTATTGGGTATAAAGTTATTAATATTTTTTCTTTAATTCCTTGGCACATGCCATAAACCAGAAAGAAATATGAAAATTTGTAACATCTAGCATTATGGAAGTTAATGTTACAAAATAATGGCCTAATCAGTGTGAATTTACCTTTTTATTTATTTATTTATTGGCCACATTTCCCAGTGTGTTTTTAGTGGCAGTACATGGTGTGCCTAACATATTTACAGGGTCTTCACTAAATGCACACAAATAATAGATGCAATTATTCTCTACATCCACCAAGAGTGGGACTAGAAGTAATCGGCCTAATTTGCGGCAAGGGAGATTAACAGTAGATGTTGGGAAAGCCTTCCTAACTATAAAGATAATTTAGCAATGGAACGGGCTGCTAACGGAGGTTGTGGAATCCTCATCATTGGTGGTTTTTAAGAATAAGTTAGACAAACATTTTGTCTGGGATGGTCTAGGTATATTTAATCCCGCCTCAGTGTGGGGGGGATGGACTAGGTTACCTTTTGAGGTTCCTTATAGCCTTACATTTCTATGATATCTCGTTATTAACAAATTTGGTAAAAGAAATAAATACGTCTTTCTAATTTTAAAATTTTATACTTGAAGTGCTCTCTGACACCTACATCTGTGTAGAGTTGAATCAGTATAGTTTCACTGGATGGGAGGGGGCATGATTTGGGAGTGCACACTATTGTACAAGGTGAGCCCTAATCCTCAGAAGATGGGCTGGGCTACGGTAGAGGGTCTTCAGCTTTGCAGAGCCTCCATCCTCTTGTGGGGGCAAATTATTAGTATAATTTATTCCCATGTTCATAACCTTGTACCTTGTTCTGAAATAACTTTATACTGGGGAATTAATTTTTGTTTCCTTTGATGTGAACTGGAAATCCTTTCGCTATACCTAAGGAATAGTTAAAAACTCTTAAGATAAACAACTTTTTAACAAAAGTTTAACTTGGTAACTGCAGAAGCTTCAAAGAGTAATGAGTAAGCAATTATACGTGTTGTTCTGCCAACATAGCTAGGTTTCCTGCATGGCGGTAGGCTGAAATCTTAAAATAATGAAATGGTTGGCTGAGAAGCAGGGAGAAATGTAGCTAATTAGCCACAGTCTGTAGAATTTTCATTAGATAATCTACTTCTATCAAAGCCGTTTCATAAACGTAATCCTTCAAAGATAACATTTGAAAAAAACATTTTAGAAATTGCTTTTTTTTTCCTTTGACTACTTTGTTTTGGTTCTTAGGTGTCTAATGGTTCAAGAACAGGCACTCCTCTGAAAGTTCTCAAAGCAAAGAGAGACACGGATCTGACTTCTGAGAGTGAGTGTGATAGTGGAAAAGAGAACAGAAAGGTGGCTAAGAGAAGCAAGATTCCTAATTATTGTAAAGCTACTTTGTCTACTAAGTATCATGCTAATCATCTGAAAGGCAAAATAACTGACAGGTACTTTCAGTTCTGCCACAGTAAAAACCCAAAGTCATATTAGAAAGTTGAATACTTGCTGAATTATTTCAGCTTTAGCTTGAAATTTTGTATTGGAGGTGATAAAGCTGTTTGATACCTGTGATGATTTTTGTAGCATTAATGAAGTTCCCAGTTTTTAGAAATTGCATTTGTATTATCTTTATTGATTTAGTACAGTGTTTCCTAAACTTTTAAAAGTTTTTCCTCTTCAGGAAAATGCAACCAATTTTGTGTTCTTTCTGTAACACCACCATGGTTGGAGTTTGGTTTGGTTTTTGTTGGAGTTTGTGTGTGAAATTTAAAAAAAAAAATCTTCTGCCTCTTTTTTCCTGAGTATTAGTCTTTCATGCCCCCCCACTCCGCCACTCCACTTTAAGAAATGATAAGGTTGATTGGTGTAGATTTTAATGTGTCTGATGCTTGATCCCAGGCAAAACCCAGGGAAAGATTGGTATAGGTTGCAGTCAATTTATAAAGATAGATAAAGGATGGCATCATGATTAATGCTAGTCAATATAGCCTTATGGAGAAGAGGTCTTCTCAAACTTCACAGCATTTTTATGTATCTACAAGTTTGATAAATGTAACTGCTGACAAACTGTGAAAAATTTAACTTTATATTATGCAACATTCTGATGTCTGTGTAGGGGTAATTATTACTATAGAAAATCAATTAAATTGGCCTAACTGAAATCTCAAAAAGAAAGTAAATGGAGAAAAATCATCCAGTGGATGTGTTACTAGCAAGGTCTCCCACAGACTTGTTTCTTGTCTGTGTTGTTTAGTATATCAGTTATTTGGAAGAAAACTGCTCGTGAAATTTGCAGATGATACGAAAATTAGTTCTTATTTACTAATCAGTTATACAGAACAGCCTATATGGTTTAGTAAGCTGGTTCATTTGAACAACATGTTTTAATTTATATAATTTACTTTTTTTTAAAAGAGAGCATATTCTCTTAGTCCATGGTATTTGCATATCCACATCTTGAAAACAAAATTGGTTATTGATTCATCTTTGGCTTATGAATAATATAACTTCCACAGTTGTTAATTCTTTGGATTTCATTAAAAATCAATACATTCTTATTTTGGAGACTAAGAATAGATTATTTCAAAACTCTTTCCAGAATACTGACTAACCAAAAGGTCACAGAGAACCTAATCAATATTCTGTAATAACTCAATTCCTAACATTTTATCTATCTACTGAGCTTTCAAGTGGACTGCTTGTATACCTTTATATATGTGTACTTAAATTTATTTACACTTTGTGGTCCTTAGTTTTTCTTTATCATCACACATTTCAATCCTATGTTTTTGCTTTTTCTTTCCTTCCCAAGGAAGAGGAGATGTTTGTTTTTGTTTTTTGTTTTGTTTTGTTTTTCTTTTCTTTTTTGTTTTTAAAACAAACCAAAAACACCCACATTGCTACTGTGTCAAAACCTTTCCTTGGGTCACTCTACAAAATAGAAATGTGGATTTTTTTCTAACTTCACCTCCTTATCTTTGTGAATGAAGAAACAAATTATTAGACTCCTTCATGTGATTCTTTCATTTAGGACACCATTCACTTTTTTGGTCTTTCTGTCCTTGTCAATTACTAAACTTTCTCTTCCTTGCCCATTGAGTATCCCCATTATAGGACCATGGTCAATCCCAAAAGATTCTTGTATCCCCTGCTTGAACTGCATTTAACCCAAACATCCATTATACCTTTATGGAATGGAAGGCTGCTGAGCTGCTGCTGTGGTCCTTGCCCAGTTGTTTCCACCCTGAGTGAATGACACTTCCACTTTCAGCTGCTGGATTGAAGCACCTGTCTAACAGTATGCCCACGCTTCAAGCTCAGGGTGTAATTCCCAGCCTGAGGAAATTCACCCATGCTAGCTCTGAGCTAGCACACTAAAAGAAGAGTGTAGCACCAGTAGTGGGAGCAGCGACAGGTGCATACTGCCCAGAGTATGTGCCTGTCTTCTTGGATAATAACTATCTTTCATGTCAGATGATCACATTACTTTATGGTTGTGCTTGTGGGCTTTTTAATTATGTCTTTGTTTCAGTTACATGCTTGCTAACTGTGAGATACAAAACGTTAAATTTAGAAGGTAGTTAATACCAAAGTTCTGACCTTAAAGTCAAACCCCTGAAATTCCCATGTTACATTTAGATAATGACCGAGTTTCTATAGCCAACCATTAAATGTCTTTCAGAATAACATCTCCCTGGGTACTGCATGTTTTTAAGTTAACCTTCTAATTATAATTGTCATTCCAGCTCTGTTTACAACTTGTTCTCCTAAATTTAGATGTGCAGTTCAACATAGTTAATTCTTCCAATTTCCGATATAGGAGTTTCCAACACTTGATGTCATTAATATGTAAAGAGATATTTAACTTTGTACACTTCTTATGTACATTAACTTTTTTATCACTTCAGGGGAGAGGAGCAGAATTTCTTAAAGTCGAAGCATCTGCATTCTGAAATGAAAGAGAACTCTTCTTGTGTAAATTCAGCTTCAGAAACTCCAGATTTGGAAGTAGTGGGCAAATCAGCCAAGAAATTGATGGGAAGACCAAAAAGACAAATAAGAAAAACAGAAGACATGAATTCAAGTACTGCAGAGGAATCCACTTACAGGGTATGTTTTTACTTGCAATAAAGTAAATAAGAAAATGTAATCTTCATCTGCAGTAGAACAAGTGTGAATACAAAGGTTGCCCAAGGAAAATTCTAAAATGAGATGAAGATAGGATAATTTTGCTAAACTGTTTTATAACAGTAATGTTAAAAAAAAACCCAAAAACTCAAAACAAACTTTTTAACAATAGATTACTATGCATTTGGTGTTGCAACACACATTGCTGGCAGAGGTGACGATTAACAAAGATATTGAGTATAAATCTTGTACAGCTAAGTAGAAGACAAGAAAAAGCAAAGCTTTAATGATCTAACCCTCCTTTTTTTATAAGGGTATGTGCACACTGACAGCAGCACTGTCGGCATTGCCGAATTGATTTTTGCAGGATCGAGTGAGCAGCAGTAGAGACCCATTTAATTGATCAGGAAGTCAACTGAATAAATCCACCCCCACAAAAAGATTAACGCTGAGTCAACGGGAAGGCATTTCCTGTCGGTGCAGCGTAGTGGGGATGCTGCGCTATTTAGAATCTAGGAGGTCGAGGGGAGATACGCAAGCTACTCTACATAGCTTGCGTATCTCCCGTCGACTGCTGCCGAATTTCACCAGCAGTGTAGACCAGGCCTAAGTCAGCTGAATTGGCAGGTGATTCTGTTAAGCTTTCCTACCTCGAGCAGTTGAATGCAACTCATCTGGCTGGCTGGGCTAGATGTTTTACTGTGTTCTGTTTACCCCATATTCTTTTACTCAACCTGGTCTTCATCAGCTTCCGGAAAGTACAAGTAATTTTTTTAAGAACTATTAACATAATTAACTCGAGGAGCCAAACAGTTCATTAAACTTGAAGGTTTCAGAATGTGAGTTTTTAATATATTTTTGTTCAGGCACTAGTTCAAGAACTGGATCAGGAGAAAGAGAAGAGATGGAAAGCTGAACAAGCTGAAAAGAAACTGAGAGAATATATCAAAGAACTGCAGAAACAGTCAAAAGAAGAAAAGGATATTCAGAGCATGGCTGTGTATACTACAGATAGGTAAAGGAAAGACTTTTAATCCAAGGCATGCTACTTATGTGGCTTAGAGAAATGAGGAAAGAGTTAAGCAGTAAACTTTCAAAATAATATAAAATATAGGATAAAAATGGTGATCTCAGGACTTCAATTAATGGTTTACAATGAAATCCCCTCTTTGAAAGTGTATTACTCAGTCTTTTCTGTCCTCCAAATGGACAAAGTAATTCTGAGTTATATGCATTCAGTTCTTTCCTCCCTGTGCTAGTCCTGAATGAAAGAAAACACCTAGCTACTTCAAATTGAACAGTTTAACATTGAACATCTAGACTAGAATAGGTCATCTCATCAGTAAGACTTTGGGTTTCTTGTTGGACTTATCTTCATAAATTCTGTTTCCTAATGGAATCTTGAGTGCTATCACAGTTGTGTGAAGATTGTTCTTCTATAGTTGGTTGGGATTTTTGTCACTCATTGGATACTCCCCCCCCCCCCCCCCCCCCCCCCCCCCCCAATAGGCCCATTTCCATGCTTCACAAGAAAAATGAGGCAAAAAGATTTGCTGAAATTGGAACATCCGTGTTTGGTTAGGAAGATTTTCTCCCTTGTCTTTTGACTACAGGAGCAGTTCTCCTTTCCACTAATTAGACTGTCACCCTAATACAAACTTGCCTATAACCCTGATTCCAGAACTTCAATGTGAGATGTTGTTGTTGTCCTTTCTTTTAAAATAACCTAAAGAAAACTCAAGTTGGAGATTGCATATCAGTGCTCTCTAAATGCCTACTTACCATGCTTGTTTAAAAAAAACCAACCCAAACACTTGTTCTACATAGCAACCAATGCTAGGTGGAGTAAGATTTACAGATCAAATTGGAGGGAACATTTCCTTGAAGGCCTTAGTTTTCATGATTGTCTTCAAATTAATAATGTCTCAATATGGTGGCACCAAACACTACATAGTCTTATATTCATGCATCTGTATTTAATATATGAACATGTAACATTACCACGCTGAATCTTATCAACATGCCTAATAAAGCTGACCAAAGCATTTTGTTCTTTGCCACAATTAAACTTCTTAAAATCTTTTAAATCTGTTTGTTTGGGATGGGATAAGTATTATAAATATATATTTTAGTAACCGTAAAATGTATTTGCATTATTGCACTAATGCTTAGGTTAAAGGAACTGATTTTGAGAGAGAGAAATACAAAAACGAAACTGCAAGCTGATGTCCAGCATTTGAAAGATGAAACCAAAAAAGTTACCAATGAGTTAAATCAAGCAAGAAATAAAGAGAATGATCAACGAAAGGCTCTACAAACCTTAGAAGAAACATTATCCAAGATGGAGCTACAAAGAGTACAGCAACAAGCAACAGAGGTATGTTTCGCATTGGTTGCTTATAATAATGGTATAATAATGGAATGACATTTAATAAGCACCTATAAATACTGATGAGCCCTTAAAATGTCATAAGCCCAACTTTGTTTTTAATTTGTCTTTACTGTGAAAATAAACCTTTGATTAAATATGCATTTTAATTACTATTCTTTCAAATTTAAAGAATGGGCAGGCAATAAAGTATTAAACTTGAATTGTAAGAAACCTGGGTAATCACTTCTTGAGTCAGTGGGATTTTTCAACAATATATATTAATGAAAAGAGGCTTGTAAATCTAAAAATATGTCCTTTAAATTGATAAAACAGGCCTTAGTGGTTATACTGCAAAATTTAAACAATTTTTGTAATTCTCCTGTGTCTGTTTGACAGAAGAAATGGATTGCATGCCTGTAAGTTTATACAGAACAAAATAGAAATAGGCAATAGTGTATTAAATAAATGTATTGATTTTTTTAAGTAGAAAAGCATGCTGATGCTATGGCCAAAAGAGGCATTGGATCTTTTTGGTTTTTATACAGCACAAAGAGTAGATGTAAGACTTGTATTGTTCATTAAATTATTCTACAAGTAGTCTGGGATTACTGAGAGTCTGGAAGTGACCTTCAAATCCAAAGTATGTATCCTGCCTTTCACTTACAAAGGGAAAGAACTAAAGCCAGTGATACTCGCCCATATGTACAGATTTGGGGTCTGGTTTGGGGAGGGGTGGGTTGTTTGTTTGGCTTGGATAGGTAATTATTTAGTGGTGCATAAATCCTTGATTTTATTTATTTATTTTTTTAATTGGTGGGAAGATCCTTGAATAAATCCTTTACCATCTGGCAGCAGTGGTGACATCATTTTACTGCCTACAAAAAGAACAGTTTATTAGGTGAATACCTATCTGTTTGGTTCTTAAAAGTTTTATAGACCTGCATTTTTTAATAATTGTATATTTCAGATAATTTAGTTTCAAAGTCATCCTATCCATTATCTTCTCAGCAGTTCAGCTTTATTATTATTCTGCCCTGTCTTTCAGTTCAAGGAATAGATATTTTCTAGAATACTTATAGAATTCTTTTCCTTAATGCAGTGGGGAGTTGGCTTGATTTTTGAGGTGGTTAACATGATGGTTGAGAATCACTGATAAAGGGTATTAGTTTGGTATTGGTTCATGAATAGTGCGTGTTTATTCTATTAATATGAACATGAGATATTTGTGACATACTATAAATTAATCTAATTTTGTACTTTCACTGTGTGACTAATTTTCATCTTAAAGTATATATCCCCATTTAGATTGTAGAGTCTTTATTGAGGCTTTTACTCTGAAATAAGTCACCAGGTTTAATGAAAATTTAAAAAAAACAACCAAAAAAACCTTTGATTGTGCCCCATTTCAGCCCCAATGACAATTGGAATAAATAGATTGTTAGATGTGACTCATGGGGAGGCATGTCCTTTCTAAAATGAAGAACTAGAAATAATGCCTTTATTGTGGAGAATAAATAGATCCAAAGAACTTGGTTAGCCTGAGCTACTTGGTCTGTAGACGCTATCCTAGGTAGCTTTGGAATGCATTGCCATTTAAAATAAAACCTTAACTGAGGATGCCCCTGTACCTCCTTTTTTTTTTTTTTTTTTTTTTTTTTTTTAAATGTTCATGCAGGAGATGATGTACCATTGAAAATGCAGGGCTTTTTATATATTGACACAGGACATCCGGTATTGAGATTATCTTCCCCAAAACTACAAGTTTCAGATTGCAGCATTGCAATATCAGAAATGTCCCTTGACCTTCTGATTGATAATCCAGTCTTCATTGGGAAGATGGTGAAATAACTCCAGAGAAAACTGCTCTCTGTTTTGCTTTTCTGAGAGCAGGAAAGTAAACTGCTTGATTTTGTTTCACTTCCAGCTTTCACTTTTAAGTCAATGTTGTAATTGTTGTTCCTTTAGAATGATACTCAGAGAAAGTGCTCTGTCTGTAAATCAACAACTATTAACAATGTTGGCATTCCCAGGAAAGCAAAATGTCAGAGATTAGAGTTGAATAAAATATAAAAGCTGAAGAGCGATCTGTCAGAGTGTCCTGCTCTGTAGAGAGACGGAAGGATTGAGAAGCTGCTGCTGCTGGATAGTGTAGGAGGTGACTTGGAGAGAGAATTAAAAACAAAACCAAAAAAAAGTGGAAGGGGGCAGTGTAGAAGTCTATACTACTGTATATCATGGAAGATGCACCACATTAGACCAGTGATAAACAATGAGATCTGTCAACACCACCTGTGCAGCCTCCTCCATATCCTGACCTGAAACTTTTTCATTGAGAGATTTCTAGGTAGATATATTGGTTTAGAGTGAATTAGTTATGCAAAATCAAGTTGGGATACATTTTAGTATATCCTGATCTTTTTTTCTCTCTCATATCAAAGGGTACAGAGGAGATACTTTGGTGTGTGGAAAAATTTATTCTTCTTTGAGTGCTTGCTCATGTCTCTTCCATGTTAGGTGTGTGTGTGCACCACATGCACAAATGTTGGAGATTTTTTTCCTTCAGTGGTATCCGTAGGGCCTGCTCTAGTACCCTCTGCAGTAGTGGGCATATGTGCCGATATAAGATATAAGTAGTGGGCATATGTGCCGGCTCCCCCTCCCTCTGTTCCTTCTTACCGCCAGTGATGGTCCTTGCCGTGGCAAGCCTTTAACCAGTGGTTTTTTGTGTAGTAGTGTATATAGTTGTTAATCAAGTTCATTTAGTTAGAATTAGTAGTTTAAGGCCTGGTTTACACTTACATGGCGATTTGGCGGCAGTCAACAGGAGTTACGCAAGCTACGCAGAGTAGCTTACGTAACTCTTGTCGACTGCTGTGCTTCTCTTTTGCACGGCGTCTTCACTGCACTGCGCCAACAGGAACCATGTTCCCGTCGACACAGTGCTACACCACTTGTGGGGGTGGTGCTACAGTGTCAACTTCTGGATCGATTGTGCGGGTCTTCACTGACCGCTCAATTGATCCAGAAAGGTCGATCTGATGGCAGCAACTTTGCCGCCGTCAGTATAGACATACCCTAAGTAGAATTTGTTGACATGGGACTTAGCCCCAGAGACGGGCATGCCTCGGTCCCCAGGTTTTAAGCCATGCAGTTCTTGTGAAAAGCCTATGCCCTTGAACAGTCGTCACCAGAGCTGCTTGAAGTGCCTGGGTGAGATACACATTCGGAACAAATTAGCCTATGCCTTGAGAGCAGGCGCCAGTCCCCCATTGGTCCCTGAGGCACCGCCATCCTCATTCAGACTCCCAGTACCACTCTCTGGACCCTCAAAACTGGTCACCAGAGCCTTGATGTAGGGCTCGAGGGTCTCGGCACCGATCCCTGGGTTCGAGGCATCAATCTCTGGAGCATTATTACTGGTCACCAGAACAGGAACCTAGGGAGCCCTGGCACTGATTGGTGGGGCACTGGAACGCCGCACCCACTGGTGTTCTAAGGAGCTGGAAACAAGGTCAGCACTACTGTAGTCATCAGGCTCGGATTTGTAGGGAGAGGAGAGCACCTTACCTAAGTACCCCTGGGTACTACAGCTGCGTGATCCCCTCCCACCCCGCTCTACCATCAGGTTCATGGCCACCAATGCAATAGCCCTTACCATGGCTATTCTGGAACCCATGGGGATTCTCTACTGTCTCAAGGTCGCAGTATCTCCAGTCTGTCTCGGAGACATCCAAGAGGTGCCAAGAGACGCTCAGCGACGGTATCACACACACATCCAGATTCAGATGAGGAACTGGGCCAAGTAGAAGGGGCTTCAGGGATCCCCCAAGAAGAGGCTATCACAGCCATGGGGGAACAGTCAGCCACTCCTCCTCTACCGGCCTCTTCGTCATCATCACCTTATGAGGCAGCAACAGGCCAGTCTGCCACAGTTTCACAGGACAACTATAGGACACACCAAGAGCTGCTCAAGAGAGTAGCAGCAGATCTAGGCCTGGAAGCAGAGGCCTTCAAGGAGCCAGCTGACTTGCTCTTTGATATTCTGGCAGCAGCAGCCCCTTTCAGAATGGCCCTTCCCATCCATGAGGGAGTCATCAAGCTGGTCAAGGCCTTATGGTAAAACCTCTTCTCTCTGCCCCCTACATTAAAAGGGTAGAGAAAAAATATTATGTGCCCACCAAGGGGTTCGAGTATCTCTATTCCCATTCATCCCTGGGGTCCTTAGTAGTGTCGGCAGCCAACGAGAAAGGTAGACAAAGGGCAGTCAAGCTCAACCCCTAAAAATAAGGTGAAAAAGCTGGACCTTTTGGGGCAAAAAATGTATTCAACCACGAGTCTCCAACTCTGCATATCAAACCAGCAAGCTTTGCTGGGGAGATATGATTTTAATGTGTGGCATTCCATGGCCAAATTTGCTGATTCCTTGTCCCAGGAGCCTAAGCAGGAGTTTCGGGACATTCTGAAGGAGGGCGAATCAGTGGCCCAGGCTTCACTCTAGGCAGTCTCTGACACGGCAGACTCAGCGGTCAGAAAAATGGCATCCACAGTGTTGATGCAAAGAGCCTCATGGCTGCAGTCATCTGGCTTATCGGCGGAGGTCCAAACAGTCCATCCAGGACCCCCTCGTTGATGGTGCATGTCTATTCTCTGACCAAACAGATGCCAGGCTGCACGGCCTTAAGAATTCCAGGGCCACACTCCACTTAGGTTTATACACCTCATTGGGTTCCAGGAAATATTTCAGGCCCAAACACAACGGTTTGTGGGCCAGGCTAGGAGTGAGCCCCAGAAGAGGAGAAACAGGAGCTATAAGTACCATCTGGGTCAACCTATTGCTGTCACGGCCCAGTTGAGCCCAGGCCACTATTCACCAAGCGGCAGGCAGACCTTTTGAGGGTGTGCCCTGAGGTGACCTACCAGTCTCGACCCAGGATCCAACCTTGTCTTTCCTTTCAAACCGCCTCTCCCCCTTCCTTCTTGCATGGGCAGCTATAACATCAGACAGGTGGGTTCTAAATACTGTTGCAGTGGGGTACACCCTTCAATTACTTAGATTCCTCCTTCCCACCCACCCCCATCCCTGTCCCTCTTCAAAGACCCTTCTCACAAGCAACTCCTCGCCCAGGAGGTACAAGCCTTCCTGCAGGTAGGTGCCATAGAGGAAGTTCCGCTGCACCTGAGAGGAAAAGGGTTTTACTCCTGTTACTTTCTAATCCTGAAAGCCAAAGGGGGCCTGCGACCCATACTGAACCTGCATTGCCTCAACAAATAGCCCAAGAAACTGAAGTTCCGTATTGTTTCACTAGCTGCCAGATGTCTGGAAAGGTAGTGTGAGTGCTGACAGATAACTTTGCAGCAATGCACTATGTCAGCAAGCAAGGGGGAGCAAGATCCTCAGCTCTGTGCCTAGAAGCGCTCAGCCTGTAGGACTTCTGCGTGGGACATGTGATCCACCTGGAAGCATCGTGTCTCCCTGGGACCAAGAACACATTAGCAGATCTCCTCAGCAGGTCTTTCTATTCTTGTCACGAATACTGGTTCAGCATGCTGTTGAACCTGGCAGTGGCAGCCCCTTGGACACTCCCAGTCCGTTCAGATTTGGTCTCACAGGATCATGTTGGTTGTTACACCTGTCTCCTCGCATCTGACAGCATGGATGCTGCATTGCTAAACCAGAAAGAACAAGCTTGTTCCGCCCAGCTCCAGAAAGTCCTTCTGGAGAGCAGGAAACTTTCTACTATAGCGACTTACCTGGCAAAGTGAAAATGCTTCTGCTGAGTGATGGAATGTAGTCTCTTCCTATCCCAGGTACTGATACCTCTTATTTTGGAATATTTACTCCACTTAAAGCACCAAGGCCCAGTGCTATCATCAGTCAAGGTACACCTAGTGGCTATCTTGGCATTTCACCCGCATAGCCAAGGCAGTCCAATCTTCTCTCATGAGATGACAGTGTAGATTCCTGAAATGCTTCCCGCAAGTCAGAGACCCAGTTCCTCCATGGGACCTCAACCTTATTCTGTCCAGTCTCACGGGGCCCCCCTTTGAGCCCATGGCATCCTGCTCCCTTCTCCACTTGCCTTGGAAAGTCACCTTACTGGTGGCAATTACATCAACGAAGTGTGTCTCTGAAGTCAAGACTAACGTCAGAGCCTACCTATGCTGTATTCTTCAAAGATAAGGTTCAGCTGCAGCCTCGCCCTGCATTTCTACCGAAGGTAGTATCAGATTTTCATGTCAACCAGGACATCTTCCTACCAGTGTTCTTCCCAAAACCACATAGCTCTTGTGAGGAAAGACACCTACACACCTTGGATGTCAGATGAACGCTAGCTTTGTATGTAGAAAGAACAAAGCCCTTCAAGAAAACCACCCAGCTCTTCATTGCGGTGGCTGAACGAATGAAAGGTCTGCCAGTTTAATTGCAGAGGATTTCCTCTTGGGTCATCTCCTGCATCCATACTTGTTATGAACAGGCAAAGGTCATATCTCCTGCCTCTTTAACAGTCCAGTCGACGAGAGCACAGGGCTCTTCAGCGGTTTTCCTAGCCCAGGTCCCGATACAGGACATTTTACAGGGCTGCAACCTGGTCTTTGGTTCACACCTTCATGTCTCACTGTACCATACCATCATGTAACAAGCTCGAGACGATGCAGGCTTTGGCAGGGTGGTATTGCAGTCGGCACATCTGTGAACTCCTGGCCCACCTCCAGAGGTACTGCTTGTGAGTCATTTGGAATGGAATGGACATGTGCAAGCACTTGAAGAAGAAAAGACTGTTATTAACCTTCCGTAATGTTGATCTTCGAGATGTATTGCTCATGTCCATTCCATGACCCACCCTCCTTCCCCTCTGTTGGAGTTCTGGGAAGCAGGAACTGAGACGGGGGAGCCGGCAGCATCCTTATATCAGTGCATACCCATGCCACTTCAGAAGGAGCTAGAGCCCAGCCCTGCAGACACCACTAAGGGAAAAATCTCCAGCACCAGTGCATGTGGTGTGCGTGTGCACACACCTAGCATGGAATGGACATGAGTAACACATCTCGAAGAACAACAATACGGAAGGTTAGTCTTTTTTTCAACTAGTAAAATGGAATTCACCACAAAGCTTATGGTGTCAAATGAAATAAATTTGCCATGTTGGGCTAGATTTATAAAGGAGCTTAGGCATGGCAACGCTCAGCACAGGGGCACAGGGACAATTTTTATTGTGGGGGTGCTGAAAGCCACTGAACAAAACTGTAAGCCCTGCATGTGATGTAAGCTGGGTCTTCGGTTGCTATTATTATGTCAAACAAAAGTGGTGCTGCTGTACCCCCCAGCACTCCTAGTTCTAGTACTCCTGACTCAGCTTTGCCATACCCAACTTCTAGGTGCCTAGGAAATCACTGTATTCTCAAAGCCTGAGTTAGGTGCTCAGGCTCCCTATACAATGAATGTAGGGAAGTAGATGCCTCAGAATAGGATTCACAAAAGCCAGCAAGTTTAGGTGACTCCCTGCCTAAACTACCCCAATAGGAAATGCTATGTATTAGGGGATGCTCCTAAGCTCCGCTCCTTCACCAAAATAAGTGCCTAAGTCTGGGCTGCAGGGAAGCGCCTCTCTCTACTTTAGAGTCTTATCTACAAACCTTCATTTGGAGTTAGGGACCTATTTTGTCTTTGTGGGTGGGTGCTCCCCCTCAAAATTCCCAGTGATTAGGCTGCTCACCTGGGATGTGGGAGATGCCTGATTCAAGCACCCTCGTACCCCCCTGCCTGAGGGATTTGAACAAGGATTCGCTGCCTCTCAGATAAGTGACCTAACCACTGAGCTGTGGCATAGTCTCATATGGCCCTCATTTTCTCCCACTGAAGTTGTTCTGCTGTGGATCAATAACTAAAGAGTCATTGGAGCAGGAGGACTGGATCCTGGTCTCCTACACCTTGGATGAGTGCTCTAACCACCAGGGTACAGTTATTTTTATGCTTGTTCTCTTTCTGGCCTACTGACTCTTTACTTATTTATCCACAGTGGAATGTAGTTGCTTTTTTGGTGACAATAACTTTAACTCAAAATCAGTAAGCTATAGACTTTATTGGTCCACATTATAGACTGCAACAAGTGTTCTAAAGATTAGGTGGCATTGCTTCTCCAAAGTTCTGTCTGAAATTTTAACTTTATAATTGAGGGAAATAATTCTGTAAAGATACTTCTTTCTGAATCCTTACTCTGTAAATGAGTAAATAAATATCCCTTGTTTTTTATAAAAAGTGCCAAAACGCTTTGAAGATTTTCAGTTAACACGGTTTCACTTAATATGGGATAAATTAGATTGTTGCAAATTTGGCTCTCTAATCAATATTTCATAGAGCTGGTGAGGTAATCAAAACTGTGACCTTTTATTAAAATATCCTAACAGTCATGGTGTTTGCCACAGAAATAATGGCCCTGACAAATACACTGCTTTAATAACTGTTGTTGATTTTTATCCTAATTGAAAGTTTTAGGAGAGGGCATCAGTTTTAAGACTAATTCCTCTCATTTTATAAACTTTATACAGATGAAGCGGATTCAAGAGGCAGAACTTAAAGCTTCAGCAACTGAGAGAGAAGTACAGTTACTTCGAGTATCCCTTCGACAACAGAAAGAGAAGGTGCAACAACTACATGAACTTCTCGTGTTAAGAGAGCAAGAGCACAGGTGTGTTCCTTTATGACAATCCAGAGAGGGTGTGTTAACACTGCAGAATCTACAAAAGCTTTGTTTATTTGAGGATGTTCTGCCATTGTTAGAATCTGAGCCAATGTATTTGAAAATATATATATAATATAAAAAAATATAATTTTGAGAAGTTCTACCTTGTTTTTCTGCCTTTTGCTAAAATGACAGATTTGAGGGTTTTTTTTGGGGGGGAGGATAGTAGATAGCCATTCTCTCATTCGCTCCAGAGTAGACTCTGAGAAGGAAGTATGTGGCAGCAACTTTCCCTCCTCTGAGACTTCCATGCAGATAAACTTGTTCCTCAGATCTTTCTTTGATTTGGTTTTCTTCATCTGGTAAGGCAATGATTGACATTTGTTCAAAACTATCAAAGTCTTGAATGAAAGATACCTTATATTCTTTCCTGGATAAAAGCATATCAAAACTTACACAAAATTTCTTTGCATTAAAAGCAATTTATCTTTCATACTCTAAAGCATTAAAAGTTAGTTAAGTCCTGCAGCATCTCACTTCTAGGTAAATCCAAGCAGACTGTCCTTTTGTCAGTGATTATGGTTGGGCTGGCTTTTGAGAAAACAGGTTTTAACACGTGTGCAGTTTGGATAGCTCAGCACAGCAAACAAGACAAATTATGGGCAAGAAACTTTTGCTGAATAGCAGAGTCTTATAAAATGGCCTTTTAGAGGGATACAGTCATATAATCTTATAAGAATAAGCCTACTTCAGTAAAATACAAACAAAATAGTGCAGGACTCTCGGTGGAAATGAGCTTAATGTTATCATGTGCTATCAATATTGCAATTTGGTCTATCCTGGCAGAATTTCTTAAAATAACATTTTTGAAAATTTTCATAACCCTAGAATATTCAAGTAGTGGACTAATATTCCTAATCTGTGTCTTCCTGACAATGTCTTATTTACATTACCATTTCATGCTTTACACACACTTCTTCTCCCTTCTATTGCTATCTTTTTAAAAAACAATATTATGGATTATATGTATAGAGGACAAATTCAGAGGTTCTGTAAGTTTTTTACATTCATGTGTAACTTACAGATGCAGGTGTGGGTTTGTAGTGGGAAAAACAACCAATAGAAGGGTGTAAATAAGAGAAGTATATGAATTTTTTAGGATATTTTGACCATTTATTTATTTGCCAGTGACCAGAATTTTCACTCACCTGAAATTTTTTGCCAAGTGAATCTCTCCAAATTTTTGGACCTTTTTTATGAAAAAAACAAACAAACAAACAAAAAACTCTAGATAACCAATTGCTAAATTCACGAATGTAAACATCCCCCTCATTTGAACTGCAAACACCATATTTCTTAAATCTTTTAGTCTTAAAATTGACAATTTCCACTCAACTGAAAATGACATCAAAACAGAGCTGTTGGTTTTCAGCAATGTCAACATAACGTTCTTTGAAGGTGGGAGAGAGAATATATAACCATAATTTATTCCTTGCCATTGCACTATAGTGCAAAACCTTAACATTGACCTTGGCAACATCAAGAAGCACATCTGATCGGATCCTTGTACTGTGAATTCTGTGATGTGATGTTCTCACACAAAGAAATACAAGGTTGGGATTAAGATTTTACATATTTGTATGATGACAAGGAGTCTGTGGTGTGTGTTTGTGTTACTAAACGAGTAGGGGATGTGATGTGCGTGGGACTTATTTATAGTTGGTTGAATGATTATTAGTGAATATGGAGTGTGAGGATGAAGGTATATATTAATTAATGCTTGCTGCTAAAGGGTTCAGATGGGTATTTCCCTTAAGCAATCATAACTGGTTTTTCACTAAATAGATTTTGTTTTTCCTTCTTTGTTGGAATTATACATTGATTGTCTATCCACTGTTCTCCTTGACCCTCACAAAAACTAAATATCACTTGAAGAGCAATGTTGTAAATACATGGTTCCTATCTTGCTCTTTGAATTAGGCTGTTTTTAATTTTTTTTAAATAAAGCTAGTGATATAGTATTGAAAGATACTGCCATTCTGAATTTAATGTACATCTGATTGTTAACTCCAGGAGTGAACTTGAAACCCGAGTTGCTTTGAATGGATCTGAATTCCAAGAAGCTTTGTCAAAAGAAATTGCTAAAGAAGAGCAGAGGCATGAAGAACGTATTAAAGAATTTCAGGAGAAAATTAATATGTTAAACCAGCAATATATGGAGTTAGAAAATGAATTTCGTATTGCTTTAACTATCGAAGCCAAAAGGTATAAAGAGGTAAGATTAAGACAGTATCTTGCAAAATGTGTGGAGTTGAGGAAGTTGTCAAACTCTGTGCTTAAAAATATTTTTCTTTCCGTGCTTGTTAATCAAAAATGACTATTTTAAGTGTTAAAGTAACAGTTGGCCTTAAATTAATTTAAACTTTTGAGATCCTATTTCAAATATGGTTTGACTGAGTAAATTCCATGCATTCATAATTTAATAAATGGAAAACAATAACTTCAGGTGATATAAAATGCATTTGGAATGGATGGAATTAATCTCGCTTCCATTATTTCAAATTACCAGATTGTAATTCCACTGTACCCTACACACATGCACTTAGAGAGCTAATTTTCTTTTTATTAACTTGTGCTTATCTTACAGGTTAAGGATGGTTTTGAAAATGTTACTGCTGAGTTAACAGAACATAAGTGTGCCCTTTTTCAAGCTCAGCAAAAGGAAAAGCAGTCAGCAGCTCTGATTCAAGAGCTGACATCCATGGTGAAAGAACAGAAAGTAAGGATTACAGAAGTAGTAAAATCAAAACAAGAAACAACAGCAAATCTAAAGGTGTGTGTGTGTATATTTTTTTTAATTATACACTACTTTAGTTTAGACAAGAAGTTGCAACATTAACAATACCCACTCAATATATTTCATCTTAAAGTTAACATTGTGCATTTCCTTATCACATTTTAAGTCCATGTTAATATTCACAGCAATCTCAATTCTCATGTCTTAACTACTCAAACACTTTGAGACTTTTCAGATGCACAGTTTAGCCAAATACACACACATACAGTTCCTCACAATTGCACTCCTATTATATGATGTTAGTAAGCTGTACATGATAGTAACTGCTTGAAACTAAGATTGAGTATTAAAGACTCTGATCTTTTGTAAACTCAGAAATGACAGTACTTTAGCTGCAGAACAGTTATTTTAAAATGATTGTACATGGATTAATTGATTAACGTGTATACAATACTGTACAAAGTACTCTTACTGAAATTTATATAATAAGCATTATTGCAGTAATTAGATATAATTTGCATTAGCTGGTATGCAGCACATTTTCTGTAGATACTATCTACAATATTATAATATCCACAAATGACCATTTAAATATTAGGAACATAATCACATTTAACAAGTTTTCTAGCTGTTAAACAAGTTCTAGCTGGACTTATATTTATCTTGTAGCTTTTTCCAAGAGGCCAGTGGAAATGTATGCGTAGAAATCTGCAGTCTCTAAAAGCAAGTTACTTTTTTTAATGTCAAGTCAGCTTTGCAAGAAGAAAATAAGTTTTCAAGGGCATAATGTTTAATATATTATTAAACCAAATGGAATCTGTCAGAGAATAACTGTTGGAAATTTGATTATTCCTTAAAACTATTTTTAAAAGTACAAAATAGGCTTTTTTTATTTATAAGATATAAGAAAAATTAACTTTGTATGTTTCAGGTTAGACCCAATGTCTCGAGGGGTGGCAGCCGACCCCAGCTCAGCCTCCATTTGTTTCCTTTGGATTAACTCAGCTGTGCAACCTAAATTCTCCATTTCCTCATTTTAGACTTTTTAGACTTTTTTGCACTTCTTTTAATTACAAAGTTTATACTAACTTCCTCTTAAATTGTGCATACCTGTATGCAAACAAACTTTATTAAAATTAGGTTTGGCTGTGAATAAAATGCATACACTGTGTTTACTGATGAAACAAGTGCTTGTGCTTTGTTACTGGTAAAAGATGCCAATTTTTATCAGACAAAACCTTGTGTGTAAGTGGAATAGTCACTTAAATAGCTAGTTAGTATTAACTGTCAAAGTTAAAGTGGTGTTAATTATACTGAATTCCTGAAAATTTGTTGTACAGAATCTTAACTGTGTGTGTGTGTGTGGGTGTGTGTGTGTGTGTGTGTGGGTTTTTTTTGCTATTCATTCATGTATACAGAGTCGAATCCGAGCACTTGAAACCATGGTTGAGGAGGATAAACAAAAGACTATTCAAATTGAACTCCTGAAACAGGAAAAATCAAAACTTATTTCTCAGTTGACAGCCCAAGAATCTGTAATTGATGGATTAAAAGTGGAAAGAAAAATATGGGGACAAGAGTTGGCGCAACAGGGTAAAATTCAACATTTTTGTGGTAGAATATGATTGATAACATAAAGAACAATTAAATAGATATTTCACTTGCATTTCTTCCCTCGCCAGTTGTAGTGCCAGAATGCACCATAGTGCTGTCTGAGACAAATAATCTCGAACCCTAGTTTCTTTTATTTGACAGAAAGGACTACTTTTTATAGAAGTGGCGTATTATTAAAAATTAGCCTACACTACCTGCTATATATTTAAGAAATTTGAAAGAGGTAGTATTTTGTTACATGACCATCTCTTCATAGCACTTCATGTCATTTTCTTTTTGAGAGCCATGTCAATAAGCAGTGGATGGAAATTCACATTGAAGCTAAAATATTTCTGCCCAAACCCCACTTAAAAGGTATTGTCATCCTGTCACAAAGGAATAAATATTTAGTTTTTTTTAAATAGAGAGAGAGGTTGAAGATCTGCAAAAACGAGTAATAAAATCCCAAGGAGAAAAATCTTGTGAGAAAAACCATACACAGTTTAACTTTCTGAGCTCATACGTTTCACTAAACACAATGCTGCTTATTTTGGTCATTAAGTGAAAAATAGGTTTATAATATCAGGTTACCATAGTTAAATGTCAAAATGCATTAGAATGTAAGAGAGCTGAAGACCGTGAATAACAGCTTATTTTTTTATTGATTATAATTTTGTGTGGTATTCTGTTAACTCAATGAACTGACTTGCTTTTTAATACTTCATTCGATTATTTATGCAAGGAAAATATTTCTTGGTGTGTGGGCCCAATAAGGGACACTTCAGAACACCTGACCTTGCGACTTCATTTTGGTTTTTACTTACGGATGACTGGTTAGGAGGGATACTGCTATTTACTGTCATCCTTTTTTATACAGTTCATCCATATATATTGATATGAATTGCAACAGGATAAAGGAAATAGTGTCACAATTTACTGTCACTTCGTTTTACCCAGTGGTGGAGATGATTTGCTGGGATGTGGCCATTACTTTGTACAAGCAACTACTTGGAGTCACTGAGAGTTGAATAGTGTCTAGAAAAATAGTGGTGTAAAGCTATTCAGAAAAGAAATAGTATCACAGTATATTAAAAGGTGGTACTCTTAAAAGAATTTTCTGTATATACCCTGTTCTGACTCTGCAGTAGAGGTTTTATACCTTCATTTTTCATTCAGGTGTTTTTCTAGATTTGGCAAAATGTTATGCTTGCCATATTAAAATTGAGGCTTTTTTAAAATCTATTTAATTGAGTTTCAAACACAAGGCCAGAAGCATTTTTGTGGAACAGGTGGGATGTACCAAAATTGGTCCTCTAGTACTCCTAATGTATTGAGTAATATATATATATATCTCCCCTTGTGTGGTAGCTAGATCAAATTATAGAGAACAAATGTGCAATCTTATACTTTTATTGACTCTTACTGCTTGTACCAGAAGGAGGGGTAGTACATAAAAAGCTATATAAAGTATTGCAAGAAGGTTCAAGTTTGAGAGTATTCCATCAGTACTAAATAAATAGCATTATTTACTGCATTTCCTAGTGGTATTAATATCTGCATCACATAATGCCACTTGTCCACCTTTAACATCCAAAGTGAGAATCAAATTGCAGATGTCATTGAAAATGACTAACTTAAATGTTGGAGTGAAAAGTGTTTTGTTGTGGCTTTTAGTGTCTTCCTTGTTCTGCTGCACCATAACTAGTAGCACAGATTTAGCACCATCTGGTGGTCTCTTTGAGATTGCTTAGATCTAAAAGAATTATTATTGATCATTTGTTATAGAATTGCCCGAAGATCTAAACAGCAAGTGATGTTTAATACCATTAAATTGCCACTGATAACACTTTTTCCAAAAAAATTAATTTGTTACAAATTAAGGTCCCAGTCCTGCAGTTGGTTCCATGCAGGCCTTATAAACATGTCCACACTTACATAAAATGTTGACTTTTCTGAAATTTGCTAGAAAAATGCTTTCAAGATCTGCAGTGCTGTAATGTTGATATGTTATTATCCAGGAGCTTCTCTTGCTCAAGATCGTGGAAAACTGGAGGCAAAAATTGAGGTTCTGACTAATGAAAGTGAGATTCTGAAAAAGCAAAATGAACGTGACAATGATGCTCTAAGAATTAAGACCAAAATAGTGGAAGATCAAACAGAAACAATTAGGAAATTAAAAGAAGTAAGTGGGGTGGGGGTGGGGGGGTGGGGGTGGATATGTGCATGTGCACACGCTTAAAGTAAATAGATTTGGAGTGAAAATTGTGGCAGTGACTTGAATAAAATTAGGAAGACAGTGCCATGTCTGTCTAATGAAAATTCATTCCCATTGACTTCATTGGGTGCAGGACTAGGCCATATATGATTATCATATCATTGAAACTTATCTGTGCATTTAAGTACAGGCTTACTTCCATTTACCCCACATAAAAATCATTACCTGAAATGTAGAAGAAAAATATAGGACAAGGTTTCACTTATTTTATTCTAATTTATAGTGTTTTGCTTCACTATCAGTTGAATTTGCTTGAAATTTTATATTCAAGTATAAAATATTTTCTCCTTTATTCTGTTCTTTTTGCATTCAGGAAGCAATAGGGTAACACACGTACAGTTAAACTAGTAATATAAATTCCAGTTGGCCTCAAACCTTTACCTCATTTATCATAGCCAAACTCCCAGTTACTTTTGGAGGAGTTTTGTCTAAGTACAGTAGACACTCATTAGTAGCAACATATTGATGCAGTTTGCTATATTGCTTCTAAAGGGCTGTTGCTGTTATGGGGAGTGTTAACAATTCACAGTAGGGAAAGTGTTCTGAGGGGAAATGTTGCTCCATAAGCAGCAGTTGCTCTTACAAGGTGTTGCTGCAAACAAGCTTTTAGTGTAGATTAATATAGACAAATTATCCACTAACTATATACAGTATATTTTTAAAATAGCAGAGTTTGAACTCTCCAGTGTTCTTTCATTACAATTTTTCCATCAAATTATATAATCAATGTATTAATCTATTTAAGGATACTTCTGGTAGTAAAGCAATATAAAGTTAGCTTTGAAAGTAATTGAGGTTCCTTTGCCTAAAAAAAGAGAATTAACCAGTTGTTGCTTTTTTATTTTATTTAATTAATTAATTTATTTTTTGCAACTAGTGTATCCTATAAGATAACATCAAACTTCCTTGCAATTATGTTAAGAAGGACTAGGACCTTACACAGGATTAGAAGGACCTTGCGGGTCCTCAAGTGCAGTAACCTGCTATCACTAGCAACACTGTCACATCCTGTTCATAAATGTATCAGGCTCCATCTTAAAACTAGTTGGGTGGTTTGCCCCCACTACTTGTATTGGAAGTCTGTTCCCGAACTTCACTGCTCTGATGGCTAGAAACTATCTTCTAATTTCTTTCTAAATTTATTCATGGCCAGTTTCTACCAAAACAAATGTTGATGTCATTATAGGGTTTACAGGAAAGAGATGAACAGATCAGAAAACAGCGTGAAGAAAATGTTGAAATCCAAAAGACTTTTCAGGTACAATTGGATGAAAAAGCTGCACAATTGGAAGAGCTAATGGAAAAGTTAGAAAGGCAAAACGAAAGAAAAGAGGAATTAAAACAACTGCTAGAAGAAAAAGAAACAAAACTGGAAGATATTAGGAAAGTATACAGGTGATGTATAGAATTTATAAGCATAATGAAACATTATAACCCACACTGAAATTTCAAGTGAGATCTTGTGTTCAGATTGGTTGGGAGAAGAGTACGTGGGTAGACTAGAGTCTCGCTTTTGACTGTTAAAACTTGAAAATGGAGAAATATAGAAGTATCACTCCTCCTCTGCCCCCAGTTTTAAAACATGATAGAATCTGTACGCACTCTGAAAATGTGTATTTTATTTTCAGTGCAATGAATAAGAAGTGGCAAGATAAAGGAGAACTATTAAGCCACCTGGAGGCACAAGTTAAACAAATGAAAGAGAACTTCGATATCAAGGAAAAGAAGCTGATCGAAGAGAGAAACAAAAGTCTTCAAACTCAGAAGTAAAAACAAAATACTAATAATGGCTTGCCTTTGTGGCCTTGTTAAATTTGTACATATTCCACCATGCAGGACAGTTGAAATTTTGGTACACAATACTAGAATGCGTAATGAAGATGCAAGTACTGTCTATAGGTCCAATCCCACACACTCTCTTATGTATACAAATATTTCTTATGTGAGTAAGGACTATTTATACAAAGTAGGTATTTGCAGGATCTTCCCCATGGTTTTTAATTGCACTTACAGTTTATTTGAATATTTTTAGATTCCCACGTCCTCACCCCCAAATGTTTAGTACACAAATACAGTTACTACCTGTTGGCCAGCCTAGCTCTTATGACCACATTGAGATTAAACAAGGGTTAATATTTATATAAAACACGAATTTGTAATCCACAGATAGAAGGCCCATTTGATGTAAATTCATTGAGAGGGTAAATGTGTGCGCCCGATTGTATGACTTTGTGTTTATGTATTGGTGCAGTACCAGACAACTGTTATAATTAATTGCCAGCATTTAGGTTTTCCTTTAATGCCTAATACATTTTGAAAGAAAAAGAATAAGTAAGCTGTATCTGAATTTCCTTCTCCTTTCTCATTGCTAGGACTCTTCTGTTAGTTTTCCTCACTAAGATATAACTACTGATGAACTACATCTTTCTGCTACGGATTTTGTTTGCATATCCCCCACTAAAACTAGTAAAATGTTGTTCTTTCCTTTGGTAAGGATTTCGCCCATTATTTTAAGAGAGGGGGAACATGTTGGTCATCTGACCAGCAGATCAAAGGAATATTTTAATGATCAAATTCTCCAAAACAAAGTGAAATAGATGATAGGGCTAAGCATTGGGAGCAGTGCTGGAAATTCAGTGTTACTGAAATGTATCATTAGAAAAAAAAGTGTGAAATTTTGTAGGGCTGTGTAGTCATAGTGTCTGAAATAAGACTTGTTGCGCTCTGTAACTGCATATTATAGTTTTATATTGGGACATCACAGGAGCTACTGAGTCCACAGGATAAGTATCTGCTACAAGATTTACCCTTTTACTTCTCAGAAAATGTGTTGTAACAGACCCATACTCGCCCAACCTGCTTCAAAGAAATGGTGGAAATAATACTTATTGTTCTCCCTTATATGTTGTTTCTTTTGCTAGCATAAATAAATGGTTGAAAGCCTTAGGGATCATTAGCACCATTAACAAGGGCAAGCATTAATCTTCTTGCTGTTGGCTGGTGATTAAACACTTAAGCTAGGAGAATCCTGCTAGTCTTGTCCGTAGAGCACAGAACTAGAACATGAATTAACATAAGAATTAACATATTGCATCCTATTTTAGGGTTGCAATGGAAAAACTTCATTCAATGGATGATGCTTTTAGAAGACAGCTTGAATCCATGCTAGCAGCTCATCAGGCAGAATTACTGCAGGTGGCAAATGAAAAACAACGGCAAATTGAAGCAGCAAATGAAAAGGTAATGTATTTTAATAAAATGTTGCCAGACCTTAAAATCTATATTTTTACTTTCAGCATTGTTATATGCTGACAGCTGTAAGGACTTTTTTTTTTTTTTTTTGGGGGGGGGGGAGGAGTGTTGGCTAATCACCATTAACGAAAGCATTGCTGACATTGAACTTTTAATCTTTGCCCAATAATGGATTCACTAAAAGTGCATAGAGAGTAGGTAGACTCAGTCTGTTGTGTTCAAGGAAAGTACAATCACTAGCCAGTGCATGAACATCCTTTAATTATTAGACTAGCAAGAAAAATGGTGATAAGATATTTTATGAAACACTGTACCTTTCTTAACTTTTCTATACAGAGATGTGCCATGGGATTAGTCATAAACTTTGGTTTGTACAAATCTTCATGAGCTAGGGATTGTATTCTGGCTCCATGGCAGAGAGTTACTGAGCTTCCCCCAAGAACAAAAGTCATTTGGGAGCAGGATGGATTGATTTTTTTAAATCATTGACTTTTAAATCCACCCTGGTTGTGAGTAATTACTCCAGATCCTGGGACAGGTGAACAACTCCAGAAAAGTACCATATCCTGGGGTGAATTTCATATACTGGTTCAGACTGGATTCAGGAAGCCCAAGAGACATAGAAAGAGCTTTTGGTAAAAAGGTCAGAATGAGCTGAAAACCATCTGGTTCATTTTGATCCAAAAACTGACATGAGATTGTAACCAAGAGGGCAGAACCAGATGGAAGGGTTTGAAGGCCTAGAACCTGCCAGGATCTCCATGTGGAAGATGGGTGACATCTGATAACTTTATCAGGTGTCAAGATTGTGTGTATATGGTTTTGACATATTTTCTCCAATGGCTTTTGTTTTAAAATAAATGTATTGGACTTTTATGAAAGCTGGCTGGTTTCTGGTAATCATGTCATTGTCCCTGAGAGAGAGAGAATCACAGGGGTTGGAAATGAGTCAGACCTGCTGGAATAATCACAATGAATTGCAGGGGGATTGCAAGCCTAAATCTCCAGTCTGAAGTGAGAGGAACACTAAATCTTCACCCACAGAGAGGTGATAGCTGGAGGAGACCCCAAAGGGGGGCAGAGGTGCAGGTAACCCTGGAACTGTGACAAATCCCACCAATATTCTTTTGAGCTGTTGAAACTCCATGCTTGTTGTTGATACTGTTCTCAATTTTGGAATAGTCTTTTCTCCCAAAGAATTAAATAACTAGCTGTAGAGCCATTGTTTAGCAAAAATCTGCTGCTATTGCAGATTATAACAGGGTCACTGCCTCCAGATCTCCCCTTCATGACAGAGTGGCCATGCAGCATTTCTGCCTCCATTTGTCCTCAGTGACTTGGCCCTCAGCTAAGCCATTAATAACGAATCCATCCCATCCAGGGTAGACAAGTCAAAAAATAAACAAAACACAGAATTCACATACCAGTTTCAAACTGAGCCCAGGCCATCCTTTTTGAGGACCTCATCTTGTCTGTGTTTAATAACTTAGGCGCTCTTCTGCCTTTATATTTAATTTAAAAAATTTAAAATGCTGGTTTTGTGCAATAGTAATTAAATTTAAATTTCACTGTTTCCCATTAGCCGGTTGGGTTGCTCACTGCTCCGTCCCAAGCAGCCCTCTCTCCCTTCCCTCCCATGCCTTTGTGCCTGGAGTCTCCCTGTTTTAGCAAGCCACACCCAGTCCTGCCTAGCTGGAGTCTTTTCTCCTCTGGTGTCTCATGGTCTCCTGCAGGAGGCCCTCCTCCTTTCTGCAGTCCTCAGCAGCCTTCTCCAGGCTCTCCTAAAGTCTTTCCTTTTCACACTACCCAGGCCTGTGGGATAGGTAAAGGATTCAATCTCTGGATTTAATATCACAACTCTTTTCCCCACCTGGGGAATTGAGTTGGCAGTGTCACAAGTGGGGTTGAGACTCATATCCCTTTAAAGAGCCAATCACCCTACGACTCCAATACTGCCACATGTAGTGTGTCCCTATAAAAACATTTGATGTGAGAAATTCTATAGTTTGCTATTCTCCTAGCTCAGAACTTTGTTTATCCTATCTTGTCTTCCTTTATCACTGGCTTTCACAATTCCTCATGAAAGTTATTTTACCTCAAACTACTGCTGTTGCCCTATCTGTCATGTAATGTAAAATGTACAACATGAAGCAATGGTTAAGCAGTTGTACTCTTTATTGCTATTCTTATAATTTCTCAGGGGGCGGAGGATCAGTGAATGATTAAAAAAATTAGCAAGATTACTATTCTTTATACTAATAGGCATGTTGAATTTTTTATCATTTCAGGTTTACCATGTTGAAGAAGAAATGCGTCAGCTTCTGCAAGAAACCGCAAACAGTAAAAAGGCCATGGAAGAGAAAATAAGACGACTCACAAGTGCATTGAGTGACATTCAGCAAGATCTCTGATGAATGTGTAATGAATTAAATCTGATCATCCTGCTCCTTTTTTTAATAAAAGAAGCTGTTGAAATAATGTAAAATACATACATTAACAAAGATACTGTATAGTTTATTTATATAGTTCATTATGCTCATTGCTGTGATTTTTGGTTTTCTTTAAAACACTTACTCCCAGGGAGTAATTTTTATTTTAGTGTGATCTTATTTTGAGAGTTCAAGAATTAAATATGTATTAAAGCTATGTACATTCTTTTCATACTAGTTATCTGATGTATGTGTCTGTTAATATTTATGTCTGAGCTGTCAAAGAAATAGGTCAAAACAAATCTACAGAAAAAAAGCACTGTATAAGTTAAGAATTATTCTTAAAGGTAGAGGGGCATGGCAGATGGAGTCAGATTCCAAGCAAAACTATGAAGTAAGGACACACAAACGGTTGGGGATGTCCTTTCCTGTGAGCTTGGGTTCTTTCAATTAATAAATCATAGATCTCATGTCCTATAAATTAAAAATAAATTGCACCTATAATCAGTGCAGGGACTTTAATAGTGCACATAATACGTGACTATCTTGCATATCTGGAGTTAACACTAAGGTTTGGAGGTAGCACTCAGTGACTTTTCACTGAGAGAGAGCTTGTTGACTTCAGCAGTTGCTGAATGTGTTGAATAAGCTCTCCTAGACACTACCATTCAAACCTGATACTCTTCCTTGATGTCTTTCATACACTAAGCCAGTGGTTCCCCGCTGGCCCGCAGGCCAAAAGTGACCTGCAGGGGTTTTCAAAATGGCTCGTGCTCCCCTCCCGCTGGCTGGGAGGCAGGCTACAGCCACCAGCCACCTCTCCGGTCCCAGCACATAGCTGGGAGGCAGCCTAAGCTACCTATCTCCTGGCCAGTCCCAGCACAAAGTCGGGATCCTGATGACAGCCAAGTGTCTCCCGCCAGTGTCCATTCCCAGTAGGGAGATGGGCTACAGCTGCCAGCCAGCCACCCACCTAGTCCCAGAACACAGCTGGGAGGTGAGCTGCAGCCACCCGCCTCCTAGTTGGTCCTGGCACAAAACGTGGGGCCCCTGAAAGCGGAGCTCTGGACATTTGCCCTGATTGGCCGTTCCCGGACTGCTCTGGTGCTTGGCCTGGGTCCTGAGGTGCTGGAGTCCCTGCCAGAGTCGGAGGGGAGCACTGAACTCCTGTCCCCTGGCTGCAGCAAGGAGCATTACCTAAGGACCCAGGGGAGTGTGTTGCTGCAGGGCTACGAGATGGTGCAGGTTCCTTGCTGCAGCCAGGGGGCAGGAGGTCAGCAAGAAAGCACCCTCCTTGGTCAACTCCTTCCCTCAGGCTGCAGTTGGGGGCTGCTGACAGAGCAGCCAGTACCCACCATTCCTGAGGAGGGGCTGGACTCTAAAAATCCATGCCTTCCAGTTTGGCCTGCACTTAGCAGACCATGCACCGGGACTTAGCTTCCAGGCCTGTGTTTCTGTAGTGATAGTCACTCATCTACAGTGGTGCTTTGTGAGTGTGTGACATATTGTGCATAATCTGTAGATATAAAACAGTCAATGTAAAAATGAGCACAGTACCATCAAAAGAGCAAAAGTCAGAGGACCGTGCAGCTGGAAATGTATCTTGCCGTGAATTTAATAGTGAGTGGAAAGAAAAATACGTTTATGATGGGATGTGGCAGAAAACCAGTCTGTTTAGTTTGTGGGTTTTGTGTTTCTGTGTTGAAAAAGCACAACTTGGAACAGCACTACAACACTAATCACACAGACCTTGAGGCAAAATATCCAATTGGTTCTAATGTACAGTGGCAGTATGTTGCCAGGAAAGAAAGTGCACTGAGCAGTCAGCAGTCATTTGTGAATAAATATGAGCAAAGCAGAAGACCAATTGTTGCTTCCGATGAGGTAGTTCTATGGTTGGCCAAAAAAAAAAAAGTCTTTTACAGATGGAGAGGAAATCGTGAAGCCTGCCCTAAAAATAGCAGCCAGAATGTTGGGCAACAAGCACGTCGAGACCAAATTTAAAGATATACCTCTGTCAAATAACACTATGAAAAGACATGTTGAGCAGTTTTCTGAGAATGTTAAGGATCAAGTGGCTTTTCATGCCTCAAAGTACAGGTTCTTTTCACTGGCTATGGATGAATCTAATATCTCTGACACAGCACAGGTCACAATTTTTATTCGAGCTGCCAGTGAAAATGTTGAGGTCATTGAAGAGCTGCTTGGGCTTCAGTCAGTGCACGGCACCGTAAAAGGGACAGATTTCTTTGCTACCCTGAAATCGTGTAGAAAGAAATAATCTCGACTGGCGAAAGCTGAATAGCATCTGCACAGATGGTCCACCTGCATTGACAGGCAGACATGTTGGGTGTCTTTCTCTGTTGGAGCAGTTTCTTGAACGACCACTGTTAAAGTACCATTGCATCATTCATCAAGAGGCATTGTGTGGGAAAAGTTTGAATCTCAAGCCTGTGGTGGACATAGTGCTGAAATGTGTGAATAAAATTCACGCCAGGGCTTTAAATAGGCAACTATTCAAACAGTTTCTTCTTGACGTGGAAGAAGAGTATGGTGAGCTATTTTGCTACACTGCGAGGTCCAATGGCTGTCAAAAAATAAAGCTCTTTCTCACTTCTTGGAAGTTAAGAATCATGTGCTTCAGTTTCTGACACAAATTGATGAGTTGCCTATGGAACGTGCATGTCCTGCAGACAGTGGCTGACTGAATGACTTGACATTCTTAGTCGATATTACTGCTCACCTCAATACTTTGAATCTGAAGCTTCAGGGACGCAACAAACTCTTCACAAATATGTGTAATGATGTTGCTTCCTTTAAAATGCGGCTGCAGCTTTTATTGGTCAGCTAGCTTACAGAAAGTTTGACAATTTTGAGTATCGGAGAGAGAGATCAGTGGACAATGGAATTGACGCAGACAAGTATAAGAGTAGAGTTGAAGCGCTGTTGGAAATTTTTCAGTCCCATCTAGTCAATTTGAAGCAGAGGAGAACAACGTGGCTCTCTTTACAAATCCATTTATGTTTCCCAATGACAAGACCGTTCATTACAGGAGAAACTGCAACTGGAAATTATAAATCTGAAGTGCAACACTGCTCTGAAGAGCCAATTTACTGAACTTCCAGCCATTCCCACTGCAGTAGATATGATTTCATTTTGGCGAATGCTTCCAGTGAATGAATTTTGACATCTGCTTTCTTTTGCTCAGTGTTATGTTTGCCACTTTGGGAGTACCTACCAGTGTGAGCAAGCATTTTCTGCAATGAAACTGATCAAAAACAGAAATCGTGCCCGCCTTACAGACACAAATTTGAGTGGTCTGATGTTACTGGCGACCACTAACCTGAAGCCAGACATCGACAAGTTAGCTCCTGGTCTTCAGCCACAGAAGTCGCATTAGATGACAGTTGCATGAAATGCACATACGTTATAACTTTGTAACTGTTTTTAACAATTTAATTTTTTTAATTTGCTTTGCACTAAATAAATGTTTCCTTTAAATATGTAGTGATCTGTAGTCCTTAATGATGTATATACACTGTATACCTCAATACATTTTTTATGAGTTGATAAACTGGTGGCCCTTCAGGGTTTCAAAAAATGATATTTGTGGCCCTCGAGCCAAAAAGGTTGGGAACCACAGCACTAAGCTGTTTGTTTTGAAGGCCCCACTCCTGTTCTCATGCAGGGATCTATCCTTATAGAACAGCTTGCAGGATCAGGGGCTAAATAAGAAAATTCCTGATTGCAGAAATTTACTAATGTAAGGTCAGGCACACTGATGCTCAACAAACAAGCGGTGCTGAAAACATACTTCATGCTGAATGATGTGCTTCAGATATGACTTGGACTACACTGTTGCATTTCTTTAAAAATCCATTGTTTAGTTTTTATTATTAATAGCTATGCAATTGCTACCTGAAGTCCCAGTGAGAATTGGAGCTCTGTTGTTCTGGGCACTGTGCAACCTTTTAGTAATAAATCTGCTCTTGATTACCACTCCTTCATGCTCAGATGATTCTATTTCTCTTTGTGAAAGGGCCTTCAAATCTGCTCCCTGAAGAGGGGAATGGCAACTTTGGACAGACTTGATACGGAAATAAGAAGGTTATTCACCTTGTGCAGTAACTGAGGTTCTTCGAGATGGTTGTCCATCTGGGTGCTCCACTTTAGTGTATCCATGTGCCCCATGCCTATAATCAGAAATTTGTGGTAGCAGTGCCTGGTTGGGCCACACATGCACCATCCCCATCTCATACCACATCAGGTGGCTATACAGTGCTGTGTGACCAACCTTCCCTCGATTGCTTCTCTATTACAGAGTGTCAATTGTAGAAAAACAACAAGTAGAGAGGAGAAGGGGGGTAGTGGAGCACCCACAGGGACAACCATCTCGAAGAACCTCAGTTACTGCACAAGGTAAGTAACCTTCTCTTCTTCAAGGAGTGTCCCTGCGGGTGCTCCACCTTAGATGACACTAGAGCAGTGCCCCTAACTGGAAGGAAGGGGCTTTGGAGTTGCAGTCATGTTGGCTGATAAAACCGTAAGTCAGAATAACATTCATCAGATGATCTATTCAATAGCATTATGCTTTATGAATGTATAGGCTGATGCCCAAGGTGCTGCTTTGCAGATATCCATAATAGGGACACTGTTGAGGAAAGCTATCTACATTGACAGCACTCTAGTAGAATGGGTATGGGTCTGAATTGGGGCTTCTTGTTGTTGATAGCAGAAATGGATGTACCCGGATATCTATTTGGATAGTCTCTATTTAAATATGACCTCCCCTTTTGATCATTCTGTGATAGAGAAGAATAATTTTGGTGATTTTTTTCCCCCTTGAAATTTTTTGTAACTCAATGTAGAAGGCTAGCAGAACATCTAAGGTGTGGAGTGCTGCTTCTCATTTGTCTGCATGTGATTTTGAAAAGAAGACAGGTAGGTGAATGGATTGATTTTTAAATGGAATGGGGAGGCAATCTTGGGTAGAAACCTGAGATGTGGCCTTAGAGTGACTTCGTCTTTCAAGAATGTTTGTATATGGGGGGGATGCCATGAGGGCCCCTAGTTCCCACCTCACATCTAGTGGGCATGATGGCGATGAGGAAGGCCACCTTCATTGACAGATGGAGTAGAAAACACATTGCTAGTGGTTCGAACGGGGTTATGATAAGGCCTGCAGGACTAGACTGAGGTTTCATGTGGAAGCTGGAGTCCATATTTCGGGGTGAGTATTATGGATGCTCTTAAGGAAGCATTTGGTTGTTGGGTGAGCAAATATGGAAAACTCCTCCATCTTATTGTGGATTGCTGTAATGGCTGCAAGGTGTACTCTGATCGAGCTTGTGGACAGTCCCAGTTTTTTAAGTTCTAATATGTATTTCAATACCATTGGCAAAGGAGGAGATGTTGATTTGATTTATTTATTCTGGCATCATGTATTGAATCGTCTCCATTTTAGTAAGATGTCTCTTTCTTCTTCAAACAGGTTCTTCATTTTCTTGGAGCCATGGAGTAGCCAGGCCTTGAGGTGAAGTTTTGCCAGGTTGGGGTGATGGACTGGTCTCTTATCTTGGAAGAGGAGATGAGGTAGTTGAGGAAGGTTGCAAGGTGGACACACTGCCATTTTTAATAGGTATGGGAACCGTGTTTGCCTGGGCCATGTAGAAGCTATGAGGATTATTCTGGAGTTGTCTGCGCTGATCCTTGTGTATGACCCAGGTTAGGAGAGGGGTCAAAGGAAATGCATTCATTAGTGGCGCATCTCATTTGGTGAGTAGAGCGTCACCTAAGGAGCGGGGTCCCTATCCCACTCTGGAATAAAATTGCAGGCCTTTGGTGTTCTGTGCTGTTGCAAAGAGGTCGATAGTTGGGAACCTCCATTGTTTGAATATGCTGTGTAGGACTCTGGGGTTCATCTTCCACTTGTGATTCTGGAAAATCTTCTGCTTAGTGCATCTGCTGTAGTGTTTTGACATCCTGAAAGGTAGGATGCTGAGATGTCTATGTTGTGATTCATGTACCAGTTCCAGAGCAGCATGGCTTTTGTGCATCAGGAATGTGATCGTGCCTTACCTCTCTCCCCTCCATCCCCTTGCTGGTTGCATGTGCAACATGCAAGCTGCATTGTCTGTGAGGATCTTTATTGCTTTGTCCTTGATTAGGGATAGAAAATGGATGCATACGTTGTGGACTGCTCTTAGCTCCAGTAAATTTACATGTAGATTGGATTCTGATGGGGACCATCAGCCTTGAACTGTGGGATTGAGCAGATGTTCTCCCCAGTCTGTTAAGGAGGCATCTATACTGATTATCATTTGAAGATTTTTGTACGAAAGGAACTCCTGCACAAATGTTGTTTGGTGGTGTTCTCCATTTTAGGGAGTCCTTTATTTTGTCTGGCATTTTGTGAGGTGTTTTAGTCGGTGAATGTGTGGTATGTACGCTGTCTGGAGCCAGGCTTGCAGACATCTCATGTAGTCTGGCATGTCTGATGACAAACTTTGTTGCTGACATGTGGTCCAATAGCTGTAGGCACGTCCTGACCAATGTCTGTAGGCTGTTCATTACTGTCAATATTAGGTTAAATAAGGGTCATGCCGTGTTTGATGAGGTAGAGAGGCTGTAGCTTTTGGGCAGTTGAGGTAGACTCTAATGAATTCCAGTTTCTGGATGGGTTTGAGTGTTGATTTTTGTGTTTTTTTTTGTAGCCCTAAATTTGTGAAGAGTCACTATGTGCTAGGTGGCATCTATTGCCTCTGGTTGGCATTGGTGCTTTGATTATACAGTCGTCCAGATATGGGAATATCATGACCCTGTGTCTGCAGAGGTGTGCTGCCACCACTGCCAGAACCTTGGAAAATATGCTTGGGGTGGTTGATAGTCCGAAAGGTAGTAACTGGAAGTGGTATTTTCCCAGGATGAACCTTAGGAATCTCCTATGTGAAGGGTATATTGTTATGTGGAAATATGCATCCTGGAGGATACTGTCTTGGCTACAAATAGTTTTGGGCCTTCAAAGTGGAGGTCCTCAGCTGTTGACTGGACTTCTCTCAAGAAGTCGGAGAGATGGAGCCATGATGCATGACACATGACTATGGCTGTTGCGATGGAGTGTGCTGCTGTATCTGCAGAATCAAGTGAGGCCTTCTGAGTTACTAGACAGATTTTAAGTTTTTCCTGCCTGATATTTCCTTGTTGCTAGACAGATCAGCATGGGGTTTCAGACATCAGGGCTATGCTTTATCCAGTCAAGGATAAGGAGAGGAAAAAGAGCACCAAATCGAATAAAAAGACAACAAGAAAGCAAACAAAGATTGAGAATGGTAAAACAAAATGGTTACTACCAGGTTACAGTGTGGGGTGTGGAAAAGAGAAATTCCATTCCCTTAGATGGTACATATTTTTATCAGCTTTTTTACATGATGGAGGTGCTGTTGCTGGGGTTTGCCAGTTGGTTTTGGCAGGCTCCATGGCAGCATAATTAATTGGTAATTCTGTCTTAGATGAGGTTGATGTCTGAAGTATATCCAGCAGTTTGTGCTTGGACTTGGTTATTTCTTCTAATGAGATGTCTAGGGACTCTGCTTCTCTTTTGAAGAGTTCCTGGAACAGTTTGATGTCATCTCCCAAGGTGGGGGCACGGTTGTTTTATCAGGTGATGAGGATAATAGGTTGGCCAGTGGTAAGGCTTCCTGGTCTGAGGTGTCCTCAGTATCCTCTTCCTGGAGTTCTGAAGGTCCTGGTATGAATGGTGATGGGGAGCGTCATACTCTCGATCTTAGTGGGCTAGGGGGCTTGTGATGTTGTGCCCTGTATGCAGCTCAGTAGGCCTGTGGTGGGAAGGGCATAGCATGGATGTCCGTACCAGCTATGTGCTTCCGAGCCCAAATGGTGAGATGGCCCTGGTCTGGTGGATGAATGTGCGGGTGAAGAGTGGCGAGGTGAGTATATCTCCTTTCTCCTCCTAAGTTGAAAGCGATTGACTCACCCCTCCTGCCCTGTGCGGGGGGCAGGGGGCATTGCCTGGTTGAGGGGCAAATGTAGGCTTGACCCCCAGGTGCCGGAGACCCAGGGTATGCCACTGGAGCCAGGCGGGAAAAACATGAAGGAGGTACTTCAGGTGAAACCTTGAGATTGTAGGGGTACAGTTTCTAAAAAAGTTTGAAAACCCCTGTTTTAGAGGAATAACTGAACCTTATCATTTCTCTGAACTGTCCAGGACAGGGCTGGATATTACAGAGCACATGGTTTGGGGAAAATTTGTTGGGTTCACCCTGCAAATAGTAATCAAGGCTGACAGAAGCCAGAGTGGGGCTGTGGACAAGCTGCTGGGGTCAGAGCTGCTGACTAGAGCTGTCTAGTACACACTCACAATGTGACTTGCATGCTTGTAGGCTGGTTCTGAGCATCCCAGGGTGAATGTTACAGCAGCGCAAAGCACGGTGAGGCACCCAGGGCTGCAGGGAAAGTGGTGACACAACCCCTTATTGGTCTGGATTGCACCCTGAACCCTGTAACACATGCACACCAAATTGGGCATTTAAAATCGCGAGCCAACTCTACTTCTCCTGGCATATTTCTATGGCTTTTCATTTCCAGTTTTTTATCTGAACTTTGGACCCTCAAGTACATGAAAATTGATTTGTTAAGAACATCTGATGCATTCCATTAGATAAATGTGTTTGTTAATAAGATAGTCTAAATGTAAATGTGAGGCTGTTTAATGTAATAGAAGATACACATATGAACGTGTGTATGTACTATTAATGTACAGTTCATGAAATAAAACATACCATTAAACTACTTTTATTTTCAGTACTTCTACTTTTCTTGAATTGCTGCTTTTTTTTCTGTGTGCCCATCCCAAATATTAACCCTAATATTCACCAAGAAAACTGCATAGTTAATTCTTTACACCAATTTTTCCCATTTTTTATTTTTTTGTAATAAACATTGATACATTCCTGGAAAATTTTAAACAAAGTAAAAACCAAAAATGAAGAGCCTTGCTTCTTTATCTCCCTTTTTCACTTTGAGTCAGCTGCAGCCCTGGTGAATTCTTGCAGCAGCATACAAGAGTTAAGTCCTTTAAGGGAGCTAAGCAACTCAACAGTGTCATCCTGCCTTCAGTTTATTTGCATGGGCAGCCTTCAAGTTCCTGTGCTTCCATAATTTCCACTCGACCATTGCCTACCAAGTTTCAATTGTATGTATTTACTGCCCGTTTTCCTCACCAGTTTTCCTTGTTACTCTTGATATTTAGCCCAATAACCTCATCCTGTGAAACCTTCTAATAGTTCCACTTAGCTGGCTTTGCTTTTCTGTCATTGTATTGGGTTTTTCCCTTTGTATATTTGCCTATTTTAATATTTTTTTTAAAATGTAATTACTTGGGCCCTTCTTTCCTTAGATAACTTCACAAATTTATTAATGTAATAAGAATATGTAGTAACATGCCTGTTCTTCAAGTGCTTGCTCATGTCCATTCCATTGTAGGTGTGTGCATGCCCCATGCACAGTTACCGGAAAACATTTCCCCTTAGCAGGTCCCGTAGAGCCGGCTTTGGCAACCCCTGGAGTTCCACGTACATGGCATAGTATATGAGGCACTGACGGCCCTACGCCCCCTCAGTTCCTTCTTTCCACCACTGACGATTACTGGAACTGAGTTCTTGCTTGCTTCGGTGAGTGTCTCTTAGCTGTAGTCTTTTGTTTTTATAAGTACTTGTTAAGTAGTTGTTTAGATAGTTATTAGTTACTGTTGTTGTAGTAGTTTAGATAGTCCCATTAGGGACCTCCACCCAGCATCGGGGTATGCTCTGATCTCTGGGCTTTAAGCCTTGTAAATCCTGTGGGGAAGGCCTTCCTGATTAGTGACCCCCCACGAAGACTGTTTAAAGTGCCTGGGGGCGTCTCATCGAAAGGACAAGTGCTGCATCTGCAAGGCATTCAGACCGAGGACTCAAAAGGACTGAGATATCCGTCTGAAGGCCTTGTTAATGGAGGCGGTCTTAAGACCGGAGTCAGAGCCGTCCCGCTCCCTTTCGGCATCAAGCACGAGGTTGGTGCAAAGTGCTCCACCGCTACCGACTCTATCGCGGCACTGGGCTTCCTCTTCACCACAAAGGAAGAAGCTTAGAAAACAGCGTCCAGCAGACGACCACTCCCCCACGTGGAAGAAGGCGAAGGACGCGAGGTCGAGTTCCAAGGAAGCTCAGAGCCAGTGCACCGAGCAACCCCTGCAAGGGCAGGTTTTGCCTGGGGCAGTAAGCCCCTCCGCAGAGCACCCCCTGACTCTGAAGTGTGGAAGGGGACCGCTACACCCTGCGGTACTGTCGAAGCTGGAGGCACTTCAGGCGGCAGCCGACCTATTGGCCCTGCCTGTCCCACGCACCCCGTCGGTCTGGATGGAAAGGGTGAGGGGTGTAGGGCACCCGCACTGAGGGAAAAACCTCCAATGGGTTCGCCCACCGTGGCTGCACATCTCCGCAAAACGGGACACTGTGGAGGAGATTGTTCCCACCGAGAGGCTGATCCCCTGAAGTGTGTTCTCCGGCACCAAGGCAGTCTCCAGGGCTGAAACACCAGTACCGGAGGAGCCCAAACAGCCCGAAGCATCACTCACGATTGCCGGCACCAAGGGAAGCAGCATCGATGAGTCAACGCAGGTCCCGCTCGGTATCAAGCAGATGCTCCCTGTCTGGAGCCCGACACTATTCTCGGTCACCGGCACTGATGAGTTCGCCCGCGCATGGGCGACACAGAACTCGGTCACCAACATCGTGGCACTCACCCAGAGAAAAATCCCGCTGACCGCGGGCTTCAGTACCAAATGGCTCCTGGTTGCCCAGATGCCGTTCCTGCTCCTCTTCTTGGTGAGCAGTCCTCCTCTCCAAATCGGTGCAGGCAGCGATGCTGCTGGTCACCAAACTCGTACTCCCAGTCCTCGAGATGTCGGTCAAGGGAGTGCCGGGATAAGAGGCGCAGACACTGCTCCCCATCCCCTCGGTACCATGAGATGGGGAGATGGTTGAGCTCCGGGCAACACTGGTCACCAGCAGGAGGGTCCGGTGATTCCAGGGAGGGAAAGGACCCAGTGGCTCCCCCCACCTAGCCTCTCTGACTTGAGGGGTAAGGGAAAGGTCCCTGCCCGGCCCTTCCAGGGCGTCCTCAGGGCCAATGGCCACCCCAGTGGCAGTACTGGAACCCCTGGGGTTTACAGGTGACTTCGGGACCCTACTCCGTTGTCTTGTCAGGGAAGCAATCAGGGGCCCCAGCACTGCTGGTGGAGGCCCATGACTCCGAGTCAGGGGAGGAGTCGGATCCTATGGAAGGTACATCTGCGGGGGCTCCCACACACTCAGCAGAAGTGCCAGCCCCTCCGGTACCAGATCAGTCATCCTCTTCCTCCCCAGACAATGCACTGGTGGCAGGACCATTGGCTCCCCTGGACAACTTTTGGGCACACTAGTAGCTCCTAAAAAGGGTGGCCTCCAACACTGAACTAGAGGGAGAAGAGCTGCAGGAGCAGACGGACGACCTGTTTAATGTAGTGGCAGTGGCGGCACCATCCCAGGTCACCCTGCCAGTGCATGAAAGGGTCCTAAAGTTGGTCAAAGGAGTCTGGCAAACTCCATCCTCCCTGCCCCTGACCTCGAAGAGGGTGGAGAAAAAATATTATGTTCCCGCGAACGGGTTCAAATACTTGTTCACCCACTCTGTGTGGAGCTCCCTAGTGGTGGAGGCAGCAAATGAAAGGGGCAGGCAGGGTCAGCCTGGCTCAACTCCCAAAAACAAGGAAAGCAAGAAACTGAACTTGTTTGGGAGAAAAAATTTATTCTACCCCCCCAGCCTCCAGTTTTGTGTCGCCAACAAACAAGTATTGTTAGGGACGTATAGTTATAGCATGTGGGACTCCCTCAAGTGTTTTGGGGAGGCCATACCTCTGGATCAGGCCCAAGACTTCTCCACAGTTTTGTTTTCCAAAAGCAATTGTTTTGGGGGACCATTCAGTAATTAATGCTTTTCTAGAAAAATCATTTTCTATTTTAGTGTATTGAAGAAAACATATTTCACATCTGTTTTCCGTAGTGTTTCCGGGTGCCCATTAGCCGACAAGACATTAAAATCCCTTATGGCTGCCAACTCTCAGGAGCTTAAGTAAGTAATGACAATAGAAAAAATATGATTGTCCTAGAGGAGGGCAGGACAGTGGCCATCTCAGACACAGCTGATCGGGGATCTCCATGCGCTGTTGCTCGTTGCTCCAGTTGTTCGGTGTCTCCCAGGAGGTACAACAGTCCATACAGGACCTACCGTTCAATGGGGCTGCACTCTTCTCGGAGCAAATGGATGTAAAGTTCCACAGGCTTAAGGACTCTCAGACAACTCTGCACTTGTTGGTTCTGTACATGCTGCAAACTTCCAGGAGGTAGTTTCAGCCCCAGCAGAGCTAGCAGCAGCCCAGGTTCCTGGCGCAGTGCTTCAGGACCAACAGGAGACGAGACAGGAATGTTAGGAGCGCAGGCAGGGCCCGCTTTCTTCCTTGACCGTGCAGCCTCTTATCTCCCGACACCCATTTTGATGGTGCGCATGAGGACAGCATTCCAGCTTTGCACCTGGATCCTGCATCCCCAACTTTCCTAAACAATCTTGCTCCTTTCCTCCTGGCCTGGGCCTATATAACATCGGACTGCTAGATCCTGGGCACCACTGGAATAGGCTATACCCTCCAATTTTCCTCTCCTCCTCCCTGCACCTTCTTGTCCCCGTCCCTCTTCAGGGACCCCTCTCATGAGCAACTCCTCTTACATCTTCTCATACTGGGAGCTGTAGAGGAGGTCCCGCTGGATATGAGAGGACGAGGTTTCTACTCCTGATATTTCCTCATCCCGAAGGCCAAAGGAAGACTCAGACCCATCCTGGACCTGCAGGGCCTAAACAGGTACATCAGAAGGCAAAAATTCCGCATGGTTTCCCTGGCCTCTATTATCCCCACGCTGGATCCAGGAGACTGGTATGCTGCCCTCGATTTGAAAGACACATATTTTCACATATCAATCTTTCCAGGTCACAGAAGGTTCCTCAGGTTCGTGGTTGGGGGTTCCCACTACCAGTTTACAGCCCTCCCGTTTGGCCTATCGTCAGCCCCCAGGGTGTCCTCAAAGTGCATGGCAGTGGTGGCTGCGTATCTCAGGCATTGAGGGGTACAGATCTACTCGTATCTGAACAACTGGTTAATCAGAGATAGGTCGATGGCTCAGGCCCAAGCCAGTCTGGACCTTGTGTGAGCCACCTGTCACAGGCTGGGCTTGCTAGTAAATGAACAGAAGTCTTCTCTGGTGCCTGTGCAAAGGACAGAGTTTATCGGGGCAGTCCTTGACTTGATGCAGGCCAGAGCGTTCCTGCCACAGGCATGGTTCAAGGCCATGTCTGGCCTGATCTGGAACCTCCGGGCCTTCCCCCTCACAACAGCATGAGTCTGCCTACAGCTATTGGGCCATATGGCAGTGTGCACCTATGTGCTCCGCCACGCCGCCTGAAGCTCAAACCGCTTCAGCTATGGCTGGCCTCAGCTTAGGTCCCAAGCAGGCACCCTATGGACAGGGTTGTCACAGTGCCTCCACGGTCCTGACCTCTAGAGTAGTAGTTAGACCCCTGAACGGTGATGGAGGGAATGCCCTTTGCAGACAGGGGCCCTGCATTGACTCTAGTATCAGATGCTTCAGACCTGGGGTGGAGGGTGCACATCAGCTCCGGTCACAGTACTCAGAGGACCTGGTTGGAAGAAGACCAGGGTCTCCATATAAATATCAGGCAGCTCCAAGCGATCTGGCTAGCATGCACTGAGTTCCTCCCATTCTTGAAGGGCAAGGCGATTCAGGTCCTAATGGACAACACCACCGCAACGTATTATATCAACATACAGGAGGTCGTTCCTCGGCCCTCTGTCTGGAGGCGATGGGTTTCTGGAATCTGGCAATAGGCCATAATATTCACCTGGTGGCCTCTCACCTACCTGGTATTAAAAATGCCACAGCAGACCGGCTCAGCAGGTACCTTCTCACAAGTGATCTCTCCACCCGTCAGTTGCCGACACGATCTTCTGAAGGTGGGGGTTTCCCCAAGTGGATCTCTTCACCTCCAAGAAGTGCATCCAGTTCTGCTGCTTTCAAGGGCGGGATGAGGGGGCCATGTGAGACGCCTTCCTCATTCCCTGGGTGGGGCGGCGGGGGGGGGCTGCTGTACGCCTTCCCTCCCATTCCGTTAATACACAAGGTCCGATTAAAGATCAAAAAAGACAAGGCGAGAGTCATTCTTATTGCACCCGCGTGGCCCAGGCACGACACTCCTGGAGCTGTTGGTCGCCCCTCCCCTTGAGCTACCAAGATGGCACGACCTACTTTCCCAGGACCAGGGTGCCTTCTGCACCCAGACCTGGAGTCCCTCCTGACAGCGTGGAGGCTGAATGGCTGAGCTTGGAGGAACAAGCTTGCTCGTCTCAAGTGCAAACCATACTGATGAGTAGCAGGAAGCCCTCCACGAAGTCATCATATTTGCCAAGTGGAAGAGGTTCACTTGTTGGGCCGCAGGCACCGATCCAGGTGGTCCTAGACTACCTGTTGCACCTCAAGCTTCAGGGTCTAGCTACTGTCTCAGCCTTCCATCCCCCGATTCACGGGAGATCGTTTTTTTCTCATGCCATGGCGGTGAGATTTCTGAAGGGCACAGAAAAGCTCTACCCACAGGTCAGGAATCCTGTACCAGCCCTGGGACCTGAATTTGGTCCTCTCTAGACTCACAGAGGCGCCATTCGAGCCTATGGCAACTTGCCCTCTTCTGCTACTGTCATGGAAGGTGGCCTTCCTAGTAGCTATCACGTCGGCTAGAAGGGTGTCTGAAATCAGGGTACTCACCTCAGAGCCGCCCTATATGATTTTTTATAAGGATATGGTCAAGCTGAGGCCTCACCCGGCCTTCCTGCCCAAGGTGGTATCACAATTCCACACCAACCAAGACATTTTTGTGCCAGCCTTTTTCCCAAAGCCGCATGCTTTGAGGAAAAGAGATGGTATACGCTGGATGTATGCAGAGCCCTGGCTTTCTACTTGGAGAGGATGAAGTCATTCCGTAAGTCCATGCAGCTGTTCATAGTGGTGGCTGAAAGGATGAAAGGCTTACCTGTCTCGTCGCAACGAATCCCCTCCTGGATAACCACCTGCATACACTTCTGCTATGAGCAGGCAAAGGTTCCGCTACTGGGCAATGTCACAGCTCACTCCACCAGAGTGCAGGCGTCTTCTGCAGCATTTTTGGTGCGGGTGCCTATGCAGTACATATGCAAAGCAGCTACGTGCTCATCGGGTCATACCTTTATGTACCACTATGCTATTGTGCAACAGGCTAGGGATGATGCCATATTCGGTCAGAACCCGCCTCCAAGGTACTGCTTGCAAGTTACCTACAATGGAATGGACATGAGCAAGCATTTGACGAAGAAAAGATGATTGCTTACCTTGTAACTGTTGTTCTTCGAGATGTATTGCTCATGTCCATTCCATGACTCACCTCCCGCCCTCCCTATTGGAATTGACAGCAAGAAAGAACTGAGGGGGCGTACAGCCAGCAGCGCCTCATATACCACGCCATGCACGCGGGACTCCAGGGGGTCCTGAAGCTGGCCCTATAGGATCTGCTAAGGGGAAAAGTTTTCCGGTAACTGTGCACAGGGCACATGTACCTACAATGGAATGGACATGAGCAACATATCTTGAAGAACAGTTACAAGAACAGTCTTTTTCTTATGAGTGTGGTGACTACAGGAAAAAGGAGGGAAAGAAATCTGCTGTGTGTTCAAACTGCAAATAGGCTAACTACTTTCCTGTTGGACAAGCCTTAATGTAGCTTTGCTGCTGCATTTCAGTAACATGCAAGAGCTCCTGCCTCTCCATGACAGTCTTTCCTTTCGATAAATTGTGCCAAATTTTACAGTGCCCATGTATGAAAATATGACTGTTCTCAAAGTACCCAGGACTGAGAGTCACTTTGTTACCCCCCGCCTCCAGCATGAGGGAGTCTTTTTTTTTTAATGCGAGCTTGGTGTTAGCTCCCTAACATCACCATCCTTTCAGCCATTCGTGTTCAGTCCTCTGGCTATACCTGCCTTAACTTCACCTTGCAGGGTAACAATAGGTGCACCCAGGCCCTGAGTGTCCCTTTGAAACATTCCCCTGCAATACCCGGCCCCTGACAATGGTTGCTCAGAGAAATTCCAGATGCTCTATGCCAGTGGTTCTCAACCTTTCCAGACTACTGTACCCCTTTCAGGAGTCTGATTTGTCTTGTGTTACCCTAACTTTCACATCACTTAAAAACTACCTGCTTACAAAATCAGACAAAAATACAAAAGTGTCACAGCCCACAATTTCTGAAAATTGCTTACTTTCTCATTTTGTCTGCATGATTTTTAGTTTCTACTGACTTCGCTAGTGCTTTTTATGTAGCCTGTTGAAAAACTAGGTAAATATCTAGCTGAGTTGATGTATCCCTTGGAAGACCTCAGCGTGCCCCAAGGGCTACACGTACCTTTGGTTGAGAACGACTGCTCTACACCCAAAAGTGCGGTGTACCCCAGTTTTACCTTAAACCACCACTCCTGTAAACCACACAGCCTTAAATAAGTCCACTTTTCTTTCTTTATAAGAAAGAACAAAGATTTAAAAGAAATAAGTGTGGTGGAAACGAAGATTTACAATACAAAACAAAGTAATCAAATGTGAACTTGAGTGTATACTTATCAATAGTTACTACTTCTATCTTACAAAGTAGATTTACCCCCCAAAGTTCAGTATGTCGCAGAGCTGGCTAGTTTCTCCATAACCCGGATCCAAATGTTCATAAAAGCACTCTTGCCCTACAAGGGGTTTCCTCAGTGAACAGAACCAGAGTGCTTCTCCCTTCTCTGTGTTATACTGAAAAGGATCTTTTGTTTTTATTCATAGACTGGGCAAACCCCTGTCTTAGTTGTAAAATGTTTTTTACCTTTAAGTGGTTTTGATTGTTTGTCAATGCCTCTGAGGGTTTCCCATTCAAAATCTTAGTATTGCATAAAGCTAAACTATTAAGCTTTGCATTGCATCACTGGCCAAACAGGGCAGGGTCACCACTGCCTCTTGCCCGAATGGGCTCACCAAGACACATTATCCCCTGATGACTAATTTCTACTCCACATCCATAAAACATAAATTCAGTATAAATACATTATTCTTTAAATATTACCCATACATATATCTCGCAGTGATTATGAATCTTGATGAGTTAAGAGCTTTCTGTAGATACTTTATAGGTTACTCTTTATGGCCTGTAAGCCGTGTTTGGTTTACTGAGTTTATCGGGTCTGTGTTCCGACAGGTTAATGATCCCCCAGAGTCAATAATGAGTCAGTTAGGGAATAAATGAGTTTTATTATAAAAACAGGAGTAATATAGATTTTTAACTAGTTATACTCATCTAAACAAACAATTAACTATAAAATATAGACTAATATAAAAGAATATAAAAACAATTAAGCACAAAACATAAATTGATATAAGAAAGTATTAAACAGGCAACTAACTATAAAGACCTAAACTAATATTAAACAGACAGTGGTTCCCTGCCTGGGAATCAAACTCTGGTCTCCCAGGTAGTAGACAGGGACACTTACCACTATACTACACAGACAATTAGTTAATTACAGGGCACAGAAGGGGGGTCACACAGACAGTTAACTGCAAGGCACAGAGGACAGTTAACTACAAGATGGAATGCTTTTACACAGACACACAGAGATTTCACCCAGAAAGTTAACTGCAAGGCACAAACCAGCAGTTAACTGCACGACAGAAGGATTTTACACAGACACACAGATTTCACACAGACAGTTAACTGCAAGGCACAAACGGGCAGTTAACTCTAAGGCACAGACTAATACAAAGGAATGTTAAACAGACAACGCAGCTGTAGAATATAGACTGATAGTTAACTCCTCACCACACAGGCTAATATCCACAGCATTATTCGATTCGGCCAGCAAAAAGACGTTTCGCGCTCGGGGGGGGGACACGGGAGCAGGAGAGTCGGGCCCAGATGATCAGGCTGGTTGCGATGAGGCTCTCAGTGGGGGCTTGGGAAAGACCCCTCTTTGTGGACTAAATGGGACATGAAGGGTTAACTGATTGGCCAAGGGATGGGATATGGGCTTCGTGCCAGCACCGGATTGGCCGGGGGACACTTGCAGTTTTCCTGGTTGCTTAGGAGTTTCGTCTCCCATGGTCAGTTACATTCCTCATATATGATGTGGGAGCCAAAGGTACAGCCGATTCCATGGTTACGCCCTAATAAGGTCAGGTCGTGGGTTGACTGTTAGCCCGAATGGATGGTGAGGGGTGGCCATATGCAGGAACTATGCTGCAACAGTCTGCAGTGAGATGTTTGCAAAGAATAAAAGGGGACTCTTTGCCAAGGAGCCTCTATGTTTCAGTAAGTTGCTACCAAAGGTTATGGTTGCAGGGGATGGACCACACTGAGAGTGCCACATTTAGAGCAGACGGCAAGAAACAGAGCAGGGATTCCAAAACTGGTGATTTATTCTATAATTAGATTCACCAAGCCAATAACGAAAGAGCTTCTGCAGTACCACACTAGATAACCAGAAGCCGAGCATAGTCCCCTTAGAAATTGTAGCCCCTGACTGCCATCCAGACAAACAGGTCTAATATAGTGAGAGGTTACTGAAAACCCAGTTCAGCAGATGTGAGGTTCTACTAATCCCAAAGGATCAGACACTTACCTCAGTGTCAATATTTATCTCAGATCTTACCCAAATATCATGCTGTCAGCCAATCCTTAGTAAACTAACTAAAGATTTTATTAATAAAAGAAAAGAAGAAAGTTATTCAATGGTTAAGGTTAAGATTTTGTCACGGTTATTTTTAGTAAAAGTCACGGACAGGTTACGGGCAATACACAAATTCAATGAAGCCCGTGACCTCTCTGTGACTTTTACTAAAAATAACAGGTAGCTGTTGGTGGGGAAGAAGGGACGCGGTGTGCAGCAACTGGGAGCCTGCCACCCACTCCAGGGTCCCCCCCCATGGTTGCTTGAGTTTGCAGGGTACACCTGTCATGGCCAGGAGCTGTGACTGGGAGCACCCGCAGCGGCTGAGAACTTTGGGGCCCTCTGCCGTCAGCCGCCATGGGTGGTGGGACCCTGGAGCTCAGAGCTGCCGTGGGCAGAGACAGAGCCCAGAACTCTGATATCCCCTCACTATCCATGACTTGGAACTGCGGGGCCCACCACCCACACCAGCTTGGGCTCCGGGGTTCCCCCACCACTTGCCATGGCTGGGAGCAGCAGGGTCCACCCCCCATGGCTGGGAGCTGTGAGGCTCCCTGCAGCGGTTGAGCGCTCTGGAGACCCCCACCATCAACCACCACAGGTGGTAAGAACCCCGCAACTCAAAGCCTCCATGGGTGGCAGAGAGACCCCAGAGCTCCAAGGTTCCCCCAGTGCCTGCAGCTCAGGGCCACGGGGTCTCTGCTGCTGCTAGTGGCTCAAAGCCAGGGGTCTCACCACCATACTGGTGGACAGCAGCAGGAATTCCTGCTGCGACTTAGAGCTGCAGGGGTCTCTGCTGCCTGCACTGCTGGAGATCCCCACCGTTTGCTCTGGCGGACAACAGTGGAGCCCCTGAAGCCCATGGGGGCTCAGAGCTGTGGCTGAGAGAGACTGCCTCCCTTCTCCCGCCCCCCCGAGCTTTGGGACCGTTGCCACATGTGGCAGCTGAGAGCTCTGGTCCCCACAGCCCCCAAAAGCTGAAAAGGATAATTTCAGAGATCCCTGGAAGTCACGGGATCCATGACCTCCATGACAAAAATCTTATCCTTATCAATGGTTAAGGAATCATACATACAAGCGATTGCAAAGTCCTCAGAGATCAGGTTTGTAGCAGTAATGGAATAGATTGCTAGCTTACAAAAGTTTCTCTGGTAACTTCCAAAATCTTGGAAGGTTCTCAGGTCATAGTTCAAAACACTCCTTTCAGTTGTAAGTCCACAGTCCAGAGAATTACAGTGGGAATGAGGCAAAATGGAGATGTGCGAGGTGTCCTTTATATCCTCTGCCATGTGCATGGAAATTTACTGTCCCAAACAAAGCCCACAGCCCCTGTGTATGGAAAGTTATTGGCTCAAGCTGGAGTCCAGGGTCACATGAACATACCACATGCCCCTACATGTTTTGCAGGGGGTGGCCATTGGCTCCGCGCTGTCTGAAGCAGCCACAAGAAAGGCCTACTGGGTAGGATGAGATTCTTCAATGGACCACTGTGAGAGTGGAGTGTCCTTAGGAGTCATCAACACTTAGATTTACATCATGGCTAGACAGTTATCTGGGTGGGAGGGGTGTCACCAAGGAACAAAATGAATGTTTGAGATACAAATACATAGCCAATATTCATAACTTCAGATACTTAGATGATATATGCATATAAGCAGGGTACTCATACTTAACAATTCATAACTTTTCTATTGATATCTTACATGACATACTTTGTACAAGACTGATGGAAATTGTGTAACAGTGGTAAGAACGGTGATATAAATAGTCTCACATTTCTTATACACATCATCACAACTGGAAACCATCAAAAACACTTCATTGAGCACCTAAGCCAAATCTGAACATCTTCATCTCATCTTCACAGATGCAAGATAAGTATATTTTACTACTCTACCTGTATCCCCTCCCAAAAGTTCACTTCTGTTAGCTGGACTCAGCACTAGATTTCTCTGTTCTTAGTTTTCATTTCAAACAGCGAGCATCCATGGGAAGCTGGTGTTCTAGAGTGGGAGGATTTTTAGGTTAAGGAGTTTGAGGCCTGGTCTACACTGCAAAGCTAGGTCGATGGAAACCACCTTCCATCAACCACATAATGTATGCGTCTCCACTGCCAGGTCCCTTCCACTGAGCTACCTAGCCATAAATGTTGACTTAATTAATCCACCTCCACAAGAGGCGTAGTGCAAAAATCGAAGTGGATGGGTCGACTGAGTGGCAATGTAGGCAGAATGTTGCTTAAATCGACATCATTGGCCTCCAGGAGGCCCACAATGCTCCTCTATGATTGCTCTGGAGATCATTTTCAACTCCACTGCACCGAGGCCACGTACACAGGAAAAAGCCCCTCCCCGGTCAAGCTCTGGGAAATTTTGAATTCCCATTTTCTGTTTGTTCAGAATGGAGTGCTCACCAGCACAGCTGATCATGGCAACTGAATGACCCAAATGTGCTTCAGTGTGAAGTAGACCTGAGACGTTGGATCTTATTGGTCTGTGAGGAGAAGAGTCAGTTCTGGCGCAGCTCCGATCCAGCAGAAAAAACATAGGTATCTACGAAGAGATCTTGCACGGGCATGTTAGAGAAGGGGTACAACAGGGACACTCAGCAGTGCCATGTGAAAATCAAAGAACTGAGGCAGGTGTACCAAAAGACAAAGGAGGCGAACAGTCATTCTGGTTCGGCACCAATGACATGCCACTTCCACAATGAGCTGTCTGTGATTCTCGGCAGCGACCCCATCACTGCCCCCAGATGCAGCATGGATACCTCTGGGGAATTTGGGACATGGACCACTGAAGATGAGACTGTGGACAAGGAAGAAGAGGAGAACGGGGGAGCAGCAGTGTGGGGGATCTATTCTCCCCAACAGCCAGTATCTGTTTTTAACCCCGGAGCAGTCCAGCCGGGTGCAGGACAGCATCATGACTGACTGTGATGCTGGAGAAGGTGCCTCTGGTGAGTATGGAATTTCATTCAAGGAGTTTGGGTTACATTCTCTAATGGGTTCTGTTTAATATGAAATAAAATATTAGGTATCAGCTTCTCTGTAGATGCTCCAGCTATGGAAAAGACAGTTTATGTGCAAAGGGATGGCCCAAGAATCCTCCATGGAGATCTCCAGGAAACTTTCATGGAGGTACTCTGCAATCCTTTGCAAAAGGTTTCTGAGGAGAGCTGACTTATTTCTTCCACCATGATAGGACATTTTCCCATGCCACTCCATTATTCAATCTGTTGGAATAATTGCAAAACACAGCATAGCAACATATACACCAGGTCTATACCCAGAAGCTGTAGCATCTGCTCCCTTTCTGCTTGTTACCCTCAGCAGGCTAATATCACATAGGGTCACCTATGGGAGATGGTGGAATTTTTCATTACATGTGCTCACATCGCAAAAAATAATGCATGTGCTCCCCAACCCAGGGTGGTTTCCGGGCCCCTCAACAACAGTTTCCCTAACATCAGGCTGTTATGGTTGGCATGGATTTGGGTATGGGTGTTAATGTGTTTTCTCCTGAGTGACTCTTCCCCCAGCCACTCCCAAAGTTGCATCGGATAAAAACTGTATTTTGGGAGGCTTTCTGCTGGTCCCTACTCATGTTGCTGGAGGAGTCGGGGTCTTGTCCACAAGACATTCTGATTTCCCAAAACTGGAAGCATTAGTCCTCTACTCACCATGGCTAGAACACCAGACCAGCTTATGGAATAGGCTGGGACTGTGAATCAGTTGTACTGGGCACTTGGCCATAATAAGGGGAGTGATTTATAAATATCAAGCTTGCATTTCACCCATGGTAAGTACTGACAATGGTTCCATTGTGCTTTGCATGCCTTACAGTGGAAAGCATGGCCTTCAGTGCATCCTCCACTCCTGTGAAGAGGCTGTCACAGATTAGAAGGCATAAAAAGAGAATTCAGGATGACATGTTCAATGAGCTAATGAATGCATCTGAGACAGCTGACACGGATCTAAGAGCCTGGAAGATTTAATTATCCAAAAAACTGGACAAGGACATGGACGTGGAGAGCAGCACAGGAGCATGAATGAGCATGTCACACAGGATGAGATGCTGCGGATAATGAGGTATCAATCAGACATGTTGAGGTGTCTGGTTGAGCTTCAAGAACAGCAGCAGCAGGATAGACTCCCTTTGCAGCCTCTGCCGAACTGCCAGCAACAATCGCCCTGTTCCCAAGCCCCCACCTCCAAGCATTCCAGGAGGAGAGTGGACAGGGTGCAATATATGCTCCACTCAACACTAGGGGAGGGTAGTAAGAAGATAAGGCCATTCTAAAACCTGTAAATGTGCAAGCAGCACGGATAAGCTGCATTTGTTTCTCCCCTCCAAATTTATTACAAAGATAAATTATTTTCCTTTCCCTTTACTGTTACGGTTGTGCAATAAAACTCTGTTTGTGTATTGAAGTACTCTATTTATTACAGTCATGGGGGTTGTGGAGGTAGGGGAGGTGCAGGGACAGTGATGCAATGGGGGGATGCTATGGGAAAGCACAGCACAGATAAGTGCAGCACATCACTGTGGTTCATAACAGAAACATAACAGGCCCTGAGACACAGAGCTCCTTGTTGGGCTCTCCTTGTTGCACTGGTATCTGGCTGCTCCAAGTGTGCGGCCAGCCTATCTACCTCCACGATACAACCCAGCGGAAACTTCTCTCCCTTTGTCTCGCATATATTATGGAGCACACAGCAGACAGAGATAATAGGGATATTGCTTGCACTGAGGTCTAACCTAGTGAGCAAACAACACCAGCGAGCCTTTAAACATCCAAAGGCACATTCCACCACCATTCTGCACTTGCTCAGCCTATTATTGACCTGCTCCTTATAGCTGTCCAGGTGCCTGGTGTATGGCTTCATGAGCCATGGGAGCAAGGGGTAGGCTGATTCTCCCAGGATCATTACTGGCATTTCAACATCATCAATAGTTATTTTTGGTCTGAAAAGGAAATCCCTGCTTGCAGTATTCTGAACAGACCTGAGTTCCTAAAGATCCACACGTCATGCACCTTTCCCAAGCACACCACATTGATGTCTGTGAAATGCTCCTATGATCCACCAGTGCTTGCAACACTGTGGAGAAGTATCCCTTTCTGTTTATGTACTCTTTGGCAAGGTGGCCCAGTGCTCAGATGGGGATGTGTGTGCCATCTATCACCCCACTGCAGTTAGGGAACCCCATCACAGCAAATCCATCCACTATGTCCTGCACGTTTCCCGCACTCACTACTCTTCTTAGCAGAAGTCTATTAATGGGGCTGCACACTTGTATCACAGCAGATCACACGGTGGATTTACTGACTCTGAACTGATTCCCAACTGACTGGTAGCTGTCTGGCATTGCTAGCTTCCACAAAGCAATGGCCACTCGCTTCTCCACTGTCACAGTAGGTTTCATGGTAATATTCTTGTACTTCAGGCCTGGGGAAAGCTCTTTGCAAAGTTTCTGGAAAGTGCCTTTACACATGAAAACTTCTGCAGTCACTGCTCGTCATCCCATACCTTCATAACTATGCGATCCCACCAGTCAATGCTTGTTTCCTGGGACCAGAAACAGCACCCCACTGTGTTCAGCTGCTGTGTGACAGCCAGCAGCAACTGGGAATTGTTTCATTGTATGGCTTGTAGCAGGGCTGCCTGAGTTACATTGCAATTTTCTGCACAGCGGCTCCTCTCTTGGTCCTGGAAATACTGCAGGGTAACTTTGTAATCCTCATAATGAAAATGCAGAGCTGAGCAGGCTCCATGCTTCTCGGGCAATGGTGTACGCAATGGCTGAGGCAGGGTTTCAAAAATAGACGTGAAAAAGTATTGGTTTGGTTGCTGTTGATATCAGGGGAGAGAGGAATGGAGGAAACTGCATTATGGGTGGCCGAAGCCCTTCCCAAAAGCCACTCCAGCTAGTTGCACTGTGGGATACCTACCCACGATGCACTGCACTGTTCATCGATACAAGCGCAGCTGGCAAAGACGCACTCCCGACACAATAGGCATGATGTGATCACACCTGACTGACTTCATTAGTGCAGCAGCTGGATGTCAACTGAAATTAAATCGACTTCACTTTGCAGTGTAGACATACCTCGATTGAGATTGTAGGGGGAGGGAAGGCCCAAGAGTGAAGAAGGCATTCTCAATTCATTTTGAAATATATTTGATAGGGATTTGCTGTTTTAGATTGAGGCAACAAGTCAAAGGCCATCTAAGGTCATTACATGGGCACTTACAGTGCAATCCACAAAGCAATTTAGCTGTCTAAATTCCATTTAGGCATGAAAGTCCCCATGCATGGCACCACTTTGATCCATGAAACTCCCACTTGGCTTCTGCCTACGCCTGTAGGTGTCTATACTCACTTCAAGCTTAACTTTCTGCAGCAAAATTCCTTAGGCACCTAAATTTTAGACCCTGAGGCATGTGTCCTGCTGTTCCACTCTAAGTCTTTGGACACCTACCTTCTGCCTAAGCCCCAGAGCAAGTCACAAACTGTGGGAATATAGGCATTCAGCTGCCTAAGTCACATTTGGGGACCAGACTGGTAAATGGCCTGTAAGCCTATGAGATCAGATCCCATTCAAAATCAAGGAGGTGCCACCACCCACCTTATAACTTTTAGCCCAGTCATTAGTGCACTGACCTGGGATGTGGGAGACCCCAGTTCAATTCTCCCTCTAGCAAAGAAAGGATTTGAACTGGGGTCTCCCACTTCTCTGGAGCATGTTCGATCCACTAAGCATCAGGCTATTTGGATGCATGTGTGATGGTGGTAGTGGCTCTCTCAATCTCCCCTGTTAAAGCTGGGCCAGAGAGAGAGAGTGGGAATAATTCTGAAGTCCAGTGGTCAGGGCACTCACCTGTGAGGTGGGGGATCCTGGACTGTAATTATGAGAAACTGGATATGTACATTATGATGGGTCTGCTCCCTACAGTGTTGTTGCCATAGTGTACCAGACAGCAGTACAGTGGGAAACATAGCCTCTGACTGCACTCCCAATTGCTGCCTGGTGTGATGAGGGAACAAAGGGACAAATGCTGTATGGGACAGACCCAAGCGCATCACAATATACCTATCTAATTCCTCATAATGTTACTCAAACACAACCTTAATTCTGATCGTAACTGTGGTCTAAGCCTGATCCACAGATCTCAGTGTTTTACAAAAGGCTGAGTACTATCATCACCAAAATTACACTGAGCCAATTGAAGAAGTCGGAAAGGAAAGAACAAATTTCACTCCCAGAACTTGGTCTTGGCAGGTAACTTAAAGATAACTTGATTTTTCACACTATTATAAATATATTTAGGTTTTAATGCAATAAATCTAACATTCAATGATTTAGGATAATTAAAAGATTTTATCTCTGATTAAGAACTATTTCATATCCTTTTAAATCCATAATAAAAGGCTCTACTTTTTTAAAAGTTACACTCTCCCCCAAGCAAAACAGCAATGGTTAAATCAGAGGACCAACAGCATGGTAACAGTGACCTGATTTGTTGGAGACATAGTCCCCACCTCCTTTTGATTTGGACTTTAAACTGTAACTGAAAGAGAAGTGGTTGCCGTGAACAACCTTGAGAGGGAGTCTGAATTTCCTCAATTTTTTTTTTTAGTGGTGCAATATTTCATACAAAGGCTTGCAGTTAGCATTTATACCTGGCTTCTTAGCCTATAGAAAACTTTGACCCAGATCCTGCAAATACTTAAGAACATGTATAGTGTTCAATGAGGCTGCTCATGTGAGTAAAGTTACACATGTGATTAAGTTCTGGCAGGATTGGAGGTCATAAGAAAAAGATCATGGACAGAAAAAGGGGTGGTCAAAGGGAAGCCCACTGCATTCTATAATAGTCTATGGCTGTCATTTTTTATGCAGGGATGCAGCTGTAGAGCTTACATTTCCCAGTGTTTAATGCTTTATCATGATCTTAGTGGAGGCTGCCTCATTCATAAATGGGACCTGCTGTACATAAAATCTGCTTCATTTGAAGCTAATTTGCTGTGATCTCCATGCCCTCCCTCCCCTTAATTTACCCTTTGGTTGGGCAAAGTTTTGGGAAACCCTGGACTAGAAGAAAATATTCTATACATCTGGTGTTAGTTATGGATGAAATGCTTTCTGTAAAAGGACAGTTTACTTTGTCTTCTCTTGGAGGAATTTCTGTGTTTAACATCTGATCACTCATCAGCTGACTCCATCCTATGTACCTCAAATCTTGCTCATTAAGGGGATAGGGATGGAGAAGATTCCATCATATAGCCCTATCCAGGCTTGTCTAGGGTCATGTCTACACTACAAACTTTGGTTGCTAAAAGTTATGTCACTGTACAGCAACCAAAGGTAGTTAATTTCTCATTTGCCTGCATAACTGGCTGCTTTTATCAGCACTGCACATATTCACCAGGAGTGCTCGTGTTGATGCAAAGTGCGATGCACCATGAGAAGGTATCCCAGGGCACAATGTCTTATGGGAAATTTCACAATGCATTGTAGGGGTAGAAATGAGTTGCCCAAGGATCTCTGGGAGCTAGGGATCAAGTTCCCAGCATACAACATTCTCCATCCCATTGGGGCATGGGATCCTACATCCCATAATTTTTGTGCCCTTTTAAAATTTCACAGATCCATGTGTCATTTTTCAATGTCTGCTATCAATGGCAGAAGCATGAAGTCTGCTGTATTTTGCACTGTTCTCATGAGTACTGCAAATACAGCATGTTTGTGTTTGCAGCCCCATGGGAAGTACTGCAACTAAGAGCACATGACGATTCCTTTGAAGACAGTTTGCTAAGGGACATAGTGAAAAACAATTCAAGGTTGCTGGTGGTATTCGCAGAGCAGCTATAGATGATGGAGTGCAGCTTCTGGGTCCGAGAAATGAGCATTGACTGGTGGGATTGCATCCTAATGCAGGTTCGGGATGAGGAGCAGTGACTGCAGAACTTTTGGATCCAAACAGTCATATTCCTGGATCTGTGTGCCAAGCTCACCCCAACGCTCCACTACACGGATACAAGAATGAGAGCTGAATTGACAGTGAGAAGCGAGTGGCAATCACACTTGGGAAGCCTGCAACACTGTATTGCTATCAGTCAGTGGGAAATCATTTTGGAGTTGGAAAATCCACAGTGAGGCCCATTGTCCTGCAAGTGTGTAGGACCATTAATCGTTTCCTGCTGCACAGGACTGTGACTCTCAGCAATGTGCAGGACATAATGGATGGATTTGCAGCAATGTGGTTTTTGAGCTGCAGTGATAGATGGCATGCACATTCCTATTTTGGCCCCAAACCACCTCGCCACAGAGTACCTCAATGAAAAGGGCTATTTTTCTATGGTTATGCAAGTGTTGATGGATCACTGGGGATGCTTCACCAATATCAGCGTGGGGTGTGGGCTGGTCAAGAAAGGTGCACAATGTTCACATGTTTAAGAACACAAGACTGTTTAGAAAGCTGCAAGCAGGGACATTCTTTCCCAATCACCAGATTGCAATTGGCAATATGGAAATGCCAATAGTGATCCCAGGGGCTCAGCCTACCCTTTGCTCCCCTGGCTCATAAAGCCATACACTGGCCATCTTGACAGCACCAAGAAAATACTCAGCTACTGGATCAGTAAGTGCAGAATGACAATTGAATGTGCTTTTGATAGATTGATGGGATGCTGGCAGTCTACTCACATGATTGGATCTCAGTGAGAAAAATATCCCAATGGTTATAGTTGCCTGTTGTGTCCTGCATAATCTGTGGCTATGTGCACACTGCACACCATTTACAGGAGCATGGAGGGTATGTATATCTACACGCCACAGTGAAAAGCATGCTGCGTCCTGTGTGGTGTAGCCACAAGTGTGAGTGAAAAGGTCTGGCAGGAGGGAGCTGCTGGAGCCCTTCCCTGCTGGCAGTCTTCTCCTGTAGCATGGAAATACTCTAGCAGTTCTCTGTGGTGGGGAAAGGCGCTAGAGCAAGGAGCCTTTCCCCGCTGCTGTGCTGGAGCCTCTACCTGCAATGAGGAAAGACTCCAGCAGTGGGACACTACCCTGCTAAAAATAGTAGTGTAGAGAGGGGAAGTACTGCTTGGGCAAGTAGAGAGCCATGTACGGTACCCACAGGTTTCAGGCATGTCTTTACTCACCTAAGCAGTGCCTCATCATCTACTCTACCATTTATACCTATGCAAGGGGGACATGTAGCATATGTACTCTACACACTATCAAAAGAAGTGTACAGAGTAGACATACCTTGAGGCAAAGGGGAAAAGCTACCACCAAAATGGAGGGCAGAGGTGGAGTGGCTGTCTTCTGATTTTCAACAGCCAGACAAAAGGGCCATTACATTACATTATGCATGGAAATCTGGTCGCCCTATCTCAAAAAAGATATATAAGAATTGGAAAAAAATACAGAAAAGGGCAACAAAACATCATTATGGGTATGGAAAAGCTTCCATATGAGGAGAGATTAATAAGACTGGGACTTTTCAGCTTGGAAAAGAGATGACTAAGGGGGGATATGACAGAGGTCTATAAAATCATGACTGGTGTGGAGAAAGTAAATAAGGAAGTGTTATTTATTACTTCTCATAACACAAGAACTAGGTCACCAAATGAAATTAATAGGCAGGTTTAAAATGAACAAAAGGAAGTATTTCTTCACACAACACACAGTTAACCCGTGGAACTTCTTGCCAGAAGATGTGGTGAAGGCAAAGACTCAAAAAAAAGAACTAGATAAATTCATGGAGGATAGGTCCGTCTGGCTATTAGTCAGGACAGGGAGGGATTGCTGTTTGCCAGAAGCTGGGAATGGACAATGGGATGGATCACTTGGTGATTATCTGTTCTGTCCATTTCCTCTGAAGCACCTGGCACTGGCCGCTGTCGGAAGACAGAATACTGGGCTAGATGGACCATTGGTCTGACCCAGTATGTCTGTTCTTATGTTCAAGCACTAATGTGGAGCTATGCGGTTGAGGGACACTTTGAAAATAACATGCTAATGGTTACCCACAGTGTGTTGTGTGTTGGACTGCTCTCTGGCTCTGAAGCTTTAGGTGTTGTTAGGAATTGTGTAGTGCTTGCTATACATTTAGAACTACTGAAGCTATGAATTATGTGATGCTTCTTTTACAGTTATAACATGACTAGGTGTTTTCTGAGTTGTGTGGTACTCTACATTTGAACAATATGAGTACAGATATGCATTCTGCAATGTGTTGTGAACTAATAAAAATGTGGCTCAACACCAGACTGATTGTGGTATACCAGTTCTTTCATTTCACGGGGCACTTCTGCTGGTCCCTAACTGTATCCCCCGTACAATCTGTTTATAGATGTCCACATTTCTATTGCTGGTCCCTAGCTGTGTGTGCACAGCATCTTCTTCCGCCAGGCCCAGGACATTTAATACCACCTGTGTACACCATGCAGGAGTGCATTAGGTACATGGAGCCACCATGGTCAGTTGCCCCAACAAGGGAGAGCTGCTAAGCATTCTTGCAAAGCTGTGCAAACAGGAAAAAGCATTTAAAGGGGAGAAAGGGATGGCTTCTGGTCTGGGTGACTCCTGAGCAGAATTACGACCAGAATGGTCACTGCCAGAAGGAGTGGTGCAGCGCAGGACAGCTGCCAGAGGACTGTTAGGGTTTACACAGGTCATGCCCTGTGTACATTTGCAGCGTGTTAACCTCAATAGGTTGATCACACAGTTCCGGGAAGTGGTTTTGCTGCATTTCTGTACTGGGGCACTTACCTCGGCTGGAGACAAATCTGAACGTTGGTACCTGCACTCCCACTGTGGGTGTCCATGCTGCCACACCCGGGCCTTCACTCACTGCTACGAAAAAAATCACACACACACACACTCAACAGTGGGGCACTGGGCACGGGACGTGTGGTTCAGTCCACAGGGCTCCCCCTCTTGGGGAGGGACTAAGGAACGAGCCCCCCCGGCAGGCGAAGGGGTTGCTGCGTGAGTTCAAAGCAAACCCTTCCCCCTCCGCCTCCGCCAGCGGATCTAGGAGGGCCCCACGGATGACCCTCATGGCCCCAGCCCGGCGGCAGCGGGGCGGGCGGAGCGTCCCCTCCCCGCCGCGGGGCCGTCCAGAGGAGCCCCTCACATCGGGGGGCGAACAGCCCGTCTCCAGGCAACAGCAGCTGGGCAGCGTCACTTCCTCCCTCGCACGGCGGCCTCCCCGCCCCCGGCCCTGGGGCTGCTGCCGGGCGGGCTGGGATAGGAGGGTTGATTGTTGTGGCCGGGGCCGCCCGGGACACGTGGTGCCGCACCGCAGCCGCTGCTGCCGCCGCCGCCGGGGAAGCCCCGCTCGCTGGCCGGCCGCGGGGGAGTGCGGGCAGCAGCATGGCCGCTCTGGCCGAGGCGGTGAGCAGCAGCAGCGCGGCGGGCCCGGCGGGCGGCAGCGGCAGCAGCCGGCACGAGAAGAGCCTGGGGCTGCTCACCACCAAGTTCGTGTCGCTGCTGCAGGAGGCCAAGGACGGCGTGTTGGACCTGAAAGCGGTACGTGCGCGGGGGGGCCGGGCCGGGCCGGGCCGGATCTGCCTGGGGCGGGGGATCTGACTGCAGGGGGACGAGGTGATGGGGGCGGGCTCTGCGCGGGGGAGTTATGGGGGTCGGATCTGGAAGAAAGCCCCAGCGGGGTCGGGGGTGATGGGGGAATGGGGCTGGAGTCTGCGGGGGGAGGGGATCGGGTCTGTAAGGGTTTCCTGGGCTAGGCTGGGATCTGGAAGGGGCTGATGGATTGGGCGGTTCTCCATGTGAATGTGGGGGGCTGGCCTGCCAGGGGGTCGTGAGGAGGGTGGCGGGTGGGGAAGGGGTCGAGGAGGGGGAGGTCGAACCCGTGTAGCATGTGTGTGAGCGGAGGGGTGAATGTGAAGGAGGTGTAGTGTTGCTGCTGGTCCCTGTGGGTGGGCAGGGGCACACACCTGTAATGAGGAGTATCTGGGGGAGGACCCTCCCGATCTGTGAGAGGGATGTCCCTGTGTGTGGTGGTGGATCTGGGGGGAGGGGGTCTTTCTAATGAAGGTCGTGTGGTGGGAGCTGAACATCATTGGAGGGCAAATTTTTGGGGGTTTGGAGCTGGTCTCTGTGTGTGTAGGGTGTTGAACATGGGAAAAGGCATGGAGGGATCTGGAGCTGGAAGTAGCATGTGTGTGTTAGGAATGAAGAGGTTTCTCTCTCACACACACACTTTCTTTCCTGTAGCCCTATACAAACTATCATTTTACCCCATTCACTTTCCAAAGAGAAACTAAAAGGTATATACAAGACTCTTTTCTCTGTCATAGTGGGAAAGGGTTGCAGTTGGCAGGGACTGGAACATGAGCAGGATCCTCTGTATTCCAAGGGAGAGTGAAGTAAGGGCATGGGTTTTCTTCTTTTCCAGTTCCCCTGCAGCATAATGGGGTTGGCTTGTAGGTTGCCTTGGTCTGTGGAGCCCCAGCCAGTGGCATGAAATGGGGAAGGGATGGTGTGGGATGGGAGATGGTGATATGTCTGTGCTGGCCTCTACCTGTAAGGCTTTCTCTGTAGCACTGTTTATTTCAGGGATTGGATGGCTATTTTTTTGACCAGCCAAGAGGTCTTAATTTTTCAGGAGACCATAGGCCTCTCTTAATAAGTACAGAAGGGAACAGATTGTAGGCATCTTACCCTTGGAGGTGCATTCATGAAGACAGATCTCTGCATAAGGTGTAGCTCCCATTCAGCTCAAGAGGGCATGGTGAGGTCTCCTGCCAGATCAAGATGGACTGGATCTCTAGTCTCCATAGTTTGGGCCATGTTGTAGAGCTCTACAGAACACACTTTGGCTACTCTGGGTTTATGTTTAAGCATTACTAGTGCTTCTAACTTCCATTTTTAGAAAAAAAGGCAGTTTATGTATCTCATTTGTATTGTAGCTATTTTAATGGAAGCACTTGTGTAACGACTGAAATTTAATCGGCAAGTGCAGATTATATGTTCACAGAACATCAGAAAAGCAGTTATTGGCATCATTTCTTCAGGAACTGAAGAGAGACTAAAGTTTCCTTGCCTGTTGTCTACCTATAACTGACAGAGACACTAGAAAGCTTTGTGTAAAAGGAAGATTCTATTCTGTAAATTAAATCCTCCATTGGAAATAGGGGAATATTGTGTGGCACACTGAAATGTTATGTTGTGCTTGCAAACTCTTGACTTTGCCTGTCTTTTGGTTTGTTTGGGTTTTTTTTTTTGCATTTGCACAGAAGAAAATCTGATGACTTCCATCTAATTCATTTAAAAATGTATTAACTTTTTTATAAGTAATATCTAAGATTACCAGCACTGAAAGTATTTAGTGAACATTTTTTCCTTTTAGTTTGCTCACAATGTGCATTTGACGGAATTGTGTATTGTCACTTTCACTATCTCCCTATGTCAGTGGTTTTCAACCTTTTTTCATTTGCGGACTCCTCAAAAATTTCAAATGGAAGTGTGGACATCTTAGGTATAGTCTGTGGACCGCCAGGTTGAAAACCACTGCCCTATATAAACAGTTTTTCCCTTGTTGAAAAGACCCTTATGTCAACAGGGGAGCAGAAAAACATTTACATTTAAATAAACAAAGGGACTCCTTAACAAAAAAAAAAAAACAAAAAAACAAAAACTTTTTAGGACATACTATTTCAATGGTGCTCAATCAGAAACTAAAAAAATATATATTCAGTTTCAAGTTGATAATATCCCTTTAACTCTTTCAATGCTTGTTCAGGGTGTAAATTATGAGCTTCCTAAATTGAAGTGATTTTGAAATGGTGTGACATAAAGGAGTGGTCTTGAGACCCAATCAGATGTATCCAACTAGTACCAGACATCTCATACTTGAAGTTTTTTCAAGATCCTGAATTTAAATGTCCTACAGAGAAGTTGTCTGCTGCATGATGCATTGCTGGACAAGAGTTAAGGGTTTGATGAGGTCTTTTAAATGGTCCAGAATATTCAGTGTTTGGAATTGACAGAACTGGAGACTTACTGAAGAAAATGTTCAGAGAGTAGAACCAGGATATTCAGAGACATGAAATCTTGATTCTACTCAAGTCAGTAACAGAATTTTAGTGGAAACAGGATTTATCCCTATAGCAAGGTGGACACAGAAGAACTATTGATGATGGAAAATTCATATTACCTACAGATGAATCTCTTGAAAGAGGATGGATAATTTTGCTGGATCTGTCCTAATTAAGTAATTGTTTGCAGTGTTGTTGTAGCAGTGTTGGCTCTGGGATATTAGCGAAATAAGGCTGGTGAGGTAATATCTTTTATTGGACCAACTTCTCTTTGTGAAGGAGACAGGCTTTCAGAGCTCTCCTTCAGGTCCTGAAGGTTTTTCAGGTTCTTGTTTCACCAACAGAAGTTGGTCCAGTAAAAAAAATTACCTCACCCACTTTCTCTATCTAATTAGGAAATAACATGTGCAATGAAAATGGATTTTGGCAGGTTGACTGAGATCTCGTGTACTGTTTCTAATGCAAAATTCAATCAAGGTTAGCTTGAAAATTTTGTGCTCCTATATAATATTTCATAATAGACACTAACTGTTCTTATTGGAGTTTTATGATGAAGAACACGTACTTTTTCTTAGCTTATAGCAGTGTTTCTCAATTAAATTTGGCCACGGAACCCTTTTGAACTCGATAAATAATTGCGGAACCCCCCAAACTCTTAACAATATTTTTACATATGGGGCCAAAAAAAATGTCGAAATAAGCAAATTGTATACAAACAACTAGCTCAGCATTTCTCCATTAAATATAAATTAAATTACACTTACACTCGATACCCTCTGCCGAAAAATCCGGGACATCGTCCCTTTTTCGGCAGCGCGGAGAACAGCTGCGATCGGCGGCGCGGAGAATAGCTGCTAGCGGAACCCTAACAGAGTTCCCATGGAACCCCAGGGTTCTGCAGAACACCAATTGAGAAACACTGGCTTATAGTATTGTGCATCAGCATTGATGACTGAAGTGGCCGATCTGACATTATGAAACTTTTCAGAGGAACTTTGGAGGGAAGCCAGTAGATATTAGTACTGTCCCTAGTTGTACCACAGACTTCCTATGTCATGTAATCCTGGACAAGTCAACTAGCCTTTTTGTGCTTTAGCTTTTTCATCTGTAAAATGAGCATAGAACATACGTGTCTCAGCGGCTGATGTGAAGTTTACTTTATTATTTGTCATGTGCTTTGATATCCACTGAGACAGTTTGAGAAGTGGAAAATATTAGGGTTAATTAATTTAGTATTTATGACTTATCACCATAGTACCTAAGGGTTTGTCTACATAATAAAGTTTTTCTGAAATAAGGTAGATTCTGCGTTAAATTCATAATAACTATTTTGGAATAACTCCATGTGTGGACATTCTTATTCCTGAATAAGTATGTCCACACATAGTTATTTCACATTAGATATCCAGAATAACTCCATGTGTAGACAAGTCCTGAGTTGTCTGTGTGTTGTCCACTTTTTCATGGGTATGTAGGGTCTCTCAGTGGCATGGTGATATAGAAGTAGTGATGAATGATTGATATTTAAAGCTTGTCTGTTTTTACCTAGAAAAGCAAAGAAAATTTGAGTGAAGGATGAAAATTAAGGCTCAGGTGTAAATCTTACTTCTTCTTTCATTCCATCCTGGCAAGTTTTCTAGATTTAAGTCAGAAACAGGTTTGTTATACATTTTGGTTGCTGAACTGTTAAGTATGAGTAGAAGATTGTAGTAAACTTTATTAGAGCACAGTCTGTAGTGAATAAATATTTAGTACTTTCATGACCAATATCTGATTAGCCCAGTATCAACCGTAAAGCAGTTACACGTCTCTGTTAAGAAAAATGGAAACCAGGTTGCATACCATGGTTACATTTTCAGGCAGCTATAGCGGCATAGTCCAGATTCAGAATTTCTGTAGGCAGGTGACTCATCAATTTTACTTCCAGTAGCAGGTCTCCTTATAAGGCAGGAGTTCCACATCTTAGCAGAGAGAATAGATCGCTTTGTGAACTGCCTATCCTCCCATTCAAAATTGCTGACCATTTCTGTAACATTTCTGTGACAAAGTTGTTTACATGGAAAATAATACTTAGAAAGCATTAAATAAATGTGTTTTTAGCTCCTTATTTAGCAGCAGAAAATGAAGAGTAGGAGGAGCTGGTCCATCTACCCATAGTCCACTAGCAAGTGCCCCTTTGGACCATTCGTGATCCATGGACTACAGCTTGAAAATGACTCTTAAACAGGCTGTAGGATTATGGTTTGGGGCATGTGATACTGATTCAGTGTTGCACAGTTGTTGTCTTATCATTCTTTTTCCTTCTTCCACCCTCAGGAGGTCCTGGTGTACTGTCCCATTGGTGGTCACTAGCAGCAGTTCTTTCTTTAGATGCAAGGAGCACTGTTGACTCTGGATGCCTGTCATTGGCAATGGTTCTAGCATTAGACATATACATTGTTAACATTTAGTGGTAGATGGACTGTGTGAGGAGAACAGAGAGCTTGTTTACACTTAAAAGTTAATTTGGATTAAGGTAGGGTGTGAATTTAAGGCGCAACAGTTATTTTCCAGTCACTTCATGTGTGGACATTCTTATTCCAGAATAAGTGTCCATACGTGGAGTTATTCCAGAATAATTGGAAGACAAGCCTGGTCAAGGAGATGAAATAAAAGTATCAGTGAAGGGAAAGGAGGCACTAAACTAAAAAAATCCCACTGGAAAAGTAGAAACAAGAAAAGAGAACAAAATTAATCACACCAGAAATGGTGCTTCATGTCAGTCAGGTAAACAGCAATGCTTGCAGAAATGCAAGTGCATGCATTGTGTGCTACAAGGAGCAAATAGAGCAGGGCTGAGTTGCCTAAGACAAGGTTTATATTTTTTTAAGGAGTAGGGAAGCAGCATATTCCTTATTTTTCGTAACTAGTGGGGTGCTGATGCTGCTTCTGCTTTTGATAAATATCATAAATGTGCCTGGATTCTAATTTCAACCAAATAGCAATGAACCACTTTTTTAAACTTCCTTGGAAGCATAAAATGGGTCACAGTCTAAATGGCTCATAGAATCCATGCATCACCCTGTGTATTTGTCTGCCAGTCAAGAGCCTTCTTACAGGAAAATCTCAAGTAATATTTGCCGTGGTTACATACTTATTTAAAATGTGAGGAATTACTAGAAATGGTGACTATTGTGCAGCTATTTTCCACTAAATATATTTTATTGAGTAATTTCAAATGTGAAAAATTTGGAGGGAGCAAAAGGAGAGATGATCTCAGTTAGAGTGAAATGGTCTTTTCTCTTGAAGTTGCTTTGCTATGTTTCTGTCTCATTTCTTTCTTTGTGTTTGGATAGTTTTAGTATGGAACATGCTATATAAAAGCAAAATCAGTTCTACACCCAATTCTAATTGAGTATTTACATTCTGTATTAAAGGCATTGCTAATTATAAAGTTACTACACTTTGTTTTATGATTTCTAATGGAACACATGAAGAATCAATTTGCTTTGTCACTCTGTAAGTGTTTCCTTCATGATTTGTAGAGAAGGTCCAATGGTGGGGTCCAGAAATGTATTAACAAAAGGTAGCTGCTCTGTTTTATATTACACAAGAGGCACTGACATTTTTTTGGCTATTGAGGCTTTAACTAGTCTGTGATGTGTGGTTCTAGAGCGAACATGAGTTAATCCAGCATAAAACTGGATTCGTTTTTCAGAATCACCAGAGGTGTTAGACTTCATTCTAGCCTCCTCTGCTCTGAGAGTTTATTTGGTTCATTTTGCAGAAAGGTGCTGTCCTCCTTCTTCCATATTTCCATTCTTCACCTTCCAAAAAGAAAATTTCAAGCTTTTTTTATGCGGTGGGGGAAAGGAGAGGGGTTGGTTATTTAATACTTGGGACATGTGCAGTACCTTTGTCCTCTTTCCTGCCTGGCATATACCCAGCTGACTATGGAAGAACTGGACCTTTTGCTGAGGTAACTGGGGAGTCTCTGAGCATGATTTGTAGAGCCCTCTATGCCATTTTTATATGCAGTTTGGTTGGACTTAGGCAGGGACTCTGCTCTTAAAGGACAATCGTGCAGAATGTGGAAGGCTCTTTGTGTTTGGTTTTTATTTTGTTTAATATTTCTCAGGAATTTGTTTGTTACAAAACTTTAAAAAATGCGTGAAAAGTGAAGAAAACTTCGCTGTTTTCTGTTTAAATAGCAGTTAACAGTAGGAGACGGAAGGAAAGAAAACATAACAGATAGAAAGGGAAGAGTACTGAAAGTAAAAGCAGTTTAATGATGTGGTTTATTTCATTAGCTGTACATTAACAATACATACACACAATCGAGGAAGAATTTGGAGATTGTTGCACACAACTTCCTGGTGCAAGTGCTGGAGGAACCTACTAGGGCCCGTGCTCCTCTTGACCTACTGCTCACAAACAGGGAAGAATTGGTAGGGGAAGTAGAAGTGGGTGGTAACCTGGGCAGCAGTGGCAATGAGATGGTAGAGTTCAGGATCGTGACAAAAGGAAGAAAGAAGAACATCAGTGTGCAGACCCAGGATTTTCAAAAAGCAGTCTTTGACTCCCTCAGGGAGCTGATGGGCAGGATCCCTTGGGAAGTTAACCTGAGGGGGAAGAGAGTCCAAGGAAGCTGGCTGTATTTTAAAGAAACCTTATTGAGGGCACAGGGACAAACCATCCTGATGTGCAGAAAGAATAGCAAATATGGCAGGCGACAAGCAGAAACATCTTTGGTGAGCTTAAACACAAAAAGGAAGTTTACAGGACGTGGAAGCTTGGTCAGATGACTAGGGATGAGTATAAAAATACTGCCTGAGCATGCAGGGGTGAAATCAGGATGGCCAACGCACAATTGGAGTTGCAGCTAGTAAGGGACATGAAGGGTAACAAGAAGAGTTTCTACAGGTATGTTAGGAACAAGAAAAAGGTCAGGGAAAGCATGGGCCTCTTACAGAATGGGGGAGGCAACCTAGTGACAGATAATGTGGAAAAAGCTGAAGTACTCAATGCTTTTTTTGCCTCTATCTTCACCGTCAAGGTCAGCTCCCAAACTACTGCACTGGGCAGCACAGAATGGGAGGAGGTGAGCAGCCTTCAGTGCTGAAAAAACAGGTTCAGGACTAATTAGAAAGTCTGGACATGCACAAGTGCAGGGGGCTGGATGCAATGCATCCGAGAGTGCTGAGGAAGTTGGCTGATGTTACTGCAGAGCCATTGGCCATTATCTTTGAAAACTCGTGGCGATTGGGGGAGGTTCCTGACGATGATTGGAAAAAGGCAAGTATAGTGCCCTTCTTCAAAAAAGGGAAGAAGGAGGAACCGGGGAATTACAGACCGGTCAGCCTCAGCTTAGTCCCCAGAAAAATCATGAAGTAGATCCTCAAGGACTCCATTTTGAGGCACTTGGAAGAGAGGAAAGTGATCAGGAACAGCCAGCATGGATTCACCAAGGGCAAGTCATCACTAACCAACCTGATTGCCTTCTATGATGAGATGACTGGCTCTGTGGATGTGGGGTAAACGATGGACGTGATATACCTTGACTTTAGCAAAGCTTTTGATATGGTCTCCCACAGTATTCTTATCAGCAGGTTAAAGAAATATGGGTTGGATGAATGGACTATAATAATATGGATAGAAAGCTGGCTAGATCATCGGGCTCAACGGGTAGTGATCAACAGCTCGGTGTCTAATTGGCAGCTGAAAACAAGCAGAGTGCTCATGGGGTTGGTGCTGGGGCCAGTTTTATTCAACATATTCATTATTGATCTGGAGGATGGGGTGGATTACACCCTCAGCCAGTTTGCAGATGACACTAGGCTCGGGGGAGTGGTAGATACATTGGAAGGTAGGGATAAGGTACAGAGTGACCTAGACAAATTGGAGGATTGGGCCAAAAAAAATCTAATGAGGTTCAACAAGGACAAGTGCAGAGTCCTGCACTTAGGATGGAAGAATCCCATGCACAGCTACAGACTCAGGACTGACTCGCTAGGCAGCAGTTCTGCAGAAAAGGACCTGGTGGTTACAGTGGACAAGAAGCTGGATATGAGTCAGCAGTGTGCCCTAATTGCCAAGAAGGCTAACAACATATTGGGCTTCATTAGTAGGAGCATTGCTAGCAGACTGAGAAAAGTGATTACTCCCCTCTATTCGGTGCTGGTGAGGCCACATTTGCAGTATTGTGTCCAATTTTGTGCTTCCCCCTACAGAAAGGATGTGGACAAATTGGGGAGAGTCCAGAGGAGGGCAACAAAAATGATTAGGGGACTGGAGCACATGACTTATGAGAAGAGGCTGAGGGAACTTGGCTTGTTTAGTCTGCAAAAGAGAAGAATGAGTGGGAATTTGATAACAGACTTTAACTACCTGAAAGGGGGTTCCATGAAGGATGCAGCTAGGTTATTCTCAGTGGTGGCAGATGACAGAACTAGGAGCAGTGGTCTCAAGTTGCAGTGGGGGAGGTCTAGGTTGGATATTAGGAAAAACGTTTTCACTTGGAGGGTTGTGAAGCACTGTAATGGGTTATCTAGGGAGGTGGTGGAATCTCCATCCTTAGAGGTTTTTAAATTGCGGCTTGACAAATCCAGCTGGGATGTTAGGATGCTGGGATTTAAAGTACTGGTTGGGATGATTTAGTTGGAGTTGGCCCTGCTTTGAGCAGGGGATTGGACTAGATGACCTCCTGAGGTCCCTTCCAATCCTAATCTTCTGATTCTATATGCATGTGTATGTGTGTATCTTCCACTACATTGCCTTACTTTAACAGCCTTGCATTTACACTTGTACTGGATTTTCTTATGTTAATAATAAATTAGTCTATTAGGTAGATGTTTTTAACATAATCCCTACTTTTCATGTACTTAAATGGTCCAAAATGTGGGTGAAAATCCATGAGAACTGAATAATAGTTTTTGTAAAATCTGTGAATATTTTTTTATTAAAAATCGGTTAAAAACTGAAAACTAGGGGTCTTAAAAATGTGTGATTGGGCAGCTGTGACTGTTGAATAGTGAACCTTTTCCCTTCAGAATTGTGACTAGAACAATGGTTCTCAATCTTTTTAAGTGCAGGGTCATTTGTAAACCTTTATGTCCTGTTGCAATTTAGAGGGTGCTTCCCTTTTCCCCCCCGTGGGGTCAGAACTAAGATTCCAGATGCTCCAACCAGATGTGAACAGCTGGGAAACCCCCCTACCAGCAATCTGGGGGGTGGGGGGCAGAGATGAGCCAACATACTCCCCGGAAAACACAGCCTCCCCCCATATTGGCTATGTCAGAGGTGAGGGGATGTACTGGGGAGCCTAGGGAAGGAATTGGGGGGCAGAGGGATATGGGGAATTGGGGGGAAGGATATAGGGCAGAGTAGTCTGGGGGAAGCCATTAGTTGCCCAAAAAAACACAGCCTCACGCACCACCCATAGGCAGCAGAGGGGTGGGGGGAATTTGACGTCCTGGAGGTAAAATGAGGGGAATGAGGGAAGGAGTTGAGGGACATACAGTTGGGTGAAGATCTCAGGTACTGGGGCCAGGATAGATAGCATGACGGCGGGGAAATCACCTGGCTGAATGAGAGGGGTAAATTGGGAGGGGCGGGGGGGGGGAAGCTTAGTGAGGAGGATGTGTGGAAGACAGAGTGTTGCTTAGCTGTGGGGCTGGGTGCATATCAGAAGGCCAATACTTACTGGAGAATGTGACACCAACTGTTCCTCCCAGCTCCTGACCTCGTAGTTGGCTGGGCTTGCTCCCCACCCCGTGCGTTGCATTCACTAGGGTCGCAGTACTGTTCAGGTTTAGCCTGACCCCCCCGGAGGGGCCCAATTTGTGTGAGTGCCATTGGGAGCTGGCGCATGGAGTCATAGCGCCACTCATCGTTGTGATGGAGGGGCGGTGAGGCCAGACCTAAGTGGCACTGCAATCCTGCTCATCAAGTCGCAACACAGGGAGCGAGGGGCCAAGCCCAGCCAGCCCTGAGACTCTTCGACGCGTTCTGGCAACCCACTTTTGGGTCATGACATACAGGTGGAGAAACTATGGACCTAGAGTCTGTAGCACTCAGGAGGCTTGCTGAGCTTCGGGTGAACAGCCTGATAGGCCTCGCCTTTTGCCTTGGTGTGCAGATTTCTGACATTTATCTCTCTTCTTTTAACAGGCTGCGGATACTCTTGCTGTCAGACAAAAAAGGAGAATCTATGACATCACCAATGTTTTGGAAGGCATAGATTTAATTGAGAAAAAGTCAAAAAACAGCATCCAGTGGAAGTAAGAAGTGTTAATTCTGCATATTTTCACATTCTCAAGGAGGAAAAAAGTTGGCCTTATTTCTTTTTCCTTGGCTATATCCAACAATAATTAAAATTCATTTTGTAATCCTTGGTAGCCTGTGTAGAATATGTCAGTGGTTTCAATCCAGTTTCTAATGAATAGGTGTCCTCACTGCAATTAGCATCCTTGTTTTCAGAAAGGCCAAGAACTGAATGGTGTTGGAGACTGAAGTTCTCTGGGCTGTGAAATCTGAGGCTTTCAGCATATTGGAGGGGCAATTTGGAAATCTAGCATTGCTGTTTTTCATACTGTACCATTTCTGGATTCAAGTGTTCACTTTTCAGGACTGTCTATCTGGCAGTTTTCATGAGCACTAAAATGTATATAATTTGCTACTTAAAAGAAATAAAACTTTGAACTTCAAGGTGAGTTTGGGCTGGGATTGGGGATGGAGCTGTGATGAGTGTGGTAGAGTTGAACAGAGCAATGCCAAAGACCAGGCAGGCAGTGTCCTACCCTAGGATTCTGCCTTTAAGAAAACAAGTTACATTCTCCCCTTTCACCTCCCATCTTCCTAATGAGGAGCCAGCTTGGGGGAACTGAGCTGAGTACAGAAACCTAGCTCTGACATAGAAAACACCGCCTGCCTTGAAAATGAAAATGGAAACTGTTAACAGGGAGAATCCTAATGTTGGCCTCACATTTAATATTATTGTTCATTTATTTTCTATTTAAAAAAAAAAAACAACTGGGATTTTACCACCTCTTAGTATATCATGATATAATTATTTTAATGGGTTTAAAAAAAAAAAAGCAAGATCTATGCTTCAAACTATATGTTGTCCTGTAGTATATTACATTACCATAGCACATGTTGATTGCATAAAATATTGTACCTTTTTAAAGAGGTGTAGGTGCTGGCTGCAATACAAAAGAAGTCATAGACAGACTGAGGTATCTTGAAGCAGAAATTGAAGATTTGGAACTAAAAGAAAAAGAGCTGGATCAGCAGAAATTGTGGCTGCAGCAAAGCATCAAAAATGTTAAGGATGACTCCACAAACAACCAATATCCTTTGGGACATACATTGTGTGCATTTGTGAAATAGAATTAAAGCACTTGTCATATGTTAAAAGATCACCCACATAATATGACCTGCGAGGAAGAGAGACTTGAACTATGACCTTGGAAGGCTTTACTAACTCTAGAGGAAATGGAATTCATCTCAAGCATATTTTTGTTAAAATGTGATTTCAGTTTTCTTTTGCACTGTTAGTGAAATTAACTCACCTTGTGACGCAAGTGCTGTGAGACAATAGCAAGATCCATTAGGGTGTGGAATACATGGTCAGATCTAAAGAAATAAAAGCAACTTTGCTCTGTGAAATTCATTGCTTTCAAGAGTTTAAGTTAGATTTAGGATACTCCAGGATACTCTTTTATGGTTTGTATTTCTTTGGCTGTTCATAGACTAGTTATTTAAATCTTTTGAAAAGATAAGTAAGTTGACAAACTCCTGAGGCTTTTTGGAACTGGAACTGAAATTACCCTGTGTGTAAACAGGTAATAAGTATGTTGTTTAAACTATGGTTGCTCTTTACTTTGTAACATGTTTAGCATTCTTACAGGCTATTGATCAAAATAGGTTACTAGAGATTTTGGGGAGGGGGAAAGTGCCCTCTTATCTGTAAGTAGTTCTAAAGCACTTATCACTGTATTATGATCATTCAGTAAAAACTGCTCTAATCAAATCAGTGAGGTTTTATCACATCAGGGCCTGCTTAAATTCATAGACCATTAGCCTGATAAACTACAGCTGTTCTGAGGTCAATATAGCTAACATAACAGGTAAGGTCCCTAATCAGCAAAGCAATTAAATATATGTTTAAGTGCAGTGCTGAATTAAGGCCCAAATGAGCTGTGAAATTTTAAATTTTCCATTGAATAAAGGGCGATTACTCTGCATGTGCAACAATCTATTTTTAAACCAATTATTGATTGAAAAGGCACAGTTTGAGTCCAGTTTTGCAAAGCTCTGAGTGGAGTGAGTTTGCAGAGAGCGCTGGGAATAGAGTGGGATCAAGCACCCCAAGCAACTAGTGAAGATCTAATAGTGAATAGTGTACCAAATCTTGTTAACAAAATAATTTAGTAATTGGAATGTAATTAAACATCTAAACAATTTAGGGTTAAGTTTTGTCTTGTGTAACACTGCAAACTGAATATCTAGTAAGCAAAACAAGACCCTGAGTGCCTGGCCTCTACTTCTAAACACTAACTGGCTTTCAGAAAACAGTTTTTACATTTGAAAAAGGGTAGGTTTGAAAGAAAACTGCAGTGATTAGTTATAACCTGGGTGAAACATTGACTAAGAATGTATTAAATGAACCTTAAATAATTTATAAAAATACACTGCCCTGTCTCTCTATCTCAGAATGGTCTCTCAGGGAAGTCAAGCCCTAAAAACCGTCATGTACAGTACTCAGTTTGAAGTCATTATTAATTGTATGTGGTGAGATTACAGGATTAAACCCAAAATTGTTTTTTCTGGGAGCAGTTTTGACTAGGACTCATTTGTAGGTGAAAGGGAAAGCAGATGCTTTCAAAGTTGTTGTAAATGGATGAGGATATGGGTGTACACACACATTTTTAAAATAGAACTTGCTTTACATCTTTGGAAGCCCTACCATGCCCTTGCATTAAGATATTTTCACAGCTCTCTGTCCTACTTCTCAACATCAAGGTTCCTCTTTGGGTGGTGATATTTTAAATTATATTTTAGTGATTTACATTTATTACAAAATAACTTGTATGTTAATGGTGGCAGAGTTAGCAACTGTCACTCGATTGCACCAAATTCCAGCAGAAAAAATTATTAAAACTAAATCATTTTGTTTCTAAACTGTTTAGAAGCAAAACTTAAGTAATAATAAGGATGATCTGGGAACAAGTTTTGTGTCTCTTAATAATGATAATGTCTTGGTTTTGCCGTAGTTTTTACACAGAAACAGTAAAACATCTCATAACTTTCAGTTCTGTTGACTTCTCTCCTAATTATACTTAAAGCAGCCAAAGGAATTTTTTTTCAGTAAAGGAAAAAATTCTCTTTCCACGCTCCAGTGCTGACCTGTGTGTATTTTTATGGTTGACAAGTAAACCTTGAACATAAGGATTTGTAGCACAGAAAGTCCCATAGACTATGAATTAAATCTAGGACAAACTTTTTAAAGTGGCTTGCCTCACTTATTCTGTAGTCTGTATCTAGTTCCTTTATGGGTATGCTGTCACTGGCAGAATTCATGCTGGGAAATCATGCTGAAAAAGTGCTGCTGATCTATGGTGGCTTTGGACATCCTGTATCATAGTGATGTGATATTAACCAGACTTATCAGTTTAAAAAAAAAAAAAAAAAGGGAGAGGATAGTAGTATATGTGAAATACGTCTAAGTAACATTTTGGAAACTTTCTAATGGTAGTCTAAGGCCAAGCCTACGCTTGAAAGCCTTTGTTGACTTATTTATATCGGTATACAGTATTGGCAAAGCACTTATAATGTGGTCATAACTGACGTTGGCAAAATTCTGCATTTGTTTTTATAACTGCATCCAGCATAAGGCCTTTTGCTGGCATTGTTATGTCAGTCATAGATCCCACTGTTAACTAACATTAGCTATGTCAGCAAAAGTTTATAGTGTAGACCTGGCCTAAACAACACATGGTAGGAACACAAACTTCTTTTGTAAACTGCACTAAATATCAACTTCACATTTGCTTAAGCAAAAATGTCAGCTTGTCACGTCTTGAAAATTTCCTTGACATAAATCACATTTTCATATGTCACTCATGAAGACATCTGTAATTGCTTCAATGGTAAGTTGCTGCTAGACTGTATTTTTGTAAGGTGTTTGGAGCAGGTGGTTAAACCAAGGAAGACAAGGCCATAGTGGAGAAGCTAAATGAATTCTTCGCAATGGCCTTCACAGCAAAGGATGTGAGGGAGATTCCCATACCTGAACCATTCTTTGTTGGTGACAGATCTAAGGAACTGTCCCAGATTGAGGTGCAATAGAGGCGTTTTTGGCACAAAATGATAAATTAAGCAGTAATAAGTCACCAGGACCAGGTGGTATTCATCCAAGAGTTCTGAAGGAACTCAAATATGAAATTGCAGAACTACTAACTGTGGTATATAACCTATCACTTAAATCAGCCGCTGTACCCGATGATTGGATGATAGCTCACGTAATGTGAATTTTTAAAAAAGGCTCCAGAGGCAACCCTGGCAATTACAGGCCAGTAAGCCTAACTTCAGTACCAGGAAAATCAGTTGAAACTATAGTAAAGAACAGAATTATCAAACACAGAGATGAACACGATATGTTGAGGAAGAGTCAACATGGCTTTCAAAAAGGGAAATCATGTTTCATAATTCTTTGAGGGGGACACCAAGCATGTGGAGAAGGGTGACCCAGTGGATATAGTGTACTTGGAGTTTCAGAAAGCCTTTGACAGGGTTCTTCACCAAAGGCTCTTAAGCAAAGTAAGGAGTCATGGGCTATGAGAGACGATCCGCAAGATGGTCAGGGACACAACCCCATGCTCTGGGTATTCCAAAACCTCAGACTGCCAGAAGCTTGGACTGGATGATGGGACGGAACTCTCAATAATTGCCTTGTTCTGTTCCTTCCCTCGGAAGCACCTGGCACCAGCCACTGTCAGAAGACATAATACTGAGCTAGATGGACCATTAGTCTGACCCAGTATGACGATTCTTATGTTCTCATGCATTAACCATCAGACTAGAAAGAAAACGGTTCTCTGTTTGCTGTTTGAAACTTCTAGAAATGGGATCTTTTCAAATACCTCACCCCGTTCCCTAAAACACACATCCTACAATACAAAATAGCTATTTTATGAAGATTTAGTCTTGAGCAGAGCTCTTATAACATGAGGCTGATCATTATTTGTATTTAATTATACTGTTACGTTAACCTCACTATAACATTAGACCTGTTTTTTTTCCCATAGTTACTTTGAATTTAGAAAATGTTTGCAGTGTAATCATGTTTATAAGAAATGGAACTTACAATACATGGCTGCTTGATGCTTTGAAACTACATGCTTTGGCAGAAGTGACACGAGCTATTTGATGTCTTTTCCACCTGCAGTTATGGATGTATGGAAAGGGAACTTGGTTGCCTTTGGGCATTGATTTTTATAATGCAGACTCAGCAGGACCTGCCCAAGTTCTCTGGTAGGAGACTGTGGTGGGGCGTGGGCAGGGTAGGACATGTTGGTCTGACCCACCAGAAAAGACAACACAGGCCCAGGCATCATATCTTTTTTGGGGACCGCTGTAGCCAGGGGGAATCCCTGATAGTACAGTTCCCGTAGAGTCATGCTACTGGGGGTAGCTGAAGCCAAGAGCTGGGGGATAAGCACAGAACATCTGCACAGATGGCTGTTGTCTTTCCATGGATTCCTCACTTCCACCAAGTTTGAGGATGGTGAAAAACTGGGACCTCTCCCCCACAGGAGGATGTGGGGGACTCTGCAAAGACCTCTAGCAGAGATTTCACGCCCCTCCACCCCCCTCAAGTTTCCCTTCTGGTTTTTCCATGAGAGGGGACAATATTGTCCAAAGTTTAGAAGCAATGCTAGATTACATAAAATGTCTTTATTTTATTTAACTTCTCTAGGGATTTTTCCTGAGGAAGGACTTCAAGATAAGGTTCTTTGTTACCATGTACTATAGAGTTTAACAAAAAAAAAATATTACAAGAGTGCACTAATTACAAAATATGGAAATACTTAGCACTTCTTTGTCAGCTCCCACAGTACTTTACATACATTATATTTCACAATACCCTATGAGAGAAAGAAGCATTATCCAAATTTTATACATGGGAAACCAAGGCATGGAGAAGTCAACTGACTTTCCCAGGGCATTTCAAATAGTCAGTAAGCTACAGAAAGAACAGTGATGTCCAAGTGCACTATGCAAGGCAACTACAGCCAAATTGTACATGCTAGAGGCTGGAATTCTGGGGACATATAAGCTAAGTGTGGGGCTATGATGGCTATGAATACATAGATAGACAGGTTTTCTTCAAACTTGCTATAATTCATATTAGAATTAGTTCCTGAAGTACATCAAAACGTGCAGGATTTGTATCAAGTTGATGCTGAAGTGGCATTAGAGAAGAACAGTATTCCATTTGAGTGTACACAACCTGAGAATGTGTAAAATTATATATTGTTAACACTTTCTTAAATTACTACTTCCCCAGGAGACACACTTCTAGCAATTCAAGCACCTTGTGGTACACAATTAGAAGTACCTATACCTGAAATGGTATGTTCGAACTGCTTGTTTACATATGTGTGGTGAGGGAGGGGAAAGCATGCCTGTGTTGCAGCTGGGAATGTTTGTCTCTTTGTCTGTGTGAGAGAAAAAAATTAGGATTCACCTAATTGGATGTGGAGTGACATTGGATAAATAGCATTTTTGCACATCTAGACAGACTAAAAGTGATTTGACCTTTCCATTAAAACAAGATGCATTGGTTTTCTCCTTCCCACTTCTCTCTCCCATTTGCAAAGGCCCAATAGCTGCTGTTTCCCTCTAGGTAAAAAGCAATGGTGCTTCCTTCAGAGTTTGTCAGGGCTGGTCTTTCAGTGGCAAGCTCCTCTCTTCCCAACCCCTGCTGGGCCAAGGAATTTGGAAACCCAGATCAGATCCCCATAGAACAGTGCGTCTGTTCGACTATTGAATAGTCTTTCAGAGGAAGTGATAGAAAAACAGATTTCATTAAGAACTAGACCAGATAGAGCAACAGAGAATAGAGAGAACAATCTTGCTTTGGCCAAGAGAGGTGAATAGGCAACACAGTTTGGCTTCTTGTTTTTACCTTGTCATCTCTAATTTCTATGATGCAATGCTTTTCATGCAGCCAACATTGGTGGGGAAAGAGTGACAAACATTTTTTTTGCAGTTGTACTTGTAGAAGGATAGTGATTCCATTTGACAAGTTTCATATTTTAACCTGAGCAAGGAATAAGTAAAAGCACTAAAAAAGTAACTAAATAAGGTTCTAAAAAGTGCCATGATGTGAACTGCAATGCTAATCTAGTGATTCTGTACTTGGTACTGGTGGACACAGATAACTTGTATTAGAGTTGTCTCTGTGACTAAAATATGTGCCAGATACTAAGTATATTTTGGGGTGTTTTTTAATTTCTGGATTTCTTCTAAATTGGGTTTAGCTCAGTTTTATAAAACTCACTTAATCTATAACTTCAGACTGGACTTTTCCTCATCTTTCTCCTTCTCGCTTGTCCCCAAAATAGAAAGATGATTATTTAATCCCATGAACTAGCCAGAGATAGTGGCACTACACTCCCTAGATTGAATCACAAGAACTAGCTCTTTAACATGAAGACTTCATGTTGACAGTTCTGCTGGGAAATTGTCCCCATTAAGACTAATTGTCCTGTGTTCACTGAATTGGGTGAGGAGGTGGGTTCAGCTATGGGGGAACTGTTAGTTCCAATTAAGGCCATTTTGCAGATGAGAGAATTATTTTAAAGGAGCTAAGCTTGAATTCAATTACATGAGCATTGCACAGAATTCTGTATCTGAGTGCCATGTGACAGCTCTTGATCATGTGAGAATGTAGAAGGGTTATAATATTGTAATGGGGTCTTTTGTATTAGTTTTAAATCACTTTTTCTGCCTGATATGTAAACTGACATCACCTTTTGCAGTTGCACCTTGGGAATTTTATTCTTAAATAAAAGTATTCTACCCATGCTATTATGCATTTCCATTACTTTCTATGGTAATCACTGTATGCAGTTATTTGGCTTAATTGTCAGTCACAAGGAATTGTAACTGTTGTTATAATGTGCCACTTTTAAAGGGACAAAATGGACAAAAGAAATACCAGATCAGTCTAAAGAGTAGTTCAGGACCTATCCATGTGCTGCTTATTAATAAAGAATCAAGTTCCTCCACACCTGTGGTGTTTCCAGTTCCTCCACCTGATGACCTTGCACAGCCACCATCTCAACCTGCAACTCCAGTGACGCCCCCAAAACCTACTGCACCTCCTGAGAATCTATCAGAGCATCATGGCATTAACCAGGGGCAGCATTTACCACATACCCCAGTTGCAGATACGCCATCAGGTGGGTCCCTGGTTTGTTCCGACTCCCAAAAGAGATGTTTAAAGAAGATGGGGTACAGAAAGGGAATCAATAGTTTGCATAACGTAGCAGCTGCCAGCCTGAGACCTGACCCCAGTGGGGTTACTAGCAACTGGCTGGAGGTTGCAGGGGGAGGTGACTAGCCTGTTCCTGCTCTGTGTTCAGACTTCTTCTAAAATGGATTTTTCCACTTGCAATTTATCATCCTATACCAGAAACATATCAGCAGTGATCCTGTGCAATGTTCTGGGAACTAGCCCACAAAAGGGTCCTAGGCTGTTTTTCAAGGTGATTGCCCATGGTGTATGAAAAAAGTTGCAAACCTCTAGTGGAATATAAAGCTTGAACATTACCTTTGACAAGATTGTACTAGGAGTCCCTGCTATTGTTGCAAAAGGTAGTTTTATGGGAGAAGGCAGGCTCACTGAGGGAGATAACCTGAACTTGTTTTTATCACAAATTTTAGGATAATCAAATGCTGTTTAGCAACATACTACAGACATTGTGAACTAAATCTCTGAAGGGCCTCAAAAGCTGTGCCTGGTTTTTGAGAGGAAATGACTCATCTCAAATACCAGCCATGTTCTACTAGTAAGTCTTAGCCAGATAGAGAGGACACTGCATGTAGTTTACAATAACAAACTCTGTAATATGCACTTTCCTGCCTTTGTAGACAAAAGTTTGCAGAAGAACAATACAACCCCAGCAATCCCTTACTCTAGCCTCCCAGATTCCTTGCTGTACACGAGCCTTACAACAGATGCAACACAAACTACGGCTAGCTCAAATGACTATCAGACCTTGCTTCCATTGGATGTTAATTGTATTCTCAAGCCAAACTCATTTGATACAGCAAAGATGGATGAGCCCACAGGTAAGAAGACTCTCTTTAGTTTAACCCTTCCTGACAAAGCTAGAAGCAGATTTCTCATAGGAGAAGAGGCCAGCCTTCTCCCTTATGCAGCTCTGTGGTTACTATCTGGTCTTGAGTAAAGTGCATCCCTCACAAAGCTGCTCCATCCTGATACCTTGCTTATGGTTGTGTTCCCTTTGTAGTTATAAGTGTTTGTGCAACCTAAGAATAGCACCAGAAACTGTTTAGAATTAAAAATTAAGGGGCTTGGTTATTTTTAGCCCAGTAGGATATTGGTCTGGTTGACTATCTCTACTGCTATTGCAAGCATTAAGTTACAAATGTAGCAGTTAAGAGTTAACACTCTCCATTTCAGTAGCTGTTTAATGCACAGACTTTCACAAATAAATGCTTTTGTGTTTAACAGGAACTATTAGTAGTGATATCATTGACGAACTGATGTCTTCAGATGGTAAGGATTTAGCATTCCCATTTTGATTTTTTTTTTTAAAGCAGGGTTATATTTTAAGAATGTGACTCATTCATAGGACATAGGACTAGAAGGGACCTCCTCACTAATTGAGTCTAGTCCTCTGCTGCTGCAGTCAATTATCATTTGTATCTGAATTAATCAGTTTGCTAGATGTTTGTTCAAATCTGATTCCAAAATTCATTACAAATATCTGATCTTAAAACAGCTGCCAGCACCATTTTAAGCATGACCTATTTCAGTCCCACCTCTTTCCTGCTGCAACTCCCTCTTTCCACCCTTATTCTGTTTTCCCTTCCTGACTGGCTGTCACTGTGAAGATATTAAGGCCCAAATCCTGAAAACACTTACATGTGAGAGTAATGTTATACATGCATAATATGTTTAGATTCAGTGACACTACTCACTTGCATGAAGTGATGCTAGTGTTTAATTTTTTTTCAAGCTCAGGGCCTAATTCAATACTAACTTGGCAAGACCTGGGTTTAATTTCCTGCTCTGATGCAGGCTTCCTGTGAGAATTTGGGCAAGTCACTTAGTCTCTCTGTGCCTCAGTTTCCAGTCTGTAAAGTGGGATAATAGCACATCTCTACCTCACAGGACAAATACATTTGAAAACTGTGAGGCACAGAGATACTACAGTAACGTAGGTCATATAATACAATAGACCACTACTAGGACCAACCACAAAGGCTGCTTTAGTGTTGCTTTGCTGCAGCAGAGACAACTAATCTGTTATATTGCACTGGCTCTGCTGCAGGTAAAATGGCAAAGGAAATCCATAGTAAATTAATTGCATCTACAGATTTAAATTATTTTAAATCTTATTTTAGTGGAGTTGCACAGGATCTCCCATGCATAGTCCAGTGCTTGCAGACAACTACTGCCAAAGCGAAGTAGTTGTAACATTTGGACTACTGAGACTGGACATCAAAACTTATTTACCTTCTGCAGGAAATGATCTGAAATTTACTGGATGTTACAAGGCAAAATTTCAGTTGTAATAGATTTCTGTGATTCTATGATTAACTAAGCTGTTCTTGTTTTACAGTTTTTCCTCTTCTACGACTCTCTCCTACTCCCGGAGATGACTACAACTTTAATCTGGATGATAATGAAGGAGTCTGTGATCTTTTTGATGTGCAGATACTAAATTATTAGATTCTGTGGCAACCAGACTGTCATATCTACCTCTAACTTTATAACATTCTAGACTTCTTCATAATCTAAGTATTTTAAATAATGAATGTATAACCTCTTAGTTCACTGACTCTGGAAGTGTATTTCCTTTTGCTTCCTTAACTACTTCACAAAACACCTTAAATTCAAAACCAGAAGAAAGGGCTTTTATCAAAATGTTCTCTGGTATTTTTTCCACAAGTTACATTCATGTAATTCAGAGATTTGGGATCCCAAGTCCAGTCCTGTCCTGTCCTCCCCTCCCCCCCCCCCCCCCGTTTTTCTCTTGGAAGAAAAGTGAAAAATATTTTGTAACCTTCTAATTGCTTAGAAAAAAAGGGGGAGACCCAGGTTTATCACTTAGCAAAATTTTCTTTCTGAAGCTTTACTGCCAAAAAGCTTTCTGTATTTTTATAACTTTCACTCCAATTTTTTAAAAAAATTTCACTGCCAAATTTTTAAGTGAAGGACATTAAATGAGTTATGTTAAATTGTTTCAGTGAACCAATTTTGTGAAGTGCCTTCTGTTTTAGCACTTTAAGTTTCTCACATTTTGACTTCTGACATTCCACTTTCCTAGATTATAGGAAAGGTCTGTTTGTAGTTTGTATTAAAGTGTGCCAATGCTTGTATATTAACAAGATTTTTTTAATAAAACTGTACAAACAAAGTATTAAGTATGTGCCATCCACTGATTTGCCAGTAAATGTTGCTTTTGGAATTCATGGATATTTCATTGTGCATTACAACTGAGATAATAAGCTTGCAGCTGCATCCACATTAGCTGGTTCACCTTCCAGAAGCTTGGAAACCTGAAAATAATTTTTTTTAAAATTACATAAAGTAGGAAGCTGATTGTGTATAAAATGTTTCACTGATGGAAGATATAAAGCTAACAAATACTTGCTGAATGAAAGATTGATTAGCTTGGTATACTAGACTACAAAACATTCTACATTCCTTATAACTTATTCACTTTATGGAAATAAGTGATTTGCTAGACTAAATGAACCAGTGGTCAATACTTTTGTGCTTCAGAGGAATGCCAGAAAAACTGCCCATAACATACATGGCCAAAATGGAGATAGGCTTGAATGCTCTAGTCAACAAAACATAAAATTGTTAAGGGGATTACTAGAGCATTCAAGAGACTAACACATTGTCTATATTGTTCCAGGGAGACCACTTGAATTATTACTAGGGCCCTACAAGAGCTCCAAAAAGAGAGAAATTTTGTTTCAAAATGTTATATTTTGATGAGTAACCTGCAATGGCACAGTTTTTAGAAAAAATAGTCAATCTTTTCATATCGACACTGTCATCAAACACTTCAGCCAAGAGATCCAGGATGCCTTGACAAAAGCAACCAGCTTTATTTTCTGTGCCTATTCGTGTTAAGGGTCAACCCTTGAAGAATTAGTCTCCAGTTAGAAATCTATTTTATTTCTTTTTTAAAGCTCACCAGTAAAAATCAACTAAAACATCCAGATATTAAATGAAAAATCCATTCTGGAAACAAACTAGAGAGGCTCAACTCTTTCCTCTCTTCTGACTAAGAGAGTTTACCCCCTTAGAACAATTGTTAAAGTTGCCTGCAAACCTGAGACACGTCTGCATGGGGCCACAACTGTTTTTTCAGTCAAGAGCTAAAAACTTACTAAAATTAAACCTTAAATTTGGAATCTCGCTAATCTGAAGTTGCAGCTACCCTCATTACCAAAGAGATGTATTAAATAGGACTCATAAAATTATTACCTGATGCCTCTTTTGAGATTTTGAAGAAATGCCTTTTGATAGTTGTTTGACCTCTTTTTGTACTTCAGTAAATGCTTTATTTATCGTTCTAACTTTTTCATCATTCACAATGTTTATCTTTAGAGGAGAAAAAATGCAGAAGTTAGTTAAAGGCAGTAAGATATCTTAATATGATGCTAAAGCTTATTCATAGAACCATTATAAATATGTATATTAAATAGGCTATCTTTTAAAATTACTTGGAATGGGGCACATACTTTAAATTATACTTTAATTGTACTACTGTTTGAATGTGTAAATATTATAAATAGTGAATCTTTAATAGAAATTTCATATAAATGGTCACTAGTAAAGAAATCTAACAAAGATGTTAAAGCTACTAATTATGTTGGGGCTCAAAAGCGAAGAAAGATTTCCTTCTGGATATGGAACACGTAATAGAAAAATCAGTCACACATTCAGTTTATTTTGGCCATTATGAAGAGGCAACCAGTTCCAAAGAGGTCCCTTATTTCTATCAGGAAAGGGCTAGTGTTGCTTTTAGTTCTCCAGCTTCACTGTCATTCATGTTTTACACAGTGAGAAACTCAAGGCTTTTGGCCAGTCTTTGGTGAGTGACACTAAATCGCCCCCGTGGTCCAGGCCCTGGTTTCTTTACTAAACGGTGTGTGGTGGGAAGAGATTTCAAGAACAGCATCCCAATGTCCCCCCTCCCCGCCGCCTGGCTGACTGGAGCGGTACGAACCTTCTTCAGATTAGTGGTGACGGGCTTAGCTTTATTCTTAGCCTTCAGGAGTCTGGAGCTGGCCACGTGGAACACGCTCTTCGGCTTTGGCCCTTTTGCTTTGTTCTTGCCCATGGCCTAGAAATGCGGTAAGACAATGATGTTTGCCTGCTGAGTAGCTGGTGGACTGAGCGCTTGCCCCTGCTCCCCACCCCCACCATTCTCCCGGCAGCCAGCCGCCTGCAAGTGACTGTGGCCAGGATCGAGCCAGAATCCCTCCCACCCAGCGCAGCGCTGCCGGGCGCCGGCCAGGGCAAACACCCGCCATCAGCCAAAGCGCCGGGGAGGCCGGGCTGCTCCTGCTCCCCGCTTCCACAGCAGGCATTGCACCCCTCCCAACACGCACGCTCTCCCCCTCCCCGGGCCAAGCCCCGGCACGCGCACGGGGGGCTCCGTCTCCCCCCGCCCGGTTCGCGCACCACTCACCGCTGTGGGCCTGGCTGTGGCTGGCGGTACGTCAGATGATCGCGGGCGCCTGCGCGCGAGCGTCATCGGAGGAGCGCGCCTTGTGGGAAATCCCCGCGCGCGCCCGCCGTGCGTGTGTCCCGGAGGGAGGGAGGGAAACCCTGGTTTCGAGGCTCCGCCCCCGGTTTTCCCAGGCTACGGTTGCAGCCGGGCGCGAGACAGCAGGAGCGCCCTCATTCAGCCCGTCAACCCCGCCGCGCGGCGCGGGGGGAGGGTGGCTGGCGCGGGGACTCCGCCGCGCGCAACCTGCGCATTTCCCGGTGGCTGGGCTGCGCCTGCAGGGCGGTCAGCGGAAGCACCCCGGCCGGGGCGACGGGGCCGCCTTCCTGGCGCGTCCTGCTCCTTCTGCCCCCGGCCTGGGCCGCTGTCAGGCTCCTGCAGGGCGAGCTGGAGAGAAAACAAAGGCGCTGCTGGGGCTGCTCGGCAAAGAGCAGCCAGGTGCCCACTGGCTCTTCCAGGAGTTGCAAGTGGCGCGGGGCGTGGAAAGGAGGGAGGACGGGCTGGTGTGAGGGGCTGGCTAACGCAGGCCGAGGCGGCAGAAGGAGATCAGTGGTTCTAGTGGCCCGGCCGGAGATTATTAACAATGCTACAACCCGCCATTCCGGGAGCAAGCTCTAGGGGGCGCCATTGGCCTGGTGTGTTTGAAGTCGGCGTTTGTTGCAGCGAGGATGTTAACACCTTATTTGAATCACACCCAACGCCTGGAGGCACCGCCTGCGGTCATGCAAATCCCCCCTTGTCCTGCAAACATACGGTAGCAGACAGTGCTGCCTGCTGAGTCTATCCAGCTGATCAGTGCTTTTTCTCTGCCTCCCTGCCCACTCTGTAACTGCACATGGCTTTAGACACGTTGATACCGACGTACAGGACATCTCCCTGCCTCACTGGTGTGATTCTCATGCTTTTTGTTACTTCCTAGATGAAAGGGTTTTAGGTTTAAGAATGTTATCAATCAAAGGGAAGGGAAATAGGCTTTTGACTGGTTTTACAAAGGTCCGTGTCTGTTTTGAAATGAAACATCACACAAGGCTAAATAAAGGGCCTGAGATTAGGGTCTTCTGCACCTTCTTAACTCCCATTGCAACCAGGGCTTGGTGTTTTGCAGGATCAGGCCCTCACTTTTGGTGTATGGTTTTTTTTTTTTTCAAAAATGAACCTTTCTCTTGAAGACTTTAAAAACATTAACAGCAATACTCACATGTCATGTCATGGACATGATTTTGTTCTCCTTTCCCAGTTTATATTGGGTATTTATCACCTGTTCTAGCTAAGTGTATGATTAAGTGTATGGACAGGAATTTACAGCTTGCTTAAAATGCTGAGCACTTCCTGGCACCCAGCATTCCTCAGCTCCCATTGACCTGAATGTTGAGTTGTGAGGTGTTTGCATCACCTCTCAGGATTGGGCCATATTTCTGGGCCTAATCTAGCCCCATTTATGCAGCAGTGGTAGCTGTAAAATCTCTAGGCGAAGATGTGCAATGCTTCTTGTAGCAAATCAGCTGTGTTGTGTGGTGTAAAAAGCAATTCTATATTTAGTAGCAGCCTGCAGAGCCACAGGTATAACCACTTAAAAAAAGCCGAGTGGTGTGGGTTGGACAAGCTACAAAATGGGCAGGATTCGGGTAGAGAGTGGGCATATCCCTTCTTTGTCCTCCTTATTCCCCACCTTACCTGTGTATAGCACCTGAGCAGTTACTCCAGCAGGCCCTTGAAAAAGTTTGTTTATGGTAAAGGCTGCAGAATATTCTACAATGACACCTACCACAGAGTGCCACCTCCTTCATAACACAGCATTTGGCAGAAACGTGCAATGTAGCAATAAGATTTCTGTTATAATGTAAGCTCTTCAGGGCTGAGATCTTCTAATTTTTATGTGTTGTAAAATGGCTCACATATTTTTGGGTGCTGTAAAATAAATGATGATCTCTGTGGAAAAAACAGTTTAGCACCAGCACATCCACACTATTACAAACCATAGTGGATGTCCACTACCATTGCTAATGAAGCCTCTCTCAGTCTTCATAGCATAATAGTAGTCATACTTGCCACTGTGCTGATAATGGGGCCAGAGCTCAGGCTAATACCTCTGCTAATGAAATCTGATGAGGTTCAACAAGGACAAGTGCAGAATCCTCCACTTAGGACGGAAGAATCCCATGCACAGCTACGGACTGTGGACTGACTTACGAGGCAGAAAAGGACCTGATGATTACAGTGGACAAGAACCTGGATATGAGTCAACAGTGTGCCCTTATTGCCAAGAAGGCTAATGGCATATTGGGCTGCATTAGTAGGAGCATTGCCAGCAGATCGAGGGAAGTGATTATTCTCCTCTTATTCGGCACTGGTGGGGCCACATTTGGAGCATTGTGTCCAGTTTTGTGCCCCCCACTACATAAAGGATGTGGACAAATTGGAAAGAGTCCAGCGGAGGACAACCAAAATGATTAGGGGGCTGGAGCACAAGACTTATGAGAAGAGGCTGAGGGAACTTGGCTTGTTTAGTCTGCAGAAGAGAAGAATGAGGGGGAATTTGATTGCAGCCTTTAACTACCTGAAAGGGGGGTCCAGGAGGAATGGAACTAGGCTGTTCTCAGTGGTAGTAGATTGCAGAACTAGGAGCAATGGTCTCAAGTTGCAGTGGGAGAGGTCTAGGTTGGATATTAGGAAAACGTTTTTCACTAGGAGGGTGGTGAAGCAGTGGAATGGGTTACCTAGGGAGGTGGTGGAATCTCCATTCTTAGAGGTTTTTAAAGTGCAGCTTGACAAAGCCCTGGCTGGGATGATTTAGTTGGGGTTGGTCCTGCTTTGAGCAGGGAGTTGGACTAGATAACCTCATAAGGTCCCTTCCAACCCTAATCTTCTATGTTTCTATGGTTCCTGGGCTTGATTCTACAATCCTCACTCACTCAAAACTCCCACTGACTCCTGTTAATGGGAATTTTATGTGAGAATGGCTGGGTTCACTGTCTGGAGAACAGTTGGAGCAATATACTTATGTTCCGTGTGTTGCATTTCAGGCATCATTGCACCCTGCACAGTTATTTCCTAAAACAATATTCTAATATACAAGTCTGGCAGTTATCAGTCCAGTCAACACTGCCATAAGACTAGAACAATGTTTTCAGTACATTTTGTAATTCATGGGTATAGCCAGTGTGTGCTTATGCATATTTTTGGGAAATGATTAGGTAATCTTTTTGAGATTTATCCTTGATTTATTCAGCAATTTTATTTCTTTCATTGTCTTGAACTGTGGAGGTGACAGTTAAGATGTGAGACTGAATAGCAGAACACAATGGAGGATGGCATGTTGTGCATGGTATGTTATATGAAAGCATAGATTTCTGAAAACTTGGGAACATGCTCTCAGATTTGGTAATAGCATATTTTGGTCCTTAGCTTAGAAATGTCTACAACATATTTTTATTAAAAGCTGCTGCATCATTCTTCTTCTCCTCAGCAGGACAGCACTGAAAATAAGGTACTATATATGTATATCTCAATAGCTCTATGTTATAGCTAATTTGTTAGCCTTTTTAAAACAATATATTAAAAACTGTGTAAAAGAACCGGATGGAAGAAAATGGAAAAAGTTGTAGACATTTTAAACCTGTGTTTAACCATGTGTTTGTTATTAGGGGCCTGATTTAAATTCCCTTTGAAGTCAGTGGAGAGACCGCCTTTGACTTTAATAGTCTTTGGATCAGGTCCTAGTTTCTGATACTAATGGTCATGGATCTATACTGATCATGAATCATCTGATACCATCACACACCCATCAGGGATATCCAAAAGACATTAGCATATAAAAGCAAATATCTGCTGTCAATATCCACTGCTCCTTTATTTTATAAGTGCTGTCTGTAGCACGTAAAGATCTCTGAATGCTGTATAGAAATTAATAAATTAAGCTTTACAATCCCCCTTTGTGGTAGGTAAGGTTTACTGCTATCCTTATTTTAGAGAGGGGCAAAATCAAGACATGTTCCCACTCAATGTGGCATTAATTAAATATGAATTAAAAATGCGTAGTACTATGAATAGAAAAAAGACAATATGTATATTACATACAGCTTGGAGAGCATGTATTTGTTCTCCATCTCTGTGGAAAAACAAATCATTCACAAGTCATTTAGAAATACCAAATAAGAAAAAGATGGAAAAATATTTTGCAGGGTAAACCAATGATAGCATTATGGATGCATTTAATTTTTTTTTTAAAGTGCAATATCATCAAACAGTGCTTTGTTTTGCTGTGCCATAGGTACCAAAAGCAAGTTTTTTTCAGTGTCTCAAACTCTTTGTTCATTAGAAAAGAACTACAGCTTTTCTTACAGTAGAAAACAGGATAAGGTTGATTTTCAAATACAAGGCAATACTGCAAAGATTAACAGGTGCTTAACTTCGTGCACAGTGAGCAGTCATATGGTCATACAGCATGTAAAGTTTAGCACACACAAAAGTTTTTTGCAGGATACAGGCCCAAATGAGTAATTTACAGGGACGCCATCAACTTGAAAATCTCACTTTCATCTGAAAATTTTGTACCTATCATTCTTACAAGCAACCCCTTGAATTACTAGAGAAAAACTATAACTGAAAGATTGAAGAAAAAACATTTTTCTCTGTTCAATTTGCATTTGACAGCACTTTGTTTTACTCAGGACATCAGCTTGAGGGGTTTCTGATTATGCTACACATCAAAGTATCAAGTGGGTTCTTTTAAATTCTATATAATCTGTGGCTCTTATTTTTCAGTCTTTTATGTAAATACTGGAAAAATCAGCTTTCTTCTTAAATTATGGATATTTATGGACTGTAACATGCTTAAATACAAGGTTAAAACTAATTTATAAAAGTACTTTCTAGGTTTTCTTTGGGTTGTTTGTTTGGAAACATGTTCCTTCTTGAATCCAGTTAAAAACATTGATCTTTAATAATTATCCTTACAAGAAGATCATCTTCAAGGGATCTCTTTGCAGTAAACCAGGTAAACAAAACCAGCAAGAAAAAGGAAATGGAGTAGTATATAAATAAATGGCATGCATAATTCATAATTAGAGTGTTTGTAGAACTTAGAGTCATTAGTAAAATATGTGCATTTTGTTCTACATTGGAAAGAAGTCACTTAATCTCCAGGAATAGATTTAGGTTTAATTTTGTTTTCTAATTTTTTAAAATATATGTGAAATATTCCCATAAAACTTGAAAGCATTTAGCTGGATGTCTAGATAATAATTTTATTTTGTTTTAAAAATTATTACAATGAAAACAAGAAACAAAATATAAAAAACTACTTACTTTTAGGCCCAATTTTTCAGTATTGTACATGTACTGTTGCAGAAATAGTTTGTGCAAATTACATTTAACCATGGAACTGGTAATTTGTGCATATCATTACCACAGTTGTGCACAATGAAGTGTACTCTCAAAAAGAAAAGAGAAATAACCCCTATTTAAAACAAACAAAAGCACAATTCCTGCTTTTTAGGCCAATTTCATTATATTTGAACCTAACTCATAATTTTTAATGCTTTGTTTTGGCAATACCAAGACATGCACGCACGCACGCACACACACGCACACACACGCTAAAAGCAAACAAAAAACCCTATAAGATAATCAAACTTTTTATTCCCCTACAGGCCTGGAAAGAAAGGACAAATTATTTCTATTGTTAAATATTTGGGATATGTTCAGCTACTCTGGAGATCAGGGCCATAGAAATACATAGATATTGACAAGGTCTTTTCCCTGGTGGTATAAAACTTAGGTGTTTTCTTGATTCTCTCTCTTCTTTTTGAGGGGAGAGGCTTTGAACCCTTTAACTGCCATGACATCAATTTGCTGCACAGCCTGTGCTGTTTGAATCCCAGCGGTGCCATAGGAGCTATTAGACCTCTGCACCTGCCTGGATCCAGTTGCAGGAGTGGGGCTTATCTAGATACATGGGCGGAGGAGCCTGATCCTGCAAAATGCTGAGCAAGCTCAGCTGCTACTCCACCCCCTTGCAACACTGAGCCGCAAAACAAACCTCCCCTGGTAAAAATGTCACTGCTAATAACCGACCGGGATGGGAGTAGCGCAAGTTTGGACTCGGATCTGAGCTCGTCACAGCCTCGGCCTTTCGGGACCGGCAGGGTTGTGTTCAGGCTCATCTCCGCTGAATAGGAACAAATGAGCCCGCCAGCAGCTGGGGTCCCAGCCCTGGCCGGTGCTCCCCGAGCGATGTCATCTGCTCCAAGTGAAACTCCGCGCCGGAGAGAGGGCGGGCGGGCGGCCGTGTCCCCCTGCTGGCGGAAGGTGGGAACGACAAGGGGCGCCGAGCCGCCCCCGGGGGCTCCGCCAGATTGTATCTGTCCCTGCGCATCTGGGCGCCGCCCGCCCGCCTGCCTTCTTCAGAGCGCCCCGTGCTTTGCTCCGCTCGGCAAGCCCGCGTTCCGCTCCTGTCTCCAGCCCGCCGGGGAGTGACCATGCTGCACTGGGGATACGACGAGCACAACGGTGAGGGGCAGCTCCGGGGGGGCGAGCCCCGGCCGGAGGAGCCAGCCTGGGCAGCGGCAGGGGGTGCCCCAGAGTTGGTTCCAACTTTTCGCCCTCTCCAGCGAGGGAGCTGCTCGCCGGGCGCAGCGGAGTGGGGGGCTGCCGTGCAGAGCAGGGGAAATCTCACGCCTGAGCCGAGTAGGCAGGTGAAAGAGCTTTTCCCCGCTGGAGCTGGCTGCTGCCCTAGTAATGGGCCTTGGGTCTTTCGCTCCTCCGGTTATTGAACCGGTTTGAGCAAACAGGTGTCATGCCAGGGAGTCCCTTGCAGGAGGAGACAGCCTGGGAGGGTTTTCTTTCATGCCGGGTGAGTGAGGTGGATCCTGCCCATTTCCCCGGAGGGGGCATCCTGGTGCCACCGAGTGTCAACGCTGCGGCAGAGCCTTTGGGTCAAAGATTGAGCTGTGAAATAGGTCGTATTTTTCTCTCAACGCAGCCAAATAGTTCGCCCTTAGAACATTTGTGCTCTTGGGGGATAAGGGACTTCACCCCTTGATGAGAACTATTCTGTTGTTCACAAAGCTCTGTGATAGCTGCTAGGAGAAATAGATCAACTGGCTTTAATTACAGTAGTTCTTCACTGCTAATGGCAATGTGTTTGCACTTCGAAGTATATATCAGCAAATGGTAAACAATTCAATAACTATTCAGTAGGAATTTGATTCCCCCTCTTTTTATTTTTGCTGTATTAATTTTTTTCTCCTGCTTAACCCTGCTAAGAGAGTGCTTGTAAAATAAATATTAGCTCCCCACAGCCTGCTTTTTGCATCTATCTATCCATCTATCTATCGATCAATCGATCGATTGATCATATTTGTAATGAGTGTAGTATCAAAGGACCAAAATTCTAAGAGCCAGAATCTGCCACCTTTATCCCAGTTGAGTGATGCCTTTCTCTGTGAATATCTCCACTAAAATCAATGGGACTACTTGTGCAGTAAGGCATGGAAGAATATGGCCCTACATTTATAAAAATAAATAACTATCTTGTATGGTGACTCAGTGACAGTCACGGTTTCTTTCATAAAAGAAGAGTTATCCTGATGATGTGCTGACAGATTGAGAGTGACTGCTCGTTGTCAAAAGTAGATACAGGAACAGTGAAAATGTATCCTGAGCTCTTGGAGGACTTTAAATCTCAAAAATGACTTTGGCAACTTTTGCTGTGTTTGAAAGAAAGTTTATCTGGAGTATAATAACTCAAAAGACTGTGCAGGAGGTTGAACTGCATCTAGATAAATGACAGAATGTTGAAAGTTGGAGAGCTGTGTTTAGTGTATACTGTGGTCGTGAGAAAGCTGTATTGGTTAATGGCTAAATAATATAATTGTTCCTACAAAACTGTTCAGGCATGTCCTTTTTAGAATGTTGCTTGTTTAATTTGCATATGGACAGTCAACATCAGCTGTATTTTTAAATTGTTGAGTTAATTGTAGCTATTGTATTAAGGAGTTTCTTACTGACGTCTGCAAATTTTGCTCTCAGTTACACAGATGTAAATCCCAAATACTTCCATTGAAGTCAGAGTTACTCAGGGTTTACACTTTTGTAACTAAGAGCAGAATTTGACCTCTTTCTGCTCATGACTGGTGAGTGGACAAGTGATTTTTTTCCCCAAACATTTTCGTATTTCCTTCAATCTTCTTTCTTTTTTTTTGAACTCCTAGGTTTTATTTATTTGGTTCTTAGTCTTGGGGACTGTTTTACTTCTCATCTATTTTACACTGACATAACTCCAAATGATGTCAGTGGAGTTACTTCTGATTGACACAAGTGTAAGTGAAAGGAGAATTCAAACTTTTGTTTTTAGTCAGTTAATGAAGAGAGGTAGCCCTAATAAAATAAATAAAACATAAAATACCTGAAATTGTTCCACTGGAAAACATAACACATAGGCAGCAAAATGAGAAATGTAAATATGTAGCTATATGGAGACTGTCTTTTTTCTATTGGGAGTCAGAAGGAATAGCTATGTAAATCTCTTCCTTCTTTCTCTACCTCCCTCTGTTTTCTCTGTACTTGTGAGAATATAATTTTCAGAATGGTTGGGTGATGTTGAAATTTGGCAATGCTGAAATAATTAGATTTGTTATCTATTGTTATAAATTGTACTCTACCCTGTCCCTCTCCCCTCCCCCAGGTTGAATAATGTATGACAGAACCTCCTTGCTGGAGCACCAAACCTGAAAAACAAGGGTTCTGGGCGCCACCTGCAAGGTCCAGATAAGATGCACTCCCCCGCCACCCTCCCAGTTTCTGGGAAAGGGGAGGGTGTTGGAATTTCTATCAGGTTTCTGTCCCTGGACCCTGTTGAGCCCCCAGTCTCTCATATCAGGCTCTGCTTAGTGACTGATAAACTTGAAACTCTACACACCCTTTAACCCCATCAACATTCTCTCTCTCTCCCCCCCTTCAGAGTCCCCAGTTGTTGCTAGGCAGGCAGATCTTCATTGGTCCATCCATTTAGCCTCCGTGGGGATGGAGGTGGTATCTGCTACTCTGCTCTCCCCAGCAATATTTATTTTTATTCCTCCTCTTTTTATGGATTCTCCATTGCCTGTCTCTGCTCTTGCTCAGAACTTTACCAAGCTGCAGAAGTATGAAATTGATGTGATTCTTGACAGTTCCACTGCTCTTCATGATTCTGAGTGTCTTCTATAAACCAGTGCAGCTTTAACTTCCTGAGAATGCAAGGAGTCAGCCTTAGTACATTGCTGTTCTTCAAATAGCAGTGCACTGCTGCTTGGCAAAGCTGTTCTTTGAAGAACAGCAAAGACACTAAAGCTTTCTCCCTGCAGATTCAGGAAGGTAAAACTGCATTGATTTACATTCAGTTCACATTCTGAATGTTATCTTTGCAACCATAAATTATGTCTGCACAAATTGATGGCTTAAATGCCACCTGCCAGGGAATGCTTTCTGCTTACCACTGGTGAGAGAGCAAGTGAATTTTGTCAAGCATCACACTGTATTTGTGTGTATCTGTCCCTGTGTATAAATAGGTAGATAGATATAGAGATACACTATACTCATTGGTATGCCATATAACTACAGATATATGCTATATTCACTGGTTCCCACTTGATGACATGGTCAGCACAGATTGTCCAATGCATATATGTCACCAATACTAAGAGTGTTACTTTGTCACCATACTAATCTTTGCTTTGTTCTTATAGGTGCTCCTATTTCATGGCCTAGGCATCTGATATTAATATAGAGAGACACACTAGTGATGCTTTGAAAACTGCTGCCATGTGGAATAGGGCTCAGTCTTGTAAGCTGCTGAGAACTTCCTGTAAAGAGAGAGGTGCTTTTAGACATGATTGGGCTCTTAATGACAAATGGGGAATGGTTACCTTTACTATGCTATTTCTTTAATAAGGAATCTGGAAAATGCTTATATGTGTACTGTGTATGAACTGTAAAAAAAAAAAAAAAAAGTTGTAAAGCTGTTGCAACTACTATAGGATTAAACTATTTTTATGATCACTGATCTCTGTCTGTTGTGCATAAAGTAATAAGAGTGTCTGAGTTTCTCAAGGCATACCTGTGCTCCATAGATAATTTCAGTGTCTTGTTTGAGAAGTAGAAGCTGAACTCTTCATTTCCTGCATTTCTAATTTTTATTTTATTTAGCACTAACATTCTTGTGAAGTAATATTTACTCAGAGAACTGTGATGTGCCAGCAACCTTAACTTCAATTTAAAGTTTTTTGTGTGGGATAAAACAATGCTTTACATGCTCTTTACAAATACTCAAAGACGTAATCCAACAACAAACCAGACAGCAAACCAACAACCTTATTATGCATAAAAGAAGTCAGTCTACACACTAAATGTCCTCAACTTAGCTCTGGCAAAACACTAATCCATCTCCACAAATATAAATCTACACCCTCACTTGAAACCTGCCCCCCACATGCATATGATATCTCTGATAGTCAGGTCCCAAGACTTTTAGGGTTTTATAGGTGAATACCACCACCTTTAACTCCACCTGAAAATCAGCAGGCAGCCAATAGAGATTTTGGAGTACTGGTATCATGTGCTCATCATGGCGAATTGCATCTCTTATCAAATGCATTGCTGTCTGCTTCATGAGCTTCAGATTCCAAGTTGATACAGGGTGTAGCCCTATCTGGAATGGATTGTAATAGTCTGATATTGAAGTGACAAAGACGTGGGTGATGTGTAGTGAACTCTGCATCCAAAATAAAGGAATGTGACCTTCAGATGGAGAAAAAACATCCTGGTCATCATTGTTATATGGTCATTTAACAGTCCCTGGGATTCTTAACAAGATACTCTTTGGAATCTGTCTATCAGGGCTTGTCTACACTTACAGCACTGTGACTGTGCAACTGCACCACTGTAGCACTTAGAAAAGACATCACCTATGCCAATGGGAGAGCTTCTCCCATTGGGTCAGTTAATCGATGTCCCCAACAGGTGGTACCTATGTCGATGGGAGAAGCCCACCCGTCGACATAGTGCTGTCTGCACTGGGACTAAGACAGTATAACTGCATCACTCAGCGATGCGGATTCCATAATTTCCTCGTTTAGACCAAGGCCAAACCTCAGAAAAGAATGCAGTAACTGCAAGGCAGCCCCATCTACTTGCACTCAGGTCTGCAAGGTTTTGAAGGCATCTGATAGATTCAGTAATATTATCATGAACACCTGTGATGAATTCCTGGTTCCAGTGAAGTCAATGGGAGTTTGACACTTACTTCAATAGGGCCAGGACATCAACTCACATTTTTTACATTGGTCAGAGATTAGTGACGAATGCCAGTAGTGCAGTCCGATTACAATAACAAGGTCTGAAGTCAGACAGACAAGAGTCAAGGAGATCTGAATGCTCCTCATGTACTCTGAGAATTATCTTGCTACAACCTTATCCATAATCTTAACCAAAAATGCAAAAGTAGATACAGTGCAATATTTCACCAGACTGTCAGTGTCAAGTGACAGTTTCTTGAGCCACTGTTACACATTTTCCTTTTAGAGCACTCAGCACTATGCCCTTCCTTAAGTTTAGACAATCTTCACCAGCAAAGAGCACAGTATTTTTCCCACTAACCCTCACCAGAAAGGAAAGGCATGAGTGCAAAGAACAGTTTTTAGAGCAAAGTTCTCTCAGCAAATCCAGAAATGTAAGGAAATAAATGAGTATATCATTTACAGATTACTTTGAGTTTCCTAGGCAAGTCATATGGGCATATTGTAAAAGCGTGTATCTACTTTCCTTTAAGAAACATTAGAATGATGGAAGCAAATGGCATCTTCCTGGCACAGTGGAGGCATATATGTCAAGGATCAGATTTTGTAGTAATTAACAATGCAGTAAATCCCAATGATTTTAAATAGGATTGCACAGAACTGAATTTGGCCATAATGTATATATTCCATCAATTAGAATGAGTCCATGCCAAATACAGAGGTAATATGACCTCTCTACGCCTACTTTATCGGTCACAAGTTCAGAGAAGCTAAAATTGTCTTTGTTACAATAATTCACAAGAAAATTCTTTCCTACTTAAGGATGAACTAGTTGTCAATAAGAATTGAAAATAAATTATTGATATGGTTTTGTTGTGTTTCAGGCATTTGACTACAAAATATTTAGTGTGGTTACAAATTGTTAACATTAGATTAGATTGTTAACATTAGATTTTTTTTGACGGTCAATTTATGACTTGAAAATGGTTGAGTTTGAAGTATAAAGCTATACTGACTTCTTGTTCTGACATTTCAGGCTAGTAAAATGTGTATTCCTGCTATTTGCTCAGTTAATAGATTTTTTTTTCCATCTCAGTGACTAAAAATTACACTCAGATGAATCACAGACTGAAAGCCCCTGCCTCAATGCTGCACAGCCAAGCTCTTATCTGACATGTAACTTATTGCTCTTCTCTGAGACCTGTTCAGTGCAGTTTCCCTCTGTTGTTCAGGAGAGCTGCACTCTCTTTATGAAAGTGATTACAGGAGAAAGATTTCTGAGAGAATTGCTTTCCTAAAACTCATGTAAGATTTCTTGGACACACTGACATGACATACTGAAGCTATTTTAAGGCCAGCGAGTTGCTGAGTGCCAACCAATCCACGTGAAATCGATGAGTGTGAAAGGTGCTCAACATCTCTCAGATTTAGGCTGTTAGTCATAAAGCACAGAATATGCTAGGGAAAGATGGAGCCAGAATGGCTGAAGAAAGAGTATAGCTAGTTTGAATGATGGAGGCAACTAAGCCTGGTGTGAATGAAGTTGAAGTTTCAAGAGTATTGAATAACATCCCCAGTATGCATTTAGTAGTGTAACAGTGGGCAAACACTGTGATATTGGTACGTTTCTAGTTCTGAGGTGACAAGTCAATTGCACTTTTATCAGAGGATAATGGTAGTGCTAACACAAGTTACCATGGGCAAGATTCTCATACTCCATTTGGGTAGTAACTTACTCCTTGAGTGATTCCATTGATTTCAGTGGGACTACTTGCACAGTGACACACTACTCAGCAAGAGAAGGGTGTCAGAATCTGCATCTGATTTACCATTACTTCTAATATTGTTCCTGCTTTTAGTTTATACCCTAAAATCTATGTAGCCAATTCTGATACTCTTACTTATATTAAGTACAAATGGGGATACTCAAAGAATAAAATACTATTCAACATAAGCAAAAGTATCAGAATCTGGCCCCGTATAGCTAACTTGTTACCAATAAATGTTGCCCAATACCAAATACATTCCTTTTGTGTCTTCTTAAAAGTGATAATCCTGCACTCAGTTCAGGATATCTCTTGCACTATTGTTTCCTGATTATCACAGGTTTATACCAAAATTCTTTGTTTTGCTTGGCATTATTTTCTAACCCTGTATGAACAAAATAAAATGGAAATCCATTCAGTCTTATGAAGGAAGCACAAATTATTGTTGTTACTATTATTATTCATGTGGAAAGCCAGGGAATATGCAGAGTGAGACAAATCAGTAGAACTTGTTTAAATACATCAAAAGTCAGATGCCCATATCTGAGTCCATCAGCCTAACAAGAGCTAAAGGAATCATTCAAAGCAGCGTTTGTTTCCAGTCTGTATGAGAAATAGATTTGTTTGTGATTGTTATTGAGGTGTGTGAAGATGTTATTAAATAAAAGATAAATCAAAGAGAAGAGCTTGGCATTTAGTTATGAATGCTGTGAGATCCATGGTCAGTCTTATTATTAACAGGAAAGAACTCTGTGATCCAGTCCCAACGCCTGGGAACATACTGTCTCCTGCACGTATGAACTTGCCCTTACGGATCAACCATTTTGTTGTTTCATTGGAATGTTGCTGTCATGGCAGGTCTTGATGACTGAAAGAAAGGGTGTTTCTAGAAGCTAGGTCCAGTCTTGAAGAGAAACTTGACTATTGGGACAGAGATCTCATGCTAGAGATCTCATCTGTATTCAGTAGGCAACCAGTGTAGAGAGCATATCGTGACCTGTGTTATTAAATAGATGGGTTGCTGCATTTTATACCATTTGGACCTTGTTCAGTGTGCGAGACATTATACCTGTATATAACTAGTTTGGGAAGGAATTATGTTTCTATCATTAAATGTCAGTAAATGTTGATTTCACCATATACACACATACTGATGAAAAAATATTTTCATCCATAATAATTGAAATTTACAGATAGACACCGTAAGAAAAATACTGGTTGAGAATTTATTAGAGTTTGATGTAAGGATATTTATTTGTATATTTTTACATGTGATGTTGGCCTCCCACCCCATAATTTTGCACAACTGAAAATTTAAATCAATACAAATTGAAAAAGCTTAAAAATAAACAATGATATTATCCATCTACGTTATATATAACATCAAATTCTGCCATGCCTTTATATAACAAATTGTAATATTCAAAACTGAAGATTATAACTGATTGGATTATTGTACCCAATTCTGAGAGTGAAAGGATGGGATATAAAATTCTGGTCCCCTTTCTCCTCTCCCACTCCCCAGCCATTCCCTAATTTTTATTTGGGCTTATGGTAGCACTGAGGAGTCCTAAAGGACCCCAAGCAACAGACAGACGTAACAATTTGAGAGCAGACGCCCTTAATAATTGGAGGAGGATGGGGTTATAGCGGAATCAAGTTCTTTAAAATGATTTTCTCTTCTAAGTATCATCACCTCAATCTTGCTTGGATTCATTTTTAGCCATTTTCATTCTTTCCATATAGGGATTTTGACTTTTATTTTGGTAACTTCTTGATTCATTGGCTTAGAAAAGGGAGGTTAGTTTGGGTGATCATTAGCGGCGAGTGATAGTTTCTTTAATATTTGCTAGACTTCTGGTGAATTCCTCTGCAAGGAGATGGCATTCATCTCTCCCGGTTGTTCTCTATTTATTTATTTATTTATTTATTTATTTTTAAGAACGAGGTCAGATAGGAGTCAGAGGCTATGTCTAGACTGATGGCAGCAAATTCGCCGCCATCAGATCAATTTATCCGGATCGATTGAGTGGAAGTGGAGACCTGCTCAATCGACCCAGAAATCGACGCCATTAATCCACCTCCTCCAAGTGGAGTAACACTGCATCGATGGGAGGACATTTCCTGTCGGTGCAGCGAACTGAAGACACCGTGGTAAGTAGACGTTAGGAAGTTGATGGCAAGTGTAGACACAGTCAGAGTCACAGGAGGGAGGCCGTAATTGCCAGGGGTGTTGCTGTTCCTGTATCTGACCGTGTCAGTAGCAAACTGTGGGTTTGGGGATGGCAGTGTTCGTTTTAACCGAATCTAACCCATTTTTCACCTTGTGTTTTCTGTTACACATCATGTGAGAATTGTGGTGGTCTGTGCATGCAGTGAGGTGGGAAGGCTGCTTTGGGGTTAGAATCGATAGCAGTATTCAGGCTTCAGGGGCAGCCCTCAAATCCAGCATCCCAACATGAAAATTCTCTGTGGAAGCCCTATGGTTCTCTTGGTATCCCCCATTCTCTGACAGTGTAAATCCATTGGGGTCATGCTGTCAGGGCGTCTGCCACCAGTGGCTACCAGGAAGGAACCCCTTAAAGAGGGGGGCTTGAGGAAAGATAATGTAGTAGATATAGATAGATGAGACACTCTGTTGGACTAAAGCATGGTCTTTGTTGGCCTGAAAATTAACCTGAGACACACAGTACCCCAGAGGCAGGACAATGGACTGGAAGGGAAACTTCCAGTGGTGTTGCTCATATTTTATTTCAGCAGATAAAGAGTTACGTATCTCTGAGCTTATTGAATGTACAGGTGCCTGCTGCATTCCTATTGGCTAGAAGTACCTAGGAAAAGGCCAAAAAGTGCCAAACTAATGTTCTAATCTGCATCTGTGTTTAATCAGTTAGAATGGAGAAGGATCTGTGTTGAGAGCAGAGAGCTGTCTCATGACCCAGCAGAGTCAGCTGTATGATAAATTCCATTCTTTGGTGAATCTTTCTGTTCTGAATTTAAAATAAATAAATAAAATTAATTAAGATGATCCAGGTGGGTTCTTGTGATTGATTTTCCTCATTTGACAAGTCCTTTGTTTCCGTGAAAATAGCAAGCACAGTTTAAATAAATAATTAAAAACTCCTTCTCTCCCCTTCTTCCCCATTTTCCCTTAATGCATTTTAGGGCCTGCTCACTGGAAAGAAGTTTTCCCTGTTGCTAATGGAGACCGTCAGTCCCCCATTGATATTAAAACTGAAGAAACCAAATATGACCCTGCTCTGCGTCCTATTAGCCCTAGCTATGATCCAACTTCTGCTAAAGTCATCCTCAACAATGGACACTCCACCAGTGTGGAATTTGATGACACAGAAAGTAGATCAGGTTTGTTTCTGTTTGTATTGTACTTTCTTTCTTTCCCTCTCTTGCGAATGGAGTGCAGTTTGGGTATTTCTCACTGGAGATTATATCCTGTCACATGAACAGTAACACTGTAGTTCTCTGAGTTCAAAAGAGATACTTTTTCCTGCCTTTCAATATGTTGCAATTCTGAGATTATTTCTTACAGAAATTCTAAATCACAGTTCTAAGAAAATGCCTGGGTTCACATTCCATTAATTTTTCCCACATGCTATGGTCTCATCCAGATGAGATATCAAGCCAATGTCCAATCCTCACTTTGCACTGTGTTTTAACACATTTTCAAACACTGCTTTCCACAGTATGGGTGTAGCCTTTCTCTCTCATTTCAGGTCCATTCAAATGAATAAGGTCCACTCAAATCTCTTATCTGTGTTTAAATGTGGGTATTACATGATTTATGTTACAGCTCTGAACTCATGTCAAGAGTTGATCAATGAAGAACTCAGAAACTATATGTCAAGTGATCCTTTTTCCTTTTAAGAAATATCATTACTCCATTCTTTTTTTTTCCCCCCAACTCCCATTGACTCTCCTTTTACAAACAAGTATGCAGGCTTAGAGGTTGTCCTGTCCAAAAAAAATTCTGTTATATTGACTGCCTTCACATTGGGCTTTCAGAATGCTTCCTTTGCACAGCAGAGAGGCAAGGTTGCACTTGCAGAAAGCTCTCTTTGAAACAGCAAAACTCCAAGCCCTTTGGAAGCCTGAAAAGCCACTTGTGTTTGATCTGTTAATTTCAGATACTGCCTCATCCCTTGGAGCAGGTTGGTGAGAGAAGCCTTTGTTATAAAAGCAAATGAAAAAATAAACCCCAGCTAGTAGGAAGTGTTTTGATTTTCCTGTTTGCCATTTGTCAGGATGTATGAGTAAATATTCTCAAACCTTGCTTTGTAACTAATCCAGTTGCATTAGTAAGTGCTGTAAGATCAAAGGTTTTTTGTGTGTATTACAAAGTTTAGGCTAGCTAGGAAAAATGAGCCTGGACAAAATAAGACTTACAAAAAAAGCTGAGCAGGAGGCTCTTGGCTTCCTACATTACCGAGGAATGAGGAACTGCTTTAGGCAACTGTTTCATTTCCTTGCATTTACTGTATCTTCCAAATTGTTGAAAGTGCTGCTCTGAACTTCCTGTAACATTATTACACTTTACCTTATGTGCAATGTAGTCAGACGGCGGTGTATGCCTACATTACTTACGCAGATGCTCTAATCATATGAAGGTTCTGGCACAGCAGACATTTTTATCCAAAAAGGGTTACAGATCATTTTATTGGGAACTTTTGATGTGTTATTGAACATTTCCTTGAACAAAGCATTTTTTCCAGTTTGCTCTTTTTGGTTTAAAAACTGTGTTTTTAAAGTTTACAGGTGTGTGTTCAAACAATACATTTAGATATATAAGGGTCCATATCTCAACATGTTCAGCGATGGCTGTACTCCTGTACTGAATACTTCTGATGGACTCTTTTGACCTAACTTATTTATAGAAATAATATGTTTCATATTTAAAGTGTCATGACAAAAATTAGAAATGGGCCCAAGTCAAACTTGAGATCTGAACCTGTATTCAGACTCCATGGGCTAGGTTTTCTCCAATACTGTGGCCTCAAAGTCAGCTAATCCAACCAGCTGGGAATTCCCTCAGTGTGGGAATCCTAGAAGTGGATCCGATGTAACCAGCTCCTTCATTATATACCCTCTCTTGGGTCCTGTTATACGGGGACATGGCTGAAGTGCCAATGTGCTTTGGTGATCCCTGCCCTGTGACAAACCAGCCCCTTGGGGCCACAGCCAATTGGCATAGTTTAGATCAGCCCAGAGGCTATTTTAAATTAGGTCAGGGACTGAGCTGGCATAGAAACAGCTCAGAGTGTGGAAGCTGCACATGGTTTTTTTGTGGCTTCTCCTTTGATGCCATCCACCCCCAGCTACGCTCAGCATATATGCAGCACAGCTGAGGATCAAGGCCCATATTCATAGATTCATAGCTCTTAAGGTCAGATAATACAACTGTGATCATCTAGTCTGACCTCTTGCATAACATAGGCCATAGAATGTCCCTGAATTAATTCCTGCTTTAAATCCAATAGTTGTGTTTGAACAAGAGCATATATTTAAAAATAAACAAACAAACAAACAAAAAAAAACCCAAAATCCCTATCCTATCTTGATTTAAAAATTTCCAGCAATGGGGAAGCCAGCACAGCTCTTGGTAAATCATTCTAATGTTTAATTATCCTCACTGTTTAAAAAAAATGTGCTTTGTTTCTAATCTGAATTCGTCTAATTTGTTTTTTCTAATCCAAATTTCCAGCCATTGGATTTTTGTTTACCTTTGTCAGCTAGATCGAAGAGCCTTTTATTATCACATTTTGATTCCCCATATAGGTCTTATAGACTGTTATCAAATCACTCTTTATTTAACCTTCTCTTTGTTAAGCTAAATAGATTGAGCTCTGCGTATCTCTCACTATAAACAGGTTTTCCAATCTTTTAGTCATTCTCGTGGCTCTTCTCTGAACCTCTCCAATTTTTCAACATCCTTCTTGACGTGTGGACACCAGAACTTGACACAATATTCCAGTAATGATTGAACCAGTGCTAACACACCATCATGACTCCTACTTGATATTCCCATTTATGCATCCAAGGATCACATTAATCCTTTTGGCCACAACATTGCACTGGGAGCTCATGTTCAGTTGATTATCCACCATAACCTCCAAAAGCTTCTCTTGCTTCCCACAACAGAGTCACCCATTCTGCAAGAATGGCTTACATTCTCTGTTTCTAGGTGTATAACCTTACATTTCACTGTATTGAAATGCATATTGTTTCATTACAGCGAGTTTACCAAGTAGTCCAGATTGCTCTGTATTAACTACCTATCCTCTTCATTATTTACCACTTTGTGCCATCTGCAAACTTTATCAGTGATGATTTTACATTTGCGTCCAGGTTACTGATAAAAATAATAAAAGAAGAATAAAGCAATCTATTTGAGATGCCTTTTGGAGAAAAATAGAGAAGTTTGGATCCTGAAATGTGCTGGATGCATGAAAGTGTAGGTCAGAAGGTTTTATTATAATGCACAGTTAAAATATCTTATTATTTGAATTACAGTGCTGAGAGGGGGACCACTCACTGGAAGCTATAGGCTGCGCCAAATTCACTTTCATTGGGGGCCCAGTGATGATGTTGGCTCTGAGCATGCAGTGGATGGAATGAAGTATGCAGCTGAGGTAAGGCATTGCACTGAATTATATAGAGGTTATAGTCTCTCTCTAGTTAAGTCTGTAACTAGAGTTCCATTATAAGACTGATTTTGGCTCCCTAACTTTATCAAAACATGAGCAATCTGCCTGAAATTTTTCATGTGTGATCCTGTGCCAAAGGAGAATGTATTTGGAAATCTTGGCAAATGATAAGACAAGAAGTACATAAGATATGATAAGTGGAAAATTTAGAAGAATTCAATTGTTTGAGAATTGTTTTAATCTTTTTAAAAATTATTATTATTTTTTAACTTTTTCTTTTGGGATCATTATATCTCAGAATAAGCCTGACCTAGAAACTGCAGATTTGTTTTCTTGATCGGCCTTACTGAGGACCTGTGCATTCTACTATTTGCAGAAGAGTTGGGTGGTTATTTTTGTGGTGTGTATAGTAATAATGTTACAGTTATGCCTTTGTTTTCTGTGTACTGCACCTTTAAATCTCTACGGACTATGCTGTCTACAGAGATAGGCAGCCATTATGTGTGTTCCATTCAGTGCAGAATGTCACAGAGGAGAAACGCACAGTGCGCTCTCTCATGAAGTCTTTACTTTTGCTCTTTCTTCCTTGCTTTTGATTAACCTACAATAAAAGTAATTCAGACTGAAAGTATCTGTTTCCTCTTTGCGTATGGGAAAAATAAAATAAGTATTTTAGTGAGAAAAATGGGATCTCAAACAACAAATAGCTCAGAGAAAGTGAGAGTTTTTCTGGGTAAAAAAGGAAAATAGAAAAGGGTAAAAATCAATTTTTATGGAAAGATGGAAGATTTTCACTATAATGCAAAAAAGAAACAATTTGAAATATATGTACAAAGTCCTGATCAGTATTTTATTGGAAATGCTATAGAAGACAGTGGTAAGAAAAAAAATCAGTTTTTCTACCACTGGTGGGAAAAGTGACATTTGCAGTGTTTAAAGGCTTATGTTTTCCACAGGAACCAGGTGAGATGGAGTATAAAGAATTAATAGAGGTGCTTAAAAACATTATGTACCAAAACCAAATTTCTAGCTGAAAAAAAAAAAAAATAAGTTCCATCTCAGACACCAAATGGAAGGAGAAAATATCTCTGAATTTCTAGCCAGTCTAAAAAGCTTCCCACTACCTGTCATTTTGGTAACCTTCTGCAAGAAGCGCTTTAGACGTCATTTTGGTTTTGGGATAAGGAACCCAGAATTAAGAGCGAGGCTGCTGAGCACTGTTCATACAGAAGAAATGCCCCGGAAGGAGACGTGAATGCAGTTTCAGTGCTCAACTCCCTGAAGAAAATGCTCTAACAAATCAAGAAAGCACCTCTGCCAAATTGGCACATGCAAGAAGAAAGAGAGTTCACAAGCAAAGAAGACTACATGGCTCGCCCCATGTCAGATGACAGCAGGAAACAGAAGGGATCCATGGTCCTGCTGTGTTGTGGCATCGCATTGACTGGACCAAGTTCTCTTCAACAAGCTGCAGTGCAGGAGCGGTGGTAAGATGGGATACATCCCTTAAAAGAGAAGTCACAAGCCATTGAGAATGGGGCTCTTCCCCAAAATGTTTCACAGCTCTGTTTTTTGTTTGTTTTTTTGTTTTGTTTTGGTTTTTTTTGCAAAATTACAGTGGGGCAGTGTGGTTTATTCAGCTGTGGGGATTTTACTTTTTGTCCTTTCTTGTTTGTTGTTTTTTATTAATTCACAATAAAAGTCATTCCGACTGAGAGTATCTGTTTCCTCTTTGTGTATGGAAAATGTAACATTTTAAAAGTTATTCAATCTAGCTTTTGTGAACCTAAAATTGTGAATGGTCCGATGCAGACACTGTAAGCTCCAGAATACTAATATGCATTCACGTGCACACAGAATGGTCTATTGGACTGAGCAGTGAGGTATGAACTCCTATATTCTATTTCTGGTCTTAATAATAATACTTTGGACTTATGTGGATATCTAAGGGCTTGTCTATGCAGGGAAGCTATTGCTATATAAACTAGGGTATGAATTTAAAGAGTAATAGCTATTCTGTATTAACTCCCCAAATGGACACTCTTACTCTGCACTGAGAGAATACCTTGGTGCAATTTAGCTTTACTTCCAAAATGGATTAAGCTTCACGACTCTAGGACACCCTTAGTGTGGAATAAGATTGGCCACACAGGAGCTATTCTGCAGTACCTATTCTGGGCTATTTCCCCGTGTAGACAAGTCATAAGGCCACAATCCAGTGATGCACTTAAGCATGTGTTTAACTGTAAGCATGAGGGTATTTCCATTGACTTTAGTGGGGCTTTTCATATGCTTACAGGTAAACACATGCTTATGTACTTTGCAATTTAGGGCCTAAGAGCTTAACAAACATGAATTATGCCTCACAGCACCAAGTATTATTATCCCCACTTTACAGATAGGGAAACCTTATGGCCATAGAGATTAAGCAGCTTGCCAAAGGCCACATCCATGTCTGAGGCAGGATCTAGAACCAAGATCTCCCAGATCCCTGTTTTATCCACAAGACCACACAGCCTCCCATGCGGTTCATTCAGGAGAGTCATTAAGGCCCATGTTTTCTAAGGAGGCCTTTTATTTTTGGGGTCCCCGGTTTTTGTGTCCACCTGGAGCCTTATTTTCAAAGGTGCTCAACATGCACTCCAAGTGAAGTCACTGCAAGTGACAGATTCTCAGCACCTCTAAAAATCAGGTTCTGAAATCTGAAGATGGACCCAAAGTTAGAAGCCTCTTTTGAAAAATTTGCTCTACAATTACTCTGTTTCCTTTTCTGAAAAATAGGGATGATAAGACTTATTAACTCACCCAGAGTCTTTGAGATTAATTAGATAATGTTTGTACAGTACAGTACTTTGAAAATATTAAGTGCTATTTAAGAATTATTTTATGTACTCTCAACAGCATAGCAATGCAGAGAACAGCAGTACTCTGCAGAAGGCAGGAGAGACATCTGACTCTGTGACTTAGCTCCTTCTATAGAGACTTGAGGACTCCTGACAGGGGAATAAGAGCATGACTTTAGAGAGCATGGTTTGGTGGGAGGTGCTGGAGTGGGGCAGAACTCACTTGGTTTTTTACCTGGCCAAACTGTGACAATCCTAGGACTGGCCAGAGTGGATCTTCCAAGCTTTGGATCAGTCTACGTGGAGCTGCGAAGCAATTACACATCAAACAAGGGAGGTGTTATTGAGTTGCTCATTACAAATCTACCACAAAACATTGCTAGTCAGAAATCAATTGGAAATGCAGGTGCTCAGCACCTCTGAAGATCAGGCCACTTTTATTTTGGTGCCTAAATAAAAAAGTTGTTAAAAATTTCCAAGTTTCAAATTTTCTTTGAAAATTTTCATAAACATTTTAAATTTGTACAGCTGATCAATGTTTTTGTTGAAATTTTGACTGAGGAAATAGGGGCAAGGATAGGGAAAATGCTGATGAAATTTTCATGATTTTATTCCACCACTTATTTTTACTGGCTCAGCTAAATGTGGATTCAAGAGCCTAACTTTAGCCTTTGATGTTTGAAAACTTTGGCCTAAGAAATTGCAGTATTTCCCAGTGTTTAGAACAGTGAGTAACTGGGTGGTAACTGTTGCTAAATTTTGATTTTAATAATAATTGCTGTACCTGGAAGGTGACAATACTGTTAATTGTGTCATTTTTGTATCTATTCAAAACCCAGCCACACTCAGTGCTTGTTGTCGGCCTTTGTATTATTATATATTTCCAGATATCAATAAACATAAATATTTGCCGCTGGAAAATTGAATGCGTCTGAATATAAACAGGTGAAGTAGAAAACTCAACACTAGTACAATTGTATGTTAATTGTAACTGCTCCAGTTCAGTGGGAATTGACAGTACTTGCGCTTTTGCCTTTCAGCTACATGTGGTTCACTGGAACTCGGACAAATATTCCACTTTTGTTGAGGCTGCTCGGCAGCGGGATGGATTAGCTGTCATGGCAGTATTTCTAAAGGTAAGAAAAGATTGCTTTATCCCTTTTAATAAATCTATGTTATAAGCTTAAACAACAAACTGTTATTCTGTAGCAAATATCTCTTTATCCATAATTCTGCAGCAGCAAAAATATGAAGGCAAAAAACACATGCCTAATTTTTTAATGTGTTTGTAATAATAGATTGTTGTGCCACCTGGAAGACATAAAAATTCATAGATTTTAAGACCAGACAGGACCATTAGATCATCTAATCTGACCTCCTGCATATCACAGGCCATTACATTTCATACATTCACTCCTTTTTGACCCAATAACTTGTGTTTTTCTAAAGCATATCCTCCAGAAAGCACCAGTTTTGATTTGAAGACTTCAAGAGATGGAGAATTATTGCATGTTCCAATAGTTAATTACAAATTAATTGCTTCTTTTTTGTCTAAAAAGGAAAACAAACATTAGAGATTTCTTAAAATCTCTGAACAAGATAATGCCTCATACATTTGATAACCTGCTCATTCTAGCATAAAAAAATCACCCCTTCCCACAGCCTCACTGACTTTGTGCAAGGAACCAGAGAGAAGACACAAAATCTAACTTGTGATTAGAGGACAGGATGCTGAGCAGCTCTGTGACCCTAATTCGGTGTCATGTTAATATGATGATGGCCACTTTAGAAATGCTAATGTCTTGGTCTGGTGTAGTGTGACCCTTGCACGTCCACTGGATTTTGTGGCCTGTGCATCTACATAATTGCAGGTCCCATGGCTATGCAATAGACACACACCCAAGCTCACTCTGCACAGCAAATGCACACCAGGCTTTGCTTGATAGTGTGCCTGAAGGCCTGCTGCATAGCTGCCTTCTCCTCACTTTCTTCCCACACTGTGTAACTACAATGGTTCTGCTCACCTGGAGCCTTCTGTCCCCGTGCTGACTGGTGAATTTCACCTCTGTGACTATATTACACCTCTGGAGATCAGTGTCATCGGGGTCTTTGACATGTTGTGCTGCTTGTTCATGTTGAACTTATCCCACTCTTGCCAGCTAATTACAAAGTACTCTTTTAATGAGCCACTCCTTTATACTTCTCGTCACCTTCCCAGTTTACATCCGCCTGACCAGTGGACATCTTATGTGTGCTGAGAAACCTGATTCTGCATGAGTTACACAGAAGTCATTTGGTGAATTTTCCAGTGTGCTTTAAGGAACTTAAGCTTAAAAAGGGTGTAGACTTATTCACATGTATTCAGCCTGCAGTTCTTACAGTTTCTCTATAAAGCACTGTTAAGAAAAATAACTTTTATTCTACTGCTATAAAAAGTGAATTAAAAGTAAAATCAATTCCTCAGCCTGACACGGCTAATGAAAAAATAGCCTCAACAAGTGAGTGATATCCCTCTTTCTGAATAATCAGCATTTGCTCCAGGTTTTTTTAACTAATAATGGTCTGATATTGCATCCATTGATGTTTATCAGAGTTTTACCATTAACTTCACTGAGTGCAGGATCAGGCTGTATGTGAATAACTTTAAAATAAGCATTAATAAGTGGAAAGTGAATGCATATTCTTTCCTCAAGAGCCTGATCTTTGACTATTTGCCTTTACAGATTGGGGAATGTAACTCTCAGCTGAAGAAAATTACTGACCGTTTGGATGCAATTAGAGCCAAGGTAATGTAATTCTCCTAAAATTCTCCAGTACTTCTGCTGCTGTTCTTTTTCTTCCATGCTTCATATTCACATTCCTTAGGTATTTATAGCTGGTCAACAAGGATTAGCTCTGATTTGGGGCAGTTCAGGGGCACTCTTGTTGGATAAAAAAGTCCGAAGCAAGCCAGCACATTATAATTATTCCGTTGTACAATGTGGGGGGAGGGGAGAAGATCATTAATTAGCCGCAACAATTTAATCCCTGACAGATCCCATTATCATCAAGATCAATGACGCTGAATAATTGCCCATTTTATTTTTGTGGGATTTCTTTTCAAGAATATGGAGATTCTACATCTTTTCTCACTTGTTTTATTGGGGGAGAGGATGATCATGTTCACCTTCGATCAACACATGGGGTGGCTTTGCATGCATTGATCGGCCCTTCATTTATGAGGGGAGCAGTTTATCTCTGTGACACCAAACCCTGGAGAGGCCTATTTGTTGGTCCAAAAATCGACGTGGGGAGGGGAGGCCAGGGAGGAGTGAATGTCTGGTGTAAGGCCGGAGAAAACACACACTGCCATCCCACCAGCATTACAGATATTACAAGTAAAGGAAAATACATCCAAATGATATATTATTTTTACATCAGGTCCTCCATCATTAGGCTATTCACAGGCAACAGGAGTGCCTAATAGCATGGGGAATCCTGCTGTTGCCAGAAGGAACCCTGCGTGCAGATCTGCTACAGAGGCATAGGACCGCCCCTGGGTGGCTCTGGCCCATCCCCCTCCCTAGATTTTAGAGCCTGAACACCAGCCGGAGCTGCAACATCTACACAGCTATTTTTAGCATGCTAGCGCCAGCCAAGTCTGTTGACCCAGTCTGGGAGGCTCACTGTCCTGCGCTGTGTAGATATGTCCCCACGATCCTTCAAAACCATGCAAACTTTGCCTCCACGAGTGGAACAATCTCTTACAGTTTTTCTCCCCATAATTCTCCTTTGACCTGATTTGTGGGGGAGATCCTACTTGTTGCTTTTTAATAAGCAAAATATTATGACACCATAAAGAAATTAACTAGACTGCACAATAATTGGTTGCTAAATGTAGTGGTTCTAGGTTAGAATGTGCATGCTTCTTTTTGCAGGGTAAACAAGCACTGTTCACAGACTTTGACCCTTCCTGTTTGCTTCCTCACTCTCTGGACTACTGGACTTATCTTGGCTCTCTTACAGTTCCACCTCTTCTTGAAAGTGTCATCTGGATAATTCTCAGAGAGCCTATAAGTGTTTCCTCTGAGCAGGTACACTTTGATCTGCCTCCCCAACCCTTCAACTGTAATGTTTTTTAAAATGAACTACAATTTAAAATGGGGCTCCCAATAATATTTTATTTATAGCTTTATATATTTAATTAATTGTGCAATTTCTTATCCTACCAAATTTTATGCTTTACATTTTTGTTTTGAGTTTCTAGAGAAATTTGAAATTAACATGAATTTTTGTTGACTTCCTTTGAGCATCAGAATAATCTTATATTATTATTAAAATGTTTTGAAATTTTGAAAAATGGCTTGGGAGCTACAAGTTGGGAAAGACACAAGAAAGAAACTGATAGTTAATTCGTTTGAGGGTTCTGGTGATGATAAAAACCACTTGAGTTTTATTCCATAGATTTTACCATCTCCAAATCACCACTATTCAATTATTTCTTTGTATTTAACACATGCCCATTCATTATTCATTATAGAATTCCAGTTCATCAAATGGCCAAATAAATACAGATCCTTTTCGAGATACCAAGAGTATGAAATTTGGTGAATCTGAATACTTTAGTTACTACTAAAAAATAGTTTCTATCAGTCAGGCTAAATGAATGTAAAAGAGGGATGAGCACATCACTTGGACCTGCCCGTTACATTTCTCATGTTATTTACAAATGAAAAATTAAGCTTCTGGCTGTATAAATGTAGACCAACAGTGACATCCAATGGTTACCGCAGTTAATCCTTTCTTATGCAGTCGAGATGCTAAAAGTAATATGATTTTCCAGGTTCTACCATTAGAAATTTAACCAGTGCTACCGTTGGTGAGTATCATTGCTCCAGTCGGCACATTAAAAACTTGGGACTTATCACACCTCATAATTTACCTGTTCTATGTTATAAACAGCTCAGTAACATTAATTGTTCTGGGCCAGATAATGCCACTCTTGCTATCATTGCAAACCTTGCCAATGAATAGCCTCACTGAGTCAGACTGAAACTTAGCCTAAATCCCCAGCAGGAGTTTAAGGGGGGAATAAGATTGTCCCACTAAGCGATTCTGCTATTCAGTATGATTAAGATGGGTAGAATCTGGCCTGCTATAATTAGTAGCTGCTAAGGTTTTAATGTTGTAATTCAATTGGAATATCTTTGCTGGAGGATTCTAGGGGTGAAATCTTGGTCCTGCTGAAGTCAGACGCAAAACTCCCATTGACGTCAATGGGCCAGGATTTCAACCTAGAAGCATTGTCTCTCAGGGGAGTTCAAGTATTCAAAAGAAGAGCTGGGAAGTCTAAAGGTCATGTGGAGAGTAGCCTTCTTTTTATGTGTAGCATTTTCTTTGAGTAGCATTTTACTAGGAATGAAAGAACCAGTTCAGAAGAAATAAGAACTGGCTTGAATCTTTGCTCAAAATGCAAACCATGTGGTTCAGTTGATTGGGCACCTATGAGGCAGTCAAGAATGCTGAACTCTGGGAACAGCTGGCATTGGAAACAAGTCACTTACCCACCCAGTACTTCTACTTCCCCATCTGTAAAATAGGCATAATACTTACTGGGCTTTGCAAAGCTCTTTAAAATGAAAAGGTGTTATATAAGTATTCAGTATAATGATTATTACTGCTGTCCAAAGTTCACATCTAGGTCAAAACTTCCCAGATCCAAAGTTTTGCTTTGGCATAATCTCTAGTTAAGATATTTTAAAAGTGAGATGCTGCATGGAACAGGGAACATGTATACCAATTTTAGGTAATGAAATATCAGTGTATGATGCAACACATTACTTCATTTCTTACTACGTATTATTTCAAATTCTATCTATCCTGTTCAGTGTGATATTTTATGTATTCTATAATTAAATACAAAAAAATATATTATTGCCTATTATTTGTTTCCAGTAGTACCCACAATGTATTATGTGCTGTACAAACATAAGGGAAGCCAGAATTCGTGCCTTGACTGGTATTACTTTGCAATTTGATTGTTAACTCTTCATTTTTATATTTTCTTCTTAGAAGCTTAAAATACAGTTTCTTCCTGTATTGATTTTATCCTTTTCCACTTGGGAAATATTTTAAAAATAAAGAAACAAATGTCATTTTCAAGCTTCCAGTGAGTTACCAGAAACATCAATATGGAAAAAATGCCATATTTTTTTAAATAATAACTTCATAGGGAGGGTTATTTTGTATTTTAATATTTTGGTAATTAATTGCTTAATGAAACTTCATTTATTCTCAGATATGCTGCCATCATGCAGAGAGGTGGTATTTCTACAGCAATGGAAACACCTTTTCCGTTGGTGTAAGGCTGCGTCTACACCAAGGGGTTATGCCAACAGAGCTTTGACGACATGGCTAGACTGGTGTAGTTTCAGTAGTGTAGATATACCCTAAGAATGGGATTCTCCTGTCCAGTTGCAAAGCCTTATGGGCTCTGATTGTGGGCATGATTCTCCACTGTCTTAGGGCTAAATCGTACTACTGAGGCACAGCCCAAAGCAAAGGACAGTAGCCCACTAAAATCAATGGGAGTGCTTGATGAATAAGGTCCGAGGAAAGGTGACAGAATCCTATCATCAGTGATTTCCTACCATCTGCTGTTTTTCCCAGATAACTATCTTAATAACCACTTTATTCTGGATGTTGGTTTTTGGAAAGAAGCTTGTTTTTGCCCCTGGACAGTGACCATGCCATAATGTATTATATGTCCACAATCAGAATCATGACTTTTGTGCTGCCCTACTAATGTTAACTAAATAAAGGGAATAAATCTGAAGCAAGCTAGTGTATAAAACTAATATCTATTCCCAATGGGTCAGAGTAGCAAAGATCAGATCTGAAATTGAATCCAGATCTAAATGTCCTCACCGCTCATGGTTATTTGTGCTGGGCATTCCAGTTTGTCATCTTATTGCGATAAATCCAAGTTGTGAAGTTTGGATTGAGATTTAAATGTTTCCTAATTCCAAGTGTGTGTGTGTGTGTGTGTGTGTGTGTGTGTGTGTGTGTGTGTGTGTGTGTGTGTGTGTGTGTGTGTGTGTGAGAAAGAAAGTTTGGATCAGATATTTTGGTTTGAGCTCATCTCCAGTAATTATTACTGGCTTTGTATCATGTGCTAGGTGGATGATATAAAAATGGTAGCTAGAGGAGTGTTTTGTAGCATAGGGGCCATCATTCTTCGCTAATGGTGATATTTCTGCACTATGAGGGCATACAATTAGATTTTGTTTGCCTGCTTATGTTGGTTCCCAGGCAATCCATATGGGACAAAATAATTAGTGGGAATTATAGTGGCCTTCGGACTGCAAAATCAAGTGCAGAAATCTTAAAAGAGAATTCTTTTTAGGCTTCAGGTTAGGAAAGATCAAGTGTGAACACCAGGCTATATCCAGACAATGCCTGAAACAGCACTTACAAAGTGCAAATGAAAAACAGTAGCTAACAGGAATAAGGGCTGAAATGGCCAAATTGCCATTCCACGCATGTCCTAGAAAATATGAGCCCCATACTTCTTGGCGAAATGAAGGTGGCAAGTATGTTCATGTTTATTATTTAGAATTCTTCATTTAGTATTAGCATGACATTTCTCTGCTGAACTTATACCTCTTTTCATCTGCAGCTAGCCAAATTCCGCAGCCTTCTGTGTACTGCCGAGGGGGAGGCAGCCTGCTGCATGCTGAGAAACTTCCGCCCACCACAGCCTTTAAAGGGACGGGAAGTCAGAAGGAATTAAAGGAGTAAAGCAAGAATCGGCCGTTGCTGAGACCATTTAGGAGGCTGAATTAGTTTTTAATAATAATAATAATAATTAATAATAATAATATGCTTTGTGCCTAATGAATAGGTATTATTTTATCATTCAGTTACAATGCAGTCATTTCAAGAAGACAAAGATATTCGAACTTGTAGCAGTTGGGCCAATTTTAACAGGCTTGAGTGAGTTTTGGCCTTGTTGGTATGTGTGCATTGTGGTGGTAATGTTTGCAGCAGAACTTACCGAACAATTTCGTTTCAGTCTATGCATGTGAATGGAATCCGACATATTGAGTCTGCTCCTACAAAGTGCTGAGCAATTCCTGCAAGGTACTAGACACCCTCAACTCTCTTTGATGTTAGTGGGAGTCGAGGCTACATTGCCCCCTGCAGGACTAAGCCCATTTTATTAACATCATTACTCTTTCTTTAGGATAGACTGGCCTCTTCCCTTTCATTTTCAAGGATAAATTAATATTTCAAAGCTGGTAGGATTTCATTGCTGACCATAAGCAGAGTGATCCAGTTTAAGCCAGGAGGCCATGATAGATTTACTAAAAATATAGTATCTGCTAATGACATTTAACCCATAAGGTATACAAATGTGTTACAATCCCTTTGTTTGGACTGTGTCATAGGAGTGCTAATATATTGCACCATGGTTTAGAAATACCATGCTAGTAAGCAATATGTGATCATATCATATGGATTCTGTATGCCCAAATTCCATCTCATGTAGGACAGACAATTTCTGGCATCTAAGGGGCGTGCAAGGGTGAAGGACCCATGAAGTTTCCCTCCCTTGCTTCCCTCACCCAGCAGGTGATCATGGTCTGGAATGCAAGTCTGTAGAATCGATTTAACATGATTCCACATTGCTCACTGAGTGCGCTCCTAACACTTGTACGTGCGCTAGCCACTTCAAAAGATGCAGTGCCGCCTCTTGCCCCACCTCGCTTCGTACTAGCTAGCTCTCTGGGCCAGGGACACAGAGCGTACTATATACCCTTATTAGAGAGGAGAACACCCTGTGCTTTCCCATGCAGAAGACTCTGTGCTTCTCTGATGTGTAATTGCTCCCTGCTCAGGGACAGGGCTGTCCAAAAGGGGGAGGGGGCAAGCAGGGGAACCCCTCCCCCCAATAATCTGGGTGGGGGGGCACAGAGCTCCTCTAGGTCCCGTCAGAGAGGGCACATGCTCCTCTGGCTCCTGGGGCTCCAGCAGGGAGGGAGGGGCATAGAGCTCCTCCAGCCCCTAGGGCCCAGGCGTGAGGAGTGCATGCTCCTCTGGCCTCCAAGCCCTGGCAGGGGCACAGAATGTGCCCCTCCAAAAGTTCTGGAATTTAAATTCCTGTGCATGCCCCTGCTCAGGGCTCTCTGTCAGACACAGAGGAGCCCTACAAAGTTACATTTAATTCACATGACAAAAAAAACCCTGCCTTCACAAAATCAAGGCAATTCCCAGTTAAAAATTAGCCCTCCAGTAACAGGATACATTAGGGTGATGTCCCATAATGCCCATGTATTGGAAGTTTAGGCTTTTACGTGTAAATTAACTTGAGCTTGTGTTTCTCTCAGATGCTTTTCATTATTATGTCAATTTTCTTCTTTTGCTTTTAATGAACTGGCTGTAGAATGCAGTTTATATACAATTGCCCTCAAAATATGAAAATAATGGCCTAAACTGGCGCTTCCTCTTCTTCAGGCAAAAGGAGCTGAAAAGCCAGTAGCTCTCTCCTCTCCTCTCCTTTTCCTTCAGCACCCTGTTGAAACTTCTCCACTGGTTTTCTGTGGAGTTGGTGCTCTGCATGGTTTTCAGAACAGAGCTAGATGTTGAAGGGAGCGGAGCAAGGGACCAGCCACTCTCTACAGCAACCTCTCTCCTGAGCTTGTGGATTTCTGCTAAAATATCCCATCAGGATTTAATGCCATTTGAAATGGTGATAGCTTCCCCAGGCTCTCTCCAGGGTTGCAAATGTGAAGCCAAGGGAGAATCAGCCAGTGGCCAGAGCAGCACCTGGAGGAAAAGCCACCATTCCATGGGACTAAGTATTTCTTTCTCTGAGATTCCTAGGACTGTGGGTTTTGTAGGCTGCACCTCTTGTCTCCTGCATTGGTCCTTTGACCAATCCTCTGGAGGGGAAAATTGAGGGGATACCACACAAGCAAGGTCAACCTCATGCAAGCTACGCAAAGTAGCTTGCGTAACTCCTGTCAACTGCTGTGCTTCGCTTCTGCGTGGCGTCTTCACTGCACTGCGCCAACGGGAACCGCATTCCTGTCGATGCAGTGCTATGCCATTTGAGGGGGTGGCTTTACAGTATTGACTTCTGCATCAATTGAGCGGGTCTTCACTGACCGCTCAATCGATCCAGAAAGGTCAGATCTGACGGCGGCGACATTGCTGCTGTCAGTGTAGACATACCCAGGGATTCCCGAATCCCTTGTACTCCTCTATAAAGAAATAGATTGTTTAGCTTAGTTTAGATAGAAATATAGATAGTTAAGTCTCATTGTCCTCTCCTCAGCTCCAGTAGTGTCTCTTCCCAAGGGGAACGTAAGTTGCTTCTGTTGCGGCAGGTCCTCTCACTGCAATACAGTATTCTGAGCAGTGAGAGAAAGAAAACTGGCATGGGAGAAGCAAGAGAGGCAGTACAGCAGCACCAGGAGCTGCGGACAAGAATGATCAAATGTAAAACCTGCAGGCACTTTTTTTTTCCAGTCCCAGCTAACCAGGATAGGCAGGAGGACCCAGCTCAGATATAAAAAGACTTTAGGTTGGTCCTGTTCAAATGTGGACTTTTGCCATGTATGTGTGTAGAATATAATTGCTGGTGTGTGTGTATTTTCACTTCCTTTTTTTGACCCAGAATGTCACGAATGAAACGTTTACACATAGTGTGTACGGCTCTAAAGAATTGATTTGCCTGAGGACAAGAATAATGAGGTTACTGCTGTGTGTGTTCATATTAGAAATTAAAAAAAGTTTTAGATGTTTTTCCTGCATTGAAAATGAATAGTGGAGATGATAGAGTTGTTTGATATTTGTAAGGATTTTATCAAATAAAAACAGATATTATAAATGTGTCTTGTATTTTCCACTGACTAGACTGGAGTTTGCCTACAGATTTGCCTAGATGCCTACATCCAAGCTTGTGGTTCAGTTTTAGCATTTGCTTTTCAACTCTAGTTTGCAATCTATCTGAAGACAAAGAAGTTGAAAATAAGTCTGGAGTAGATATTGTTAGCAGGTTCTAAGTGAAATGTCTTGGGCAATCTAGGTCATCCAATAGTTAGTACACTTTATTTTAGTACAATGGGTCGAAAATATTGTGGTGCCCAATTAATTGCTGAGACTTGCTGCAATTGAACAGGCAATGCTAAAACATAGACCTCCTCTGCCTCTTATCCGTGGCTTTGTTAGAGTAGATGTTTTTCTAATAGATCTGCTCTCAGGATTATGTTGGGGAAGTTCTGTGGCCTCTTATATACAGGAGGTCAGACTAGACGACTCAATGGTCCCTTCTGGCCTTGGAATCAATGAATCTATGAAAAGTGCAGGATGAAGTTCTCAAATAGAACCATAGTTTGGTAGAGGGGCGGAGGGAGGAGCAGAGGCTGCTCCAGCTATAGACAGACTAAGCAGCTGTCCAGGGTGGTTGATTAGTGGTGGTAAGGGATGAGGCTGGCAGAACTCCCTGCAGGAAGGGACAGCCACCAGCCTGATGGGGGTAAGGGGGTGCAGGCTGGAAGTGTGGAATGTCGGGGGGGGGTGGGCTGGGCTGCAGGTGCGAGCTGGGTTGCAGAGTGCGGGGGGCTAGGTGAGAGGTGCTGGCTGGGCTGGGGGGGTGGAGTCTGGGTCGCTGAATGAGGAGTTCAGGCCAGGATGGAGTGGGGGTGCAAGTGGTTGGGCAAAGGATGCAGTCTAGGATGGACTGGGGGTGTGGAGTACAGGAAGCCAGACTGGAGGCTGGTGGGGGGGCCAAGGTGTGAGACATGGCCAGACTGAGGGTTCAGGGGCCAAGGTGAGGAGACCCTCCCCCTCTGTTCAGTGGGAAGGAACCTATTGCCCCCTCTGTGAGGGGGGTCAGTGCTCCTAGCTTGGGTGGCTTTGTGCCAGGCAGAGGTTCTGTGCTGCCCGTTAACCCGCACCCCACAGGCTGGGAGCTACTCATGCCAGGGCCCCGGTGTTGGATTGTTCCCATCCCATGGGGTTTGTCACCAGAACCCAGCAGCCTTGGCAGCCCCAGTCCAGGGTCTTCCCCATCAGCCTCAGAGCTGGCTGCCGGAAGTTTGGGGGTAGGGATGGCAGCTGCATGGGAGTCACTGGAGTTCCTCCACAGACTTCTCAGGGAGTAGGATGGAAGTAACAGGCTGAAGTTTTGCCTAGGGCAGTAGATTGTCTGGAGTGGCCTTGGGGGATGAAACTTTGATTTAAATGTTTTGTGCGCAATTCTCAGCTGTGCCAAGTTCACCCTCAGTGCAGCTGAGGCATAATGGGAGAAAGGTGGCACACAGCCTCTGCCTCCACAATCCTGGCCCAGCTGGGGGCTGAAATGGCTCAATGCAGCCTAATGGTTACTGTAAGTTACACTGGCTGCTGCTGTCCCCTAGCGACTGCTGTGTCAACTAAGAAACGGGTGGAAAGCTCTGCTTTCTGCCACACCCCCTGCTTTCCCAGCCATGCACCTTCCCTGCCCCACATAGGTGCCCCAGCTGTGTCAGGGGAAATCAGCTGCTGCAACCAGAGGCCAACCGTTTGTCCCCTTTGCATTTCTTTAGCTGGCAGGTTTTTCTGTACATGAAGTGCTGTGGAGATTTGAACCCCCGCTGGGTAGCTGCTCTTTTAGCTGTAATGGAGGTGGCGGTGGAGCTGTTTGTTCAGAAGCTTTTAAATGCTGCTGTCGTTCTTATTATTTAACAGTTTGTTCTTTCCCCACCATTCTCTCTACCATTAACACAAATTACAAACACTGTTGTGATAAAACACTTGTACATTTAATCTTCATTGACATTGCTTGTGCTGTGGACTCAGGATATGTATTCTATTGAAGTCAGGGCAATTCTGACATACTCTCACTTAGGCCTGGAAGCGGCCTCCCATCGACCACATAACGTATGTGTCTCTGCTCCCAAGTCCCTTCCACCGACCTTACTCACCGGAAACATCGACTTAATTAATCCACCTCCGCAAGAGGTGTAGTGCTAAAATCAAAGTGGATGGGTCGACCGAGAGGCAGTGCAGGTGGAGCATTCCGTAAATCGACATCATTGGTCTCCAGAAGGTATCCCACAATGCTCTGCTATGACTGTTCTGGAGACCGTTTTCAACTCTGCTGCATGACAGCCACGTACACAGGAAAAAGCCCATCCCCCAAGCCCCAGGAAATTTTGAATTCCCATTTTCTGTTTGTTCGGTGTGAAGAGCTCACCAGCAAGCTGATCATGGTGACTGAACACCCCAAATGCACTCCAGTCTGGAGCAGACCTGAACTGTTGGATCTCATCGGTCTATGGGGAGAAGAGTCAATTTAGGCACAGCTCCGATCCAGCAGAAGAAACGTAGGTATCTACGAAAAGATCTCGTGTGGGTCTGTTAGAGAAGGGGTACAACAGAGACACGCTGTGTGAAAATCAAAGAACTGAGGCAGGCGTACCAAAAGACAAGGGAGGCGAACAGTCGTTATGGTTTGACACCAATGACAAGCTCCTTCCATGATGAGCTGCCTGCGATTCTCGGCAGCGACCCCACCACTGCCCCCAGTTGCAGCACGGATACCTCGGAGGAATCTAGGTCCTGGACCAATGATGATGAGACTGTGGATGAGGAAGAGGAGGAGAACAGGGAACAGCAGACTGGGGGATCCATTCTCCCTGACAGCCAGGTTCTATTTTTAACTCTGGAGCAGTCCAGCCAGGTGCAGGACAGCATCATGGCTGACCGTGATGCCGGGGAAGGCACCTCTGGTGAGTATGGAATTTCATTCAAGGAGGTGGGGTTACATTCTCTAACGGGTTCTGTTTAATATGAAATAAAATATTAGGTGTAGTGGGTACCAGCTTCTCTGTAGGCGCTCCAGCAATGCAGAGGGTTGCCCACAGAAAAGACTGTTTATGTGCAGAGGGCTGGCCTGAGAATCCTCCATGGAGATCTCCAGGAAACTTTCATGGAGGTATTCTGCATCCTTCGCAGAAGGTTTCTGGGAAAGGCTGCCTTATTTCTTCCACCACGATAGGACACTTTCTCATGCCACTCCATTATTAAATCTGCTGGCATCACCATGGAATACAACATAGCAATATAAGGACCAGGTCTGTACCCAGATGCTTTCAGTATCTACTCCCTTTCTGCCTGTGTTACCTTCAAGAGACTAATATCGCCTAGGGGAGACGGTGGAAGTTTTCATTATATGTGCTCATACCGCAAACAATAGTGCGTGTGGTCCCCTACTCAGGGCGGTTTCTGGGTCCCTCAACCACAGTTTCCCTAACATGAGGTTGTTCTGGTTGGCAGGGATCTGGGTGTGGCTATTAATGTGTTTTCTCCTGGCTGATTTCCTCCCCACCACCCCCAGGGCTGCCTCGGACAGAAAACACATTTTGGGAGGTTTAACGCTGGTCCCTAGTCATGTTGTTGGGAGAAGGGGGGGCCTTGCCACAAGACATTCTGTGGTCCTCACTATGATTTCCCAAAACTGGAAGCACTTGGCCCTTACTCGTCATGGCCGGAACACCAAATTGGCTTGTGGAATAGATAGGTGTTGTCAGTTGTTGCTGCATATGTGTTCTCCCAGTGTGTAAGCTGTCCCAGCTCTGCACAGATAACCAAGCCACGATTGGATTATCCAATAAGACCAGAGATCCGTTTCAGTAATGAAGGTACTCGGCCAGGTTTATTGTAGACAAAGCATGGTCCTAGTATCCCGCAGGCTCTACAGTACCACTAACACATGTATGCTTGTTACAATGGAGCAGCTCAATAAACAGTGGGACTTTCCGTTTCCCCCTTGGCTGGATAAAGACACTTCCTTTGTGACCCTTTTTTATACACTGATGCAAACAAGTTGTGTATTGCCGCTCTGACGTGTATAGTTGCCACCCTCTGACATGGTAAGATACCACCCCTTACCTTGTACCGGAGGGTTTGGTCAAAACATCTTTATCCATCATATTATCATTCTGAGGGGTCAGTAAGCCCTCGTTATCTTTGGGGTATTTGTGTGTTCTGGTATCTTGCTGGAATGTGCTTGTGTGAGTTCTCTGTACCTAGTGCTTCTTTAGGAATGTGTGTGTTTGCCAGTTTCTGTGAACTTACAGACAGGCTCACATCTTGACTCCTGCTGACTTTGCTTTCTAATGGCAGGGCTTGACTGCTACTTTAGGTCACGCCTCATATCTGGCCTGTTATACTAGGTCTCATATCTCAGGTTCTCACTTTCTACTGCAATAGGGATTGTGATTCAGTTCTACCATGCACTTTAGAATAATAAGGGGAGTGATTTTTACATAGCAACCTTGCATTTCACCTATGGTATGCACTGACAATGGTTGCCTTGTGCTTTGCATGCCCTACAGTGGAAACCATGGCCTTCAGTGCATCCTCCACTCCTGCAGAGAGGCTGTCGCAGATTAAAAGGTGGAAAAAGAGAACTCGGGATGACATGTTCAACAAGCTAATGAGCGTATCTGGACAGCTGACATTGAGGTAAGAGCCTGGAGGATTTCATTGTCTGAAAAACTGGACATGGACATGGAGAGCAGGACAGCAGCCCAGGAGCATGAGCATGTCACACAGGATGAGATGCTGTGGATAATGAGGGATCAATCAGACATGTTGAGGTGTCTGATGGAGCTTTAAGGACAACAGCGGCAGGATAGATGCCCTCTGCAGCCCCTGAAGAACTGCCAGCAACAATCACTCTGTTCCCAAGCCCCTAGCGCCAAGCATTCAAGGAGGAGGGTGGGCAGGGTGCAGTATGTGCTCCACTCAACACCGGAGGAGGATAGTAGGAAGAGAAGGTGGTCATTCTAAGACCTTTCAATGTGCAGGCTTCAGTCACAGACAAATTGCATTTGTTTCTCCCCTCCCACTTTTATTGCAGAGGTTGCTCAAAGTTCAATTATTTTCCTTTTCCTTTATTATTACGTTTGTACAATAAATATCAATGTTTCTATATTGAAGTACTCTTTATTTATTACCATTAGGGTGGTTGTGGGGGAAGGGGAGGTGAAGGACACTGATGCAAGGGAAGGGATGGTATGGGAAGGCACAGCACAGGTAAGTGGAGCACATCACTGTGGCGCATTACAGAAACGGGTTTTCAATGCCTCCCTGAGGCGCAGAACTCCTTGGTGGACTCTCATAGTTGTGCTGGTATCTGTCTGCTCAAAGTTTGCTGCCAGTCTATCTGCCTCCACGACCCAATCCAGCGAAAACTTCTCTCCATTTGTCTCGCATACCTTATGGAGCATACAGCAGACAGAGATAACAATGTGGATATTGCTTTCACTGAGGTCTAATCTCATGAACAAACTGCACCAGCGAGCCTTTAAACATCCAAAGGCACATTTCACCATCAGTCTGCACTTGCTCAGCTTATTATTGAACCACTCTTTATCGCTGTGCAGGGGCGTGGTGTATGGCTTCATGAGCCTGGGAGCAAGGGGTGGGCTGGGTCTCCCAGTATCACTATTGGCATTTCAACATCATCAGTGGTTATTTTTCGGTCTGAAAAGAAAATCCCTGCTTGCAGCTTTCTGAACAGACATGAGTTCCTAAAGATGGTGCGTCATGCACCTTTCCTGACCATCTTACGTTGATGTAGGTGAATTGTCCCCTGTGATCCACCAGTGCTTGCAACACCATTGAAAAGTATCCCTTTCGGTTTATGTACTCTTTGGCAAGATGGTCCGGTGCCGAAATAAGGATATGCATGCCATCTATTACCTCACCACAATTAGGGAACCCCATTGCAGCAAAATCATCCACTATGTCCTGCACCTTTCCCAAGTCACTACCCTTCTTAGCAGAAGTCTATTAATGGCCCTGCACACTTGTATCACAGCAGATCCCAAGGTAGATTTACTGACTCTGATCTGATTCCCAACTGACCGGTAGCAATCTGGCATTGCTAGCTTCCACAGAGCAATGGCCGCTCACTTCTGTACTGTCAAAGCAGGTCTCGTGGTAATATTCCTGTGCTTCAGTGCTGGGGAAAGCTCTGTGCAAAGTTCCTGGAAAGTGGCCTTACTAATCCGAAACTTCTGCATCATCATCCCATACCTTCATAATTATGCAATCCCACAAATCAGTGCTTGTTTCCCGGGACCAGAAACAGCGCTCCACCGAGTACAGCTGCTATGCACCAACCAGCAGCAACCAGAAATTGATTCATTCTATGGCTTGTAGCAGGGCAGCTTGAGTAACATTGCAATTTTTTGAACTGCGGCTCCTCTCTTGGCCTTGGAACTACTGCAGGATAAGTCGTGAGCTGTTTGTAATCCTCACAATGAGAGTGCAGAGCTGAGCGGGCTCCATGCTTCTTAGACAATCGTGTACACACGGCTCTGAAAACAGATGTGAAGAAGTATTGGTTTAGTTGCTGTTAGTATCAGGGGAGGACGAAAACCTTCCCAAAAGCCCCTGCAGCTAGTTGCACTGTGGAATAGCTACCCACAGTGCACTGCTCTGTTCACCAAAACATGCACTCCCCCGATGCAATGAGTGTGGTGTGATCATGCCCAACCAAGGTCATTAGTGCAGCGGCTGGATGTCGACTGAAATTAAATCGACTTCACTTTGCAGTGTAAACAGACCCCCAGTTGTCATTTGAAAACAAAGATTCAGCCTCCATTCGACGGGTTAATAGGCGCCATCAGGCCAAATTTTCAATATGGGCTCAACCCGTCCTCCCATCTTTCACAGCCAAGTATAATTTTGTGTGTGCAGCGTTAGAATCTTCTTCTGACAGGCTGGCATTTCATGTGTAAAATACACAGTATTAAAGAGAGAGGTTTTTCATTAAAGAAGGCCCAACTTTTCAATTACTCTAGTGTGAACAATATTCCTAACTATGAACTACTTGCCAAAACTTTGCCCCTGTTTTCCTGTTGTCTTAGGCCCATCCATGATAATCACTGACTAATCTTCATAAATACAAATTCAGCAGCTAGCTCTCTGCTGACAACTCTACTCCAGACCTGTCTCTTCCTGTCCAAACTAAAATCTCAGGCTGTCTGCCTGACAACTCCTTGGGGATGTCTCAGCCATCAGCTCAAGTTCAACATGGCTAACACAGAGCTTGTAATCTTTTCTCCCAAGATCCTCCCCCACACCTGCTTTCTCTATCACTGTAGACAGCACTACCAGCCTGCCTGTAAGTTAGGCCCATATCCTGAGCATCATCTTCAACTTGGACCTCTCTCTAGATCCTCACCTACAGGTTAGGTCTAAATTTTGTGGATTCTTTCTGCATAACATCTCTAAAATATGGCCTTCCTTACTCATTTACTCAGCTAAAACAGTCGTCCAAGCTCTCATCGTGTATTTCTACTATGGTAAAATCCTTCTCTCTGGCCTTGACAAATGCAATCTTGCCCCATTCACATACATTCAGAATGCTGTTGAAAAGATCATTTCCTTAGCCATCACTTTGACCACGTCACCCCTGTCTTTGTATGCTTTCATTGTCTCCCCCTTCTCCATCTCATCAAACATAAGCTGCTTGTTTTCACTTTCAACAGGGCCCTTTCAAGGCCTATCCCTACCACACCAATCATCTCTCCTTTGCTCCAGTGGGCTCAATACCATCCTCCGTTGTCTACTTGTTAATTTGCAAACAAGCATCTTTGTGCTTTCTCCCATGCTGCCCTCATGCATGGGAGGAGCTCTTTACAAACAGCCATGGAACTAACTCATTATCCCCCTTCAAAATGCTCCTCAAAACTCTCTTTTGCTTTGATCCCTACAAAAAACTTGACAACAGTTGGGCTGCTGGTGCACTGATGCCACAGCCTATCATTCTGACCAATATTGTCTCATTGTTTCCTTGTAACCCTCTGTCTGTCTCTCTGTATCCATCTGTTGTCTGTTTTCTTATGCTTAGATTGTAAGCTGTTTGGGGGCAGACACCATCTTTTTGTTTTGTGTTTGTACAGCACCTAGCACAAAGAAGTCCGGATCTATAACCAGTTCCCCTAGGCACTATGCTAAGACAGATAAATAATAACCCTCATCATCCGAACTGTGCTTGCTAAAACCATGGTCTAGCAAGTAATTTTGGCCGAAAGCTTTGTTAGAACCATATTATAAGACTGTGCAGTAAACTAATTTGTGGTCTCTATGATGATTTGGAAAGTATGACTCTCAGAAAAAAAAAATCCTCGTCCCTGCTGATTTTGGGAACCGTGCTAAAATCCCTGGTACCAACAACAGTTTAAACACTGTTGTAGCTAATATAATTCTAATCACGGTTTGGGCAGAGTCTAATCACCCTAGGAAGATGGTATATGTTGTGGTAACCTTAAACTGCATCTATTTTGTTTTGTCCAGCACTCTGAAATTTCATACATCAGTCAGAATGTGCTTCTGATGGCATACACCACCAGGCAGGAGTGGAGAGGAAGCACTAAACTAGCTTCAGTTATTCCTCTCAGATGGAACCCAGAAAATTGTGATGAGCAGCTGATCCTCTACACCAAGAGCCCTATCATGGGAAGTCCTGCTGGGCTCAGTCCTGTCCCTTCTCTTTTTAAATATACTTATGAGGTTTCCTGAATTGCTTATGAGATGCCATGGATGCCCCCAATATACTGAAGACATCCAATTTACATCTCCTTTTCAGCAGACACAAACAACATCAATTCCCAGATGCCAGAGTTCCTGCAAGAGATAAGCATATGGATGAAAAGCTGCTGTCTCAAGCTTAACCAGGTAAGATAGAAGTGATGCTGATGAGAATAGCAAGCTGCTTCAAGGAGCTAAACAGCACTTTCCTACTCCCCTGCTAATGACCTCTTATGCTGGGCTTCTGGCATCTGTATTCTCTGAGAAGAGGTAACAGTGGAATGGGTGAGGTAGAAAGAAGGAGAGAAAGAAATGAGAGTCAAGGTGTCAAATCCTTGTGAGGGAGGCAAATAGGGTTTGGTGCAGGATTTGGACCCCTCATTGAACAGTCACTGTATTTTGAAAAAACATGGCTTGGGCTCAGCAAAGGGCAGAAGGTGATTGTGATGAGAGAAGTGGGGCGGGAGGGGGGGATTAAAGGCCTTCAACTTCAGTGTGCTCTGGTGATGGGTGAAGACAGTAGGTCAGGGTTAGTTTTACTAGGCAAGAGATAAATGATAGTTTATAGTACCAATGTACACTCAGATGTTTGAATATGTGAGAGAAACAAGTGAGTTTTGGAAATGGTGAGAGTTGAATGGAAATAGATTAAACATTTAGAAAAATGCAAGGGAAATGTAAACATTATTGCCACAAGCTAAATATGAGTCAACAGTGTAATGCTGTTGCAAAAAAAGGAAATATGATTCTGGGATGTATTAGCAGGAGTGTTGTAAGTAAGACACGAGTAGTAATTCTTCTGCTCTACTCTGTTGATTAGGGCTCAGCTGGAGTATTGTGTCCAGTTCTGGGCACCACATTTGAGGAAAGATGTGGACAAATTGTAGAAAGTCCAGAGAAGAGCAACAAAAATGATTAAAGGTCTAGAAAACATGACCTATGAGGCAAGACTGAAAGAACTGGGTTTGTTTAGCCTGGAGAAGAGAAGACTGAGAGGGGACATGATAACAGCTTTCGAGTACATAAAAGGTTGTTACAAGAAGGAGGGAGAAAAATTGTTGTTCTTGGCCTCTGAGGACAGGACAAGAAGCAATGGGCTTAAACTGCAGCAAGGGAGGTTTAGGTTGGACATTAGGAAAAATGTCCTAACTGCCAGAGTGGTTAATCACTGGAATAAATTGCCTAAGGAAGTTGTGGAATCTCCATCATTGGAGATTTTTAAGAGCAGGTTAGACAAACACCTGTCAGGGATGGTCTAGATATTGCTTAGTCCTGCCATGAGTGCAGGGGACTGGATTAGATGACCTCTCGAGGTCCCTTCCAGCCCTATGATTCTACGATTATTACACACAAAAAAATCCCTAATTTAAAGGAGCATTATTAAGGTTGCAAAGTCAAGCATTCAAAAGTTCGGAAATGCCAGAATTAAGGTTGCACAGCCCTTTGTTCATATTCATTATGACTCAGTCTTTAATTACATCATCTCATACTATGTTTTTCACAGGACTCCTGCCTCATTCAGTTCACAGAATAGACTCTGTTAATTTAATGAGAAGCGTTTCGCTATTTTGTTTTATCCTCATTGTTTCCTGTGTAGCCTTAGGCCTTGTTTCCTGTACACTATTCAAACCTTGCTCTGAAGAAAGGATTAATTTTCTATGGCACTCATCACGACAATATCTAAATGCTTCACAAACAAAATTCCCCTTTGTGACACCCCTGCAATGTGAGTGAGGGAGCTTTGGCATCCCCATTTTATGTATGGAAAACTGAAGCACAGATAGATTAAAGTTAAAAGTGTCCACTACTGTTCCGTGCCCAATTTGAGGCATTTAAGACTGGACTTCTCAGAATACTTAGCATTGTATAGCTTTCTATGTTCAAAGCACAGCTCTCATTGACTAAATAAGACCCCAGGGTCTTGAGCTGGACACCCAGAAATTGAGGAGCACACACACAGTTAATGACCACCCCTGAAAAACTTGGTTTAAGTGATTCACCTAGTAAGTCTGTGGCAGAGTCAGGGATAGAATTCAGTTCTCCAAGGCAGCATTCAACCATCTTAAACATGAGACCACCCTTTCTCTGACAGTAATCCCCTGACTCCCTCCCTAGAAACCTTCTAACTTCTGAAACAAATGACGCAAATGTCCTTGTGACAGGCTATATAAACCCCAACCCGGTTTTGAAGGGGTTAACATGCAGCCAGAAGCTGCATCTATACTGCTGTTAGTCCTGGGTGCACAACTTACAAAAGAAGAAAGCTGTGACCCGTCCGTGCCTAAGGTAGACCACCTGAAAATGCCAAGGTTAGGGGGGCAGGCTGCAGAAGGAGAGCAGATTCTCCCAGTCCTGATGGGTAACACTGAGGTTAGACTTCCCAACCAGTCAAAAACAGTGCTTCTGATACCCCCACACTGGTTATCAAGAAATTACAACAAAATATACACAGCCCGCTTTACTGCATTTCAGTCTCTGGCTCTCAGTCAGCCATGAGGTCCAGGAAAGAGATAACGTTATTTAAACTCTATGCTCTTTACCAAAAAGTTCTCCTGACTGCAAAGGGTCAGCACAGTACCAGATCAATATAAGTTTGGATCTTACCCAAAACACCGTGCTGCCAGCTAATCATTTAGTAACTAAAACTAAAGGCTTATTATAAAAGGAAAGAAACAAACTATATAAAAAATGTTAAATTATTAAAGCAATTGGATACATACAAGTGATTTGAAAGTCCATATATATATTTGGTTTTCATTAGAATTGTGAAGTTTGCAGGCTTGTATAGTCCCTCTGGTGTACATCCAGTACCTGGATGGGTCTCAGTTCTTTGATTCACAGCTCCTCAGTTGCAGATGAGTTGATCCAGAGGTAGGTAGGTAGGTAGTAGGTGAAGATCTGAAGACTAAAGACAAAATGGATGTTGTAGTGCAACTGCCTTTATGTCCATTTTCCATGCTGTTTGTGGAAATTTACAGAAATAAGATGGAGTCCAGAGTCACCTCACATTAGTAAGTTCTGGTGACTCATAAAGTGTAGCACCTGGGTTCTTTCCCTGAACTTATTGTATCTTTGAGTTCCCTTAATAGACCATTAAGCAGGCTAGTGCTGCAGCCATCCTGCCTGGGGTGTCACCCAGAAACACAGCACAAGTTGAAATGCAGATATGCCTTACATATTTATAACCTATATTACAAGTAAGACACATATATGTAAACAATATCATCATACTTAGCAAACTATAACCTTTCTAACGGTATCGGACATGGCCTGTCTCTTATGATTTATTGTAATCTTGACATATAGATGTTCAATAATATCATAAATGGTCTGCCTAATCCAGCCAGCATCACAAAAGCACAGCAGTAGGAAGGAGAAAGGGAAAAATGCAGACAGATTTCTTTCTCCTGGGGTGAGCTGGGAGCCTGATTGGACAGGCTCGACTGGATAGGCTTTCATGAGCTGTCACCTGCCTGAATCCCTTGTAAAGGGAGGATTGTGCCAGCCCCTGAGTTGTGGGGTTGACTGAGACACAGTAGCCTGTGGTTAGACAAGAGGACGATCTGTAGCAGCAGAGGCACAAGTGCAATGAGGCGACAGCCAGCTGAGCCCAGCTGGGTGGAAAGTTAGGTTGTTTACACATTTCTTTTGGACTTTGGTAAAGCATTCTGTGGACCTGGAAAGGGCCTGGTCTCTTTAAGGTGGCTAGGCCAGAGGACCAGGTCACTCCTATGACTGTAGTAGGCCAAAGGACAGTGGGAAAAACTGAGGCAGAGTTGCTGCCTCACTACATCCAGCCACAAGGGGGCAGACTGGAGTGGCAACTTTTGCTACCATCCTACTGACAACAATCTCCTTTGCTACACAACCATGATTCCTCCCCATATCAGGTCTATGTTGTGCAATGATGGAGGCAGGGGTCCTGTGGAAAAAATAGTATGTGATCATCATGTAATTAAAAACTGTGTCATAATGCTACTCATAAGAGGGCTGACTTAAAATTGCACAAGCAACCTTAATTTTGGCATTTCCTAATTTCTGAGTGTTTGACTTTGCCATCTCAATTGTCTTTTAATATAATTTTTTCATGTGTAAATATTGTAGGTTTTAAAAATAGCAAACTCAAAAAAGAAATTGCATAATGTGGCATCATATTAGCACCCAAATCAGTCATCAGCACTGACCTCTGCCACTTGAGTTAATGGAGTAACTGATAGCAATAGTAGGATGTCATTCTCTGAGTGGACCAGTATTAAAGGAGAAAGAAAGAGACACAGTTTCCCAATGGGGTTTCACAGATATTTACTGACAGCAGTGGAATGGTGAGAATTGGGAGTCCTGGGTACCTTGTCAGGTTCTGGAGGGAAGTGTGCTCTAGGGCACAGACTCTTCTGTCTGTTTCCCCCCACCCCCACCCCCTCTGACCCGAAGCTTGTCCCCTTCTGCCCCATCCAGTCCTGTATCTTCCCCACTCTGGCTTCTTGTCCCAGTCCCATTCTCCTTACCTACTCAGTCCCATTCTCCACTTCTCAGGCTTCTCATCCCAGCCCCAGGCACCTTGCCAGCCAATCCTTGTCTCTCCTTTTGGGCTTGATGTCTGAGTCTCAATTTCCCCCTTCACTCTCAGGTTCTACCCAAATTCCATTCACTTTGCCCAGCCATTCCCAGTTCTCCTCCCACACCTCAAGTCCTTGTCAAATCTGTCTTTCTTCCCCCATCACAGTTCCCTCCATCACTAATTCTAATCTAAGTCTCCCTGTCCAGCCAGTCCCAGTCTCCCATCCTCCCCCTAGCTTCTTGTCTGATCTCGGTGTTCCCACCCCCACAGCCATCTGGCTCCTAGTCCCTCCTCCTCTTTCTGTTTCCTTCACTAGCTCCCAATCACTAGTTCCCAATCCCAGTGTCCTTCCCTAACCAGTCTTCTTCTTCCGTCCCACTGCCAGCTCCATGTCTTAGCCTCCCCTCCCCCATGGCTCCCAGTCCCATCATCTCATTTCTTTCAGTCCCAGCCTCCTCCACCCTGCTTCAGTCCCAGCCTCCCCCTCTCCAGTCCCAAACGCATCAGTCTCATCCTAATCTATTCCTCCCACATCTCCCAAGCGGTTCTTCTGCCTTCTGCATCCAGAATCAGGCAGTGTCCTACTCCGTGCTGCCGTGGTGTCAGCAGGGGTATGGTGGAGAGGCTCACTGCTGTCAGTTCCAGTTTTTGGGCCCACCCAGAATAAATTGCTGTTCTGGAGGGCAGGCAAGTGTGTGGGTGATGACAGAAGCCCCACTTTTTCCAGACGACTTTAAGCACTGGGCACATGCACAATATGGTTGAGCTGTAAGGGGATGGAGCTCCCTTAGCTGCTCTGTGGGATTGGCACACGTACAGGTTGCTCAGTGCTAGGAGCTGTGAGAAGCTCAGTTGTGCACAGTAAGATCAGAATCTTTGGAGATTTTCACTGCTAAAATCAAAGTCTCTACCCAGCCAACACAAATTTTCAAGAGGTTTATAATCACACTGAGAAGAATTCAATTTTTCCTTTTAAAATTTTGATGGATAACATTGATGTTTATTTTTAAGCATTTTTTATTTTTATCAGTTTAAAATTTCACAGTTGCATAAAATTATGGGTTTTAAGCTTTTTCAAAATGATTTTTATTGATTTAAATTTCCACAGTGCAGCCATTTAAGGGGAGGTCAGACAATAATTATTAAATGACAGGCTACACAGATTCAAAAAGTGAAAACTTGATAACAGTTAAAACACAAATTGTCAACATGGCATGTCAAAATATACCAAGTAAATATCCTTAAATCAACTGAAACAAGTTCTCGAGGAGCACTTCACTTACTTTGCCTAGCTGTAAATTTTGATTATCATCAGTGAAAATATTTTTTCATCGGTTTATGTGCGTGTACGGTGAAATCAATGTTTACTGACATTTACCAATAAAAATCAAATCCTTCCAAGCCTATAACTTGGAAAGAATTTCATAGGGACAGCAAAAGGCATGTTCCTGACACAAAAGCCACCTTCCCTGCTCACCAAATTTTAATATCCTGCTCCAAAGCACGGAGGCATTAGAAAAGGTCACTAGACTTTTTTAAAATGAGCAAACCAATGTATTTTCCCATAGACTCGGTCTCGGAAATTGCTGAAATTTTCAGAAAAGAATCAGACTGAGGCAGACTTCTGGCAGCTGAACCAGTTAAAGTTTGGCAAAGTTATAAATAACTGAAAATAGGGTATTATAATGGGAAACATCAGACCACATTACTAATAGGTGGTGCTTACCTGCCTTGCCTATAATACTTATCCTTGTGAGTGTGTATGTAGATATATGTGTACATGTGCCCATGTGAGTGTATACACACAGAGAAAATGAAATTGAAAAAATATCAGTGGTAAAAATAGACAATGGACTAGGAATTAATACAAGAAAAGTTACCATGAACTGAACTTAATGGAGAAGGACTAAGATTACTGATTCTATCACGTACTTTTCTTAGCAGGGATTGATATCTCTATATAGACTTGTGTACATGCAGCATTATTAGACTCCAGCATTATTAGACTCCTTTGACAAAATGTTTATTTGTAATTATCCTGAATTTTTAACAAATATTTTTTAAGAGAGAAATGAAGGCTAAGAGGATAAAGCAACAAAAGAGAGAAACATGGGACAAAACAGCTGTGTTCTATCTTTTCTCCTATTCCTTTATCTGTTTTTAGACTGTAAGCTTTCCAGGCCTGGACTGGTCTTACATGGTCTGTGAAATGACTAGCACCCTTTTGGGTGTAAACTGAATAATAATAGTTATTATTTAATATTTGTATTGTGGTAGCACCTCATAGCCCCGGTCATGGACCAGGCCTCCATTGTGCTAGATGTTGTATGAACACAGAACAAAAAGATAGTGCCTAATCAGATACCAGTGTATTCTATGATTCTGTGACTACATAATTTGCTCTGGCTCCGTCCCTTACCTTAGCATCTAAGCCTTCTTTTTTTTTTAAATTGCTTCTAGCCTTGTGATTGTGAAGAAAAGTCTAAAAACACGAGCCATATGTAAACCAATGGAGTGCTGTGTTCCTGACTTTGCAGATGGCTTGAGACAATAGCTCTGGCGGATGGGAACTACCTTATTCATCTCAGTAGGTGTTGACTCTGAAACCTAAAGATGACAATGTAAATGACAACTCAGTTAACTATTTCACTACGATTCTATGATTCTTTGGGACCAAAGTCATCCTCTCTAACTGCTGGATCAATGCCAACACAAAGAGGAGGCAGTCAGATTACTGGCAACACTGACTGGTGAAGCAGAGGCATTTGTTTTCAAAGTGTGAGATATTTATTCCCTGACAGCATTCTATTCCTTTCCACTGTACCTGTTGATTAAAATACCAATAGAAGAAAGATCATTCAAGAACATGTTTGTTTTTCTTATCTGCATTAATACATTATAGTGACAATTACTCATTTTGCTGGGAGTGTATAGATTGTGGAACACATTTGTTTTGTGGTTAAACCAATCAGAAATCACCTTATTTATCAAAATGATACCATTTTAAATTGCTGTACTTTGACCAAAAGGCTTATTTCTGGTTGTCCAGTTATTTTGATTTTATTAGTAGGCAATGATTACATGTTATGTAATTGATACTCAATTACTGTTGTTAGTCTTTGAATGGTAGATAGTAAAAAAACCAACAACACAGTATTCTCATTAGCAAGGCAGGACAAGTTATTGAACTTCTGTTTGGTGTTTGTACTTTGACAACATTTGTATAGTTTGTCTATACTATAAAATTGAACTGAATTTGTATTCCACTGACCTTCTGACCTCTGATAGCATGGGCTTCGGTCCCAGGTGAGGTTTTGTTTTTGGTGCCTGGATATCATAGCGATAGTTGCTATAGAATTCATAAGATTTCTTGGCCAGGCAGTGTGGAGAATGTCAGGGCATGTGTTGTGTTTAGATTATTTTAGGTGTGAGGTTTTTGGGAGGTAAAATATATTGGCAGAAGTGAGATAGTGGCTTGAAATCTAAAGACTCTGTGAAGCTCATCAGGTTGCTATGAGCCACTCAGGAATGTTGGTTCAAAAGTCAGCGGTGGGAAGAAGCCTGCTGCAGGGGTGAGTGTGGAGAATTGCCAGCTGCAGGTGGCTTGGTCTGGACTTGCGGAAATTGCCAAGAAAGGTCTCTCAGACTCCAGAGACTGTTCCATCAGGGATGATGGAGGTCTGGTCTGCTGAAAGGGTGGTTGGAAGACCAGATTAAGAGAACATTGGACTCTGTAGCTTGTAGAAAGGAAGCCTGAACTGGGGTATGAAATAAGACTTTTGGGGTCTTGAAAAGGACAGTGGGCACTTTCCAATCAGTATAGGATTTAATTAATAATTTTAATTAAAAATAATAAATTACAAGTTTGTTAATTCAGGTTGCAGTGGACCTGTGGTGAATGGGGATTCTGCAGCGGCCTTCGAAGAGCACTGTCCATACCTATCAGAAACCCCTGCTCCTGAAGCCAGGGTCCTCATAACAGAGAACAGAGGGAGGGGTGCCCTGAGGTAAAATTGCTGAGTGAGAAGGTTGGTGGTGGCTCCAGGTATCCAAGACTGGCTTGTAGGAAACCCCAGGTCATGACAGGCAGGTAGGTAAGTAGATAGAATATAGATCGTAAGATATTCATGGCGGGGACCATGTCTACTTGTTTGTGGGAAGTGCCTAGCGTACTTTTGGGTATTCAAAATTATTATTGATAATAGAACAAGATTTTGTGCATGCATCATTCATATTCTTGTAGTGGCAGGGATCATTGTTCTTTTCTGTGATGATGAGGGTAATGAATCTGCAAAAAGCATATTAAATAGCTTTATATGAACTCAGTGAATGAGAGACTTGAACTGGGCACAAATGCTTGACAGAGAAGTTGCCACGGAAAAGGAAGAAACACAACAGATAGTGTGGTGAAGCATACTGTAGAAATACCCTAATAGAACAGGCAGCTCTTAGTCATTGCAGCCTGTTTCTACCAGTAGGTGTCACTGCAAACAAAGCAGTGTTCGCCTCTCAGACTTGAAACATAAAAGCTGGGAAAATAGATGTATTAAATTAAGTCTAAACCCATGGAGGGAAAATGACACAAAATGATCTCAGGACTAAGGATGTGTCAGTGATTGTGGTTTATTTCCTTCTTAAAAGTGAACTGCAAGACCTTTTAAAAAGAAATGAATGAATGAGATCTCAAATTGTAGTTAGAATGTGTGCAGGTTTGATGGGCTATGATTCTTTGTGCAGAAAGCTCATGCAACTGCTCACCTACATTGAATGAGCAATTAGTATAAACTATTTTTCCCACTCAATTGCCCGTTTAGACCCCTAACTAGCTTTTTGCAAGTGCAAATCCTGAATTTGCAGTTGCCGTAAATACATGTGCACACACACACACACATGCAAAGTTAGGCAAACAATTGCACACACTTTTGTGTACATGAATCTCCAATCTCTCATTCACAGAATTTGACTGACATGATAACATATTTCCTGACAAACCCTGGATGAATGATTCAGACTCATCTGGGGCCCCTGCAAAGTCTTTCAGCTGGGGTACATGCCTGTACATGCTTATTTTCAGTGTATGCACATCTTCTCTACCTGTCGCATACTTATGCCATACGTTTTGCTTGAGCTTGGATATCGCTGCAGCTGAAGGTGGAAGAGAATAAGTAATGCATCCAAGATGGTACATGTGTTTGCTGGGAGAATTAGAGAAATTGTGTATGGAGGTTTAATTTAAACAAAGCTGCCATTTGCCTCCGTTTCATGATAGAAGAGGAGCAATCCTGCTTCAGCAGGAGTAACAAGTTATCAGCTCAGCCAGCTGGAAGCAATGTGTATCCAGCATCATAAAGCACTGGAATATGAATAGTAAACTTGACAATAACATTTGTGTGTTTTCCTGGCTTACAGTTGCAAAACGTCAAACAGCAAAATCAGAGCACAAAAGGAGACATAAAACCCTCATCTCTGGTGTTGACAAGTAAGTGAATTAAATGTTTTCAGATTCTAGATCTGGTTTTCCTCTTACAAAAGTGTAGCTCCGTTGGCCACAGTGGGACTTCTCATGGAGTAAGGTAATGTTCAAAATACGTAAGGGTGGCAGAATCAGGCCCTTTGAAAGCACACAAAGGACCTCATTCTCCTCTCAGTTACATCAGCGAAAGTTAGAAGTAACTCACGGGAAGTCCGTGGATTTCAAATGAAGTAAAACATGTTTATTGTGCTCAAAGTGTGTTATTTTCATAGATCTAAGTGAGCCATGTTCTTCCCACTTAAACATGCAATTTCATGCCCCAATACCTTGCTTACATCTCTGCAGACCTCTTCAATCAGGTTTCACAGTTATAAGGTGGCAAAATGAGGGCCTTTCAGGAACTAACTGAACAGGAGAAGGAGAGGAAGATTCTGTTTAAAATTTTATCCAGGTTAGCAGAGGCATGATACAACACACCCTCAACAATCAGCAGAGAACACTGAGACGTCTTTCTGTTCTGTTTACAGTATCAAACACGTGCAGTGTACATCTTGGAGCACTGCGCAGTCCTGATATCACGAGTGCTCCCGTCCTGTAATTTGATATCCATGTTACTAAAATGGATTATTTCCTGGTTATTGCAGTGTAGCAGTTTTTGGAAAGTAGGCTATGGGCCATTTTGTGCCTTCAAAACTCACATGCAGCTGACAAAAGAGGCCAGAACCTCAGCTGTTGTAAATCCTTGTATCTCCATTGAAGTCAACAGAACCCCAATTTACACTGGTTAAGGAACCGGCCCAAAGAACCTGATGAAGATATTCAGGTCTCCAACTTCTGATCCAGACACGAGGATTTCTATGTAAGCAGAACTGTCAGATGTGTTGTTGAAAGGAAAAATCTTTACGAGTTCACACGACTCCTTGTTTAAAAGCAAACTGTGCACCTGTATTAACTGAAATATGAAAGATGGGCAAATGTATTCATACACAAGACATACACATACACATATTTGCCAAGCCTGTTTTTGGTTCCATGGATAAATAGAGAAATATAGGTATTTAAGCCTATAATCCTTTCAGAGCATTACATTCATGTTACAATTACTAAACTGCAGTTAACTTTTAAATCAGGAATCAGCTTTGGACTGGTGAAGGTTTTTCCTCTCAACGGTGCACCTAACAGGGCTGTTTATATAAACATCTCTGTGTTTGAAGAGTAAAAAGCTAAGCTTGAGACCTGAATGTCCTTTAGACTCTTAGGGTGAAATTCTGACCCAATTGAAGTCAATGGGAGTTTTGCCATTGACTTTAGTGAGGCCAGGATTTCAATCTTTGTGTTGGCTGCATGTGAGTTCTGAGGACATAATCTGGTCAGTAGCCTACATTCGACAAACCTCTACACTAGAATAATTAGGAACCAAATCCGGCTTTGCAACATAGACATCTAATTGTAGGGCAGTAGCACTTGTGATATCAGGACTGAGAAGTGCTCCAGTATGTATAGTTCACTCCAGAACGTACATTCTGTATATTTGATATTGTTTAAAAAAACCACAGAAGTCTCGTGAGCATGCCTCTGTGTTCTCTATTGACTGATGAGGGTGTGTTGCATCGTATTGATGTATGCATTGTGATGGCTTCTATTGCAGGGATATCTATAGCATATGACGAACAAACTCCCTGGAGGCTGAAAATTTGTCAGTATTAAGTTTCAGTTAAACAGGTTACTGTTAAAAACAGAGTCTTTCTCTCCTACATTATTTATGGATGGGCTTATAGTAGAAGGGAAATGTAATTGTTTCAGTTGAAATAGTGATGGCCCAAGTTCCTCTTTCTAACAGATAGATGTCATTGTTGCACTGTGCCCTGCTTGGTATTATTTATACACATATATTGGATTTGCTCTCTCTTATAATTTATCCAGTACTCTTTGGGGTCAGTGGTAATCTTTATATCACTTTCAATGGGTATTGGATCAGGTCTTTAATGCACAGCTGGCTAAGTGTCAGGAAGTGCTTCTATACTCATTACAAGCACTGTACAAACATTAACTAAATAATACTTGTTATCAACAGAGACAGAGATGCCTTTCTCTTTGGGAGGAGGGGAGAAGGAAACCAAACCAAACCTATTCAGCCAAAATACAAAAGCCACTAAAATAAAATACTTTTTAAAATGATTTAAAAAACCTCCTCTGGTTCTATATCCTTGATGGTGCCATTTTTACTGCATTTTTAGAGCCACGGCCTACTATCCATTTTTTAGCAGAAGTGCCTAGAGAAATTAGTGGAGAGTTCATGTTAAAAACCAATGGTCCATTATAGCCCATAGAAAAGGAATGAATTCATAATAATACAAAGTTAGAATTCAAGAAAGAAAGTTTTGGGGAACTGAGAAATCTAGGGCCAAATTCTGCATACAGTTACGCTGATGTAAAATCACAGTAGTTCCATGAACTTCAAGGGAATTACTTTAGAGTTACACTCGTGTAACAGAGCAGAATTTGGCTCCTTGTAAGGAAGGTGTGGAAGTATCAAAATCCATGCGTATGGAAAAAGGGAGTAAGATCACAGAGGCTGCTATAAAGAGGTGTGACCTTGTGGTTAAAGTAGTGGACTGGAACTTGGAAGACCCAAGTCTGATTCTCAGCTTTTCCCAAAGACTATGTGCGTGTGACCTTACTCAAGCTACTTAATCTCCTTGTGGCTCAGTTCCTGCTCTGTAAAATGGGGGTCGCAATACTTTCCTAACTCACTCTCTTATAGGAATATGTTTATTAATGTTTGTGAAACATTCAGATACAGTGCCCATATTTAGGTGGTCCTGAGGTCCCTTCCAACCCTAAAACTTCCATGATTTTATGATCACTGTATTTAATCTATGAAAGCTAAGTATAATTGTGATCTTCTCCATGAGCAAGGGTTGTCACAGCTCCTACAGCTCCTACAGGAACTAAAAATGGTGATTAAAGTGAGTCACCGAGACAAAACAATTCTAGAGAGGTACCATCCCCTGGGGTGGTTTGTATATACTGGTTCAAGCTGGGTTTCCCAGAGACTAGGAGATGAAGAAAGGACTTTTGGCATGAAAAGGCTGCATTGAAATTGACTTGCGGCTTCTTTCTGATGCAGCATATGCACAGGACCTTCTGTCCATGGGGGTGGCTCCATAAGAGCCGAGCCCCACAAATCTCATTGAAATCAGTGGTAGCTGCAGGAGCTCAGCACTTCTGGAAACAAGGCCATTACTCTATCAATGACTAAATATAGATTTAGGAGCCTAGTATTAGGCATCCAGGTTGAGAATGCTAGTTTAGCATCTCATGCCTTAGTTTCCCCATCTGTAAACTTAGAATAATGATACCTACCCACCGTTGTGCTTTAAGACCTACAAATGAAAAGAGCTACATAGTCGCGAAGTGTGTCACGCATCTGGCCATGGTGTAAATAATAATCAGCATTATATAACATGACTATGTTGATCCATCTTTTCCAATCTAAACTATATTGCTTTGGCAATTGGCCCAATTTGCTGTGGGCTCTTGGAACCAGGGTTCCAGGGACTCTTCTAGAACTAGATCTTCAAATGTTGTGACTTCTTGAGCCAGACATCTGATCTCCATTCTCCTTTTATAAATCAGCTATGCCCAAATGAGATAAAATGTCACCTGAAGAGAGAATGTGCATGTAGCAAATGCTTGGAGGCAGGACCATCACAAAGGGATGGGAGGATAGGTCCAGCAGTGTTCCTATCAGTAAAACTAGGAGGCCAAGCAGGATACAATGACAGAAATAGGAAACAATTTTGTGCAGGTTGGCAAACATTTCCTTCACAATAAATATCTAAAGCTGGCTGGAACCCCTTTCTTTCCCTTGACCAAATGACACAGGAATCCAGGTTGCAAGCTTTGCCTTGGGTGATGTAATGGAAATAGACGCAACTTGACATTGTCATCTGGCAACCTAAAAGATCATAGGTAATAGTAACCACAAGGGCTTGTTCAGGGGCAGCCGTCACCCTTAATAATATAAAGAGAGTGACTGTTCCAGGTGTGGTGGCATTTCTCCTGCATGCTTTTTCTTCAAATAGAAGATACAATTGAGTCATTGCATAATCAAATCAGATCCCCTTGCAGAAGAAGTAGATAATTCAGCCCAATATGACCCCTTAAGATAATTAGGAAATAAAACTCTATTCTCTGCCTGATAGTGTAAAGTTAGGCTACTTGTCAAATCAACTAGAAGCAGAGAAAGAGATCATGCTGGCCATTAATAAGCCTGGCCAGAGCAGGCTTGAGCTGATTCATTCTCCATGAGAAGGATGCCAGAGGAGTCTAATTATTATGGAAGCTTTTCTCTCTCTCAGCTGAAAATTCAGAGGTAGCACCATCTGCTCTTTCTCAGAAGGAATCCCTCCTTAAGGTGTAAGTGGCTTTGCTGGCCCAGGGAGGTGTAATTTATTGCTTCATGTGTCACCTCTAGTGAATCTCACCATATGCATTTTTCAGGCATCAAATCTAAAAAGTTTCAGCCCAGGACACCAAACAAAGTCTCGTTTGCTGTGTTGTATTGCCTCCTTATGACTATAAGAAAGTATCTTTGTTTTAAAAGAAAATCAAATGAATAGATTCTCCAGCCCCTCAGCCCTCTCCCCTGGAAGTAAACTTGATTCTAGTCTTGTTACACGCCAAGGGAGGGCATTTTTGTAGATGCCTTTTGTTAAAATATTGGCAGCCAGTCACTGTGCCTTTTTACTGTTATTTATTACTTATTTTATACTTGTTATATTATTAACAAATATGGCAGTGCTTCCCAGACAGACTAGGAAGCGAATCTAATAGGCGTAAAAAGTAAGTCATGTGTCGATAGTTTAGCAGTGATGAAAGCTTTTGTTTCTGGATACAACACCAGAAAGTGCTGCTGCTGTCACTGATCTTCAGATGTCATTAGCATTCTGTATTTTTGTAGGTTATGGATTGTCTGGACATACTTGCAATGTGAGACCCAGTCAAAGGGTTCCGAGCTTGTTTTCTTTAGGCCCAATCCTGCCAGGTGCTGAGTATCCTCAACTTTCACTGAAGTCAGTGGGAATTCATGGCACTAAGCACCTGTTGCCAGTAAGGTGACCTTTTAACACTTTGCTGATAGGAACCTTATTCCTTTGGCAGATCGCATGTTGTAACTGATAGTCTCTAAAAAAAAAATTAGTCGTCATATATTGTGGTGACATAAACTAAAGCATGTAGATTTATTTGTCCAGTGGATTTATTATTTTCATACATTTGACTACAGTTACATCTAGTTAACCTTGTGGTACTATCTAGTTTGTGCTGATTTTAAAGTGTTTATGACATTATCTGGAATGCATTTGAAGGACTGCAAAATACTTAACTACTAAGGATTATGGAGGGGTCCCAAAACAGTGAATGACACTTTTTTTGGAGTGGCAATAGTTAAGCAGAACAGGTAGAATAATATATAGAGTGACACCTTTTTCTGAATCATTTTCCGTAAGTTCAGCGGTAGCATGCCACACAGTTCTGGGTTAGGAGCTCTTCTCTGCAGGGTCCAAACATGGCTCGCTGAGTATCTTTTGCATCAATATTTTCTAGATTCTTAATGTGAAGAAAATAATAAACATAAGGGGTTAGAATGCTGGTCTTGTAAACTTGGGTCGTGAGTTCACTGGTATTCTCTGATTTTGATTTAACCATTGGAACAAACTACCAGAGGAAATGGTGGACTCTCTATCTGTTAAAGTCTTCAACTCAAGACTGGTGCCTTTCTGGAAGATAGCCTTAGGCAAACACAAGTTACTGTGCTCAGTCCAGGAATATCTAGATGAAATTCTATGTCCTGTGTTACATAGGCGATCAGACTAGATGATCCAATGGTATTTTCTGGTTTAAAAATCTAAGAATAATAATAATTAGCTCTGCCTTGTGCTTTTTGCTTCACCTCAAAATGCAGACTGTATCCTGCATCCAAGATATTTAACCTAAGAAATCACATAATTGTATTCAATTTAATTTGATCAAATCAGAGGTGTTGATTGAAAATATGCATTTTATGAATTATCACATCAGCATCCACAGTGTATGAGGCACAGTACAGATGCATTGGAAGAAACAGTCTTTGCCCCAAAGAGCTTACAATCTAAAAAGATAGACAAAGTTATTGTGTCAGAAAAAGGTGTAACAATACAAGCAAAGTGGTGAAGGTGATGACTGTCATATGTCTTGATTGTTTCATGTCTTTTAATAGTAATATACCTTGTTTATGCAAACTCTCCCCAAGCACCTCTTCACTTAGTCTTGATTATCTAATAACTTGTAGCCGTTGTAGTAGAAGTGAATCTTATGCTGGGATTCAAATGAAGAGAGTTTCAACAATGATCCCTAACTTGTAATCCATGCTTTAGGTGTTTTAATTCTCCTTCAAGTATCACCAGTCTTGGTGTGATATATTATATGAATGTAAAATATATCTTTATACATCTTACCATGCTAATTTTGTGTCTCAGAATATGATCCCCTGGTTTTTGTACATTGCTCTCTTTCTTCACTATATCACTGGTTATTGAGCAATTGAGACAGACTGGTTTGCCATTTGCTAGGTGGATTACATTATCAAGATCATTTAGTCTTCTTTCCTATTTTATGAGACCACATGCTATAAGAATTTTTGTGTGTGTCATTTTTGGTTGTCATCATTAGTTCCTTTGTTTTTCATATTTTGTCCCACTTTGTATTTTCCATCTGTTTTTTACTGGAAGAATTCACCAGAGGAATAAAAACAAGGAAAAACAGGATAATGTGATTTATGTGAAGTCAACAGTGGCTTGAATTTCTCCCCTGCTCATCACCCCAGTTCAAAGTCTTTGTCTTCCAAATGATCTTCCAGGTGTTGAAATGGAGGAGGAGAGAGGTCAAGTGGTGATGTCATCAACCCTCACTTACACTTTCTCTCCAGGTGTTAGAAAGATCCTTGCTGTGAAATGGGTGTTATGCAGTCCTCATTGCGTATGAGCTCTCTCTGAGGAGTCTCTGGGAGAGTGGATTCTTCCTGATGGGCCATAAACTCATGTCTAGCTGGTCCTGATATTTTCTAGGTGCTCCTTTGTTACCGTTGGAAGGCTGGCTGTGGGCGTCTCACAGCATATTTCAGTAGCATACACATAGCAGTACTTCATAACTTCACATACAATGATAGGACACACAATTCAACCGCATATTAATGTTCAGCAAATCCAGACTTCTTAAGCAATACCTCACAAAGTATACTTTGTACAAAACATCACAATAATACCACAGTGGTGGATATAGGGTTTCCAGAATGCTATTTTGAGGAACAGAGTATCACATACACCCATTACAATCCCTGTGTGCATTTACAAAATATAATAAATACCACAATGTTGTTTTACCATCACAGGAACAATCTCTTCCCAAAAGGATCAGGTAGGTAATCCAGTTGACATGTTGGCTTTTCCAGTCTAATGTATTCTATTAAGCCAGCAGATTTGTTTTGGAAGAACCAAAGTGGGGCAAGCTAAAATGACCTTTGACTGCAAAAGAAAAAAAAAGGTACATGGAAATGGAGGGCATTATGTCTTACTGTGTTTGACATGCAGGCTGAGAACAGAGCTAGCAGTCCTTCCTTTTTCTCAGAAGATGTATAATTTATATGACAGAAGAAAGGTTAGAGTCTTTTGCGTCTTAAGGCCAAGTGAACACTGTTCTTGGAGGTCAAGTCCACGTAGGGTGATTTTGAAGTTGTTGGTGAATGTTAAAGAAACTTATCAGCAAAGCCCAGTATATATTGTTCACACAGTATCAGACAAAGGAAGATCTCCCACTGCAGCACCTATGCTGAAAATAAAATAAGAAATTTACCTTCATCTCTGTTCTATGTGCAGTTCACAGCTGTTTACTGAATGCAATAGTTATTTCTCTTAGGCAGTGACACTTAATGTGGTTTCAGTAACACTCACTAAGAAGGTCTGGGTTATCTAACAGATGTGTTGGCCACTTTGCTATTCTTTATTCAGGTTTGTAGCCAGAAACCTAAGACCCATTATATTTTTGTTTCATTTACAGCAGTTAGTGAAAAATTAGTAGGATTTGTTGCTGCTAATGAAGATCACAGAACAATCTGACTGCATGCCTGTTAATCATGTGTTTTCTTATGGGACAAAAACATGACAAATGTTCTTGAGAGTATAAACATCTACATCCTAAGAGGGTCATTGAATTCCCATTTTAAGTATGTTTTCTGTATGAGGCAATTGATATAATTAGGTCTGGTGGAAAAGAGGTTGTTATGGGGAGACACGTTCTTTTTGTTTTACGACTGTTGATAAAGGGCAGTTCTTATCTCCTAAAGTCTAAAGGTAACATATTTGCAGCTAGGTGCCTGTCTACAGGCTGCACTCCTTGGTTGTTTTGAGCAACAGGGTAAGCTCCGTGTTTTACTAGATTTAAGTTAAGAAGCTCAGAGCTGAAAAGACTCTCCATTACTGGACATCAGTTTATGGTCTCTCAAAGCCTATGTCTTAGTAAGAACTGTTCCAAACCCTTCTGAAGTCAGTCCCCTATTGGATGGAATAACAAAGTACCTTGGCATAGTTATTGCACTTCCAGGAACTGAGCTGGATTCAGCTAGGTTGGGAATCTTGCCTTCTGCTAGGCAAGCTCTAAAGCCTTAGGAGTAGTATTGAAGTGGTGTGTTAGAACCCCAGTCATAGACCAGGACCTCACTACACCAGGCATTGGTATCTGGATGCACAGTGGTTAAGCTAACCAAATTGCTAACCAAAAAAGAAAAGACGGACCAAGGAATGTGGACAGTTTACTGACTCCATCATTTTGTCCACTATAGATGGATCTAGGAATTGTATTTAAAGCAGTACTGCATTTGAATATGTTTTGAGAAAGTAGTTGAAGAAGATAAGACTATGAAATACGTTCCTGTTAGTCATTAAAACTACTTATATTGGTTTTGCTGTGTAATGAAACAAAGGCATACAAATGTTAAAGTAGCAGCTATAAATACATTGATATCTGCTTTAAATATTCTAAAAGATAATGGCTGACATTTTGTGAGTCTTTAGCTAGTTTTTTGTTACAGCTTAGCAAAACCTATTCATTACAGTTCTGTCCTATATATGCTCCAAGGTGGACAGTTATATTACACAATTACCAATCAAAGGAAATGATATTCTTGATAGGGGAAAATTCAAATTTTAACCTATCCACAATTCAACTGAATTCTCTGGCTATTTTTAGCACCGAGCAAGGATTTCTTTAGGATACATTTTTTTAGATTGGCCAGTTATGAATATGTGGGGCATGCAAGATCCACAGCTGGTATAAAAGCCTGAGAAGAATGTGATTTAAATCTACACTTAAACTCAGATATTTACAGTGTAAAGGAGAGCACAGCTCTTTATCTCACCAACAGCCTTTCTGTTTCAGTGTTGTGCTAATAAGACAAGTGAATATAAAAATGCATGTGAAAGAAAATGAAACAAACAAATGACATATTTTCCCTTGAAAATAGCAATAATTAGCACTTTTATGGTACAAAATACTTTAATAATATCACTTAATGAAATAAAACACCTCCCAGACATACAGGACATTTTATTTTAAAATTTTTATTGTGCAAAAGCTTTGCAAAAATTAACATAGATATTTACTATAGTTAAATGAAATCTTTGATTAGTTAGTTAAGTATTAATACTGACTTATTTTATTATTTTATTCTAAGTGTTTATTTTTATGCTTATCACTACAATATCTGGGCTATTTAATAAATTTAATAAAAATTTCAAAAATATTTTAAAATACTCAAGGCAAAAGCCATACATTAAACTGCAATTGCTTCACAATGCACAAGAAACATAGATTCATTTCAGTAAATACATTACAATCAATGGCAATAGCATATGGCAGGATAGGATTATTATATCTCAAAAAGAGATTCACTTTTAAAATAATTTTTCTTGACTTGTTACATGGCCTTTGGTTTAAATATATTGCTTCCCCTTCTATATCTTCACTTCTGATCAATTCTTAATTGTCTGGAATTAGGTTCTCACTTGTCGGCCCTTCAATGGCTGGGGAAGTCGATGATTAGTCAATATGAGGCTGCGGAATTGGTCCAGCTAAATGAGGGGAAAAGGGACACAGGTTATGTCTTCACTCATCTCAGTGATTTGGCGGCAGTCGACCGGAGTTACGCAAAGTACGCAAAAAAGTTGTGTAACTCCCGTCGACTTCTGTGCTTCTTTTCTGCGCACCGTCTTCACTGCACTGCACCGACGGGAACTGTGATCCCGTCAATGCAGCGCTATGCCACTTGAGAAGGTGGTCTTAGTACGTCGACTTCTGGATCAACTGAGCGGGTCTTCACTGACTGCTCAGTCGATCTAGATAAGTTGATCTGACAGCGGCAACTTTGCTGCCGTCAGTGTAGATGTAGCCACAGTTAGCTTCCAACTTAAATACTGTGTGTTAGAAAGAAGAAGCCACACTTCTTAAGCTAGTGTTTTAGTTAGTATTTTTTTTGTCCATGTGCTTAATCCGAAGTCTCATAATTAAAACAATCCTCAGCAAGTGGAAATAAAGAGTCCACTGTTATCAGTGAAATTATGACAACATAAAATTGGAGTAACACAGTGATGAATCAGGATCTATGCTTTTAGATGAATATTCAAATGATCTGACCACTTATTGCATTTTATCACCTTTGTTGCTGGCAAGTACAACAATCTATCAAATATTCAGTGATGACACTGATGCATCTGTGTAATAAATCAATTTTATAAAGAAAACAACTTTTTGTGAATTCATCTTCCCCAGTGTGGCAAGCATCCTTTAAAGTTTTATTTTTAAAATGTTGGTAATTATTAGTCAAAAAAACAAAAGAGTCTTCAGTGTCTTTAAGATTAACTTCCAAATGTAATTCAAATTTGGTTTACAAAACTGCTTTTTAGCCAAAATTGTTTGTATCAAGCTTCTTATCAAGTGTACATTCTAATGGCCCAGTTTTCAAGATCTTGACCATTTATTAAGAGATTATTAATAAATGACCTCACAGTGCTTTTTATCTCAAAAGATCCAAAAGCTCTTTAAAAACTCATGTGCAAACCTTACATAGAAAGGACTTCATTCATATTGACATGTAGCCACCTCTGGAATGATAGATGGCAACTGTTTAATGGCATAAAATTATTTAAAAATTTAGGACAGAAAGTGAAAAATACCTGATAAGGCTTTTTCATGTTTTATATGTTGAAAATGAGAAAAACAAACATAATAAAATATATAAATCATAATGCACAGTGAGATGATACTGTCCTCTAATTTCTCTATAAAGAAAAGTCTTGTTTTCTTTGTAGTACTATACCTGCTCTGAACTGATAGTAATGGGCTCCTTACAGATAATCCAGGTGACACTCTCAAGAAGGGGAGGATGAGTCAGAGAGCCATGATAGGTCCAGTAATCCAAGGATCCAGGAAGTAGGGTTGTTGGATCAAAATTAGTAAATGGAGCTTTTTTGTCCTATGGAAAATGTTTCATTTAATGAAACTGATAGGAAGACTATACATCAGTAAGATAGCATTTATATAAAATAGGAGCATAAGAGTGGAGATGTTTCTTCACTAGAAAGAAGTGAGGTTCATTTTAAAATACCCCTGTTCTCCTATGGACTCAAACTTACCAGGTGCTGGATGCTGTGGTCCTGATCCAGCAAAGCACTTAAGCACATATTTAACTTTAAGCATGACTAGTCCTGTTGAATTTAACAGGACTACTCGTATGCTTAAGTGCTTAGCCTGGGGTCTGAGCATTGAATTTCTCCCAAAATCAAACCCATAGCCCTTCATAAATACTGTGTAGGAAATACATCCTCTATTTTAAAAATAGAGTGTTGAAATTCATAGCCTGTTTTACTTGAACATTTGGACGTCATTTATAAATGTGATATGCTGTAGAGATGAGGCAAAACTAAGCCCAGTCTGTAAGTCCAGTGATAGATGCTGATGATCTGTGGATGGATGGATGGATAGATACTTAAAATAACTTAAGTTAATGGGAATTGAGAGCTCTTATCATTTTACAGGAGGCCCTTGACATCCTACAGTGCTGAGCACCAAGACTGTAAATTATTCTACTGTACTTTTATAAAGGTCATAATGTGTATATCAACTCCTAGACTCAGAAAGGCAATTTAATTCAACATTGCCCCTACATGAGCAGATTGAACCCCTGGATTTCATTAGCAAGTATACAGATGGCACTGCTGTGCAGTGCAGTCTCATCACATTTCAAATTGGTTACAGGTAAGCAGTGCAACTCAGAGTCTCCAGTGTGAACTTGCTGGATTCAAAATCAATTCCCTATTCTAAAGGATTGTGACCCCGCAGTAATTTTTACCTTTGTCTTTACTGAACCTAATGCCTTCACAATTTTCTGCACATGTTCATTTGGGGAACCAACCTGAAAATATAAAAATAGTGAGAAAGTTGTTGAATCATAAACATAAAACAATTAACAGTTCACTTTCTTCTCAAAGATCTGAATATAGTTCAGCAATATTAATTAGTTTAGCCTCACAATCCCACTATAAATTTGCTAAGACTTAAAGTTAAGCAAATCATTCATAAAATCAGACTGACACCTTTATTTGTGTGGAGTAAATAATACCTTGCTCCCCTAGTAATCCCACTGAAATCATTGGAGCTACTTGGTAGAATAAGATACTACTCAACATGAGTAATGGTGTCTAGACTGTAATTAATAATTTATCTGACAAGCATGACCTTGTTCTTTTAGATTAACTGTGTGCTTTAGTTCAGTTCAATCTGAGCTATGCAATTCCATACTACCGTATTTTCCCATGCTCTGGAAGAGAACATGTTGGAAAACAACAACAACAACATATACTGCAAAAATTTAGGTATGTCTTGTACAACTTTACAATAAAAACTATAGTCAGATGTTTATAACTAGAATAAAACAGTAGTAATTAATTTGGGAGTAGGCCAAACATTCAGAGATATAAAATCAGAGCCAATCTGTTCCAAGATTCAGCAATACAAAATTGTTTTGTATCCTACAGGGATAGCATGATAAAATGAATTTAATAATGATGTGACCATTTCACTATTTGGGGCTGAAAAAATAACCAGACTACTGAAATCTAAGACAAGTCAGCAGGAATCTATGTCTCTAAATACAGAAAGTGCTGCATTGTCTATTCTCTTTTACTGGATGGATTTGGTTTTGGGAAATGATAATAAATAAAGCAGTTTTTAAAAGGGGAAACAAAAGAGGCAAAAAGAGAGTTTCACTGTGTTGTGTAACTGACCTTCAGAAAAACAGCAATGATTGCCAAACCATCAGGCTTATCTAAAGCCTCAGTAAAACTTGAATATTTGTCTGAATTCCAGTGAACAAGGTGAAGCTAAAAACAATTGACAGAGAAACAGTCACTAAAGCCAATAACATTTTGAGACAAACCAAAGGTACATTCTTAGAGCTTTCTTCTGCAATTGCTAGTGTGCATATGAACTGCTGCTCCGTCATGGAGTGCCACTGACTTCGGTTTGCAGTTTGTCCATGCCCTTTTAACTACAGTCTTGTGACCTGATATTGTAGGATGCAGGGTTACAGGATTTTCCTGTAAAATATAGGAATGTTTTCTAACCTGGTCACTAACGATTTGCTGTGGATGCCATTATTACTATTTTTCTTTAAACTTTATTCTTGGAAATTTTGGGGGTGAAACCCTTAGTCATACAGGAGGTTCTTACGCAGAGGAGTATACCATTAATTGCAACGGAGCTAGCAGTGTGATTAACAGTTGCAGGCTCTATGCCGGTGATGTGAGCAGGCATATCTAGAGGACAGTACATACTAGAAGTAGATATTTCTGTGGCTTTTCCTCTAAATGTCAGCTATAAAGGGGCTTATGGCACCTTTTGTTCAACACTAATGTTTTTGCCTATTATAACTTACACATGATGACAATATATTTAGCAATCTGGAAGTCCTGAAAATCATATGTTGAAGTTCTTAATTCACATGAAATTGGTTTATAAATTACTACTATTTAGATACATTTAGAAGTTCCTCAAGTTAGCAACTATGTGAATACAGCAGTCTAAACTAGTTTATTGGTATAGCATCTTCCATCCATAGAGCACAAAAAGCGGTATAGCTTATTAAAATGGCAATGGAAGATCACGTTGCAGAAATTATCATACAATGCACACAATTATTAAAACCTGTGGTATAAAGAAGTAAAAATGGGAAAGTATTTCCTAGCTATGTTTTTTAAGCTAAATTGCAATCTTTTTTTCAACAGCAGCAGCTTTAGTTAAATTTAGGTTTTTTTTAAATAGCTGATTCAAAGTGATGTATAATAAGTATTTTTACTTCAGGGCTGCTCAAACTCAGTCCAGGTTCACTATCTAAGTGTAGCAGGAAGCTGTTCTGAAGGGAGGCCCCTTTCATATCTTGGCTGCATAAATGAGATAGCTCTAGCACCATCACCAGTGGAAAATTTCCTAGTTGGAAGAGTCCATTGGTTGTAAGAGGCACCGCCTAAATAACAAACAAATATTCCAGTCTGTCTCATTAGATTCACCTGCAATAATGTTCTAAAAACTAAAGATTAACCAAAGATAACATTGAATAAATTGTTCTTGGCATGCTGATAATGAGAAGCAACAAAAGCAGTCACTTCAGGAGTGGCTTTTATTTCTTGAAAAGTGGGCCTCAGTTAATAACCCTTCCTTCCTTTCCTTCTATTATTTTCTTCCAGCTTTGCCCTCTCATTACTATTCTCCTGGAAAGCTGCATTCCAGCAACAAGCATTAGGCTTGATACTACAGAGTGCTGAGCACCTTCAACTCCCAGTGCCTTCAATGGGAGGGCTATGAGTGATCAGGCCCTCTGCAAAACAGCCAGCCTTTGTTCTGTAAAGGGTTATGTATGTGAGCAGTTAGCCCCATTAATGCCAATAGGACTACTCACAAGAGCACACACACACACATTTGCAGCACTGGGCCCTTTTTTTGGTGCCTAAATATGGGTTTAGGTGGTGTGAATTTAGGCAACCAAGTTTGAAAATGTTGGCTTCGAGTCCTAACTTTCACCTGCAAAATCTCCTTTGCACATGCAGAGCAGGTTATTGCTTGTGCAAACCGATATAATTACGCAAGCAGTAAACACAGATACAGATGTTGAGCGAGAATTTACATGGGGATATCCATTTTCAGGGTGATATTTCAGGGTGACTCAAGCTTACAAAATGTGACCTTTACTTTTGTTTCATTGACACTACCTCTGAGGCATATTTTGCTCCATCCACAGTGTGCTCAGAGCCATGATCATCCGTCTGGCCCCAGTGAAAGTGAAACTGATGCAGCCTATAGTTTCCAGTCAGTGGTCCCCCGGTCACCACTGCAAAAAATTAAATAATTTGTTAAAATCAAATTCAGAGACAGCACAGGCATCATAACATCCAAAAACTTCCCCACTTATATGAAGATAATTAGAATATTAGACCTATTTTTAGTCTATTTTAACATGTAATTTTCATTTGTAAATTAAAAAAAAATAAGATTGTGCATGGATTAATATGAGCCCTTAGAAATAAAAATCGTGATATGTGCATATTATGTCTTAGTTACAGTAAATCAGCATGCCTGTCAAATTCAGCCCAAAAATTTACCTCAGCTAAATAGGAGCAGAGACTATTAATTACGCAAACGTGAAAACATAAGAAAGGGAAACATACACTAGCAGCAGTTTGTCAGATACAGTGTTAGGATCCCAAGAGTGACGTATGGAAACTATCTGTTAGCTCACTGAGTCTGTTCCCTTCCTAGGGCAGGAGAGAATCTACCACTAGAGGACACAATACTAGATCCTAAAATTGCCTGTCTGTGCAAGAAGAAAAACCAGTAATGTGTAGAAGATATTCTGAGTCTGGTATATTAGTTTTTCCGGTAATATTTTACAGCTAAGCTTAGATATTTTTCTTAGTGATGTTGTAGGTCACCCTCAATTACTAGCATACGAAGGAGTAGTCCGTCCTACTGGCAGACAGGGATCTGTATTTGCTAAGCCATCACACTAAGAATTACTTACCTGAAGATTCATGCAGGGTATGACAGTCGTATTTGCTAATTAGAACAAGCAAACAATGCTTTAAAGGCTTTAAATCCGTAACTCATATCTAAGTAAAGAGAACTGTTGGTAGGAAACCCACCAGAAAACAGCTATGACTGTGGATATTTTCCTACCTGGAAATATCCAGTCAATTTGGCAAACTTTAAATTTTCCTGTAACAATGGAACACTTCGCAACAAATCCTAATTTTAAATGACACATTTCAAAACCTCCATGGAGTGTAAAGTTATATCACCACATAGCATAGCATGCCAAATCAGTGAGCACATTTGAACTGGTATTTATGCTTTTGAAAATCCATTTGCCTTTGTTTCGAGTTGAAGGTAAGAAAAAAAAATGTTTAAAAACAAACAAGAAAACCCTGTTCACTAACCTGATTGGTTATCCTTGTCCTCAAACATCACATGGAAAGAATGTCCAACATTGACAATCTCTTTGCAGGTGCTCAAATTCCAGGTGATCTGGAGATGCCCCAGAGATGGATCTTTTTTTACTATCTTGGTTTTAATGTCAATAGGGGACTGATTGTTTCCATTGGCAATAGGATATAATTTGTGCCACTGGTCGGGTCCTAAACAGACATAAATAATCTCATATTAATTGCTACTTCAGGTTTTATATATTAATACTGAATTGTGGTGTTTTTTTCTTGTATAGCTGTAAAAGTAATAGCTTATACCTCTTTTAAAATATCAAGAAATGTATCATTCTATATGGTTTGATCACTGATTCATGTCTCTTGTTATCAAAAAAGAAAAGAAAGATCCCATCGTGGTCAGTTAAATTAGTTTGCTATTAAGGAAAGTTACTCTTACCATTGGTGCCTTGATAACTCCAATTCAGACTTGCCATGTTCTTATAACTGCAGGATCTTGTCTTCAAAAATAAATTGGTGGTGCCTGCAGTAGCTGATTCTGGGATGAGGTCAGTGTTTTGCTTCGCCACAGAATTTCTGCCTCAGATTGGTACTTTTATATACATCATTAAAGGGAGGGATTTGGCAATATTTCATAATCAGATTTTATTGAGTCACCTGCTCTCATTATATAAGAAATGACTAAAAGAGAAAGAGAGAAGATTGGGAAAAAAAAGAAGAAAAGAGGTTTGCCGCCTATTTACCCTTGCCCTTTTGATTCAGTGAACATGTTATGCGCTTTAAGAGTCAGATAAGATTTTAAAAGTTAGACCCTTTTATTGCACAAATGTAGGCAAAAGGCATCTGCCACATTAAACCTCCAGGGCCAAAATCTGCCATTGAATTCAGTGAGAGCAGCTGGGTGCTCTTCTCTTTTGAAAATCCATGCCACTTATTTAGGTGCCTAAATGTGGATTTAGGAATCTAAGTTTAGGCATTCATTTTTTGAAATCTTGGCCTTAATACTTTTGAGTGGTGTAAAACAAATAAAAATACAAGCAATTCAAATATTTTGATAAATGTGTTAATTATAATGTTAAATACTGACTTAATATTATTCATAACACTATTCTTCTTAATAATAATTTAGGTCCAGACCATCACTGCTGGATCCGAATGTGGCAGGGATGTCCCAGGCTTCTGCAGATCTGGAGGAGTTGCTAATTTTGGGGTTAGGGTCTGTAGGGTTTTCCAGGGGTAGATGCCTAATTCAGTACTCCCCAACAGAAGTGTAAGAGTGTGTGTGTGTGTGTGTGTGTGTGTGTGTGTGTGCGCGTGAGAGAGAGAGAGAACAGATCCTCACTGAGACATCCTTTCCTAGAACCACTTTGTATGAATTTTTTGCAAAATGGGATAATCTGTGCCAAAAATGTTTATTAATAATAATCTAGATATTTTTTTCAAGCATTAATCTAGTCATTATGGTCCCAGTTCAGGATCATATCCCTCTTCAGGACAGCACAAAAGAACATGGGATGTCAATGGGATTTAAGCACATGCGTAACTTAAGCATATGTCTGAATGTTGGCTGAATCAGGATGGATTTTAAGTACTTTTCTGAACAGAGGCCTATAATGTCAACCCTCTATTTATCAAGTGGTTTCAGATCCAATGAGAGTGAATCTCTTTTTTCAATAACAAAATATTTGGGCCTGATTTTGTTTTCCTTATTCAGACTAAATCAGTTGGATTTTTCTTGAGCAAAATTTGCAAGATCGGGTTTTTAAATGCCTAGCATCTATAAGAACTTGAACTTCATAATACCACAATACAATTAAACAATTGTGCTGTTATTTATGCCAGCTTTTATTAAACATAGAAAATCAAGCTATTAATTATTTCTATGCAAAATAAGGTTCAACATAAAATATTTAAGCATTGCCCTGTCATCCTGAGTTGCAAAAAGATGAACCTGTTTACATTTTTCTGTTACTGCTGCAAACTGTTCTTGGTAGTAAACTGCTGATATCAGAATCATGCAGATGTCCACTGTTGAGGACAGGAACATAAGATACTGTTGTGTTATTTTCATTTCATAAGCTGCAGAATTTGCCACATTGATTCCAATATTGAATATGTTGTATATTCTAATATGTGTCAATCAGTATAATTCCCTTAGAAAAATGGAAGAAATGAAATTCTTCACTGGTACTATACCTATAACATAGGATCTCGAAAACTGCATACTACAGTCAATCAGACTCAGGGTGCAATGACTTCCATTTGGCACCAAAACTCTTCCTCTGTTACAGGTCACTTGTTTGCTAACATGGCCAATGAGAATTAAGTATATGGAGAGATCTATAACGAAGCCACTGTACCAAAGGCTGAAAACAAGAGTCTCACTAATAACCTGCTAGGCCACTGAAAAAGCAGAAATTAATTGTATAGTATTCTCTCGTACAGAGTTCTGAAACCTATTTTAGTCTATCAGTTTCTATGGATCTAGCAATGATCCTCTGCTCCAACAGGACAATAAGATATTAAGAAATGAAATAATTAAGAACAGAAGAGATTTGCGTGAAGTTATTTGTAGTTCTTTAATAGACAAAGAAACAAATTATTAGGAATAAAAGTCAGCAGAACCATAAATCTTACTCTAATTGACAGAATACAGCCTGGAAAAGCATGTTAAGATATCTTTTACTCTATCAGATAATTAACGACAATTTTCTGACTATGAAAAATATTCTTTCTGTGCGAGGTGAGCATGGCAGAGACTCAGTAAAAAGAGATCCTTACTGTAGGTGCCAGCTTTCAGAGATATGACCTTTCTATGTCTCATCTGCCAACTTCTGAAGTAATCCTAGAACATTCATGTAATACTATGGACCATTCATGACTGACAGGACAACTGGTTTGTCTGTTGAAACCCAAAACAATTGGTTCATATTCCCCCATTTCACGCCCTGTTGTACCTTCTCAGTGAACTTCAAAATAACTTTAGCAGTGTTGTCAACTCTTGCAATTTTATCAGGAGTCTTGTGATATTTGGGGTTTATATTAACCCCGCAGTTGCTGGGAATCTCAGCTTTTTTTTTTTTTTAAAGTAAGTTTCTAGCCCTCAGGGCTGTAGGAAAAACCTTTATAATTTGAAGCAAGTGCACCCTAAAGGCTAAGAAACCAGAAAACGAATAAGAACCCACTATTTATTATTTTAAAAGAAACTCATGATTTTTAAGCCAACCTCATGATTTTTGCAGGATCTCATTTATGATTTTTGAACTCTTGAGCTTGACAATACTGAGCTACAGCCAAAATTTCTACAGGTGAGGATGAAAGAGTTTTTGATTTAAATCAAAGCCATGGTAATTGTGGAATTGACGTTAAAGAATTCAGTGACTGGTAACAAATACATTGCTTTTAATTTTATCTGGTTTTCTTATTCATTTGTTTGTTAGTGATTTTTCCTTATTAGGTAGCCAAAGTACACATAAGAATGACTGAAAACAAACAATAAAGGATACTTTCTGTTAGGTGATTCACACCACCATGTTCCCTTAGGGAAATCTATGGCAAAGGAATGATTTACAAAAAGTAATGACAAATGAAGCTTTTTGCAGATAGGCACACCACTTCTGAGCACAGATAACTAAGGGCTAGATTGTGGCTCTACCACAAGCTATGTGGATGTGGCACACCAGGAGCCGCACAGAGAAACAATTAGCTGAGATGCACAATTCGCTCCCTGCTTCCACCTTGCTATGAGAGGAGGGTAGTAATTTTCTCCCATCCTATACAAGTGTTTAATGATGAAACCATCCCAACACTGTCTGTGCAGGCCCATATGTCAGGGAGGCAGAAACAAAGTTCTACTCTTTCCCTTGTGTTTTTCACCCACCTGCTCCAGGGAGAGAAAGTAGCAGACACAGTTTCTGCTTACCCCTGTGCACCTAGACCCATGGTCCATTTAACTTACACATGAGTATAAGGGGAGTTCTTATTCTTCATGAAGCCCTGGGTGAGTGCACAGTCTCACTCACAATCTAAGCCAAAAATTATTTATAATAATGACGATGATGTGAGTAATGAGATCTGAATTAAAGGGACAGTGCTGTGCCATATACTTTATCCCAAATTAAAAAGCTTTTACAAAACTTAATATTGATTGAAATAATATTTTTTTAAAATACATCATTTAAATAACATACATTTAAACATATTTTTTTTAAAGAGGCTGTTTTGTGTTTTTATATGTTATCCTGCAGTGTTCGCTGTCCAAACATTGCAGAATTGTACTATTGAATGAAAATCAGGAAAAGAAAATGAGATGAAATTGTCTACAAACAAACCAAGAAATACAAAGAGCACAAGCAACATAAATAGTGAAAAGCACATTCAACTTTGAAATGTCTTTCAAAGTATAGAATCTATGACAAATGAGATGAGGACTGGGTCAGCTCTGCAGGATTTTGTCCATCGTTTTATAACCCGATAATAATAATTTATGGAGCAACAGAATGCCACTTACCATTCCATTAGGAAAATTAGCCAGCAGTAGGATGAGGAGAAAATATAATAGAAAAACGGCGTTTATTAAAGTGGTTCTTTCTCTCAGTGCAGACAAGACATCAGGTCTCTAAAGGCACTGTTCGTAAAAGGTATGGGGCACAAAAAGAGAGAGAACCACTATTCCTAGGGAGATTTCTAGAACACAAGCTTAGATTCCATCCACCACAAATTAATATTTCAACATTTGGGCCCATCTATACTGTCCAGGGAACCTATTAGCACTTTTCCAGCAAACTATGATTTAAGAAACGTGACAACTTTGCAAAAAGCCCATTGACAGCATTAGAGGCAGACCCATGCTACCTAGACCAGTATGGACAAAGTTTTAATGGCTAAGACCTTGATCCTGCAAACAATTATGCATGTTTTTAACTATATCTTTATGAGTACACCTATTGACTTTGATGGGACATTCACATGCATAAAATTAGACACGTGCAAAAGTATCTGTAGGGCTGGGGCCTACTAGCATAAAAATAGTTTAAAACAGCATCGCACTAAGTAGAGTGGGAGAAAGAATGCAGAAAAAATAATGAAAAATGTAAAGAAAATAATTACTTAATATTATTAAATATTAATAAAATTTCACATTTTCAAAATGTTGGCCCCTCATATACTGAAAAGAAAACACTAAATATTTTTGGTGAGAAATTGCCACAAAAATTCTTCATCAAAATTACAGAGAGTCTTGACCAGCTCTTGTATTAAGTTTAATTTTAGTTTATATTTCCAGCATGATAACAATTTATTATTATTTGTAGTGTTCTGACCAAAATAAATAGGTGATGTCAGATGATTCTTTCTTTACAGAAACTCTGGAATGGCGAGGTGGCGAGAACTTCAGATCCCCTTTTGTAGTGTGGTGCATGCTCATGCACCATTGCTGTCAATGGAAGTTAACTTTCACATAAGCAGGATCAGACCTTTTTCAAGTATCTGACACCACGTGATCCTGCAAAGCGCTCAGTGCCCCCTGCAAAGCGCTGAGCATGCTCAACTTTTACTGACTCTCAGAGCCTGATGTCAGGAGAGTGGAGGGTACTGAGCGTATTTCAGTATTGAGCCCAATCCGATGGGGAATGAGAAGGATCCTGTTAAAAAATAAAACATGTCTATGAATAACAAAACAAGCCACAATGAAAATGTGGGCAGAACCAGATCCTGCACCTGTTTCTGAGTGGAAACGTATTGACTTCGCTAGGGAGTTTACTTTGTGTAAGCAAAGCAGCACGAGGCCCTTATTATGTGTCATTTAACGGCAAGAGCTCAGCAAGTCATTGAATCTCTTCATTTTTATTTAGGGGAACACAATATGAACCACCAACGATTCACTGGCCTGTTGGTATGTCCCTCACTGGAGTGGACAGCCAGAATATGAAGCAAAGAAAAATAAATCCTGTGTAAAAATAGTAAGCATTCATTCATTTGTCTGACTAGATCTTTTACTGGCCACATGGTATTCCATTTAATTTTTAGCAAACAGCAACAGGATACATCTAATGTCATTGTGCACCTCGTATCTGTTTCATGGAATTTACTGAATTTAACCTAAACATATTTAAATGCAAGTTTCTAAAAGTAGAAAACAACCTAATATGGCACACATGGCATAAGAGTCAATACTTACGTTTTATCTAATTCAGTGCAGTAACTATACTGATGTGACATTAAAGCATCCACATTAGAATACATAGGAAGATTCTTCCTTTACACAATATCCCTTAATATGAGAACAAGGGGTCTTTCTAAAGAATTAATGGGTGTTACATTTATAACAAATAGAAAGGAAATACTGAGTCACACCAGGTCAAATATTATTTGTGCTGCTTCATGAGACTTCAGTGTGGGGTAAGATGCCTGATAAATTAAGTATGATCTGGCCAACAGAATATATACAGTGCGGCCTATAAATTCGCTGCTAAAGGAATTTATATAAATAATTACTTTTAAGAGCAAGGATAACACTTATAATTACGGAAGTTAAAATAGGAATAATTACATCTTATGCTTTAGTGTGTAAGCTAATTGTGGCAGGTGCCAGGAAGGATATTGTCCCTCATATACAGTACCTGACAATTAGTCAGGTCACACTTAGGTGTTTTAATGTTCCTCAGAAGCCTCAAGCATTTGTCGCTGCTGGAGGCAGGACATCAGTCTTGAAGGACAAACAGAGATATCGAGCATGGCAAATCCTACGTTAATTTGACACTTTATGAGGCAGATTCAGAAAAACTGGTGCTTTGAAGTTTTTCAGCGGCAAACTCTGCCCCCTGCTGCTTGCTTGAACTGAGTGAAATATTGGCAATAAAATGTTGTTTCATTGATATGTGCCTGTTTTCAAGTTCCCTGAAACGGAAGCAATGCTCTGACATTTCTAATACTCTCTAATATTGTTTTTTGGGTAAAATTTTGCATGGAAAAATATTGCTATTATGATGTCTGCAAAAATTTCACAGCACATTTTCATGTTTCTTTTTCACCTTTTAAACTATATCTGCAAGTTGTGATTGGTCGCCGAAGTCATATGACTTTGTTTTTGGGATCCTGTTGTTGGAGCTTTCTCCACGTAGACAGAAAGAGCAGCAGGAGCAATTTTGAAAGTTTTTTGTCAGTGAGAAGATGGAAATTGTATGCTGTCTGTGAGATAATCCCCAAAATCTAATCTGTTGCATCAAATAACAGTAGGAATGAATATATAGATATATAATTTAGAAGGAGATCTGTGTGTATGTGTGCTTTTCTGGGCTGTTATTTCATGAATGCCTGCTTAAGCCTTATCTCAAGCTAGAACTGACTTAGAAATACCTTTTCAGTCAGGCCACTCTCTGCCTTTAATATTTATTTATTTGCTGCACCTTTTAGTTACATTGCCCATACCAGTTCCATTCACCAAGCACAGTGTCTGTGTGTGATAGAGATAGAGAGTCCTCTTGCAAACTGTCTTAAGTTTTTCAAACTTCCACAAAAGAAGCCCCCAAAAGTATTTCCCTCCCAGAAAGATCTATTGAAAATGGAGTTTGGAATGAGAGTGTTATTTCAACATTATCTATAGCATTGCTATATTAGGGGGTCAATTTTTCTCTTTATACTAGCGTGGTACTGAAAAAATAAAACAACAGAATGTGTATCTTTTGTGTTACAACTGCACAGTGCAAGTGTGTGCAAGTACTCATGAGCATTTGTGTGTTCATTGGGCAGATTACATTTATATCAACTGTAAAGAGATTATCAGTCCTAGTGATATTCTCCATTTCAAATATGGGATTTGAAACTTTTAATATCTCTATAGGCATAATGAACTATTAAAGTACATCCACTGTACACATCTGATTGTACGTGTGAAGGGTGTATTGATGTGGGGCACAGACCAAAGCTGTCTGTCAGTAGTTTTCCTCTTTCAATGAGGCTCATTCAAAATCTATTAATTTGGAACATGGCAACAGCAATCTAAGAATCAACATTTGTCAACAAACAGAAATAGCTGCTGGAATCCTAAGCAGGACATAAGGACAGTGCCAGCATTAAATCACTTCTGCCATTTGCAGCAGACACTCTGTCCAGCTCTGTTTGCCGGACCAAAGCTTGTATTAATTCTATTTACTGTGTATGCAAATATGACAATGATAGACAGCTTACTACTGTGCAGACCAATATGCAGGAATGTGATGAATTATTAGGAATTAATGCAATACAAATAATTGGAAGCAAATGAAGACATTCATTGGTTCTCACCCAGTGCAAGAAGAGTCTCCATATTGAAGGTAGATAATGGATGGCCTTGTGATTAATGCATACCAAACCAAGGGCTAAACATCACTTATAAGAGATGTAGCAGCTTTTAATATTTTAAATCACTGCATCTATTCCTTTCTCATGGCAACAGTGAGCCTCATGGAGTTCTGGCAATCTGGATAAGCCCAATGTGAGTCAGATTGTGCCAGAAATGAAGATGACTTGTCTTTCCCAGAGTCTTTGGAAACTTGTTGCAGTTATCAGACATTGTAAATGGTATATACCCTTCCCATCTTGAAATCACATTCTGTACCACCAAGTTACGTTGCTTTAGTCACAAATTTAAAAGAATAGACTCAGATGAGCTGGCAGGGACCACAGAAACTTGTATGAGTCCATTGCTAACGGGGCAGGCTGTTGGTCTCATCTCAATTGTCATTTAAAAAAAGTAAGTAGGCAGCCCTTTTCCTTGTGTAGGTAGCCTTGAAATGAGGTAAAGGGATGAAAGGAAGGACCAAACAACTGAGTTGGTCTCCACTTCAGCAACACGAGATAGGGTGCATGATAAGAGATTCTACCCTCTCTCCCATATCCTTCACCCCTTTTAGTGTAAAATGAGTCAGTTAATTTTTAGGTGTGTCCGGAAAGATCATCTCTCTAGCCTTTCCGCAAAACCTCAGACTACCCCCGTGCCTACTGGTGTAATAATGCTGGACAGGAATCAGTGCTCTTTGTGGGAGGGGTGGGATTATTTAGAGGGCCAACTCCAAAATGCCAGCGCTAACATTTTCAAACCTCTCTTAAGTCTGGGCCTGAGCCAGCTGCCTCCCACACACACAGCTACTGAGCTGTAGGTTGTACCTGCTATTGCTGTGGCCACAGCACTGGCTACAAGGGGAACATCCTTCCTGCATTGCCCACCTGTAACCATCACTGATAACACAGCAGGGATGAAGTGGGCAGTCCTCTTGCTGCACCTGGCCGCCACACCAGTGAGGCACAGGAAAGAGGACCAGAGGTTCTGCCAAGCTGCTGTTGCACTGAGAAGGAGCCAGGCAGTTGCTCCTGCTGTGTTTGCCTCTCCCTGCCCAGCTCCAGAGGCTGAGGAGCTGTGACAGGAGGGAACCTGAAGCCCAATTTCTACCCTTATCCCACCACCCAAGGCAGACCCTTTTCACCTGCCCAACCTCCTCCTCCAGCTAGGGATACTTCCCCACTTTCAGAACCACAGGGGGTTCGTTCACCCACCAGCAAAGGACAATCACCCCACAGCAATTTGCACACAAGAACCGATCTGCAGCTGTGAGGAGGAGCTGCCCAATGGGGGAGCCAGACAGAGCAGAGCTATCAGGTCTCACAAGAATCTAGATGTTGGGTGTTTCTCTGCAGTGTATCCCAATTCGACATTGTCTGTCTGGTAATATCCCTGTAAAACTTTTGTCCTTATTCAAAGCTAGTAGCTGAAAGCCTGGGCTGTCGCAGCTGTGTGATTTGTAAAATCATGTGTGTAAAAAAGGGGGCTCTTGTTTCCATGTGCTGTGTTGTAGTAGAGCGATGCTGCTGTTTGTACATGATCCCAAAGCTTGTGCACAGAACGGTCTCCTGGTGGACGCACACCCACCTCTTTGCTACCCCACACAGCTTTACTAGGTTTGTCTACATTGCAATTAGACACCCCTGGCTGTCCCGTGCCAGCTGACTCAGGCTTGCAGGACTTGGGCTAAGGGGCTGTTTAACTGTGGTGTAGCCCGAGCTCTGGGACCCTACCCCCTCGCAGGGTCCTAGAGCCCGGGCTCCTGTGCAAGCCTGAACGTCTACACCACAATTAAACAGTCCTTCAGTAGACATACCCACTTCCACCTCCTTGGATCGACTGTCATTTTCCAACCGTCACAGAACCTTTGGACTCCAGCATTCCATCTGGTTCCCACAAGGTCCGGTGGTGATTGAACCTGGAGACATTCTGAACAAAACAAGCCCTCAGCCATGCCCGTAGCTGCTTCCATTGCTTCACACTGACTCAACAGACGACACAGAGGCAGAATGACAATCCTGGAATCTTTGTGTTGATTGTGTGGGTGGTGAATGAGGGGTGAATGCTGCAGTGAAGGGCCGTTTGGATTGTTGTGGGTGCTGGACTGGTTGTGTGGTTGGTTGTGTTGACTTGTGTGTGGGTTGCATTGTGCCGGGAGAGTTGTGTGGATTTGTGGGGGATGAATGAAGGGTGTGCTGCTGCTGTGAGAGGCTATGCGTGTTTGGGGTTATTGTGTATGCTGGTTTTGTGTGGGTGGTTGTGTTGATTTGCATCTGGGTTGTGCAGGTAGTATTTGTATTAAGTAATCCATCCTCTATACAGTCCCCCTCATACACTCAATGAAATAGTTGCATGCAAATTAGCTGTAAAGTAAGAGTGGTTTTTGGCTGAATTACCTCTGACATCACAGTGGTCAAGAACTCTTGGCATGGCATGGATACATGTCTTATTGCAGTTGTACTCTGCTCGGGTGTAATTCATAAAGTCAAAATGGCTGAGAATTTAAAAATTGGATGGTAACAGACTGTGAATCCCAGTAGTGAATCAACTGGTGATATTCTGAACAAAAAGAGCCCTCAGCCATGCTTGTAGCTGTTTCCATCACTTCACAATGATTCTGCAGGCATAGCAGGCTTCAGAGTGACACACACAGAGTGATATTCCTGGAATTTTATTATACATATGGCTCTTAGCTCCCGTTACTCCCAAAGGGATAGAAGCCACAAAACGCCCTCAGTAAAGATCTCAACCTCCTGTGCTATATGGTTTGGTAATTGAACAGGAGACTACAAGGTGGTAGGATGAAGGATACAGAAAGAAGAATGGAGGAGGTGCAGATGACATTGCAGTGTTGGAGGAGACTGGGAAGTGCAGTGGACGATGTAGTGAAGGAAGTTAAGGGCAGTCTGCAATTTTCTGCTCTCCTTTCTCTGCACCAGATAGACTAGTTAGGAGTCTTCAGGATTGAGGTGTCCAGCTGGTATTGCTGTTGCATTGGTGTTAAAACCTACTCTAGTTTTTTGAATTCTTGTTGGAGATGCTGGTCTTGTCCAATCTGCAGCTCCCATTTTCAGAGGTTTTCTTTCCCCCCAACTTTTTCTCTGCTACATCTGGTTGATTTTGTTTCAAGGCCATGAACTGGAGCTGGTTGTTTCCTGAACCTCAGTGTATTGGAAGGCTTTCGCTGTAGTCATTGTCCTATGGACAGTAGGGGCTTAGTCTTCAGAATCTGCAGGACTAGCCTATTTAGCCTGTATATTCTCTCTTTAAGTGGCCAAGTATACAGAGAATGTATTCATTTATTCCAACCAGTGCTCCTCAAGTCACAACCCCTTTCTGCTTCTCCCAAAATGTGTATCAAATGTGGGGTAAAGCACGTCTGGATTTATTCATGAAGACATAGCTAACTGAATGCTGCAATTTAGTTTGTACCTGTGTTCAATACAATTTATAGACATAAAAGCATTTTTATGTGCTAATCATAGTGAAATAGAGGCTGAGTTGAAATGTCTTTGAAAAATATGACCTCAGATGCTCTCAAGGAGGCATCACAGGGCCTGTTTTGGGGAGGAGTTCAATGGAGATGAAGAGATTGAGGAAGGTCAGGTGTGAAGAGGGAGACCTGCTGACTTCTTGGCTAGTGACCTAATATAGGAAATAATCTCTTTTACAGACAGCACTGAACCACATGCTCAGCATTCATGGACTTCAGTGGGACTTAAGCACATGCTTAAATGTTGTCCTAAAAAGGGATCTACTCACAAATGTATACGAACGTATGTATGTGCTTTCCTGAATTGGGGCTACATAAATAACCTCAGCCTTTGTTCATAAAGGGGCGTGGGCTAAAGTGCATTAAAGTACTGAATCTAAAACCCAGGTTAATCCTAAAAGGACTGAATTTTTTTTCACACCGCCAATACCTGCTTCAAGTGAGACCACTCCACAACTCCTTTGAAAGCAAGAGGAGAAATTTCATCAGACACACAAGCTAGGCTACGAGCAGAAAGATAAACCTCAGACAAAAGTAAGATACACAGCCACAACTTCAAGACACTGATTACATCTTACACTTTCCTTATCTTTGACACTCTAGCACTCAGTGCTAATGATTATATTTTTGGATCAGTGTCTAAGAAAAGAATCACTTTTCCCCTTTGCTTTTCCCATTTGTCATTAATTTAGCTGCATAGATTGGAAGTTTTGTCTCAAATTTTACTATTCCTTTCCTTGTCATCAAGAAAAATATTAATTCTAGTTAAAAACTACATTGGGATTCCAAAAGTATCTAGATTTCAATGCACGTAGATCCCATAGTTGCTTATTTCCTTCTTATTTATATTTATTTTCTGTAACTAGAAATAAGAATTGACAAATTCAGGTATATGATTCATAAACATAGGCACCATCTGTGGTGCTTTGAACATTGTTGTAGGGTAGCTAGCAGATTTTACAAGATTTTAATTAAAGCATACATGCACAGATTGTGAGGATGGATGCATTCTCTTAGGCTACGCTCTGAACAACCGTCCGTGATAGAGTCAATAAATAAAATAAAACAGCAAGTGGTCCAGAATTTATGTCTTTGCTTTTTAAGAGGATTGAGTGGTATTGAGGATTGTAGCTATAGCCTACACAGGGAATCCAAGAAGTAAATATATTAGATTTCACAGAAGAAAGAGAAAATAATCTCAATTATTTACAAACAAGGGCTAATTGTGAATTGAGAGGGATTTTGTAGGTTGCAATTAGCTGATGCTTCCTACAAAGCACAATCATATTGTTACTTTCTTCCATTCCTCAGTCCAACACCAGAGTGAGCTCAAATGTCATGTCATTTTTATCAGTACAAATAAGGAAACAAAACCTAAAATGTGTTCTGGCATTATTTTAGATGGGCATTTTTGATGGTTGACTGAAACAGAGAATCTTCTTTTAATGTTGCCTTGATTTCTGAGGGATTGTTTACCTCTACACTTGGACTAGAATAATGACTTGGCACTGAAATGTTTGTTACCTGTTTATATTATTTTTATATACATGTTTGCAGATGATACTTTTTTCTTAAATGTTTCGGCCTGTATGGTGAGTTACAAAAGAAACCAACAAAATGTAAAGTAGAGTGATTGCTCAAGAAGACAGCTCTCTGATTCGTTTATGAATATGGTCTCTTCCTGTCTCATTATTTACTATTTATTATTTATCATAATTATGATTTTCTATTTGATGAAGGCTGACCATGTGCCTGGCACTGCACAAATCATTGGAGTGACATCTTCCCTGCCCCCAAAGAGCTTCCAATGTAAATAGACAAACAACAGACATTGTGAGCAAATGGTGGGTTGGATTCATCACGTAAAGGTTGTGGAGGCTTGTGGCATGGCATTTGACAGACATTTCTTTGAATGGTGGATTAACCATGAGAGGCCTCACAGATATTAATAATGAGGCATTACAGAAGATCAGATAGATGCCTGCCAAACAATGATGGGGAGCTCATTCCAGCTGTCAAGAACAGCATGAAAGAATTCACGGATATGGAAGTGGGAGAAGAACGCAGAGGGAGCAGTTAATCATGGAGTGAAGAGTGCTAGCTTAGGTGGACCAGGATGGGTTTTCAGGAAATTATTTTTTGCACCAAATGATTTTCTTCATAATGTTGTAGTTTAACTTTCTATGCAATAAACAAAGCACAATCATTGTTAGTACAACATATTACAGGACATGATTACATAGGAATAATTAACACAGTTTTGTGTCCATTTTGTGGTGGGACAGAGACATATTCAGTATAAGGTTGTACCACTTGGCCTTTCTATGATACCAAGAGTCTTTACAAAGTGCCCTTCTGAGATAGTGGCACATCTAAGAAAATTAGGTATCTTTTTTTGCCCAGATTTAGATGATTGGCTGCTGTAGTTAGTTTGTGTGAGCATCTGTTGACTCATATTCAGTTTCCAACTTCCCTTCGTACAGATTTAGGCCTACTTCTAAATGTGAAGATGTCAAATCTCTGTGCAACTCAGAGAATTCTCTTTCTAGGCTTTGGTACTAGACTCAGTAACAGGAAATGCTTTCCTTGCAGAGGAAAGATTTCTGGAGATTGTGTGATCTGTTTCAGAGATTCATCAGTATCAAACCCAGAAATTAATTTTCTTTTTAGAGCTGATGGGTCTCATGGCAATGGCTACGTATGTCACTCAATTTGCACATCTCAGAATGAGGCCAATGAAACACTGGTTGGTTCAGATTTACAAACTAAACCTGGACAATGTTCACATGCCACAGAACGTTCTAGACTCTTTGATGTGATCCACAAACAGAGTCAGTGACCAGTGCTCTGGAGAGAGTTCTGTTCAGTCCTCCCTTGCAGCTGGTCATGATAACTTCAGATGCATCAGACAATAGATGGGGAACTTACTGGGGCTCTCTGACAGTTGGAGATCACCAGGAATCCCAGAATAAGAATCTTCATAGAAATGGTCAATTCACCTGGCTCTCAGATCTTTCCTTCCTCATATAAGGGGGAAAGTTGTGCAGGTAGTGAGGGACAATACAACAGCATGGAGTTGCTGATTCAGCTCTGTTGTGTGCTGTGGCAATCTGTCTATGGAATTGGAGCATAGTACATGAGGCTCTTTATTTAGCAGGGGACAGCAATGTGCTGGCAGATCAGCTTAGCAGGGATAGCTCTCAGATGCATGAATGGTCATAAAGGACCAGGTGATACAAGAGATCTTCTCCAGTTGGGGTCAGCCTGTCCTGGACCTGTTTGCAACCAGGTTCAACAAAATGTGTTGTATTTTTTGCTCAAGAGCAGGAAAGGACAGTCAATCCATCTTGGCCACTACCTAATGCATGACTGAGAGGGCCTTCTGTATAGGCTTTCCCTTCTTTCCCATTAATTCAGAAGGTCGTGAGAAAGATAGGAAAGGACAAGGCGAGGTTAATCCTGGTTGCACCAGCCTGGTGAGATAGGTTTATTGACCTGCTTCAGCTGTCGGATGTACAAACTGCTTCCCTTGTTTCTGATCCTGTTGTTTCAGCAGCATGGCAGAATGCTTCATCCAGATCCTCTTCTTTTCATCAGACAGCCTGGGCTATTGGACTCTGACTAATGCTGAACAACCCTGGTCTTTGTTGGTTCAGAATGTATTGCTTAACTCTAGAAAACAGATTACATGGAAATGTTATCACTTACTAGATTTTTGAATTCAGAGAAAATCTAAATCACAAGATACAGCTTCTATTCCTTGTGTTCTGGAATATTTGATATGTCTGAAGTCTGAGGGGTTATCTAATTCTTCTCTCAGAGTTCATTTGGTATCTCCTTCACTTCTCATGTCTTGACTGATGGCAGATCGTTATTTGTGCATGACATGGTTAAAAGCTGTCTGAACGGTGTAAGAGGAGTCTGCCTTTGCTCCTGTTTTCTTTCCCTGCAGAAACCATGCAGACTCCACTAGTTGTGCATTCATAGTGCCATTTATTTTGAGTTTTCTCCACCAATACTACTACAGTCCCTGTGCAAAAGTCATTTACAAAATTTTCTGTGCTTTTGGCCCTCTCATCGGGACCTGAGGAGAACAGAGGTCTCTCTTCCCTGAGTCCTCTGTGTGACTGGGCTCAATTAGCCCGCCCTCTCTCTCGCTTGCTGAGCATTTCCTTTCTGTATCTCTTTATCTGATTTGGGCTGATGGGCTAATTGGCTCTTTATCCCCCCAACCCACTGGCCTGATTATCTAATTATTTCAATCAGCTTTTTCTGAGGAACTAATAGGCATCTAAGGCCTGGTCTACATTGCCGCTGGGAGATACTCAAGTTGTCACTACCTTGCATCGAGAGGAGACGCCCTCCAGTCGACGCAGCCTTACTCTTTTCGGGGAGGTGGATTAATCACATCAACTGGAGAGCACTTCCGGGATCGATTGAGCAGGTCTTCACAGCCTGCTCCATCGATCCCGCTGCATCGATCCCCACATGGCTGGCAGTATAGACATACCCTAAGAGATCAGCCTGCACTCTGTCACAAAGGGGTTATCTAACATGTATCCTCCTGCCCCCCTTAAAGACCCAGTTACAGTGTGGGGTCTTAATTTGGTTTTATCTATGTTTAGAAAGCCAACTTTTGAATCCTTGGCAGGGTGATCTTTTATTGTTGCTATAACATCAACCAGAAGAGTGGGTGAATTGTACGCATTGATGGCAGACCTGCCTTTTGCTATTTTTTCAAAAGATAAGGTGATTCTTAGACCTAATCCCAGGTTTTTACCCAAAATAGTATCAGTGTTTCACATCAGTCAGACAGTTCATTTACTAGTGTTCTTTCCAAAGTCACGTGCTAGTAAAGAGGAATCTGCTTTCCATAATTTAGGTGCTAGAAGGATTCTAGAATATTATGTAAATCCAACTAAAGATTTTAGGAAGTCTTCAAGGTTATTTGTTTCTTATACAAAGAATCATATGGGTTATAATGTTCCTGCTCATACTATTTACAGATGTATATAGCTTTGAATGTTATAAATTAGCAGCACTCTCTGTGCCTAATGGTGTGAGATCTCATTACTTTAGGGCAGTGGTTCTCAACCAGGGGTACATATACCCAGGGGCGTATGCAGAGGTCTTCCAGGGGGCACATCAACTCATCTAGATATTTGCCTAGTTTTACGACAGGCTACATAAAAAGCACTAGCAAAGTCAAGACACACTAAAATTTCATACAGACAGTGACTTGTTTATACTGCTCTATATACTAGACATTGAAATGTAAGTACAATATTTATATTCCAGTTGATTTATTTTATAATTATATGGTAAAAATGAGAAAGTAAGCAATTTTTCAGTAGTAGTGTGCTGTGACACTTGTATTTTTATGTCTGATTTTGTAAGCAAGTAGTTTTTAAATGACATGAATCTTGGGGGTACGCAAGACAAATCAGACTCCTGAAGGGGGTACAGTAGTGTGGAAAGGTTGAGAGCCACTGCTTTAGGGTAGTGGGAGTGTCTTTTACTTGTTTTAACTATGTTCCTATTGGGGAAATCTGTAAGGCTGCTGCTTGGAAGTCAGTTCATACATTTACTAAACCTTATGCTTTGGATTTGGCTTCAAGAGTATGCCAGGTTTGGTAGAGCTGTGCTTCAGCCATTATTTAATTAGGAGCCTCTTCCCACCTCTTGAGTTTTTCAGCACTGCTTGCCAAACTACCCGTAAATGGGAATATGCAGAGCCACTTGAAGACTAAATGAAGGTTACTTACTTATAACAGAGTTCTTCAAGATGGTGCTATATATTCCTATTTTCTTCCCAGCCTCCCCTCTTTCTCAGAGTCCTATCTTAGTTTTCTCTGTGAAGAGGTGAAACGACCTGAGGCAGTAGCTCCCCCTTCTATAACTTGTCTGCAGAATGTTTAGGAATGCTGAGGGGATGAGTAGAATGAGTTGGTATGTGCTCTCCAAAAGGCATTGCTTGGAGAAGGTTCCTCTGTTAGGCAGCACTAGTCGGTGCATTACCCATACATGTGATTATGCAGAGTCATCTTGAAGAATTCCAGTCACACGTAAGTCACCTCCATATTTGAAAGATGGGAGCTTCGAGGCAGGAATAACAAATTTTGTTCAGATGCTCCAGGATGCAGAGAAGAACATTCACTAGCAATGGTGAAATTGTCTGCAGGGTTGGCAAGTATCGTGCATCTGGTGTGAGACTCATACATTTAGCAGTCCTGTCGCATCTGCTCACCTCCCAGCTGCAAACACTTCCATTATGATTAAGCAGAACTGTAGGTAGACCGCGGCACCAGCTTCTGCTGGCCACCAGAGGCCACTGTGGGGCCAGACTTCAGCTGGCCTCTACTTGCCTTGCTGCCAGGAAAGCTCAACTTTAATGCAAGATTTTTTTGAAGGGGTTTCATCTAATTTTACACTTGATCTATAAGATCCTCAGATTCAACGGTTTTTTTTTAACACAAGTCTTGTATTCATTTGCATGCAGAAAGTACATATATTTTTTCACATGCTTGTTTCCACGTGCCCATGTGTTTTTTGTGTGTGCAAATGTATGTTACTAGAGACTAAAGGATGGTCCAGCAAGGTCCTTGGTGCTGTTCTTAAAGATTCATAGAATCATAGTATAAAGTGATAGAATCTAGAGATGAAATAGTCATCTCATCCATCTGCCTGCCATTGTAGGATTATTCCCTAGTGTATTTCTACTAGTGCTTTGTTCAGCCTAACAAAAGGATCAAAGTGAGAAGGGACACATGTTATGTAACTACCTTTTTATTCCTATATATCCCTCTTCTCTGTTCAGGTGGCATTCTTTTGGCTAGCATCATAAGACTGAAGTTAATGCGACTGTGTAATTTGTAGACATGGAAAGATGTTTTTTCATAGCCCAAGTATGTGGTCCTTTTTAATGATCCTGGTTTCCACATGTAAATCCCAAACTTTAACTCTGTGAAGTTTACTCTCTCTTGAGAAAAGGTATTAACAAAGCACATATTTTTCTCAGTCTCAATGGAGATCAGGCTGGCTATCAGCATCAACAGCATCTCTAAATTTATAGCTAAACAAATGCTACTAGCCCTGGAAAAAACAAAGGAAAGTTGCTGACTTGTTGCCCAACAATTTGTGTAAGATCTATAATTAAAACACTGATTTCATGGCAGCTGTAGGAAAAGGTACAGTGATGTAAGTTCAGAAAGAATACCTTCTATGCCTAATGTCTTGGAGTACTTTGCTATAAATTCTGCTGAGTAGCTATAAAAAAGACATGCAGCTAAAGCCTATTGTGTATGAAACTGAGGGTTTAGAAAATGCTCAGTTAGAAGTTCACAGATGAAAAACTATTAGTGAAGATGGCTATGCAAAATCAAAGACTGAGACTTGTCAACAAAGAAGAAGCAGTATATATTTCAGGTTGCTGGTAATGTAATAAATATCTACCTTTAACTACAACCCAGCATATTATCTGTAGACCATTGCACCACAAGAAAACAATGACATATCTGAGAGCTACTGAACCTTGTAGATTTTTATAGTTGATCAACTTTAAGTCCTGCAATATGGGTGTTCCAATACCAACTAACTGATACTTAGCACTTATGTATCTCCTGTCATGTGTAAAGCAGTTTACAGATGTTATCTGATTAATTCTCACAATGGTCCTGTGAAATAGGTGAAGTATTGTTATTTTCCGTCTACAGATAGAGGATTTGAGGCACAAAGAGATTGAGTGCTTTGCCCAAGTCCTCCGAGGATGTCAGTGTTGGAACTGCAATTAGAAGTGAAGGGTACTGGTTTTCTGTCCCACATGCTCAAATCATTAGCTTGTGCCTTTCCATATATTTATGATGTACTGGGAAAAATCATTTTTAAATGGCTGTGTAACTCACTGGCATCTGCACGCGATGTTGCTGAAGTGTGAGTAATATACTGTGCAGTAGTCTATTAGCTTTGATTGCTTTAAGATTTTTTACAGGGTTTTCCTCCTTCAGGCTTCTTAATTTATTTTGATGTATTTTTTTTTATTTCTCCATTCCAATTTAGCATATTTTTAAAGTAGTGAAACAAGAATCAGTAAGGTCTTGTCTAGATTACAACATTTTATTCAGTTTCTAATCAGTTTAAAAATGGTCAACTCAATGCATGAGTTTCACATGAGCCATGTCCTCAAAACTGTACATCTCCCATCCATAAAATTGATCTTACTGCAGGGCAGGGCATGATTGTCAGATTCAGTCTAGAATGGATATTTTTCCTATGTAGAAAAGAGTGTCTAACCATATTCATGTAACTGTGTTAGCCAGTCCTCCTGCTTCCCAGATCAATGTAATTCAGGTTCAGTATCACTGGGTGATATCACAGCCGAAGGTCCAGCAGAAGACCATTTGCCCCTTTTATGAAGAACTGAGCAGGATTTTCTGCTACAGACTTCCCTTTGACACTCTTTATATTGTCAAGGGTTTTGTTTCTCATCTCCTGTGATAAGGGGGATGATGATGATTGGGAGGAAGAAAAGGTCTCCGCAGCCATAATTGATGACCTGATGTTTATTATGGCTGTGAGTGGGGAGGTATAGGAACTGTAGACTGAAGTTGGAGGTTCACGATAGCTCTTTGGACTATCAATAGTGGTACTCACAGGACAACCACATAAGTACCTAGACTGACATATTCATTGCTCATTAACATTGTGCTACCACATCCAAAGTCTAAGTCCTATCACTGTTGTCATTGTACTAGTAGAAGCATCAGCTAATAACAGAGGGAGTCCTTTGAAGTCATTCCTTGGTATGCTGCTGCCTATTCAAATTTTCCTGCTCCTGTTACCCTTGCAAATTCAGCACAATAAGTAACACCAGTCCCTGCCTCCGACTACAGCATCTAGCCCAAATTTCCTAGCTCCACTATGGTTGAGCACAGCTAGGCCACCCATATTGTTTGTTGTTATCGTGATGCAATCTGCAATTAGGAAAAAGTGTAGTGATGTACTCAAAAAATACTCCCACATTGGCATCCAAATCTGACCAAATATAAAACTACGAAAGTGTCAAAAAGTTGATCAGCATGCTTATGTTTTCAGGGCTCAGACATGCAAGGTTCTGGGTATTATGGTCCATTCCCCAAAGTACTTCAAATGCTTAACTTTAAGCACATGGGTAGTCCCATTGAAATTGCAATATTTACAGTGACAGACATGTTTGAATGACAGGTGTCTACTGAAATTTCCTGCCCAGAGAGGTGGCAGGGAAATAAACATCCATGAAAATGATTGAAAGTAGATGTCTGCCTATTGTGTCTGATATGTCAAGGTCACATCTGAGATTAGGCAAAGTTCAAAGACAATGTTGATCGTCTTTTTCCCTTCTCAGCTAAATTAGTAGGGCTGCCAGTTTTTGGTGTGTTGCAAACTTCCGGTGAACACGTGTTGCATATTGTTATCTTGCACCACCCAAAGCTCTGCAATCTTCACAGAAAGAAAAGTGCACTGATAGGCTGGGAGGCATCTGAGACAAAAACATGTTGGCGCAGGCTGCAGCCAGGAGCAAGTGCCAAACCTCTCTCTTGGCATGTGTGTGTGTTTGCATGTGCAATGCTCTAAATAATCTCTGGGGAAAGAAAAACTCAAGGTGGAAGGAATTTTCCAGGGTAATCTATATAAAATGAGGATGACAAAATGGTGTCCTGCACAGAACAAGAGGAAAAAATGTGTAGAAATGAGAAGCAAGCTGAGGAAATGTGGATGGAAGGGGAAAAAATAGGAGGTAGAGATGGGGGAGAGAAGACAGGAAAAGCTTCTATGTTAGACATGTTAAACCATGTTAATTGTCAGTCCAATGCTATGTAATGACAGTTACATTAAACATGGTTACATCTATAGTGCAGATATGCCCTAAGATCCACATCCTAATCTTGCTCTCAGTTACATTGGAATAAACTGATAGCAACTCCTTTGGCATCTATGTATTTACACAAAGGTAAACTCTGGAGAAGCTGGAGAATGATCTTTGCAACAGCATTATAAATGGATAGCAGAGGAGCAAGATTGCATTTAGACATAGTTGAATGTGAGGATCTAGCGAGAAGTATGAGTCGAAGATGATACACAGATTCTGGGGCTGGGAGAGCAACAGGATTGGAGATTTTGTCTACAGTAATCGAAAAAGGAGGCTGGGAGGGAGCTTGTGGGGGGGAAGATTAAGAACTCTGTGTTAGCCATGTTGAGCTTCTGTTGGTGGCTAGACTTTCATGACGACATGTGTCAGAAATAAGCAGAGATTTCAGGTTAGACAGAAAGAGACAGGTCTGGAGTAGAGAGAGAGAGAAATATGTGATTTGTCAGCATAAAGTTGAATTTGTATTTGTGGATAAGATTACCCAGAGATAAAATGTATAAAGGGAAGAAAATGGGACCAAGGATGGAGCCGTGTGCAGCTCCCACAGAAAGCTGGAAGGCGAATGAGAAGTATCCTATAAAGGAGATGCTGAAAAAGTGATTAGAGATGCACTGGTCTCCTGCTGACTCTGAAGACAGACGTAGGTGGAGATCGGTTAAGGGCAAATATCTCATGTGCGTGCCTGGGGTGTCTGGCATCTCCTGGGAGAGGGGGAGTCTCATGAACTGGGAGCACGATTCTCTTAAAGGTTACTCATTGAGGGGCATTTGTCTCACAGGGAGAATGTACAAGAAGTGGGTCTCCTAAAAGGAGAGTTTAGGGGAGTACTATTGACCTTCCCCCCCCATAATATTGCTTTCTCTAAAGCATGGGGACAGCCAGCCACCAGCAGCCTCCCCCTAAATATCTTAGCTAGAGTAGAAACTGGTGGTTTGCATCACCTCACATGTATCTCGTTTGGTTTTTCTTGTGATACTTTTTGTACAACCTTCTCTTTATTGAGGTATTTCTTTTTCATTTATCTTCCCTTTATGGAGGTGATTGGCAAAGGGAAAAGTTTCTAATCTGCTGTATCAGTAGATATGCTGCAAAGTAAAACTTTTTCCATATTTTCACCTATTTGAATGTTCTTGTCAGACTGTAACATTCAAGGTCAATATGAGACATAGAGCTGTACCTTGTAGAGAAGAGTTGCCAGTCTGCTGGAATTTCAGAGCAGACGCCTGGAGTTTATAAAAGGTCAGATTTTCATTCTTGGATTATTCGGAGTCAGACTGTGCCAGAGTGCATAAAAGTAGATAGCTCAGCTCGGATTTTCATTCTTGAATAGAGATTTAGATTTCAGTGTGCATGCCATGCAGGCAAATCCCAGTGACAAATATATAATAGTCACCTACTTACAGAGATTATGCTGTTCAATGTATCAAATTTGGAAGCTATGTTTTACATGGACAAAAAACTTACTCTGTATAAGTCCCATATGTATTAATTGAGTCATTGATTCATTGATCAAAATATATATTGATTCTGATGGTCTTTTTATTATATACTCATTTGATAAGAGTTCACAGGCAAAACTCTCTTATTTTGCCTCTTAGTTGCTAATGCTAAATAAACTCTGCAGTTTATTTTTTTCATGCTAGTTTACATTTCATGGATTAAAAATTAATGTAGATGATGGACTGGTTACTGAACTGTAGCGTAACTGTGATGGGATTTGGCAGGTCAGGTGCTATGTACTGTGCTGCCAGTATATTGCTATACGTCTACTGAAATAAAAAGGAACAGAAAAGGTCTGTCTAATCTTTGTTTATGTGTGGTGGATTCTGCTCTTTGTCAAAAAAAGAAAATGTGGATAAACTGGAAAATCTGTTTGTAAAGACAGCAGAATTTATCCCCATATACTGCCCTTTTTGGTTTAGCAGATTTTCCTTCAAAGATCTGCCTGTTAATGGGATTTCCATCCACGTCTACCATGCTTTCCATATCCAGGCATGCATCTCAGTGAAGTGAAAGACAATCACAATCTGGCTCTTTGGCTGTGACATACCTCCTAACTATGGCATTCCTCAATCAAAAACACAGTGTGACATGCCTTTCTCAAACTGCCAGGCATGCTATGTGCAATGTGCCACGAACTGCCGCTGTCCCGCTCATATTTTGTGTAATCATTTTCCATTCTGTTGCATTCTCTTCCCTCACAAAAGCTGTTAAATAGAAAGGAGACTTTATATTTATTTTTGCAACATGTTTTGAGTAATTGTGCCCAGATTATTTTATTAGAATATTGGGCTATGTTCTGCACTGAAGTACAGTCACTTTGTACCACATTACTGGTGTGCAAAATAGCCTTAAAACCAGCATGGCTGATCACGCAAGGCAAATTCACCTCAGTGTAAAGGGATCCTTGAATGGTGCACAGCCAGTGTAGTAACTCTTATTCCTCCCCTCTCCTTGCAGCCATAAGGGATGTGACCAGGAATTCCCTGTAAATCAGTCATCCTCAACGGGCTCCTGGAAGCTGTTGACAATTGACATATATTTGAGCAGAGCCGCCTTTGGCCTGTTTTAATTTATGCGTAGGGACTGGCCCAGCATACAACTGATCCATGACTGGGGGAAGTGTACAGGTGCTTAAAGCCACCTTTTCACATCTCTTCACTTCTATTTGCACTGTGCTCTTTTTGGGTGTAGCCATGGATCAGGGCCAGTATCTGTATTGTGCCAAATTCTGGTCACCTTACTCAAGTGAAAAGCCCAACTGTCTTCAGTTGGGCTACTTGCATAAAAAAGGTGAGCAGGATTTTGCCTATTGCATCTTTCCCAGAGGAGAAAGTTGCACATAGATTCAAAATCCACCAGAAAGTGTTTCACATCCATACACTGTAGTACTGGCTCTTCCTTTTGGATCTTTCATTTAGATGACAGATGTGCAAAAATCCCCTTTGGATGGACAGTTCCTTATTGACGAGGCATGTGAGGTGGCTGCCGTGTGTTATTTATTCCAACAAACTCTTGAAATATATTCCAGTCCTGAAATGGGTTCTTCGCATTCAGACAAAAGTGTGTATATAACTAGAATGTAGCTGAAACCTGTCCACTTTGTCCAAACTACACCCCATTTTGTTTTTCTTGAAACACAGGAGTGGATGATGTGCGTATTTGTTTGACCTACTGTAACACACTTTATGGGTGACTGTAGTATTGTAGAAGAGAAGCAGTTTAGCACCAAGGCGTGTTTTAGCATCTAATAATAAACCTGGGTTATTCCACCTTTTTATGCTTTACATGTGCAGATATGAGAGCAGAATGGAGCCATCTGTCAATAATCTTCCCAAAGATGGTACCTAATTAGCAATCTTTTAAAAATAAATCAGTTTCCATGTCATGTCCCCTGTATTTGGAATATTTTATTGAATTAAGTCTTTCAACTAAAAAAAGAAGAGCAGATTTATCGACTTGTTAACTCATATTTACATTTTATCATCATTATACTGACTGTGTTCTGCGGTAATTATGCAAAAATGGGTTGTCAGAAACTAAATAGTCTATATTTAGCATTCATTCGGCCTACAATTTATCTGGCTATGGCCAGCTGACACCCTGTTTGTTTCTTGTTTTAAAAACAAAATAGGAACGTAGACCATCCACGTATCATCCTCTCTGCAAGTAAAATCATAAATAACAACCCTTGCCAATATACTTTAAATCTAATCAGTAATAATATGCTGAAATATGTGGTAAACTTGGTTATTTTTAATTACTTTTACACTTTTTCTCTCCTACTTCAACGTTCCTGCTTCCTATCCCATTTTATCATCTTAGCAAATTTGATCTTCCTGGTGAAACAGAAGTTTATTGGTTAACAAAATCCCCCCAGTTACAGTGCTATCACTCAGCATTACTGTATTCAGATATGTTCCTGGGGGATTAACCATGGTCTTCTAATTAAGGCACTGGCCTGAACTCAGGAGATCTGCATTTGGTTCCCTGCTCTTCCACAGACTTCCTGGGCAACCAGCAAATCACAGAGAGTGCGATTTTCAAAAGCACCTTAGAGATTTAGAAGCACAAATCTTATTAAGCTTTTTCAAAAATCCCACCTTTAAATTTTCTGTGTCTCGGTTCCCCATCTGTAAAACAGGTCCATTTACTAATGGTTGTGATATGCCCAGATACTGCATTGATTTAGGAGTGGGAGGTGGTTTTCATATACCTACATGGTTACAAGTTCTCAAGTCACTTGGCAGTGAGCTTGTTTTGCTGATCTCTGATATTTTCTTTCTTCTGGAGAAAGTGCCTTGTTGGATAGTGCATTGAAGTAAGCATTGGAGAGGTTTAACAGAATAAATAATTGCTGCATCCAGTTGCAAATTCATTAGGTATTTATCTTCTGCTTAAGCTTTCAAGTCTGGTCATTTCTTAACCAATCAATGATGGTTGCTGGAATATCTTAATTTCATGACTTGCAGAAAATGTTTGCCCCCCAAGAAAAAGTGGAAGGGGACAAGATGGATCTTGGGTTGACAAATAAACCCTAATAAGCTTATGAGACAACTTTGTTGTCAATATGCGAAAAAGGGATATTTGAGGAGAGGGCCAAAAACATTTCAGCATGACTATTTGTTGATCCAGTTAAAGGTATCACATTCTCTACTTTCCCATTCTATTTCATGATGAAATGCAAAAGCAAAAGGGTGACAAAAATAAGTCAAAACAATACAATGTGAGACAGTTTACTGGTTGTGACTGATTCCACATAACTTTTTTACTGATCCTACATTTGTCACTTACCTGTAAACCTGTGCTAAAAGATTACAATTTTCTGTGGTTCACAGTGAACTTATTTGGGAGCGGGAGGTGGTTTTCATATACCTACATTTGTCCAATAGAACCAGGTAAAGTTACTGGAAAGCTAAAATCTTAAAGGTTTTCATGTGGTTTGTAGGAATTCTTAATGGAAGTGATTGCTCATTTTTTTAAATGAAATGGAAGAAAACAATTCAGAAAAAGAGTTAGTTTGACTCTTCTTTTTGCACTAGAGAGATATCCGTTGTTTCCATAAATGGCTCTAGTATGTGTTCTTTTTCTGTTTGAAGTAGATTAAATGTACCTTTGAGCAAGACTGCTAAAGCCACCTGTTTACAATGACCAAACAACTATGAGCTGTTCCAAATGGAATTTGATGATCTCACAAATGTTTCTGTCTCTCAGTAGGTGAGGAAGAAACCATTTCTGAGGGATTAACGCCTGTGCTAAAATTTATGAATTAAAATTGCAACAGGTGTCAGTTTTATATACATGAGCTAAAAAACAAAAGTGAGATAATATATTGACTAATAGCACGTAGTAAAGGGTAAGGTGATAGCAACGATGTCTTTTTGAACCTGAACAAATGTTTCTCTTTTTCAATACTGAGTTTTCAAATCATTGCCATATATTTTTCTGAATCTAGTATTATTAAAGGAACACACAAGGAATGAGATTTATTAGAGGACACTACTATAATGAGCTAATCTTTCTAGCTCAAAATTGTACCAGCAGTTGATGCTTCACCTGTGACATTTTCATAATAGGAATCACCAAAGCAGTATAAATTGTCAACAGAGGACCAAATCCAAGCAATGTGAAATATATGAAGTGATGGTAATAATACCTTTATACTGGAAGGACAATTATCCTTTACTAATTAATAAAAGATAATATGTGGAAGCCCAGGTTAATGCTTGTGCATAGTCTGAGTGAGGTATTGGGATGAGTTTATACAGACACATGGTCCCATGTTAAAAATCTTTACAGGCTGCAATTTGACCCTCCAGCCTGGCTGAACAATGCTTTGATAGCCTCTTACTCATGTTCTCCATCAAACATTGTAGTGGGAAGTTTCTGAGGCCGAGATGAAAGGGTCTGAGCAGCTGTTTTGTTGGGCTCATTTCTGATCTCGGTGGAAAAAAAGTGAGTAACTTGGAATATTAAGTGTATCTTTGCACTCTATAAGGGCAACATAATACACATACTCCTTTGTTTTGGCGGACATGTGTACACAGATCTGGCTAAGAAAACAGGGTTTCCATGTTTTTGCTATTGCCAAATGTAATCACTGTTACATTCATACCTAGGAAAGCATATGGCTTTCTACTTAGGTATTTTTGGGCTAGCTTCACTAAAGGATTTAGGTGCCTAAACTCACTCAGGGCCTACGTTTTTGCAGTAAAAGTTCCCTAGGCACCTATGTTTCTGCTTCCATTCATGCACACTTCAGCCTCAGTCTAGATGTCTGGAAGCCAGAGCTCCAGAGTGATGTGCAAACTGGGGGACAATAGGCTTTCCTAACTCACCCTGCAGGGCCCAATCCAGTGTGCATCCTGAGAGCTCACCGACTGGATTGGGCCCCAATAGGCGAGCTCACACAAAACAGCAGGGGGAGGAGGGGAGTGGAGGAAGGAGGACCCCCTCATAACTTTTAGCCCAGTGGTTATGGTAGTCACCTGGGATGTGGGAGATCATTGGTTCAAATGCCCCCTCCACCTGAGGGGGAGAAGGGATTTGTACATCAATCTGCCACCACTCAGAAGAGTGCCCTAACCAGTGGGCTATGGGATAGTCTGAGATCAGGCTCCCCTGTTGAAACTGTTCCCCTGTGACTAAATAATGAAAGAGTCATTGGAGCAAGGAGACTGGATCCTGGGTCTGCCACATGCAGGCTTTAACTACTGACTAGAGTCATTCTCATGCTTCCGTTCTCTGGCTTCCCCGTCATTTCCCACCTTCTTTCAGAAACAGTGTAGGCACCTCATGTTTGCAGCTGAGACTCTCAAGTAGAGAGAGGTGCCTCCCTGCAGCCCAGACTTAGGCTCTGAGGTGCCTGAGATGGGCGGGACTTAGGACACACCTCTGGCCTTGGCATAGACCACTGGCTAACTTAGGCAGGAAGCCACTTGGCTTGCTTGTTTTTGTGAATCAGAGGTGCCTATCTCTCCCCATTCATTATACAGGAAGCCTAGGCGCCTAACTAAGGCTTTGTGAATCCAGCCATTTGTACCTACCCTGTATCTTTTTCTGACAGGCCAATCTAGTATGAGCTTTTTGGCTCTTTCTTCATTGGTTCTGTCACAGTCCTCGTTCTAACAGTGATTATCATTACTGGGAAAAATGTCTATCCAAAACCGCTGAGTCTAAACAACATATGTGTGAGAAGGAAATACAACCTTCCAACTTTGATCTCCTAGCCAACAATATCCCTTTGTCACTTGCATTGGAATTGTTAGTGTACTTGTCCAAATTAGACTGCTGGCTCCTGGATTAGGGATCTTGTCTTTCATGTGTCTGTAGAGGGAGGTGTATATTTATGGTGTACTTTAAATAATGAAGAAGAGAGGCAAAATATAGAAGTGATATTCTGTTAATCAATCAATGACAGGACTAAGTTTGGGTCCCCTGAGGAAAGTGCAAGTAAAGGGATTTTTGCAGAGGAGCTATGTAAGGGCTGCTAGGAATGAAATCCTCCTCAGCTATCTGGTGGTGGTCTGTGAAACATGAGCATGCCTGCTCCCTGCTCTATAAATTATAGCAGCCTCTCTGCCCCCTGACCCCATCAGCACCAACACCAGACGGGTTTTGGTCAGTGGATCCTCATAGCTGCAGATCCAGTCTCCTGGCACTCCCCCATACTCAGACTCTCCTGTGCCCTGCCTTGGAGGGGCTTCTGTTGAGCACTTCTCGTCGATATGTAAGGGATGTGAATTTCTTCTGTGAAACCTCTTCACAGCCTGCCCCATCACTCCCAGTGCAGCAGAACCATGGCAGTCAGTTCTAAAACATTGTGGTCTTTGTACAGCTGCACAAGATAGGAGCAGAATAGGTCTCATAGATCTGAAAGCACACAGATTAACAATAAATTTGCATGTAAGCATCTATTCCCAAAGTACCTTCTAATAAAGAAGTGTCATGCCCAACATGATCAAGTAAGCTCACCTCAAAATAAAGTGTGAATATTGTAAGAGCTACAAATACATTGGGACGTGGCACCATTGTTAAGGTGTATGAAGGGAGATTTTTCCATTAGTTTCGGCTCTTGTGTATGTGTATTTTGGTGCTCAGCCGTAATATTTCTGGCAAGGTTATTAGGGTTGATGGCTAGGGGAAAATACTGGCTTTCCCTGTAGTCAGCTGCTCTTTTTTCAAAACTGTTCTGGACTCCTTCAGTTTTATCTGTTTCAAGTTGACTGAATAATCACCTTAAACTGTTCAATTCAAGGTCAGTGTGAGACACAAAGCTCTCTACCTTTGTAGAGAAGAGGCGCCAATCTACTGGAATTTCAGAGCAGACACGTCCGGAGTTTATAAAAGCAAACAGCTTAGGTCAGAGTTTCATTCCTGGATTATTCAGAGTCAGACTGTGCCAGAATGTATAAAAGCAGATAGCTCAGCTCACATTTTCATTCTTGGATTTCAGTGTGCATGCCATGTGAGTGGATGCCTATTGCAAAACTATAGTAGTTAGAGAGATTATGGGGTTCTTTGTGTTGAATTCCCATGTTGTTGGTTAAAGGGCAGAAAGTGACCTGTAATATATTTTTTTTTACTTCACCTATGATACAAGGGTCCAGACTCCACAAGGAAGCTATACAGCTGGACATTTGACTCACTGAAATTGCAACAAAATTGCACTCCAGGGAAATACCTATATAGTGACTTGGTAAAGCTCAGTACCAAAACCTTTGGTATGTGTACATAGACTGATAGAGATTAAGTCCAGAATCTATCTAATCTTATATACCAATATGTATAAAGCCTCTATTGCCATGTTATTTATCGACTTGATCAAAAACTCATTGAAATCAATAGGAATCTTCTTATTTACTTCAGTGGTCTTTGGATCATGCCGTAGGTGTTACAGGTGACAGAATCTGGTCCTTAGTAGCAACTGAGATCCATCAGATACTGGGGTTTACTTTTCTGTTGTGTGTTTCTTTCCAGTTTGGTTTTCTTTTTACCTTTGCACCTATTTTAAAAAAATACCCCTTTTCAAACATTCTTGAATATATAGCAATGAACAGGTTTAATTGACTCTCTGTGCGCTTTTTAACTCTACTGATATTTTAGTATTATCCCAAGCAATAAAGGGTCAGATTTTATGAACATTTGTCTAGGTATGTATGTTTCATCACTATAACATCCTGCCTCAACTACTACATCCTTCAGCTTCATGCTCTCTCTCATCTATCTTCCTTCTGATTTATTTATGCATCTGACAAACTTATATTAATCTCCTATTGTTCTGACTATGTCTTCTTATTTTTTGTTTTGCTTCTATGCCTTCATCTTTCTTCTTAACTTTCAAAGCACTCTATAATTTAGGCCCTGCCTACTTTTCCACCCTTGTTTTCTTCTAAATCACTTTCCACTCCGAGTGGTCCATCCCACCTCCTCTCCTGATTGCTCCCTTTGAGTGACATTTTCAAAAATGCTTAAGGGTCAGATTTTCAAAGATATTTAGGCACCTAAAGAGCAGATAGGCACCTTACGAGATATTCAAAAGCACACAAGCAAATTTGGCACCTAAATCCCATTAACTTCAATGGTTAGGTGCTTTTGAATATCTCACAAGATACCTATCTGCATCTTTAGGTGCCTAAAAACATTTGATGATCTGGCCCTAAGTGATTTAGGTGCCTGTGTCCCAATTTCATAATTGACTTAGGAACCAAGTCGCACTGACTTTGACTTTCAGTGAAGCTTTGGGTATGTCTATATGAGAATATACAACCTGTGGCTGGCCCGGGTCAGCTGACGTAGGCTTGCAGGGCTCGAGCTCCCAGGCTGAAAAATCGCTGTGTAGACATTCAGGCTTGGGCTGAAGCCTGAACTCTGGGACCCTTCATGATGGAGGTCCCAGAGGTCAGGATGCAGCCTGAGCCCAAACATCTACACAGACCCTATAGCCTGACCCCTGCGACCCTGAGTCAGCTGACCCAGGCCAGCTGCAGCCATGCTGCAGGTCTTTTGTCCCTGTGTAAGTCACTTATAAGAATGGGACTAAGTCACTTAAATGCTTTTGAAAATACAGCCTTTGGATCTTTTTGTTATTCCTAATTCTGTACATTATTTCTTGCTACTCCTTATGCTTAGGGCAGCTTTCTAAGTTCTTTTCCTCTCCTTCAACAAATTTGGGAAAATTAACCTGTTTTGCGAAGCACTGTGACTGTAAAACCATCCACCTCTTTCTGTTTTTCCACTGTTGTGTTTGTGCTTTTAGACTGGAAAATCTTTGAGGAAGGGCTCTGTCATTGTGTAGCATCATTAACTAGTTGTAAAGCATTGTGGACACACACACACTACTATATACATAGTATTAGTGAATTCTCTATTAGGCATATTTTCTTTTTGAAAAGAAAAAGCTCAATCTTACTAATTCTGAAATGTACATGAAGAGTATACTTTCCCCAAAAGAAAAATCGCATAATTGTATAATACCATTTATGAGACATCCTTCCAATCTCCATTAGCAAAACATATTACCTTTTATGGTGATATACTGCTAATGAGTCCATCATAAAAAACCAATATGGCCTCTGAAAGTAAAAGGCTACATATTTAAACCAGAAGGGAATCCTTTTTAATATAAGGTTTAATTAAATTGTGAAATTTACTTCCACACAACGTTACTGAGCCAAATCGCTTAGCAGACTTTTCAAAAGGACTTACATGAATAAACACAGCGTCTGCTGTAACACTATCTGGGATTTTTTTTAAAAAAAACTATTTATTTTTATTTGTAATAAGGAGCACCTGCCAAACAGCAGTAGGTGTCACTTAACTATCACACCGTATAAGACATATCTCAAATGCGAAACATACAAGCCAGTACAATCAGCAGAGCCTCAGAAAGAAAGAGATCGGCCAGTTGGAGCAACTGAACAAACAAATCCATCCATCTCACATCAGCGTCTCTTCTTCTTCTGTCCTCCTGCTCCCCAAATGCCTGAGAAAACAGGTTTTGCAGTGTGTACCCTCAAGGTCAACAGATATGGGCTCTTTTAGACCGTGAATGATAGAGGAAATGAATTCCAAAATCAGGGGCCCCTCCTGGAGAATTAATTAATAGCTTAATTAAAGAAAGAAGGGATCACTGTGATTATGTAATCTGACCTCCTGTATATTGCAGGCTACAGGACTTTCCTGTTTAAATTAGAACATCCAATCTTGATTTAAAAAAATTCAGAGATGGAGAATCCACTACAATTATTGGCCAGTTATTCCAGTGTTAATTACTCTCATTCTTAAAAATTTACACTTTATTTCTAGTCTGAATTTGTGTAGCTTCAACTTCCAGCCATTGGATCTTGTTATATCTTTGTCTGCTAGACTGACGATCCCTCTATTATTAAATTTCTGTTCCCCATGTCGGCACCTATAGATTGTGATCAGTTAACCCCTTAAGTTTCCTTTGGTTAAACTAAACAGATAGAACTCTTTGAATCTCTCACTATAATGCATGTTTTGAAACCCTTTCATCATTCTCATGGCTCTTCCCTGAACCCTCTCCAATTTATCAATATCTTCCAGGAACTGTGGACAACAGAACTGGACATAGTATTCTGGTAGCTGTCAGACCAGTGCCAAATACAGAGTTCATATAACCTCCCTACTCCTATTCAATATTTCCCTGTTTACACATCCAAGGATCACATTAGTCCTTTTGGCCACAGCGTCACACTGAGATCTTCTGTTCAGCTGATTATCCATAATGACCAGTTTTTAATCCATCCATCTAATGCTTACCAGATTGATTTTGTATTTTTCTAGTTGCTTAATCAAGATGTTGTGCAGTACCAAATCCAATGCCTTACAGAAGGCTATGTATATCACATCAACACTATTACCTTGTAATCAAACTTGTAATCTCATCAAACATTATGTCAAGTTAATTTGACAAGATTTACTTTCTATAAACACAGGTTAATTGACTTTAATTATATTACCTTCTTTTAATTCTTTATTAATCAAGTCCGGTGTCAGCCATTCCATTATTTTTCCTAGGATTGATGTGAGGCCTATAATTAGCCGGGTCATGTTATTTACCCTTTTTAAATATTGGCACAACACTTGTTTTCCTTCAGTCTTCTGGAGCTTTCCTTGTGTTCCAAGACTTATGGGAAATCAACATTAACAGTCCAGAGAGCTTCTCAGTCAGCAGCTCCTCAGTCAGCTCCTTTAAAATTCTTGACTGCAAGAATGACCAGCAAACCATCCCTCCCCCTGATTTAAGTTGGGAGACTCTGAATGTAGACATGTCTGCTGATCATAGCTGTAGTAGTATTGCCTAAGGAAACAGGGGTCTCCTAGGTAGTCAGATATCAGATCATTTGAGCTTTATTGGTCAAAACCAACACCTAAACCTTTACCTTGAAGCCATTAAGTAACCAGTGCTGCTCCATGGACTGCAAAATTGCAAACTTGATTATCAAATAGCAAATGCCCACTTTTAATCAAGGGGGATGATGTAATCACTACCATTGCTTCCAGTTGATTCCCCTACCTACCAATATTGGTACATCTTATATGGATTGAGCTTCAACCAGTCAGCTCTCACTCCTACCCCACTTCACTGCTATGCTGGAGATTATAGTAGAGCCTTGAGAATCAACTCCTGCCTGGGAGCTCTGGGTCGGGCTGTCCCCTCCTCCCCCCCCCCCCCACATATGTAACTCACCTGCAGGATGCATGCAAGCCAACAAGTATGATTAGCGTTTTTCATGCAACTTGGTGTACAACTCCCTGCTTAGTGAAGTGAAAATGAACAAAACCAAGCCTGCATTTGATTGGAGAGCAAGGATTTTCTTATTTGGAGTTCTTGGAGATTACCTTCATATAGTGTAATGATTTTACAGCTTAATAGGATTCTTCTTTATAGGAAGTAGCTCCTTTAAAAAAAGCTAAGAAAGTGAATATTCACCCCCCCCCCCCCACCCAATGAGTTAGACTATTTGTGAAGCCAATGGGACACTGTAGAATTTATGCAGGGGTTAAAGCAAATTCATCCCTGATGGAACTCCAAACCCAGAATTAAGTTGAACACAAAGTAGGAAAAAATGTTGCTGAATTTGTGTCTTCTTGAGGTACTATTCCTGTCTGGACTCTCCTGCTGTTGCAAACTGGCTCTACAAGAGCCATCTCCATACTGTATATAGCCATCTGTCTCCTGCTACCAGAACCCAGAGTGGAATGGGAGCAGCTGTCAAATATGATAAAACATGAGCAGTGGCTCCTTAATTTTTGTGTTTGGGAGAAGAGTTATTAACATGGAGCAGCTTCTGTATCTCAGCCTGTACAGTCAGACAGCTGCAGTGATATGACAGTGTCTACTCAATGTGATATATTGATACTCTGCATTTTTTCAACCTGGCCAAAGAATTTGACTAATTCACATTGACAGCAGGGGTGGAAAGCAAGATTATTTTATTTTATTCAAGAATGGAAACCAGTTTCAGCTTCCCATATATATATTTTAAAATACTTGAGGAAGAAAAAAGATTTCTACCATAGCATAGCTCGCAGAGACAGAGGCAGGAGGAGGCAGTAGTTCTGTTAAGAAGTCTGTTTTTTTTCTCAAATTCACTCCAGCTTTTGTTCCTCAATTTCACTATAAGGAACAAATTTAGATTGCCCCTGACTCTCTAATGGACTATTCCCACCTGATATATTTTAAAACAATTTTGGAAATTGGTTTTTTTTTAATGAGCACGACATTTAATAATTAATGGTGACACATTTAACACTGAATAAGAACCGTGAAATGAGTCTCAGCTAAAACCAGTCGGAGTCAGCCAAGTGCAGCACCTTAATAGCACAACTCATCTAATGAATTATTTGGGCTCCGCTCTTCCACTGATGTATTTACTTCAGATTTCAATGTATTTATCGTATGGGTGATTGGACTCAGTAGGGTACACAGGAGGGGAGTTGTACTTTTGAAATTTAAATATATGCACAGAGATTCCAGCCCAGTGTTTGCTATTTCCCTGTTTGTAATGCACTTCGCACACAAATAACTTAAACCAAAACAAAAGCCACCACTACTATGCAGAGGGACATTTCTGTGATCGCTCACCAGGGATCAGTCCGCAGGGGAGTGGGATAAGATAACTGGTTAAATATAATTTAGTCTCTTTTTCCCACCTATAGATATGTAGAGATGCGTGTAACCCTGCTTCCCCCGATCCCAGCCCCCGAGTGTGAAACGAATCAACCCCCCACCCCCATACACAGGCAGGACCCTTTGGGCTGTAGCCCCGAGCTGGGGCCGATGCAGCAGCAGGCGGCGCAGGCAGGGACAGGACGGGACTAGCCCGCCAGGTGCGGACCAGCCGTGCAGGGAAGCGGGGCAGAGCGAGCGCTCCCCGGGCCGGCGAGCAGGGACCTCGCTGCGCTGCGCTGCCTGTCCCTGTCCCTGTCCCTGCCGCTGCCCGGGACCCCCGGGGGAGAGGCGGCGGGTGGCTGGGGGGAGCCAGAAGGGGAGTCCAGGGGTCGCTCTCCCCGCCCCCTGCGCGCCGGCCAGACACACCCTCGCCCCCGCCGCCTCTCTCCACCCCGCCCGGCCGCACGGGGGGCAGGGGGTTGGCAGGAGCCTATAAAAGCCCCAGGCGGAGCCGGCGCCACCGTCCTGCAGCAGCCGCCAGAGCAGCCCAGGCGCGAAGCGCGGCGAGCCGCGGCGGGAGCATGGCCCAGCAATCGTGTCCGTGGGGCTACGACGCGGACAACGGTGAGTGAGCGGCGGGGCGAGCCCCGGCCGCAGCATCCCCTGGCGCCCCGCGGCTGCTCTGCGCTGGGGCGGGAGCCTGCAGCCTCTGTCCCCGTCCGGCCTCAGTCGCCTGACAGGCACCGCGCACTGAGACTGGGGGGGGATGTGGGTGTGGGGCGGGGGAGACTGGGGGGTGTGTGTGGGGCTGGTGTGTAGGGGGATGACTGGTGTGGGGGAGGGACTGGTGTATGTGTGTGTGTGGGGGGGACTGGGGTGTGTGTGTGTGTGAGGGGGACACTGGTGTGTGTGTGAGGGAGACACTGGGGTGTGTGTGTGGGGAGGGGAGGGGAGGTTTGCTTCCTGGCTCCTGCACCTTCTGCCTCCGTTACAATACACCTGCGCACAACGTTTCAGCCAGATCCACCCAGATGCCCAGCCACATTTCCACCCGGCCGCAGACAGTGGGTGTTGGGTAGCTCGGGGAGACTGACATCCAGGTGCTTAACAGCCGCCCAGGGCAAGGGGCAGTGGAGCTGTACGGCTAAGTAAATCATTAATCTATTTGTCGAATTGTTTGAAAGGAGTCCCCGCTAATGCTTCAAATGCCTCTGTCTGAAAACGAAAAGAAAGAAAAATATCCACGGTGAATGGCACAGCTGTGCAGGGGTGTCTAAATCTATGAATAATGTGTATCATTGATTGTATTTATATTAAACAGATGTCAAGTTTATACCTAAGTGGAAGAGATTTTCATGACATTCCTTTGGATGTCTTCCTAGGACCTGATCACTGGCACAAATATTACCCTATCGCTAAAGGAGACAGCCAGTCACCTATTGAAATTAATAGCAAAGAAGTCCAGCATGACCCTTCTTTACCGCCTTGGTTTGTTGGTTATGACCCCGGTGCAGCAAAGACCATACTGAACAATGGGAGAACCTGCAGAGTTGTGTTTGATGACACTTTTGATAGATCAGGTTAGTTTTAGTTTTATCTTAAGGAGTTATTCTGAATTAGTTAATGCTTGCAAAGTGCTCGGAAGACAACATATGCTCTACATCAATGGTTCTCAAGGAGGGGTATGTGTACCTCTGGGGGGTATGCAGAGGTCTTCCAGGGGTTACATCAGCTCATCTAGATATTTGCCTAGTTTTGTAACAGGCTACATAAAAAGCACTAGCAAAGTCAATACAAACTGAAATTTCATACAGACAATGACTGCTCTATATACTATACACTGAAATATAAGTACAATATTTACATTCCAATTGATTTATTGTATATTTATATGGTAAAAATGAGACAGTGAGCAATTTTTCAGTAATGGTGTGCCATAGCACTTTTGTATTTTTATGTCTGATTTTGTAAGCAAGTAGATTTTAAATGAGGTGAAACTTGGCAGTATGGAAGATAAATCAGACTCCTGAAAGGGGTACAGTAGTCTGGAAGGCTGAGAGCCACTGATCTACTTGCTTATTACTGCTGAAATCTCTGCACTGGTCCTACAAAGACCAGCACAGAAGGCCACATTGGGGATGGAATGGGGATAGATCATGACCTACATTTGAGAGGATCCAGTCGCCCCAATACACAACACAGCTGGGGCAGGAAGGTTGTGATTGCTATAGCAGCCCCTCAGTGCAGTGGGGAGGGAGGAGGAAAGGGGGGCTGCAGCTGATATGGAATCGTGACCCCTGGTTGGAGGGTGGATTTCATCTCCCCAGCCACACACATGGAGCCCAACTCCTCAGGCTTTCTGTGAGAGGAGTGAATTTCACCCAAAAGGCTTAGAGATCCACTGTGGGAATGAATGCCTGTGTAATGCAATGTGTCATTTCTGCAAAGTGATCATACTACTTTTGATAAAGCAATCAAGCTACATAGATAAGCCCCAAATCCTGCTGAGCTTGCTGAAGCAAGGCTCCTATTGACATGAATAAGATTTTTGCCTGAATTAGGACTGCAGGATTAGGCCTATAGTATTTCTGCTAAATGAGACCTCAGCTACAAAAGGAAAAGGCTGATAAATATAAGTTTAAAATGAGCCTTGTTAAAGCAAACATTAAGACTGTTATCATAACACATTAACCTGTTCACCCACAAATACTTTACAACTGCATGCAATATGCTCAACATTTACTATGTGGCTCTTAAGGGTTAGAGTGGCCATAAATTTTGACTAGATATACCAATACTGTTTAACAAGTGCTAGAAGTATTTAGCATCTGTTGATTTACCCCCTGACATTTCATTGAAACTGTTGGCTGCACTTCATAGAAAAAAATAACTGACAAGAAGCTATGACGTTTCTTCACTACTGCAATAAAAAGGAAATCAGATTAATAATATTGCAGCTCTAATTCTTGCATCTCTAGAAATCAAATAATTCTAAACTTGTTTCCCTCTCTGCACAGTTTTTAGTGCATAGTCCTGAATGCAGACTAGCAATAATTGCCAAGACTACTCAAACAGCTTTGGGAAAGATACACAATATTTGGACCCACAGCTGCAGTCTCCATACTTGTGTGTAAGGTCTGCAGGATTTTGCCATGTATTTGTAATACGTGCAATGCCAAGCTACAGCAAGGAAAAACAAATGTGTCCATTTTATTTAGTGAAAGACCTGCCATATAACACAACATATGGTGTTATTTCTGAACCACATAGTAAACTTCACCTACTATAGCTGTATTATTAGTAGGGTTAGTCATAATTAACATGAGGAATTTTGCTAATAGACTCAGTGTTTGTAAGTATTTAAGTGTGTGTGCATCTTAATTTTGATTTTCTTTCATGTCTTTGATGTGTTAATGAAAACAAATCCAAAGTCAGAATATGTACAAATTGAGTTATCCAATAAAATAAAAAACAGAAACACACAAAAGACTGGGAATAGCTGCCTGATTTTAAATAGCTCCCTAGCAAAATGTAAAACAAATCTACTTCATGAAGATCACTTAGCATTTCTTCCTAATACGTTATTTATTTATTTGCATTAGATTAATTTTGGTGGCATTTGCATTGGAATTCTATTCTTGATGAACCACATCAGGTTAAATCATTAAAGAGATGTAGCTGGAATATATTGAAACACCTCCATAATCACTGCTGATCATGCTGATCATGTTTGTCTCATTTTTTCCTTTTGCTCCCCCTCTATATGTTTCATCCACTTGTTATTGTCTCTCATTTTATACTTGGATTATAAACTCTTTGAGGCTCTTTATCTATTTGTCTTTATCTATTTGTACAGTGTGTAGTACTGCCAGGCCTTGATCCATTAGTACAGCCCTTAGGCAATACTGTCATACAAATGAATATTATTAATAATAATAATAATTAGCAATAACTTTAGGTAAAATATGAAATGCCAAGCTACAAGCAATATATAGCATTGATGCCACACTTGGTGCCACAAAGTGCAGGAATGTTTGTGATAGTCTGAATTTCGTTCAGATTAACTGCTCACTAAGTCTTTGATTCTGATATAAAATAAAAAAAGTGACTAACTGGTGAAAGGTGAACGTCATAACATTATAGAGACAGAAAAATGTTCATTTCATACTGCTTTATCTCTTATCAGATCTGTGTTTGCAGATGCAGATGCAGCTATGAAGGGGTTCCCTGAATATAATGTTAATAATGGGACAGATCCTGATGGCCTTACTCCCATTGACTTCAGCTTACGTTTTGAGTTCCATAGAGCAGGAGCTGGGTCTTTATTTTCTCTGTAAATTTCCATACACATCTATGGGACAAAATATACATGTTAAATAACAATAATAATAAATGAAGACGTCAGGATTTTTTGCCAAAAATAATAATATAATATTTACACTATAAATAATTTCAAATCACAACATTTAGATATTGTTCCATTTTCCTAAAGTTTCCAGCAAATATGGAATACACATAAGTGGTATGTGATGGAGCTATCTATGGTATATGTTTTGGGACCATGCAGTATATTGCAGAAACATGTAATAACGTGTATTTTTATGCACCTTTTAGCACCTCATCTGCATTGTGCCATCTCTGACAGCAATATTTCCAACATTCCTGTTTCTGAGCAGCTTCTTAAAACCCTAAACTGCTAGAGAAAGGCAGCTGGGGAAAGTGCATATCCAGTAGTACTCATAGAGTCACAGGTTCATAGATTCCTAGGCCAGAAGAGCCAATTGTGATGATCTAGTCTGAGCTGTTGTAGAGCACAGGCTATAAGAACATCCTCAAAATTATTTCTAGAACATATCTTTTAGAAAAACATTCAATCTTGATTTTAAAATTATTAGTGATGGAGAATTCAACATGATCCTTTGTAAATTATTCCAATGGTTAATTACCCTCACTGTTACAATTTACACCTCATTTCCAGTCTGAATTTATCTAGCTTCAACTTATTGGATCATGTTATGCCTTTCTCTGCTAGACTGAAGAGCACATTAGCAAGTATTTGTTCCCCATATAGGTACTTACAGACTGTGGTCAAGTACCCCTTAATCTTTTGTTTGTTAAGCTAAATATATTATGCTCCTTGGGTCTATCATTATAAGGTATGTTTTCTAATCTTTTAATCATTCTCTGAACCCTCTTCAATTTATCAACATCCTTCTTGAATTGCAGACACCAGAACTGGATGCAGTATTCCAGCAGTGGCTGCATAAATTCTCTTGGAAAGAGACCCTGATTCTTCCAAGGTTGAAGCAACCTCTGGAAGGCACCAGTGTCTCCCCTGATGCTCCATGTGCAAATTCTCTGTCCACCCTCCTGGGTATTGAGGATGATCAGAGCCTGAAAAGATCAGACCCTAACCAGTTCTGGATTATAGGCAGGGTTTGTAGTAGTAGTGCATGACACCAGTAAGGCAGTTGTAGTACTGCATGGTACTTCTAGGCCAGCAGCAGTGTTGCATGGCTGCTCTGGCCAGTTTCACAGAGATTTCCATCAAATCCTCAGCATAAAATTGTGAATTCCATAGCAGGACATTTGCTGGCAAATAGCGAGCCATTCTTAGAACCTATCCTCCCCAAGCTGCGCTACATTCTGCTGTGAGAGGAATGGGGTCTGTTCTACAACTGGCATCACATTTTGTGGTTTGAGCCTGATTCATGGTGATTTCTATAGCTATGAAATCAAATAGTGCTGTGTAACCTAGTTCTAGGTGGATACAGATCCAGTCATGCAAGGTGCTAAGTGCCCTCTACTCCCTCTGAAATCAACTGGAATTGCTGTAGGTGCTCAATACCGTCAAAGTTTGGAGCCCTCTGTGGTAAATGTGTGCAACTTTCTTTTGACTCAAAGCTTCTTTATAACGATCTGTGCCTAAGATTAATGTAGATGATCAATTGCAGTGCTGCGAGGTGGGCCGCTCCCAGGAACCTACCGGCTGCGTCAGTTTCACTTGCATTGGGGTTCTTCTGATGACCATGGCTCTGAGCACATTATAGATGGCGTGAAATATGCAGCAGAGGTAGAACCCATTTTTGTATCTATTAGCATATGGTGCAAACTGAAATCTGGCATGATTGCGCAGCTGGGCAGCACTAACCGCTTTCCTTTGCACGCATTTATTTGTATTTATTGATTTATGTCTGAAATCTGTTATTGCTATTTATTCATAAATGTGAACCGGGTGAATCATTTCTGCCAACAAACACAGCTTTTCATAACAAAAATACAACCCCCTGCCTGCCCACTAGCAAAGCTGCACGTTTTTGTAAATATGCCTCAGCCTTAAATTCACGATTTTCAGTGGGATCTTTTTGCAGCAAACACAATTCTGGTGGCATTATTTTATTTTTTTCTCAGATGTATTAAAGTGTCTTTTTCTTTTTGCTCGTTTTATTGGTCATTAGGAGTTTTTGGTATATATTTAATTATTTTAAAGGTAAAGTCCCAGGATTTATTTTCTCTGATGCATTACCAATGGGGAAAAAACTTTATTACAAGGACATTTCAATTACTTGAGGTCCCAAATGGGATCTGTCTTTAAAACTGGTGCAATGTGGTAGAGAATATCCTCCAGATTCTAAATATTTGTTTTTAAAAATCTATCAGTATATTGTCAAGAATTGTTTTAAACAAATATTTGCTGCTATTTTGATGTGAACACACAAACTACTATGGGCCAAACTCACTTAGTTAATGGCTCAGTTTTATCCAGTGTGTGTTTTCTGGGGCTTAAGCTCTGATAGCAATGAACTGATAACAAATTTTGCTTTCTTTCCACATCCTTCATGGGAGGGAGTATAAGGCTCAAACTACCGTGGAATCACCATGCTTTCTCTGTATGAGGAACCAGGCAGCAGTTTGCTAGTGTTCCAACTCAGCAAGCCCGTACATGCCACACGTACGTACTGTGCAGAGGTATACAGTGGCTCTGCACCACCTCCCATCAAGAGGAAATGGTGGCAGACAAGATGCAAATCATAGATCCCCTAACCCAAAACTTTGTGTGGGGGCTGTGCCTGTGATTTCCTCTTTCCTTCTGACACTTAATAGCATCAGCCATGGTCAAACTGCCTGGGTATCCTAGTTACTACTAGTGGGTTGAGTGGGAGGATTCTAGCCCCCCAAGCCTCTGTTTTTAGTCCCATCAAGAAAAGCCTTTTTACTTTGCCTTATTTGAAGGACTGAGATGTAACCCTTAGGCCTTTATACAGAGGAGAAAGAATGTATGGAGCGAACAATGCTTTGCTAGAATACAAATGGAGGCTGTGGGCCATGTTGCTTTTATCCTTGACGATGTGAGGCACCAACAGAGGAGTAAATAAAGAGCAATATATTATATTCCACATTCAGTGAGAGTGCTGTTTTTTAAAATATGTCACATTACCTAAATTTAACAAAACTGCTGGATAGTCTCACTCTGAATGCCGTATATGAATGCCGTATATGAAGATATATCCAGTTTCTGCATGTATTCATATACCATGGTGATGGTCATGTTATTACAAACTAAATAAATACAAAACAGTTCTCTGGAAGAATAAATAAAACATTTTGAAAAATTCCTGAACATCTTGTATTGTAGACAGTAAAGATGAAAAACTATAGGGTCACCTTAGCCATTCACTACTAGTGTAGGGAGGAGAAGGAGTAAGAGCTGCAGAACCGTGGTTTACAAAGCACAAATTTCAAGTCTTTTTTTTTTTTTTTTTTTAGAATTTCTGTATGCTGAAAATCCAGTTGAGATTAAACAAATCAATGGATAACTTCTGCATTGCACGTGTGCATGTTACATGCATATGTACGCATTTCCTCTGTTACATTATTGGATTAATTTCAAGCAAGTTTTCTATTATTTTGTGCTATTTTAATTTTTTATGCTTCATTTAAAACCAAAGTAGTTCACAAACAATTGTTGCAAAAAAGCACAAGCATGTGGAAGAGCTGTAGAAGAACTAGGACATATTTATATATAGTTTCTTTTTAGGGGCCCAATTCTGCATTCCCTGTGCACTCAAAACTCTTTAAATAGGATGTACAAGGAATACCGGAAAGGGCCCATAATGGCTTTTTATTGCATAACAGTATTTGTAACATTTAATTTTCTTTGGTTCAAGCTTCATCTGGTACACTGGAATCCAAAATACAGTAATTTTGCTGAAGCTTTGAAACAACCTGATGGCGTGGCTGTTGTGGGCATTTTTCTGCAAGTAAGTTTGGAAGTGTTCATTCTTTATACCTTTGCATACATGTATTCTTTTGCTAATTGCAGAGGAAAAAATTACTTTGTTGTACTTCTCAGCAACATATCTCATTAGAAGATAATATTCAGAATAATGCATACATTGAGATTATTTTGGGCCTGGATCCATTAAAATTTAGTGAACACACCCATAAAACAGATTTTTAGCATCATCCCTAACATTCAGTAGTGTGTGTCATACATGTACCTGAATAAAGAGTCCCATAATCTGCAGTCTGCAGCTGTTGCTACATCCACAACACTGAGATTATGTTATGAGGGACAGTGAGGGAGCCACCATGATCCCAGAGTGCACTTCCTCTTGCTTTCTGAATCCAGTGTCAATAGCAGGTATCTGTTGATTAGCAATCAACTGTGCAATGTTACTTGCCGAACAATTTCCATGACAGGGATCTGTCTTACTCTTACCCTGAAAAAACATGCCAACAAACAGGGTCACTTCTCCCACTGTTCATGGCGACTTGTTCCACAGCCACCTCCATCAAAAAAACTTTTCATGCTCCCTCAGCAATGTACGCAGTGATTTCTCATGAATGTTAATTAGAGATGGACTCAAGCTCAAAGTTTATACATGGATCGTGATAAAAACAGTCTCACTGTTCAGGTCCAAGTTTTTATGCATAGATTCTAAGGCCAGACAGGACCACTGTAATCATTTAGTCTAACCTCCTTTATAACACAGGCCATAGAGCTTCCCTGAAATAATTCCTTAGAATATATATTTGAGAAAAAAAAATCTAATCTTGATTTTAAAATTGCCAATGATGGAGAATCCACCACAACCTTTGCTAAATTGTTTCAATGGTTAATTACTCTCACTGGTAAAAAATTATACTTATTCCTAGTCTGATTTTCTCTAGCTTCAGCTTCCAGTCATTGGATCTCGTTGTGCCTTTGTCTGCTAGACTAAGGAGCTTATTGTCAAATATTTATTCCCCATGTAGGTACTTATAAACTGTAATCAAGTCACCCCTTAATTTTCTGTTTGCTAAACTAAATAGATTGAGCTCCTGGATCTCTCACTATAAGGCGGGTTTTCCAATCCTTTAATTATTCTTGTGGATCTCCTCTGAACCCTTGTCAATTCATTGACATGCTTCTTGAATTGTGGAAACCAGAACTGGACACAGTATTCCAGCAGCAGTCTCACCAGTGCTAAATACAGAGGTAATATAACCTCCCTATGCCTATGTGAGACTCCCCTGTTTATGCATTAAAGGATTGCAGTAGCCCTTTTGGCCAGAGAGCACTGGGAGCTCCTGTTCAGCTGATTATGACCCATGTCTCCCAGATATTCCCAGGAGAGAGGCCTGCAAGTTTGGCCTACATTCTTTGTTCCTAGATGTATGACTTTACATTTGGCTGTAATGAAATGGATAATGTTTGCTTGTGCCCAATTTAGCAAGCGATCCAGATTACGCTTTATCTGTGACCTGTCCTCTTCATTATTTTCCACTGCCCTAGTCATTGGGCAAGCTGTAAATTTTATCAGAGATGATTTTATGTTTTCTTCCAGATCAATACAATTTCTTCTTATCGTTACAAATTTTAAATAGCATGGGGCGTTTTAAATATTGGCACACCATTAGTAAAATACTGGTTCAGCCCACTGCAGAAATAGGATCGCACCATGAAAATGGGATTTGGTCCAGATTCAAACTATCTTCAGATTCTGGAATTAGATCCTATATTTTGGTTTAGGCACATTTCTAATACTAATAGACACAAACTCAAAGTCCTTACCGAAGTCTTTATCTTTTAGCAAGCAAAACTCATTGGATATGTCTACACTGCAGTATAACTCCAGGGTATGAAATCATGTTCAAGCCTACCCCTCTGCCAGCAACACACACATTGGGCCAACCCAGGGCTCAGACCTATGGTCCCAGGATGGAGGATCTGAGCGTGAGTCAAGCCGGGACCCAAGCTTTAAGCCCTATTGCTTTGTAGTGGAAACTCAGCCCCAGTGGACTCATGCTCTGGGAGTCTGCCAAAAGTAGCCCACAATCCCAACAACCAACTTTCTTTGTCTTCTACACAGTCAAGTTTGGTGGATAGTCAAGTTTTCACACAGTGCACTGCAAACAAAGGGCTAGAGTGGCTACCTTAGGGAAAAGTGCTAGGAAGTCTGGAATATGTGTGGTTGGACCCATACCCGCATAATGCAGTGTAAACATGGAGCCCCAGGTTGAGACCCAAAGTTCAACAATTCCTAACCAGGGATTACAAATGAGTGTAGATGCTCAAGATGTAGGTTAACAATCCCAGGGTCTGCTAACTCGAATTCTACTAACCCTGGGCTTACATTGCAGTGTAGACATACCTCGTGGGTCCAATAGTAGTTGGGTAGTGAAAATTCCTCAGATGTTTAATTTCTGTAATGATTTTTCTTTCTTTTTTGGCTTTTAGTGTCCATGATGAGAATGAGCATTGATTATTAGCAGATGTAGTAGTAACAGGTGCTGTGTGCACTTCTCCACATATCTCTGGAAATGCACTTTGAGTCTGACCATCAGCAATGCTCACGTATTAAAGGACCAAGATGCCTTTCAGTATAAACCTGTCAAATTATGTGATGATCTTGTAAGAACTAGAGTGTGGATAAATAATAGATTTTTCAGTTTGCTGGCAATTCTGAAAAATCAGAAAAAAAATTTGGCTGTGGTCAAACCAACAACAGGGTTTTTTTTTTTAAAATTTTCAGCAAATCAAAAATTTGAAAAAAAATTCAAATTTAATTGAAATGAAACATTTAGTTTTTACCAACCCAAAGAATTTCATTTCAACTTTGGGCATTTTGAGAAAAGCAAACAAGGACTAGATTAACAAAACGCTGAAGGGTAGCAAAAATAGTCTTATGACCTTTAGCCGAGTGGTTAATGCGCTTTCTTGGGATGTAGAAAACTCAGGTGTTCAATTCCTTCCTCTGCCTGATGTGAAGAAATGATTTGAACAGTACTCTCCAGCTACAGGAGAGGGCTATGGCTATTCAGGTGTGGGGCTTCCTCAACCTCTTCCATTGAAGCTGTTCCACTTTTTATAAATAATTAAGTAGTCACTGGAGCAGGGACTTGAACTTGGGTCACCTAACTCCCAGGTAAGTGCCCCCTAACTACCAGGCTTTAGACTCATTCTCACTCTCTTTTTCTGGCCCAATAACTATTTCATTGTCTTCATGAATGTCTGTGAATTGCCACCATCAATGACAATGAATAGTCATTGGGCCAGGGAAAAGAAGTGGGGGAAATGACTTCTTAGCTTAGGACACTCACCTGGAAGGTGGGAAACTGCTCTCAAATCCCTTGGCATTTTGTTAATCTAGTCCTCTTTTACTTTTGTCAAAATGCCCAAAGTCAAAATGAAATGTACTGAAAAGTTCTGAGTTTTTCAGTTCAGTCAAAACTAGTCAGCAAATTTGATGTAAGTCCACAAATACTTTTGGGTCACCAAAGCTGCATTTTTCATCAAATAAACTAATCATTGAAGGTATTTCAGCCAGCTCTAGTGAGACTAGACTGAGTCCTGGAGTCTTCTCTGGTGCCATACTTCAATGGGTGTTTCGTTTATGTGAAGCCTTCAGAATGAAGCCCAGGAGAAGGTAGTTTAAGAAGGGCAAATTTGCATTACTGGTGACATGAACCCTTTTTTCAACCCATTCTTCTAGAGGTGAGAAGCTACATTAGTTTTAGTTTGAGCTATTATCCTCTTCTGAAATATAGAAAGTCATAATGTAGTGTTTCTTTATGCTTCTTTACATGAGATCAGATCCTTTGCAGAGATATCAGCTTTCTGCTTCTATTTTCCCTGCGTACTCAGGTTAACATATCATTTGGTAGGAAAATTACCATCAAATGGTACATAGACAAGCTAGAGAAACTATACATTTTCTAGAACAACGAGAGTTCTGTAGCACTTTAAAGACTAACACATTTAATTTCAGCAGGCATAAGCTTTCGTGAGCTTCAGCTCACTTCCTCAGATGCACGAAAGCTTATGCCTGCTGAAATTAAATGTGTTAGTCTTTAAAGTGCTACAGAACTCTCATTGTTTTTGCAGTATACAGACTAACACGGCTACCCCTCTGGAACTCTTATACATTTTCTGTTTGTTATAAGTAAAATTGTGCGAGATATGAAACTAATTTACTTCTAATCATCAGAATTTCTTCTTTTGCATCAAATTTATGATAAAATACTGTGACACCCTCTCCCCCGCAATCAGTGGGTGTTATATTAGTCACTTCAACTGGAGCATGACTGAGCCTTGTGGGTAGGTTTAGCCAAAACTACTATTATGAAAAATCAAGCAGTTACTTTATTCTTATATTATTCAGAGTGTTTTCTTCCTCCATCAGGAGTAACGTTTTGTTGTTTTTCAGTACAGAATGGTCAGAGAATGTTGTCAATTAAACTGACAGATGGGATGGGTCAAGTAGAATTTTTCATGAGATATGAAGGGAAAAAAATTCAGCAGGCATTAACTACTGTTCAACTCATGCTTTCTGCATTACAGGTAGGAAATACCCCCAAACCAGAGATGAAGAGAATTCTTGAAGAAATAGATAATATTAAGACAAAGGTAACAAAATAGTTTTTATTGTATTAGGTTAACTGAGTAGCTGCAGTAACGATAATCAGAAGGCCAGATTCGCTAGTCTGCTTTGCACTGTTCCAGCAACACATATCAGCCAGAGTAGTCTTGTGACTATGGCCCAGAATATCTTCCTTTCTTTAGGGAGAAATGTCATTTCTCCTCTCATTTCTCTAAGGGCCCTCATTGACTTCAGTGGGCTTTGGATCAGCCCTTAAATAGATTCATAGACTATAAGGTCAGAAGAGACCATTATGATCATCTAGTCTGACCTCCTGCACAACGCAGGCCACAGAACTTCACCCACCCACTCCCTGTAATAGACCCCTAACCTAAGACTGAGTTACTGAAGTTCTTAAACAATGGTTTGAAGACTTCAAGGTACAGAGAATCCACCAGCAAGTAACTTGTGCCCCATGCTGCAGAGGAAGATGAAAAAATGTGCAGTTGCCAGGCAGCCCTCACTGATATCAGCACAAATATCACTGCAAATCCTATCTTAAACTGCTTTTCAAATTTATTAATTACCTCAGGACCTTATGTAGTCAGAACTCCCACAGAAGGGAGCTTAGTTTGCATAAGAATTACAGTATCAGGCCTACATTAGTCAGTGACCAACACTAGGGTCCATTCTAATCCTGTTAAAAGAAAATTCACTTTTCATTGTACATTTGGCATTGGCCATGTCACCCACCTATTTGAGAGCTCAGTTCTGGAAAGTACTTAGTGCTCTGGTCCAGTCCAGCAAAGCATGTAAATCTGTGCTTAACTTTAAGCACATGAATAGCGCAGTTGACTTGTGGGGTCAAGTCCTGAATCTCTCCACTGGCTCCCCACTCTTCATCACCTCAACTTTAAACTTCTTTTTATTACCTTTCAGTCCTTACATAACTCCACGTCTTCCTATTTAACTAAACCTGAGTCATTTGTTACCCTGTCTCTTGTTCTCTGTGCTTTGCCAAAGACAACAGCCTTAACACTCCTTTCATCTCTTTCTTCCACGGAGAGCCTCACTACTGTAACAAAAAGTTATTGAGAAAATTAACAGATGATTGAACACAGTGAGCTAATATGGTAAAAAGACAGCAGTGAAGCCAGCCCCCGTTACATGGCACTTGAGGTTCGCTAACTTTGTCAGATTTTACACTTTGTTTTAGTAATAATGGAAGCATAGATGTTCAGCTTTGGATAGTGAAATGTAGTCACCGTACATATATCAAAGCAATGCAGAATTGGGTTGTAGCTATGGAAAGAGTTCAAGAGAAAGATAAGAGCATGGGCTAAGGAATTAAATCAAAATAAACACACAATATTTTGAATTATATTTGTTACACTTATTTTTTCTTGGCAAAGTGTAAATCTCAACAAGGCTACTTATGTATTTATAGGACAAGTTAGTGAAAAAATATCTTGGACATAAATATTTCATGCACAGTCATAATTGTTAATTAAACATACATTATGGTGGTAATTTTATTTATTTTATTTACATGAATAATCTCAGCCTTGGGTTAGTGGTCATTTCTAGAATGTTACATCATGCTAGATTGTCCAGTAATTCTTCCATGGAAAGGTGGGTCTCTCTTTAAGCAAGATTTGTGTCTCCACTAGCGTTATTAAAGATATTTCTCTTTTATTTTTTTAAGGGGAAAGAGGCTCCTTTTACAAACTTTGATCCATCAATTCTTTTCCCTAAATCTCGGGACTACTGGACCTACCATGGCTCCTTCACTACACCTCCTTGTGAAGAGTGCATTACTTGGATTCTTCTGAGGGAGCCTATGGTTGTCAGCCCAGACCAGGTAAACTTCAGCTGGACATTAACCTCCCTGTTGTTATGGTTCTTTCACAATTAGAGATGATTTATTTACATGCCATCTTGACCTTACTCTTTCAGTAAGGTAAATTCCCACTGGAGTCAAAGAGAAATTGCATGAGAAAGACTGAGTTAAGACTGAGCTGACGGTCTTTCAGAAGAAATAAATATCATATTTGTAAATTTCCACCCCCCAGTAGTTATATAATGGCACTTAAATGGTTGAAACCTGATAAAATTGACCAATGACCCTTTTGGTGATCTCATATATAAAGATCATTTTCCTAACCTAAGATTGTTCCTGTAGTCAGCAGTCCAAAATGCATAACTGCCCGAAATGTCAAGACTCTGACTCAGTAGGAAAATGAAAATTCAAGGAGTCAGTGAGTGACATGTTACACATGCACGTATTAGATTATACACATGTATTTACATATGTATAACTTCTTATCCTAGGATCTCAAGGTGCTTTTATTATATGGTATAAATAAGCCAGGGCAGGCATCTCTGACACTGCATATAGATTCTGGTTGGCATCAGCATATCACACAACAATTTGATTTCCAAATTCTGATCCAATACTTTTGTGGCTGTTTATTATATGAAAAATGGACTCAGCGGAATACAGTGAGATCACTAGAACTCATGTCTGACTTGAACCTTAGCCCCAAAGGTGAAAGCTAACACAAGGTACGGAATGACTATATTTAAATAGCTCATAATTTACATAGCTCATTCAAATACAGAGCTGGTCTGGAGGTCACTTCCCTATTTTTCCTTTTTTGTATCAAAATATAAAGGTATTAGATATTTGGAAGCTTGCCCTTACATGCAAAATGCAAATAGGCTGTGATCAGCTTTCTTGGCTCAACAACACAAGTCTGGTTACAGCTACATTACTGACTCAGCTATTTACATTACAGGGGATTATGTATGGGATAATCTGGAACTCTGATGAAGGCATAGCTATTAGTGAACAGCTCTGTGTTGCATCAGCAGTAAAAATGTTAATTTCCTCTCCTCCCCCCACTTTAGTATTTATCTTTATTAATCTAATTTATCTAACCCCACTTTAGGATTTATTTTAGTGTGAAATTCATTTAGAATGCAACAGCTATGTGCTAAATCATGGATCCAACTTCATCTGATGTGTTTCTAATCACTGCTAGATTCAGACAGTGCTCTTCTTTTGAAATACTGCCTCGAGCAGGTTTTTGGCAAGGCATTAATTGTTCTCCAGATAGGCAGCAGGACCTGTGTGTAATCTGCAAGGGAGCACCTCGATCTGCTCATCCGGAGTCTGATCATTTCAAAAAGTGGATAAGCAGTACTTGTAGCTGGTGCTGGTTTATTTGGGGTTACGTGCTTTACAGACAGAATTAGTAGTAGTAGTATTCGTTGTACTGGACAAAGGGCCCCACTGTGCTGGGCGCTGTACAAACACAGAACAAAATGACAGTCCCTGCCCCAAAGAGTGGACAGTATAAGTGACCTTCACCTGAGAGTGGTTCACAGAATCAGGCCCTTAAACATGTGTAATCCTAGAAGCCTGCTAATATTCAGACTTGCTGCCAGTAACTGTTGTAAATGCTAATCCTTTTGCCATAAGAAGCCAAGATTGTTCTCCTTCTGTATGGCTGAGATGGTGGTGCCCAAACTGTCCAGTGTGCAACAGGTCTACCTGGAAAGATGTGCTCATCCCATACGCATTAAGCTGTGCAAACAGATAAATATGTACATAATTACCCAATCCACTTATTGGTGTTATATTATTTCTACAGTATCCTTGGTGTGCATGGCACTTTACGGGAAATGCATATACAAACACCCGTAGGTGCATTCCATTGGGCGGGGGTGTGGGTACAACAGGAGTGAGTTCCATAGAAGTAGAGTCCTCTGGGTGCAGAACCAGAGAAGAACCCTACCAAATTCTGAAAACTACCTGGAAAATGCCACTTTTGGCATCACACACAGTAAAGTTAACTCTGGATTTTTAATTTTTTCAGCAAAAAAGAAACAAACTGAAGGCCCTGCTTCTAATCCATCCAAAGCGTTGAAGGACGCAGCATCCTACTTTAATAATATTGTTGCCAGTAGCACTCGGTCTTCCTACTATGCCACAGCAGAATATAGTGACTAGTCTGTGCCTCAGCTTGCTACAATAGAGCCCTCAAAGGGTGTGCAGGAGGTGTCAGGTGTGGGAACCCTAAGGGCTTCTTACAAAGAACCAAATCCTGATGTGTCCTCCACAACCACAACTGCACAAAATGGTGCAGTTCTTGTGCTGAAAGGGAGGGGACAGGGTTTGGGGCCCCTGCATAGGTGGCCCATGCCCCTTGAATGTCACAGAACTCTGCAACCCACTACTCCCTGCACCCCATCACACTGAGCCTGGGGGCAAAACTGATCTGGAGAATACAGGCATGGAACTGGATTTATCCACTGTATCTGTCTGTTTGTCCGTCCATCTATCTACGGTAGATATTTATAGAGTGCTGCTATAGTATCTAGGCAGTGGGTCCCCAGGCTAGTTTACCCTACAGATGGTAGCACACTGGACACGAGGGTTACTGCAGCCACTGTGGCTTTGTGGGTTTCGGTGAAGAATTTCTTCTCCCCCTGCCTTAGCAAGAGCCTCAGTGCATAACCAAGTCACTTGGGAGACGTTCTGGTTAAAGGACTGGCATCAAAGGTCAGCATGCCCCAGTACAATTTCAAACTGAGCTTTTCATTTTGGTGCAACTACTCACTGTGTATTTTCCTTTTATACTGCAACAGGCAGATTTCTCATGGAAACGAAAAGACATGCCTCTGTTCTCTGAAACAGAATTCCATTCCTTCACTGGAAGCGCTAGCAGCAAAACCTGCTTAAACCACTCCTGCTTCCTCTCTAGCCTAATAAAACAGCCTTACATTCGGAACCCAGAATACAGCGAGCCGTGAGGTTGATGATGGATTTGTTATTATGGTTCAGATTAATCCATTTGATGAGCTTTTCACTACCTTTTGAAAATATCTACTAAGTACTACGCAGGCAAACTGTTGATGTGATCTGTGCCATTCTTTATGCTCTTGCTCCTGCTTCCTTGATCATGGAGGGTAATTTCCATTGAAGTTCCACAGCACAAGGGGCAACACAGGGGCTGCCTGTCCCTTGCATATCACAGAGCTCCTCAGTGCAAGGATGTGTGGGGATGGGTCATGAAGAGGCCGGGCATGCTTAGAGGATCCACTGCTATGCAGATCTACTATGTAAGGATCCCCAGAGGCTATTCCAGCCATTAGGCTGCTGTCGTCTCCATTCAGGGGCTCCTGTGACTTTGTAGGAAGATTCCTCCCAGCCCCCACTGCTTGTCCCAGCTAGTTGATCTAGGCATTACGCCCTGGATTTGTCCCAAGTGAATTCCATGTTGACATTTTTATTTTGCTTCCTTGCAGATGGCAAAGCTCCGTAGCCTTTCCATCAATGCTGAGACAGAACCTGTTCACCCCATGGTCAATAACTGGCGCCCTCCTCAGCCTCTGAAGGGAAGGGTGGTGAAAGCCTCATTCCAATAAAATCTGCCGCCTTTGAGTGAGGCAATTCCTACATCCCAAAGCCTATTTAGCTTTGTGCCCTCTACTGCTCTTCCTCTGGAGGCAGATCTGTGCTTCTCATTCTGAATGTTGATTAATGAAATGTCGTGGATCAATTAATCTAATTTTGAGAGATCAGAAATTACTCAAGGCAAATTCTAACCTTAACATGAAAAGGTGGAATCTGTGTTTGGATCTCTATAACAACTGCGTTAGCTTTAACAGTAGCATTTATATGGCTATATCTAAGGAAGTAAAAAGGCATAGTTACTAATGGCTAGAAAAGGCATTTCCCCATTATCCTCATGTTCTTCAGTGCTTGCCTTGTTCCAGACCATAGAGGTTTCCAACTAACAAAAAGAATGTAATCTGAATTTAAAATGGACAATAGGGGGTCAAATTCTGTTATCGATTGTACTAATGTAATCCAGTGGGAACTCCTTCGTGTTACTGAGGGCAGAGTTTTGGCCTTTGTATTCATATAGAACTGTGGAGAGTACAAAGACTCATTAAATTCTGATAGATAATTTAAACAAGTTAATATTTTTACAAACTGCAAGGTTAATACTGTACAGTTTTATTCTGAAAATTGAAATCAAGGCATTAGATCAAACTAAGAGTAGGCCTTCTTGATGGATGAAGGTTGATAGATTTTGTAGAAAGCCCTTTAGCATCCTAAGAGTTATTTTACTTCATTTTTAATACTGTACCATTTTCCTTACATATTTCAAGGCCAAATTTTGCCCTCATGCACATATGCATTTGATCCTGATGTCACTGACATTTGTGTGCAAGTATCCAAGACCAGAATTTAACTCAATATCTAAAAGTAATTGACTGTGATGTTCTCTTCCTTTGCTGTTAGACTTAGGTTATGGTAGCAAGAGCAATAAAACAGGATTGTATGACTGCACTTGAAGTAACAGTACTTCTGTCTTAGGACAACCCATACTAATAAACACACTTCAATAAGACATGCTGGTTTTGATTTTATTTATAATGTTGAGTGATGGGATAAATAACAGACAAAAAAATAGCAGAAAGCCTTGTCACTGTCTTCCATAATACATCTGTAATGGGCCCTCCTGAGCCAGCGGGGCATCTCACAAGTAAACTCCTTGTAATTTTAAAGCAGTCAAATTGATATTCAACTCAAAGTGGCCCCTGCGCTTTACATTCCACAAAGTAAATAAAAACATCATTTGGCTGAGCAAGCTGACTTTTGGGGTTAAGATAGGAACGATACTTCATCCCTTGTCCAGCTTCAGACAAAAATTGCCTCTTGGATGAAGTAGCCATCCCAGTTTACTGTGTCATTGGGCCCTGATTGGCTTTTGTCCACTCCCAGCCCTTCTAGCTGATGGAGGACCAGTTCTCTTTGGTTCCTTCCATGGCTGATGCTGGATGGCCTCCATAAGCAGTTCATGGAGGTCTAACTTCACTGCCATTATTTTCCCCAAAAGGATACTTTCTCCTTTGGGAGGGGCCTCCAGCAGAGGGCAGCAAATGCCTGGTACACCCCCTCACAACATTCCCGTATAACTTAGAAATGGATGAAGAATGTAGTACCCAACCCATTTAGTTAGTTGCTTGTACTGGAAGATATTGTCATGGTTTTTTGTGACTCCAAATAGCATCTCAAAGATATGGTACTTCACTGGGGCATCTGCCAGTTTCCCCACACTGATGTCATTTGGGGGGACCTCTGCTTCCAAGAAAATCCTCATTCCTAATGACATTTACTTCTTGTTTGGACATGTACCATACTTGATCCTACCAAACCTATATATTCAGAAGTATCCTGCTTGAACTCTTCTGAAAACAGTCAGAACACAATACAATCAGCTGAACTGTGGGTCACTCGGAAATTTCCTCTTAACCACTACTTTGCCTCCATATATTACAGCACACAAACTTGAAATTTTAAGAATGGTATTAATAGCTTCATTGTCTCAAGGACTTAGAATGATATTCAGTCAGTCCTGTGAGGTAAAGTCAAGTCAGGTAATAGATTTCCATGAACCTGAAGAAAAGTTAGTTGGTCAGTGCTAATTAAGTCCCTTGGAACTAGTAGGGCCGGAATTTCCATCATTAGTGCTAATGCAAAATGCCTTTTTCTGTCCTGACACCCCATACATGTAGGGGTAATAGGTTAGTGCAAGATATATTTTCACACTGTTAGCATCTATTTAGATGCACTATTATACATCTATATATGTGTGCAATGCAATAGAAAACTCAAATGTTCAACAATGTTAGGGTGGAACACAAGCCAGCATGAGCCAAAAAAGTCCTGTAAGAATAACATGAATCTGTCTTTATTTAATTCATGATATTGTGAAAAAAGAACAGTTTCTTAACTTTGAATTCCTAGCAATTTCTATGATAGCCTTAATAATATCTTTTATAGATGTTGTTATATTTAATACATCATCCTTTTCTTTCAGGAGATAATGTTTATGAAAGGTTATATAGTGTGTACTTTGCGGAGTTTAATGTCTGAGGACCAGACCACTCCTTTCCATATAAAATCCACTGAAAGAGGTAATGCGCCTTCTCAGTTACCATGAAGTTGTGTGTAGTGTCTCTCCTTCTTGACAAGGACTCCACTGGGTCATTTTCACACCTTTGCTCTCCTCTGTCTTACAGAGGGGGAGGGGCGCATCTGACCATTAGTCAATTTCAAGCATTTATAATTTACCCAAAGTAGCTGGACCCCATATTCACTAATTGTTTGGCCTTTTTCATTTATATAATAAGTATATTGTTTACTTTATAGCAACACAGAAAAGCAATGCAAATGGATTAATATATATTTACTTTGCACACATATAAAATGCTGGACCTTGAAATCCATACTCTTTCTTGCATGTAGTTCTGCTGACTTCAAAGAGAAGTCAGCAGTGTAAGGGATGCAGAATCAGATTCCCTCCTTCTCCTCCCTACCTCCCGCACCGTTACATTTTCCAAATCAAGTTTTTATTTTTATTTGATTAAACATAATTTCCTCCCAGCTGAGGTTTTGCTGGCCACAGAGTGTAGTTTCATGGCTGAATTACAAATTTGTAACACAACCATAGCTGTACAGACCTGGATGTGCTGCTGTACTGTACTACAGAGTGAGAAAAGGGACATTAAGGCACCCATGATGCTCCCTCTCATAGCTCTATGAGCCAATTTGCAAAACAACAGAGTCCTCTGGATCTGGATGCTGATGTTACTCTGCATAACAATGAAGGTTATAGAACGTTCATTTGATCGTATGGGCAGTGATTTTGGCAAAATAACGGATCCTGGCTCTAGTTAAAACTGGCAACTAGCTTTATGTTTCAAAAAGTGAGGCTACAAATCTACAAATGACCTTCCTCCAAATCTGGTTTGTATTTCCCCATATGAATGCTAAAATTTGTCTACTTGTGTATGCATTGATTTATTACAGTAAAGAATGGTTGAATCTAGGAATTACCTTGGTTTTTCTAAAAACTAGAATTTACTACATATTTGGACATAAGCTATTTTATAAATTGTTCCATTAAGAAAATAGCTGGACAGTCAATAAATGTACATGTCAGAACTGACCTATGTTTCCTTAGAACACGTTTTAAAAGAGCATTGTGTTTTCAGCATCGTGTTGCTGTGAAGTTTAATATAACATGCAAAACACATCTGTAATAGAATCAAATGGAATATTGCCCAAAGTCCGATGACTGGTACCAAAGAGGTGAGGGAGATAGAGAAATATTGTAAAGTTTTGTGTCCCTTAACCAGATAATATATGCATGTTATTTCCCCATTTAGGCCTGCAGATGGCTTCAGAACTACAAGAATGGTATCTAAGGAGCTAATCCAACCTCCATTTAAGTCTATAGCCAACCTTGCATAGATTTCAGTCATGCAGGATTAGTCCCTAAATTATCATAGTGACAGAGAGAACCCTGTGTATGAGATAAAATTACAGAAGAATTATCTGTGTGTCCCTTGTTTGACTGCAGTGATGATTTGTTTAAGATTGGCATTATATTTCCATTACAAAGCATGTCATGCACATTGTGTTAAAATCCACAAAAGGGAAGTGAAGAACTTTGCCACAGACTTTAGAAGATAAAGTAGTTAACTTGACAATAGCATTTTCTTTGCAAGAATCTGCAGAGTAGCACATTTCAGTTACTATAATGTATTTTATTTAAGATACACTGTTATTCTTAACAATGGTACTCACAAATGTAGTGTGGAAGTTTCATGTAGAAATATATTTTATATTCTATATTTTGATCAATATTTATAATTATAGTTTATTATTATAGTTTATTTATACAGTACCAAACTGTGGCTATGCATATTACCTAACAAAACTCATAAGGCCTGTGTTTGATATCAGTTATCCTAGTGTAGATCAGGAGTAATTTCACTGAAAACAGATGATGACATTCTGGCTGTGTTTGCCACAGTGGGAGTTTTGCCACTGACCACAATGGGGCCATGATTTCACCCAGTTAGTTCTCATGCTGTTGCTTGGACAACCTAGAGGCCATTGAACAACCATGATGTTCTGTCCTGAACCAAGTCTGTTGCATTATGGGGTAAGATGCCTATAAGGGACAGGTGTCTGTTCTCATCCAGCCATTGCATTTTAGGTCTTCTGGGGGTCTATTCCAGCCTGCTTTCATTGGGTCAGAGATGATTCTCACAGGGAACTTGATAGATATTCAGAGCAAATGACCATACTACCTTAGAGAGCATTTGAGAGTGCAGGATCTGTTTAGTTAGAAGACAGATCTCTTCATTTGGCTTGAATTTGAACCATTTGATGTTTTCAAGCATTCAGAGATCTTGGTCTGAATAGTATCCAGCTTCTTTTCAATCTTGACTGTGAGGGACCAAGTTTCAGTCCCAGAGGCCAGGAGACTGGCCACTGAAGCATTGTATAGCCTTAGCTTCATCTCTCTACTTATCAGGGTGTTTGGTTTGCAAAAGATTTTTTTGATGAATCACCCTGTCACTGACAATACTTTTGCAGTGCGGGCTTCAAGTTCTTCCTCGATGCTTCGCATGTTATCAACAACGGAGCCAAGGTACGTGAAGTCACCAATAATCTTGACTGGGTGGTCACCCACTAAAATGCTAGAGCCCATAGCTCTTGTCACTGACAAGAAGAATTTTGGTTTTACCAGTTAATTTTCATTGACTTTTCAATTGACTTTTGCCACTGTACTTTCCAGGGCTTTATGTGCTGCACCCATCTTGTCCTCTGATTTCACAACTAGTGCTAAGTCATCAGCACTGTCAATGCCAGTGATATCCTTATCACCCAGGAATATGCCTAAAATGCACTTACTTAGTCTCTAGTCAAGCATGTAGTATGTGATGGTACTGAAAAGTTCTGGAGTGATGATGCATCCTTGTCGAATGCCCAACCTAATTCAGAGGAAGTCAGTTCTTTTCCCATTTACGAGAACACAGCTTGAGCAGTCATTATATAAAGAAAGAACATTCTACAGAACTTGCAGGTTTCAAGAGGAAACTCTTGCAGAGTCTTAAACCTGTCAAGATTGCAACTGCATCGCTGTTTCAAGTGCTGTCGATTCGTAGGTTAGATAATTCACATTTTGGTGATCCAATCATCACTTAGCCTGTGCTTTTTAGAGTAAGACAGAAATTTGCAGAAATTAATTTGTGGACATCAGTGTTGCCAAGCTCAGCAGGTCAATAAGTTCCACAGATGCTGATGGACAATTTCCCACAACACGAGATTATAATGTAATCAATCAAGTAAATTGGTGAAACAAGAAAAAGGTGTTCTCCATTGTCATTTAAGGTGTCCCAGGTAACAGGCCCATAACATTTTTCCATGCATCATTTGAATTATCAGCAGTGGCATTAAAGTTACCAAGGACAGTAATTATGTCGTGATTGAAAGAAGTTGAAAGAAGAGAGTTGAGTTGATGATGGAACCGTTTTGTCTTTATCGGAGATGTCATTGGTTGATGTGGAGCAAAGAATAATTGTTCATATTCTAAGCTTATACTGAAGTGGGGCTTTCAGTAGGTGATTGGAAATTGGTTCAAATGCTAAGATCAATTTGCAGATATGACATTTAAGGAGGAGTACCCTTCCTTTGATCCCCTTTCTTTCTTGTATCCCGAGCACTCGGCCACTGCGACAATTCTAATATTTCTATTCAACTGGTTTTCATTAGGATTTGGCTCAGTCATGCATTTTGCTGTGGCCCTCTGAAAGCTCTCTCATGACTTGTACGCAGTGTCCAATGGATCTTTGAATACACTTAAAGTTTAGTCATTTGCTAAAAGTAACACCAATGACTTAGGCAGCCCATAGAAGGCAGGAGTAAGATTGTACTTCCTGCTTTTACATGGAGTGGCCTTGTGGAGAAGAAGATCAAAATATAAACTCTTAACCCCAGTCAATTAAAAAGGGCTAACCCATCACTATACAAGGCCAGTATGTTTTCTTCTACAAAGGCTGAAATTCCAAATAAACATAGCCTTTCAGTGGTCTGTACAAGGACCCTGTATATCCAGCCATGCTGATCTTTCATTAAAAGATGGAGCTATGGTGCACAGTGCATTCTGTTGCATTTTTGACACTTTTAAAATGTAAACGAACAGCTGTACCATTGTCAAATTCACTTGCATTCCTCTCCATGTGCAGCAGCCTAAATGTGGGATAAGAAACCAAGACACCGCCTGAAATGATGCAGGATCACGTCTTTAAGACAAATAATATTGACTATAACCTCAGTAATAAAAGCCAATCAATGGATTTGTCTAAATTTGGTCTAAACCTAAAGAACTGAGTAGAATAGTAAAGCAATCAATAGAAATTTGCCAAAAATATGCATTTTTCAGAGCATCAAAACTGTTCATGAATTCAGATAACAAAACCGGAAAAAAGATTTGGAAATGTCTAAATGTTTTGTTTCAGCATTCAGTTTTGAATTTATATTTTTAAATGAAAAGTCATTTTAGATTAACACTTCTGAAATTAAATTTTGTTTCAAACTAACATTCTAAATGTTCTGTTCAACCTGAATGAAAAGTTTTTGGGTTTGCATTTTGGTGAGAAAAGACTGAGATTATTCAGTTTCAGTTCAAAATGAAGCAATTTTGATTCAGAATTTTCAGCCATCAAACCAAAAAATCAATTAGCAACTTAACTCTAGTGTAGATCCCTCCCATGCACCCTTTCCATCTGCACTCCATACCCTCAGAACCTCAACACCGGGATTAAATACAGCTAGTATATAGCTATTAAAAATGAACTGTGGGAAGCCTCTTTTATGTGCCATTTGGTTGAATTTCACCCTCAGTTCCTGTGTTTTTCAGCATTCAGGGAACATAGCAGAGTTTGTCACTATTTTTGATATTAGCAATGTCTAATCTTAATGAATTTTGTTGTTCACGGATATGAAAAACTGTATTAAAAAAGTAGTTATCAATGGTTCACTGTCTGACTGGGAGGATGTAACTAGTGGGGTCCTGCCAGGGTTTACCCTGAGTTCAGTATTTTTATTAATGACTTGAATGATGGAGTGGAGAGTACATTTATAAAATGTGTGGATAACACCAAGCTGGGAGGGATTTCCAGGACAGAATTAGAATTCAAAATGATCAAGATAAATTGGAAACTTAGTTTGAAAACATGATAACATTAAATAAAGAAAAATTGGAGAATTGGTCTGAATTCATTAAGATGAAATTCAATAAAGACAAGTGCAAGATACTACACTTAGGAAGTTTCAGAGGGATAGCCGTGTTAGTCTGCATACAGCAAAAACAACGTGCTACAGGACTCTCGTTGTTTTTACGCTTCGGAAGGAAAAATCAAATGAAGAAATAAAAACCAGGAACAAGTGGGTAGGCTTTGGTACTGCAGAAAAAGATCTCAGGGTTATAGTGGATCACAAGTTGAAAAATGAGTCAAAAATATGATGCAGTTGCAAAAAAGGCAAAATATCATTCTGGGGTGTATTAAGAGGAGTGTTGTATGTAAGACACGGGTAGTAATTGTTCCACTATCCTTGGCTCTGGTGAGGTTTCAGCTGGGGTACTGTATACAGTTTTGAGCACCACACTTTAAAAATGATGTGAGCTATGGTGGGGTGTGTATCCCACACAAGCTCTGAAAGTGTTCATCTGGTCCTGAGAGGTCAATTATGCTACCTAGCAGCACCTGGAGAATAGGCCTGTCTTAATTAAAGATGAGTCCCCAGCTAGGAGAGAAGCTGGTGGTTAATTTAAACTAAAGAAGTTTCTAGCAGAAGGGGACTGTGCAGACACTCTCTTAGACTAGTGAGTGAAAAGACTGGAATCCTTCCCTGAGTAGACAAGACTGGCAAGCAGGTAGGAGAGACACAGAGCACTCAACGTGGTAGAGCATAATTTGGCGGTGTGTGCCCTGGGAAAAACCCTCAGGAGGCATTTAACTGGTGAATCGAGCAGGAGACACTAGAGAGATATGAAAGGTCAAGCTCCAAGAGGGCAGAAGTTTGGGACTTGTTCATTTGGGATTTTGTTGAGGTATTACGGGAGAGGGCCCTGAGAGTCCTAGCCCTGAAAGAAGGCTGAACCTAAAGAGGTTGTGGGGGAGATGGCTGAGAAAGGCTGCGTAGGAAGAAGTCCTGGGACATGGCAACAAGAGGTCTGGTGGAGTGAACCTCAATTGCCTGTGCTAGCATGGCATCTCTGGACTGGAGCCCAATGGAGTTGAAGAGCTTGGGTCCCCTAGCAGCCACTGGTAAGATGCGTGAAGCTCTGAGTAGGGGACAAGGACGAGAGAATCCTGAGAGAAGGGTTTGAGGACCTTGTGGCCCAGAGTTAGGGCTGAAGACCTTTTTTATAAGGATTTTGGACTCTTTTGTTGGACTTTGTTACCCTCAAAGTGGTGGGATTAAACTGTGACTTGGACGGAGGGCTGAGTTACAGGAAAAGAGACAACCACAGGGACGAAGTCAGTCAGCAAGGTGTGCCAGACGGGAAAAGAGCCAGCTATGCCACACCAAGCCATGAGGGAGCACACCAGAGGTGATTTTTTTACATAGACAAATTGGAGGGAGTTCAGAGGAGAAGAACAAAAATGATAACAAGTTTAGAGAACCTCTGAGGAAAGGTTAAAAAAGGGGGCTTGTTTAGTCTTGAGAAAAGACTGAGAGGAGAACCTCATAATAGTCTTCAAATATGTTAAGGATTATTATAAAGATGATGGTTCACCAAACATTTTACAAGAGGTAATGGTCTTAGTGTGCAGCAAGGAGATTTAGGTTAGATATTAAGAAAAAAACTTGCTAACTTTAAAGATAGTTAAGCTCTGGAGTATGTTTCCCAGGGAGGTTGTGGATATCCCTGTCACTGGAAGTTTTTAATAACAGGTTAGACAAATATCTGTCATGGATAGTCTAGATTTACTTGGTCCTGCCTCAGTGTGGGAGAATGACCTGTTGAGGTCCTTTGCAGCTCTACACCTCTATGATTTTTTGTACATAAAGATGGGGAGAAATTCCCTGCAAATGGGGAGGCAGACGAATAGGAGGGGAGTGAGTGGAGGTATTTAGATTCAGTGGAGGATGAAGGTGGGCAGCTGGCTCCAGGTTGGGAAGGAAGGTCCTGGGGATTCTTTCCTGCTTTTGGGCCTGTTCCAGCCCCTCCAAGCCCTGTTATCTACTCCCTGGCCCAATTCTGGGCCTCATGGCAACCGCTCCAGCCCCTCTTTGTCCCACTCTCACTTCCACATACAGCCCTACCCAATGTGTGCGGGAGTTTACATGAGGGTGGAGCCAACAAAAAATTTCTATTGTGGGGGTGCTAGTGGCACCCCCAAGCCACTTCTGGCTCTGCTGACCCTGCTTAAAGGTGCATTTTATAAACTGGAAAAATAAACAAATCCTCACTAGTTGATTGTTCTAGTCTATTAGAAAAACACAATTTTAGCCTGTTTGTGTCAAAAGAAGTTTGACTGTTATTAGTCGCACACATGTTAACGAAAGGGATAAACCCGTTTTGCTGAATTGCAAATGATGTTAATTTGCTCTGAGAACAGCAGATGGCATGAATACACTGTCCATTGAAATCAGTGGAACTATTCATGTGCATAAAGTCACCCATGTGCAGGAACATGTGCGTAATTAGGGTTAGTAACCAGAAATAAGCTTGCACTTTTCAAACTGTCTTTTCTATACTTTCATTCTGCTGTTCTGTACCACAGACTTAAGATTAGATTGCCTCTTTTTTCCCATTTTATCCCTTACACTTTTAAAAATGCACTGGTCTATTTTTTTGGTTATTGTGTTTCTCATGTGATGCTGGATACTTGAACTAATTTTACCACCTCCCTTTAAAAAGAATAACATTCAGACCTTCTTTCAGATATTTGTGCAGATATGACTTGCAGCCATTCTAACCTCTGAGGTCATCATTGTAGAGCACTATCTAGGACAGGTCATACTTGGAAGGAAAACATGCAAGAAATACTTAGGTATTGCTTGAAATGTTGGTTAGTTAAATGGGTGGCACAGTCTCTGCTGAGCCAGCTTTGAATCAATCTCCCAACAAAGCAGAAATGTACTGTTAACGGATTATGGTAGGTACTCTAACGGTGCAAGTTATTAGTAATAATTTGGGAGGGAGTAAAATTTAGCTATCCATTTAGCACTGATTATCCATTTAATGTAATTTCCTCTGATGGCCGACAGTAAAATATGGTTGTGGTGGGGAGGTATCATGACTGAAACTTAAAGGCTTCAGAGAAGAGTCATACTTGGCAGAACTGGAGTTAATATCAACGGGGGACTGATGTTCTCTGTTGGTCTTGAGGCAATTCTCATGCAATGAGCAGGTCCTAGAATAGAACACACACACACAGCAATCCAATGTGAAAAGATGTGTATAAGATGCAGAGAGTGTGAATAATTTGTAACAAATGTAATAGATTTATTACTTTAAGTGAAGTTTAAAGGCTTTAACTCCTGCATCAATATTTAATGATGCCCCTATCTTTGCCAGCTGTTAGTTTCTGCAACATAAATCAAGGGTGGAAACCTATAAATCCAGGGAACTGGCCATTCATGTCAGTCACAAGCACATTAGATGCTGAGAACTGAGATGTGAGCAGGATGGATTGATTCAAATCACTGATTTTAAGTGCAATTGTAATCAAGTAAGAAACCATCAATTTAAATATTTTGGTTTGTTTGTTCGTTTACACGTCTTAGTTATTTTCCTAAAGAAAAGCAGATTACCATTGACTGGTAACCTTTAAAGCATGTTGATTTGTAACCTTTATTCTAAATTTGGTATTTTGTGCTGACCAGGACAATGCACTATGTAGCGGAAAGATCACATCTATACACATTTATTTAAGCAATTGTATACCTTAGCATATATTTATTAAGATTCTTATTTCATTTTGTTAATGTTAGAAAATGGTCAATGATGCATTTCTTATTATATGATTATTTATTTGATTTGTGTCAAGTTCTATGTGGATGGAATTTGGAATTCCATTAAAAATGCACAGAGCGTTTTTAATTTTTTTTTTGTTAAATAAAACTACTGTAGGTATGCTGGATATAGAAGAAAAATGTTTATAAAACATCTCCTGCAATTAAAAAGTAACCAATTTATTAAACAAAAAGTATTATCTGGAGTTAGTGAATGTAACTGTTTCTGGTCACCAGAGCCTTCAAGATTTTAGAACTTGTAGATCTCATCCTCTCACACATAGTTTTATTTTATTCATACATTGGAAGGTGAAAACATGCTTTCCTGCTTTTTTCAACTCTCACTTGGTTTCTTAATTTTGAATTAATTAGCCATTTCACTGAAATAACTGAATAAATTGAAATGAGGAAAATTCTCTATGCACTTGCAGAACAGGCTGCTGCTGTCAAATCTGGCTCTGCACTTCAACAAACTCTGGGGCCCAGTGGCTTAGCTAGTGACTTCCACCAGTTCAGTGATTTGACTTTCTTTAAAACATCAGAAACATGTACTACTTAATGCACTTTTAAAAATGTAATAGATTATAGTACATTTAGGCCTTAATAGAGTTGTCATCATTTCAAAATTAATTTTAAATAGGCTTATTTTTAAAACCAAATGTATTTAATTTAAACTTAATCTTATTTTTGAAAAATCGAGTTTTATCCATTCTGGACCTGATACAGTGAAGCACTGATTCCTGCATATAAACCATTTCTAGGTCCTGACCTTGCACTACATTTAATGGGGTTTGGGATGATCAGGCAATAAGGGATCTGATTCCCCATTGTGTTTGAACTGCTACACAATTGTTACCAAACTCATGGAATCAAAGTAGAAACTAAAAGATGCTCCAGTCTCCCCCACTAGCCTAAATATTAGAGCAACTTAATTGTAAATCACAGAAACGCCCTAGGCTGAATTTACAAAGGTTTGGGAAACTAACTCATAATTACACTTGGCAGAATTTGATTTTTATTTATAATGTAGATGGCTAATATCATTTTTAAGCAAGTCTTTATTTTTATTGCCTTGCATTTTCAGTTATGGGAAATTATGTGGGAGTCAGAAAATAATTGTTTAATGATAGCTGACTTTGAAACTCAAAAAGTTAAAGCTTTAGAACACAAAATACAAGTAGTCAACATCATATGTCAAAATATACAAAGTAAATATCCTTAAATCAAACTTTAAGTTCTCAAGCAGCATTTTTTCTTTGCCTATGTATACATTTCAACTATTATCAATAGAAATAATTTGTCAGTTTGTGTGCAGATGGTGAAATTGATTGTTAAGTTGATGCTGCTCTCTGTTGGGAGCTGAAGGAAAAGGTGCTGCAATCAGAGCATTTATTTCTGGAGGAGACCTTTAGTCTTATTAGGGTAAGAGTCACAGAGCTGCCAACATTAGAAAGCAATTACTGGGGATTTGGAGAGGGATAATAATAGTCTCAACTAATTTATTATAAGTAAACAATTGTAACACTGAAGAAGGGAGAGGGAAGGGCCCTCTGGAGTAGGGATATTATTCATTATTTCATGGTGTGTTTCTAGGATCACATCCAGAGAATAATGGACTGTGTGACTTCCCCTAAAGAGGGTCTATACTGTATACGTTTACAACATCTTCTATTTCTATGTAAACCCTTTACAATTAAAATCTGGTATATATTTGTAAGTGAATAAATTACCAGCCTAAAATAACATGCAACTGGTAAACTAATCCAATGAGCATGTGAAAATAAATCTAAAGGAGTGGAAAATACTACATATCTTGGGTTTTTCTACATTGCCCAGCACCACAGCACTTAATTGCTAGGAATAAAGGGCCCGATACACCGCAAATCCTTATGTAAAGGAGTAAGTTTATTCACATGAGTGGTCCTGTTATAATGGACTGCAGTGGGACTACTTGTGCACGTAAAGTAACTCATGTTAATATGGGTTTGCAGGACAGGGCCCCATATGAACATTTTAAAATCTTTTTTAATGTTTAATGTAATCTAATGTAATGTAATGTCATCTACTTGTTTAATGTTGGTTTGGACGGTTTTGCATTGAAAGGGCACTGCCATAACTGAAATGTCCTTTTATTCCACTTTCATCATCAGACAACTCATAAACCAAGATGCAAAGAATAGTATCTCTTTTATTCTTAGTTTGTGTGATTTAGCAGTATAGGGGCCAAATTCTGTTGTCAGTTACTCCACTGTAATTTTGGAGTAAAAAAAAACACTGGAGAGATATGATTTACATTGAATGGAGTAAAATTAGTCTCATTAGGTCTATGTGTGAAAGGGAAAAAGTGTGTGCATATAATGTATTTACTGTTACTAACAGCAAAATGAACCCTCTGGGAAAATCCTTGGAAGATATAAAGGCATTTCTTGGGTTTCTTCAAGGATTATCAGAAAATACTTTACAGATTTTCACTGATGGTGTCTAAATATGTATATCTGTGTGAGAAATTGTCAATATTTATGGAAAGCAAGAAATATTAGAACACAAGAAGTGATTACAAAAAAAAAAAAAAAAGACTCTAATGAATAAATGAGGGAGTTCCCAGTGGATTTCTGCTCTGGAAATTTGCAGCTATACTGTACATGACATGTATGACAGCTACTTCTAAATTACCACTATGTGTATTGCTTTGCCTTCCCCCGTTTCTGCTTTGGGGTCACTACTTCTGCTGGAATGGAAACATGCAAGTGTGAAAGAAAATGCATATTTTGTTAACCTTGCAGCCCAGTGCAAGAAAAAGGAGGTAGGAAGTGACCCAGGGAGGCTGACTTGAGGCCCCCTTAGGGCGAAAGGCACTGGATGAGCCTCACAGGCCCCTGGGTTGGAAGCCGGTGGAGCAGGAGGGTCCAGGTTTCCCAACCATCCCATTTTCCCCCTGCAGCTGCAACCACTGGGCGGAGTGACTGATGGAGACTGTGACCGCTAGGTGGTGGACCATGGACCCATTCACAGGCTCCTTTGAAGCCTTTCCACTTTATATAAATAATTAAATATGCAGTGGGTGTGGGAGTGATTCTATAGTCTAGTGCAGTGGTTCTCAACCTATTTACCATTGTGGGCCACCGTATGCAGCCTACAATGTTTTATATTGGCCGCGTCCAATACTACCTGTATGGATTTGAGGATGTCACATGGGCCGCAGCTGAGTGCTGATTGGGCTACAAACGGCCCGTGGGCTGCAGGTTGAGAACCATTGGTCTTGTATTTTAGCTCCAACTTGAACTATGCTAGGGCAAGTGACCATTAGGTAATAAAGCAATGTTCTAGTATAATCCCAGTTTCCTATTTTCTCAAAACATTTTCTTAACGGAGGGTAATTGTTTTAAAGCACATTTTAGTCCTCACATTATAGGAACAAAATAGTTAGAGGGATACAATATGGGATGATTTTATTAGAAGGAAATCTAGAAATATCTTTTCTTAATGATATTAGATTCTCTTTGAAAATTGCTTGCTATTTTTTCCAGTGTTCAATACCCATACTTGACAAGGGGGAGCCAATTCTTCAATATTCAAATTTTCAATGTCACTTTTAAATAATAGAGAGGGACTTGAGAAGCAAAAATGAGAGAGATTCAAAGCTGGGACTTTTAATTCTAGCCCTTCATTAATAAGTAAAGACCTCTAAGGAAACTGGTTTGATTGTTTATGAGATTGGTTTCTCTGAGTAATGAACAAATGAAACCCAGACTTTGTAAAATGTTTCCTGTTTCTGTTGTCTGCTACATGTTCATGTGTTGATTATCACTACTTACCAGACAGTCTTGTTCAAGTATATTAAAAAGAATGTTATTTTTCTCCATTGAGTTACTACTTCTAATCTAGTATTTGTCAGATGAGATCAGTCTATTGATAAAATATAACTTCCTTTTTATCAGAAGACAAGACTATTACCACAAGGTCTAATGGGTCATCTGTTCTGCACCACCCACATAGTGGGCTGTGTCTAAATGGCATGATCAACACGTAGGCATAAGATTTATTTCCTTAAGATGTAAATGTGGTTTAAATAAGAAATGTAGATCCTCCTAGACACTGGTAGTCCAAAATGTGATAACACATTTCCTCAACTTAGATGAGTTATAATTAAAAATCAATACAAGAGCCTATTGTCAATCAAATGCCATAAACACTTCCCAAGGTTTACATTAAAATCAGCATTGAAGATGTTTTGGTCTCTATCTCCCAATACTCTGTGAGTTAGTTCGCTTTTACATTTTTTTTCCCATTATCAGTTCTAGCAACTGCCAAAGAGCAGTGCTCAGGGAGTCAGGCAATCTCAGAGTACTAGGTAAAGGTACCTGCAAAATTTTAGCAAGGAGAAATAAGTAGTTCTCTCCACACACCTTTCTGCCGCACATGCACAGCACCAGATAAGGAAATGGCAGTTTGGACTTCTACTCTATCTCTGACCAGCTAAAGTCCTGAACTGAGGAGCTGATCCTACAAAGTGCTGAGCAACCTCTAGTCCTTTTGACTTCATTACGAGTAGAGAATGCTCAAATATCACAAAAGGCACTCAGCACCTTGCACCATGCCCTCAGCTTTTATTAGTCCTAATTCAGGCTGACTCCTATTGACTTCAACACTAGTCTGCTTACATTAGGACAGGGTGAAAGCTGAGTAAGGACCTCAAGATTTGCCAGAGTATATTCAGACTCCTTTGGCCCCGTTCTTCACCTGTCTTTGACTGTGCATAATCAGTCCTATTCAATCTTACCCCTTATGGGCTGTATCTGCATCACATCTTCATTCAGATTCGTCCATTGCTGTGTATCTAGGGTAACTGACCATATTATATCCTGCCGTTCAGTTTTCAAAATAGAGTTCTAAATGTTATTCATGCTGCATTTGTGTTCATTGGTATCTGTAGTGCTGGATGCCCTTAGCCTGGAAAAAGTATTACCCAGGTGGATGGAATAGGCTAGTCAACTCGAGACCAGTGTTACTGTGCAGAGCTAGAAGAAGAATTTGGGGCTGTACTAGAATTCTTGTTGGTATCCTGAAAGGGGTTCAAGGAAGAGAGTTGTTTCAATCTATGTGTATATTACCCTGGTTAAAAGGAACTCTGCCAGCATTGTGTGGAGTGTTCCTGTGTATTATGTTTTAGAGACTTTGAGAATTTTCTTTGGGAAGTGAAAAAAAAGGTACCAACCTTGGGAAATATTCATCTGTGCACAGTAGGAAGCTGCCAAGGGGAAAGTCACTGGGAATGATCACTTTAGGATCATTCAGAAAGGCAGTGATTGCAGAGAGAGAACTTTTTAGCTGCACAGATGTTGGCACGAAGGAGGTACAGTGAAGCTCAGAGTTTTCCTGACCCTGAAAGAATCTTCATAGTGCAAGAGAGAGCATGCTAGATAAAGAAGTCACTGCAGCAGTATACAAATCCATGAATTTGTTTTCAACAGTTGCATCTCAGATGGGATATTAAGATGACTAACTTCCTTTTTCTGTTGTAAGTGATGGTTCCAAATGCTTTCTGACATGTTCATTTGTAGTAAGGAACAGGTGTGGGTGGGGGGAATGAATCTGAAATTCAGATAATGAGACCAGGTTCAATCTAATGTCTGATTGCTAAACTAGAGATGTTGTTTGTTAGGAAATAAGATGTTTTACTGCCATAGCTGTATAACTGTGGTGTTCACTTACCACCTTATCTCTGCCAACTGCTAGATAAGGAAATAATTTCAATGCTTCCTGCGTTTTTCTATCATAGCAAACACATCAGATGGTAGAGACCCTTATGGTTCCATGAGTTTAAACTCCAATTTTTGAAATCATTATATTATACTTACACTAAACTATAATTAAAAGACTATTAAGTTTACTCTGTAGGTCCGTTGAAGTTTTCTTTTAAAATCGCTGCTGCTGGTCAGTCAGCTCTGTTCCACTTCAGTTTTCTTCTCTTTCTCTCTCTGCAGCAGTTTTTTTTTAATCTTCTCTTTTTGGCTTCCCCAAATACCTCTCTCTTTCTCAGACACAGATTCCAAAACTGTTGCTGACCCTTTATGCTAAGCTCTCTTATATACTTTGCTATTCTTAGCAGCAATTACCTCACTCGCACATGCTCAGTCTTAACCATTACCTCAGAATTCCGATTGACAGCTCTGACCTTTAAAACAAGTTGTGACCAGTATGAGTGGGCTTTGACCAGCTAGCTGCTCAGCTAACTGACCTCTCAGTCACCCCTTGCTGCATATGCTCAGTAGCCACCAATCTTGCATATGCTCAGTGGTGTTTACCTCAGAGCTGTGATTCTGCTGATACACACACACATACATGGCTGTTTGTCAGGGCACCATTTTGGAAATCCTAAATTCTTACTGAGCATGCTCTGCGTCTGCAGTGTTCATCTCAGGATGGAGTGACTTTTGGTTATTCAGAAATACAAAGTAGAGACTGGAGAATTTCTCTAGTCCTACTAAATCATTGGGTAAGTGTTGAGTAATGCCTCCGTACATGCTTTCATCTCCTGTTCAGTTCATATGTGACCAAGAGACAAAAGGAAGCCAAACCTTGTGGGTAGTTCAGCATACCACCCACTTCTTTATAGTTCCAAACTTCATTTGTTGAGGATAGCATAAAAGCACTCAACCTAGAATTTCCTTCTTCTCTGAAGTATAGTGTCACTTTTGCCACTTGGAAAGTTTTGCTTTAAAGTATGTTAGTAATGTTCACGGTAGGACTTATCAACATGAATTACCAGTTTTTTTGCTTGCACCTCAAAAATTGTCAAACTGAGACTGTAAGCTTGTGACAAATTTTTGCAAGGAAGTAATCAAATTAACAGCAATGACAAGATCCAGATCCGGCTTTTAAAGCTTTACACTAGTTTTGTCAAACTTTTCTAGCATCAAATTCCATAAAATACTCATCAATGTAGTTTCCAGTCAGCATATTTTCTTGAACATTGATTGTGACCATATCTGCATGTGCCAAGAACAAAAGCTTACACACCATTTTTAATATATTCAGTGTAGAGGATCCCAGGGAACATAGTTCACTTTAACATAAATACAGATTCCTCTTAAATACATAATCTTAGATAAATAATTTTGGGTAACAAGTCACCAACAAAAGCACATTCTTTTTCTAAGTCACAATGGAGCTAGGCGTGGCCATCAGTGAGCACAGCATCTCTGATCTTACAGCTAAACAAATGCTACTAGCTCTGGAATAAACAGAGGAGAGTTGTTGACTTGTTGCCCAACGATGTGTGTAAGATCTATAATTGAAACACTGGCTTCATGGCAGCTGTAGGAAAAAGGACAGTGATGCAAATTCAGAAAGAATACTTTCCATACCTAATGTCTTAGAGTACTTTGCTATAGTTTCTGCTGAGCACCTATAAAAAAGACATGCAGTTAAAGCCTATTATATATGAAACCGAGGGTATAAAAAATGCCCAATTAGAAGTGCCCAGATGAAAAATTAGTAGTGAAGACAGCTGTGCAAAATCAAAGGCAGATACTGGCTAAGAAAAAGTGCCAGCATGTATTACAGATTACTGTAACATAAGATCTGCCTTTAAGTACAACCCAACACACTACTTGTGGAACACTGCACCACAAGAAAACCATGAGATATAGGAGAGCTACTTTGTTACTAGAATCAGTCATTCACAGGTCAACAAGTGGTTCTTTCATCTCCCCCAATCCAGAATTGCCAATCCTTTCAGATCCAGTGGTGTCCAGGGATATTGCTACATCGATGGCATGTCATTCACCAGTTCCATATACCAGTATTTATATCTTCCTCTCACAGAAGACAAGATGACAGTCTTTCTAACCAACTTGGGCATTCCTTTGTTGACTGTGTGTGAGGAAGGCAGATTGAGTTTGTGAATTTCCATTGTTGAACACAACGACCTTTGCTCTGAAGATAGCATTCTGCTTCCTTTCCATATAATTTAATTATAATGGTATACATAATGCAATTGTCTTCCATTACATTATAATAGGGATAGATAAGTGAAAACAATACAAGTGACATTTCATTAGTTTTCCTGCAGTTTACACATCAAACATCTTCTCATCTTAAAACAAACACACACTTTTGAACTAGGGTTAATTAAGTACAGGGACATACATAATGTAATGCGATAGCATTCAACAGGATACTGTTAAGTGAAGACAATATCATTCATATTTCCTTTGAACTAAATTAACACTTGAGTGAATTACTATGTTTAACATTTCTTGGATACTCACACAAGTGAATTGGCCTATTGCTCTGACCTCAGCTGGCCTGTTAGTGTCAGTCAGATATTTTCATCATCTATTCTCCCTTTTCAAATAGTGAACTATTGTGCATTAATATCCAAGTATAACTTTATTAATTACAACAAATTGTTGGACTTCACTAATAAACTGCTGCAGGAGCTTAGGCCCATTTCCACACCATCCTTGATGAAGGGAAATTGGTTACTAGATCATCCCTTCAAGTGTCACTTGATGCAGCTTCCCACTACCTGGTGACAAGGCGAGGCAGGCTCCATCGTTGTAACAAGATGGTGATGTTGTCCACAGTGTGCAAGAAAAGAGGTGGCTGGAGGTTTTGGGGGGGGAAAGATTAAGAGCTCTGTTTTAGCCATGTTGAGCTTGAGTTGGCTGCTAGACATCTGTGAGATATCAAAGAGACACAGGCTGAGATTTCAGTTTGGACAGAAGAAGAAAGGTCTGAAATAGAAAGCTGGATATGCAAGTCATCAGCACAGAGATAGTAGTTGAATTTGTATTTGCGGTTGAGATTACCCAGAGATAAAGTATAGAAGGAAAAGAGAAGGGGATCAAGGACAGAGACTTGTGGAACCTCATAAAAAGTTGGAGGGGGTGAGGAGGAGCCTCTAAAAGACATGCTGAAAGAGCAATTAGAGATGCATTGGTCTCCTGCTGTATCTTGAAATAGACACTTACAAGCTACATCTTAGGGTCACTAGTGCAATATACTTTTGATTTCTTTGTTTTGGGTTTTGCAAAGAAAGACATTTTGGTTTACGGTTATTTTCCTAAATCACACTCTGAGAAGAACAGTTAGTTGTTTTTTTCTTGAAGATCTGATAGCCTGACATTTTCAAATATCTAACAGTTCTTCATTAGTGACACATTCAAGTGATGCCTGTTTGCAAGCTAGACATGGTGAGAAAATATGCTTAATATGAGTGTAGGAAATGGTACCCTCAGTAATAATATCTGTCATAAACTACATATGCCTCATTTCTACTAAGGCAATGCAAATACTATAGAAATACTATAGAAAGAAAAGTGATCATTATCACAGCATCCATGCTAGCCAGGATAACAGCACTTTTGTCATCTAGCTTTCATCAAATGTTCCAAGCTGCTTGATGAGGTTATACTGTTACTCGGGTATAGTGAGGTGTGATGAATTGGGGCTATGTCTGTAAAACTTATGAATTCTGACTGATGTAGTGAAGTTGTTTTATGAAAATCTGCTGGGTCATGTGTGCCTATATGTATGTGGATCCACCACTGCTGACCAGTCGTGTAGCAGATACACACCAGACAGGGACCGTGGGAAAGACTTAAGGTTAGCAATGACACTTAGATCTCACAAAGTTATGCAAAACAAACAGCTACATCCTTAGAAAAAACAGGTTATTTTAGCTGATTCCCCTGAAGAGTGGGGGGAAGGTAGTAAAAGTGGAAAGTTACCAGGAGGAGAAAAAAGGCAGCCAGGTAACCAGGCAAAGCTTAAATAAGGAAACCCTCAGGAAGACGAAGCATGGGGCAAGAGACAGCAAGGTCACAGTTGCGAAAGGGGCTCTCATGGGTGTGCCCCTGAGAGGGTGACACTGTAAACCAGAAGCATCACACCATTTGGGTAGAGTTCTTGGAAAGGCGGCAGGGGTTAAGTAATTGTGGGATCTCAGGGGTCAGCACTGGTCTTGGGGCCGAAGGCAGGTGGGCTGAGGAGCTCCATTTTCAAGAAGGGGTAACAGACTGAAAATCACTTCCCAGGAAATGTTCAGGAAAGCCCAAGGGAGGAACCAGTGGTGCAACTGCTGAGGAAGCAAAGATTTAACACATCCCAGGGATCCAGAACACAGAGGCTTGGCTTCCCCTCCCAGCAGTCATAATGGGTGTCCAGGACAGTGCTCACTAGGATCTGTGACATGAGGATTTGAAGATTTTTTTTCATTTAATGCTTTGTTTCCTCTCTCCTGATATACTATTTCTTTGTGTATTATGCATGGCTGATGGTTGTGCTTTTGGGAAGGCATGCGATGTGCAGACAATCTCCTTATATTGCTGAAGTTTGCTTCCAAACTTCAGGTTATCTTTTTGGTGCCAGAAACAGTAATTTTTTTCAGCTACAGTTTCATCCTGGGTGATATACTAGCCCCTTAAAAGTCAATGCAAAACTCCCAGAGACTTCAATGGAGCCAAGACTTTATTCTCTGACACAGTACTCCCTGGATGTCCTTCCAGCCTTTCTCAGGTAGTCTTCCTTTTTTAAAAAAAAGTTTCTGGTTACATTTTATATCCTGAATGTTGAAACAGGAAGCAGAACTAACATGTTCTTACTATTTCCTTTCCACCTAATTTAGGGTTTTTTCCCCCTTGTATTTACATTATTTCAGTTCAGTTGAAGCTTTAGTTTTCTTTCAGGAAACCAATGCCCATTTTACAGTGCAGGAAACCCAGGGGAGCTCTCTTGTTCCCTGTGAAATAAACAGTAGAGAATGGAGAGAGAGATGAAGGCAGGTGATTCCTGGTGGGAACACATGAAGGGCTGGATGTCCCGAAAAGGAATGCCCTTGTCTCAAAGGTGGTGGATTTATAGGTGGTGGCTTGCACACAGTGGGAATTTCTGAGCTGTCTGGATAACTCAGAGGAGGAGGATTTCTGGAGATCAATTAAGGGCAAATATCACATGTGCATGCATGGGGTGTCAGGTGTTGCATGGGGGGAGGGGCTGTCCCATGGATTGGAGGAATTTATGGTGTGGGGGACTTTTATGAGGTGCTTATTAAGAAGCATTTGTCTTCGAGGGAGATAATACAGGGAAAGTCTCCTAGAAGGAGAGTTTAGGGGATCATCACTGACTTTGTCTCTAGAGAGAGTGGGAAGAGACAGCCACCAGCAGCCTCCCCCTAAATCTCTTAGGAAGAGCAGAACCTGGTGGTTTGCATCACTTTATATGTATCTTGTTTGGTTTTTCTTGTGATACTCTATCTGACCTACTTGGAATTAATTCAACTTCCTTTGTCTGAAGTGTTTGAAAAAGGCAGAAGTTTCTAATCTCTTGTTGTGACACATCCGTGCCTAGGGTAGACCATCTGAAAATGCCAAGGTCAGGGCAGGCTGCAAAAGGAGAGCAGATTCTCTCAGCACTGGTGGATGACACCAAAGTCAGACTTCCCAACCAGCCACAAACAATGCTTCTGATTCCCCACACTGGTTATCAAGAAGCTAAAACAAAATATACACAGCCCTCTTTACTGTATTTCGGTCTCTGGCTCCCAGTCAGCCACTAGGTCCAGTAAAGAGGTAAGTTCCAGAGAGGTAGCTGTGTTAGTCTGTTTTTAGAAAACAGCAAGAGTTCTGTGGCACCTTAAAGACTAACAAATTTATTTGGGCATAAGCTTTTGTGGGTAGAAACCTGATGCATCTGACAAAATGGGTTTCTCTCCACGAAAGCTTATGCCCAAATAAATTTGTTAGTCTTTAAGGTGCCACAGAACTCTTGCTGTTTTAGTAAAGGTATAAGTTATTTAAAACTCTATGCTCTTTACCAAAAGGTTCTCCTGATCCCAAAGGGTCAGCCACAGTACCAGCCAATCCTTTAGTAACTAAGATTAAAGGTTTATTATAAAAGGAAAGAAACAAACTATAAGAGAAATGTTAAATGATTAAATCAATCAGATGTATACAATTGATTTGAAAGTCCATATATATCAGGTTTCTAGTAGAATTGTGGAGTTTGCAGGCTTGTATTGTCCCTCTGGTGTACATCCAGTACCTGGATGGGTCTCAGTCCTTTGATTCACAGCTTAGTTATAGATGAGTTGATCCAGAGGCAGGTGAAGACTGAAGACTGATGACTGAAGACAATATGGAGGTGGTGCAGCTGCCTTTTATGTCCCTTGGCCTTTGCCATGCTGCTTGTGGAAATTTACAGGAATAAGATGGAGTCCAGGGTCACATGAGTAAGTCCTGATGACTCAACAGGTATATCCCTGGCTTCTCCCCCTGGGCCCATTTTACCTGAGTTTCCTTAATGGACCATTAAGCAGGCTGGTGCTGGAGCCATCCTGTCTCAGGTGTCTCCCAGAAACACAGCACAAGTTGAAATATCAAACATATCCATAACTTCCAACACACATATAACACATGAACATAAACACTATCATCTTACTTAGCAAAGTATAGCCTTTCTAATAATACCTGACTTGGCATATCTCATATGAATTATTATGCTTTTGACATATTGGTGTTAAATAATATCATAAATGGTCCCCCTAATCCAGCCAGTGTCACACCTGTATCAATAGATATGCTGCAAAGTAAGACTTTCCACATATTTCTACATGGATAATGTCATTGGTTGGTGTATTTTAACTAAGCTCTGGCTCCAGATCTTATTAGTCTTTCTGGCCTTACCTGAATCTTTCTGTTGTTTGCGTAGAACTGTTCTCAGTATTCATGTCAGACCGTAGTATTCAAGGTCAATATAAGACATAAAGGTTTTCTTTGGTAGGAAGGAGGTGCCAATCTGCTGAAATTTCAGAGCAGACACGTTAGGAGTTTATTAAAGTAAGCAGCTTAGGTCAGAGTTTCATTCTTGGATTATCTGGAGTCAAGCTGTGCCAGAGTGCATAAGCAGATAGCTCAGTTTGGATTTTAATTCTTGAATTGAGATTTGGATTTCAGCATGCATGCCATGCATGCGAATTCCGATGCAAAACCTATAGTAACGCACTAGAAATTATGCAGTTCACTGTATCAGGTGTGGAAGCTCTGCTTTAAATGAAGAGAAAGCTTTTGCTGTAGAAGTCTCATGTATTAATTGATTCATTGATTTGATATATGTATGGATACAGATCTATTTATTATATGTTCATCTTGTCAGATTTTCACAGGGAAAATTGTTTTATTTTACCTCTTAAGGCATGTCTACACTGCAGAGTGTACCCATGTTCAGCTCCCGTGCATGTGAATCTGTGCATGCTACCCTGCCTGAGAATGTCCATATTGTAGAGCCACACATGTCCCATACCAGGGTAACTGCATCCACAATGGCACTATGTTGGCACATGTTTAGTGCTAGGATTTCTGGTGGCATATTCCAAGGTTCATAGCACCTCACTTTCTGGAGCTGCTCTCAGGCTTGGTTCGTGGTGTATTGTGTGAGACTGTGTCTGTCATTTCCAAACCCCTATGCAGAAGCATTTTTAGCCCACAAACACACCTACCTGAGGCACTTCCTGCTATGCACAGTCCTTGGTTTTTTTTTTGCTCCAGCTAGATCCAAGCCATATATTCAGAAGAAGTGAAGAGATTTTTCTAGCTTGCAGCTCTGCTCTTAATGCAGGATACCAACAGGCTCTGTGAGATAGTGGTAGACATTTTTGGCAGCAGTCTGTCTTTTGAAAGATGGCAATGGGTCTTAGAGGTGAGGGACAGCCATGGCAGAGCTGAAGCACTTACACTTTTTGCCATAGCTACGGATTCCCCATGGGCAGAGTGGCGCTTCTGGTGCAGGACAATAAACACAGCATGGTAGGACCACATAGTCATGCAGGTCTGGGATGACCAGCAGTGGCTCCAGAACTTCTACATGAAAAAGACCACATTTGCAGAGCTGTGTGAAGAGTTTTTCCCAACCCTCCAGTCACAGGACATGCAGATGAGAGATGCCAAACCAGTCCAGAAGCAGGTTGCTGTTGGCATGTGGAAGATGGCTACCCCAGATTGCTACAGGTTTGTGGCTAATCGTTTTGTTGCTGGCAAGTCAACTCTCAGAGTCGTAGTAGTGGATGTTCGAGGCATGGTTTACCTAGGGGTGGTGGCCTTCACTAATGTGTCTGAAATAATAGCTGGCTTTGAGAAGATGGGCTTCCCAAATTGCACTGAGACCATCGATGGCACTTATATGCCTATAGTTTGCCCATCACAAAGAGCACATGAGTATATCAACCAGAGAGGGAACTACTATATCATTAAACAGGCCTTGGTCAACCACTGAAGCAGGTTCATAAATAGTAACATGGGATATAGGGGAAAGGTGCATAAGACCAGGGTTCTGAGGAGACCTGGCATATTACCTTTTTGCACAAGCAGGGATTTTACTCCCTCCAACTGACATGGTTCTCAATGGGATATCTGGGCCCACTGCTATTTTAAAGAACTCTCTTAACCCTCTCCTGCCCTGGCTCATGAAGCCATACTAGGATCTCAGAGGGCCTGGCAAAAAAAGGTTTGATTAAGTGCTTTACAATTGCAGGATGGGATGGAGTGCCTTTGGCTTGCTGAAGGCAAGGCATACAGAACACTGGTGTGCCAGTGAGGCCAAGGTCACCCATGTTATTGTGCGCACTGTACAATGTCCACGAGGCTAAAAACAGTCACTTTGCGTGGCGTGTTCTCAAGGGACTGCTGGTTTGCTGGCTGGTTTAGGCAACCAGAAAGTGCACCTGTCATTGCTGGTGATCAGTCCAAGCAAGCAAGCGAAACCAGAGGTGAATCGTGGGCCCACCTCCTAGCTGTACATGGTCATGTAGGTGAGGGGTGGGATGCTATGTATTTCTATAGCATACACAGTTCATTTGCTGCTGCACCATCACGAGTGGATGCAGAATCCCTTCCTGGCTACCATGTCCTGCAGCCACTGGAAAACTCAGGTGCTGGTGGAGCTATGAAGCAGTCAGTGAAATGGAATAGCCAGATGTACCCTATTCATTCCACCTCTGTACAACCGCAGACAACCCACACAACACATTCTATGAGGGGCAAGCAAAATAGCCAAACCTTGGACATTCAGTTCCACAAGTAGTAAGATTGTACTGTTTGAACAGTTGATTGTTACCCATTTTGGAGCCACCTTTGTACTTCTGTGGACTGGTCTCACTTTTTTTTCTCTTCCCTTTTGGTGTTTGTTTATAGGAGGCTGGGATGTCTGGTGGTTTTTTAATGTGATTCAAGTAACATCTGTGATGGTGCTGGAGCTTAGGAAGTCATGAGTGTGAGCAACCTCTTGAACGGGTCCTTCTGCTACACTCTGTCTTCCTCCCTGAACTTCCTGTCCTGTCGGAAGAACTGCACCACCATTCTGTCCTGCTCGGCTGCCTCCCTCTCCCACTGCCCCTTCCTCTCTTCCTTCTCTCTGGTAGTCCAGTTGGTTGTCTGACTTGACTACAGTGTCCATACAGCATTTAATCTCTGAGCCTTTCTCTTCTCTCACATGGTTAATCTTTTGTAGCTGCCTTGGTGCAACAGAGGTTAGAGGGCCTACCAAGCAAAAATAAAGAGCATATTATTTTACAACTTGGGTGGGGGGGAGAAAGAATTCCCTCTTTTATATTCTGAATCATGGCAAGCCACAGGTTGATACTTTTATCATCTTGGTATGCTTTTATTACATTTGTCTTCACTGTCCGGTTCAGAAGTTCCTGCTAACGTTGCCAGACCACAGACACACTGTGGTAAAAATGATATATTGAATTCATTCAAAAAGTAATAAATAAATAACTTATTGGCCCTGGCTCGGAGCGGCAATAAAGGTCCATCTTATCAGTATTGGTTTTAATGTTATTTAAGACCGGGGAAGCCTTGGAGGATGCTAATCTTTTGGAGTTTTCAGAGTGGAAAAGGCGGGTTTCTTTTTCAAGCCACTGGAGGAATTCCATCTATCTGTGCAAGGGACGTTTTTCAGCATTTGGTGACTGAACAGCATATCAATGAGTGGAGATGACTAGTGAGCTACAGACGCAGCATTGTAAGTGTGCCCTGTCCAGGAATCTGACCAACCGTCTAGAGTTTCTCCTTCATGAAAAGTTTTCAAGCATCACCATCCAGGAGGGGAAAATTTGAGTGAACATTAAATAGGATGCTGAACTAGGACGTAGAGGCTTGCTAGCAGTAGAACTGACTACCCCCACTCCCACCTTCCTCCCTCCAGACTGGATAGCATGTTGTGAATGGACAGGGAGCCAGGACACTGCTGTCCCTAAGAAGCTTTTCCATTCTATTGCAGCCACTGGCACTTATAATCCAGACAGTGCTAGCAGTGGCCTAACTCTATACCAGCACACTGGTGTGATAGAGTAACACGGAGAGTAGAACAAGATGAAATATGCACTCATGCTTGCTAATCTTATAATCCTGGTTCATTTTTTCTATCAGTAAGTGTACAATTAATAAAAATCACTAGCTGTTTCTTTAAATTCCCCCTCCCACACACACACACATACACACATGGAATCCACCTTGTATCTTACATGGTGGTGATGAGGAAATGGCAGAGCTTCTGTCCTCAACAGAAGCTAAATCCAACCCCCTCTGTATAATAATCTTCATAACAATAATTGTATTGGTCATAGCCTGGAAATCTCTCCCATTTATATTGCAATTTCCAACATCATAGTAAAGATGTCAGCTGCCATTTACCAGGCTCTAAGTTCTGCTGTGGTACTGCTTCCTTTTCTGGATGCTCCAAGTAGCCACGCCCAACCAGACCTTTGGATCCCCTAGCTGATCCAGCTACGTGGCCTGGTGTGAGGTCAATTCTGGCACCGTGCTCTATTTCAGCTTCTGCTTCTACAACTCTGGCCCCTCTGCCTCCAGGCTGTCCTCTGGCACTGTCCCCATCCCCTCTGCCTCCTGTCTGAAAAATTTATTGTACCCTGCTCAGGAGATGGTCATGCAGGACTGTGCTTTGTACTGACAGTGGTGGCAAGTGCCCAGTTGAATTCTTCATAGTAGGGCCATATAGCAGGAAGATGCCAGACTAGCCAGTCCCATCCTTTCCCTTGCAGCAGGTGGACTGGAGGTGCTTGACCTGCTCCCTGCACAGCTCAATAGTCTGGTGGAGCCCCAGCACCAGGAGTCTCTTGAAGAACTTTGTATATTTGTGCAGGTTTTTGGTTCTTCTTCCAAAATCAGCCCCAGCAGTCCTCACTAGTGGTTAACCCTAACCCTAGTATGCTCCTCTGGCTAGCTAGCAGCATGCTGGCTGGACATCTTCTGTTTGGCTGAGCTGGGCTTAGCTGTGTCGAAAATGGAGCAGGCCATGTGCACTGAGGGGTTAAACGCTGACCAGCTGTTTATACACCAGAAGGTAGCTTACTGTGCATAGGAGGCCAGTGGGAAGTTAGTACATAGAATGCCCGAAGATATAGATTCTGGAAATCGTGGGCTAGCATTGACAGACTGTCCAAATGCTCTCAGCAGCACATGCTTTAGCGGAACCCTCGCTGTAAAAGGGGAGGGCTGGCATGCATGCTGAAGTGCAATGCACACTTTACCCTGTACCCTAGCTGAGCATGCAAGTTCATTTTCCTCTTGTGCCTAGGCATACCTTTTAGGACTTCATGTGTGGATGGTAGGGGAGATTGGGCTAAAAAATCATTTCAGGAGCACATAGCAAGCCTGCCGTGTAGACATACCCAAAGTTACTGATACTAAATAAACTCTGCAGTGTATTTTTTTCATGTCAGTTTACCTTTCATGAACTAAATCTTAAGTCATGCAGGTGGCAGGCGGGTTACTGAGCCATAGCATAACTATGATGGGATGTTGCAGGTCAATTACTGTGTACAATACTGACAATGTCGCTATACTGTACACCTATTGAAATACAGAGGAAGTGAAAAGTATTTCTAACTTTTGTTTGTGTGTGCTAGACTCTGATGTTTGTCCAAAAAAATAATGGCTCAATAGGCAGCTCTATGTATTGTACAGGCAGCAGAACTTGCCCCCATATACCGCTCTTTCTGCTTTGACAGATCTTCCTGTTAAGGTCAGGCTGTTAATAGGGTTTCCATCCATGCCTACCATGTTTGCTATAGCATGGCATGCATCTCAGTGACAGGTATATGCCAGTCTCACTCTTTAGCTGTGATATGTCATCTGAGGAATGCCGTAGCCTAGTCAAAGCACAGTGTGACATATCTTTCTCGCACTGCCAGGCATGCTACATGCAATATACCACAAACCGTTGCAGTCCTTCTCATATTTTATATAATCAGTTTCCATTCAGCTGTATTCTCTTCTCTCACAGACTGTTAAATAAAACAAAGATTATTTATTATTTATAGTTGCAATTTTAGATATAAAATAATTATGTTTTGATTATTTATAAAGATATTGGGCCATCTTTGGCGTTGTGGTGGAGGCACTTTGCACCACATTTCTGGTGCAAAATAGCTTTAAAGGCAGCATGGCTGACCATGGGAGGCTTACCCCAGTATAAAAGGATCCTCAGATGATATACAGCCAGTGAAGTAATTCTCACATCTCCTTCTCCTTGCTGCATAAAGGGGTGTGGCCAGGACTTCTCTGCAAACTAACCATATCCAGCTGCCATATTGACCACTGGAGGCTGTTGGTAATTGACATAAAGTAGATTAGAGCAGCTTTGGGCTGTTCTAATTTATGCCAAAGGCCTGGCTCAGCACAGTCATCATGCAACTGACCCGTGACTGGGGGAGTATAAAGCTGCTTCAAGCCATGTTTGTGCAATCTACTCTCTCTCTTAATGCACTGTGCTCTTTTTGGATCCTGCCAAGGTTCAGGGCCAGTATCCATATTGTGACCTATTCTGCTCACCTTACTCAAGTGAGTAGCCTCAGTGATGATTTGGGAATCTATACAAATGTATGAATTCTGGAGGGTATGATGAAGTACTATAGGAAAACTGCTGTATTATAAGTGCCTATTAGTGTGTGGATCCACCATAGCTGACAAGACTCGCAGCCAGAACACACCAAACTAGAGACAATGCGGAATACTTACCATTAACAGTGGTGCTTTGACCACACAAAATGTATTCGAAGAAGCAGCTGCATTTCTGGAAAACCATTTTTAGCCTTACCCCTATGAAGGGAAAGGGGAGGGGAGAGTAATGGAAAGTTACCCAAAACCCAGAACAAAGGAAACTGGGGCATTTAAATAGTGAGCCACACAGGAGCAGAGGGGACAAGAAGGAGGAAGGAGTTGAAATGGTCATGGAAGTCAGCTGACTTAGGGGGAAGAAGGCTTCAGGTTCCAGCCCCCAAGACAAACAGTGAAGCAAAAGGACTCTGGACAATCCAAGGGACTCTGACCCCAGCCCAAAGAATTCCCTGGAAATATTAGGAAACTGAGGCAGGGAAATGCGTGTAAGGTTAATTGTTTTGTATGACCTCTACTCTCTTGTGCTTTATATGATTAAGTAAAAGAGCAAATGTTTTAGACTTCTGTGTAAAGTATCTCTGCGTATGTTGTATGCCTCCCAATTTCTGTGTGTTTCCTGAGAGTTACACCATAAACCAGAAGCTTCACACCTTTGCGGTGGAGTTCTGGGGAAGGGTATGCTTAAGTACAAGTGAGTCTGAAGGGCAGCATTGCACCCAGAAGGGCCAAGCAGCTGCACCATGAGTTCCAGCTCCCAAGAGGGAGTGTTATACTGCAAGTTTGTGCCCAGAGAGTGTGCAAGAGTGGGGCAGTGGCTGGACTCTTTTCAGGTTTCAGAGACTTGGGGATCCAGGATCCCAGAGGCTTGGATTTCCCTCACAGCAGTCTGGTAGGTGGCTGGAAGGAAGTGCCTACCCAGACCTGTGACAGCTTTCAGTTGGGTTACTTGCATGAAGATGATGAGCAGGATTTTGTCTATTGCATCTCTACCAGAGGAGAAAATTGCATACGGATTAAAAATGTGTCTCTCATCCATGCACTGCCAATTAGCGTTTGCTCTTCTGTTTGGATCTTTCATCTGCGAGAAAGGCAAAATCCACTTTGTTGTTTCTGTAGGTTGAGCTCATTGCACACATCAGGAGCCCCTTGCATCTCTCCATTCCCCTCCCAACAGTATCCTTGTGTGCCACCTTCCCATTCCCCTCTATTTCAGGACCTGCTGTAAACCCCACCCCAACACACACACTCCTCCCTCTTTCAAAGAGGTCCCTAAAGGAATCTTGGGCACCAGCTCGCTCGGTGCCACAGCCAAAGCATCATCATACCCCAACACAGGCCAAAGTTCTGGATGCTGAGGAGGTCACATTCTAACTCCTTGGCACCAACTGCGAGGGTGTCTGAGACCATGGTGTCAGTTCCTGTGGTACTGAGACTATTATCCACTACAAGGAATGGCACCAAGCTCAACACCTTTCATGCACTCAGTTCTGGGGATGTCTTCTGCTCTTTCTTTTAGGGACTCAGCCGACATAAGGGTAACTCCTGATATGGAACTATTCCCCTTTGTCAGCTAGATCGAAGTATCCACCAGGGCAATCCAAAGTGCCTGTCATGAAGATATCACTAGGTCCCCAAGCTCACAGTCATACGAAGCCTTCTCCTTCACAACGGATGGTAGCATGTTTGGGCTCAGCTCCCCAACTCTTGGAGCAGTTAATGCTGGGCTAATATATATATATAACACCATCAATATGTATTATTAATATCACACATATTAATGTGCATCAAGCACACTGTATTAATGTAACATTATATTTTATATATATTTCTAACAGTTACATGGCCTAAATTGGCCTATGTCCTTTTATAATCCTATTCATGTTTGCTATGTATCTCATAACACTTTGCACAGCTGAAGTCAACTTTGGCTTTAGAAAATAAGGAAAATAAGTCCCATTAGGCACTTCTGAAAATCCCACCCTTAAACTTTCAGGGATAGGTTCCCAAAGGACCTCAGATGTGGTGGTGCTCGGTATTGTCATGCCTAACTTTTTGGTGCCGATAATATCACTGGGATTCACAAAGCTGAAGTTAGGCACCTTGACTCCCTATATAATAAATGAAGAGAGATGGACACTAATGGTTGAGATATGCCCAGATTTTGCAATAATAGTGTGGGGGACAGGTTCATATACTTACATGCTTAGAAGTTCTTAAATCACTGGGCAGTGATCCAAACTGGGCTTGTCATGCTCTGATTTTTGCTAATTTTATCTCTTTTGGAAACTATCCTATTGGATAGTGCATTGAATTAAATATTGGAGAAGTTTAACACAATAAATAAATTGCTGCAACGCAGTTGTAAATTGTTAAGTATTTATCTTCTGCTTAAGCTTTCAAGTTTTGTCATTTCTTAAACAATCAGTGATGACTACTGGAGTAACTTAATTTCATGACTTGCAGCAAATGTTTGCCCCAAAGAAAAAGTGGAAGTAAACATATTAGGTCATGGGTCAACAAATAAGCCATAACAAATTTCTGGGTTGAAAAGGTCCTTTACAGATAACATTTGAAGAAAGCATTTTAGGAATACAGCCAAAAACATTTTGTTATGACTATTTGTCAGTCCAGTTAAAGGTAGCTAATCCTTTACTTTGCCCATGTAATTTAATGAAGAAAGGGAAAGGCAAAAGGGTAATAAAAATAAGTAAGAGCCATACAATGCAAGACAACTTGCTGGTTGTGACTGATTCCATATAATATTTTTACTGAGCCAACATTTGTCACTTACCTGTGAACCTGGTTTTGTGTGTGCGTGCATGTGTGTGTGTGTGTGTGTGTGTGTGTGCGCGCGTGTGTGTGTGGTGGAATCAGGTAAAGTTCACTGGAAAGCAAAAATCTCAAAGGTTTTCCTGTGGTTTGCAGGAATTCTTAATGGAATAGATTGCTCAAAGCTTCATATTAAAAGAATGTAATGAAAGAAAACAAATCAATAAAGGAACTGGTTTGATTTTCTTCCTCGCACTAAAAAAAAAAAAGTATCCTTTATTTCCATAAATGGCTCTCGTAAGTGTTCTTTTTCTGTATGAAGTAGATTATATGTGCCTTTGAGCGTCTGCTAAGCAAGACTGCTAGAGCTGTCTATCATGACTAAAAAACTATGAGCTGCTCCACATGGAATTTGATGATCTCATAAATGTTGCTGTCTTTCAGTAGGTGAGGAAGACACTTTCTGAGTGATTAATGTCTGTGCTAAGATTAATTAATTAAAATTGCAATGGGGTCAATTGCAAATGCAAAAACCCAAAAGTGAAAAAATACGTTAAATAATGGCATGTAATAAAGGGTAAAATGATAGCAGTGATTCCTTTTGAAACAGAAAAAAGGCATTTCTCTGTTTTAGTGCTGAGTTTTCTAAGTCTTTGCCTAATTTTTTCTTAATCTAATTCTGCTAAAGGGACACACAAAGACTGAGATTATTTAGTGGATACTCCTACAGTGAGTTCATCCTTCTAGCTCAGTGGTGCCAGGAATTGAGGCTTCCTAAAGTCTCTAAATCATGTGACATTTTCATAATAGGAATTACCAAAGCAATATAAATTCTCAGCAGAAGACCAAACCCCAGTAATGTGAAACATATGAAGTCATGGTAATAATTAATTTATATCAGAAAAAAACCCTATCCTTTATTCTTCAATAAAAGATCATATGAGGACTCCAAGGTTTTTGCATGTGTATAATCTGAGTGAGATATTGGGATGAATGTATACAGTCATGCTATCCCATGTTACAAATCTTTACAGGCTGCAATTTGACCCTCAAACCTAGCTGAACAATGCTTTGATAGCCTCTTACTCATGTTCTCAGTCAAACATTTGTGTGGAAAGCTTCTGAGGCCAGAGATGAAAGGTCTGAGCAACTGTTCTGCTAGGGCTCATTTCTGATCCCTGTGAAGAAGAGTGAGTAACTTGGACTGTTAAATGTATCTTTGTGCTCTCTAAATGCAACATAACTTACATATGCTCCTTTGTTTGTTTTGGCAGTCCTGTGCACAGATCTGACTATAAATAGGGCTTCCATGTCTATGCTACTGCCAAATACAACCATTGTTAAAACCATACCTATGAACATATATGGGTTTTTAGGCTTTTCTATGTCTACCCTGAATCTTGCTCTGGCTGTCCAATTCAGGATGAGTTTCCTGGCTCTTTTCGTCATTGGTTCTAACACAGTCCTCAGACTAACAGTAGTTAGCATTACATGAAAAATATCTGTCCAAAACTGTGGAATCTAAACAGCATATGCATGAAAATGCACCCTTCCAATTTTGATTTTCCTAGCCAACAATATGCCTTGCCCTCTTGTGTTGGAATTGTTATTGTACTTGTCCAAATTAGACTGCTGGCTCCTGGGTTAGGGACCTTGTATTTCATGTGTCTGTAAAGTGAGGTGTTATTTACGATAACGATAAGGGTGTTTAAATAATGAAGGCGGGAGACAAAATATAGAAGTGATAGTCTGCTAATCTATCAGTGATTTAGTGGTAATTCCTGGTCCTCAGAACAAAGTCTGAGTGATGGGATTTATCCGGAGGAGCTATGTAAGAGTTGTTAGGAATGGAATGCTCCCTCACTATTTGGTTGTGGGTTGGAAAACATGATCACACCCACTAGAGGCTGTATGGATTACAGCAGTACCCATATCCACTGACCCCATCACTAATAACAATAGCACAGAGGTTTTGGCCAGTAGATCTTCATAGTTTCAGTTCCACTCTCCTAGTTGTGGATCCTCTCTGAGTGGCTTCTTCATAACCTGTCTCTTTGACCCCCATGCAGCAGAATCATACCAGTTCTCATACTTTTTGGTCACTGTGCACCTGCAAAAGATAGGAAAGGAGCAGGATTTGGTCTATAGTATTGAAAGTACACAGATTAAAAATATATTTGCATGTAAGCATCTATTCCCACAGTATCTTCTAATAAAGAGGTGCCATACCTATGATGATCAGGTGCACTCATCATGAGAAACATGTGAGTATTTTAAGAGTTAAGGAAATAGATTGGGAGTTGGGACCCGTATTAAGATTTGTGAAGGGACATTTTTCCATTAGTTTCAGCTTTTGCGTGTGTGCATTTTGGTATTCAACCTTACTATTTTGTCAAGTCCATTAGCACTAATGAGGAGGAAAGAATACTGGCCTTTCCTATCATCATCTGAAGTTTTTTTCAAACTGTTTAGGTCCCCTGTAGTTTTCCGTTCCCAGCTGACTGAATATTCACCTTAGATTGTTCAATTCAAGGTCAATGTGAGACTTAAAGCTGTACCTTAGTGGAGAAGAAGTGCCAACCTGCTGGAATTTTAGAGCAGACATGTCTGGAGTTTATAAAAGCAAACAGCTTAGGTCAGATTTTCATTCTTGGATTATTCTAAATCAGACTGTGCCAGAGTGTATAAAGGTAGATGGCTCAGCTCAGATTTTCATTCTTGAACTGAGACTTGGATTTCAGTGTGCATGCCATGCGAGTGAATCCCAATGACAAAACCATAAACGTCAACTAGTTAGTCAGATTAGCGGGTTCTCTGTGTTGAATTTCCATGTTGTTTTAAAGGACAGAAATTGGCCTGTAATGTTTTTGAACTGCTCCTATGATAGCTTGAATTTTATACCTAAATTCTGCTAAGTGAAATTCTTAAATTAAAATTCAAATACCAAACCCAATGTTTTGTATTTGTATCCCCTCAGTTTTTGCTACACAGCAGAGGGGAATGTTTATAAAAAAGAGCTAGGAACTACCGAACAAGACTGGAACAAGTCTCTTAACCTCTATCCCATCAGGAAATTGAGATAATAATACTTATCCACCTTTGTAATGCTCTTTGGAGAGGCAATGTGGTCCAGTGATTAGGTTACTGAGGTGGTAAACAGGAGACCTGGATTGTATTCCCCACTGTGCCAATGACTATGTAACCATGTAATTCATTCCTTTGTTTCTCTTCCCTTTCTTTGTCCATTTTGTCTATTTAAAAAGTGAAGTCTTTGAGAAAGGCACTGTCTCTTAGTATATGTTTGTGTCTAGCACAATGGGACCTGATTTTATTTGGAGTCTTTGGGTTCTATTGCAATACACAAAAGAAATAATTCTGGAATGAAACATGGCATGTAAGTATAAGATGTTGATATTTTGTTTTATAGAAATAAATATTTTTAATCAAACATATTCTCATACAATAGGGCCCATAGATGTGATCCATATTGTGTAGTTCATGGGGCTAAGGTGAATTGATTGAAATCAAGGCAATTTAAATCAGCAATTTAAATCACCAAGTGGAAAGTGACAATTTAAATAATTGATTTAAATCAACTTTTCCAGTTGTACTTCCGTTGTTTTCTAAATAGGGGTACATTCTCATTGGTTGATGTAACCATTAAAACAAGGATCCAGATTTGGAGGGGAGGAAAATCATAGGCCAGCATCCCTCTTTACCGCCTCTGGCTGCTTGCCTTATACAAAGGGCCTCAACCCCTCGCAGCAGCAGAACCCTGCACCCCAACACCACAACCGTAATCCTGGCCTGGTGCAGAAGGGAGGCCCCGGGGCCAAATCTGTGTGGCGCTATGACCATAGACACAAGGTCACAACTCCAGGAGTGGGGAGCCAGGCCCAGCCCTGAGAGGCAGAGCTGCCACTATGGAGTGAGTGTGGGTTGGGCTCTCTCTCCTAGCCCTGTCCTGGGGCCTCCCCTCTGCACTGGGCCCAGGACCTATCTAGAACCTTCCCACAACCTATGGATGGGTCACAACCCACCATTTGGAAAACACTGTTCTAGATCACTTAGGAGCTCTTGAAAATTTTACCTGTTGTCTCTTGCTGTTGGACTCAGCTCTATATTTTATTTCTTGCCACACCTTATGCTTGGGGCAGCTTCCTAAGTATTGCATGTCATGTTCCTTTCTTCTCTCTCAATGGGATCTTGGAGCTCCAGTGTAATATGTCGTTGGTGGACAGATGCAGTCTGTGCCAGTCAAAGCCTTCAAATGGACTTATTTAACTCCAGGTTGAGCTGGTGCACTAGTCTCTTCTTGAAGAGTCAAAGCATGGGTTAGGGTAAGGAAATCTGCATCTGAAAAAAGGCTGGAACCTTCTATCTAGAGGCAGATGGAAAAAAAGCTATCCTAGCCATCTAAAAGCACACTTTCAATTTAGGGGGTGATTGCTTGCAGTTGCCATTGCTTGCAGTTGTTTCCGTTATCGTTTATGGTGTATATGGGTTGAGCTTCAGCCAGCCAGTCATCACTCATGCACCACTTCACTACTATGCTGCAGGAGAATTAATTGTTTACTCATGTAAAAGCAATGAGAATTAACTCCGGACTGGCAGCTCTGGGTCAGACTCTGTGCATCCCACATATGGGTCACCTGCAGGATGCATGCAAGCTGACAGGTATGCTTGGAGTTTGCAGGCAATTTGGTGCCTAACTCCCTGATTATTAAGTGAGATTAGCAAAACAAAGCCTGTACTTGATAGCAGTGTAGATAAAAATCAATATTTTTTAAAAGATTGAGGTTGTTTTGTTTAATAAAAATAAATATTATATGCTGTTTTGTGGGTTGAATTAAATTCCAGTTACCAACCTAATGCAACTTGATACAAATCATGAGCAAAAAGTTAATTAGCTAGTAAATACGTAATATATCATTCACCTTTGTCTAACATACTTAAATGTACAATTAATAAGAATCTGAAATGATTAAACTATATAATTGCTTAAATAAATGTATACAGTTATAGTGTGCCGTGCTACGTAGGAAAAAGATGCACCAAATCTAGTGTAAAGGCTCTATTTAGTTAAAAATCAACCATCGGCATAATCTGAGGAGGGGGTGGGAGAGTGCTGGGCCCCTAAATTGGAAACCTCCAGCAGGTGGGGAATTTCCCCATCCCCCACCCCTCGCATGCCTCCCTTTGGCCTCACTGGAGCTACCCCCCACCCCCAATATAGAAATCAAACTATGTCTGTGACATCAACATGTTGATGTCAACAATGAGAATACACCTTTCTTTAGAAAATAACTGAAGTACAAATGGAAGAGTTTATTAAAATGTATTATTTCAATTGAGGCTTTCCATTGGCTGATTTAAATCAACCCACTCTGGCTGATAGCAAGGGTTTCCTTGCTGGGAACTGTCAGACACTAGCCCTTTACATTTTATAATGATTTTGCAGTTGAATAAGAATGTCCTGAACAGTAAGTAGCACCTTCCAGGGATTTGGAAATTCACTCCCCTCTGCTGCCTTTGTGCAGCCAGGCTCTTTCTGAAGCCAGGGGGAGTGTACATACAAAGGGTACATGCTGAAATGAAGCTGTGTAAGGGGGAAATTGATGTGATAGGGAACAATGTGAATTTGTGATATACAATTCCATAACTAAAGTCCATGAGCCAAACGTATTCTTGGCAGAACTCCAAACTCGCAGTTATACTGAACATAAAGTGGTTTTGTCGAATCCATGCCTTCTTGAGGTATTGTGCCTGTCTGACTCACACTTACTGTTTGCCTTGCAAACCGGCTCTCCAAGAACCATCTCCATACTGTACACACTAGCTATATGTCTCCTGCTACCAGAACCCAGAGGGGAACAGGAGCAGCTGTCAAATATGACAAAGCAGGAGCTATGATACCCTAATTTCTATGCTAGGAAGAGTTATACAGTAGCCTCTATATAATAACTGCATCTTCAGCATAATCTCAGCAGATAGAGTCAGTCAGATACAGCGTCAGCCTATAGTGATGAATTCAAAAGATTCTCACCACTTCAGATTGACGGCAGGGGTAGGGGTCAGAAATAATGTATTATAGTATTTTATGTGAGTGGAAACCTGACAATTTACGCTTCCCAGGACATCAAATTAAAACCAAATCCTTTAGTAATGAAAAAGATTTCTGCCGTGTCTTCATTTTAGTGCAAAGGCTTTGAGAAGTGTGCGCTCTCCTGCTGATAATTCCTGGCTTTGTAGGCTCCGAAATAGGGGCAGGAGGAGGCATTAACTCTGGTGAGATATCTCCCCTCTCAAATTCCCTCCAGCATTTTCTCCCTCAAATTTGCTAAAAGGAAAAATGTAGATTTCTCCTGACTAGTCCCATTTGATGTATGCAGTGTTGTTGAAGGAGAGCTCTGTGTACGCTCCAAAACTTGTCTCTCTCCCCAAGAGAAGTTGATCCAATAACAGATACGAATTCACCCACCTTGTCTCTCCATTCCTATTTGATGCATTTTAAAACCCCACGTTGGGAATCGATTAAAAATGACTACATTCATTAATCATTAGTGATGACCCGTGTAATCTTTAGTGATAACAACAAGCAGGATTTAGTGAGAGCCGTGGGAGAGAGAGAGAATAGCAGATGGAACTGGGCTAAGGGCGAAGGGCAGCCCCCTAACGGCACAAGGCATCTAATAAAGGATGTGGGCTCTGAGTTATACTTTGAGTTTTAAATGTAAACCGCCGCCCAACCCCTCCCCCCCTTAGCTATTTATTCCTGTTTGTAAGGCACTTCGCTTTGTTTTAATCCTGCTTGCAAACGGGCATTTTTGTGATCACCTTCTACTGCCAGGGACCGGAACAAGACAGCCGGTTACATATAAATGAGTCTCTCTTCCCACCTGCAGATACGTCCAATGATTTGTGTAACCCCACGACGATAACAAGCCCCGGCGATAAACCTTGTCCCCAGGCACTAACCCAGAGAGTGTTGAGCTGCACGTTAACACCAGCACTGACCATGGTTATCGTCCCCCGCTTTGTCGGTCACCTGGACAATCCCAAGTGAAACAAATCCATCGCACAAGGATGCTCAGCGGGATCGTTTGATTTCTCAGGACAGGGCAGTGCGGAAGATCTGGTGAAAACCTAGACTGCTGAGCATCGGTTACACCGGCCCCCTTCCTCCTGCTCCCCCGATCCCAGCCCCCGAGTGTGAAACGAATCAACCCCCCACCCCCATACAAGGCAGGACCCTTTGCGCTGTAGCCCCGAGCTGGGGCCGATGCAGCAGCAGGCGGCGCAGGCAGGGACCGGACGGGACGGGACGGGACTAGCCCGCCAGGTGCGGACCAGCCGTGCAGGGAAGCGGGGCAGAGCGAGCGCTCCCCGGGCCGGCGAGCAGGGACCTCGCTGCGCTGCGCTGCCTGTCCCTGTCCCTGTCCCTGCCGCTGCCCGGGACCCCCGGGGAGAGGCGGCGGGTGGCTGGGGGGGGGGCCGGCAGGGGGGTCCAGGGGTCGCTCTCCCCGCCCCCTGCGCGCCGGCCAGACACACCCACGCCCCCGCCGCCTCTCTCCACCCCGCCCGGCCGCACGGGGGGCAGGGGGTTGGCAAGAGCCTATAAAAGCCCCAGGCGGAGCCGGCGCCACCGTCCTGCAGCAGCCGCCAGAGCAGCCCAGGCGCGAAGCGCGGCGAGCCGCGGCGGGAGCATGGCCCAGCAATCGTGTCCGTGGGGCTACGACGCGGACAACGGTGAGTGAGCGGCGGGGCGAGCCCCGGCCGCAGCATCCCCTGGCGCCCCGCGGCTGCTCTGCGCTGGGGCGGGAGCCTGCAGCCTCTGTCCCCGTCCGGCCTCAGTCGCCTGGCAGGCACCGCGCACTGAGACTGGGTGTGTGTGTGGGGGGGGGGGGGGGGGGACTGTTGGGGGTGGGTGTGTGGGGGGGGAGACTGGGGGGTGTGTGTAGGGGGACTGGTGTGTAGGGGGACGACTGGTGTGTGTGGGAGACTGGTGTGTGTGTGTGTGTGTGTATGTGGGGAGACTGGTGTGTGTGTGTGTGTGAGGGGGACACTAGGATGTGTGTGTGTGTGTGGGGGGGGGGGGCTCTGCTTCCTGGCTCCTGCACCTTCTGCCTCCGTTACAATACACCTGGGCACAACGTTTCAGCCAGATCCACCCAGATGCCCAGCCACATTTCCACCCGGCCCCAGACAGTGGGTGTTGGGTAGCTCGGGGAGACTGACATCCAGGTGCTTAACAGCCGCCCAGGGCAAGGGGCAGTGGAGCTGTACGGCTAAGTAACAGTCATCTGTGGAAAACATGTTCTTAAAAGGAGTCCCCGCTAATGCTTCAAATGCCTCTGTCTGAAAACCAATAGGAAGAAAAAAATCCACCGTGAATGGCACAGCTGTGAGGTGATGTTTAAATATATCATTGACTGCATTTATATTAAACTTTCTGCCTGTGTGGTTCAGATTTTCATGACATTCCTTTGCATTTCTTCCTAGGACCTGATCACTGGCACAGATTATACCCTATTGCCAAAGGAGAAAATCAGTCACCTATTGAAATCAATAGCAAAGAAGTCCATTATGACCCCTCTCTTCTGCCTTGGTTTGTTGGATATGACCCTGTCGGAGCTAGGACCATAGTGAACAATGGGAGAACCTGCAAAGTTGTGTTTGATGACACTTTTGATAGATCAGGTTAGTCTGGGTTTCACCTGAAAAAATTTTACAAATGAATGTTTGCAAAGTTATGGGACGACAACCTGTGCTCTATATGCTAACTACTGCAGAAGGGCCTCTGCACTGGCCTTACGCATACCAACACAGAAGACCACATTAGAGGTGGTCCAATATCTGCATTTATGTGGATCCAATGCCCCCAGTACTCAACACAGCTGGAGCAGGGAGGTTGTAATTGCTATAGCAGCTTCTAGGTAGAGTATCAGGTGGGGAAGAAAGTTGCCCTGGGTGGTAGGTTGGATTTCACCTCCCCAGCCACACTGCACTCCATCCACATGGAGGCCAAATCCTCAGGCTTTCTGTGAAAGGAGTAAAAACAACAAGAGATCTGTGGCACTTTAAAGACTAACAAATTTAATATTTGGAGACATAAGCTTTCGAGAGACTTCAGCTCTCTTCTTCAGATGTGAAAGGAGTGAATTTCACCTGAAAGGCTTTGAGGTCGACAGCTGGAATGCCTGTGTAAATGCAAAGTGTCATTTTTGAAAAGTGTGATCATACTATTTTTGATAAAGAAAAATAACTACAACGGTAGACTCCAAATCCTGCTGTCTTTGCTCTAGCAAGACTTCCATTGACATCAGTGAGATTTTTTGCCTGAGTAAGGACTGCAGGATTAGGCCTTTAGTATTTCTGCTAAATGAAAGGGCTGTGAAACTTCATTTTAAAATGAACTTCCTTAAAGCAAACATTAACACTCTCCAAAGTATCATCATTCTTGTTAACCTGTTCACCCACACATTCTTACAAGCACATGCAAAGTGCTGCACATATCATATGAGGCTCTTAAGGGTTAGACCAGCCATACATTTTGAAGAGACATGCCAATACTTTTAACAGCTGGAATTTCACACTGATACTGTTGGCTGTACTTCATAGAAAAGTTGCTGTCAAGAAGCTATGAAGCTTCCCTATTGAGCAAGAAGCTTCCCTATTGAGTTAAAAAGGAAATCAAGTGAACAATATTGCGGCTCTAATCCTTGCAGCTCTAGAAATCAAATTATTCAAAACTTGCTTCTATCTTTGCAGAGCTTTTTAGTGAATATTTTTGAACGCAGACTAGCAACAACAGCCATAATTTCTGTCCACAAAGAACCTTGTTGCGCCAAAGCATCTCAAAAAGCTTTAGAAAAGCTATGTATTGCTTGGAGCAGAGCTGATAGGAAAATTGTCAAAAGAGTTTGTCGTCAGAAAAAGCTGTTTTGGTGAAAGAAACCAAATTTTTCATAAAAGAGTATCTGACATATAATGAAATAATGTAAAACTACTATTAAAATGAAAAAAATCCTAAATTAAAATTTGGAACAAAAGTTACACAATTCCAACACAAAATGTTGATATCCCGAAATGAAAATTTTTCAAAAACAGTTGTTTTTTTTTTGAGACTACATCCACACTATGAGGTAAGGATGTGATCCCCCTGCTCATGTACACATACTCACACTAGCTCTCATCGAACTAGCACAAGCATAAATAACAGTGTAGCTGCAGTGCCATGGGTAGTGGCAGAGGAGGCATGGCTTAGCCATGCCAAGTAAATGTCCAGTGGTTTCAGTGGGTTTGTATTTGGTATGGCTAGGAAATGCTGCTGCTGCTGCTGTCTGTGCTACCGTAGCTCCATTGCTATTTATGCTCACGCTTGCTCAATGAGAGCTAATACAAGCACGTGTACATGAGGAGGGGAATCACACCTCTAGCTCGTAGTATAGATGTAGCCAAGATTACCATTTCATTCAATTTGGAAAGAAAACAACATTTCAAAATGAAAACAGATTTTCAAATGTTGAAATTTCACACAAATCTGATTTTTGACTGGCTCCAATTTGGACTCCGTGCAGCAGTCCTTATGCTTGTGGATAAGGTCTGCAGGATTGTGCCATTTATTTGTAATATGTGAAATATCAAGCTAAAAAAAGGGAAAACAAAAGACTGTCCATTTATATAGTAGAGTGAAAGACCAGCCTCTTTTGGCACCATATATGATGTTATTTTTAAACTGCATTGTAAACTTCAACTACTATTGCTGTATTGCTAGTAGTGACAACTATAATTAGTCTGAGAGAATTTGCTAATAGACTGAATGCTCTTATATATCTGTGTGTATTCATCTTAACTTTGATTTTTTTTTTATTAATTTGATGGGTTCATGAAAACAAATCCATAGTTAAAATGAGTACAAGCTGAATTATCCAATAAAATAAAAAACAGAACCACACAGGAAACTGGGAATAGATATAAGATTTTGATTAGTTTTCTAGCAAAAACAGATCTACTCAATGGAAATCAATAGGCATGTCTTCCTAATCTGTTATTTTTTTCTTGATTTATTTTGGTGTCATTTGCATTGGAATTCTATCACTGATGAGCTACGTCAAACTACATCATTCACGAAATGTAGCTGCAGTGTACTAAAGACCTCCAGAATCACTGCTGATTATATGCTCAACAGGGTTTTCTCATTGTTCCCTTGTGCTCCCCCCATCTGTTTGTTGCATCCACCTGTTGTCTCTCATCGCATACCTAGATTGTAAACTCTTCAGAGTAGGACCGTACAGAGCCTAATGTAATGGCGCCTTGATCATGACTGCAGCCCCTAGGCACTACTCTCAAGCAAATAAATAATGATAAATAATTTTTAGGTAAATTATGAAATGCTTAGCCACAAGCAATTCATGACACTGATTCCACACTGTTGTCACAAAGTGCAGAAAGATTTACCCTGATCTGAATTTATTTCAGACCAAGTGCTCTCATTAGATGTTTGATTTTGATCTCAGAGAGAAAAAGTGACCAAGAGTGATGGGGTGTTTTTAGAACTCTATCTGCAAAATTTGTCTATTTGCTTCAACAATCACATGTCCCTGAAGTGTTAAACTGTAAACCACAGTTCCCAAAATATGGAGCTCTGCAAAAGGGTGTGCCTGAGGTATTTTGTGAGATGGGGGGTCAGGACTGGTCCTGGGGGCCTACGGCAGATAGAGCATGAGGTCCTGCTTCTGTGAAGGGGGCAACAGTGTGAGCAAGTGTATTCAGAGAATGTGCTTGTAGGCTGGAGCCGGAGTGAGTGCCTGAGGCCTGCTGAGGCCCAGGGAAGTTTAAAGGCAAGTAGATCCAGTGTTGGGATCCAAACACAGCAGCCTGGTGAGTGTCCAGCACTGGGAGCTTGACCAGGGTAGGCTCCTAATTCTAGTTCCCCCACTCCTCTGGCATCATCCCTGATGCTCCATGCGCAAATTATCTGGCCAGCTGCACTTCTCGCCTCCTGCTATTGACTTTCTGATGGCAGCATACGGGAGCTTGGAGATGCAGAGTTCAGACACACTTTCCTGAAAGTCTCCCGCTTGTCTTCCTGTAGAAGCTTCCACTGTCTTGTTACAGTCTTTCATAGAAATGTTTCTGTTTGGAAATAGGTCATTCATAAAACCTTTACCAACAGAATTTTTGAAAGTTGATAAATATAATGTTCTTTATGAAATGCCAGCATATACAATTTCAATGTGGAGGTAAACCCACCATGGGGGCGGAAGCATCCCTGGACCCTGAAACATTCCTCATCTATGGGAGACTCTAGCAATGGAATTTGGCCAACCCTCATAATAGAGATTCTGAAGGTGTCCAAGCAAAGCTGCAGGAAGAATGCATTCTCCATTCCTTGGACAGGGCCACAGCTTCTCCATTTATTACAAAGACAGCAGCAAGATAATTCTGCAGTTAAGGCTTCTCTATCATCAGATAACCGTTGTCAGGGAATCTTTGCAGGATTTCAGGTGCATACTGTTATACTTTTGCTTTCAGGTTGGAAGAATGCATCTGATACATCCTACAATAGGGATTTTGTTCTATGGGCAAAATCAAACACAGAATATAAAAACATCCTTTTGAGATTCTCTTTATCTAGAAAATATCAGAGGGGAATTCTACTGCCGTTGTCAGAATATGTACTTGTGCCCTTGCCTCTCTGTTTTCTGAGGTAACAGAGGGATTGAGCTTGCAGACCTCACTAGCCGAATCAGTACAGATAAAAAAAAATATTTTGGGGCCGTGACTGTTTTACACAATCCTTTAGCATATACTGAGAAATTCTCATGGAATACCAGAAACTCACCTGCAAAACTAGCATATCTCCTAATGTTGTGTTCGTCCATCAGAATGTTAAAATTGGATTTCCTAAAAATGAAGGAACCGTGGAAGAAGAAATACCCCCAAAGGGTGTGAATTTCTTCTGTCTTGGAGAACTATGACCCAAATAGCTTGTCCTCTTGTTCTGCTTCATCTGCCCGGGGATGGTAGAACTCAGAAATCTGCATCCCCTCCTGCTTAAAGAAATACATTGGAAGTCTATAGATATAAGGGATGGAGTCAACATCTTCTTTGTTGCAGCTGCAGAACCCTGAAAGCCAGTTTGATCCAATGCAGTCAGGAGCCATGATAAAACCACAAGAAAGCTGCAGACTTCATTGTGTCTCTTTTTGGGTCTGCTCACATAGAGAGCATCAGCAGCAGGAAGGATGGGACGTCTCCACAGTATTGTCTACAGCTCACTGGGTTAATGACAGGATATTTATAAAACGTTATTGGAGACTTTCATATGTGGACAAGTTCAGCTTGGCAGCTGTGAATCTCAAGTCCCAGAAGATGATATTTTCCACAAGTGAAAATAAGGTGCCATTATTCCCTGATGTATGAAGACAGATTGCCTTTGACTTTAACAACAGGTAATGTTATATAAGGGGAATAATGATACCTTATGTTCCTTTCATCCCCAAGCACAATTTTAGGGGGAATGCATATGTTCCTTACCCAACCCCTGTTCCCAGGTACCAGACCATGTTTTGTTTTTTAAGTGAAAGTGTGCATCCATCCTTTCATTTCTTGGAGTACAGGAACAGAACAGTTTAAAAGATTTTGGTTTCAGTCCACAAGCTGAAACAAAATAAAGGTCTCTTTTACTACTTTTTACACCATGCAAAAGTCTCCACTGTGGACTTGGTCCTTGGATTATTTATGTTTAGTCTTTGTGATCTGGAATCCCAAATTTCTAGGAAATGTATATTTGATATTTCATCTTCCAGGTTAGAGAGTTTCTCTTTATATGTTAATAAAGTGTATTTGTGTTTTGTACCATTTTTCTAAAATAAACAAAACAAAACAAATAAAGAGAAATTCTTTCCTCCCATTGGACATAGAATATTAGAGTTGGAAGGGACCTCAGGAGGTCATCTAGTCCAACCCCCTGCTCAAAGCAGGACTAACCTCTGCTATATCATCCCAACCAGGGCTTTGTCAAGCCGCAGCTTAAAAACCTCTAAGGATGGAGATTCCACCACCTCCCTAGGTAACCCATTCCAGTGCTTCACCACCCTCCTAGTAAAAAACTTTTTCCTAATGTCCAACCTAGACCTCCCTCCCTGCAACTTGAGACCATTGCTCCTTGTTCTGTCATCTGCCACCACCGAGAACAGCCTAGCCCCATCCTCCCTAGAACCCCCTTTCAGGTAGTTAAAGGCCGCTATCAAATCCCCCCTCACTCTTCTCTTTTGCAGACTAAACAAGCCCAGTTCCCTCAGCCTCTCCTCATAAGTCCTGTGCTCCAGCCCCCTAATCATTTTGGTTGCCCGCCGCTGGACTCTCTCCAACTTGTCCACATCCTTTTTGTAGTGGGGGGCCCAAAACTGGACACAATATTCTAAATGCGGCCTCACCAATGCCGAATAGAGGGGAATAATCACTTCCCGTGACCTGCTAGCAATGCCCCTCCTAATGCAGCCCAATATGCCATTGGCCTTCTTGCCAACCAGGGCACACTGCTGACTCATATCCAGCTTTTTATCCACTGTTACCCCCAGGTCCTTTTCTGCAGAGCTGCTGCCCAGCTCGTCGGTCCCCAGTCTATAGCTGTGCATGGGATTCTTTCTTCCTAAGTGGAGGACTCTGCACTTTTCTTTGTTGAACCTCATTAGATTTCTTTTGGCCCAATCCTCCAGTTTGTTTAGGTCACTCTGTATCCTATCCCTACCTTGCAGGGTATCTACCACTCCCCCCAGCTTAGTGTCGTCCGCAAACTTGCTGAGGGTGCAATCTACCCCATCCTCCAGATCATTAATAAAGATGTTGAACAAAACCGGCCCCAGGACCGACCCCTGGGGAACTCCGCTTGTGACCGGTTGCCAGCTAGACATGGAGCCATTGATCACTACTCGTTGAGCCCTATGCTCTAGCCAGTTCACTATCCATTTTATAGTCCTTTCATCCAACCCATACTTCTTTAACTTGCTGATAAGAATACTGTGAGAGACCGTATCAAAAGCTTTGCTAAAGTCAAGGTATATCACATCCACCGCCTTCCCTACATCCACAGAGCCAGTCACCTCATCATAGAAAGCAATCAGGTTGGTCAGGCATGACTTTCCCTTGGTGAATCCGTGTTGACTGTTCCTGATCACCTTCCTCTCTTCCAAGTGCCTTAAAATGGATTCCTTAAGGACCTGCTCCATGATCTTTCCAGGGATTGAGGTGAGGCTGACCGGTCTGTAGTTCCCCGGATCCTCTTTCCTCCCTTTTTTGAAGATGGGCACTATATTTGCTTTTTTCCAGTCCTCAGGGACCTCCCCCTGTTGCCATGAGCTTTCAAAGATAATAGCCAATGGCTCTGAAATCACCTCAGCCAACTCCCTCAGCACCCTCGGGTGCATTGCATCCGGCCCCATGGACTTGTGAATGTCCAATCCTTCTAAATAGTCTTGAACCTGTTCCTTCAGCACTGCGGGATGTTCGCCTCCTTCCCATTCTGTGCCACCCAGTACAGCAGTCTGGGAGCTGATCTTGTCTGTGAAGACAGAGGCAAAAAAGGCATTGAGTACCTCAGCTTTCTCCACATCCTCCGTCACTAGGTCGCCTCCCTCTTTCTTTAAGGGGCCTACACTTTCCCGAATCTTCCTCTTGTTGGCAATATGCCTGTAGAAACCCTTTTTGTTCCCCTTCACGTCCCTTGCTAGCTGCAACTCCAATTGTGCTTTGGCCTTCCTCATTTCATTCCTGCACGTTCGAGCAGTGTTTATATAATCCTCCCTAGTCATCTGACCAAGCTTCCACTTCTTGTAAGCTTCTTTTTTGCGTTTAAGTTCGCCAAAGACTTCCTTGTTAAGCCAAGCTGGACGCCTACCATATTTGCTATTCTTTCTGCACATCGGGATGGTTTGCTCTTGTGCCCTCAATAAGGTCTCCTTAAAATACAGCCAGCTCTCTTGGGTTCCTTTCCCCCTCATATTAGCCTCCCAGGGAATCCTGCCCATCAGTTCCCTGAGGGAATCAAAGTCCGCTTTTCTGAAGTCCATGGTCCGTATCCTGCTGTTCCCCTTTCTTCCTTTCATCAGGATCCTGAACTCGACCATCTCATGGTCACTGCTGCCTAGGTTGCCACCCACTTCTACTTCCCCTACCAAATCTTCCCTGTTTGTGAGCAGCAGGTCAAGAGAAGCACGGCCCCTAGTTGGTTGCTCCAGCACTTGCACCAGGAAATTGTCAGCGACACTCTCCAAAAACTTCCTGGATTGTTTGTGCTCTGCTGTATTGCTCTTCCAGCAGATGTCAGGGTGATTGAAGTCTCCCATGAGAATCAGGCCCTGTGAACTGGAAACTTTCCCCAGTTGAGTAAAGAAAGCCTCATCTACCTCATCCTCCTGGTCTGGTGGTCTGTAACAGACACCCACCACGACATCACGCTTATTGTTCTTGCTTCTAAGCTTAACCCAGAGACACTCAACTGACTTATCTCCAGTTTCATACTGGAGCTCAGAGCAGTCATAGTGCTCTCTTACATACAGTGCAACTCCTCCCCCTTTCGCCCCTGCCTGTCCTTCCTGAACAGTTTATACCCATCCATGACAGCGCTCCAATCGTGAGAGTTATTCCACCAAGTCTCAGTTATTCCAATCATGTCGTAGTTTCTTGACTGTGCCAGGACTTCCAGTTCCTCTTGCTTGTTTCCCAGGCTTCTTGCATTTGTGTACAGGCACTTGAGATAAGTAGCCGACTGGCCTACTTTCACAGTATGAATCGGGAGGCCTCCCCTGCTGCCCCCTCCTCCTTCTGCTTCCTTGCGGTGTCCCTCTTCCCCACTAACCTTCGGGCTTAGGTCCCCGTCCCCCGTCGAAACTAGTTTAAAGCCCTCCTCACTAAGTTAGCCAGCCTGTCTGCGAAGATACTCTTCCCTGTCTTCGTTAGATGAATCCCGTCTCTTCCTAGTAGTCCTTCTTCCTGAAACAACATCCCATGATCGAAGAATCCAAAGCCCTCTCTTCGACACCACCTGCGTAACCACGCATTTACTTCCACAATGCGACGGTCCCTACCTGGGCCTTTTCCCTGAACAGGGAGGATGGATGAGAACACCACTTGCGCTTCAAACTCCTTTATCTCTTTTCCCAGAGCCACATAGTCTGCAGTGATCCGCTCAAGATCATTCTTGGCAGTGTCATTGGTGCCCACGTGGAGAAGCAGGAAGGGGTAGCGGTCTGAGGACTTGATAAGTTTTGGCAGTCTCTCCGTCACATCCCGAATCCTAGCTCCAGGCAAGCAGCACACTTCTCTAGTTTCCCGGTCCGGACGGCAGATGGATGACTCCGTCCCCCTTAGGAGGGAGTCCCCGACCACCATCACCCTTCTCTTCCTCTTGGGAATGGTGGTCATGGAACCCCCATCCCTAGGAGAAATCATCCCTTGCCTTCTGATCAAATGGGTCTCCTTCTGATCCATTCCCTCTGAAGGGTCCTCCAAATCATTCTCCGCCGTAGTACTTGTGCAGAGAGGATGAAAACGATTCCTTACTTCTATCTGCATGGTGGGCACATGGATTCTCATGTTTCTAAAGAAAGTCTCTATGAATTTTTTTGGTGAAGTTCTATGGCCTGTGTTATACAGGAAGCGGACGGTCAGACTAGATGATCACAATTGTCCCTTCTGGCCTTGGAATCTATGAATTAAAGTTAAGCCTTGGTCTTTTATGTCATTATATCTGGATCAAAATCAGTTAGGCACAAATTAAGGCCTATTTACAGAAGAGAGAAGCTTTTCTTTGGAGGGGAGGGGGGTGATGTCTTACAGCTTCACCTGATGCCAGATTTAAAATGACTGGTGATAGCCCACAAGTGAAAATACTGTGTCATTATTTCCCCTCAAACAGGTTTTACAAGTCTGTTTTAATGGACCTTCAATGGCTTTGACAGCCGCTACTGAGCCTGTTGTCAAACTGCCTCCAGTATGACATGTTTGAGAGAAAGGAAGGGCCTTCTTCCATATCTTTAAATGCTTTATTTCTAGGAGATTTCAGAAAAGACCTGAGCATGGACTTACTCCCTGTCTATTCAGATCCAGGAATGTAATTGTCCTTACCTAATGTATATGGACCCAATCCTATGAGGTGCTGGATCCCTTGTAGAACTTGTTGAGCACCTTTAACTTCCATGAAAGTCAATGGTATTGAGGATGCTCAGAGCCTGACAGGGTCAGATCTTAACCTACTAGTTGGAAAGTGTGTATGGATTCTTGACTACTCACCGTGATTATATTGTAAAAATGAACTTTCCTTGTTCTTTGTGATCTATAAAGTAAAACCTTGCTATTGTTTGGAGTAATGACTCATAAATTTATTACAGCCCCTTTGGTGACCATGTGGCAATGGGAATTACACCTACTAAATTTCTGCAGAGAAAAAAGTTTGTCTGCATGTTCAGTAGCCACTTCTCTAACTCATCTATTTTTACCCTTTTCTTCTGGAAATAAATTTCCCCCAGAGACAACAGACCATGCTGTAAGCATTGCTTGTAACATATTAGCTTAAAAAGCTTTGGCAGGGCTTTTAGTATTTCATGGCACCTCTATGACACCTGTAGTACTGCATGGCCCTTCTAGGGTAAGTTTCACAGAGAGATTCCCATCAAATCCTCAGCATAGGCTTGTTAATTCCACAGATGGACATTTGCTAGATGGACATTGTGCCATCCTGAGCACGCTTCATCCCCAAACTGCAATAGGTGCTGCTGCTTGAGGAAGGGAACCTGTTTTGGAACTGGCATCACATTCTGTGTTTTAACCCTGATTCATGGCAGTTTCTATAGCTATGTAATCAAACAGTGCTGTGTACCCTAGTTCTAGATGCGGAGTGCCCTCAACTCCCACTGAAATCATCAGAATTTGCAGGAGGTGCTCAAAATCTTCAAGGTTTGGCCTCCTCTGTGGTAAATATATGCACCTTTCTTCTGAAGCAAAGCTTCCAGAAAAATTTCTGAGCCAAATATTGACGTGGATTATCAATTGCAGTGCTGCGAGGTGGACCACTCCCAGGTGTCTACAGACTGCGTCAACTTCACTTGCATTGGGGTTCTTCTAATGACCATGGCTCTGAGCATGCTGTGGATGGAGTGAAATATGCAGGAGAGGTAGGTCTCATTTTTTTATATACTATATTGTGTAGCTGAGCAACAAGAACCATTTTCACTTTCAAATATTTCTTTGTGCTTTTTGGTTTGTGTATGAAATCTATTATTTCAGTGAATATTCAAAAGTGTAAACCAGGGTGAATCATGTCTGCCAACAAACACAGCTTTTCACAACAAAAATGCAAACCCCTGCCCGCTGGCAAAATTGTAAATTTTTGTAAATATGCCCCAGCCTGATAGACACCATTTTCAGTGAGATCTTTTGCTGTTTTTGCAGCAAACACAACTTTTGTAGCAAAGTATTTTGTTTTTCTCAAACTTGTGAAAATATCATGGTTTGCTAGTTTTATTTATTTATTATCATTAATAGATTTTGATATTGTCCTAATTATTTGCAAAATTACAGTCCCATAACATGTTTTCACAGATGAAGGAAATGGCTTGTTAAAGGGACATTTAAATTATCTGAGATCCAAAATTGTATGTACCTTAAAACTGATACAGTGTGGTGGAGAATATCCTCCGCATTCTAAATATCTGTGCTTTTTAATCTATCAGTCTATTGCCAAGAATTGTTTTAAACAAATATTTGCTGCTGTTTTTATGTGAAAGCATCAAACTACTATGGGCTGAACTCACTGAAGTTAATGGCTGGATTTGGCCCAGTGCATACTCACCGTGGGCCTAAACTCCCCCTAATACTCAAATACCAATTAATTAATAACAAATTCCACCTTCTTTCCACATCCCACATGGGAGTTGAAGGCCCAGACTACCAGGGAAATACCATGTTTTCCCTATATGAGAAGCCATGCTGCAGCCTCTCAGTGTTTCCACTCTGAAATCCCTAGGCATGCCATGGTGCTGAGTTTTATGGTAGCTCTGAACTGCTTGCCATATGGAAAAATGTTGGCAGACAAGATGCATAGCATAGATCCACTGGCCCAAAACCTTCTGGTAGGGACTGTGGATGATTTTTTTCTTTCCTCTCTGTGCCTAGTAGCATCTGGCATGGTCAAGCAGCATGGGTGTGCTAGTTCCTAGAGACAGGCTGAATGGGAGGATTCTATTTCCCCAAACTCCTGCTTGGTTTTGTCAAGCAAAGGGCTTTTACTTTGCCTTTTGTTTTCAGGATTAAGATTTGACCTCCGGGTCTTTGTACAACAGAGAAAGAAGGTATGGATGCTTTGCTAGAGTGCAACTAGAGGCCTTGGGCTATGCTGCTTTTATCCTTCATAATAACATGATGCACCAACAGAGAAGTAAACAAAGCAGTATACTATATTCCACATTCAGGGAGAGTGATTCATTGATTCATAGATTCCAAGGCCAGAAGGGACCATTGTGATCATCTAATCTGACTTCCTGAATAACAGAAGCCGTAGAATTTCCAAAAATGATTCATGGGTGAATTAGAGTATATCTTTTAGAAAAAGAAAACCAATCTTAATTTTAAAATTACCCATAAGAGAGGATCCATCATGACCCTTGGTAAATTGAGTGGTATTTTCTTGTTGCTTTTTGTTAATATAAGGGTCATCTTGCTAAATTTAATCCAATTATTGGATTGTAGTAATAACATGTTTGTTTTATATAAAGGTTGGAGCTGGGTGAAATTATTTGGATGAATAGTTTCCTTTGTCCAAAAGTGAAGTTTCAGTTGGCCTGTTCACAAATTTAACACAAATATTTTTGGCCATTCACAGATTGGCAAGATGAAGATGGGTGGAGAGAAGGTGCTGTTGGGGGTTTAATTCAGTTTAATTTAGTCCAGCAGTTAGGGTTCTCACAAGGGATGTGGGAGACCTAAGTTCAAATCCCTGCTCTGGAACAGACTTAAAACAGACTTTCTCAATTCACTTAAAATTCAGATTTGGTTTGACCCAAACCAATTGTTTAAAAATATTTTTTGGAACTGCTACTGAACTGCAAAATCAGCTTTTTGCCCAACTCTCATGAAGATATGTCCGTATTCTGCATGTGTTCAAATACCACAGTGCTGGTCCTGATATTAGAAGCTATATAAGTAAACAGGAGTCCCCTGGAAAGATAAATTAATGTTGAAAAAATTCCTGAAAGTATAGTATTGTAGAAAGAAAGTAGAAGTGGGAAAGAACTACAGGGTCACCTTGTCTATTCCGTACCAGTGCAGGGTTGGGTGTAGAGCAGACAGCTACAGAATTATAATTGATAAAGCACAAATGAATTAGGATGATTCTTTCAAAATTTCTTTAACCTGAAAATCCAGTTGAGATTCAACACATCTATGGATAATTTGTATATTGCACAAGTGCATATTATATGCATGTGCCAGCATCTCCTCTATTACATGATCTGATAATTTTTAAGCAAGTTTTCCAGTATTTTGTGCAGTCTCCCTATTCTAACTTTTATACTTTATTTAAAACCAAAATAGCTGACAAGTGATTGCTACAAAAAGCACAAGCACATGGAAGAGCTGTAGAAGGTATAGAACATATTAATACATATTTTTTATGCAGTGATATGTTTGGGGCCCAATATTGCATTCCCTGGGCACCCAAACCACTTTCAATGGGGTGCCCAGGGAATGCAGGATTGGGCCCACGGTGGCTTGTTATTGCAAAATAATATATATTAACGTTTAATTTTCTTTGGTTGCAGCTTCATTTGGTACACTGGAATCCAAAATACAGTAATTATGCTGAAGCTTTGAGAAAATATGATGGTGTGACTATTTTGGGCATTTTTCTGCAGGTAAGTAGAAATGCTCATTCTTTCTTTGTACTGTTGCATATGTTTGTTCTTTGCAGGAAAAAGGTTCCTGCTCTACTTCCCAGTATTGTGTCACATTAGAGGACATGTTCAGAATGGTGCATAGGGATAGACTGAAATTAGGTTGGGTCTGGATCCACTACAATTTAGCAGACACCCACACAGACTTATAGCTATACTCCTGCTATTCAGTAGTGTGTGCCATTCATGCTACAGAATAAGAGTCACATTATTCCCATCCTGTGCCTGTTGCTACATCCACATGTCCCTGGGGTTATGTTCTGATGTGAATGGAGGGACTGAAGAGGACACCATAACCACATAACCACCTGCTCTGTGGGTGCAGTGTCAATAGTATGTGGCTGTCCATTAGCAATCAGCGATGCAGTGTATTACTTACTGACTGATTTCCATGTCAGGGGTCTCTCAAAAAGATTCTGCTTTAATTCTTCCCCTGAGAAAACATGCCAAAACCCAGCATATATCACTTGCACCTTTTTTACCCCTGTGGGTGTATAGTTTTAGTTTCAAATGGTGGGTTTTAGCCACCCATTTCTCATTAATGTTAATTAAAGATAGGCCCAAACTCAAACTTTGTATTGGGATCCTGATCAAAATTTTCTCAGGCTATGTCTTCGCTGATGGCAGCAAATTCATCACCGTCAGATCGACTTCTCTGGATCGACTGAACGGTCAGTGAAGACCCGCTCAGTTGATCCAGAAATCAACATATTAAGACCACCTCCTCAAGTAGCATAGCGCTGCGTCGACGGGAATGGTGTTCCCATCGGTGCAGTGCAGTGAAGATGGCACGCAGAAGAGAAGCAGAGAAGTCGACGGGAGTTACACACGTTTTTTGTGTAGCTTGCGTAACTCCGGTCAACTGCTGCTGAATCTCGGAGGTAAGTGAAGACAAGTCCTCAGTCTTCAAATTGAAGGTTTTGGTTCAGCCTTTGCAGAAATCACATCCAGCCAGGAAATTTTGATTTGGTCCAGATTTAAACTTCCTCCTAACTGTGGAATTTGTTCCAAGGTTTTGGTTTGGGTCCATTTCTAATATTAATAGACCAAAATCGGAAGTCCTTCCTGAGTTTTTTAGCTCTATTCAGGCAAAACTCATTGGGTCCAATAGTAGCAATGTAGTGAAATTCCCTGAGATGTTGAACTTTTTCTTTCTTTCTTTCTTTCTCTCTTTCTTTCACATTTGGATTTCAGCGTCCATTATGAGAATGAGAAGAGCACTGGTTATTAGCAGATGTAATAGGAGCAGGTGATGTGTGAGCTTCTCCACACATCTCTGCAAATATACCCTCAGCCTTTCTAGTATATTAGATTGAATATTTACCTGTCAAATTATGTGGTGGTCTTGTGAGAAGAAACTTAATCCTGAAGTTTTCTCTGATGCCAAACTTCAGTGGGTGTTTTGTTTATATGGGACTGCACAATGAGGCCCAAGAGAATAAGGACAAATTTGAGTTACTGGTGGCATGGACCATGTTTTAAGTTATTCTTTCAATGATGAGAAGTTACACTTGTTTTAGATTGTGCTATCCAGGGCCTTCCCTGTTATGCTCTCTTAACTTCTTCTGAAATATAGAAAGTCATATTATAGTATTTCTTTGCTCTTCTCTTCTTTACATGAGATCAGATCCTTTGCAGAGATATCAGCTTTTTATTCATATTTTCCCTGGATACTCAGCTTAGCATATACTTGTATTTTTAATAATGCCAGGCTACTGTATAAGAGCTAAAGCATGCATTTGGTAGGAAAATTACCATCAAATGGTACATGGACATGCTAAAGAAATTATACATTTTCTGTTGTTGTAAGTAAAAATTGTGTGAAATGTAAAACTAATTTACTTCCTATCATCATAATTTCTTTTTTTGCGTCAAGTTTATGATAAAATACTGTGAGCCCTCCTACCCCGCCTCCCCCCAAATCAGTGGGAGTTATACTAGTCACTTCAACGGGAGCATGACTGAGCCTTGTAGGTAGGTTTAGCCAACACTGCTATTATGAAAAATCAGGCAATTACTTTGTTCTTATATTATTCAAGGTGTTTTTTCCTCCATCAGGAGTAACGTTTTGTTGTTTTTCGGTACAGAATGGTCAGAGAATGTTACCAATTAAACTGACAGATGGGATGGGTCAAGTAGAATTTTTCATGCAGTCGGATAAAATGTGAAGTGTGAAGGAAAAAAAATTCAACTGGCATAACTACTGTTCAACTCATGTTTTCTGCATTACAGGTGGGAAAAACTCCCAAACCAGAGATGAAGAGGATTCTTGAAGAGATAAATAATATTAAGACAAAGGTAACAAAATAGTTTTAATTGTATTAGGTTAACTGAGTAGGTGTAGTAACGATAATCAGAAGGCCAGATTCATTAGTCTGCTCTGACTCTTTGCACTGCTCCAGCAAAACATAGCAGCCAGAACATTCTTGTGACTATGGCCCAGAATATCTTCCTTGCTTCAAGGAGAAATGTCATTCTTCCTCTCACTACTCTAAGGGTCCTCACTGACTTCAGTGGGCTTTGGATCAGTTGCCAGGCAGCCCTTGTTGATATCAGCACAACTGTCATCACAAACCCTATCCTAAACTGTTTTTCAAATTAATTAATTATTTAAGGGCCTTGTCCCATACTCATTACATAGGCAGAACTCCCACGGAAGGGAGCTCAGTTTGCATAAGAATTCTAGTATCAGGCCTACGTTTAACACTGGAACTAAATGCAACCACTAAAAATAGTAGTCTGTGATGAACATAGGGGTCCATTCTAATTCTGCTAAAAGAAAATTCACTCTTTATTCTACATCTGACATTGATCTGGTCACTCACCTATTTAAGGGTTTGCTTCTACAAGGTGCTGAGTACTCTGTCACTGATCTAGCAAATCACTAAAGCCTGTGCTTAACTTTAAGCACATGAATAATGCCATTGATTGAGGGGTTGAGTCTTGAAACTCTCCCCCTGACTCCCCACTCTTTGTCACCTCCGCTTTAAACTTCTTTGCCTTATCTTCCAGTCCCTACATAACTCCACCTCTCCCTACTTAACCAACCCTCAGTCATTTATTACTCCATCCTTTGCCGTCTTTGCTCTGCCCATAATGTCAGGCCCGCCATTCATCTCTTTCTCCCATAAGCATCCTTCTTCCTTTTTCATGCCACCATCTACATGTGGAACAGCCTCATTACTGTAACCAAAGGTTCCTCAATAAGTGAACTGTCAGATACTATGTTAAAAAGACAACAGTGACACCAGCCCCAGTACATGGCAACTGAGACTGCCTATCAGATTTTAGTAACAGCAGAAACATAGATATTCAGTTTTGGATAGTGGAATCCAGTCACCATGCATATATATCACAGAAATCCAAAACTGGGCTGTGGCTATGCTGAAAAAGAAGCAGTTCAAGAAAAACAAAGAAAGATAAGAACATGAGCTAAATAATTGAAATAAATGCACAGCATCTTGAATGCTATTTGTTATAGTTTTTTCCTTGGCAAAGTGTAAATCTAAACATGGCTACAAATTTATGTAGTTTATACGATGGGTTAGTGAAAAAATACCTTGGACATAAATATTTCATTCCCAGTCACAATTGTTAGGTAACAATACATTATGGTAACAAGAGTTTCTGAGAAGTTACAACCCTTAATTACATCAGTGGACATGTTGATAAAGTCATTTTATTTTATTTTATTTTATTTTATTTATTTGGGAAATCTCAGACCCGGGCTAGCAGTCATCTCTGGAAAAGTAAGTTACAGGACAAATGTTTGAAAGGAGGATGTCAGTCTCTTACAGATGTTGGACATTCCATTAATTCTTCTATGGAAACTTGACTCTCTCTTTAAGCAAGATCTGTGTCTCCACTAGTATTATTAAAGAGATTTCTGTTTTATTTATTTAAGGGGAAAGAGGCTCCTTTTTCAAATTTTGATCCATCAATTCTTTTCCCTAAATCTTGGGACTATTGGACCTACCATGGCTCCTTCACTACACCTCCTTGTGAAGAATGTGTTACCTGGATTCTTCTGAGGGAACCCATTATTGTCAGCCCAGACCAGGTAAACCTCAGCTGGATGTTAATTTCCTTATTGTCCTGGTTCTCTCACAGTTTCTTTCAATAAGGAAAACTCCCACTAGAGTCAATGGGAATTTGCATGAGTAAAGACTGATTAAAATAGAGTAAAAACTGAACTTCAGGATGGGGCCCTTCTGTTAGAAACTGCTCAGATGGCTTCAGTAGGAACACCTGGGACCCTGAAAAGAGTTGCACAGGCCTCTAGACATAAATTATGTCTACATTGAAGTGGGGAGTAGGCCTCACAGCCCTGATAGACAGACTTGTGTTAATGGGGCTCACACTAGTGTTCTAAAAAGAGCTGTGCAGATGCTGTGGCAGTGGTGGAGCCTCGGGCTTGGACCTAGGGGACAGGGTGGGTCTGAACTTGGGTGGCTAGCTCAAGCCTCTGCCAGTGCTGCAGTGTCCACACAGCTACCAGTCTATCTATCCAGGCTGGGAGAAACTCACTCCCATCTGCAGTGTAGACATACCCTATGGGCCTATCCACCCACCCCAATTCCCTGTCTGTCTCTATGTGACAGAGACTGCAGTCCCTCGCTGTCTTTCACATTTGGAAAATTATTGGTTCCAGCTGCTAGCTTCCTAGACCATGTCTCTAGGAAGGGTCAGGTCACCAGAGGCCTTGGAGCTTCACAAACCAGTGAGATTGTAACAGGCTGCGGGAGGAGAGGAGGGTTCACATGGAAGCAGGAGGTGACCAGAGAGTGAATGTGAAGGTTTTGTGGCTTCCAATGTGGAGTGACTGATTGTAATCAGGGTTATTGTAGATTGAAACAGGAGCGGTATTTCTCACACATCAGCCAAAGAGGAGTGGCAGTTTCCCCTCTGCTTTCCTCTTGGTCTGCTCTCCTCTTTACTTTAACCCTCGATTGTAGGAGATGATGGAGCTGGATGTGGCGCACACATGTTATTTGCCATAGGGCCTGGGAAAACCTAAAGCACTGCCCAAACACCAAGCTCATCAAAGTTGTAAGCCACTAGCCTAGATACTTCTGCTGTGTGATAAACCAGCAGAACATTTGGTGCATGTAGCAAAAGCTATAGTTCTGTTTGCTTAAACCATTTCAATTCCAAAGAGGTTTGTTCAGTTGCTGATAATTTTCTCAAACTTTCATTTTTCAGGCAAGAAATGTCCCAGAGCTGGTGTCTGTTCAAATTGATTTTTATTTTTATATGTTTTGTTTCTTGCCTTTTGAAAGTTTGAGCAAAATCACTTCAGCCCTTTTTGAATGAAGAGAGAGTGAAACAATACACTTTTACCATGGAGTGCAGTTATTGAGGCTAATAATAAATAGTCAACTGTCTCATTCATTATGCATTTCATACGCTCATCCAGTTGAAAACTGGTTGTGATGCAACCTCAGTTTTGGCATTTCCAGATTTATGAGGGATTCATTTTACAGCCATAATGTTCTTTTAATATAGTCTTTTTGTTTAATATTTCAAAAGATTCCTCCCTAAAATCCAGAGGAAGCACATTTTAACGGGTGAAATAATAATTTTTTAAAAATGGTGACCATAAAGCAATCTGCCCAAGTGGCAGCATGTAACAAAGAAATTAATGCAAGTTTTGTTGTGCTTTTAAACACATTTCTGGAAATGTTCATGGCTAAATTTAAATAACAAAAGCAAAGACTTCAGGGAACCTCCATTTCTCCAGTCTGAAGTCCTGGTATTAAACATGACAGTCTCAAAACAGAAATTAACCTTTTTTTTTTTTTTTGTAAATTTCCACTCCAGAGTACATGTATAAGGGCATTAAATGATTGAAATTGGATAAAAATGACCAGTGACCCTTTTGGTGATTTCAGATGTAAAGGTCAGTTTTCTAAGCTAAGATTGTTCCTGTACTCTGCAGTCCACAATGCATGCGTGTCCCAAATTTCAAGACACAGTCGGACATGAAAATTCTTTGAGTCAGACAGTGAGTGAATGACACATTGCACGTATGCATATTTAGATATATGTAGACATATTTTCTTATCCTAGGGTCTCAAAGTGTTTTATGAATACAGTACAAATAAGCCAATGCAGGCATCATATGGATCGTGGCTGGCACTTTTATTTCCAAATTGTTATGTCCTGATAATTTTGTGACTGCTTAGTTCATAAAAAAATTGAATAAGTTGAGTACAGTGAGATCACCAGAATAGGGGTCTGATTTGAATCTTAGTCCTAAAGGTGAAAACTAACACAAGCTTCTGTATGACTGTGTTTACATAGCTCATTCAAATACGGAGCTGGTCTGGAGGTAACTCCCTATTTTTCCTTGTTTGTACCAAAATATAAAGGTATTAGACATTTGGAAGCTTGTCCTTGCATGCAAAATGCAAATAGGCTGTGGTCAGCTTTCCTGGCTCAGCAGCACAAGTCTGGTTAGAGCCTCATTACTGACTCAGCTATTTGCATTACAGGGGATCAGGTACGGGTTTATTTGGAACTCAGATGAAAGCATGGCTATTAGTGAACAGCTCTGTGTTGCATCAGCAGTAAAAATGTCAGTTTCCTCTCCTCCTCCCACCTCCCTTGCTTTAGAGGGTTTATTTTAGTGTGAAATTCATTTAGAATGCAACAGCTATGTGCTGAATCATGTATCCGACTTCATCTGATGTGTTTCTGATCACTGCTAGATTCAGACAACACTCTTCTTTTTAAATACTACTGATGACAAGTTTTTGGAATTAATTGTTCTCCAGGCAGCCAGCAGGATCTGTGTGTAATCTGCAGTGGAGCACCTTGATCTGACCATCAGAAAACGTTGATAATTTCTTCAAAGTGGATAATTAGTACTTGTAGTGGTGCTTTGTGGTTTATTGGGGGTTATGCTGCTTTACAGAGTTATTATCAGTGGTGTTACTTGTATTGCAATAGTGCCAAAGGTAGTGCCAAAGAGCCCCAGTGTGCTGGGCGCTGTACAAACACAGAACAAAATGACAGTTCCTGCCCCAAAGAGTTACACTTTAAGGCCATGTCTACATTGCGGGCACTATAGCAGCACAGCTATGGCCCCGTAGCAATGCCGGCATTAACCCCATACTGGAAATGCAGCCTACAGCGATGGGAGGGGTTTTCCTATCACTGTAGGTGTAGGAACTTGACCTCCCTGAGCAGCAGTAGCTAGGTCAATGCATTGTGTCTACACCTGGGGTTAGGTCAGACCCCTGAGCACTGTAGCTATGTCTACTTACATTTTAAGTGTAGACCGGGTTTAAGTAATCTTCACCTGAGAGTGGTTCACAGGTTCAGGCCCTTAAAGATCTGTAATCCTAGAAGCCTGCTAACATTGCAGACTTGCTGACAGTAATTGTTTTAAGTGCTAATCCCTTTGCCACAGAGACCTGGTGGTGCTCCTGTATGGCTGAGATACTAGGGGCAAATGTTCCAGTGTACAACATGAGCACCTGGAAAGATGTGCTCACCCCGTACACATTAAGCCTTGCAAACAGATAGATATGTACATCACTACCCAATCTATGTACTATTGCTATTTTATTTCTATAACACTTTACAGCAAATGTATATACTAACCATTGGTGCACCCCAATGTGGAGGTGTGTGGTACAGCAGGAGTGGGTTCCACTGAAAGTAGTGCCCTGTGGGTGCAGAGCCAGAGAAGAACCCTATCAAGTCCTGAAAAATACCTGGAAAATGCCATTTGTGGCATCACATGAAAAAAAATTAATCCTGGATTTTTAATTTTTTCAGCAAGAAAGAAACAAACCGAAGGCCCTGCTTCTAATCCATACAAAGCATTGCAGGAAGCAACATCCTACTTTAATAATATTGCTGCCAGTATTACTGGGTCTTTCTACTGTACCACAGCAGGATATAGTTTGTGCCTCAGCTTGCTTCTGATGCAAAGGACTTGTTGGAAAATCCAGCACTAGGGGCTTCTCACAAAGGACCAAATCCTGATGTGTCCTTCACAGCCTCTCAGGGCTCTACCGTTAGAACAGAATGGTGCAGTTCTTGTTCTGAAAGGGAGGGGACAGGATTTGAGGCCCCTGCATAAGAGGTCCATGCATGTCCCTTGCATGTCACAGAACTCTGCAACCCAATGCTCCCTGCACCCCAACACACTGAGCCTGAGGGCAAAACTGAGCTGAAGAAAGCAGCGGTGGAACCAGTGGATATCTGAGTATGTGGATCTATCTACTGTATCTGGCTGGCTATCTACTATAAATATTTATAGAGTACCACTGTAGTATCTATGGGGTCTCTGGCTATTCTACTGCACAGAGGGTAGCACACTGGCCATGTGGGTTGCTGCAGCCAATGTGACTATGAATTTGAATTTCTTCAAACTCTGCCCCTGTGGCAGCTCCAGTTTATAGCCCAGTCACTCAGGCGATGTTCTGGTTAAAGTACTGGGATCAAAGGTCAGAATTCTCCAGTCCAATTTCAAACAGCTTTTTATTTTGGTGCAACTACTCACTGTGTATTTTATACTTTTATACTACAACAGGCAGATTTCTCATGGAATGGAAAACACATGCCTCTATTCTCTAAAACAGAATTTCATTCCTTCACTGGAAGTGCTAGCAACAAAACCTTGCTAAACTACTCAGACTTCCCCTCCAGCCATATAAGTGGTTCTTACATTCTGATTGATCCTGGGGCAGAAAAATAAAAATGATCCAGAGGTTGGAAAACAAGTTACATTGTGAGACTTAAGGAGCTGAAATTATTCAGCTTACTGAAGCTGTAGACATGGTAGACTAGCTCTCTGAAGTGGTACAGGCAATATGTTTTCTAGATGTCTGGCTGGAGTGCCTAGTTCACATGCCCAGGTCATACTGAATACCACAATTGTGGTTGGGAAGGAATTTCCCCCCAGATCAGATTGGCAGGGAATTTGTGGGTGTGGGGGGCAGACTTCACCTTCTTTGGCAGCATGGAATATGATTTGCCTGATGCGATGACATCTTGCTCTTTCCTGTTCTCTGCTGGTGGCACACAGTTTAGTCTCTGGAGGACTGAAATGCTTTAATCCAGTGGTTCTCAAACTCTTTTCATTTGTGGACCTCTAAAAAATTTCACATAGAGGTGTGGGCCACTTTGGAAATCTTAGACATAGTCGGCAGACCCCCAGGGATCCATGGACCACAAGTTGAAAACTACTGTTCTATTGGAACAACAACCTTTCGCGGACCCCTTAGACATAGTCTGTGGACCTCCAGTGGCGCTTACCGCTTGTGCATAACAGAGCTACTCAGGTTGAGAGTTTGTGGGGACGGGTCATGAGCAGGCCAGAGAGGAAGCCAGGCAGGATCAGAGAATCCACTGCTTTGCAGATCTACTGTGTAAAGATCCCCAGAGGCTATTCCAGCCATTAGTCTGCAGTCGTCTCCATTCAGGGGCTCTTGCGACTTTGTAGGAAGATTCCTCCCCAACCCCTACTGCTTGTCCCAGCTAGTTGGTCTAGGCATTACGCCCTGGATTTGCCCCAAGTGAATTCCATGTTGACATTTTTATTTTGCTTCCTTGCAGATGGCAAAGCTCCGTAGCCTTTCCATCAATGCTGAGACAGAACCTGTTCGTCCCCTGGTCGATAACTGGCGCCCTCCTCAGCCACGGCATTTCAGAATGGTGAGAGCCTCATTCCAGTAAAATCTATGCTCAAACTGGTTGTCTTTGAGTGAGGCAATTCCTACATCCCAAAGCCTATTTAGCTTTGTGCCCTCTACTGCTCTTCCTCTGGAGGCAGATCTGTGTTTTTCAGTCTAAATCTGAATAATGAAATGTGATGGGTCCCTGACTAATTTTGAGACATCAAAAATTACTCAAGGCAAATTCTAACCTTAACTTGAAAATGTGGAATCTGTGTTTATATCTCTATAACAGCTGCGTTAGCTTTAATAGTATCATTTATATGGCTATTTCTAAGGAAGAAAAATGCTATAGTTACTAATGGCTAGAAAAGGCATTTCCCCATTATCCTTATGGTCTTCAGTGCTTGCCTTTCCCCAGACCAAAGAGATTTCTAACTATCAGAAACAATAGTCATTTGAATTTAAAATGGGCAACTTGTCAAATTCTGCTGTCAATTTACTAGCATAATCCAGTAGGGAGCACTACGTGTAACGGAGGGCAGAGTTTGCTCCTTTGTATTCATATAGAAATGTGGAGAGTACAAAGACTCACGAAATGCCCATTGATAATTTAGCAAGTTAAGATTTTAACGAACTCAGAGGTTAATATTGTACAATTTTATTTTGAAAACTGAAATCAAGATGTTAGATCAAATTAAGGGAATAAAATTGTGGTGTGAGGGGGAAAAGTTCCTACTTTAATTATTTTAACAATTGATTTATTCTTGTTAGAAGGTCAACTTTCATGTTAACATTAGAGCAACTGACATGAAATGAATTTAGAGAAATCCCAGGATTTTCTTTAATTTCCTGCATTTGTAGATCTTATCAATGGATGAAAGTGGATAAATTCTGTAGAAAACTGTTTAGCACCCTAAGAGTTATTTAGTCCCCATTTTTTCTACTGTACCATTGTCCTTACATGTCTCAAGGCCAAACTCATATACCTATGCAATTGATCCTGATGTCAATGAGATTTGTGTATAAGTATCTCTGTTGGACTTATGTTATGATAGCAAAAGCAATAAAAGGGGACTGTATGACTGCACTGGAAGTAACAGCATGTTTGCCTTAAGAGAACCAACACTAATAAAATTCTTTTGTAAGAAATGTTGTTTTTTCTTTTTCTTTTTTAAGAAATGCTGTTATTTCTAATTTGGGTAACAGGAAAAAGTATCAGACAAAAATACTTGTCAATGTCCTCCACAATACACCTCTGTATAAATTAGGGATGGATAAAGACTGTAGTACCCAACCCTGGCTGTTTGCTTGTATTGTAAGATACTGTCCTGGTTTTTTTGTGACTCCAAGGAAATAGCTTCTCTAAACTATGATACTTCATCACAGCGTCTGCTAGTTGGCAATTACTCCCACACTGATGATGTCACTTGTGGGCCTCTGCTTCCAAGAAAAGCCTCATTCCTAATAGCATTTACTTCTTGTTTGATCATGTACTATCTTTGATCCTACCAAAACCCGTATATTCAGAAGTATTCGGCTTGAACTTTTCTGAACTGATCTGGCTCATCTCTAATGATGCCATTTCACATGAACTCTAGTTTCCTACAAGGAAACACATGATAGAACTAGATAAGCTGATGGGCCACATATGTCCCTTGAAATATGTGTTACCTACTTATGCTAAACAATCTGTTCCACTTTGCATTTAATGGTGACACTCTCAGTACATTTCCCAGGCCTGAAGAAGATCTTTGTGTAAGCTCAACAGCTTGTCTCTCTCACCAGAAGAAGTTGGTCCAATAAAAGATATTACCTCACCCATCTTGTCTGTCTAATATCCTGGGACCGACACAGCTACAGCAACACTGCATACAATAATTATACATGTGAAAATTGTTTTACTTAGAACACATTTTTAAAAAGCATCCTGTTTTCAGTGTTGTGCTGCTGTGTAGTTTAATATAATATAATTAATATAATATAATATACAGAGCACATATTAATAGAATCAAATAGGATGTAGCCCAAAGTCTGATGCCTGGTGCCAAAGTGGCTGTGTGGGGGGTGGAGAAAGAGAAATATTATAAATGTTGGTGTCCCTTCTGGGTTACCATGTTACTTTCCCATATTGGCCTGTAGATGGCAGCAAACGTACAAGAACGGGAACTAATATCCTGATCCTGCCTTCACTGGTCTATAGGCAAATTCTCATTGACTTCAGTGGTGCACCATCAATCACCAAATTATTCTGGCGGCAGAGAGAACCCTGTGTATGAGATAAAATTATAGCAGAATTCTCTCTGTGTCCCTTGTTTAACAGCAGTGATGTTTTATTTCAGGCTGACATTGCGGTTCCATCTCAAATAGGGAACCTTGACAATAGTATTTTCCTTGCAAGATTCTGCATAGTAGCACATCTATAATATACTATAATGCACTTTAATTTAAGATATGCTGTTATTCTTAGCAATGTTACTTGCAAATAGGAAATGTGGAAGTTTCATGTAGAAATATATTGTACATTCTACAGTTTATTCAGTGTTTATTATTATTTTATTATATGACTCAAACAGCACCATCCTGTAAGATGTGAATGATATCTAACAAAACTCATAGCTCCTGAGTTTGATATCAGTTAGTCGAATATAAAGCAGGAGCCAGGAAGTCAGAAGGTGAAATCCTGGCTCCATTGAAGCCAATGGGAGTTTTGGCACTGACCTTGTTAAGTGGGGCCAGGATGTCACCCGGAAGTTGTAAAGCTTGCGTAAGTGAAATTGGAATCGGCTCCATAGTTTAAAGAAATTAAAATCTAACATGCATGGATAGAACTGAGCAATAAAATGCTGTGAGATAAGGAGTGTGGGGCAGTGGCAGATTTAAATTTAACATCTCAGTGGAAAGGATTAATCTATCACTGTACAAGTCCAGTATATTTTCTGTTGCAAAGGCTGAAATGCCAAATAAAAATAACCTTTCACTGGTCTATAGAAGGACTCTGCACAGCTAGCTATGCTGAGCTTCCACGGCCCCGTGGATCTATGGTGCACAGTACATTCTGCTGTATTTTGATGCTTAATGCAAAGGAACAGCTCTACCTGTGTCAAATTCACCTGCATTCCTTTGAAGCTGCAGAGGCCCAAATGGAGCACAAGGAACCAAGATGAAGCCTGAAATGGTGTAGGAATCACTTCTTTAAGACAAATAATATTTACTATAACCACAGTTTACCAGCTACCAGTAATAAAAGTGAATCAACACCCAGTTTGCATGTGATGGATTAATCTAAATTTGGTCTAAACTGAAGCTGAAACTGTTAAGGTGAGAAGTCCATTCATCCTACATTGCTCATTGGGAACCCTTTCACTAACATTCAAAATGTTCAGAGAGCTTGTCCTCATGCTACCTTAGCACAGCCAGTGGAAAAAAATGTTCAACTGCTCGTTTCATTCGATGGTGTCTCTCAGGCAGAAAGAACATGAGTGACGGTTAGATTGCAGCCTGAGGTTGTTAGAATGGCTGTTGTTTTCATGTCATGAGGAAAATTTGCTGCATGGCTATAAAACTTTGGGGTGGGGGTTTCTGTATATTCTCCTTCACTGTATCTTTGTATAACATGATGATTTATTTGGGCAATTTTGCAACCCCACTCTTTCTTTCCCTCCCCCCATAGATACTTTCTTTCTGCTTCACTAGGATAGGTTGATTTTTCATTGATTTTTCCTGTCCTTATCTGTGCAGGAGCCAAACTCTGCACTGATTAACACACCATGTCACTTCTTTGAGCAGATTCTGATTGGATCATTGTAAAACCAGAGTGACCCAGTTTAATTCAGAGCAACATCACTGATTTGATTGTGCTCTCACTCAGCAGTGGATTAATCTATGGCTTCAGGCCCTAAACTGGAAAGGGGCACATGGACCATGATGATTAGTTCCAAGGATAAATATTGAGGGTCAGTGTACTTCAGAGAGGTGAGCAGGGGGCAGCATTGTCAGAGCAATGAGTCAGGAGTGCCAGGAGCATTTTAAAAGGGGGGGGGGGGGGAGGGTCCTTTGGTTTGCTGAGAAGACATTTGACTGGATTGGCTCCAACAACCATTTAGACTTAATCCACCAGTTCTCACTTACCCTGGTGTTACACCGGAATAGTTAGTTCCACTGGGTTTGAGTCTCATCTTCCTTACACTGGTTTTACACCCGTATAATTCCACTGATTTTGTCAGAGTTACTCCTGATTTACCCTGATGCAAAGGAGAAAAGAATAAGGTTCAGTCTTTAACAACTACAATTTTAAAGGGTTTGTTTATCTGATTGGGGATGGCTAATCCTGATGTCAGTGAACATAATGGAACTGAAACCATAATTGGGTCTTAGGAAGAGTGAATTTATTTATGTTTCCTGCCTTATGAAAGAATATCTGACTTTATAGAAGGGAGTTTAGAAGCCAGCAGCCAGTGTTTGAAGCTGGGAAGGGATTTTTAAAATGTAAAGGGAGAAATGAGGCACAAACACACTTCTAGTCATAATGATGTAAAACAACTGAGACGTTATGATGAGAAGCAAAGCCAAGAATGTTAAAAGAATAAAGCACAAGCTGATGTTAATCAGGGGTTTAATCAAATCAGAGGATAGAGCATCTGAGAAATCTTAAATACAAAAAGTTTATGATTAGAGGAAGAATATTGAGATAAAGGGGCTAGTCATTCTATAGGACTATCCACACTGGGGGTGAGGGGACAGGGGAATTCCCTCAGGGGGGAAGACATTAGTGGACCACAGGGAGAATTCAGATAAGTGACAATTCTTGCTGGAAGAGCTGTATCTGCTCTGGAGAAGGCCTGCTCTGGATTGTAGCATGAAGAGAGAACACAGGGCAAGAAATCCAGAAAGGCTGGGCTGATGGGCCACCTGGAAATGACAATGGGACCTAGACAGAAACCAACAGGCTGCAGGAAAGCTTTGGTTACTTTGAGGAAACTGTACTTCAGAAAAGACTAAACTTAGGGGAAGTAAAGTACAGAAGCAGGAGACCTAAAGAGAAAGACATGGTTTGGGGGAGCATGTCACCTGTCAGGGATGGTCTAGAATGCCTGGTCCTGCCTTGAGTGCAGGGGACTGGACTAGAAGACCTCTTGAGGTCCCTTCCAGTCCTACGATTCTATGATTCTATGTGAGTGGGAACTGTGAGAGAACTTGAAGTTAGTTTATGGTTAATAGGGTAAATCCAGAAAGTGCTGGTCACTGAGAAATGAACAGGACTATAGCTTGGAGCTAGAGATACAATGTAAAATCTAATGTATGAATGTTACTGCCTTAATCATCCTGTATATGTTTTTAATGACTATATCTAAATGATCTAGCTGAGTCCAAAGCAACAGAAAAAATCCCCACATACAAATAGTAATATAAAAGAAGTGTTGACCTTAGATACCCTGTCAACAGGGCGATGTTCCAACTTCTGATGTTAAATCTGTCTGGGCTATTAGAAGTCTAATAACCAAATAGAATATTTAGTTTGTTACTGAGCCAAATCCTACACAATAAAGTTTATTTACGAAAAGATTAATAGTAAAAGATACTTTGTCTTCTTGTGTCTTTCTTTCATTAAAGACTGTTGATCCCTCCTTAACTAGGTTATTGAAATCATGTGCTACTTGTGTAATATAAACGCTTCTTCATGTAACAATAGATCTTAGATAAAAGACACTGTAGTATTTATGTAGGTTTGATGCATGTGAGGGAATGCACCCCTGTATTCAGACCTTACTCACTATTGTAATAATCTTTGTGCAAATTATGCCTTGTGAAGTATCATTTGAAAACTAATAACTCGCTGACCAATAATATCGTGATGAAATGTGTGGTAACATTATATAAAGTTACGAGTTCCCCCCTATACTTGTACTCACATAAAACCTATCTCTTGTAGTTAAATAAACTTGTTTTACTCTTTAATTAAAACTAACCCCGTGTTGTGAATTGCTTAGGTAACTCCATTTACAGTAGCAGACTGTTGTATATTGATCCCCATAGAGGGGTAACGGACCTGCTATATCTAGGCTGTCCGGGAGAGGGCTGGAAATATGTTTTGGGGGGCCATATCCAGGACTGGGAGTGTGTTTGGATCACCCTGCAAGTAGTAACCAAGGCTGCTGGAAGCCAGAGTGTGGCTGGCATTTGCCGACCGGCTGCTGGGGTCAGAGTCTCTGGACCAGGGCTGTGGCTATACACAGACACTCCGGGTGTGCCCCGCATGCTGTTTGACTGTTTGTGAGAAGCCCATGTTACAGTGGCATACCGTAGGTCTCCGGCACCCGGGGGCAAATGCTTCCATTTGCACCCCCCCCTCCTCGCAGGGGGGGCCTGTGCTGCTGGGTGGGAGACACACGCCCAGGAGCAGGCTGCTGGTGGGGGGAAGATACACAGCTGGGGGGGTGACATGGCTGGGAGGGGGGCATGCTACTTGATGGGGGGAATGGATGGGAGGTGCACTGCTTGAGGGGAGGCATACACGGATAGGAGGGGTGTGCTACTTGGGGGGGGACAGATGGATGGGGGGGCAAGCTGTTGGGGGGGGGACAGACAGCCGGGAGGCAGTGGCTGGGAGGGCTTGCTGCGGGGGCGGGGGGAAACAGAACACAGGAGGGAGAGGCACTGCTTGCGGGGACATGGCCAAGAAGCAGACAGCAGGGGCGTGGCGCTGCTGGGTGCTGGGGACTAACCCAGTCTTGTGTCAGCCCAACCCCCCCTGAACTTGCTTTCAGCACCGGCAGGCTGGGCCCCCATCTTCCCTCAGGTCCAGCCATTGGTCCCCAGCCCCAGCCCCACCTCTTCCCCCCACAACTCTCCCACGTGAACCCAGCACCTGGCCAGGAGCTGCTCTGCCCCAAGTAGCACAGTGGCTGTCCCTTCTCCTGGCCCCACTCCTCTGCATGTGGGCCCAGCCAGCGCCCTCCGTCCAGGCCGGCGCCCAGGGGCACGGCCCCCTAGCTCCCTCCCCCTCCCAGTACACCACTGCCACGTTGGGAGCTACAGCAACAAAGCATTGTGAGACTCCCCAGGTTGCTGGGCAAGTGGTGACACGGTAGGGATGTCATAATGCTACCACAGAAACAGTCATATGCCATACGTAGAACACATAAGCAGTGACGATGCAAGTGTCCCTGCACTCTCCTGTCTCAGTCCTGACCAAGCACAGTGCTCAGGTGGTAAATTAGGCTCCACGCAGAGTTCAGTGATTGGCCCTTCTGCGCTAAGATGCCAGTTGTCCTTAGGTGAACACGTGCTCACCAAGAACTGGATTAAGATCAACTCATCAAATGATAACATATTTCAGTTTAATATATTGAAGCTTAATTACAAAAAGGAAGCTTACAAGAAGTGGAAGCTTGGACAGCTGACTGAGGAGGAGTATAAAAATACTGCTCCAGCATGCAGGGTGGAATCGGGAAGGCCAATATACAATTGGAGTTGCAGCTAGCAAGGGACGTGAAGGATAATAAGACGGGTTTCTACAGATATGTTGGCAACAAGAAGATGGGCAGGTCACTTTCACTGTGATCCTCTGGGCAGACTGAATCATTATAATATTACTACGCTTAAACAAGTGGATTCTCTACAGTCTTTTCATCTCACCATCCTTCTATACCTCTTCCTGTTACCTTCTTTTCCCCTGCCCTGTCCCCCTTCTCTTTCCATTTAGCTTACCTCCCACCCCACATTTCTCACATGTGGAGCTGTAAGAATCGTTATTTAGTAAGTTTTAATAACTCTCAATCCTCTTAAAGATTCTGATAGGATTACTATGATCTCAGGATTTATATATGTAACTGATCTGAGAACACAGATATTTGCAAAAAGTCCTGCAAAATGTAATGATAGCTGTACATTGTGAAAAAAATTGCTTGCAATGCCAGATAACAAATGCAACTAAATCATGTGCAGCTGCCACCCATTCTGCATCAGAGCAATCAGACAATTACTTCTTTCTTCTTAACCTTCCTCTATAATGGACTGTTCAGGATATAAACTTGTTACCACAGAAGATCTTGAGACCTCCAAAAATCTGGATCAAAAAAGCCCTGGATTATACTGGGCGAATGCCAAAATCTGGCATCCAGATACAGTCATGGGTGTATTAGAAGTATGCAGATTAGAGCAGGTTATCTTTAGATTCAGCTTTAGATTAGATTCAATTAGATCAGATCAGATCAACCCATCTCTAGCGATATATATCTCTGCAGTGCCAAAGCCTCAGCCCCACTCTGTTCACAGTGCATAGGGCAGTGTTTTCCAAAGAATGGGCACACCCCCCTTGGGGGGGGGGATCAAAGACAGATTTCTCACATGTTCTTCTGTTTCAGCTTTCATTTTTTCAAAATGAAAAAGACACCCTTATTGTGAAGAAAACCTTGAACGCCTAGAACAAGTGTAACAAATGCTGTGTGATGGCTGTCTGAGTTTGGAGAGCGCCTGAAACAATAATGAACTATCCCTTTCATTTCAATGTGTGATGTTGACTAAGATGCCAATGATGCTATTTTAATAATGTTGATATATAATTGTTTCACATTCATCAAAGCATATGAACAAGTAAAAGGTATTTTATGAAGATCTGCAGCACTGTTTTCTGCAGTGAAATAGGATGTGAAGGACTGGGGTAGAGAGGAGTAGAGTGGGGCATAGAAAACAGTAGGCCTTTAATATCACATGGTGAGACTCTAGAGGAGGCAGCACAGCTGGTTTAATTTTCCTTAAAAGGCACTCAGCTTTCAAAAGTATGGGGAAAACTTAACACAGGGGAATGGCAGAAAGTTGACATAGATGCTGTATATCTTGCCTCCTGCTACCCCACCTGCAGCCTCCCAGTATAGAGGACATTCTGGCGTTATATCAGGGCACAAAGGGGAGATGCTGGAGCACCTTGTGCTCCAGAAATCCTGGGATGACAGAATGGCCCCTAAGGAGTCATTGCAGGTGGCATAGGTTAGAGCAGCCCCGAGGCTGCTCTAATTTATGTCAGGAGTTGAACAAAAAATCAGCAGCCATCAAGATTAGGGAATCACAAAGTGGCATAAATCATCTTTGTCGCCGTCCCCCCGGCTCTGCACTGAGAAGAGCTTGGCCAGATCTAAAGGTATGGTCCCTAATTTTCATATAATCCAGATAATGATGAAAAAGTTGAACCTATTTGAAGTTTGTGGTCTGGCTAACAGTTGTGGACAGTGGTGTACTGAGGGTGGGGGACTAGAGAGGCCATGCCCCCAGACGCTAGCCTGGGAGGGCACCAGCTGGGCCCTCCTTGGAGGAGCTGCCCCCCACTGTCTCAGGGTCCTGGGGCAGCAGGGCTTGGTGGCCGAGGGCTCCCGCTGCAGGGGGAGCAAGCATCCTCCCAGTCCCCCTGTACTGGACACAACAACCAGGGGTGCCATGTAAGCAGGGCAGGTGGGGGGGCTTTTGCCTCACCCTGATTTTTGTGACAACAGCTGGGAGCTACATTGCTTGCTGGGCTCTTCTTCTGCCCTCCCTTTCCCTCACCAACCAGGACTGGGAGCAATGAAGTTGCTTGCTCCTCTTCCCCCTTCCCCTCATTGGCCTAGTCTTTGCTCAGCCAATAGGAACGCAGAGGAGTGGCAGAGCCAATAGCAGGGCTGGGAGCCTCTGCAGCAATTTTCTAATCTTGAAACAAACAGGCTCAGCTGGTAAGAAGCAAGGCAAGCTCTCAGCAGCCTCTGTGCTTTGCTTAGTCTGAAGATGCTGCAGATTTCACCATGATCTTCCCTCAACACTTTCACATGTTGACATGTTAAAAGGGCAGGAAGAAGTACCTTGTGCTGCTCCAGGGCAGAGAGGGGGCTGCTGCCCCAGGCACATTCAGGGGATGACTATCCTCACGTGCAGCCCAGCTTTGGAAGTTTAACGACACCAGGGAGCCACAGGGACCCCAGCCATGCAGGGCCAGGCAGCCAACCCAATGGCAGGGCCTCGGGGAAGAACCCGTCACGCCCCCTCACCTCCCTTGCCACCAGATGGCCCAGGGGCATCTGTCCCGTCACACCAATTTAGGTTTAAAACTATGGATATGTAAATATAAAGGTATAATCAAATCAAATGTCAGTAGACAAGCTTTCTTTTAAAAAAATTCAGTAGACACAATTTATTTTTAAAACAACACTATTCCATGCAGGGCAACCCAAATACTGAAACTGAAACATCCTGCGAGGACAAGAGAATGAGAAAGTGAAGCTGTTGTGTCTATTTTCATTGTCCATGCTGAATGCAGCAGAAAAAGGGAAACCAACAGTGTAAAGAAAATTAAATTCACTTCACAAATTAAAAAAGTGGTGGGTGGGGAGAGGGAATCTAAACAAAACTAGGAACTTAACATGACATGTTTCACTCCATCATTCAGGCACATTGACTGTTGTTGCGTCCCATCCCCTATATTTATATATTCCCTTTTGGATTGTATTCTTTTTGGGGCAGGCACCTTGTCTTCTTTTCTGTGTATCATGCACTTACCACAATGTTGACTCTAGATAAATAATAATGATAATATATTGCCTAGGAATGAGAGACAGCAGACAGCAAAAATAGGAGAAAGAGAGAGTAACAGAAACAGCTTGCTTACCCTAAAGAGTGATTGAAGATCATTTTCTTATTTATTGTTATGATCTGTGCCTATGTTATTGTTCTTGCAAAGCTGAGACGGCTAGTTCAATAACTCAATCTCTTAAAGTATTTGCTGGGAATGAGGAAGCTGTCATGCAGCAGCAGCCAAACAACAAATATTATAACAAAAAGACCTCACAATTTCTACTAATAATTATATCACTGGGCAGGAGGCTAAACAAACTAATCAATAGGGTTTCTGTAAGAAAGAGGTGTAGGTTACTTGCGCAAGGGAACATAAAATGCAGAACAATTTGCATTAGCTGGAAACTTATTAGCTGGAAAATTATTTTGCCAGTCTATGGAGAGTTGTGAGTAGCAATTTGGGCCTCCTTACAGGAGTTTGGGCCTCCTTACAGACTCAAAACCCAGCCCAGGTTTAGTAAAAAGTTCCCAAAACTTTCAGGTGAACCTGAACTAATTTATAGATGGGTCTGAGTCATAAATCTTGGACCCAGATTGTATTGGTCTCTTTTTTGGTTATTGTGTTTCTTGCATGATGTTGGTTGCATGAACTGATTCTACCATATTTTTTTAAGGATAAGATTCAAGCCTTCTTTGGAGTTTTGTGCAGGTATGTCTTGCAATCATTCTTACCTGTTCTGTTATCATTCCAGAGCTCTTAAATTAAGCAGGATGGATGGGGTCCGAATTGGATAGCAAAACTAAAAGGAACGTTTAGGCACTGCTTGACATTTTATTGGTTGGTTAAGATGGTGGCGCTCTATCCTCTGGACCAGTGCTGAACCAACTGCAATGTCCTAGAAAGGGACAGTTTTTAGATGGGATGTAACACCTAGGTCCAGATGGCATTTAAGATCTTTTGATGTTCTTTATAAGAGTGGAAGCGTTAGTCCCATTTTCTTAATCAAATTTCAGATCAGATAATTACATTCTCTCTACCTAAATTCCCCCTGCAATTTTAGCTAGGAAACAACACAGTGTTACTATTATTGGTTGCAGGCAGAACATAAAGACCAGATGATATAGGTATTTTTAACATAGGCTTGGTCTACACTTACCCCGGCAATTCAGCGGCAGTCGACAGGAGTTACGCAAACTACGCAGAAAACTTGCGTAACTCCCATAGACTGCTGTGTTTCTCTTCTGCGCACCCTCTTCACAATACTGTGCCACTTGCAGGGGTGGATTAACAGCATCGACTTCTGGATCGACTGAGCGGGTCTTCACTGACCGCTCAGTCGATCCAGATAAGTCGATCTGACGGCGGCAAAGACATAGCCATAACAGATTACTTAAATATTACTTTGCTTCATTTTCAACCTAAAAACATTTTATGAAATGTTGTGTGTTTTAAAGCAGCGTTGCATTATATCCCAGACCCATCCAAAACACAGCTAGGATGCAGATGATCCTTATTTATTCCTTTCCCACCTCACTTAGTTTGTCAATGCTTGCAGGTTACTCTACTCTGCACATTGTTATTAATACTAAAAGGTTTTTTGTTGTTTTTACAGTTAAGGTCTCCAACTTGCTCACTCCGAAACAAATGGCAAAAATCCTCTTGACTTAATAGGAGCAGGAACAGATGGTAAATGTGGAGGGAAAGCACTAGATGTTACCAGATTAGATTTGGTGGAAATACACTCAGAACCAGTCTGACCCCGATGCAGTCATTATGATTACACCTGATAAATGGAAGCATAGGTAACCAAACTCCCCAAGTGCCTCCAAAGCTTTATGTTTAAACTTCTGGATCCTTCTGCCACATCTAGGAATGAAATCTGAGGAAATACTCAGATCATTTTGGAGCTGGAGACAGCCAGTAAGCAAATAGCTAGACTTTTTAAAAGCGAACAAAACAGAGAGCTGGCTTGTCAGCTTTCTGTCGGGGGGGGGGAATTTTACTGACAGACTGAATGCCACTCCACCTGATTCCCTACAGATCATCATAAAGGAGAGTTTTGGGGCATGGCTAATGGCAGATATAGCCAGAAAGGATCAATCCTGGTGCTATAATTTAGAGCAGCCATAAAGTAGCTCTAACTTGCTCCAGGGTCTCATTCAACTCTTGGTTGGTTCCCGAATCAGAGGATCAGAAAGATGACACAGAGCACAGCTGGGCTGGATTATATTGCAAATCAGGCTTCTGCATCCTGGGTCAGATCCACAAGTCTCCCTGGGGATCTGGCCCAGGATGCAGATGCTTGATTTGCAACATAATATGAATGACAGTATCGTCATTTGTTGTAACCTTTATTCACCATCCTTTCCTGGGTTTGTGTTTGTCTTATTTAAGGCACTCTTCTTACTCAGTAGAAATTTTGAAATTGATTACAATGGGAGCTGGATGGGGTCCTTAGACTGAAAATACTTCTGTAAACCACCATTCACAATCATGGTGCTACAGGAGTATTCAACATTTATAATAATGTACAGAAAACAATTGGATACTTGGGAAACTACAGACATGCTGGGTAAAATTCATCCCTGGGCAGAGGACCAACAGCAAGGCCTAAGCCTTCAAAATAGGGTTTAAATGAGAGCTAAGTGATGCAGAAGCCTTGTGCTGGCTCTTGGCACAGGAATGAATTTCACCTGCTGTGAGAGAACAGTTTGCTCCTGCTGAAACCATGTGCAGTTCTTGATGAGGCTTGTGGCTGTATTTATATTGGTGCCATCAAACCCAGCAACACATACTGGCAAAACCCTTAGGCCCAACATAAGCCAAAGAAATGGAGGGAAAGACAGGCACAGACAAACACATCCAGTTACATAACTTACCTATGTCCTTCGTCACAATAGCTGGAGGCTGCTCTACTAAAACGAACAAATGTAGGTTATAATCTTAGTACACTCTTGCCATCAATGACAAAAACCCTATTTTAATTCCAAAGTCTATTGCAATTTCTATTGGAAACATTAAGGCAGGAGCTGTGAGTAATCACATGGCTACATTCCTTTTACTATCTAATCTACCTACTTACATTGCCTCCATTTTTGAGAATCTATTGCACACTCTACACATGCAAGTAGGCCTTACACATGTGAGTCTTTCTATCGACCTCAACACAACTACTGATGAGTGAAATTCACTGTGCCCACAGAAAGCCCAAGAATTCAAACTTCATGCAAGTGGAGTGCACTGCAACTGGGGATATGGAATCCACACCCACGCCCTTCAAAGGCAGAGCCAGGGGGTTATTCATGGTCTGGAGTAACCACTGCAGCCCTTTCCTGCTAGGGTCACAATCCTGCAAGATGATGCAAGCACTCCAATGCTTGCTTTGTAAAGACTGTGGATCCTCTGTGTGTGTGCACATACACGACATAAGGTAGAAATAACCATCTGATAAATTGCAGAACCAGATTATAAAGGAAATAATAAATCCTAGTCCCATGGCCCTGCTACTGACTGAATCATTTCATTTACCCTAGTAAGACTTCCAAGCAGATCCCTGAAACCAATCATGCCCAACTTTATAATGCCTGATCTGGTACTTGTTCTGGATGTGAAATTCTCTTTGAAATCAGTGGAAGTTGCATGTGAAAAGATGGCAGGATCAGGCTCTGATTTCTTTTTCAATTCTGAGTAATGAAAGAAGCCATATGAAATATATAGACATCCTATTCCTTCCTCGTGCAGCCAGTCCACAGCATAAAATGAATGCCTTTCTGTTATTTTTGTATGGTTGATGCATATGTGTACGTGTTTGTGTGTTTGTATATGCGTGTCTGTGTGAGAGAGTGTCAATAGTCATGGAAAGAAGAAATACTAGATCAGAAAAAGTGATTACTGAAAAAAAACAAGGGGGGGGGGGTAATGAACAAGTGAGGAATTTCCCAGTGGATTTCTGCCCCACAAATTTCCAGTTGTATTGTACATAACATACATTAGTCACTTCTAAATTATCACTATGTATATTGCTTTGCCTTCCCATTTCTGCTTTGGGGTCTCTACTTCTACTTAAATGGAACCATACAAGTGTGAAAGAACATGCATACTTTGTTAATCAAGTAATAATCTTTAAACTATTTTCTAATAATCCTCCAAGAAGCCTAAGAAATGCCTTTATTTCTTCCAAGCATTTTCCTAGCTGGTTCATTTTGCTGTTAGTAACAGTAAATACATTATATGCACACACTCTTCCCCTTTAACACAGAAAGACTTCATGGGACAAATTTTATTAGGTTCATTATAAACCATATCATTCCAGTTTTGTTGTTACTCCACAGTGGAGTAATGTAATGTAATGTTGTTACTTTGGAGTAATTAACAGCAGCTTTTGGCTCCATATAGTTGAATCAGACTAAAATCAAAACTAGTACTATTCATTGCATGTTATTTTATCACTTGTTTGATGATGAAAATGAGATAGCAGTGCCCTTATGATGCAAAACTGTCCAAACCAACAGGATATTAAAAATGTTCATATAGAGTTCTGTCTTGCAAACCCATATGAACATTCATGCGTTCCTTTACACACACAAGTAGTCCCATTGCTGTCCAGGTACAATGGGAGCACTCAGTCATGTGAGTAAACTTGTTCATTTCTGTAAGGGTTTGCAGGATTGGATCCTTTGTCCAGCAATTAATTACTGTGGTACTAGGCAATGTAGGGAAACCCAAGATATGTTGTACTTTCTACTACTTTAGTTTTATTTTCACATGCTCATGGGATTAGTTTACCAATCCTGTGTTGTTATTTTAGGCTGGTCATTTATTCACCTAGAAGTATATACTGAATTTTAGTTGTAAAGTGTGTCCAGAGCTATAGGAGATGTTGTAAATGTGTACAGTACAGATCCACTTTAGGGAAGTCAGGCAGTCCCTTTGATACGATCTCAGAAACACACCATGAAATAATAATGGCTCTACTCAGGAGGGCCCATCCCCCTCCCTTCTTCAGTGTTACAATTGTTTCCCTCTAATAAATTAGTTGAGACTATTATAAATCCCCCTCCAAATCCCCAGTAATTGCTTTCAGATGTTGGCATCTTTCAAACTCTGAGCCTGAGCGGATTAAATGGCTCTCGCCAGAAATAAATGCCCTGATTGCAGCACCTTTTCCTGCAGCTCCCATCAGGGAGCAGCATCAACTTAACAATTACATATTCTTCTTCCTCCCACCCCCGGACACCTCCTGCTTCCAGCAGCTCCAGCTCCAGCTCCGCACCCGCCCTGCTGCGGCACAGCTCGCCCCGCGCGCACGTCCCAAGGTCACCGCAGAGCCCGGGGCTGCCCGGCACTGGGGGGCTGAGCCGCGGGAAGGAAGCAGGGCCGCTTGCGCACCCGCGCTGCAGGTGAGCCTGGGCCGGCGCGGCGCTCGCGGGGGGGAGTCGCTCCAGTTCGCATCCCCGGGCCAGGTGAGGTCAGGCCGCTCCCCCTCCCCCACCGCCCGCCCGCATCCCGGCCGCCAGGGGGATGGGCTCGGAGCCAACCAGGCGGGCCGCCGGTCCCGGGCGGCGGGAGCGGACTAGGATGGGACGGCGACCGCAGGTTATAAAGGGCTCGCTGCCTCTCCCCGCCCCCTGCGCGGGCTGAGCTCCAGCAGGAGTCGCCCTCCTCCTCCCCCCGCCGCCCGGCCTCAGACGGGGGCATGGAGTTGGCAGGAGCCTATAAAAGCCCCTGACGGCGACACAGGTCCTGCAGCAGCCGGCCCGGCCAGGAGAGCGAGACCATGAGCCATCACTGGGGCTACGCCAGCCACAACGGTGAGCGCCGGGGCTCCAGCGCCGGGGGTCCCCGCTGGGCTGCCCCCGCCCGGCCACCTGCGCGCCGCAGCCTCCCCCCCCATCCGGCCGCTCTTTGCCCCTTGACGGCTTCGGCTCCGGCTCCGGCTCCACTCAGCGCGGGGCCAAGCATCGGCTGGGCTGCCCGCGGCACCTCTTCCTGCCCCGCAGCCGGGCGCTGCTGCGGCGGCCAGAGGAATCGCATCCCCTCTGGGACCAGGGCAGAGCCGGCTTGGAGCGACCGGCCCCAATCCGGTCTATCCCGGTCTGAAACCAAGGGGGAGTCCCTCCGCATTTACTCCGCGGGAGGGGGGAGGGGATCGGCAGCCGGCCTCTGGGAGCCGCGGGGGTCTGAGGTGCAATCGCCTGCCCCGGGGGCAGGCAGCGCTCGCAGGGGCATTGCCACGCAGGTGAGCGGGTCCCGGGGCTTGCTGGGTTCTTCCAGCCTCCTGAGTGATTTCCCCGAGCCGCTGGCGAGCTCAGCCTGGCGTGGCTCTGTCCTTTGCAATGAACTTTCTCTCGCGGATCTGGGCTAGTGGGGGAGACTGGAGCATCTTCTCGTTTCTACGCTGTTACAAAGCTCCCGGGGCAGCAATAAGTGTAGTAACTCTTCAAACCAGATTTGGGGGTGGTCAGATGTTCTGGTTCCCTGAACATCCCAACGCCCTGCTAGATGCAGTGAGGGGCTGGGCGGGCAATCAGCGCAGGATCGGGCCCTCGAAGTGGTGAAGCGCCGACTCCTGCGTCTCCAGCCCGTCGCCTCTCATGAGTTCTCACAGTTCATGCGCTTGAGACCAGCGGGTCCCGAACGCCAGTGGCCAGTCCTCAGGCGGATCTATGGGTTTCTACCCTTGACAGATGTGGCAAAAACCAGAGCTGGCATCGTTAAATATTGATGCAAGAGTTAAAGCCGCAAATTCACTTATAGCAGTAACTCCTCTATTACACTTGTTATAAATGATTCCCACCCTCTGTGCCTTGCCTGCATCTTTTCACGTTGGATGTGTGTGTGCCGTCTCTCGTAGGACCTGCTCATTGGCATGAGGATTTTCCCGTCGCCAATGGAGAGAAGCAGTCCCCCATTGATATTAACACCAAGTCTGCGGAGTATGACTCTTCCTTGAAGCCTTTGCATTTCAATTATGACCCCTCCACAGCCAGAAACATCATCAACAATGGGCACTCTTTCAATGTGGAGTTTGACGACTCTGCTGACAAATCAGGTGAGTCCTTACTTTCAGGGGCTCTTGTGAGGGATTGAAAATTGGACAGATTGGTCATTACAGGGGAAGGAAAGGGAGAGAGGATTTTCAAACTTCATCTCCTTATCTTCTACTAAAATTATAAGGTGAAATCCTGGCGCCATTAAAGTCAACCGGAGTTTTTACCTCAGTGAGGTCAGGATTCAACCCATGAATACCCATTCAATTCACTTAGGCATCCTTTGCTCTAATTAAAAGAAAGTAGACACCTGACCTAATCCAAAACCCACCGAAGTCAGTGGGAATCTTTTCAGTGAATTCAGTAGGATTTGGATCACGCCTCAAATGCACAATAGACGGGAGTAAGGTAGTTGATCAGGAGTGATGTGTATTTCTCCTCCTGTAAAATACTAGCTTTGAGTGATACATGACAAATGGTTAAACTAAAAGGCAGGGTGCACTGCAGGAAGAAAAAGACAATAGAATAGCAAAACAACTAAAATTAGCAACTTGAAATGATTTGGAAATAGCTTCTTTAGTTTTATATTTTTCTGTCAACAAACGTAAAGCAGAAAAATGGGGCATCTCTCCAGTTCAGTATTTGAACAGAGGGGAGGCTAGGAAATGTCAATTTGATATTCTCTAATTTAAACTAGCATGGGCCCTGGCATTCCCTGACTCTGGGCTTTCTAGAGAAAGATGGCAATATATTTAGCACATTCCCACACAGTTCACTAAAAGCTAGCTATTCAGCAGAATTTCAGGAGCTTGTTCATTGTATTATACTGACAAGGGCCTGATCCTGCAAACCTCTTTGCACATGATCTGTCCTTACTCAGAGGAGTAGTCCCATTGAAGTGGATAGGACTATTTGCAAGAGCCATGGCTACTCTGTGAATATGGGTTTTGCAGGCTTGCTCCCTAACTGTAATTCCTCAGCTGGCTGCATTTGCAGAAATCACCACCCTTCTACAATGAATGTGCCTCTATTTTTAAATTAGAAAGGGGAAAACAATCCCTCTGTAGAGACAGTAGCTGCCTTCTCTAGACACTGCCTGATTTAACTTGCTTGAGCAGTGCACTATTTTTCCTAAGCAGTTCCTTGGCAATGTCATTTAGGGGATGGTGCTGAAAACAAATTAGCAGTGCCTACAATGTCTTTTTTTCTTTTTATGAACCTGAGGCAGTATTGTAGCTGTTGAAAACTGTAATGGAAACTCAACAACATATTTTCCTACCTGCATTTAGAGTAAATGGGACTAAATGGATAGCTAAATGTTTCACAAATATATAGGCAAGGATATACAATTGTTAGAGCATCCACTGTAGCCTGAATATCTGTTTTGCTTCGAAAGGTGGTTCTGACTACACAGTTTTCTAGGTGCCCAGTTCTGTGCGTGCTGAGAACTCTTAAATCCTGTTAAAGTTGATTGAAATTGACAGTGCTCAGCACCATGCAGGTTCAAACCGTTAGTGAATTTTAACTATGTCATGAGAAATGGGAAACATGATGATAAATTGCAAAAGGTAGATTTTGCACTATGTGTGTGTGTGTAGGATGTTGTGAAACTTTGTTTAAATTCAGTAACTCAGAAACAGTAAACTGCTGGGACATATAAAAGTTTTCATAAATATCCTTTGGAAGAACAGCTCCTAATGAAAAAAATTAACACAGAAATTGAACATCTCCATTCTGTGAGAGTGAATCACTCTCAGCTACAGCTTGAAGAGAGTGGGAGGAGGAGGGGATGAGAGTGAAAATATTCACAGTAGCTCTACAACTCATCAGGCACTCGACTGGGGAGAGAAAAAAACAAAAAACAAAAACAAAAAACCCAACCATACAGATATCTGTATAAATTCACCTCAGGGTAGATTCTGTAATCTTTGATAGTCTTATGAAAATCAACGTACACAAAATCTAGTTAGCTGCACACTTAATTGCTTCATTTGTTTGCCGTTAACCAGTTAGCCTAGTTTTATAACACAAAATAAAACTGTTTATTACTTGGTTACATTTCATGAACTTCCTATTTATAACATTCTGATGCCGAACAGTATTATTTCTGTACCAAGTTCCTGGTTAAACATAATGTAGCAAGCAAAAGGAAAAATTGTAATGTATTTTATCTACTGTCCCTTTTTACATGAAAAATTAAGGACCTGATCCTATAAATACTTACTAAAAGGGTGAAGTGCTAACTCCCATGAGAAGTCCCATTTATGTTTGTGGAACTGCTTAAGGTAGTAAGCACACCACGCAGTAATAAGTAAGGCCCGGGTTTGTGACTAATTTACACACAAGTAATATTACGCAAAGAAGTAGGCCCATTGGCCTAGATCCTGCACACACTTAAACATATGCATGGCTTGACACTTATGACTAATCCCTTGAAGTCAACAGCACTACTCTTGTGACTAAGGTTATTCATGTACTTAAGCATTTGCAGGATCAGGGCCTTATTGTTTACAGAATCAGGCCATGTCCCAGAAATTACAGGTACAGGTTCTAATGTCTTAGTAAAAATAGGTGCAAAAGCAAAAAAAAATATATATATGTTTATGGATGAAAACTTTTGGAATTGCATCATTGTGAGCATTATATATTTCTCTGATTCAGACAATATTTAATGAGGTCATTATTAAAAATATCATTAAAATTAATAGCAATTAGAGATCAGAATATCCAGATACTTGATATAAAACATAGCCCCTAGAAAATGAAAGGTTCTGAATATATTTGTTATATAATGCATGGCATGCATCTTCTGCACGACTTGTCAAGTGCCTAGACACCAATACAAAAAAATGTTACTTAAAAATCATCCCTCTCCCTTGGTGAGGCACCTAGGTATTGTGCAGCATAATAAATGTTTGTTTAACTCTCTTTAAAATAAAAACAATTCTACATATAATTTATGAATTCTGTAATATTATAGGAAGAAAAATCCTTTGGTCTTCTCTTTTAGGAAATTTGCTCTTTACTAATAGCAGGAGTTTATATGCGAATAATTCTTGATACAAGTTCTATTTTCATTATTCCAATATCCCAACCATATTCAATACACTAAAAAACTTTTTTTTATAGTAATGTTTTAAGATTTCTAAACTGATCATGATAGAGAAAGGTTTGTGATAGCGTTAGACATTTAATTATACTATACTATAATAATATAATATAGTTTGGGATGTTTTTAGAAACTACTAAGTATTAAGATTACCTTTTTTTAAAAAATGTTTTATAAAAGCTTTCAGCCTAATCCTGCAGCCCTTACTCACAAGTGTAGTTCTTCTGAAGTTTTTGGGACTACTGGTATGAATCAGATGGGCAGGATTTGACCCTGAGCTTTTTAAAGTGTGTACTTAATATTTTACAGCTGCTAGTTCAGCCTTAGAAATGCTGTAAGTAATGAAATGCCAACAAATCAATGTAGACATTTATTTTATTATATTATTATTATTTTATATATGTTTTCATATTTTGAAAGGCTATGATTTCTCCTTAGTATGGACATTTTACTTGTTTTGTTTGCCATTTTACGGAAAGCTTATTTGTACCGAGCAGGTTACAAACTCCTCTTTCAATTATTTTTATCATCTCTTCATCCACTTTAATTCTTGGGGTCGCACATTTCAATTGGCTTCTCCGTGTCAGCGCATCATTTTGGAGCAAGCAGGAGTGAGCCTCCCAGCCTGGGTCAACAGGTTTGTGTTAGCAGGGCTCATGCTAGCGCTCTAAAAATAGCTGTGTAGACACTGTTTGAAGTTGTGGCTTGGGCTAGGAGCTCAGGCTCTGAAGCTCATTCCCCTCTGTAGGCTTCAGAGCCCAAGCCACAACATCAAAGCACAGTCTGTACAGCTACATATAGAGGGCTAGCATGAGCCCTGCTAGCCAGAGTACATTGACCTGGGCTGGGAGGCTCGCTCCCACTCGCTCCAAAATCCTGTGTGGACATTCTCTGTGGTCTTTTAGTAACAATGAAAGTGTAAGTATTTCCTAGCAATGGCACTTAAAATGTCTGACCCTTTAAATAAGGGCAAATAGTCTCTTTGCTACAAATACCATAAGGACTAAACCAAAGACTACAGTGTATTCATTCTGATATCTCAGAAGTGCAATTAATTCAATGGAACTGCACTTGGTAGTAAGCATTACATGCAGTAATTAGTGTTTGCAGGATCAGGCCCTAAAATTTCATAATAAATGCACCTTATTCTTGGGATTTGTCCCTATGGCAAAGAAGATACTTGTACCTATTTAAAGTTACAGGTACTTTAAATTCTGTGGGGAGGAAATATTTACACTTTCACTATTGCTAAAAGACAGCAAGGAACAGCGACGAACAAAAGTTGGCAACTGACCTGCTTGAGAATAGCTAAAGGTAAGTGACAAGAGAACCTGTAACCTGCTTTATAGAAATGTTCCTCAAAAATCTTTTCACAATGTGCATAGGGACCTTAATTTCAATGGCACCACACATAGTAGTAAACACTATTATGCTCTATAGTAAGTGATAGTAGATCTCACACTTATTGAGCTTATAGAAGCAAAGAATCTTCTTAATCATGAATTTGTTTTATAATTATAATATAAACTGATTTTTTTAAGCTATAAAGATGATACAATTTAATGGGAAAGTCTGACTTAAAGGAGGATGGGGTAGATTGCACCTTCAGCAAGTTTGGAGATGACACTAAGCTAGGGGGAGTGGTAGATACCCTGGAAGGTAGGGATAGGATACAGAGGGACCTAGACAAATTGGAGGATTGGGCCAAAAGAAATCTCATGAGGTTCACAAAGGACAAGTGCAGAGTCCTCCACTTAGGACGGAAGAATCCCATGCCCAGCTACAGACTGGGGACCGACAAGCTAGGCAGCAGTTCTGCAGAAAAGGACCTGGGGGTTACAGTGGATAAGAAGCTGGATATGAGTCAGCAATGTGCCCTGGTTGCCAAGAAGGCTAATAGCATATTGGGCTGCATTAGGAGGAGCATTGCCAGCAGATAGAAGGAAGTGATTATTCCCCTCTATTCAGCATTGGTGAGGCCGCGTTTAGAGTATTGTGTCCAGTTTTGGGCTCCCCATTACAAAAAGGATGTGGACAAGTTGGAGAGAGTCCAGTGGAGGGCAACAAAAATTATTAGGGGGCTGAAGCACAAGACTTATGAGGAGAGGCTGAGGGAACTGAGCTTGTTTAGTCTGCAAAAGAGAAGAATGAGGGGGGATTTGATAGCAGCCTTTAACTACCTGAAAGGGGGTTCCAGGGAGGATGGGGCTAGGCTGTTCTCGGTGGTGGCAGATGACAGAACAAGGAGCAACGGTCTCAAATTGCAGTGGGGGAGGTCTAGGTTGGACATTAGGAAAAAGTTTTTCACTAGGAGGGTGGTGAAGCACTGGAATGGGTTACCTAGGGAGATGGTGGAATCTCCATCTTTAGAGGTTTTTAAGCTGCAGCTTGACAAAGCTCTGGCTGGGATGATTTAGCTGAGGTTAGTCCTGCTTTGAGTAGGGGGTTGGGCTAGATGACCTCCTGAGGTCCCTTCCAACACTAATATTCTATGATTCTAAAGCTAATAGTAAATAGACTGGTAATTTCTCCTAATGGCCACTTCTTTGTTCGTTGCTACTTCTTTTTTTGTAATTGCTTCAGAAATAGAAGAAAATATTCTAAGTCAAACTACAAACTCATGTAAATCAGACATTTTTATGGAAATACAATCATAATAAAACTTTAAAATTACTCTGCCATCTCTGGGAGGTCAAAATATTGGGCTAACTTTGACACTAGAACTGTGTGGGGAAACTCTCCTCAATAATTTTAAACAAGTATATTTTTTTCAGGTGATCCTTTCTATAACAGAAAAGAATGGAGGTGCCAAGGGGACAATTCACACACATTTCTTTAGTTATGATTCAGTGTAAACAGACCAAGGAATATTTGTTATCCTAGGAGAGAGTGTGTCAGCACTGCTTGGTTTGCAGTGAGTTACACTAAAAGTTGTGTCACTGTCGGTTTTTTCTATTTCCCACTGAAGCAAGGATCAGTTTAGGGAGGAAACATACAGGTCTGCAGTCTTCCAGATAAGACCGTCTGAACAGAGCCATTGACACAGGAGGTCTATTTTTAGGCCTTCAAACACTGACGGTGTAACTTTAAGTATTGCCCAATGTTACATGTCATCATTATATGTCCAGAAGCTGAATCTTCAGGTTACTGTATGTCTAAGCCAATATTTTAATTGCTCTGAATCACAAGGGGGAATTGACTGCATAAAACTCTTGTGGCTTAAAGAAATGGAGAGGTTAACCTCTGTTCTTCAGGACATATCTGTGTGAGTCAGAACTTTCTCACTGTTATCATAGCCTAAGGCAGCCTTGGCCTTATTTCTTTCAGTTAGTTTTTAAACTATAAATCTTCTGGCCAGAAATCAATTTTCGAATGGGCACATAGAGTGCGAGGAAACTCTCTTCCCTTCATTCAAATCCCTCCTTAAGAGTCACTATTTGGTCCCTCAAATCCCTTTTTAAGGCCTCGTCTACATTGGCCACAGATTTCGGTGGCAGTCAACAGGAGATACGCAAGCTACGTACAGTAACTTGCAAATCTCCTGTTGACTTCCGAACGTCTACTTACCACGGCGTCTACACTGCGCTGCGCCGATGGGAAATGCCCTCCCATCGATGCAGCGCTACGCTTCTTGCTGGGGTGGATTTACAGAGTCGACTTCTGGGTTCGATTGAGCGAGTCTTTACTGCTGCTCAATCGAACCCGCAAAATCGATCCTGCACTGCCGGCAGTGTAGACATAGCCTAAGAGTCACTTCTACTGTGACAATGGAAGAAATGAGTCAACTAATAACAGCTAAGTTGAGCGGCACTTATTTTTAAAATATACATACCCATATTCTGTTGCTGAGAGAGAAAAGCTTTCAAGTTTACACAGCACTCTTCTTTTTCTTCTCTGTGTAAGCTTGAAAACTTGTCTCTCTCACCAATAGAAGTTGGTCCAGTAAAAGATATTACTCTCAGCCACCTTGTCTCACTAATATTGACTACAACAACACCGCATACAGTCATTCCCATGTCTACTCTGTTTGTCTGATGTATCCCTTGCCTCACCCTCTTTCATTTGTTCATCTACTGACAGGTGTAAAAGACTTGTAAGCTCTTAGGGGCAGGAACCATGCCTTCCTATGTCTCAGTTCATCATCCATCAGATGTCATAGGAAAATAAGCAGTTGTTGGTACTATTATAATATTTTGCAACACACAATACACTTTTTTAGTAACAGTTGCTAAGATTATTCCATAGATAAGGCTGCTAGGAGACAAGGCAATACATTGTTACCACAATATAGTTGAAGACCATCTTCATGCTTGTGATACGGCAATTATCAATCCAAGCACAGCTCATATAGGACGCACACAGAGACTGACTGACCATTTAAAACCTATATAAATCTCGTGCTATTATATAGGATTTAAGTGCTGCACTGAGCCTTGTGTAATGGTGAATTTCACCCATAGAGGACTGGTGTTTCTGGTCTGTTCCCCTCCCATGTTAACAGCAATGCACTTTACTCACATTTTTATTAATGATTCATAGGGATTTCTAACTTATACATTATGTTTAATATGCATACATTTTATCTGCAAATGGTTTCACTACAGGGAAATTTGTTTAACAGAACCCATTGAAAACAACATCTTCTGACTCTGTTAGAAGCCGTTTGGTGAATGTAGAGTAGAAGGTGTGTTTTTGGGAGATAAGATAAAAGAAATGAAACACCTTTCATCAAGTGCCATATCTGCACATACTATATATATATATATTGGCAGCTTGACAGTGACTGTGACTCACCCGGACTGAACTTTTTGGTATGGCCCGTGTGTCAATTAGGGATAGCCCACCCCTACTTAAGGACTCAATACTATTGTGTGAAAATGTTCTGAGTCCACATGTGTGTGCATATATATAATGTATGTGTGTGTGTAAACACATAGGTGTGTGTGTACTTATGTTTGCCTCTATACACACATACATTTTATATCTATAACCTAATTTACATTAACTGCTAATGGCATGAAGAGCCCTCTGGTCAGCACACTCAGGGAGTATCTTCATATCCTTAAACAGGGTGAGCTATCCTTAGCTGACACTCAGGCTGTATCAGAAAGTTCAGTCAGGGTGAGTCATGGTCACTGTCAAGCTGCCAATATATATTTGTACAAATATGGCACATATTGGGAGGTGTTTAATTTCTTTTATGTTATCTCCTCAAAACACACTTTCTACCCTCTCAGGCTTCCCCAATGGCTTCTATTAGAGTCAGAAGAGGTTGTTTATCAGGAGTAACTGTTACACATTTTTCTTTAGGTGAAACTTATTGCAGAGGTTTCCCACAACAGCCTTCCATCACAAGGTTAACCCGTCCATTCAGAATCATTGGTCCTGCCCTACTTTCCGCTTATTGTGATATAGTCAAATTAATAGACCTTAGAATAGTTTATTTCCTACCAATTTGATTTGTGTACGTAGAGGATTTCAGTCAATGTTTGAACTATTTCTTGAAGGAATCTTGCAGATTAGCCATTTGGATTTTTTCCAAGAAAAGCTTTTCCTGGACTGAGACAAATTAGGGCTTTGCTCTATATAGTGAGAACATCCCATAGGTGTTTGGAATCCTAGCAGTAATGTCACAGTATTCCTGCAAAGCTTCACATAAAGGGCCCGACTCTGCTCTAAAGAACATCAGTGCTACTCACAGTGTTTAGGACAAAGTTGCTAATGCTCTGAAGTAAGTATGGGAGAGGTAACTGCTCAATAAAACTTATTTTACTATAACAGTGGAATGGCCTGGTCCACTTAACCAGATACCTTTGACTGTGTAGTGGATCTCTCTTAATCAACAAAATGTCCATTTACTTCTACACACGCTAAGATCTCACCATGAAATGTGTTATGTCCAAACCCAATTTAATGTATTCATGCAAGTAATCCCAGTGACATAAATGGACTGTTCTCATGGGTAAAGTGAGTAGGATTTGATCATTAAACTTTCCAATGAGTCACCTTTTACTCCTTTGTAAAGTGCTTTGCAATCTCCTGATAAGTTCTATGTAACTGCTAAGGGTATTTCATCATCATCATCATTATTATTATTGCTGCTGTCTTTCAAAACTGCTCAACATTGTCTTAATACAGAAAATACAGTGCCCACTTCTAAATTTAAACGAAGTGCCCCAAAAGGTGTTGTACCTTAACATGTCTCATGTTGTCACATGAGCCTTAGCCACAGAGCAGGAGTTACTGCTGTATAGTACATGCTGCTTTGAGAAGGGAACATGTGACCAAGATTGGCTGTTCCCTTTTTCTTTGGACACCCAGCTAGCAATGTTCTCCTGCTCATATGTACTGGAGCTTGTATTGTGCACTCGTGGAAGGGCTGCAGATTGGTATACAGCAGGGAGGTACTGTTACTGCATAGCCACCCTTCCCTTCTGTATGCCACATATGGCTACTTCCTGTAATTATGCCATGTGGAGAGGGGAACATATATGCTTAGGTCTTTTGTATATAGATTTTAAATAAAATCAGTTTCAAGAAACTAAGGTTATTGTGTATATCTTAAATTGCATTTTCCTGTGGCTAAAATCTTGTCAGACCCTTCCCACCACTGTAATTTTCCTCCTCCCCAATTGTCAATGGCTATTTTATTCTGTGCTGGCATATAGTCAAAGTTAGCCAAAGATGAACAGATAATGGCCAACTGTAATCTGCACTCAATTTACATACTCTCACACACGCACACTGCAACAGTCACACAATACTTGCAAACAGAGAAAAGAATCCTTATTCCATTGACCTGTTTTGAATTATTTTGTTTGTGATGCATAATTCAGGCACTTTCAGGGTAACATATAGTATTCTTCTGTAACTTTGCAAGTACCAAATTGAATTTTACGGTATATATCATCTTAAATTTTATTCCTAAAATACATTTGCCTTTCAGATAATACCAGTTTAAACAAAGAATTAGATTGTTCTTCTACAAAAACATTTAGACCTCACAATTTGGCCTAAACCTTTCTCTGTTTACCCACCCGATTTACTCCGTTGATTTCAATAGGATTACTTATTACCTCGTCTGGGCTTGGTGCTGCACATGAAGACATAGTTTCCCTGCCCTGAGCATTTTACAGGCTCAGGACTTGATCCTACATTTCACAAGGGTGGGCTGTTCTGAGTATAAACACAAGGTAAAAATTAATGTGCAGGACAGAGAATTTGGGGAACCCAAGCCTACATGGGTGAGAGTGCTGTGGAATGCTCTAGTTACACTAGAAGCTAATTACTGTAGAAGCAAGAGTAATACTAAATAACTAAGTGCCTCACTTCCAAACCCATGTCTCCTCAGACCTGACCATTCTGCGCTCACATTCCACCCCTTATTTTACTAATATTTTGGGGGGGATTTAGGGAGAGGGCAAAAAAAAAAAAAAAAAAAAAAAAGGCGTGAAATTTACCTCCCTTTAGTGAGGAAGACTATGCCTAGTGTTTAACCTCAATGTGCCTGTGGATGGCCTTTACTCATATTTACATTGGAACACAGCAACATTGGATTCCCAGCTGTGCATTTGCAGGATCAAGGTCTCAATAGATGACGTAAAATGAAAGGGCAATTTGCATAAGTAAGGCAAACAGGATTAGGCCTTTAAGAGCACTTTGGTGGAACATTTCTATATGCCCCTAGAATTCTGGACATTCATCTTTCTGGAATTTTTTATTTATATTGTGACAGAAAAGTTTCTCACAAACCTTTCCTAATCCAATCACCTTGTATTATTACCATGTCTGATAAATTGCTGATGAATCACATACATTAAAGGCATGTAAATTTTTAGATGTCAGGTATCGACTAGGTCTACATTGGACTGTAAAAAGTAATCCAGAGTAGCATGTGGAGCAAGAAAATGTAGTTTCACTTCAGCCAGGTCTACACTACACACTTATTTCAGTATAACTACGTCCCTCAGAGGTGTGAAAAATCCGACATAGCTATTGCCTCTCATGGAGGTGGATCTATTGAGCCGATGGGAGAGCTCTCTCCCATTGGCTTAGAGCATCTTCACCAGAAGAGCTACAGCAAGTCTGTAGTGTAGATCTGCCCCTAACAGCCCTGAGTTGAGTGTTCTGTTTTAGAGTAAGGCTCCATAACAAAGGAGGTGAGGCAAATGCTAATGAAGCTGTTTGCTTTGCAGTGCTGAGAGGCGGAGCTCTTGAAGGACCCTACAGGCTGATTCAGTTTCATATTCACTGGGGCTCCTGTGAGGGCCAAGGTTCTGAGCACACTGTGGATGGCGTGCAATACGATGCTGAGGTAGGACCAGCTTTTTTTTCTTCTAAGGAACTGTCCACATTAGGCATTTTTCTTACTATTTCCCATCAGTGCAACTCTCCCAGTGGCAGCAATACTGGGAGTTCTATCAGATTATTATTGCATCAAGGGCGAATTTGTCCTAAAGACCCAGGCACCAATACGATATCTTCTACATTAGTCAGATAGTTACTCAAAAATTCAGTTCTTTCACAAGTGGTGTCCTCCATTCATCAGGACCAAAAGGACCATATCTGTGACCAGCAGCATCTGGTTGTTCAGAGTAGAAAGCATAAACATAAGGCCTTTCATTGTCTGGTAGAGTTAGCCACTGCAATATTGTTAATATTCTGCGTTCATGAGGGATGACAACAGACCAGAAGAATGTTCCAGCTTTCACCCCTTGCTTGGGAGCAGCAATGTGGTGGTTCAAATGTCGGCTGCTGCTCCACGTTAGTGCTCCCAACTGTGCTACAGCAATGGTGGGAAATGTTAAATAAAATCTTGTGTCAACACAATCTAAAAAGGCTAGATGGTGTCAAGTGAGATGTGATATTCACTGTAAAATGATTTTCATTGCAGTCGCTTCATTTCACAGAGGTGACAGAAGGGGAAAAAACCAAGCTAGGTATACATGGCTCATCTGTTCCTTGCACTCCCAATAGTTCATAGGAAGTGCTGGAAAAAAATTCTGTCCTCTCTGTATCTGTATATCATAGGTTCCCCTTTTTCTTGTTTTGGTTTTAAGACTAGAGACTTTTGTCTGAGAACAAGACTTTTGGTTCCTTAAAGGCTTTATTGCGGGTTTCAAGCCATGATCTGTGATAATGAGTGAGCAAAAGGAGCTGTGGAGGAGACATGCAGCAGTGAGAGCTCAAGCAGACATTTTGGTTGACCCAGCCAGGACCCTATACTGCTAAAGCAGTAGCTGTACAATGCTTTGCTACACTCCACTGGGCCCAGACTCACCTTCATTCTGCTGACTGGAGGAGAAGGAGGATGAAGCCATAGATTAACACTCCTCCCCACTCCTCTCTGTCCACTTTGGAAACTAGCGCTGGCAGCAGAGGTGGACTTTCCCAATTTTTGCACTAAGGTAGCACAGGACTGGGATTGTGACTTGGTCCTTACACTGGAGTATAAGAGAAGTAGCTCCTTTCATTCTTTCTTTTCCTATCCCTTGTGCACTCATGCAGGGCTGGTGCCAATCTGGCCCTCAGAGTTCACCTGCCCTGCTTCTTCTTCACGAGGTACTGAGCATCTTTCAACTTTCTGAGACCTCTGAGCACCTTCTTGGAGTGGATCCCTGAGGTTATAAAATTCTGCTGGTGGCACCATAATTAGCTGCTGAACGGGCTGTACAGATAGTTATGATGGCACAGACTGTTATGATTTCAAATGAGGAATAAACAGCAGGAGCAGATGAGCTTCTGAAGAATTAAAATCCTCTCATCATTCCAATAGCCCTAGAAACAACTAAGAAAATAAAAACAAAGTAGGAGAGCAAATCAACTAGATTGATGTGGAGGTACATTTCTTTCCAAACAGAATGTTCTGTAATCAAGTATACCTCCCCTAAAGATAATGAAGTTGTATTTAGAACATGTTTAACCCTATATCCTTTGAAAAAACAGAACACAGATTTAAAATAATTAGGCCAAATCCGGCAGTCCTTGCTCAGGCAAAATTCCTACTGAAGTCAACTGGAGTTTTACCAGAATAAGGAGTGCAAGATATGGTACATACTTTGCATTCAGAAACGATTTTGAAAGTAAGGATTAGAAGTGCATTTTATAGATTGTAAATATCTATTTGCACAAATTTCTACATGTGATATAAAAGCAAATCAGTGATGCAATGAGTTCATAGCTGTATTCAAAACTTTTAATGTTTCAGCAGTAAAATACCATCTCTGTTAATGTTTAGTAAATGGCCATCTTAGGTCCTCATTTTGTAAATTATTAGTTGAGGTGCTCTGTTAGATGGAAGGTACTATTTATGAATATCTCATTTCATTGATTTTAGGTTCATCTCGTTCACTGGAACACAAAATATGGTAGATTTGGTGAAGCTGTGAAGCATCCTGATGGCTTGACTGTGGTAGCTGTTTTTCTGCAGGTTAGTTGAGCAATCTCATTACTATTGCAATATATTATTTGTATTGCAATAGTGCCTTTGGGCACCAATAAAGGATCAGGGCTCCATAATGGTAGGTGCAGTACAAACACAGAACTAAAACACATCCCACACCCCAAAAAGCTTATAATCTAAGGCCTTGTCTGCACCCAGAAGCTATACAGCTTTAACAGTGCCATAGAGTTAAAGAGGTACATCCCCTAGAGTTATATTGGTACAAAGGTGCTTCTACTCAATAAGTCCTTCTGTATGGGAAGAGCAGTAAGATATACTGTCTATGACTCTTTATGCCAATATAATTGTAACCACACTAGGGGTGGTATTAGTATAATTATGTCTGTGGAAAAAAAATCACATGGTATAAAAACTGTATATCAAGCCTAAGTAATCTCTATTTTCTCTTTCTTTTGTCACTGTTGAGTGACAGGATGTTTTGTGCTAGATGAATTACCTTTGCTTAATACAAAGTTTGAGAAATACACAACCAACTAATGAAGACAATTTGTCTCTACGGTGCTCCCTCTATTCTGGTCATGTTGGTTTTGTTGGGAATTTAAATTTGACTTCTTCCAAGAAATGAATAGTTAAAGTCCAATAATAAATCCACATACCATAAAAGAAAATTAATTTAATCTGTCCCACAATCCTTCACTTCTGCAGACTAGTCATCACAAGTCATTTGTGCTGACTGGCAAGCTTCATATTTTTTACAATGCGAGGGCACAGTCATTTTCATTATTCAGCATTATGAGAAATCTCTATGAAACTAATTGGTGCTGTGATGATGTAATTTAAAATGTGTCTTCAGTCAACTGTAGTGGTAAATCTGAGCCACCACCTATGCATCTGCTTATTTTCTTTTCATATGGTTTGCATTACCAGGTGGGAAATGCCAGGCCTGGGATACAGAAAGTTATTGATGCACTGGACTCCATTCAAACCAAGGTAGTGTATGATCTCTGTGCCAACTGACAGCAAGCAGAGCTATTTTCTATATTCTTTTTCTCTCAACGTGCAAAATTGCAATTCCTTACTTCTGCTTCCTATGTGCAAGTACTACAGTAGAACAGCTGTCCATGTCATCAGCACTGACGCCTGTGTAACCCCTACCTTGAGGCAAGCTCAAATATTTTTTTTTTCAAATTAGGCTAATAGAAGGCATGTAGCATTGTATGTCATGAAGCAAATGGAAAGGATTTCTGTGAATAAAGATTTCATGCCAATATGATTGTGTGCTTCTGGCTTGCAGTTGCAGTGGAGTCCATAGCTATTATACTGGGCCAGGTTCATCCCTGGTGGTATAAATCAGATGCGTTACACTAGTGCCACATTTGGATTGTATTCCCTCTGTGATTTTTCAATATTTATTGCCATATTAGATGCCCAGCTGCAAAGCTGATAGGAGTACTCTCTGCATTTATAGTGTACTTATCTTTAATCATACAAGGCACAACCAATCTCCTACTGAAGTCAATGAGAGTTTTGTCATTAACACCACATAGCAGAACCAGACCCATGATTTTTATATTTGCTGTATCTCTTTAGCCATCTGTGCACTGGATATAGATTGTGTTGGTCCTATGGAAACATCCTACAGGATGTTTTTAGAGGAAGAGGCAATAACTTAGACATTTGGAGCAAGGACTGAAAGCTTGATCCTGGAACTTGCTGAGCACCTTCAATCCCAACAGACTTTAGCAAATTGTAGGAGGGTCTCAGTGCTGTGCAGAATTAGCATCCATCTCTTTCCCTCTCTTTTTAAAGCAGGGGGCAGACTTAGCAAGAAATATCAAATCTTCCTTAACTATCTCCGCTAATGCAAGCAAGGTGTCTATTTTCCAACTGATCTTATGCCAGAGTTAACAGGCTGTTCTATCTTCTTAGGGGAAGCAAGCTTCCTTCACAGACTTTGATCCCACGAGGCTGCTTCCTGAATCCCTGGATTACTGGACTTACCAAGGTTCACTGACCACGCCCCCTCTACTCGAATGCGTTATCTGGCATGTTCTGAGAGAACCCATCAGTGTCAGCCCAGAACAGGTACGTCTTTAATAGTTAAAGGCCACTATTCTACATCTAAATATAGACACTCACCTTGGTTTAGACTTCAGTGGGATCTTCTGCCGAAGCTGCGGTTTACATTACTGGAACAAAATGGAGTCAGATTGCAAGGCTTTGTGAAATAGTAGATAGTGTCCTGAAATATTGGTTCAATACATATATCTGAAATGGTTATTTCCTCCCATTCTAGTAACTGTAAAATGGACTTTGCTGCCACTCAGGACAGGAATCAAGCAGAAAAACCATTGCTTGGAATGCATGACATTTGTAGCTTCTAGAAGTTTGCATTTTATCTCAAGAAACTCTTATATTGTGCAGCTTGAGGAAACTGGCAAATTGCCCTAGCAGAGTAGAGCACTGACAAGTTGAGTCGTTCTGGCATTAGCTCTGTGCACTATTCCTTAATGAAATTATGTAGATGCAAGTTTCCATCCTCAGGTCTGCATCAGTTTAGCTAAGAAGATATAAATAGGATCTTTGAGTCTATAAATATAAGCCATGTCTTAAGGGCTTTAGTGTACCCTCAAAGACTTAAATCAATTTTACCAATGACTATTGCTCTAAGACAAAGAAGTGTGTTTCTTTATTCAGTTGAGATGAAAAGAAGCTGTGATCTGGTGCTGGACATAATTTAATAAAAGAGCAGCGAAAAGGCAGAGGATGAATGATTGGAAATGTTCATTAAACTACAGCATCTATTAATACTAATAAGATGCTCCAGAGTGAGTCTTAAGGTTGACATCTTTGTTTAATTAAAGCCACAGGAACTATTTATTACTCATGATCAAAGGGACATGAATGTAGCTTTACAGCATGGGGGAGAGGGGAGAGGGAATATTCACAATAAATGAGTATTTTATCCTTAGGAGAACCATCATCCATCTCTTCCCATCCTCAAATCCCTTTATTACATTACACTTTTCAAAACTGACTACTCAAGACCAGAGCTGCGTACATCAAATATTTTGTCATTCTTAAATTCTGAACAAAGCAAGAAAACATAAAACAGTTTGGAAAAGAATCCTAAAATTTAGCATCTGTTGGGAATGTTTTCACTGGACTTCAATTCATTGTTGACAACTGCTTTTCTAAAGATAGGTAGATTTTGAATATGTTTCAGGAGGAGAGGAAGTGACTTATGCATTTGCTATCCTAAGCATTGCTATACTGAGTTAATGATTATTGGAACACATAGGGTTGCAGCATTCTGGCCATGTACCATGCCTCTCAGTGAAGTTTAAGGCCTCTCATAAGCTAGCTCTTTGCCTGTGGCAGGCCTCCATGCAGAAATTGTGTGTCACAGAACCATTCTGCATGTTACAAAATTCTGCAGCCCCCTCTCATCCTTCTGTCAGCAATTTTCATTTAATTGTGTGTTCTCAGACACAGTGTCCTGAATCAGTTAAATAAAACTTGGACTATTTCTAACCTGCTGGTCACTTGCATTGAATTATACTTGCATGACCTGTGTCACATATGACAAAGCAGCATAAATGGCTGAGTGCCTGTGACAAATGCACATGGTGTCCTGGGGTGTTGAGTTTTGCAGTTAGATCTGCATTAGCTGAAGGATGTGTAAAATCACACACAGGCAAATAGCTCCCTAGGGACCACATCTAAAGAGTCTCCTGTGTGTTGATTATTCTAGCAGGTACCTCAAATGTGGCACAGCTAGACTTGTTTTCAGTGGTAGTACATGGATAAACACTGTGTAGGGTAAATGTCCTATTGTTGGGAAAACCGCACATTTACTTCAGATATTTCAGGGTATAGCTGTCCTAATGCATCTTTGGAACACAGGAGTATTATGGCACAATTATACACAGAGATTATTCTATTTTGGGGAGCTATGAAATTGCAGATCATGCTTTAGGATAGGCCTTCACATTCTTACAGTACATTCCAATGGAAATTGAGACTGATTCTCCTCTCACACACGTTAATATCTTCACTGACTTCTGTTGAGGTAATTGCTGAATTACACCGTTATGAGAAAGGGATCAGGAAAAAAAACAAACGGTCAGAAGAGTTTCAGCTTTCAAAATAGCCAAGTATTCAATTAAGCTATAGACCTGGAACAAATATAGAGCCAGCTCTTGCCCCTTTGTGCGATTCCTATGATTCAAAAGATCCAGCAAACAACTCCTAGATGGTTCTATATCACTCTTTCCCAACTCTACCAGCACAGAGGGCATGTTGAAGGCAGGAGTGGATGTGTCAGGGGCAGGAGAGGGTTTGGGTGAAGCACCTTGCCCTGAGATCCTGGGCTAGCAAAACATGGGGGGGACGGACATCACAGCTGCTAGAACTTGGAGATGTCTTGAAGCCACCTTTCCCCTCACTCTAAGACTTGCACTGTCCCTGGCACATAGTGTATGCCATAAATAGGTTTCCAGAGGCATGAGGATGCATCTGAAGATTAATATTGATCCTTTCTTTTTTCCCCAGCTGTGCAAACTCCGTGGCCTTTGCTTCAGTGCTGAGAATGAGACTCCATACCATATGATGGACAACTGGCGCCCATGCCAGCCTCTGAAAGGCAGAGACGTTAGAGCTTCATTCCAATAAGCTAAGCACTGAGCTCATTCGAAATTGCTGTGTTTGTGAGGGAGGAGCCCCTTCTGCTAAGCACAAATCAAACTTCTGCCAGCTGTGCACTAGCATCATTTCTTCTTTTAGATCTCTCACTTCTTCCATTCAGCATCTGAAGTTCTGGCTAATGAAATGTGAAATATTTTAGACCAAGAGAAAAAGGGTCTTAATGTGTGGGGAGGAGGGAAATCTGCGTGATGTTTGATGGTAATTGCTGTGACTTGACACTTCCGCTGTTTGGCAAAGCACATAATGACAGCAAAATAAGCCATTTTAAGTAACCTCATCTATAGGTGATAGTACATATAACTAACTGTACTCAGTAATGTGAAGCTTTTTTGGAAGCAAAGGAATACAGAATAATTTGGACATTTTAAATGTGATTTAAGAGATTAAGTTGTGTCCACATAGACCGTGAAAAGCAAATTAATAGTGATGATTAAATGTCTTAGATTTTAAGAAACTGAAATGTAAATATTTTTTTAATCGTTTTACATTTTTAGCCATGGTATCCTCAGCCTCAATTATGTCTTAATGTTAGTGGGGGGGGGGGGGTTAATTACAAAATGTCTTAAATTAAATATTACCTGTAAAACTTATTATAATACAGAGTATCTTTTCATTAAAATAATATATGTCATAGTTTAAAGAAGAAATGAATATTGTATTTTAGATAAATTCGCTAATAAAAGATCTATAATTATATTTGTTTCCAGACTCTTATTCAATCTAGGAAAATAGGACAGGGAGTTTTCTGCATTTAAGTATATGTAATTATATACATATAATACAATAATACATATTAATTAAACATATAATACACAGGGACCAATATCACAGGTTTTGTGGCGGAGTTCAAAGAAACAGAAGCTGAAATGTGGACCAATTTTGGTAAGAGGGTGATTGTCTTACAGAATATCTGGTAGCAAAGAGAAGGCAACTATCTTTAATTTACAGTATTAGCCTTAAGCAACCATCCCTGAGGATCAGCAAAACCATTTGCCTAGTAGAGCTGCTCCTTAACAAAAAGGAGAACAAAATCATACTGAAAACCAAGTTAGTTTCCTAAGTCGATAGGCAGGAATCTGTCTAAATGGCTTGATTTTCAAAAGTGCTGAGCACCCAGAAGCTTCCACTGACTTCAGTGGATCTACACCAGCTGGCCCTCGGTGTTTTCATTAAAACACATGCAACAGATTCAAAGATAATGATGCTGAAGCTGAAGATAACACACAGGCTTCTCCAGGGCTCAGACTGTCTATGCTCAAGTCCCCCATGGTTCCCAGGCAGATTCTGATATCAGTTTAAGTCTCTGGTTCTAATTTTTAAAGTCCGAGCTATATCAGAGATCAAATTTTGATCAATGAACCACTGAGATAGTTGTGGTCTTCTGGGACAATGCAGAGCTGAAAGCCCAGGGTGACGTGTGTGCAAACTGTGGCTAATACACTCTCAGATGAGGGGATACAGCTATGGAATGGACTTTCAGAGATTAGGAGAATTCAGAATATGATCATTCTTAGGAAACCCTGCAAAACCTTCCTTTTCAAAAACACCTTGCCAGCCAAAGAGTGACCATCTCTTTTTCCCAAATCATTGGGAATTAGGCATCTAATCTCTTTAGAAGCTACTGAAAATCCAACGAGGTGCCTCTCTGCATCTTTAAGTACCTAAATACCTTTGAAAATCTGGCTCTTAGGCATTTTGGAGCCTAATACCCTAAATGGAACTTGGGCTCCTGAGTGACTGGCGCTTTTAAACATTTTACCCCCCTTCTGAGAAAACACAAACTCTATCCCAAGTAAAAAGTTCTTATCTCAAAAAAAAAAAAAAAAGTGCCATAGGTACCATGAAATTCTCTAGGAACTCCACTATTACTATGGATTTTATAGACACATAGAAATGTAGGGCTACAAGGGACCTTAAGAGGTCATTAAGTCCACCCCTCTCCCCACATACAGGCAGGGCCAAATAAATATAGCCCATCCTTGACAGGTGTTTTCCCAACCTGTAAACTCCTGTGGAAGCCCATTCTAGAACTTAATTACCCTTACAGTTAGAGTCTTTTCCTAATAGCTAACCTAAATCTTCCTTGCTGCACATTAAGCCCATTACTTCTGGTCCTACCTTCAGCGGACATAGAGAACAATTCATCGCCACCCTCACCGTAATAGGCCTTAACTTATTTGGAAACGGTTATCAGGTCCCCTCTCAGTCTTCTTTTCTCAAGACTAAATATGCCCAGTTTTTTTAACCTTTCCACATTGGTCAGGTTTTCTAAGCCTTATCATTTTTGTTGCTCTCCTCTGGATTCTCTGTCGAAGTCTTTCTGAAACTGTGGTGCCCATTATTGAACATAGTACTCCAGATGAGGCCTCACCAGTGCCAGATAGACTGGTACAATTACCTCCCATGTCTTACATTCAACACATCTGTTAATACACACAGAAATATATTAGCTTTTTTGCAATCTCATTACATTATTGACTCATTCAATTTACAATCCACTATAACTGCAGATCCTTCTCAGCAGTACTAAAATCTATCCAGTTATTTCCCATTTTGTAATTGGGCCTTTGGTTTTTCCAACCTATATGTAGTACTTTACACTTATCTTTGTTAAATTTCATCTTGTTGCATTCAAATCAATTCTCTTGATTTGTCAAGGTTGGTTTGAATTCTAATCCTAACCTCCAAAATGCTTGCAACCCATCCCAGACTGTCGTCATCTGCAAATTTTATAAGCATACTTTCCACTCCATTAGCCAAGTCGTTAATGAAAATATTGACTTGCACTGGACCCAGGACTAGCCCTTGCCAGACTCCACTGGATAAGCCCTTGCAATTTGACAGTACACCATTGATAATTACTCTGAGTGTGGTCTTTCTACCAGTTCTGCACCCATTACTATAGTAATTTCATCTAGATCACCGTTTCCTTGTTTGCTCATGAGAATGTCATGCGGGTGTGTCAAAAACCTTACCAAAATCAAGATGTGTCACGTCTACTGCTTCCCCTTTATCGTCTCGGCCAGTAACTGTGTTAAAGATGTAGAAACTATGGGTTTCTGATGGGTGGAAGTATAAAGTCCTGAGACAGAGATTTAAATTTCTGGATTAAAATATCCAACAAATCACACACTGTATTAATTCTATTCAAAATAACTTTTTTAAAATTACCTTAAATTGTGTTTATGACATGTGTGATTGGGGTGAGCCATATATAACTATGATGAGGTGATGGTAAATATAAGAGGATGTAACATCCACAAAAACAAAGACAATGACTGAAATGTGCCACTGGTGTAAACTGGCCAGGTTACATGTCTCAGTGAGGTATGGCTGATGCCGTGAGAAATAGCTGTTGCACAGTCTGCTTTAAGGGCTGTAATACAGCCTGCAAAGTTTGAGGTGGAGACTCATTCCCTGAGAATGAGTCAATACTAATTAATCATTTAAAAATGTGTATTGAGCCATCGGGATGTGCACACGTTTATACTGAGTAACTGCATGTCCACGGTGCTGTAACCCTCACCCTAACCCTTCCCTATTGTTTGTTACTCCCACACATTGCATCATGGCTAAAATTAGACTGCAGGCATCTTGGGGTAGGGACCATGTCTTTCTATTTGCTCTGTAAAACACCTAGTGGATTTTTGGGTGCTCGATCAATAACAAATACCAATTAGCAAAGAAATCCAAAATCAGCCATATATTTATGAGCCCTGTTTGAATCGGCATGTACATTGCCAATGCCACATAATTTGTTCTCACCAAATATAAAGGGAGTTGGCTATGCAGCCTGGAAGTGAGAGAGAATTTGGTGAAGGTTAGTATTAACAGACTGGCAATTGTTTCCATCATGGAACAATTGTAGCCCACCCAGGAGCATTGCCACTGGTTGGTTATTTACAGGTTTAGTTTTTTGGACTTTCTTACTTTCCCATCATAGAGAACAAGCAAAAAAACCGAAACAAGAATGCACAGCATAAACGGACATGCCAGTTCCCTCATGTGCGTACTGTACAACTAAACAATTGCAGCCTTTCAAGGAAGATATTTGTACTGAAGCCAACTGAAGAGAAACATAAAATAAATTATTTTCCTGGTATTCATGGGCTGTATCTTCAATGATAATTTTGTTGGAGCTGAATGTGAGTGGAACAATGGGGCTCTGCTCCATGACCTATGTTCTCATTCCTTGTTGATTTACATGAAGGCGGTTATAATTACGTTTCACAAATCTTTATCAGCAGAGGGAAAAGCAATGCTTACATAGCACAACATGACTCAATATGACCAGCACAATTGGTTTCTGGTAGCTATTAGATAAAAGAAATCAGGCTGACCCAAAAGATGACATTTCATGCACTGTAAAACGTGTGCCTCATTACTGTCAAATATGCAGCTTTGGTACTAGTGACATTCATTAGATGTTGATGCTAGACAAATATTCGCTTGTGATCTGTCCTTTTTGGCCAGTTTGATATTTCACCCCAAGTATTAGAAAGTTTTGTGATTTCTCCTTTGTTTCCAAGCACAGGATTTTAAAGGACTGGACTTGTACTGAAATGCTATGAATGGGCATAATGTGATCAGAGATAGTCCTCAAAGGACTGGATTATGTATTAGTGCCCCACCTAAAGTCAGAGAGGGGAGAATTTGTAACAGGGGATTGACTCTCACAAAATTAAAAGAGGTAGAATTTTCTGCCATTTTGAAGAAAACTGCCAGCAAGCAGCAGCTGTTTTAAATTTAGGGACACAGAAGCAACTTGTAGGTGACTTGCAGATATATTTTCACTGACGATAGCTCCTCTCCATTCCCAATCACATGGACCACTTTCTTTCCTCAAATTCAACCAGCCACACAGTATCTCCTGGCAATTACCGATATGAAAAACTAACATTAGGAAAGTGTTTGATGGTGTTTTAGCCCATTTTATTGCAATTTAATAACTGGAAGTAAGAACTGTTAGATGACAGCATGCTCCAGTCACGCCTCCTTCCTCCCTCAGCACACAGAGGGGGGCTGGGAGTGCAGTTATGCTGGCTTCCTCATGCTGGGAGAATCCCCAGATGCCAATTTAAGATAGCTTTATGACCCCTTTACAGTGCTTAATTTGTGCCAGGGCTTCCCAGGGCTGAGCCCCGGCACCTCTAGGTTTGGCAGTTCAGAGGCCCGGCACCTCTGGGCTTGCTGCATCAGTTATGAATTTAAAAATTGCTTGAGCCCCGGCCCCTAATTGCTTGAGCCCCAGCACCTCTTTTGTTACAAAGTAATCTCTGCTCCTATGTGCCACTAAAATGGGGCAAAGGCAGCATAATGGGAGCCAGGAGCTCCATGTTGATAAATTCTTCCCTCATGTTCCATGCTATACTATTATTACTTATTTGCATTACGGTAATGCTTGGGAGGATTTTTAAGTGACAAAGCCATGTCTAGATTGCAGGGACTGTAGCTGCATAGCTATGATGCCGTAATAACGCTGGCATAACCCTGTAATGTAGACATTGCCTAAACCAACAGAAGGGTTTTCTTTTCATTGCTGTAGGGACACCCCATCCAAGCTGCGTCTACAACACAGTGAAAAGGCCACACCCCTGAGGAGTTAGATAGAATCATAGAATCGAATATTAGAAGCATTCTGCCATTGACCAAGCTGCGTCTACAACACAGTGAAAAGGCCACACCCCTGAGAGCTGTAGCTATGTTGACCTTAAAATTAAGATCAACCAGGTCTAGTTGATTTGAGAGCAGCATTGATTTTCAATGGGATTTATGTTTCTAATCCAGTTAAATGCTTTTGAAAATCCTACCCTAGAAGCTTGAATTGAGACTAGCACCCCCATTGTACTAAGTATTGACAAACACATGGTAAGAGACAGTCACTGCCCTGAAGGCCTTATCATCTAAACAGAGAAGAAAAAGGAAAGGGCTACAGTATACAAACACAGTGATCAGAACAGCTGGCTGGTGAAAGTAATGTTGATTCTATGCTTTGCTTGTTTTAGATGGGGTTTTAATGAGTCTGTTGACATCACCATTACCCAGGGACTGCAAAAATCTATTATGGGGGGTAAACCACTTGGGTTTGGTGTATGGAGAAAGATCTGGCCCATGTGATGGACCATAATCCAATGTTACTTGTACACTTGTCAAGTGTTATTTGGATGATGCTTCTCATCACCACCTTAGTAACAGTATTCAATCGAAATAACACTTTAACAATACATGTGAGTTTCACTTACTTAGAACAAAGGCAGCTAGGTACTTATTCCTGAAAACCAGAGAGACAAGGTGGGTGAGATAATATCTTTATAGGACCAACTTCTGTTGGTGAAAGAGACAAGTTTGAGCCACTGTGTTGGTCTAGTAAACGATATACCTCACCCTCATTGTGTCTCTAATATCCTGGGACTGACAGCTATAACACTGCAAACAATGGAAGATATTGAATTTTTCCTCCTGAAAATGTCTCTTTGGTGCCCTCATTTTACCATGGCCAGTCAGAACCATGCCCACAGGAGGAATAAGAAAACAATAAAAGAAAACCAGAGCAGCACTTTGTAGACAAAAGAAAAATGAGGCTTGAATGAAGACATGTAAATACTGTTTTCAGGCGGAGTGTGGTCCTGGAACAGATTTGAAAGGACAGCAGCTTGAGGTTCAACCTAATGGAGCATGAAATACATCATTTCCTTCTACTCTTTCTGGAACAATAATGCATCAAATGCTGAACAACTGGGAATGGAAATCATAGCAAAACTGCATATTTGAATTAAAAGCATTTTAAATGGCTTTAAAAATACAGTAAAATAAGACAATCATTCAGCAAATTATAAAACCAACAGATGTAACTAACTGATGCTATAATCCCAGAATGAATACAACAGCCCCCGCTGTGCCTTCTTCTTAAATATCATGTTCTACTTGCTGCATTTCCTAATCTAACCAAACCTTATGTCTGTCTCTGGAGGATAACTTCTCGCTTTGTCAGGGCTGTGGGGGAAGGAATATATAACATTGGGGCCTAATCCTACAAACGTGAGTAATCACTCACATGAGTAATCCCATTAATTAATTGAAATGGCCTGGATTTCCCACTCCCTGGCTCTTTCTGCTAATCCACACATGGATTAATGGTGGAATGGGGAGATGATGACCATTATGGCGCTGTTCCCTCCCCACACCCCACAGAGTCCATAAAGGAGCTGCACAGGTTTGTGGATTCAGCTAGGGGAAAGGCGCAATGGGATGCTGGGGTAATAAGGAGAGGACGGACCCCATGCCTATGACAGAGATTCCCTGAAATAGGCTAGTAGGAGCTGTACTATCTTTATCATGAAGCCAGTGCAGAGGCCTCCATGGGGAAGATCCTGACCTCCCAAAGATCCTCCATGTTTGGGGCCCAGGCCCACAGCCTATGCAGGGACCTAAAAGTTAAGGTTGGCCCTAACTCCAATAGAACAATCAGGGAGAACTTCATCAAGGACTCTCCACAGAGAACTTCCTCTCCAGATTCTGCCCCTGTGGGTGTCATCACAGGAGCGAATGGTCTCAGCTGATGGAACTATACATTTGAATAAAGTTACTCATGCTTGTTAAGTGTCTGAGGGATCCAGCCCTTAGTTTTCATGTATTTAGCCCTTATTTCCATACAGTTACCCAGCCCATGGAAAATCCCCAGAGAACTAGAAATGACCATTCATTCCCACTTGAAAATTCATTCCTATTTCCCTAGGGATTTTCCTAGGACCAAGTAATTATCTAGATTACACACCAGGAAGAAAGTAGGCTATTAAAAGTTCTTTGCCTTGTATTTAGTTCAAGAGAAATAGCATAGCAGGAAGAAATCCCAAGACTATGGGAAGTAAGGATGATTTTTATACTAAGGAATTATCATCTTTATGTAATAACTCCCTGCCCTATAAAGTACTAAAATAAAGTAATAAATGAATGTTTTACTAGATTTTTGTCTCATACCTGTCTGCCTGGACTAATATCTGTGGTTGTGTGATAAATGTCAGCCTTGATCCAGCGGGCCTATTCTGCCACTTCTATTTGTCTGACATACTCACATGTGATTCAATAGCTTGTTTGTTTTTTTTAACCTGTCCTTCTGTATGCTATGCTTTCTGATACAATCATATTGTCTTAAACGTGTTTATGTTTTATCACATAACTGTTAATTAGCCTAGACAGAGTAAAGAGCCAATTTACTTTAAAATCATAAAAAAATAATCATTCCTATGATGTCGAGTGAAATGTAATGTAATATTGACAAGCAATGGTTGTGTTTATTATAACGCTGTACTAGACATTTTGTACTTTGACCAAAAATATCATCCACAATTTTAATTTCTAACAACAAAGAGACAAAATATGGATCTAGTTCTGAGTGCTCCAGCAAAAATATTGTGCATTTCAGAAAATATACACTTGTCTCTGGATGTTTACAAGAAACATGGCTTCTTACCATCATACAAAAACCTTGTTCTGAGGGCTCAAATGAAGCTGTTTGCCCAGGAGGGATAGTGAGCTAAGTTACAAGTAGCGCTGTGGTTGACAGCCATCACTCCTACTCACTGCATTACCAATGATTGCAGCTCTAATGAAACTAGACTCTCAGAAAATTCACAGACTGAAAATTTGATTAGGTAAGACAGCAAGTCTTCTTAACTGAAGTCTATGAAGGATGCAGGCTGTCTGAGTCTGAATTTAAGATAGCAATGCATAGGTGGAAAATGGCACACATATTTAGGATTTTTTAAAAGCAAGGTTTTATATGGCATGATATCGCAAAAGAGAAAGCAACTAGGAACTGATTAGACACAAAGTGAAACTCACCAGGACTCCAGTTCTACAGTGTGATGAACACAGGCAGATCCTTAGGCCTGCAGGGTGTCCAACTGACTTTAAAGCGTCTCCAGAGAGACACTGGGGTCTGCACACACATCACAATGCAGGATTGGGGTGTAAATTGTTTTTGGTGTCCAAACCGAGTGAAGTGGAATAAAAAGTAATACATCAATACAATGAAATAAAAATCCATCACAAATAATGGAAAGTGAATTAGATGTTTAAAATTCTTTCAGTTTTAGTAATCCAGGATAGTACTACTAACATCCGTGAGGAAATGTAAGGATTTCTTCTTTTAAATGTGTGATTTTTCCCAATATATAACCTTTTTGGCGGGTGATGTCAGCAGCAAGAAGAGCAGAGTTCAATAACTTGGGGTTCCTGTTAACATTGCAAAACAAATCCAGTTCAGGTCCCCACCCAAATATCTTCCCTGAGTGCCTCTGATAGGCAATACTTCCCCTCTCACAAACACTGAGTCTGACATTAATTTGGGAAACCACCACCACAATGACTCAAAGGTGAGCAAACAAATAAAACACCTATCCCACAATGTCCTTTGTCTCAATTTCCCTTGCAGAGTGAAATTCCAATGACCCTTTCTCTGTGCTTCATCCCACTCATGGCTTGCTGTCCACAGTCAGTGAAATTCCAGAATCCAAGGATGTGTTCAGGTGGGTTCAGCTCCAGCCCCGATGGATGGGGATAGTGATGCCTCCACTGCCTCTTACCACTGTCACCTCTGCCGCTGCTTTGCGACGTCTCACCACACTTGCTTTTCACCATGCTTCTGCTGTGTTAGTTTGGTCCAGTCCACTTCCACTGCACCACAACCACCTAACCCAGCCATTAGTGATCTCAGCTCTAAGATTTGCGGCATAGGGGGCATCGTGGCTGCTGCTGCTGCATCTCTCATCATGCTGCCTTTGACTATAATGCCGTGTTCTGGGTTCCATCATCTAGCCCAGATGATTTCAGCTCTAGTGGTTTCACTGAATAATAGGGAACCTCGCGGTTGCTGCTCTCTGTACTGTCATTCAACGCAATGCTGTCTCCACAGCAGGTCTAAAGATCAGCCCCCTAGACCAGCTTATCAGTGATTTCAGCTCTAGTAATCACTGACAAGAGACAAGGGCTCTCAACTGAAAGTATTTAGCTCTCTCTTTAAGAAGTGGAAGGGGATGGGTCAAATGGCATGTTGGGCTGACCACCAGGTCACTCACCGTCCTCTTTCATGTGGGGTTGGCATCACTATCTCACACTTAGCAAGTGAGGTGTAAGTCACAGTGCCCCATCAGTTAAGGCATATTAATACAGTTCTGTTGCCCTTTAGTCCCTCAATAAGGATAACAATGTTTCATTACCTGTGCATCCAAGCAAAATTCAAACCAAAAATTGATCACCATGGCAAAGTCTATGCAAATAAGGTCTGCTCATGAGGTCTTTTCCTTCAGTTTATCAATAGATGGCAGGAGACAGCTCATTCAGACCACAGGCTTACTAATATATCATTTTTCAACTGAAATTTACTCTTGAATGTTTGCAGGGCTGTAGAACAGCAGTTGAGAGACTGCAATGACAGCTGCAACCCATAACCCACAATAATGCTGTCAAAGCATCCATTATTCCTGAATTTTAAGAAGCCTCCCGTATCTTCCTTGTTGTTCGGTGAATGAACTGGTCTACTTAATGCTGAATGGTGGTCTAGATCCTCAGTGGAGAAGGGGAGGTTTGGTGAGTTGGACAGTTGCCACCCACTTCATCCTGGCCTCTCTCAATACCCCAACCTGTCCCCACAATGCAAAATTCACACAAACAGCCATCAATAGCCAAAAAAAGTTACTTTTGGACAGCTGAGCCATGATCCCTAGGGGAGACACAAAGGCTGCTTGTTTATTGTACGTCTCAACTTCTCTATAGTTTTTATCACATAGCATCTGAATCCTTTGCAAATATGAATTTAACTAATCAACACTTCTGTAAGTAAGTAAGTATTTGCCCCATTTTGCAGACAGGGAAACTGAAGCTTAGACATATTAGTGACTTGCCCAAAGTCACACAGGATGCCTGTGGCAGAACCAGTAATAAAATCCAGATTTCTGGAGGCCAAGTCCTATGTGTTAGCCACAAGACCATCCTCAGTCCCACACTGAAGGAATGAGCCACTGATCGAAAGAGGAATAGACGCTTCTAATAGAATGCAACTCTTGGCCTTTTAAAAAGAGTGTCAGGGGAGTCAGGATTACAGCCAGTGACTGGCACATCTTGGCTAGCCTCCCAGTTAAGCAGTCAGTTTTGCTGTGTAGAATCTTTACCATGCATTTAGCTGTACATCAGCAAGTTTGTGATATATATGAGTCAGTGTCTCCACAGACTTCTAGGGCTGAAAATATCAGCAGCCTCAACACCTTAAAATGTGTTGGAGTAGCTGTATCTGCTTTCACTTCCATCTTCCATGCCAGAAGAAGGGCATGCAGAGGTAGCACAGTGAGCTAGGGTTAAATGTCTGCCAAGGTTTCCATTATAAATCCTTAATTCCAGGGGTTTGTAACTCCTCCATAAATACTCAGTCCCGAGAGAAACTAAGCAGATAAAACCCCAGCCTGCAAGCAGTTTTCTTTCGTTCCTTTTGCCTTTTAGCCAATCTGAAAATATGACCAGCATGAGAATGTGAAATATCTAAGATGTCAGTGCCTGGAGATGTTTTCATTTTAAAAGTTTAATAAAAAGATATTGAAAGAAAAAAGAATGGAAGAAGAGATTTGTAGTATTGTGCTTAGAACAAATAAAGGAGCCTAATGCTCTTCATAGCACAAACACTTACTCACATGCAAGTAACTTTAGTTAGACCAATGGGACAACCCCTGTGCAGAAAGTCACTCATGGGTGTTTGTAGGATCACAGCCCGCATCAGTACTTTAAAGATGCTTTTTTTGGTAATGTTTCTGCTGTATATCTGCTGAGGAGGGGTTGGCTGGTGGATCTGCTGCTACACATACCCATCAGTCCCCCTCAGATCTCCTGTGAAGGACCTGCCCCATCAAACCTCACCTTATGGGGACTCATTTCACCCCAGCACAGAAGCAGCACTCTACCACATACAGTGCTACTCACAAATCAATGTTTCTGCATTCAGCACCTTACCCCCTTAGGGGTCTCTGTGCAGGGCCAAATTCTGGCTCTCTTTACCCCCTCCCAGGATACAAAATCACAGAAAGGAGGTTCTGAGGAGGAACAAGGTTTGAAAAGGCTGTCAGAGGCACCCCCAAATCTTGCAGATCCTCAGAGATACACAAGAGGCCTTTGCCTCCCTGGCAGCTCTATCTGCTGCTAGAAGTTGTGCTGTCAAGGATGATTCCTGGCTATGAATGTCCTGAGACTGCCCCAGCTGTGTATTGCATTTAAGCTCCACAGAGTCAGATGAGGAATGGTGAGTGCTTCTCCCACTCACCCCATATTACCTACTTGTCCATGCCTCTATTCAACCCACCTCGTCTACAACCCCTCCCCAGTATAGATCCACACAGTCCTCTTCATCTGGAGGAGTTGGAGCAATACTGTAGAGACATCTGAGCCTCTCTTTCCAAGTGGGAGGCAAAGATCGACTCACAGAGAGTCTACTCCATGTGCAGAGATCATGGAGTGATTGTGTGTGAAATGATCCAGGCTTCTGCTCTTAGTTATTCTAATTGGAGTAAATATGAACTCACTTCACTAAAGTCAATATAGTTACTACAGATTTACTCTGACTGGTGTAAATGCAAAAAGCATTTGGTCTATGTGTGGCATTTAGACCTTCTGGTCGAGGAGAAGAAGAAAGTAGAGTTTGTTATTTGTTACAAGTAAAGATTCTGGTTTATTTGTCTGAGCTAACAATTCATATTTTTGCAAAGATACCCATTGCTCTGGTGACTGGACAAAAAATCTTTATGCCACAAACCGGCAAGTATTTCTTCACTGTGTATACATAGTTGCTATAGATTGCCATGAGAGATGGCTTCCTATGTATTGAGAAAGTTAAATTCAGGCTGCTAAAGTGTTCATTTCTTTTTCCAGCATGGCTGAAACTTGTAATGACTCAACTGTCTGTGATTTATCAATTCACATTGGTTTATGAATGTAGCAGGAATATGTTTTGCCAAATGAGATTCTTTTAAAATTTTAGTCAAGCATTTTTCTCATTGTTTTAAACTTCACATTTATTATTAATATCATCTTATAATAAAGGATTTTCCAGGCCACATAAAACCATTTTAACTTGTCTCTGCTTATAGTTATGGCCACATTCATCAATAAGAAGCAAATAGAGAATATTTTCAGTTATTCTGAACCAATAAACCTGATTCTAAGAGTTACAATCAGCAATCAGGGAACAAAAATAGCATGTGTGACCCAGGTTGTCCCTCACGGCCAACTGGCAGAGGTACACTATATGATAATGCACTTCAGGCCTGATGCACTCATTGTTCCAACACTGTCATAATTTGTATCTAAAAGATGTCATATAAGTTATCATATGCAAACCAGTCATTAAGATTATTGTGTGAGATATATATGGGCAGTGCATAAAGAATTAGAGATGTGTGCTGGAAATATGTTCTTAAAAAGGTATATTGCAAGCAGTGCATAAGCTCAGCCTCTCCGAACCAAATGAATGTTGTTTTGCCTGTTTTCTTGCATCTTCTATGTAAGTTGAGCCAGGTAATACCTCAGAGGGCAAGAAAAGTACATTTAATATACGGTAAACAAAGCCACCAAGCTAAATGAGTGAGGGAAGATTATTTTATGATCATGACAGGGGATGGAGCCTACACCCCCAGGAAGATTTCCTGGCTTTTGAAACTGGGACAATAGATCTTGGGAAATATAAGCAGAAACAGAAAGCCATTTTGGCCTCTCCTGCAGGGGTCAAAGGGAAAGCAGTGCCCTTTGAGCTCATGAAAAGTGGATCCTTCTGGCCTAAAACCAAGTAGGACTGGAACTGACTGTAGGTGAGAAAGCCACTTAGACAAAGACTGTAATTTGCTGCAGTTAAATTTGTCACTAGAAGATGTGTTTTGTTTTACATGTAACCATGCCTGTGTCTATGCTTACTTATTATCACTTACATATCTGTTTTGTTAATAAACTTATTCTTGTTTTATTACAAAAAAAACCATCTCAGTGCTGTGTATTAAACTGAAGGGTGAAGTCCTCAGCTAAACTAAAAGACTGAAGTGTGCTCTGTCTCTTTGGAGGCAGTGAACGTAATAATTAGGGAGTATCCAGTGAGATACCACCTGGGCTGTCCTGTTGCAAGGAGTAAACCAGGCTGGTGGAATCCAGGGTGAGGCCGTTGTGCTGTGAGCAGGCTGCTGGAGTCAGGGCTTGGATCCAAAACTGCACAGCACCGAATCACCCAGAGTAACAGAGTAGGCAGTGACACAACCCCTAACTTGGTCTGGATAAAACCCCAAAGCATCAGACTGGCATAGTTGAACAGGATTTACACACGGCTTGCTATTTGACTTCTGTTCACACCACAAAGCATCACAATGGAACGAATCATAGAAACATAGAGCTGAAAGGGACCTCATGACCTCAAGCCCACTGCTCTGAGACAGGATCAAGTAAACCTAGATCCTCCCCGACAGGTGTTTGTCCAACCTGCTCTTAAAAAACTCCAATGATGGGAATTTCACAACTTCCCCTGGAAGCCAATTCCAGAGTTTAACTACAGTTACAGTTGGAAAGTTTTCCAAACATCTACTCTAAGTCTTCTTTGCTGCACATTAAGCCCATTATTTCTTGTCCTACATTAGACATGTACAAAAATTGACCACTGTCCTTTTTATAACAGGCCTGCATCTATTTGAAGATTGAGGGGCGTATCTGATAATAGACTTCCTTTCTCAAGACTAATCATACCCAGTTTTTAACGTTTTCTCACAGGTCAGGTTTTCTAAACCTGTTGCTCTCCTCTGGATTCTCTCCAATTTGTCTACATCTTTCCTAAAGTGTTGTGCCGAGCATCACCAGTACTGAAAGGAGCAAGACAATTATCTTCAGTGTCTTACATATAGCTCTCCTGTTAATACACCCCAGAATGATAATCTGTTTTGCAACTGCATCACATTGTTGACACATTCAATTTGTGATCCACTATAACCCCTAGATTCTTTTCAGCAGTGCTATCACACAGCCAGTTATTCCTCATTTTGTAGTTGTGCATTAATTTTTCCTTTTTAAGTATAGTACTTTGCACTTATCTTTATTGAATTTCATCTTGTTGAAATCAGACAAATTGGAGAATTGGTCAAGGTCATTTTGAATTCTAATCATAGAATTATAGAAGATTAGGGTTGGAAGGGACCTCAGGAGGTCATCTAATCCAACCTCCTGCTCAAAGCAGGACCAATACTGTCCTCCAAAGTGCATGCAGCCCCTCCCAGCTTGCAGTCATCTGAAAATTTGAAGCATAGTCTCCACCCCATTATTCAAATCTTTAATGAAAATATTGATTAATGCCAGACCTGGGAATGACACCTGCCAGACCCCACAAGACACACCTTTCCAGACTGACAGCAAACCATTGATAACTACTTTTTGAGTACACTCTTTCAACTAGTTGTACACCCACCTTATAGTAATTTCACCTGGGCCACATTCCCCTAGTTTCCTTATGAGAATGTCATGGCGGACTGTCAAAAACCTAACTAAAAAAAAATCAAGATATATCACATCTACTGCTTCCCCCCATCCACTAGGCCAGTCATCTTGTTGAAGAAGGAAATTAGGTTGGTTTGGCAGGATTTGTTTTTGACAAATCCATGCAGGCTATTCCTTATAACCCTGTTATCCTCTTGGTGCTTACTAATTGATTGTTTAATAATTTGCTCCAGTATATTGAAGTTATGCTGACTAGTCTATAAGTCCCTGGGTCCTCTTTGTTCCACCTTTTAAAGATAGGTACTATGTTTTCCCTTCTCCAGTTGTGTAGGAACTCACTCATTCTCCATGAGTTCTCACAGATAATTGGAAACCACAGTAAGCTTCAGCTAGCTCCTTAATTCTAGGATGAATTTCTTCAGGCCCTGTCTGATGACCTGTGTGTTCAATTAATCCACAACATTTGATTTCAGATATTGAATCCTTTACACAACAAGTACACATCTTGAGAATTGAAGAAACTATGCTGCAAATAATTTCAAATATGAAAATATCTGTGAAAATCATAAGTGGATTGCAGATACCCCAGTAATTCACAAATCAGAAAAGAGACTACAGTAATCAGATAAATTATTCCCTCTGAATTATTTCCTGAGGTCTAAGACAGGCAGAAAATTCTCAGGTAGAAAATGTAATTTACATGCAAATAGTCTATGAGCAGCATATGTTTTACATATTAAACTTATGTAAGATAACATACTGACTCATATGAACTATTATGAGAGTGACCCCTTCTATATATTGCACTCCACAGACAAAACATATTAATATATATACACACATATATTTATACATTTGTTTGTAGAACTTTTAACACTTATCTCCTGTAGGTATACTATTGTTTTATAACATTATGCTATTAATTCCTATACCTTTGCATCTATTTTATTTGTATTTTGGCTGGTAAAACATCTCTCTTAAGCCAGCTACGTTAATCCCTAGATAATTTTTCTTACAGGGTTTTGCTAATTCAGGGACAGATTCTGTCCCGCCCATACGTGGCTGAGCATTGAGAGCAGAGAGGCCATAAGGAGACTTTCTCCACTCCCCACACCCCCGACACACAAACACACACACACACACACACTCTTCCTCCCTTGCACATCCTAATTAAAGGCCAGGCAAAGTTTCACAGCACTCATCCTGAATAAGTAATATACTATGTAGTATGTTAACATTTTATTGTAGCTTTGCCTTTATAAAAACTTAGGTTTTTTGAAGGCATATGGAGGAGTGGGCAGAAGGCCAGGCTGTAGCTCTGACCCCAGTCCACACAGCACTGACTATACCTGCATTCCTGAGTAGTCTCTTCAAGGCAGAATGCATTTTGGTGCTCCCCCAGGGCAGCATGACTCCACACTACTCCTTACAATGGGCTATGCCACGATAGCCTAATCAAGCCCTAAGGGAACATACCAAAAGCTGAAAGAGAGAGAATTTAAAAACAAATCATCAAATATGTAAAGACAAAGAAAAAACTATTTAAGTACATCAGTAGGAAGTCCATGGATCTAGAACACCAGGATGTAAAGGGGCCAAGCAAAAGTAGGCAGATGACCACTATTGAATTACAATGGTCTTTCTCAAAGAACATGGCAGGAAAATATCTACTCTGAAATTATTCTTGATGGCCCATGAAGATGAGGTACTGGAAGAGAGTGATGAAACACTCAAGATATTAAACTTCCAATAGATCATCAAAACTGGGTTTCATTCATCCCAGAATGCTGAAGGAATTACAGAACAAAGAGCCTCATCATGCCATCAGTTTTTAAGAACATCCCATTAACTTCAGTAGAGAGTTTCTTAAAAACAGACAGCATTAGATGGTCCAATGTGTTGAGCTACTAGCAAAATATGCAATCTATCATTAAAAGCAGCTCTGATATCAGAACACTGGAGGCTGCCAACTGACCAAGACTTGGAGAGCTACCAACATACTAATATTTATATAAAAAATATATTTAAAAAAAGCTTCAGGCTGGATCGACACTTGGGGTTTAGTAACAGAATGAAGATTCTTTCAACAATGCTACAAGTCTATGGTTTAATTATAACCAAGGTTGGTTGGTAGTAGCCAAAATTCTTTTTACCTCCTGGTTCTCTGGGGGCCTAAGTGAAATGAAACAGTGGACTTAATCCTAGAGGACAAGTTTCCACCATCTCATTTAGCTGTAACTGACAACTTTGTGGGCAACTCCACAGACAGGACAAGAGCAGAGGTTCTTATCCAAAGCCCACTGAAGTCAAAGATGTCTCTCTATTGATTTCCATGGACTTTGGATCAGACCCTGAATGAGCATGGAGACTGAACTATACCCTTGCTTCCAGAGGTGGCCAACCAGGACAGAACTGAGGCACAATGACCTTTCTCCTCAGACTTGGATTGTTAGTGGAATCTTCCTAGGGATAACTGGAAGATTTTATTCTGGTATCTTTCACCAGCCCTGCACTGGCTTAACATTAATATTCAAATTTTGTTTTAAATGTACCAGCAGGCTGTGGTGGGGAATAAGTTACTTTCTGTGCAGTTGAGCATGGTGTGGGGAGGGAGTGAAGAAAGCTCTCTTATGGGAGACTTGCATCCTCTCAGTCATCTTCATACTTATCCCGCTGATTGGTTAAGGGTACCAGAAATCTCTTTTAAAAAGGTCTTTTACAAACTGCCTGATACTGTTACTGATTTAACCACTTGTTTGCTGCCTACATATCATGTAAACTCTGAAACAGCTTTAATTAAATCAAGCCCAAATCCTGAGACTAAATTTCAATTCTTAGAACTACATTGATGCAGAGGTTATCAAAAGTCTCTACTGTAAAAGCACAGATTGGTTTAACTGTCATACTTTGTTGACAAAGGACAAAAATAGGAACCAAAGGTCAATCACCTAGTTCTGTACTTACCATTAGTGAGGTAATTATGGTGAGAACTGCTAGAAGCAGTTCTATCTTTTAAAAAATACTCTACCATTAGGCTAAGATCACACCACCACTAGCACCGGGGGTGGTACAATTATTTTAGATAACTTGCTATATTGACTGTTCTATAGCCAGAAGATTTCAAAAGAAATCAAGTTGGGGCTAGTACAGATATTTGTATTTCTTATCAGTCACGAGAACAATAATAGCACCACTGTTTTGATTGGGCTTCCTCCCCAGTTTTGCAAATTGTGCCTGTTTTTCTTTAATATGAGGTGTTCGTTGAATGGATTAGGACACCTAGACTTGGTACAATATAGATGCTTCAGACAGAAACAGGTGATTTTTGGACATCTGGAGCTAATATGTGTCATAAACACACTTACTCCCCAGTGATTTCAATGAGAGTTTCACCTGCTTATACCGGGGCTGCATTTTACCCATGGAGTTTTGTAAAGCATGAGAATATTCTTGATGTGATTACTGAGCAGATAATGCTAAGGTTTTGTTCTTGCCCGTTAAGGGCGTAGGCCTGCAGCATTTTCTCAGGCAAAACTCTCACTGAAGCCAATAGGCCTGAGCTGGGCAGATTAGGCAGCAAATTATTTGTTCAAAACCTGCATCAGAACAAATAAACTTCTGCCAGCCAGTGGGAGGGGAGGGAGGAGAGAGAGAGAGAGAGAGAGAGAGAAGACTCCTTGTTTGTAATGATAAAGTTCTTATTGGAATTTAAAATGAAACAGGGATGCTTTGGTAATTTCAAGGAGAATCATACTTACAGCATTGTATCAGTTTATCAGACATTTATTAGACAGCTACATTTCCCCACTATTTAAGTCTACTTCATATATAATGTCAATGCAATTCTTCTGTGAGTTGGCACATAACAGAAAATTATACATGCACATGCTGCCTACAGTACCTTAACATATAATTACAAGCACTAAGTAAATCAGCATGCAATATGTACTCCTAGAAATGGAATAAGCATAGAATGAAAGCAAGTACATTGCTGCTTTCAGCTTTGAAAAATGAAGGGTGGGTGAAATGACTGCAAGTCTTTATAATGTAGCTCATTATATTTTGCCCTGGAATTTCTAGTATGTTGGCATTGCCATCAACAGGCTCCAGAGGTTTTAAAACAGTCTCCTGTCCTCTTTGCAGTTTGACTTGTATTTTCAGACCCCTGGAGCTTCAATACATTAGTTGATGCCACCAGTTTATGAAGTGAGTTATCAGAATTAAGTAACTTCTTTACACGAGCCATCTTCACATTAAATCAAATTAACATCTTTTTCACATATTGAAATCTACAGCAATCATGCACAAGACAAAGTTACGTCACTCGAATGTGACGTCATCTGGCAGAATGTAAATCCTTTCAATCCATTGTCTTTGGAAGGTGGGAGAGGGGGAGGGAGGAGAAAAACCTTTCTTTGTATTCTGGAGGAGTTCTTGTCCAACTCGTACTTAAGCTTTCCACAAACATACTATGGGTCATATCCTGCCATGGATTTTAAAGCAGAATGCCCCACATACACATACACAAAACAAAAACAACAACAAAAATAACATAGGGTGTTTTGCTTCAAGACTGATAGCATAATATGACCCAACATAATTTATAGTCCTCCTCCAGGACTACCTTTTGTATTCACTATTAAGTTCTTATGCTGGCAAAACAAGCTGACATTGGCTGTTATCCATGGATCAGGCCAAGTTATATTTGACACAGACCCAAAAGGGCTGGGAGTTTTCGGAGTGGTTGCTCACCACCTTTCTACTCCCCTAACACCCTGTTTCAGCCACAGTATAAGTTAGAGCAGCCTCAGACCTACTCTAATGTCCACCAGCTGATACCTCTCTCAGGGACCATTATGCCAAAGATCACTAGCAAGGCCGGATTAAACTTTTGTGGGCCTGTGCCAAACATATTTGTAGGCCCCCATGGGGGCAATGAAGCATGGTTGGAGGGCAAGGGGAGTCGGTACCTGGTGCGAGGGGACTGGCCGGAGGCAATGGGGCATGGCATAGCAATCCTGCTCTGCCCAGCACAAGGGCACTGTTTAAAAACCAGCAGCCATCAGATGCACACTGGCCTGCCCCACCCTGTGCTGCCAGCATGCCCCTTCCCCTCGGGGGCAGGCTTGCACCACACCGCCACTCCCTGCCCAGTGCCCCCCTAGACTTCTCCACAGACTCCTATACCCAGCACCCCCCATCTTGCCCAGTGCTCCCCTGCCAAAAGACCTCCCAGACCTTCCACCACAACTGCACAGCGCCCCAATACACCCAGACCTTCCCCACCCTCCTTTGCACCAGTCCCAGATGGCGCAGCTCCAGGGGCATCATTTCAGATTTTGGTGGGTGGGCAACTTTAGCCTCTGGTATCATGGTTACTTAGGCACCTGAAAACTGTAGGGTTTTTTTGCAGGTAATAATTTAGAAATTAGCTGGCAGGAGCACTGTATCTAACGCCTATATTAGACCCACTCACCTCTACTGCTAACATGTTCTGACATCTTACATCAAGTCACTTAAGGGACAAATGTTCGGTTTAACATTTTAATGTATATTCTTACTTTGTTACAAACCCTTGAATACAACGAGTGAAACAATTGTAGAAAAATCTAGATTATTTTCTATTGTTTTGTTTACAAACTTTTTGCAGTTCACCAAGCTTGGAATACATCGTTTAACATTTGGAAACATCCTACTAGGACAAGGCCCTGTGAGTTTATACTGCCCCTGCCTGGGGCTCTAGGAGTGTTATTACACTACAAATAATAGACGAGAAACTGACTTTAAACAGGAATGAAACTGACACTTTCAAGTCACTTTCACAGTATTGCCAACCCCAAATGGTCAAAAATCAGGAGTCAGGCACACCAAAAATCATAAAATTGGCTTAAACTCAATTTGATGTAAAAATAATAGATTTGGTGTTCTTTTTATTTGCCTTCTGCTTTTTGAGCCTTCATAGTATACTGGGGTCACATTTTGAAGCTTTCTTCACAGCTATGAGGGCTAGAAACTTACTTTTCCTTTAAGAATGAAGGCTGAAATTGTCACATATCCACTCGACTCCAGGAGCTGAGGCTTTAAGGGAAATAATAATCATGAGACTGATGACAAAATCATGAGAGTTGGCAGCATTGCTTTCACTTCTGTTTAAAGGCTAGTTACTTTCCAGAAGGCTCTTAAACACAACACTCCAGTGATTGAGTCAGTTGCAGTTCTCCCAGGAGAATATTTAAAACCAAACACCAAGAAAATTCTACATTTTAAAGTTGAGAAAAAAAGTTATCTTCTGAGGTACACCAGGGTCACTGCAGGCAGGAAGGGAAAATAAACAGGCACAGGTGTTCTGGGCAGCTCTTCCTCTTGAACAAAAAGTTGGAGGGTCAAATCTTCCAGTCCTTAATCAGGTAAAACTTCTATTGCCATCAGCGCCTCCGCTCATAGATATTAACATGTGCTCAGTAACTATACACTTGATACTTAAATATCTGAGTCTTCTTATCCAGGGCTACACATTTTATATGCATTGGCTCAGGTACTACATTTTCTGACATATTCTGAACAGTGCTGAGCACACAGAAGGTGCCCAGTGAATAACACAAATCATGACAATAATTGTCGACTTTATGGATTCTGTGGATGCAATTTCTGTTCTTTGTTCTGGAATTGGCCAGAATACAGCTAAGAGCTGAAAGCCTAAGAATTTGAGGCATAAACACATCTGATACTCATGCAACACTTTTTTTCATTCCTTCCTTTTCTCAAACTCAGAAAAAAAAATGACAAAACAAAATGGTTTTCAATTAAAATTGCCCAGCAGCTATTGCTCTACAACCCAGCATGAGGCAGAACCTGCCACCCTTGAGGAGTTAAGTGATTTCCTCTCATCTGGCTCTCATTCTCTCTCCTTCCTGACTTCTGTGCTGCTTTTCGTGCTGTCATCCATGACATCCTTCCCAGTTGCTAGGGCCATTTGCTGGGGTTTCGGAGAACTGGCCTTCTTGGTTTTGTTCCAATCTATCAGAGTCTCCTTTTTTTGGCACATGCAGCAGAGAGATAGGCTGGTCCAGTAGATAGGGAGCGAGCCCTGAGAAACCAGGGTTCTACTCCCCCATGGACTTCCTGTATGACCTCAGCCAATGCCTTAGGGACAGAGTTTCAAAGATTTTTAGACACTCAAAAATGGAGCTAGGCATCTAATGGGGTTCCCAAAGCACCTAAACTTTTAAGCACTTTTGAAAATCCCACAAGGTGCCTAAATATCTTGAAAATCTGGCCCTTAGTCTTTGTGACTCAGTGCCCCATCTGTACAATGGGGATAACAGCACTGCTCTACCTCACAGAGGGGCTGTGAGGAGAAATAGGTTAGACAATGTGATGTGCTCAGATACTGCAGTGATGGGGCCATGTAAGTACCACAGATAGAGTGGGAACTTACCACTGCTGTCCTTTCCCTTGCCTTTGGCCCCTTCTTTTCACTTATCCCCCTCACATTTCCTTTTTATTCTAAATGTAACCTGGGGTCAGAGGGTTTGGCTGTATTTCTTCTGAGCCCCCTGCATTCCCTTCAACACCTTCCTCCCCACCTCCCTCCCCTGGGGGATTACAGACTCATCTAGTAACTTCCAGATCCTTAATTCCTCTCCCACCGCCCCACTTCGTCCAGTCAAATGGCAACCCTGCATGGCTCATCCCTGGGGAGGTGGGAGGAGCCAGGGGATGGAGAGGAGAAAGCGGCCAGCGGGCGGGTGGGAGCAGAGAGGAGACAGCGGCCGATGGGGCCTCAGAAGGAAGAAGATGAGCAACAGAGTCTTGGGGAAGAGCACAAGCGGAGGGAGGCAGAGCCATGGTCGGTCACCAGGGCCCCTTCTGAGTGTGGGCCTGGTGCCATGGCACCTCTGTCACCATTGTAAACCTGGCACTGACCAATAGATCACAGCAGTGCTTCAGCCAGGCTCCCTCCCCATGACCCAATGTGTCTGCTGCCCTGGGGTAGGCTAGGAATGGATGACCTATAGATGACTATACTGGTTCAATGCCAGCCAAGGATTACCCATGCCAGGGGACCTCTTAACTGCCTGGTTAGGGTACTTTATTGGTCCCCTTTGGCCACCAGAGCAATATTAAGGGAATGCAAAGGACTGAGGATTTAGCTCATTAACTTTACTGGGAGGTTTACCTGAGAAAGGGCTGCAGAATATAGCCTTTTGTGAGTTTATTATCCGTTACATCATGAATGTTAATGTGAACTGATGAACAGCCAACCAAAAAGAAATCCAGAGAGCAAAATCTTGGCTAGAGCCTCTACCACAAAAAACCAAAGCTCTTGCCAGAGTATAATTTCATCATGAAATAGAAGCCGTGAACTGTATGAAAGAGCAAATTGATATTATGCTAAACAGTATTGATATTATGCTAAAGCAGCATTAGAATTCAAGTCAGTAGCATGTCAACTCCTCTAGTTCGTGTGCTGGCTATCTCCTTAAAAATCTGTGATTGCCTAATATCTTATATAAGAGACAAAGAAAGCTTCTTCCCATCTCTTTGAGTATATAAAAGATTTATAGAAATCTTCATTTATTTAGGGCTTTTTATTATGCCACCCACAGGGTGACACACATTGCAGATCTTAATGCAGGGATGACCTTGACTACCTAATGAGATGTGTAATGATGACACTGCTGCAGAAGTAGTACTGGAAGAACAAATGTAAGCAAGCACAACACAAAGATAAGATCTCTTGCTTTCTGTAAATTAAGCTCTGGGAAAAAGGAAAAGCTGGAAACTCTGATAAAAGTCTGGTGGCACCATACACTGAACACTAAGAGAGAGGCTAATAGTATTTGCTGACCTACATTCCATTAGAATTCTTTTGATAGTGCAGGTCTGCTCTGGAATGTAACCTAAACTAGAACCAACACACATTAAGATAATACACAGTATCACAACTATTGACACAAATGTCAGTGTTGGCCAAAGTAAAGTGTACTGGACTGGATTCCCCTCCTCTGTCTTGTGCAGAACCAGCGTAACATGCACAGAAAACATAACCATTCTGATCTGGGGGTGTTTTACAACCATTTCACTGAGATGTTGGTGACTATACTGAGAGCAAGGCAGTGAAGAAGAGGGCCCATTATATTTTTTATACTTAAGGTTAGGATTTTGTCAGTTATTTTTAGTAAAAGTCAGGCACAAGTCATAGGCAGTAAACAAATTCATGAAAGCATGTTATTTTGACTACAAATAATCATGAGAAAATGGGGCTGACTGGGGAGGGGATGAGAGCCCAAGCCCCACTGTGTGTGGGGCAGTTGGGTGTGTCCAGCATACATCCCTGCCACCCATGGTAGCTGTGGAGGGGCCCTGATACCCCAGGGCTGAAGCAGAAAATGTCATGGAGGTCTCTGGAAGTCATGAAATCCGTGACCTCCGTGACATAATCTTACCTTGTTTATTCTACAATATGGATCCATTACGCCAGGGTCCCTCCACCAAAGATCTTACAGTCCAAGAGCTAGATTATACCTTGATACACAGTACTAAGAAATGTATAGGAATGCTGCCCTAGAGGAGCTACTGTGCGTCAGAGACACCTGACAAAAGCATAGTTCCTCTCAGAGCTCCTGTATTATACGGGGGCAGAATTTGAAGGGAGTGTGCTTGTGACGGGGGAGAGGCTGGGCCCATGGATGTTTATCTCCCACCCCTCCCTGCCCACTTGCCCCCTAAGAAATATCTGACACAGTCTTTGTACTTTCTTCAGCACCCAGAGCTACACCCTGCATAGCTTTAACACAGCCACACCTGCGGGAATTCTTGTTCCCTTCCACACACCCTAGTATGGCTCCATTTGAGCTAGTCATTGCCTAACCCCAAAAGGGCAAGTAGGATAGGCCAGGTGCTGGGGGTGGATAGCCCAAATCTGTATCATTTTTGTATACATTACAGCTCTTGTTTTAGAATCATCTAAATAAGCACATGATGGTCCTTTAAATTGTCCTCTAGTAGCTGGCAAGTTTCACACAGGGGTCATGGAAGAAATGGGTATGAAGGAGGGATGAGAGGGTAATGGCTTTATAGGTCAGCTCAGAGAGAACATTCAGGGGTTGGGAGGGAGGAGGAGTGTTAAAGAAGGCTCAGAGACTGCGGTGTGAGAAGGGAAAAAGCATCCCCGATAGAGCGGGGACAGGGATGGGAAGAGAGAGGTGGTAACTATGGATTTCTAAGATCAAAGCGAACCCTCATTTTCTAGGTGAAAAGCTCAGTTACTTTTTTTTTTTAAATATTGATTTCTCCATCCATCTCTAGATTGTTTTTCTTAAGGGATGCACCGTACCTTTGGTCTCTCCCATGGGCACCCTTTTCAAGTGACGGACCTAGAGCTGCACTCTTTTCACTACTTTAGACTGGGTCACCAGGTTACAATATCACCTGCTTTACCAACCATATTACCTCAGCCTTTCCTGCTCCAAGGAGGGGAGTCAATACCTGGCAAAGTGTAGAAGCTACGCTCACACATGCGTTGGAGGAAGTATTTTTGGAGCCAAAGCTTGGCCCACTTCCTATTTCGCCCCACCCAACTGGTCAGGTGGGGCATATAGCAATCCTGCAGAGGCTGATTTCCTACATGTGGTACTGTCCGTGACCTGAATAGTCAGCACATAGGAATAAGAGGGTGCTTTTTAACGTATAACTTTAACTCCTGTGCACAGCCACACAAGCCAGATCCCAGTCATTGGGAAATAGCTTGCCCCTCCTCCTTTTTTAGAATCCAAAATAAAATTGCTCCTTGAAATTCAATTAGCAACCTGGGTTGATTTTCTCATGGGAATAACATTGCATTGTGATCACATCTGTGATGCTGGCAGACCGGGTGCCAGCTCATGCCAAGGCCCCTAGCCCTCACTGAACACTGACAAATGCATAGTGGGAAACCAGTCTCACTCACCAGTGTGTTAGTATTATTAAGATAGAGCTATAAGAATGTCTTTAGACTGTCTGGAATGCTGGTAGGATGCTGCATGTATTAATCCTACTTATAATAGCGGTATCCCATGTTATAAGGTGATGTTTAAGTGTTTGCTCCAGAACTATAAAAATGTTTGCTAAGACTGTACATTTTCTACAACCAGGGGAGAAACATTATCAAGTATGAAATGCTAGTTTACGACAAGAAGTATTATCTTCTCCCCAATAAAAGAAAGTCTACAGACATCAGAAAAGCAACTGTGGATGAAAGACTTTGTTCATGGCTTCTCCCAAGCCCTTGTCCCACAAGCCCATATCCCATCATAGCTTGACTGCTGGGGGAAGGGCATAAAAATGCCCATTAAGCAGAAATTGGTATCTTTATGCTGTCTGGATGCTGAGGGGCAAAGATTCCTAAACATAAGCAAGAGATCCCCAAGCTGCTTAGTTTGGGTTAGCCCTAAAGGACATAAAAACGTGTTTGTTATAGAAGCTTCTGTTACTTTTTGAAGTTAAGATTGTACCTCATTTGTGTGTGTATGATTACATGCTTTAACCTTGTCAATAATTCTTTTCTTTTTCCTAGTTAATAAGCTTTTAGTTACTTCATTACAAGATTGGGGACAAGCATTTGTCTTTGATTTGAGATCTGAGTACAATTGACCTGGGGTAAGTGACTGTCCTTTGGGACTAGGAATAATCCAAACATTGTAGGGATTTTTGGTGTAAAGCAGCCTCTATCAAGCTAGGTGGCAAGATAGACTGGAATGCCCAAGGGGACTACCTGTGACGCCCTATTAAGACTGCTATAGTGTTTTAGGAGCTCATACTTGTTCCTGGGTTCGTAAAATCGAAATGTAGAATGAATACACAATCAGTTTGGGGTTCATGCCCTGTTGCTTGACAGTCTGCCCTGTGGTTGGCACTGTTGTGAGCCACTCTAGACAGCATGTAATTCTTCAATATTATGATCCACAAAAGATCTATTTTCTCCCTATTTTGTACATCTCTAGAGGCATTTATAAAAAATTTGTGGCACTTCTCTTTTTATTCAGCTGCCCTTGGGTATTTAAAATTGGCTTTTAGTTAGCTTCAATATGATATAAAGTAATTTTTAGCTGTTTTTCTCAGAATAAAATCTAGGGAATCAAGGAGTAAACTCAGGTAAAGCCAAGTGAACTTGAGCTCCAGTGTAGGTCTTTTTTCAGGAAGCAGTTGATAAATGGGAGGATTTGTTGAAGGACTCTTTTCAATGAAAGTGCCAAGAGCTAAATGTGCAACTGCATTAAAATGAACTTCACTAGATTAAAGTGTTTTCTCCCCAGCCTAGGTAATAATTCCCAGATGACTATTTGTTGACAGCACGGGAATATTTTGTCTGATTTAGTGCCACATGAGGACAATGGTTATCTTCCCAGGAAACTTTTGTCCATCACAACTCAGTGTCCATACTCAGCAAGGCACAGTGATTTCTCTGGGTCAAAGACCACTAATTAAAACAAAATAAAACAATGATTTGCCTATGGTATTACCAGCTGGAAGACTCAAGTTTTAGACATGGAACAGAATATTTATCTAGGACAAAATTTTCAAAGTAGGCCACTGAGTCTGGGTACCTTAATGTTCGGATGCTTCATTTTGAGACACTTTGGATTTGACTTGAAGTGCTGATCACCTTCCTCCAAGTGCATTCAGTGGGAGCAGTGTGTGTTGTGCTCCTAGATAAAACCAGACCAGTGTAAGGTGTCTCGGGAGGGGAGGGGGGCGGGACCCAAAAATGGAGGACATTGAAAAATCAGTAGCCACTTTTGGAAACTATGGCCTCTCTCAAACCATATAATGCTCCAAAAGAGAAAAATATTTCACCTGTAAAGCTGGATTAAGAGCTGATTTCATGTCTTCACATTGCTTTGAAAATGCGCATTTTGAAAGTGTTACAACAGATTAAGAGTAGTGGAACTTTAGAGTCGATAATGGAGAAGCCACCTTTTGGTTCACATGAGGCCAGACATTGCCTAGCCTCTGCCAGTGTAGGGGAGGGGGCTCAAGGGATTTCCCCACTCCCTATGCATGCGCCATGTGCAAGCGTCAGGAATATTTTCTGTCCTTGTGTTTGAGGGAGCATGAGGATTGGTGATGCATGGAGTTAGCAAGAGTGCAAGTCACCACAAAGAGGAATGGGATGTGGAGAAGGCCAGACCATGGCTCCTGTAGCAGAGTGCAGGGACCTGCGCATCCACCCCAGAACCAGTGCACTGTGATAGCCCTACTTCACTTCTGCTCTAGAGACTGTAGAATCATAGAAGATTAGGGTTGGAAGGGAGGTCATCTAGTCCAACCCCCTACTCAAAGCAGGACTGGTGAGTTGTAGGGAGTGGTACAAGGATGAAGCGTGTTTACTTCCCCCTGTTCACCACAGTGATGCAAGAGACTGCACCTCCTAAGGCAGCATCCCTGGGAATGGCTTGGCTTCACTCAGGGCTGGGGCTACCAGTAAACATCATGACTGAGCCCTTGCAGTGTAATTTACACCCACTTGCTGATGCAAATGCCTCTGAATTGGACCTCAGTTGTCCACACCATTTGCACTTCTTCCAACAGATGTGCTAGACTCTCCCATAAAACTTGGTAAGGAAGGCAAGAGGCTGGATCTTTCCCAGGCACGCAGAGTATCTAGTAACTCTCCCAACAACAGGTAAGGACACCAGCTCTGAGCAGAAAGGAGGAATGTGTTCTGACAAGTAGCAGTATGTATTGTTTCCTGCTGTCATTGGGGGAAAGCAATACATAAATTAGCATGTTACAGAGTCACCAGGCCTTTACCAGAGCCTGTGAGGAGAAATGTTCAGTGTCTGTTGCCTTACATCATTTTTTTCCTGAAGACCATGTTGCTTCAGCAAGGTTAAAAGACAGTCACTTAGAAATGCACCTGAGGTTGGCACATATCAGTACATAGGACAGTGTGAAATGTTTTAAATACTAACAGTAATAAAATGCACCAATTTCCACAATTACTGTTAACTAATACACCTCTGTCCCTTCCTACTTCCCCACTATTTCTCCATTAATTCCTAATAGCTCACACTTTGTAAAATCATATGAGCAGTTTGTTATAAACCTCTGTTGATCCATCCTACATCTCCCGCTGGTGGCCACTGGCTTGCCCTTGTCTCTCTATGTGTCACCAGCACTAAAGCAGGTTAAACCAGCACTAAAGCAGGTGAGAAAATGGGTGTTTTTCTCTGAAAAAACTTCATTTCTGGCTAAAGTCTCTCAAACAAAACAGACTTTTTGCAAAATATTTTGGCCAAAAAATTTTTTAGTTTTTATGGGTGAGTTTTGGGGTTGTTTTTTTGTTTTTTTTTTTGACAAGATGTCAACATTTTCCACTGGAAGAAGATGCTTCTCACAGAAAGCTTCATTTTGTTGAAAGCCCAATTTTCCATTGAAAAATAGGTGCCGGGCCATTGGCGTAGAAGAGACAGCCAGATTCAGGGCAATAAAATCAGCAGAATGGAACTTTGGGGGCTTTTTAATGTCAGCATCATAAACACAGTGGTCACTTAGCAAGTAAAAACAAGGGGCCAGATCACGCCCTAGGCCAGGTTTACGGATAGTCAGTAAAAAAAATGTACAATTTTAATGCTGTCCGTAAACCCATACATAAATGAAAATGTCCGTGAAATTGGTTATAAGCAAAATATATTGTATTTTGATATTGATTGTCGTTCAGAATCACTTCTTGTATCATAAAACTACGCTGACGATGACTTTATCAATTTCCTGTTTTCTATTATTGCACACGCCCAAAGAACCCGACTGATCAATTAACTGCAGCTAAAACAATTGTATCATTCTGAATTCCTGTGTACAGAATATCGCCAGTGAGTACACACTTTTGTGACATTATTGTATTGTTTTTGGTATTTGTAGTGATGTCAGTAAAAAGTTTACCATGTCAGTAAAAAAAAAAAAAAAATCAACTTCAGATCTTCATGTCAGTAAAAACTAAAATGCAAGATTAGCAACCCTGCCTGGGCTAAGGTCACTTCGCACCAGCAGAGCAGCACATAGGGATATCAAACCTGCTCTAAATAAAAAGCTGAGTATTCCCCACCATTAGAGACTCCTCAGCTGGCATAACTGGTTCTAAGCCAGCCCCTCCTTGGCCCTGAGGTTTGGGGGTGAGGCTAGAGTACAGTATTCTCCAGTGATCTTCATTGGAGAAATGGCCTCAATGAGGTAATTGCAAACTGGTATAAATTGGACTAACCCCAGCAGCAGGCGACACAGCAAGCTCACTTTGGCTCTGGCAATGAGTTGTGATTAGGTGCAGCTGAGGACTGAGCTTATTTTGGTGTTGAACAGGCAACTGGCTTAAATTTTTGTAATGCAGTGTGACAGCTGAAGAAAAATGTAAGTCCAAGAAAGAGCATTTCCCCCTTCTTGCTGCCCCATCTCCCATATACCCATAAACTTCATGATTGAATTAGGGTCATTGAGGAAGCAAAGGCAGATCTGAGGACAAAAAGAACATTTTGAACTCTTTTCAAAGTGGCTTCCATTTAGTGAAGGAACTGGGTCCAAGCAACAGAGGTTCATTTAGTTTCAGATTCAGCTGGCATCTTAGAATCCAGTGGATGTTTTCATGGAGCATTGTATATAGAGAGCATCCCAGCAGGCATAGAACAGACTGAATCTATGAAGGACAGAGTGAGAAGCGAAAGAACTAATCCCATTCCAAACCACAAGCTCAGGGAATCTCAAGGAGTCCCAAAAGGATGGCTGGTGATGCATTGTTACTGATTAATCATATGTTCAGACATTTAAAAGAAAATGGTAATTCAGGATTACCTCTCAGGAAAGAGGAAGTTACTATGTTTTTTTAACCTCTGAAATAAAAGTGATAAATACAACTAAAGCAGAACTTTGGAATTACAAATTCCACAGAAACATCTGATACATACTGTAGGCCAAGTCCAAATGCATACAACATAACTGGAGATATACAAACTCCATATCAGCCAACTTGCTCATGTCTGTCACTAATTTGGGAAACAATCTTTTCTAGAACTACCAGCTCACTTAGACCAAAATTTTACTCTGGAATATTTTTGCAAACCAGCTTCCAATTTATAGGGCACAAACCTGAGAAGTTATTTCAACAGAGATGCACGTGCTCAAGATGTAAGTCTAAAATGATCAACAGTCTCTTAGGTATCCATGCTAGACTTACTTTTACCAGAATTAGTTTATTTGTCTTAAAAGATGGTGTGTGTCATACTACAAATCCTCTAATTAGTATGTTTATTTTTAGGATGGAAGGTTCATTAGATTTAAAAGAAAAATGATAGAGAGCTTAATATACTGGCAGGGCCACTATTCTATCTTTACAACTCTTGTTATAATACACATATTTAGTCTGTGGTATCTTGCCAAGAAACCAAAAGAAAGTTCTACATAAACTCTTCTGTTGACTAAAGTTTCTGCCTCCAATAGCATCGTTGACCTGCTAGTATTTTTAAAGACTATTCTGTGCATGTCCTCATTCACTGCACCTCCCACATCCCATCCCCAAGGCTTTGCTATATTTATCAAGTCTTATTTTGAAGGACAGCAGAATAAATTTATATGTTGCAGATGTGGTGTTCCTTATTTTAGCTAAGGCTCTCAATACGGGTAAGAATACCGGCTGCTTTGGGACAGAGTCCCAGGAGATAATCATTTGCTGTTTTACTGCCAAAAAGAGCTGTAAATAATGCAAGTGATTCACTCTACTGAGTCTGAATAATTCACAAAAACTCTGGGGACAAGTCTGAAAATGTCATGAAGGAACAGCTGATTTAAAAGAATATCCCCTTCAGACAGCACATTTGCAAAACCAAATTAATCCTGGTACATTGCATGAGGAATTTAAGTATTACATTTCAGTTAGAACTGGTAGATTTTTGTTTAAACTTTTATTTAAACTTAAAAATTTCCCTTTTAAAAAGTGAACATTTTCCTTTCTTCGAAATTCCCATTTCTTGACAGCCATGTCCGGTCCCTACTCTCTGAAAACCTCAGCAAACAATAAAAATGACTAGTTAATAGGGACATGAAAATTCTCTTTTACATCTATGGCTCTGCCCTCCCACTCCAAGGGGAACTTGGTGATCCACATATTCATGAGTTCCAGACTTGATGACTGAAATTCTCTTTACCTCAGTACAAAACCAGAACCCTAACAAGGTATGGTTGGTTGGTTCAGAACAGAGCAGCCCATCTGCTCAACAATACAAACTGCTGAGAGCACATCACCCCACGTGCTTAACTGGCACTTAAATCTTAACTGGCTTTCCACTGAATACCAACTCACATTCAAGGTTTTATTCCTCATCTTGAGATTGCTCCATGGGATAAAGCTGCATAAACCAGCTAGATCATAATCTCTCGTGACATATATTCCACTGACATTATTACACTGTCAAGAACAAGAGTGAAACTCGCTTGTGCAGGAGGAAGAGCTTTCTTGGCACCTGACCCACTAACCCAGTGCTCACCTAGGGAAGACATCAGGCTGTCCAGGAACCTCAGCATCTCCACAGCAAAAGAAACCTCCTAGTTCTTCCACCTACCCTTCCCACAATAACACTGCTCCAATGGAAAATGGCTTGGAATTTGCAATCTCAGGTCTTTCTTTAGGGGAGGGATCAGCTCCATGCTCCCTCACTGTGGCCCTTGCATGTTTGCTGCTCTAGTGACATACACATCTGTAAAAGCCCTGCAACTATCCAGGGAGAATTTCCCAAATGCTGGCGTTGTATACAGCTGCCACTCCCCCAAGCTCCAATGCAGTGGGCATGCTGGCGGAAGGGGGGCATGTCAGGAGAGTGCTGTGTGCCCTAGGTTGCAGAACAGCTCATAGGCAGTACTCAGAGAAGCCTACTGAAAATTAAAGCCCCTGGCTGCTCTAATTTAGACCAGGAGCCACAACGACTGCCCAGAATCCCAATGGCACAATGGTAACCTAAAGCTAACTTTGCCTCTCTGGGCTGCATGTTCCCAGAATCTCTCCCCAGATGCCTAGCAAAATGTAGCTGGAAGTTTGTGGCTTGTGTCTATGATTGTGTTACAGTAGAGTCCCCTAAAATACACCCTCTCTTTTTGATCCCAAGGGAAGAGGTGTCTGGCAGCAGAAATGTCTCTTATTCTGACCATAGGAGTAGAGGAGACACAGAGGCAACACCTGAGCTGACACTGGACATCAGGGCTACATGGGGCTTCTTGCTTTGCTTATGCCTTACCGAAGCACTGCACGTAAAGACACCTAATTTTTCAGCCAGTATTTTTGTCTGCACCCATGAGATTTACAAGTACTTCCATTTTCCAGTTGCCTGGATTACTTAGAAGGTGATTGCCAGTTACCTGTTTTGCACTTGGAACTGAGTTTTCTAGGTGCAACTACTTTGTGCATGGAAACAAGTACTTCTGATTTTGCAAGTGCAGTTAAAGAGGGGCAGTGAAAATGTGTTCCTAAAGATACAACAGTGGGAAAATTCCTTGAACAGGAAGGAAGTTCAAGGAGTCCCTCTGTACCCATATTATCATAAACAAGGAGTTATACCGCATGAAAGAAGTTTATACAAGTGTAATCAGAAATTCAGCTGCTTACAAATCTATTTAAATACTATTCAAGATAACTGAAAAACAGTATCTGAACCCGATCTTGTGTGAAAGGACTGATGGGCTCCTATTTAATTGGCTCAATAAATAGCCTATAAATACAACTGTAAATCACTGAAAGTTTCTTTTATTAACACAATGCAAAGAGGTTGCTTGACCTGGCTTGTACCTACCAGCTGTGGTATAGGAATAACCAAAGAGGACGACACTGTAAATCATGTACACTTACATGGGAACTTTGTGAGGCCATGACCCACTCGAAAAGCTTCCAGAAGCTAACAAATAAATAAGAAATCATTCGAAGAACAACATCACTGTTTGCGTGCTGAGCAGCATGAGCACAAAAGCCTGTGACAGTGTGAATGACTGGAGCAGCAGAAATACCAGCCATACACTCAAATATAGCAAACAAAAAGCTCAATATTTGAAGCGGGGGGGGGGGGGGCAGCTTATACAGAATCTGGTTTTTTAGGTTCTCTTTATTTCTAATAATTGCCATTAGAACGTGAATATACAAAATGAAAATGTTTGGTCAAATCCCTCGCTCCTGATTCAGATGTCACTTTTCTGCTTAGAGTGTAAGCCTTTTGAGGCAGAGACTATGTTTTCATATGTGTTTGTACATCACCTAGCACAAATGGGATTGCAGTCCCAACTAGCGCACTCTGCAATATAAATAATAATCAGTCACAAAGAGAAATGTTTGTCAGGAAATGGCGACTTGAAATATTTCTGAATGGGCATCTGCAGAATCTGCCTATATTATGCCTACAAACTCAGCAGCCAGAGACGATCCAATGGTTACAAAGGCAAGAAACCTAAGTCTTAAAGTCTATTTCACAACGTGAAATGGCATTCCAACTATGTAGGTGGCTTTGTTTCAGCTCCCTGATAGTTCTTGGGTACCATGTTGTCTCTAAATCAGAAAAATATTGCTTGCCATGTTGCTTTGAGTATTTCCTGTTCATAATTTGCTATTCACACACTGACAGTTCACCTAAGTCACAAGGTATTGGTTCTGCTCTCTGACTGGATAATTTCCAAATGCACGAAGAGTTTTCAAGATAGCCATACAAACATTCCAGGATGAATACTAAGGCAAATACAGATTTGCAAAAGCATTCATGACACTTTCTTTTGTCAAGCACATTTGGAAACAAAAGTCTCATTCAAGTGCCGGCAGAGAATAAATAAAAGAAATTTCAGATACCAGACACTCAAATTCAGCTTTCGATAAAAGGAATGTTGGGCTCTTTTATTAGAAGTCATCCAGTTCTGGCTGTGGAAGTGCATGGCTGGCAAACCCACATGAACACAAGAGGGTTGGAAGCTCAGTAAACTCTCTGTCAGCCTCTCTCACTTATCTACAGTGATAATAGGGAAAACAGCCAGCAAACAACCTAGTCAAGTGGTTCCCAACCTGTGGCCCGAGGGCCAAAAGTGGCCCGTGGGGGCTTTCAAAGTGGCCCGTGGCTCTCCTCCCACTGGCTACAGAAGGGAGCCACTGCCTAAGGACCCAGGCAGAGCATGTTTCCGCTGGGGTACAGGACTGGTGCAAGATCAGCCCTCTCCTCCCCCTGGCTGTAGCAGGGAGCTTGGCAAAGCGCTCCACCTGGGTCCCTAGGTGCGGGGGTCCCTGCTGGAGCCAGAGGGAGAGGAGCACTGATCTCTCATCCCCCGGGATGCAGAAGGGAGCCACTGCCAGTTGGAGCACACGGGGCTACAGGACACATGCAGTTTCCCTGATGCAGCCAGGGAGACGGGAGATCAGCAAGGAGGCTGCCTCCTCACTGAATTCCTTCCGTCTGGCTGCAGTGGGAGGCTGGCTGGTGGAGATTGGTGGCCGTTCAGGGTTGTAAAAATGATATCTGTGGCCCTCGAGCCAAAAAGGTTGGGAACCACTGAGCTAGCCAATGGATAATATTATCATTCAAAAAGTGTCTCAAAATGCAGACTACATGAAATGGTTTCCAGGAGCTGTACGATGAGAGCACTACCACCATCCGCTCAACTGTGGGGGAGACCACGGAGATCCCGATCCGGAGCGGGGTGAAGCAGGGCTGTCCCTGAGCCCCATCATCTTCAACCTCGCCATGGAACCGCTCATCCGATCCATCTCCAACGGCCCAGGACCACATTAGCTTTTTTTCACAGCCAGATCACATTGGCAATTCATAGTCATCCTGTGATCAACCAATATGCCTAGGTCCTTCGCCTCCTCTGTCACTTCCAACTGATGCATCCCTAGCTTATAGCAGAAATTCTTGTTTCATCCTATTTCTATTACTCCAATTTACAAGGTCACCCAGATCTTCCTGAATGATATCCTGATCCTTCTCTGTATTGGCAATACCTCCCAACTTTGTGTCATCCGCAAACTTTATTAGCACATTCCCACTTTTTGTGCCAAGGTCAGTAATAAAAAAGTTAGATAAGATTGGTCCCAAGACCAATCCCTGAGGAGCTCCACTAGTAACCTCCCTCCAGCCTGACAGTTCACCTTGCAGTATGATCCTGTAGGCTGGATCCAGCCAGGGCGTTGCGACCCTTCCTCAGGCCCAGGTTCCAAGGAAGGCCACAGCGCCTTGGTCTAGGGGAATAAGATTTGCAGATTATGAGTCTTTAGCCCTGGCCCCTTGTAGGGTGGGCTTCCCTCACAATCTGTAGCCCCCAGCCCTCACGTAGGGCAGGGCTGGTAAGGAGTCTATAGGCTCCAGCCTTCCAAACAGTGGGGCTACCAAGCAGTGCTTAGCAATCCCACTTCTTTCTTTGTTTTCTTCCTATTTATATGGCTGTAGAACCTTTTACTATTGGTTTTAATTCCCTTTGCAAGATCCAACTATCCTAGGCTTTTGGCCTTTCTCACTTTATCTCTACATGTTCTGACCTCTAAGAGGTAGCTTTCCTTGCTGATCCCTCCCATCTTCCACTCCTTGTAGACTTTCTGCTTTCTGCTTTCTCTTAATCGCCTGTCTGAGATGCTTACTCATCCAGCTTGGTCTACAACTCTTGCTTATCAATTTTTTCCCCTTCCTTGGGATGCAGGCTTCAGATAATTCCTGCAACTTTGACTTGAAGTAATTCCAAGCCTTCTCCACATTTAGATCCATGAGTTCTCCAGTTCACTTCCCCCAACTAATTCCCTTAATTTTTTAGTTAGCCCTTTTGAAGTCAAAGACTCTAGTCACAGATCTATTTTTGTTTATCCTTCCTTTTAGTTTGAACTGAATTAGCTCATGGTCATTCGAACCAAGGTTGTCCCCTACAACCAGTTCTTCTATAAGGTCCTTACTACTCACCAATACCAAATCTAAAATGGCATCCCCTCTTGTTGGTTCAGTAACTGTTTGGTGAAGGAATCCGTCAGCTATCACATCCAGGAAAATCTGGGCCCTATTATTACTACTAGCATTTGTCTTTCAGTCTATATCTGGGAAGTTAAATTCTCCCATAATCACTCAGTTCCCAGTAGTATTTACTTCATTAAAGAGGTCTCTATCCATGTCCAGATCAGATCCTGGTGGTTGGTAGCACACCCTAAGCACTATCCCAGGGGAAACTCTAGTAGTTTTCTTCCCCAATGTGATTTATACCCATACAGTCTCTGTTTTATCAATTCCATCACTTCTAATTTCTTTACAGTCTACCTCATCATTGATATACAATGCTACTCCGCCACCTTTGTCTTTATATCTTTCCTAAACAGCACATACCCTTCAATACTTGTACACTCGTGACTACTATTCCAGCATGTTTGTTATTCCTATAATATTTGGTTTCACTTGCTCTACCAGTAGTTCTAGTTCCTCCATTTTGTTACCCAGGCTCCTTGCATTGGTATACAAACATCAAATTTTTTGTTGTTGTTTGGCTTTGCTCATGTTCCTGACCTGACTTGGCACAGTCATTCTACTGCCAATATTGCCTATTAGACTGGTATCTACACTACCCTTCCTCTTAATGTCCATTCTGCTTCCCACTGCTGTGTCCTTTCTTACTTCATTTTCCTCCCTCTCAATGCTAAAGTCAGGTGTGGAGATTACCTAGGCATCTCCCAAACATCTCCCCCAACTCCCTAGTTTAAAGTTCTCTTAATCTGTTGTGCCAGCCTCCATCCTAGAAGTGAATTTCCCTCCCTACTCAGGTGAAGTCCATCCCAAGAAAAAAGTCCTCTGTCCATGAATGCCTCCCAGTGACCATACATCTCAAAGGCCTCCTTATAGCATCACTGCCTGAGCCATCTGTTGATCCTCAGAATCTTGTCACACCTTTGTTCTCCTCCTCTAGGCACAGGTAGAATCCCACTGAAGACCACCTGGGCCTCAATTTCCTTAAGAGTCTTCCCCAGCCTGGCATAGTCTCCTTTGATTTGTTCCAGTGAGAATCTAGCTATATCATTTGTACCCACATGAAGGACAATCAGCAGATTCTTTCCCGCTCCTGTTAGGAAACTCTTCAGCCTCAGGTCCACATCCCATATCTTAGCACCCAGCAGACAGCACACCCTTCTGTTCTCTGGATCATCTCTGGTTACAGGCCTGTCTGTTCTTCTCAGCAGGGAGTCCCCAATCACATAGAACTGCCTTTTCCTGGTAACGGTGTGATTCTCCAGCCTATCACCTGTTCTTTCAGGCTGCAAGTCATCTCGTCTGCTATTCTCCTTTGAAATCTTCTGCAACCATTCCTGTATCCTTCTGGGGCTCTTATTTGGTGGTATCTCCATTGGTTCATCCACTCTTTGTATAGGACTAGCTGCTCTTCTCTTCTTCCTTGCCCTCCCACCTCCAGCAACCATCTGCTGTGCCCCTTCTTCATTTTCCAACCCTGAAAACCTGTTTCTGAGCTCTATTTCTCCTTCACTAGCCCATCCTTTCCTCTGCTGGTTTCTCACAGTCACATGCTTCCATTGGCCTCTTTCCTCACCCAGCATTCTCCCCTCAGAGTTGTTGGTCCTCCTTCCATCTGCAGGTCTGGGTTTGTCCCTTCAGCCTCCTCATTCCTTTGCTCCATCATCTGCCCAAACACCCGTCTAAACTAAGCTCTTTTAGTCTATCACTCAAAGGCATGTTTTCTAATCCTTTAGTCATTCTTGTGGCTCTTCTCTGAACCCTCTCCAATTTATCACTATCCTTCTTGAACAGCTGACACCAGAACTAGACACAGTACTATAGCAGCAGTCACACCAGTGCCAAATACAGAAGTAGAAACCTCTCTTCTCCTATTCAAGAGTCCCAGACTTTAAAACTGCATCATTATGTGTAGAAAAACTAGTGTAGGTTATTTTTAGAGATTTTGAAAAGGTATTCATTATATTTTCTCCTCCTCTGAGGCTTGTAGGATTGAAGATATAGTACTACGGCTGTCTGGTGATACAATTGAAGGAATACAAAAAAAAGCACCAATAAAAAAAGGCTTAAAAAACACTAAAATATTCCAAAAATACAATTCTGCAAAGTACATAGCATGGCAAAGATTTTATTGGAGTTCATTTGAAATATCCTTCTGAAGCTATCTGTGGTTTTCCCACTCAAAAGTAATGCAGCCAAACTCATGCCAATAAAATCTTTATGCTGCACTACATCATTGGTACCTAAATACTACAGTATTTGGTACTCTATAAATACTTGAAATTTGATTAATAAGATAAAGGTAAAAGATTAGAGAGATAGACTGACCCAAAATAAAACAGTGGATACAAACACCGGTAACCTTTAGTGACATTCCAGTCTGGATCATATATGAGAGAGAGAGCGAGAAAGAGATGATCAGGATGTGAGCAGTCATGTCTAGAACAGAAGTCATGCCTGGTGATTAGAGCAGAAGGTCAGAAGCCAGGAATTGGAGCCAAGGTGAGAGTCAGAGACTGGATACTAGAGCCAAGAGTAAGAGCTGGAGCTAGAGGCTAGATGCTGGAGACAAGGGACAGAGCCGAAGTCAGGAATTTGAGCAGAGGCAAGGTCGTGGCAAGGCTGGGGACAGGCAAACACAGGACCTAACAGACCCATGAATAAGTGCTTTGAGCTGTGGCTGGGTTTAAAAGCCAGTCTGCTGACTCTTTCAGCCTACTACAGGCCAGCTGTGCTCATTATATTGCCCAAAGGCTGGCTTTGCTGTGGGCCCTGTGTGCCAGGTCACAACGTCACTCACTCAAATTTAGCACAGCTGCCCCTTGTCATGATGGAGGGGCTGCTGGGCCAAAATTGAGTGAGTGACACTGCAACCTGGAGCTTGCCCCCTCTCTTCTACCATAGCCTCTGAACCAGCAGAAGGCTCGCCATGCCCCCTGCCACCACCACATCCCACCCCTCGGTTGAGAACCTCTGTAGAGAGGCAGCACACTGCGTTTTTACCTTGGGTAGCAGGCTGTCTTGAGTGTCCTCTATCCTCATGCTCTCCACTGCGACCAAAGGAATGCAAGACTGGGAACTCAGGATATTAGGCTTAGATTTTCCTGAGGATCTTTTGATTTCTCACTTTTCCCCTTCTGTTCTGGGCTGGCCCTCTCCTGGTTTTTCAAAACACAATTCTTCCTGCTCCTTCTCGTACTGGGGCAGCCCCTTGCTTACGCTTCACCACAATCTTTCCCATTCCTTTCCCAACAGTCAACACACTGAGGGCATCACATTCTCCATCATGTATGCATCCTCAGCCGCCCAAAGATTGGAGAACTGTGAGGTCTCTCTTTAAATAAAAGACTTGTCCCTGAAATCCTTAATATACACAGAACTTCATTTTATATTAAAGGGATTCCTGGGCATGTGAGAACTGCAGGATTAGGTCCTAGCTCCTCACACCACAGTAAGTCTTACTATTGGGGCAGCTTTTCTGTGATAATTCTTAAGTGGGTGACTTCACTTTAATAGGAGCTCTCAATAAAGATTGTCCAGAGTGGAAAATAGAAATTGATTTACGTATGCAGGATGTGTGTGTGTGTTTAATCTTTTTTTCTAAAAAGCCTTTCTGTTTTCCTTTCCACAACTCCCGTGTTCTGGAAATGACCCAAGATACAATGTTATCAAGATTAGAGAGTAAAGTTATATAACCATCAAGTTTCTATTATGGCCATCAAACACTTGGATACTTGTGTTTTAAATACATCTTAATCTATTTAAAATAGAGATTTAATTTGCTGGTATCAAAGGCATCAACAGTCACCTTATACTTTGGATAAGTTTAGGAAAATTGCTGTAATACACAGACGCCACAGGAGATCATTAACCACCTTCTCAAATGAAAACTTCTTAAGGAAAGAAGATCATCTTAAACCAGCTTAAAGAGTTCATTAAGGCTCTGCTCCCGCTGCCACTGAAGTGCATAATAAAATTTCTGCTGACCTCAGTGGTGCAGGATCAACCCGTGAATCACCATGAAAAGCTATGCAGTAGACAGTGATTGTATGGAAAACACCCAACTAATAAAAGCAAAACATTTAGAAATAATGGGATATAATACTCATAAGCAGATATAAGATTTGTTAGCCCCCTTAGGTGTAGTAAAAATTGATGTCCTGTGCTACTTACGCACATAGTTTTGAGAAGAAAGAATTACTGTGACTGTATTATTATTTTAGACCCATGGAACAATAACACTGAAATGTGCAAAAATGTTTCCCTACTTTTCCATCTTGAGGGAAAGCACAGTAGGGCTTGATCCAACTCCTGCTGAAGTCAATGTAAGTCTTTCATTGTACTCAAAGGGTGCTACATCAGATCCACAAAGAAAAGTTGTTAGTGGTGAAATATAGAAGCTACTCTAAAAGAGCAGGTAATTCTGAAACATCTTCACTGGTGCTGGAAACTTGACAACCATATATTAGTCCTCATTAGTACAGACAAAAGAGAAGAAACTGCATGTCCTGGCAAAAAGAAGACATTAAAATATTATTAAAGGGTGGTGTTGTAATATAAAAAGTGGTCCATCTGTGAAAATGTAATGCTACCCTGTGGTCTCAATACATTATTTTCAGTGTTAAATCTCCTAGTAAAATTCCTTCACTCTTCTTTTTCTGTTGGTTATAGCTTCACTTTTACAATCACACCCAGCACACACAAAATAATTCTGAGAATTAGAATGATAAAATAGCACTAAATTTATATCTAATGCAAAAATCCAGATGGCCTCATTTCTGATTAAGAAGACAAAAAGATATGAAATAAATGAAGTAGCCAGTTTCAGAATAGATTACTTTCATTCTGATTTACCTATATTTTCTATTAGGAGGCAAAAAAATAAAGGGAGCGGGCAAGGGAGAGAGAACAAAAATAAAGCCTGCTTGAGAGAGAGCACATAGTACGTGTGTGTGTCCTCTAACATTTTGCCCTGAAACAACATAAGACAGTAGCCTACCCTTGCAGAAAGCAGAGTCCTTAGAGAGTTAGAGGTACAGTATGTAAAAATGCAAAGAATAAGAGCTACATAGTTTAATACGCCACAACGCCATCAGCAACCGCATTCCAAAGGGGAAGGGGAAGAAGCCATCATATATACTAATCATTTCACATATTTCATATTTTAAATCAAAGCCACTATTTAGATCAGCACGGAAAGCTGACTCATTGTCAAAGGTAGTGCAAGATTCTCTAATATTAGTAGTTCTTACATTCTATAACTTCCATGGCTCACCTATTCGCGATTATCCCAACATACTTCTGTGTAGGTTAAAAATGGGATTTCAGCCTCTGAGCATTTTGTGGATCTAATGTATTTTGTTATGATTTAATAAAAGCCTCCTGGATATAATTTTGCTGCAGTTCCCTACTGCACTATAACCATATTATTACCATATCTCCGAGCACAGAAATGCAAGTCTCTCAAATAAATACTGGAGGGACTTGGAAAATGTGTTTCTGATGCCAGTGCGAAAAATTGATTGCTATTTGAGGCTGCACTGCACGACCCTATAAGTCCGGTATATATGCATAAACATTCCTTTAATTTTAATGTCCCGAACTCAAAATTAATAGGACTTGTTTGCTGATCAACTTAATCCAGCATAAAAATTTGAAACAAAATCTAAACAACAACAACAAAAAAGAATGTTGTGTGAATCATGCAGGGTTCAGTTAATGAGGGATTAGCCCCTTCTGGTTTGTTCAGAGGTTTGAGTTTACAGCCTCAAACCTTGAAGGGAATACCCTTTCCTCTTTCTTCACCGGCTGAGACTTCAGGGACTCAGACTAGCTTTTCACTCCATCTTCTGAGGGACTGCCAAGCATAGTCATTGTCCCTGGCACACGTCATCATTTTCTGGCAGCTGGCCAGAAGCCATCAAAACCTCCCACAGGACAGAGACAGAAGAAAACTCCCTTCTTATTTCAGCCAGCTGTGCACTAAGCCTTTAGGACAGATAGCTCCTAATAAAGGCTGTCATGATAGCTAGGAAACTCTCAAGGATTCCTAGACAATCACATCTTAAGAATTATGGGGCTTTCCTCCCTTCCATATGATTGTTAGTAGCTTGGGAACCTTGGGGCTTCCCTAGATACTACACTAGGCCTTATGGTCTGTCCCAGGGGTTAGTGCAAGGCCCACTACACCATGAGAGGGAGGATTTGCCCCCTTGCTGCCCTGACTGTGGGGAAATAGACTTCTTCCTGATCTCTTCAGGACCATAGTGATCCACTGCCTCTTCAAAAGTTAGAAGATAAGGCACATGAACTGATGGCACTTTATAAGTCCTATGAGGCAGCAAAAATGAGAATGAGGCAACAGAGCCACCCAAAGATGGCAACAGCAAATCAAGCTGCTCTGGTTTGGTGTTAAAGTGGAAGATGCAAAGCAGCTAGAGGAAGAAGGAAAGATGTCCATAGGCCAAGGAGATTTTTTCCTGGCTGTGTAAGCTTTCCCTTGTGAGATTCACAAAATATTGCAAACCTTAAATCAAGGTTCAATTTGAACAAGATTGTGGTTCACTGCATACATTTCTCATGTATCACACAATGTGTGTTTTCTATAAGGAAAAGGAATTATGCAACATCTTACAAGGCTAAGAAATGCAAGCATTGTCTCCCTTGTAGAATAGAAGAAGAATAGAATATTAGAGTTGGAAGGGACCTCAGGAGGTCATCTAGTCCAACCCCCTGCTCAAAGCAGGACTAACCTCAGCTATATCATCCCAACCAGGGCTTTGTCAAGCCTCAGCTTAAAAACCTCTAAGGATGGAGATTCCACCACCTCCCTAGGTAACCCATTCCAGTGCTTCACCACCCTCCTAGTAAAAACTTTTTCCTAATGTCCAACCTAGACCTCCCGCCCTGCAACTTGAGACCGTTGCTCCTTGTTCTGTCATCTGCCACCACCGAGAACAGCCTAGCCCCATCCTCCCTGGAACCCCCTTTCAGGTAGTTAAAAGCCGCTATCAAATCCCCCCTCACTCTTCTCTTTTGCAGACTAAACAAGCCCAGTTCCCTCAGCCTCTCCTCATAAGTCCTGTGCTCCAGCCCACTAATCATTTTGGTTGCCCTCCGCTGCACTCTCTCCAAATTGTCCACATCTTTTTTGTAGTGGGGGGCCCAAAACTGGACACAGTATTCTAAATGCGGCCTCACCAATGCCGAATAGAGGGGAATAATCACCTGCTGGCAATGCCCCTCCTAATGCAGCCCAATATGCCATTAGCCTTCTTGACAACCAGGGCACACTGCTGACTCATATCCAGCTTTTTATCCACCGTTACCCCCAGGTCCTTTTCTGCAGAGCTGCTGCCCAGCTCGTCGGTCCCCAGTCTATAGCTGTGCATGGGATTCTTCCTTCCTAAGTGGAGGACTCTGCACTTGTCCTTGTTGAACCTCATTAGATTTCTTTTGGCCCAATCCTCCAGTTTGTTTAGATCACTCTGTATCCTATCCCTACCCTCCAGGGTATCTACCACTCCCCCCAGCTAAAATTTGTAAAAAATTATAGCAAAAATAAAGCACATCTAACATAAATTTGTGAAGTTTGTCTAGAGACAATCTTGGCAATTACAGACCAGTAAACCTAACCTCAATACCAGGCAAATTGGTTGAAATTATAGTAAAGAACAGAATGATCAGGCACACAGATGAACATGATATGTTGGGGAACAGTCAACACGGCTTTTGTAAAGAGAAATCATGCTTCAACAACATGTCAGAATTATTTGAATGGGTCAACAAACATGTGGACAAGAGTGATCCAGCGGATATTGTGTACTTAGACTTTCAGAAAGCCTTTGACAAGGTCCCTCACTAATGGCTCTTAAGCAGTCATGGGTTAAGAGGAAAGTTCCTCTCATGGATTAGTAACTGGTTTAAAGGCAGGAAACAAAGGATAGGGATAAATGGTCAGCTTTCACAATGGAGAGAGGTAAATAGCAGTATCCCCCAGGGACCTGTCCTGGGACAGTATTGTTCAACTTATTCATAAATGACCTGGAAAAACAGCTAAACAATGACGTGGTAAAGTTTGATCCAGAATTACACAAGATAGTTAAGTCTGAAGCAGACTGTGAAGAGTTACAAAGAGATTTCACAAAACTGGGTGACTGGGCAACAAAATGGCAAATGAAATTCTATGTTGATAAATGCAAAGTAATGCACATTGGAAAACATAATCCCAACAAAACATACAAAATGATGGGGTCTAAATTAGCTGTTACTACTCAAGAAAGAAATCTTGGAGTTGCTGTGAATAGTTTTCTGAAAACATCCACTTAAAGTGCAGCGGCAGCCAAAAGCTAAGAGAATCTTAGGAACCATTAGGAAAAAGATAGCTAATAAGACAGATAATATCATAATGTCACTATATAAATCCATGGTATGCCCAAATTTGAATACTGCCTGCAGTTCTGTCACCCCAGCTCAAAAAAGATATATTAGAATTGGAAAAAGATACAAAGAGCAACAAAATGATTAAGGGTATTGGACAGCTCCATATGAGGAGAGAATAAAAAGACTGGGACTGTTTAGCTTGGAAAAGAGACAATTCAGGGGAGATATGATAGAAGGCTATAAGATCATGAATGGTATAGTGAAAGTGAATAGGGAAGTGTTATTTACCCCTTTACATAACACGTGAACCAGGGGTCACCCAATGAAAATAATAGAAAGCAGGTTTAAAACAAATATAAGGAATTATTTCTTCACACAGTGCACAGTCAATCTGCGGAACTCATTCCCAGACAATGTTGTGAAGGCCAATAGTAGAACTAGGTTAAAAAAAATTAGATAAATTCACAGAGGATAGGTCCATCAAGGCTATTAGCCAGGATGGTCAGAGATGCAACCCCATGCTCTAGGGTTCCCTATCCTCTGACTGCCAGAAGCTGGGCCTGGACCCAGGGGATGGATCACCCAATAAATTGCCCTGTTCTGTTCATTCTCTTTGAAGCATCTGGCCCTGGACCCTGTCAGAACACAGGATACTGGGCTAGATGGACCATTGGTCTGACCAAGTGTGATGGAGTTCCCTCATTGCTCGTGATGCCTCCTCCTGGCCATCCTGAGGATCAGCTCTGCCAGGTGCTTCACCCTCCTCAGAGGTCTCTTTTCCCATCTTCTCTGTCTGCAGCCTCTCACTTACTCTCAGAGCTGCAGTTTCTGGTTTATGGCTTGGCCCTCCAGCCAGGTCACTAAGTTCCTCCCCTTTCGGGGAAATCACAGTCCTTCCAGACCAACTCTCCAGCCAACATCTCCAACACCCTGTGCCACTACCCAGTGGCTAGTAGGGGAACGCAACCCCACTCTCTACATTGGGTTCCAGCCCAGGGACCCTATAACATGCAGCCAAGGCCTATACTGTCTAAGTCCTTTGTGCTGTTTCCCTGAGCTTCTTCCTACATAACTGACTCCCCCCTCTCTTTGGGTTTGCCAGCCCACTCTCACTCCCCTCAGGGAGTGACTGTGAAGTGGACTCCTTCCCTGCAGCCCTTCTTTCTACTTGCAGCGCTGGACTTTTTACAGGCCCTTCCTGTTCCTGTCCAGCTGCACCTGCCTCTAATTCGTGGCCCTCTTGTAGCCTATATCGCTCCCTTCCTGGCTGCTTAACTGGTCAATTAGATTTGCCTGGCCTAATTTTCCCTCTCAGGGGCCAGTATGGGGAATATACCCCATGACACCAAGTATGGCCATTCTCATGTTCTCATGTTCAATGCATTGGTTAATAATTATGGGTCAAAACCTCTGTTGCCATATATCAGTGTGAGTCTATTGACATCGGTGGAGGTATATTGACTTACATCAACTGAGAATCTGGCCCCGTGTCTCTTTATTAATAAAATATCCAACATGGCAATAAAACAAAACAGGCCTTTTGATTCCATTTCCCCTATAGATGCTGGTGTAGTAAATTCCAGCTTTATAATATCACTAACTGTCCCTGACAGGCCAGAACTTGTGTGGGCTGATGGAATTTTATTGGTAGATTTTATTTATATTTACTGATGGTGCTATAACAATAGTGACCATAATAAAAACAATAGCCTCATAAGGCAACATTTCGAAAAAGGGGGTATGCATAGGAAGTTTGTCCTGCAAAAATATGCATGCAACCTTTTTTCATGGACAAAACCTGCACTGGGCACACAAGGTAGTATTTTTACCATTTTTCAATAATGGCCATTTTGTGCAAAAATGGCATGCTACAGACTGCACGCATTTTGTAGGCACATATTAGGCAGCTGTGTCTGAGAATCTGAGACACAATGACTGTTGTAATAAATGTGAAAAATAATTCCTTCTCCTAATGCTTTCTTTGGGAATGCGAGCTTATGTTTGAATTCTTTAGTCCAAAATAAATATGAACACTCCTAACATGTTGGCTTTTTAATTCTAGTTCATCTTCTCTCAGCAAATATTAAAAGCACATTAGTTCAATCTGAAGTTCATTCCACAGTGTACTGTCATTTTTGGCTATGGTCCAAACTAGACAAGGAGAGGAGAGATGTACAAGGACATAAGTGTCAAATCTACTGCACTACTCATGTATGAATCCTTATATCCTCTGGTAATATATACTTGTATCCACTCGACAATTTATATAAATTCTGGATACCAGAATTGGTTCAGCAAGGAAGTCAAATCTGGATTGGGAATGAGCAGGACTGAGGTTAGTCACTGGAGATATAGAAGGGGGTGAAGGAAGTGAATCCATCATCAGAAGAAAAATGGTGAAGATGGAGTCTTTCAGGGTGAGGACAGGAAGGAGCTGTAGTGGGAGGAAGTAGAGTGGATTCCACTTCTGGGATGGGAAATGAACCAGATAGAAGGAGTGAACTGGGTCATTCTTAAAAACACCGGTACCACTTGATAATAGCCCTTTGCAGTATCTGATATCTGAAGTGATTTGTAGAATCAGATGATTGTATTTCAATAGTATGATACCACTAAATAGCCCACTAATTATCCCCAATCATACAAGGAAAACAAGGTTTTCATGAGGCCAATGGGAGCCCCCCATGAAGCATGCTTGCATATATTTAATTAGAGTGGGTCAAAAAGCCCATTCTGTCCCCACAACAAATTTCAAACCAAAACTTTTCTTTAAAAAATTTTAAAACAAAACAAATTGACATTTTCTTCTCATTTAGATTTATATTGAAATTTTCTTTCTGTTTCATTTGGAATTGCAATTTTTGTTTCACTTCTGGTTTTGAAAACTAAAACATCACAGAGTGGAAAAAGGAGAAACGAAAAAAGGAAACAGGGAAGCAAAGCTCTAAACATCTTTAATTCATTCTGATGCATTCAATGGAAAAAAAGGGGAAAAAAAAAGAAAAGATAAAGAAAATGATGACATAAAGGGGAAAAAGTAAAATAGCATGTTTTGAAACTGAAAAATTTTAAAAACTGGAATGATATTTTTCTTTTATTTCATTTTTTCCCATAAAACCTCTTTTTTTCCCTTAAAAATGACATATTTTCTAGGAAAATTTTCATTTTTGATACATTTTTCAGAGAAGAAGTTTTTCAACCAGCAGTACATTTAATACAAATCATCAAAATCCAGTGCTACTACCTAAAAGCACCATCAGCTCTATTTTCATTTACAAACTGCTGCTCTCAGCTGCAGCTTGCTATATGATGCACAGTATTTATTTAAACATTGGCCTGCTTCTGTATTTCTGAGGGTCATCCCCAAGGCATTATTATGACTAGCAAAGAAAATAGTAGAAAAGGGCTGCACAGCTCTAGAAAGAAAAATGTTTAGAAAACCATTTGCATTAGGCACCAAGGTATGCCCAGGCCCATTTCAACAGCTACAAGTTACTGTACAGCAGAACATTACAAAGCCCGAAACAGAAAATTCCATATGGAAGGATCTTCTCTTCATGATCCAGTTACCTTTATTTTTCCTACTAAGTAAGACATTGGGAACTGAATTAAAATCTGTTTTAAAAGGAGCAGGAAATGAGCACAAGTTTATTGGTGAATTCTGTGAACCCACTGTTTGTCTCAAGATTCATTCTGGAGTTATACACTATGGTGTATTTGCTTTGTAAAATGATAGACAGGAAATAAAATATCCTTCGACTGATTTCTTGCACCTTTTCACTACATTTATTTTGATTTCCTCTAATGTCATTTTCAAGAAAAACAAGTTTTCTCAGTGTGCTTTGCGAGCTCATATTCTCTCCTCCTGTTTTTATGTGTAAGAAACACTGACAACATCAATAATCGTGTCTGATAATTCAACCCGGGACTCTGTGCATCCAATCAGAGGATCTACTGAATGTACACATTATTTATATAGCACAGAGTGGGGAGAAGGTGAGCAGCCCTCAGTGGTGAAAGAACAGGTCCAGGACTATTTAGAAAAGCTGGACATACACAAGTACATGGGGCCGCCGAGGGAGTTGGCTGTGATTGCAGAGCCATTAGCCATTATCTTTGAAAACTCGTGGCCATTGAGGTCCTGTATAATTGGAAAAAAGCAAATACAGTGCTTATCTTCAAAAAAGGGAAGAAGGAGGATCGGGGAACTATAGATTGGTCAGCCTTACCTCAGTCCCTGGAAAAATCATGGAGCAGGTCCTCAAGGAATCAATTTGGAGGCACTTGGAAGAGAGGAAGGTGATCAGGAACAGTCATCACAAAGGGCAAGTCATGCCTGACCAACCTGATTGTCTTCCATGATCAGATAATTGGCTCTGTGGGTGTGGGGAAAGTGGTGGACGTTATATATCTTGACTTTAGCAAAGCTATTTATATGGTCTCCCACAGTATTCTTGCCAGCAAGTTAAAGAGGTATGAGTTGGATGAATGGACTATAAGGTGAATAGAGAGCTGGCTAGATCATTGGGCTCAATAGGTAGTGATCAATGGCTCGATGTCTAGTTGGTAGCTGGTTATAAGCGGAGTGCCCCAGGGATCAGTCCTAGGGCCGATTTTGTTCAACAGCTTCATTAATGATCTGGAGGATGGAGTGGATTGCACCCTCAGCAAATTTGCAGATGACACTAGACTGGGGGAGTGGTAGATACCCTGGAAGGTAGGGATAGGATACAGAGTGACCTAGAGAAACTGGAGGATTGGTCCAAAATAAATCTGATGAGGTTCAACAAGGACAAGTGCTGAGTGCCACACTTAGGACGGAAGAATCCCATGCACTGCTATAGACTGGGGACCGACTGGCTAGGCAGCAGTTCTGCAGAAGAGGAGCTGGGAGTTACAGTGGACAAGAATCTGGATGCGAGTCAACAGTTTGCCCTTATTGACAAGAAGGCTAACAGCATATTGGGCTTCATTAGTAGGAGCATTGCCAGCAGATCGTGGGTAGTGATTATTCCCCCTATTTGGCATTGATGAGGCCTCATTTGGAGTATTGTGTCCAGTTTTGGGGCTCCCACTACAGAAAGGATGTGGACAAATTGGAGAGAGTCCAGCGGAGAGCAACAAAAATGATTAGAGGGCTGGAGCACATGATTTATGAAGAGAGGCTGAGGGAACTAGGATTGTTTAGTCTGCAGAAGAGAAGAGTGAGGGGGAATTTGATAGTGGCCTTCAACTACTTGAAAGGGGGTTGCAGGGAGTATGGAGCTAGGCTGTTCTCAGTGGTAGCAGATGACAGCATAAGGAGCAATGGTTTCAAGTTGCAGTGGGGGAGGTCTAGGTTGGATAGTAGGAAAAACGTTTTCACTAGGAGGGTGGTGAAGCAGTGGAATGGGTTACCTAGGGAGGTGGTGGAATCTCCATCCTTAGAGGTTTTTAAGGTCAGGCTTGATAAAGCCCTGGATGGAATGGTTTAGTTGGGGTTGGTCCTACTTTGAGCGGGGGTTGGACGACATGACCTCCTGAGATCCCTTCTAACCTGTGTATTCTATGATTCTATTACTTAATGGGGGAGATAAAATGCCTTAATGCAGCATTGTGGTTGAGAATGCAAAGAACATAAGAATGACCATATGGGTCAGACCAGAAGTCCATCTAGCCCAGTATCCTGTCTTCCGACAGTGGCCAATGCCAGGTGCTTCAGAGGTAATGAATAGAATAAGTAATCTTCAAGTGATCCATCCCGTCAGTCATTCCCAGCCTCTGGCAAACAGCAATCCCTTCCTATCCTAGCTAATAACCATTGATGGACCTATCCTCCATGAACTTATCTAGTTCTTTTTTAACCCTGTTACAGTTTTGGCCTTCACAACATCCTCTGGCAAGGAGTTCCACAGGTTGACTATGTGTTGTGTGAATAAATACTTCCTTTTGTTCATTTTAAACTTGCTGCCTATTAATTTCATTTGGTGACCCCTAGAATTTGTGTTATGAGATGAAGTAAATAACATTTCCTTATTTACTTTCTCCACACCAGTCATAATTTTATAGACCTCTATCATATCACCCCTTCGTCATCTCTTTTCCAAGGTGAAAAGTCCCAGTCGTATTAATCTCTCCTCATGTGGAAGCTTTTCCATATCCCTATGATTTTAGTTGCCCTTTTCTGTACCTTTTTCTATTCCAATATATATTTTTTGAGATGGGTCGACCAGATCTGCACACAGTATTCAAGATGTGGTCATACCATGGATTTATAAAGAGGCAATATGATATTTTCTGTCTTATTATATATCCCTTTCCTAATGATTCCCAACATTCTGTTAGCTTTTTTGACTGCCGCTGCACATTGAGTGGTTGTTTTCAGAGAACTATTCACAATGACTCCATCATTTTCTTGAGTGGTAACTGCTAATTTAGACCCCATAATTTTATATGTATAGTTGGGATTATTTTTTCCAATGTGCATTACTTTGCATTCATTATCATGGAATTTCATCTGCCATTTTCTTGCCCCATCACCCAGTTTTGTGAGAACCCTTTGTAACTCTTTGCAGTCTGCTCTGGACTTAACTATCTTGAGTAGTTTGGTATCATCTGCAAATGTTGCCACCTCACTGTTTACTGGTTTTTTCAGATCTTTTATGATTATGTTGAACAGTACTGGTCCCAGTACAGACCCCTGAGGTACACCACTATTTACCTCTCTCCATTCTGAAAACTGACCATTTATTCCTATCCTTTGTTTCCTATCTTTAACCTATCTAATCCATGAGAGGACTTTCCCTCCTATCCCATGACTGCTTACTTTGTTTAAGAGCTTTTGGTGAGAGACCTTGTCAAAAGCTTTCTGAAAATCTAAATACACTATATCCATTTGGTAGCCCTTGTTCACATGCTTGTTGACCCCCCTCAAATAATTCTAGTAGATTGGTGAGGTATGATTTCCCTTTACAAAAACAATGTTCACTCTTCCCCAACAAATCACATTAATCTATGTGTCTGATAATTCTGTTCTTTACTATAGTTTCAACCAATTTAACTGGTATTGAAATTAGGCTTACCAGACACGATCACCTCTGCAACAGAGTTAACAGTGAGAACAGAGACTTGTCTGTTACAGATGCATGGACCAGATTTTTAACTGCGGAAACGCAACATAGCTCTATGATCTTCAATGGAGCTACACCGAATTACATGACTGAGGATCTGTCCTGAATGACTTTGATATGAGAGAATTTTTTTGTGTTAAAGTTTTGTTTCTTGAACAAAAAGAATTCAAAAGCTTTTGTTAACTGCAAAGTGATTTTGGAGAATAAAGATAATTAAAATGCTGAAAATGTAGTCTGACCCATTTGACACAGAGAGAGAGAGAGAGAGGGATGAAAGAACTAAGGTACAATCCTGCAAAATGCTGAGCATTTCCCACTGAAGTAATTCAGAGCTGAGGGAACTCAGCACCTCTAGATAATGCTCAGCACCCTTGCAGGATTGGATCCTAAAACAGTTCTACCCTTTCCTATGATTTGGGCTCAGTCTAGCCCTAATCCTGCAAGCATTTACACATGTGAGTAGTCCCTTTAAATGCAGTGGGATTACTTACGTGTTTAAGTACTTTGCTGGATCAAGGACAATCAATGTAACATAAAGCAGACACATACCCCTGGGATGATACAGACTTCCATTGGTATCTGTAAGAATTTAAAGACATTTTTCAGTAGAAACATACTGACAATTACAAGGAAAATACTAGCTGCAAGTCCCCAGACTTCAAAACAATTCATTCCTTAGATCACATCAAGCTCTATATGAATTCAAAATTACACGAAAATTAGACTTAAAGGTTAACTGCAAAGCACAAAAAAACTGGTTTTGTCCTTTCTTGCTTCTTTATTATGTGCAAATACCATCTAATTTTTATTCCCTTAAGAACACTCTGTCCTTTATTTCCACTTGTTTTTTACATTTGAAATATCATGCCATCCTTTCCTTTTCTTTGCTGGAGGACCCTGAATTTAAATGTCATACAAGGTTGTAATCTGATCTTCAGGTTTCCCTTCCCCTGACTAGGTGCTGACTCCTAAATCTTGTCTATGCAGTGTAATAGGCTGTAATCCAGCAAAGCACATAGCACTTGCTTAACTTTAACACTGATTTCAGTGAAAGTACTCAGGTGCTTAAAATAGAAGAATCAGGACTTAATAATTATCCTTTTACCGCTCTCTGGCAGCTCAGGTTACAGCTAGAGATGGTGGGAAACAGGATTATAATTTCACCCAAAATGTGAACTACACAAACTGGTTCTGTTTCACAGAGTTTGCAATAGACCCATTTTCCATTCTTCACGATTCTTTCTTTGCAAGGTTCTAATAGAAATTTTATCAATTTTTTCATGAAATCATTACTGACATTTATTGTTTACCAAAAACAGCATTTTCTTTCTGAAATCAGTAAACTTTTTATAGCAATTTTGTTAAAAATCTTTGATAAAAAAAGTGAAAAAAAATTCACAACAAACAGAAAAGGTTGCTCATGCTGACAATTTTTCCTGAAAAGTTTCATTCTTATAAAAAGCTCCTTTGTGACAGGAAGCCCCCCCCCCCACACACACACACACATACTTTTTGTGAACAAAATGTCAACCAGTGCTCATTACAATTCTATGTAACATTACTGTTCAGGTCCTCGAAACAAGCCAGGGTCCTCCAAGTAGAGAAGACAGGGAAGACCTGATATTTCCTATGTAAAAAGACAAGTTCCACAAGAGAACTGAAGTACACATTCAGAGTTTGAGGCTGTGCCATTAAAGTCAAATGGGGTTTTTGCCATTCATGTCAGAGAAGTGGAAGGGGGCTTGCTTCCTTCTGTATTCTTTTAGTTATGTGGCTGTGTTCAAATTATTTGTAGATGTGCTAAAGAAATCCAGTTTATTCTCATGTGTTGCTACAGCTATTTAGATGTCTGATGTGTCTGTGTATCTTTCTGTGTTGTTTCTAGGGTATGTATCGCTATAGCATTGGATGGGCAAACAATCAAGAGTCAAGTAGAGTTGCCCAAAACGGATTCTGTTCTTCACCTCTCCTAGTGACTAGAAACTTTCTCCCCCATCACTGCCCCCTATGTTGTTATACCTATGTAGTGTTACGTGTTTACACTGCAATTGATTAATTTGCTTGTGTAAGCAAGGTCTGAGTGTCTGAGTAAAGGGGGGCACATTATTTGCATGGGCTTTGTATCTGCAGGAGTACAATTAAGTACTTAGCATAATTTACCTAGGTGCGGAGCATAATGGGAGATGGTTAGCAGGGCTGGGTTTGGGTTACAAACCACTTTTGTGTTAACTGCTGGGGTAATGAAATGTTGTCCTTCAATTGTATGAACAGATGTCAGCAAAACTGTGTTTAGTCCGTTATGATAGAACACTTCACCCTAAACTCGACAGAGCTCCCCAAGGGTGGCAGGCCGATGTTTCAGCTGGGAAAAGGTGGAGGAGTCTCCTATTGGGATCGCAGGGGCCAAGTGAAAGGGCTGCCTCTAGGCAGGGAGTGACTCTCACCTCCCATTGTTAAAAGGAAGACTTAATGACTCACCTTGGAGTCTTTTGTCTCTTGAAAGCAGGGACATTTCCTGTATGACAGCAGAAGGTTTACCTATGAGCTGAAATCACTAAGAGCTGAACTTTGCCTGACCACTAACAGAGCTGAGTGGGCAACAGGCAACTCTGGTGGGAGGCTAGCATAGTCAGGATAGCCCAGTCAACAAGGGGGCCAGCACAGTCGGTGCCAGCCCAGGGTGGCCCGCGGTTGGTGGAGGGGCCGGCACAGTCGGTGCCAGCCTGGCCAGTTGTTGGCGGGAGCCAGGTGTGGTTGGTGCCAGCAGTCGTTGAGAGATCCGTGTGGTCGTTCCCAGCGGTGGGGGGACTCAGTGAGGCCCACAGGCAATAGGAGGCAGCAGCAGAGGGGGACTGGACAAGCCTGTGTTGGACCGGTGCGGCCTACGGAGCGGAGTCACACCTGAGAGGTGGATATTGCAACTACGACGGTTGGTACAGGGGCAAGAAGGAAGGGAGAGGCAAAGGACATGCCCTGTACTCTGGGATGGGTTTGGGCTCATTGAGTTCATGAACTCTGTTTGCACTGTTTCCCAAACCAGTGCGGTGTTATCTCTGTTTTGCTATTAAAAGGTTTCTTTCTACACTCAGACTCTGTGCTTGCAAGAGGGCAAGTATTGCCCTTTGGAGGGCACCCAGGGGATAGTGTGTAATTTCCCAGGTGACTGGGGGCTCGAGCCAGTTTGGTGTTGCATCATTTACAGGGACCCCTAGATATAGAACCCGGCCCTTGCTGCTGCTGACTTGGTCTGGCAGAAGGGTTACACTTGGTTCATAGGTCATCCATACATCTTTTTATCCTGCTGAGATTATATGGATTAAGTATATGAAAAAAGCAAACAGGAAACTGGCTCACTATGATCACTAGTTACTTTATGCTTTAACTCCATCATTCATACAGCTCTGGCTGTTGCGCAGATCTTGGGCTGGCCCCCTGCACAGGGATGATCATAAGAATAGTTACACCAATTGTCCAGCCAGGCCAGTGTTCTGTCTTCTGATAGTGGCCAGAGCCAGATGCTTCAGAGGGAATGAACAAAACAGGGCAATTTTTTCAGAGAACCAGTCCAGCTTCTGACAGTCAGAAGTTTAGGGGCACCCAGAGCATGGGGTTGCATCTCTGACCATCTTGGCTGATAGCCATTGAACTTATCTAATTCTTTTTTGAATCCAGTTATAGTTTTAGCCTTCACAACATTCCCTGGTAAAGAGTTCCACAGGCTGATTGCATTGTGTAAAGTACTTGCTTTTGTTTGCTTTAAACCTGCTGTTTAATAATTTCATTGGGTTCCTGTGGTTATGTGAAGGGGTAAATAGCACTTCCCTATTCACTTTCTCCACATCATTCATGATTTTATAGACCTTGATCATATCCCCCTTCCCCTCTCTTTTCCAAATTGAACAATCCCAGTCTTTTTCATCTCCCTTCATACAGAAGCTGTTCCATACCCCAATCACATTTGTTGCCCTTCTCTTTTTCCAGTTCTAATATATCTTTTTTAAGATGGTGTGACAGAATTGCATGAAGTATTCAAGGTTTGGGCATACCATTCATTTATATAGTGACATTATGATGTTATCTGTCTTATTAGCTATTCCTTTTCTAATGGTTCTTAAGATTCTGTAGGTTTTTTGACTGCCACTGCACTTTGAGAGAATATTGTCAGAAAACTATTCACAACAACTCCGAGATCTTTTTCTTGAGTGGTAACAGCTAATTTAGAGTCCATCATTTCAAATGTTTTGTTGGGATTATGTTTTCCAATGTGGATAAATTTGATTTAGCAACATTGAATTTCATCTGCCATTTTGTTGCCCAGTCACTCAGTTTTGTGAAATCCCTTTAAAACTCTTCGTAGTCAGCTTTGAATTTAACTATCTTAATTTTGTATCATCTGCAAATTTTGCCACTTCATTGTTTACCCATTTTTCCAGATCATTTATGAATAGGTTGAACAGCACTAGTCCCAAAACAGATGTTTGGGAGATCCTGATATTTACCTCTCTCCATTGTGAAAACTGACCACTTATCCCTACCCTTTGTTTCCTGCCTTTTAACTATTTACTGATCAATAAGAGGAACTTTCTTCTTATCCCATGACTGCTTTCTTTGCTTAAGAGCCTTTAGTGAGGGACTTTGTCAAAGGCTTTCTGAAAGTCTAAGTACACAATATCCACTGGATCACCCTTGTCCACATGTTTGCTGAACTCTTCAAAGAATTCCCTTTTCAACACGACATTGACCCCACCCCAACAAATTATGTTTATGTATGTATGTTCTTTACTATGCTTTCAACCAATTTGCCTGGTACTTGCTTACTGTATAATTACTGTAATTGCCAGGATCGCCTCTGAAGCCTTTTTTTAAAAAAAGTCCGCATTACATCAGCTATCCTCCAGTCATCTGGTGCAAAGGCTAATTTAAGGGATAAATTTAACCTTCTGTCTATAAACAAGACTACTCTGAATATTCAGATCACTTTTCCTTTGCTCCATCTTGAAAGTTAATGTCACCTGCCTTTATTTTATAAATATGAGGTGAAATCCTGGTCCCACAGAAGTCAATGGAAATTTTGCCATTGCATTCAACAGGGCCAAGATTTCACCCATGCTGTTTTTTCCTCCACACGTCTTCTACCCCATCTAGGCATATGTTAGATGCCAGTCATTGTGATAGCTAGATTTCTCACTATGGATTAAATTTTTTATTATTCTTTGTGCTAAATAAAAATAAATAGTTGTAGAAAGCCAAGCAGAATACAACTTTTAAAAAAAATCTAAGGGGCTGTCTTTGCACTGTGATGAACTGCAGCAAAGGGCAAAAGCCAAGAAAAGTGTTTAGTGTTCTTACTTCTTGAACAAAGTTGTGTTTAAATATATTCAGTAAACAGAACACTTTTAGGATGATAAAGTTAATTAGGCATAGAAATTGATTCTGTGAACCATATTCTTGTACAACTACTGTCTGACAGAACTTCCAGTGGTATTATTAATGCAATGTTCCATCCTATTTTCAAAGCTTTACTGCTCAGTTACATTGCTTAAAGCTTTACACTCAGTACAATCAGCAACTTGGCCGGATTCTGGATTAGTAATGACGCTTTTCTCCTCAGTTCAGAAATGAAATTAGGTTCCCACATCCTCTTCATTTGAGAGATGTGATGCTTGATGCGAAAATGACACATCCACAAGGCAGTGAAATTGTCACCTGCTTATTCAGAGGGAAAAAACGGTTCAAATTACACAGTGCACAGCACAAGGCAAGGAAAATAAGCATTCAGAATACAAAGAATGCACGAAGTCTGCTCAAAAAGGTACAGAAACTGACCAAAACACAGGGCAGCCTTTAACAAGTCTACACGTAGATTAGGTATTTTGCCCTTACAATAAAGTGCCATGTTTGAGAGACCAGACGAATAGGGACCTGAGCAATAGGGTGGCATACAGCAGGCAATTCAGAAAAGCCTAGGCAGAATACTTGGTGGGACACCTTCTTGCTGATGCAAATAGAAGTAACATGTGCCCCCTTCTAGCAGGTGCTGCTGATCGCAGAGTACACAAAGCCCAGGGTCTGGCCCCAACCCCAATCCAGCAGTCTATGTCCCTTTGGGGCCCCGGAGCACAGTAGGTTTCCTAGTCAGGCCCTTTCCTGTTTTTTTTCAAGAGACTGCTTAGAGTATTCCTGCCCTTGCATGTGTCCATCCTGAGGGAAGAGGCTCCCAGCTGCATCTTCTTGCCCCACAGCTCATCTGTGCAACACAAGCCTGTATTTTACCTGAAGAGATCAGTGAGTTTGCGGAGAAAAGAAACTTGCCCCTTGTTTCCCCACTTCAAGGCAGAGACTATGGAGTGCACAGCTGGCAGAAGCCTGGCCTACCCAAGGCCCCGTATCAGGAGCTCTGCTTTGGGGAAAATGTCTGTGGATCCTGACCTGTGGTCTTGGGACATCCATAATTATCTTGCCCACTCAATAGTGCAGATGGGATGTTGACAGGTACATGGTGAAAGAAAACCTGCCTTTTCTTCTTTGGCAGCTAACTAAAGGCAAGGTGTCCCCAACCCCTGACAAAAGGAAAGTGTTTCTTAAGCTAACACAGATGTAGGAGGTAGAAAAATTAAAAAATCAGAAGAGAGAAGTAGAAAAAGAAATATATGGAGAGGTTTTTGTAACACTATTGTCATGGCATTTTGAAAATTGCAAACAGCTTTCACTATAACAGCAACTGGAAGTTAATGTTAGTGTACAAAGTAAAGCGGTCATCTATCAGAGGTTCTGTGAGAAAACAAAACCTACGATGAAAGTGAAGTGTAGGTATATTTATCATTGCATTCCACCTCCAGCATTTCTAAAACCTAGACTGTTAAAAGCTTGCTTTTGTCATTTAACCTGTTTTGTACTGTAGAGTCAAATATCCCAACACGGTCACCTAAAAGCAAAACTGTTTTTGCTAACTGCAAAATGTGCATGCACATTGCATGTTCAAATAGCCATAAACGTGCAAAATGGGTAATGTGCTGCAAAGTTTCCAGTTTTGTCAAAGTCTGAGTCTGTACATGCATGCTTTGAAGGACAGTTACTGAGCATGCCATCTTTGGGCAGCCTGGCACTATATGCCACGTTTGCCAGTTAAAAGTCTGGAAAAATCTCAGGGACAAAAAATGTTCTTTCAATTTATGTTAGAAAACACTTCTGCAAAAAAGCCACATTTAACACAAGCTCAAACCAAAGCTGCCATCATAAGTGTTTTAAAGGCACTCATCTGTAAAGTATATCAATCTGAGCACCTTAGAATGAATATCATAAATGTAACAGGTCAAGTTTTCGCTCTACATCTCTGAAAGCAGTTTTGACTCCCCCTCCCCCAGCTTTCTTTTCCCTTTCTCCGTTCTCCCACTTTCTCTTCCCCCCCACCTCTTTCTACCTTCTACACACTCTTTAGTGGATGTTTTTTTCTTGTGATTGTGGGAACACAGATGCAGAAGTTAAGTTGACATTTTGCTCTGAAGGCATGCAGGTTTGTGGTCATTTCTATTTTCCTCTGGTGGTATGCATTGTGCTTGACAGCGTGGGCCAGCTGCTGAGAAAGCTCTGTCTCCTACTTTCACATGTTATATTCTCAAGGTCCACATTTGCACAGATATAGCTGCTGAGAAAGAACCTAAGTGGAGGGGAGGCGTTTTCTTAGGTAGCTGGGGTCAATTTATTAAGGACTTTGAAGATTAAGACCAAGATTTGAGTATCAGGAATCAAACAGCAAAGAAGCTTAATCTCCTGTTAGTACATGCTGTGACTCTCATCAAAATTAATGGGAGTTGCCTATGTGCATTATGGGGAAAATAAACCTCAGTGTTATGGATTCTACACGTTTTCAATGCAACAAGAAGTTTTTTCCAACCAATTTGTAGCTCCCACAATGGATGCTACTGAAAGGGAAACTGTCGCAGTGGTTAGACCAGCAAGTCTGACCAAACTTATTTTCTTATATGTTGGTAAAATCCATGTCTGACTTTTCATTTAGCTACAAGGATACTTTAAACAAAATAAAGGCTGGTGGACATAAACAAAGGTAATAAAAGAAACAGATTCTAATTTTAAGGAATTATTAAAAATAAAAAAGTGAAGAAAATATAATTGGGGGTGTATTGTCCAGGCCTGGCTGGTTCCTTTCTCAGGCAAAACACCCTTTGACTCTGGCTCAATAAGAGTTTTGCCTGAAAAAGGAAAGAGTCAGAACTGTGAGATCTGGACTTTTCAAAACTATGAAAAATATGAGAGGTAGCTGCAGAACCATTCAGTGGTCTCTATGTAATAGTTTCTCTTCCCTCTGTATCTACTTACCAGTTCATAGGGGCAGAGCCAGACAGGGTCAGGGAGCTATGGTCTGGTGCTACACCCATGTATTACCATGGTCAGGACATGGCCCATAACAAATAAATCAGCTGGTGCAAATTGTCATAGCTCCATTGACTACTCCGGCTGAGAATCTGTCCCAGGGTGTATTGTCCACTTCTTTAAGAATTAGATTTGTAGTAGGTCTCTCACAAAATTTTACAGCTAACCAAAGTATTGTAGGAGAAAGCACCTTAAATACTGGTTCAGATCCTCAACTGCTGTAAATTGGTATAGCTCCAATGAAGGCAGTAAAACTATGTGGATTTACACCCGCTGAGGATCTGTCCCTTATGGTTCATGTTTGCTTTAAAGAATAAACTAAGTGGGCGGGGGGGGGAGGGAGGCAATGCATTTGTACAATCTTGCATATGTTTGCTATTTTCTTGCTTTTAAAATACTTCCAACAATTAGGGTTTGAGCAACGTATTTTTAACATACTAAAAGAAAAAAGATCAGAACTCCTCTGTACTGTAATGCCCCTTTGATCTGTACTGTAATGCCCCTGTATTTATGGGAGAAGGTAAAGATTTTTCCAATGGGCAAAGTCATAAGAAACCAACAGTTACAGCAGAGATACTATACAGTACACCATACACCTACTGGAGTCACTTAAACAGTCAACTATTGTATTAAGTGCCAACCTTGCAGAGTTCCAGTATACTGATGTACTCTACCTATGAGTCAAGACTTGCTAAAAGAATAAGTGCTAAACTAATGTTTTAATGGGTTGGGTTATATTAGAATCAGAGTACAATTAATGCACATGGCTCATCTAATCATAGGAACATTGTGGTCTGAAAGGAGGCTCAGGAGCTCATTAAGTTCAGCTGAGACTAATGGGAAACAGAAGCTAATGTTTCATGCAAAAAGAAAGTACATTGTCACTAAGTGATTTTTTTAACACTTCTAAAAGAATATTTCATAGGTGTCTTTCGCAATTTGTACCCTTTCTAGTGTACCCCATAGTGTACCCCAGGGTGGAGACCAAATACCGCCCTCTAGCCGAGGAACCCAGCCGGAGCTCCAATTCGTCAGCTCTGAACCCCATGGCAGAAGCATTTAGGCCTGTTCTTGATGGACTCACATTGACAGCAAGACCAGGTTGGGATAATGAGCTAGTCCCCCCGACATTCTCAGAGCCAGAGGAAACACAACAGACCAGTGATGACATGGCTAGTCTGTTGGACCATGGGAGAACACAGGTCAGAGGTGTCCCTGAAGTCCTGGATCTGCTCGGGTCGGAGCAAGAGATGCAGGGAACTGTGCCTGCACCCAAGGGACCCTCCATGGAACACTCACCACTTTCAGACCAAGAAGAAGCTCCCCCGTACCCTGACAGACCCACGCTCCATAGGCGTGACAGGATTATAAAGCCAGTCAACAGATTGACGTATGATGCACCTGGAGTAAATATTGAGGAAGTAATACATCTGGCCCGCAGACTGGCATCTGGCAGCTATAGTAGGTTTCCTTAGACCCTTTGGGGAGAACTCATGTGGAAGGTACAATCTGGAGCATGATTTGCCGGGACGACAAATTCTTGGCTGGGGGGAGGATGTAAGCAAGGTCTGAGTGTCTGAGTAAAGGGGGGCACGTTATTTGCATGGGCTTTGTATCTGCATGAGTACAATTAAGTACTTAGCATAATTTACCTAGGTGCGGAGCATAATGGGAGATGGTTAGCATGGCTGGGTTTGGGTTACAAACCACTTTTGTGTTAACTGCTGGGGTAATGAAATGTTGTCCTTCAATTGTATGAACAGATGTCAACAAAACTGTGCTTAGTCTGTTATGATAGAACACTTCACCCTAAACTAGACAGAGCTCCCCAAGGGTGGCAGGCCGATGTTTCAGCTGGGAAAAGGTGGAGGAGTCTCCTATTGGGATTGCAGGGGCCAAGTGAAAGGGCTGTCCCTAGGCAGGGAGTGACTCTCACCTCCCATTGTTAAAAGGAAGACTTAATGACTTACCTTGGAGTCTTTTGTCTCTTGAAAGCAGGGACATTTCCTGTATGACAGCAGAAGGTTTACCTATGAGCTGAAATCACTAAGAGCTGAACTTTGCCTGACCACTAACAGAGCTGAGTGGGCAACAGGCAACTCTGGTGGGAGGCTAGCACAGTCAACAAGGGGGCTGGCACAGTCGGTGCCAGCCCAGGGTGGCCCGCGGTCGGCGGAGGGGCTGGCACAGTCAGTGCCAGCCCGGCCAGTGGTCGGCGGGAGCCAGGTGCGGTTGGTGCCAGCAGTCAGTGGGAGATCGGCGTCGTCGTTACCAGCGATGGGGGACTCAGTGAGGCCCACAGGCGATAGGAGACAGCAGCAGAGGGGGCCTGGACAAGCCTGTGTTGGACCGGTGTGACCTAAGGGGCAGAGTCACACCTGAGAGGTGGATATTGCAACTACAATGGTCAGTACAGGGGCAAGAAGGAAGGGAGAGGCAAAGGACACACCCTGTACTCTGGGATGGGTTTGGGCTCATTGAGTTCATGAACTCTGTTTGCACTGTTTCCCAAACCAGTGCGGTGTTATCTCTGTTTTGCTATTAAAAGGTTTCTTTCTACACTCAGACTCTGTGCTTGCGAGAGGGCAAGTATTGCCCTTTGGAGGGCGCCCAGGGGATAGTGTGTAATTTCCCAGGTGACTGGGTGGGGGCTCGAGCCAGTTTGGTGTTGCATCATTTACAGGGACCCCTAGATATAGAATCCGGCCCTTGCTGCTGCCAATTTGGTCTGGCAGAAGGGTTACACTAGCATTCAATATTACAGCATACTGGCGACTTTCCTTTGTCAGTCGGGAAGAACACAGAACTTCTGACGTTACTGCTTTTACAATGCAGAAAAATTGCTGAGAAAGCTGATTGATTGTTAGATTAACAACTCACACATTATTAGTTCTGCTTGATAATCAAGGACTCTTTTCAATAATAATTTCTCTCATTCTGCTGGACTCCTGGCTACACAGCAAAAAGATCTCAGTGAAATATTGTAGCTAACAAAATGGAATTTAGTGGGCATCAAAATAGAAAATTAGGTGTTTTGTGCCACTCTCTTACTTTCCTCTTCTCTAATCAGCAACCCAAATATGTGCCAAAGCCATTTGGTATATTATATACAGTTATCCCACCTAAAACTAATGTCATGGGGGATCATGCTTTAAATGTCTCCAGGGAATCTTTCCATGGGACAGTGCTGTGTTCAGCTGATAAACTCAAGGCTATATTGTTTGTATAACTATCTTTTGGAATGGGAACATGGGGCTTCAAAGTAACATCCATTACCAGCTCCGTTCTAGAAACTCAGCGAGAGTGAATTGGGAGGTCTGATGGTGTGGGAAATAACAGCCATATTTGACCAAATTCCTTCAATACTGATATTGAGTCACACACAAAAAGTGCCATTTTCCAAGTGTCTGCATGTATGCAGTCATGGGATTATATGAATAAACATACAGTCATACTCAAATTTATATATACATTAATTTACCATCCGTAAACCATGCACAAAGTCTACACTAAATTATACATGAATGTCCCCCCAAGTAGATGTAAAATGACAAAAAACAAAAACAAAGACAGACAAAAAGCTAGCAAAAATATTGCCCTAGCAGTCATTTGTGCATGTTCTACTGTTCTGTGCTTCTAATCATCAATGTTGACTTCTTTCTAAGAGCCTGATATCATTTAGGATGCAATTTACCTTCCCCAAATCTGTACCAAAACCACCTTTATTTCTTAAAGCCTATACAAACGCCTCACTAATGTACGCACAGATTTCCATCCTGTGGCAGTGCATGCACTCGTCATGCTGAGATGTTGTGTCAGTGTATGTGCTAGGGACTTTTCTGACTTTACCTGTCCTCAGCCCTCCGCCCCCCCGGGTGAGTTCAATAGCACAAAGGATAGGCAGCACAAGTTAAGTGCAGCTAGAGCCTGCAGTATTTATTTTGTAGGTTTAGGAGAGGAAGAATCCAGCAGCAGATTCCCACCTGGCCCTCAGCCCTCCCTAACACATTAAGCAGGAACCTCACAGCATACCTGCAGTGAAGCATCGCACGGATGGGTCTTCTCTGCCACAGAGGTGACACTCTTCCTTCTGCGCCCCCCAGCCACAATCCACTGGCACAGGCTGTCCTCTGCTTGTGATGAACTGAGATCTGGCATTTTATCCTATCAGACTCCGATTGGCCATTGCAAAGCATTTAGCAGAACATTTTTCAGTGTAGGGTAGGGTTCCTCCCATCAGCATAACCCATGAATAGGAAGAGGTGGATATTAGACTGAAAACTCATGATCTGAGTGTCTATAGCATACGGATTGCCTTCTGATCCCATTACTGATGGAAAGCAGAAGGGGACTCTCCAAAGTGAAGAACTTCAGGAGAAAACCTTTCCTCATTCTGCTTTATTTTACCAGTTTGAAGAAATGGGTCAACTCCTCAGCTGATGCTACCAACATAGCTCCATTGACTTCAGTGGAACCACACTGAGTTACACCAGTTGAGGATCTGTCCCGATATCTCCAAATCTTTCAAGTGACTAATCATTGGGTCATTTCATAAAGCATTTCCATCAGTGGTGTCCAGGAGCTCCCATTTGGTTACGCTGGCTTTCCAGTGTCACTTTTAGCATGGTTATATTTTGTTGCTTCAATGAACTAGTGCTAAAAATGGTTGGCTGCCTGTCTAGGTATTTATATCTTGCTCATCACCATGTCACCTGTCACCTCCAGGCAGCCATATAGGTCCCAGATAGTTCTTATTTTTTAAAAAATAATCCTTCTCTGTGCTTCACAGCTTTGATAAGGACTCTGGCTCTAATGGCTATGGCTGCTGGCAAGGATGAAACTACAGAACCTCCTTTTCCTCTCTGCCTGACACTGGGAAAGTGAATGCAGCTCGTTGTGTTCTTTTCTCTGACACGCATTCTCTGACTTTCAATGGATAATGGCCTGCAACTCATTTTGTTCCTTGGGCACTGGGCGCAAGCTCTCTGGCTCCTAGTAGGGAGAGGACAGTAGCACTTCTGGCACGTGCTGTCAGTGCTGAGGTAGCTGCTGAGAAGCCCGGGTCAGAATCTAGAATTCCTGTTCCGCAGGAAATTCCATTTTTATTCTTTTGTTTGTTGAATTTTGCTCTCAGTCCACTGCAGCCCCACTGAAATCAATGGGCAAACTGAAACCTTGTGCAACTGAGTGCATTCCCACTGAATTTGAGAGAGTTGTCTCCTGCTCAGACCATGATGATGTTTGGCCTAACAGGGATACTCTGGTGTAAAAGAGGGCAGAATTTAGCCTGCTGTCTCTACATATTCTGCAGAATTTATCCTCACAAGAATCAACAACATTGACTCGCCCACTCTGTCTCTTTATGTATGGATATCATGTACAGATAGACAAATAGACAGACAGCTTTTTAAAAAGGCTTTGAAATATTGCCTGAGGGATAGAAAAGTTACAGCAGATGTGTTATTTGGCTTGTAGCTCAAGTAGGTAACTTTTGCTATTCCTTAGCTAATATTTAACACACCTAGTGCTTATCAAGACAGGCTTTATTTGTTTTATTATCCTTCTTTTCCCCTTGGGCTGAATCAGATTTCTACCTGACATATTGTCACAGCCCTAGTAATTTTTATATCAGAGGCAGCACACCAGTCTTATAGTAGCTATCTGATGTAGATGATGAGAGTTTGGAGACTTGGAGCTACGAAATATGAAACTTGCTTAGGTTAGCGAGGGATGGGATGGAAGAATAGTGAAGGAAAAACCTTCATAGACTGCCCTGTTGCCTCTTCTCCATAAACAAGAGTCAAGAAATATTGAAAATCTGTCTTTGCCTCTGTAGGAAGCAGATAGTGTCTAGACAGTGTGTTTTCCCCATGTAGCCATGAGTGCTGATACACTGAAAATCCAACTGAGCACCTGTAGAAAACAGATAGTGTAAGGACAAGGTCATTTCCCCAGGACAGCTTAGTGGTTTTGAGGTGTGAGACCTTACTAGCCCATTCCAATAGTGTATCTAACATGCTAACTTTCTGAGAATTCAATCCAAACTGTTACAAGTTGCCTGCTATCAGAATGCAGAGAGGAAGGAAACCAACCCACACATTTACTAGAATTCCAGCACATTGTTTCCCCCATAGACCGTATGTGCCAAGCTATTTCCAATCTATGCAAAATAGTTATCTGACCAAGAATACCTTGGTAATTTTGAATTAAGTGTCCTTTAAAAGGTAAATTCCGTTTGACTGGAAAAAAGGGAAAAGACCTGGAACGTACATTCCCTTTTTCTGTCCCCTATTAAAATCATAATACTCTCTTTGCGGTCTGAATAACATGGGACAGAGATGGGGGATGTAGGAAGTTTCAAGAGCAGAACTGAAACTTGACTGAGCAATACATTTCTCTGTGTAACATCTTACGAAGTTATTAATGCATGAGCAATCTCACATTATAAGCATTATTGATGATATTTCCTTTCTGGCCTTTCAGACACCAGTGTAATAGTTACTATTGAGCTGTTGTGTGGAATGTAAATATGCTGCACTCTGTGGCTTCACATCAAGGGCAATTATTCAGTTTACAATATAATTAAATTAATCCATGAACATTTGCCACATTAAGTTGTAGTCCTCTCTACTTAACCAGATCCACAAATGTTCATGTAAACATAACAAATATACAAAATGAATGTATAACATTGAGATGCCAAGTTAACTGTTAATTAAAAATAACTAATGCTGACTCAGCATTCCATATTTATTCCTTACCCAGGCAAAATTGCTGTTCACTTTGTTTTGCCTCAGTTACAGCTTCATTACTAGCTTGTGCATGTAACTTAAAACATATCCTTATGTTCAGCAAATTCATCTTTAGTGCTCAATTGGAACAGTTTGCAATGCTCTACATTAATGACTTCATCTTTGCAAAGCACTTTGAAGATGAGAAGCATTTTACAACTAGGGCCAGATGGAACCTAGCCTTTTTTAGGTACTAAATAGATATACAAGAAAACATCCCCCCCATCCTTCTACCCCCACGCCTATAGGGAACAAGTCACAATTGCAGTCTCTATGCTTCCTTGAGCACAGGAGCTGCTCCCGGTTAGTGATCCATGGGATATCAGTCATCCCAAAAAGGATGCGGAAGTGGTAGGGCAACCTGGCTGGGGAGGGGATTGCAGATCGTACTTTTCCAAGGTTTACCTCTTCCCTGCCATGTTTGGGGTGACTAGTGTCTCAAGAGGCGCAGCAGGGAGCAGCCCCTGTGGCCAGCAGAGCACAAGGAAATCAATTGTGGCTGGCCCATGCATAGAGGGAGTGTGCGGAAGGGATTGCCACCTTGAGTCCCTGCACAAAGATCAGCCAGAGCTTGGCCTTTTATGTCAGATTTTGATAATAAAACTTTAAGCAACAGGATGTCAATAAATGACACTATTTATTTGCATTTCCTTTTCTCCCCTGTAAGGCTGTTATCGTCCTAAATAAACCATTAAAATCATGTAATAAATAAAATTGCTCAGAAAAAAATAATCCTCAACAACCAACATGTGCTGTCATTGTTCAACAGGTCCTGTAAGGCTAAGGGTGTTATCTGGAAAACCAGCTGTCTGTACTTGTTCCTCCCTGTTCTTGACAACTAATACCATGAAATGGAGAACAGGTTGAAGAGTCTCTGCACTGAGTTTCAGGACAATCAATCCATATCTCCTCTGGCATGCATATTATGTACTCAGAGCTCCCAACTTCTGCATGGTAGAAGCAAATGATTTCTTAAAAAATACTTTTTTTTGAGCCTGTAAAAAAAATTCACCACAATCCGGTAACCTGGACACTGTTATCACTGAATGGGAAACCTAATATCAAGTTTCTAAGGCACAGCATGGGGCTCAATGTTCTGTTAAGCACAGTATCACCTAACTATAGTATGTGATAAAACTTGTAATGTTATTGTTGAAGCAATGATGTCACACCGTTTCCAAGTATGATGGGGTGTCCACCCCATGCAAGGTCTGAAGTGGTAAAATAGGTCAATTAACCTATAGGCTGCACCTTGGAGCCAAGGAGTTATAAGGCCTACTGGCTGATGAAACCCAGATGGAGGAGAAGCCGGGATAATCCTATAAACACAGGAAGATAGTGGTAAGAGAGGGCTACAGGGAGGAGCTCTGCACTCACTTCCTGGAGAGGAGTGGAGTTGGCTACATGCAAGGAAGTAGTCGAAGGGGAGAGTAAGCCCTGGGATCCTGCTTTGGCCTAGAGACTCTGGTAAGAATATGAAAGGGGAGAAGTAGCCACAGGGAGCAGAGGAAGCTCCAGTGGTAACTCGGGGGAAGGAGCAGAAAATAGGGACAAAAGACAGGAAAGAGCCCAGGGAAATAACAACAATATCAGAGCTTGAGCAGACCATGTGTAACCCTTCTGCCAGACCAAGTCGGCAGCAGCAAGGGCCGGGTTCTATATCTAGGGGTCCCTGTAAATGATGTAACACCAAACTGGCTCGAGCCCCCACCCAGTCACCTGGGAAATTACACACTATCCCCTGGGCGCCCTCCAAAGGGCAATACTTCCCCTCTCGCAAGCACAGAATCTGAGTGTAGAAAGAAACCTTTTAATAGCAAAACAGAGATAACACCGCACTGGTTTGGGAAACAGTACAAACAGAGTTCATGAACTCAATGAGCTCAAACCCATCCCAGAGTACAGGGCATATCCTTGAGTCTTTTGTCTCTTGAAAGCAGGAAAGGTGAGTTATTAAATCTACCTTTTAACAATAGGAGATGAGCATCACTCCCTGCCTAGGAGCAGCCCTTTCACTTGGCCTCTGCAATCCCCATAGAAGACTCCTCCACCTTTTCCAGGCTGGAAACATCGGCTTGCCACCCTTGGGGAGCTCTGTCTAGTTTAGGGTGAAGTGTTCTATCATAACAGACTAAACACAGATTTGCTGACATCTGTTCATACAATTGAAGGACAACATTTCATTACCCCAGCAGTTAACACAAAAGTGGTTTGTAACCCAAACCCAGCCATGCTAACCATTTCCCATTATGCTCTGCACCTAGGTAAATTATGCTAAGTACTTAATTATACTCATGCAGATACAAAGCCCATGCAAATAATGTGCTCCCCTTTACTCAGACACTCAGACCTTGCTTACACATGGTTGCTGGGTGTAGGGTCTCTGGACTGGAACCTGGAATAGTGAGCAGGCCCGGGCTCCCCTACTGGCCACTGGGGAAGTGGCACAACCTGGGCAGTGGATCAGAAGAAAATCTGAGACAGTTTGTCCAGAGGGACTTTATACCATAGAAGGGGAGATTTCTAGTGACCTAGCTTGAGGGCCAAACCAGGAAGAAGGAGCAACGGAGTTCAGAGAGAGAGAAAGAGAGAGATGGACCACAGGGTGAGCAACCAAAAGTGTCAGACCAGTCAAGAACTAATCCACAGATGAGCCGCAAGGAGGTGTCCCATGGTGAACTGTGACTTCCATGACACCAAGGCTCCTCAGATTTTGCAAAGCTTAAAACTCTTCATTTTAGTTACCAGAAATACATTGGTCTGGTCAATGAAGTGAAGACAGAGGTGACATTAGCAGTGACATTTTCTTTTTTCTCAACCAAAAAAATGCAAATGAAAGCTACTGGCCTGATAGCACTGGAAACTATTACCACTACTATTAATAACGCTGCAGGTGTACATGGCCCTCTACCCTGTGCCAAACACCAAAGGAACCTTACACAGAAGAATTTACAATCTAAAGGAGTCAGCAGTTTCAGTACAGACTAAGCTATACTGAACAGAAAGAGTGGGGGAAGAGTCTTCATGGATGGAGTGTTTCACAGAATAATAGGGCGTGAGAAGGGGCATCATGCATACTGTATTTATATCTACAGATTATTCTATGCTTTCCTTACAACTAGTGTTGATGGGCTAATGTATCACTTTTAGAGGTACACTGTCACCATCCAGTCAGATGGTATTCTTACATAGGTGTCCTACCACTGATAATCAGAAATAGAATATTTTCTGCTTCTAAACATGCCTGAAGCAAGCCAAAGATGCAAAACATTATAAATATTGGTACATCTCTACAGTAAAATACAGCTGCTATTTGTGCATGTTGGGAAATTAATGATTTAATTGAATCATCCCTAGTATATTTATCATACTAAGTACTATAACTAAAGTTTGTTATTGTTTAATTAGACTTGAAAGGAACATTGACAATTACTTTTCAATAATATTTAACTTTGCTCTCTGAAAATAGTGAATTTTCTTTAGGGAGAATGTATGAAGATGTGTGAGTCACTCCAGTTTAAAGTGCAATTCCACCATTTTTACTGTAAGCGAAAAGTATGCTCACTAATAGAAATGATGAAATTTCAGCCTGGTTCAAATTTTTGAATTCTTAAGGAAACACTAGAGATGAGTTCCAGGGACAATATTGAAAACCCAAAGTTCAAAGGGAGATCAGATACAGGGTTTAGGTTTTTGTTCATTTGCAAAATTCAGATCCAGGTTTAGATACTGAGATCTTTGAAATCAAAGGTTTAGTTCAGACCCGTCTCTAGAAAAACATGTCAATAAACAATCTCCATTTCCTCAAGGAATGGTTCCAGTGTGAAAACTGATGGTTTTGCCCTACTGTGTTCATGATCCATCCTTAGCTACAAGATCACAGCTGTGGTAGCAGGTTCTGGATTGACACTGGAAATGAAAGGAATTAACAGATTGGTGACATCTTCTGAGACAATGTTAATCATTAGAAAATCTGTAACTAGAGTGAAGGATATTCTTTTTTTAAAACGCCATTATGTTTTTGTGATTCACTAGTTGCTATGCAGCGTAAGTTGTTGTTACAACTGCTCTAAAGCTGAATATTTGAAGTAGACACTGTAAATTGAATTCCATGCCCTGCACTATTTAGATCACATGCATGTACATGTCCCCTTTATCCCAAGTTTAGACAATATATAATAATGTTCTGTATAATCCTGCATCAGTTTCTGACTCACACCACTAGCAGTTTACTGCTGTATCACACTTTGTCTTAACTGATGGCAGGATACCCACATTCAAGTCATGCAAAACGCAGGCAGCTGGGAAACAGGATTCCTTTCAGTTTCAGCCCAAAAATCTGCACACAGAGGAGAGTGGTGATAGCATTAAAAAATAAAGAGGAATCCATTAATTCCACAGGTTCTCTCCATGGGTAAAGACATGATTATATATGAATGTGCCCAGATTAAGCCTGACTGATGGAAATTCTGAGAGCAAGAGGCAGAATTATCCATTTCACTCAATCAGTTACACTGAACAGTGGGTGGTCTATTATGTGGTTTATTACTGCTTTTGATAAGTGCAGTTGGATTTTGAAAGCATTGTACTTATCTTTAATTAAAGTAAAATTAACAACAACAAAAAATCCTCATATCCTTACCCATTAGTAGAGGTCTTCCATTCACCAGAGGTTCAAGAAAAAGCACTTGGCTTGGAAAAACAAGTAAAGAACAAGATACCCTCTGACTTTTTTTTGCTTTCCAGAGTTAACTTGTTATGCGGCAGCTCTAACAGTACGCTGCTGGGGATGCATGATGTGGTAACTACCTGCAAATCGCATACAAAATAAGGCACATTATTAATAGCATTATGGTAGCACCCACAATGTGTTTGGCACTGTCCACATATAAAGAAATATATAGTCTCTACCTGGAAAATATTAGTTTACAGTCTAAGGCTGATGTTGACATCCGATCCATGCTTTAAGCTGTGTGGATTCCCACTGAAGATGACAGAAGTCTGCATAGGTGCCAGGTTTCACCTACAAGTATTCAATTGCAGGACTGGGGCCTAAGAATGGAGTTGAAATAAGGAACTTCAGTATCACAAGGACATGAGAAAGTTTGCACGACTGCTCCTCTCCTCTGCTCTGGAGAAGCATCAAATGCATATTTGTGAAACAAGCCATATGCTTATTTGAGGAAAGACAGTAAGGGTGGGACTTTGAAAAGTGCTTAGCATTGACTGGATTCTGCTTTCACTGAAGTCTATAGTGAAGCTCCCATTGAGGTCACTGGGAGTCGAGCTAGGCCAAAATGGACCATTTTTGAAAATCTCACCCTAAAACTAATTTAACAGAAAAATAAAACCGGTCATGTTTAAATATAAAACTTAAAACCATGAAATAGAATAATGCTGTTGCAAGACCAGCTGGATAGAGGTCAATGGGTCACAACCTGTGGGTTATGGCCTGTAACCTCCAGAGGGAGTATAAGTATCTTTTACAAGAATCTTCTGACCTTTCAGTGTCTGGATTCTGTAATTAAAGAAAAGTAACATTTACACTTTAAATTTTCCTTCGGCTCAGAGAGAATGTCAGTCGGTCCCAGTGCTCCCCCATAGTAATTTGATCTACATAATTTTTTCACTCTAAGGCCAGATAATATCCTATAGCCACAAACAATAGTTTTATTTGTAGGTCTGTTAGATAAGCCTTGTCCTTATCTTATTTATCTCTTATAATACACAACATCATGCAATATCAGCTGTTGTACAGAATTTGTTAATAACTGTCCCACCGGTATCTGTGGTGGGACTGTTCCTAAACAAAACTGGAGCAGAACCAAAATACTAGAACAACATGACTTAGTAACGGGGGAACACACTGTAACCAACTTTGGCATTGCTGAGCACAGGAATGTGCTCCCCAACAAATCATGAATCACCAGTATGACTGTAATGGCTTGTCATTGTCATTTCAGCTGTCAGGACTGTGCAGCCCAAATGTCCCAATGCTTGACAGCAGACTATAAAAGTCTGGTATATCCTCATGGAGAACCAAATGAAAAGTATCAGGGACCCAACAAGTATCTTACCACATGGCCATCATTTATCATTTAGGCAAAAAACAACAATAGTACAGCCAAGAAGCCAGCAATTTATGTTAATTTTACACCAAGATATTGGCTGTAGTACCAACGTATAGGCTTGATTCCACCTTCCTCCTATTCTGCTAACCTATCTCAGCACACAGAGCTACAGGCAGTGGAAAGTTGGGTTGCCAGGAGAGAAGCATACCTGGATGTGCTGATTTAGGGCCTGAGCCAATGCCCTCTGAAAAGAATGGAAAGTCCCTCATTGATTTCAAAGGCTTGAATCAGGCCCTTCATGCATTGCTAGGCAGCCTCTAATGAAGCCCCAGCCGCAATTAAAACTGCCTTCCACTGACAGAACCACTGCCTACCTGCAGGGTGAACGCTATGGGACCCAAGCAACACACACCCCTGCATGAGCAGAGGTGAATGGAGCCCCAAAACGCTATCACTTTATAATCTGTCATCATGCATCAGATGCATCAAATATTATTATTTAAAATGTATATTGTGATATCACCTAGACACCTCAACCAGGTTGGGTTCCACTGTGCTAGGTGCTGTACAAACACTTTGGAGAAAATCCCAGAAATTAACAAAACAAAATAAAAAGCCTCTATCTCATCCAATGGGCAAGTGCAAAAGTCAGATCAATCCCAAATAACCAGGACAACAAACAGGTCAACGTGCAATTAAAAATGTCATGTTCTCTCTTGCTCCCTTTCAACAGCTAATAGCACCATTTCAGCTTGGCAGAAGCCTCTATTCAGTTAAACAGCCAAATCATGCCCTTGCCTGCCAAAATGAGTATTTCAGTCTTTAATGACCTTTAGCCTTGTTTTTGAAAGCATTGGTTAAAATTGCAAGTCAGCTTTCTGACTGTATGCATGGCTGTGCTACAGCTCCTTTAAGGGGATGGAAAAGGAGGAACAAGAGTTTTAAGGGCCTTTCTCAGGACTAGAAAAAACAATCTGAAAAATTTGCAAAGCTGTTTCAGTTGCACAGGACTTGAAATGTACCCTCTTCTGCTTCTCATGAAAACACTGTTGAAGTGGCTATAGACATTTTGCAATTACTGAAAACTAGGTTTTCACAGCTTAGATTTAGTGGTTAATCAAAGCCCTATTTTGTAATTCACGATTGTTATGTTCCACCTGCAGATGCAGCATCTTATACCTATGTATCAGAGATATTCTATACAGGGATATATGGAATCTTCACATATCCCCACAAGCACAGAAATGGACACCATCCTGCAGTATCTCCTTTCCTCCATCCCATGTCCCAGAAGAAGGGCACCACAATGGAAATATTTCTCAAAGACGGGGTCTCTGAGGGACGAGTTGACCATGTGACCAGTTAGTCCACAGAATCTGCCTTTTTAACACAATCAACTATCATTGCCCCCTGTAAATGCAGAGCCCTTGGTGCACGTGAACTGTTCTAACACATGCACCACTGGAAAGAGAAAGGAACTGGGAGGGTTCCTGACCAACTTCTTTGGAGTGGATATCAACTGGATAAGAAAACTTAGGGAGAAGAGAACATGCCTCCTCATCCACCCCAGCAACTATGTCTGCTCTGTGGAATAAAAAATTTTTTTCTCATGTTTAGGCATCTGAGTTACAGCCACAGTTAGAAACGATTCAATGTTTGGAATGACTATAGGTGCACTCATCTTTTAATTAATAAACAGATACATTTAGTCTGCTGATGTCACTTACAAAACTTTGAAAATATTTTATTTTAAATCATTTCTGCGTATATATAATATAATGTGTCTTCTATATTTCTGTCACCATTTATTTTTTCTTTAGTGTTTTACTATTCCATACCCAAACAGCAATTATTTCTCTTCATTCTAAAGCGGCTTGTAGATTATAGAAAACAAAAAGAAAACATAGGTAAAGTCTCCATGAGAGAGCTGTGTGTGTGTGTGTCTCCTCTGTGACAGGTTGCAGCAACTCTGAGAATTAAATAGTTGCTGTCACTGCACACAGAGGGCCTGATTCATTGTTACCATGCTCTTTGTGCAGTCATTTACACAAGTGCAAAATGAGTCCAGAGTGGCTGTAAAACTGTACCCAGTCAGAATGGTAGAGTTCTCCATGGACTGCAAGTGACTGTACAAGGAGCAGGGCAATGAAGAATTGGACCCACAGTCTTCAGAAATTTAAAGGCAATACACAGAAAACTAAGGCATCACAGTTTCACAGCACAGCCACACATAATCAAGTAAGGGTATTTGAGTCCTAACTGTTTATCAGTTCATGCCACTCCTTTCTCACAGGAAGTTAGGATCCTGTTTTTGACATCACACTGACTTCTGCAAAAATGCCTGCAATGTTACAAACAGATTCTGACCTCCAGGGACCTCTGTTAGTAAGAGAGGATTATGACCTCGGCTGACCCCAATCAGAACCAGAGGACTATGACCTCAGAAATAAGCAGCAAGAGCAGATGAACTGTTTAAAAACAAAAAATTCTATGTGCCTTTAAGGGCCCTTAGCAATGAAATAAGCAAAAATATGGAAAATATGTGACATGTTGGCCAAGCTGTTTATAAACAGAATGTTTCCCTCAGGCAACAGAATATGAAACATTTTATTAAAAAATTAAGAAAATGCATAATAAACATATTCTCTGTATTAGAAACTATTGTGAATCCTGCATAACACAACTGCCCTACACAGCATAAGAGTAATGAGCCTGATTCCACTCTAACTTACACTGCTATGAAGGAGGAACGTTATTTTTATTAGTATTTATTATTTGTATTCTACTGGTGCCTATGGGGCCCAAATCACACTGTTGCCCCTAAGAGCTTACAATCTGAGTAACTCTCTCCACTGGTGTAAGTGAGATCAGAATCGAGTCCAGTATCTCTTCCTTCAGTTGTAGTATTTCACACAGAGTATTCCATCCCGTGCATTCATCCTGTTAATCCTTCACTCCCTTTGATTTGCAACGTATGAGGAGATATCTGTATTACGTAGCAGCCATTTTTATTACTGTTCATTTCAGACAAGAGCAGTTTAAAATACATCAATAGGAATGATGTCAGGCAGAAACTGCTTTGAAAAAAGCACTGTGGGCAAAATCTTCAGCTCAGCTGGCGTAAATCAGCCTAGCTCCAGGTGTAAGTCAACAGAGCTAGGTAAACTTACACCAGCTGATGCTTTGGCCCTGTATTTTGTCTTTTTTCTTTTGCTTTCCTTTCCAGTGGAATTAAAGTCCCTCGGGTGTAAAGATTCCATTAAATTCCAAGGCCACACAGTAAAATAATAGTCATTTGCATTTCTATAGCAGCTTCTGATCAAAGATCTCAATGCCCTCAACAAACATTATTTCAGCTTAACCTCACAATAACCCTGAGGCAGGGCTGGTAGGAGTAAAGTATGGAAGATGTACAGAAGAAATATTATCCTCCTTTTACAGATGGAGAAACTAAGGTATACAGAACTTAAGCTTGAGCCAGTACCAGGAGACAGCAGGTCTTTCAAAGGCATCATGCCTGCCTCTGGGGGAAGGTGAGGATTAGCATCCCTTGCTACACAAGCATTTCTCCCAGCACAGTCATCCTATTATGCAAGAGAAGGTGCGTGGCATGGAAGACAAAGGCTATGCCTTTGCCTGCAACACCATCTTTGGAGCTGCTAGTGCTACAAAGACCAAATGTGCCTTCCAGAGCAGTTAGCCAAGTTATGGCTGCCCCTGTGTCTGTGTGCACTAGAAGGGAAGCAGGGGCTCCCTGTGCCCTCTCTGTAATTGGGCCCTAAGGAACTTGTCTAAGAACAACGGGAAAAAGAACCCTGCCTGGTTCAAGATTTCCAGAAGCGACTATTGATTTTGGGTGCCTTCGTTTTTGAGTGCTCGGCTCAAGGCACTTTGAGGGCCCCTGACTTTCCAAGGGTGGGTGTTCAGCTGGCACCCAACAACTGCTGCACCCATAAGCACTTTTAAAAATGTTGGCCCACCATCTTCTGACTCCTTTTTCTTGGTCTTCTGCTCAAGACCACCCTCTCTAAGCTAATAATAAAGACAAATGAGGAATCAAACTCAACAATTCTTTATTACCCCTATATTTTCCATTTCATGTACAGTATTACTTGTGACATCAGGTATGGCACAATAAATCAAAACAGGCCTTCATCTGTCAGCATTCTGTAAACAAAGGTTACAAAAAGTCTCCTTTTACTGATGCTTTATCCTTTCTACAGATTTATTAACCAATTAAAAGCAGCAGTGTCAAGACACTGATCACACATGGATGGCTGATGATCAGAGGATGGATGATTCAACTTTTTGGATGCTTTCTTCTCAATGACATAGCAGGGTGTTTTATAATTTTACATAATTCTTTCATAATTCACATGAAGCTCCAAATATAATTTGCTGTGTTGTGGATGTGGGAGTAGCGTGTCCGGGCAATGGAATCGGAGAGGAAGAAGGAGAGGTACAATTAAAATCAAGGCTATTTTTCTGTCCCTGATTAAAAACACATTTAGAATTCAAAGAGGTGAGAAAGCACTGACCTCTTTTTATCAGAATCGGAAGTTGTCAGTGATAACAGTATCTACAGAAAAGGCATCTTTTGTATAAAAGAAAAAGTGATCCCGGGAGAAAAGTCAGAAAACTAAAATGTTCCTTAATTTTCCTGTGAGCATCCTTGTCCATCTTACCCAAAGTAAAGGTTTGATCCTGCTTCAGTTGAAGTCAATGGTAAAACTCCCATTAACTTCAGTAGGAGCCAAATCAGGACCAAAGGAATCAATTCTGTTCTAACTCACCTCAAGCAACCTGATTGACTTCAATGAGATTTCATAGGGTTTAAGAACTTGATCAGAAACAATGGGTTGTCAGTTTAATTTGCCAACAGATCAGGGCTTGCTAGCTGGCTAGAAAGGTTTGTAATAGTTGTTTAATAGAAAGAGATGACAGCCAAATTCTACCACGAGCTGCACTAAGCCATTGCAGAATTTGTCAGAGAGGAGGTAGTTAGAGAGAGAAGCCTAGGAGCAGTGGTCTATGGGATTACTTGGGATTTACACAGGTATAACTCTGACAGTTTAGCACATAATTTTGTCCGCAGGCCTAGATATAACAATTAACAGATGTGAAATGAATAGTTGCTGGCTAGTACAGATACTCTACTGTGAGAACTATGGTTCACTTTGTGGCTGCTTCCTATGCAAGTGAATTGCACAGTAATTTTAAAGAGACAAGGTGGGTGAGGTAATATCTTCTATTGGACCAACTTCTGTTGGTGAGAGAGACAAACTTTCAAGCACCACAGAGCAGACTTGAAGAAGTGCTCTGTGTAAGCTCAAAAGCTTGTCTACAGATATTACCTCACCCACCATGATACTCTCATACCCTGGTACCAACATGCCTACACCAACATTGCACATGCCAACGTAATTTTAAAAGTATGTTTAACATTTACCAATGTAAGAACTTCAAAGTAATTCATAAAATAAATGTGAATCTACCCCAACACAGTGCATTCCTATGAGCCCCTGAATATCGGCAGAGTCACTTAATTGGCACTTTTCTTTTTCCAGGAACATGTGCTAATTAAGATTTGACTCTGCTGTAAAACAGAGGCTTCAATAGTCCAACCTATTTAATTGTTGCACCATGATATTGATTTCTACGGGCGTTTGCTAATGGTTCAGTGGTGCTCGTAAATACCGCTCTACGGGTGCATCTCCACAGTAGCTGAGAGGTGTGATTCCCTGCTTGGGTAATTGTACACTAGTGCCTAAAATAGCCCTATGGTCGTGGCTGCATGGGCACTGGTTTGAGCTAGCTGTCCATATACAAAGCCACCCAATCCCCTGCGTATAAATATTCAGCAGCCGACCCAAGCCCCCAGCTGGGACACAACAGCCACAGAGCCATTTTTAGGCACCAGCTAAAGCAGAGTTAGCGCGTGAATGTCTACCCGAGCTGGGAATCCCACCTCTCAGCTGCTGTGGAGATGGACCTGTTGCCATCTCAGGGGGCTGAAACTTTTGCTTTATCTCCTGCCGTGTAGTGTTGATAATGGACCCTTGGTGCTGTTTCTCAGACTGACATTAATCCCTCAGACCCATCTATTCTTCAGGAGGGCTTTGGCCATGGAGTGCAATTTGCTTAATCTTTTGTATATTATTGTATATTATTGATGTTAGGGATATCTATGGCAACTGTGCCCCTGCTAGCTCTACATTAGTTCAATAAACATAAGGTCCATTACTGCAATGGAACTGTAAGTAGTCAAAAACCAATGTGATCAGAGGAGACTGAAGGCAGCAGTTTCACAAGACCAAAGCTTCCTGGTTATAAACACATTGGCCAGGAAGCTAAACCTGCTCTTGTCTCAAGCCTTAACAACTGATCTAGCTGCTCTGGTTGTTGTATACAGGACTAGATGCACATGATCATGCCCATAGGCAATAGGGGATCCAAATCTGGGATTAATAGTAATGTATTTATGCAAATATCCCTCCTCTTAGTGCCTGAGGTTTCTACTGTTATCAGAGAGAGTTGACTACTGTTAGATATTCCCGTAATTCTGAGAATCCTGCTTTAATCTTCCCCCAAATAAACAAACCCGTTAATAAAACAGACTAATGTTTTCAGTCAGCATGTACTTAGCGCTTCCGTCTTGTGTTTAAAAGAATATACAATGACCGTGTGCCAGCTCGTTTTCTGTGACCACTGCTCCCTTTCCCATGTGCTCTGCTTCTCTGTCTAAGGCCGAGGCCACACCACAGTTTAAGTCAATATAAATTATGGCGTGCCGGGTTGTGAATTAGCCATCCCCAAGCAACATAATTTATGCCGATTTAAGCACCAGTGTGGACAGTGCTGTGTCAGGAGAGCTTCTCGCAACAACATAGCTACCACCACTCCTGGTGGAGTAATTAAGCCACTAGGAAAGCTGTCTCCAATTGGCTTAGAGCAGCTGTACTAGAGAGAGTTTACAGAGCAGCTGCGCTGCTGTAAGATCTCTAGTGCAGCCATAGCCTAATGACTGAAGCTGTGTTTGGACCCTCCAGGCCCAAGATTCCTCTCTAAGTTGCATCTACTACCTTCTGCACTTTACAGGCAGTGAGTCCGGAGGAAGATACTGTAACACCTCTATTTGGGTATCTGGGCCAGAATTAGGGTTGCCAACCCTCTAGGATTGTCCTGGAGTCTCCAGGAATATTATGTCATGTGACGAAACCGCCGGGAATACATTCAACCAAAATCGGCAACCCTAAACATCTGTATCCTTTGGAAAAGGCTTCTGTAACGGCATCAGAGACCTATTTGACTAAGGCATCTTCTGTGTTAGACTCCCACACTTGAACTTTCTGCCTTTTCCCTGACACCAAGCAATTTCCCCCCATAATCCTGCCTATCTCCATATCTCTAGACTGTAGGTTTGTTTTGCTACACTCTGTTGCTGGAACGCCTTAGCAGAAACCCTTGCCCCTTCCCAGATCTGTTTTTTTTTTCCTGGCATATCCCCAGAAAAGGCTCAGTTTAGCCCTACACTGGATCATGATATGAGGGGCAAGAGCTGGAAAAGATGCCCAGCTTAATCCATGAACTCTAGTGCCCTTAAACTCAGACTTTAGTCACCAAAACTATTTTCCAGGAGAAAAAACATTTATGAACATTGTTTTGCATTTGTTTTAGCTCACAGATCCGCTCCCTGTCTCCTCTCACTCTAATTAAATCAAAAATAAATATCCAAGAAAAATATACAGTTCTGCTTTGAAGCTAATTCTGACTGTCTCTTCTCCATAGCACCATGGAGGAACACAGTCCATGTCTCTCTTTTCCATTCTCTTTCTCATACGCGTGAGCAGTTGGACCTTCACCTCACCACACCCCACTTAGAACCAACTCACCAGTTATTCTGTAGGTTAGTTACAGCTCTGTGGTATTCTGACGAATGTTAAACAATTCAAGAGTCATGCAGGAGAAAATGACATGTTAGTGATAACTGATGATGAGATTAGGAGAGTATTTACAAATGGAAATGGGTGGCTTCTGTGCACGGACAAAGAAAGTAATATCTAAGAATGCACAACTGAAAACAAGCACTACAAAGCTTTGATAATCGCGAAGTTGGCAACATACAGGGGATGTGTAACTGTAAACACAGATGAGTCATATGACCCATGTACCCAAAGTTGTATCAGTCTGTACAAAAGCCACCTCTGCTTTGTACCACGGCACTAAATGAACTGTTTAATGAGAATAAACTGTGATTTTATATCTTGCTATGTAGTGTTTCTAGTGCAGAATGCCTTCCGTTTTGCACCCCAGCAAGGGCTGAAACACTGTAACTTCTATAGTACATAAAACGCTTTGGATCAGATATGCACTCTAAATGTAAGGAGATATTTATTTATACTACAGTAACACCTCAGAACCCCACTCAAAGATCAGAGTCCCATTGTGAAAGGCAAAAATAGTCTCTCCCTAAGAACTTACAGTCTGAGTATCAGAGAGGAGCCAACAGCAGAACAAAATACAGAAATTGGATAGGGGAAGGTTGAGAGGATGAGGTAACAATAAAACACAAAGTAGAGCAGAAAAACAGAAGGCACAGTTCCCCACTTGTCAAACCAATCCCAGGCACTGGTGTTTTATAGATGTCACAGCAGAGGCAGGATCTATCAGGCCTGATTATGTCAAGAGTCAATTCTTTGTTTTCAACCTTACATCTTTCTCTGAGAAATTCTCCACTTACTAGAGTGACAAGAGTTTCTCTCTTTGTACTTAAAGAAAGCAGCATAGCTGGCAGCAGCACCTGCACTGAGCCCTGAAGGGGAACAGAATTTGATTAAGAAATCTCTCTTTAAATCTGGACCTATACTTAGTGCTCTACAGGACTGAACCAAAGCCTATTGAAATCAATGCAAAGACTTCCATTTACTTCAGCGGTCTTTGGCACTGGCTTTGGATCATGGCCTAAGTGAGTTATTACATTAGCATGAGCAACTGATACTTAATGCAAGGCCATCCTATCCACTCTATTGCCATGTGTCCACTATCTGCACATCTGACCCACGGCAGTAGGGTGACCCAATATTATCAGGACTGTCCTAATATTATGGGCTTTGTCTTATACACGCAACTATATCCTCCTCCCTGAAAAAAGGTATGTCCTATGTGGCAGTCTATGGAGAAACCATGGTAAAAATCATAGCATCATATGGCTGGAAGGAACCTTGAGAGGTCATCTAGTCCAGTCTCCTGCACTCATGGCAGGACTAAGTAATATCTAGACCATGCCTGACAGGTGTTTGTCCAACCTGCTTTTAAAAATCTCCAATGATGGAGATTCCACAACCTCATTAGGCAATTTATTCCTGTGATTAACCACCTGACAGTTAGGAAGTTTTTCCTAATGTCCAACCTAAACCTCCCTTGCTGTACTTTAAGCCCATTGCTTCTTGTCCTGTCCTCAGAAGTTAAGAAGAACAATTTTTCTTCCTCCTTCTTGTAACAATCTTTTATGTACTTGAAAGCTATTATCATGTCCCCTCTCAGTCTTCTCGTCACTAGGCTAAACAAACCCAGTTCTTTCAATCTTGCCTAATAGGTCATGTTTTCTAGACCTTTAATCATTTTTGTTGCTCTTCTCTGGACTTTCTCCAATTTGTCCACATCTTTCCTGAACTGTGGCACCCAGAACTGGACACAATACTCCAGCTGAGGCCTAATCAGCGCAGAGTAGAGTGGAAAAATTACTATTCATGTCTTACTTACAACACTCCTGCTGATACATCCCAGAATCATGTTAGCTTTTTTTGCATAAGCATTACACTGTTGACTCATATTTAGCTTGTGGTCCACTATGACCCCAGATCCCTTTCTGCAGTGCTCCTTCCTACACAGTCATTTCCCATTTTGTACATGTGCCACAGATTGTTCTTTCCTAAGTGGAGTACTTTGCATTTGTCATTACTGAATTTCATCCTATTTACCTCAGACCAATTCTTCAGTTTGTCCAGATCATTCTGAATTTTAATCCTATCCTCCAAAGCACTTGCAACCCCTCCTAGCTTGGTATTGTCCACAAACTTAATAAGTGTACTCTCTATGCCATTATTTAAATCATTGATAAAAACATTGAACAGAACCGGACCCAGAACTGATCCCTGTGGAATCCCACTTGTTATGCCCTTCCAGCATGACTGTGAACCATTTATACCTACTCCCCAGGAACGGTTTTCCAACCAGTTTTGAAATCATCTTATAGTAGCTCCATCTAGGTTGTACTTTCCTAGTTTGTTTAAAAGAAGGTCATGTGGGACAGTATCAAAAGCCTTACTAAAGTCAAGATATACCATATATACAGCCTCCCCCCATCCACAAGGCTTGTTACCCTGTCAAAGAAAACTATCAGCTTGGTTTGACATGATTTGTTCTTAACAAATCCATGCTGACTGTTACTTATTACCTTATTATCTTCTAGATGTTTGCAAATTGATTGCTTAATTATTTGCTCCATTATCTTTCCAGGTATAGAAGTTAAGCTGACTGGTCTGTAATTCCCTAGGTTGTCCTTATTTTCGTTTTTGTAGATGGGCACTATATTTGCCCTTTTCCAGTCTTCTGGAATCTCTCCTGTCTTCCAAGACTTTTCAAAGATAATCGCTAATGGCTCAGATATCCCTCAGTCAGTTCCTTGAGTATTTTAGGATGTATTTCATTAGGCCCTGGTGACTTGAAGACTTCTAACTTGTCTAAGTAATTTTTAACTTGTTCTTTCCCTAATTTAGCTTCTGATCCTGCCTCATTTTCACTGGCATTCACAAGACATTCATTTGCCACCAACCTTCTTAGTGAAAACCGAAACAAAGAAGTCATTTAGCACCCCTGCCATTTCTGCCTTTTCTGTTATTGTTTTTCACCCCTCATTGAGTAATGGGCCTACTCCGTCCTCGGTCTTCCTCTTGCTTCTAATGTATTTGTAGAATGTTTTCTTGTTACTCTTTATGTCTCTAGCTAGTTTAATCTCGTTTTGTGCCTTGGCTTTTCTAATTTTGTCCCTGCATACTTGTGTTATTTGTTTATATTCATCCTTTGTAATTTGACCTAGTTTCCACTTTTTGCAGGACTCTTTTTTGACTTTTAGATCACTTAAGATCTCCTGGTTAAACCAGGGTGGTCTATTGCCATACTTCCTATCTTTCTTACGCAATGGGATAGTTTGCTCTTTTGCCCTTAATAATGTCTCTTTGAAAGACTGCCAACTGTCTTCAATTGTTTTTCCTCTTAGACTTGCTTCCCATGGGATCTTACCTACCAACTCCCTGAGTTTGCTAAAGTCTGCCTTCTTGAAATCCACTGTCTTTATTTTGCAGTTCTCCCTCCTACCATTCCTTAGAATCATGAACTCTATCATTTCGTGATCGCTTTCGCCCAAGCTGTCTTCCACTTTCAAATTCTCAACCAGCTCCTCCCTGTTTGTCAAAATCAAATCTAGAACAGCCTCTCCCCTCGTACCTTTCTCCACCTTCTGAAATAAAAAATTTGTCTCCAATACATTCCAAGAACTTGTTGAATAGTCTGTGCCCTTCTGTGTTATTTTCCCAACAGATAGCTGAGTAGTTGAAGTTCCCCACCACCACCAAGTTCTGTGCTTTGGATGATTTTGTTGTTTAAAAAAAGCCTCATCCACCTCTTCTTTCTGGTTTGGTGGTCTGTAGTAGACCCCTACCATGACATCACCCTTGTTTTTTACCCCTTTTATCCTTACCCAGAGACTTTCATCAAGTCTGTCTCCTATTTCCTTCTTAATCCCAGTCCAAATGTATACATTTTTAATATATAAGGCACCGTCCCCTCCCTTTTTTCTCTGCCTGTCCCTCCTGAGCAAGCTGTACTCTTCTATACCAATATTCCAGTCATGTGTATTATCCCACCAAGTCTCTGTGATGCCAACTATGTTATCACAGGTCTTTTTGACTTACCTTGGTCACCTACCCCCTTCAAACCTAGTTTAAAGCCCTCCTCACTAGGTTACCCAGTCTATATCCCAATATGCTCTTCCCCTTCCTTGATAGGTGGACCTCATCTCTGTTTAGCAGTTCTTCTTCCTGGAACAGCATCCCATGAATATTCTTAATCTGGCTCACTGCTTCTGAATTTGCCCCCTTCAGTAAGTGGAACACCAAGGAATAAAGATTCTCCTCTGATAATGGCTATTACCCACCAGTAAAACTTCTATCTTCTTTGGGTTAAGAAAAATGTAATTTCATCATATACAGCTACAATATACATAATATACAATGGCAATACAATCATATACATGTCCTGCATTTACCTGCCCAGGGCAGAGATTAAGATGGAATAATTTAGTGCGAAAAGATGTTCAATTGTGTGATATCAGCATACTGCTAATAACCAACCCCCTGATTAGAGAGGATTTCAGCAAGAAGACTCATATGGTGACTGAACAACACTGATGATAGAAGGAATCCTGAGATGTGCCTCTTTTCAAATCCCAGCTGGATGACATACAATTGCCTATCACTGATTGACTCCTGTCTTCTAGGCCTGACAGGAAGCAGCAGGTGCCTGACAGGAAGCAGGTGCCATTTAAAACATACCAACCGTACCCCACAATCAGTGAAGAAACAACCAATGGAAAATTATATCAAACATTGATGAACATTCAAGGCTAACAAAAACAGCCCCCTAAGCACAATCTAAAACCAATAGGAGATCATCCAAGACCCTAACCAGCTGTCCTTAAAGAAGGCTTGAATCCAGATTAGAACATAACCAGGCTGTCATTCATTTCTAGATATGTCTGTCATTAAAGTTTACATTGTTGTATGCGGTGTTGTTGTAGCCAGGTTGGTTCCAGGATATTACAGATACAAGGTGGGTGAAATAATATCTTTTATTGGACCAAATTCTGTGGTGAGAAAGACAAGCTTTCCAGCTCGAACAGAGCTCTTCTTCAGCTCTGGGAAATTAAGGCCTGGTCTACACTATTCAATTAGCTTGACATAAAGCATCTTAGGTTGACCTAATTATGTCAGTGTACACACTAGAGCCTGGCTCCTGCTGATATAAGTGTCCTAGTACATCAATATAATAACTCCACCTCCATGAGAGGTGTAGGGCTTATGTCAGTGTAGTTAGTGCAACGCAGTGTCTGTGTAGACTCTGCATTACTTACATCAGCTGCTGACTGTCTTGTCAGTTTCAGGGCTCCATGCTGGAGCCCTGAAATTGACAGGAAGGCCAGGCACCTAGAACCCAGCTGCCTCCCGCTCCAGGCAGGGAACAGGGAAGCAAGAAGCCCAGGAGGCAGCTGGGCTCCCAGTGGGGAGCTGCACGGACTCTCAGCCCCGTACATTGCCCCTCTTCAGTCACCACCAACAGAGGGACGGTAGTGGGGACATCAGCAGTAATTACTGCGGTAGCTGTAAATCAACTTAACATAGCTCAGATTAAGTCTGTAGTGTAGACATGCCTTAATTCATAGTGTCATTGCTAAATACAAGATTTGAACAGATTGTGCAGCATAAGTAGTTAACACATTCAAGAGACCATTCAAGGTGAAGTGTTAACGGGCTGTTAACAGACCACTTCATCTTGAATGGTGCCTTGAAATATGTGTTAACTACGTATGCTACACAATCTGTTCAAATCTTGCATTTAGCTGTGACACTTTGAATTAGTTTCCCAGACATGAAGAAGAGCTCTATGAAAGCTTGTTTCTCTCACTAACAGAAGTTTGTCAAATAAAAGATATTACCTCACCCACCTTGTCTCATTAAAGTTTGACATTTCTTTATATAGGTGCTGTTATTAACCCGCTCTTGCACAACTGGAAGGTTAAAGCAAACAAAATAACTAGGAACATAAGAAGAACGGTCATACTGAATCAGACCAATGGTCCATCTAGCCCAGTACCCTGTCTTCTGACAGTGGGCAAAGCCAGGTGCTTCACAGGGAAAGAACAGAACAGGTAATCATCAAGTGATCCTTCAAGGAAGCACACTTATGTCAAGAGATGACTTTTTCAGGAAGGGCGCATTTTGGCTTATTTGAGAATTGTGTGCAGCCTCCCCTAACAAAGAAAAGCATTGGTAGTGTTTGTTCATAAAGACATCCCAGCCACACTAATGGCAGCCAGAATAAGCAGGGGTCCCACAGCATCTTGGTCTCAGAGAATGTGATGTGTTTGGCTGAAGGTAAAACTTCCTCGCTATCCTGTACATCTACATAAAGCTCTTGTTAAAAAGTCTCCAAGAGGGTCTCTAAGCTATTATAGATGTTTCAACTCTCAGTGGTCACCACTGAATTACGGTAGCCTTCAAGCAACCGTAGGGTGAGAGAGAGGCCCCCAGGTTATGGAGAGGCCGTGAAGGGCCCCCGCTGACAGCTGATAACAGTTCTCAGTTAGAGGTGTCACATCCTGACTGAAGCGGAAATCAAATATAATTCCATCAAAACCCACCAGGAAACCACAGAAATCGTCATTAGTCTCCAAGAAAACTTATATTTTTTAACAACCCCAATTGGGAGAATTAAAGTTCTTGTTTTGTGACCCTCTGAATAACCAGATGTTTCTTCATAACAAAGGTCGCCACCTGTCATGCTTTGAGGCCCAGTCCCAGTTTTGGCTGCATCCTTAGCTATTTCCTCTGCTGGCCTGGCCCTGTATCCAGGAGAGTCTAATCTGAAGTTATATGAGTTTACTTCCTGTGATTCCTCTCCCATCCATCCACTTAGCTGTCACCATCCAGTTGGCAAACTGGAACAAAACAATAACTAATAAGTCAGTGCTTGACAGGGACCTTTGTAACTATCACTGGTTAATACATTCTTCTTATTAATAATAATATAAGATTGACCATGACACAACCCCTCTTGAGTCCCTCTGTTAGCTCCCTGTTTCCCCCTGTATCCAGTTCATACTTCTAGTCATCACTGCCAAAGCTCTATATAACTCTGCTCTTTCCTGCTTATTCAACCTGGTCTCTTATTGTGTTCCCTCCGCCACCCACTCCTCCACTCACTCCACCCTGCAGCTGATGCCAGCCTCCATGGTTTTTGTCCCTTTTTCTCACAACCCTCTCACGATTTCTTCCAAGTTAACTGCAACAATAAGCAGCAACTCATCTCATCCCTTTTATGTGATGTTCCCCTATTCCTGACCCCCTGTCCAGTGGTGTATGGGGGGGGGGGTGGGAAGGGACCATGCCACTGGGCACTGCTGCTGCTTCCACCGATGGGATAAATGGGGTGCAAATACAAGTATTGATCCCCTGGCACTGGAGACCCATGGTACGCCACAGCCCCTGTCTGGTTTTCACTCATCTGAGCTGGAGTCGAAGTGGCCTTCTAGAGACCTTCTAGGGAAGGGAGATGCCAACACTAATGGACGCACCTTGGCACTAAGATATTGCTCCTATTTGTCTATTCATCAAACAACAAATGATAAATGTGGGAGGGAAATAAATGAGGCTTATTCATGATAATGACTCACTGTGTCTGCCCACTAGAAATAAGATTACTTAGCTATTCATTTCCATCAGACATCATGATAATGACTCACTGTTACAAATAGGACTTAATTCCTTATAACTATCTGGCAGTAAAGATTGTGTAGGGCAGAAGGCATCCAAACTTTGCTCAAACCAAGAACCGCACTGACAATTTGCACAGGAGCCTAAGAGCTTTACCAAAAATGCATAAAATGGAACATAATACAGTTGCAGTTGCTTTGAAGATGGTGATGCTGCCTCAGAAACTACAATCCCAGGGTTAAATGCTAAGTCTTAGCCCAACTGGCCCAGACTCTATTAAAGATTGAGAATTGGTGGCTGCACTGTAGTTCTTTGTAATGCCTTGTTTGGCCTTACTGTGGGCATGAGTAGTGCTGCCTCCAGCTCATTCAGCTGTTCCGAGGACAGAACGCTCCAACAGAGCTAATTACAGAAATTCTACTGAGCAAATGGGCTGAAAATTTCACAATTTCAACACCAGCCTCCTTTTGAGACAATTTGATCCATGTATTTTAACGGGACCATTGTCACTTTCTGAAGAAATATATCATTTCATCTGATTAAATAATGACAAAATATTTGTCTACTGTCATAACATTTGGCTGGCTAAATAACACCCCAAAAATGTGCATACACAAGTTTATATGAGTTTGCTGTATAAGTAAGTGACTGTTTGCACATACAGTGATCCAGATTGCCTGTACATATGCCTTTTTGTAAGCACAAAATACAGAATTTGCCTCCAAATGTCTGCTTATGTAAAATTTGAAGACACAGTTTAGGGGAGTTGCACTGATGTATCTCAGTTGAGGAAATTAGGTGAAATAGTTTAGAAGTTCTGAACTGTTAAAACTTATATCTGCTATTTAATAAAATCTCAAGGCCTGTGACACATAACCAAGGAAAAGATGAGAATACTTAAATATAAATCAATCTCTTCCTACTGAGAAATCTCACTCTTGGGCATTTCCTTGTGTATCTGGGAGAGATCTGTATTCCTGCTTGTGAAAGCTCCCTACAGATATCAACATGTAAATAGTTCAAATATTTATCTAATTGTAGAATCATATATTTCATAAGGAGACTCCTCACTTTAGTTGCAAGAGTGGAACTGGGAATCTATTACGAAGTTCTTTGTACCTGGAATGAGTATGGCAATGTCTCTGGATTGCAAAAAATAACTCTGATTTTGCAAAACACTTACATGCATGGGTTATGTTTGTATATAGCAGCTCTATTTCTTCCAATAGGGCTACTCATGTGTGTAAAGTTGCCCATGTGAATAATTATTTTTCAGGATTAGGGTCAATAACAGTAAATAAGAGACACAACCTTCATTTAAAAGTTGAGAAGAACTCCATGTATTTCCAAGGTATACTTTTTTTTTTTTTTAGTTTTAGTTTTTCTTCTTTTTTCTGTGCCTCTGTACTTCTTAGTTTCAGATAGACAGAGAATGAAATTTGCCCCACTCCAGCTACTTATCCACATTAAACCTCTGCACCATCTGAAAGTCTGCCTTCACCAGTAATTGCTCTGCTATCGCAGGACTCATCATACAAACTTAAAAGAATTACCATGACGTTTCACAATATCTTGCAAAAATTCCCTTTTACTCAGTGTGACAATGTTATCACAAGATTTCATAGGAAATGTCAAGAGACTTCATGCAGTGACTTATCTGCGCCACCACCACTGCCTCATAGAATTTATGCAAGGTGGGGATGTACTAAGGCCTCAATCTAGCAAAGCACTTATGCCAATAAGACGTCCCACTAACTTCAAAAGAACTACTCATGCTTAACTTAAGCTTAATTTATGCTTAATTTAAGCATATGTTTAAGTGGATCAAGGACCAAGTTCTTACTTATTTACATTTGAGGTGATTATCAGACTTTTCTTGCTCTTAACTTTCCTATCTTTATTAAATTTGGTTCTTACAATATAATCAGCGTCACTTCCACCAGCCCAAATATCTGCAGCATGCTGATGTGAATGAAACACAAACCCACGGCAGCATACATGGCCTGAGTGAAGCCTCCTCCCATTTAAAAGTTACTTGTTGTGACAGCTCTGAATATGGGAATCCTGAAGCAGAATGGGATGTTTGGTTTGTTTATTGTTGTGTCAGTTTCCAGAATGTTCTTCCAGCTCAGCCATGTTATAGCATTTTCAGTGTGTGCACTCTGGGAGCAGCTAAAAGATTTGGGTGGATGTGTGGTTGCACTTTCTTTGCATTTGAGGTTTATTTGTTTGGTTTTGTTTACTTTTTAATCAGAAACATTAATCTTTGATCATTTCTGGCAAGGTCAGGGGAAGGTTGAAAGCCTGAGACTGAAAAATATCCCATGCTATCTGGAAATCTAAAACTTAAACTGCATATACTTGTCACAGAAATATGATTTTAATCTCTGGCTTTTTTCAAGTTAAGTTAATAAATAGCTTTTGCCTGACAGAAAAGAGGTTTGGTCAATGAACAATAAATAAATAAATAAATAAATCCCCATTTTGTCTCAGGTCCTCTTTTATAAAGTAATAAAGTAAACATTTCATTTTTTTAATGAAAAGTCCATAGTGCCTTTGGACTTATTGCAATATGATTAAAGCCTTTTGAAAGTTCTGTGGCTGCCAAGCCATGAAGTAACACCCCCCTCCCCCAGACACGTACACACACTTCTCTTTCTTTCAACATCTATTTCAGACTGAAAGATCAAGGAGGCCTACGCTTCCTCTGCGGACAGAAGGATACACAAAAGAATAACATGTGAGAAAATTACATTCATACAAGGGGCCTTGCATAAAATGAGAGTTGTAGCCTCACCCTTGCAGTCATATTCTAGTCGGACTTTTAAAAAATTATCTTCAGTGAGGATGTAACATTATAAAAGGCATAGTGTAATGGCTTTAGAGCAGAGCTGATATCAGACCCAGGCCAAACAACTCTCTTAATTCAGATATACTGACCTGGTTCTCATTTACACGAAGGCCCCTTTACATCACTTTGACAATGTAAACAGGCCTTAAACTGTTTTTCTCAGAAATAGGGTTATTTTTAATTACTTCCATAATGATGAGAATTACTGCTTACTATTTTACTTTTCCTTAACCTACTTGATATGTTTGAATACCTCCCAACTTTTGCAGTGGCTAAAGTGGGAGGAGTGCTGCTTCCAGGGGTTGGGAGGTGAGGCGTTGGGGAAGGTTTGCAAAGCAAGCCTGCTTGGCACTTACAACTCCACAGAGAGGCTTCTGTCCTGCAGGTCTGGTGGGCTCGGCTTCCTGCTCTGAGCATTGCGATCTGGCCCCTGTGCACAGGCTCGCAATGCTGCTCAGGTTTGGCCTACTGAAGATGAAGACCAAGAGGCGTATGGGCCAAGTCTGAGTGAGTGGTGTTGCAACCCTGTGGGCTAGATCGCAACGCCCCTCTCTCAAATGTGGCACATATTCCCCTCCACAGATGGAGAGAGAGGGATGGAAGGGCCAAACCTGAGTGACAGGGGCTGGGTTGCAATACCAAGAGTCGGGAGTCAAGCCCAGCCAGCTCTGCAGTACTGGAGCCACTTCAGCTGGAACAGGAGGCTTTGGGACTCAAAGCGGGACACTCTGTGAAACCCAGGATGGTTGGGAGGTCTGTATTTCCTTGTGTGCAATAGCTGTGGGGCCCTTAAGTTTTTACTATACAATTAAACTAAATCCAAGTTTCTTACATGTTGTCATAGTGTACTACTGCTGTTGGGTAGAGAGAACCTCCCTGGGCCTACTTCCTCACAGGAAAGTGCAGGGTTGAGGGGACAATCTCTAGAAAAAAGTGGAGAACAATAGTGCCTTGCTGAAGGCTGGGCACAAGTTAATGGGCTCAATGCAGGGATAACTGGGTGAAGTTCTACATCCAGTTATACAGGACAACAGACTAGATGATCTCTTGGTCCTTTCTGGGCTCAAAACATATGCGTCCATGCAAGGCCCCTTGCCTTGCAAACCGTGTAGACTTTACAGCCCATATACAGAGCTAGGCTGTTCTCAGTGGTGGCAGATGACAAAACAAGATGCAATGGTCTCAAGTTGCAGTAGGAGAGGTCTAGGTTAGATATTAGGAAAACGTTTTTCACTAGGAGGGTGGTGAAGCACTGGAATGGGTTGCCCGGGGGGGGTGGGGTGGAATCTCCATCCTTAGAGATTTTTAAGGCCTGGCTTGACAAAGCCCTGGCTGGGATGATTTAGTTGGGGTTGGTCCTGCTTTGAGCAGGGGGTTGAACTAGATGACCTCCTGAGGTCCCTTCTAACCCTAATCTTCTATGATTCTATACATGGCCCAAGTGGTATAACAGGGCCTTAGCGGAAATGAGAATCAGGCCTATTGTGTACCAAGGCAGCAGGATTTGTAAAGATAGGTGCCTGGCTACACGGTATCTCTTTAAATATTTCACGTTCTGACCACATTAATTTAAAGGAATGCTGTGAAGATACAAATCAAACAGGACTGGAGTGTGCACCGAAATTCCCAACTCCCCACTGGGAGCCTGGAAGCCACTCGGACTCCAGGTGCAGAGCTCCTTGCCCAGCAGTGAGGAGCCAAGAACCTGGGCTGCAGCTGAGCTACTGGCAGGGAGCTGCATGCAGAGCTGAGAGTCCAGGCTCTCAGCCCCCCATGCTACCCTTCTTAAGTCAGTGGAAATGCTCCTGGTACCACTGACAGAATTAGGGTACTATGGACATGAACAACCACAGTAATTGCTGCGGTGGTTGTAAGTCGACCAAACATAGGTCGACTTAAATTTCTAGTGTAGTCTTCACTTCAGCTATGCTGAGACGTCCTTAAAACAAAAGACTAGGAACTCCCGGAAGTTGGACTTTCAGCCTGCATACATTACCTTTTCTGTAACAGTAACTAATGGCCCATTAGGTTCATTTTATCAGTCCTTCTAACTTGACACAGGCCGTAGAATTTCACCCAGTTACTCCTGCAACTAGTTCTATAACTTGTGACTGAATTAAGGCATACATGTTAGAAACACATCCAGTCTTAATTTAAAGGAGAACTTACCACAGTCTTTGGTAATCTGTTCCAATGATTAATTGCCCTCACTGCTAAACATTTGCATCTTATTCCCAGTTCTAATATTTCTGAACATCTGTTTTCAGTCACTGGATCTTGTTATGCACCTGTCTGCTAGGTTATACAGCTGTATGCAGTGTCTACTACCAGATATTTTCTCCCTTTGTAGATACATGTAGACTGCGATCCAGATAGCTGTTAACCTTCTCTTTGACAAGCTAAATAAACTGAATTCCTTAAGTCTGTCATTGTATGGTGTGTTTTCTAAATCACAAATCATTCTTATACTGTTCTCTGAATATTTCTTCACCCTCAAGTTCTTTATACGGAAAGCATTCAATGCTATCCATTAAAATGCCAACATTTACCCAGTTACTACCCAGTGGTATGTGAGAGAACACAATGTTTCCCAATACTCTGGATAAGAAATAAGGACTGGATTCCACAGGGTGCTGAAAACCTGCAACTTTCACTAACATCAATGGGAATTGTGGAGACTCAGTACCTCTCAGGCTGGTAAGTGTCTGAATGCTGATTTTTTGAGGATGGCTACTGTACATCATGCTGTTCCTTTTAGTACTTTACAAACATAAATATATTAAATCTCAATGTTCCCCTGAAGAGTGGGGAAATAGTATTATCCCATTTTTACAAATGTGATCACCAAGGCACAGAAAGGTTAAGTGACTTTCCCAAAGTCAAGTGGTGAGTCAGTGACAAAGCCAGGAGTTGAACCAGGATTCTCTGAGGTCCAGTATCCTACTATACTTATCAGACAACCTTCTAATGATTCCAGTATGTCATGAGGTTACTCAATTATTGAGTGGAGTGCATCATTTGGAACAGTTTTAAAGATTAGGGCCTGATTGTCATTTTTGCATCTACAGCCACCCTAAGGAGTGTTTTCAAAGGTGTAATACCTGAGAAGCCATTGCTGGAGGAGTTCTGCATTCAAAGGGATTATGAGGAAAGCAGGAAGCTGCCCTTTGATGGTGGAGGAACATGCTCATACGTAGCAAACACAACACTTATTAACAGGATGGATTGTACAGCTCCCCCCTGTGACAGATACAGCAATTTCCTGCACTATCTTTGGGATATCTTGCTGTTTTAAGTCTATGTATCAGAAATCTGCCCCTTAGGATTCATTTCACAGAAGCTTTTTTTTTCTTGAAGAACTCAACTGTATGTTCATTGAAAACTAGTACAAAAGGGGTATGAACATGCAAAGCAAATATATTTAAAAATTCAAATGAATATTCAAAGCACGTTTATGCATTATTTGCTCTGCTGCAGTTACCTTATCTGTTTTGTCTAAGAAGAGATCATAGCTGTCCATCTCTTCAGGCAGGGTCCCCACATGGGCAGGAAAAGGGTACACTTTATTGGGGCCCAGCCCAGGTTGCAACCCCCATTACCATGAGGAAAAAATTGAGGCTAAATTGTAGATCATGTCTGAGGACATTTATAGAAACTTATTTCCCTGTATCTATGTATCTATTGTCCAGATCTTGTGAGATTTGCTGGAGCCAATCAGAAGCAGTGTTAGAGCAGTCTCAAGCAACATTCTGAACAGTGAGTTGCTAGGGCTGCTGGCCCAGCCCAGGCCCTTCTTTAGAATAGAGAGTGTGTGCTTGTGCAGTGAAACTAGGACTGGTAGTTTGAGATGGAGAGACAGAGAGATTTGTACTCCTCTCTGTGACATGGTCTATCAGATCAAGATCAAGAACTACCAGTCCCAGAGTTCCTTGTGCATAGGCAGGAGGGAGGGACAGCTGATGGGAGGGGCAAAGCAAAGCACCATAAGACAGTGGGAGCCAGTGCTGCTGCTTCTTCTGGTAGGATTTGCAGGCCCCAAATATATGTGAGTAAGTGTCTAATTCACTCACAGTCACACACACCCCATACTGCCATGTCTGATGGTGGCTATAAATACAAACCAGGCAGCCAGAAACGTAAGGTGGTAAAAGAAAGGGAACTAAAAGAAGCTAAAGCACACCAATCTATCCTCCAGTTTTTCTGATCAGACAAGGTCTTTCTGCAGTCAGGCAATCTACTAACTAGGGAAGCAGATGAACAAAATCAAGATGAAAATTATTTCAATATAGAGACGTTTTCTGTGGCACTGGCAATTGATGACAAAGAAAAACTGCCAGAATATGCATCATGGGACTCCAACCTAATGCTTGAAGATAGTCAGGTAGTGTCACCATTAGCACCACCACATTCCGAAGGTTTACAAGAAGCAAGAGAGTGTAGTACTACTTTCTTCGATTCTTGTCTTTTCAAAGATCCAGGCTTGTGGCCTGAAAACATAACAGATTCTATCTGTCAAAAAATTGTTCTATCTGGTGTCCTGACTTCTGAAGAAATGCGGAAGCTAGCAAAGTCAATGCCAAAAGATGTTGATGGGCATAATTTTCCTGAATTTCTTCCCAAATGTAAGACTTCCAACAAGAGAGAAAAGATATCAAGAGACTGGCTTGTTTGGAATGCTACTAACCAAGCACTGTACTGTTTTCCATGCCATCTGTTTCCTGAAGGGAGGCTTAAACAACGCAGTATGCTGGCAAAAAATGAAGGGTATTCACCAATTGTGAAAAAATGGCATAAACTATATATTAAACTTCCTGAACATGAAAAGAGTATAGAACATAAAACTTGCTACTGCTAGTGGAAGCAATTACAGCAGTCACTGTCAGGTGGACATGGAGTGCACAGTGAGATTCAAAAACAAATATTAACAGAAGCTACAAGATGGAAAGAAATATTGGAAAGATTGTTGGATGTTACCTTATTTCTTGCTTCATGAGGTTTAGCATTCCAAGGAAGAAATAATCTGAGAGGTGACCCACACAATGGTAACTTTCTTGGAACTCTTGAGATTATAGCTCATTATGACAGTATCACTCGTGATCATTTGGCTAAAGTTAAACAGAAGCAAACAAAGGGCAGAACAATGAAAGGACAGGCTCACTATCTCTCATGGGAGAGTCGAATGAGTTTATTGAATTATGTGATAAGAGTGTGCAGAAGGCCATCCTTGCAGAGAGAGAAAAGGCCATTTATTATTCTATTATATGTGATGCTACTCCTGATGCCTCTGACCATGAACAACATGTGTTGATATTGCGATTTGTAGTTCACAACAAAGACAGTGGTACGTTTAACATTAAAGAAAGGTTTCTTGAGTTTATCAACTTTGATTTTAAAATAGGAGAACAGATAGCGGAAATGCTAATTGGCAGCTTGAAGCATCATAATATTCCTCTGGATGACTGTAGAGGTCAAGGATTTGATAATGGCTCTAATATGTCAGGGAAAATAAAAGGTGTTCAGGCCTGCATTATGTCCAAAAATGAACTTGCTGTGTATTCTTCTTGTGTGGTCCCCATTCACTAAATCTTGTAGGGGTTAATGCTGCCACAGCCTGTACTGAAATGTTAACATCTTTTGGTTGTGGTTCAGCAACTTTTTGTGTTTTTCAGTGCTAGCCCAGTGGGGTGGAAGATTATAACGGAGAGGACACACTGCTCACTCCATTCTCAGTCAGACACACTCTGGAGTGCACATGCTGATGCTGTCCGTCCACACACAAAGCATCTTCCAGGTATTCTGGAAACACTGGAATGTGCTCTTGAATTAAACTTGACACATGAAGCTCAATCACAAGTAGAAGCACTGAGAAGGTACTTCAGCTCATTTTTATGCCTTTTGATGGCTAACTTCTGGTACAAAGTTCTTTCAAGTACTGAGGACAGAAACAAGATTTTACAAGCCAGAGGAATCTCTCTTGAATCAGAGGTAGCTCTCATTGCTGATATTATTGAAGAAATAAAACAACTTAGAGATCAGTGGCCCAAAAATTCTACAGGAAGCATGTCTTGTAACAGAAGGCATGGGAATTTTGGCACAATTGCCAAAGAAGAGAGGAATGAAATGGAAAAGATTTCATGATGAGACATTTGAGCCTGAGGAATCATGTTCTACCATCTCTGAAAATGAACCAGAGTATTCAGCAGGAATGTTTTCGATGCAACTTTGGACAATGTCATCGGTGAATTAGAGCACAGATTCAAAGCAACCAATAACATTTTATTGACATTCTGTTCAGTTGTAAAATATGTGATACTAGAGCCTGGGGAACTGGAAGAAGCTTCTAAATGTCTACTTCACAAGTATCCTACAGATCTTTCTGAGAATTTTCCTTGTGAAATGTTGCACCTGAAAAAATTCTTCAAGTCTACTTTTGGAAAAAAATATGAACTACCCCCACTTATCTTATTAAATGAGATTTACAAAAAACAACTGCAACTAATTTTCAGTGAAGTGTATATAGCCCTGCGGATTTTTTGCACATTGCCAGTGACTGTGGCAGAAGCTGAAAGAAGTTTCAGCAAGCTAGCACTCATCAAAACCTGCAGGCGTTCTACAGTGGGGCAAGAACGGTTAAGCCACCTGGCTATCTTTTCTATTGAGTGTGAACTTGCAAGAGAAATTGACTTTGGGGGCTAATTCATGATTTTGCAATGAAAAATGCCAGAAAAATAAAGCTTTAAAGTTAATTGGCCTAATTATAAAATGTTTGCAGTCACATTGGTCCATTAGAACAAAAAAATCAAGACATTGACAAGATATAATACCTTTATAATGACCAAAAAGTTACAAAATAGTCAGCAAACTTGTAGGCTCAGGCTGGGTGTTATGTTAAACAAAAATAGCAAAGGTGGTACATTTTTCAGAAATGTAGAATATGTAACAGTAATTTCAGAATTCAAACTTTTTTCATGGCTCAGGAGATTGTATGTATGGGATGAAGGATTGTGGTATGTGAGAGGGGGCCCATGTCACAAGTTTGTACAGGGCCTGAAAAAATTATGCTTGGGCCCTGTCTTCAGGTTTTGTATTCTGGGGCAGGATCTCAGCTGGGGTAAACTGGCACAGCTCCTTTGGCTTCAGTCCTTGAAGTCAGTGGCGATACACCAGTTTATGCAAGCTAAGGATCTGCCCCAGTATTGAATGTAGTACATCCATACTAGAATAAAACTTCCATTATTTTACATATAACAACCAACCAACATTCTAACACAGAATAGACATGTTAAACAAAGTTGAGCCATTTAAAGGAATGCATAAAAGAGAGAAAATCTGGTTAAAAAGAGAATTAAAGGACATAAATTGAAAATAGGGAAGCTGGTCTCCAAACATCACACAGACACCAGCTTTACCTTGCTCCGGTCTTTATGTCTTGTCTCACTTCTTTCATTATGTCTGTTCTGTTATTAATGAGTTCTAGAAGGGTGACACAGCTGCTATAAATCAATGTTCCCACAACAAAGTGCTAGTGTATAACTGTTTTACACTATATAGCATCCTGAAGGATCCCAAAGTGCTCTAGCAATTGATACAAAAATTATATACAAGAATAACTTCAATTACCACTGAAATGCAGCTATCTCTTGGGAAGAAACACGGCAACTGTGATTAACAGCACCCAGCAACACCACACAATAGCTTAGGATATGACATGAAAGACATCTTAGCCAATGGACATTGCAAGGGAAATTTCATTACCCAAGGTGAAATTAGACAGGACAGCAAAACTAAAACACTTTATACTTGCACAAAGACCAATGAAATTATTAACTTGCTCAGTTTTATATCTCATCAGATTCAGAGCACTCTCAGCAACAATGTGCCCTGGCATTAGTTCAGTACTGACTCAGAATAAACACCACCTTCTGAATCACCAATGCCATTTCCAGTAGCATATGGGTGTTCCTTGGAAGTGTACTATCCACGTACTGCAACCTGCTTAGCTTGGGAAATCAGACAGTATTGTAACATAAGGCGATATGTTCCTTTCCGATGTGTGCTGTTCTAAAAGAGAATTACAGGAAGCTTTCTCACTCAATCTCCTACCATTTTTGTGTGGTTCAGCAAATTCAGATGTTCATATTCAGATCTTTATACATTTAAAATGAACCGTGTAGCTCTTCCCATTTTTGCAGGCCTCTCATGATTTGGATAGTGATAAATAGGACTAGTGTGAATGCAACCAAGTGTCTGAAAGTTGTGAGACGCTGAGACAGCTGACAGGTCAAGACACCTTAGAGGAGTGGACAGACCAACACAAGCAAGCATTCTGGAAGGTAAAAGAGATGACTTGGAAAGCTCCTTTTTGAAATACTTCAATGGAGAAGAAACCCTGATGCTGCAATGTGACACGTCTGAGTCAGGTCTAGGGGCTACGATTCTGCAAGGGTGAATCTGTTTCATTCACAAACAGAGAATTGTTTGTGACAGAGATGGGCAATGCTCAAATTGAATAAGAGTTGTTTGCAATATTCTTTGGAGTGGAAAAATGTCACCAATGACATGTATGGTAGCACTGTGGACATACAATCTGACCATAAACCTCTTGAAAGTATTTGGAGAAAGTCATTACTCAGTGCACCAAAGCGCATACAGCAGATGATCTGACTTCAGAGACATGATATACAGATCAAGTATTGCCCAGGCAAAGACTTGGTGTTTGCAGGCACTTTGAGCCAGAACCCAGCCAGGCAGGATCCATCAGGCCAAGGTATAGACAAAAAATATGGTAAAGTATGTACCTATCCCAGAAGAAAGGTTGAGAGAGATAAAGAGAGGTATACTCAGCAAGACAGAGTGCTGCAGACATTGAAACTTGATCCAGCAAGGATGGCTAGTGACAAAAGACCAAATACCTAAAGAGATAACACCATTCCTTCAGATAAGAGATGAGTTGTGTGTACAGAATAGCATTATATTCCAGGGAGAAACGGCAGTCATTCTAGCAGCTTTTGGGAATGAGATTATGCACAAAGTTCATTTGTCACAGCTGGGAATTGAAGGTTGCTTAAGGTGAGCAGAGAGACTATCTACTGGCCAAGAATGAATGAGCAACTATGGACATTTATGGAAAAGTGTGATGTATGCAGTGCCTAGGAAAACTGTCAACCAAAAGAGGCCCTGTGGCAACACAAAGTTCCAGAAAGTCCATAGGCAAAGGAAGAAGTGCATTTGATTACCTTTGGAGACAAAGGATTCATGATTATTGTAGACTATTTTTCCAATTTCTGGGAGATAGTCTATTTACCAGACACAGTATCTAGAACCGTCCTATGGAAGATAAAAGCACATTTTGCATGGCATGGGATACTGGATATCATGGGTTCTAATAATAGACCACAGTTTGTTTCAGGAAAGTCTCAGAAATTCAGTAAAAAAATTTTGGGAGAATTATGGGATTTTGATCACATAATACCTTCACTGGGGTATCCTCAAAGCAACGGCAAAATGGAATCAGCAGTAAAACTGCTAAAAAACTGTTGAAACAAGCAAAACTTGCAGATGCTGATCCAGACTTAGCATTCCTAGATCACAAAAATACTCACTCTCAAGGCCTAAATTCTAGTCCAACTGAAAAGTTGATGAGCTGGGGAATGAAGACACTTGCCAACAAGTAAAAGATTGTTAGACCCTGAGTACTCAGGTGCTTCCCTTGGTGAACTACAGAGAGACCAACAAAAGAGACAAGCATTTTACTACAACAGATCTGCAAGAGATCTGCCAGATCTGAAGCTAGGTGACAAAGTGCATATGAAACCCTTAACAAGATAGGACAGGTTCTGCCACAAAGCTACCATGGTGCAGCCAGGAAACCAAAGATCATATCAAGTGCAAATGGATAATGGATGGATAGTGAGGCAACACTGTAGGCACCTCAGGAAAATAAAAGAAACCTCTGAGGACAGTTCAGACAACACGTGTCTTAGGATTCTACAGCAGGAGAATTTCAAACTTGAAGTGGACAATATCAAGGGCATACCAGAGGAAAGACATGAGGAAGAGGGTGTTTCGACAGAGACTCCAGCAACACCAAGCCCAGAGACTGTGATTGACCAGACTGGAGGAAGACAGCACCAGGGAGGCACCAGTGAACCATGCTATACTAGAGGAGGGTGGATTGTTAAAAGACAATCAGCTGAGGGATTTTGTGTGACAGACGTCCAAGTTATACAGGTATATAGCTAGACAAACTGATAAGGTGATGAACGCAGTGATCGCAAGAACAGTTAGCATCTGAACAAAATATGTTAGATTGTTATCAGTTATTGCAGGGCAGTTTGACAGTTTTTTTTTTTTAAAGAGGAGGGATGTAACAATATGAAAGTGCTAACAGATACTTTCAGAAAGCATACTGTTTCCTGGAGGGAACTGTTAGGAAGCGACACCCCCTGGAGAACTGTCTGAGGAGCCCAAAGGCTGGAGAATCATTGTTGTAAGTCACCACAATAAAGTGTGTTAATTAACCCTGTGTCAGAGTGAGATGTTATACAGAAGAAGATCCAGACACAACGAAGCATAAAATGCCTAGAGCATGAATACTTGCAGCACAGTGACTCAGCTGGGTAAAGCTTTCTGGGTATTAGCTTGCCTTGCTCCTAGGATTACTATACCTGTAATTTCACAATATGTAGCTTCTTAAACTGGTGCATAGTCTTAACAGGTGAGGTACACTGCCATGGTGGCCTTCCACAAACTTGCAGCTAGCTCATAACCGACCTCTAGGAACAGACTGAAAGGTATGGAGACAGCTCACACTCATGTACATACTGACTTCTTGTCTGAATGACCAGGTCCATAGGACGTTCAGGATACCTAGACTCTTTAGTGGCCCCTTTTTAGCCTCTGCCAGTGAGAAGGTATCTACACAACATATCATTCATCCAGTCTAGTTCTGCATAGATCAGGGGTTCTCTAACCCTTTCACAGTGAGGACCACATCCTAACAGACAGACAGTCAGACAGACAGCCTTGCACACGGCTTCCTCTTTCATTTGCAATTGCAAATACATCTGCTCTCACTGGCAATCAAACACTTCTCCTTCAATGATAGCAACTGTTCACATGAAAAAGTCTGTAATGGATTTTTAATTGCTTCTTATGTGATTTAGCAGCTAGGAACAAGGAGCAGCAGTTTGCATCATGTGAGCAAGTCATCACCTCTCTGTGGACTGCTCATGGTCCATGGACCAAAGTCTGGGAACTACTGATATAGCATCACTCATACAAAAATATCCTAGAATTCTTAATATCCTATTAGAGTTTATATATGCAAATTACTTTATATATGCAAATACACATATAGTACAATATGTAACTATGGGCGGGTAAGAAGGAAAAGGGACACATACCAAGTTTCAGGAAGAATGACTGAGTTCAGGGAAACCTGATGACTCAGGGAATAGGATGTAATTGTTTTACTCAAGAGAATAATAAGTCATAAGTCAAGAGGAAGAATGGATTTTCATATAGAATATGAAAATAAATTATGAGCCATTTAGGTTCAGAGAGTTCATAGGTGAGGCCCACGTGGGAATGATCCGCTGTAGGGAACAGGAGAAGAGAGAAACAGAAATAAGTCTAGTATTTGAGAAGCATAAGGAAAGAGCAAGAGAACAAAAAACAGTTGAAAAGATGGGGTGCGGATAAAATCTATGGAGTATTTTGAAGACTATAGGGAAGGTTTTGGACTGGACGCTGAAGCAATAACTTCCAGGGAGAAGGCTTGTCCCCCCCATCTCTTTTATACCACTGTGGCACATCAGAGGGGATAGAAAGCTGTCTTACACAGCCTGCTGGCACAGGAAAAACATCACTGGATGACTGAGTGGTAAAGCTCAATAGCCAGCTCTACATCACCTGCTCTTGGATGCCCAGCATAGGGGGTAGGCCAGCCATGGAAGAAAGTGTGGCTGCAGAGCAATATGCTTTAGCAATCCTAGGCTGTGGTTGCTGAAGCTGCTCTAACTTGTGTTGAGTGCTGAATTGGCTTTCAGCTAACCCCATGATAGGGTGGAGGGGAGCTGATGTAGCTCAGATGCTCCTGTTACTAAATGACAAGATGAGCAAACTACTTTTGAATTTGGAACAAATTGAATTTTGAAATCTAAGAAGACCACAGAGGCTTGTTTTGTGTAAACAGCATTTTGTTTTGTTTTATAAATAATATACAAGTGCCTAGAGACTGGGAGAGGTACTTTTAACCAATCTAAATATATCATTTAACTAAATAAACGAGTGGATTACAGTAGTAAAGCTGAAAGGAAATGAAGCCATGGATGTGAATTTGAGTACTGGAACAGTTGAGATGATTACAGAGATTACTGAATGCAGGTTTACAGACAGGGGAAATATGGACAGCAAATGAGAAGTACAATGAAAATGGTGTTCTAAATCAACAGTGCTGACATATCGTTTCCCTTGGCCTTGAGCTTGTTTTTAAAGCCAGTCAAAGGTTGACAGAAGTTTCTGTAGTACCCACAGGTAGCTGATATATTTTGTGTTGCTTCTTCCTTTTTGCAATTCAGTACTGGGCAACACTAAAAAAGCGAAATCTGCCCAATCAGGACAATTCAGTTGAGAGCCAATGACAGTGACTGTTTGATCTGATGACTCTAAATAGCTATCAAAGTTATTGAAGGGTAACATCGTACAGAACATCCATCATTGTTATTTTCAGGTTAGTTTGGAAGCTGAGACTCTCTGAACTCCCCTAGTTCCAGTAGCAATGAAGATGAAAACTGAGTATTTTAAAAAACTGCATTCATTGCTGGCAGCCTATGACCATTTTTAAGTACTGTATTCAAATTATTATTTTGGCTAAGGAGATTGTGTGTCATTCCAGAATATATTTTTATGGAACACTTTAAAACAAATATTTAACAAGCTGAGTAGGAGAATCATAGGACATGGGGATAGAAACTTGTGACTTTAGGAAACAGAAGTTCAAATGAAGTTAACCATTTCCTCTTTTATATTCTGTGGATGAACCAGAAATAATGACTAACCATAAATTCCGCTACTAGATGGAAAATTAATGTTAAGATAATGGTGAAGGCCTCTTATCTGTACCATACTTATTCCTTGTTTCCTCCATATTTAATATAAAATTGTTATATCCGCTCATAGGAGCTGAATGAGTCACAAATATTTCAGGGTCAGAAAACCCTGAGGAGAACAGGATAGCTTAGAGTTTTGCAATGGGATTCAAATTACATCACGTCTAGATTACTGTTTCAACTCTGGATCCGGTCTAGCAGGCTAGAATCTGTGGCTTATTACAATCTGATGACTCTTTGGTGGCCTGTGTGAAATGGGTTGGTGGCCTACTATTTGGTTACCCATGGACAGATGCCTATGTTGCAAAATCCACTTTATAATTGGCAGAGTCAGCAAACAGGCTGACTACTGAGGATCTGATCCTCCCATTGAAGTCAAAGGGAGTTTTGCTAATTACTTCAACCACAAGATCAGGCCCTGAATGACAATGGGAACTGAACTATCAAACAAGTGAACTCTTTAGATCAGGGTTGAGCAACACTGGTAGAGTAGGGAATCTGCCCTTGTCCATGTTATTCACCCTTTGTTAAGAGAGCATTTCTGTCTCCAGATCTGCCAGTCTAGCCCTTATCAATAGCACGATTTACTTGGAGAGAAAAACTAATCAATGTTACCAGTTTATGGAAGCTGGCAGATGAAAAAAGCATAATTGGTATTGGCCATTTGTCAGTATTCATGTGCTAAGAATCTGCTAGATAAATAAAACATGGGGATGAATTTTAGGTCTGACATTCCTAGAGGTATTCATCCTTATATGTGAATCTCTTTCTGCTTTTCAGGATAAACACATACAGCGTTGTATAGACATAAAGTACTTGGAGCAAAGAAGAGTTTAAAAATCTTCATACAGTCTGTCCTGTGAGTGGCTGCAGACTGACAGAGTGTTTACACTTCATCAGTCTGAATAGTTTGCCATAAATATTAAAAAATTAACCATGATCACGGATCCTCTGCAGGAAAACAAAATAGCCCTATTATAGAACATCAAAGAGGCTAGCTAAGACGAAGACTGATGTAGTGGTTAAAACACTGAATTGAACTCTGGTTCAATTCCCATCTTTGCCATAGCCTTCTTGTGCTACATCAGGCAAGTCCCTTAGGGCCAGGTTTTGCTACCTTACTTACACTGAGTAGCATCTTACTCTTTGAGTTAGTTGCACTGATTTCAATGGCAATATTTCCAGAATGTGTCTGAGAAGGGGACTGGCTTAGGTCAAACGGGCTGTGAGCCTGTCCCATCCTCTCCTTCAGCCATTGAACAACTGGAATCAGAGCAGACCAATTGATTGGTTCCCACCTGCAGAGGCAGAAAGGCTGTTTCTGCCCACTGATGATGGCCTGTAGCCATTATGACTCTGTAAATAAGGTGAGTAAAGATAGCAGAATACAACCCTTAATGTCGCCCTGTCTCTAAAATGGGGCTAACAATACTTCTCTGTCTCAGCAAGGTGTCTGAGGCTAAATCCATTAATGTTTGTGAGATGTGTAGATATGTCCGTGATGGGGACCAAATAAAGTAGCTATCTGGTCTTTAAGCTTTAGCCAGATAAAATGAATTCCTAAAACAATTGAAGCATCATGGCCTCCAGTTGAAATGAGATTAAGTAAAGATTACATAGTAGAATACTTCTAAGGCTCATCAGTACAACAGGTTTGCCAGTTGAGCAATGCAAAGTACAAACATGTTTATTTCCAAAATTGTACCTAGCATTTAAATAGCCATAATCTAGCAAAACATCTACATAGAATTTACAGTGTGCTTATGTGGTAGTTAGGCTGAAAAGTACTGTTTGTGGAGAGCTACCTACTGATTATTATGGATAAATCAAGGCAGTCAGTGAAGTGAGGAATCAAGTTTATGCTAAATTCTAAATGCTTCTCTGATAAGATAAAATCAAAATGTAAGACGTGCTTCAGGCAAGCTGATCATTGCAGGGATCAGGAAGGAATTCACTCTGCCATTTACAATATTGCACAGTTGCCTAGGTTTCACTTTCCTCTGAAGCATGTGATTTTGGCAACTGCTAAAAGCAGAATACCAGGCTATATGCACCAAAGAGCTATGCCACTTTGACAAATTCCATGTCCCAGTGTTCTTAAGATATATTGGGTGAAACCCTGATACCACCAAAATCCATGGCAAAAGTCCCATTGACTTCAGTGGAGCCAAGATTTCACCCCAGATCTTCAGAAAAATATAATGAGTAAAATCCTGATCCCGTTGAAGTCAATGGGAGTTTTGCCATTGACTTCAACGGGTCCAGGTTTTCACCCCTGGTTTATTTGTTATTAAATCAGACAAATACAGATGTTCAGGGTTGTGATTTTAAATACTTACAATAACAAAACTTAGCTCTTATACAGTGCTGGTATATAGAGCTTTTCACCTGTAGATTTCAGACCATTTCACAAAGAAGGGTAACTTTACTGTTCCCATTTTACACATGGGAAATCTGAGGGTGTGTCTTCATTTACGGTGGCAAATTCACTGCCATCAGATCGATCTATCCGAATCGATTGAGTGGTCAGTGAAGACACACTCAATCGATCCAGAATTTGACTTATTAAAACCACCCCCTCAAGTGGTACAGCACAGTGAAGATGCCGTGCACAACGAAAGTTAAGAAGTCAATGGGAGTTATGCAAGCTATTCTGCATAGCTTGCGTAACTCCCATCAAAAATTCCCGCCAAATTTTAAGGTAAGTGTAGACCAGGTCTGAGACAAAGAGAAGTTAAGTACATTAGCTACAGTCAAACAGCAGGAAAATGGCAGAGCTTTGAACAGAGCCCAGCTCTTCTGATCCCTCTTCCAGACCCTAGCCACTGACTAAATGATGCTGTCTCTCGATTAACTGCTATCATCATTTAAATGTTCATCAGGATAATACTTTGTACTACAAATGCTGTGTCTTGAATTACCAAGAAAACCAATTATGACTCCTAAATCACAATGTATGATTCATAATGTATTAATAGGTCATATCTCAAACATTACAGCCCTCTTCTGCAAAGTCTCTAAGTGTCAAAAGAACATAGTAATTGGTATTTTTTAAATCTACATGGCTTTGAGACTGGGCCTCCATCTGATCAGCAAATGTATTTAATTAGGCATATGAAATTGCTGGACACGCACACACAAAATACGTGCTTAATTTGCTTGTGTAGTTACTGGATTGTGAATGTAACTTGTGTAATTGCTCCTACAACCAGCTAGTTATGATTTGACCATTTATATGTGAATTGAAGTAATTGCACATTCAGATTACGCACTCAGTTCCATGTATTTCCTGATATATGTAATTGTACAGATCCAGTTTTTAAAGTTCAGACTTTGTATCTGTTATTTTTCTATCTATCTTATGGTTTTCTTCTAAGCACTAATTATCCCTATAACTTACATTGTAAACTCCTTGTATTGGGGAGTGTGTCTTTCTATATGTGATGTTCAGTGTTAAGCACACTAACTGTAGTCTGTAAATAAATAATGAGTTTTTGTAGATTGTTTTGGTGTCTAAATTTTCCTACCCATGTTAGTTAATGAAAATAAGAGGTTAATGTAAAATAAATTGACCTGAACTCTAAATACTGAAATTAGTAGATATTAATTAGTAAATTAATTAGCAAATAAAAAAACGAAGTTAAATATTTCTGGATTTGCCATCCAGACAAGATTTCGAGCTATAGTTCACTGAGCATTACAATATTCTGTGTTTTGATTTTCAGGCCATTGCAGTTGTCTACTAATTAGCCTTCCAGACCTCTGTGCCCTGTCATTCCAATACAGATTTTTGTTAATGTAATAGGGAATAGGGAATGAATAGGGAAAAGGCATTGATCAGTGAATTACTGGGGAAAAGATTGTAAACAGTGAGAAATGGTAACACAGCCCATTTGCATTTCAGTCTTCAGAGTGCAACCCTGTCTAATGTGTTCTTTCTTTAATCCTGTCACTCACCTCAACCCTAGCAGAGGTATTAATTGCCCAGCCTAAGGGTCGAAATTTCCTGTCAGTTACACTATTTTCAGTTACAGTAAAATCTGCCTTAGAGACCACCTCTGAAGAGAAACAACCTGGCACAAGCGACTACTTTCAAAGGCCATGGAACAACACCAATCCCTCGTGTGCAAACCTTTGAAGAGAGACCACCTCTTACAAGTGACCATTTTTGCTAACTCCCATGAGTGGTCGCTTTTGGCAGGTTATACTGTATTTCAGTGGTGTTGCACCAGAGGAACTGGGAGGAGAGTTTGGCCTTTAACATTAATCTGATAGAAGGACAAAATATATTAAATATAGCAGAAAGCCATGCATGTAAAATACATTAATTGGAGTCACACTCAGTAGGTGTTGAGAGAAGACATGAGGACCAGATAAATATTTGCATAAGCACCTGGATAGAAGGATCTTTTTTATAATACCACTTTACAATGGTCCATAACTTTGTTGAAATCTTCCATACATTTCCACTTTGTATCACCTTTGCATATACTGCTTTACTTCTCTCCAGATTTAATGAGAGGGTTCAGTGTCAAGGTCACCATTTAGAGGAAGTAGTTTTGATTTTAAATGGCAGTGATAAACATGATTGTAATTTACACTGCATTCTAGTTTTTAAAATAATGTATTTGTTTTGCAAAATATAATGTAATTAAAGTCCATCTTCTTACATCTTTAGTCTCTGTATCATTAAAACTGAATCTGTCATCCCTCCTGTTTATAGGAGTGGCCTAACCTTTATTTTGTAAGCAATTTCTTTAAGGAAAATTACAGGTACCACCTGCAAACAGCTCCTTGTGAATAAATAATGATTCCAACTATGGTCTGACTGTAAAGCTATCAAGCAGCCAGAGTTTGGCATGTCAGACCTGCATTTTGAATGTAGACCTCTTTCCTCCCCACCCACATGAAACCTCCAAAACTAGCAAACTTGAGGAGGAATTCATTTGCTCTGTCAGGTCACAGTCTGCAGTTTCATAAAGGAACACGTTCAGAATTCTTTCCTGTATGCTATAGGGTGGGATCTACATGATATTTTAAATGAAGTATAAATGAAAATATAAACTGACTTTTTCAAAAGGACAAATGAAGGACTTGGGGACTTTAAAAATAGCAAATAATCCTCAGGACCCCGATTTATTCCCTGCACAATCCTATTGGTGCAGTACTATCTTGAGTGTAGCATTTCCCCTACTGGGAGATGCAGTCAGTACCCAAGTTACCATCACTCTTTCTTACTGTGGCACGGAGAGGAGGTGTCAATGATCTGGGCTATATCCAAATTCCTATTAAAGTCAACAGAAGTTTGTCCAATAAAAGATATTACCTTAACCACCTTCTCTGTCTAATAACCTGGGACCAACATGGCTACAAGTACACTGCATGCATTAAACTCAATGGAAAGACTTCCAAGGTCTTCAGTGGAATTTGAGGTAGGCCCCTATTGATCTAGTCCTTTAGACTCCTCTACAGGCACCTGGAAAGGTCATCTCCCACCTCAAAGTACTTCTGGGGGAGTCAGCAAGCCCATACCTCACCAGAGGATGCCAAGTCCTTCTCCTGTTATTCCAGGGGTGGAGGTTTGGAGGTCTGTGGGACCCAGAAATACCTGCCAGAGTCTGTAACCCTGGTCTTTAAACACTCAAGGACAGATTCACATAAGTACTGGCGGTGCAAATGCAGGGCTTGTCAGCCCTTGCTCAAAGAAAATGAGATCCGGTTCAATTCTGTATAGACCACTGAAGTGGGGAGGAGTGGAGAAAGGGTGCGTTGTGATTGGCTGCACAGATCCAGTAGCTACAAGCCTTTGCTGGTAGACTGCAAAAGAGGTTTCTGGAATTGCCTATTTTTGTCCAGTTTCTGGCTTGGTGTGGAGCTGAGGCTGAGAAATGTAAACCTTGTTATCATGGGGATTAAACAAAGAGGAAGTGTGTGCCTGGGAAGTGTGTGCCTTTAACACACAGAAAATTATCCACACACATGGAATGCTACCTGCTGTCGTCGGTTAGAGGCAAAAATATTCAAATAGTTTCATCAAGTACTCAGAAGCTGTGTTTTTTCACTTTAAGAATAAAGGATTTTGTATTAGTTTCCTTAAAAACTGCAAGTTCACAGAGAACTGTGTTTGCAGTTCATTCTCCAGACTGTCATTTTACTCTGGGTTCTGTTAAGGAAGCCAAAGTCAATCTTCCAGGTAGGTGTTGTCAGATATATCTCTATCTGAAACATACACCAACGGAAGAAATGTGTGGCCATATAACTGAGAGGGGACAAGTCACTCAAAATAACATTGTATATTAGCCTGTCTGAGAAAAATGCAGATGTCTGTCATTAAGAGACTGGACTATATTGTAACTATTAAGCCACAGCCTGTGATAGGAGCCACAAGAAGCGGCTCTGTAGAATTCCTTCAAACTTTCTGATCAGCGAAGCTAGATCCTTACACAGTCCTACATGCTACAGTTCTTGAGAAAATATGCATAATTTTTCACTGAAGATTGATTTTAATGGGAAAGCAGTGCATGGCAGTCCTGCCATGTGTCCACACTGAAAACTCCAAGTGAACCAAATTCTGGCCTTCCCGCACACAAGTCCCTCCGGCTGCAGAGGAAATGCATGCACTTATCTCAGGGCAGGATTTGGTCCAGTAACTTCAGTGGAAGTTCCACATAAAAGCCTCAGAACAGAAGTACTTAAGCCCATGTTAACTTAAAGCATATACTTTCATGCTTAAAGATGTAATAACGTGCTTTGCTGAATGGGACTGGATTTACTCACATGCTTGAAATCAACCAAATGTTTTGCTGAATTTAGGCCAAAAGGAACAATAGGCAGATATTAGATTTTGGTAGCACCGTAAAAATAAAAAAATACTCCTGTATCTATCTGAGCTTGTTTTCTTAGCAATACATTTAGACCAATCTCTCTTTTCTCCACGATACGAGTGGGAATACACATTTATCATCAAAATCAAAAGTGGGTGGAGGGGACAGGACTGAAATCTGGTTTGTAAATGACATTTGCTATCACAGTGACAAGTGACTGTGCAAACATTAAGTTACCACTCTTATCACTGGTATAAGCAAGTAAACCTTGATACTTTCATTGCTTCTCTTTTAGTGGCGCATAGGGAAGCTCCATCCATCAACTGCCATGCTTAGTTTGCATAAGGAGGACTAATCACATAGCTGATGTCATACTAAGCGATTGCTTTATAGCCTTTCAGCCAATGATGTCAAACGAATGATAAAGCAGCACAGAGTGGGAGCCAACAATCGTGAGGGTGAGAGAAAGGAGCAGAGATCTCCTCCATTTACTGGCTTAGGGAACCTGTGACGGGGTGTATCAGCCCCTCCCGCCAGAGGGGGAGCCCTCAGCTTCCTCGGGGGCTGGACAGGCCCTTCCCCGTCACGCATGCGGTGCACAGCTTGGCAGGAGGTGGGGCTTAAAAGCCCAGCAGAGGCCTCAGAGCGGGTGGAGGGGGACAATAGAGCCTAGAGCCTCACTCCCAGAGCCTGCCAGAAGGGACGCAGACCTGCCACACCCAGCGGGGCCTCAGGCCGGCTTTATTGCTCTGCAAGACTGGTTGTTGAGCCCTGCCACACCCAGAGAGGCTTCAGGGCTGCCTCCCGCTCAGCCTGGGTGGGTTGCTGGGCACCATCGCACCAGAGAAGCTCTTGAACAGTGGCGTGATAGGCAGCCAGAGGCAACACACGACAGTTCGGGGCATGCACGGGACAGGAGTTGCACCGACACCCCTCCCACTTTGGGTGGAGCCCAAGGCACTGTCTGTCACAGAACTCCTGAAGTTTCAAATAGCCTATTTTCCAAAACAGGTCACGACAAACTGTGCATTGAATCAAATAAACGAGAATACCTCAGTAAGAGCTGGGCATGATTTCACTCACAAGAGAAAAACATGGTTTTTTTCTAATTCCCAACATCTCTGCAAGAAAATGGCAGTGTCAGGGAATCTCGGCTGTTTGCTCCACATTAATGGTGACTTCAAATGCTGGCAGTAACACTGGTCTAGTCTCATCTTTATCCCAAATCCTGATTACTTTTCTAGCTCCTCACGTTAATCTGAGAGAATACAGTGTCCCTTCTTAGTATCCTGACCTGAGTTCACACCTCTCTTCTCTCCTTTCTGTTTGGAATCCAGAAATTTCTGATTACCAACAATGGACCTAATCATGAGAGGAGCTGTGCACCCCCAGGAGGGTGCGGTGCACATCAGATGCCATCAAGCTCAATAACTGAATACATTATTTTAATTTGATTTTGATTACTCCATTTTTGAATCAGTGGGAGCTGAAGGCACTCAGCCCCTTGCAGGATTGGGCCATAGTTTTAGGTGGGATAAATTTTATGCCTTGTTGCTTGACTTTCAGGGATTTAAATATCACACACACACCCCACCACCCCAGGGCTTGATGCACAAAAAACTAGAATGTTAATGCATACTACGGCACACCAAATCAGCAAAAGCGTAAGTGTATGTTGCAACCTAGAGTTTGTCACTGGAACAGATGTTTTATCTCTTATTCACTCACCAGTAGACTGGCACACGCATAAACACGCACACAGTTCCACTTTAATGAAAATAATGCAATGCAGTTATATTTATGTAAATATAAACATAAAAAGCCAAGGTCTCAGCTATGTCAGAGAAAGCTATTCTAACACAGCTGAACAGTATGTACAGGCTAAGGTATGCTCATTATTTTTAAAAAAATATAATGAAACCAGAGAAGGTTCTGTACAGCCAAAGGCATGCAAAATGTCACCAAGACATCAGATGCTAAAATATGCTAAATATGTCAGTCCTTCGAGGTTTCCCAGTTCCCCCAGCAACTTCAGTTCTTGTGAGTTTTAGCATCCAGTGATTTCAGCTTCCTTTTATTAAAAGGTTTACTGTCTACACTCAGACTCTGTGCTTGCGAGTGGGGAAGTATTGCCTTTTAGAGGTGCTCAGGGGATAGTGTGTGATTTCCCAGGTGACTGGGTGGGGGCTCAAGCCAGTTTAGTGTTGTATCATTGACAGGAACACCTAGATATAGGAACCTAGCCCTTGCCACCGCCGACTCTGTCTGGCAGAAGGATTACACCAGCAATCACTGCCTGATCATGGAGCAGGCCCAATAGGAATGGCCTGATGGATGGGTGACCCACTTGCATCATGCCTTGGTACAATACGTGCCATCTTTTTTTTTTGTCCATCCTATCTCCTTTCCTTTTCTGCCTCTGCTGTCTGTGTTCTTTCCCTATCCTCTGTATTACTCTGCTCTTATTTGCTTTCACGATACCTGAATGCTGGTATCAAATACATTTCCAATCCTCTGGAAAATTATTTAATCTGAAGAGGCTGTGATCTTCCACGAAGGCCTTTGAGGCAATTATTCATAAGCTGCTGTATGCCGATAACTATGCTTTAGAGGCACATACTCTAGAAGATATTAAATTGATTATGGACAGATTCACAGAGTCTGCAGAAAGGGATGGGTGCACAATCAATCTCAAAAAGACAGAAGTCATATAGCAACCTGTGCCAGGGAAAAGCTCCATGAAACCCAAAGTCACCATCAGCATCACACAGCTGAATGCTATTACAGATTTCTGCTGCCTTGGTAGAATACTGGCAAATGATGTTACTATAGACAAGGAGCTGCCAAATCATGTCAACAAACCCAGTTCATCATTTGGCAGACTATCAGGCAGAGTCTGGCAGCAATATGGTATTAAGCTTCAAATCAAGTTAAAAGTCTATAAAGTTGTGCTATCCAACTTGTTGGATGGGTGTGAGACCTGGACCTGCTACAGGAATCACGTTAAGCATCTAGATAAGTTCCAGTTTCAACAGCTGCATGCCATATTCTGCATCAAATGGCAGGATAAAGTTACCAATAATGAGGTTCTGGAACGTAGTCACTCCACAGGGACTGAAGCCATGCTTATCACATCACAGTTACGCTGGGGTAACCATGTGTTGAGTATGGACGACACCAGAATGCCAAAGCAGTTGCTGCATGGTGAACTGAAAGTGGGCCACCCATACAAGAAGTCCAGAAGAAACGCTTCAAGGACAAACTGAAGCAAAACTTGAAATAGTGCAACATTGACGTTGACAACTGGGAGTCATCAGCAACAGATGATCATGCTGGCAAGCAGTAGTCAATTAGGGGTTATCCGGTTCAAGATTACCTGCTGTATGGATCTTGAGACACAGGTAAGTCATAAACAGCAGGCACAGATTATAATGCCTTCCTCAGCATTGAACTACCTATGCACTTCACGCAAAAAAGATTGCCACATGTGCATCGTTCTTTTTAGCCACAATCGTACTCACAAGATGTAAAACCATCATCAACATCATCTTCGGTCACGAAGGCCAACAACAACAATGTTGCTTTCCAGTTTTTGTTTTTTCTGTTCTCATTTTGTGGCCTTCCTTCCCTGTTGCTCATTCAACAGAAGGCTACACACCACTTGAGTGGGGGTGTCCATTGGTGCCACCATAAGGCCACTATCCTGTGCTCTTTCAGCTTGGCTGAATGCCATGGGAGCAAAGGAGAGACGCTTGGGTTGGTGGGCGGCTGCCTGAGCCTGAAGCTCTGAACTTGTGAACTACTCCCAGGGCTGCCTGCAATAGAGGCTGCTGTTGAAGCAGGGATAGAAGGTGGATGGCTTTCAAGGAGCTATTCTAGGCATTACCCATAATCCCAGAAGCACATTTGCATGTATGCGGGAGCAGATCCGGGATCATGCAACTTTCTGTACTGTTGCTCTCCTCTACTTTCCACGCTGTTGTTTTCCTCTGCCTCTTGCTCCTCCCTGGACTAATCTGGGGACACCTGCACCAGAGACATTGACTCCCAAGTTCACCAAGCATGTACCATAGTGAAGGTAAGCCCAGGTGGCCTACCACAAGCATGACAGCAGCATCCTCTTTGGTGCGCTCCAAGGCAGGAGTGTCAGAGAGAGCAAAGAATATAATACATTATCAGAGGACATTAATAACTTGAAGTTTCTGTAACAGGAATTTGGTCTCTCAGTTTTGGAGTATAAATGCCAAGAATTAGAAGTGGCTGGGCTGTCATGGATTTCCAGGACACTATTTTCACAGACATTAATTGATCTCTTTCTCCCAGGAATACATGGTAGGAGGAATTCAGAACACTTAAAGTTTTGCACATTATATAATGAGATATCAGACAAACAAAGACAATTATTATTTTCTCCTGTCTAACCTGGATTACACTGAGGAATGACAACAATTCAAGTGAAGCAGATGAGCTGGTATTTGTGTTGACTTTCCAATAACTGCAGCAATAGCTTCTAAAGAGTTTAAAGAACCAACCTGACTCCGTGGAAGATCATTGGCTATAAAATAAGGCATTAATACAAGAGTAACAACATCTGGCAATCTACAGGTTATTCATATACCACACACTATTCTATGTCAGCTTTCTCACAAAAGGACAGAAACGATTATAACCTAGGAAAAAGTCTGGCTATCTAACTACATACAGTATGTAGGAATCACTTTGCTCACTACTGAAGTATGGCAGTTATTAATGAACTCACAACAACTCTGCACACTATGTAGGATCAAGAAGCAAAGAATACAATATGCAATTGAAATTGCAGGGGCAGCTGAGTAAGCAACATATGATTACCCATACTGGAATGTAGCCAGATCACCAGGGCTGACAGTCAAGATGTGCTAGTACCATAGGGTTTGATGCACATGGTATTTGCAAATGATCTGCAGCAGTTCAGTTGCCAAGGATTAGCACCAAGGATGATCTAATCCCTTCACTTTCCTTTCAGTTCTAAACCGGAATTTCCAGTGATATCATCCACCTCTTGCTCCCCATCAGCCTAGATTTACCCTCCAGCTTCCCTCAAGGCCCAGAATTCCTAGCCTTAACTCTAATAGCCTTTTTGGAGGGAATGGGACATAGTGGCCTGCTCCATCACACTCATCCTTTGGCTATATGGCACCCCAAAAGGCCTTCAAGGGACTGAGCGGACACTCCCTCTGCAGAGGCTCCTTTGGGGTCTACATGATGTGGGCTGCAGCATCTCCAGTCCTTACATAGCATATCTGGAACAGTTATGGGATAGAGATGTCCCCTAATCCCTAGTGTTTATTAGGGATTATGATGCGTCATTCCTCTGTCCTCATAACTAACAGCCAGTCCCCAGAGTTACCCTAGCTACTATGAAAGGGATGATTCATTGTCCCTGTCCATTCATTTATTCCGTGAGCTGCTGGTAAATTGGTGTTTTCATGGTCTCTTCTTCCCTTTCTTCCTCAGAAGACACTAACAAATTGTGGTAGGCAGCCCAACAAACCTCCAAATAGCCTGCTGGGGGAAGCAGCCATCTTGTGTCCCCTTTAGGTTTGGAGTGCGAACCATTCAGACACATGTTCAGCCCACTGGACTCCGTCTGAAAATATCGGAGACATTAGTAGGGGACACTGAGACTTGCTGAGGCAGTGTTAAAATTGGAGGGAACAGGGCTGTCTTATTTACAAAACTCACCCCACATATACGAATCCTTTCACAAACATAAGCTGGGGCCTGTGAACCCAACAACCCAAAAACAGACTGTGATCACGTGGGTCCAGGGTGAATGTTTCACACAATTCTAGGTATCACATCAATTCTTGGAAATAGTGCCTTCAGAAAACGGTTCCATAGGATTTCTACTGTCGACAAGTGCTAGGACCTCTGTTAATTATCTCAACAATATGGTACCTCAAGCAACTAACCTTCACCCCCTTTCTGTAACACCTGACTAGTACACAGGTTCAATACTGTCTTCGGAAGAGTCCCTCAGTCACTAGCACCACCTGGGCTTTCCTTGTCTGTCCCCCATGCAAGTACTGATCCAGTCGAATGCTCTTAAGCATCTCAGATCACAGTTCCAAGTGATACTGCTACAAACTCTGTTGCTTTGGATACTGTTATGGAATACTGCAGCATATACAAGGAAGTGTTCGTTGGACTGCCATACCCCATTCTGTTGGTCTTTTGCTGTTTGGGATGTCTGTTTTCAGTGTCCACTGGGCATTTGCTCAGCTTTGCATTCTGACCAAACAGCAAGTTTTTGCACGTTCATAGTGCTGGCCCAGCTTATGTTCCAGCAAAAGGGAAAAAGCATTTCACACAGTTCCCATTAATCTTATATAGATTGAGTGGGAGAGTGAACAGCTGCTTGGCTGGGCTCTGACACAGAGGAGCCAGTGCATGAACAGAAAGTGGTATTGTAAAAGCAGAATTAGCAACAATCTAACCCAATGTTCTTACTAAGCAAATGGCTGTAACAGGTAGAACACAATAGGAACTCATAATTTAAATCAGTGCTACAGAACCATTGTTCACTGCTTGGTTTATATTTAGCAGAGGCTGATGGACATCCTGTAATTTTATGCCAGCCAAAGTGTGTTACTCCTATTTTCTCTTAACAGAAATGGGCTTTTGGGGGATGTAGCTTTTATTTCTCCTAAGCCTTTTCACAGAGCTGCATTTGAAACACTTTTCATGGCCTACTGAAAATTATTAACTTCCCTACTGAGCTGAACAAAATGTCAAGTTCATTCTGTACTTTTTAAAATACTTACATGGGTTGTGGGAGGAGGTCTCCAAAAGGCACCAGAGTTCCTTCCGAGGCATCTGCTTCACGTCCTAATGTTCTGAGAAAACACTTATTCAAATAACCACACAATGGCAGAACTGTGGTCCTGACCGTTTGCATATGTCAACCCTGCCTTCAAGGTAGATAAATTCAACAAAGCTTTGTATTATCATTGCTATTATCACAGGAACTTCTAAGTACTACACATAGTCAAATCCAAAGAACAAGAAATGTTCACACAAACTTCTACCCCTATGGTTCAGAAGCTGCTGTGAAAAAGCATCAGCCTGCAATTATATTTTCAATTATAGCAATTGCTCATATTTTCTATATCTCCATGTTCTTCATCTTTCCCTGAGGAACTACTTTATGCACCTTTAAATTATATGATTCTTTATTAAAAACCAAGTATTTGACAAGCTGGAGCTGAGGGAATCTGTCAAGTGTATTTCTGTAACCTGGTAAGCTGATTCAGGTTGCTAGAGATTTCCAGTAGAAGGCATAACTGTAATATCACTTTAATGAGCACGTGAGTGATTATAGCCTCTTAGCATTACATGACGTAATTGCCTTAAATTCAAATGATCCCAGAGCCACTAAATCTGGGATATATATTTATCAGATGATGTTTTCTTTCTAGCATTTAAGCATACCTATGGCATTTCCACATTTAATTGCATGAACATCTACAAATAGATCTTATTGTACTTTCTATTAGCAGAGGTTTTGAAACACGGTTGGGAACTAAGGTTTGAGGTAGACAGTTACAGCTTCATGAGAGGTCTAATTGTTTTCCTTCTTCTTCAATTTTCTGTTTACACTGAGGTTTTTAGCTCTATGTAATGTGCTCAGTTGCCACAGCAACAGGTGCACAATATATAAATTATTAAAATAAATAATCTCTCCTTGATTGTTCTTATGATTAAAATGGAAACTGTACAAATAAAATTCTAGATGTTTTCCATTTCAAAGGTACTTCCAATAGTCATAAGAGAAACATAAATAAAATAGGCAACAGCCATACCACCAATAATAATTACAACAATACAAAATACCCTACTAACAAGACAGTAATTTTGGTTAACGTCAATGGAAGTTACATACAAACAAAGGACAGAGTGGATCTATAAAGAAGAGAAATTTTTTAGGTGTTTCAGAGTAAAAAAATTTTTACAATGATGGAACCTTATCTGGTGCATTTTACTCAGGTAAGACTCCCAAACTGGCTCCAGTTAGGATCTTGCCAATGTAAGGAGGGCTGGTTCAGGGCCAGCCGACTCAGATTCATGGGGCTTGGGCTCTGGAGCTGTTTCACTACTGCCGTGTAGACGTCTGGGCTCAGGCTGGTGCCAGGGTTCTAGGACCCTGAAAGGTGGGAGAATCCCAGATCTCAGGCTCCAGCGCAAGCTCAGAAGTTTACACAGCTGTGAAACAGCCTCACAGTCTGAGTCCCATGAGCCTGAGTCGACTGGCACGGGCCAGCCATGGTTTTTTCGTTGCTGTGTAGACATACCCAAAGAGGCTTGATTCCTGGAATGCAAAGACTGGTGGTCATGGACACCAATGTCAGACACACCAAAGGAGGCAAGGTGGGCCTGGGCCAGCTCTCTCTTCCTACTCCCCCATCATGCCAGTTAGTAGAGCTGTCCCTCTGCACCTTGTCTAAAATAGTGCATCTCATAAAAGGGTATTGCATCAGCCATGCTGAACACTCAGAATTAACCATCATTTATGACTGTACAATATTTGATATAAAGTATACATGGGCAGATGCAATATGTTGCTTTTACACACAATCATACACTTTTCAGGACACCATAACGCTTCCCCTCAAATAACCCAGATCGTGTTCCTCAACACACTTAAAAGATGATCCAAATTCAGTTTCTTATTGGATTGTTTCTTATAAAGTGAGGTGATCTCCTCAGAGGACAGGAATATATGGGCTGCATGATACAGTTCCTCAGAATACAGAAGGTAATCTGTTTACCAAGCCATATCTGAGCCATTTCTGGGTGTGGAGTGGAGTTTTTACATGCTGGGAATATACTGTACTCTGTATTAGAGGCAGATTCACTGCCTCAGCCATCAGACCAATCAGCAAAATATTTACAATTAAATTAATGCCAAAAGCATGAAAAGAACTAAGTGATATCAGCTACATTTTCTTTTAAAAGCACAGGGAAAGCTAACAATAGTCATTGTGTCCAGGTCCGAATATGAGCCTTACCTCTTAATTCTGTGACTTTCTAAGGTTTACATCACTTGAAGAATTAATTACATATTTTTTTGTTGGGAAATGTCATGGGATTTTTTAACACTGGAAATCCAGCTTTGTCAAGTAATATAAATTGCACATACAGGATTGTGTAAATGTCATACACATTTGTATGGAATATACAGAGAGACAAAAAGGGCAAGAGTGGTAAATCAATAGTCAAAGGGTGAGTAAAGTATGAGAAATAAAAAGCAAAAGTAATCAACAAAAAGAAATGGACAGAAAATGGAAGAAAGTGAAAGGAAAACAAAAGTAAAAAATTATCAGTGAAAGGCTGAGGGACAAATTCTGCCTGGCCCTATATGGGTGTTGAAGAGAGAAAAAGTACAGGGAACCTGTTCCCCTTGTGTATCTGGGGTCTGATCAAAACCTATGATGCCAACAGAAGCCTTTCCATAGACTTCAGTGGGCTTTGGATCAGACTGTGTGGAGGAAGTGACCTAATAGCATATTGGGCTGCATTAGTAGGAGCATTGCCAGCAGATCGCGGGAAGTGATTATTCCCCTCTATTCGGCATTGGTGAGGCCGCATTTGGAGTACTGTGTCCAGTTTTGGGTCCCCCACTACAAAAAGGATGTGAAGAAGTTAGAGAGAGTCCAGCGGAGGGCAACAAAATTATTAGGGGGTTGGAGCACAAGACATATGAGGAGAGGCCGAGGGAACTAGGTTTGTTTAGCCTGCAGAAGAGAAGAATGAGGGGGGATTTGATAGCAGCCTTTAACTACCTGAAAGGGAGTACCAGGGACGATGGAGCTAGGCTGTTCTCAGTGGTGGCAGATGACAGAACAAGGAGCAACGGTCTCAAGTTGCAGTGGGGGAGGTCTAGGTTGGACATTAGGAAAAAGTTTTTCACTAGGAGGGTGGTGAAGCACTGGAATGGGTTACCTAGGGAAGTGGTGGAATCTCCATCTTTAGAGGTTTTTAAACTGCGACTAGACAAAACCCTGGCTGGGATTATTTAGCTGAGGTTAGTCCTGCTTTGAGCAGGGGGTTGGACTAGATGACCTTCTGAGGTCCCTTCTAACTCTATGATTCTATGATTCTATAATTTCAATATTGGCACTCGGAAGTGCAAGAGATGGGACTGTCCAGCTAATCATAGAATCATAGAAGATTAGGGTTGGAAGGGACCTTAGGAGGTCATCTAGTCCAACCCCCTGCTCATCTAAATATGGGTTGAATAAGCCACAGTTTTCAAAAATGGCCCTAAATTTGGGAGTCTTCATATCTGGGAGCCCAAGTTGAGACCCCATAGGGCCTGATCATCAGAGGTGCTAAGAACCATCATTTCCCACTGACTGTACCTGGAATTGTGGGTGATCAGTTCCTCTGAAAAATCAGTGTTTAGGAGTCTGAAGCTGGGCACCCAAAAACCGAAGCACTTAAAATTAGTGTACACATTTCTAACAGCTGTACTCCTAGAGAACCATGTGAGTGAGGGGAGGTGGGGTTGGGGCCAGAGCCAATGTGGAGGAATACGGTTTCTGCATGGATGGCCCTGACCTTCAGATCACTTGGGATCTGCCAGATTAGGATGCGGGTACTGCAGCTTCACAATCCCCTGCCTCCAAACATACACTGTCCAATGGGACAGTCTCCACAAAGGGATCCTCATGGAGATTTCCTCTCCCTGATCCTCCTCATATGGGCTTTTCCACATGTGGGGATGACCTAGGAATGATCATTCAGTAATTCAGAAATAGTCAAAGGCCTGGTCTATACTTACTGGGAAATTCAGTGGCAGTCAACAGGATTTACACAAGCTACGTAGAGTAGCTTGTCTAACTTACGTCGACTTCCTAAATTCTCTTCTGCATGCCGTCTCCACTACACTGCGCCAATGGGAAATGCATACCCATCAATGCAACACTAAGCTTTTTTGGAGGTGGCTTTATTGACTCAACTTCTCGGTCAATTGAGCAGGTCTTCACTTCCACTCAATCGATCCAGATAAATTGATCTGGCAGCCAATTCGCCACCGTCAGTGAAGACATTCCCAAAGTAAAAGTTTATGAAGGAGCCAAACCCTGATCAATGGAACACTTGCTCTGTGAACTGTCAGTAGTACTTATAAAACACAAGGAAATGGAAATTGTCTAACACAAAATTATTTAAAATATCTTATCCTTAACTACGGTCATGCAACACATGATTTCAATGGAGTTGACCAGGTCTAGCTGAAGAAAGAGTTGTCCCTAAAGATTTAACTGAAACTCAAGATTTAACTAAAGATTTAACTCAAGATTTAACTAAAGATTTAATTGAAATTCAAAGTTAAAGCTGAAAATTGCACCACTTTGAATCTTATGTTTTATTCCAGCTCTCTCCTGGGTCAAAAACTATCAGAGTCAATGAGAAAGCACAGAGCCTGGCTATATTGCCAAGTCTGTGTTTTTCCCACAGCTGTTCCTTCCTGTGTATATCTCTGCTGTATCATTCCAAGTGACACAAAATGAAACAACAAAATAAGTCACTTTCACTATACAGCCAGTGCTTATTGAAAATGCAAAACAGGAGCACAGCAGGGAACTATGCAGAGAGAGGAGGCAACACTATGTTTTAAAAGTCTGCTTTCATTTTCAGATAATTTTATTAAGAAGGAGAGGTTACTTATCCAGTACAGTAACTAGAGCTCTTCAAAATGTTTGTCCCTGTGAGTGCTCCACTTCAAGTCTGAATGAGCCCCATGAGCCTTTGTTTGGAGACTTTTGGTAGCAATGCCTGTCAGGTCTGCACATGTGCTCTAGATAGCCTCATGCCCCATACGGAGGGTATATAGGGCAGTGTCAATGAACGTCCCTCAGTTCTTTCTCTGCTGCAAAGTCCTGGCAAAGCAAGGACTCTGAAGCAGAGGGAAAGGAGGGCAGGGAGTGGATCATCCTTAAAGGCAAACATCTTGAAGAACTCCAATTACCGTACAAAGATAAGTAACCTCTCCTTCTTTAAGGAATGTCCCTATAGGAGCACTCCCTACTAGAGGTAGGTTCTTTGGAGCCTGCTCTAAGACTTACTGAAGAACAGCAGGGACGAGATCTCTGTGTTGTCTGTGACCTGCTAAATTTTCTTTTGTTCTCAAGAGGTGTAAATGCCAAGCAAGTGAATGGTGGCCCTTGAGTCTTTCAAGGAGTACAAGGACCCATCAGCAGAGTCACTAAGCAACTTCAGTTCATCAAAGGGGAGATCTTTGATGGTATTTTGGACCTTTCTTGGGATTCCTGAGGATTGCAGCCAGGATGCACGGCACAAAATGACTTCTGTGAACCTGGATTGGGCTGCTGTGTCCAATGTGCCCAAAGATGCTTGCAGTGTAAGCTGTCTTTACATAAGAACATAAAAGCTGCCATACTGGGTCAGACCATAACCATCTTGCCCAGGATCCTGTCTCCACCAGTGATCATTACCAGAGCTTCAAGGGAAGTATACAGAGCAGGGCAACTACAAAGTGATCCACCTGTTTTCCACTCCTGGCTTCTAGTAGTAAGAAGTTTAAGGTCACTCGAGCATTTATTTGTGTCCCTGATCATCTTGGCTAATAGCCATTGATAAACCTGTCCTTCATGAACTTATCCACTTCTTTTTTTGAGTCCTACTTACACTTTTGGCTATCACAACAACCCATGACAATGAGTTCCACAGGTTAGTTGTGAGCTGTGTGAAAAAGTGCTTCCCCTTGTTTGTATGAAACCTGTTGCCTACTAATTTCATCAGGTGACCCCTGGTTTTTGTATTGTGTGAAAGGATAAATAATACTTCTCTATGCACTTTTTCAACGCCATTCATGATTTTATAGACCTCCATCATATTCCCCCTTTGTTGTCTCTGTTGTAAGATGATCAGTCCTAATATTTTTAGTCTCTCCTGAGATGGAAGCCATCTCATATCCTTGATCATCTTTGTTGCCCTTCTTAGAACCTTTTCTAATTCCACTATATTCTTTTTGAGATGGGGCAACCAGAACTGGAAACAGTATTCAAGCTGTGGGAGCACCACAGATTTATATAGTGGCATTATGATATTTTCTGTCTTATTTTCTATCCCTTTCCTATTAGCTCCTAAGAAACCATTAGCCTTTTTTACCACTGATGTGCACTGAGTGGAAGTTTTCAGAGAACTATCCATAGTGACTTCAAGATCTTTCTTGGTGGTAATTGTGTACATATAGTTCGGATTATTTTTTTCCAATGTGCATGATTTTCCACTTATTAGCGCTGAATTTCATCTACCATTTTGTTGCCCAGTCACCCAGTTTTGGGAGATCCCTCTGCTTTGGAGGGACATCTTCACAGTTTGCTCTGGACTTAATTGTGTTGAATAATTTTGTGTCATCTGCAAACTTGGCCATGTCACTGTTCACCCCTTTTTCCAGATCATTAATGAATATGTTGAACAGAACTGGTCCCAGTACAGATCCTTGGGGGATTCTGCTATTCACCTCTTTCCATTGTGAAAGCTGACCATTTATGCCTATCCTTTGTTTCCTATCTTTCAATCAGTTACTGATCCATGAGAGGACCTTCCCTTTTATCCCACAGCTACTTAGTTTCCTTAAGAGCCTTTGGTGAGGGACCTTGTCAAAGGTTGTCTGAAAATCTAAGTACACTATATTGACTGGATCACCCTTATACACATGCTTGTTATGTTCCGGCTAAGTATTCTGAGTACCAAGTCTCACTTTCAGCTCCCATGTCATTGGTCGTCATTGCTGTAAATGAACAAAACAGAGAACACCATTCCAGATCCATGGCACATGATCCAAGACACTATTTAGCTGCAAAAGCTAATTATCAAGCTGTAATTGCTAAATATAATTACACGAATTACACCAAATTAAACTCTTTTATAACCATCTGCCTCAAGAACAGAGACAACAATTCCAAGCTATCATTTCCTTTAATGAGAAAAATAGGGAAGAGCACCAACTCTTGCAAGTAAAATCTAAATGTATAATAAGAAAGGCCAAAAAGAATTTGAGAAGCAACTTATTAAAGATGCAAAAAACTAACAGATAGGGCAAGTCTACACTACAAAATTAAGTCCTCCTAAATTACATTGACATACAGCCACAACAGCAATTAAATCGCTTTTGCATGTCCACACTATGCTACTTGTGTTGGCAGTGCACATCCTTACCAGAAGCTCCTGCACCAATTTAATGGTCAGAGTGGGGTATTGTGGGACGGCTTCCGAAAGGCAGCAACATTTGATGTAAGCAACACAGTAACACTAACACTGTGTCAATCTAACTACATCAACCTAAGCAGTACGTCTGTCTCAAAAGTGGAGTTATTAAGCTGGTGTAGTGGGTGAGTTACATCGGTGGCAGTGCCATTTTAGTGTAGACACTCACAGAGTTAGGTCGACATAACTCTGTAATGTAGACCAGGCCTTAGAAACTTTTTAAATACATCAGAAGCAGGAAGGAGGTTGACAGGGCTCTCTGGTTAACAGAGATCGACTGTCCAGCAGGAGTATCTGGACCTGGGTTTGATGAAGGCTGCAGGGAGTGTTCCCTCATGAGGAGTGTGTCTTCATAGCACAAGGCTGCGTCTTCATAGCACAGTTAGCTCAAGTCAACACGCTCAAGTTAACTGCACTCGAGCTAACCTAGTTTGAGTGCAAGTGGCCACATTTCACAGAGCAATTGGATTAGCAGAGTGATTGGATTAGCTGCTGCTGAGTTGTTGTAACTCAAGCTCATGCATCTCCATTGCATTAGTAACTTGAGCTTCAGGAGCACTATCTGAGTGACAACCCACCCTCACTGACTGGCAAACTAGCGGGAGCTCCAAGTGCCACTTCACTTGAGCTAGAGATTTTTGTGCATTATCGGGAACCAAGTTAGGGTAGCATTCGAGTTATAACTCGAGTTACATGTGCTGTGAAGATATACCCTACATTGTATCTACTTGTTCTTGCTTAACCTATTCCCAAACCCAGGGCCAGTGCAACCACTAGGAAAATTAGGCAGTTGCCTAGAGTGGCAAAATTTGGGGGGCAGCAAAAGACTGAATGAACTATTCATGAAACTACATAAGTAAACAAACAGGCTTCAGTGGTGGGAATGAAAGGTCTTGATATACATCCACATATACTGACATACACATAGATTTACATGTATTTTCATTGCAGTCTCTCCCAAAATTTCATATTATATTCCTCGTTCTGTTTCAGTTGACATGGCATCATGGGAGATAGAAAAAACATTGTCTGGGGCACAATACCACACGAGTAGATGCACAAGCTCTTGCAAAAGGCATTTCTAGTTTCAAGTTTGTGGTTTCTCTTGTTGTTTGTATGCAAAAATAAACTGAGATAATGTCCCTAACACTTTTATTGTTTTCCACATCCTCTTGACCCTCCCTGTTTCTGTGGCCAGTGGTGAGCAAATGCTTTTCGAAGCTAAAGTTGACCAAAACATACATTCATTCCTCAATGATGCAAAAAAGACTTGTTGAAAGCACAGCAAGTTAAATTCTAATGATCACTTTGTTGCAGTAACACAAAGCTGCAGGGTCGCCTAGGGCACCTAATGCTCTTGCACCAACCCAGCTCAAACCCAACACAGAGCTGACACCTAGAAGGGACATGGGTGTCCTCTAGGCAGCAGATAACTAAAGTGGTCATCACTAATAGGAACAGATTTCCAGTAAGTTAGACAGCATTTAAACCCTTAGATCTAGGCGTATCCCAGAAAGGAAAAGTAAGAGAAGAAGACACTTCAGGAATGAGAGGATGAGAAACAAGAACAAGCTTCCAAAGGCCCCCCAAAAAATTTACAGAAGTAAATAAACTAATAAATTAACTTACCTAACAAAACTATCCCCTAAAACAAATATGTACAGAAAGTGAAGCTAACCTAAGAAGTGAGCACTGCAAGTCTTATTCCATCTGAGGCTGAAGAAATTAAGAAGGAACTGAAGGAAGTTCATTTGACACTGCCCTATATACCCAGGGCATAAAAATAGGTAGGGTGCATGTGAAGGTCCAATAGGCACTACTACCAAAATCTCTAGTCAAAGGCATATGGGGTGCATGTGCACATGAAGTAGAGCATCCGTAGGGATGTTAGTTGAAAAAGAACAATTATTATTGATCATGGTTAAATTTTGCAAAAGTTCCTAAAGTTAGGCACCTAAATCTATATTTAGGAATCTAAATTGCCTGATTTTTGAGGTACTGATTTCAATAGGAGTTGTGTGCTGGTTATGCAGCACTTTTAAATATCAGGCCATCTAGGTAGGCTTTTTATATTAAATCTGTACCTGGGTGCCCACCTTTACCTTGGATCAAATGGGAAAGGATAAATTTCTTAATCCATGAACATCTCTAATAAGGCAACCAACAATAGACTGCATTTAAAATGTATTGTTACTTCTTTTACATTGTGTACCTACAAACCTTCCCAACCCCTAATCCTGCAGATGGATTCGTCTAAATTTTGTGTTGAGCCTGTTTAATATATCCTGCTATTCAAATAACTGTTTTTAAAGAAGTATCGGGATTGGAAGCCAGTTAGCTGCAGATGGTTCTTTACAGAACAAAGGTGTCCTGCTCAAAAAGTTCCTTCCCATGGGTGTTTAATAGGAATTTCAAGCCCTGAATTAGGTCAACTTTGAAATACCCAACAGTCTGGTATGTAGATTTCTATATGATGTTATTCCTTTGACATTTTCTCTGATCCCATGTCCAAGACTATTTTAGTGCATTTTGCCCTATTTTTATAATTTTCTCTTTGCTAAGATTTGATGTCCAGAAGCAGTGAGAAATTAAAATAGATTGAAAACTGATTGATTGAAAGATTTAACTATTCCAGTGAAAAGAGAGAGGACCTGAGTAGATTGGGTCACTTGTTCACAGCAGGTGACATTCACTACTGTGCAGAGGGCCAGTGCAAGGCATAGGCAACACTTAAGTCCCATTTAGGCTCTCAAAATTGGATTTAAGCGTTGTACTAAAGTTGCAGCAGTCCAGCACACAGGGGTGAATTTTACCCTGTATGTGATTTCAATCCCTCCCACACTGCAAGAGAACTAACAGAACAGACATGTCATCAAGAAAATACCAACCACTGTTCAAGAAAATTATAGGACCCAAAGGAAATGCAAGAAACCCCCTTGAACTCCACAATCTACCGTGAAGCAATATTGAAAGAGATTAAAAATGAATGCTGATATTCACAATAAAATTAGTGCTTAGATTCATAATTTGATGGAAAATTCTGTAAAACACTAAACCTAAAGAAGAAAAACCACAGGAGTTCATTATTCCTCCTTTCCCAACTGGAGGATTTAATCAACACCATATAATTTGCTGGGTACAGTTTTAAATTGCCATGCACATATGCCCTCTGAGTTTACAGAAATGTCAGCCTGTTTCAAAGCAGATAATATCTCATTCTGTTCTCAGTTACACTGATGTAAATCAATCAAAGAAGTTATACTAGTATAAAGCCAGTTTTGGATCAGGATCAGACACTGCATCTCTAGCAAATGATCTAGTACAGGATAGTTGAAACAGCAAACAAAATACTAAATCAACTAAATTCATATATGGAATGTGGTAAGAAGCACCCAGCATAAATTAATTACATCATATGTAGCTCTGTCAAAAGTGAAGATGGGTGAATAATTTTTAGTGAATACTTTATTCGATTAATTTTACCTTTTTCTATTTGTGACTTGCCCACCAACAAATTGCAACATTCATCAACATATTCATTATTTAAAATTATCTGATAACTAATTTTCATGAATGGTCTCTAGTCTGTAGCTCCTTTGCAAGCAGTTTGTTGTAAGTATATGGAGATGAAATTTGAACTAGTTTGACTGGACACAGATAACATGGTACATTTCTATTCCCTTATTGGAAGGACATAACTCTTAGAATCAGGTTTCCTGTACAAATATTCATGGTTACAAATTTGAAAATTACTTTCCATAAATATTCCACAATATTTATGTACAATTTGTCTTTCCATGAATATTCTTGACAGTAAAATTATTTCCTAGAATATTCATGGAAAGTAAACACAAAATGATCACAAAAACAGCTGAAGTTGAATAAAGTTTTTAAAAGTCAAACAAGTACTCACTGAAAACCTTTTGTGGCATTTGTCTACTTTAAAGACAAAACATTGATTTTTTTTAATAGCCTAGTTCATTTTGGAGCATTTTAGAGTACAAGAAAACAAAGAATAAATGTAATGATAATTTTTCTCAAACTGAGAAGGTGTGGCTTTCAGGATATTTTAGACAGAGAAACTTCATTCTTTCATAGAATCATAGGGCTGGAAGGGACCTCAAGAGGTCATCTAATCCAGTCCTCTGCACTCATGACAGGACTAAGTAATATCTAAACCATCCCTGACAGATTTGTCTAACCTGCTCTTAAAAATCTCCAATGATGGAGATTCCACATCCTCCTTAGGCAATTTATTCCACTGATTAACCGCCCTGACAGTTAGGAAGTTTTTCCTAATGTCCAACCTAAAGTTCCCTTGCTGCAGTTTAAGTCCATTGCTTCTTGTCCTGTCCTCAGAAGTTAGAAAGAACAATTTTTCTCCCTCCTTCTTGTAACAACCTTTTATGTACTTAAAAGCTGTTATCATGTTCCCTCTCAGTCTTCTCTTCTCCAGCTAAACAAACCAGTTCTTTCAGTCTTGCCTCATAGGTCATGTTTTCTAGACCTTTAATCATTTTTGTAGTTTTTCCTCTGAACTTTCTCCAATTTGTCCACATCTTTCCTGAACTGTGGCACCCAGAACTGGACACAATACCCCAGTTGAAGACTAATCAGCGCCGAGTAGAGCGGAAGAATTACTACTCGTGTCTGACTTACAACAGTCCTGCTAATACATCCCAGAACCATGTTCACTTTTTTTGCAACAGCATTACACTATTGACTCATATTTAGCTTGTGATCCACTATGTCCCCCAGATCCCTTTCCTCAGTACTCCTTCCTAGGCAGTCATTTCCCATTTTGTACGTGTGCAACTGATTGTTCCTCCCTAAGTCCTAAGTCCTTATTGAATTTCATCCTATTTATCTCAGACCAGTTCTCCAGTTTGTCCAGATCATTCTGAATTATAATCCTATCCTCCAAAGCACTTGCAACCCCTCCTAGCTTGGTATCATCTGCAAACTTAATAAGTGCACTCTCTATGCCATTATCTAAATCATTGATGAAAATATTGAACAGAACCTGACCCAGAACTGATCCTTGCAGCACCCCACTTGTTATGCCCTTCCAGCATGACTGTTAACCATTGATAACTACTCTCTGGGAATGGTTTTCCAATCAGTTTTGCACCCACCTTACAGTAGCTCCATCTAGGTTGTATTTCCCTAGTTTGTTTGAGAGACAGTCATGCAGGATGGTATCAAAAGCCTTACTAAAGTCAATATATACCACATCTACTGCCTCCCCTTTCTCCACAAGGTTTGTTACCCTGTCAAAGAAAGCTATCAGGTTGGTCTGGTATGATTTGTTCTTGACAAATCCATGCTGACTGTTACTTATTACCTTATTATCTTCTAGATGTTTTCAAATTGATTGCTTAATTATTTGCTCCTTTATCTTTCTGGGTACAGAAGTTAAGTTAACTGGTCTGTAATTCCCCGGGTTGTCCTTATTTCCCTTTTTGTAGATGGGCACTATATTTGCCCTTTTCCAGTCTTCTGGAATCTCTCCTCTATCTCCTATTTCCTATTTATCCTATCTCTCCTATCTTTTCAAAGATAATCACTTGATAATCATTGGGGGCTCTAGCTGTGATGGCAGTAGTGCATAAACCCAAAAACAATCTTTGCTGAACCAAGAGAAACTAAAATTTGGGTAGAAGTTATTAAAGTTTTCATTATAAAATCTGCCTGTTGAGTTTGCAGAAGTTTCACAAAAATAAAGCAGTTTGATGAAACATCATGGAAAATATTTCCTGTTACTGGATGTTTGCGAACAATCAGAAATGCCACTTTTGCTTGAAAAGCCAGACTGGTGAATTTTGAAAAAGATGTGGGGAAATCTGGTGCCTCTTAGAGGCCACATATTGTAGAGGATGAAACATAGAGTTGGGACCTCTAGCTTTACTGCCACCTGTGTCACTGAATGGTCTTAATAATGCTTTGCACGTATGGGTGTCTAATACTTTGCAAACAGATAATGATGTAAAGTATTTTCCTTTAAAAGTCAATTATATTATCATGATAGGAATCTACCATGAAGTACAGTGACTCATCACCTGTTAGAGAATTCAACAAATGCACTTTACCAAATTCTGACTCCGGAAAAAAGCACTTATTGATTTCAATCATAGTTTTGCCTCAGTAATAACAAAGGAAAAATTTCTAAAATGCTTTACTTTAGATCTTTACTGAGCATCTGAAATATGCATTTGCTTTCCTCAATCACCCTGCCCCTACTCTGTTCCTGCTAGCATCACAGGCCAAAGCAACCTGAGCCAGAGTCTTGTAAGTCTTGTGGAGAAGTTTAGCTGACTTCCACTGATGAAAGAAACCACACGCCTTGGGTGTAATGCCAGCCTCATTGAAGTCAATGGCAAAACTCCCATTGACTTGAAATGGGACAGGATTTCACCCATGATGTTGGAATCAATAACATTATACAACTGATAAAACTAAAATTCTGGAAATTTAGTAAAAGCTCAGTTCTTCTACCTTTTGAAAAATGATAGTAAAAGTAAAAAATTTCATACTTTTTAGCGTATGTTAAATGTATTGCTTATCTCTGCATCTTTTTTTGTGTGGGCGTTTTTTATTCTTGCCATACCTCGAGGACAGAAATGGATGCAGTCTGGGCATATCCCTTCAGTCATTATTCTTTTAATATGCTGGGCTTAAATATTATGCTGCACAATTTCATACATACTGTAGGGTTTTTATTTCTGTAACCAGAATTTGTTTAGGAGTTTCATGCTTGATTTGTGAATAGGTTAAAACACAAAGATAGAATTTCTTGGTTTCTCAGTATATAACTGGAGTATAACTGTGCAAGTTTTACTGTCCAGTGCTTTAGGGATAGGTGCATTGTGTACTGTAAATTGATGTACAGACAGAGAGGCTGATTTCTTCACATCACCAGCTGATTCCAGCAAAAGTCTCACCAAACTGGTCAGAAAGGACTTTAAAAAATAACCTCTGGATGCGATCAGCTTTTTGTGTAGTCACTAAAAAACTGGTGTCTGTGTAGGTCTCTTGCAAACAAAATTTAATTGCTACCAGTGTCTGATGTTCTGTGTGTCTAAGGCAAAAGCTTCAGAATATTAATGAGACCAATGAAAAGTGAAACTGGAGGTAATCCAGAAAGGAAATATGATTACGCTTTTCTTCACAAGGAATATCTTAGGCACCCATCACCATAGTACTTGGTTGAATTTTATCATTAAAATGCTTATTTAACATTACCCCATAACAGCTAATGAATTGATTCTGCCCTAATCCACCTCTATCCATTGACCAACAAAGCCAACCAAACTAAAATCCCACATTCCATAGAAAACCCAATGATGTAAAAGGTAGTCAGACACGAACTCTGATAAACCATCAGAGGAATCCACAACATACAGGGCATGAAATAAAATCAGCTAGGCTTAGTATGGTGAAGGACAGGGCAAAGGATTTGGGAGACACCTAGCACACATCATCCCAGGGTGTAAAATGTTTATATTGCTCTGCATAGCAAATAGAGCAGGGGTGGACAAGGATTCAAATAGAAATCTAAACCAAAGGTGGTTAAACCTGCTAAAAAAGCATAACCTAGTTGTTTTTGTGTATTTTTTGGTAACTGTAAGGCACTTAAGTCGTAGCTTCAGCAGATGAATAATGTGATCACTTCACTATGCAGATCCATTGTAGCCTGTGTACTAGGAAACCATTTTTGGAGCACAGGTGACAGGAAAGGGCCATTCAAAAGGGACCCTTCTCCTCACGAGCCTATTTCCAGTAAGTAGGGTGGACAACTGACCTCTTCACCATGTGAACTCTTTGTCCTTGTACAAATAAGCCCTACTTTTTTAAATTGTGTCCAAACAATTACACATAAATTTACATGCAAAATTACCACATCTGGAACGCAAATAAGGTAATTTTGCATACAAAAAGAGTTTGTAATTACCCCACTTAAGTGCACTATCATGTTCAATGCATACATAGATTAGGAGAGTATGTGTTCTTGCACAACAAATTGTAGGTGTGCAATTCTAAAAATAAGGCCCAGAATGACCCATTACTGAGAGCTGTTTTTTTAAACTAGAGATTCTTCAAATTCCTGAATGTACACGAAAAATTTGCAAGATTAAACAGCTTTGTGTGTAATAAAAGATGCAGCCAAACCTGTTCTCCCTATTACTGAGCCCTATTTCCTTCTTCCACTCTCTTTGTATGGATCCCTAGGAACTCAAATGCATTGACTGAGCAGCACATTTTTGAATAACTCCCAAATGTCTCCTAGAAGGTGGATTGCTGTGAACTAGTATATAATAGCATTAGGCATGTCAGTCTTATCTCTGTATATGCCCCACCTCAGATCTCTGGTGTCACACAAATGCCACTCAAAAATGAGCTATTTAAAGGGTCACATCACATCACAATCCTCACTGCTTTACTCACCAGTATCACTTTCCCATCATTCAGAAAACTGTTTCGAGGAAAACAGAGGCAGATTATGAAGAGGGAAAGTGAAGAGGAGGAAAATGAGAAGAGGTAGGAGAAATAAAGAGAAGAGGAGGGATGAGGGAAATTACCTCTGACACCACCATTCCACCAAAATGTGAATTTTTATTTTTTTTACTGGTTCAAATGTTTTCTTTTTAATTGAGTGCTTATGCTGATTACAATATGGTAGTATGGCATGAGGAGAGAGGGGATCTCTCAAGTAACAGGTCCCAACCCATTTAGAATTTCTGTACTTCAAAACCAGTACCCTAAATTCAATCAGAAACCAATAGATATCCATTACAGGTCATGGAGCACCAGTGACAAAGAGAAGGTTCAGTGGTGACTTGATCACAGTCTGATAGTACCTACATGGGAACAGAAATTTGATCATACAAGACTCATTAATCTAGCAGAAAAAAGTGTATAACAAGATCCATGGCTGGAAGTTGCAGCTAGACAAATTTATACTAGCAATAAGGTGGCTTTCTTAGTTTTGTTTTTTTTACAGTGAGGGTAATTAACCACTGAAACAATTTACTAAGAGTTGTGCTGGATTCCCTCCATCACTGGACATTTTAAAATCAAAATTGGATGTTTTTCTAAAACATATTCTGTAGTTCAAAAAGGAATTGATTCAAGGAAGTCCTATAGCCTGTGCTATACAGGAGGTCAGACTAGATGAGCACTATGGTCCTTTCTGGCCTTAGAATCTTTTTGCTGCCATCACAGAGCACCTCTTAATAGGCAAGCCACTGCATTCTGTACCAGCTTAAGTAGCATTCAAAGGACTGATAAAATGTGTATATATATGTGTGTATATATAATATATATAAAGAGGCAAAAAAGCACTGCTTTATATTTAAAATATGAATATTCTTAAGACAGTGAAGGAGGTGAAGAGCTGCCCTTTAACTTTTTTTAAAAAATATCATATAGAAAGCATCCCTCTTGCAGCATTCAGATCTCATAGTAAATTTATTTTCTTTAGAGATCAAGGCTCATCTGGTGAATAATCTTTTGACAAACCACAAAGCAAAAATCAAATAGACACATCCATGCAATTCCTAACCTCAGTAGGAGCTGCTTGCACGTATTTGAGGACAGAATTTGGCACTTATTGTATAAATCGGTCCTACACTTGATTCACACACCTATATATTTTACGATTTCTCTCTTTGCATGATTGTTCTGTAGTTATTTTGGGGTCAGTTCTGTCTGGGTCTTGGATTGGCCAGCTGAGTAAAGTTAACTCTAAAAAACACAGTGATCAAACGAACAGGAAACGTAAGATTTGTGTGTTCACTGCCAACATCCCCCTACATCCGCAGATATTTAAAGCTATGCTGATGAACAATGGCATTGTGGTCAAACTCCTGAAAAGCTACTTCCTGCAGAGTACACATCTAAGAATGTCTAAGAATGACATCCCAGTAACAGTATCACGTCTACTGCTTTGGAATCAAAATTTTCTCCTGCTTGCACCCTATGCAACCCTGGTTAAAGGCAATAGATTTCATGAGGTGTAATTTGGGATATAATTTGGTCCTTTGATCTGCTACCTAGAAGTGTCACAAATGGAAGTCATAAAAAGTGATGTTAGTAGGTTAACACTTTGGTATTTTAATGGTGCAGGTAAGAAAATATTTCTCAAGACACAGCCAGCCAGCTAGCTTTTCCTCTTGGAGAAAACTGACACTTTGGTATAATAGAGATACTGTAAGTGAACTAGTTTGCATAAACTAAGAACAAACATACAACTTTATCCAAAACATAAACTGAACATCTCTTGAAGTTCCAAGAAGTTCAGTTAACTCTTTATTTATTTATTTAATCTTCAACTCTCTCATTCCTTTTTGGTTTGAGACAAACTCAACAGCAGAAGTACCAAAAAACCCCACAAAAATCTTATTTTTGCTGTATTTCCAAGCCTAGTTTCTCAACCAAAAGTAGATCAGATATATTCAAATAAGCTTTTGTTAAGAAACTGAATACTTCTTCATAGAGTTTGATCTTGAACCATCTCTGGCACCAGCCTCTGTCTACAATTACAGTAACTGAAAAGCAATTCTGTTCTATGTTTCTCTTGACAAACCCTGTTAGTGAAGGATAATGATTGTTGAAGCTTTATTTCTCTGATTTCTCTTAAGCACATGCATTCACTTAAGGAATCACTCTTGATACCATTCTTATCATAGGTGTCAAACTGCTGTAGTAACATTGCACTATCCTATGCTACATTGCTCCCCATTGAACTTTAGTTTTAAGTGCAACAGTGGTTCATTTCCTGTTTAGCAAGAAGAAAAAATACAGATTTCCAACATTTGTGGAAATAGCCTAGTCAAATATCTAGACAGTGGGGAGGGCTTGGAAAAACCTTGATCTCAAATGATTAGAAGAAGGCAGTAGGTGAAAATATGTAATCAGGCTCTTTGTAGTAAAAAGTTGGAGTTTCAGATATAAAAGATGCAATTCAGCTTTTACAGTGGTTAGATGTCCTTTGCATTTATAGATATGGACAGTAGAAGGGTTTATTCTGTTTATTTGATTTGAAGCCACATCTTCTGCTTGGTTCCCTATGCCCTTCAAGAGTTCCGTTGACATCAGTGGGACTCCACATGGCTGTGATGGTCTGTCCATATAGATCTGTTTTCAGGATCAAGGACTTGATTTGCAGTTATCTTTGACTTCAAAGCAAAAAGATATCACAGACTAGCAAATCATAAATGAATCTGACTCACACAGTCTGCACTGAATGGCTGTGATGGCCTGTCCCTCTGTGTTCACCCCTTTCAAAAGATTATGATACATTTTGTATGAAGTATGCCTTGTGTGGTCTCATTTGAAAATTCATAATTTGCTGATCATTATTGCCCTGGTAAAATATGTGTGGCAACATTGTTAAAATTATAAGATTCCTCTGTATGGTATTACTCTGTATAGTGTTCCAAGTCTGGGGAGCAGCCACAAACCAGTTCCCCAGAAACAAAAAGGCATGCTGATGCCTCAGCCAGGTGTAAACTAAATCAAATGGATCATCACCTGATTAAGTGACCACTCCTTGGCAAGAAAGAAGGTGTAGGTGAAAATCTACATCTTGACAAAGAAACAACTTGGGGTCTCATCCACACAGACTTTCTGTCTCCTGAACCACAGCTGGAGATGATTCTCGAAGAAGAACTTTAAGAAGGGACAGCACGTGGCAAATGATCCTTCTCTTTCTTCCTGCCCACAGCAGCCACACCACCTGAAGAACAAAGAAAGCAGCATTGGACTAGGGGAGGGATCCTGACTGAAAGAAATTTCACCAATAAGACTGCTGAAACATGTGATGAGAGAGACTTTGCTTTGAATTCACTTAGCTTGTTAAATTAGGTATTAGATACATTTTACTCTTTTCTAGTAACCTATTCTGACTCATACCTCATTATTTGCATCCAATTAAAATGTATTTCTTTGTAGTTAATACACTTGTTTTATAGTTTTATCTAAACCAATGTGGTTGAATTGAAGTGTTTGGGAAACTCTACTTGAGATAACAAGATTTATGCATATCATTTTCTATTAATAAAATGACAGGCTTTATATGAGCTTGTATGGGCCAAGAGAGAGCTGGGCAGTACAAGATATAAATTTCTAGAGAAAGTCGGGGATTGGGAATTTGCTGGTAATGCTCTGCAGTGTAATTCAAGGCTGGCTGGCTGAAGCACTCATACACTATAACTGGGGGTAAGTCTACACTGCCGAGTGAAGTTGACTTACTTAAAGTCGACTTTCACCCACCGATTTTTAGAAGTCGCTGCAGCGTGTCCACACCACGCTGTTTGTGCAGTTCTCATGCATCCACACGCACCACGCTTGTTTCGACATTCAAAGCAGTGCACTGTGGGTTGCTATCCTACAGTGCAACTAGCTGCGGTGGCTGTTAGGACGAGTGTCATTGTCCCATGATGCAACGCTCCTTCCCCCTCTCTTCTTCCCCTAAACAAACAGGAAACCTATTTTCGCACCGTTTTTTTTTGCCATGTGCTCACCATTGCTGCGGAGACGTGGAGCCAGCTCAACTCTGCACTATTATTGTGAGCGTCACAAATACATCACGGCTTATCATCGAGTATTTTCGAAGTAGAGCAAGAAGCCGAAGCACAGGCAACAGCGATGCCACTGAGGCTGCCCTGCTACAAGCCATCAAGCAGAACAATTCCCGATTGCTGCAGGCCGTAACGCATCATCTGCAGTTCATGGAGCACCAGTTCTGGTCCCGGGAAACAAGCACAGACTGGTGGGACCGCATCATTATGTAGCTGTGGGATGATGACCAGTGGCTGAAAAACTTTCGTATGAGAAAGGCAACTTTCCTCAAACTTTGCTCAGAGCTGGCCCCATCCCTGAAGTACATGAATACTCGCTTGAGACAGCTCTGATGGTGGAGAAGAGAGTCGCCATTGCTCTGTGGAAGCTGGCAAACCCTGACTGTTACCTCTCAGTTAGGAATCAATTCGGCGTCGGTAAATCTACAGTGAGCACCGCCATGATTCAAGTATGCAGGGCCATCAACAGACTTCTGCTACGAAGGATAGTGACTTTGGGAAATGTACAGGACATAGTGGACAGGTTTGCCACGATGGGGTTCCCAAACTGCTGGGGGGGGGGCATTGATGGGACGCACATCCCTATCTTAGCGCCTGCCCAGCTAGCAACCGAGTACATAAACCGCAAGGAGTACTTTTCCATGGTCCTGCAGGGCCTTGTGAATCACAGGGGTCGTTTCACTAACATCTATGTGGGGTGGTCTGGGAAGGTGCATGGCGCTCATGTATTTCGTAATTCAGAGCTGTTCTCTAATATGCAGGCACTTTTTTCCCCCGACCAAAAAATTCACATCGGGGATGTGGAAATGCCAATAGGGATCCTGAGGGATCCTGCTTACTCCTTACTCCCTTAGCTAATGAAGCCGTACACCGGGCACCTTGACAGCAACAAGGAGTGTTTTAATAAGAGGTTAAGCAGTTGCAGAATGGTTGTAGAATGTGCCTTTTGGCGTTTAAAGGGTAGATGGAGGAGTCTCCTCACTAGGCTGGACATGAGTGAGAAGTACCTCCCTTCTGTGATATCTGCTTGCTGTGTTCTTCATAACATGTGTGAAGTGAAGGGTGAGAGGTTCCCCCAGGGTTGGGCTGTGGAGGCAGACAGACTGACTTCCTATTATGAGCAGCCAGATGCCAGCACTATGCTGAGAACTAACCGCAGAGCGCTTTGCATTAGGGAAGCTTTGAAAATTAGGTTCTGCAATAAGATGCAGGACTGATTTCTATTCCTGTATGTTTTTTGCCTTTGGTGAACCCCCCAACCCCCATTGATATCTGTGCTCACCAAATCATAGAATCATAGAATAATCCCTCCTGAACAAGATAGGATTTAATAAAGAAAAGTGTTGAAACAATGCAAAACTTTATTTCTGAACATTCAAGTCATGGGGGAAGAGGGGAGTGGTTCATTCACTGTCTCAAGGGGTAGGGTGGTAGTTTGCAGGCCAGCTGTTAATGTGGCTGCTGCTGCTTTCTGCTTGCTTCCACTGGAGTGGAGGCGAGCACATACTGCAGCCTGGACAATCTCCTCCGAGCCCTCTTGGCGGTGGGAGAGGGGGAGGGCTGCAAAGCCCTCGGTTGAGGAGCATTATGGAGGTGCTGCAGCGGGACTCTGTCCTGCCTCCACTCCTCCTGATGCTCCACAAGCTGCCTGAGCATGTCTGCCTGGTCGCGCATGATTCGCAGCATCTCCTGCGTGGTACTGCAATCATGCTCCTGCATATCTCTGCGACTCTTCCTGTCCATGTCCATATTCTGGGACAAGATCAGCCGCCACGCTCTGAGCTCTGTCTCTGTGGCCACGGAGGCATTCATGAGCTCGCCAAACATGTCATCGCTTGTTTTTTTTTCCTCTTTCTAATCTGTGATAGTCTTTCCGCAGCATTTACTGAGGGTTGGGCCAAGGCAGAGGTGTCTACAGAATGAAAAGGAAGTAACAAGGTAGCCGCTGTTAGCAGAGTGAAGAAAATGATACAACTGCAACAATGTAGACAATACTCCCCATTCAGTGCACAGGGCAAACAGACCCTCATTCCATTCTTAACATCCCTGAAGGGTCGGCTCGCTGTTCTCTTACAGAGATGGGAACCAAGTGGATCTGCAGACAGCGTGGGGCGGGGGGGGGGGGGGGAATATAGTCTCTGCTTAAACCAAATAAAAGTAATCAAAGTGACTTGGTAGGACACTGCAATGGGGAATACAAAGGTACAGGGCATCTCCTGTATAGCTCGAGTATTTTAAACATGCGCCGTCTTCCCTAGGTGACCATGAGCGATATCAGTCTCCTAAGGGTAACGCACGAGGAAAGGGAAGATTTGCTGCATGCAGCAGGGTACCAGCCTTGCCCTTATGCTGCTATGCTGTGTTCTGCCATGATGCCGGCTCCCTTGATTGCAGCGTGGCGTGGCAAAGCATCCTACCATGGAGGGAGGAACAAGGCAGCCCTCCCCAGAAACCTTTTGCGAAGGATAACAGATTACCTACATGAACTGCTAAGAAGAAAAAAAAACTCACCAGATGTGCCTTCCCTGGGATCATTATTGCTGTCCTGTGTGCTGCTGGACTGCTCTGGGGTCAGGAATAGGTCCTGACTTTCAGGGAGAATGGACACCCTGCTCTCCTCAGCCTCCTCTTCCTCCTCGTCCATGGAGTCCTCATCATTATCCATGGACTGTGACCTAATGGAGGTATCGATGCTGAGGGGCGGCACCATGGTGGGATCGCCACCAAGAATTGCATGCACCTCATCGTAGAAGCAGCATGTTTTGGGCGAGGAACCAGAATGGCTGTTAGCTTCCCTGGCTTTCTGATATGACTGACGCAGCTCTTTGATCTTCACACTGCATTGCTGCGCGTCCCTCTTGTGTCCCTTCTCCAGCATGCCCGGGGATATCTTCCCATAAATGTCCAGATTCCTTTTGCTGGCTCTGAGTTGAGCCAGAACAGATTCCTCACCCCACAGACCGATGAGATCTAAGACCTCTGGTCAACTCCATGCTGGAGTGCGTTTGGGCTTTGCAGTAGCATTGAGGTGTACAGTGACGAAGCTTTCTCCACGCTGGCTGCACAGGAAATGAAATGAGGGGAGGGGAGGGGACATTTCCGGGTAGCATGACCACAGTACAGCACAGCACGAATGTCCAGAGCGGTCACAATGGGGCATTGTGGGATACTTCCTGGAGGCCAATAACGTTGATTTAAGTGAAGTTCTGTCTACACTGATGCTAAATTGAACCAATAAATTTGAATTAGGCACTACGCCACTTGCAGAGGTGGTTTTAATAAGTCGACTTTTGCCATGATTTAAGTCGACGGAACTACAATGCCAGTATAGATGCAGGTTTACAGAGATCGACGTAAGTGATGGTACATCGACCTCCGTTGCCAGTGTAGACCAGGCCTGGGAGTCACTTACATGCTGGGGGCTGCCTGAGAGCAGACCAGAGGTGGTTGCTTTCACAGTGAAGCAGTGTAAAAGGCACACCGGGTTGGAGAATTGAGGGGACACAGCTGTTCATCAGTCCAGATTGTGTGGACACTAGCAATGGTCTGATAACAGAGCCAAAATGGTCAAATTTTTCAAAAGCAGCCACGTACTTCATGATCCTCAATTTTTGGATGCCCAGCTGAAGACATTCTGGCCTGGCTTTTTAGCACTGACTTCATAGTGCTTTGGAAAATCAGATCCAAAATGTCTCAAGTAGAACACACAAAAATGGGGTCTAACATAATATATTACATGAACATTTCAGAGGGTTCAAATAGGAGAATGAAATTAAGCTGTGATGTATAGTTCTCTGTTTCACAGTCAGAATCATCCAGCCTGTGAGGATGTCTTCCTTGTTGTCCTACTGCCAAACTGATAGGCAGGAAACATAGTGTAAAAAGGTTATTTGATCTTATATTGTTTGCACATTAACAATAATATTAAAATAAATGCTTGTATAGGATGTATCTGATTCCACACTGGAACGTATTCAGACTGCAACATTAAAGACAAAAGTATCCACTAACACTACACTATCATTAACTAAAGAGTTATTGAACTCTGTCAAAAAATTGGCTCAGGGATAGGAAAACCATGGAATCAATTAAATATAACTATTCAAGGATGGGAAAGGTTAAAAAAGAACCATAAAGATCAGTGTCATTAGATCCATCTTGTTTACATTGTTATAAACACTCTGAAAGAGGGTAAAGTGGCTAAAATTAGCGAGACCATAAAATATGAGGAAACTGACAACTGAGTGCAGATTTTAAAATCATATAGAAAAGATCTGGTTCCTCATCAGAGAAATGGCTTTAACATTACTCCAATGACATGCTTTCAAGTAACACATAAGCAAAAGTCATATCTACTCTATGATTAATCTGTTTTTCTGTTCATCTGTAAAGTGTCATGAAAACCTATGTCACTATATAAATAGTAGTAACAATACAAATATGTAAGCTGGCTCATAGCAGTAATATGCATGGGAATCAGCTTAGTATGTGATGTCATTGCAGGATAGACACTTCCAGGCATTTGGATGCCATCATGCTAACTAGATCCAGATATACTGATTCTGATCTTCCTTACATCAGTTTGATACCAGTGTAACTGTGACATTCCCCACCCCACCCCAATCTGGACTGGTGTGTAGCTGTGTCACCCCAATTCCTCACTCCTAGGCCCCGGCTTACCCTGCTTTGCTGTGTGAACCAACCATTCCTGGGTCGGCCCATGCCCAGCCTCCTGCATGTAATCGGTCCTTGTGAAAGCATGCGCCTGGCCAGCCACTCATGGGATAGACCCCCAACAAACACCCCCAGTCCCATATGCAACCCCAGGAACTGTCATCTTGCAGGGTTCAATGCTGTACACTGCACTCTGCAAGCTTATTTACATTTGTCAGTCAATTTATCAAAGAAATTGAAATGCACCAGCTCTGTCACTCTGCGTGAGGTCTCTGCACACGCTCAATCCAAATGCACTGTTTTAGATAAGACAAATAAATAAATTTATTGATTACAGTAATATTTTAAGTGAATCTAAGTCAGTTTATTACTAAATCAAGGAGTTAATCACAATTAACTAAAAGACAATTCTAATCCTAAACTAGGATTCATATTCCAGTCTCTTTCAATCTATGACATTAGCTTACCACACAGGCTGGTTGCGATGCATCTTGCAACCAGGCCTCCTTCCCTGCGAGTAGATGCCAGTCTTTGATGTTACTTGGAAAATAGATTCCAGGGGGTAGCCCCTAGATAAAGCACCTCAGCTTTAACAAGTTTCCTTAACACTCCTGGGGTCAGGTGATCATCCATGTCCGGCAATGGGCATGATTTTTCCCTCTTGAGCCGAAGTGCTCAAAGGTGCTTAGGCCAATCCAATTTTCCTATATGCCTGCCTCTGCAGGGCATGGAAACACTTTTGTGGAAATAAAGAGAAGGTGCAAGCCAAAATAAAAAAGAAAGGGGAAATAGCTAAACATTTTTTAACTTAATAAAGTTCCATTCAGGGTTTGCTCATTGTGGGGGAAGGATCTTTAACTACTGGATCTAATCTATTTCCAGCCCATCTAGTTTTTCATGGAGATATAAAGTGCACCATTTGGCCATCTGGATTTGTTTTAGTTGAATAACTTACATTAGCATCTAGTGGCTTGGATCCAAATGTAATTCCTGGTGAACAGGAGCCTTATTCAAAACAACCAATGAAGAAAGGAAAGTATTATACATATTGTACATTTCACGTTTCTACTCATATCTCTACAAAGGCACTCAGTAACTCACAGATCAGAGCCAGCTCAACACGTCCTTTTTGGTTTTTTATAAAACTGATGTAACTTAAGTTTCTAGGTTCCCATAGTAACAACAACAATTCCTAACTATCATTTTCATCAGTAGATCTCAAAGCACTTTACAAAGTAGGTGCTATCATTAGCCCCATTTTACCGCTGGGGAAACAGACGCAGAGCAGTGAAGTGACTTGCCCAAAGTGGCTCAGCAGGCCAGCAGCAGAGCTAGGAATAAAACCCAAATCTCCTCAATCCTGATCCAGTTCTCCAGCCATTACACCATTGTTTGTGTCATACACAGCACATCAACTACAGAAACAATTCTGTAAAATGCAATATATAAAAGAGGACTATATTCCTTTTCTGTGGTTTAGTAGATATCTTAGGCTAATACCACATTGTCTCCTATATGGCTAAAGGGTAATACACTTTGCTCACTAAGCTGTCCCTTTGGCATGTAAGGGGGGCAGCAATAGAACATATAAGAACAGTTTCAAACAGGGTGTATTTATCTACTCTTTTCATACCTGAGCATGCAATCACTATTTTTCATTCACTTAAGGGAAAAGCAGAAATCTATGTGTGCAATTTAAACGGGGATTCTAATCCTTCTCCCTGCTTACTGAATGCAAGTGGAAAAATCAAAACTCTCTCAGGAAACTATTGAAGCCTGCCCAAGTGGAATCTCATCAACACCTATTTTAGAAACTAGTTCCTCATGTTGATTAAAAAAAAAAGATTAAATGATTTACAATGAGAATAGTTGATGATAAAAGTTGTGCCAGCCTATATTGCAAGTGAAATCTAACACATAGTAAATATACATGTTCTGTTAATAGTAGATGATGGTAATGAATAGTGATTGATTGGCTTGTTATACTAAAGTGCTTCCACTTGTGATTCATCACAAAATTACTATTACTTGTCCTCTTACTATAACAATCTTAAATGACTGATTAAAATCACATGCTAGTTTTTAAACTCATCTGCTGAAGCAGAACTTTGTACTCTCTTGGCTTTTTTCTTCTAGTTGACTAAAATGTTACAGAAGGCTAGAGGATTCTCACTGTGTCCGAGTGGTTATTAATGAAAATTTGATACCTGGGAATAGTTTGAGGTAATTAAGAAGACTTTATTAAGTGACATTTTATAGGCTGAGAATTATGACACAATCAATCACTGAATAATACAGGGATGGCCTAACTTAGTGACCCTCGAAGTCACATACGATAACCTTGAGAAGTTTGAGAGCCGCAAGACACGCATTTTAAAAAGTATTAACATCCTACTTACTGTTTCACAGCTAATTACTGCTAGAGCTAGAGGCCATGTGGGTCTCCATCCTGGTCGTAAGAATGTCCTGTGGTGAGGAGGGGGTTTTGGGGGCTTCATCCCATGGGAGGCACCTGCCAGGGTCTTATTTTATAAGCCATATAAGTCCCGAACCCCAGAAGGCAATTCCCATAGGGCAGTAGCCCTGAGAGCCCACTCCCCATCACAGGGTGGAAGCCCCAAGACACCCCACCCCTGAGGCTGGTAGGCGGAGAATAGAGGGGACATGTGGGGGGCACTGCAAGCCGCACTTGAGCTGTCAAACAGCCGCATGCAGCTAACGAGCCGCAGTTTGGCCACCCCTGGAATAATATATTAAACAATGCTAAGAGCTGTCTCTAGTGCAGATATTTTGACTTAAGAAAATCAACTAATCAATCAAGACAATGGTAGATCTTCTGCAGAGTAGGATGAGTACATTAGCTGCATGATAATAATATTTACCTACCTCATAGAGGTATTGGCAGGCTTAGTTATGCTGCAATTTTAAGTACATTTGTAGGCACACATATAGATAATCACTTTGTGTGTTCCTACACTAGCAAAATTAGTACTAGTATTCCAGCAACTACCAATATAGATATATTATTCTCATAGCAAAATGACTGGCCACGTATTACTTTTTTATCAACTACAATTGGTTAATAGCATAGTAAAAGCATCCTGATTGGTTAATAACTTAGGTTGGTTAATAATTAAATCACACAGTGTTTTAATATTGTGTGCTGCAAAGAGTCATACAAGACAAATTAAAGAGCCACTTGTCACTTGGAAGCCTCAGTCTATACAAGTGCTCTGCCCTCATTGTTATTTACCATTCTGTCAATCTTTGTGTCATCTGAAAATTTTATCAGAAATGATTTTATATTTACTTCTGGATTCTTGATAAAAAGTGTTGAATAGTATGAGGCCTAGTACTTCCATTTAATGATGATTCCCCATCGATAGCTACTTATGAGATCTGTCAGTTAGCCAATTCTTAATCCATTTAATATGTGATTTATTGTATCGGTTTCATGTTTTAATTTGAATATTGTGTGTTACTAAATCGAATGCCTATAAAAGTCTAAATATATGACATCTAGGCAGTTATGTTTATCATCCAAACTTGTAATCTCATCAAAAATGATATGAGGTTTGTTTAATAAAACCAGTTTTCCATAGAACTTGCTGACAGGCATTAATTATATTTTCATTCTTTAATTCTTTATTAATTAAGTCCATATCCAATTTTCCATTATTTTGCCCAGGATTGAGATCATACTAGCTGGTTTATAATTACTTGATTCATCCCACTTGTCCTTTTTGAATATTGGGACAAGATTAGCCCTCTCAAAATCTTCTGGAATTTCCCTAATATTCCAAGATTTATTATAAATCCTCTGATATCTCCTCAAATAACTCTTATGGCTTTTGGTTGGAAGTTATCCAGGCCTGATGATTTAAAAATTTTGATCCTTGCTAGATGCTGTTTAGCATCCTCCTTAGTTACTAATGGACAGGAAAGTATTTCATCGTCCTCATGTGATATAAGTACATCATCCTGCTTCTTTCCAAAGGCAGCCAGGTTTGTGTATGGACAAGACCAAATTTCTATCCAAAATGATCTGCAAAGTAGAAAGCTACAGATAGCCAATCTCAATCCTTTTAAAAACACCTACTGCTGGAAAAGTACCACAATAAAGAACTCTAACTTTGGTTAATATGAAAATCTAGTAACCCAAAAGATAAGCAAAACTGATCTGATTCGTAGGAGCAATATATCTTTGTTCTGTCCAAAATAAGAAATCCACATGCCTGGAGAGTATAACAGTACACATTGCATTGCAAACTGTGAGGTATGGGCTAAATCCTGCCATTGAGACAAATAAAACTCAGCCAGATCGTGGTTTGTTATTTGTGAAATGGATTTCAGAGTAATTATCATTTGATTTCAGGAATCTTCTAAAATGTTCCAGTAGACAGTAATTTACAATAAGGGGTGTAGCATCTCCTTCTCAGTCACTTGACTTTCTTTGCATAGCAGGTTCCTATTGATCAAAGAAGTGTGTGAAATCAGTGATGAGCTGTAAATTTGATTCATTACATCTCCATTTGCACCAAAAGGATGGAATAAACAGTGGTCAGTTATTCCTACAGAATCCATTTATTGACCAGTGACCTAGGAATAAGAAATCAGTGATCACTCAGGAATGACAAAGCAGCCTTTAATAAGTCAGCTAAGGACAAGCTAGGGATTCTATGAACAGCTGGGCCTCCTGTGACCTCTATGTCAATCCTTCACTTATAGTATTAAAACCTGTGAGGGTTTTTTTCTTTCATTTCTCTGCATTCAACTAGCATGCATGCTGCTAGCCATTGCTTTTGCTAAAAATAAAGTCAACTGACTTTATGCAACTTTATGCGGTGCAACTGACTCTATGTAACTGGATCTCATCCTAAAACAAACTATGGATATTTTGAGTTACACTGTGGTTCAGAAATCATATTTTTATTGTATCAAGCTGGATTTTTGTCTGTGGTTATATTTAGGTGGCTTCCCTCTTTTTGTTCTTTCTGGAGGGGTGAAGAAATTCTATGGACAGCTGGTAATCTACAGAATTTTTTTTCCCAGATACAAAAAAAAAAAAAAAAAAAAAATAGAGGGAAGCCACTTAATGTAAGCAATATTTCAAAAGTCAGACTGGGCTGACAAAGTTTTTTTAAGGAAACAAGAAAATTCATAGTAAGAAGCATTAATTGTAAAAGTCATACTTAACCAGGCCTGATTTTCCAAACATCCACACTTAAATCAGTATGAAATCCCTCCATTCCCATTTTACAGTAGTGTCAAATCACTGATTTAAATATTCAGATTCAGAACTGACCCTATCCAAGTCTGAAAACTGGGCTCTGTGCATTTGATTGCCTTTGTCAATCTTTGTCAGGGCCTTGAAGATCGTTTGATGACATCTGTGTTGGTTTGCTTAACATTTATCATTTAATGTTTTCGTTTGGAAAATTACAATATTTTCCTTGCAGATTTATGAGAAAGCGGTGACTCACTTCATTTTTCTGAAACAGAAATCTTTGAAGCTGTAAGTAAGGACAAGGACAAGTACCGCACCTCTGATTTCGATAGGATCATGACAAGATTATCCAAGACACACAGTTTATACCATTAACACCTAAAAACGTAAAAGCAGCACCTGTGCAATTCAAAGATATACAGTCATAGGATCCAGTCCTGCATGGGGATGCACTCGTGCAGGCCCCTGTACCCTTTTTAAGTCCCATTGGCTCCTTGGAACCCTGCACACACAAAGTCTATAATAGTGGACCCCAGTGGTGTGATAATACTCATTATACCTATAGTCCTACCAGTCCAGGTTTACTAGAAATCTCAGTCTCGAGTTAACTGATCTATAAGGACTATTGTTTGGACTTGTGAACCACTCCAAGTCTCTTTCCATATTCTCCTGTTCACTGCTCTCTCTGCTGCATTCATTCCTACTCCCCCACTACCAATATTATGCTCTTCTCTGTCTCAACTGACACTGACACTCAGATTCAACCTTTCTGCTCACTGTCTTTTTCTGATCTTCAGCTCTTGAAGCTGCTCTGATCCATTGTCTCAGTTTACGAAGGCTATTCAGGGCCTCATTTCCCATTCCTAAGCTTACCTCCATTTTTGTGCTCCTCCAAGACACTTAAGCGTTCTGTGTAAGTCTCCCAGATGCTGTATCTTCTTGTCATCTTTGTCACACCACCTACTCTTATTCTTATGCATGATTTAGGAATTTTATTTTTTTTTAAATTCCTCTACAACAACAATATAGCAACAGCACTATTTATTATTAACTTTCTTCAGCAACTGAAGCACAATACAACCACTCAGACCTCAGGATCCCTCCTCCTTCTTCACAGACTAACAATTCAGACTGTGCAGATCATACAGGCAGAGGAGTCATGTCTCTCATTTGATAGTGATTTAATTTCTTCTGTGAAGACAAGCCTCTAATGTGGGAGTGCTAGAAAGAAATCACTGTGGTCACAAAAGCAGCAAACTATTATTACTAATCTCTCTCTCTTCTTTCCCTGTATTTTACCCATGTACAATATAAACTGGTTGGGTCAGGGATTAAGCTTTTTATGTGTCTGTAAAGTGCCATGAACATAAATAATATGTAACACTGTGATGGGGTATGCACGCCCCCCTTTCCCCTCCCCCCCAAGCCCTGAGTGGGTTAATGTGGGCTAGAAAAGGCTAATTAAACCTTAGATGCTGCACTGGAAGGAAACCAGAGCTTTATATGGCTTAGTGTCAAATGAAGCCCACTGAGACAGAAGCTGGGATAGTATAATAAAGTCAGGAAGTGAGTGGAGGAAGAGGCTATAGGGAGGATGTGTGGTAGGAAGAAGCCCAGAGAAACAGCAGGAAGGAATGGGACTGGCTGCTGGTTACAGAGTCCCTGGGCTGGAGCCCAGTATAGAAGGAGGGTCTGGGTTCCCCTACTAGCCATTCGCAGAGTGGCATAGGACCTGGAGTTGGGACAGAAGAGTACCTGAGATGGCATACAAACAACCTGTCGAGTAAGACTCTGTTACTCTGGAAGGATGGGGGGACAGGACACATTATATAGTGACCTGGACAGAGGGCTGAGTTGTGAAGAGCATGCTGAGTTAGAGAGAGAGAGAGGCCCCAGTGTGAGCAACCAATGGAAGCGGGCTTCACATGGGGCCCCAGACCAGCCTACGAGGAGGTGCAGCTGCGTTGTGTAGACCCTGTTGTGACGGTAGGCCCAAAACAGCCAAGCAACTTTACAAGTTGCATGGCCTATCTCTGACCTTTCAAGATATATTATAGGAAAATACAATGGTAGTGAGGGTCATTCTTTATAAGTAGACTAGAGTTTTGATATGCAAGTGTATTGTTGGTAGTTGTTTGATGTTATTTACATATTTCTTGTTAGAGGTTAGCAAAGTAGATAAACTGATTTTCTGTCTGTCACTGTTCTATTGATTAAGAGTTCAAAAAGAACATATGAACATTTAAATGGAATTTTGAATGTAACACTACTATTGTTTATATTTCTCTTTGAAGTTTAAGTAGTGAATACCTGTGAATGGTTGTAAATGCCCAATTACCTTGTGCTAATGTTACTAGTTACTGATGTGCTCAGGACATCGGAGATGCTACTTCAGAGTCCCAAGTAATCATCTATTAATTGTTCAAGGAGATACCTGCTGTCAAGAAAGTATCAGTCAGCCTGCATGGATCTATAAAGACTCTAGGGGACTGATCCTTTAATTTCAGATCTGTCCTAACTTGTCAGGGAAAGTTTGGATCGCAAGATTGAGTTCCCAGCATCAGCCTGGAATCACCTTGTTAATTCTCATGGGAGAATTTGAACAAATTCTGCACGTGGACTATTTAGTCTTCATTCCTCTGGATCAATTCATCTACAACTAAAGTCGTGAATCAAAAGACTGAGATCTATCCAGGTATTGGATGTAAACCAGAGGGACTATACAAGCCTGCAAACTCCACATTTCTACTGGAAACCTGATGTATATGGACTTTCCAATCATTTGTATGTATGTGATTGCTTTAATCATTTATCACTTCTGTTATGGTTTCTTTCTTTCTTTTTATAATAAACCTTTAGTTTTAGTTAGATTGGCTGGCAGCATGGTATTTTGGGTAAGATCCAAACTTATATTGATCTGGTTCTGTGGCTGATCCTTTGGGGGTCCGGAGAATCTTTTTGGTAAAGAGCATAGAGTTTTAAACAACTTATCTCTTTATTGGACCTAGTAGCTGATTGGGAGCCGAAGACTGATATGCAGTAAAGGGGACTGTGTATATTTTTATTTTAGCTTCTTGATAACCAGTGTGGAGAATCAGAAGCACTGTTTGGTTTGGGAAGTCTGACTTCAGTGTCACCCACCTGTGTTGGGAGAATCTGCTCTCCTTTTGCAGCCTGCCCTGACCTTGGCATTTTCAGGTGGCTACCCTAGGCACGGATGGGTCACACCTGTCATGCTGTCTGGAGTGGCTTATGACCATGAGTGCCAATTTCAGAACAGACCGTCATGTGCCCCATACCGGTGGTATGTTCTATAATTATATTTCATCAACCCAGTAACAAATGTGAACTCCTGAAAGAAGCACTATAACAGTCTTATTATGCACGCATAGACAGTCCCCTTGGGCATTCTAGTATATCCAGGCAAACTGGACTTAGTGATAGTTGGTTGCTATACACCATTGACGTTGCTCACACTCCCAAGACATCAGTCACTAACCCCAGGTCAATTTGTACCTGAGGTCTCACACCAAAGAGAATACTTGCAGCCAATTCTAGAGTAAACTAACTAGGATTTATTAACAATATGCATCTTAATCTTACTAACACACTGACTCCCTCTGTTTCATATTCTTTTCCTGTGTGTGTCTCTTTCTTTGCCATTTTTCAAAATTAAACGTATTTTAAAATCATCATGAGTATTAGACATTTTTGGGAGAACAGACTGAAAGGGCCTGCAAAAGGTTAAAGGGGGGACTGATGGTTCAGCAATTGGTGATCTAAAATCTTTCATCTCTAGGACACCAGTTAAAATACCACCTAAGGAGTAGTAATCAAAAAAGTTTACATTCAATGGCTGTTCAGTGACTTACAATCATCATGTTCACATCACACAAACCACCCCACATTCAGTAGCAAGTAGCAGTAATACCAAAGACTGAATGGACATGATAATTAAATTCTCCTTTCCCCACTTGCTCTTCCTCCAGGTTACTGCGGCATAGTGCGCGCGGGGGGGGGGGGAATTTGCACTGCTGCCTGTGCTGTACCTGTTCTATGGACAGAGGATTTCAGTCTCTGGGGCTGCTAATACAACATCTTTCACAAACACTAAATTCACACACAGGCCTTTTAAATGCATTATCCCAAGACTGACAGACTTAACTGCTGTTTTTAAAAACCAAAGGAACAGGGACAATCCCTTTTTCCAGCCTGCAATATATATAAAAACTTCAACATCAATGGCCAGGCAGCCTTTTCTTTCTAAAATATAGCTTTGCAGGTTAAAATCCAGCTGGGTTGGAAGGCAACTGTACACAAAGACACGGCTGCTATGCCTGCCATTTCCTCAATCCTTGAAGTAGTAAGTATTGCAGCATGCCTCATGCAGACCTACATAAAAGACTGATTTATTACTACTTGGAATGGCTTCTAGGCATAAATTGTTGCCAAGGAAAGTTGTTCAGGAAACCTCTCTACTTTCAACCACAAGAATGAAGAATGTGCATGACTTGTAATTGCTGTGAAATACAATGGCAAATGCATTTTGTTCATGCTTCTAGTAATAAAATCTAGAGCCTTAAAGAGATACTACATACCCTCTGATGCTTCAAAAATAGCTTTATCTGACACAGCAATTCTTGAAGGATTTACATTAAGGTCATCAGCTGAACCAGTTATTTTGTCTTGATAATTTGGGCATTTTAACAAAGCCACTTTATGGATAGGTTCCTCTACTGCATGGGTCAGACTGAGCAGGGGTAGAGTGGGAAGTGGAAGGAGAAAGAGAGGACATAAGAAGCTTCCCCTTGTCTTGCACAGGGGCTAGCCACAATTCCAGCTCTTACACTCCTTGAGTCCAAGGATTGGGAGAGTCTAGCACCATCAGTAATACTAGATTTCCCCAGGGTGCACGGGGAAGGGCAGGCCCATGGTTCCAAAACCTGCAGTACTGGCCTGTGAAGATAGGCCTGAATCTACTGAAAGATGTCATGGCCCCTGCTTTGGTGTGGCTCTCCCCTCCTCCTTGGAGGCCAGAATGCCCGTGAGGATCTGTTGTCCATCCTTCTGCACTCTCCCAGTACAGGCCCTGGCTTAATAACAACAGTATAGCCTATGCATGTAATGGCATTTCTATATACATTATTTTTCTCTCTCCGCCACCCCACTACTGGAATTCATTCGCTAGGTGATTGCTTATATCATGACTTCAATGAACTGAGGGAGAAAAGTAGGCTCCCTCTCCATGGTTTCTAATGAATGGGACCCTCCAACTTTCACCTGACACCACAGGCCCCAGCTTTAACAAGTTTGTAGCTTCTTTATTCAGGTTAAGGACTATTTCTTTGTGTTTACTTACCTCTTGGGCTACGTCTACGGTTGGAGCTACATCTACACTTGGAGCTACAACCCCACTCATGAAGATATGTATGCAAGCTCTCATCTGAGCAGGCACGCTCAAAACAGTAGTGCAGCCCTGGTAGCTGCCCTGAGTACAAACCCACCTGAACCCCGTGGGTGTGTACTTGGGGTGGCTAGCACCTGCCGCCACTACACCTGCCTACAGCTACACTACTATTTTTAGCATGTTAGCTGAGATGAGAGCTAGCACAAGCACATTTTAGCAAGCTGGGAATCCACATGCCTCACCACATAGGCTGTACATAGCCTTATTATATACAGCCGTCCTTATAGGACAAATTTGCAGAGTGTCCTGCCATTTGGGCTCCTCCATTTCGAGTGCTCAGCTTTAGGCACTGTGGCTTGATTCTCAGAGGTACAGAGAACCTGTCAATCCCATTCTCATTCGATGTAACTTTGGCTGCTCAGGACCTCTGAAAACCTGACCCAGTTTGTCGAAAGGTGGAAACCTAAAAGAGAGGCACCCCAAATCAGCTGCCATGTTTAAAGGCACTGCGTTTGATGTGTACAAGCCTCCAGAAGTTACAGTGAAGTCAGGCTCAGAGGAGTACTATGAATGTGACGTTCTACCAACAACAATAGTTGGAGCAGGAGATACTGTTGTCTCTCCTCTTCCTGAACCTTCTTCAGTTCTGGGGCAAAAAGATTTATAAGAGCTAGTGCTGGAAAAATCTTTAAAGAATCAGAATGTCGATCGCGGTGAGCATACAGAAAGCTAGTGATTCACCTCAAGGCGTCTTAAAACTGATCTGAACATGTTTGGCTGAGTATTGGATTGGGATCTCCCAAGAATAGGCTTGTTCAACACATGTCCTGTACTTCCTGGGGTTAGTGTAATTGGAATTCTCAACAATAGCTTTCCTCAAGGCCTTCTGAGGCTTCTGCTTCCAGCTAACACCCGGAACTGTAAAGACTTGCAAAAACAAACTTCTTCAAACCTCAAATATTTGGGGCTTTAGTTTAATTGGTGTTTCAGGTGAAGGATCATGCCAGTTTCATAGTTTACCTAAATTAGCTTGGCAATCCCTATTAAAAATATGACTGAGAATTCAGGGGTTTTGGACTGAAGTCTCAAGAACCAATGATGGCGGTAGAGAGCACTTTCTGGGAACAGTGAAATGACGTCTGGGATTGTTGTCTCACCTGTGCAGTCATTATATGGTTGGTGAATCAGCTTGGATATAATAGGTACCACAGCTGGCCTTAGGGTTACATGACTCCATAGACCCCACTCTTCCACGGCACTTGCGCTTCATCCCTCTGCCTGATCCACAGTCAGACACACATCCCAAGTCTTCGTCCCTGGTGCCACTTGACAACATTTCCAGCAATCCATAAAGGAGACTGAATTCACTAACTTTTCTTCTTCTTACTCCACTGGGAAAGTAACATTTTGGTGCCACCTTGTGGCCTCTTCATCTACAGGGTTCAGCAGCAGGGTCATCCATAAATGTCTACAGTACTTGGCCAAATCACTGCATTGTACAGTTTTGATACTGCATTGTTTCAGGCAATTATGGCAAAATATTATCCTTTTTCTTTTATAAGGGCAGAGCCTGAAATGAGTTGGGGGTAGAGACAGGGTTTAACACTATCTTAGGAAAATGCAGGCAGGTGGGAGATAGTTAGGGGCAGGAAATTCCCTTCCATGTGACCTTACAAGACCAAGGGACAACCCAGATGAGACTGGCTTGAATGTTCACCCAAAACTGGAACCGAATCAAGACTTCTTAAATTTCAAAATGTGTGTCACACTTTTCCCTAGTTTGCATGCATTCACTTCCTGGTTCCAGACAGGACAGCAAGTGAAAGTACTAAAATACCTGCAACACAATCAGAATCCACTGAAAGTTTCACAAAAGAACATGTTCTCAATGGATTTCTAAGTCAAGGATATTGAGAAAATGTCCAGACTTTGAGATGCTTATCCAAACTAAACAGAACTTTCTAAACCTTTAGCCATTTACCTGTCTCTAGTAGCATCATTGTTGTTATAACCTGTAAAGACAAAAGGGGGGAAATGCACCCTTTTTTCCAGAAGCACTGTCATTCTGTGACAGTTCCTTCAGTGAAGATGAATTTGATCAGAGCTGCTGTCACAAGCATTTCTAGGAAGTCAATGCCTGACCCAGAAACCAATCTGAACTGATTTCATTCCATGTGTTCTGTCAAGGTTATAATTAGTCTTAACCTTTGGATGAAGATCTGAGAAGAAGCTGAGGTAAGCGAGTTGTTTGGAGAGTGCAAGTGACCCAGTGCATGCTGTAATTAAAAGGGTCAGAAACGTATGCTCATGCCAACTGGGCCCGTCGCTTTTGGTGACACAGTTTTGTCAGCATCCTCTCCCAAGCCCTCTTCATGATCATACCCATCCAGCAACTGCTGAAATCTCACATCAGTCAAACACCTCTCCCAGTTGCTGAAATACTCCATGTTTCCTTTCTCCTGCTTCAGTCAACAGAACCCTTCTGGTACCCCCTGTAGAGACAATCTGCTTAAGTGTTGTAACTCCCCTGTATCCCCTAATTGCAACTATCTCTGACATGCCCAGCTGCAAAACCGTCCACCCCAGGCGTGCTTGGTAGTTGAAAGGTGTCTGCCTGATATCCTGTACAGTTAATTCATACAAAGCCCAGAAAACTCTCAAGAGCCAACCCTACTTAAGGCTGAGGAGGATAGTTTTTTGCACTGATGTGTGTACACATATATATATTTAAATTAAAATGTTACCTTATTTGGAAAAAAACTCCAACTCAATTTACCAGTGAATATCATAGTGAATATTAGAGAAGATCCACCCTCAATCTTTCTAATGCCAGCTACAGAACATCACAAACTAGCTACAGCTCCCTCAGTACTTGTGATTGAATTCTCTTTTGGAAATGTTATTTCCAGACAGGTTTGGCGAGTAGAAATGATGTTTCCTGTTACACGGTCTCTCCAGCTGTACAAGAAATGCATTAGCATTCTTCTCACAGTGGGAACCACACTCTGGTGGCACTGCTCACAATACTATTGTTAAGGAGGGCTCGCCCTTAAAAATCTCATTCCAAGGTTTATCCCTTGGCCATAAAAAATGCTTAAAAGTGGTCATACAGGCATGTCATATTAATTTTCAAAATGGAATGGAATGGGTTAAAAGGGCACAAATAAATCTGGGTTTCACTTCCTTTCTCTTTGTGGTTCTTTTTGGCATGTTCAGTACTATCATTACCAAAGGTCTATTTCTAGATAACAGGAAAGGGACAGATTTTGTTACCCTTACACACGTTCAATAGCACCTTACTCCGTGAGTGCCCTGGTAAAGTCAATGCGGTTCCTCGTGGAGTAGGATGCTACTAAACAAGAGTAAGTCTATTAGAAGCTAGCCTTGCACACACACCAATTGAGTGACCCAGATAAACCTCAAGTGAATGCTGTGGCTCTGTATGTACATTAACCCTGTTGTTCCTGAGTACTTAGAGAGGGACAGAGTGGAATCCCGTGTTCCACAGTGTCTTGGCACCATTGAGAGACAGGAGACTGGGGAGAACAACCCTTGGGATGTGCTTGCTTTTGTCAATTTATGGCGTGACTGATGTGGTAGCGCTAAAGGAAGGAAAAGGTCTCCTCAACTCTGCATAATAAAGTAATGGAGGTTTTCTTCTCATCTGAATGACTTCTAAAACCTTGTTGCTTGAGTAGAGAATATTGTGTAATGTAATACAGTATGCGTGATGGTGCCTTATACATTTGCATCGTTTGGCTCCCTTTTCCCACAATGGTCCCCTCTGGGCCTTCTGTGGCACTGGCTGATAGGAAAAACAACAGCTTTCCCCAGGCCTTTAACCTCTGTTTCCTAGGTGTGGCGAGAAAAAAACAATATATCTGAAAGTGTATAGGGACCAGAAAGGTCCCCAGATAAAACAGTCAAAACCCAATTCCATCTAAATTAAACAAAAGTAGTATTTCCCAACAGTTTGCAGAATAGAGTGAAATAGAACTACAAGGGTATACTAAACAACTGAAAGGGAGATGATGGGACACTGCTCTAAGCTCACTTTTACATTGATTTTACAGGACAGATTATCAGATTCACTGTGCAGTATTGCAGCCTTTGCTCTGTGAAAAGCCCAAAGTTTCTCTCTCTCCTGTCAAAGCTCAAAGTGTGACATGACCCTGGGATTTGCTGTCAGACGAAACCCCAGCCCACTTACAGTTCATCTGGGTTTTGACATGAAAGTGTCACAAATTACAAAAGACTCTAGCATTTAATTAAGACTTTGTCTTTGAAGTCAGGTATGAGATGCAGAAGTACAGTTTGCTTCCAGTCATATATTGGCCTATGTTTAATTACATCTTCCTAATGTATTTCTTAGATCTATAATCTAACCTTTATTTGCCAAAGTGGAGAGTGGAACTTAAATTAAAAAAAGTTTCCTGCATAAGTTTCCATTAATGAGACTTTTGTATTGCAAAATGATCTGTGCAACACTTTTCAAAGAACTTCATTAGCATGCTAAAGCAGGATGCTTTCTTTTTTAAGCTTCATTTGTTTTACATGTTTTCTTTATAAACCCAAACCCTGTGTGCCATTTATTTATGTAAGAAGTGCTAGGGCTTTTAGCATGAACAGGACACATGATTCTTCTTCAATCTCTTTCTTCGTCTTTGGCTGGCTCTCTAGGTGCAGATACTAATCTGGCATGAAAGTGCTTATGATCTCTTTGTGTTTTGTATGCCTAAAATAATTAGAAAATAATTCTCTTTCCCTCTAATCAGCTTGTCTTTACTAATATTATTTTTTAAAGTTGGTTACATCATGTTAACTTTTGTTCTGTCAATTCTCTTTTCTGTTCTAATGCCAGCTCCAGTAAACTGTCCAATCCAGGTATCTCTATAAAAGAATGTACCATGCTTGTTCTACTTACCCTTTTCAAAATAATTGGGAAAAATAAACAAACCAACCTTAGCTCTGTATATATGTTTACATGTATATACACAAGCAAAGTGCTCATATCCATGAGATAAATTTACATTTAATATACAGTTCTGCAATCTTGCACTTTTGACTGCTTCACCTGCACTCTGCTCATTAATCCTTCTCCCCAGATCTCATTGCAAGAGTCCAGAACTCTGAGTCGGTTCAACTTTTAAGTTATATCCTACCACATAAAAGTTTCCTTCTCCTCCAAATGTGGATATCCGCCACATGATTATTCTGGTCCAAGGCCCAGGATGGGCAAGATTCACTCCTGTTTCATTGATAGGTTTTCTATGCATCAAAACAGCATGACTTTAGAGTCTTGTATTTTGCAACCCTGAATGTCTAGAAAGGAGGATTTATGCCAGGGATAGTCCATTATTTTTTGTCAAGGTCCACATGTTTTGATCAAGGTATAGTCAAGGACAAGACTTCACAGAAACACTTTTCACACCACAATAACTATAATATAATATAATATAATTATAATTAATAATGATAATAATAAGGGCAAGTCTACACTACAAAATGAAGTCAACCTAAGTTAGGTCGACGTACAGCCACCCAAGTAATTACTGTGGTTTTTCATGTCCACACTACGCCCTCTGTATCAGCAGTGCGTGTCCTCACCAGGAGTGCTTCCAGCAATTTAACTGACAGTGTGGGGCATTGTGGGGCACTGGCAGCCCAGAGCCCCACTGCCTGGGCTAACAGCTTGGGCTGTCAAAGGAGGCAACAGGCAATGTAACAAGAAGTAAATAAAAATATTTTGTGGTCCCTTCAGAAATTCTGGTGGTCCAGATTTGGCTTGTGGTCCACCTCTCGACTACTCCTGGTTTATGCCATGCTCCTGCCCCTGGCATCTCTTCTCATCCACAGAAACACCCACACCAAGTGACAAGAGGAGAAGGGATGATTGTCCCATGCTGCTGTTCTGCCTGGTCAGTGCAGCTTCACTTCTCCCTGCTTTAGGCTCCGCCTACTCAGAACTGGGGGCCATGGACATGAGGAGCCGGCAGTTTGAGAACACACGGGGAGAGGAGGCTCTGACTCAGCAGCAGCAGTGTGTGTAGAGAGTGTGAGACTGTCATGTGGAGGGAATCAGCATGAGCTAAGCTGCCAGAATGCTGTTGCTGAACACTCAGTTTGTGCACTGTGATGCCAGGCCCCAAGCACTATATAGGCTGTGGGGCTGAGATTTACCCCACTGTTCAACAAGTGCAAATATGTGAAAGGATGGTCTAGTGCTTGGAGTTCTAGCCTTGCTTTCAGGAGAATGCTTAGGGTGCTAGCCTGGCTTTCACTTATCTGGCTCCCATTTCCACAGTATCAGAGCACCTCACAGTCTTTACTGTATTTATCCTCACAACAGCTCTGTGAGGTTAGGAGGTACCATTATCCCCAATTTACAGATGGGGAACTAAGGTGGAGAGAGACTGACTGATCTGGCGTAAGGTCACATAAGAACAGCTATACTGGGTCAGACCAATGGTCCATCTAGCCCAGTATCCTGTCTTCCCACGGTGGCCAATGCCAAGTGCTTCAGAGGGAATGAACAGAACAGGTAATCATCAAGTGATCCAACCCCTGTCGTTCATTCTCAGCTTCTGGCAAACAGAGGCTAGGAACACTTCAGAGCATGGTTTTGCATCCCTAGCCACGATTGGCAGGGATGCAAAACCATGCTCTGAAGTGTCCCAATCTTCAGACCTAGCAAGGAAGATCTACACTGACAGAGAGGAACTAGAAAATGTAGAATATTTCGCCTACCTTGGCAGCCATCTCTCACAGAGGGCAAATATATACCTTGAGATCCAGTACAGAATCTGCTGTGCAAGCCTTGCCTTTGGCAGACTGTCTCACTGGGTTTTCAGCAACCATGACATCAGAACACACATTAGACTTTTAGTTTACAAAGTGGTGATAATCCCAACTCTCCTCTGAGGCTGTGAGACTTGGGTGACGTACAGAAAACATCTGAAAAACCTAGAATGCCAGAACAAGCACTTTCTCCGGAACATCCTCCACATAAAGTGTGAGGATCACCGCACTAACGTCAGTGTCCTCACAGAGGCCAACATCTTCAGTGGCCAACACCAGCTGAGGTGGAGCGGACACTGTGTGCAAGCCTGATGCACCCCCTGTCAAAACAATTGCTATATGCTCAATTCACCAAAGGAGAAAGGAAATGGGGAGGCCAAAAGAAACGCTTCAAAGGCACCCTGAAGATAGACATCAAGAGATGTGGCATCGACACCACACATTGGGAGACAGCAGCCCAAGACAGGGCTAACTGGCGAAGACTTGTCAGAGAAGGAACAACTATATTTGAAGAAAATCACCTCTCTTATCTGCAGAAAAACACCAGAAAAGAAAAGATAGACAATTGTCATGCAGTAATCATGACCCAACCCTACCTTCCAAAGCCATCTGCAATGTCTCCTGTGAGTTTGTGGCTCAAGGATTGGACTCCTTAGTCACCAAAAGACCCATATAAAATAAGCACCAGTGAAAGAGATCTTCCTCATCTATCAAGGGATCGCTGGCGACTGGGCTAGATGGACCATTGGCCGTTCTTATGTTCTTATGTGACCCTGTGTAAGGTCAGTCAGTCTCACTCCGCCTTAGCTCCCCATTGGGAATTGGGAATAATGGTATCTCCAGCCTCACAGAGCTGTTGTGAGGATAAATACAATAAAGATTGTGAGGTGCTCTGATACTATGGAAATGGAAGCCAGATAAGTGCCATAGGTAGGTAGATGCTTTGCTCTAGAAGGTGTTGACAGGGTATAACTCAGCTATATAGTTCAGGCCATTGACAAGTCTGTTGGGGCCAAATTCTACTCTGTTACACCAGTGCAACCTCAGAATTTGACCCTTTACAAAGTTAGAAGTGAATTAATTGCATGTGTGGTGGAATAGGGGGTAAACAAAATATATGTATGTGAATCCAATGACATGTGCCTTAAATAAAAATAAATTTCTTCACAACCCAAACTCAGTATAAAAAGTTAACAAATAGTATCAGTGATGAAGTGTAAAATCAGATTTTAAATATTCTGTCAGGTGTAATATCTGTTATGTTATTAGTAACGCAGAGATAATTTTCAATATGTAATGTTTATGTTGAAAGTGCCCCTTTTAATGGTATAAGCAACAAATATTGCTAGATACTAGGAAGCAACTGTTTGGTAAAGTGAGCCACTACAACTGGAATTAATTCCTTCATTCCAAACAACTGGATTCAGTCACATAAGAAACAAGCCGTGCAATATAAAAACAAGGGACCAGATCCTAGCTGGTGTAAATGGCTGTAGCTCTACTGAAGTCAGCTGTGGGACTGCCCCACATGTTGTATAATGCAACATTTCCGTACAATTCTTTAGCCTCATAAGAAATTGAGACTGTTCAAATCAGTTCTTTTTAAATATCTATTTAGTCAATGAGATTTTTCCTCATGCCTCTACCACAGAGAATTACAAACGTACTGTACCTTCTCAGCTCCTCTATACCTCTCTGTGGCTTCATAGCTATGTTCTTCTGCACCGTCTGCTTCCTGGATGGCTGCACTGAAACACGGCAATACAATTCCCACCATAACTTACAGGCACATTACCCCAAGAGAAGGATTTTCTCTCTCACTCTTTTCGATCATTCAGTGTTCTAGTCACAAAAACAGAGTGGGATCAGGAAGCTATCTACACAGGCAGCAATGCATCCTCTACTCTTCATGTGTAAGAGGTCAGACCAGATGACCCTTGCAGTCCCTTCTAACCCTAGGATTCGGTAGATGGAGTTTTGATTTTTCTGTTTAGTTTTGTATTTAAAAAATGCGGAGAAAAAAGTTGCCCATTTGTTACATTGCATGAAATAATTAACAAGTACACACAGAATCGACTGGACACTGGTCACTATCTTTTTCTCCCCTTTCCATTCTTCACTGAAACAAAACAAACAGTGACATCTCCTCCTTTCTCAAAGATTTTAGTGTATTTCAGAGTAGGTTGCACAGACTCAATTCTACTGAAAGCATCATGTCTGCAGAGCGTTTTCTATAGCAGGAAGCACAGAAGCTTCCCACAAACAAAGGAGGTTAGTGCTGTCCAAGAAAGGGCACTTTACTCTCCTTTCAGACTAGTTAATTTTCTCTAAGGAAACTTCCCCAGTTGCTCACTTTGTCTTTTTAGCCCAAGGAGAGATTCAGCCACAGCTACACAGACCTCCTTTGAGTTCTACTGATGAAAAGAGCTGTATAAGAGCTAGGTATTTAGTGTTACTACAGGAGCAGCTTTCAAACATTAAACCGATCTGTGCTTTTTAAGTTTAGTTTATTGATAAAAGTGAATTCTTGGCCAGAACATATACCATGAGGCTGTTATCACATTGCAAACTACATTTTAGTTCACACTAAACCTGTGACATTTATATAAATATTTGTTAAATATGCAGATGTTATCATAACTCATTTCAAACAAATCTATTCCTCTGACATGTGGTGCACCACTGATATTCCCATTATGGCATATTTTACTTCTTACCAGAAATTACTTGCAGGGATCAGATATGAGCTGGCAATTGGTGGCATGCTGTCCCAAGACTGCTCTGGTAGCCACATTAGTTTCTGCAGAAACTACATTTACTTTTAAAAAACGTTTTTTTCTTACATGTGTAAGATAACCTTCCAAACATGAACCAATACAGAGTCATTAAGACCTGCAGTGTTATATCACAAAGGGTTTGTCTACACAGTGGGGTAACCTGCTCTATGGCAGTGCGATTCATGAAGCATACTAATGTGTTTGTGCATTTACTGGTCCATGTAGACCCTCCTGGCATTTATTAAAGGTTGCTAGCGTGCTTTAATGTAATGTGGTTTGCACTACTTTAAAGTACACTAGGCAAACCTTAGTGCACATCAGCAGGGTCTACACAAACCAATTAATGCACAACATGTTAGCACACTTTAAAACTCAAGGTGTGGTAGTGTGCACTACAGAAGTATGAGTTTTAAAGTGTGCTAAGTCTGCTGTGACAGAAATTACTTTAGTGGTGAGCTGAGACTGTTGCTTATTGTGCAAAACATGCATGCTTTATCATTACCTTGTCTTTTTTCTTCTCTTATTCCCATTTGTTAGTTTCATCCACTTATTGCATTTTGTGATTCTCAAGGCTGTAAACTCCTGGAATCAGGGACTGTCTTTTTATTACATATCAGTGCAGCACCTAACAAAATGACTCTGATCCCTCATTGGGATCCTAGAAAAAGGAAGTTTGCAGTCTAAGGTTTATACCATGCAAGGCACCACAGGAACCAAGATGTCTGCTAACCAGCTGAGATGAGAAAGAAATAACACTGCTTCTGGAGAGAGTAACTGTTTTACCATCTGCACTGCCAGTTATGATTTGGGGCACTAAATAATTAATAGGATTTTTTCTGAGGTGATAGTCAAATCATTTAATTTAGATTTAAAACAAATAATGTTATTGAGCATGTGCAGGTGTTTTAATCCAAGCCTGTCTCTGTGAGGAATTGTCCATGCCTTCTGTTTTGCTGAAAGTATAGCTTAAAAATACCTTTATATTTGACGTAGGATGACGGATACGAGAGAATACTCATTTGACTACATGTGAAAGAGGGTTGATTTTAGCAGGACTGACTTTGGCATTAAATATGTTTTTATGCATGCAGAAGACTTGCAACAGAAAATCAAACTGTATTCTACTGGTAATCTTCTAAAATATGTTTGTAAGAATTGTTCCCAGCAGCGGAGAATCTGTAGGCTGGTAGAGACTGAGCGTGTATAATGCATTCAGTGTCTGGGAGAAGTGCCAGGTGTCCTGCTACTAACCTCCCTCAGCTGATCCATGCATCAGCAGTACTGACATCAGTTCACCTCCCCTCCAGCTGGAAATAACAGAACATCTCAGCTAAGCCCAGTAACAGCTGGGGTCCAGTCAATCTGGAAAGTCATGGAGCAAAGCTGACTGGACTTAAATCCCACTAGGCAAGAATTGGATTTTTTTTTTTAGTGGAGAAATAAAGGAATCTTTGTGCTTTAAACTGATTTTTTGTAAAAGAAAAAAAATTGTGAAATCTAAGAGCATTAAAAGACTGGAATTATGGGATGTAGCATGGATAAGTGTGCCGCATCCAGTCACACTGAAAACATTAATGATTGGGAATTAGAAGTGAGTCACTAGAATCATTTTTTCAGAGTGACAAACACAGCCGTATGCTATCTGGAGCTGGTGGAATATTATTAATCACACATGCTATCAGAAAGATTAACTTGTCAATACATCATCTGATGGACAGAGTGTCTATTATACGCTTTCTTCTAGGGTTCTTTTAGTATTTACTGCTAGGTTAAAAGCAACGTTAGTATAATTTTCAGCTGTAAATTGCTCAGCGTAAAAACTGCTTTTCTGTGAATTTATACAAATCTGGGGTCTCTGGATGCTACTGCAACACAAATCTGAATCTTTTCTAAGCTATTTAATGTCACATAGGGCATGAACAAGGCTCCACTGTCCCTGTCTATCCTGGGCTTCCCTTTGCATGCTCTCTAAAAGTATGTCTACACAGCAAAAAAAAAAAAAAAAAACCGGTGGGGTGGAAGGTCCCAGAGCCCTGGCTCCAGCAATGAAATGGCCCCACAGCCCAAGTCCTATAAGCCTGAGTTGGCTGGCACAGACCAGTTGTGGGTTTGTCTTTGCTGTGTAGTCATATCCTATGGTGTTATGCTCCATAAGTTTCCCCTTTCTGAGTATTGTTCAACAGAGGGATTCTTTCAGCAGACCCTCCGGCTTCATTCTCATTACATGTCCCAGATTCATCTCTCTTCTTTTCTGGGTAATTTTGGAGATAAGAATTTGTTGAACTCTGATGAATCTCAGCAGTTGTGATTCATTCCACATAATACTTAGTATTTGCCTGACGTAGTTGCTTTCAAAGGCATTTAGACATCTGTCTATACCTTTGGTGGCTTTCCAGCTTCACATCCATATGTTAAGGTGGAAATAACATTTGAAGATTCAGTTTGCTTTTTAAATTGTAGATTTTTGATGACCAAATCTTGTTTATGCTGCTGAAAGCAGTTGCCACCTTACCAAATTGTGATATTATTTTCTTCTGAATATCCCATTGGTTTGCACATACAACCAAAGTATATGAATTGACTCATCTCTTGTACTCCTTTGCCTCTAATGTAATGCATGAGTTAAAAGTTGCTGGGATTCTCATTAGATTAGTTTTTTTCATACCTAATTATTAACTATGTCTTTTTACAATGCAGGACGGTCTTTCATTCTTTGCTTGCATGTTTGGTGAGCTGTCACTTAGAAGAGCTGTGTCATCAGCAAAATCTAAATCTTCTAGTATAGAAGAGCAATGTTCACCCAGGCAATGCTTGTATTGTAACTGTCTACACTTTTGCTCATAAGGAAGTCAGTGACAGTGCCAAAGAGGAAAGATGAGAGAATGCATTCTTGTTTGACACCAATGTCTATGCTAAACCATTTGTTCAAGTCTGTTTACTTTACCTGTGCAAGCTGCACCTTCATACAAAGCCTTTGGCCATTGCTTTTATTGGAATTCCATAACACTTCAAGATGTTCCAGAGTGAATCATAATGAAGGCAGTCAAATGCTTTCTTAAAATCCATGCAGTTTATGATGCGTGGGATTTTTGCCACTCTCTTCGATGATTATTCTTAGGGTGAAAATCTGGTTGACACATGTATGACATACCCACAGTACAATCCAGACTAATGAATAGCTGGATCCCCTGCCCTCTAACTGGGGTGCTCTTTACTCTGCTTTGCTGCTGTAGCATCTAGTCCTGGACTGCTCACAAACAGCCTCCAGCATGTAAGTCACTCCCAGCTATGTCTGTGTGTGCTGCAGCCAGCAGCCCACCTTGGCTCTTACCAGCCTTGTTTATACTGCAGGGTGACTCCAACACACTCCCAGTCTTAGATTTCCCCCCAGAAATCTATATCCTGTAGTGCCCAGCCCTCTTCTGGGAAATACCAGCTTATATGAAGCCCATCATTTAATTAATAGAAATGTATGCACGTGTCCGGTTACCCCAAATGGAGTTTCCAAGACACTTCAATTTAAGCACACTGGATTAGATAAAACAAGTTTATTAACTACAGAGAGATTTTAATTGAGCACAAGTAATGAGGCATAAAACTCAGAAATGGTTACAATAAAATAAAGATAAAACACAGCTAGAGACTAACAACCTATATTAAATTCAAAGCAAGGTTTTCTCACTGTATGGTTTAACAGATTATAGGCCAAACTCTTAGGTCAGGCCCCCTCCCCCAGTCCAGTGCTGCTTCCTGTGTCCTTCAGGTGCTGTGAATGTGCTGGGCAGAAAAAAAAAAAAAAAGGTTGCTCAAGAGGTATCTCCTCTTTCTTTTTATAGTCCTCTTCCTCTCCCACCTCCATTTGAGAAGCATTTCCAGCTGGGAGCATGGGGACAGGCAGTCTGTGTGGACGGGAACCTCATGCTGTTCTTTGCTAAGATAAAGATTTTTCACCCATTTCCCCTTTCCTGCCAAAGAATGGCCATTTAGTAGATAAAGACCTATTGGCCTTGTTTACACTTAGCTGAGGTGTCAACTTCCTTTTTGTCCTTGAGGAATTGGTTTGGCTACTCCCCAGACTTGAAAAATGTGTTAGTAACACCATGCAGTGGAATCTTATAACTTTACATACAGTGTTGCCACACATATTTTACCAGGGCAATAATGACCAGCAAAGTATGACTTTTCAAATGATGCCTCATGAGGTATACTTTGTACAAAGATTATTACAACATTGCGCAAGGGTGAATACAGGAGTACAGTCTGTTAAATGATCTTCCAGGTTGAAATCCAGCCTATTCTTCCCATAGCTTTGCCTCAACCGCTTCCTTTACTCTGCTTAAGATGATATTACAGAAGACTTTACCTGCCATTGAAAGGCCTGTAATGTCTTGCTAGTATTTGCAGTTGCTTCAATCACCTTTCTTTGATCTTTTGACTATAACAACATTTTCCATTGTTTTGTAGGCTTTTCCTTTGTAGGCTTTGTTGAAAAGTCCAGTGATTTTACTGATGGTCTCATCTCAACGAGCTTTCAACATTTCCCCAGTGACTTGGGCTTCACCTGCAGCTTTCACAGATTTTAACTTTTTAATTGCATATTTCACTTTTTCTGTTTGATCCAAGATGTTACAATGTCTAGCTCTGGATGTTTAATTTTTTTTTATCAAAGTCAATAGTTTCTTGTGATGCTGGTCTGTTTAGCATTTCTTGAAAGTGCTTTGTCCATTGCTCTTTTTCTTTTATGATCTGTTCTTAGGGTTTTTAGTTTGTTTATCCTTAACAGGCCCTCCGGCGGGTGTAACCTAGCCAGTTAGAATCTTGTCAAGTTGATAAAGTGAAGCAGCTGCTTCAGCTTCTTTGATGATGTTAGCCATGTATTTCCTCTTATCTCTTCTCCCACTGCTTTCTACTGCGTTGTCCTCTAATTTATACAGATATTTTGCTGTTTCTTTTTCTGGAGGTGTTTTTGAGGAAATTAGGTTTGCTTGGCTTGTTTCCTTTCTTTCACACAGTTTCACGTATTTCACTTATCCAGACTTTAGATTTCCCTGTCTGGAAATAACACTTATTGTGGCATCCATGAGGATCACGACATGTCAACGTTGACTTCTTGTGATGGATTTAAATCTTGTAGCATCTGAAATGTATTCTTCAGTTCAATTTCAAATTGCCACTGTAATGTCTGGCCTGTTAACATTTTGCGATCAATTTTCTTGGTGTTTATGCGGGTTTTGTTTTCTTAAATTTGATCTTCAATCTTGCCACATAAATTGTGGTCACTTCTGACATCAGCTTCTCTGGCCTGGTCTATACTTAAAATTTGGGTCGACATAGCTACGTTAGTCAGGGGTGTGAAAAATCCACACATTTGAGTGATCAGTTATGCCATCATAACCACCTATGTAGACTCAAGCTAGATCAACAGAAGAATGCTTCAATTGACTTAGCTACTACCGCTTGGAAAGGTGTTGTTCCTATACTGATAAGGAAAAAAACCTTTTGTCAGTGTAGACTGCTACCCTACAGGATTATGCCAGCATAGCTATGGCACCGTAGCTATGCCAGTATAGTCCCCGTAGTGCGGACATACCCTCAGTATGCTCTGACATCCTAAAAAGTTGATCTAAATTCCCTTCCAATACATATATGGTCACTCTGGTTTGTGCATCTGGGAAATTCCTATTTACTTTATGGACATCTCTGTGGGGAATTGTGTTCCATCAATGGTGAGTGCTGATACCAAGTACAGTTCTACCAGTCTTTCACCTCTGTTTTTGGGAACAAAGGCCATGCTTGCCCATTGCTTTCTCCACTCCACTGTTGTCATCCCCAGTCTTGGCACTGAAGTCTCCCCATTATTAAACAGTTGTCATGCTTGGGAATATTGTCAGAGTTTGTAGGCAATTGTAGAACTGATCTCATCATCACCGTGTTCTGTTGGTGCCTAGTTTGTAAAACTGTCCTTTTCATATATTATGTTTGAAACTTAGCTCAGAGCAATTGGCTCTTAATTCACTCCCACTCTATAAGCAACTTTTGTGCTTTGGAAATCATAATTAGTGCTGCTCCCTCTTAGTGGTGACCATTTTGCCTCCCCATGTATATGATGACTTTATTTTCATATCTGAATCATTTTTATCAGCTCCTGGCCATTGATATTTACTTACTCCAACTATTTAAAGATTATACACAATACACATAATGATAAATTTTCCAGCATCTCGAGTGTCCTCACTCTTCTCCCTCAAATTCTTTTTCTCCCCTTGCTTTCCACTGTTGTTGATCCTGGGCTATCCACTCAATCTAACATATGTTCAGGTATATAAAATAGTATATAAAAGCCATAGTTTGGCTTTTAAGCTGCAGCAACTGCTTGTGCATGTGTAGAGAGGGGCCATGCAGCAGTGTAGTCCTCAGAGGCATGAAGTAAGAGGCTCCTTAAGCCTTTGGATGCATGAAGAGAATGAATGTTGTCATAGGAGCTCCACCACTATATTACAGGGAGAAACATCTTCCTTATCCTACTTCCTTCCCCTACCACCCCACAGTCTACATCTTCAGTGCTCAATACAGGTGTGGGGTCAGGGCCCTGCCCTGATCCCATTCCCTCGGCCTTTGAAAAGTTTAGAACTGCCAGTCTCCTTGACTCCTTAGGCTCCAGACTGGTCCCTTAAAACAAATCAGCCAAATAGTAGAGCCACTTGTGCACTTCGTGGAGCTCCACCTAAATAAAATACCCAAATCTCCAGCTTCAAAAGGAAAGACTAGATCCAAACTTCAGGAAAGTTTGCAACTCAGCTCATTGCTATTTGTAAGGTTTAATGATCTTTAGCTGGGCTCCACTGACACAGCTTCTATTCTTGGGTATGTCTCTCAGGAAGTAAGTAGTTCTCTGAGTAAACCTTCACTGAGAAGAAAACACACAAAGAATCAGGCTGATCCCACACTTTCAATGGGGTTTTACCTGTAGCTGTACATACTGAATGTATTCAAAGGGGGAAACAAGAAGGAAAGCCATCATGACACTGACCCCTTCTTCCTGTTCACTCCCACCCAAAATCACGGCCATATGGGGCCAAAACATTCATCTGCTTTTCTGTTTTCCTCTTCACAGTATTTTGAAGATACTCAAAAGTGGACTGTAATTGTCTCTGTCCCCTCCATACCCATAGTAAGTGCCAGGAATCTGACTGGAATAGATCCCGCAAGTTGCTGTTTTATTCTGGAGAATCTACCATTCAAAAAATTGCACAAACGAAACCATTTTAAAAATCAATAAAGTTTTACTCCATGTTTGTCTTACTCATGATTTATAGCAACAGTACTTCACACCCATATATTTTGCCCTTCCCATTCCATTTTTTGGAAACAGATGAGAAACAGGAAACACAAAGATGATTAAATGATTTGTTTAAATTCACACAGGAAGTCTGCAGCAGATGTGAAAATAGAACCTTGCATATATACATTGTTTGATTGATATATACAGTAAAAACAAATGATTCAAGGTTTGTTCTGCAGTATCAGGTCAGATATATGAAACCAATAAGAATGTGGGAAACTGAGATCTAAGTTTCTGCTGTATAATCTTTGTAGTCCTTTGCATGTAAATAGATGGGGAATATTCCATAGAAAAACGTATAAAAGAAACCACTGCAAAATTCAGTTGCTGAAAATTTGGAAACAAATGATGCAAAGTGCAGGAAGCGAAAATAAATCTAACTGCACTGCATATATTTTTTAATTTAAAAAAAGTAGTTTTGCCTTGTTATAAATAACTTGCAATTGAAAAATTTCAAGAAATAGGATTATTTGCTGATAAGTAATGACTATTAGTAACAGAGAACAAGACCAGAATGTTAGGTATACACTGTGCTATAGGTTCTTCTGTTATTCACACTTATGTCAGCCTGCTGGAATATTTCACCAACTTTGAATCTCACCTTCATTCTCTTTTTCCAGCAATGTCTATTCTGCTGTTGGTTAATCAAAATCAGGCTGTTGACTACAACAGAAACACAAAGCATGCAGTTCCCAAAATAGGCTTTACCTGGTCAGAGCTGAAAGATGTGAATGAATATCAGTAAAAGACATGGATCAAGAAGTTGTATAGTAAGTTGTTTCTAACACGTTACAAATACTTCTAAATTTCCTTTACTTTTGCTGTATCCCATCACTAAGTGCTTTGCTTCTTTTTGTTTGATTGGTGTTTTTACTCTCAGCACTTGACTGAGAAAAATCTATGAAGTCAATGCTAAAATTATTTCATGAACAAGTACTTTGGCCCAGATTCGGCTGGAACTGAGGACCAGTTGTTTATCCCATATACTCTCTTCTTTCATCCCTATTGTTTGCCATCTTTGGTCTAAATTTACATTGACCATCTGTTAAGGTAGGATCTGTATTTTCAAATATACACAATACCTTGAAAATTTTGGGTGCTGATGCAAGGCATAAATAATAATAAGGTTGGATTTATGCCATCTTTGCATCCCTCTTATCCTGAGACCTCTTGTAGCCCATCCAGCCCCTCAGGATAAGGTAGAGCAGTCTGAAGGTTGCCAGTTGCTCCAAGTAGCTATTCCAAAAGATAGGGATCATCAGGTCTTAAGATAGACCCTGTGCTGGCTGCAGGAAGAAGGGGTGGTGTACGAACAGTTATGGCAGCCCACCGGGAGATCCCTCTTTGCAGATAGTGTTGTACAGTGGCCAGTTAAAGTGAACTCTAGGGCAGCTTTGCCCCCAACAGACAGGCACAAGGTTGTTCTCAGCATGCCAGAGGACCTGAATCTTTGCCTTAACTGTATTGTTCCCCTGAGATTTTTCTTCTCTAATCTCATTAGAATTGCAACATTGATGCCATGTAATATGTAAGTGTAACTCAAAAATTTTAGTTATTCCTTTTTTGTAGAATTCAAGCCTTGCCTATGTAAAATACATATACCATAAGTATGAACCCACCATATAAATGTAATGTTTATTGCTGTGCCAGCAGTTAGCATTCCTTGGTAATAGAAATATGAACATACTTTGTGCAGCATACTATTAGAAGGAATTCAGTGGACAAAAGTACGGCCCAATTTTGTTTAGTCCAGTCACCAACTATGAAAGGTTCTGGGTCTTCTCTTTTTCAGCTTACAGGGATTGTACATTTAGTTTGCTTTCTTATCAGGAAATGTTCCAGATTTCAGTCTTAACACAATTCCAAAACTGGTACCTCTGTCTTTAATAGCTTGAGGAAGTTGAGGAATTCTAAAAGGCAGCAGACAGCAGAGATATGTCTACACTGCAATTAGACACATGCAATGGGCTTAAGTCACAGCTGTGGGTGTTTAATTGCAGTGTAGACAAACACAGTGTTGTTAAAATTAAACCTGTGCACTGTATCTGAACTTGTCTTTTCTCAATATTGGACAATACAGCAACCTTATGTTCTTGTAGGAGGCTTTACGTACAAATAGTGGCTTGCAAACTTGCAGAAATGTATGAGATACAACTGCCATCTTATTTCACTGGACAACCATGCAGCACAGTGTACCCTGAATTCTAATAAAAATCTAAAACAGCTTTGTATTCTTAATTTGCTCTGATTTCCTGTACTTAATACAGTACAGACTTGTCAGAAAAAGGACGAGTGATCGCTATATTTTCTTGAAAAATTCTGATTCTGATCTTCCTGCAGCTTGTTAACTTGCTGCAAGTTCTCTACCTAGGCTTTCATTTCTCTCATCCAGGGGTCCAATCCTTCTCCCACTGAAATCCGTGGGATTTTGGTCATTGACTTCAGCAGCAGCAAGTTAGACTCTTGTGTCAAGTAGCAATGCAGGTACAAGTAGCCTGTCATTTCAGTTGATGAACAAACATGCCCATTTTGCTCCCAGTTTTCCAGAATGAACTTGAATGCAAAATAAATAAATACCTGGAGAAACAAAGACGGTTGAAGCAAAGGTAGGAGGGGCTCATTTTAATATTTAATAATAGTACTGCTCTGTGTCACGGAAGTAGCTGCTCAGTGCCTGATTTTTAAAAGTGCCTTCCAATTTTGTGCCTGTAATTCAAGGGTTCATTATTACAGGTATATTTCATAGCACACAGATGTCTACCTATTCAGTGCACCCATTTAACCATTCCTGTGAAGCAGCACTGCAAGCTCCTCCCCATCCTACCAATTGGTCAGAACCCTGACCAAGAAGGACGCCCTAAAGGAATGAGAGGCTAGGTCGGTCTCTCAACACTTGTGATTTTTGGCTTTTCTGCTGAGAAAGTCATAGTGTGCTGGGAGTTTCAGTGGTACTTCATAATTATATCTAAGGCCCTATTTGGATTGCAGGATGATTGTCAAAAAATTGCACCTGAGTTGTGGACAAGCCATGGAGAATTGTGGAAAAGTAATAATGGACCTAATTATTTGTGATTTTCTCGTGATTTTCTGCTGTCAGCAACCCAGGGCTGAGAGAAGGGGCTCCCGCTGTTGTACACTAGGGGCTGATAGCATGGACCCGAAGCTGACAGTGGCCACCCAGGGCTGACAGTAGGGGCTCCCACTCTGAGCCCCAGAGCAGCCAGTGCTCCCACTGTCAGACCCATGCATGGCAGGGCATCTGCTGTCAAAACTGCAGTGGAAGCCTGACATTGCGGAATCTGCAATTTCTGTAATATCGCAAGTCAAGTAGGGCCTTATTCATATCTTATATTTGTTCCTTGTTCTACCATAAAAGTACTTAACTTATTATATGAACACATTCGTGAAAAAAACCCCACTGTCACTACATTTGAATTGGTAAAAAGCTTCCAGTATGTAATCTGCCCTTGCACCTATCTGAGTGCAACGTTTGCTACAATGATAGCCAAATGACAAGGACATTATTGTACACTCTGAATGCACATGATCAGATAAAATCAACATGATTAATATTTTTACACTGAACACCAACTAAAGTAATAATAATGATACAGAACTTCTTGAAAAGAGTTCTCCAGACGTGCAGTAAGTCTTATATGTCTTTGTCGTGTCTAATACTATAACCAATCTGGGTATTAGCTATTTCTTTTCAGCCTATAAAGACACACACACAGATTTCAATTATTTTTCAGATTTTAAACTCCTGTAATAAACAAGAAAAACACTTTACATTCACATAATGTCTTTCATCAGAAGATCTCAAAACATTTTAAAAAGCATATGCATCCCATCCTGATCCCATTTAAGTCAGCGGCTAACCTCCTGCCGATTTCAAGAGAAGCAAAACTGGGTACAAATTAATTAAGCATCACAAAATTCTTGAAGAAGATATTATTATACATATTATTATACACAGATGGGGACACTGCACAGGTTATGTGACCTTGGGCGAGCCAGATAGGAAATCAGTGGTTGAACTAGAAACAGTATCCAGGAGCATTGCTGCCAAGTACTACCAGACTATACTTTAACTGCCAGACCATACTTTCTTCTGGTTGAGTTTAAAGCACAGCTGTGTTATGTAACCATGAAACAACACAACTACCCCTTTCTTCACAAGAGGCTCACACATTGTCTTTCTTTCTCTTGCTGTGATATAAGGGAAACATACCCTAACTTCTATGTACTTTTACATATCACTTTAAGAACAATTTGCTTCCAAGTTTAGCTTTATATAGAAACTGTAGTTCCTGTGTTTATATTTGTATATGTTTGCACTGCCACTTCCTCCTACTAAAACCCTGCAGGATTATAGTTCAGGGTTTTCCTAGCTTGACCTTGAACATCAGCATAGCTTGGTACCTGCACATATGATTAGCCTTTTTACCCAATTCTATTTAAACCAAGTGGTCATTTGCCTTTTAGTTAATAGTCTAATTATCTTCATCAAATTTCACACGAGAATTCTCATTGGGCTCGAAAGACATGGTGTCATGAATATAGCAAACAAAGCCCCTTCAGACCAGCGTGTTCTTCTTAAATCCATGTTCTGAGTTGATTATCCCAACCTCACCTTGCTACAAACATGAATAATTGTATCTGTTAAAAACACCCACCAAGTAAAGATGACAACTTACCTGCCTATTATTTGGGCAGTTTCCCACATGTCATGAAAAGGCAACACTTGTAAAAATATAACTTAATAGCAACACATTATCTAAATAATTTGGTTTCAAATTGATAAAATAAGAGTGTATAAGGGTTTGCTGACTAACTGCAATTTGCACAAACCAGCTTATGCACGGCATTCAAATACCCACTTTAAGGTTTGGATGGATTGGAGGCCACATGGGTTTGTTTTAAGATTTAATTTAAGCAAAAGTTTGGGAATGACTCATCAAAATTTAAACACCTCTTAGATTTGAGCTTTCTAAGTTAACTTGCTTTCAGTAAAAACTGCAAATGACCTCAGTGTCTGTGAGAGTCGAGCCTCTAGAGTCAGACTTCCCTCACATGATTTCAAAGTCATAACGTTTTCCGCTTCAACAAGATGTTAGCTCAACTCAGCTGATTCATCTAATTGTTAGCTTAAGTCTGCTTGCCCAAAATAAACATTTTAATTTTTAACTTAGCTACGATGTATTTCTGTTTGTTTGTATTCTTTAGACATGAATAATTATTGTCATAAGAAGCCCTTATTTCTGCAGCAGTCTACATGAAGACTAGACTATCCAGAAAGTGCTTTTTGTCACTGGATGCTTTTATGTTATTCAATGAACTGTAATCTTTAAATAAACTTGACTTTGATATCATTATGTCACATAAGATTTTGATCAAAGCAGCAGTGAGCAAGGATCCCACTATTGTTCACATAACTGTGGTAACAAATTATAAGAAGTGTGAGATTATAAAGTGTTTTCCAACAAATTTCCTTTTTTTCTTTTTGCTGTTAATGAAAACCTGGTTTGACACCCTCCTTTCCTCAAAATCCTTCCACAGGGGTCTTGTGCTACATCTGGGTCCACCCCTTATATAAACCCAAAATGTCACTCTCCTGTTAATCCACTCCTGTTGCAAGTTATATAGCAGCTGGCTAGCAATACTGCCTGCCTACAAAAATGCATTTTCTGCAATTCACCAGCATCCAACTGAGCAGGTGCTTTCTGAAGCCTGCTTTTGTGGCAGACAGGAACTGTAATAAACTTTCACACAGCTGCTAGTCACTGGACAATGTGGTACTGGATGCTATAAGACTGGAATTGGTATGATAAAATACCATCACTCTGGGGGCGAGGTCCCTAAAGAATGTGTTTCAGATTTGGCGATAGATTGAAGGACAGGGTTTACAAAGCCTAACCACCAGAGAGTTTGGGGAGCCTCCAGACACCAAACAGGATCTGAGCAAACCTCTCAAGACATTTTGATGGGATATTTCTGTTATTTTAGGCATGAAGGAGGGAAGGTTGCAGTGATCATAAGGTTTATGAGGGCTGGTGGGGGTCTCTTAAAGATCTTTGGCTGTCTAGGAAGACAGGTTTTTTTAGTAATGAAAGTCTACAGTCCTGATTTATCTTCATGTTTGAGGCCCAATCCTATCTGAATAAGAATTATGTCTGACATTGCTCTCCCCAAACTATTGAGTTCATTTGTATGCTGAGCTCAATAAGGAGCTCTGCTCAGCATATATTATCAGCTCTCCTTACATTAACTATAGTACTTGGACATTACAGTATTTATGCTGGGAGGTGGGATTAAACCACTAAACACCTGATACATTCCAAAAAGACCAAAGAAACAGTTAAAACTCACTCAGAAAAGTTACTTGCTAATCCTTAGTGAAAGCAGAAATTAGCACTCGCAGCTATAAATGACTTTCAATGTTATTCCATAATGAAATTTCAGATTTGCAAGGTCTACTCTATCAGAGAGTTTGGGGGCCTCTGGGCACCAATCATGATTTGCAGTATATCCCCCAAGACATTTTTCTCTTGCTAGGACTGGATAAAGGGGAAAATATACAAAAAATATTAGAGTCTCAGGATTTTTTATATTTCAGCCCAGCTGCAAACTCAATCTGTTGCAAAGAGTCAGTCAAAGATTAAGATGTTGATTAACCCTGCCCCTCCTTGCCACAGCTACCATTTTTGCAGGAATTTGAGTTTACTTCAGGTAGGGTAAACAAAACCATTTCAAATGCAAGCTCTGGTAGCGTTGGTCCCAGCAGGAGGAATTTACACCCTCCTTTAAAGTTGGGTGGTGGGGCAAGAAGGAAAGAGTGAATAGTCACTCACAATAAGATTTTGGGATAAAAGACAAGCCAGAGCCAAACCCACTTAAAGAAGTTCAGCTAAAACAAAAATAACTAGCTTGGTTACACTGCCACCAGTGCAATTCACCTTCTAATTTTTTTATCACTTAACTCAACAGCGCAGCTTTCTCTCTCTACAATTGAATATTAGACTGGTTTAGCTACAATTAACAATAACAAAGTAATTACTTAAATGAAAAACATTAAAGATAACCCTCAAAAAGACCTCCATTTGGGCTGCTAATTAGGGAAGCTAACTTCCATGGCTTTCATTAACGGGCTATAACCGGTACTTATACAAGATTTTAAGAAAACATTAACAGATTACATACTCTTTTATAGTTTTGTATTCCATTAACTACCAGCCCTTCCTGCACACACAGTCTGAAGGTCACTTGGAACAACCAGGTTTTCTTTCTTTTTTTTTTAATTGATATTGTTCTCAGGTGCTTGCTTCTCTTTGGTTCTCCCATGAGCACGACTAGGAGGGGCTGTACTTTATTCCCACATTGCACACTGCGGGAGAGCATGCAGCTCTGCTTTTCAGTTCAAAGTTATATGGTATCTTTTATGGCTGTTATGCAGTGCTTCATTTGTAAGGAAAGAGAAGCTGGGGCTCAAGCAATTTTTTTACATTCATAACTGATAGAGCAAGCCCAGTGGTGCTGGGGCTATGAACAGGCCTAAAGGTGCTAGGGCTGAGGCCTGGCAAGCCCTGGCACAAATTAAGCGCTGTTGTTATGACACAACCAAACCTGGTCAGCATCTGACTATGAATAAAAGTATAATCCATTTCTAAACTGCAAGAGACTTCAGTGGCCCAGTCTTTCTCCCTTTGGCACTGTGACCATACATTTGTGTATCAAAAACTCTCCCAGGGATGGCAAGATTTATCTGGTTTCCATGCTGGCTCCAAACAAGTAAGTGCTGGTCACTGGAATGTATTGTATGCTGTACCAGAAAACTGCTTAAATGCTCCAGGCCCTTCTGGCCTTTCAGCTATGCTATGCCTAAAATACACCATTATCAAATAGCAGTGAACTGTGTACATTCATTCTAGTACTAAAAGACATCACAGCAAATAACCTACATTATCCCTAGTAATGTCCCATTAAATTAATTGTCTAGATTATTGCAGTACTGTGAGAGTCATTAGGATTTAGTTTAAAATCAGTTCAATCAATACATGCATAATTTTATTCTGAAGAGTATAGCTTCATGCCAAAGCTTGAAATCTTTGTTGGAACTGCCAGCTCCTCCCCGTCCCTGTGTCCTATAAACGTCATTTGTCATTCAGCACATTGTAAAATCTCCAACACTCCTGGAAAATTAAAGCCCAGGTCCTGACTGTTCCTTTGTTTTACATGTGTATCTCAGGGCACTCTTTTTTGCATCCTGTAGGTCTGAAGGTAATACTTTACCATGTAAAATGGGTTCATATCTTTCAATTTTTAGATACTGGAGAAACATGGCTGTGCAGAGAAGTTACTACTTCCATTGCAAGCCCAGAATTATCAACACACAAACACACTGAAAGTATAAAATACACACAACATTTCAGTGCCCGCAGTTTCAAATCAAATCAACTCTGAATTTTCCTTTTTTAAAGCCAACCGTGTACAGTTTGTCAGAAAAGAATGACTAATACAAGTAATTTACATATTTAGCCCTTCTGAAGGGGATGTGATATTTTTCACGTACGACATTTTCTAGCACCTAGCATCCAGGGATCTCAAAGTACTTTACAAGCATTAACGAAGTCTTGCACACGCCTATGAGACAGGGAGGTGTTTTCTTTATTTTACAGATGGGTTAACTGAGGCACAGAGCTGTTAAATGACATATCCCACATCTCACAGTAAATATGTGGCAAAGTCAAGGAGAGAATCCAGTTCTCCCCGCTCCCAGTCCTGTGCGCCAGCCATAATGAAAGACATTTTAAGTATTCAGCAGTGGAATCTTCTTATCCTTTACACCAAGGACACATACACTCATACTCAGCATATAGACTGAAGAACTGAGAATGAATATATTTGCCTTGAGTATCTTCCTTTACACCTCCAACTTGCCCCCTTTTCAACTGCTAGTACCTCCCTCTCCTGCTAGTGAACAGGGAACAGCTCTTTGCATCCTTTAAACCTCCCACATCTCTTCTCTCCTCCCCTCCCTGCAGACATCCTTTCCCATCAAATGGGCTAGAAGCCTCCTATTCCCCACCATTCTCTCACTGATACTAGCAGCTGCTCTGGGCTTTGTATCATTTGTTTCATAAAGCTTCGCTAGGCTTTGGGTCTGTTTTCATCCCTGGTCTGCCCTCCCAGTGTCACAGCCTCCCTCCGGTGGGTTTCCAGATTGAAAGAGTATGCTAGGAATCAGCAGCAGTTAGAGCTCTCTCATGTAGGAAGGATAGGCTGGGAACGAGAGAGAAAGATTCATCTAAAATGGGCTAGAGTACACTCTATGCAAAAATCTGGATCCAGTCTCAGGGCATGTCTACACTACAAAGTTAAGTCAACTTAATTTACGTCAACATCCATTCACCACAGTAAATAAGTCAGTCAGACGTGTCCGCACCACGCTCATTGTCTCGGTAGAGTGCAAGTGCTGCTAGGGAGGACGCATCGATGCAGACAGCAGTGCACTTTGGGTAGCTACCCCCCAGTGCAACTAGCCACAGAGGGTTTTGAAACGGGCTTGCAATGCCTCATGGGACCAAAACATTGTCACAGGGTGAAATGGAAACATGGCTTCAACTTCCCATCATGCAGTTTCCTCCTTCCCTCCCCTGGTATCAAAGGCACAGCACCCATACTTTTTTGTGCCATTTTTCGAAAGCCTGGCTTAGCTACAAGGACACCATAGTCTGAGAAGCGTGGAGCCTGCTCAGCTGTGCACTCTTGTTGTGAGCATCACAAACACTTTACACCTTATCCTGTAGTATTTCCAGAGCTCAGACCAGAACCGCTGCGCAGAACATTGTGATGTCCTTCTAGCAGCCCTGCTGCAAGCCATAGAACAAAACAATTCCCAGTCACTGCTGGCAGTTGCACAGAAGCTGAACATGGTGGGGTGCCGTTTCTGGTCCTGGGAAACAAGCACTGACTGGTGGGATCGGCTCACCTCATTATGCAGCTATGGGATGACGAGCAGTAGCTGCAGAACTTTCGAATGCAGAAGGTCACTTTCCAGGAACTGCGTGCAGAGCTTTCCCCATCCCTGAAGTGCAGCAACACTAAAATGAGAGATGAGATCTGCTCTGACAGTGGAGAAAAAGTGGCGAACTTTTTCGGAACACAGGTCTGTTCAGAAAGCAGCAATTGGGGACTTTCTTTCCAGATTGCAAAACAAATAAATGTCGAAAAGACAATAGTGATCCTGTGGAGACCCAGCCTATCCCTCGCTCCCATGGCTCATGAAGCCATACACCAGTCACCTGGACAGCAGTAAGGAGCAGTTCAACAATAGGCTAAGCAAGTGCAGAATGGTGGTGGAATGTGCCTTTGGATGTTTAAAGGGTCACTGGTGCAGTTTGCTGACCAGGTTAGACCTCCGTGAAAGGAATATCCCCATTGCTATCATTGCCTGCTCCGTGCTCTATAATATTTGTGAGGCAAAAGGAGAGAAGCTTCCACAGGGGTGGGGCATGGAGGTGAATAGGCTGGCAGCTAATTTTTAGCAGTCAGATACCAGGGCAACAAGAGCCCAGCAAGGAGCTCTGCCTCTCTGGGAGGCTTTGAAAACCTATTTCAGAAATGAGCCAGAGTAATGTGTGCTGCTTATCTGTGTTGTGCCTTCCCATACCATCCCCTTCATTGCATCCGTTTCCCTGCACCTCTCCTTTTCCGCTCAACCCCGAGGCTCCTCCAGGGTGTGTGTGTGTGGGTGTGTGGGTTGGGGGGGGGGGTGTCTGCAGCCACTAAAGAACATAGGAAACCCCACCCCCCTTTCCTCAATGCTGCTGGTAGTAGTCACCCTGGGCTTGCAGATTCCGAGATCAGCACCGATCCCTGCCACCAAACATCCCGCATGTTAGGGAAACTGCAGTTGAGGGACCTGAAAATCACCATGCGTGGGGATCACATGCTCTATTGTTTGCAGCACCAGCACTTGCACTGAAAACTTCCACCAGCTGCCCTAGGTGACCCTATGTGCTATCAGTCCTCTAAGGGTAATAGAGGCAGCAAGGGAGCACATGCTGCAAACATCTAGGTACAGACCTGGTCCTTATGCTGCGTACCACAATGATGTCAGCAGAATTAATACTGGAGTGGCATGGGAAAGTGTCATACCGTGGTGGAAGAAATAAGGCAGTCCTCCCCAGAAACCTTCATACAATGCAATGTGGTGACTACCTACTGCTGACATTAGAAAGACTTCTCTGTTAACTGATTTGTATCAGAAAGGCTTTAAAAGTTAGGGTGAAAAGACGTCTTGATATTATTGGGACTGTCCTGATATCAGGGGCTTTATCTTATATAGAAAACTATAGTCCTCCCTCCCTCTGATAAGGCAGTGTTTCCCAACTGGCGTGCCATCAGGCCAGAGCAGGTGTGCCACAGAATTTTTTGAAAAACGACTTTAAGAGTTCTGGATTGGCTCATGAATATTCATACATCCATTTGAAGACTATATGGTGGAGTGCCTCAAAATAATTAAAGGTATCAAAGTGTGTCACAGCAGAGAAAAGGGTGGGAACCTTTGCGATAGGGGATAAACAAAATTTACCCACAAGAGCGTGCTCAGAGTCAGTTTATAGTGGCAGGTAATTATCAATCATCTGATCTAAATCAGATGAGGTAATGCTTGAGGAACCTCCGGAGAGATTGTCATCTAAACTGTGTGAAATCACACAATTTTCACAGCTTCAATGCTAAATCATAAGAGTATTTTCGCTAGGAAAAAGGTGTATTCTTAACTCGAGTTAGCTAACACAAGTTAACTACTACAAGGTAAAATCCTAGTCCAGACAAGATAGTCTGTAGTTTTCACATGTGCTGGCAGATTAAGTTTAATAGATTCCAAGGCCAAAAAGTACCCTGGTGTCATCTAATCTAACCTCCTGTATAGCACAGGCCATAGAACTTCCATGAAATAATTCCTAGAGCAGGTCTATTAGAAAAACATCCAATCTTGATTTTAAAATGTTCAATGATGGACCTTTGGTAAACTACTCCAATGGTTAATTATGCTCACTATTAAAAATTGATGTCTGTAGCCGGGACCTACCCTGGGGGTTTGAGCCCAGAAGGACACCACCTGACTGGAAGCAGATTGGCGGGGCCAGGCCTTTAGAACCCAAATGGACACCACCTGACCAAAAGCAGGTGGGCGGGGCCAGGCCTTTAAAACCCAGGCCTGCTAGCTTCCTGAGGGTCAAGGGAGAAGGACATCTCTCCCTTGGGGCTCAAGCCCAGGACTGTACCAGAGGCCCACACAGAGGGGAAGCTACTAGACCTACCCACAGCATGGGGACCTGCCAATCCAGAGGAGCTGCCTGCTGCTGGGGACCCAGAGGGAGGCCTGCCTGAGTTGCTTGCTGCCTCGGGGCTGGAGGACTTGAAGGAAGTGCCCTCTGCAGAGGATGCTGTGCAGTTTCCAGAGCTGCTGCTGGTTGATGGGGAAGGATTTGTGGGACTCCTGCATGCCCTTGAACCCAGCAACCCAGAGGATGGTGACAGAGCCCAGGTACTTTAAACAGAGGGTGGGAGGAAGGAGCCCAGGGAAGCCAACTGTGGTATGGCTGAGCAGTGAGTCAGTGCATTTTGGCTGGAGCCCTGCTGACTCAGTGATGGGACACCCTGTCACTGACAGGGTCCTGGGCTGGGACATAGTGGAGATGGGTGGGCCTGTGTCCCCTTCCCTCACCCTGACCTGGGGTGGATGCTGGCTAGTGCCAGAACCTGTCCCTTACTGCCTGTCCTGCCCTGCCTAAGGGCCAGGCCACAGACTGCTGCTTACCCTGCTAAGGGCTTGAGCATCTGCGTGTGCTTCTGTTGGCCTTCCCAGACTGACAGTCCATAGACTATTAACTTCCCCGGCTAAGGACTAGAGACTGCTGTCCCTCAGTCCTGCCCTGTCAAAGGGCCAGGCCTTAGACTGTGGCTCACCCTACCAAGGGCTCAAGTCTACCTGGGTTTGTCTACCAGCCCTCCTGAGGGCTAGACCGGAGACTGCTTCCTAGCCCGGTCTGAGGGCTTGAGGCTATTTCCCAGGAACTCATTAGTCCTTTTAGCCATAGCATTGCCCTGGGAGCTCACATTCAGCTGATTATTCATTACAACCCCCCAATCTTTTTCCAAGCCATTGCTTCCCAGGATAGAGTCCCAATCTTGTCAGTATGGCCTACATTCTTTGTTCCTTGATGTAGACATTTACATTTAGCCATATTAAAAACATATATTGCTTGCTTGAGACCATCTACAATATTTAGAAATCCCAAGTTAAAGACTATAGAAGGGTTTAAGGTCTACCTTGACCTGCTAACTCATATGAAAACAACAAACTGCTTTGTTTTCACTAGGACTTTACTGTGTATTAGCTAACTTGAGTAAACACATCTTTTTCCTAGTGAAGACAAGGCTTAAGATAAACCCAAGTTTGATCAAAACTATACCCAGCTTTGCTCAGATAACTGTGAACCTTTACAAGCATCAATTGTTTCAAGTCTCTAATGAAATGCAAGCTTTGTGTGGATCCATGTATCAATGCAAATATTTCACCCAATTCCAGATACAAAGTTGCTTTATAACACCTGTAGGGCTCATGTATACAAGGATGTTGGCTAGGATGTGAATCTAGCTGGCAGCACACTAACTGTCCATGTGGAAGCTGCTGATGCACACTAACATTTCCCTAGTGTTTTTGATCTCATCCCATTTCAAAGTGAGGTAGATCAAAGGGCTCTAAAGAACTTAGTATGTGTCAGCGGGGTCCATATAGACAGTTACTGCACAGTAGCTTCAGGCCCCAGCTTACTGTGAACTAAATGTTCATGTAGGGAAGCCTTCAGTCATACCCTAGTGAAAATTTTGCTGGAAACTTCTCCCCACCCTCTGCTCCTGCTTTTTAGGGATTTAAATTAGTTAATATGGGACAAGATATTCAAAAGTGGTGATTGATTTGGGGTTCCTCAGTTTTTGGATGCCCAATCTTTGGTGCCTTAAAGGGGTCTGATTTTTCTGAAAGGGCCGGACACATGCCCTCTCATTACAGATCATGGAAGTGAGGCACAGACTATGTGAATGATTTGCCCACAGTCACACAGCAAAATGGTTGGGGATCCAGGAATAGAACTTAATTTCCACTCGCCAGTTATGTGCTTTACTCACTAGATCATACTTCCTCCCATTGCTTCAAAACATTCTCTTCCTCTAGCTAGGAAGCTGATGTGAAGCAAGAGAGTATGACTTACTTCTAGCTTATGGATTCTTGAGCCAGAGGCGGTAGAAGTTAGTGGTGATTGTCTCAGGATGCTAAGGAGGACCATCTCAACACTGCACTGCAGCTTTCTTCTTGGGAATCACTATCAGATTTATTATCATGCTCTCACACCACAAGGTTAGTGCAATAATGTAGTTGCTGCTCTATCAAGTGGGGAAACAGGATCAGGGCCCCCACATGGGGGGAGGGTACACTTTACTGGAGTCCGGTGGCCCTGGGGTGAGGGTCTGGGGGGCCCGGCCCTGGCTGCATCCTCCATTACCATAAGGCAAAAAAAATTTCTTGGCTCATGAGATTGTATGTATTGGATGAGGAATTGAGGTGTGTGTGGGGGAGGGGGCATGTGTCACAAGTTTGTACTGGGCCCCAAAAAAATTATGCTTGAGCCCTGAACAGGATCACAAAGAGGGGGCTTTGATTTAATGATTTCTCCCTATATTCTATCTGCCTTTGGCTTTGATTCTCCCTGCACAAATATGGCAGTTCAGGGTACATTTCCAGTGAGCTGTGTGGGAATTATGAGTAATAATGATCTAACTGATCAACACACTAGGGAGAAAATTTACTCAAGCTGAGCACTAGTGATTTGAGTAAGAGATCTGTTAAATACTTTCAATGCAAATATTTAACATTTCTTTTTAATTAAAGAGCTCAATGGTGCAGTATTTTCAGCATCACCTTTTCACTTTGCCTCTACTTGAAAACAGGGTACACCTGACTTCCTCAAAATAAAGTTCAACATTTCACTTTCACCAGTAAACACACCACACTCCTACAAATTGGTGACTAGAGATTTTTCTTTCCTTTCTTTTCTGCAAACACACTGCAAATAGGTAAGAGAGCACTACTGTCCGTGGAGCAAAACTGGACACTGATTCATGTATATTTTTATTTACGTTGTTTGCCCCAAAGCTATACAAAAGGCTGGAGAAACATGTCACTTTTCAAGTACCACTTTATAATCACTGCCCTAATCCAACAGTTAAAATATTTGAGTGGTCAGCCGATTGATTGTGACGAGATGTCTAGCAGCTTGTTCTGTATAGTACCATTCATCAGATACAGTAAATGGAATAAAATTAGCAAGAGATAATGCTAAATAAAACTCTGGTAGACAGCAGAAAAGACACCTTCTATTGAGAGGACATTGATATAAATTAGGAATTGAGTCCATGCTAGCTTTTTCTCTTAATATCCAAAAACTCCCATGGGTGGAGAGAAAATTGATTATGGAGTTTTCTATTAGGATGAACAAACAGAAATACAGCTTTTGATTTCTACCCCAATCTGAACACGACATTTGCTTTGTTAAACATAGTGAATAGCTGTTAATGTCCATTTAAAAATTAAAAACAGAGGAAATTTCTTCCAAAACCCAGGCTCTAGGGTATTTTCATTTGTATAGTAGTATGTTTTTGCAAACAGTTTTTTCCATAAAACCATTTTTGTGCAATTAGTAGCTGCTGGTAGATAGCTGAAGTGCACTACCTAGTGGCTAATAGATGAATAATATATTGACCACCGAATTGATAGACAATTCACAAAATATATATATATAAACAATTTATTTACACCAAAACTTTTCTTTGAGGATTAAAGAACACTTCACAGCATAGACCGTGTGAGAAAATGGATTGGGGAAGGTTCTATAATGCAGTGTCTAAAATGCAATAAACTTTACAGAGGCAACAAACTTACAAGTTCTCTCTTCTTCCTGGACCTGCTGTGCTGCTGCTGGTACGGCACTTGCCCATGCTGGGTTTGGCCTTTATATGACAGAACTCATTCTCCACCTTTGGTTCTGACCCTCCCCACTGGCCACGCCCCCCTCTGGGTCCAGTATTCAATGCTATGCCCCCTCTAGGTTCATCCCTTCCTACACCACCACACACGACTCTGCTGTGACAGCGGGAGACTCGCACCGTTACTATTGCTCTGATATTTCTCCAGCTGCTCAGGTTGTTGCACTTTTCCCAGCTTTACTCTGGGCTTCTGCACTTGCCCCTAGTCTGCTCTGGCAGCTCCAGCTCTCATGGAGGACTGGCTCTTGACTCCCTCATGGGCCGGCCTGCCTGCCCTGTCAATCAGGCTGACTTGGAGCTTTGGCCTCTCCCTGTTGGACCTGGGAACTTGTCAGTCTCACAGGATCCTGACTCCTCTTCAGCATTTCCTATTTCTGCTGGCATTAGTAGAGGGTCAACCAAAAAAACTAAATTTCAGTAAGTGGCCAACAGCCCTCTTACACAAATCTGGGACCATAAATTGGAGAGAGTTAAAATCCAAAGCAGCATCTTGCTTTTGCTGGTGGAACCTAAACGTTTATGGGAATGAGCACAGGATGGCCTTATAACTCATGACTGGAAACACTATGACTGGGTTTGGCAGGGCATTCCAAACAAATGCTAAGAGCACCTTTTCTACCATATATCATCTGTTCATGCCACTCATTTACTTCCAAGCAGCTTTCCAGAAAACATTTAAAATTTTAAAACACTGAATTCTGATCACTTCAATCTGCATAAATTTGCCTATCCCTGTTTAGAACTCAATCCAGAATTCATGTCTTGTAACCTATGGAGCTGCCAACATACAAATTTGGACCACTTCATATATGCACTTATACTGGTTTAAGGGTGGCTTATTGCAGTTTATTTTAAACCAGTTCCTATTGATTTATGCTGATCTAAAATAAACCTAGTTTAAACTGAAATAAGATTGCCCACACCATTTTTTTTTGCAACAGTTTAACTAGATCAATTTGAAATCATACCTTTAATTAATCTGGTATAACTCATAGAGCATGTAAAGAAGCCCTACAGGAGAGTATACGAGAGAATCGATGATCACTACGTTCTAATAGCTAAATTACAGCATAATGTGTCTGATAACTGTAATGCTGTGGGGAATACCCAGAGCTGTGAGCCACTGTGTTACATCTCTGCTTCAGAAAGCATAAGCTTCACTAAAGTTTAGCCAGTGGTCCACAAACTGTGGGGCATGCCCCCCTAAGGGGGAGAGAAGGAATATTTGGGGAACAATAGGGAGCGAGGCTGGGCCCTGCTCTGTCCCCGCCTCTGGCCTTAGCCCCCATCTCCCAACCCAGCTCCTGGCTGGAAAATTTTAGTTTTGTATTGACTTTGCTGATGCTTTTTATGTAGCTTGTTGAAAAACTAGGCAAATATCTAAATGAGTTGATGTATCACCTGGAAGACCTCTGTGTATCCCCCAGCAGTACATGTACCCCTGGCTGAGAACCACTGTCCTAAGGTGAAGGCTAAAGATGAAGTCTCTCTCTCTCTCTCTCCCTATTTCATATATCCTCAAAGGGATTACCTTTGTCTTACAAGTCAAGAAGGCCTGGTGGGGCTCCAGTCTCCTTTGTCTCTCTCGAGTGCTGGAGTCATGTTAATTCTCTGTATCGAGTTCAGGAACAGGATAACTGCTGCTGGTTTAGCTCAATAGCTTTGTTTACCACTAATATGTAAATTGAGATAAACCCATATGCCTTTGTCTAGGACCTTTACCTAGGCTAGACTGGCTTGTCTTAAACATGTTCTAGTAACATCATAGAGAGGGAATTCATTACCTCCCCATAAGGTTAATACATGCATTTTACAACAATATTAATAACTACTGTGGTGTTAGCTTTCATGTGAGACCTCACAAGGCATATTTTGTACAAATATAATTGCAGGATGTGGTGTGAGGGGGTGTTCACCCCCATGGAGCCCAGAGGAGTTCAATTGGCTAGGCAGGCTAATTAACTGCCCAAGCTGCACCTGAGAGAGGAGACAGAGAACAGGCCACTAATTGGAAATGAGCTCAGCTGGGCAGGAGCAGAAAGGGCCTAAAGCCCAGGAGATGTGAGCAGTTGGAAGCTGTAAGGAAATAGTTTATAGCTACTCCCTGGGAGGAGGGAGTTTAGGCTGGAAAACCCAGAAAAAGAGGGAAGCGCAGGGAAACAGCAGCAACGGGTAGGACTGTGATCAGACAGACATTGGCTGCTTGTTACAGGTCCCTGGGATGGAGCCCAGTGTAGAAGGTGGGCCTGGGTTCCCCTACTAGCCACTGCAAAGTGGTACAGGGCGTTGGAGATGCCAGCTGGTCCGGAAAGACTTTGATTTCCCCGAAAGGGGAGGACCTTAATGACCAGGATGGAGGGCCAACCCACAAACAGGAAGCTGCAGCTCCAGGAGCGAGAGGGGCTGTAGGGTGAAAGAGACAACAGGTAGAGACACTGCCAGAGGAGGGCAGTGTCTGGCAAGCGCTAATCCCCAGAGCCACTGGAAGGAGGTGCCATGTGCAGTGAGTGGACCCTGTGACATGTATGAATACATGGGTGCCTAGAGTCACATATTAAGGAGAACTTGTTATATGATATGCTAGCAAGAGTCCAAAATTCAAGTCATTTGTGATGTCATCAAAACGTGAGCTGTGTGCATATTTTTATTCAGTGTTCCTGTTTTGTGTTTTTTATATACTGGATGGCTGTAGCAAGAAAAATGTGTTAGCACAAAAATGCCCTTTTCACTTTTTTCATGTCCATTTTCTTAAATATAATATTTTGGAGAAACACATTTTAGGCTATATTTGTACTTAGTTTCATTTCAAGACAACTATGGAACAACTCATTGTTGGGTGCAGGAATTGAGGCATGAAGGAACTTCACATACAACTGATTTTAGTTCATTTGTATGGCACAGTCCTATTGATTAAAACGTAAAAGTTTTTGTCTTCCTCTTTGAAAAAGTCAGATTTCACTGCAGCAAAGTTCCATCCATGAAATAGAGCTTTCTGCTTAACTGCATAACACTTTTTTTTTCCCCACGTCCCTTAGCAGGATGTTTGTTATATCCATTAAATATTTTGTGTTCTTGGCATATTAAGAATGTTACCTATTTGCCCTGAGAAAAGCAAAGCTGCTCTGCTTCACAGTTCTCACACAGTAAAAACACATCATACAAAATTTCCAGTTTGCTAAGAGATACAGAAGGAGGTTCAGTAATAAATTTCTGAAAACAGCAAACATTTTAAATTTAAAAAACTGTTTGCATAACATTAAGGGTCACCACATTTACATAAACACACAAGTAAGGACATTTTGAGTTATAGCGCCCACATGATCCTTAACTCACTCCAATGGTTTAGAGATAAGAGTGTGATTATGGAATATTCTAAATATGAAAAGATTTATGTGAAGCTTCCCTGAAATAAAAAGGACAACAAGACTGTTCTTTTTCTAATCAACTATTTCACTTTGAATACAGTTTATATAATTCACTGAGGGGTCATCTAAAAAGTCTACATGAGGAGTGCTTTGAGGTCACAGGGACCCAGGCAAACTCTGGGAAGTATTCTGACACAGGAAGAATTCTTCCTGGAGCTACCCAGTACACAGAGGGAATAAACTCACTGCTAGATCCCTGCGGGGGATACAGCATACTCCCTCTGAATGCCTAATCAACTCTGACTCCTAGCCAGAACATGCTAGTTAATTTTAATTTATGGAAGGCCAACTACTCAATTTAAAAACCCCTACCTTTACTCAAACTTTAAAAAAAAAAAAAGTCATCCTCTGGGCAAACATCAAATCCCCATAAGTTCTACCTCAAAGGTGATAATTTTTCAAAGCTATAAACTACAAAGGTTTAGAATGAAAACACTTATTGTAGCCTTATCTGTAGCAATCACTGTCATGCCTAATGCACAAAATTCCACTACATTTCATATTACCTTTCATCCAAGAATCTCAATGCATTTCGCAGACCGAGAGAATGAGATCCTTAAAATCAAAGGCTGAGATTTTCAAAAGGAGCCTAATGGAGATTTTTAGGGCCCAATCCTGCAAAGTGTCAAGCAACTTCACCCAGTAGCTTGTAAATTCAGGCCCTTAGTGAGACGGAGATGTGCTATTACAAACTAGGGATGACTAGTGGAAAATTGTGGAGTTGGTCTTGCTGTTTCTCTGACAGCTTGCCTAAAAAACTGAGAACCAAAACTATCTTCAATGTATTGTTAGAAAGCTGTTTGGAAGTCTCATGCTGCATGTTTTGCCTTGTCTATTGAGGAAAAGCCCCTTCTTTTTTTAATAAGTAAAAGTATTTTCCAGTTTTTCTAACCAATGCTCTTTTCCCCAATACAAAAATCTGTTTTCAGATGAAAGTGGGCCTAATGATTTGCAAAACCATACTTAAAGTTACTAAGAGCTGTCATAAAATGTCAGAAATTGGAAAGCAATGCAAAGTGTTTGCACTGCTTTCCATTCCATAGACATTTCAAGTTTTGTATGGAAAATTGTGCCAAGCATACATCAATAGTTTCACAAACAGTTCCAGTCCTTGCTAATAAAGCAGAGGCGAAAGTGGAATGCTTTCAAGCACCTTTGTTTTGTAGCTAAACCAATTTTAAAGAAATGCAATTATTGATCCTCCCCTTTGGGGCCAGTCTCCAAAATTTGTTTAAGGACAGTGATAAAGGCATGGCAAAGTTCACTACCTTTATCAGCCAAATGCTATCAGTGAACTCCAAATGCAGTTATACAGAGAGCTGGTAACAACTATTACCTAATGAGATGTCGAATTCTGAGAGGCAGTGAGCCCTCAGTTCCTGGGGCCAGGATTGAAGAGGAAATGGCAATGGCTTGGGACCATCAATAAGTCTGTACTGCTGTAAACCTGTGTCCAATAATCTGGTGTCTCACTAAATGCAGCAGCCAGTCTGGTTGGTGACGATTGCTTCTGTTGCCAGGGAAGCCAGAAGAGAAATAAAATCTAGAGAGGTTCCACCAGAGCTGGCTGGAAAGAGCAATGTTCTCTGAGTAGTTCCTCTGTCACCCTGAGGCTGTGAGAGGGGGAAGGGAAAGAGACAAAAATTTCAGGAGGATGGAAGGGAGCAAGAAATGTGGGAAGAAAGAGACCAAGATGTCTGCAAGAAAACTTACGGGCTGAGGCATCAAGGAGGGGGACAGTAAGCTGGGAAAACATTATCAAGGACTAGGGCCTGCACTTTCCCCTCTGTTAAGTATGCAAAGGCAAGCCTCCATATGCCCAAATCCTCCTGTACACACAAGGGGGAGTTATTTCAATGGAACCAGCACCCCATAGCTCACAGAATGACAGCATCCTTTCCTTACTCTCTGGGGAGCTGCGCCCTCCACGCACACCCCTTGAGGAAACTGTTAGTTTCATCTTGCAGATTTAGTCGAGCCCCTCCACCAGCTTCTCTAAAGGAAGGGCTAATGTGAACAATAATTCCACAGGGAGTCTGAGACAAGATGGAGAAATAAGTCCTCTGGTGTGACTGCAGGAGCAGGGTTGTCATTTGTGGGAGTTTCAAGAGGCAAAGCCAAAGAGGGAACCTACTTTTACTTCTGTAAAGCCAAAGTATACAGCAGGAGTGGGCCTTGTGTTTGTTTGGTACTAGAACACCATCAAAACTCAGATAATTAACATTTGAGCAATTTACCATTCAATTAAAAAAAAAAAGGAAAAAAAGGACACCACCAGAGAAATTACTCAAATTCTCCTCAAAGACACACTATAGAGAACAAATCTATGATGTCAATTCCAAGTTAAATTAAGCAACAGTGTATGGTTTTACTCACACCTGAGTCACTGTAAGCTTCCTCACCTCTTCATACCCCAACAGAAAGAAAAATGTGGTCCATCAAGGGGAAATTGAACTTGAGCATCATCAACTAATTTGTTTCCCTGCTTCATGAATGGTATCCGAACCTGCACACAAATGTTTTAGATTTAGCTTTTCCCTCACCTTTGTTAACTTCTTCTGCAAGTACAAGAAAAAACACAGTACAGTACTTGAATGAATGTGGCTTTTGTCCCGAAAAATATTTGCGGGGCGAGTACTCTTGAAAGATAAGTAAAGAATTTTACCAGAAGTGTTATCTCACATAGCAGACTGTTACCAGACCAGTTATCTCAAGTGCCTATACACACACATTCAAGAAGCCTGGGAAACAAGCAGGAGGAATTGGAAGTCCTGGCACAGTCAATGACATGATTGGAATAACCGAGACTTGGTGGGGTAACTCACACAACTGGAGGACTGTCATGGATGGGTATAAACTGTTCAGTAAGGACAGGCAGGGGTGAAAGTGTGGAGGAATTGCACTGTTTGTAAGAGAGCACTATGATTGCTCTGAGTTTCAATATGAAACTGGAGATAAGCCAGTTGAGAGTCTCTGGGTTAAGCTTAGAAGCAAGAACAATAAGGGTGATGTCGTGGTGGGTGTCTGTTATAGACCACCAGACCAGGAGGAGAGATAGATGAGGCTTTCTTCAGTCAACTAGGGAAAGTTTCCAGTTCACAGGACCTGGTTTTCATGGGGGACTTCAAGCACCCTGACATCTGCTGGAAGAGCAAATACAGCAGAGTACAGACAATCCAGGAAGTTTTTGGAGAGTGTTGCGGAGTGTTCCTGGTGCAAGTGCTGGAGCAACCAACTAGGGGCCGTGCTTCTCTTGACCTGCTGCTCACAAACATGGAAGATTTGGTAGGGGAAGTAGAAGTGGGTGGCAACCTAGGCAGCAGTGACCATGAGTTGGTCGAACTCAGGATCCTGACAAAAGGAAGAAAGAAGAACAGCAGGATATGGACCATGGATTTCAGAAAAACAGACTTTGACTCCCTCAGGGAGCAGATGGGCAGGATCCCCTGGAGGCTAATATGAGGGGGAAAGGAGTCCAAGAGAGCTGGCTGTATTTTAAAGAAACCTTATTGAGGGCGCAGGAACAAACCATCCCGATGTGCAGAAAGAATAGCAAATATGGTAGGTGCCCAGCTTGGCTTAACAAAGAAGTCTTTGGTGAGCTTAAACACAAAAAAGAAGCTTACAAGAAGTAGAAGCTTGGTCAGATGACTCGGGAGGATTATAAAAATACTGCTCGAACATGCAGGAATGAAATCAGGAAGGCCAAAGCGCAACTGGAGTTGCAGCTAGCAAGGGACGTGAAGGGGAACAAGAAGGGTTTCTACAGGTATGTTACCAACAAGAGGAAGATTAGGGAAAGTGTGGGCCCCTTACAGAATGGGGGAGGCAACCTAGTGACAGAGGATGTAGAGAAAGCTGAGGTACTCAATGCCTTTTTTGCCTCTGTCTTCACAGACAAGGTCAGCTCCCAGACTACTGCAATGGGCAACACAGAATGGGGAGGAGGTGAACATCCCTCAGTGCTGAAGGAACAGGTTCAGGACTATTTAGAAAGATTGGACATACACAAGTCCATGGGGCCAGATGCAATGCATTCAAGGGTGCTGAGGGACTTGGCTGATGTGATTTCAGAGTCATTAGCTATTATCTTTGAAAACTCATGGCAATTGGGGGAGGTCCCTGATGATTGGAAAAAGGCAAATATAATGCCCATCTTCAAGAAAGGGAAGAAAGAGGATCCGGGGAACTACAGACCAGTCAGCCTCACCTAAATCCCTGGAAAAACCATGAAGTAGATCCTCAAGTAATCCATTTTAAGGTACTTGGTAGAGAGGAAGGTGATCAGGAACAGTCAACATGGATTCACCAAGGGCAAGTCATGCCTGACCAACCTGATTGCCTTCTGTGAAGAGGTGACTGGCTCTGTGGATGTGGGGAAAGCAGTAGATGTCATATACCTTAACTTTAGCAATGCTTTTGATACAGTCTCCCCCAGTATTCTTTATCAGCAAGTTAAAGAAGTATGGGTTGGATGAATGGACTATAAAATGGATAGAGAGCTGGCTAGATCATTGGGCTCAGTGGGTAGTGATCAATGACTCCATGTCTAGCTGGCAGCCGCTAACAAGCGGAGTGTCCCAGGGGTCAGTCCTGGGACTGGTTTTGTTCAACATCTTCATTAATGATCTGGAGGTTGGGGTAGATTGCACCCTCAGCAAGTTTGCAGATGACGCTAAACTAGGGGGAGTAGTAGATACCCTAGAAGGTAGGGATAGGATACAGAATGACCTAGACAAATTGGAGGATTGGGCCAAAAGAAATCTGATGAGGTTCAACAAGGACAAGTGCAGAGTCCTGCACTTAAGAAGGAAGAATCCCATGCATTGCTACAGACTGGGGACCGACGGGCTAGGCAGCAGTTCTGCAGAAAAGGACCTGGGGTTACAGTGGATAAGAAGTTGGATATGAGTTAGCAGTGTGCCCTGATTGCCAAGAAGGCTAATAGCATATTTAACTACCTGAAAGGGGGTTCCAGGAAGGATGAAGCTAGGCTGTTCTCAATGGTAGTAGATGACAGAACAAGGAGCAATGGTCTCAAGTTGCAGTGGGGGAGGTCTAGGTTGAATATTCGGGAAAAAGTTTTTTACTAGGAGGGTGGTAAAGCACCCTAATAGGTTACGTAGGGAGGTGGTGGAATCTCCATCTTTTGAGGTTTTTAAACTGTGGCTTGACAAAGCCCTGGCTGGGATGATTTAGCTGAGGTTAGTCCTGCTTTGAGCAGGGGATTAGACTAGATGACCTCCTGAGATCCCTTCTAACTCTAATCTTCTATGATTCTATGATCAAAAGCACATCTTCAGACAGAATGAGATCAGTAGCTGGAACATAGAATGGAAGTCAAGAGACCTGAGTACTCTTCCAGCTCTGACAATGACCATCTATGTAACTTTTAGCCAGTCACTTAACTGCTGTGCCTCAGTTTACCCACCTGTCAAATGTGGTAAATGTTTATGTCACAGAGGGTCTCAGAGGCCTACTTAATTAGTGTCTGCAAAGTGCTTTGAGATCCTTTGATGCAAGGAACTATAAATGTGCACAGTTTTATTATTGTATATGTTAAGATGCAGTGAAACACTGGTCATGGTGAGGTTTACACTACACATCAGTTATGAAAAATTATGAGCATAACAATTCATGAGTTTTCTTTAACTTAAACGAAAAGCGCATGCACAATAGCAGGCATGCTCCCAAGCATTCCCTTTCTAGTCTTCCATCAGGCTTTCCCAGTCCAACACCTCATTAGAGGCACCTTCCACTTTGAGAGATCACTAAAGGAATACCTTCCAGTATACTACTGCAACTGGACTATTCTCACATGAAGCTAATACCATAACAAAACCAATTGGAAACTCAAGACTTCGAGACCACTTCTTAGAATATTCTTCCCTAACATTTTGTTTGCACCACTTCTACCTTAAGGCATTAAATGGTATATTTTGGAAAACAAAACAGATTTTACATTTTCTTCATAATGAGGATGAAACACTGCATTCATGATAGGAAGCCAAATGGTTGCTATTGCTTTGGTTTATAATTATAGCGATGTTTTAAGCCTCTTTTTTAAAGAAAATAAATGATTTGAAGTATTGCTGAACATCTCCTAGGGCAATGTGTTTTGCAAACCTATCCAGTTTCCACCAACTTCAGTATTGGGCTTCAGTGGTGCGTCATAGTAACCTTAGCTACAGGGCAGCTATTGATTCAGAATACAAAGACACTGTGAGAGAATTTCACTGCACAAAAGGATTATTGTGGCTGTTCTAAGCTGCTACAGTTTTTTAAGCAAAAGCAGAACTCAAATGTTTGAACACCTCACTAGATATTTTACACTCCAGTATGAGTTCTTCCTGTTCTTGTCCATGATTCTTTAGTTCAGCTATGAGGGGATTTTAAGACCATCAGAGTGGATTTACTACATGGTGTTCTATCCATAAATAAAAGTGTATTCATGCTGGTCATTCTTCCTTTTGTTTATCTAATTAGCTACATTGAGGGTACAGCTATAGTTCAGTAGGAAAGTAGGATAGGAAAATGAGTGTCAACCATTCTGGATGTGCTATGTGGCTGAATTAATAATCAGAATGATGATTATAGCCTTTGTAAAAGAAGAGAATGGTGGAGTGTAAATCCCAGGCCTAAGTGAACAAAAAATAGATACCACCAGTAAATTGTTCCCCAGTAGAAGTTTTAATGCAGGTTGGAAGCTTGCTGGAAAGTCCAAGCTGTAAACTTTTGTTATTTTTTAGACTGCATGTGCACAGCACTTGCTATTGTTCAAATATTTTCAGTTTTGTTTTCCTAGACCTTTCATCAATTCATTTTTATTTCATTTTTGATTACCCATTGAAACTTGTTAGTTCCTGGTTACATAATGAGCATTTATTTTGAGGGTCAGTTCAGGCAAATTATTTGTTTTTTAAGAACTGCCAGTTGCCTAGATTTAAAGTTATTAGAAGTCATATAAATATGGATTTTAAGTTTTTAAATCTTTCAACAGAATGGTCAAATATAAATAATCCATTTTTTCCAAGCTTCATCTCCAAATAGAGGGCCTCATTCTCCACTGCTTTGCACCTTATTTGGTCATTTATACCCATGAAAAGAGAGTGAACAGTGGTTGTAAAATGCTACCAAATCAGAATGATTGCATTTTGCACAGGTGTAAATGACTACAGAAGGTACAAGGCAATGGAGAATCATGTGAAGTATACTTATATGCTTTCCTTGAACTTAGGATGCACCACTGATGCTTTGCCACTGTCTTTGAATAAAGATTAAGATAGCAGGGATGCTTGTTTATATAGCAAAGTCACATACTAAAGCAATCAACATTTCAGAACACAAATCCTTTATTTTCTTTGTTAATTTCCATTCCCGATGATTGTTTCTGCAAAGGAAGCTTTAACTTTAACATGAACTACTTTACCATAGTACTCCAAAATAAATCAGGCTACATTACTTACTGAGGGCCAAATTCTGACTTCAAATACACACATACAACTGACTCCAAAGGTACAATCTGAAAGTAACTCCCATAAGATGTCTGATCTGAAAATCTGTTACAATTTGAAGAAGATCATAATAAAGATTTCATGTTATTTCCTGCCCATCTATCCTGAGAAGTCTAGCAGTTGCCCAGCATCTGACTACAGTGAGCAAAATCCAGGCCTCACTGAAGTCAATGACAAAACTCTCAGTGTCTTCAGAACGACATTGATCCCTTTCCCCAAAACACTGAATGTCCATAAATCTAAACCTGCTTGAACCATTATTAGATTATGGAGTAAACAAAAAATATTAAAAACTTTGCACTTTTCCCTGTTGCATCTCCTATAATCTGCGTGACCGAGATCCTCTAATTTGCTTAATCTTGCAGTTGAGAGAACTCCATTGTGCAACGGATATAACAGGCAATAAATCCACTTAGCTTCAGGTTTACATTCATGTCTTATAATGGACAGAATCAAACATTGCCTGCTTCAAATCTCTCTTCAATTCCTGATCAAACTGAATGGGGAGTGTCTATCTCCCATAATTCTATAGGTAGTTAGAATACTCAAGGGGAATTCAATGATTCATGGACATGGTTAGTAATTCAAGCCACCTGGAAAAGGAGATTACTTACTTGTGCAGTAACAGATGTTCTCTGAATGGATCGTCCACGTGAATATTTCCACTTCTGGTGACTGCGTATCCAATGTGCAAACATCAAAGAACTTTCTAGTTAGTTCGTTAACTTTCTGTGGGGCAGCGCATACACCCTTTGTTCCCTCATGCATTCAGCCTGGGTATAAAAGGTGGAGCCACCCTACCACACACACTTCCATCACCACCTGTAGAGCCCATGTCTCATGGATTCTGAAGTAGCAGGGGTGGAGAATGGGTCATGGAACAGACTCATGCAGTCTATATTAGTTATAGAGGACCTGCCTGTAAAGCCGCTGAGGCCTGAAACACTGTCTCTCAATGGTGTGTGCAGACCCTCAAGGACCTAAGTGTGACCCTAGAGTTCTTAAGTGATCTCATAGCTTCATCTGTCTTGTCAGGAAAACATGGAACAACCTTCAAAGGGCAGGTTCTAAGTTGTGGTCTGCAGTTCCCTAGGAATGCCTGAGAAGGACAACCATGATGAACGCAGCTTTGTCACTACAGCTGTCATTGCCCTGGAATCTGTCTCTACAGTATCAAAGGACACCTTGGGAGCTGTTTAGTAACTAGCTGCACTTTTAAAGCCAAAGACTGGAACTTACCCCTGAATTCCTGTGGGAGCCTATCCACAAAGTACCCTTCAGCACACCAGTTGACATGGTCATGTTTCACCAGGACAGCCTGGTAGTTAGAAATCCTCAGCTGAAAGCTCAAAGCTTTTCTTCAAAATAAGTCCATGCACTTCTTCTCCTTATTCGAAGATTCTGCTGGATCTAGTTGGGGATAACTGTGGGCCATCCTCCAAATCAGAGGATGATTGGCAGCACTTTTCTGAGAGCAGGGGAGTTCTCCCTAGAATCAACAGCACCCAGGGTATTAGTCCTGAGGGTTACTGTGATCTCCCTGCAGGCAACCCTAGATCCAAGACCCTGGATGGTGGCATTGGTCACAGTGCAGAGACCCCAAAAGGGGCCAAGAGGCTACCCTGTGTATGAGGGAGTGAAGACCATGATCCTTGGGCCTCTAAGGCAGGCTGAGGCAACCTTGCTGCTTGTCGGTGTCTCGTGAGGTGGAGGTGGCCCTGGTATCACCAGATGCTTAGCCACTCTCAATACCAAAGAAGCCAGTATGGCTGAAATGGTGCTAGGCAAGGCAGCTTTGACTGAGTCACCTCAGCTAGTGCTTGCTCCTGTGCTCACAGAGTTTTTTTCTAACTTTGAAGCCCCTTAACATGAGACAGCCTTGTGGTCTTATGGGGCTTAGTGTCCAAGCCTGGGGAATGTATTCTGTGCCTCTTCTCTCCTGAGGATCTCTCTTCAGTCTCTGGCTGATCCTAAATGTTTCCGGGACACCAAGACCAAATTAGAGAGCACCTCAGAGCTTTCTGAAGATGTGTCAGGCACAGATCTTGAGGATCTAATGGACGTCTGATCCCCTGTCGGTCTGGAGGCCCAGGGAACAGGGTCCAAATCCAGAAGGAAGGCCTTCAAGTGAGACTCTCTCGAATGCTAGGTGCATTTTGAAAAGGACCTGCAGATTTTGTATCGGTCCGGAACTTGCCCCTTACGGAAGCAGAAGAAATGCCTCATGTGGCCATCATTGAGAGGCATGATGGCTTTGCGAGAAGGGCAGTGCTTGCAGCCTGGGGACTGGTGGTCTGCCACGCTGAACCGAAGGCAGAACAGGACCTGTGGATGAACTGTCGTGCCATCAGCGCTGAAGACTAACTAGCTCACACTGCCAACTAACTGAAGAGATAAGTTGCTTTGAACAAAGCTGCTCTGACATATGTCATGGTGGTAAGAAGGAACAGGGTGTGGTGGGGCAGCTCTGTCCTTTAAACCCTGGCCAAATGCATGAGGAAGCAAAGGATGCATGCACCAACCCCACAGGCACTGCTAATTAGAAAGTTCTCCAATGCACACATACTGGATGCGCAATCACCTGCTGTGGAGTACGAGACACAGAGTAGCACCTGAAAAAGAATTACATGAAAAGGGGAGGTTGTAGCATTTTGGTTCACATGCATGTCCCCTTGCAGTAAGGTGAACAGATAGCAAATGCGAAAAATCAGGACGGGGTGGGAGGTAATAGGTGCCTATAAAAGAAAAAGCCCCAAATATCAGGACTATCCCTATAAAATCAGGATATCTGGTCACCCTATGTTGCATACAGTGCTCCTGTAGCAGTTGCAAACTTCTAGGCTGTTCTTCTGCAGCGCTAGAGGCTTTGGGCCTGCAGAATTCTCCACTGCCCCCACCTTCCACACCCACTATATAAATTTGAATGCACTCCAGAGAATCATCCTGCTAAACTCCCCATAACTCTTTACATTAGCCCTGTGCAGAATGATGTGATCATAGCTGCTAGAAGTCAGTTCTGACTGAGGGGCAGAAAGGAAGAGGATCAAAATTATTTTCCTCACTTGAACTTCAGAAATATTTTAATCTGAATTTGAACTTCAGGGCTTGAGCAGATCTCTAAGTGAGTAGTTCACAAACAGGAGTACACGTCCCCCTGGGGGTATGCAAAGGTTTTCCAAGGGGTACATCAACTCATCTAGATGTTTGCCTATTTTACAACAGGCTATATAAAAAGCACTAGCAGAGTCAGTACAAACTAAAATGTCATTTATTTATACTGCTCTATATACTATACACTGAAATGTAAGTACAATATTTATATTCCAATCTATTTATTTTACAAATATATGATAAAAATGAGAAAGTAACCAATTTTTCAGTAATAGTGTGCTGAGACACTTTTGTATTTTTATGTCCAATTTTGTAAGCAAGTAGTTTTTAAGTAAGGTGAAACTTGGGGTACACAAGACAAATCAGACTCCTGAAAGGAGTACAGTAGTCTGGAACGGCTGAGAACAACTGCTCTAAGTCACCTAGGATCTGAACATGGGAAAAATTTGAACACAGAGGAGTATTTTACCACTCACACCTACCTCCAGATATATTGGGTTTTTCTAAAACAGTTGTCCAAACTTTTACATTTTAAAATGTTATAACATTAGGGGTAGGATTTTCAAAAGTTCTCAGCACTGACCTGACACTACCATTAACTTCAATGGAAGGAAAATTAGACCAATACAGAGTGTTTTTGAATATCTCACCCTATTTTTTTAATAAAGCTATAAATATCTACTTAATATAGGATGCATTTTTAATCTAGCATTACTGAAAATACCTTTAAAAGAAAGATATCAAACCAGACATCCATCACACAAAAATCAAAGCACAGATGTTGTGCTGCTACCTATACAATAGCATTTCACCTTTGCAAAGAGTCCTTCAACAAAAGGCTTAGTTATTTAACACAGCTTATTAAAGCACAATGTATTTGTTGAGAAAAGCTTTTAAATGGCAGTAATATCCACACGACAGATACAGTGTCCTATGTTCAATGCAGTGCTGGAAAATATCATCAACTAAAAATAGAGGGTTGGGATTATGCCAATTTTCTCAGCTGCCTAAATATGCAAATACCCTTAAAGCCTACTCTGAGTATGGGTCATTTATCAGACTTACGTAAATACATTACATCTTGTTCTTTGGACATGAATCTTGAGGTAGGACAGTTTAGGACCTGATTTTGCAATTTATGGTGTGCAGGTGGACTGCAATGCTCATGACGAGGTCTTCTGGCTTCAATGCCGTAGGCACAGCAGTCTGCTCACAAATTGTAAATTGCAGGATTGGAGCCTTAATATATGCCTTTTGAATCTCAGTCTGCCTGGATACAGTACATTGCATTCCAAATAGTGATCACAGTATGACTTTCTGTACCATAGGCTGCATCGTCAGGAATGTGATAATTTTCCAGTAGGCATTGCTGAATGTCATATAAGGAGTGTAAGATAGCATGTGAGGGTTAACTGTAAATGGAAATAGGCCTGGCAGCAACTAGACATATTAAAAAGTCATCTGAGAGTAATTATCACTCATCACAGTTTAGTATTAGACACTAATAAAGGATAAGATGTTAAACAGTTACTCGGCTTATCTATAGCTCTCACTCTACAAAGCCAGAAGGCAAAACTCCCAAAGAAAAGCTTGATTATCAACATGCCGTACACAGATGAACAATGCAAATACAGTATTAATACAGAAGCATTGGTAGTGACTCCATACTTAAGAATGAGTCTAGATTTTCATTCTAAATCCTATTTTCATCACCTTTCTAATTTTTGGTTGAAATAACCAATTTGTTTGCAAACCAGGATCCTTACAATAGAGTAGGAGAAGATTTTTCACCCTGAGGAATTTGGAAAATGCAGGATTAAGACATTCACATGTTACTAAGTCAAAAATTTCATAAAATCAAAGAAGATTAGGATTGGAAGGGACCTCAGGAGGTCATCTAGTCCAACTCCTGCTCACAGTAGGACCAACCCCAACTAAATCATCCCAGCCAGGGCTTTGTCAAGTCGCACCTTAAAAACTTTTAAGTATGGAGATTCCACCACCTCCCTAGGTAACCCATTCCAGTGCTTCACAAACCTCCTAGTGAAAAACTTTTTCCTAATATCTAACCTAGACCTCCCCCACTGCAACTTGAGACCACTGCTCCTAGTTCTGTCATCTACTACCACTAAGAACAGCCTAGCTCCATCCTCCCTGGAATCCCCTTTCAGGTAATTAAAGGTGGCTATCAAATCCCCCCTCATTCTTCTCTTTTGCAGACTAAACAAGCCTAGTTCCCTCAGCCTCTCCTCATAAGTCTTGTGCTCCAGCCCCCTAATCATTTTTGTAGATAACTTCACATCCCAGCAATGAAAAACACATATCTTATCTTGAACCCTTGGTAATTAGTTTTCTACAAAATGTCCACTAATTTATACACAAACTTAAGCAGATTTAGTTCTGTGTGTGCAGTAGAATAATCAGTTCATCTCTCTACTGCTCTGAGGAAAGAGCAGCCATTGAGAAGTTCTCTCTCAACATATTATATAGGAACTGGCACGTTATTGGGAGCATGGAGAAACGCCACTAATAAAGCACAAGAGAGTCAGACCAAGGTTCTATATAGCAAAGCTCAATATCCAACTATTTTAATTCAATTTTGAGAAGGACATTTAAAAGCCACTGTTTTTATAATGGCTGAATAAAAGACTTTGTAACATTCTTTATGCTTATTAAAGAATAAATAAAAAATAAATGTCAACTGACCAATATATAGCTCACCAAAGCCATGTCTCAGAATCCCAGATACTCTATCTGCATCTCTGTGAGCAATGTCACATACATTCTAAAATTCAGATTTCCAGACGATTGTTTGCATAAACTAATGAAAGAAATTTGATGAGTTTTTAAGTTGCTGATGCCAGGCAAAAGAGTAATTCGTGTTTTGAATATTGAACTGTGTGTGCCTTACAAGCATTTGTTTAATAAACTCCAAAGACTAACTAAATATTCAGATGGTAGAACTAACGACAAAGGTTACAGAATTGAGTCTGCCTTAAATAAAGATGGACTGGAAATAAAACCAGTTGTAAGTAAGGGTGCATTCACTACCTCAAACATTTGCTTAACTATGGACAATGGTTCTGTGCTTTAATACCAGATAATTAGCACTGCCATAATGCCAGATAATCTAAGCATGGGTAACAACGTCATATTAAGAGGAAATATCACTTCTTAGGTGATATGCCTGACCAACCTCATTGCCTTCTATAATGAGAAGACTGGCTCTGTGGATGTCAGGAAAGTCTACCACAGTATTCTTGCCAGCAAGTTAAAGAAGTATGGGTTGGATGAATCGACTATAAGGTGGTTAGAAATCTGGCTAGATCATTGGGTAGTGATCAATGGCTCAGTGTCTAATTGGCAGCCGGTAACAAGCAAAGTGCCCCACGGGTCGGTGCTGGGGCCAGTTTTGTTCAACAGCTTCATTAATGATCTGGAGGATGGAGTGGATGCACCCTCAGCAAGTTTGCAGATGACACTAAGCTGTGGGGAGTGGTAGATATGCTGGAGGGTGGGGGTAGGATACAGCGTGACCTAGACAAATTGGAGGATTGGGCAAAAGAAATCTGATGAGTTCAACAAGGACAAGTGTAGAGTCCTGCACTTAGGACAGAAGAATCCCATGCATTGCTACAGACTGGGGACCGACTGGCTAGGCAGCAGTTCTGCAGAAAAGGACATAGGGGTTACAGTGGACAAGATGCTGGATATGAGTCAGCAGTGTGCCCTGATTGCCAAGAAGGCTAACAGCATATTGGGCTGCATTAGTAGGAGCATTGCCAGCATATCGAGGGAAGTGATTATTCCCCTCTGCTCAGCACTGGTGAGGCCACATTTGGAGTAGTGTGTCCAGTTTTGTGCCCCTCACTACAAAAAGGATGTGGACAAATTGGAGAGAGTCCAGCGGAGGGCAACAAAAAAGATTGCAGGGCTGGAACACATGATTTATGAGAACTAGGCTTGTTTAGTCTGCAGAAAAGAAGAGTTAGGGGGTGGATTTGATAGTGGCCTTCAACTATCTGAACAGAAGTTCCATTGAGGATGGAGCTAGGCTGTTCTCAGTGATGGCAGATGACAGAACAAGGATCTGTGGTCTCAAGTTGCAGTGGTGGAGGTCTAGATTGAATATCAGGAAAATCTTTTTCACTAGGAGGATGGTGAAGCACTGGAATGGGTTCCCTACAGAGGCAGTGGAATATCTATTCTCAGAAGATTTTAAGGTGCAGTTTGACAAAGCCCTGGCTGGGATGATTTAGTTGGGGTTGGTTCTGCTTTGAGCAGGGGGTTGGACTTGATGATCTCCTGAGGTCCCCCCCAATATTCTATGATTCTGTTTTTGGGTTATTAGTATATCAGAAATATAGGAGCAACCACTATCCACTGCTGTCTAAAGGTCAAGGGCAGACAGGTAGCAAAGTGTCCATACCTGCAGATTTCTCAATATTTTTATCTTCTTCTTTCTCATAGTTACCAAATTAGATAGAGGGAGAGTGACGGATTAAAAAAGAATCCAATAAATCAGATCATCTAATCCAGGAACAGTTGATGGGTGCACCGCGAGCCAAATCCAGACCTCCAGACACTTTTGAAGAGACTACAAAATCTTTTTATTTACTTATTGTTACATCAACTATTGCTGTCTTTGTCAGCCCAATGAGGCACCCCACAGGACTGATGGCTGGAACTCTGCCAGCAGTTGGGCTCTGGAGCCATTAGCCTTGGGCAAGGGGGCTCTGTGCCATCAGTGTCCCATGTCAGTCAGATGGGTAGAAACGTTCCTGGTGAGAATGCACACCGCCGACAGAGGGGGCATAGCATGGACATGAAAAACTGCAGTAATTACGTTGGTGGCTGTACATTGACCTAACTTAGGCTGACTTAATTTTGTTGTGTAGACTTGCCCTTATGATTATCATTATTGTTATTGCACTGTGAAAAATGTTTCGCTGGAGTCTGGACCTTGACCAAGAAATTTGGACCTTGACAAAAAATTATTTAATATCCCTCATCTAATCCCTTCAATTCCAATGGGTCCCAGATTATGGAGCCTCTGATCAGATACACTAAGTCAGGGGTTCCCAACCTTTTTGGTTCAAGGGCCACAGATACCATTTTTACAATCCTGAAGGGGCACCAGTTTCCACCAGCAGGTTCCTCCCCCCTGCCCCCCACCCCCTGCAATACAGCCAGATGTAAGGAGTTCCCTGGCTGTAGCAAGGAAACCGCACGCATCCTCTAGCCCTGTGCGCTCCACCTGGGTCCCTAGACAATGGAACTTTTTGAGCTAAGCCCCCTCCCTTTGAGTCACAATTTCTGGTTGCACCCCTCTGCCCCCACCCAGACAGGCTGAGTAGCCCCCTGAGGTTAGTCAGGGGGTGGAGGTAGCACTCCCTCCCCAAGCTCCACCACGCATGGCCAACCCAAGTCACCTGGCATCGCCGCTCGCCTCCCCAAACATTCTTCTGCACCCCCTTAGGGGTGCACATTCCACCGTTTGAAAACCTCTGGGTTAAAGCTGTTGCTAAATGGAAGGAAGAAATCTGGGGAGCACAGGACCCCACGTACCCCACTCCCCCCACACACACACTCATCACCTCTGTGTGAAGCCCACATTTAAAGTTTCACTTAGAAAGGCAAAACATGACCTGTCCTTCCACAAGCAGGAATCTTCTCTCTGATGCCTGGGCCCTTTCTAGGGCAAGCTGCACCTCCCGGCAGCATACAAATTTGATGCTAATAAAATGAGATGGTTTTGGCCAGAACCAAACTTTCCAAATTGAAATGAACCTTAAATACAATGTCATCTTCGAGCAGACAAATGAGGGCCTGGTTATTGCATTTTAGTTCATTGAGGCTTGTCCTGATAATAACCTTCAATCTAATCACTTTCTTATGAACAGAGTCATTAAATCTGATTTCAGGAGCAGAAAATTAAATCATTTGCACTGGATAGATCTGCTAACAAAAAATTAAAGATACTTCTAACTCACAGCCCCAGGGACTCCTACTACTGGCATTTAATTGGGATCAGGAACTTGTTAAGAGTGCTACAGCAGCTGGGTAAACAAAATTGACTATTTAGTACAGGGTGCAATTATCTTTAATACGGACTCAAATTGTTTATTAGAAATGTTCCACTGAGTTATGTGACATCTTGGTTTGCTAAACATTAGTATGAACACAAGTTGAGGTGAGTTTTATTTTATGACCAGCCACTTCCCCCATGAACTATGGATCTATAGTTATCCTGTGTGTTGAACTGTGGTGGAAGCAACTATTGTCTTCTGGGAGTTAAGGAAATCCAACCATGATAAGGAATATTTAATACATTTCATAAGAATAGCCTAAAAGATTTCAGAAAAAGACCATGTGAGAAGTAGGAGGTTTTTTAAAAAAACACTATTTTATTAATATTAATGTAAGAATATACATGAGAGACTGAGATATGGTTAGTAAAGAAAAAAATTTAAAAGGCAGGAAATTCAAAGTTAAAATTAAGTTTTAAAGATACCTGAACCTTTCAGAGTATGGAACTTTAAAGTTAGACTTAATGTAGACAAACTAACAATTCTTTTCCTGTAGAGATGCCAGCCTCTCATCATCTTTTTGTAGCTAGAACAACAATAACTGGCTTTCTGTGTCTGATACCAAGTGTGATGCTTTACCACCACACTAACATTTACTCTTTTCATATAAACGTAATTCCACCTAAGACTCATTAAGTATGAATCACTGTATTATTATTTGCCTTAAATCAGCACGCTTGGAGCTCCAATTAAACATGTCCCATTTAAGTGGAGTGTCCTTTAAACACATTGTGCAGGTGAATACATTGAAGCAGATATAAATGACCTATCCAGGCCACATAGGAAGCCAGTGGCAGAGTAGGGACTAGGACACAGATGTTCTAAGAACCAGTTCCCTGTCTAACTAGACCATAACTAGCATATATAGTAGGCAGTACTTATAAGAACACCCTGAGTGCCCATAAAATATTCTTATGAGACAGCGTTCTTACACTCAGACAATGCTGAAACACCAGCAAATTATTTACCTTGTATCACAACGTACATGCCCATTTCAACAGATGCAATGTGGCAAACCAATAAGAAGACCCTGCCCCAAAATGCTCACAGAGTCAGCACCCAGGCAGATAACAATACCAAATAAAATACAGCATCTGAAAGTGATATTGCCTGTAATATAAAACTGTCCTGCAAGTGGCAACATATGTTATACTGGCCTTCGCGCTGTAATTTGTACAAATTGGCGGGGCAATGTTGACTGTCTGAAGAGTTTCCTAACCTTACTAAAATAAAGTGAGTTTGACCAGAGTTGCCTAAAAATGGACTAACAACAAAACCATAACTTTCAAACTGCTCCCACTTCCCATTTCTCTTTTCCTGTCCCATCTCCCAACCAAATAACATCAGCTAACAAGAATAGTAGTTATACATTTCTCACTTCCTGGTTCTTCTTTCCCGACCCCTTTCCCTCTGCACACCATCTCCCATGGAGGAACAATAATAGTTATTCAGTAATAACAATGGACACAATAAGCAATGGGCCATGTGCTACCTTCTGCTACAAAGTGTGGCACAGAGTAGCAATTTGTGGCAAAATAGGCACCAAAGCCGCCAAGAGGGTGAGGAGACCAGGAGGCACTGCTGCATTCTACCCAACTGCCCTTAGAAGCTCTTCTCCAGCATTAGGCACCACAGCTTTGATGGAACAAGACCAATAAGAAAGCAGGGGAGAAGTAACTCTCCATGGCACATTCTCCAAATGGAGTTATTGCTGTTGACACCACGGTGCCGCCTCAAAGCCTTTGCAAGGGGACTACGTGGCAGCCATGGGAGAGACTATGCATCAGTTTGTATGTTCCTTTTTCACGTGCTAGCTTGGGATCTGATGGTGTATGAAAATCCCTTAAGTGAATGGATAAACCATTTCCATGTAGATTACATGGAAGAGTAGCACAATCACTTTCCCATGTAAGGAGCTTAATTTGACTTCTGCAGGGTGTAAACCCCAAAGAAAATAGTACCTTTCCACACTACACACACAAGAGACTATACTATTATATTTACAGTCATAAGTTCCAGTTGGTATTGCTACATCAACACATAAAAGATTTACTTCTAAGATGTTACAGTCAACATGGATTCACTAAGGGAAAGTCATGCCTGACCAACCTGATTGCTTTCTATGATGAGGTGACTGGCTCTGTGGATGTAGGGAAGGCGGTGGATGTGATATACCTTGACTTTAGCAAAGCTTTTGATACTGTCTCACACAGTATTCTTATCAGCAAGTTAAAGAAGTATGGGTTGGATGAATGGACTATAAAATGGATAGAGAACTGGCTAGAGCATAGGGCTCAACGAGTAGTGATCAATGGCTCCATGTCTAGCTGGCAACCGGTCACAAGCGGAGTGCCCCAGGGGTCGGTCCTGGGGCCGGTTTTGTTCAACATCTTTATTAATGACAGGATGGGGTAGATTGCAAGCAAGTTTGCGGACGACACTAAGCTGGGGGGAGTGGTAGATACCCTGGAGGGTTAGGATACAGAGTGACCTAAACAAACTGGAGGATTGGGCCAAAAGAAATCTAATGAGGTTCAACAAGGACAAGTGCAGAGTCCTCCACTTAGGAAGGAAGAATCCCATGCACAGCTATAGACTGGGGACCGACGAGCTGGGCAGCAGCTCTGCAGAAAAGGACCTGGGGGTAACGGTGGATAAAAAGCTGGATATGAGTCAGCAGTGTCAAGAAGAGCTAATAGCATAGTCAGTTGTCAAGAAGGCTAATAGCATATTGGGCTGCATTAGGAGGGGCATTGCCAAGGTCATGGGAAGTGTTAAATTAGGCCGCATTTAGAATATTGTGTCCAGTTTTGGGCCCCCCACTACAAAAAGGATGTGGACAAGTTGGAGAGAGTGCAGCGGAGGGCAACCAAAATGATTAGGGGGCTGGAGCACAGGACTTATAGGAAAGGGAACTGGGCTGAATTTTCCAACTACCTGAAAGGGCGTTCCAGGGAGGATGGGGCTTAGAAATGTTAATATATAAAAAGTTTTTTACTAGAAAATTATACTCCATCCTTAGATAAGGTGAGGCTGACAAAGCCCTGGTTGGGAAATTTTACAAACCTGTGTCAGAAAATCTATGATTCTATGATTCTATGTTAAATTAACATTTAAGAAACAAAAATGCTATTATATATGAAAATTCTTCCATTAAAATTTTACCCTGGAGAAAATCTCCTTCCATGTAAATAAATACTGACTATTGTAACTACACTACTTTGTATTGGAAATGCATCAAAAAAATAAATCTTAAAATATGCTTTCCCCTGTTTACTTTTCCCACGAAAATCCTATATTCTTGTGTGAATTTGCAACAATAGCAGCCTGTATGAATCACTTAAACATTTCATATTTTAAAGTCTTCCCAGAATAACAAAGTGCATGAATCTCTTTATGTATATAAAATCTGCTAGACTTTGTCTCAGAACTGTATAATCCAGTGAGAGGAGGATATATTCAGAAATTACACCAGCATTGCCAATCAAGCCTGATGAGGCATTTTTATTTTCCACAGTTACAGCAGGAAATAAGAGTGACATTTCGAAGTAAAACACTGTTAGACTAAAAGCATCTAATGTAAGGAGTGAAATACAGACACAAGATAATAATGAAAATTTTAGATAAATGGGTAACAGATTTTAAAAGATAGAACTTGTTTTATCTCTATAGGCCAGAGTGATGATACATCCCGTTTTGGCCAGGATAGCCCCCTTTTTAAAATCTGTCCCAGACATCCCAATTTCTATGCCAAAACTGGGCATTTGTCCCATTTGCTCTTGCAGCAGGACTCAGGGAGACAAACTCACAAGAGCAAATGGGACAAATACCCAGTTTTGGCAAAAAAATGGGACCGGCAGCCGCACGCGGCGGGGCTCAGGCCAACCCTCATGGCGGGGCTTGGGCAAGCAGCAGCAGTCACGCTGGTAACAGCACCAGAAAAGGGCCCAGGCCATCCCCATACATCAGAGCTTATGCCAGCGGCAGGGCCTGGGCAGGTGGCAACACCCAACGAGGTGCAGGCCAGCTGCCAGTAGAGATGCCCAAGCCCTACATGGCCACCCTACTACAAGCTAACTCCTGCATGTTCAGGGATGGTTGTAAAATCAACAACAGACTGTTGGTCACAGAAAGGGGAATGGCTGTTACAAGTTGGGTCAAGTAGAAGATTAAACCTGGGACTGGGAACTTCTGGGGACAGATCCTCAGGTGGTGTAAATTGTCATAGCTGCACTGAAGTCAATAGCGCTAACAATTTAGACAGCTGAGAATCTACACATGCTGTCTAATCCCAACTCCACCAGTGATTCACTGTGTGATCCTGGCTAAATTATTTAGCTCTTTATCTCTGGCTGTAAAATGGGAATGGTATTAATTATTGCCTCACAGTGGAATTGTGAAAGCTAATTATTTAATGCCTGTACAGCACATCTGAAAAAGTAAAGATCCATATAAGTGCTAAACACATTATAACCCTCAGCCCTTCAGACAGCAGTGAGATGAATGCTAACTATACAATTTACAAGCAAACTGGTCTCTCTGCACAGCACATTTGTCATTTAACCATAAGGTTCACAGCAAGGAATAATTCAATTTTTTCTGCTTGAGTTAGTGCATAACAATGTGCCAAGCATACCTCAAAGGAGGGCTCAGAAGGCAAGTTACAACAAGATATACTGCCAAGACTGTGGAAAAAGATGCTTCATTCGAAAAGTCTTACATCACACAAAAATAATTTACCTAAACAGTTATGTCTTGCGCAACAACCAATTACAGCAATCAAAACTAAACAAAGTAGTATTGTTTTCTACATTATACAGTAGTGCATCATTCAGCGTATGACCAGGAACTTTGATTGAAATTATCTGAGGAGAGTGAAGGAAAGACTAATCTGAAATCCATCATGTTAAACCTTTGGAAATAGAAAGATGACTTTTCAGAATGTTATTTTTATTCTTTCTAGAATCGTAATAGCCATACTGGATCAACCAATGGCCTATATAACCATATCTTGTCCCTAACAGTGACCAGTATCAGATTCATCAGAAGATAAAAACTCTATAATGGATAATTATGGAATAATCTGCCCATAAGAAAAGTGTTTTTCTAAACCCAGGCAGTTGGTGGTTGGCTTGTATTCTGAAATATGAGTTTTATTAGCCCTAATATATATTTAGCCTAATGTACCTAATTTCCCCTTGTAATTTTACTCTATAAAAGCACACAGACATAAAATTCCTGATGCTATTGCTTGTACTGTTGTACCACTGAAATCTTCAGAATTAACCCAGTTATCTCGGTTAGAAAGAGCATGGGAGACACAAACATCTTCTAAAAGCCACATAGTCATCATATTTTCCTTTGTCCTCTTGTCTACTGTACATGCTGCTTTCAACCAATAAAAAAAGCAATCCAAAGTGTGACATGACTGACAGATGTGACAACTCTTAGGCATCTGCTTTGAAGGCCCTATTTCCACAGTTGTATGATCTGAGTCACAGTAACTAACTGCAGTTCCTAGTTCCCACTGCTTGCATATGGCATGCCAGGCTTGTGTCTCAAAACAAGAATGAGCAAAGTACATCCACAGTCAAATATGCATCCAGTAGCTGTTGTGAGATGAGTCCAAACATAAGGATCTTCAGCATCTTAGATATGCATGTACCTCACTGCAACTTCCCACCCTGACATGTTATTACACTTAGAATTATCTGGAAATATATAAACACAGAAGTATTTGTTTTCACGTGATTTTATTAAGCATAACAAAAAAATCAATTCCAAAAGAACATTAATGTTGCCAAGTCAAGCACTCAGAAGTTAGGAAATGCCAGAATTCAGGTTGCCTGTGCAAGCTTAATTTGGCCCTCTGTATATATGAATTCGGATACAGTCTTTAATTACATGAGCACATACTCATTTTTCTGCACAGAACTCCTGCTTGTTCAGCACACAGTGCCATAGAACAGCTCATGAGGAAGTTCATTATTTTAGAAACTAGTGTGCAGTAAATAAGGGATAGGGCCATGCACTGAACAATGAGGAAAAAACAAAATATTGAATAGCTGCTCATTAAGGAAGCACTGCCCAGCCTGGGCAGTGAATGAGGCGGGAGTCCTGTAGAAAGAGTATGTGAACATGTAATTAAGACTACTATTATAATGCACACAAACAAGTGGGCTGAATTAAGATTGCATAGTCAACCTTAATTCTGGCGTTTTCTAACATTGATTTTGCAGCTTTAATAATGTTCTTTTAACACAGTTTTTGTGTGATGAATTTCCTACATTTTTTTAAAAAGCAAAAAAAATAAAAATAAAAATCAGAAATTCCATCACGTGGCATCATACTGACATCCACATGGATGACATCCACAGCCCCCCAACCTGAAGCAAATACTCACCAGCAACCGTACACCATACAATAAGAACACTAACCCAGGAACCTACCCCCGCAACAAACCCTGTTGCCGGCTCTGCCCACACATCGACTCTAGTGACACCATCACAGGTCCTGACCACATCAGCCACACCATAAGGAGCTCATTCACCTGCACATCTACTAATGTAATATATGCCATAATGTGCCAGCAATGCCCCTCTGCCATGTACATTGGCCAAACCGGACTGTCACTATGCAAAAGAATAAATGGACACAAATCAGACATAAAAAATGGTAACATCCATAAACAAGTTGGAGAGCACTTCAATCTCCCAGGACACACTATAGCTGACTTGAAAGTTGCCATACTTCTACAAAAAAAACTTAAAAACAGACTTCAGTGAGAAACTGCAGAGCTGGAACTCATCTGCAAACTTGACACAATCAAACTGGGTCTAAATAGGGACTTGGAATGGTTATCTCATTACAAGAAGTAATTGTCACTGTTCACACATTCTCACCTCCTAATCAATGGCTGTGAATAGGCCTCAACTACTCTAACTGAATGGACTTTGCTTATACCTAACTTCCCCATTGTTGTTCCTTACCCTTGTATATATATACACACACACCTCCTCTCTGATTTCTATTCCTTACATCTGATGAAGTGGAGTTACAGCCCACGAAAGTTTATGCCTGCAGAAATTAAATTTGTTAAAGTGCTACAGGACTCTCGTTGTTTTTGCTGTATACGGACTAACATGGCTACCCCTCTGGATCTTAAATTCCATAGACTTTGATGGCCTTAAACACAGACTTCAATTTTACTGAATACAGATGCTTTCCTGAACTGGTGCATTAATAAAGCCAGGACATGATCTCCAATTTTAAACGTTCCATATGGACCATTAAACTCTTAAACATAACATTTTTTATTTTAATATATTTTTATTTTGGTTCAGTTTTTCTCTAGAGCACTGTTTCTCAACAACCGCTGCCTGAGATCTCCCTGACACAGTTTAGGAAGGGAGCAAACTGGTCCCCGGTATCAAAAAGGTTCAGAAACACTGCTCTAAGTCATGCCAGGTGTATTGACTGCATGGTATTTAATAAAACCTTTGACACTCACAATCACATTAGAATTCTAGTAAGCATGACCAAATACCTTCCCTTTAAGCAAATAAGGAAGGAGATGCATAAAAAAATAACTATTAGAATGGTTGCACTTGGCCTTTCATTCAATGGTCTCAGCAATTAGTGAACATTAGTTTTATTCATTTAATAATAAAAGGGAGAAATATTTACGAGCAAGAACCTGGATTTACTGCATGTATTTCCTGAAGTAACTCAGGCTAGAATTTATTGGAAAGTTTTCTGCAAATGTAGCTTGTTTTCTGCATGGTGCAATTAGATGTGGTGTACACAGTGGAACAGGAGTCCCAGGGCTCTGCCTTAGTAACTCAACATAACCTCTGCCTAAGACACTGATTCACATAAAAGTCTGATGTGTACCGAGCTGGAGGAAGGGAGAATAGGCAAGGAAAAGAGTCAGAGCCAGATTCTGGTCTCCGTTACATCCAGTAAAACCAGATCAACTTTATTAGTTTCATTGTTAGAGCTTATGTTATAACAAACATTTCTTTGTCTTCCACTTCAGAATCTTAAATCCTTTAGAATTCTGTTTAGAAATATATCTGAAGGCTTTATTCTGTAAGACTTTACAAAAGTAATAGTTATCCTTTATACATAAACTTTGTTAAACAGATATTTTGGAAGTATGAAGTACCTTTAGAAACTAGGAAGAAAAAAGTTATATATCTTCTAACATTGCTAAGACAATACAATCAGAGCATCAAAAATTATTCAGTTTTTAAATCTGAATGTATCTTATTTGGTAGTAAAGGATTTTTTTGCACTGGGGGATTTGTCCCAGTTTCAGCCATTAGTAGTTCTGGACTCCATTATGGCCATGCTGATGCAAATCCCTCGGATATACAGGCTAAATAGTTATAAGTTACATTTTGCAACAGTGCAGTTTACTCTGTTTTTAAGCAGGGGTGAGCTCTACTGGTGCAAACAGTAACATTGTCTATCTGCATTAAGGGTTTGCACTGATGTAGCTGTTGCAATGGGTCTCCCTATCGCTGTAATGGGGAAAAAGGTCACTAGTCTAGACAAGGTCAAAAGAAAGTAGGATTAACTATAGTGTTAACACAAACACACACACATAAGGCTCACTGTCTATTTGTCATCCTATGAATAAATTGGAAACAGAGTATGCCTTGCATAAAAGAAAGTGTTAAATTGTTGGAGAGGCTGTTAAAAGTTAAGTAAGTACCCCGATCAGCAGCAATGGTAAATTATATATATCTAAAATCAAATTTTACTTGCCTGCTTCTGCTCCCATTCAAATAAACTATTAAGCAGTTTCTTCATGGGAACAGAAATGCAAATTAACTATTTTTTTTTAAAAAGGTTAAAGCCTTATTTATAACAATAGTCAAAATCTCATGCATGTGGAACCAGTAAGTATTTTGGCCAGTTCCATGCAATTGTTTCTATTTTTCCTATTTCAAGAAAAGGGAGAAAATGTGAAACACTCTTCATTTTTCACTTTATATGCAACCAGTGCAGGAGTAATTCCCCTCGCCTCCTATCCTATGCTCTCCTTCCTGCTCTCTAGAAAATATGGTTGGAGCTGCTGCTTAGCTGGCAGAATCCAACTGAACCAGATATGTGCACCACACCTGTAAAGTAATTGTGCCATTTCTGGGCGATTGGTAGTTCTGTTTGCAAGCAATAATAGTTTTGCTTAGGCTAGAGTCAGGAGGGAATCTATTGAAGAGAAAACTCCCATAGAAGAGTTAAACATTTATCTTCACATTGTTGTTGTTGTTTTTGTGGTTTTCTCTCCTGGATGGAACCTCAGGAAATATATAATGTTGCCAATTGTGGACAGCTAACTAATTATGGTCTCTGAATATTTGACTTGACTTTTATTATAAATTGGTTGCACAGATAGCCATTGGGGACCAGCAGATGCTTTACAAAAATGGCCACTGATTTTAGGTATCCAACTTTCAGTTTCAGCCAGGAGAGAGATTTTCAAAAGCACAAATAGAACTTAAGCACTCAACTGCCATTGAAAGTCAGTGAATTAGACACCTAACTCCCATTTGTGCCTTTGAAAGTCTCCCCAGGGATCTGATTTTTAGAGGAGTTCAAAATTTCCAGCTCCCATTATCTATAATGAAGTAGGGAACATAAAAGCTTCGAGGAATACAAAATCAGCAGGCACTGTGGAAAATTTGGGCAGGCCAGAGATGCTTCATAACCCAGCTCATCTCTCCAAAAGTTTTGATCTTCTATTAAAAATAATTGTAAAGTCATCCATTGTGGTTCTCATTCATTCTAAAACATTACGTATTTAGAGAGCTCATGCTTCACTCTAAGGAAAACTTAAAGCAAGAAAAGATCTTATGGTTAAATAAACATATTAGCATCTTTTAAAATAGACATTTAAAATTTCTAATTTTAACTTTTACATCTAAAAGGGGCCATATTTTGAACTAACATCAATAAATGTTCAACCCATGATGTTCAGAGTAATCCTATTTAATTAGTAAATTATCAGTCTCATAAATGATTTGTTCATTATTTTCTCTCATTTGGCAAAAAATCTAAGGCCCAAAAACATATATATATATATATGAGTAACTTTACAACAGTGACTACTCCCATTGGCTTCAGCAGAACTACTCACATGTATAAAATTGTTCATATCCTTGTTTGTAGGATTAGGCCCTAAAACTTAATATGATCTGTATTTTAAGTTCACAAAAAAAAAAAAAAAAAAAATCAATCAATCAAATAACTCAGTCAAAAACAAATGTATTCAAGCCAGAATTCCCTTTAGTTAAAATAGTCTTCAATTAGTAATACTGTTCTTCCATTCCTCATAGTCACTAACAATTAAGACTGAGGAAAGAGAAAAAAAACCCTTGGCTATTACACTGAAGAATTTTTTAGCAGATGATAGTGATGTAAAATCCAAGAGATAGCGGAGCAAAATTTGCTCAGCATTTAAGACCCAAATCAAGAAACATTACTGTAGTTGAAGAATATTTTGCTTCTAAGTTACAGATGTGGCTGCAAATATCACAAAATCCAAGTCCTGCTAAGCAACAGAGAAAATTAAATTGACACAGGACCTGATCCTGCACCACTTGAATCAATGGAGTTTTTGCAGTCACTTCAACAGGAACGGGACTAGGGTCACACTAGCTAAGTGGGGGCACTGCGGCAAACAAGCATTGACAGTAATCCAGATTTTCCTCTGCTGTTCAGTAAGGACCTATATGATTATAGATCTGCTCAAATGCAGTGATATAACCATTGCAGGTGTAGAATTAGAGAACTCTACTGATTCCTTCAATGCATTAATATAACAACATAAATTAGAAAAATTCAGCGTAACCAAACCTGCCAGAGACTATGCCCAACTATGAAAGAGCATACATATAGAAAAGATATCTATCGTAAAGCAACACAAAATTCCACAAGATTGACAAGATCCATCTGCTTGGGAGAAGCAAGGAAGAAAAAGGGGAAGTAAATGAAGATTTTTGCAAAATACATATTTCACTGAACTTTGTAAAGCTAGTAGCAATTATTGGTAAGCTTTTCATAATAGTGCTTTGCTTCATAGTCCTATGTATATTAAAGCCCTCCAGAAAGCACCAGATTGTGAGTGGTACATGTAAGTACTGTAGGCCACATCTTTATCGGATGTAAATTAGTGTGGCTCCATTGACTTCAGTGGACTTACACTGATTTGCAGCGGCTGAGGATCTGGACCAATATATTTAAAAATCAGTTTTCACTGTGGCCAACCTACGGAAGTCTTTTGGCCAGTAAATTATCTGCAATCTAGTTAAGAGAATTTTTCTTATCTAAATGTTTGTCCACACCTGTACCAAGCAGATTTAAAAGGCTTTATTTACCGTACCAGCTTAAAATATTAACATGTTCTTTGCTTTTGATTATATTATGAAAAACTACAAAAGGAGCCGGTAAGGAACTGCTACTACAATTTGTTCAAGATAAAAAATATAAAATATATGTAGAACTGTGAATTAGTTGGGACTGCATCAAAACATACTCAACTTAGAGTTTCATAACTGTTTTGCATAAAAGTAATTACAAGGTTTTGCTGTAAGCATTACCAACATGAATTTAAATTTTTTTTTAAACTGGAACTACTTCTTGGTTATTAATCTTCTGTCTAATAAGTATGTATAGACATTTCTGAGGATTTGCTGATAAACCTATATGTGTTTTATTATACATTGCCTTGACAATTTAAGGCTAGTCAATTGTTTTCTGCTCTCACGTAATTAAATTACAATATAAAATAAAAAAAAGTAATAATTAGGTGCCTTGCAAGTTAATACTTGATTTCCTTTTACAAGTCAGTTCTCATGCTGTCCCAGTGTTAGGCTTATTTCACCATTTTGGTTTTTTTTCCCTTCTCCATATTGGTTCTCCTCCTTATTGCCCTGTTGGCACTCTTTTGCTACCCTTTTCCTTTGACTGAGCAAGCTTAGAAAAGGTCTGCCCAACAACAGGAATAAGGGTGGGAAATGTAGAAGGAAAGATGGAAGGGTCACATGACCTCAGGAAAAATCTGCTTAGTGACAGAAAATGTATTTAAGGGCTCTGCACGGTACACAGGGTGCTGTCTGTGCTAGTGGCAGCTTGTGCTTGCATTCGGTTCCAAAAGAAAAAGATCAGGAGAAGAAGATCGGATAGTACCTGTTCTTGATATGTACCTTGTTTCTGTCGCAGTCATCCTCATTGTTGTCCTCGCTGTGATTCCTGTTGTTGATCACCCAGCGTCTTCTGTCCCGTTGGTCTTGTCTCCTCTTTGGTCCCCGAATTAGGTTTTGGCTCCTTATGGTTTCTGTGGAAGACTGGTGAAATAGACCGTTTCCTTCTCACTTTCGTTGCCCACATCCTGCTAATTTGGGGTCTAGGCTTCATGCCTTTTGGGGTGTTAACCAATGAGTTGTTCTGATAAATAAACCTTTATTTGTTTATACATTAAATTATCTCTCATGTTACTAATTAAGTGATTACCCAAAGGGGATAGATACTTTTTCAAGGGATAGAACCTGGGGAGAAGATCCTTTATAAAGATTGCATCCTCTCTTTGGTAAAGAATTTTGGTAACACCAGCTTCTGACCCTCCAAAAAAGACTGTAAAACATTTATATCCATGCACCCCATACCACTTCTGTTGTGCTGTCACTGTTTCTCTCCATCTCCAAAGCCCCATATAATACCTTTTAGTCTCACCAAGTCAGACCTTAGATATTCACATTGCGGTTCCAGTTCTGTTTTGCTCCAGCCTTTTTTGCATTATTCCATCATTGCAGGAGTGCAAAACTGACAGCTTTGGCCAGCTGGAAATTCTACAGGTATATGGAAAATTTGGTGTATAACTGGCATAGCAGCCCAAAACTATTCCTTCTCCCAGCCCTCTAGCAGAGAGGGAACAGCTGTCAAAGGCACAGGGCTACAAAACGTCTCTACACTCTGACTATTCTTGGGTGCCAGAATAGCCCTATGGGCCATAGGAAGCCATTTTTATGCCATTTAATGCCAACCCAGCTTCCAGCTGGCTCAAGAAATAGGGTCCCATAAAAGATGCTGTAAATCACCTTTGTTCCTCATCACTCAGGTCCTACACTAAGCACAAAGAATCAGGCCCTGGAATTCAAGCGGTTTAGATGATTTTATGACACCATCATGAATGGTGGGGTTGGCTCCAGATTATTTATTGTATTATAATATTATGCCTTCTAGTTCTAATATTACCATTAAACATTTGTAAATAACCCCATGGATGTGTATGGCTCTCTACAAAGACAAAAAAAAAAACCAAAAAAAACCAAAACAGAATTCCAGTCCTGAAATGACCTCATGTGGTTTTTGCTTCTGCTTCTGTTTGAAAAATAATGTGGTATTTAAAACTTGTACTCTGAGTGATACTTGCACTCTTACTTGTATTTGAGTTCTCTTTGGGACTATGAGTTCTGGCACTTCTATCACCCATTATTCTGCAGAATTGCTGATGCTTATCAACAGTTGGAATTTTTGCGTGAGGGACAGGATAAATTTTGCGTGAGGGACAGGGGCAACAATTAAAAACACTATGTATCGTCTTCAAAAACTACAATGTGAATATTGAAAAATAACGTCTGCAGTTTGCTGAAGGGAGGCCAGCTTTAACTTTAATTCAGCAGCCGTGAATGCTAAATTCCATTACATCAAGGATAGAACAACAAACAAGTATTTATATGTCTAGTAGGGCACTTGGAAAAAAAAATCAGAGTGTAGCATGTTTCCTATGAGGTTTCTTTTAAAACTCAGGACTATCTCACACTATCTTCTCAGGTCAGCACCACTTTGACTTCTGTCACAAGAAGTCTGTAATTACTCACTCTATACGCAACTCACCACTTAAATAATTGGTTGAACACTAAATTTGTTTTAGTCCTGCTACAATAGAGACCACTAAATAAACCAAGTTATTCCTAATTAAACACTTGCTTTTATCCACACCAATATCCTATATCTATATTAGTTTTCATTTTATAATTTCATTTTCGCCAAATACTGTGACCAATTTAGTCTTGAAATACAAAATATCAGCAATGAAAACACACAAAAACAATACTGCCATTGCATAAGTCAATGAAGTGACAAGCCCTCATAAATACTACATTCAGGTCTGATTTTGCTACTATTGAAGTCAGTGGACTAGGATTAAGTTCTCTATGATCTACAGACACCAAGAACAAATCCAGCTACAAACTGAAGCATAATAATAATGTAAATAAATAACAAATTGAATATTGATTCCTGAAATAAATACATTTTTTTTTTCATTTGCTGTCAAAGGAGATAGACAAATTTATATTCTGAAAAAAGATGGCAATGAAAATATAGCTCCACAGCAAAAGATTCATGGAGCATTATATGGAGATTCATAATTGATCCAGTTATCAAAGATCGCCTTGCAGCAAATATCAACTTGCAGAGCTCTGAATTTCACTGCTGACAATACATTGGAATAAAAGACCCCTAGCAGACATATTTCAGTAGTATCTACTATACCATAGATTAGATTTCAAAGGGTTTCCAAACATACGTTCCATTTTTTTTAATAGAAATCTGCTGTGAATGGGACACTTGCACACAGAAATAGGAAACGCTGTGCTTAGACTTCTATTTATTCAGAAAACAGTCATACCAAATCTTAACTAGGCTAGCTGTAATAAATGTATTAAATTGTGTCACTTTGATATTGCTTATTCAAAAATAGGAGACATTAAGTGCCAAACCAAAATTATTAACTGACAAGTTAGCTCACACTATCTTAAACAATTATGAAGTTCGCCTCAGGGTAAAGATAAAAAGTATAAATAAATACTAAGATTAGACATGTAAATCTGTTTCCTGTGGCATCTTTCCTCTGCTTCCAAATATATCATGGATTATAGCTTTAAGACTGCTTGAAAAAATTTGAAAGTGTCAATGCTTCAACATGACGACAAGATTCTGTGGCTGCTCCACGTTGTTAAGAAGTGGACTGGGTCAGGGATGATGTGGGATTCATGTTTTGAGGAGAAAGGGGATAAGCAAGAAGGAAAAAGCAGTGCAGAGGTAGCTATATAGGATCTCAAAGGTAAAGATAAGGAGCTTAAATTGGAGGCAGAAATAAAGAAAAAAATACAGTGAAGGGATCTGAAGGAGGGCTGAACACCGGCCATATGGCAAGCAAGGTAGATTACTTCTGTGGCCATGAGGACAATCCAGGAGGTGAAAAACAGTCAGGGCTCAAACAAATAGTTTGGCTGTGGAGACAGAGAAATGAATAGTTTCTGGAGATGTTGTTAAAGAACCATTAGTATGATTGTGCAACAATAGCTGTGTGAAAAGAGAAGAAGAAATGATACCAAGATTGGGAGCCTGAGGACAGGAAAGACTGACATTCTCAGCTGTGACTAAGAGAGGAGGATTTGGAAGTAGAGTAAAGAGTTCAGTCTTTATCATGTTAGTTTGAATTGGCATCAAGAAATCCAGGAAGACATCAGAGAGACTGAATGATGTAGGAGAAGACAAGTAGAGAAATCAGTCTGCAAGTCATCAATGTAGATTTGTTAGCTTAAAAACATGTGACCAGAAGTCACATGGTGATAAGATGTAAAAGGAGAGCAGTCTATGCAAAGCCTAGGGGACAATGAAACTGTAAAAAAAAAAAAAAAAAAAAAAAAAATTGTTTTTAGTGACCAGTTACAAAATGTTGCATCAGACAGGAAAACATGCTTCCTTTAATTCAGTTTTATGCTATTTAAGTCATTGGAAAGCTACAAAATAATCAGGCCCTGACACTGCCTTGATATAGGATAATGATGCATATTGATCCTATTGATCATATTGACGAAGGGTCAAGATATAATGATGGTGCTTCATCATCCTCTCAGCCCATTTGTCACAGCATTTGAGGAAGGGGAATCTGCTTTGCTTTTTCAGTGTTAAGATCCACTCTTATTCATGATGGAATCCCAGCATTTTTTTTCCTGCTGGCCTCACCCTCAACAGCATGCTGCAATACCGATTAGTTTGATCACTTTTACTTGCACTTCTGAAAGCATTGATCGGAATCCTATAAAGCAAAAACTGTACAAAAGACCATAAAGAGCTTTTTGTGGTTCTCGAGCCACCAGCTAAGAATCACTGCTCTAGATTTTCATATGTGCTGAGCACCTGCAGCTCCCAGTAAATTCAGCTGGGGTTGTGAGTGCTAAGCACTTATTAAAGAGATTATCGATCTGTTGCCAGACATTCTTGCAATCAGAATTCTTCTACCAATATTTCAGTGAATGAGGAATTCAAACAGTTAGTGTTAAGAAAGACTTCTAGGGATGATCACATACTTTCTTCAGATGTTTACAGCAGGATAAATGCATCTTAAACTTGGGATCTTATTTAAAAGCTTAGCATTAAATTAAAGGACTTTAGTGTAATTGGTTTTCAATTCATTACAAGCATATGTCAGCAGAATATTAGAAACATTACATTCCAAATTCTCTCTAGATGAGTTAAATGTTATGAAATTAAGATTAATATAATCTGGTTAGTACACAACTTCCCAACTAAACTGCCCAGCTGGTTTCAAACAAAATCCACTTTGCTTTTGGGGGGCAAAACAGCAGCAAGGTAACACTACCATGAGGAAAATCAGACACAAGAGAAAAATTATACTCTTTACACCACAACAGAGACTGAGTAGATAATGGAGGTAATATTGTTTTACTGGCAGGGCAGGAGGGGTGGAGTCAGCCGCAGGGCAGAAAAATCTCCCATACTGAACTGTACTGTACTTTAGAAAAAGCAGTGTATCCTACACTTTAGAAACAGTTGTATATCATGATATCAGAGAGACTCTTACATTCACAAAGTTACCCATGTATCTAAATGCTTGCAAGAACAGGGCCTTAGTGAATTATTTAGTTTCTGGATTAGCAAAATACAAGTTAGACAGAGTTTGTCTAAATAAAGAGTGATAAATAGAGCTCTCAATGAGGTTCTGCTATTTAAAAAAAGTATCTTGAATTAAGAACCTTTTATCTAGATGGAAATAATTAATGTACTTTATGGTCAGTTTCAGTGGGAAAGCACCAGTTACTCAATGCTCCCTATCTGCTGATTCTTTGTCATCTGTTTTTCAGTCTTTGTAATACTAGCTCTTATTGGTTACAGGCATTGTAATGAGAGGAAAATAAGGGAAGGGAAGATATTTAAAGGAAGACCTCATGGAAGGAAGACTAATATGCATGTACAAGGAAAATAGAACTGTTTAGTTGAGTAGATATACAGTATCTTTAATCATGTTCTCATATCCTTCTGTGCATTTTTAACTTTAGTTCCGGTAGTTCTTTTTTAAAAAGTAAAAATGGTTGTCCCTTTGTTCATTTATTTCTGGCTATGAAAGTTGGTAGCTTGCAATAAACTACCTTTATTCCAGTCTTCTGATGACCCCTTGTGGTAAAAACTAAATATGCTGTTTCATAAAGAGTTACTCTGAAGCTTTTGATGTCAAAGGCTAAATTCTGACTTTAGATCTGCACTATCTTTTCCTGTTAATTCTGTTTGGCCTGAACTAACTTACTCTCACAAACATGATCTACATGCTATCTGTATTTGTTTCACCACTATGAAGCTGTCTGGCTATAAATTCTTTTGAAAAAATCTCAACCTTTACCCCCTACAAAGTTAATAGGTGACAGTGTTCATTTTCTCACATGGAAACATGTTAATGCTGAATGACATCTGTGTATAAATAGCCAGAGTACATATTCAGGGAATTTTACATATAATTCTAGTCAGCCACAAAATATAAGAGCAATGTACTGTTCTAACTACTACTACCCAGAAGTTGCAGCAGGAGGTAATAAGCAAGGCCATTCTTTTGGGTGTAGGAGACCAAAAAGACATTTCTACAAAAAACAAGTTAACCAAAATAAGGGAACAATCAAGTCACTGTTTCAGCTGACTGCTGCAGTGCTTTGGCGACTTTCATTTAATTAGAAAAAAGTCTTTTATTTATAAATAACGTACTAAAAATGTTTGTTCATTAGCTAAATTGTGATATAAATTCATTCTGAGCCATTGCCAAAGCGGTTTCTTTTCATAAGTTTTCCTTGTATCAAATCAATCAAGTATTTCACTGAATGTAATCCAACTACATGTATTGTATGGTCCAATTCAAGATCCTAGCCCTTATCTTTTAAGTCCATTTCGAGCCCAGTATGGGACATACATATCTCTCAATAAACTACCGTTCTCTACACCACAACATCTAAGATCAGTGGAGACACTTTGGCTGATGGTCTCCAGATAGGGTGTGAAAAAGCAAGAATAAAAAAATCAGGACACTTTTTTGGGGGAGGGGGAGGGGGTTTAATAGTTGCATATATATGACAAAGCCCCTAATATTGGGATGTCTGGTCATCTTATTCCCAGAGTAGAACTTGTGGGGACAAGGAATAGAACTTTTTCAGCAGAGGATCCTTGACTGTGGAATTTGCTTCCATCAAGGATCTATATGAGCCCAAACCTTATTAGCTTAAGGACATAATACAAGAGCCATTTCTGCACTGGCTTTCTTCTAACGGAGTTTTAGAAGATCCTCAGCAATATAACCTTGCATGACCACAAGCTAGATTTGTTCCCTACTTGTTCCCTATCAAGTACTGATGTGGCTGTGACTAGAGGAAGCCGGAGTTTAGCTGCTCTGAGGTATTACTTGTTGATATATGCATACTTTAGAAACATATGTAATAAAAATACTTGCTCTTGATGGCAGCAATGGTGGACTCGTGTGTATTTTTTGTCTACTTGTTTTTCTTTAAAAAAATATCAGAGTCTATTGAGACAAACAAAAAGCAACAGGTTTAAGTTAAAATTGGAGTGTGTCTTAGCAGCAGGGAGGCATGTCAAAGCAATGACTATGTGGAAAGCAAGAGTATGAGAGTTTTTTTCCGTCCTTAACTTATTATGCTTTACAATGTGAATCCCATAATCACAGTTACTCAAACAGACAGACCCACCTGCTTCAAAGGGCTGCACTTGGAAATAACTGCTCAACAGCAGGAGTAAGGAGTTCATAGTGTGGCCCTACGAAAGCACCACAGGTGTCAGCATTTTACACTGCAGGAAAGAAGATGCCTTGAGGAACTTATTAAATGGCCAAATAGTACTCATTTACTCACACAAGTAGGTTTCTCGGATTCAATTCAGTAACAAATGTTACATGACCCTTAGACGCTGATAATGCTGTGCAAATATATCAAACAATCACATACATAAGCATACATGATAGAAGGCCAAGGTTCCATGAAGTTGATCAATTTTGTTTTCCTCTCTTCTCTCAATTTACATTCTAATAGTTCTGGGGTCAGCATTGAAAGATATGACTAAAGGAGTGGAAAATCACTTGGCAAAGGAACTCAAAGGAAGTTCAGGACAGAGTGGAAAGACTGAAAAAGTTACACGTTGTTTCCAGAGACATTGCGATTTGCATCTATACAAACATTGCTTACAAACTGAAAGGCAGACTTTCCTACAGTAAGTACTAGAAGCTCATTGTATTTGCCTAAGTGAAGAGTTATGTTTAAACAGCCACTGCAATACTTATAAGTGATTAGATCCCCGGTGAGAGTACAGTACTACAGAACACCCTGAGATAGCCAGCACCCAAGTTTCTCTGAATATCACATTGCATCTAAAGTTGCTTTTCTATGACAACTCTCCTACAGAAGGTAAAATTAAAGTGCTGTAAGGATGACAACGGAAAGGGAGGTATGTTCTCTCAGTGACATACCCACTTTTCTCAGTTTGCCTGTGTGTAGGAGGGAGGGGGTTGGTATTTTTAATAGTCACAAGACAAAATAGAATCCAAACCACTGCCAAGGCCTTCAGCAGGTGAAACAAAACATAGGTGTTCATCTGGCTGTCGCAATCTTACCACACAAGCAAGTAAGGCACTGGTAACAGACAACAATCTCATGCCAGGCCTTACTTCCTTTAGTGAGGCTCTGGAAGGCAGCAGTCTCTCAAGCTTTTCTTGGACCCAACCAGGCTTCTCTCGGAGTGAGAGCTGGAGATCTGATCCCCTTCCCAATTAGCTCCCAATTGAGCTGTATTCTTCCTTTTTAACTCCTCTCTCTAAGGACTTGTCTTCATTTACTTCGGAGATTCGGCGGCAGTCGACCGGAGTTACACAAGCTACACAAAAAATTTGCGTAACTCCCGTCGACTTCACTGCACTGCGCCGATGGGAACCGCGTTCCTGTCAACGCAGCGCTATGCCACTTGAGAAGGTGGTCTTAATACATCATTTTCTGGATCGACTGATCAGGTCTTCACTGACCACTCAGTCGATCAAGAGAAGTCGATCTGACGGTGGCAAAACATAGCCTCAGTCTGACACCTACTGCAAGTGTAGCAGGGCAGGACTGATTAAACCCAAAACAGATCATTAACCCTTTCCTCACCAGTGCAGGCTTTGTATACCCCATCACATCTCACAATGCGGTAGGACATCAGGATAGTAATCTTACATTTTTACACATTGCTCTCTATATTGGAGTGCAAAAGACAATTCTTCGTTTGTAAAAATAGACATTTTAAAATTAAATGAGTTTCTTGAATAGCCCTTGTAGCACCCATATTCAGGCATCATTGATCAATATGTGATCAGAGATGATTTAAAAAACCTGACCATAACATATTCAAGAAGCATGAAAATCCAATTCAAACTTGATTGTACATTCTAAATTCAACTCCAAATCACTTTATGTAAACAATGGTTAAATCCTTGCCCCTTCTTCTATCTCTCCTTAGGTCATAGCAGATCCAGTCTCTAATTCTGACTGGAAGGAGTTAGATTTGTTGTCTGGCTGATTAGCTGGTGTTTTGTAAGCATCAAGCAAAGTGTAGTCAAAACTATGCTGGGAGCAACAAACAGGAAGAAACAAGTCAGTAAAAACCCAACAATGAACTGACTGGAAATTAGTGACTATTGGTCATCACCTTCAAAAGAGAAGCACAAGACTTAGTACTCAGTGCTGACACTTCCACAGAACAGCAGAGAGATTAAACCCTCTCTTTCTCCATGCCAGGGTACTCAGAGTTTTACTTCAATGTGGACCATGGCTACCTGGAGGGGCTGCTCCGAGGTTTTAAAGCTGGGATCTTGACAAATGCAGACTACATCAACCTCGTGCAATGTGAAACACTGGAAGGTAAGTCTGTTAGTTTACTAGATCGCTGATGAAAGTTTTTTTTAAAAGAGAAAAAGTCAGAAAAAGAAAGAAGATAAGGGATACTATTATTGAAAGCCAGTAGTAATCCTGCTTTTCCCTCTGGAAGAGTCCTAGAGAATTTAAGAATGAAGTCAATATGGTTTGATAGAAGTTACTCAAAAAATCTGTAGGCTGAGATTTTCAAAGAGACTAATCCCCTAACTCTACATTTTTTACCATAATTTACAGAATTATATACCTGTATATGATAGTTCACAAAACCTAGAAAAAGCTTATCATTTTGTACTAAATCCATAGGACTTTTCCATAAGGGTTGTGGTTTTAGGACTATGTACTGCATGGTTTTTAGATCATTGAGGGGCTTTCTACTTAAAAGGAGAAACTGGGTTTTAGGGAGATAAAGTTGCATTATGCTTAAATTAAGGCTTTTGTGAAGGTGACTTTGTTGCACAGGAGACAGGAACATGCAGTTGTTTCCAAAACAGCTTTTCTGCAGATCAAACTGGCCACAGACTAGATCATGCAGGCTTGTGAAAATAGACAAGCAGATGATCCGTCTCCAGGCATTTCCAAAAACATAATTAGAGCAGAGAACTTCTCTTTCACAAATAAATTAACACAGACTTTTTTTCTCCTGTATCTGAGAGTAAAAATGACAGTTATTTAACCAAAATCTTTTACATTTTGGATTATATTATGTAAAATTATTAGCATAGTGAATAGAAAAGTAAGTTCATTGTGTCTCAAACATTAGCATCTTTGCTTATGCAGTGATGGTAGAAGAATTGGTAGGAGAGGACAGGAAGCTGAAACTTGCCCACACAAATGCTCCCCTCTCCCTTACAACTCCTTACAAGGCGGGGTTAGTGGGACCTTAGAATAGCTTAAGTGTGACCAGTTCCTGTAACCTCTTTTTTACTAGTAATTATGGCCTAAGGAATTTACAAATTGTACAGATATTCCTGCTAAAGCAAGTAATTTCCATGAGTCACATATCTCCTGCTCAATGAATGTACAAGCTCTGCTTCAAACTTCTGAGAGAAATTATTGACAGAATGATTGCGTTATTAAACCTAGTGCTCTTTCTTCCTTTATCTCTTACGCACTCTCCAGGAGACAAACAGGTACATTTTTTTTTAATCTCTTGGGAGTATAAATTAGCTCCATGGCTTTTTTCTCAGGGATACCTCGCTTTGGAGAAGAATCTTATTTTTCCATACATTTAAAAAGATACGCAATTTTTTCAAAAAGTGCTCTTTCAAGAAAATACTTACTTATGTTCTGGAGAAACAGAAACATTATAGCCATTCTAGTTCATTTTAAAATTAAGACATTGTTAAAGAGAAAATAATTACTAAAATGTATCTTTCAAAAGTTTTGAACTAAGCCATCCTATTGTTATTTCTACAGTGCTATATGAGTGCATTTTGTTTTAAGGACAGATAATTTATAAGTCATCAAGATCCTTCTCTAAATGAGCTTTGCAGTACAAATTAATTCTAATGAGTTTTTATTTAATCTTGCTCCGTAATCTTAACTCTACTTTAGAACAAACACACACACAAGCAGCAGCCTGTAGCAACCCCAATTCAGTCATGGGCTTTTGTGTAACTGTATTCTCCCCATTTAACTGTTCAGGGTTTCCTTCCTTTGTAACATTTGGTAATTTTTAAAAATACTAGATTCCCTCATGTAACCCAAATTTAACATGGACAATCAAAAATCTGAAAGTGTTAAAATTACACACATCACTATTTACATGCACTATGTCTTTATACTACCCCAGAAAGGAAGAGGACGATTGGTGCACAGTGTGTTTAAGAGAGAATTTGATTATCATCATAAAACAAGGGCAGACTTCGATCCAACTGGATGTAACTAGATGTGTGTGTGTGCGTGTGCGTTTACACATACAGGTTAGATATTATATTCAGTCATCTAGAATTAAGAAACATTCAATCCTGTGTGCATATAGAGCTACAGCACATTGCTCTCAGTTCATGGATTCCACCACAGATTTCCTTTGTTATTTTGAGAATATGACTCAGTCTGTGCCTCAGTTCCTCATCTGCAAAATGGGGATCATAGAACTTTGTCACAATTCCCTTGTGAGATCAGAAACACATTCAAGAGTGTGAGGTGCTCAGATGCTACAGTAATGGGGACAATATAAAAGTACTGAAGATAGACAGATGTGCTGATTCAGTGCTTTTTTGGGGCAGTTCCTAGTGAAATCACTTCTGTGGAGTCCCATCTGCAGTTTAAGGTAGACCTCCGTAGGAATGAGGTGCTACTGCCTCTTGCTGACCCAATCTGTCTTAGGGGTTTTTTACTGCCACCCATCACCATAGCATCTGAGCACCTTCTGTGTAAAAAGTCAAAAGCAATAGCAAAGTCCCTAGTGGACTTCATGGAGTCTGACACTTTTTTCTTTATGGGGTCAGAACTCTGCTTGAGCACAGGTTTTTTGGGGGATTAAGAAGTAGTGTTTGAATTGTGATCATCACTTATGGTGGAAGCTTATTGGCAGCAAAGGGCATAACATCTCCCTTTCTCCCCCAGTAGTCTCATGTAGATATTGAAATGAATAAATGGTGTGGGTTCCTGTGGGTCCCCATGGGTGAAGGCTGTGACCTGTCCATGCCTAGGGTAGCCACCTGAAAATGCCAAGGTCAGGGCAGGCTGCAAAAGGAGAGCAGATTCTCCCAAAACTGGTGGGTGACACTGAAGTCAGACTTCCCAACCAGCCACAAACAATGCTTCTGATTCCCCACACTGGTTATCAAGAAGCCAAAACAAAAGTATACACAGTCCCCTTCACTGCATTTCAGTCTCTGGCTCCCAGTCAGCCACTAGGACCAGTAAACAGACCAGTTATTTAAAACTATATGCTCTTTACGCAGAAAGGTTCTCCTGACCCTAAAGGGTCAGCCACAGTACCAGATCAATATAAGTTTAGATCTTACCCAAAATACCACACTGCCAGCCAATCCCTTAGTAACTAAAACTAAAGGTTTATTATAAAAAGAAAGAAACAAACTATAAGAGAAGTGTTAAAGGATTAAAACAATCAGACACTACAATTCATTTGAAAGTCCATATAAAATCCATTGATTTGAAAGTCCATCAGATTTTTAGTAAAATTGTGGAGTTTGCAGGCTTGTATAGTCCCTCTGGTGTATATCCAGTATCTAGATGGGTCTCCGTCCTTTGTTTCACAGCTTCAGTTCAGTTGTAAATGAGTTGATCCAGGGTTGGCTGAAGACTGAAGACAAAATGGATGTGGTGCAGCTGCCTTTTATGTCCTTTGGCCTTTGCCATGCTGCTTGTGGAAATTTACAGGAATAAGATGGAGTCCAGAGTCACATGAGTAATTCCTGGGGACTCATCAGGTATATCCCTTGTTTCTCCCCCTGGGCCCATTGTACCCGTGAATTTCCTTAATGGGCCATTAAGCAGGCTAGTGCTGCAGCCATCCTGTCTGGGGTGTTGCCCAGAAACACAGCACAAATTGAAATATAGATACAAACATATCCATAATTTCCATTACACATATAACACATGAACATAAACATTATCATCTTACTTAGCACATCATAGCCTTTTTAACAGTACCTGACATGGCATATCTCACATGAATTAATATGATTCTGACGTATCAATGTTAAAAAATATAATAAATACCCCCCTTTCCCCCACCCCATCCAGCCAGCATGACAAAGGGTTTTAGAGTGGAGGAGCAGTTACTCATCACCTCTCTCAGAATTCTGCTGGAGAGGAATGAGTGGAGTCTCTGTAGTGATGGGCCATCTACTCCTGTTATATCATGTGGGTATATTACCAATACCTTGGGGTCCACTGTGTCAAAGCCGCAGGGACATCCAGCAGCATGGGTATGGAGATTTTACCTTGCATCCATGACCATGAGGAGAGTCTTTTAATGCTACAACAGTCTCCTTGCTCTCCCCTGGTCTGAACCTTGACTGTGAGGCAATGAAAATGTTGGCTTATGTCACATGTTGTTGGAACATGGTGGTTACTACTTTTTCAATCATTTTATCCAGGAACTGTAGGTTGGAGACTAGACAGTAGTGGAGAGCTCCTCAGGGTCAAGTGTTGGCTTCTTGAGGATTGGATGAACGATTGCATTTTTTCAAGTAATTTGGTTAATGTGCCTCTCTGAAGGAGTCACTGACTATTTCCATTAGCAGTGGGCATAGCTACTGTGCTCTGGCTTTTACCAGCCAAGGGGAGCAGGGATCAATTTCATAGGTTTGTGGCTGTAATAATTTTTCAGGGTTTCTTCAGCTTTGCCATGTATGATGAGGCCAAAATCATTCAGCAGTGATGGGGAAGATAATACAATTTGATCACGGGTGGAATTTTTTCCCCTCAGTTAGCTCACTATATACTCTATAATTACATCTATTACTTGATAGGGACCCCATCCTGAAAGAAGTTCTAGAGTTACCATATATCTGGCACAGACATTGCCTATATTTTGATCCTCTGTCCCTGTCAGATTTTTCAAATAAGAGGCAATGTCTGGGTTTTTTGCAGAACGGACATTGCAGCTCAGAAAGATCCCCAACTGGTTTGCTTCCCAGTTGGTCCCTCCCCTGCATCTGCATCTGATTGGTCCCTCACATCTGCCAGATACCACCCACCCAGGCCCCACCTCCCAGCTCTGGGGAGGACGACAGCCCCGCAGGGAGGTGCTCACTGATGGCTGTTGCTGCATCCTGGGTCTGCACCAGCCGCCCTGCCACTGAGACAGAGAGCAACACTGACCTCCATCTCAAGAGTGAGGCCCCAGGTGTCCTCTCTTGGACCCCCCAGTTACTCCTTCCCAGTTCACACACACCCTACCAGCACCCACCAATTGTAACCCTCTCCCTCTCTGGCAGTGTCCTTTTGGGAACCTGAAACATGGTAACCCTAGTCTTTCCTGAATCCCGTCTTCTGGCCTTCAAACAATTTTCCCACCTTTCCAAGTTCATCAGAAGCAAGCTCCTCACAGAGCAGGACGCAATAACTCAAAGAAGCACCAGACCTCCCAGAGCAACAAATGCAAAACCTGAAGACATATCTCCATTGGTCCAATGGTTAGCATCCCCCACAACACACCTTTGAAGTACCCTAGGTCCTATTAGCCAGGGTAGGCAGGGATTACTGTTTGCCAGAGGCTGGGTATGGGCAACGGGATGGATCACTTGATGATTACCTGTTCTATTCATTCCCTCTGAAGCACCTGGCATTGGCCACTGTCAGAAGACATGATACTGGACTAGATGGACTATTGGTGTGATCCAGTATGGCCGTTCTTATATTCTTACACATGCCTGTCACAACATGTAATGTATCTCATTCCAGTGCACTAAATGCTCCAAAATCAACTATATGTATGAAACTAGACAATCACTACACTCTCAAATAAACTTATGCAGGAAAATGATAAAAGACAAAAACACCCTATCACATGTGGGCAATCACTCTGTATCTGACCTATCAGTCCTCATCCTCAAAAGAAAACCTGTGCAACACTTTCAAGAGATGAGCCTGGAAGCTTAAATTTATAACTTCATAGATACTAAAAATCATGAACTGAACAGAAACACTGGATTTATGGTTTATTACAGCAATCTGCAACCCACTAACAAACCCCCCCTCCCAGCTGCTTTCCTCTCTATGACTGGAGGGGTTTTAACAGGCCACTTCACCTTAACTGGTCCCTTGAAATATACGTAAACTATTTATGCTAAAAACAATCTGTTCAAACCTTGTATTTAGAAGTCATTATGGAATTAGGCTATGTTTACACTAACACTTTTGTCGGTAAAACTTTTGTTGGTCAAGGGTATGAAAAAAATGGACAGAAGCACCAATGAGGACAGTGTTATGCTGGTGGGAGACGCTCTACCACCGACCATTGGGGCGTGGTTATATTATGCTAACAGAAGAACTATCTCCCATCATCATAGAGTGGATACATGGGAGACCTTACAACCATGTAGCTGCAGCAGTACAGCTATGATGCTGTAAGGTATCTAGTGTAGACATAATCTTAATTTTCCAGACCTGAAGAAAAGCTCTGCATGCTTGAAAGCTTGTCTCTCTCACCAATAATAGTTGGTCCAATAAAAAATACCACCTCACCCACCTTGTCTAATATCCTGGGATCAACACGGCTACAACAACACTGCATACAATACATATTCTGATGATCTTATCAGTGAAGTATGTTGACAGCTCTTTCCAGAGTTTGATACTTGAGACCAGTGCCTGGATTATGCAATATGGATTGACTAGCCTCCTCACCCAGCGAGGAATGCCCTTTAAGAGCAGCTGTATCCCAAGGTGCCAAGAATTCATTTGTGAGGAGTAAATCAAGGCAAATAAGTCAGTGGCAAAGTTGGAAATAGAATCATAGGGAGCTTGATTCCTATTCCTCTCTGATTGCAAGGTAATGTACTCTAACCTCTACAGATTATTTTGATACATAAGCAAAATTATCACTTTTCATCTTCATACAACATGAGCGAGTAGAAAAATATTTTCTACATTTAGATCTGATTTTAAGCATAATTATATATTTTATTTATGTCTGATTGTTTTATCATTCTTAGCTTGATCTCTCTAGATAGAGGGGAAAATATAAGTATTTTTCCAGTTAGAAAAGAAACCTGTACTGCAGCACTCTGGATACCTCCAGCTATCTAACTCCATCATCAATATGCTAGAAAGGACATAACCTTTGTCAACAGAGGCTTGTGTTTAATTCTGTAAGATTTGTTTAGCATCATTTCTTTCATAAGGAATTAGTTTATACTGGTAGTGTTCAGTCTAGTACAGGAAGAACTAGAGAAAACATTGGCGAATGCGCAGGTACTAACTGTAGTGAGTTTGACAAAAGGAGTATGTTGAATGCGATCATTGTAATGAGCCTAATCTGGTCGCTGAGCTAACAGGAAATCTGTATGCAGAAGGATTATTTTATCAAGAACTATAGCAAGTCTACTACTTTTTTCTCAACATCACTTTGGAATTCATTTGGAAATGTAATAATTGTGACCCACAAAAAACATTATCCCAAACTCTATCACCACAATCTTACAATAGTGCTACTATAGCATATGAGGCTATTATTGTAGAATATGTCAGTGGCTTTTACATATACAAGGGAATGCTGAAGAGACCTGAATACTAAAATTAGATCAAAATCCCTGGTTCTGCCCCCAGCAGTGGAAAATGGTAATAAAGCTGGGGGAAAATGGTTAAGGGAACTCATATGGGGAATCCTTAGGTGGTGTAGGATTGCTTGCTGGTGTAGTGACTTCCCCAGACTCTGCCAGTGCAGGAAGCCTGGACAGATTTTCTTATGCCTTGTTATGACCCCAGCTTCTAGAATAGCCCCTTGGAGCTGCTAACAGCAGAAGTTAGAAAAGTCCAAAGATCGGAGGCCAAATGTCAGACGAGCATAAGAGTGATCTCTCTTGAGCTGCGCTGTACAGAACTTACCTGGGGCCTGTATCTGTGCTAAGCAGTACCATTACAAGTATACATCTGAGTGTTGATATATCTTCACATACATAAGACTATAGTCCTCCTTGAGATGTAAATGATTCATCTGAACAATGGAAGAATTCTCTAATAAAGTTATAGAGCCAGATTCACTCCTGGTTTATCCCAGTTTCTACCCACATAACCCAGGAGCTCTGGGGACAAAAAGTCAACGGGAGGCAAGTTACGGTGCTGCAACAGCTCTCTCAAAAAGACAGCACTGTCAAAATAGTTAACAGAGTGAGTGGGGAAGGGGTGAGGTAGAGCAGGTGGGAGAATGTGCTGTTTCAGCCTGTAGATGAGCTTAGGAGGGGACAGGGGGCGGTGACCCTCCCTCAGTGTCAATCTCAGTGTCAACCGCACCTCCCAGTCACTGTGCCCTGAGAGAACAACCTATCTCAGCGGGGAGACTAGCAGTCCTTGGGTTCCTCAGCTGAATATGCCAGTTCCAAGTTCATGGGCCCCAGCACTCAAGCAGAATATGACCAGCAACAGTCTATGCCTGATCCTCAGGCAGGGTGGGCCAAGTGCAGCAGCTGATCCTCAGGCAGGGCAGGCCAAGTGCAGCAGTCTATAGCTCATAGGCAAGGGGATGAGCACGAATTCAGGCCTCCTGGCCCAATAGGATGTCAGGGGTGGTGTGGCAGGGGGGATAGTGGGATGCAGGCCTGTCTGACTACAACGCATCCCTACCCAGGGCCCTAACAGTGGTAGAATGTTCCATCACTGGGTCAATGGGACTCTGGGCGAAACACACTGACCAGTGCTCCAGCACGAGCCCAGCCGGAACATAGTCAGCTAACCCTGGGCTTCTTCCTACCCGTCCCAAGGTATACCTGAGTCATCCTCTGCCTCCTCAAAGTACACAGCCAGTGGTAACCCAGCAGTTCCTCGGCATCGGAAGTCTCTGGCAACTCTAGTAGTTCAGGGTCGTCGCTGGAATGGCAGGAGTCACTGGCAGGCTCAGGGGCTGGCGGGAGGCGTCTGTCTCCCTTGGTGTCTTCCCCCCAACTGAGGTACAGGGCCTACCTCTTATACTTCTGGTTTCTGTCCTGCCCCCCTGCTTCCGGTCTGGCGGGCATGGACTTCCTGGTTTCGCCCACAAGGGAGTGGATGGTCCTCCCTCAGGGTCAATCTCTGAGGGAGGCCACACCTCCTGGCTACATAGCCTATCACCCCTGCAGTATCATTCATGGGACTCTATGGAGATTAAGGCAGCCCTGCTCCAATACAACCTCTGAGGAATAACACACAGTTTGTGCTCTCCTATGGTGTGTAAACAAGCCTTGTTATAAAAGGGAGGTGCTAGACCTGAACCTGCTCTAAATGAAGAGAATGGCAAAACTCCCTTTGACTTCACTGGAAAGATGATCAAGTCTTAATATGGAAATACAGGGTTCAAAAACCAAATATATAAAGAGTTATTCCAGTTGGTTCAATTTCTAGTGTAATGGCAATTTATCCTCATGATCTCTTCTGAATCTATTTGTAGACTTAAAGTTACATTTACAGACCACAGACTATGGTAACTTCTTGGCCAATGAAACGGGCCCTCTCACCGTTTCCACCATCGATGACAAATTGAAAGACAAATTACTCACAGAATTTCACTACTTTAGAAACCACGCCTTTGAGCCACTTGCCACGTTTCTGAACTTTATCACGTAAGTTACCTGTTCATTTCAATTGCCATACTTATTCAAAGTAAGTCAGGGTAAATTTCTTGTTATTTCAATTTACACCAAGCTTGTCAAGAGTGAAATTTATTTAATACTGTATCATTTTACAGAAGTATAACTCAGTGTTCAGAAACCTAAATAAAAAAGCTATTCTTATTTGTTTCATCATGGACTAACAGTTGCGGGGGAGGAGGGAGAGGGTGGTAGGTGAGAAGGGGAGGAGGGATTTAAATTTTTCAAAATATAATTGTTTTAAATTAGGGTTTAAATTAGGGTTTAAAATTTTGAGCAAGATGAAGAAACTCATGATATGCAGGGTAGGAGTTCTAATGCAGAGTACATATGTTATTTCCATATATATAGCAAACTCTGCCTCTTGTTTAAAGATGGTGGGCTAAATATGAATTTCTGTTGTCTGTAGTGAGATATTTAGATCCTAGCAGTTTTATATGAAAGACCTCAGTGCTATTTGATCTGGTCTTGGCTTTAACAACACATAACTCAGAGAACACAGATCTGATTTATGTTGGTTTGGATGCTTTAGCAACATCGCCTCTTCTCTGGAGTAAACATTTCAGTACATGTCCTTATCTTACCTTTTAATACTCTATGACAACCTTGCAAGACTACTTCTCAACTTAGGGATAGCAATATTTTTTCCTGACATGCAAGCAAAATATCATTCATTTTTTCCTCATTATTATAAAGACGGTGGAGTCAATTTTGTGCATGGACTAATAAATGTCATAATGATTTTATAAGACTGCACTAGAGTTGTGCAAAATTCACATTTCTTGTTTCACAGAATTTCATTCAAAAGTTATTGCTGTTTTCATTTCATACAGTTTTGCATGCACATACTCCCCTCCCCCTCAGCATACACGGCGGTGTTTTGCAGTTGTGATAGTACTTTCATAGTATGTGACATGTCTTTCACTTCACTAAACTACATATCCAAAATCCTTTAAACCCCCTTTCAAACTTTGCGTATGAAATTCCAGTAACTTCTATGCTTCTCTAACAGTGTTCTCTATCAGTGAAGCAAAACTGAAGAGCAGTAGCCATTCTTAAAATGTCACAGGTAACACACTATGGCTGTGTTTCTCAATTAAATTTAGCCACGGAACCCTTTTGAACTCAATAAATAATTGCAGAACCTCCCAAACTCTTAATGGTATTTTTACATATGGGGCCAAAAAAAATGTCAAAATAAGCAAATTATATACAAACAACTAGGTCAGCGTTTCTCAAGTAAATTTCCCCGCGGAACCCTTTAGGCTCCGCAGGGAAATTACACTCATACTCAATACCCTCCGCTGAAAAATCCAGGACATCTTCCCTTTTTTGGAGGCACGGAGAACAGCTGCTCTCCGCGGCGCGATGTCACTTTCTTGTGGAACCCTAACAGTGTTCCTGTGGAACCCCACGGTTCCGCGGAACACCAACTGGGAAACACTGCACTATGGAAATCTATTCCATCCACATGTGTTACTGCCCCCAAAGTTCCTCAATGTCATAGGAACATGATGACCCTGAGTGATGGGTTTTGCATTTCAGTTTCAGAGTTACTGAAAAGGTCCAGTTCATTCTCTTTCATGGTAAAATCCATGGGAGGCTGCTAAGAGTGAAGACATTTCTGCGAGGATCCCTATAGCCATAGGGCTGGTCTGAAGGATCCTGAGACATCTTCAGGAGGCCAGGGTCGTCCACACAAGCTCTGTAGTTATAGTGTCCATCAGTCATGATAGCACAACTCCAAAGAAGCTATATTATCAGACAATTAAAAGTAGAACTCCATCACAGAGGTGGTTCCAGAGGAACTTGGAATACATGCACATTAGATACATGCGGTGTTCATGAAGTTCCTCATGGGAAACAGTAATATCCCAGAACAGCGACAGCTGCTAGTTCATCAGATGTACTTTTGGTGCAATGCATGGGTAGATCTTAAATCAAAATCACATCCTAAGGTTGCAGTGCCGCATAAAAAGACTTTCCTTACATTTCATACTTACTCCTTTATTTAGAAAAAGTCCAAAAGCACTTATATGTCAAAGCAACACTAGCGTTCAAATGTTCAAAATGTTAATGTTATCTAGCAATCACTTTTCTGTCTCAGAGATGTTGACATTTGAATAGCTGAAAACAGAATAAGTGCTTTGGTGGTTTAGGTCTATAGGGTTACTTTTATATTTAAGAAATAGTCTACTCAATACCTGTAATTTTTTAAGCAAAACTTTCCTTAAAAAAAAAAAAAATCAAGTTGTTTTGTACATTTTTTTTCAAACTCAGGTACAGCTATATGATAGACAACGTGATTCTGTTGATAACCGGTACACTGCACCAGCGACCCATAGCTGAACTTGTTCCCAAGTGCCACCCTTTGGGCAGTTTTGAGCAAATGGAAGCAGTCAGCATTGCCCCAAACCCTGCAGAGCTATTCAATGCAATTTTGGTTGACACACCATTAGGTATGAAAATGTAATAATTTCTCATTTGTCTATAAATGCTCCTCTTCACATATTCCTGATAAGTTCATTTCAGATCACACCAATAGTTGTTTCACCAGATATGATTTGTTAATTCAACTTCTGAGTATTTGGCAAGTGCAGGCCCACCGACAGGAATTCTGGGTCCCAGGGCAGAATAGTCAATGGCCCTGCTAGAAATGGATGACTGAGGTCCAAGTGGGCTTCCACCGGAAGTTTTTACTTATTTATTATGCGCCACGCAGGTTCCTGGGTGGCTGAGGCGGTATGATAAATCCAGGAAGCTGAGTAGCACATACCACCTCCTCAACTGCCCAGGAACCTGCATGGCACATAATAAATAAGCTTGGCTCAGGGGAGGGGTGGAGGGTATGAGTGGCAGGGGCCTTGGGGGAGAGGAGGATACGCATCTATTCTTCCATCTGCCCGGGCCCTTTTAAATCACCGGGACACAGGGCAATTGCCCCCTTGCCCTCCCCTGTCAACGGGCCTAGGCAAATGAACTGTAGAAGAAGATGCAGTTCTGAAATGGTTTTCAACACATTTCACAAAACATTTTTAAAATAAGAAAGTTGATTAACAATTTTTATTTAAACCTGGATAGCAGTCACATATATACGCTACCCTAGATCAGAATGAGTATTTTTATAGCCTATTTTCAGAAATATCAAATAATTCTGATAATGGTTGAATGGTTATTTCAAGGTCTACTCTAAACATATGCCAACAGCTGTTTCCATAAGTGAATCATTTAGGACAAAATCCTGCCCAGATCTCATAGGTGCCAAGGCCCCCAGTAATGGCACCAGTTATTATTATTAAATATTTATGTTATGGCAGTGCCCAAAGGTCAGGTTTGGGCACCCATTGTGCTGAGCACAGTATAAACAGAGAAAGACAATCCCTGCCTTGAATGATTTACAATGGAAAGACAAAACAGATCAAGGGATGAGGGTGGGCATACAATATACAAGCAAAGGATTGTGATGAACAATTAGCATAGCTGTGTTACACATACTGCATTTTTAAGTGGTTCAACAGCACCAAGTTGGATAGGATTTGGTGTGCACTCTCTGTGCTGTGTTGAGCCCAACTCTGTAGGTGTTCCCTGTGTAGGGAAGCTAGAGCAGGGATGGGCTAGGAAAAGACTGGGGCTGGAGGATCCTTTGTTATATGGATCATCTGATCCTTTCCCATATACAAAAACTCATAAAAATGGGGTATGGCTAGGGAAGGGAGGCTACATCTTCAATTGGGCTGGAGCAGCCTCTGCAGAGCAGCTCTATGACCTGGGAAGGAGGATTCATCTCTCCAATCCCCTCTGGAAATCTCCCCAAAGCCCAGCTCATCTACTTGTGCTAAATGCTAGGGAGTAGATTAGGGCCTTAAATAATTACTCTGTTAGTCATTCCCATCTAATGCTCTCTGGAGATTTGGGCACTGACAGCTGGGTTGATTCCCCTTGCAGCAGAATCCCAGTATAAAGAAAAAAAAGCAAAAGGATTTCACATATTTACCTTTTGCTTCTCCTCCCACTTCCCCCTCAAATTACTCTTCCTTGTAGAACAGAAACCACAATTCCTTGATTGCTGCCAAAAAGTTGGTAGGTTGCTACTCATCAGGTATACTCACATCTCCATATGAATTTATTCTGTAATTTAATAAATTCTGCTTTCAGCTGATTTCTTCCAAGACTGCTTGTCTGAAAATGACTTGGATGAAATGAATGTTGAAATAATGCGCAACAAACTGTACAAGGTAAATGCTTCTCAAAATACTATACTGTGAACTTCTTATAAAAGTGAAAACAATTTTTTTCACAAGAAAATATGATAAAATATTGAGAATTTGAAAACTATGACCATATTCTATTTTTTAAAATCTCACTAATGAAAATGCTGCAGGTGTAAAGCTAGTGTCCTACTCTATTTCCTTACAAATAACTAAAAATCATTTTAAGTTGTCAATCAAACATCACAGAATTGTTGGATCTTAAAAGATCTATAATAGGTTTTCTAGACTCCCACAATTTTTGGCATGACTAACATTGCTATTATTTACAAAAGGTAAATAACTTGAAGATTTCTAATTACTTTGATTCTACCACTTCTAATTCCACTTAGTAGTATTCACTGTTGACGTTTTGTTTATGATCAGACGAGCTGATGGAATTTTTTCAAATGTTGACGTCTTAGTATAAATTTGCATTCAATTTTCAAATGTTGACAAAAGGGAAAAACTGAGGAAGAGTGAATTTTTTCATTCAGCTCTGCATTTAAGCTAAGTGTTTTGCTTAATTTTAACTCTGCTTTTTTAGTCTGTAGCATTGCCACAGCAGCTTGTGAGAACAATTTCTTCTTTGTAGTAGCTCATTCTGCACTTATAGGACGTTTGCTGCAGCATTATCTATCTATATAGAAATGTGATTTACATCTTTTAAGTGCTTTACAAATATTAATTAGTACACAGGCCCATATCACAGGTTATTTCCAGACTATACATATTTCATTCCCTTAAAATTTTCCTCCTAGCCCATTCTCTTCAAACTTTTTAATATCCTATTTGTTCAACTCTATTATTTCTTCTTTCCACAGTTGGTGTCCCAAATTGTATGCAATATTCCAATAATGGTGCAAAAGGGAAGAATTATGCATTTGGTCTTACAAGTATTATTTATATGTCCCGAGTCTGCATTTGATTGTTAAATATTCAGTGCATTACTACTATTCATATTTCCATTTCCATCAACAATTACACCCAGGGTTTTTATTCTCCCATATTACTACTGTCCAGCCACTCAATTCTCCTTTTATAATATATAGCTTTAATTTTTATATGGTATGTGGAATACTTTGCACTTATCCTTGTTAAATCTCTTTATATCCTTCTCTTCTCACTCCTCCAAATTACTGGGGGAATCATTGCAATATCGTCTAAATTATTAAAAAGTCCCTCCTTTGCCTTCAGTTTAGTGTCAGCTCTGAATTTTATCAACGAGTTGTTCAGACTTTCCTCCAAATGGTATTGTATTGGATCCACCATGGAATCTCATGTAGATATTTCAAATGAGTTGCCTCCCATTTATGATTTGCTTTATATTATGTGGAACTAGTGACTGCTTCCTTTAATAAGATTCTGTAATGTTGTAGCAAATGTCATTCCACAACATAATAGTACATCCTTATAGATGATCCTGGAAAAAAACCAAACAGTATGTAACAGAAAAATATTTATTAACACAATGTTTACTTCTTGGATACTCAGGGGTTTCACTAAACAGGTCAAGTGCGAAGAGAGGACCAAGGCAACTGGAGTGGGAGATGCCTCATCAAGTCACAGTGGATGTGCTCTACAGCCCCAGGCAGCAGTAGCTTTGTGGGCTGCTGTGACCTAACCCAGGGTTTTGAGAGGCATGGGCAGAGATTAGCTCATATATCCTCCTAGTTACAGACCCACAGCTGTAGAACCTTCCCCCAAGCCCTTCCTTTGCATTGGACTGCAGAGTTTCCCTCAGCCATCTGCTTCCTGCACAGTGGAAGGTCACTGGATCTGGAGTCCAGAAGTCTTCAGTGCCCTCTCTGGAGGGGAGATGGGAGCCGGGGTGTGTGTGTGTGTGTGTGTGTGTGTGTGTGTGTGTGTGTGTGTGTGTGTGTGTGTGTGTGTGTGTGTGTGTGTGTGTGTGTGTGTGTGTGTGTGTGTGTGTGTGTGTGTGTGTGTGTGTGTGTGTGTGTGTGTGTGTGTGTGTGTGTGTGTGTGTGTGTGTGTGTGTGTGTGTGTGTGCAGTATTTGCTCCATAACATCCTTTAGATGTTACTAACATTTTAAGAGGAAGACATCTTAATTTTTCAAGCTCAATCTAGTAAAGCATTTAGGCACATGCTTAACTTTAAGTATGTAAGTAGTCCCATAAATTTCAATTGGAGTACCCACATGCAGTGCTTTGCTGGATTGGGGCCTTAATGAAGTTCTGTATAAAAGTATGTCTTTTTCTCCCCCTTTGTTTAGTCTTATCTTGAGGCTTTCTATAAATTCTGTGAAAAACAAGGAGGCGCCACAGCAGAAATAATGTGCCCTATTCTTGAGGTAAGAAGAGCGCAGCTCTTATGCATCTGGATATTCCATGAGGCTTTTCTAGCTCAATTACTTAAAGTGCTTTTCCTGCTCCTTTTTCCCTGATTTGTGAAATCACTTTGCCTGACATTCAACTTTTCTCTGAGTGATAAGATCTAGTAAACATCTAGGATCTGATGAAAACATTTGTTTCGGGGCCACATTCAACTGTTACGTATAGAAATAGCCTGGCAATTTCAAGAGAAGAGTCAGCTTCAATATTTTTCTATAATTGCCACCGTAGAAGAGAGTTACCAAGGTGTGCCATAGTATCAAACCGATCACTTTATAATTGTTTATTCATTTGGAATAAGGAGAGGGGGAAAAAGCAGATTAAGATTTTTCTAACAGCTTTCCCCCTGAAATTAGGTTCTGGATACTGAAGTTCTCAAATCACTGATTTTTAAAAAGGCCATTAAGTGGCAGAAATACAGTGTCATGGGGTGTGATTTTCAAAAAGTGTTTATTTGTTAGTCTAATTCTGCTCCCCTTGAAGTTAATGGTTCAAATTAGAGCTGAGCAACTTTTGGAATTTCCATCCTGCAGGAAATCCTGACATTTCCCATGTGTTGAAATGTGTGCCCGTTTAAAGTAAAAAATTTGAATTTTTTTGTGGAACAGAAATTCCAAAATAATTAATTCAGAAATGTTTTGTTTTGAGAGTTTTCAAATGAAACAGTTTGACATTCATTACATTGAAATGTTTCATTTCCATTTGTTGAAATGAAGCAATGTGCTTTGTTTAAAATAATTTCAACTTCATTATCCCTTTGTACTGCATTACAAATCTCATAAGGCAGCTCGGAAGCTTAATGCCCCCATTTTTGTCTGTGGGCCAGGCTGCCTGCCTAGGCTATACCTCCCATGATGCACCATAAAGAGCTTGGTAAGAGTGAAATCTGTGTTGCATTATGGGAGATGTAGTCCTGCAGGGAGTTCAGTGTATATGAGAGAATGGGGGCCTATATGTTAATTGGGAAATGCAATTTAATGTTTTATTGAACCGATTCAAAATGAAACAGCAAAACAAAATAAGATATTCCTATTTGGGTTCGTCTGATTCAAAATAAAGTATTTCGTTTTGATTTTCACAAAGGTAAGGTACTTTTTTTTTTTTTTTGGCGCAAATTGAGATTTTTTTCCTGTGTAAACTTTCCATTTTATAGAAACAGCATTTTCCATGAGAAAATAATTCAGACACAAAATTCTCAACCAGCTTTAGTTGAAGTCAATGGGAGTTTTACCAGTGACTTCAGTAGGAACAAAGGTAGACAAATGCGAAGCATTTTTGAACATGTCCCTTGATCAGTTGGCTATCAGTGTGGGGTTATTTATAGAAGCATTTCCCCCCCGTAACATCAAACTGATCTAAGGACATGTGTTGAAAAGTTTGTCTTTTTGCAAAGACAGCTAAAGAAATTTAATTACGTGGACAAAGAATAAGTTGCCATGCATGCCATACTTTCATACATATGCACAGGTCTGATTCTACAAACTTTACTCAAGCATGTAAGCACCCTTGCAGTCAATGGGATTATTCCAATAAGAAAGGATTGCATGATCATTCCCAAAACTACAAAAGTTACTATATTCAAATATAATTAAAATGTGCATTGCCATCAACATACTACAGATATAACAACTAAAAGTCACCCTATAGAGACATTATAGGTCAAATCCTTCTGCTCTCTTTACTTATGAAAGTAGTCCCACTAGATTTGATGTGCCTCTTCACATTAGTAAAACAAGTAGGATTTGGCTCTATTACTTATTAACCAGAAATCTTTTCATGCACACTTACTTTTTAATCATTTCCCCATTGTTTATTCTCTTTCCCTGTGCTGAAGCCAGTGCCAGAGGGCAATCAGGTCACTGTTACAACTTGTTCTAATCCATTCGCTCAGAATCTAGGAATGTGAATCTGTTCCTCAATTTGCAAAACACTGTTGCAACTGTTAAAGTGTGAGCTAATTATATTGCTCAATAGAAAACTAATTTTCTGCTCATCAAAACAGTTTGAAAGTTCACACATGCAGAAGCACTTCACATTCTAGCTAAATTCTGCTGATGCTGTATTTTGATATGGTAATTCTGATGTGAGCCCCAGTAATTAGCTGGTCCATTACTTTATTTAGATATAGATGCTATAGTAGATAGATATAGATAGCAAAGCTGTTTTTGGTCCCAAGTCTGTAAAAGAACTGGTAAACTTAAAATCATCTTTAACTTTCACTTACCTCTAAAATCTGAATTCAATCCCTCAGGGTAAAAAATGAAATTTTCTCCTGTGCAGAGGAACAAAACAAGGCCTATACGTTGGAATGAATTTTACTCTGTTTTCCCTATAGCAGTAGATAGCACAGACACCTAAAGCTGTCAGAAGAAATATAACCCTCTGCTTTAGGTGTTAGTAATCATTTAATGAAGAGAAGACACAAACCTGAAGGGCCTGAATTTGACAGATAAAATGTCTCAGTTCACCTCTGCCACTTACTTATCTGTTGTTTTAAGTCTATACATGTAACTATTTTTAAACTTTTCCATTTCATCTTTAATCTGAACAACAGCTCTCCAGAGACCCTGAAGTTACTCAAATAAATGCTGTCTATTTTTTATCTCCTTTTCTTTTAATATTTTGAGCAATGTTACTTAAATCCATAAGGGAGGAGGGGAGAGATTTCCTGGTAGTCTGCAGAATTAAATGTTTTTAGAAGCAAGAAGTAGGGAAGTGAGGGTATGGGGAATGGTTGGGTCAGTGCAAGAGTCACAGAACAAAAGCTTAACTTTCTGAAATTCTCTTCAGAGACAAAGGGAGCGAGGTAATTTATTTATTTATTTATTTATTTTGGATGAACTTCTGTTGTTGAGAGAGAAGCTTTCAAGCTACCAAGAGCTCTTGAAAGCTTGTCTCTCACCAACAGAAGTTCATCCAATAAATTATATTACCTCATCTGGCTCTCCAATATCCTGGGACCAACATGGCTACAACACTGCAAACATTCAGTTCTCTTTGGCTCACTAGTTAAATGTAAAGAAATGTTTATGATTATAGTTTATTAAAATATATGTTAATAGTTCTGAAAATTGTGTGTCATTTAGATAACTTATATAGTATCAAAAATGATAGGATCTATTGCTTGTTAACACTTTCTACCAAGTATAGCACTTATGGATTTGAGTAATCCTATTAGACTTTAATGGGACTACTCATGGCATTGAACACTAGCACTCATTATTATGCTGTTTTTCACAATCAGACCCTCTAATTAAGTCTGTTACCTGTTTTGTTTTATAAATTAAGTTTGAAGCAGACAGACGTGCTTTTATCATCACCATTAATTCATTTGGCACGGAGCTGAGTAAAGACGACAGAGAGAAACTATATCCAACTTGTGGAAAACTTTATCCTGAAGGCTTACACCTGCTGGCCAATGCAGAGGACTATGAGCAAGTGAAGTGTGTGGCAGATTACTATGCAGTAAGATGTTTCAAATGTCTTTCTATATTCCAGGATGTCTGCTTACACAAAAAGCCCTTCACATTAGATATAAGATTAAAACATGATCAAGAAAGCCAAGTATCCAACACAAGAATCATATTCAAAGTATCCAGTACAAATAGTATATTGAGTCAAAAGCTTTCAAGAAATTGACAACAGTAAAGTTGTTACACTAGTGTAGTACAAGGTGCCCATTACATCATACCTTCCAACCCCCAATTCCGTGTGCAGGTGGCGGAGACCCCCTCAGTGCAACGGAGGTTGCTTCTGGCCAGAAGTCACCAAGATCGGAGATCTCCTGGACTACGACCAGGGGGACTGGGTAGATCCCCAGGTGCTGGCTCAGGGAATGGGGCTCTCCACCCTTTGAACCCCCCAGTGAGTACTCCAGGAGGTGAAGGCAGCCTTGCCTCCCGCTGCTCAGGTCTACCTCGAGCGGGTCTTGCGAGCGGGCGCTCCCCACCCTACCCCCAATCCCAGCCCTCCGACGCTTTCCATCGGGCCCTGGCATGCGAGCCCCCCGGGCCACCCTCTCTCCACGCAACAAGCTGGCTGCAAGACCTGCAGCCAGTCCTCTTTTGAACTGCACCAAGGGACCATCTCTACACGCTCATGCTCCACACCCTTCACTTCCTTGCCCTAGTGTCCCACCCTGACACCAAGTGGCGGGACCTGTTGCCACCTGCGGAGGGCGAGGACCCCCGGTGGGCCAGTCTTTACTCCACCTTGACCCCACGGCCCACCGAGGACATCAGTTGGCGGCTCCTTCATGGAGCTGTAAGCACGGGCGTGTACTTGGCACGGTTCACCCCTCACCCCGACACCTGCCCCTTTTGCAGCACGAGGGAGACTCTGGCGCACATCTATCTGGAGTGCGCCAGGCTGCAGCCCCTCTTCCGGCTTCTCCAGAACCTCCTGCTGAGATTCTGGCTGCACTTTTCCCCATACTTGTTTTTATATGCACAGCCCATCCGTGGCCCCACAAAGTCGTGGGACCTCCTCGTCAACCTCCTCCTCGCCCTGGCCAAAGTGGCCATCTATAACACCAGGGAGAGGAGGTTGGCTGAGAGGGACGCTCTGCGACTGTGGGGCCTGTTTCCGTTCCTCTGTCCACTCACGCATCCAGGCAGATTCCTCTGGGCAGCGTCCGCTGGCTCCCTTGACACCTTCCGGGAGCAGTGGGTGCTGTCCGGGGTTCTCTGCTCGGTGTCCCATTCCAGTTCCCTCCGTTTGACCCTTTGACCCTCATGCCCCTTCCAGTTTTTTCATTAGTTGTCCCACTAAATCAGTTGAGTCCTAGGTCCAGTGGCTCCTCCCCTTAGGCTGCGGGAGGAGCCTTTAGCAGTGGCTCCCATGGAACTCAAATAGTAGCAAAACTGTTCCATGCTACTGAGGTCCCAAGAAACTAAGGTTCATTTTTTGGCAGTAAAAACTAGTCTGGCATTTCTTGGCAGATTATGGTCCCTACTCCCGTCCCGAGCCAGTTCTGGTCCCCACTTGTCTACCCCCATCCTGCAGGGACCCAGACCTCCCTCAGCCAGGGACTCCTCTCTTTTACCTGCACAGTACATGAGCCGGTATCATCAGCAGTCGAGTTCTCAGTGGACTCTCCTGCGGTCCGCTGTACAGGAAAAAACTCCCCACATGCCAGCCTGCAACATCATTTGGCCCACTCACCCCTCCATCTGGACAAAACAGTAGCAGGGACAAATTTCAGTGGTGTTGCAACCATGCAGCCAAAGTGATGCTCCAGACTGTTCCAGCAGCAGCCGTACTGATGTAGTACAGGACCAATGCTTAAAAATGATCAGGCTATGCCTCTCCAGTTCCACAGCCTACAGTACTTTGAGCAAGTGCAAAAACCTTGAGGGGTGGGGTTGCCCCCTAACTTGCAGCCCTCTCCTAACTGGCACCACTGCTTCTCAGTTGTTACCTTAGGGAAGAGGGGTTTAGGTAGCCGCAAAAGGGCAAGTGACAGCCTTCCAAACCTTCAGATCATAGGGAATTACAGGAAAGGAAAGGGCCAAGCCCACAGAGGGCCTCCCTGTCTTCTGGCTGCGTGGCTCCTGTAGGAGATGCACGGCTACTGGTGAGGCACGTCAGACATACTTCACCCTCCTCACAGAAAATGTTTGTGTGTAACAGAGACTAAGGCCTTGTCTACACTACAAAGATCTAGGTTGACTTACAGCCAGAGCATTAATTACTGTGGTGGCTGATTTCCACACTACCCTCCTTGGGTCTGTGGTGTGCGTTCTCTCACCAGGAGCGCTTCCGCCGACCTAAGAGGGGCAGTGTGGGGAGCTGAGAGCCCAATCTCTCAGCTTTGCTGGCAGTACCCTGCCAGGAACCCGGCTGACCCACAGGCTCCTGCCACGAACTGGGAAAGCTGCTTGGGGCTTCTTGCTCTGTGGGAGTGGGGTCCAGCTGCCCCGGTTTCCCCCTTCCTCACCTGCTCTCTGCCGGGAGCTGAGCAGTCTTGTCAATTTCATGGGGAGTCAGGGGGAGGAGCTGCCCGGTGCTTCACTCCTGTCCACCAGGAGCGGGGTACAGCCATTCAGTTCTCCAGGAGAGTGGGGGGATGCTGGGCTCTAGCTGCCCGGCTTTCTTGTCAATTTTACGGCTCTGCTGGAAAAATGACAGCCAATAGCTGATATAAGGAACGCAGTGCCTACACTGACACAGTGTAACCTTAACTACACCAACACAAGCCCTACATCTCTTGTTGAGGTGGTTTTATGATGTCGGCATAGCAGGAGAGTTATATCGGTGGGAGGAGCATTCATTGTGTACACCTCCAACGTTTTGTCAACAAAAGCTAACTTTTGTCAACGAAACTCTGTACTGTAGACCAGCCCTAAGCTACTGCTACTTGCAACAGTCTCAAGCACAGCTCTCCCTCTCTCCTCCAGCCGTGGTATGTGGAAAAGACATGCACAGAGAAGAGTATAGCTGTTCCCATTCTCGTGCTGAGCCCTAGCGCCACCAAGCTGCAGTAGGAGAGTTTCCACATGGTCTTAATCTAGAAGGGAAAACAATGTCAGAGCTTGTGTATTCTCTCCCTTTCCCCCCACACACTGTCATTCCATGTGAGTGCCCTCCTCTCTCTCCCACAGACAGACACACAGACACACACCTCCTTGTAGTGAAAATGTGGCTCTAAGTCACTGAAGGAGTCCTGAAGTAAATGGGGTAGTTGTACTCATGCAATAGCAATCCCCTTTGGTGCTCTCATTTAAATTGGGAAGCTCTGAGGGAAAATGGGAGGAAAAACAAGGGCAAATGCCAGTAGTATTCTCTTTCAGTACATATTTACATGGTTCGTGCATTCCAAACAACCAGGTACAATCTGCACGGGGATCTTATTTACAGAAAGTTTACTTAATATAGAGAGGGTTTGTTTGGTTTTGATAAATAGGATGAATGAGCAGATTATTTCCAATTGATGACAGTTTGTGCTTCTAGGAATACAAGGCTTTGTTTGAAGAGGTAGGAAGTGGTACCACAGAAAAGACACTGGAAGATGCATTTTTTGAACATGAGGTAAGATGTTCTAACTCCAACTATACTACTATCAAAACAACAGTTTTACTCCTCTGTGACTAGAGGTGGTTGTCATTCAGCATATAGTGCTATTTCTTCTGAGTCTGTACTGACCCAATGCCCCAACATGGTGTTAGGACATGCAGCTGCTACAGCTGCCATTTTTTGGATGAGACAAAACAGAAGGCTTCCCTTTCTAAATAAAACAAATGCCAGGACATCCTTTGAATGTGTAGATTGGTAAACCCTAATGGCCTGGCCAAATTCCATCTCAAGCAATTATAAACCACTTACTGAAATTTCCTCTACACTATTCATAGGAGAAGGTATTCATTTCCTAAACTCTTGTATAATGTTGCTGTGGTCTGTTAAAGAGTTGCCACAATTAAACCAGACATAGCTGCATTTTGATCATGCTTCTAGTGAGGAGATCTCTCATTATAGTTAATTAAGTTTGTGAAGTGCTTTAGAATCCTATTCTTCTTTAATGCTACATTTTAAAGATAGTTCTGGTTTTTCCTTAGGTAAAAATGAATGTGCTTGCCTTCAATAATCAGTTTCATTTTGGAGTGTTCTATGCCTATGTAAAGCTGAAGGAACAAGAAAGCAGAAATATTGTCTGGATTGCTGAATGCATTTCCCAGAGACATAGAACCAAAATTGACAACTACATTCCTATTTTCTAATTCAGGAAATTTATAAATCTAAAGTGCACGAATAGAATTTGTGACTATTAAAGGAGAAACGTTATTTTAAAAATTTTCACAGATTTTAAAACAATATATAGCACAATGGAAGCAAAATGAAAGCTAAGTTTTTTCCCCTTTATCAAACAATATTTGATTGAGTTGTATTTGTAATTAGTTCCCTCCCCCCATGTGCCCATTTTAATTTAGTTGGTCAATAAAAATTGCCTACAAGTTCTTGTGTGTTTATTTTTTGCCTCCCATGCCAATATAAGTGTCACTTCTATGTTTTGCACTAGTGGTTTATGAAAATCTTATCAGAATATTTAATTTGGAACTAGCAGTTTTCTTAAAGAACAGAGTTCAATATGTGCCAGTAGCACCACCATTTCAATCCTAGATCATAGGTAAGTGAAAGTTAAGGGTTTCTTCGTGCTGCTGTTCCTTCAAAGTTTGCCTTACAAGGGACTAGGAAGGACTAACTAGGGGAACAGTGAGACAGCCAAAACCTGTGACAGTTCCCTTGCGGCTCTTCCTCCACTTTCTTCCATTTGGAAGTGCTTGCTAGTTCCTTAAATGCCTTCCATGACAAGCCTCTAACACTGGAGCTAATGGAAAACTCCTTTAAATTGTTAGTAGTGGGTCCATGTCCTTTTTGTGGGCCATCCATTAAAAGCATCATCACCTACTCTCACACAAAGCTAGAATATTACATCAGCCCCAGGTAGACAAAGCTTGCCCCAAACTTTTAAGGTTCCCGGACACTAGAATGGTCAGTGAACCTTATCTTATGAAGAGACAGACAATGAAATTGTACAAAGGCAGCTCAGGGCAACAGAGTCTCATCCTGATGTTAAAATAAACAAATATTGTCAGACAGCCCAGAAAAGGTTCTAAACAAGAGATGTTCTCTGAGCTGTTGCTCCTGCTCTCAGTCCCACATCTGGGTGCACATTTTAAGAAAGGTGGTCCCAGAAGGAGGGGCAGGAATATTAAAGGTACAATACAAAAACAGATTCACTATACACTTAATCACAAGAACCTCTTCAATCTTACCCAGTTCAGTTTTAGCATGTTGCAATCCGTATGCTGATTTCACGTAGGTAATGGGATAATTGCAAGATGGTGTCTGGGATGCTGAGAGAGGATGAAGTTGGCTCAACTCTCCTCCCTCTGACATATTTGATCAATTGCAGTTTGTGTTCTTCTACTTTTGCACCGTCAGGGCACAAAAAACGAAGTGATAATATAGCCCAAATACTACCAGCAAAACACCTACAAAGTGATACTTGATTAGAACTACAAGTGGGTAATGAAGAGATGTTTAAAATACACACATCCACATGCACACACACCTGTGAAACTTCTCCTGTTCTCTGTCTCTATTTGCAAAATAGGAGAGATGGGTATAGCACAGTCTACTTATTTGTATTACAGTAGTGTCTACAGCCCTCAACTGAGACCAGGGCCCCACTGTGTTAGGTGCTGTGCATATACAAAGTAAGAGAATCTCTGCCCTAAAGAGTTTACAGGCTAAATAAACAAGAAAGAAAGGTTGGAAGGGAGGAATTATTATCTATATTTTACAACTGGAGAACCACGGCACAGAGAGATTAAATGACTTGCCCAAGATTTCAGAAGAAAAAGAACAGAGCTAAGAACTGAACACAGATTTCTCCCAGTCTAATGCCTTAACCGCAAGATTTTCCATCTAAGAAGACTGAGAAATCGAGTCAAATCTCTATGTCCAAAAATTTTAATCCAGTGACATTACCCAAATATATGACCAATAGTGTCTAGTTATCTACATTTTCTCAAAATATTAATGGAAAATCATCCTCATATGCAAAAGGATGATGAAACATTTTTTTAAATCCTTTCAAATGCCTTGAATATGTGCATCTACCAAGAACAATGTGTGAAAGGGGGAGGGGAAGGGAAATCTCTCTGAAGATCAATGCTTCAAAAGAATACCAATTCCAATACCATATCCTTCTCTAAAAATCAGTGAACAAAGCTTGTTGTATTACTCAGTCAGTATTTGGAGAGGCAAAAGCTTTAGAAAGATCAAACTACTGACAAAACTGTTATTCTGGCAAAGTCAGACAGTATTCAGAAAGGAGACAATGATCTCATACCACCGAAAGAAAACTGTCTGTCTGCATGGAATCAAAGTACAGGTATATACAGACAAATCCTGAAAACTGTCATAAAGCCTGAAAAGTTAAATGTCAGAACCTAATTATATCCTGATTATTCCTATTTAGAATTGTCCAACTTTTTATTTCTGTATACTAGCCTCTTTGTTTAAAATAATTTGACTATTCTCAAAAAAGTACACCTTAGCAACAGCTGCCTACTAATATGCACAGGACAAGCACTAGTTGGAGTAAGGATGATTTTGACAAGTGTAATGGGGTCTACAAACCCCATACTGAGCAGAGGCAGAGGGGGAGCCAAACCTCTCATGCCTACAGGCAAGCAGCCTGACCAGACCCCCACACAGCAGCCACAACTGCCAGTCATGAAGGCAGACACCCACAGCTGCAACCAATCCGGGAAACAAGGCCTTCTACAAAAGGAAAGAGTGCAGAAAAGGAAGGGAGGCAGAAAGGCCAAGGACACTAAAGTGGCAACACTCCTGCACCAGACTGCCTCCAGAAATACAGCCCAAAAGGGACTGAAAAACTACTAGCCCTAATTAGAGGCCAGAAGCCAAGAGCTGTTCTGACCAGGGGCTAACCAAAGAAAGCCAGTTGGGATCAATAGAGAGCCCCTGAAAGACCCCTCAAGGACCAGTGACAATATGGTACCAGAAGTGTGTGCACCAGACCATCCCTGCAAAGAAGGGAAGAAATTTTTTCTCTTTTTTTTTTTTTTTCTTTCTTCTGTATATGCCAGAGGACTAGGGAGGTGAATCAACCCTGGCAGACTCACAAACCCAACAACAAAAAAGGCAACAACACCTGTTCAAACAGATGGCAGCCCATCGGCAACAGTCATTACAACTGGTGGCAGGGCTAATTCCAGCCTCTACCCCTCAGTGTCTTGCCCCATAGGAAATGCGTCGCCCTTAATTTAGGGAAATAACCTAGCCCTGACGATCCCTAAAATGACAACAGATGATGAGCCGGAAATTGTTCTGATAACCTCCTAGAGGGTAACCACAGCTTTGCACTGGTCCTAGGCTCAATGGCTGATTTGCCTTGCCACACTCCTCATGGGGGAAGCCCAAGTTGCATACTGGGGACTTGACAACACAGCAACCCAAGACTATGAGCAAATGAAGGCAGCAATATTAGACATGCGAAGCCTAGATGAAGAAACCTACCGCCAGCATTTTCACCATGAGTGCTACACGTCCTCTTCCAAGGCATAACCTTGGATGGCTACTCAAAGGCTTAAGGACTTCTGATGATGTTAGTTAAAACCAGAGACCCAAACGGGATTCCAGATAACTGAACTCATGGTCTTAGAACAATTAATACAGATACTTCCGCTCACCAATCAAGACGGGGTTTCTAGGCACAGTCCTGTAACCCTAGCTGAGGCCACCTGCCTCACAAAGGACAATATGGTCACTCAAGCTATTCGAGGACCTGCCCTGGAGGGAATGACAGCTTCAGAAACACTGGGAAAGGAGATAGGCCAGGGACCCAAAGGTGGTGGTTCCTCTTGGATAAACCCCAGGAAAGCCCAGACAGCTGGGTGGTCATAAGGTAGCATAAGGGACAGGGACACACTTCAGGGTCCAGGGTAAGATTTCCCCACGACCCGCACATTTAAAATACCCTGCCGACTCCTCATCCAGTACCTACCCAGTAGCAAGGACCCACTGAAACCCAGAAAAAAGGTGACATCTGCTAGAAAACAAGGGACAGATGTGATAATTTGTTACTCCTGTGGACAACAGGGGCACCAATTTCAATACTGCTCCTACATGGAGTGTAACATCGGGTAGCTCTGGACTGGCAAGAATAGGGCCCACAGGAAGATTCCAGAGAAACTGTTAATCCCAGTTGAGGTAGAGAGTCAAAAAGACTCTGGCATTTGTAGACTTTTGTGAAACCATATATTCATCCAAGAACAGATAGCCAAAGTGACAGAAAAACCCAAGAAGGGAAAAATTTCTATTAAATGTATCCATGGTGATGTTTTACGATATCCCACTATGCCAATAAGACTGACTGTCGATGTGCACCAGATGAGGGCATGTGTCTCTACAAACCTACCCTTTCCCATAATACTAGCCATATTTCCCTGAGCTCTTGCAGAAGCTTCCCCTAGCCCAGAAATTCGAGGAAGACACCCCAGAAGAGGTGTTAGGCATCCTGTTTCTGACCCAATGAAAGAAACTCTCAGAAGGAAAAATAGTTCACAAGGAGAGAGTGAAGGGAGATGGCAGAGGCGGTCCCCTCTGTGGCTTATGTCAGAGCTCACACCAGTGATGGTGATGACCCCAGAAAAGGACCATTTGAGACCAAATATCTTGCCCCGGGTCGGCGGGTCTCCTCAAACCGGCCTGGTTGCTGCGGCCCTTCCTTGGGTTCTGAGCCCGGAGGAGGCCACAGTGCCTTCCTGTAGGGGAAAAGTCCGCTCTCCCATAGTCTATCTTTCCGGCCCTGAGGCAGGGCGGGCAAGCAAGCGGTCTATCGCCCTGGCCCTGAGGCAGGGCGAGCAAGCAGTGGTTCTGCTCTGGCAGCAGTAGGGAGGTTGAGGCTCTCCTGGGGTGACTAGGAAAAAGGGGGGGGGAAGAGAGACGCAGGCCCACCCGTCTCCACTGCGTCCCAGCCAAGGGCCCTAACAGCGGCAAAGGTGTTGCCACTGAGCCGGCGGGGCTCCTGCCACAACACGCTGGCAGGGTTGCCCCAACTCAGCCAACGTCTATGGCTGCCCCTGGGTTACTTCCTCCCTGTATCCCCCTGTACCTGCTTCTCCAGGGTCGCTGGGGTCCGCTGTCCAGAGTAAGCCTGCCAGTCCCTCCTTGTCCGGCGGCAGCAATGAGGGGAGCTCCTCTTCAAGGGGCAGTTTCTCTAGGTCACTGGGTTCTGGGAAGGGTCTGGCCTCAGGCAGCTTGTCGAGGTCTGGTCCCAACTCGGGGGGGTTGGCGGCTGGCAGCTCCTCCAGGTCTCGTCCGGCCTCAGGGGGTGTTACCCATCCGGGGTGCACCGGGGGCTCGGTCCAGTCCCGGGGTTCAGAGGTCTGGGTCTGGCGCTGCGGTTCAGGGGTCTCGGCCCAGTCTCTCTGGCCGGGTTGTATGGTCCAGCTACGAGACGGCCCTACCCAGGCCCGCTTTGGCTCCGGCCTAGGTCTCAGCCGGCGGGGCAGGACATCTGTCTCCAGCAGCAGTCTGCCCTTGACTGCGCTCCGGGGCCTGTCTCTTATACTGCCCATTCCTTGAGAGGCTCCGCCCCTCTTGGGTGGCTCTGGCGGCCCTATCACGGCCCGGCTCCTGTGTTGCCGGGCAGACTGGCCTGCCGGCCCCTCCACAGTCCGGCCGTTTGGTTGCTGGCCAGGCTGCTCTGTGGGGCTATGTCTTGTTCAGCCTAGTTGCTGTGGCCCTTCCTCATGTCCCAACTCTGGAGGAGGCCACAGCGCCTTCCTACCCCCCCCCCACTGCAACTGGATCTGGAAAAGCTAACTGGATTCTTGGAGTTCCAAGTGGAACAAAAGAATGATGAGACCTTGAGCCGAGCCTTTGAGCCGAGCCTTTGAACAGGTAGCCGTGGTGGATGACAAAGAGGTAGACCCCCTAAAGGCCTGCTAATATCCACACTTTGCCCTCAAGGCAGACTAATTATACCACATAGACCAAGACAAGCAGACGCAAGAGATATGGATGCAACTGCTAGTACCTCAGATATATCACTGCGAGTTGCTGCATCTGGCACACGTGACCCCATGCGCAGAGCATCTCAGGAAAAAAAGGATTCAGTTTAGGATCCTGGCCAGATTTTTGAAGACTGCTGGCCAAAAGTAAGATGAGAATTTCTGCACCTCTTGTCCTGAAGTCTGGTTGATGGCCCCCAAAGGAATCCCATGCACCCCACTAGTACCTCTCCCCGCATGAAGATCCCCTTAAAAAAAGTCGGAATCGACCTTATATGTCCTCTAGGAAAGAGCATCAGGGCATCAGCACACACTTGTCATCATGGACTATGCCACCAGGTACCCATAGGCCATACTATTATGTTTTACAAATGCTAAGACTATCGCCAATGAGCTGCTGAAGGTACTGATGAAGTGATAAAAAATGGGGATTGTGGACTACTTGATCAGACAATCAGGAATCTACCACGTAAGTATACTGAAGCCCTGGAAAACCAGGGAAAACCTTTTTAATTGCACCATTGCCCAAGGAACCTGAACTAGGATCTCAAGGTAAAGACTGACTAAAAGAAGGCTCAGTGATCCTTGGGAAAAACTTAAATGATAAGCAAAAGGAACAAGCACTCCAGCGGGTGGCTGCTTTCCAATGGGCATTCACAGGCCTATCTAGGAAGGCGTTCCTAACATATTACCGTATTAATACAGAACTTGGTAAGTTAATACGAGAAGGGCTCCGACTGATCCCCAATAAGTTGAGGAGAGCTGTCAAGAAAGAGATCAGGATCATGTTGGAACTTGGGGTGACAGATTCCCAGGGTGAATGGAGGAATCCTATTGTGCTTGTCCCAAAGCCGGATGGCTCACTATATTTATGCAGAGATGTCAGGAAGATGAAGCAATTTCTAAATTTGTCACCTATCCCACGCCCTGAGTGGATGAACTCTTAGACTAACTGGGAGGAGCCCAATATATCACCACTTTAGATTTGAAAAAGGGGGTATTGGCAGATCCTCCTTAACACTTCTCAGAAGAAGACAGCTTTTTCTACGCCACGTGGTCTATTCCATTTTAAGACCATGGGGCAGCGGCCACTTTTCAACTTTTGATGGACCGAGTGCTCCAACAACACAGCCAATCTATGGCAGCATACTTGGAAGACTTAGTTATCTACAGCAAAGACTGGGATTCCCATCTGGGTAAGGTAGCTGCCATCCTCTGATCACTGAGAGAAGCCAGGTTAACAGCACAACCTACTAAATGCGCTGGCTAAGTGTGACGAAGGAGGCAAACCCAAGGATCATGAGGTGGTATCTGTCACTACAACCATATGCCTTTCAGATACAACACAGGGCACGAAGCTCGCACCATAATGCCGATTTCCTGTCCAGGAAAGTAGCGTATGTGAGCCAAGGTGGGGCCTTGGCCTTGTGGGGGAGGATACGTAATGAGGTCAACAAACCCCAGACTGAGAAGAGGCAGAAGCGGGAGGGGAGCTGAGCCTCCCCTGCCTGACCAGACCCCCATGCAGCTGCCATAACTGCCAATCATGAAAGCAGACTCCCTCAGCTGCAACCAAAGGGGAAACAATGCCCACTATAAAAGGAGAGAGCTCAGAGAAAGAAGAGAGGCAAAAAGGTTTGGGACAGCAAAGGGGCAATGCCCTGCACCAGGCTGCCTCCAGAAACATGGCCCAAAGGGACTGAAACAGACCACTAGGCCTAATTAGATGCCAGGGGCCAAGAGCTGTCCCAAGCAGCTAACCAAAGAAAGCCAGTCAGGTGGCAGTAGATACCCCCTGAATGACCCCTCAAGGACAGGTGACAACGGGGTAAGCAATAATATGAACAAGTCTTGTTTCTATCCTGGACATTTGCTTGGCCACAATTTTTCATTGTGCAACTGAAGGTCTAATGCTCAATTAGACTGCATTTCTCTAAGTTACTTTTGAACACACATCTGATCAATTCCTTGTAACAGTCAAGGACCAAATGCATAGCTGGTATTAAAAATGTACACTTACATGGAGCTATTACTATTTACAGCAGCTTAAGATCTGGCTGAGGGGGCGGAGTGAGCATGTTTCTCTTCTCCCCCTTCTACCCTACAATTTATCTCAACACTGAGAGTAATTTTCTAATAAGAGCCTTAAAAAAAAAAAAAAAGGTAGCCAGTAACAAAACTATTAATTCTCAGCATAATAACTAAACTAGAGGCAAAATATATTTGTCAAGATGCAACTGAAGTCCTGAAGAAAACAGAAAAGATCTCTTCAACTTGGTCTCCATAAAGTGATGGCAATGTATGAAGTGAATTTAGCATCTTTTAACACTCATTTATTTGGCCAAATCCTGCAACAAATGACAAATAAGTGAGTTTAGAAATAGATATGAACAAATATGGATGTAATTCTTGGTGAGTCTGAGCCATCCCAACCCTCATTTGAAGATGTAGAAAGCTATAAACTGAAGATTCATCTTACTGTGATATCAGCATCCCAGTCCAACTAACATACAAGTCCTTTGGTAAAGACAGAAAAACAGAACCCAATATTTTTAATGTTGAAGACAAGCATAAATAAATAAACAAATGGCCGATCAAACATCATCTTTATACACCCTCACACAGCAATAAAAGGCACTTTAAAAAAAACCTTGTATCTTACCTTTAAGAGTCAACATTCCTTTCCATTGATGACATTCACAAAGAAATGTGCCAAAAAGACACTGTGAGTGTTTTTGCCACATTTTATTACAGTTTCTTCATCACTTTTCCCTCACTGAGGGACTGATCTAATACCCACTGAAGTCAATGGAAAAACTCCCCTTCTATGACTTTCTCTGGTCCACTGCCTATTCATCCTTGTATATCCTACCTTCTTACTGAAAGATGATTTTCAGACACTTATTACGTATTTAGTTGTTCGTATTTTAAATTTGGTATGTTGACTCAGGACGCAAATGTTTGCAGAACTGGGCCCCAACATGAACAAAAAATACGGTATAAATTCAAAATCTACTTTAAGCTCTGTAAGAAGAATGAACATCTTATATGGCAGATTTCAGCAGAAAGTATTCTTTTTTTCTATGCCAAATAAACCATGCAGAAATAGATATTTATAATTGAAACTTGGGTAGATAGAAGTTTAACTCAAGCAAAAAAAGGCATCACTATTATTATAGAAACACTGTCAACTTTAAAGTCAGAGGAGACTTTAATAATTTACAATCTTGGGACAAAGGGTCAATTCCCCAAGTAATGATTACAAAATTAAATTAACTCTCTCAAAAAGCATTTGACTTAATCTGTGTGGTGGAAACTATGTAGTCTTGTCAACTTCTTTTTCTTGCATTTACTAACAAAGTATGTCTTACAACAGAGCCTCTTATCAATTAATTCTTTGCACGTGCCTTTACTGATGAAAAGTGCTATACAAGAACTAGGGAGTGGTATTATTATTAATAAAAAGACGAAAGTTTTAATCTTTAATTTTACAGAACACTTTTTAAAGCTTAATGAGATGAGTGGTTTACTTTCAGAAAATTTTACATATGAATTGTCTATTTCTGCACTTTACTTTCTTAGAGGAAAATTTAAATACAAACATTAAGATCCTAAATCTTTAATAGTATAGCACAGAAGCCCTTCTGTTCATCTATGCTTTATAATAAACTGCATAACTATAATATTGTGGTTATTAATCCCTCTGAGAATACACTTTAATTGAATGTAAAGTAATTGGAAGGGCAGCATTAAAATAGAACAGACTATTCTTGTGCATTACAGAGCTTTCACATATAATAATGTCAATTATCATATACAGCAGAAACCTTTTCATCCAGATGCTCTAGGAGATGTTCTTTCATCCTATTACAATAAAATCCTAATTAATAGAAGAGGCCATTTCCATAGTAAAGTTATTTTTCAGGGCCTGAGTTTGTTGCTTACACAGTCATGGAGGCAGCTAAGAGATGCCCAGCATGCGTAGTTAATGAGGAAGGAGAAAAATAATACCCAGAAAACAACAGTGGCAAAGCAACCTGTTCAATTCCTGTATTCATCACATTGTGGAACATAGAAGCTGTATAACAAGGCGTAGTACCAATATGGCAGTGGATTTCAACCTCTAATCTGCAGACCCTTGGGGTCCACAAACTATGTCTGAGATTTCCAAAGGGGTCCACAATCCCATTTGAAAAATTTTAGGGGTCCACAAATGAAAAAAAGATTGAAAACCACTGCACTATGATATACAATGATTTAGGATAGAAAAAAGAAAAACATATCCAATTACAACCAAAGGGGTAATTTAGTTGGGCTAATTCCCCTACGCTGATGTAGAATGCCTGGGATCTTTAAAAATCTCAAGTGGTCAGGTTCTTAATTTTACAGTCTCTCCAGCAGCACAGTGCCCCTTCATATGGTTGCAGCACTGACTCAAAGATGAATTCACCCATTCCATCCATCAAACCACCACTTCCTGCTGTTGTTCTGGAAGCTTTCCTATCCAAATACTGACCTGTTTTTGACCTTGTTAGGCTTACAAAATCTGTGTTCTCACCACATGGTGGCATGGACAAAAGCATATATGTGATATCAGAAAAAGCAGATTTTTTTAAAGCATACAGGAAATGGATGGCAACAATTTTAGTTCTCCTGGACTTCAGCCCTTTTCCTTCACTTCTCTTTTTTTGATTACCACACTCTAACTTCCCTTTTTAATCATATTGTGCATTTTACTATAATAAATGTTAAGTCTAGTGAACAGAATCTAATATCCCAACAGAGAGCAACAAAATTGGCCTATGATTTTCCAATTCTGAACACTGGCAAAATCTACATATGGTTTTCAACAGTCATGTGATAGATCTTGGAAAAAGTCACGTAATGAGAAGAATTTTAGCTTTTATTAAACCCAAGTTTAAAACCCACAAACATAGTTTTCAATCAGCCAGTCACAAATACAATAAGGTCATTGGACACAGTAGTGTCACTAGTGAGCATGTCTATATTACAGACATGCAACACAAATTGACACCTTTCAGCATCTTTAGAATAGACTAAATTTTCTTTAATTTATTTCAGTGGAAGCTGATGTCAAGAAACAGGATTTCAATGTTGTTGGAGATTCATTTTCCAGTAGTTGAGAAGAAAGCCAATGACAGATGAAATATGAATTATATTCAAAACAAAGTATTGTTAGTCTAATAATGTCTTTATAGAAATCTAGATTTTATTTTTAACACGATTAGGTGTCGGGGGTGACTCCTGCACTCCCAGCCAATTCCCTGTCTGTATAGGACTCAAGTAAGCAACTGGTTCCTGGACTGTTATGGCAGGGTAAATTGGATTTTTCTCTCATTGGGAAGGGATTGGTGAGGAGGAAGTAGCATAGAACAGTGCACTGACTTTGAATTTATTTATCATTCACTCCTTCTCACAAAGGCCAACATAAATCCTGCCTCTGGAGTCTAGAGAAAACTTGGAAAAAATCTGCACCACTCAGTTGTGCTTCTACCTCATGTCATTGCCATATTCTAAATGCTGCTCCTCATTCAAGAGCCCCCTGAGCAAAGTGTAACAGGAAAAAGGCATGTGGAAAGTGACTTTGCTGACTCCACTGGTAACCCTAGTGGTCCTTCTTCCTTCTCCCCTCAACCTTGCCTACCTTATTTCCTATCTTTTCTCCCCAAATAAGCTGTACAGATCTAGCCCTGAAGTGGTGTTTATAATTGAGCCTTTAATACACAGTACCTCCACTCAGCTCAGTGACTAACTCAGCGCTTCGTGGAGAACCTATGGAGAGGTATCCAAGGGGTGTACACACACACTCCCATGCTCTGCGTGCATGATTAGCCTCACCTTTTTTTCAAAAAAAAATCCTATTCAAGATAATCTGCTACTTGTGTCCCTAAAATATATTTACACGTGGGGATTTACTTGTGCAAGCTTTTTGAAAATTTGGCTAAACCACCTGTCTAAAAGTATCACATCAAGTCAGTGAAAGAACCACATATAAACTCAGATTTTCTGTCCACCAGTCATGGACTTTAACCTCTGAATAATATTCCCTCATTATGATCCAAACGGCAGATAGAAGAGCAGATAGCTGATTGGATCATTTTAATTATGATGTCATCACCATACTAGTGATGGATGGCACAACCCTAAGTGATTTATAGTAGAGAAAGGGAGGAGACAGAAGAACAGCTCTATTTCAAATGTTATGTCTCGTTTATATCTGTAGGTATTCACTGACTGTGAATCTTACATATTTTAAACTGAAAGAACAAAAATCTTGCAAGGCAAATTAAAAAAAAAGGACACTTTTAATAGGTATCAGTACACTAAAGATGTAATGACTGTTCAAATGTTTTTCCAAATAAATCTCATTAAAAACATCATCATGATCTAATAGAGAATACCCATAAGATTGCATAATTGAAGAGGAATATGAGCAGTATTTCTGTAGAAGTCAAAGCAAGAAAGTTCTGTTTTCACAATTATAAATCACAATATATTTTCATAAAATTGTCTATTTTGCCTAATAAAATATTAAAAACTATCATAACATAATTTAAACTTTACATATATTTTAAAGTATATATAAAGTTAACAGTGATCTTCACTAATGCATCTGTAAGATGTCTTCCCAAGATTACTAGTAAACATGACACAATAATGAACGATTCAAAAGTTGCACTCTGATTCCTGAGTCAAACATTCTCTAATCCCTTTTGGTATTAACAGCTTCAGTTAACATAGTAAGATCTTTTCAGCAAACTTACCCTTCTTTGCCAATGAATAGTATTAGTTATACACTAAATTTTAAATATTACATATATAAATATTTAAATTGTATATAAAAATGCATAGTCTGTTCAGCACAGGACCAAGAAAAGAAGAAGGCAAAAGTGACTTCGACCTTTTTTGCAGCTCTCCAGGTCGGGGCTTACTCTAATGTACACTGAGCAGCCCATTGCCTCAGGAGGCCATTCCAACAACCAGGATCACCAGAGAGGAGAGGTGCTCTGCTCTTTGTCCCCCCTCCCCCTCAAGAATGCCTCTTGTGCTCAGGGAACAGAGAGTGAGAGGTAGCATAGAGCTAGCTGTACTGCAAGAATCTTCACTGAATCTGCAGTGTTTTCTGCTGCTTTGCGCAGCCAAAACAACACAAAGCAGGTGAAAGGACAACCTAGCACTGCAGAACAGGACCTTGATTCCCTGATTGGGGCCTTTGGTGTTTGTTTTTTAAATTGCAGTATCACCTAAACAGCCATCACTATTCCAGTGGCCTTTTCCAGTCTCCACTGACCACTTACTGTAGAGGACTCTCTTCCCTATAGCAGTTTTACCTCCCAATAATCAGTGCTCCAATCAGAAAACATTGGGTAGCAGAGTGTGGATGAGGGGAGGGAAACCATTTGTGTCCTAGAATAACTGTTGTAAGTGGGGTTTTATTTATAGGAATGTCTTTGGCTCTGGAGAGAGGCTGACAAGGCTTACCAACAAATGAGTACTTCTTACTAAGAACAGAAGCAAAGGGAGAGTAAGAACTACCATTAAGTAATCAAGGACAGTAGGACAGAAAATTGTTCATGTACTAGGCTTTAAAGAGTGCAGTCTACTTCCTAGAGATCCAAAAGGGAGCCAATCCTTGCTACTTTAAGTGTGAAAATAAGTTATTGCAACAAGATTCAGTTAGGTCCTTTTACATTGTTGTATTTGGAATGCAGACAAAGTCTATCAGTTGATTTTAGAAAGGCCCTTGGACTACTATATTTAAAAGCAATCAAATGTTTGTGCCATCTCCACTTTAATGAACATGGACTGGTTTGTGCATGATTTAGTTTGACAAAAAAAAGTTTTATGTCCACGGCTGACAACAAATAGCCTACCGGCTCAAACTCTTGCCTCTAAAGCACAACCACAAGCTGTTTTCACAGTTTTTCAGGATCTGGCACACAATCCTTCTGGCCTTACATGGAAAAAAAAAACTTGCAAACTCATTGCTGCTTCACCAGTACACCCACAGTGAACAGCAAATCTGAAAGACCGCAACACTCAGTGGATTTGAACTTGTATTCTCTAAGCATGATACATATTTTGGGGAGAGATATTTGAAGAAAAGAGACAGTAGGCTTTATGTAAACATATGAATAAAATTCAGTTCTCTCTCTCTCACCCTTCCTCCATACATTGATCTTCCCAAATAAGCAGGTTGGGTGGGGTTTTTGGATGGAGAGGAGGTATGGGGAGAAGAGAAGGAGGGGAAAGGTTGTAAGGAAGCAGTTTCTCCTTTTGGTTTCCAAACTTTTAGCATGGAAAACCATTATCCCACAACAAAAACCACCAAACAATTCCAGGCAAAACCAGATTAAGGCAATCTCATTGTTTTCTTTAGGGTGCAATCAAATCTTCATGATTTGTCAGATACAATTTTTCCACAATGACACATAAAAGAAAACCTAGTGCATAGTGATGCACTCTGACAGCAAATTCTCACTAGGTCACTATTAACATATGAGAATGCCCTTGGGCACTTACTATTGTGTATTATTTATATTACAGTGGTGCCTAGAAGCCCAAATGAGGGATTGGGGAAATCATTGTGCTAGGCACTGTATGCATAACAAAAAGATGGTCCCTGTCTGAAAGACCTTAATATCTAACCATAGGATGAGCCACAACAGGTGGGTACAACAAACAGACGGCAGAGGGGAAACATAAAGTAACAATGAAACAGTAAGATTAGCATAATAAGCAGAATTCACAGAATGCCAGCTGCACAACCACTGTAACTAGTAAGACTTTAAACTAGATGCGGTAGGAAGGGGATTGAGGGGGGATTCCACTTCAATTAAAACATAAAAAACCACATACAACGACAACCAAAAAGCTACTATTTACTTCCTATGTGAGTAAAAAAAAGAAGACATTCTGTAACAATCAGATATTCTGATTTTTAATGTACTTGTATATACTTTTTTAGGTCTGATTTCAGCTACCATTGTTAAATCTGGAAGAGATAAATAGCAAGTTAATGAAATTCAGATACAATACTGGAAGGTGTTGAAATCAACTGTGAAGATAGGAGAAAAATACAAGAGCTCTACTGTAAGGAGGTTAGAAATATAGCCAAAAAACAACAAAATGTAAATTTTCTTGGAAAAATGCAGGTTAATATGTCTGAGGAAGAATTATCTGAAGCACAGACTTTCAAGGGGAGGGAGCTATTTGGAAAAGTGTAGTAAGCAAAAAGGCCCAAGAAGCAATACTACACAAACAAATTGGATGAGTTTACAATGTGATGAGGTGGCAGAAAAGCAATGAATAGACAAAATGACTAAACTGGGTGTTCCATATTTTTCTATGAGCTTTGAGACATAAGCCCCTACTGGAAAAGAACCTTTATTAGAAGTTGATTGGAGATATCTTCACTTTAATTTTGTTAAACACCACTTTTCATAATTAAATTCCACATGATTAGAAAAGGTCAGCATGACGTAGACAGACAGACAGTTGCATTTAAGACTTCATTATACTCAGACCCTTTGCCCCCACCTATCCAAAAGCAGGCATACGGCTTAATTCGGCAGTCCTCAAAACAGGTGAAATGTATTAGTTTGCATTTTGTTCAATTAAAGACTGAAAGATTTGGCCTACTGATATATTAACAGCAGCACATAATAAGGAGGTTCAGGAATCATGCTTCTCTTCTACTTTCTGGAAGAGTTCTATACAACTGGATAGATTAAATCCCTCGTGCAGAATTTTTTGAACCATCCTACAGAATGAAAAAATTATAGCTTCACCACTGCATAATATGTGATGGTTCAAAAATTCAAGAAAATTTATTTTATGCTTTATTAACTTCTATAGGTTTCCACAGTAATTTCTGTGGACTCCTACTGGTTTCATCTCTATTAAACTCTAGAAGAAATCTCCATAACAAAGTTTCTGATCAATAGCACAATCTGAGATAAAAGAATGTGACCACTCCCTTATCTTGGTACTCACCCTCAAGTCTTCTACATGCAGAGAACTGAAGTGAACAAGAGTGGTTCTGTCCTAAGCAAGAGTCACATAATGTTTATTCTACAGTCATTTCAAAATTGCCTAAAAAATATACCAAATTCTTTGCTGATGGGGAAGAGGGCGTAGACCATGGACTTCTGGGGGGCTATTTCAAAGTGCTAAGCCTACTTCTTCTCTCTGTACTCTGGATATGTTATCCCAGAGTGTGAAAGCAGAATGCTATGGTTTTGGAAGACTATAGAAAAATGTTCAACCATTGCCAGACAGGGAGAGAGCTATGAGCCCATACGAAAAGTAGCACATTAAGTACTTAACTTATTTTATATGTTCCTTGTTTGACTTTGAATTCTCCAAGGCTGTTAAGTGTATAGAGCTATGCACAAAAATCTAACACACACAAAACCGGAGAGTGTTGGTTAGGTTTAAATAAGCTTTTGAAGGTCTACCCTGACTAAAATGTATACTAGAGGCCACTTTTGTAGCATATGCTTTCCTATCCACCTATGTTTCCAAGTTGTAGTTCAAATAAAACTATGAAACAGCTTTGTTATGAGGCTCTGACATTTGGGTGGATTTGTGGTTACATATCTAAACCATGTAAAACTTACTGAGTTTAACATTATATTTTTATACATGTTCAAACTCAAAAGTCAGAGTGAAATTTTAAAAACACTTGCAAATCAAAACTGAAACTGGAGATCAAAACCAGAACTTTACCTAGCAAGAATTTAAGGTTCACACCTAAGGGAGCTGCATGAAGCAGACTACAGCTGCTCTCATTTTTAATGAGACACAAATAGCTGAGACTACAGGCAACAGCATAGTGTTTCATCTTCTTTCTATCAACCTGCAGCATTGGATGCTGGAACCTGTAGTATCTGTAGGCCACAGAACAACATGAAAACTAAAGAAGACCTTCAGAGAGGAAAAAAAGGGAGATATTCAGTTTTTTACATTGATATGAAGCATAATGAATGCTTGATTTTTTTTTTCCAAGCTTGTTTTAAATGTAAGGCTGCCAGCCTGCAAAACGCTTACATGCACACCTAATTTTATCACTATATATGGTCTCAAAAACACACAAAAAAATTAAGTGATATTCACGTTCTTTTTATACATCATATAAAAACAAAATGTCACAAGCCTGCCTTTTAAGAGTTAATTATCACTTTAAAGGCAACCCATGGGCTACACTTTGGCTGTATCTACACTCCAGGGTACAGCACACATACACATGCAACAGGGAAAGTTGAAAGTGGGTAAGCAGTAGGCAGAAGAAACCCAGAACTGTGCATAAAGTTTTATTTCAGATCAAAACATACCCTTTATTACAAAAGTCCAGGCCAGGGCAGCCTACCAACAACATTTGTATGTGCTATCTAGTGTATTGCGTGTGTGAACAGTTGGGTCTGTTTACATTAGATTGTAAATTCCTTAGGGCAAAGATGGTATCTTCTTATTTTTGAACATAAGCCACCACCAAAGAGAAACCAGTAGAACAAACACCACCAGTAGAACAAAACAGAGGTTTAGTAACAGAAGCTGTTGAATTAAGACAGAGAGAAGAACTTAATTGTAGTGCACACAGTACAAAGCTAGCATCTTCCTTCCTTTAACAGTCCTTATATTTTTGAAAGTAAAGAAATAGGTACTCTTACTGTAGGTGACTATTTTGAGTATTTCTCTTGCTGGTTAGTTTCCTCAAGAGCTAGACAACATTAACACTGTTGGCCATAGACTCCATTTTAGGTCACTACAGGCAGGCTAGTTTTTAGGTGCTGCAATGTATACCCAACACAGAACCATCTGCTGGTAGGAATGGAACAATTCAACTTCCCATTGGGGAGTCAGACATTCCCATTTCCATTTCCTCCCCTACTGTTGGATGTTATTCTTCATAGACTTATATTTCCTATTGAAATTTTTTTTTTTTTTTTTTTTAATTACAACAACAAAAACATGGAAAAAGGGGCAAAAAGTGGAGGGAACTGATTAGCCAAATTCAAAAGGGGTAGAGGTAAAGGATTATAAAGTTAGTCTCCAACCACAAATCAGTTAGTCAAGTTGTTGGCCCAAACCTGTTTTCATGAAATACATGAAAGAACAGAGCCACAAACACCTCCCTCCTTCCTACCAAGATGCACTTCAGCCTGACACATTGTAACTTTAATCAAAAGTTAAAACCTCTACTGACTCTTACTGTTCTACCCTTTTAAATGTTCACTTCAGCCTTTTAAAAATATCCATTTACTGCATAATAATTCAAGTCTATGTTTACTTTCTATAATTCTATTTGTTTTAAGACTGTTTGTAAAACCACTCCACTGACCTTTTATCTGTTAATTTTACTCACTTTCAATATATTTGTAAAAACCCTATTTTAAGTATAAAAAGCCACACTGTGAAATGTAATATACCTACCTAATTGTGAGACACTGGCAAAAATGAAATAATGTTTGCTTTAAAAATAATATGTGAATTCTTCAGCTAGGAGTTGGTACTGAGTGATTGAAGTGTGAATGGCTGACCAATTGAGGTGGGTGTAGACAGGGAGAGTGATTGAACAATTGGTCTGAGTAAGGGATGTTGAAACAGATGAAGAAAACACCAGCCTCACCTAAAACCTTTGAGGGAGGAAGAAAGGAGCGAAGATAATAACTTTTACCACTCCACTGACGGAAGAGGAGCCCACTCTGATAACTTTGGAGTCAGCCCACTTCAAAAAACAAAATCTGATCAGGCTTGCAACAATGTGGGTGATTAAGGATCACACCAGATGCAGCATGACAGAGCAAAAACCCCTAGACTTACACAAGAATCTCTGTAATTGTAATATTGATATAATGTTGATACTGTTTTCTTAGTATTTACATTATTGATACTATTTCACTAAGTAAAGAACAATATTGATGTTGTTACAGTGTTGATACTTTTTTTTATTTACCAAATATTATTAACCAAATTTCTGTATTCACAATAAACATTGCCTTATCCCCTGAAAAAGATGCTGTGATATTTGTTATTTGAATAACAAAGTATATGAGGAATGCTGGGAAGTAAGTGGAGGAAACAGACACAATGTACTCCCTCAGGCTTATGGTTAAAATGTGGGTAAAAAGAGTTAAGAGAAAAGAAATGACTAAAAGTGATTAAAATCAATAATTATGGGGCACTAACTGATACTTAGAAAATAATCTCTCTGGATGTGGATTTAGAATTATAATAGAATAAAGGGAAAGAATGTCATCCTATATGATAAAGTCTGAATTTATATAATGGTAAATGGAAAATGAATATGTAATGGTGGATCTAAAGATGGGGAAAAAAACAATGAGTGGGAGTAGTCTTTTGTATCCCTGAGATTGGAGTTAAGAAATCTAAGAGAATATCTAATTTTGTAGCCATTATGACAGCAGAATTTATGGGAATAATGCTAACATTAAACTGGATATGGGGCATAATGGCTACCTTAGCTGTTATCTTTTTGGATTATCAAGTATACTTGCAATTGAAAGAGGTATCTCAGAAAGCAGGAGTGATCTAATAAATGAGATATTGTTTTTGACAACAGAATTAGTATGTTCAGCACATGCTGGGATAACTGGCAATGAAGTGGTGGATAAAGAAGTGAAAAATGCTTTAAAACATGGAGAAACTGATATAGAGACTCCTTTGAGTAAGCAGGTATTTAAAAGTTTAGTTTAAAAAGGAATGGCAAGAATTGTGGACCAAGGGGAAAAAGAAAAAAAATATCCTAGGAAGTATGCCCCATCACAGAGGATAATGCACTACTAAACATTATGAAAGACTCAGTGAAGCACTCATATTTAGACTGCTAACTGGTCACTGTGGTTTGAATAATTATTTATATTTATTGAAAGACATAAAGATGGATTGTGAAACACATGGAAAGATACATTTGATCACATGATATGGAAATACAGGCAGTGCTCCCAGGAAAAAAAGGCTCTTCATGAAGAATTTAGATGCTTTAAGGCACCAGTCTTCAAACTGTGGGGCGCCTGCCACAGAGGGGCATGGAGGAAAGTTCAGGGGGCATGGCAAGGCCTGGGCCAGCCCCCATGGGGGGCAAGGAGGAAGTGCCACCCAGCCCCCTTCTGCTCGCATCTAATTTTCTCTGCCCCAGCTCCTGCCTTGGCTCCCACCCAGTTCCAGATGCAACTCTAGCCCCAGCTCCGACTGCGGGCCAGGTCTGTGGCCCACAGCTTTGATCATGGACCCCAGCCGTGGCTCTGGCCCCACTCCCAGCCCCAGTTCTAAGGGGAGGGTGTGGACCAGGTGAGGGGGAGGCATGCTTTATGTTGACAGAATCTACTGGGAGGGGTTTAGTGAGACTATCAGGCAAGTGGGATAACGTTAAAAAAGCTCTACTACTTTTTTTTTTTAAAGCTATAGAGCAGAGTCAGAGAGTGTAGTGGCATGAATGCATGAAGAATATAGCAGATGACGGTTATACACTCAGTAGATGAGTCTGCTTTGCCATAAAGCATAAAAAGAGGAAGAATAAAGAAGTCAGTGATTTCAGAACAGGATTTTATACTTAAAGTCAGAAGGTAGTTTGCTACTTTATTTAATTTAAGGCTGCGATTTATGAAAGGGTGGTTATAGTTCCTGAACTTTGTAAGTCAGATCAATGTATTAGGTTTTTCAGTAAAGTTTTCCATTTTTACTGACTACAGTGGATTTTTGAGTTTGAGTCTACGGCCCACCTTTCCTGTGCTACAATTATTGTGTTAAAATTAATATAAATACCAACTATTTTCAGTTTACAGATGCTCCTACCACTTTCCCTAGTTAAGAGAGACCCTACTTTTCTGTTCTATCCTCTAGAAAGATTTGGTCTAAAATATTTCTTAAAGGTGACCAGCAAAAGATTTTTTTAAGAATCTCTGGCTTATTTTTCCCATTGGGTCTTCATAATGCCTAAAGAAAGCCTTAAAAGTGTTTGTGTGTGTGTGTGTTTTTTTAAACTTCAAAATGGCAAATATTTAATAGCAAATACTGGGGGTCTTGCTCCTTAATTTAAAGAGCAAAGTGTAAAATCTCTAATGAATGAGTCCATTCCAAAGGCCTTATCTAAATACAAAAGTTAAAGTGGTATAATACTCTTCCCCGCTGCAGGAGCAGTTGCATCAGTACAAGGGCTTATACCAGTACAACTGATTCCCTTATGGAAAATAGAATAAGCTGTACTTGTATAAGCACTCTTATGCCATTATAACGGTCTCTACACTAGGGGCTGAATTGGTAAAACTATGGGGACTGTCTCTTTATGCTGTTTCTATATAGCACAACGGTCTGGTCTGTGACCCTGGCTCAACTGTCAGTCCAGTAATGCTTGGTAAAAAGTCAAACCTCTCAACCAAAATTGTAAGCCTGGTACAAAATATATGTGCAAGACTAGGCCTAAGCTACATCCAGTCCCTTACCTGGGACTCAGCTTTCACTCTTCTGTAATGTCACTAGTATCTTTGCAGGGCAAAAATGACACTTCATATAAAACACCCCCAACACACACTAACATATTACAGCTGCTGGAGGCCCTTCTGCAACAGCCAAGCTCTACAACACTCAGTCGCTGGAAGTGGCGATATGGTTTACCCCTATCCAAGGGGCAAGAAGACAGAGGCAGGCACTGGGCAGCTATTAGCTGGTGAACCAAGTACAAGGTACCAGGGCCCACTGGCTTAGGGCCTCGCCCAGCAGAGAAGCTGCTTGGTCCAGTGCCTCCAAACGGCATCGCTGCCCCATGCCTACGCTCGCCCTTTGCCAACTGGATCACGCCAGCGTGATCAGGAAACCCACCGACCTCTTGCTCCCGTCTACACAGAGGTTGATTCAGTCGCTGTTCACCCTCTGGCAGCGTAATTGGTTCAGCCCGGGGCACTTAGTAAACACATTAAACCCTCGTCCCCTCCTTTCGCTGGAGACTAGAGGTTGCCTCAACCCTCCCCCCCAGAGAAGTTGGTTCAGGCCGGGGCCTTTGCAGGCGGTAGTAGCAACTGCGGCTCTTACAAGTTCCTGCTCCTTCGGCAGGCGCGCGCCGGCGCTTCCACGTGCGCGCGCCGCGGGGTCCAGCGGCGTGTGCTGGCAGTTGGGGGCGCGCGGCGGCGGCTGGCGTGGGGGAGGAGGTTGTTGTGCGCGAGCCGCCTATGCCTCCGCTGTGAGATGGCATCATTCCGTGCGGCGGAGCGCGGGGCGGAGGGGTGAGGAACCGCGGCGGCGAGGCGGCGGCGGCGGCTTTCGGGCTGCGCGGGCCACGGTAAGGACAGAAACAGGCTCTGCCGCAGCCGCTGCCTTGGGAGTCTGGCCTGACAGCCCGGCTGGGCGAGGAGACGGGCGGCTGCGGGGCCCCTTCTCGCCTGCTCTGGGAGGGGAAGTGGACACGTTCTCCTGCCGCAGCTGTGAGGGCAGAGGGGGTGTCTCTGGGCAGACAAGCGCTGCCCCCTGTCACTGAGGCCGAGGGGGAGGGGGCGGCTCGGGTCAAAATGGCGAAGGGAGCTGTACCAAGGCTGCCCCCTTGGCCCTGCTGGGGGCGCGGTGGGGTGGCCGGTGGCCCAGGGCCCCTGCTCCGCTGAGGGTGGAGGGGAGGGTCTCTGTGGCGTTCAGTGTCAGGCGGGCGGTAACCTTGTTTGTTCCTTTCCTGGGCCTGGCTGGCTGGGGCTGAGCCCTGACCCGTGTCGGGGCTGACTGAGCGTATGGGAAGAGCGGTAGTCGCTGGAAGCAGCAGGGCAGTCGCAGAGGCGGCCCTTGTCTCTTTACCTAGAGAAGGGAAAGAGGTGGAGGAGGGGGAGATTGTTACATTTCTTTTTACCTTCCCTCCGCGCAACCAGAGTAGGGGACACCCCTTTCCCTCCGAAGATAGACGGCTATGGCCCTGCAGCCTGTCGTCCCAACTCTGCCCCCCATCCGCCGGGGAGATAGAGGGCTCCCATGCAGCGCGTGGTGGGGCTGGAGGATAGTTATTGCTGTTATTACTGCCCACGTTAGAGGTGCCTGGAAATCTTTTTCTCCTGCTGTGTAACGTCTGACTCGTTGAGTGGTTGATATTTTGATTTTAAAATCTCAGTAATTTAACAGAACATGCAGAAACTAATTGCTTTTATTTGCTGTGATGAGCCACTGTACATAGTGAATGTGTTCCAGTTACTGACTCCTGTCTTTATTTTAAAAACAAAATAGGTAGCTACATTTAACTACACTGTAAAGACACTAATTTTGCTGTACATCCCATTACACAAGCATTTATTTAAAACTGTCTATCAAAGTAAAAGATAGACAAACTTAATACATGAGTTTGTTACAGAGTGCTTAAATCTTTAACAAAGTTATACAGATATCCCCAAAAGCTATTTTCATATTTCAGTCATGATCCCCTGTTCATATGGAAAATAATCAGAAGGCTATTCTTGGGTAGAAATCCAGGTTTCACAATTATACTACAATTGGCTCACTAGATTCTTCTGTCATATATTTAATATATTATTTAACATACAAATGGATGAATAGCACTTCCAATAAAAAACAATTCAGCCTTATATTTTGCTTGTGATACTAACACTTTTAAATTGACTGATGGCCTGTTACAATTTTTCACAAATTCCTTGAGGTTTTCAGTAAATGGAATTTGATAAACCAACCAGTATGAACCACTCAAGTTAGTCTATATATGAACTCACTTCATGTATTTCAGTGTTTTTACTAAATTATGATCAAATGAGGTTTGAGGACTTGCACAGAATGAGAACTTCTCATGGTTTTTTATTTATTTATTTTGGGGTGGTGTGGTGGTGGGTGTTAAACACCTTTCAAAATTACAGTAATTTACTTAGGAATGAGTCTAAAACGTGAGTGAAATAAATGAAAAGACCAAAATAGGTTGAACTCCTGTTGCTTCTAAAACCAGTTGAATTTTTAGCACCCTTATGCCATTACCTCTCTTCTCCATGTGGTGGTGTGTACTAAACATTATGCTTCATTATAATGGTCTGATCTTGCAAATGCTACTGGATACGGTAGTGCTTTGAGAGTAGCTTTTGTGCCCAGTAATGTTTTTAGGATTATGCAGTTATAAGTATGAGCATAATGCATATGTCAAAAGCTATTCAGATATGTAAGCATTTGCAGATTCTAGGGTCTGCCCACTTGGAGCAGCTTGCTGGTTGTGGTCTTCGGTTTGTATCTTTAAAGTTTAAAGGATATTTTGAAGTAGTAAAAGTAATAGTTTTTAGAGTCTGACACTAAAAATATATTAATGAAACAAAGAAAATGTAAGGAAACTTGCACCATTTTGAGACTAAACTTAAAATGAATTCTGTTTTGTTGCCCGTGCTAGCAGGGGCACTGGAAGAATCCCAGATAGAGATGATCTGCTGCTCCTCAGATTCTGGAAGGAGCCATAGACACATAGTGGTCCTGTTGTTCTCCGCTAGCCTTGTCCTTGATCGCTCTCCTGGCTCTGTGAAACATACTGAAAGAGGAAGGAGAAATACCTGCCTGTTCTGTTGCCCCTTCCTCCTTCTCAGTGTTCTGTGCAAGGATGCTGACTTGGAACACCCTCCCAGTCACCTTCCTCCATCTCTCCTGAAAAGGAAATGGTGGAGGCTGAGAAAGATCTTCTTAACCCTTCCACTGTTTCTCTTATTGTGGCCAGACCAGGAGTCCAGAAGGTGATTCATCCTCCCACTTCTTTGCTTTCCTTTCAAACTCTTGCAGTATCAATAAATGACGTAAAAATTAATTTTAATTTTAATATTTAGAATTTCATAAATTAAACTGGCTACAAAATAAAAATGGATATAAATTTAGAATCAAAACTAGGTGTTAAATGTTCCTTTAAAATACCCATCCTAATACATACTTGACTAGGATGCAGAAAATGAAGCCAACAGAAAAAAGGCAAACAACTTTAAAAAACGGCTTAGTTGTAATTTCAATACCTTACTTGACCAACTTGGTAAGCAAATATGCCACTTTTCCATTCAAGCTGAAGACAAAACAATGATTGCACCAAAATATGAACTCTGTTAATAGGAATACTGTTCCATAGCATTTTACCAGTATTGCCTTCAAGTATGAAAATTATAAGTTAAATCTCCTTTTAAAACTCAGATGTACTGTTTGTGTAATTTTTTTGCATGCCTGTCCTTCAAAGTCTTCTCTCTCCCCCTTCCCTTGTTTTCCAGAGGTGTCGGTCATGTTACTCAGTGCACTGTTAACCACTCCACTTTTTAACAACTGACATTTTCAGAAATTCATAGAGGTTTTCATTGGGTAGTTAAGACAGGGCTTGAAATATCCAGTTGCCAGTGATAAATTAGAATTTTTTTGGCCTAAGTGGGGTCCTAACCTATTAGCTTTGGCAAAATGTAACCTTTCACTTAATAAAAATTAGATTTATAGCCTTTCAATTTGCATATGCAATAGATGCAGTGCAATCTTTTTAAGTTTGAAGACAGGCAGCACCAGTGCTACAGCTGCTGTTTATAGCTTTTCCAAAAAGTGGAATGAAAGTAATAGAACTGTAGCCAGTTTCGCTAGTTTCATTGCTGGTCAGTGTTCTAAATAGCAACAGTTAAACTAATAAGACTCCTTCCATTTTCACTCTGTTGCATTTTGTGAAAGCCATAAACCAGAGCCACCAAATTCATTTTGTACAGGTGGCTGAATTCCATGTTTAACTTTGGTTCGTGGTTGAGAATATAAGCTCTGGGCTACATACAATCCTAAATCCACAGCCAAACTCCTAGAGATGGCAGTGGTAGAGTTTCACAAAGAACCATAGTAGAATATGGCCGTGTGTTGTAAATAAACTTTTATTTTTATTTGTTTTAGTGTTTTATCGTCATATTCCATAAGAAGGATTTTATGCTCTGCTTTAGGATCGCCATTGATCTTGTTTTTTCTGCCTTCACCATCCTTCTTTCCTTCCCTGTTTCCTGTCTTCACTCATTTTTCTTCTGTATCTCTTTCAAAATCCCACCGTTTGTCTTCCTATCAACTCAGCTGATCAGTAGTGTGATAGTTAATGCTGACAAGTTCCATGATTATTGTTCATTGGCGCTAACTCTTCAATGTAATAAATGGCAGCAGGGAGTTCACATCTCAGTCATTATTTTGTGCTGTCTGCAGACTCTCAAAGGCAACACTATATTAGTTACATTCATGTTACATTTGGATAGCCACCTTTCCCTCACCCCATCTCAAAACTTTTTTCTTAAATGAGACGTAGATTTTTTTTTTTTCCCTCATAAACTCATGACTTGCAAGCCAAGTACTAGACATCCGGCTATAAAAAGAGATGGTATTTACAAAGGCACACCACCAAAGGCAGTGGACGTCACACCACCACCTCACTTGGAAAAAAGCTCCTTCCTACAAGGAAAAAAGGTACTCTAAGAGAGTTGTTCAGCATCAAAGACCTATAGAAAAGGTGAAGCCTATAAGCGTGCTTTGGGGGCACCCTCAAGGAATCCCAGCACCTTCCCCTTTTTCAATAGCAAGGAGTGACTGGGCTTCTCTCCAGGCCTTTGCTGTTGGACATGCTAGGTGGGGGAATCCCTTCATCTTCTGTATCAGTCTCTGGCTAGTAGGTGTCTGATGTGTTTTTGAGACCTGTTTTAATATATGACTTTATTAGAGCTTATTGCTTTTAGGGCCAAGCAAGGCAGAAACTGTTATTCCTAAGAAATTATCCAAACCATATGTCAGTTTACCACCATTTTATAACCTTGAGTGTTTATCCATAGAATAGTACTACTGATTCCAAGGAAATTGCACTCTGATATAAGAGTACATAAGAGCACTACTGTTTTACTGTGAGAAGTGCTAGCATTAAGTGAAGAGGAAAAATTAGTGTTTTGAAAAAGATTCTTGAGAGAAACCTTTCATTCTACTATTATTTCTGGATAATTAGTCTTTAGAAAAGCTCTGGGCCAGATGACATTTGACCTTCATTAATAAATGATTACAGGCATAGGTGTGGTGATCACATATACCAATGTGATCCCGGCAGCCATAGAAATATAACAACTTTTCTGCTCCCCCTCACTTATTCTTGTTTCAGATAAACCCTTTCATCTTGTCTCTGCACTGCTAAAGAAATCATGAAACACTGTAATTTGTGAAAACACCTTTTAGTTTCAGTAATGCACTGTTTTTTCAATTATAAAAAAGCCATCAAAATCAAATATGCAGATGGTCATGAACTGATATGCACTTTATAATTGCCACAGCGTTTATTCTTCAAACTTAGCGTTTCTGGATGAAACTCCCATTATTAAAACAGCAATGATTCTTGAACAGAGATGCTTGATTCAAAAACCTTCAGGAAAAAAAACACCAAAAACCCTGAAGTGAAGCACATGCTTGATAACATTGTTTATCTGTTTTGTGGGCTTTTTTTATTATTATTTTTTCCCCACTGTTACTAGCATTTTTCTTGTTCAATGAATGTATTCAGGACACAAGACTTTGCTTGCATTCCTTCATTGCTTCAGCACTTGGGGTCTCAGTAAATGTAACTAGGCAGTAAGAAGAATATGACAAATTCGTACTGAACCACCCTCAATACCTCTTTATTAGCAGAGAGGAGGTTGATTGCTGCCGAATCATTATGCCATCCTGGTAGTCTTTTGACTCTTGTACCAAGATCAGCTACTGCCATCTAAAACTAGTCCTGTTTCCCTGGCTCAAGTGTCTCAGTTAGAATAAAAACAGGACTGGCCCAGAGATGGGTACTAAAAATGATTAAAATAATGAAGATTTCTACATGTGTGAAAATATTAGTACTTTTTAGTTTAGGGGGGAACTAAATAAGAGGGAACATGGTAGAAGTATACAGAATGAGTGAAATAGAGAGTACACTGTCCATCCTTCCTTCTTCTTTCTCATAAAACTAAGAAAAAGAGGACATTCAATGAAATTGAAAGGCAACAGACTTAAAACTGCAAAGTAAATACTGTTTTACATAATGTATAACCTGTGAAACTCATTGCTACAAGATATTATTGAGATCAATAGACATAGTAGGGTTCAAAATAAGGATTAGATTTTTATGTAAATATAATAAAGATAACCTGCAAATTAAATAAAATAGGATTAAAAAATTAGGAATATAGTGCCCTCCTATTTCAGGGGATAAATAAACCTCTTACGGGGTGAGGAAGAAACCTTTCCTGGGGGCATGTTACTCCACAGTTGTGCAGGATATCTTGCATTTCTGCTGAGGCATCTAGTGTTGGCTGCTATCAGAGAGCATTGCTATTCTGATCTATTATAGTGATTCCTGTATCAGAACTTTTTGTTTAAAAGCTGATAATTCAAAATGCTCCAAAATCCACATACATATTCAGATTCTTGTCAAAACTGTCACTCCACATAAGGCCCTGGGTAGAGAGATAGGAGTAATGTGGGATCATTTGGTCAAAAATTTCTTCATATACAGTCCCCACCATCTACAATAAGTATATGATTTTAATATTCAAAGTGCTCTAAAACCCTTCTGCATATGGAGAGTGTCTTGAAAAATGGTATGCAACAAAAGATGGTGGTTGGACCTTGTGATGTAAATTAGGAATAACTTGGTCAAGGGACCCCTGAGGTGCTGCAACTTTCTCTCTCCCTCCCTCAGCCCCACATGGACTGTGTTTAATTTACAAAGTCCTCTATAGTTTATATGCATAGAGAATTGTCTTGAAAAATTGATGTACTGAGGCAGGGGCTGGGGTAGAGATTGTGGTGCAGATTTTGGTGTCATTTGTTTAAGGGGTTTCTGAGACAGGTTCTCCCCAGATTGAGCTGCTTTTAACGTTTTCAGATTCTATAACTTTCTTTCTGCAGAGCTAAAAACTAAGGTGGTTGATCCTCATAAAGTGTACAGCTAGACTATGTTAAGCTTAGATACTCAATGGTAACTAGAACCAGCTTACAAATATTTCAAAAGTTACTGTACTACAAATACTTCGGTACATCAATGTGCATTTCTGTAAGCAATCTGTGAGCCACTGCTTCCTTAGGAATATTTTGGAGTGATGCACACTGAGCAATGTATTCCCATGGTGGCTCAGGGGAACAGGCACTGATTCTTGAACTGAATCCTCTTCTTGGGAAATATGCATGCTGTGCATGTTAGTGCTATCAAATTGCCTTTTGCTTGGTGTCAGGCCACAGAGGGACTCCTTTTGGAAGTGTGAGTGGAATGTGCAATATTGAAGAACTTCAGCATGTCACAAGTATATCTCCACTACCATCTATCTGTCTGCCCAAGAGGCACTCCAGGACAGTTTGCACACTACTAGCTGGGATGTGAAACTTGGTATGGTTGTATGGGATGAGCTGTCATGGAAGGGACTAACTGCCATAGAGACGCTAGTGCCAGAGAGGCTGGTGCAAGAGTTCCAGACAGGACAAATCAGTTCTATGCCAGGAGAAGGTCACTGAATTCCTGCTAGGTTGAACTAGGCATGATGGGCCATGTCTGTGCTGGGAACAGGTATGATTAAATGCCATAGACAAATACTGAGGCCTGGTCTACACTTCAGTTAGGTTGACATAGGTCTACTTTTGTCCAGTTTGCTATGCACATGGCTACAGTTAAATTTGTCTCCTGCTCATGTAAGTAGCCCATTACAACAATGCAGTAATACTTCCTTGTCAAGCGGTACAGAGCCATGGTTGACCTTCTGAAGTTGGAGTGTGAGTGTAGATGGTGCATTAGTTGTGTTGACCCTAACAATCTTCCATCATCTGTCCTCCCAACCCCCTGTCCCCATTACTGCTCTGGTCACAATTTTGAACTCCACTGCCAAGGGCTACAGAGTCCAGAAGCCCCTTTAAAATCACTGTGTTTTTTTAAATGCTTTTCCTTATTGCCTACCTTGTTGAGCATATCTAGCAGCTCACCTTTTGTTGTGTGGATCACATCTCTATATACACAGAAAGCTACTAGATGTACTCCTGCCTGGAATAGGCAAGAAATATTGGATCTGCTTGGCTTGTGGGGAAAAGAGGCTCTGCAAGCACATCTACAGACTGGCCATAGAAACATCATCTATGAGCAGATTGCACAGGGGATGATGGCAAAGGTGCACAACAGGGATCAGCAGCAGTGCCACATGAAAGCAAAGGAAGTCTGCTACCAGTATCACATAGCGAGGGAGGGCAACAAGAAATGTGGTGATGCCCAGCAGATCTGCTTCATTTACAATGAACTGCATGCTGTACCTGGCAGTGACCCCCCACCAACATTCCACAAATGACTGTGGGTACCTCAGAGGAACCCAAGATGGAGACCCCTGCCATGAACAAGGGGGGAAGTCATGGCAGGGGATCTGAGCCATGCTACGAGCTAGGAACTATTTGACATTCTGCAGGAGTCTAGCCAGATGAGCCTACTGACGAAAGGGAAGGGAACTCAGGTAAGGGTATACATGCATTAATCCTTGCAATGTTTGTTTTCTTATTTTCCTTTCCCTCAATCCTCATCTGTTCCTTCACCTTTCTTCCCCAGGCCTTTATTTGCTATTTAAAAATGGCAACATGTGAATGGTAGGGCAAGACAAGAGGTATTGACTTTTCATTGTTTTACTGGTATAATATTAGAAAATAAAAAGGGTTGTATGGCAATCCGGTTAAACAACCCACTTCAGATCTGTGTCCTGTACTCAAGTAGAGGTAGAACAAATGGGCATCTGCTTTTTGATTTTTTGGCTTGTTGGGCTATGCAGGGATGTGTGCAGAGTACTGTTTACCAGAGTAAGGATGTCTTTTATCCTTCTGAGAGATCTCGATGAAACTTTTCGGGAGAGGATTACAGATTTCTAGGGATGGCAGCCTTGTTTCTTCCACCACAATAAGACCCTTTCCTGTGCCTCTCTGATCAGTTAGGCAGGCACCATTGGAGTAAACAAGTTATCAGCATTTGGGCAGTTTCAGGATGCAAGTAGCAGCTGGGCTCTCTGTGAAGCCTTTGTCATCCTCAGGAATGAGATATTCGCCAAAATCATTGCTTGTGAAAATAGTGCCAATATGTTCACTGACATTTCCTTATACCATATTCAAGAAGGGTGCCTAGCTTCATATCATGCAATAGAATGCTCCTCCTCTTAGTGATACCATACATATCATGATTTGAGCTGGAGAGCATTGCAGAAACTGGGCACTCTAAAGCCAAAGTGTCAATAAGCATTTATTAAAGGTATTTATTGGACTAATGTAAAGGAAGTTTTAAGACTTACCTTTCACTTTCTGATGCGACTAAATCTAACAGTGTATCTATCTGTTTTTATCAGCAACTTTTTGTGTGCTGGCTTAGAGGGGTTACCCCTTCACATCCACTGAATGTCTAACCCTCATCATGAGGAGAGAGGAAACTATGGAGGATATTGGTCCACAAGATCCTTCAAGCCACAGTTCCCTGGGACAGTGATCAAAGGTGTTGGGATGTCCTTCAGAATGCAAACGAGGAGAAAGACAGAATGGAGAAAGCCATTGCTGCAGGACAGGCAAAAGCACTGAGGGGGGTACATCAGGAAATGAGCCAGGAAATAATGGGATTGCTCAGGCAACACTCTGCAACATTTGTGCTTATGACTGATCTACTATCCCAAAGATCCTTCACTCAGCAGCTAGCAGTCCTTGAAGAACTCCATGGCTGCTGCTCTCTACAGCCCTCAACCTTCCAAGTTGCAGGGTGCTGTACATCCTTACTTCTACCAATCCACGCTGGGGGACAACATGGAGAACTATTAGTGTAATGTGCTGCAACTTGTTGAAACCACAGGTGAGTGTGTATGTAGCCACAATGCACTGCACTGAACCATTTACATCCATGGACATAAATGTTTATTGTTTGCTTCCATTTTCATTTGGGATTGTTGACAAAAGTATTTCTTAACGTTGTGTGTATTTGTACTTTAGTTTTGTTAACTGCTGTTTTGCACACAATAAAGTTCTATTTTTGTAAAGCCAGAATATCTTTATTAGTTCACATCGAGCATTGCAGAATACGTAGTGGAAGACAGTGTGCTAACCCAATCAATAAATGCACACCAAGCATTACAGAATTCATAATGGCATGAAAAGACCCTTCCAATGTATAATGTGAAATACAGAAAGCAGGTACTATTTCTTGAAAGTAACCGAGAGTTCTACTGTGGCTGACTGGTAAAATGCTCTTTTAAAGCCTCCCTCAGCCACACAATTCCATGGTTGGCTCTTCTAGTAGCTCTGTGTCTCACTAGTCAAATTTAACAGACAGACAGTCAACCTAGTACCTCCATCCTGGCAATGATTTTTTCACTCACAGATGTTACGTGGTACACAATGTGCAGCTATAACCATTAGGATGTTTTTCTCACTCAGATCAAATCAAGTGATTAAACAACACCAGCGTCTCTTCAGTTTATTGACGGTACACTGAACAGTCATTCTGCACCTGCTGAGCTGGTAGTAAAACTAGGACTGTCAAATGATTTAAAAGAAAAACAAGTAATTAATTGTGAGATTTTAAAAAAAGTAATCCCGATTAATCACAGTTTTAATTACACTGTTAAACAATACTAGAATACCAATTTAAATTTATTATGAATAGTATTTTTCAATTCACCTCATTCAAGTCCAGTCAGGCCTATTTCTTGTTCAGCCATTCACTAAGACCCTGTCTACACTTACCTCCAGGATTCGGCGGCAGTCGACGGGAGTTACGCAAGCTATGCAAAAAACTTTCGTAACTCCCGTTGACTTCTGGGCTCCTCTTCTGCATGCCGTCTTCACTGCGCTGACGCAGCGCTACGCCACTTCCGAAGGTGGTCTTAGTATGTCGATTTCTGGATCGATTGAGTGAGCGGGTCTGCACTGACCGCTCAGTCGATCCAGAGAAATCGATCTGACGGCAGCGACTTTGCTGCCATCAGTGTAGCCTTTGACAAACAAGTTTGTGCACGTTTCCGGGAGAAAATGCTGCCAGCTTCTTATTTACACTGTCACCTGAAAGTGAGAACAGACCTTCACATGGCACTGTTGTAGCTGGCATTGCAAGGTGTTTATATTCCAGATATGCTAAGTGTTCGTATGTCCCTTCCTGCTCTGATTTGTAGGCTCTAAAGTTTTACATTGTTTTGTTTTGTTTTTGAGTGCAGTTATATAAAAAAATAAAATTCTACCTTTTTAATTTGCACTTTCACGATAAAAATATTGCACTACTTAGTATTTTTAGTTCGCCTCATACATTTCTTGTTTCTTTTTTACAGTGCAAATCTTTGTAATAAAAATAATATAAAATGAGCACTACACTTTGTATTCTGTGTTGTCATTGAAATCAATATATTTGAAAATGTAGAAAACATCCAAAAAAAGTTATAATAAATTTAAATTGGAATTTTATTGTTTAACACGATGAAAACTCCAATTAATTACGTCTATTTATTAATCTAGTTCATTTGTTTTATATTAATTGCATGCATTAACTGCAATTAATTGACAGTCCGAAGTAAAACTTTGACGCTTTGAGGTGGCAAGTGTATGGAGCAAGGGATAGGCTGGGTCCCTCAGAATCACTTTTGGCATTTCAACATCACCAGTGGTAATTCTCCAGTTGGGAAAGAATGGCCCCGCTTACAGTTTTTTGAAAAGTTCTATGTTCTTAAAGATATGTGTGTCATGTACTTTCCCTGACCAGCCCACACTGATATCAGTGAAGCTCCCCACATAATCCATTAGTGCTTGCATTACCAAAGAAATGCAACCTTTTCTGTTAATGTACTCTGTGGCAAGCTGAGCTGGTGCCAAAAGAGGAGTACCATCTATCTCCCCACCGCAGTTTAATAACCCCATTGTTGCAAATCTGTCCACTATTTCCTTTACATACTGAGTTAATGGCCTTACATACACATTGGCCATTTCAACTCCCAAATAATTGCCTACTGACCAATAGCAATACGGTGTTCCAAGTTTCTAGAACTCCATAGCCACTCACTTCTCCACTGTTCCTGCGTCTCCCATTTTGGTACAACTGTGCTGGAGGACTGGGGTGAGCTCAGTATACAGCCCCAGGAATGTGGCCTTTCGCATCCACAAGTTCTGCAACCATTGCTTGTCATCACAAACCTACATTACAGTGCGGTCCTACTAGTCCAGTGCTCATTTGTCAGGCCCCATCATGTCTCTCCAGCGTGTGATACTTTTCCATGAACACCAGCTACAACCTGGGATTGTTTTTTTGCTGTCTATCAGCATTCAGTTATTGTGCTCAAACATCTTTGTGTTGTAGTCCTTATTGTAGCAGGACTTCCTCAAGCTGTGCAAATACTAGACAATTGTATGTCCTGTATTAGAAAAGCAGAGGGAAGCTGTGGTGGGCTCTACAGGCTCCATGCTTCTAGAGAGAGGGCAGACACTGAAAAGTGCTGTGTGGGACTGTGGGAGTTTTAAAAAAGATGCAAAAACTGTGGGATGTGGAAAGTGGCATGGTGGAAACTTGACCTCTAGCTCCCAAAAATCCCAGGATGACTTGATTCTATCCCACAAAGCACTGCAAAAGTTTTCCAAAAGGCATTGCACTGGACTGTAGCGCAGGTCATGCTGGGCTACCTGTCTGGGGTGTGCTGCACTTTACATTGATGTAAGCTCTCCTTCTAAGACTGCAACACCAATGTGAGAAGCCATGGGTATGTACCTACATTGTATGACACACAAACTTCATCAGGTGTACACTGACATTAACTTGCATCAATTAAATTTTGTAGTGTAGACATGTCCTGAGATTGCAGTGGGGAACTGAGAGAATGGGTATTCTCAGTGCATGCCACAGGCACATGGAGCTGAGATTGGGAGAAGATGAATGGAAACACCCATTACATTGATTAAAGCAGTTCACACCTCTGAGCTATTGTTTCAGTCTATAGTCATAAGAATGGTCATCCTGCGTCAAACCAATGGTCCATCTAGTCCAGTATCCTGTCTTCCATGAGTGACCAATGCCATATGGTTCAGAGGGAATGAACAGAATAGAGCAATTATAAAGTGGTCCACCCCCTGTCATCCAGTCCCAGCTTCTGGCAGTCAGAGGTTTAGAAACACCCAGAGCATGGGTTTTGCCCCTTATCATCTTGGCTAATAGCCATTGATGGATCTATCCTCCATGACTTACCTAATTCTTTTTTGAACCCAGTTACTCTGTTGGCCTTCACAACATCTAGCAATGAGTTCCACAGGTTAACTGTGTGTTGTGTGAAGAAGTACTTATGTATGTTTTAAATCTGCCACTTATTAATTTCATTTGGTGACCCCTGGTTCTTGTGTTATGTGAAGGAGTAAATAACACTTTTTTCTCCACACCATTCATGATTTTTATAGACCTCTATCTTGCCTTCGTCCCTTAGTCATCTCTTTTCTAAATTGAACAATCCCAATCTTTTGAATTTCTTCTAATATGGAAGCTGTTCCATATCCCTAATAATTTTTAGTGCCCTTTCCTTTTTCTAATTCTAATATATCTTTTGAGATGGGGTGACCAGAACTACACACAGTATTCAAGATGAGAGGAAACCATGGGTTTGTATAGACGTATTATGATATTTTCTGTCGTATTACCTATCCCATTCCTAACATAGTGTTAGCTTTTTTTGACTGCTGCTGCACATTGAGCAGAGTTTTTCAGAAAATTATCCATAACTCCAAGATCTCTGGGTGGTAACAGCTAATTTAGACCCCATCATTTTGTATATGTAGTTGGGATTATGTTTTCCAATATGCATTACTTGGTATTTATCAGCATTGAATTTCATCTGCCATTTTGTTGTCCAGTCACCCTGTTCAGAGAGAGATCTTTGGACTTAACTAAAAGTTACAATGTTAAGGTTGCCACCGAACAGCTGACGGGCTGGGCTGCTGCCCAACAGTTGAGAACAGCCTCCCTGGAGCAGCTGCCAGCCCCACAGCTCTGTTTTCCCTCCCTCCCCCAAGGTATTTTTAGTAAAAGTCAGGGACAGGTCATGGATTCCATTAATTTTTGTTTATTGCCTGTGACCTGTCCCTGACTGTTAAAAAATATCTGTGACAGAATCTTAACCTTATTTATTACTGTTACATTTATCAATTTGTTCCTGTATTACCACTTGAGTCTGGAACAGTTCCTCAGATTTGTCACCTAAAAAGAATGGTTCAGGTGTGGGAATCTTCCTCACATCCTCTTTAGTGAAGACTGATGCAAAGAATTAATTTAGTTTCTTTGCAGTGGCCTTGTCTTCCTTCAGTGCTCCGTTAGTACCTTGATCAGACAGTGGCATGCCTGATTGTGTTGACGGGTTCCTGCTTCTGATTTAGTAAAAGGAACAGCAAATTTTTTTTTTGTCTTTTGCTAGTTGCTCTTCAAATTCCTTTTTGGCCTGCCTAATTATACTTTTATGCTGAGTTTATGCTTCTTTCTATTTTCCTCAGTATGATTTGACTTCCAAATTTTAAAGGATGTCTTTTTGCTTCTACCAGCCTCTTTTGCTTTGTTGTTTAGCCAGGAAGACATATTTTGGTCATCTTACTGTTTTAATTTGTTGTTGTTTGGAGTATACATTTAGTTTGAACCTCTATTTTAGACAGCTTGCAGGCATTTCACTCTTGTGATTGTTCTTTTTAAATTCTGTTTAATTAGCTTCCTTATTTTTGTATAATTCCTCTTTTTTTTTTTTTTTGGAAGATAAATGTTATTGTGGTGAGTTTCTATGGTGTTTTCACCCACAAGGATGTTAAATTTAATTACATTACACTTATTACCAAGTGGTTTAGCTCTATTTACCTGTTGGACCAGGTTCTGTTGCTGCAGTACTGTGCTAGTGACACTATGCTGTTGCAGTTTCTGCTTTTATGGTATGATGTCAAGTTGATGCTGTGGACAATATTACTTGTGTATGTGAGCAGTGAGAACACTTATAAATCATTGGCTTATTTTGAGTATTTTATAATTTGTTATAACCAGATGTAAATAACTGAACGAATTAGGTGTAAAAATTAAAGATGTACATATAAATAGTAAAATTAAAAAAAAATAGGAAAAGGTTACGGTTAAACAAGAATAGAAAATGGACTAGAAATGAAAAAGGGCAATTAAGCAAGGTTTGAATAAATGGAGAAGAAAAGAAGTATGGTGGGATGACCTTATGTCATTACTTCGTCTTGTCCATTTACATTGTAAGTTTCTGGGGCCAGAAATCTGGCTTATCCATAAAGCAGCTAACATTTCCCTTCCCCCCCCTAAAAACTTGCATTAAAAGAATCCTAACTTTTCAATGTAAAACATTGTAAAAATTAGGAAACAAAAGTTAAGGTTGCCTGTGCAACCTGGACCTTGCCCTCCTGTGTGCATTTTGATAGTCACATGGCCACCTATTTTTTCCCATTAGATCTTTGTTTCATTCAATGTACATATTGGATGGACTAAAAACCAGATTATATAATGAATTCGTTTGGTCCAGAGCACTCTTGTGGATTCCTGTGTGCCTTGTGCCCTAACTGTTCATCCTATTAAGCTGTCAAGTGTTCCAGCTTCCCCATTAAACTTACAAGTGCAGTTATGTGTGGTCAATGCAAACATTATCATTTAATGTTTGAAAACTTGGAGCAGCATAGAATAATTTCAGTGCAATATCAAAATATTACTCTGGTGGTAATAGCCATATTTAATTCAACAGAAGCCTCCTTTTGATCTTAGTTGACCCTGACACAGTTTGTACATTGTCATATAAAAATGGCACAGAAATTAGGTCCAATTTACTGAAAAGCACACAAGACCTTCAGTAATGATAGTATATTCAAGTTACAGTTGTAGAAGAAAATTAAATGCAAATTCAGCATGCTTTCCAGATCAATATATGCCATAGCAGAAGTACTATAGAATATTTAACTAATACTGGTATGCAAATAAAAATATTTTTTTTGTTAGTATTCTGCAGTTAGAAAATATGCATGGAATAAACCTGAAAGAGTGTTGTCTTGTCCCAAACTTCGAAAACAATTATATAATTACTACAGATATGCTATAGCGATATTGTAGTTTTTACAACTTAAATTTTCAAAAGCAACTATTGATTTGGGGGTACTTCAGTTTCTGGTTGTCCAATTTGAGACTCCCTAAACAATTCTGACTTTTTCAGAAACTGCTGAGCACCCCGCCCTCTGAAAAATCAGGCCTCCTTACACTGACAATTTGCTCACATAATTGAGGCATCCACAATCACTTTTGAAAACTTAGCCCTAGATGTTGAAAGAAGTGCCTAGCAGTCTTCCAATAACACAAAGACTGAAGTAAATTGAGACTATACTACTGAAAGGGTCATTTCTCAATAATAGATAACTTTAGATATTACATTTCCCATAACTGAGAGTTATCTTGGAATTTGAAAAATGTGATTCAAGCTTTGTACAATTTCTATTAAATATCCTGGGCCTGATCTTGCGAACATGCATGTGCTTAACATTACTACTCTGAGTAGTCCCATTGACTAGCGTGAGCTATCACCAGGCAACCTTGTTTTGCCATTTAATTTCTATTCTGTATTTGGAAAAAGTGGCTGTTACTTTTTATTCTAAGAAATTAATATATTTCATTATTACTATAACAGTAAATAGAGGTGATGTTTAACAGCATTGATTAAAATTAAAATATTTTAAATTAGCTAGTTTGAATAACTTGCTCCTGAATAAAAGAATTGGCTGAGGAATTCTTAACATTGCTGGTAAAGTCAGCAGATGACACAAAGACCAGTGGAGTGGTACGTCCCTGTTTAGAAGTCACTGTTTTCTTAAACAGTTTTCGCTGTGCATGTTTAAATAAGAATTTAAGCAAGGGAGACTTAGAAACAACCAATTAGATAAGCAAATGCCATAGAACAGGTGTATAATGAGGTAAAATCAGGAATAATGGGGAAAAAATTTCACTGACTATTGTAAAGAATTTTGTGACAGTGAAATCTATCTGTGGTCACGTTTCCCCAGTGATGTGGTGCAAATTCCATCACTTGGGGTGTAGTAAAACAGAAGAAGAAGGGTACTTGTCTTTAGCTCGGACATAGACTGGATTATCTAAAAGGTATTTGACTTCATGAATTTGCAATAGGAAAAAATATCATTGGAGTGTTTAATCCAAGAGATTTGGTTTAATCTGTAGGACTGTATTAAAATCCCTGATTACATTTTGTGGTGCCAAACATTACAAGTGGCATCCCTGAAGTTGTCATAATCCTGTCTAATAGAGAGATTGTCTAATTACATTAACAGGAAATTAGTTACAAAAACTGGAATAGATTCAGTCACAAAACTTAATCTGAAGGAACACACACAAATATACTAATAGAAGTTTAGCTAACAACTTCACCCTCTAGAGCAGAAACACTGGCATAAATTATCAGGAATCCTAAAACTATCCAATTCAAGAATGTTTTCTTAGCTTCCAGTACAAATAATTTCAAGGCCAGTGAATTCTCCAGTCTCCAGATAAAACCTGTATAAGAAGGGCAAGATTCAGAATACTGTTGTTTTTAACATTAAAATATTATGAAGTAGGAATGGCAAAATGTTTGGTCAATACAAACATGATTTATGATATTAAAAAAATAAAAGGTGATGAATACATGGCCCGTATCCTTACTCCAGTTATTTAAGACGTTCAGCTCCATTTTTATTTTTTGTACGTTCTTGAGAGTGAGTATTTTGGCATTGGATAGGGTCACAGTGAGAACAAGTGAGTGTTCCTTCATTCTGACTTGCATCTCTTCTGCTGTTGCAATCTAGATCATTCCCAAGGAGATACGGTCAACTGGCAAAGTGTGTGGCAAATATGCAATATTGGTACAAAGTTCAACAGAACTGAAATATATATAAAAAGAAAACAGTTACCAATGAAAGTCAATATCATTGCAAAATTACTTTCATTTCTTCAAATGAAAAAATTCAGTGTATTGGAGATGCACTATATTTCTGAAACACTTGTAAATAAATACAATTACGCAGATGTTTTTAAACATTTATTTTTTACATTTCCGATATTAAAAAATAAACTGGTACAGCTCCGGGATTAGATATGATGATCTCCTACATAGACTAGAATTCAGTGCTAGTATTCATAGTTGTTTTCCATCTGATCTCAAGGCAGCAAACTGCTAAAATTAAATGGAAACAATGAGTTCTAATCTTTTCTCCTTCCGTAAAGACTTGATTAAATATTTTTAATTCATAAAATTAAGGAAGTGAAAGAATGACATGATTTTTCTTTTATTTTGGGGTTTTTTTTGTTTGTTTGTTTAAAAAATCATCTTAACCCCATTGGGTCTGTAGTGGGCTATTTGTCTGATATGAACTATGGCAAACAAATTCCTATCTTAGTTGACTGCCATTCATTCCTAAAAAAAGACTTAGAAAATCTGGTTGTCCACTGCTTTGCACCTTGTGTAGTGCTTTATTCATGTGCAAAGTGAGTGTAAAAGACCAGCCTTCTGAATTGCTAGCATTTTTATACCTACGTTACATAGGTGTAAATGATTACGGACAATCAGGCCTTTAAAAAGAAGTTCTGCTGTGAATATCAGTGTAGGGTTGCACACAGGTTTAATTGAATAGATAATTTGGCCTGCAGTCTTTGTTGCTGATGGTATATGGAGGAGAAAAAAATCTGGTTTAGCCTACAAGGCAAAAGATTGTAAATTGAGCAGATTTGTTATGGAACCAGTGAATTAAACAAACATTGTTATTTTTGCAGACTAACTTTTAAAATAGAATCACATTTTACTTGAAGCCCTTAGACTTATGAATTTAAAAGATTCTCATTTAAATATTTAAAACATTGTAAGTGCAGTCTGTCTAATTTAAATATTTTAAAAAACCTTTCAGCTCAGAGTAACCCTTCCCACAAATACCACAAGTGAAATGACTGTTGTTAGGTTCTTTGCCAGAGGAATATTTGGGAAAAATGTGAATAATGTTAAGGAAACAGAGGATGTTTTAGGAGGGATCATGGTTTGAACTGGTAGGAGTGGAGAATATAGGTACAGAGAATGGATCTGGAAAGCTCAGTGTACTGATTGGTTTTTTATGAGGTTGCTGAGTAGAAGAAATTTTGCTGGCTTCTGTATCTTATCTGATGATTTTGTTTATTATTTTGGGGAAAGGAGTTGTTAGAAAAATTTGTATAGGACATGGGAACTCTTCCTACTTAAAAGGCTGCTGAACAGGAATAGCTTGGGGCTAGTCTACCATGGAAAATTAGATCAACCAACTAAGTCACTCAGTCGTGTGAAAAATCCATACCCTTGAGCGACATAGGTAAGCTGACCCAAGTTCCTGTGTAGACAATGCTAGGATGATGGAAGAATTATTCCATTGATCTAGCGACTGCCTCTCAGGGAGGTGCCACTGTAACATTTCTAGTATATAAAAGCCCTTAGAGTACACAGGAGTTCAGGGAACTCAACCAAGACATACCTATGTGGAAGATAAAGAATTTGCCTTCCTCCTCTTCTGTCATGTGTACCGTATCCTCCAATGACTATATAAACTCAGCTGAAGATTTTTTTTTCTGTTTGAGAAGGAATTCCACCAGCTCAAGAATTATCACATTCTAGGAGGTATCACCATTTGGTGAACCCTCAGAATCATGTCTCTTGGGTGTGTGTCAAAGAGCCCTGGTGAATGTCATGGGAAATTGGTGGTAGCCACTCTGGGCATCCTGACATTTAAATTAATGCCGTGTATCCTGAAACATGTCAGTAAAGAGTGAATGGAATTACTTAAATTCAGTTCTGGAATGATCTTTGAGGCTTCTATGGGCCTTAAAAGAAAGAGGTGAAAGTCATATTCCTAAAGACCCAGACTGGGGAGGTCCACACTCTTCAGGCCTGTGAGTGCCAAGGACAGGAACAAAATTTGGTGTGCTGTTGGACTGTGTTACAAACAGGTTCACTTATGGAAGGAGTCATCTCAGCGCAATCTGAAGACTTGCTGATTTAGCTCCCATTTTTCTCACATTCAGCTTGCAGTGTTTGAGTGAGTTGGCCTGACTGTTGGTCTTTCTATGGATGCATTTGGCTCTGAGGGACAGATGTGCAAAAGAATATTTCTATTCATCATTCAGGCTTTGGCTCCTCTTCCCGCCGCCCCCCCCCCCCCAACTTGATATGAGATAAACCACAAGTTGTTCTTCGAGTGGTGTCCCTCTGGGTGTTCCACTGTAGGTGCAGTAGTGTCCCTGCGCCTGTAATCGGAGATCTTTTGATACTGTCTCTCACAGTATTCTTATCAGCAAGTTAAAGAAGTATGGGTTGGATGAATGGACTATAAAATGGATAGAGAACTGGCTAGAGCAGAGGGCTCAACGAGTAGTGATCAATGGCTCCATGTCTAGCTGGCAACCGGTCACAAGCGGAGTTCCCCAGGGGTCGGTCCTGGGGCCGGTTTTGTTCAACATCTTTATTAATGATCTGGAGGATGGAGTAGATTGCACCCTCAGCAAGTTTGCGGACGACACTAAGCTGGGGGGAGTGGTAGATACCCTGCAAGGTAGGGATAGGATACAGAGTGACCTAAACAAACTGGAGGATTGGGCCAAAAGAAATCTAATGAGGTTCAACAAAGAAAAGTGCAGAGTCCTCCACTTAGGAAGAAAGAATCCCATGCACAGCTATAGACTGGGGACCGACGAGCTGGGCAGCAGTTCTGCAGAAAAGGACCTGGGGGTAACGGTGGATAAAAAACTGGATATGAGTCAGCATTGTGCCCTGGTTGTCAAGAAGGCTAATGGCATATTGGGCTGCATTAGGAGGGGCATTGCCAGCAGGTCACGGGAAGTGATTATTCCCCTCTATTCGGCATTGGTGAGGCCGCATTTAGAATATTGTGTCCAGTTTCGGGCCCCCCACTACAAAAAGGATGTGGACAAGTTGGAGAGAGTGCAGCGGAGGGCAACCAAAATGATTAGGGGGCTGGAGCACAGGACTTATGAGGAGAGGCTGAGGGAACTGGGCTTGTTTAGTCTGCAAAAGAGGAGTGAGGGGGGATTTGATAGCAGCCTTTAACTACCTGAAAGGGGGTTCCAGGCAGGATGGGGCTAGGCTGTTCTCGGTGGTGGCAGATGACAGAACAAGGAGCAACGGTCTCAAGTTGCAGTGGGGGAGATCTAGGTTGGACATTAGGAAAAAGTTTTTTACTAGGAGGGTGGTGAAGCACTGGAATAGGTTACCTAGGGAGCTGGTGGAATCTCCATCCTTAAAGGTTTTTAAGCTGAGGCTTGACAAAGCCCTGGTTGGGATGATATAGCTGAGGTTAGTCCTGCTTTGAGCAGGGGGTTGGACTAGATGACCTCCTGAGGTCCCTTCCAACTCTAATATTCTATGATTCTATGATTCTGTCTTCGGTAGCAGGGCCCGTTGGGCCACACGTGCTCTTCCCTGTCTTGTGCTGTGAGCGGCAGCTAGATAGCACTGTGTGGTCCAACCTCCCCCAGTTCCTTCTCAACCACCCATAGTCTCAGACAGAATCTGTAGCAGGTCCCTTCATACTCCTGTAATGCCTTTAGTAATATTACTGCTTCCATTGCAAGTTCTTAGTTAGTACCTTTTTCCTTTATTATTTTTTCCATGTATCCTGTCTTAACATTTTTTTCCCCTTTGCTCTTTCCTTCCTGTTACTCTTTAGATTAGGATAGGTTTCCTTTTCTACACCCTTTCCTGCCAGGAAGTTCTCCCTGCTGAGGGTTATGCCTGCATCCCCCATGTTTTAAGAGGTGCCTCGCCTGTTGAGGCCATCCCCATGAGCGATGGGCAATTATGGTGCATACGCTGTTTGGGTGAGAGGCACGTATCACAGAAGTGCACTTACTGCCTAAAATTGAAGGCGCGGTCCAGAAAGGACGGAGAATTAAGACAAAAACTTTTACTGATGTAGAACTCAGTGTGACCAGCCTCAGACCCTGGCCTCAATACCTCTCCTCTGCAGTGGTTACCACTGGCGCTGTCATCTGCCGATCCCCACTTGCCACATACCATGAAGAGAAAATCTACACTCTCTCGTCAAGATGGCAGAAAACGGGCACCAAGCTCACCAGTTAAGGAGCTGCCTCAAAGAAAGGCATCCCCCTGAGGTCGGTAGCCTCAACATCTTTTGAGGTGAGACCTAGCTCCTTTGACCATCCAGATACCTCTGGTACTAGCACTTTGTCCAAGGACCCTAAAAAGGCAGGCTCGCATAAGGGGTCACCATCTCTCGGCACAGATAAGGTTAAATTAGAGATCTCAAAATCTACCGACCACATCAGCGAAACACACAATTTTGAGTGCGTCAGCACCAGAGGCAACTGGTAATTGCTGATGATGGGGTGGGGTGTAATTGAAAGGTTCCGGTGGTATGTGGCTTGATTCAGGACAGGTACTCAGGAGACAAAGGAATTTTGATTTCTAGAGCTACTTTTGATGTCATGTTTTACGATACTGTGTAATAGCAGATAGAGGCTGTTTTAGAAGAGAGTTACACACGAAGAATCTGCGGATTGCGCTGGTGTATTGTATCAGTTTGAAGAACAGCGATATTTGTAAACCAGTCCTTTGATATGATCTTTTAGAGCTCTTATGATATTAGCATCCAATGAATGTCAGGAATCAGTTCTAATTTAACCTTATAAAATTGTTTTCCCTCTCCATTTGAATCTGCTCTCTCTTCTGGGTTTACAAGGAGACGTTGGCTCCCTTAGGCATCACGAGTACCACAAATCTCATGCTAACCTCCCTGGTGGCTATGATATCTCTCCTGGCATCTGACTCTTCTGGTGTCTATAGTATCATGGGATGATGAATATGGGGCATCAATAGCAAACCTGTAAAAACAGATTTCATGGCAGGACGATAGTGGTTTGAAAGAATTTTTGGAAAGTAAATTAAAACAAATTTCTGCTCAATCTCCTATGCCCAACCTAGTTAGCAGGGATGTTCAAGTCACATTTCTGAGCTTGCCTACAATTCCATTTTCTCTTTACTTTTAACTAGAGATGGACCAAAAACAGAATCCAAAACACTCAGCAACATGAGGAAGGATCAGATCTAGGTACAGATTTCAATTTATTTTAATGATGAGACAGTTCAGAATTCCAAATCACAAGTGGGTTGGGTTTCGATCTGAAATTTAGGAACTTGAATTTGGATTGAAGCTTCACAACTGACCCACTTTTGCTGCTACATTACAAAATTTAATAGTGTGACTTTCCAGTTCTTAATTATTACTTATTATAATATATTCCGATATTAAGGCCCCAATCCACCAAATTCTTAAGCATATGCTCAATTATAAGCATGTAAATAGTCCTATGGAAATCAGTGGAAGTGCCCAGGTGCTTGGGTTTAAGCATATTTAAGTACTCTGCTGGATTAGGGCCTTTAGAAAAATGAAATAAAGTATCATTGTAACAGTTTCAGAGGAACTGCAGTTGTATTCCCCCCACCTTTCCACTGCCCTTGACCCCCACTGCTGGCCCTGCTGCCTCCCTGGTCTCTCCATTGCCCCTTGTCCCCCCAATCCATCCTGACCCCCGCTGCCTCCCCTGACATCTATATACCAACTCTGAAGAGAAGACAGGGTAGATATCAACCTACCCTGAGATCTCGTCCTTCACATTTTACCCCTCAATGGCATTATGATCCACAACCTAGGTGAGAGAGATCTCCTAAACAGACAGACATCAACACAGATGGCTACACCCTACCCATTTGCCTCCAAACAACATTTCGGTCAAGGCCCTGAGATGCCTCCCTCTGGTCCAGATGCTGCAGTCTCCTGAATTACTTCATCAGTTTGGTGATTGTTTGACCTGATTCTATCTGATGTGGCGGCAAATCATGTCCAACAAGTAGATACTGGAAATCATCAGCAAGGGGTATTTAATTCTGTTCCTTTCTCTCCCGCACTCCCCACCACCTCTACCTCAACCCTCTTCAGGGACCCTTTTCCTGAGCATCTTCTACGAGAAGAAATAAACTAACTTCTGTGACTGGGAGCTGTAGTGCTGGTGCCACTCTAACACATAAGGAAAGGCTTTTATTCCCACTATTTTCTAATCCAAAAGAAGTCAGGTGCGTGGAGACCTATTCTAGACTTGAGGAACCTCAAAAAGTTCATCAAACTGCAATGATTCAAGATGGTCACACTATCAACGATAATCCTAACACTGGAACAAGGGAATTGGTTTTTGGCTCTCGACCTCCAAGATGTGTACTTCCATATTACCATACACCCTTCTCCCAGGAGGTTCCTAACATTTTGTTCTGGGGTTGGACTACTACACTTTGATCTCTCTTTGGCACCCAGAATATTTTTCAAAGTCCTGACCGTGGTGGTGGCACACCACTGCAAATAATGGATTATAATGTTCCCATTCCCAGATGACTGCCTCCTCAAGGCTCCATCCAGAATTGACGCACTCCCAGCCTTTTAAATAAAAAAAAATAAAAATAAAAAAAGGGGGGGGGGTGGGAACCTTTTCTAGAAACTCAGCCTCCATGTAAACATACAAAACTCAGCACTGACGCAAATATAACAACTAGAATTTATTGGGGCCCAACTAGATGAAGTAGAGGCAAGAGCTTTTTCCCAGCTCACAAATTTTCCACAATGGTCAGTCTCATTTCCATTATAAGGACCAGCCCACAGATCTCCTCCAGAACTTGCCTACATTTGCTCAGTCATATGGTGGTGAACACGTTCATGGTAAAACATGACAGATTACATATGCAGTGCCTCTAGGGATGGCTACGAACTGTGTACATACCCCACAGACACAGCCTGAACAAACTGCTCTTGATATTACTTATTAGACAGGTGGACGCAATTCCATAATGTCCCTTTCTCCAACTGCCACCGTCCTTGATACTTATGATCAGTGCCTCCATATTTGGTTGGGGAGCGCATCTACAGACCTACATGGTACAGGGTGGTCCCCATCGGAATCCACGTTGCACATCAATCTCCTGGAAATACTTGCGGTCTGCAACGCATGCATACACTTTATACCAATAATCAGACAAAAGACTGTAAGAGTAATGAGAGTCAACATTGCCTGCATGTTTTATATCAACAGACAGGGGGAGTGAGGTCTCAATTCCTGTGTACAGAAAAACTGAAATTATGGAACTTGTGCATCCAATGTGGCATCAACATCTCGGCCGCGTACCTACCTGGAAACCACAACGCCATGGCAGACTCAGTGAGCAGGAAGTTCTCATAAGAACATGAATGGGAGGTAGACAGAAGAATCCTACATATTCAGTTGCTGGGAATTTCCCAGCATCGATCTGTTCACCACACCTGAGAATGCCAAATGCTTACAATTCTGCTCAAGGGTGGGTCTAGGTCACCAGTCTGTGGGGAATGCCATCCTCTTTTCATGGGATGCACCTCTCCTCTGCACCTTTCCACCATTTCCCCTGCTATTGAAAGTGCTTCACAAGATACAAGTGGAACAAGCCAAAGTCATTCTCATAGCCCCAACATGGCCACGACAAATATGGTATCCTTATGGTCTTACGCATTGCAGTCTGCCACTGATCATCCTGCAGTTGACTCCACACCTCCTGTTGCAGGGTGCTGGCCAAATTCTTCACCAAAATCTAGAACTTCATCTGAAGGCATGTCTTCTTCATGGTTCCAGGATACAGAGATGACTTGTTCAGAAGAGGTAACAGATTCTTTTAAATAGCCAGCATTAGACAACATGTTATCCTTAGCTACATATATGGAAACATTCTGGACTTGGTGTGACACCAAACATGTCTCAGGAATGAACACTCCATTACCACTCATCCTGGATTACACCCTTGAGCTAAAAATATCAGGGATATCTGCAAGCTCTGTTTGTGTACATCTGACTGCCATTACTTCATTCCATTTTAAGATAGGTCATTTGGTATTCACCCACCCAACGACATAAAGATTCCTTAAAGGCCTGCAGAATCTTTACTCTGAGGTACGAGACCCCCCTCCACCTTGGGATCTCAGCCTAGTTTTATGCTGTCTCACCAGCCCTCTGTCTGTACCTACGGCATCCTGCTGTTACATAACATGTTTATGAAAACTGCCTTTCTTGTAGCCATCATATCTGCCTGACGGGTAGGAGAAATAGGTGCCCTCATGGTGTACCTCCCGTGCACAATCTTTCATGAAGATACGGTCATGTTATGATCACACCCACAGTTCTTACTCAAGGTACTGTCCTCTTTCCTTCTAAACCAGCCTCTCCTTTTTCCCTAAACCACATGGCAACAAGCATAAGACCAAGCTACATACCTTGGATGTCAGATGAGCAGTAGCCTTTTACCTTGACAGAACTAAATCATTCAGACAGTTGTCATGCTTATTCCTCTCTATTGCTGAAAGATAAAAGGGATCGGCTGTATCCAAACAATGTGTTTAAATGGATCTCTGAGTGCATCCACCTTTGTTGCCAATGACACAAACTTTGGCCCCCACCTGAAATTCATACACATTCCCCTTGTTTGCTGTCCACCTTGATAGTTTAGGTGGCCAGCTGGTCCAGCTGGACACCTTTAGTCAACATTACGCCATCACACATAGTGCGGCATCAGATGCCCTACTAGGATGCACTATCCTATCCTCCTTAGTAGGCGTTAGTTTGAAGCCCCAGCCTTTCATCTAGGGGCACAGCTCTACAGTCACCTGCAGTGGAACACCCATAGGGATGCTATTTGAAGAAGAAGACACGGTTATTCACCCTGTGCAATAGGTGAGGTTCTCCAAGATGTGTGTCCCTGTGGGTGCTTCACTACCTGTTCTCCCCTCTGCTTTGGAGTTCAAACATAGACTCTGCAGTAGAGAAGGAACTGAGGGAGGTTAGACCTCACAGTGCTATATAGCCACCGCTCACAGCTTGAGACTGGGAGGAGTGCATGTGTGGTCCAATGGGCATTGTTGTCGAATATCTCTGATTCCAGGCGTAGGGATGCTACTGCACCTACAGGGGGGAGACATCTCGAAGAACTTTACTTATTGCACAGGGTGAGTAACACTCTCTTCTGTTGTCTTCACATGACTGGCTGTGACTGCAGCCCCCACACTCCAGCTTGATACTGAGCTATGATTTTGTGAGAAACCAGTTTCCCTAAGCTATATGAGATCCTATTTGAGCTCCCCCTCCCAAAAGACCGAAACCAATAAGGCAGATGAGTAAATCTCCTAGCAAAGGACTTTGAAGAGGTGATCTCAACCATTGAATGAACCACATGTCCACAGGAATTGTAAATAGGTGGTCCGTATCCTGAGTCTGGTAGCTGTAAAGCCTGATATGGAAGTTCTGAAGAGGCAGAAATGGAATATTGATTGCTATGGGGAGTATTTGCATACAGTTGAAGTCAATTATGTGCCGATGAGGAATTATTTGATGAAGGCTTGAATTTTATGTAACTTCACCTCAGACAGTACTGCAAGGCTCACATTGTTTTAAATTGAGCTCCCACATGTAAGAGATGCTGAGAGGGGGAAAAATATCCCAAACTTTTATTGTGTTTCAGCAACTCAGTGATTTTAGCAAGGTCTCATGTATCACAATTGTATTCTCAATAATAGCTCATCTAGGCAACAGTAAATCTAAAAGCCTTCTTATCTAAAGTGAACCACCAAGAAAACTACCAACTTTGTACATACCTGAGGTGTGTGTGACAGGTCAAAAGGCATGCATGGAATTGAATGTTTTTGGGTTTTTTTTTAAACTGCAGAGTATAGGACCTGTTGGTGATGATGAACATATGGGAGATTGAAGATTAAGATGCATGGAGCATGAGAAATCTAGGTGGGAAACTTCTAGGGTTCTTGCTCCAAATTGGAGTCTGAATGAGGTTGCCATTAAAATTTTTATGCTTTCTCCCTGGAGCTGGCAAGAGATGCCCTACTAGGATGCACTATCCTATCCTCCTTAGTAGGCGTTAGTTTGAAGCCCCAGCCTTTCATCTAGGGGCACAGCTCTACAGTCACCTGCAGTGGAACACCCATAGGGATGCTATTTGAAGAAGAAGACACGGTTATTCACCCTGTGCAATAGGTGAGGTTCTTCAAGATGTGTGTCCCTGTGGGTGCTTCACTACCTGTTCTCCCCTCTGCTTTGGAGTTCAAACATAGACTCTGCAGTAGAGAAGGAACTGAGGGAGGTTAGACCTCACAGTTAGCCTCACTGTTCTAAAGATTGGCACTTGGCCAAATTATGATATATTTTCGTAAGTCTGTCTGTGATTACGTTCTTTCTGTCCAGGTACGTGGTCAGTGGGAATGTCATGTAGGACAGAAGCTTCCTGGCAGAAAAGGCAGTATCTGGGGCTATCTTGCTTGTTTAAAGAAAAAACATGGTGGCCTGATGTCTGTCTGAACCACAGTCCCTTGTTGGGATGTCAGGGCTCGGAAAGTCTTTGGTATGTATAGCACTGCAGCGAATGCAGGTGTGCCTTGGCCATCTGAAAATCTGAATTAGACTAATTACAAGGATTTAGGAAACTTTCTTCACACGTGCACTGGGTTATGTGCAGCCATTTCTGGAGAAATCATGTTTTTTGAGTCCCTTATTGTCACAGGGTGACTGGCCCCTTTACATGAAGCAGTTCTAGCTCTCCTGTGCCAGAGCAAGTGCTCCCAGTTTGGCCAATTAAACAGGTGGGGCAACACCTGGGGCTATAAAAGACCAGGGAGAATAAGAGGGGAGAGGTCCCTGAAGAAAGCTATAAGTCTCAGTCTGGTCAGTCAAGCTAGAGGGCTGCAGGGGGTGAAAGCAGGAAAACTGCAGAGTTAATTACCCTACTCATTTTGCAGGTGGAACTGAGGGCCAGAAAGGGCTGAAGGCAGGAGCAGCGAAGGGGCTTACCCACTGACATTTCCATGCTAGAGAGCTGAAACCAGAGGGCTGAGGGCCAGGGAACAGTAGAAGGGCCTTCCTGCTTGCTCGTCTGAGATGAGAGGTCACTGGAACCTGGAAAGTAATAAATTCTCCCATGGTGATGAATTCCCAGCAGAGAGGCTCGGTGGGGTTGCAGTTGTGGCTGAGAAGAGTAGGGTTGCACTCCAGGAGGAAGAGTTAGAGTGTATGTCTTGGTAGAAGGATGAGAGAGGATCAAAGAAAAGACCAAGTCTAGTGAAAAATGCTGGAGTGTGGTATGTTACACCGATGGATTAGATGTCATGGATTTTTAAAGACTATATCCATGGGGGTTATAAATGGACTATTTTGGGGAACTTCTGTTACTTACTATTTGCACTTACATTTTTCTAATAAACTAGCCCCATGCAAGAGTGTTGTTGAGACAATAAAGCTTGTGGAGTCATTAGGGACTCAAGGGGTGACATAGGACAGCAACCCCACTGGCATTAGGGCACCCAGCCATGAGGGGCACTTGCAGATGAAGGGGAATTGTTCACACTCATCAAATATTGGACATGTCCAGTGTCATTAAAAGTTGGATGGAATAAATTTGGAAGTTCATCCCTATCTTGTGAATTATCTCTGGATTGCTATGATGTATAGTCCATGTATTGTTTGCTTCCTCTGGGATTCAGTCAGAGGTTGCCTAATGTAGAGAGATGCTATCAGTACTATAAAAACAACGAGAGTCCTGTAGCACTTTAAAGTTTAAATTCTGAAGGCATAAGCTTTCATGGGCTGTAACTCACTTCGTCAGATGCAAGAAATAGAAATCAGATAGGAGGTATATATATACATCTAAGCGTAAGAAACAACAATGGGGAAGTTAGGTATAAGCAAAGTCCATTCAGTTAGAGTAGTTGAGGCCTGTTCACAACCATTGATTAGATGGTGAGAATGTGTGAACAGAGACAATTATGTCTTGTAATGAGATAACCATTCCAAGTCCCTATTTAGACCCAGTTTGATTGTATCAAGTTTGCAGATGAATTCCAGTTCTGCAGTTTCTCTTTGAAGTCTGTTTTTAAAGTTTTTTTGTAGAAGTATAGCCACTTTCAAGTCAGTGACAGTGTCCTGGGAGATTGAAGTGTTCTCCGACTTGTTTATGGATGTTACCATTTTTTATGTCTGATTTGTGTCCATTTATTTTTTTGCGTAGTGACAGTCCGGTTTGGCCAATGTACATGGCAGAGGGGCATTGCTGGCACATGATGGCATATATTACATTTACTTCAGGTTGGGGGGCTGTCTGTAAGCAAGGATAGATCTGTCTTCCACAGCTTGAGCGAGTGAGGAATCATCTGCTAGGATAGGTTGTAGATCCTTAATGATGTGCTGGAGAGATTTTAGTTGGGGGCTGTAGGTGATGGCCAGTGATGTTCTGTTGTTTTCTTTGTTGGGTCTGTCCTGTAGTAGGTGACTTCTGGGTACCCATCTGGATCTACAGGATCTCCATAAAACATCTTAAAATTACAATATCCACCTGGAGAGGTGAAGAAACAAATTGTTTGTTCTGCTAAGAATTGCTTACAGACAGCCCCCCAACCTGAAGCAGATACTCACCAGCAACCATACAAGAATACTAGTAGACATCTTGGCACCCTCAGGTCAGGCTAGGATAGCCTTGCCATTAAATGAGGCTATTGTGTGGCCCATAATGTCGCTGTGGCAAATGCCTGCCTCTCTCCAGCCCACAGCTAAGTACGCTGAGAAGAAATCCTTTGTACCCTCCTAAGGGACGTGAGTATCTATACACACACACCAACCGCCAGTGTCACTTGTTGTGGCTGCAGCCAAACAGAGGGAGAGACAGGGTCAACAATGCTCCCACTGAAGTTGAAAGATGCCAAGAAGCTAGACCTGCTGAGAAGGAAAATCTATTCCATTGGGGACCTGCAGTTAAGGATCGCAAACCATCAGACTCTCATGAGTAGATACCATTTTAATTCTTGGCACTCCATATCCAAATTTAAGGAACTCTTGCCAAGGGAGTCCAGATTTGAGTTTGGGGCACTGGTCAATGAGGGCAGGACAATCTCCAAGGCCTCTCTTCAGGTAGTCCTGGATGCAGCAGATGCAGCTGCCTAGTTGATTGCAACAGCCGTGGTCATGAGCCACAGTTCATGGCTGCAGTCATATGGTCTACCTCACAAAGTCCAGCAAACAGTGCAGGATCTCCTGTTTGAAGAGCAGTCTCTCTTTTTTCTGAGCAAACGGACGTGTGCCTGCATAGTCTAAAGAATTTTCGTGACACGCTGAAATCATTAGGGCTACACACCCCGGCACCTTCCCGGAAACACTTCAGAACCCAACATTCGGGTCACTTCTACCCACCTCAACAGTAGCCTAGATAGGATTCTAGAAGGAGGAACAAACAGGAGTTTTCGCAGGGGACCTCAAAACTCCTCAGCCTCTACTTCTGTTCCTGTGAGAAAACAGGCGGGACAGAAGCAGAACTTTTGAAGGTGCGCCTGAGGACGGCATACCAGTCAATACCCTGGATCCACTCCCCGTGTTTGGGGACCATCTGTCCCACTTTTACCATGCTTGTTCCAGTATTACATTGGACCAGTGGGTACTCCACATGGTAAAGGTGAGATATACCCTCTAATTCAGTTCCCAGCCTCCCTCATATCTCCCTCCCCGTCCCTCTTCAGAGATCTTTCTCACAAGAGACTGTTATCACAGGAAGTACCATCCCTCCTAGGGGTAGGAGTGGTGGAGGAAGTCCCAATGACATTGAGGGACAATGGGTTTTATTCCCATTACTTCCTAATCCCGAAGTCCAACAGGGATCTTAGAGCTATCCTAGAACTGCAAAACCTCAACAGATGCATGAAGAAATTGAAGTTCCACATGGTTTCCCTGTCCTCCATTATCCCATCCTTGTGGACTGGTATGCCAGCCTGGACCTAAAAACATGTATTTCCTGTGGGCATCTTTCAAGGCCACAGGAAGTATCTACAATTCATCGTAAATCATTGCCACTATCAATTCACAGTGCCCCCTTTGGTCTATCTGTGGCTCCGAGGGTTTTTACAAAGTGCATGTCAGTAGTGGCTGCCTTCCTTAGGAGGGCAGGAATTCAGGTTTACCCATACTTGAACAATTGTTTAGTCAGGGGCCAGTCCAGAGAGCTGGTGGAAAACCACATGAGATTTGTACTGTCCACTTTCAAGAACTTGGGTCTTCTGGTGAATGAACAAAAGTCCACTCTGGTACAGATGCAAAGAATAGAGTTTATAGGTGTGGTACTAGACTCCGCCAGAACCTTCCTCTGGGAGGATCATTTCAGGACGATAGTGGCTCTTGTGCTCAACTTGACCAAATTTCCCACCACAATGGCAAGACTTTCTTGGCCAAATGGCCTCTGGCATGTATGTTGTGCAGTACGCTCGACTCAGAATGAGACCCCTTCAGACCTGGTTGACTTCAGTATATGTGCCAAGTCGACACCTTTTAGACAGAATTGTGATCGTTCTGCCTATGGTTATCCACTCATTTCTGTGGTGGGTGAATCTGGTAACAGTGTGTGAAGGTGTTTCCTTCACAAGACACAGTCTGTCGATGTCACTGGTCACCGACACCTCAGATATGGGATGGGGAGCGCAACTAGGATCCCTAAGGACTCAGGGTCAATGGGCGACAGAGGAACTGAACCTCCACATCAACATCAGGGAGTTGAGTGCAGTATGCTTCGCCTGTCAGTGTTTTCAATCCACTCTAAAGGGGAGGCGCATCTCCGTGCTCACAGACTGTACCATGACAATGTTTTCTATAAACAAGCAAGGAGGTGCCCACTTTTTGCTCCTGTGTCAGGAAGTGCTGAGCCTATGGAAGTTTTGTATAGCCCAATTCATTCACCTGGAGGTCTTCTATTTACCGGGCTCCCAGAACACCCTGGCAATCCAGCTGAGCAGGACCTTTGTCACTCATCACGAATGGTCCATCTGTCCAGATGTTCTCAATGCTGTTTTCCAGAAGTGAGGGTTTCCTCAGGTGGACCTGTTCTGTACCAAGATCAACAAGAAATGTCCCCAATTCTGGTTGTACCTGAGACATGAACAGGGTTCGCTCTCAGACTCAGATGTGTTTCTTCTCGCTTTGGGGAGGAGAATGCCTTTCCCTATATGGCACTGATTCACAGAGTCTTGCTCAAGGCCAGGAGGGACAAGGCACAGATGATCTTCATGGCCACAACAATATTGGTTCACGACATTAGTGAACCTCTCGGTGGACAGGCCTATCAAACTACCATTGCTCCTGGACCTCATTTCCCAGGATCACAGCCGCCTGCTTCACCCGAAACTCGCATCTCTCGACCTGACGGTGTGGAGACTCTATGGCTGAGTGAGCTGGAATGAGCACGTTCAAAGGACATTCAAAAAGTCCTTATGGGTAATAGGAAACAATCAATCAGGAGGGCGTTCCTGGCAAAGTGGAAGAGGCTTACGCTGTGGGCAGCACAGAAAAATATCCCACCAGGAGGAGATGCCTCCCCCCCCTGATTCTGGACTATCTGCTTCACCTGAAAACAGAAGGCTTTGCACTCTCATCCATAAGAGTCTGCCTCATGGCGATATCGACCTTCCATCTGCGAGTGAATGGCTGCTCGGTCATCTCGAACCCAATCTGTTCACAATTCTTGAAAGGGCTGGAATGTATATACCTGCAGGTGTGTCAGCCATTGCTGCTGTGGGACCTCAGTCCAGTGCGGTCAAGACTCATGGGTCCTCCATTTGAGCCAATGGTGACATGTTCCGTCCTGTATCTGTCATGGAAGGTAGTCTTCTTGGTGGCTAGGTAGGAGGGTTTCGGGCCCTCACATCTGAGCCACCATTTACGGTCTTCTTTAAGAATAAAGTGCAACTGCGACCACAGCCATCCTTCCGTCTCAAGGTGGTGTCGCATTTTCATAATACCCAGAACATATTCCTCCCGATGTTCCATCCAAAGCCCCACACTTTCAGAGAAGTACAGAGGCTCCACTCTTTGGATGTCAGACAAGCACTTGCTTTCTATATAGAAGGGACCAAACCCTTCAGGAAGACCACCCAGCTCTTTGTGGTCGTTGCAGATAGAATGAAAGGTGAACCAGTCTGTGCTCAAAGGCTGTCCTCCTGGATTACATCTTGCATTCGAGCGTGCTACAACCTGGCTAAAGTACCACCCCCGCGGTTAACAGCACACTCTCCAAGAGCACAAGCCTTGTCGGCTGCCTTTGTTGCACACGTCCCAATTTTGGACGTCTGTAAAACTATGACATGGTCTTCCGTGCATATGTTCTCCTCCCACTATGTGCTCACGCTACAAGCAAGAAATGATGCAGTCTTTGGTCAAGCGGTGGTTCAGTCAGGTTTACAGCGAAACTCCGATCCACTTTCTAACTTATGGCTTGGGAATCATCTCCGTTGCAATGGACATGAGCAAGCCCTCGAAGAAGAAAAGACGGTTACTAACTTTTCCATACCTGTTGTTCTTCGAGATGTGTTGTTCATAATCATTCCAAAACCCGCCCACTTACCCCCTCTGTTGGAGTTGCCGGCAAGAAGGAACTGAGGGGGCAGCAGCTCGGCAGTTCCCTATATACCGCACCATGGAGACGCCACTTCAGGGGGCACCAGTGCCGACCTGGACGATACCACTGGATGATACCACATCTCAAAGAACAATAGTTAAGGAAAGATTAGTAACTGTCTTTTGGAGGAAGCACAGCCTTTTTGCATAGAACAATTGCAGTAAATGAGGCAAGAGCACAGTGGGTTAAAAGTGGTTTTTATTTCAATTAATTTTTCATTTTAAAAGTAAACCTGTTTAATTTTTAATTGGAAACTATAACAATTTATGTTAAGGCCTAAACTAATTATAATATATGCAAATCATTTAAATAAAAAAACTGCATCAGTAACTCCGTCCGTCAAATTTTAATGAGTTAAAAGGTGCTGCTCATTCTATTATATAGACAAGGGGTGTGGGGACATTCAATTTGAGATCAATTCAGGCTTTATAAATGTCCTGATATATTGTACTATCTACATTGTTTTCAGTCTTATAGTGGAAAATCTAGTGTTCTTGGACTAAAATGGACTCACATATTTTTAAACTTTCAAAATAACTTGCAATGCTTTAAACATTTTTTATACAAGCTGTTGAGTATCTGTTGAGCATATGTACCCCCAAAGCAGACTGCAGGTCTTTAATTTGTTATATCAGACTTAATTGTATATGCAAAATTGCTTGAGATTTGAGGGACAAAAACAGTGGTTATGTGTTTGAAGCAGTAATTTCACTCATTCTCTTTCCCATGATTTGAACCTCCCAATATCTGTGGGATCTGTATTTCCAAAGTCCAGTGTATTCTTCGTTACAGAATTGTGTTCCGGAATCTTGGCATTCATTTTTTAAAAAAGTGTAGTCCTTATGGTCACAAAGATAACCTTGAAAATGTGAACTGTGTGTAACAGATACCCATTTGAGTCTGTAAACAGCCTGAAAATATAGTTCTGAGAAGGGTGAATTGCTTTGGTTACCTTATACAGGGCTCTATGGACTCCATGATTCTGCAACAATGGTATAATTGGTATTTTTCCTAGGTAACACAGAATTCAGCATTTTTCCTGCACAATTCACTATTTCACTGCAGTCTTGTGCCCAACATTTTGTTTTGTCTTCCTTCCTGGAGCTACTGCATGCTCTGGACCTTTCTCCACAAGGGGAAATTAATTGAATTGCAGTGCACTCTCTCTTTACTGTTCTGTAGAACCAGGCAAAGGTGCATGGGGAGGGAATAAGAACTAAAGTTCTGTTTTCAGGTAGGGAGTAGGAGGAACCAGAAGTGCAGACTGGGCAGCTAGGCCGCCTAGAGAATAGAGCAGCAGCTCCTAGGGAACTGATATCATCCACTGAAGCAAACTATATGCTCTCTGCTTCCCTGGATGTACAAAGTGGGGGAAGGACATACTGAACTGAGCTGTCCAGTTAAAATCATAATTTCTAAGCCCCACTGAGTTGGGCCATCTGGCAAATGTAGTGGACAAAATACTTAATCAGAAATAGTTGCTGAAAACAATTATTGACAAATTGTACATGAATTAATATTTTAAACTGAACCATAGTTCGTGTGTTTGGAGGCGGGATACCTGGAATGAAGAGCGTTTCATGGAAATACAATAAATTAACAATGCTGGAGAATTTAGGAGTTCTTGCCATAAAACTTAGGGGTGCTTGCCACAGAATTTGATACGTCTGTCCTGCAGACTTTGCAGGACCCTGTATATATATTATCTCATTCCTCCTATATCAATGTCTTACTTGTTATTGTCCTACCTATTCAAGTTCATGAACATCAATCAATTACATATGCACATATCCAAGTTTTGGCAGTTATATTTTAAATTATATATTTTTGTGACTTAAGCTGAGGACATGGAATCAGATCTGGATTCTTTTTCTGGCTCTGCTGAAGACAAGTTGTTTATCTTGTATCCAGACACTACTGTAATATCTCATCTGAGAGCAAGACCTTGTAGGCACTGAAGAAATAGTAAGAGACACCATCTACATAGAAAGAGACAACCTAATTTCATATAGCAAAAAACAACAAGAGATCTGTGGCACTTTAAAGACTAATAAATTTAATATTTGCAGACATAAGCTTTCGAGAGACTTCAGCTCTTTTCTTCAGATGCAGTAATACAGAAAATAGGTAACACAGAGGCATCTTATAGATATCCAGCTAAAATCTCTCCAGCACATCATTAAAGATCTACAACCTATCCTAGCAGATGATCCATCTCTCGCTCAGGCAGTGGGCGGCAGACCCATCCTGGCTTACAGACAGCCCCCCAACCTTAAGCAAATACTCACCAGCAACCATACACCCTATAAAAAATCATACCCAGGAACCTATCCCTGCAACAAACCCTGTTGTCAGCTCTGCCCACACATCTCTAATGACATCATCACTGGTCCTAATCACATCAATCACACCATAAGGGGCTCATTCACCTGCATATCCACTAATGTTATATATGCCATCATGTGCCGGCAATGCCCCTCTGCTATGTACATTGGCCAAGCTGGACTATCACTATGCACAAGGATAAATGGACACAAATCAGACATAAAAAATAACAATATCCATAAACCAGTGGGAGAACACTTTAATTCCCCAGGGCATTCTGTCTCTAACCTGAAAGTTGCTGTACTTCTCCAAAAAAACTCCAAAAACAGACTTCAAAGAGAAACTGCTGAGTTAGAAATGATCTGCAAACTTGACACATTCAAACTGGATTTAAACAGAGACTTGGAGTGGCTATCTCACTATCGAAGGTAAATTACTTTGCTCACCCATTCTCACCTCCTACTCAATGGTCGTCTTTAGGTCTTAAGTACCAGACTCCACCTCCCCCATTGTTCTCAATGCACCTGGATATCTATAAGATGCCTCTGTGTTACCTATTTTCTGTATTACTGCATCTGAAGAAGAGAGCTGAAGTCTCTCGAAAGCTTATGTCTGCAAATATTAAATTTGTTAATCTTTAAAGTGCCACAGATCTCTTATTGTTCTTGCTGTATACAGACTAACACAGCTACCCCTTTGGAACTAATTTCATATAACCTAACTTCTTTCTTTGAAAGGGTAACTGGCCTAGTGAATGGGGGGAAGCAGTAGATATGATGTATTTTGATTTCAGCAAGGCTTTTGACACGGTCCCAGATGATATTTTGAAACTAGCTAAATATAATCCAGTTGAAATTACTGTAAAGTGGGTGCATAACTGGTTGAAAAACCATAATCAGAACAGTTATTAAGAGTTAGCTGTCAAACTGGGAGCATATATCACGTGGAATCCTGCAGGGACTGTCCAGGGGCTGTTACTACTGAATATTTTCATTAATGACTTGTATGGTGGAGTGGAGAGTCTACTTAGGAAATTTGCAGATGATATCAGGTTGGGAGGGTTACAAGCACTTTGAAGACAGAATTAAAATTTAGGATCTTATTGATAAACTGGGTAAGGTGTGAAATCAATAAGATGACATTCAATAAAGACAACTGCAAAGTAAGAAAAGATGGAAAAATCAAGTACACGAACACATTGGGAAATGACTGGTTGGGCAGCAGTACCACAGGAAAGGCTTTCTGGAGTTACTATAATGAATCACAAATTGAAACAGCAACAGCATGAAGCTGTTGTGAAAAAGGCAAATGTCATTCTGAGATGCATTAACAGGATTGTTGTATGTAAGACATGGGATGCAATTGTTCCACTCTACTCAGCACTGGTGAAGCCTCAGCTGGAGTAATGTGTCCAGTTTTAGGTACCACACTTGAAGAAAGATGTGGACAAATTAGTGAGAGTCCAGAAGAGAGCAACAGAAGTGGTAAGAGGTTTAGAAAACTTGACCTCTGAGGAGAGGTTGAAAGATTTGGGCATGTTTCATTTACAGAAAAGAAAGTTGAGAGGTATATGATAAGTCTTCAAATATGTAAAAGGTTGGTGATCAGTTCTTCTCCATATCCACTGAGGGTAGTACAAGAAGTAATTGGCTGAGTTTGCCACAGTAGATGAGCATTGCAACAGATTATTGCATTGCAACATTGCATTGCAACAGATTATTCACAGAAGGCTGTGAAATCTGCATAATTGGAAGTTTTTAGTAATAGGTTGGACAGACATCTGGCAGGGATCATCTAGGTATAGTTAATCCTGCCTCAGTTTGGGCAGGATTAGATGACCTCTTTGTGATAAATTCATAGACCTTAAGGTCAGAAGAGACCATTATGATCATCTAGTCTCATCTCCTGCACAACACAGGCCAAAAAACCTCACCCATCCCCTGATCCCTTCCAGATCTACGTTCTATTATTCTATGATTCTTCTACTTCACTTTCCCCATCTATAAAATGGAGGTAATACTTGCCTAATTCAGATGGGTATTCTGAAACTACTTCATTTAACATATTTATAAAGTGCTTGGAGGTATTCGGCTGGAGGGCACAACAGAAGTGTAAAACCATTACTTTGATTTGGTTATAAAATAATAGACCATGTTCTGGTATATCTCTGACTGAAAGAAACTCACTGTTTTAGTTGCTCAGTTTATTCTAGTTTATTTAAATAGTTGTGGAAAGCATGTGAAGTTAGATATTTTTTCAGTAAAGTATGTATAGACATATACATACTATAGTATGTGTAGACATATTTATTGTTTTCTTTGTTACAGGCTAAAGCTGCAGCTTCTGACATGGCCACAGCCTCACCAATATCTGATATCAGTAACAATCATAATGGAAGATTACAGATGCAAGTAACTAGTAAGTAATAATTTGTGTATTACATATGTTAATATGTGGCCATTAGGCCAGAAAGTATCCTTTTTCAGGGTAAGCAGTCATTTGTAGTAAAAAAAAAAAAAAACTGTGTAACTTTTTCTGTTGTAGATTGAGTTTGAGGGCGCTATCAGAAACTATTACCTCATGTCACTCTCTCAAACTTATTTATTTACTACTAAAGTATAAATATCTTAGAAGAAAGGTGATATGGCACATTTAAATGTTTCTGTGAAAAATAATACAAATTTGTTTCACAAGATGTTTAAAAAGAGAATCAGGGGTAAAAAGAAAAGCATAAAGCAACACTTCATAAAATATTATAGCATAAATCAGGATATTTTGATTATTTGTAACAGGGTTTGGTTACATACTTATAATGTTTAAAGTGTGTTGTCTTTTTGGGAGGTCAGCAAAAATGAGATGCTATAGAGATTTGCAACTTTGTAGTTTCCAAAGAGAGTGCTTTTTACATGGAGAGGCTGGCTTTTCTGAGGTGGTGAATGGATGTTATTTGGCTTGTCGTCTTTTGTATTTTATTCATGTGAAGCATAATTTTTCACTCATTCCAGGTTTGTGGCCACTCAAAGAAACAATGTGCCATACTTCTGATACACTCTTGACTACTTTTATTGGTGCAGGTTTGCTTTGGAAGGTAGTGATTTATGCAAATTTTAGAATGAGTATTGCATTGAGAAGGATTTAATCTTATTAACAAGGGTGTTCAGTATGGTTTTGGCAAATTATCATCCTTAAACCTTAATTTTGTCTGTTTCTAAAATGTTCAATTTCTGTTGTTTTAAGAACATATTTTCAAAAGAAAATGCAAAACACTTTAAATTTCCTTTTGCTTTGTATGTTCTGTATTCCATTTCATCGTTGCTTTGATGAGTAACAAGCTGAGAATTTTAGTCTGCAATTTGGCATTGATGGAAATTGTCTTTTTAAATTTAAATTCATATTTATTAAAGTTGTGGGGTTTTTCCTGCCTCGTACACCTTTTGTTTCAAATGTTCAGAAACAACTTGGTTCATTTAAAATTGGATCTCATGTCTAATTTTAAATTTTGAAATCTTCATCAAATATGAAGTCTTTATGGGTTTTATCTTTTTTGTGAATTTGCTTTGAATTGGTTAACATTGCTGATATGTATCTCTAGGTTATAGCCATAAAAAATTAAATGTGGAGTCAATAGCAAAATATCATGGATCTCTAAGTATAGAGTTCATTATTAGTTTCTAGTATGACACAAAATACTGACAAACTATTAGCTAAATCTTTAGGATGGAGGTTCACAATAGAAATGGTTAATGCTTTGATGGTTAAACTAGGTGAAACATGAGAGCTTACTCACTGATTTCTTTGAATCATATGCTTGCTTGTTGTAGTTCTTCCTCTGTAAGATAATGTATATCTGGATGTTGTTTGGCACTTGCATCACATTGAGCTGCATTAAAAAATATTTAGCACTTTTTTAGCAGTAGAATAAGGAAGTTACTGATTCCCTGTTCTGTTAAAGTGGGCTATGTACTTTTAGGAGAGATACAAGGCCATATCTGCAGTACAGGTGCTATAGTGGTACCGCTACAGTGCCATAACTGTGCTGCTATAGCGTAGACACTTCCTACAGCAACCAAAGGGGTTTTTCCATCGTTGTAGGAACTCCACCTCCCAGAATGATGGTAGCTGGGTCAATAGAAGCATTTTTCTATTGACCTATCTGCTTCTACACTGGGAGTTAGGTAAACATAGCTACAGCGCTCAGAGGAATGAATTTTTTACACTCCTGAGCACTGTAGCTATGTTGACCAAACTTTTAAGTGTACAACAGGCCTTAAAGTTATCAAGTTCTCTTCCCATCACTCATTCATTAAAGGTTCAGGGAAATCACTAATTGAAATAACTTATCATCCACATCAACTGAATTTCACATGTCTTAACACCCACACATGCTCACATATTGTATACTACTCTTTCAGTCTCTCAACATGCAAACACACAGTGCACCTATCCAATTCTTCACGTTCATGCTCAAACAAAAAGCCCCAACCCTGATATCAACCAGATTAAGATGGAGATGTGTGTAATGTGCTGTTCATAGATTGGAAAGTTTGAGGCCCAAATTATGTGTATGAATTGTGTCTGTCTCTTTGATATTAAAAGTGTTATGGTGCTGTGTAGTCTTTGTGTGCGTGTGAGTGTGAGATAAAGTTCAGGTGTTAAAGCCATAAGAACTGTGATTATTGTAGATATTAATGGTCCCTTATCTTTACTCTGATTTTTAATAAGTGAGTTGATGGGAAGTGCATTCGTGCAATCCTTACTCTTACACAGCCACGGTTTAAATGGGGGAAGTTCACTTCTATTTTTAAACAGGTGTGGTGTTAAGTATGAGGCAGTAGGTTTTGTTTTCTGGGGCACAAAGAGTTGGGCAGGATAGGAGGGATTGTTGCATGGTGGTGGGAATAGTATAAATATGGAGTAGCTTAGTTTTAGATGGGGCAGCACAGTGTAGTGGGAAATGTGTGACTTGGGCAAAAAGCATATTTTGTGTTGAGTAGGCATGGGGGAAGAGGCTATCGAGGGCATGGAGTTGAATTGTTTGTATTGGGTTGGGGGCAGGGAGAGCAACTGTGGAGAGAAGTGTGGAGGAAGTTGGGTTATATGCAGAATTATAGCAGAAGAAACTGATGAGAAGGATGAGGTGATTATAGCATGGTGAGAAGTGTTTTATTTGCAAAATATTGAGGGCATAATGTAGCAAATTAAAAAAATCTTATTTTACTGGACTCAAGTGTGATCTAGTGCTCAGGACCATTATTTAGTCTAATTTGAAAAGTACATAGCTTCTGAATTTGTGACATTGCTATGGAACATCATCTCCAGTTAATTCAATACATAGAGTGTTAGATGAGTTTGAGATCTAAACTTCTTTGATTGATTATCCATATAGATTCTGTTGTTGATATACACACCCCATGTACTCACAGTCAGAATATTTTGGCCAGCATTGTCAGTTGGAGCTGTCTCTGTGGCCCAAGTGCCTGCATACCCCCCCCCAAGGTGAATAAAAATCAATCTTTAAAAAAAAATTGGTTTTTAAATTTAAATTAAATGTTTTTTTTCTTTTCAGAAGTAAACCTTTTTTCAAATTAAATTTGAATTGACAATCTCTTTTAAGGCCTAAACTTATTTTAATTTCTTTAAATCATTTAAATTAAATAAAAATAATATTCGAACAGTAAGTGTTTGCTGACAAAGTTGTAAAGAAAGTCAAACCACTGAACTGGTGGAAGTCGCTGGCTAAGCACCTGGAACCAGAAGATGGCACCCGGTTCTGGACTTAAGGAAACGCAATGCATTCATACATCAACTCGGGTTCGGAATGATAACGGTTACCTCAATAATCTTATCTCTAAATCCACAGGACTGATTTGCATCTGTTGATCTCCAGGATGCATATTTCACTTCTCCCAGCCCACAAGAAATTCCTAAGATTTATTGTTGGGGGCTTCATATTTCTAATAGAGTCCTACCATTGAAGTTATCAGCAGCCTCTATAGTCTTCATAAGGGATTGCTATACTGGCAGAACATTTAAGGAGACAAGACATACAAGTTTACTCTTACCTCAATGACAGATTTGTTTGAGGGAGCTCATCTCATCAGGTCACAGACAGCAGTTATCTTATAGCTCTTCACCATGTTGGGGCTCAAGTTCAACAAGGAAAAAGTAAATCTTAGTTCGAACTCGGAAGATAGAATTTATAGGGGCACTTCTAGATTCTATGACAACAAGAGAAGACTCTATTTAGACGACGTTCCAAGCTATGGCAGATCTTGTAGATGGATTAGAAAACCATCCTCAGACAGGTCTAATCTTGGACATATCTAATTTTGTTGGGCTAGCTGGCCTCATGCACATTCATCACACAACATACCAGATTTCACCTCTCTTGTATGAAGGGGTTCATGAAGTCCATATACCTGCTGAAAAAGCTGCACATCAACATGTGAGCTCAAATTTCTCAGGAAGTCCTAATGCTGTTAAATTGGTGGAAGAATCTTGATCAAATATGTGGTAGTATTCTAGTGTTTCCACACTCAGACCATTTTCCACAGGCCTACAAGTTTCAAATAGTAGAAGAAACTCTGAGATTTCACTGCACATGAGGAAAAAGTCCGCAGGAAGTCTACATCCCAAATATTATAGCGATAATGATCTGCCATAAAGGGTTAGAATCTAAATCTATTCCTCATACATCTGAGTGCATTTCCTCTGTAAGTTATGTATACACCATCAGAACTTTGACAGTATAGTTCATTGAGATTGTGTGCATACCCTACTTAATTCCACATGTCCTGCCTCCAAACTTAAGCCTGGTCTACACTGACTGTGGTGGTCGATGTAATGCGGCTTATGTCGACCACTAAAGTATGTGTCTCCACTGGCATGTCAGTTCCGCCGACCTAAATCGCGATAAAATTTGACTTAATAAAACCACCTTCGGAAATGGTGTAGCATTGAAGTTGAATTCTATGGGTCAAGCAAGCATCAGTGTAAGCAGAGCACAACGTAAATCGATGTCCTTGATCTCTGGGAGGTATCCCATAATGTTCCGTTGTGGCCACTCTGGACATTTGTACTCTGCTGCACTGCAGCCACATGGACAGGAAACAGCCCGTCCCCTGAAGCCCCGGAAAAGTTTGAATTCCCATTTCCTGTTTGGTCAGCATGGAGTGAACTTTGTAGCTGAACTGCTCATGGTGACCGCACATCCCAAACACGCTCCACCCTAGAGTCGACCAGAGGTCTTGGATCTCATCAGCCTGAGTCTGTTCTGGTTCAGTTCTGAGCCAGCAAAAGAAATTTAGGTAACTACGACAAGATATCGCCTGGTAGAGTGGAAAGGGCCACAACAGGGACGCGCAGCAGTGCCGTGTTAAAATCAGAACTGAGTCAGTCATATCAGAAAACTAGGGAGGCAGACAGTCTTTCTGGCTCATCACAGAAGATGTGCCACTTTTATGAGGAGCTGCATGCGATTCTCGGTGGTGACCCCACCATTGTGCCATCGCACAGCATTGATACCTCCGAAAAATTCCAGTCCAGGATGAATGAGGAAGACTCTGTGGAGGAGGAGGAAAACGGGGCAGGAGAGAGGGTTCTGCCAATTGACACCAAGTCATTCCTAGGTTGTCAATCTTGACACCGCTCCCCAGCCCCTGCTGATCACTGATGGCCTGACAGTGGTCTCCACACCCTTGCCATTCCCCAGAGCACGAGTGACGACAGCAAGATTCCTGGTACTGCTCCCCAGATCCTCAGTACCAAGCCCTGGAACCTCGAGATAAGGCACCAGGGTCCCAGCACTGATCCCTAGAGCTGCGGTGTCAGTCTCTGAAGCATATCATCGACAACCGAGGAATGACTTGGTGTCAATTGACAGAACCCTGGCACCGCTCTCTGGCGCTGGAATACCGCACCTGCCAGCACTCTAAGAAGCTGGAAACAAGGTCAGCACCGCCGTGGTCTCCTTGAAGAGGCTTCCCCAGTGATGGAGGAGTGGTTGCCCACTACTCCTTTACCTGCCTCATCATCGTCATCACCTGATGAGGCAGTAGCGGATCCTTCTGCCACAGTCTCAAAAGATGACTTTTAGGCACACCAAGAGCTGCTAAAAACGGTAACCGCAAATCTGGACCTGGAGGCAGTGGAGCTAAAGGAGCTGGCTGACATGCTCTTTGATATTCTGGCACTGGCAGCTCTTTTAAAGTGTCCCTTCCTGCCCATGAGGGAGTTGTCAGGCTGGTCAAGGCCCTATGGCAAACCCTCTCCTCTCTGCCTCCTACATCTAAAAGGGGAGAGAAAAAATATGTGCCCACCAAGGGGTTCGAGTATGTCTACTCTCACCCATCCCTGGGGTCGCTGGTGGTGTCACCTGCCAACAAGAGAGAGAGAGAGAGAGAGACAAGGGAAGTCAGCCTCAACTCCTAAAAACAGAGGCAAAAAAGCTGGATCTCTTTTGAAGAAAAATATATTCAATCGCTAGTCTCCAGCTCCGTATATCGACCCAGCAAGCCCTACTGGGGAGATGTGACTTTAATATATGACATTCCATGGCAAAATTCACTGACTCCTTACCCCAGGAGTCTAAACAGGAGTTTGTGGCTATCCGAGAAGAGGGCAAATCAGTGGCCCAAGCTTCTCTCCATGCAGCCTCTGATGTGGCTGACTCAGTCACTGGCGTCGGCAGTCTCTGTGCGGAGAGCCTTGTGGCTATGATCATCTGGCCTCGAAGAAGAAAAGACTGTTACTAATCTTCTGAAGCCATTGTTCTTTGAGATGTGTTGCTCACGTCCATTTCATGACCCACCCTCCTTCCCCTCTGTTGGAGTTCCAGCAAGAAGGAACTGAGTTAGGCGAGTGGGGGCAGCACCCTTATACCGGCTGTGACACTCTGCACCCCCACTTTCACTCTTATAGTGTAATTGTGTATTGTTTAATGCAAGGTATGTCGTATAAGATGTTTTTGGAATGTTCATGACATACTGAGCATTCTTTTTATAGTAATATGTTTGTTGCAATGTCATGTGTATCGTTGTGAGACTTCACTTTGTAATATTCCCAAAGATGTGTCCTCATGGCTTGAAACACATTCAGGCAAAACTCCAGGAGCAGAGGAGCAGTTTGCACCTCATTAAGGTGTGTATAGAACAAACCCAGCTCAGCATTCCAGGAACTAAGGACTGGCCTGGGCATCAATGGGAAGATCGTCTCGAATGAACCACCCTGGGGCAGTTTGGAATCATGTTGAGGCAATGTTCACTGACTCAAGACATGGATGAAATCATACCAGAACTTTTGTTTGTCACCTGCCCTTGAGGAGGGGGGCAAAGCCCCAGAGGGGAAAAGGGGAGACATTTACCATGCTCTCTCTCTTCCACCTCCATCTAAAACACCACCAATCAACTGAAGTGCTGACCAAAGGGGAGAGCCTGGCTTGAAGGGAAACCAGCCAGCCTTTTGTGAGAAACACTAACGTTGCTGAAAGTGTTAAGCTTAGTTTAGAATGCATTTTGTTTTCTCTTGATCAAATCTGACTTGCTGTCCTTTGACTTTTAATCACTTAAAATCTTTCTGTAGTTAATAAATTTGTTTTATCTAAAGCGGTGCATTTGGTTTGAAGTGTGTAGGAGACCTCACCGGGAACAACAAGGCTGGTGCCTATCAATTTCTTTGTTAAATTGATGAACCTATATGAGCTTGCACTGTTCAGTGGGCAGCACTGATCATTGTAAGACAGGAATTCCTTAGGGTTGCATCTGGGACTGGGGGGTGTTGACTGGGGTCATTCTGTTGTATAATTCACAGAGTGGTTGACTTGAAGAACTCACTCACTCAGATAGTTGCAGCTTGCCTGCTGGTGGCTGTGCATGAACACCCCAGGTGTGGGGGTTCTCACAGCAGAGCTGGGTAAAACAGACTCTGGGATTGGGGAGACACAGCAGTACACCAGTCCAGATTACATTATGCGAACCATTGCTGAGGGAAAATTTTCCAGCACAGTGCCTGTGGCACATGCATACACCTAGCATGGAATGGACATGAGTAACACATCTCGAAGAACAACAGTTATGGATGGTTAGTAACAGTCTTATCTTGGTGATTGAGGTCTTAATCCCAATCTGCCAAATCTGGTGCCAGCAGTCAAGATGACTCCAGGTTTGAAGAAGGCTTTGGTGCCTTAAACATTCAGTAACTTTGGCTGGTACCAAAGCCTCTAAAGACAAAGATTATTTCAGACAGCTTTCAAGAAATTCTTCAAACCGTTTGCCACTAAATCTAGCATATAAACTTGTAAAGGAGCCAGTCTTATCATACCAAACTGCGTCCGTTTCTTTATGGAGTCCGCATAGCAGGTGTTCCCTGGCACCATCATTCTTTCTTAGAGCCAAGAGTCTCATGATTCAGCACAATCCTGTGATTTGAAAGGGCCAGAATAGTTTAAATATCAGTAGCGTACTCTGTTGAGAATCTTCTGAAAAGAGAGAAGGGAAGACCAGTGAGAGGGTTCCTTGCTAGGAGCCACAGAAAAAGAGATGGAGGTAGAGGAGGTGAAAAAGTGTCTTGCACCTGTGTCTTAATGTAGCTTTGTTGATGGAATTGTGATTTCTGTGACATGGGGTTTTGAAATGGGATTTAAACTCCAGACAAATAAATCAATCTTACTTCCACGTGACTGCAGTTGGTCACTAAATACAGACTTTTCATATGTTGCTGTCCATAATCCTGTTTGCATAGTCTGTAGTCTAGAGCAAAGCAATCTGAAATGAAAGGATTAAGATCTGTATGAAGAACATATACACAGATAAGAGTTCTAATTCCTTCTGTAAGTATATTTGATTCATTTTTCAGATTCATATGTTTGAATCAAGAAATTTCTTCCTTCTGTGGAAGTTTCTTCACAGAAGGTTCGCCTGATGAGTAGCAACCTCTGCCTCAGTACTGTACTAGGAAACTCATTTTTATAATTTGTTTGTCTTTAACTTGGTGGAGGTCAATTTGGAAATGTATAAACAAATTTTTCCTAATTTTTCCTAATGTCAAATCTCTAGGGATACAATTTGATCTCTTTTGTATAAAAGTATATCCACTAGTATGATTTTTTTTGCATGGTAATATAACTTTTAAAACCTCAGCTGTCTGAAGCGGGATTGTGTTTTGGCACCTAATATCCTTCCTTGGGTTATATCCATGTATACATGAATGGATATGTGCACCTGTAGAACTCCCAGATTGAGAATTATTTTTTACCACCACCAGGGATTAACTTTTTTCTTTAGAATTATTACTAAATTATTTTGCCCAACAAGTGGTTGCCTTTTTTTTTCTAAATCTGTCTGTGTATCTGATATTTAAACTTACTATTCTAAATCTGTTTTCTAGGAATGTAAGGGTTTTTTTTGTTTTGTTTTTTGGCAGTATTATGTGTAAATACAGAAGTTTAAAGTCTGCATATTCACAAATATTATAGTTACTAATTTAGGAAACATATAACATATCACCAGAACTCTGTTACTATCAATTAATAGCATAAATAATATTGTCTAAACTTGTTCTAGCATAGTGAGTTATCTTCATTTAAATTTTACCAGCCTCTTCTATTGTAGTAGAGGATTCCTGTAGTGAAGATCTGAAATGCCCCTTCCTACTAAGCTGCATGTAAACACCTTCTGTCCTTTCCTTTCTAATTTGAGAGAAGGAAGAGTGCACATTCTCTCCCACTGTTTGAGTTTTGTTTCCCCAACTCTTGTTGTTGTTCTCCTGTTCTCTTTTCAATAGTTTATCAGCACTGTTTGGGAGATGCTGCAGTGAGAACTTTTTTCAGAGGCATCGGGAATGCAGTCCTCACCCATTCATTGATACAAGATCTTGTGTAATCTAAAAGCCTTCCATGTCATGAAAGCACAGTATTTGCACTCTAATAGCACAAGCTGTGGTGTATTTGGGTGTGCTAGGTTTAATAGTTACATAATTAAACATTCTAGAGAATCATTTACAATGAGGCTACGTATTAAGACATTTTAGGGCTGACTAACTTTGATATTTTTCCTTTTAACAGGAAGATGAATGGTGGTAAGTAGAACTGAGCAAATAAAGAGGGTTTTTTTTGCTTCAGGGATCAAACCAAAAAATCCAGTGGGTGGAAAAATCAAGTTAAGTCCAAACTGAAACTATCTTCAAAAATTTTCATCAAATCGAAAAACTTGGGAGGGGGGAGAATTAAATTTACCTGGATGTTTCAGGTCAATCCAGAACAAAGTGTTTCAGGATTTCAGTTCTTGTAGGCCATTTTCAAGTGTTTCTCACCCTTCTTATTTGTTTGGGTTTTTTTGTTTTTGTTTTTTTTTAATTGGCCAAATTTGAATTGGAAATGCTGTTTCTAAATGTTTTAAAATAGTATGTATAAAATGTTTTGGGTTTTTTTTTAATTTTTGTTTTGTTTTTTGTTTTGCTTGGTCAAAGCTGTTTGTCTAATGTGATCCAAATTTGTGAGTAGTCTTGAAACAGATTTGTGAATACTGATTTTTTCTATGAAAAGTCTATTTGTCAAAAATATTTGCCCAGCTCTAGTAGTGGGGCGATTGTATATAGTGTACAAACTTCTGCCCCTCTTATTGCAGAAGTTGCACAATGATTAAATTAGTTATTAGACTGCAAAAGGAGAAAAACCTACTGAAAACTGGCAAGTTAATCTTGCCTTCCCACTGCTCTTTGCAACATTAATTAAAATAACATAAAACATATTTGGGGAAAAGATAAACTAAATATTTCTGTTCTGTATTTGGGGGGGGGAGGGAACAGATGTATTCATATCTGAGAACATTATTTCGATTCCACTAGTATATCGGGAGGATGTTAAACAGTAGCTACTGAAGTTAGACCTCTGAAAATTAGCAGGTCTACGTAACTTGTAGGTAAGGGTTTCAAAAGAGCTGGTTGAGGATCTTGCTGGACCATTAGTACTGATTTTTTAATAAGTCTTGGAACACTGGGATAGCTTCAAAAGACTGGAAGAAAGCTAAAGTTGTGCCAATATTTAAAATGTGATGACACAAGTAGTTATAGGCTTGTAAGTCCGACATCGATCTCAGCCAAGATAATAGAGTGCCTGATACAGGACTTGATTGATAAAGAATGATTGGGGGGGTAATATAACTAATGCCAGTCAACCTGGATTTATGGTGTGACACCATGCACCTCACATGTACACCCTTATGATGTGATTGTGCATCATTCATGTTCACCCTTATAGTGTAACTTTATATTGTTTAATGCAAAGTATGTCAAGTAGGGAACTTTTGCAATGCTCATGACATGCTGGACATTATTGTTATAATAGTCTGTTTCTTGCAATGTCATGTGTATGGTTATGAAGCTCTGCTATGTAATATTCCCAAATGTGTGTCTCACATAGCTTGAATAGATCCAGGCAAATACTAAAAGCAGAGGTAATTCATGCCAGCTCTTCCAGGAACAATGGACTGGCCTAAGTATCTGATAAGGTGATGCCCATTTTACTCAAGTGGAGGAAAAACCACGTTGGACATCGCTGATCACCTGACTCCAGTGGGTGGTGGGGGAACCTCTTAAAGGAAGAGGTATTTTGGTCTCTTGAGCTCTCTCTTGCAATCCATCTACAAGACAACCTCAAAACTGTCGACGGGGGCTGGGGAGGGGGAGGGGAAGCCTAGTTGGAGGACGACCAACCAGCCTGTGGTGAGAATCATCTAAAGACTGTAAGGCTACTGAAGTGTTAAGTTTAATTTAGAATGGGATTTGCTTTTATTCCTTCCTGATCAAATCTGATTTAGATTCCTCTGGCTTATAATCATTTAAAATCTTTCTGTACTTAATAAACTTAATTGTTTGTTTTACCTAAAGCAGTGCATGTGGTTTGAGTGCGTGTAGAGACTTCATTTAAAGTGACAGAGCTGGAATATATCAATTTCTTTAATAAATTGACAGACTAACCAATGATGACCTTGCAGAGTCCAGTGGGCAGCACTGAACTTGTAAGACGGAAGTTCCTAGTGTGGCATCTGGGTCTGGGGGTGTTTGCTGGGGTCATTCTATTGCATAATCCTGTGCATGGCAGCCCAGAAGCACTTATGCAGTAAGGTAAGAGCCACTGGCTTGCAGGAGACTGTGCATGAGCTGACCTATGAATGGGGTGTTCACACAGCGGAGCAAGTGCTTGCTGGGCTCTAGGAGTGACGGATTGGGATGACTCAGCTATACGCCAGTCTAGATTGCAGAGGAGAACATCGCATATGGAATATAGTTTACCAGGATCTAACCTGATATTTATTTACGAGATTACAAATTTTGTTGATAAAGGTAATAATGGTGGCGTAATATACACAGACTTCTGTAAAGCATTTAACTAGGTACCACATTATATTTTGATTAAGAAACCCCCAGAACAATGTAAAATGAACATTGCCCACATTAAATGGGCTGAAGGCTGGTTAACTGATAGGTCTCAAAAAATAGTTTTAAATGGGGAATCGTCATTGAGCGAGTGTGTTTTTAATGGAGTCCGGCAGGAATTGGTTCTTGGCCCTACACTATTTAACTATTTTTATCAGTGACTGGGAAGAAATCAAATCATCACTGAAAAAGTTTTCAGATGACACACAAATTGAGAGAGTGGGAAAGAATGAAGAGTACAGGTCACTGATACAGAACGATCTGGATTGCTTGTGAGCTGGGTGCAAGGAAAAAATATGTTCTAAGAATTATTCTGGGGAAGTTCTAAGGACATAGGAATGGCCAGACCAATGACCATCTAGCCCAGTATCCTGTCTTCTAACAGTGGACAATGCTAGATGCTTCAAAGGGAATGAACAGAACAAAGGCAATCATCAAGTGCATTTATCGACATTGAATTTCACCTGCCATTTTGTTGCCCAGTCACCTAGTTTTGTGAGATCCCTTTAACTCTTTACAATCTGCTTTTGTCTTAACTATGTTGATTAATTTTCTGTCATCTGGAAACTTTGCCACCTCACGGTTTACCCTTTTTCCAGATCATTTATGAATATGTTGAACTTCAGTGGTCGCAGAACAGATCCCTGGGGAATATCACTGTTTACCTTTCTCCATTTTGAAAACTGATAATTTATTACTACCTTTTGTTTCCTGTCTTTTAACCAGTTGCTAATCCATGAGACCTTCCCTCTTATGCCATGACTGCTTACTTAACTTAAGAGCCTTTGCTGAGGGACCTTGTCAAAGGCTTTCTAAGAGTCCAAGTACACTATATCTACTGGATCACCCTTGTCCACATGTTTGTTGACACCCTCAAAGAATTCTGATAGAATGGTGAGGCATGATTGCCCTTTACAAAAACTCTTCCCCCACATATCATATTCATATGTGTCTGATAAGTCTTTATTATAGTTTCAACCAATTTGCCTGGTACTGCGGAAAAGGACCTGCAGGTTACAGTGGACAAGAAGTTGGATATGAGTGAACAGTGCATCCTTAGTGCCAAGAAGGCTAATGGCATATTGGCCTGCATTAGTAAGAGCATTGCCAGCAGATCAAGGGAAGTGATTATTCCCCTCTGTTCGGCATTGGTGAGGCCACATTTGGAGTATTGTGTCCAGTTTTTGGCCCCCCACTACAGGAAAGATGTGGACTAATTGGAAAGAGTCCAGCAGAAGGCAACAAAAATGATTAGGGTCTGGAGCACAACTTATGAGGAGAGGCTGAGGTAACTAGGCTTGTTTAGTCTGCAAAAGAGAAGAGTGAGGGGGGATTTGATAGCAGCCTTCAACTACCTAAAGGGCATTCCAGGGAGGATAGAGTTAGGCTGTTCTTATTGGTGGCAGATGACAGAACAGATGACAAGGAGCAATGATTTCAAGTTGCAGTTGGGGAAGTCTAGGTTGGATACTAGGAAAAACTTTTCCACTAGGAGGGGGTCAAGTACTGGAATGGTTATCTAGGGAGGTGATGAAATCTCCATCCTTAGAGGTCTTTAAGGCCAGGCTTGATTTAGTTGGGGTTGGTCTTGCTTTGAGCAGAGAGTTGGACTAGATGACTTTCTGAGGTCCCTTCCAATCCTAATCTTCTATGATTCTATGATATTCAGGTTAGGCTTACTGGCCTGTAATTGCCAGGATAGCCTCAATTTTAAAAAATAGCACCACGTTAGCTATCCTTGAGTCATGTGATACAGAAAGTGATTTAATTTATAGATTACATACCAGAGTTAGTAGTTTTGCAATTTCATTTTTGAGGTTCATTTTTGAACTCCTGTGTGAATACCATCTGGTCCTGATGACTTATTACTGTTAAATTTATCAATCTGTTCTAAAACCATACCTATTGCTACCTTAATCTGGGATAGTTCCTCACATTTGTCACCCAAAAAGAATGGCTCAGGTGTGGGAATCTCCCTTGCATCCTCTGCAACGAAGACTGATGCAAAGAATTCTGTGCCCTGTGTTATACAGGAGGTCAGGGTACATGATCACAGTGTTCCCTTTTGGCCTTGGAATTATGAAAGGAGCGTAAATTAAAGGAAAGCTTGTTTAAATACAGATAGAGATTCATAATATGCCAGAGTTGCAGTTCCCACTTAAACATGGCAACAGCAAAAAGGTGCAAATGTCAAAGGGCTACCAAGGCTTACAGTACAAGGAAAAATATAATTCACAGAATTTTCAGATGACAGCATCTTCTTTATTTTTATTTTTCTAGTGATTCAAGTGTCACCGTTTGTAGTGCCAGGCTACATTTCCTCCTATATGATGTAAGCAAACAATAAGGTTGGAATTATGAAAGGAACCTAGGGGAATCAAGTGCACAATCCTTAATGAAATTCAGTTGAAGCTGGGTGCTTTAACTCTCTTCATACTCTTTTTAGAAAATTCCATCCTACATACTCTGGTTGTAACTGATACACTAGATTTCTGTGAAGCATGTTATTTCAGAATTCTGTGATCCAGCAGTATCTCATGACAGGCTGTCTCATTTCCCTTTCCATCAGCTCACTTCAACTGCCTCTCACCTCTTCTAAGAGAAGGATACACCATAGTGAGAGGTAGCAGGGGAGTGTTGTACAGTCCAGCAGCTAAAAGTCCTCGGCCCTTTTAGCTGAGGGTAGGGGTGGGTTGGGGGACATGGTTGAGATATGGGTGGAGGAAGAGGAAGAGAAAGATCTGTAAGAAACTTAAAATTTTCTGCAGGTACATGTAACTGTCTGGCAACTGTAAACCTAGTGGACCCCAGGCCTTCAGCTTACCTTTAAAAAATTGTGTGTGGAAAATAACTTAAAATAGTGGCAACTTTTGTTGGTGGTTAGAATTAGAAGAAGGCACTCTATTTTGTTTGAGTGAGAAAGTGACAGAGCAGTCTTCTGGAGAGAAACTTATACTAATGAGCTGGACATAGAGAGTAACCTTTTCATATCCTTGCTGCCCCTGAATTTCTGAGGGTTTGAACTGCAGACCTCTGCTCAGGATACTGGATACTTCCTCTCTACATACAAACTTGTTAGAGCAGCTCCTGCAGAGCTGGAGAAAGTGTAAGAGATAATTTCTGATTTCTGCAGGCTGATTTAGGAGCTTCTCCCCACTAGGGAGAGGATGAGAAAGCAAACAATATGATAGATGTGTAGTCACATTGCTTAATGCATTATTGTAAGATGCTCAGATATTATGGTAATGAGTGCAGTATAAAAACCTATATAGAAAAGAAGATTTCTGCTTCCAGAATTCCAGTGGGCCAAGTATTGACCAAGCCCAAGCAGCTGGCCCTGTTAGAGTGGGATTTTGAAATGCTCATAAGTGGTCTTAAAAATTTGTGATCTCCATAATCACACTTAATTTAAAGCCTGTGTTGAACTTGCATTTTAAAACAAAAATACCCACATCAATTCAATTACTGATACATGTCATACTTAGCAGCTTGCACTTAAAATAAGAGTTGGAAAAGAAAGGAAAGTGGAAAGGGAAGGTGGGGGAATAAACAGAGAAAAACCAGAAGACTGAATTTTTTTTTCTGTCTTATAGCAGTTGCACAGGTTTGATAATCACATTGCAGAAAGCCTATCTTGAAATTACCAACCTGTGGTTAAGGAAACACGCCACATCTATCTTAGCTACATCTAGGATACCTCTGAAAATGATATTGCTGTCATCTAGCAAAATGAGTTTGCTCTTTGAAATAAGGATTAATGCTCTTGTAGAGGGGTGGAATGCAATGACTACTTCAAGTTGGTTTGTACTTCTGTGAAAGTCTCCTGTGGGTGGACTTTAAAGGGTTCAGTTGGGCAGTCAGATTTGCTCAGCATTAAGCAGAGGTTGGAAAGGTGAGGAGACAGTTTGTTCTTTCATGCAATTTCTTCTGAATCGATCCTTTTACATAGTAATTTTGTTTGCAGCAAGAAGTGTGCTCCAGTAATTATAAACAATTAATCTGTTTTTGTTTGTTAGTTTCTAGTGCCAAACTGAAAAGGAAAAAGAACTGGTTTGGAACAGCCATTTATACAGAATTAGCTGCAGATGGAGAAATCAAGAAAACAGCAAAATCACATAGTTCTTCAAATCCAAAATGGGATGAACAGTTGACTGTGTAAGTAGAAAAGCTTTTTCTAACTTTGTATGATATAATTTATTAATAAAACAGTAGAGACAAATATTTACCAAACTACCCTTTGCTGCATACATACAACTACCTTTAACTTCACTGAGATCTGCAGGTATCTAATGGCAATATTTGTCTTAAAATAACTGTTGTTGGTAAATGTATATATAGGGCCTCTTGGGAAGATTATTTCTAAACAGGAGTGGGATATCTTTATATACACTGTTGATGCATGACTGTGTCTCTTGCGCTGTGGACTCTGTTCGACTGAGTCTATGCTGTGAAGGAATACTTACAGGACGATGCCCGTTGGATGCATCAGTAATCTTGTTCTCAACTATAGAAAAAAAGAAATCTTGTTGCTGGATAGAGATTGTTCTGAGGAGGATCATTGTTTCTTTGTGTTTCCCTTTGAGGGGCATGGTCAGAGGTATTTAATCAATTGAAAATCTTGGTATTGCTTTTTACCACAAATTTTTCATGGAAAGCCAAGGACGTGGTCTCTATCACATTCTGGGATGCAATTCAGACCAGCAAGAAGTAGTATCACTGCTTGTATTTTAAACTGGAATGCCCCAAAATGCTCCTGCTACTTGTGGCTCCCTCCCATACACACAGCGAACAAGCACTTCATGTTCTTTATGCTGTACTGCTCTGATTTAACTGATTTTGATTACAACAGCCAGCCAGCAGTTATCATAAACACACTTCTGTCTTTACTAGACTTGGTTAATGTTAGCAGGTGACCGCAGCACACCCCCAGTCCTGAACTTCCACAGACCTGTGTGCTCTGAGATATCCAGTCCTCTCTTGCAACATTCAGAGGAATAAAAAGACCCAACACACTAGTTTGCCACATTAACCGGAATTGACATTCACTTTAGTAACAAACACAGCACTGTCAGACTGACCCTCTCCTCGGTCAGGATCTCTTCCAGAGGCCCAAAGATGCTGGTGCCTTTGTCTTTGTAGGTGAAAGAGAGAACTTGGGGGATTATGCCCCTTTCTTTTATAGACCAGTGCATCTTGGAGGTGAAATATGTATTACAAGCCATTGTAATGACAAGGTTACATTGTTGTAATTTTTTTTTAGCTGGGTTTTTAGTGGGTCTTCTGTATCACTTATGGCTTGTACTGAATGAAGCAGCATATTTGCTCACTAGTTTGACTAACCATGATCTATGTTGTCTGCCTATAATCAGCTTATTAAAGAATTACTTTACATTACTTATTTACATTACTTTAAAGAAAATCAATAGAACTAGTTTGTTCTTGTTTTGAACAGTGTTGCCCCATATTTGAGATCTTGTTTTGAAGGACACCTATTCTTAGGATCCCATGTAGTCTTTAATTGGCAAGCAATCATGCTTTTGTTGTAATAGCCCCTAAAGTGCAGAACTTGCTTCTCCTAATACCTTAGCTAATTTCTTCCAACTCCTAATAAATAAATAAATTAATTAATTACATAAATAAAAATTTTTCCCCAGAAGTGTTTGTAATGTAACAACTGTTGGTTTTATTTTGGTTACCCTGCCCCTTTCCTCCAATGTTGTATTTTAGTCTCATCACTTGAGATGGGTTTTTTTTGTTTTAATTTTAAGAGCATTTTAAAAAATTGTTTTTAATATTTGTATATTGTATATGTGTGCAATTTATAAATTAATACTACTTAGTTTTGATGATAGTCACTATATGTTTGAGGGCATCCAAGCAGTTGATTTCAGTATTCTTGATCAGTGGTGGCTATTCAGTGTTCTCTCTAATGACAGAAACTGAAAAATCAAATATAGCCTTTTTTTCTATTAACAAATATTGTAAGTCTGTATTTAAAATGATATATGGGAGAAAACAATCTTTTAAAAAAAACCTATCTGAAATCGATGCTTACCTGAAATCTGAGTTTAATGTAAGTCGTTATGCTCCCCAGCATTCTCAGTTATTATTATTGCCCTGATCTGTGCCTGAGAGATGTTATGCTGATTTTTCTGTTTCACAGTGCTTTTGTGATATAGTTTAAAAAAAACCAAAAACTTTTCAGTTAGTTACTACCAAGAGTTATAGTAGTTATGGGAAAACTGACTTAAATAGATAATACATTTATAATATTGAATAATATTGAAAGATGAATACCTAACCTTCATATTTTTAATACAATATTTTATATGCAGGAATGTGACTCCACAGACTACGTTGGAATTTCGAGTGTGGAGCCATCACACTTTAAAAGCTGATGCTTTATTAGGAAGAACTACTGTAGACTTGAGACAAGCTTTGGAATTACACAATAGAAAATGTAAGTTTTCACAGAGGGCATATTGATTCAGGAAAAAAATTAATTGATCATTTCAATTACATTAATTTTGATAGTTTTGATGCAATGACAAAAAATTGTCACAATTTAACAGACTTTCATTTAGTGTATTTAGCACTGCCTTCAGCCATCTCTTGCAGAGTACGAGTTAAATGTTTTCAGATAATAGCATATGAAACAACTACTGAAAAAAGTGAACAATAAATAAATAAAGATATGACGATATACACTTTTCTGATTAGTTACAAAATTTCCAGTGCGCTGCAGGATCTATTGCAACCCCGCAAAATGGCCAAACATTTCTTAAAGGCTGCCTACTCTTTTTCCATGTACAAGGCTCCCCAATCTTCCCTGGATTCATACCTTAATAGACCACATTTCATGCCTCTTGTAACTCTACTGTGATAAGCGGAATTAGGACCCATTGTTGAATAAAATAATTGACCCTTCTGGGTGGATTGATTTAAATCACTGATTTTAAGCATGATTTAAATCAGCATGTTGAAAGTCTTGATTTAAATAATTTATTTTAATTGTGTTTTGCATTTGTGTTTTGTTTTGCATTTGCATTTATTTTCCTGAAGAATGGTTGATTGTCATTTGTTGGTAACCATTAAAACATATAGGTTTGTGACTAAATATAGACTTTACACTAAATTCCACATGTCTCTTTGCTAACCAGGAGGATATACTATATTTATACACATTTATTTAAGCTGTTATATAGTTTCTTACATTTATTCAAATTCTTAATTTTTACATCTTTTATTATGTTAGAAAACAGTGAGTGATGCATTTCTTTACTAGGTGATTATGTGACTTATGTGAAGCTCTATTTGAATGGAAATTCAAATTAAATTAAAATCATTTAAATTTTTTTAGTACATAGAATTGGTTTAAAAGTGCTGGATAGAGCAGGAAGTTTAACAAAAGCTTATCAAAACATGATTTATTAAACAAAAAAGCATCTATAGTTAGTGAATTGAACTGATTATTTTGAGTCACTGTATCCTTCAGGATTTTAGAACTTGTAGGTCTCATCCTCTGTCACCTGATTTTTATTCATAGATTCAAAGAGGAAAACAAGCTTTTCTTTTTTTCATCTCCCAGTTGGCTTCTTAGCTTTGAATAAACTAGTCATTAAGCGTAACTTGTTGAATAAACTGTAATGAAGAATATATTCTCTCTGCATGAGCAGTAGTGGCTACTGCTGTCAAAAGATGGTTTAGACTTCAACAAATTCTGGTTCAAGATACTTAGCCAGTGACTTCCACCAGTTCAGAGGTGTGAATTTCTTTAAAACTTGGTATCAGACATGTACTACTTAATATTTAAATGATTTTGAAATGGGTTTATTTTTTAACTAAAACTATTTAATTTAAATAAAATTTAAATTCTATTTAATTTTTAAATGTAATTTAATTTAAATAAAACTGATTTAAAAATAATTGATGTTTATTCATCTTTGTTCCTTTGAGTACATTAGTGATTATCACCTACATTTTCTCTTGCATAAAGCAACCTCCCTGGTGCCTATTGCCTCTGCCAGAAGAATTAATGAGCTACAAGATTTTTATGTCTAATTCCCCTTTTTAAATTTTTTTCATTAGAACATGAAAGTGTTAAATTTCACCTCAAAATGGCACTGAAATCCCAACTAAACCAGTAGCTCATATTTATTTCTCCCAATATATAGATATCATACAAAACTTCAGAATTTATAGAGAGGGGAAAACGAGAGTGTAAAAGAAGTCTCCTTGCATCTTTCTTGGGTTCGCCTTTGGATGGCTTGTAATAAACAATTCAAAGTGGAATTTCTTCATTAGTATTATGTGGCTCCATAATTAAACATGTTTTCTGTTTTGCACTTAGAGGAGAGATTCAACCTTTTTTAAAAAATATATTAAATATAAGCATTTTCTCCCCAAAACTTACAGTGCATCTTCGAGCACAGAAAATAATTCCTCAGAAAATTCAAGTAAATCCGTAATTGAGTTATAATTAATTTAAAAATGAGTTAAGAAATTTATCATGTTAATTTTTGTCCCAAATTATTTTAATAACATAATAGCATAGTATTCAAACTTTTCATATAGAGAAGCTTTATATTTAAAAAAAAAAAAAAAAAAAAAAGGCTGATAATACATATCTTAAAACAATTAGAAATATCTTATGGTAACATTCTCTTTGGATTTTTTGTTAGTGTTCATGTATGATATTTTTGTAATAAAAAAAGGAAATTCTGACAAAATGACTACAGTAAGGTTTGAAATATAGTTAAGGCACACAAACAACCTTAACTGTGCCCTGAACGAGGGCAGAGGGAACTAATGAAAACTATTTTTAAAGATGCAGCTAGTCTGAGACCACAAACACTAAAATCCTTACAACATAATAGTGTGATTATTGCATGACCTTGCTACAGATCACAGTTAAGGTTGTTTATTTTTATACCTTAATGTGTTTGGATTTCTTTTAAGTATAACTTAAGTGTAATGCCAAATTATATTTAAGCATAACACCAAATTTTCTGGATATATAATGCTTGGTTTTGGGATAATTACTCTAGTGGTTTTACTCCTATATTACTGATATGTACACTCAATTTTTAATTCCATCTTAATATAGTCATTTTATTGGAATAGTAGAATACACCTAGTATGAAGAGGCCAGCTTTAAAAAAAAATCTGTCTCACTAATGATAGTAATTTCTGAAACACACTTTGCTAAACCTTTTTTCTGATATGCCTGACAGCCATATTGAGTTCAATACAGATGTTTAATCAGAATGATTTTTTAGATTCTGCTAAATGGGTCAAAATGTAGGGCAAGTGGGCTTTTTGGTTGTTTATAACTAGTCTGATAATACACTTACTACTTAATAATCTTCAGAGTTGAGATCAGTATGTTAGTGACAGACAATTAGGAATTATTTTATAATTTTTTATTTATTGTTTTGCATTTGCTACCTACTTAGATCCATATTTTTCCTCCTTCCTACTGGTCTTCGGAATTAGTGATTTTTGGGAGGTAGTCAAGAATTGAGTGCAGGTTTTGTGTATCTAATAGTTGTAGCTCCCAGTATGTTGTAAGGCTTGTATCTGGTACACAATCCAGAGTTTAGTTCTAGCTTCTTTAAACATTTTAGTTTTGTGAAACTGGCACAGGATTCCAAAAATGCACAATGGGAACAGTCAATTTGGGAGAAATCCAAGTAAATAATCTCCTTGAAACACTAAATCTGTATGGAGCCAATAGTATACATGTGCTAGACACTACCTAATCTAACCATTTCTTTTGCAGTAAGTTTTAGGAGCCTATAACCTCAGTGTAAATTGACATTGCTCCATTGACTTGAGTGGGTGCTATGGTGATTAACACCAGTTGAGGACCTGGCCTAAGTTTCTTCTCCAGCGAACTACATAATTGTTCAATACATCACATACCCTAAACTAGGATCCCTGATTTTCTGTAAAACTATGCAGATGTTTAGCTGTCCATTACCTAGTCGAGTTGCAGAGACACATGGCGATTCAATGGAGTGAAATCCTGGCTCTAATGAAGTGAATGGCAGTTTTGTCATTGACTCAGTGAGGCTGGGATTTCACCATTTATATGTCATCAAGTGTCCTGAAGTTGGAACAGCAGAGTTCCATAAACACTTGCCATATTCCAGATGTCTTTTGCTGACCTGTCTCTGTGCTAGAAATTTACAGCATAGCTTATATCAGCAAAAGTTGTATGTAAAGCTAAACTCCTGTTTATAGACTCTACATGCTAAAAAGTATACATAATCAAACATGATGATGATGATGTAAGCCATGTGATTTTAGGATTCCATGGTCTAAGGGAATAGAAAGCAGCAAAATATCAGAAATGTGTCTTATTTAAATCAGCTCTTAATCTATTACTTTATTCAACAAGCTAGTTCTTAGAAATACATATTTTTTTAAATGGAAAAAATCATTAGCAAAACCTGAAGACTTATGTGGTGAAGAAATAGAAGATGTAATATAGATTAGAATAAATCAATATATAATCTTTTTTTTTCCAAGTAGAAGAGATAAGACTGTGTATATATAAAGTGTGTAGAATTTTTATATATAATATAACTTTGTACAACTAAGAAAATATTTTAGTATGTTTTTCTGGGGAAAACTATTTAATGCTGAATTAATTCTTTTTCCCCTTGTAGTGGAGGGGGTGAAAGAACAACTGAAACTCTCCTTAGAAAACAAGAGTGGCATGGTGCAAACAGGTGAACTGACAGTTGTGCTTGATGGTTTGGTTGTTGAACAAGAATCTCTTACAAACTGCAGTTCACCAGCAGCCAGTAAGTTCAATCAGTAAATAAAAACTACATGTTTTTATTAACATTTAGAAGAAGAAAAAATCTATTTAATGTATTTCTTATTGTGCAGTAGAAGTCCAGCAAAATGGTGATGCAATACATGAAAACAGAGAAATTTTGACAAGAACTGCATCCAGGTTGGAATTATGTTTGTTTATTTTTTGCAATATTTGAAGTATAATGGCCATTGTTTCATTTAAAATGAGAGAGTTGAATTTTGCATGAGGGACCGGCCTTAACTCAGGCTACACTCCTATGGACTCTGTTCGGTGTGTTGCTTGAGTAAGGATTGCGCACAAAGGGCTCAATGCTGTAAACATGCACATGAGTAACTTTATTCAAGTGGATGGTTCCACTGAGTTAATTTGAATTACTTGGGTGAATGTAGGTATTCAGCTTACACCTACCTGCTGCTGCTGGTAGGGTAGCTTGTGCCTTATTCTCCACGTAAGTGGTCTACCTCTTGACCAAACATGGAGTCCACCTGGCACTGAAATCTGTGAAGTGATGCACTGGAGCTCAGTGGACCAGGAACAGTGAATCTGGTATTGAGTGCTGAGTTCCTTGCTACCTCTTTTTGCTGGAAGGATTCCCATTGACTTCAATGGTCATTGAATCAAGCCCTCAAAACAAAGAACTTGCCCACCCAACCCTGAAATGGGGAGGAGAGTCTTGAGGTTACTGTAGAGCGGTGGTTCTCAACGTGCAGCCCACAGGCTGCTTGCATCACAATCAGCACATATCTGTGGCCCATGTGACATCCTCAGGCCATGCAGGCAGTATATGTATTGTGTGGATGTGGCCCACATAACACACAGAACTGCATATGCAATCCACAATGGTAAATAGGTTGAGAACCACTGATACAGAGAGACCCACAAGCTCCATCTCTCTGTTTATTATGCATTATGTAGGAAACCAAAGGGCTGTCAGGAGAGGAACAGAAACAGGCCATACCTGGTCCTCAAACCACAGTAGAAGGGGAGCAAGGAGTTCATTATTAAAGATAGCTTTATTGTTACTAGACCATCCAGCAATCTTGTAGTGCTTTCCTTATACCGCTACTTTCCTTGCATGAGTGTGGTTTTGCTCCCTCTCAGCTGCTCCAGTTCTAGGATGGGCACAAGTTGTTCTTCCCTACCCATCCCACCACTGTCCTCTTCATATGTGGAGGTTTGCCTCTGGACCCTTTTGGCCACTAAACATTCTTAGGGTGAGAGCTCAAAAGTGTTCCTCTCCACGTTTCTTTAACATCTTGGGGACTACAGTTTTCTTCCCTCTCCTTCCTTTCCACAAAATATTGCCCCAGATTCTTTGAAAATGGGTCAGATACACCTTCACAGTCCTCCATCCTGATCTCTTTGGACATTTGCTCTTTGAAGCAGCAGTATTCCTTTGTCTTCAGATAGTTTGTGTTGCTTTTGTACCTGGCCCCACTCTGTTCATGTGTGAACTTACTTTGTTAAAACTGAAAATTATTAATAACACAAATAGGACATTTCAAAAATTTGTTTTTTTTAAAGATAATTTTAAAAATAACATTCTGGTTACAAAACTCTTTACTGAAAAATAAATACAACTTAGCTTCACTGTTTTGAAAACAAACCAATTCTTTTGACCTCTGGTTTATCTGTATTCTGTAGATGTCAGCAAACTCAAATCAAATTTTTAGCTTAGAACAAAAATTTAACCGAAAACAAAAGTTTAGTCTGTTGTTGTTTGGTTTATCAGTAACTGAAGTGAATTGATGTTGCTGTTTTATAATAAAGAATTGTTTTAATAATTCTTTGTTAATACCACTTTTCTGGGAATCGATCTGTGACAGGACAGGCACACTGGGTCTTCCTTTCTCACTCTAATAGGCAGGATGACCAGCCACCCCCCATCCAGCTTTTTTTCTGTTCTCTGTGGTTCCCTCTGCTTGATTTCTGCTTCAGTGCAGTGTGCATGAAAGTGACCTCTATGACTGCCATTTGTCCCCTGACCAGAAAAGGCTAAAACAATATTTAGGGGTGGGGGAAGATTGGGAACAGCATGTCAACATGTGGTGTTTTCCTTTAAGGGACCTTAAGTATTTATTTCTCTCTCACTAAGAGAGACCTCTGCTACCTCATTTGTTAGATGGTATCTACCCTGATGCAATTTCTAGAGATGTGAGTGACAGAACCAGCTGTTCAGCATGCCTAAAGGGGGAAAGAAGCTTGTCTGATGGGATGGGGTTCTCTCCAGAGAAGCAGCTGAGGCCATTTTTGGGAACTATAGTAGCCAAACTAGCCTGCTCAGCTCAGTTGTAGTGCCATATGGCTGAGTGGGGGAGAAGGGAAAATAAATGGAAATCCAGTTAAGTATCTGAGTTAAAATTATGAAAGTAAGCCCTCCACCCTCGTAATTGGTTTAGCCTCACATATATGAACTGTTATCTACACCCACCAACGGAATAAAGTTAGAACCGTTCTTCTGAGTTTACTTGGGTGTATCTGTATCAGATCTTTCAGGATGTTTCAGTGTAGGATTTTGTTTTCTATAGCTGTTTTTAACATACTGTTTGTATTAATCAAAATCCTCTTTATTTTGCCAAGATCTACCTGTGACATTTCTAATGGAATAGACAATCAAGCTCCTTCAAACTCTGTAATACAAAATACATTCTGTATACGCGTTGTTAATGGAGAGAGCACTTCATCTCCTTCTCACGTTGCAGCCAGACCCAAAAATACACCAGTACCTAAACCACTTACAACCCAGCCTGCCAACAACACTGGTAAGAATGAGCAAGTTGTGAAACACTGTTAAAATCATATAAACAATCAAAAGTTGGACTACTATCTGCCTTTTTTTTACATACATCTGAGATAAAAGGTGTAATCCTATTTTTGCCATTAGAAATATAAATCTTAGAATTTCTCTCCTTCCTTGAGTCATTCCAAATCACATCAGTTTGAAGCACAATAGTTCACCTGTTTTGTTTTTCTTAAGACATCTTGTCATCAAGTAAGGCCCCTGTGTCTGAACCAGACCATTGAATCATAGCACTGATTGTCTAGAGGAAAGAGTCTGACTTTCTTTACTAGTTCATTTCATAAAGGCTTCTCTAGTGGAGAGACAGTAAGTGGATTTCCTGACTGCAAAGAAATGGAAGTACGTTTTTCCTACAAGAAGTACTTTCCAACAAAAATCTGCAAAGACAAAGACAGAAACAACATAACAAATTTATGAGGACTTTAAATTTTTGTAGTAGCAGGATCCGCTTATTTCACTGTAGTTAAGTGTTTCTGTAGCCATTATATATACCTGTTTTACAGTGGTATACAAATCAGATGATAAATATTCTCTGGGATGAAATATATTGTAGAATTCTTAGCCCAGGATTGTTTAAAAGTATCAATTATTTCTAAAGGAAACACTGTTAATTTTTAAATCTGATTTCTATCTGGAAATTTTGTACTGACTGTTATTGCAAACAATCCCTAAGATTAATACAGTGGAAAGACACTAGGGAATTTTTTTTTTTTCATTTTATTTACTTTCTACATTTAACTGGATTTTATATGTAATCAGTGTTGCCATTTTGTCAGTGCTGCATGCCCTACTTCGGATCCTGTGAAAGAATGTCTGTGCTTAACAGGAACAAAGGAAGGTGAACAGATAGAAAGCAGTGATGTTATTCTCAAGCTTTTCCAAAAGACCCTTCTAAATATGAACAGGGGAACAGGATAAACCATCAATTTTTTAAAGTGATTAAAAAAAGAAAAAGCCTTCAGGGCTTACTATTTAAGGGGTACACTACTTAGATGGGCTTTATCAGAAAACAGATTTAAAAAAATGAAGAAAATTCAAATTGACTCTACCTTTCAGTTGAGGTCCAAAAGGCACGCTATATAAATTAATTTGCTTTCTTGTACTATTATTGCTTAATGGATAAAGAGCCTCCAAAGAATGCTTAATTGATGCAGGAAGTGGTGTTGGAAATCTCTCAAGTCTGTACTGACCAATGTTCTAGCATAGTGGTAGAAGATGCAGTTTTGCTGCAGGTGACTTTTCCTGAGTGAGAAATACAGCTGAGGTCCCTATCACTTGTGGTACAAAATTAATTATAATTATTACAATTTAGAAAGTAACATTGTGTCACTCGTAAACAGTATTGGATAATAATTCCATAGAAATGCTACCAAAATTGTCATTTTTAAACTCGAGGCAGATTCTCAGCAGATGTAACAATGATGACTGTCACCAGCTGAACATCTGTCCCAATTATTTTACCTCTTCTAACTCACCTTTCCCATCCCATTCAACTATTTTTGTGGGGGCTGTAATTTCTCTTTAGTTAATTAATGTGGTTAGTTTTAACAAAAAGGTAAATTTTTAAAAAAAATTGGGACATGTGAAGGAAATTGGTGAAATTTTCTGTGTAGTTGTAAAAAATAATGAATCCTTTATAAATTCTGCAGATCTAATTCTTTTGAGCAGGACACACCTGAGCAACTGTGAGCTCATAACCATTGGGATATTTGTGGTCATTGCAGCTATATGCATGTGTCATCGCAGATCTGAATGTTTGATATTGGGATATACAAATAATTGTATCTCATCTGATATCAGTTCCTTCCCTGATTCCTTATGGCTCAATTGTGGCATTGTTACAAGCTTCATGTTAGAGGCAATTCATTGTGCTGCCTTTGGAGCAGCCTAAAAAGGAGATTGACTTCCCTGGTCACAGTCCCCTTCCCAATTCTCCCATTGTGCCAAGGAGAAAGTATTCTGTGCTTCATCTATATTTTGGCAGAATAAAAACTCTAGCATTGCAGTGTAGCTATGTTGCCAGATGCATTGAGAGGGTTGAAGCCCCCTTCTTACTCTTGCCCAAGGAGGGGAGTATAGTTACTCTGCAGAGCCTGTAACTCCCTTGCATGCTATAAATGGTGGCACAATGAAGTAATATTAGGTTGTTCCAAAAGAAACCTCTGCCCCTCATTTTTCTACTCATACTTTACATATGGGCCAGCAATGATACCATCTATACATTAATCTTCTGTGTTCCCTTGTGCATATGCACTGCTGATAAATTCTTGGTTACATATATACCCTTCCCACTTTCCTGCCCTGTGTTTCTAGCCTTTTTGGGAAGGTGGACTGGCATAAATTAAATATCAGATGTAGAGGGCAGATTCTGACTGATATTTTAAGAACAAACAGATGTACAGAATTAAAGAGAGTGTTGATTTCTTAAAGAGGTACTGGCACCCCATTTTAGGCCCCAGTTTAGGGCTCAATCCTGCAAATATGCATGTGAGTAAGGTTATGGGCATAAGCATTTGTAGTATCTGGACCTCAAATTTCCTGTGAATAAACTTATGTAAAATTTAACCTAAGTAGAAACATGTTAATATAATTTTTTAAAAACAAACAAACAATAGATTTGAATTTAAAAGCATACCATTCCCAGGTAGTGTTTGTGATCCAGACGTTGCAGAATTATGGTACAGAACCATAAAGTGAAATTGACTACAATGTGACTATGAAGAAAAGTAAAATTGTGTGGTCTGTTTTTATTGTCTAAGCTTAAATATAATGCAGAAAATTAATGAATAACTCACATGGTGAAAAGTAAAATAAATTCTTTTAATAATCTCGGGTGTTAGTACAACTGAAATAATATTTTAAAATGTATATGAATTTTAATCCAATAGTGTCCATTAAACTGAGAATTTTCTGAATTGAGTCTTCATAGACTAGCTTATTGTGCTAGTCACTGTACAAACACATAAAACAAACTTTTTGTTCCAGAGAGCTTACAAACTTAAGAATTTAACAAAATTCCAGTTGATGTGATAGATTGCTTTATCATGACAGTAATCCAGAAATGATGCAGTATTTTGATGTTAAAACAACAAGAGTCCTGTAGCACCTTAAAGACTAACAAATTTCCGCAGGCGTAAGCTTTCATGGGCTGCAACCCACTTCATTAAATTATTTTGATGTTGCATTTTCTTATGTACGTGATGCATAATTACTAGATCACTGGATTACTCTTGTGAATAGTAATTTTCAGTCTCTGTTGCAGAGCTACTAAAACAAATAAAGAATATGCCAAAGAAAAAGTCTGTATTGATTTATGAAGTCAATACTTTACAATTTCTGTTGAGATCCTTTGGCTCAGCCAAACCAGCGTTGCCTTGTACATGAGCTTGATAAGATTTTTTTTTTTATTTACTGGTTAAAAATGAGTTACTGAAATATGACCTAATGTAGCAGAATACAATGCCATGTTTAAGTGTAACTGAACAAAGCAAAAAATTATATTACATTGTCTTAAGGATGTATATTGCTATTTGTATTTTATAACGCCAACTAAACTATATAAACCCAAAAATTTAAGGTGGTTGTGGTTAGATTTCGTTATGATTTTCGATGGAGGCAGGCAACATTTATTGTATATAAATTGGGTATAGGTGCAGCTCTTTATATTTTACTTTGAAAGCTCCATAAGAAATCAGCAATTATTTTTGTAGTCTCATCCTCAGCCAAATATTTAATGTGCTTATTTGAACTGCAAGAATTCACAGGTAATTTTTAGACCTGCTATAATTAGGTATTCTGTTAGCAGTTCTTTTCCTGTTTTCTCACTTGAGGCAAGGGCAGTTCTGAAATAGTTTTTCTAATTAAAAGTTTTACAAGAACTGTTGGTGCCATTTGCTTCCAACAACGACATTATCTTTTCCCTTTTGGCAATGCTTTCCTTTAATAATTGATAGGAGGTTCTGTTAACAGAAATGCGGATTCAGTAAAGTGGAGGTCAGGAAGGTCTTACTGCAGTAGTAAGTTTTTGTTTATATATTTTCTATTTAATGTGCTCCACTGTGCTAACTAATTGATAAAAGAAAACATGTTATCTGTAACCCTTATATTAGCTTCTGCTTATTTACCCAATAGGATATTTTCATGTTGTTTCTACACAGGCAAAAATATATATACTTCTAACAGCAATTTAAAAATATATATATATATTTCTTGTTCTGTGTAGCCTGTGTTTGTCAGGTAAATACACATTTAACTTAACATTTTAAAAGGCTTGTTGACTTTTAACTTCTGATGTAATTATTGTTTTCATTATTAAATCCTTCTAACTGGTGAATTTTTGTTTAATTGCCAAGTTCATAATTAAAAAAAAAAAATTTTGCCCACAAAGCAAACAGAATGAGCCCTGAAAGTGGTCCAAGTGGATATATAAAGGCTAGTAACAATTGTAACTTTCATACTCAGCCTTCTTTTATTCTTCCTTTAAAATTCTCTTGCAATCTCATAATCATAAAGACTCTCTTTTAAAGCCAGTGCAACTTGGAAGTTTCAAGAGCAAATCATATGTATTTTCCTTTGCGGACTGGAAGCCTCTGCTAGGCTTGCAGAGAACATCCTAATATCCCATTAAACAAGATGCCGGGAAACTGAAAAGTTACTGCTTCAAGTGGTTCTGCATATTCCCACTTGTGGGCAATGCATCAACCAGTGCAGCCTAAGAGAAGAACCGTCTCCAAGCAATGGCTGTTAGAGCACATGTGCACTTCCCCCTACTCCTCAGCATCTTTGAACGTTCTGAGGGAAAGGCTGTATAGGAGCACTGCATCCCCTACTACCTCAGTTCATCCAACACCTGCGCCAGATGGAAATTAACTGCTCTGGACCTTCAGATGTAGGAGTTTTTTCTCTGATACTAGAGTCTTAGATAATTGTTATTAGCTTATAGTGTTAGTTTATTTGGAGAGTTTGTAGTTAATTTAATTTTAAGTTTGGCTCTGAGTGATGGTGGAACCGAAGAAGAAGGTAAAAGCCAGGGTTTAAGGGGTGCACTTCTTCCCAGCCATCTTCCTGGTATCAGATGACCACATTAGCTGCTTTAAGTGCCTGGATGAAGGTCACTTTCCCAGGTGTTCTGTTTTTTGGAGTTTTACACCCAGTGCATAAGGAGAGACAGAATAAACTGCAGATGCTCCTGCTTCAGGAAACTGTTGGGCTTTGGAAGATAATCAGATTCAAAGAGTGAGGGGCCTGTTCAGTTCTGAACTTGTCTCATAAGGTTAAGGTGCCTATAGGGCCCTGGGGATCCTGTGTATTCTTTTGTTTCAGCTCCTGTTCATGTTTCATCAGCTCCTCCTATTCAAAGCTGCTAGGGTGTCAAACCTACCATCTCTTCATTTGGCAGCTAAGGACTCTGTGTTTAAGCCATCAGTTCTGTCTGCCTTGGTTCCAAAGGAAAAGGCGAGAGAGAAGACAGCCACTGTTTAGCAGTACTAGATCCTATGGGTCAGATTTAATGTATCTGTCTGATTTTGGTATGGCCTCTGCAGACCGTAGTCAGCTTTACATTAGGCTTCATATTCCAGGTTATGGAGCTGAGCCTCTCTCTGGATCCAGTGATGTCTAAGCCTGTAATTCTGGCAGCATTGTATTCCTGCTCCAATGCTGATGTTTAATTTAAAGAAGACCATTACTATGTTTGCAGATGTTCACCATTCAGCATCTGATCATTTATCAGACCTGAGCGAGAGATCATTGGGAAGAGGAAGAGAGAGATTTCATCTGCTCTGAGTTTTAAATCCCCTTCATCTAGAAAGAGGGGTAGAACGGAAGATATTGTGAATCTTTTTCCAGGTCCATCTTACCTCCTCCTCCTAAGACTCTAACGGGACCTCCAGGCAGATCCTTCTTACCTTTTATGTCCCTGCATCATTTGGTGAGATCCATAGCAGATCTGAGATTTGATCCATAGTTAGATGAGGATTGAGGAGTTGAAAGTCCTGAATTGTTCAGATTTATGTTTAAGTTTGACTGTCCTCAATCTTTTGGACAGTTTGTGCTTCCTCATCCTATAGGTATGTTCCTGGATCCCAACTCCTGGAGAGACTGGTAGTCCTGAGCTCCATGGCTTTATTGGACTATATTGTAGAATTCTTGAGTCATCCAGCTTATGGATGGAATAGAGACATTTTGATTGGCAAGGATTTGGCTGCGGAGGAATCTTTGGGTCTTTGGTGCCTAACACTTTGTCTGAGGAAGAGGATGAGAGTTGCTTCCTCTTTTTGAACAAGGTCAGGTGGATACAGAATGTGTCATCTAATTAGCATCTGAGTGCTGCTTCTCTAACATCTCCTGAGGATCCATGAAGAAGGGAAGTGTCTATGAATGTGGAAACTATTGAAGGATAAAACTGTTGGTGGATGGGATAAAGATACTGGCTTGTATCCTGGACATTAGGATTAGGAGAATGAAGGAACTATTCCTCAAACAAGAACTGTTTGGCTTTAGGAAAGGATAAGAAACCATGGATGCCATGTTTGTAATTCAGCCAGGAATAGAGAAGGGACTAGAGTACCAATAGAATAATTTTTGAGCCTTTGTAGACCTAGGAAAGGGTTATGATAAAGTGCCAAGAAGGATGCTCACACCAGTGGAAATATGTAGTGTCTAATGATTGAATAACTATAGTAAAACCCTATATAGATCAACTAAAACAGTGATCCGAACAAGTTTTGGAATGACAAATCCTTTTGAGGTGAAAGCTGGACTGTACCAGGAAACTGTCCTTTCCTGCTCTTGAATAGAAGAGAGGACCCTTTTGTTGAACCTGGTTGCAAACAGGTTTACGTTGAACCAACCACAGCTGAAGAAATCTCTTGTACAACCCAATCCTTCAGTGACCACTCGTGCATCTGAGAACTGTCTGCTGATCCAATCTGCCAACACATTGCTCTCCTTTGCTAGTTGCAGGGCCACCAGATAGACATTGAGAAGAATACACCAGTACCATAGATTGACTGCCTTGGCACAGCAGAAAAGAATAGGTGCCTCATTGTCTGTAGACATAATACATAGCTGTTTTATTGCCTGTTACTGCCTGAACAACCTTGCCCTTTACATGAAGAAGGAAAGGTCTGAGAGCAAGATGAATGGCCCTTCATTCCAAATGTTTGTGGAAATTCCTTTTTTGAGATGCCCAGTGACCTCAAACTATGCAAGAGTCTAGAGAAGCTCCCCATCCATTTGTTTGATGAATTGGATGTTACCATCATGAAACGCAAAGAGGGATTGAACAGGACCCCTTTGAGAACATTGGTTCTGTATGTCCATCACATCAAAGAATCTAAAATGTTCTGGAGCATGGTGACTAAAGTGAAACTGCCCAGATTTGGTTTGTAAGCTCAAGCCCACCAATGTTGCATTGGCCTCATTCTGTCATGCAAATGGAATAACATAAGTAGTCGCTGCCATAAGAGCCATCAGACCCAAAAAGAAAACCACTTTCTAAGTTTGGTGATGAATCTCTAAAATAGGTTGCACTAACTTCAGAAATCTTTCCTCTGGGAGGAAAGCTCTTTCTATTGTCCAGTCCTGTATAAAATGGATCTTTTGAGTTGGGTATAGATTTGACCTTTTGATTTAAGAAGCAATTCTAAATCCGTATGATCTAGCAGATCATCTTGTGAAGGAGGGTTCTTGGAATCATAGATACATAGGACTGGAAGGGACCTTGAGAGGTCATCTAGTCCTGTCACCTGCACTCATGGCAGGACTAAGTATTATCTAGACCATCCATGACAGGTGTTTGTATAACCTGCTCTTAAAAAATCTCCAATGATAGTGATTCCACAACCTCTCTAGGCAAGTTATTCCAGTGCTTAAGTACCCTAACAGGAAGTTTTTCCTAATGTCCAGCCTAAACCACCCTTGCTGCAATTTAATCTTATTGCTTCTTGTCCTATCATCAGAGTTAACAAGAACAATTTACTTCCCTCCTCCTTATAACAACCTTTTATGTACTTGAAAACTGTTATGTCCGCCCTCAGTCTTTTCTTCTCCACGCTAAACAAACTCAGTTTTTTCAATTTTACCTCACAGGTCATGTTTTCTAGACCTTTAATAATTTTTGTTGCTCTTCTCTGGACTTCTTCCAATTTGTCCACATCTTTCCTCAAATGTGGCACCCAGAACTGGACATAGTACTCCAGATGAGACCTAATCAGCGTGGAATAGAGCAGAAGAATTACTATTTGTCTTGTTTACAATATTCCTGTTAATACATCCCAGAATGTTTGTTTTTTTCTTTTTTGCAACAGCGTTACCTTGTTGATTCATGTTTAGCTTCTGATCTACTATGGACCTCCAGATATCTTTCTGTAGTTCTCCTTCCTAGGCAATCATTTCCCATTTTGCATGTGTGCAACTGATTGTTCCTTCCCAACTGGAGTACTTTGCATTTGTCCTCATTGAGTTTCATCCTATTTACTTCAGACCATTTTTCCAGTTAGTTCAGATTATTTTGAATTTTAATCCTCTACTCCAAAGCACTTGCAACCCCTCCCAGCTTTGGTATCGTACACAAACTTTATACGTGTACTCTCTATGCCTATATCTAAATCATTGATGAAGATATTGAACAGAACTGGATCCAGAATTGATCCCTGTGGGACCTCATTCTGCCCTTCCAGCTTGACTGTGAACCACTGATAACTACTTTCTGGGAACGGTTTTCCAACCTGTTATGCACCCACTGTATAGTAGCTTCATGTAGGTTGTATTTTCCTAGTTTGTTTATGAGAAAGTAATGCTAGGTTATATGAAAAATCTTACTAAAGTCAAGATATACCACATCTACTGCTTCCCTCCATTCACAAGGCTTAAGCAGCCAGTTTTGTCTAAATATGGGTAAACAAAAATACCCTGTCATGAGTTGTCCCACTACTACAGGAGGGCACTTTGTAAAGACTCTTGGCTCTGTAGAAAGGCCAAATGGCAAGACCTTGTACTGAAAATATCTTTGTGCCACCACTGTATGGAGGTACTTCTGATTATTTGGCCAGATAAAAATATGGTGCTTCAGTTGGTTTTTTTAATAAGGAGTCCTTCTGAGTTTTTAGGCACCATTTCCCAAACTATCGTAAGTGAGAATATGCAGAACCACTTGAAGAAGAAATGAAGGTACTTGTAACCAGAGTTATTTTAGATGACTCAGCATGTTCACATTTCCTGTCTACCTTCCCCTCTTTCTCAGTCCTGTTTTGGTTTCTTTGAGTCAGCAGTTGGAAGGAACTGAGGCAGTAGAGGGCACAATGCCTCCTTATATAGCCTTGCTATCAGAAGGTTTGAAGACCCTGAGGGAAGGAGGAAAGGGTACATGTGTACTCCAGCAGGCATTGCTTGGAGAAGGATCTGCTGTTAGGTTTCACTGATACACACATTATCCATAAGGGTGAATATACAGAGTCATCTCGAAGAACTCTGGTTGCAAGTAAGTAACCTTCATTTATTTGGACCTTTCTAGAGTTCAAGTAAATTATCTTATGTTCACAATAGATTGGGTATTGGCTAAAGATCTGTAATAAAGGTAGGGGCACAACCTTAATTGGAGAACCTACCTCTTGTGCCATTTTATGTTTATGTAAGTCTTCTTCAACATGGAACGTAGTTCATTAGAATCTAGAGTGTGCAACCTCAAGTTGCATTTCCTCTTTCAGTTGGATGAAATTTATATCATGTTTGTCATTTAAAAAATAAATTGTATCAGACCGCTATCTGTTGTATAAAATGTTCTTACTTTTTACTTCCCAGTTAATGGTGAGTCATCCTCATCTGCACCGGAAGTTGATAATTCTTCTGCCTCAGAGGCTTTTAGGGGTTCTGTAGAAACCTCCATGTGTACGGATTGCACTAATACAATTACAGAACCTCCATCAACCACAGAAGCAATTAGTTACTCTGAAAACAGCACATCTTCTACAATCCCTATTGTGTCTGCTGGACTTGAAGCTGTAACTGCCACAGACTGTGCATCCTCTAATACTGGAAGCAGCACCACTGGAGAAGCAGCAAAACCAAGGGAGTCTTCAAGTGCATCTGGGGAACCTGTAATACAGCAGCCTGGTAGTGCCAGTACGGAACCTTTGCCACCAGGGTATGTGGGCTTGGTTTTTAATTCATAATATGATCTAATCATATCTGGCCTGAACACGGTTATATATAGGCATAGATTTTATTACGGCTTCAGATTGCCAAATACAATCCAGTTGGCTGAGACATAGTTATTTGATCTAAAACAGTTCTGCGGTATTGCAGTTCCTAAGTGGCTGGAAGCTTTTGGTGTCAGAAACTAACAGGTTACTTGTTTGCTGAGACAGTGATATGATCTATATAGAAGAGCGTCACGGCATTCTGGGCAAAAAGAATCTTCATTTGAGATATTTAAACTTATTCCACACTTGGGGCATAGTTCCTTGGTAATGTACTTTTTAAGCTTATTACACACCTAGGGATCAAAAATAGTGGGTGGGTGGGTGGATGGATGGGGACGAGAGGGAATGCAGTAAAAATACCCTTAAAGTACTTTCAGATGCTAACAGGGGTATCTGGAGTTGTTCTAAAAATGTTCTGAATACAAATAACATTTTTAAAGGGGTGTGCATGTGTGTAAAAAGAGTAGAAATTATAAACTTTCCAAGTTAGCCATGGTGCTTGCAACTACTGCATTAACATTGAAGCCATGCTATTAGCTGGGTGTCACATGACTTTGCAAACTAGAATTGAGAGGTGCTTACAGGAGTTAACTGAAACTGCAGCACATTTTAAGGGTATACTAAAACATAAGTTGACTGGAATTTTTAACGTTTGTGGATATACATTGCCTCCTGGAGTGGAAAAAATGACTTCAGTAGCAATGTTTATTTATTGTTGTTGCCTGATCACTGCTTCATTGGAACTTAGACTTGTATTTAAAGGTGAGCTATGGCCTTTGCGCTAAGCCACTCCAATTCCTTCCTTATCCCCTGGCAAGGATTAGCTTGGGACACAGCTTCCTGCGTTTGGTGCCTTAATAAGCTATAGAAGGACTACTTACTCTTCTACGCACAATTCTTCCACTGAGCCTGGGGTGCCTCCACCGGAAGCCCCATCTGTAGCTTTCACTTTTTCACTTTTACATGAAACACATGGCACATCAAATCCCATGGGTTTGGGTGCTCAAAGAATCCTGCCTATGCTCTTGAATTGAACCACCGCCATACTCCTTAATATATGTTAACACAAAACTTCTAATGCCATGACTGTACTTCTAATGCCTAGTCCTCTGGGCTTTTAGACTAACTCATTTCTCCATGTTGAACACATTTTGACAGAAACATTTGGTTTCAATTTCAGGCATTTTCAGAAAAGTAAAGGGCTAGATTCACAAAATGCCAAGGGGGTAAAGGGGCTCTCCCTTTTATAATCTTTAGCCCAGTGGTTAGGGTACTTTCCTCGGATGCTGGAGATGGGGAGGTAGAGGATTTGAACTTTGGCCTCTCACATTGCAGGAGCGTGTCCTAGTTATTGGACTAAGGGATGGGATGCACTGGTGTGTCTTTTTCAGTCTGTCCTATTGGAGCTATTCTACTTTTTATTAATAAATAATCATTGAAGCAGTCATTGAATTTAGGTTTCCCTCATCCTAGGTGAGAACCCTAACCATGAGACTCTGTAGTCATTCTCATACTCTCTCCGGCTCTATGACTTTTGCCACAGTTTTGGTGGTGATCCTGCTTAGGGGGACTGAACTCCACTGAAGCTTTCCACACTAGCAGTAGGAAGAAGAATGGTTGTGTGAGCTGGGGTGTGTCCAGTGGATCAATGCACTGGTCATATCCACTGGCCCCAAAACGCATTGTGTGTGGGGTAGGAAGAGAGAGACAGGATAATTATAGCCACTGCTCTACAAAGGCATTAGTATTGGTTTTGAAGTGGCCTAAATGCTAGCAACTGCTGGTTGGAGCTGAGAATTCCATTAGTAGATTTTAAGGCCAGAAGGGACCATGAGATTATCTAATCTGATCCTTTTATACCACAGGCCCTTAAATTTTACCCAGTTACCCCTATATTGAGTTTAATAATCTGTGTGTTGGCTAAAGCGTATCTTCCAGGGAAGTATCTAGTCTTGATCTGAAGACATCAAGAGATGAAGAATTCAACACTTGAATTGATAGTTAGTTGCAGTGGTTAATTACCTTCACTGTAAAAATGTGTGCCTTATTTATCTGACTTCAGCTTCCAGCCATTATACCTTTCTCAGCTAAAGAGCCCTTTGGTACCTGGTATTTTCTCTCTGTGAAGGTACTTATATAGTGTAATCTAGTCACCCGTCTCATTTTTGATAATCTAAACAGATTTTACTCTTTTTAGATTTCTCACTGTAAGTCATTTTATTCAGTCCTCAAATCACTTTTACGGCTTTTTACAGCACTCTTTCCACTTTTTCAATATAATTTTTAAAATGTGCTCACCAGAACTGGATGCAGTGTTCTAGTATCAGTCTCACCCATGCCATATACAGAAGTAAAATCATTGCTCTACTACTTGTGCTATAAGCTCCTGTTTATACACTCCAGGATCACTTTAGCCTTTTTTGCCACAGCATCACAATGCTTCTCCATGGTGACCACTACATCCTTTTCAGTGTCACTGTTTTCTAGCATGCAGTCTCCCATTTTGTAAGTATGGTCAGTAATCTTTGTTTCAAAATGTATGAAAGGCTGTATTAATATACATTTTATTTGAACAGGTCCAGCTTTACCAAGTGCTCCAGATTGTGGTATATAATGCCCTCCTCCTCATCTTTATTTACCATTTGCAATTCCTCAGCTTCATGTGATTCTCTGAGTGCATAGTTTATATACTTAGGCTTTGCAGTCTGAGAAGTTGACTTTTAAAAAACTGAGAACTTATAGGCATTCAACCATGTGCTTTGGTTCCTGATATGTAAACAAGTAATAATTTTATTTGGGCTTTTCCATAATGTAAGTGATTTTTACATAGTACAGTTTCTCATATCCCACGGGGGTTTCATAGAAATACAAAGACGTTTTGCAGAAATCATGGGGGGAAATCTTGCAATTAGCATGAGTTTTGCTACATTTTTCAGCTAAGGTAATTTGGTAAGATCAAAGGATATGAACAAGGATGATAATTTTTGAACAAATATAGTTTAGTATTGGGAGGAAATTACATAGCCTGAGAGTTTCAAAGCATTCTAGATACATAAATAGAGGGACACCAAGTGCATCAGTGGAATTTAAGGTATAAAGTTTTTTCAAAAAGATGGCTTTTAGTGTATTCAATAGCATTGGTGCACCTGTGTAGGACCATATCTTTTTGTGTGCATGTGGCCAAGCGGTAGGTGCCCCAGAGGCATTTTCAAACGAGGTGGGGAAGTTGCATAACCTGATGTTGGTGCTGAAAAGATATGCATACCCTGGATTTGCCTATGTCAGCAGTTCTTAAACTTCTTTGCACCGCGACTCCCTTCTGACAACAAAAATTACTACATGACCCCAGGGGGTAGGGAAGACGGAGCCTGTGCCATGCAGCCCTGGACAGGGGTGGGGAAGGGGAGGGGAAGAGAAGTGGAGCCCGAGCCCCCGCTCCAGGCTGAAGTCCTTGGTTTTCGGCTTCAGCCTGGGGCAACAGAGCTCGGTTCAGCTTCAGCCTCATGCCCCAGCTAGTTTAATGCTGACCTGGGTGACCCTCTTTGGGGCCCCTACGCACAGTGAGAGAACCGCTGGCCTATATGATTAGGTACTGGCCGACTTTTCTCATTGCTTCCTGGGCTGTGCTGGAGAGGAGGCTTGCTGATAAAGGAAAAGTTTAATGCAAGAAAATATGGACAGAGTTGTTATGAAATTGAATGTTACTTTATTTTAGTAATGTTTGGGTTACAACAGGTGCAAAAGGAAGTGTGGAGACTAAAGTCAAATCAATAAACATAAAAGTGAATGAACTGTGGGTGGTGCTCACTTTCTTTTCTCAGATGCTTGGTTTATATCTTGTTGGCCTGTTGAGAAACAGTCCTTCCAAACCAGGTATCCAAATGTGTGCAGGTTCCACTTGGAGATTGAGTAGGATCATTGGATGATCCTCCTATTGGTATTGTCCTGGGTGGAATGGGTTTTGTGTGTGTTGTACTTCTTCAGTGCAGGCTGTCAAAAGGAGTGAACACTGAATAACTTTAAAAGCTAGTTGAATGGGAAGCACCATCACGAATAAAATTATTAATAAATGCATTGTAGTGCACATTGAAAAGAATAATTTGAACTATTCATACACCTTTTTTGGGGTTCTATATTAACTATAAACATTCAAGAAAAATATTTGAACATTGTGATAAAGTCAATGAAAATGTTTGCTCAGTATGCAGCAGCAGCCGAAAAGCAATAAGGAATGGGATAGGAAATACTACTGTAAATATTATATTCATTTCTAGTTACAAAAGGATGTAGCAGAAATAGGTAACAAAAATAATTAGAGGAATGGAAAGACTTAACACGTGACAAAAAAATTAAAGGTTGAGTTTACTTAGTTTAGCAAAGAGGCAAATATGTTACAGGTATGTAAAATAACAAATGATAGGAAATATAGATGGCCATCCTTATGATTCATCCTTTCACATAATACAGGAATGGGGGGGAGGCATCCAGTGAAATTGAAAAACAATATATTTAAAATAGAAAAAAATCATAAACGTAGAGCTCATTGCCATTAGATAAAATTTAGGCCAATAGCTCTGCAGAACATAAAAAAGACCAGATATTTACATGAAGAATAAGAACATTCAGTTAGATTAGACAGGATAAAGACAAGTAGAAACCCTTATGCTTCAGAGCATACATCAGCCATTAACTGAAAAGGATTTGGAAGAAAATTCTATGGACAGATTATTTCAATATTTGTCTGTTAAGGGTATCTTGTACTTATTCTGCAGCATCTGATAATGGTTACTATGAGACAGAAGATACTGAACTAGCTGGATCACTGGTGTGAGCTTCTATGACAATTCCTACATTTCTAACAAAAAGTTTATAGACTCATAGGCTCTAAGGTCAGAAGGGACCAATATGATCATGTAGTCTGACCTGCACAATGCAGGCCACAGAGCCTCACCCACCCACTCCTGTAATAAGTCTCTAACCTGTGACTGAGTTATTGAAGTCTTCAAATCATGGCTTAAAGACTTTAAGGTACAGAGAATTCACCAGCAAGTGAGCCGTGCCCCGTGCTACAGAGGAAGGCAAAAAACCCTCAGAGCCTTTGCCAATCTGCACTGGGGGGAAATTCCTTCCCAACCTGTAATGTGGCAATCAGTTAAACCCTGAACATGTGGGCAAGACTTCCCAACCAGACACCCACAAAAGAATTCTCTCTAATAACTAAGAACCCACCACATCTAACATCCCTTCACAGGCCATTTGCATATCTACCACCAGTAGTCAAATATCAGTCAATTGCCAAACTAGGCTGTCCCATCATACCATCCCCTCCATAAATTTATCAAGCTCAGTTATGAAGCCACATAGGTTTTTTGCCCCCACTACTCCCCTTGGAAGGCTATTCCAGAACTTCACTCCTCTGATGGTTAGAAACTTGCATCTAATTTCAAGTCTAAACTTCCTGATGGCCAGTTTATATCCATTAGTTCTTGTGTCTACATTGGCGCTGAACTTAAATAATTCCTCTCCTTTCCTGGTATTTATCCCTCTGATGTATTTATAAAGAACAGTCATATCTCTCCTCAACCTTCTTTTGTTTATGCTAAACAAACCAAGCTCTTTGAGTCTCTTCTCATAAGGCAGGTTGTCCATTCCGCAGATCATCCTAGTAGCCCTTCTCTGCACCTGTTCCAGTTTGAATTCCTCTTTCTTAAATATGGGGGACCAGAACTGCACACAGTATTTCAGAAGAGGTCTCACCAGCACCTTGTAAAACAGTACTAACACCTCCCTATCTCTACTGGAAATATCTCGTCTGATGCCTTTAAGGACTGCATTAGCTTTTTTCACAGCCACATCACATTACCGGTCATAGTAATCCTGTGATCAACCAATATGCCCAGGTTCTTTTCCTCCTCTGTCACTTCCAACTGATTCCTCCCTATCTTTATGGTTTATTTTAAAAGGGTATTGATCCTTGCTTTACATTTCCTCCAGCAAACGATGTTAAATTTAAATATTTTCCAGTCAGTCATGACTTCATTACATCCACCAGGTTGTAAAGAAAAACAGTTTATAGGATATACATTCCCTTGGTCCATATTGAAGAGCATATGGTCACAAAACCTCCAAAAGATGCTGTTTTTGCAGTGCAGACAACAGTCAAAAACTCTTCTGAAATGAGTACTGATGTGAGGTCCCTGAGTGCTCATTTTAGGTCCCTGCAGCATTCATTTAGCACATACCTATTTGGCCTGATTTTTATCAAAAAATATAAATGCCTAAAATATTATTTCCAAATTCTTGTGAAAAATAATGTTCACTCATCTGTGCACGTAAGAACCCATTTAGGGCTCATGTATAGACATTCAAAAATTCTGCCTTAGAGGGAAATGAATTCATGTGAGATAGACCTTAAGGTGACATACAATAATTTTGTGAGTGGACAAATTTGACCCTTAGCCTTTAGAGTAAGGACTGAGATTGGATAACTCCTTAGTTCACTACAGACATTTCTTTTTGCTTGTCTGAAAATGTAATCAGAAAACAGTATTTTCATGTTGTTTTTTGTTTAAAGCCATGTCTTTTGTTTAAGATGGGAACAAAGAAAGGATCCCCATGGCAGAACCTATTATGTTGATCACAACACTCGAACTACAACATGGGAAAGACCACAGCCTTTACCTCCAGGGTAATGAGAATTCATACACTTCTTTGAATGTTGTATCCTAAGTTAGTACTAAAAAGTATTTTTATTACATTTTGTTATTACACGAAAAAGTGTAATTATACTAGTAATACCGTATTTCCCCATGTATAAGACGCTCCCATGTATAAGATGCACCTTAATTTTGGGGCCCGAAATTTGAAAATAAATGTATTACGGTACATCACCGGTAAGTACCACTGTATAAGACGCACCCAGTTTTTAGACCCCAAATTTTTCGAAAAAAGGTGCGTCTTATACATGGGGAAATACGGTATATTTTGGAATCAAAAGTTCATAAAAATAATACTACACATGTATTGCAACACCTTCTGCCCCAAAACAAAATAAAACAATGTAATTCCTTATCAGACAATGATCAGTATCATCATAGCTACTTTTACGTAAATGTTGGTGTTACATCTATTGCCTGTGCTGATCTTTTGCTGTTAATAATGTTGAATCATTTAGCCTTTTATTTAATGTTTAAATTTAAAGGGTATTTATTTTATGAACTTTTTGGTCTAGCTGGGTGGAAGAACAGTTGAGAAAGTTTTCCAAGCAAAACAATCAGTTGTTTCTAGAAATTTACATAGTGTCAGAAACAAAACACCAATATGTGTTGTGTGTACAGCAGAAATGAAAACCTCTGCCTATCTCTCATCCCTAGTTAAAACTGAAACTTTAGCTAAGAATTTAGTATACCACAGAAAATTAATTTTGTACTTTTCATTGAGAAAAATAGCCGTTAACATTAATATTTTATTTGGTAGCTGGGAAAGAAGGGTTGATGATCGTGGAAGAGTTTACTATGTGGACCATAACACCAGAACAACAACATGGCAGCGACCAACAATGGAATCGGTCAGGAACTTTGAGCAGTGGCAGTCTCAACGTAACCAACTACAAGGAGCTATGCAACAATTTAATCAACGATACCTCTATTCGGTAACTTTTAGCAAGTTATGAAATGTTAGGAAATTTTTTTTAGTTATTTTTAACTTTACCTTCCGCCGCCGCGCCCCCCCCCCTCCCGTGCTTTCAAAATTGCACAACTGTATTCACTGTGAGATGTTCATCATCTGTAAAGATGGTCAGCATCACTAACTTGAAAAATGCATTCAATTTTAGAACCTTTACTTCTAAAGCTACTATCTGGCAGGATTTTCAGTACTGGGTCTCAGCTCTGTAGCTCAAGATGTGTACTTCCCAAACACTTAAGGTTTATAGGCCCCTTAAGGCAATAGTAACAGTTACAAGTGTATGTCACCTCCTGACTTTAGGGGGAAACTTTAGTTCTTCTTTGAATGCTTGCTCATGTCGATTCCATGTTAGATGTGTGCATGCTCTCATGCACGACTGTTGGAGATTTTTTGCCTTGGTATCCGTAGGGCCAGCTCTGATGCCCTCTTGAGCTCTGTGCTAGTGCGACGGTGCATAAGGTGCTGCTGGTCCTGCATCCCCTCAGTTCCTTCTTTCTGCCCATGATGGTTATTGGAGTGACTTTCTCTGTTGCAATCATAAGTGCCTAGTGATTGTTTTATAGACTATTATTAATAGTTCTTGTAAATAGTTGATAGTGGTTCCATCAGGGATGTTCACCCAGGGATTCGGCATGCCCCGATTCCTGGGCTTCAAACCGTGTTCTGTTTGCCATAAGCCCTTCTCACTTAATGATTCCCATGATAGTTGCTTAAAATGTTTAGGGGAAACACGTGTGGGATAAGTGGAAGATTTGCAAAGGCTTCAGGCCGGGGACTTAAGAACGACAGGGACATTCGCCTGAGAGCCCTATTAATGGAGGCAGCACTCAGACTAGCCTCAGAACCTTCCCGCTCTGTGACTCGGCACTGAATACTTCAGCATCGGTGTGGAGCGTCTCACCAGCCGAACCCTTGACGCCGTTAGCCTTTGCCGGTGCCAAAGAGGTGGCAAAAGAAATAGCATGCTCATCGAGGCCATTCCTCCACATAGAAGAAGGATAAGAAGTGGAATTGGGCAAAGGACCTGTGCTGGGCCAAACGCCTGTATTGGAGCAGCTAGTGCTAGCTTCTCTTCCCAGGGCTGGAAGCCCTTTGCGGGAACCACCCTGACCCCTCAGAGCCAGAGGCCTTTCAAGTACCAGGGACATGATGGCCCTCCCACTGCCTCCCACTCCACCAGCCCTGCCCTGTGCACCAGAGCTGATAAAGGTGCCTGTTTCCAGGGCTAAACCCACCATGGGGCCGCTGCAGTGGTCAGTAGACCGACGCTGTTCCCCCAAATCTCAGCACCAATCCACAAAACCTCTGCCTGGATCTCTGGCGCCACAACAAAGGTCTCTGCCATCTCGGCCCCGGTCCCCAGCAATGTGCTTCTGATCTCCAGCCCAAACAAGTGACTCATTTGCTGCATATCGCTGGTCTCCCCAGTACCAATCATCGCAGTCACTGGTAACATGGCACCAATCCCAGGAACCTTTGGCACTGATCCTGTGGCACCATGTGAGCTGACAACTTGTATCACGTCACCATCCCCTCCTATGCGGCACAATGTCCCTGTCACCGCTCCCCAGCTCCAAACTGCAGCCAACAGGAGGAGCCGCTGTTGGCTCCACCATGGTCCCCGAAGGAGGAACTATACTTTGAGTCGGAGAGAGAGCCCAGCCACCAGCCTCAGAAATGCAGGTTGGTGGGTGTGCCACCTTTCAGTGCCAGCCCGGCAGTGAGCGTTTGGCCTCAAGGGCAATGGCCAGTCCAGTAGCCATACTGGAATACTTGGGGAATCCTTATGGCATCAGGATCCTACTTACTCCAGTCATCCGCAGCTGCATCAAAAAAACGGTCCACGGCACCAACCACCCCGATGTGGGATCCAGAATCAGGCTCCAATACCAGCACTGAACCCCAGGTCCCAGAGGTAGAAACAGCTCCCTAGAAGAGGAGGAGGCACCACTCTCTCCCCTGGTGTTATCGTCGTCGTCCTCATCCCCTGATGAGGCGGCTGCCAGCCTGGCTCCCCCAATACTGCCAGATGATTTTTGGGCCCACCAAGAACTCCTTAAAAGGATTGCATTTAACTTGGATGTTGAGACTGAGCATCACAGGATCTATAGACAGCCTCTATCCTATAAATTTCCAATCCCTCTTAAAACTGATTAATTGTTTTCTTTAAGAACATCCTGTGGCAATGAATTCCACAATCTAATTGCATGTTGTGTGAGAGAATATTTCTTTGCATTTGTTTCATTTTTTGCCTTTCAACTTCGTTGAGTGTTCCCCTTGTTTTTATGTTGTGAGAATGGAAGAATGGGAGCTCCCAGTCTACCTTCTCTACACCTGTAGTGCCCCTGTGAGTGCTCCATATCAGGTGAACATGTGCCTTCAATCAGAGATTTTGGTTGTGTGACCCGTCCGTGCCTAGGGTAGCCACCTGAAAATGCCAAAGTCAGGGCAGGTTGCAAAAGGAGAGTAGATTCTCCCAATACTGGTGGGTGACACTGAAGTCAGACTTCCCAACCAGCCACAAACAATGCTTCTGATTCCCCACACTGGTTATCAAGAAGCTAAAATAAAAATATACCCAGCCTCCTTTACTATATTTCAGTCTCTGGCTTCCAATCAGCCACTAGATCCAGTAAAGAGATGAGTTATTTAAAACTCTATGCTCTTTACCCAGAAAGGTTCTCCTGACCCTAAAGGGTCAGCCACATTACCAGATCAATGTAAGTTTGGATCTTACACAAAATACCGTGCTGCCAGCCAATCCTTTAGTAACTAAAACTAAAGGTTTATTATAAAAGGAAAGAAACAAACTATAAGAGAAATGTTAAATGATTAAAGCAATTACATACATACAAATGATTTGAAAGTTCATATATACCAGGTTTCCAGTAGAATTGTGGAGTTTTCAGACTTCTATAGCCTCTCTGGTGTACATCCAGTACCTGGATGGGTCTCAGTCCTTTATTTCACAGCTTTAGTTCAGTTGTAGATGAGTTGATATAGAGGTAGTTGAAGACTGACAACTGAAGACAAAATGGATGTGGTGCAGCTGCCTTTTATGTCTTTTGGCCTTTGCTATGCTGCTTGTGGAAATTTACAGGAATAAGATGGAGTCCAGGGTCACATGAGTAAGTCCTGGTGACTCATCAGGTATATCCCTGGCTTTTTCCCCCTGGGCCCATTGTACGTGTGAGTTTCCTTAATGGGCCATTAAGCAGGCCAGTGCTGCAGCCATCCTGTCTGGGGTGTCCACCAGAAACACAGCACAAGTTGAAATATAGATACAAACATATCCATGACTTCCATTACACATATAACATATGAACATAAACATTATCACCTTACTTAGCACGTTATAGCCTTTCCAACGGTACTTGACATGTCATATCTCATGTGAATTATTATGATTTTAACATATTGATGTTAAATAATAAATGACCCCACCCCAATCCAGCCGGTGTCACAGGTTGCAATGCCCACTTGATCCATGAATGCACTCTATACATCGTACTATCCTGCAGCTAGGCCCTGTAGGGCTTGTGGGTGAGCCACCTTTAGTTCCTTCTCAGTTGCCTCAACCTCAGACAGAGTGCTCAGCTCGTGCCTCCATCCAGGGATAAAGGGCAGGGTGGACCGACTGTCTCTCCAGTTCCTTATCCCTGCCACATGATTTGGATTGGAACCTCCAGTGTCTGTAGTTGGGCTTCATCCTACAAAATAAGATTTAGATTTAGCTTTGTAAATAGTTTTAACAGTTTGTATAGTTTAGTGTTTAGATTTAGTCTTTTTGAGGGAACCACTCCTCCACCTCCTCTGCCCAGGACTCCAGACTTTAAACTCTGCGCTTCCTGCCTGCGATACTTCTTGGTAAGCAATGACCACCAGCTCTGCCTGTACTGCTTTGGGTAAGCCCACATCGTGGTGAGGTGCAGTATCTGATGACTGTTCCCCAGCCATACCCGAGAAGGGCAGGAACTTTGATTCCAGAAATTTCTCATGGAGAAGGTCATGACGCCTCAATCAGACACAGGCTGGAAAACCCCTGATCCCCAGTACATCAGCCTGATTCAATAACGAGTATGCCTACTGCTGCAAAGTCTGATTCTGGTGCAGGAGAATCTACCTCCACAGATCATCCCAGTGGGATCTTGTCGGGAATCCAGGAAGCATTCTCATAAGCATGAGACAAAGTTGTCCTCTAAATCCAATTCAGGTAAGTCAGATTTGGCTCTGGGCAAGCCCATCAGCTTAGGCCGTCCTAAATTCCAGAGGCATGACAAAAAGGCCCATGAGCATTGGACTACATCGGTACTGGACCACTGTCCATTGGTACTATCATCCTCAGGACCTCCCTAATACTAAGATCCTCCAGCACTGACAAAGACTGTTCATCATGAACTTCGCTTATCCATAGCACCGTCTTCCTTGGCAGCTATATTATCTCCTCTGGTTCCAGCAGACAAGTAGAACCCTTCTCACACTGGGGAGATCTGAATCTGTTGCCACTCCATGGGACATTTTCACTGTCCCAGATCTGGTATTCCCTCTTCCATTAAGCCCCTCTGTCTCCAGAGAGATAACATCACCAAGGGAGACAACCTCTGGAAGGAGTTTGTCACCCATCCCATACACATAATACAACTCTGCTCCAGGGGCACCAACAGTGCTACCACTGGAATCAGAATTGGCCTTCTCTTCATCAGGAGATTGTGAACCACCTGATGAACCTTTCGTCCCCCATCCTACATACCTCTGCCTCCCAAAAGACCTGAACCAGTTTGGGATGAATCTCTGTCTCATCTAACTCAGAATCATTGTTACCCTATGCCTTGGGGGTCTCTGCAACCACCTATTGATCTCTCGTACTGGCTCTATTGGGATTCTGGGGACCAGTACCTCCCTGCAGAGTTGGTCCAATCTACTAGAGAGTCACGTCTTACCTCTCCTCTAAGGCCACACTCGGATCTGCCCCTGGATCTTACAGAGGAGGAGGGGCATTACACACCAGATCCGGCAGTTTTGCCATTACCAGTAAGACTACCATCTTAATCTACAAACAAAGCAGTGATCCCTACAGCTCCTTCTCCCCCTGATGATTTCAGAGAGTTCCAGGACCTTCTTCACAGAGTTGCTGGAAAACTACAGATTCCTCTTGAAGAGGTTCAGGACTCCCAGCACAAAATCTTAGACCTCCTCCACTTATCTGGGTCTAACAGAATAGCTCTCCCTGTTAATGTAGCTGTACGGGAGCCAGCTAGGCAGGGGTGTGCCAACTGTCCACCTGAATTCCCACCCACAAGAGGGCAGAGAAGTATTACTATGTGCCACCCAAAGGGGAGCAGAATTTTTATTTTCTCACTCTGCTCCCATTTCACTGGTGGTCCAAACTTGCGGTGTTCAGTCTTCTAGATTGGATGCTACCCTTAGAAATGCAGTCTTGTCTTTAGTCTTGAGCTCAGCTCTAAAGATCCTCTCTTCAGCTGGGGATACTGCTCCGTAGTCATCTGAAGTGGAGCTCCCATTGGAACGCGACTTGAAGAAGGAGAAGAGGTTACTCACCTTGTGCAGTAACTGGAGTTCTTTGAAATATGTGTCCCTATGGTTGCTCTAATACCCGTCCTTTCCCCCCCATTTCTTTGGAATTTTCTCTGTGGGGCTATGCAGTGGAGAAGGAACTGAGGGTGGTTCACCCGCCTAGCCCTATATAGCCTAGGTGCAGGCACAAGGATGTGTAGGGCTTATGCGTGGGCCAAATGGGTACTGTTACATAAAATATCCAATTGAAGGCATATGGGGTTAATTCCCTCTGGCCCAGAGCTGGGCGGGTATACCCCATCACAATCCGCTTTTTAAGTTAAAGAACCCCAGTCTTTCTTCAGTCTTTCTTGAAGGGCAGCGATGATGTGCAACCACCTCGTGTATGCTCAGGTTGTACTTAGGTACCAAAATACCTTAAGAACTTTAGGTATTCTGCCTGTCTTGTGCTATGGAGAGCTGTGGAGTCTCAGGAGTGAGAATCCTGCAAGATATCAGAGTAGTAGAATTATAAGGTAAGTAATTTTTCCTCCTTATGATGTTTAAACAACAGCTCAGGCTTTGAGATGCTTTGAAAAAGCATTCTATTTTCAAATGATTTTATGTTCATTTATCACTTTTTCTATGTATTTTTTATTGCTAAGTATGTCTGTTTATATGCAGAATCATTAAGAGTTAATAAGTTCTAGGAGTTTAGCAGAAGCAAAAATCGAAAATCATTGTTTGTAACACCCAAATGTAGCATATAATCAGAAATATTGATGCACTCTTAGAAAACAAAGATGTGTCTGAAAGTCAGTATTCTTAGTGTTTTTTTAAAAAGTGACAGAGAAAAGAAATGTAGAAAATGTTATGTTGGCAGGATTATTTGTAAGTACAATGTATTTCACATTTTTATAACAGGTATAATTATTTCTTTAATAAAACAAACAGGGAAAAAGTAAAATGATATGTAATTGCACTTTTCTGTTTAGTAATCAAAGTATAATATTTGTGTTCTTTGTTCATGGAATGATAACTTCTTCATCCAAAAGACGCTCTGCCTTTGCTTTAATGATACCTTTTACCATTATGACTGATTTTCACACCATCTTGAAACACATTTACTTTTTTTTTCTTCAGAATGGATTAGGCAACTGTTGCAATGTGTCTATCCTCTCTTATCTTAGATTCACCAGTCCTAATTTGGTGACCCATTTTATTATCTGTCAACGAGACACCAATATTCAAAAAGGAAAGCGAAATTCGGTGTTTTGTGGATTATTTGCTTCTCTTTACAACTGCTTTCCATATATTTGTCATGTTTGATGGATAGTTCAGTTACATTAGATACAGTTCCCATTAATAGTAAAACAAAAACTATGAAGAATGATAAGAAAACAAGAAACAAATACAAAGGAAAACACGTTTGTTGGCTACAGCACTGCTGTATGTTTTTCTGTTACAGCGTAGCTATAGCTAATCTGCATACAGACTAGAATAACTCAGTGCTCTGGGTCTGCCCCTGAAAGCCAGAGGAAGCTATTTGCAAATAAACAATAGCAGAGCTAACATGAGATGGTTGATGGTGGATTTTGTTACTCAAGGGATTGGATTGGCCTTTCCTTAGTGGTAAAAGAACCTCTCTCTTGACCTGAATGGCCAAAACAAAATCATTTTAAGGTAAGAAATGCAGAGTCAAGGCACCCAAACAATCTTAACTTCTCCTTGTAACTATGTCATAACAAGGAAAAAATATGAAAAAATAAATGTCTTCAGAAATCAGTTTAATCTATTCTGGGACCACAAACACTAAAATGCCTTAATTAAAATAATATGGTTATTGCATAACATTAGTACAGATGAGAGTTCAGGTGGCTTACATGCCTTAACTCTGCATTTCTTAGCTTAACGGGCTTGGATTTCTTTTAAGTGTAACCTTAACTAAATTTGCTGGGTTTTTAGTGGTTGGTTTTGGAATGATTACATCTCTGTAACAAAAATTATGATATAAAAATAATAGTTAAAAAAGACAAACCAACAGATTTTCTGTGAAAGAAAATTGTGCCTCCCCAGTCTGTTAGAATTGTTTGAGACTCAACAAAATAGTAGATAATGAAGAACTTAGGATATTCATTACAATATATTGATTAATATATACATAATTATATGTGTTAATTAGAAGTACAGATAGGAGAGACACAGTTCTCTTTTACACAAGCTATGCTGATTTGTCTGTGTCATAGATGTTTTAAGCCTCTGTTTAATTATCATTTCAACTATTTTGCCTTGAACTGAAATAAAGCTTTCTGGTTTGTAACTTCCAGGATCATCTCTAGTACCTTTTTTTAAAGCTAGTTACAATATTTGCTCTCCTCCAGGTTTGTAGCTGATTTTAAGGAGAGATTGTTTATTTTTGTTAACAGCTCAGACACTTCATTTTTAAGTTCCTTCAGAACTCTTGGATGTATACATGCCATCCAGTCCTCGAGATTTGTAGTGGTTTTGTATCATCAGTTTGTTCCAGCATGTCTTTTTACAAACATCTTAACCTCTAACCATGTCTCCTCTTTATTTCCTAAAAAGAGAAGTTCTAAGGTAGGTAATCATTTAGGCCCTGATACTGCAGAGTCATATGCACATGCTTAACTTTTTATGCATGTGAGTGGCTCCATTAACTTCATTCTTGTTCATAAAATTAAGCATATTTTTGTGGGATCAGGGGTTCACTTCTCTTCATTGTTCTTATTCTCCTTAATTGTTCCCTTCATACCTTTGTAGTCTAAAGGAACCACCGATTATTTTGCAATGTCCTGCTTCTGACATACTTAGAGAATGTTTTGGTCTTTTTTATATATTTGTCTTACTGGTCTTCAAAATGCATTGGTTCAATATTTTCATCCGTAGAATTACCTGATTCTATAGATAAGTTATATCAAGCATAAATCCTAGATTCTTCTAGGTATCCATTGACTCAGAAAACTCTGTGGACCTCTCAGTCACTCTCTGACATCCACTTTTTGGCATATTTCATGTCACTTACCAACTGTTTTCCTTTACTTTCACCAGCACACTGGAATTTTTAACTAACAGGATGATTATATAGTTTCTAAAATTTGAAAGGGTTCATTTAATTTACTGTGGTGTTGAATGGCTTACTGTATATAGTTATCTGTGTTCAAGACCGGCAGCTAAAAGCCACAGTGATGTAGTTTTAAAAACAAAATTCCCAACTAGATTTTTAACTAAAGATTGGCCTTTCTTGGTCACAAAAATTACATTTATAAGATCTTTTGTGAAACCTTGTTGGCAAATACAGTTTTCACCAGACAATAAATACATTAGCAGTGTTTCTCATAATTCAAAAGCTTAAGATGATCTTAGCCAAGGAATTGAGGGCTTTTCTCATCTTACTGGTGTTAATCATACATCCAGTTCTTACGACATCATTCATCTTTTTCAATACTTTTACATTTAGGATATAGTGGATTAGGAATTCTAATTCTAGTGATCAAATCTCTCCAGAGTTCAATTTACTCAGTTTTTGTTAGATTGATGATTTCTGAAAAACTTTTTGGAACTGAAAGTGAAGTAAGTGACTGCTCATATTTCCTAAATCATAAAGTATCTAAAAAAAAAAAAAAAGTCTCTTGTTGCTTCAGAGAATAGTTAATAGTCAAGCAGTTCTTGTCAGGACATAAATTCACATGTGTTCTCACACCTAAACAGATAAATGGAAGGCTGTTGTCAGAAGGCAGGTGCTATGTTTTTAATGGCCTGAGTGGAAGACACTTAAAACTCAAATTATTGTAGGAAAGCGAAATGCTTTAGCTACATAACTGCCATCTTATGTAAGTCCATCTCGGAAGAAGCAGTGTTTGGTTGTTTGGAAGGCAGCATATGTAAGCAATGGGAGAGTAAGAGTCACAGTACCCATGTTTTGTTCTTTTTTCTGGCTTTGGCTCACTGTGTGAATGTGAGAAAATATTTTTAACTTTCCTGTGTCTTAATTTCCCCATCTGTGGAATAAGTGAATTTGAGATCTTAGTATTAAAAGTTCCATAACTGCAAAGTATTATCAGTAATATAATCCTTTAGATAGATAAAATATTAGATAGTTCTACATTGATTCCCATCCATCATAATCTTATTTTTTATACATTCTCCATCAGACTGGGTTGGTGGATTTTTAAGATCTGAAATAGTAAAATTTTTACTTATAAAATAGGATTCAGAGTCTTAGATCCACCAGTCTGGAGACTCTTGCTTTTTCTTCCTTTTTAGGTCTGTACTAGAGTTTAATCTTATTTTTTAAACCCTTTCATTAAAGGTTACAATCTTGTACAGATCTAACACAGTAACAGCAGCCAGTGCAATTACTAATATGCCTAGTAACAACAGCCAGTGTAGTTACAAATTTTGTTACAACCTTGTTATAGCCTTCTATAGGTAGGTAGCATAGGTTAAGTGCAACCATTTTAATGTAACTTGAGTGTTTGTCTAGTTCTTCAAGGGAAAAACTTGTTCACAGAATGGTTCTGCCAATGGTCCCAAACATAGGCAAGCCACATCCTTTGTGCAGTGGAAGAAGAAAAAACCAAACCCCTATCTTGAGGATACCATGTGAAAATGTGCTCCACGCACCCAACCACATCCACACTCAACCATATATATTATGGATGCTTCAGCTCATTTCTGCTTCACACTGGCTTGCATGTGGATCAAAACACAAGAAAGAGAACTGTGCTTAATAACTATTTTTAAAAGGCTATAGATAGTATGGTTGGTGATCTAGTATAGTTGGGGCCTGGTCTTTAGTTCAGAAACAGGTGCCCATAAGGTGGGTCATTCTCATTTTTATTTATAGCTGAGTCACTCAGGGAAGCAGTTGGAAGGATATGCAAAGATTACTCAGGGTGGCACAAATCCTTCTTTGCCATTGATAAACCCTAAAGTCGATAATTCCGTCAATTTAGATTAATGTATTTAAGACCCAGCAACCAAATTTAAAGGTAAGAAATTACTACGTTCTTCAAAGGAGATGCATTTCCTCACAACTTAATTTTGTGTTTCTTTTTAGCAGTAAATTCACTAAGATACTTTTGTAAAGATTAGACATATTCTGTTACGAAAGGATTGTGTGACCATTTCAACTATGACCCTTGTTATGCAGTTTGATGCTATTGTACAAACAAGTGATTTTCTTCAGTATTTTTTCTATCTTCTTGTAATGGTTCCATAAGACAAGACAGAGTTGTACTTTAGTACACAGTAACCTTAAAGCCCTTTTAAGTATGTCTAGTATCTGCATGCCATTAAGGCCTACATTGACACTATTACGATAATTATTATTTTGAAGCACCTAGGATCCTTAGTACAAAGCCTTAAAGGAAGCAGTTGAATATATTAAAGATAGTTTTAATTGCTTTTTCATTTTCACTCTGACCAAATGTAAATTATAATGCTTTGAAGATGTTAAGGTACATGGAGTCTCATTTTACTTTGACATAAATCAAAGTAAGGTAACTGACAAGATGCCTTGAAACTAAGAGAGTGTGAATGATGTTGAGAACTATAGATGTTGAATTACAAACTATAAATTTAGTATGAAGAGCTAAGGACACAGAAAACTTTAACTCTTCTTACTTTTTTAGCTTTTGCCTAAAGTATATTACTTTAGCATAGCTTAAAAATTATATGATAACTTAAAGTTATGTACATTTTATGTTGAAATAATAAGTTGTCAAAGAACCGTATTCTCCAAATAAAGAATTAGTAACTTAGAATAAAAAATTCATTTGCCATAAATCATAGAATCATAGAGTTGGAAGGGACCTCAGAAGGTCATCTAGTCCAACCCCCTGCTCAAAGCAGGACTAACCTCACCTAAATAATCCCAGCCAGGGTTTTGTCAAGCCGCATCTTAAAAACCTCTAAAGATGGAGATTCCACCACTTCTCTAGGTAACCCATTCCAGTGCTTCACCACCCTCCTAGTGAAAAACTTTTTCCTAATGTCCAACCTAGATCTCCCCCACTGCAATTTGAGACCATTGCTCCTTGTTCTGTCATCTGCCACCACTGAGAACAGCCTAGCTCCATCCTCCCTGGAACCCCCTTTCAAGTAGTTAAAGGCTGCTATCAAATCTCCCCTCATTCTTCTCTTCTGCAGACTAAACAAGCCTAGTTCCCTCAGCCTCTCCTCGTAAGTCTTGTGCTCCAGCCCCCTAATCATTTCTGTTGTCCTCAGCTGGACTCTCTCCAACTTGTCCACATCCTTTTTTGTAGTGAGGGGCCCAAAACTGGACACAATACTCCAAATGCAGCCTCACCAATGCCGAATAGAGGGGAATAATCACTTCCCTCGATCTGCTGGCAATGCTCCTACTAATGCAGCCCAATATGCTATTAGCCTTCTTGGCAACCAGAGCACACTGCTGACTCATATCCATCTTCTTATCCACTGTAACCCCCAGGTCCTTTTCTGCAGAACTGTTGCCTAGCTCATCGGTCCCCAGTCTGTAGCTGTGTATGGGATTCTTCCGTCCAAAGTGCATGACTCTGCACTTTTCCTTGTTGAACCTCATCAGATTTCTTTTGGCCCAATCCTCCAGTTTGTTTAGGTCCTTCTGTATCCTGTCCCTACCTTCCAGGGTATCTACCACGCCCCCCAGCTTAGTGTCATCTGCAAACTTGCTGAGGGTGCAATCTACCCCATCCTCCAGATCATTAATGAAGATGTTGAACAAAACCGGCCCCAGCACCGACCCCTGGGGTACTCCCCTTGTGACCGGCTGCCAGCTAGACATGGAGCCATTGGTCACTTCTAGTTAAGTCCTATGCTCTAGCCAGTTCTCTATCCATTTTATAGTCCATTCATCCAACTTGTTTAACTTGGTGATAAGAATACTGTGAGAGACCGTATCAAAAGCTTTGCTAAAGTCAAGGGTGCCTGATTTAATGGTTTTAAATGTAAGGTTGAAGCTATTTATTTAGAAATTTTAGGATTAACTAAGTGCAAAATACTAGTAAGTTTAAAGGGTAGTTTATTCATGTGCTCTAAAGCTTTTCTTTCAAGTAAAATTAATGACTTTGAAATCCAAATGGCAATGCAGAGAAAAATATTAAAATAACTTTGTAATACTTGATAACATACCTTATTCTTGATTGTGTTATATGGTACTGCTTACAAGGGGTGACATGCAAAACTAATATTGCATACTTAGTTTTGAATTTTATCTTACCTTGGCCATCAGGCTAATGTACTTTAATGCAGTTCTGTAGATCCTTCAGATCTCAATGTACCTCCTGAGTAGCAATATGTTTTTCAGTACTATTGTTAGCAAAACTATTGTTCTAGGGATTCTAGAGAGGACTGTCTAAGCAATTCATATGTAGATTCTTTGGTGAAGACTATCTTTATGAAAAAAGACATGATGTTTATAAGAATTGATAGAATACGTAACTTGTGTATTTTTAAAAGTATCTTCATTAGAATTATTTATCTGAATTTGTTCTTTAATATAAATGTGTCTCTGGTTTTTTGTTTATACCTAGGCTTCAATGTTATCAGCAGAAAATGATCCACTTGGGCCTTTACCACCAGGCTGGGGTAAGATGATAAGCTATTAATTTAGTAATGTGACTAACAGAAATTTGTCATTTGGTTATTTAGTAATTTTTATTTTTTTTCAGAAAGAAGAGTGGATTCAAATGATAGGGTGTACTTTGTGAATCACAACACCAAGACAACACAGTGGGAAGACCCCCGAACTCAAGGGTAGGTGTATATGATGTCTATATTGATGTGTGCAGATCAAATGATCATGCTTAAAAATTGCTGTGTGTCTTCATGTGAAAAACGTGTACTGTTTGTAATTCGTTTTACAGTTTACAAAATGAAGACCCACTTCCTGAGGGCTGGGAAATCAGATACACTAGAGAAGGTGTCAGATATTTTGTTGATCATAACACAAGGACAACAACCTTCAATGATCCTCGTACTGGAAAATCCTCTGTGTAAGTGAGCAGCTAATAGAGGTTTTTTTTTAAAGGTATTGATTAGTCACTGTTTAATAGTGATTAGAGTTCCACATATTAATGAATAGTTAATACTATATCTAGGACATCAGCACTAATTGCAGTACAAGTTGCTACCTTGAAAGTGTATTCTATTTTGGAGATTTAACTACCAACCTTATTTTTCTCATTGAAACATTCTGTGATGTTACTTTGTTCATTTTATGTAATTTTTGTCAAGTGCTCAAATGCCATGTTTATAAATGCAGTACAAATAGATTAAGGAAGTGCAGTAAAATTTGAATATTAGCTAGATCATAATTATTAATACTACGTTTAAAGAAAGTAAAGAACATTCAAATACTGGTGATAAAGTACTCTTTTAGCTAAAATATTGCTACATCAATTATATTGATAACTAAACAAAGTAGTTGTTAATACCCATTGTTTCAAAACAATGTATAAATCAATTCATACATTTTCATAGTTCGGTGAATGTATGCACCCACATGTTGATAGCGCTCAGAACAGGATCTTACATATAGTGTTAAAACTGACTTCCTATGACATAGATGATCTTTCATTAATTCAAGGAGTTAACAGGTTACAAAAATTAGATTACTTTAAAAATTTGGCTAAGAAATTTTGAATGCCAGAAAATAAAACTGGAGCATATGTTAGCCTTTTTATGGTGACCATTTCTTGTGAGCTTGAATTAGTTTTTTATTGAAATGCACAAACTGTTAGTCTAGTGGTGAAAATATTGAGAGCTGATTATACTGTTCACTATGTGTTGCATTTATTTAAAACACTTTAAATATATTGTTTTACAGAAATAAAGGCCCACAAATTGCTTATGAACGTAGCTTTAGGTGGAAACTTGCTCATTTCCGTTACTTGTGTCAGGTACTGTAATAGTAATTAAATCTATCTTTGAAAATATGAATTTGTGTTTGTGATGGGGTTTCACTGACTGAGGTGCCCCTCTGTGGCTGGGTATGGGCATAACAAGTTCCTTTTTCCTGGCAGCCATTGTTGACAGTTGCTTTGACCTTACAGTGATTTGCTCCTCATGTAACTTGGCTCTCTGGTCAGGTCATGCATTTACGTCCATCTCTTTTGGGGTATATAAAGAGTCCAACAATGGGGAGCTCTTTTGGTTAGATGAGGGGTCTAGGCTTCTCCTGGATAGAGATCTTAGGATCTTGACCCTTCTGTCTTAAGAGCCTTCTCTTGGCTAGGTTTTCCATCTCAGGAATAGGCTTTCTGCCTTCCATGCCCTCTAGTAGTTGGTGGGGTAGCCAGGAACCATTCTTTCCACCCGGTTCCAATCCAGGGTCCAGTGGTAGGCAGCTAAGTCCTGCACCCTAAAGTGTTGTTTGCTGCCTCCCTAGATCTTTTCCTACCAGTCCCCTCTTTCCCAAAGATAAAATAAAGACATTAAACAATTGAAATCAAAGATAAAATGTCAGTCCTTCTGAGTGTCTTGAGTCTCTTCTCTGTGGGTTTGGCAAAGTGGCTACAGTCTGTTGGCAGGAGTTCCTACAGTGCTCCTTCCCAAGAACACTGGGTATAGATCAGTTCACTTCTACTGCCTGCATGCCTACTGAGCTGGTTTTGTCTCCTTTTGAGTGCCTCCTCCAAGATATGCATGCTTTGTGGGTGTGGCCAAGGGTCAGGATCATGAGGGAACAGCGCAGCTGCTTAACCCCATCTTTACTGATGTGGTGTTTGTATGCCCCATCACAATGTTAATTTAGTGTATGCTACCACTTATGTGTTTTATGCTTACAGTCAAATGCACTGCCGAGCCATGTAAAGATTAATGTATCCAGACAGACACTGTTTGAGGATTCCTTCCAACAGGTAAGGCTATGATAATCTGCTGTATTTAATATGTTCATTAAAGTAAGACAGTGTTACAATATGCTGTTCGAGTTTATATGACTGTGCAAACGTTAATAGGGAAAACCTTGATTGTAAGAATCTATTGTTCTACCATAACTACTACTTCAAATATTAAACCTGTATAAATAGGGTTTACAGTTCTTAATCTCTAACATTTTGTACTTCACAGATAAATATGCTGCCTTCTGTTCTAAAAAAAAAATTGAACATTCCCAGTCTAAAACTGTTCCTTCTCATCCCAGCAGAAATGCCTCTGCAGGTATTCTGTGATATCAGGAAGAATATTATTAAAGGGAAAAATGTAAAATAGTTTAGGCCAAAATTATACTTAACCATTAAAAAGAAGTGATCTGATATATTGAAATAATTTGTTCAATACTTTCCCTGTTATTGAATACAATTTGTAAACTAAAATCATTTAACAAAGATATTAAATGAATATTTGTACCTCTGTTTAAAGTAAAATGTCCTGATCCCCAACTGGGTACTTAGGTGCTACCATAATACCATAATAAATAATAATAATCTGAATTTGAAACAGTCTGTATAATGGGTTGAAAGTACATTAATTTAATGAAACTTTTTTTAAAATTTGTGTTTAAAATTGTTTGATAGATCATGGCTTTAAAACCCTATGACTTAAGGAGGCGATTATATGTTATATTCAGAGGAGAAGAAGGATTGGATTATGGTGGTTTAGCAAGGTAAGGGAAATTCCTTATAAATCTTGTTTCAAATAGTTGTAGATTTTATTTTAAAATGAGAAGATTGCACTCTTACAAAAATGGAGTTGTAAATTGCGGACAGAGGCCACTCACTTTGCATATTCTGTTGTGACCTAGGTAACTTTTTTAGCCACTTTCATAAAGTCAACCTGCGATGTCTTTTACTGTCTCTGTGAAAATCCACCCAAATAAGACTGAGTTATAAGCTACTAAAAATTGCTGTTTGCATGTTGCTCTGGAGAGGTTTGTTAGAGGCTAGCAGGAAAATTCTTCGAACATTCTGACTGTCCATCCCAGTCCTGGAGGGACCAGGCAGGATTATTTCTTTGATTTAGGGTCCCTGTGGGTGCTCTGCTTTAGGTGCGTATGTGCCCTTGCACCTTTGATCTGAGATTTTTGGAAGCAGTGCCTGCACATGTGCCCCAAACATACTCATGCCCTGTATTGAAGTTATGTAGAGCTGCATGAGCAGAACTGCCCTCAGTTCCTTTTCAACCGCCTTTGGCCAGAGATGGAGTCTAGTGTGTGCCTGATTGCTGTATACCTGTTTTCTCCCTTATATTTGTGTTTTAGCTTTGTTGTTAGTTCTAGTAGTAGTAGGTTTAGCCCTGGTCTACACTTACTTGGAAATTCGGCAGCAATCAACTGGAGTTATGCAAGCTACTCTGCGTAACTTGCATAAATCCCATTGACTGCTGTGCTTCCATTCTGCATGCTGTCTTCACTACACTGCACCACAGTTCCCGTTGACACAGCGCTACACCACTTGAGGGGGTGGTTTACCAGTGTTGACTTCCTGATCGATTGAGCGGGTCTACACTGACCGCTGAATCGATCCAGAAAGATCGATCTGACAGTGGTGACTTTGCCGCCATCAGAATAAACATACCCTTAGCAGCTTATAGTTGGAACATTTGTTCCCCTTTCCTTTTCTAAAAAAAGCCAAAACATATACATATGAGCACACACATTTTTGGTTTTCCACTTTTGAAGGCTTGTAAATGACTTTTTCTTCTGTCACGGATGCCGGGCTTACCAGAATTTAAAAGGTGCCTCTCCTGTCAAGAAACTATCCTTGTTATTGATGGGCCCTCCCACTGAACTCATTACTTGGAAGACTGTATGCTTCCAGCAAGTGTAAAATCTGCTTTTTTTTTTTTTTTTTTTTTTTTTAGGAGTAATCCCATAAAAACAGGGACATTGAATATAGGCTATTAATGATCGAGCAAGCCTTAAAAGTGGCTTCTAGACCAGGATACAGAGAACACTCCCCCGTATGGGGACCCTTCATGTCTGTCAGTGTCCTGTCCTCATTGAGATCACAGTCACTGATAGCTTCCCAGGGGAAGATGGCACCAAAACCCCAGTCCCCAAAACTCTTTGACTGACGTACTAACAGCCACGCTGCCGATAATGAGAGCTTCCCATCTTAAGTATAAGGAAAGGAGATAAGGAGAGCAAAACTACAGAGTTCTTCTTTCAGTGATTGATTGCACATGTCCTTTCCACTGTACGTGTGTGTGCAACTTTTGCACAGTTGTAGGAGATTTTTTGCCTTAGTGGTACTTTTCAGGGCAGTGTGAGCACCCTCTAGTGCTTAATGCCACTTCAAGCAGGCATAAAAGGCCACTCTGCCCTCGACCCCACTCAGTTCTTTCCTACTGATGGTTGTTGGAGCTGCGATCTTTGTTTCTTCATATCCTCCCTTCCTTAGTATAAATAGTACCTTTAGCATAAGTTTTTAGTCTCCTATAGCATATCTGAAAGGTTAGTTATAGGATTAAGTTTAGTATGGTATCTTTTTAGTGTAGGGTTACTGGTGTCCCAGTTGGATTCTGGACTTGTTACTGGCTGATGCCCCGACCCCTTGGCTGTAAGGCTTGTCATTCGTGTAATAGGTCTATGCCAGTGAGTGACTCGCACCACGACTCCTTAAGTGTCTTAGAGAGGCGCATGTCACATTTGTAGAGGGTTCAAACCCTGTTTGAAAAATGACAAGGCTGCCAGACTTAAGTACCTACTCATGGAGCATGCACATCTTCTGCCATTAGAACCCTCCTGCTCCAAATGGGTACCAAGCACTTCCAAGTCTGTTGGAAGTGCTCCTCCTGTTCTGACAGAGTCCTCAGGCTGAATTGCATTGCTGGTGCCTAAGAGGAGACTACATAAGTCTCCTAAGGACTTGGGACCAGGAACCTCTAAAAAAAAAAAAGCACCAAATGTTCGGAAGAACTCGGAGGAGCGCTCAAAAATGTCATGCTCCTAGGAACAGTCTGTGAGCCAGGAGGAATTGCTGGCGCTGGAGCCCAGGAAGGGTCTGTTGGGACCAATCCCTGAAGAATTGGTGCATCTTTCACTACTGCAGGCTCAAGAGCCCTTTCTGGTGTTGTTGGACACCTGTGGCTTTCAAGGCAGCCAGAGAGTTGCTTAACTTGTTGGTACCAGCTTCTCCTGTGATTCAAGAGCCTATCGATATTGGAACCATGTGCTCCTGTGGTCCTGGCTCCAGCCCCAGAGCAGCACTCGGTACCAGCCACCTCTACTCTTGTGGTATCTTTATGTAGGATTACATCTAGCAGCAAGCCAGTGATGATTTCACTGGTGTCCCCTTCTCCAGGGTTGGAACCTCTCTCCTCAGTACCGACAGATTCAGCTCCCCCGTGGTTGGGGGAAACAGATTCCTCATTGGACTTGGAAGTCAGATCCTTTGTGTCGCAACCTGAGCATGCTCAGCAGTCCCAGTAGGGTGCCTGCCAACTGTGGTACCATCCATAGTCTCAGCATTCTAAGAGCCAAGGGCCTACACAGAGCTGGGTCCAACGTCCATAACAGTGACTCTCCTGGACTCCTTAGGGCTTTCCTCCACCTTCTCAAAGCTATCTACTCCCTTCCTGTACTTCTACATCAGCCAGATACCTGGAGCATCTTCAGGAAGGTCACCATCTTTCTTCCTCTGGTACCAGACTCAGTACTGTGCCAGCAGAGCTGCGTGCTTAGGATTCCCCTGTAGAGGCATTGGAGAAAGGAACGTCTCAATAACCTTTGATCTCTTCTTCATTGCCTGATGACGCAGTAGTGGCTGAATCTACCTCTCCCCTTCCTGCTGATTTTAGAGTTCCTCATCACTTGTTGGGGAGGGTGGCTGCAGCTCTAGATATCTAATCAGAAGAGGTACAGGGAAGGATGACATGCAGACTTATAAGCATTTTAGCCTCTAGAGGGGCCCTGTAATGTAGTACTCCCTATTCATGAAGCTATCCTGGATCCTGTCAAGATTTCATGGCAGACCCCTTCTTCTCTACCTCCCACTGCCAGAACAGTGGAGAACAGATATTCTGTTTCTTCACAAACACTTTTACAACTACCCTCCTCCAGGCTCCATGGTGCTTATGGCCAGTAATGAAAAGGAGAGGCCAGGACACCATGCTGATACTCCAAAGGGAAGGAAAGCAAAAAAAAAAAAAAAATCTTTTCAGCAGGGAACTTTATTTCACAGGAGGTTTATAGCTCAGGATCACAAACCAGTAAGCATTGCTGGGTCATTATGATTTCAGTCTGTGGGATACTATCCTGACATTCAAAGATAAGTTTCTTGATAAGGCACAGCAGGAGTTCTCTGCTTTGGTGGAGGAAGGCAAATTAGTTGCTAGAACAGCATTGCAGGCAAGCCTTGATGCAGTGGATTCCACAGCTTGAGCTATAGAATCATATAAGATTAGGGTTGACAGGGACCTCAGGAGGTCATCTAGTCCAACCCCCTGCTCAAAGCTATGGCCTCCACAATCACTATGCGACTTTCATCTTGGCTGCAGCATCAGACCTCCCACTGGAGGTACAACAAATAATTCAAGACTTCCCATTTAAAGATCTCTCGCTTTTTTCCAGTAAAACTGATGAGGTTTCATAACCTTAAAGATTCAAAGGTGACCCAAAAGTCTCTGGGAATCTGTACATCAGCGGCAAAAATAAAGCCATTCCACCTATAGCACTCCCAATGGTTTCAGCCTTTCTTGCTGTGTTCCCAGAACCTATCCAAAAAGAGGAGCAGGGATTACAAAAGGTGCTCTCGTCCTCCATCCTCCTCTGCAGCTGTCAGCTCTTTTAGGCAACCTGGCTTTTATAAATGATCATTTTGATTTATTGGTTAAGAGCAGTATCCCATTGCCCACAGTGCCATCTTTCCCCACCCCTGTTTTTGCCAGCCACCTAACCCACTTCCTAAATGCTTGGATCTGAAAGACCACAGTTCAATGGGGCTTAAGTATGCTGGAACATGGATACTTCCTTCAATTTATTTCTACCTTCCTTCCCCATTTCTTTTCAGGGACCACTCTCACAAGAGGTCAGTCTTTCCTGCTCATGGGGGGGGGGTTATACAGAAAGTTCCCATGTTGTTCAGTGGGAAGGGATTGAATTCCCGTTACTTCAAAGGGGAGTCTCAGACATTTTTTAGATCTAAGACAGTTAAACAAGAACCTAAAGAAAATTAAATTCTGGATGGTCATTCTAACATCTATTATCCCCTCCTTAGGTCCTGAGGACTGGTATGCTGCTATTGATTTAAAAGGTGATATTTTTCACGTAGCAATTCACCAGGGCCACTGAAAATTCTTCAGGTTTGTGGTGAATGGATTTCACCACGAGTTTGCAGTGCTGCTTTTCAGACTATCAGCAGCCCCTCACATTTTCACAAAAGGCATGATTGTAGTAGCAGCATTTCTGTGAAAGTGAGGACTCCATGTGTTTTCTTGCCTGGACAACTGGCTAGTAAGAGACCGGTCCAGGTTAGCCACTATTCGGTCCACTTTCAACATGCTCAGTCAGCTAATCAATTCAGAGAAATCCATCCTGTCTCCTGTTCAAAGAATACAGTTAGTTGGAGCAGTCTTGGACTGTACAAAGGCCGGGGCTTTCCTGCCACTGCAAAGGTTCCAAATGATGCAATCATTGCTCTACATCTAAAGGTGCACCCTGTCACCACAGTTTAGAACTCTAGGATACATGGCAGCGTTCGCCTACTTGTTGCAGCACACCAGACTACACCTTAGACATCTACAGAGTGTGATAGCCTTGGTGTACTCACCGGCCCATCGTATAAACGTGGTGGTTCAAGTACTCACTCAGGTCTTATCCTTCCTAGACTGATGGATAGAACCTATATATGTTTGCAAAGGAGTTCCCTTCTCTCTGCAACAGAGACTCACTCTAGTCACTGATGCATTTGATTTAGGTTGGAGAGTTCATTTAGGTCACCTTCAGACTTGGGACCTTTGGTCTCCCCAGGATCTGAATCTCCATATAAATATCAGGGAGCTCCAGGCTCATATCTGGCTTGCATGACATTCCTTCTGTGTGTCAGGAGGCAGAATTTATCAGTGCTTATAGACAACATAGCAGCTATGTTGTATGTAAACAAGTAAGGATGAGCCTAATCCACAAAATTGTGCTAAGAGGCAATCCTCCTGTGGAATTTCTGCATTGTTAGTTCCAATGCAGAAAGCTGCTTACCTTCAGGGAGCTCAAAACACTCTGGCAGGTGGATCACAGGCCACCACGGGTGGTCTCTTTGACCGAATGTTTCCAGGTCCATTTCCTAGCATTGGGGTACTCCCCAAGTGGACCTGTTTGCAGCAAGAGAGAACAAAAAATTTCATCATCTTTGTTCCTGAGAGGGCTTCAGCCCAGGTTCACTGACAGATGCTTTCCTCCTCCATGGTCAAGAGGCGTGCTGTATGCTTTCCTTCCAGTTCTACTCCTGCCCAAAGTCTTATCCGAAGACTAGCAAGAGTCCACTCACCTTATTCTAATAGCCCTTGCATGGCCACATCAACACTGGTTTTTGATCCTACTAGCCCTGTCAGTCAGACCTCCACTGGTGCTCCCAGGAGGTGTGGAATAAAAGGCTACAGACCTGTGTAATCACTTAAAGAAAAGAGTTACCTACCTTTCTGTAACTGTAGTTCTTTGAGATGTGTTGTACAAGTCCATTCCATGACCCACCCTCCTTCCCCCCCCTCTCAGAATCTTTCCAATAGGAAGGAACTGAGGGAAGTAAGGAGCAGAGGGTGGCTTCTTAATGCCTGTGTGCAGTGGTGCAAGCCATTCACGCTACTCTGAGGGGTGCTGCTATGGGAAATATCTCTGACAACTGTGCACGAGGCATGCATACCTGCAGTGGAATGAACATATGCAACACATTGCGAAGAACAGTTACGGAAAGATAGGTAACCAGTTTTTCCTCAGCAAAGAAGATCCGGTCACTGGAGACCTCAGGCCCCAAAAGGAGGGCTAATGATGCTCTGAATACTTTGGGTATTGTGAAGCATTTTAAGACTTCAACTAAGTCCCATACCTTAGTGGTAAAGGGCTCAGTATCAGACTACTATTACCAAGAGACTAGTTTCAATGGACACCTCAACCCTCTCGGTACCTTTGCAACGCCATTGGTGGGGGTACTGCAGGAATTCAACTACCCAAAAGAACTTATAGTATCTAATGAGCCTAAGTCTCCACTCCTTGCAACCTCTAGGTACCTTTGCAGGATGTATGATCAGCTGTAGAAGATTTACCTTTTGATGGACCGAAGCCTTTTGCAGATTCTACAGTCAACTTGCTTCATATTATAAAGGACTTGAAGGCAATACTTTTATATCTTTAGGAATATACATGCCTGCAATAAAAGGAAGTTTAGTAGGTCTCAGTTGGCACACAGATTCCGCCCTGCTTTGATTTTCTGCCTTCTGTAAGCCACTGGAACCACCAGGTAAGAGGTCAAGGTTTTAAAAAAAAAAAAAAAAAAAAAAAAGCCTACAACTACCTCAATTGCTTCATCCCAGCCTTCAGCATTGCCCAAAGGCCAATTTTGATGGTTTGGTCAAAAGTCCAAATCACCCAATGACCAGGTTTTATCTGCTGCACGACATAATCCCCCCAATCCTCAATTTGGGTACCACTTTTGTCTAGTTCATCAAACATAGCATGCTATTACTTTGGACAAATGGGTATTGAAGACCATTAATTCGGTTTGTACGATCCATTTTACTTCCACCCTTTCCTTCTGAAACCCCCTTCCCTTCTTGTCAGGGGCCCCTCTCATGAGCATTGCTGACACAGGAGATCTCATCACTTCTAAATCTAGGAGTCATATAGCCAATCTCACTACAATAGAGGGAAAAAATATCTATTCAAGGTATTTTATGATACCCAAGAAAAATGGGGATTGGAGCTTGATGCTAGATCTCAGACAATTGAACAAGCATGTCAGACAGCTGAAATTCAGGATGGTGTCCCTATCAACTACAATTTCCTCCCTGGAATTAGGAGACGGTAGTGACCCTCAACCTCAAAGAGGCTGACTTCTAATTAGTGATTCATTCTTCTCACAAAGATTTCTTTGTTTCACTTTTAATCACAAATATTACCAGTACCGGATCCTACCATTTGGCTTGTCATCCGCCCCAAAGGTGTTCTCAGAAATCATGGTGATCATAGTGGCCTGCCTCTGTTGTCTAGGAATAACTGTCTTTCCCTACCTGGAGATCTGGCTCCTCAAGGGCAGTCATATCGGGAGTATGAAGGCAATTCAAACAACAACTTCATTTCCAAAATGTAGGCCTGCAGATAAATCTTGATAAATTGATCTTCATCCCTACACAATGAATTCTCTTTATAGGAATGCTTCTGGATTTGGAAATGGGCAGAGCTTATTTCCTTCTCAACAAGTTCCTTGGTCTGAAGAACTTTATACAAAGAGTGCAGCTCACTCTTCAGGTTTCAGCAAGGACACATCTGTAACTTCTGGGACACATGGCAGTTCGCATTTTTGTGACACAAAACACAAGGTGGTTCCATCTTCAGTGTTTCCAGGGATGGCTCAGGATTGTTTATGTGCCCAGTAAATACAGTCTCAACAAGCAGGCATCTGTACCCAGTCAGATCCTTCAGTCACTCACCTGGTGAATTAATCCATCCAAAGTTTGTGCAGGAATGCAACAGTCATTTTAACAGACTCCCCCTACAGTCATTAAATAGGACGCTTCCCTCCTGGGATGGGCAGCACGTCTGGATACTCACAACAGGAACAGCATGTGCACATCAAACTGTTGGAATTAAGTGCAGCCAGAAATGCTTGCCTCCACTTTCTTACCTTAGTTAAAAACAAATCCATCAAGATCGACAGGCAACAAAGCATACATTTATAATATCAGTTGTAAAGGTGGAGCACTTTCCCCTTCATAGTACTGAAGTGATAAAGCTTTGGAGCTGGTGCATAGCTAATCAGGTAATCATCTCAGCTTCTTACCTCCTGATATACAAAACACCATGGCAGATGCCTGAGCAGACATTTCTCCCTAAACTATGAATGGAAGTTGGATTTCTGAGTCCTCAGCAAAATATTCATAGCTTGAGGATTTCCAGAGGTTGATCTTTTTGCCACAACAGCTAACACAAAGTGCAGGATATTCTGTTTCTGAGGGGGGCTTGATCCCTAATCTCTAGGCAGTGCTTTTTTCATTACATGGACAAGACATCTCTTCTGTGCATGTCCTCTAGCTCCATGCTCTTAAAGGTCAGACAGGACCAAGTCAAAGTAATTTTGATTGCACCAACTTGGTCAACACAAGTTTGGTTTCCTTATTTCATCAAACTCACCTCTTGTCCTCCATGGCACCTCCCGGTCAAATTTCAACAGTTGTCTCAGGATGTGGATTGAATTCTTCACCCCAATCTGAAGGTCCTGTAACTACATGCTTGATTCCTTGATGATTCTCGAGAAGAGAGACCACATGTTCATCAGAAGTACAAAATATAATGTTAAATAGCAGAAAGGAATCTTCTAAACATACCTTCAGAAATGGAGAAGATATAACTTTTGTCGCCCTTTCTTCTATCCAATCTGGGATATCACACACTGAGAGACAGTAGCCCAAGACAGAACTAACTGGCAAAGACTTGTCAGAAAAGGAATGACAACTTTTGAGGAAAACTGCCTTGCCCTGGTCACAGAAAAATGTCAGAAAAGAAAGGACAGACAACTGTTATGCAGCAATTGTGACCCAACCCTGCCTCCCAACAACCCCTGCAATGTCTGCCAATGAGTCTGTGACTCAAGGATTGGACTCCTCAGTCACCAAAGGACCTATATCAAATAAAACCTGTAAAAGAGATCATCCTAAACTTTTGAGGGATTGCCGACGATCCAGTTATCTCTTTCCTCAGTCTTGGATTACCTGTTGGAATTCAAAAATTTAGGCCTTTCTGTGAGTTCTATCAAATGTTCTTAAGAAACAGTAACAGCTTACCATGTGCCAATAGAAAATTTCTTGGTGTTCATTCATCTGACTACAACAAGATTCCTAGAAGGATTTACTAATACTTTTTTCTGCAGATTTAGACCCTCTTTGCAGCTTTGGGATCTTAACCTGGTTCTTAACCATCTCGTGAAACAACTCTGAGCCATTAGCTATGTGTTTACTGCTACTTCTGTCTATGAAGATGACCACCTTGGTGACCATCACTTCTACGTGAAGGGTTGGGGAGATGAGAACTCTAATGGCAAATCCTCCCTGTACCTTATTCTCCAATGAGAAAGTATCTTTATGACTTCATCCAAAGTTCTTACCTAGACTGTCCTCTGAATTTCATATCAGCCAAACTGTTCACCTTCTGGACTTTGTTTCTACTGCAGATAAGTGCTCCCTTTGACACGTCTCCATTCAGACTTTCTAAATGGATCTCTGGATGTATTATTGCTGCTATGGTTTCACTGAGGTTACACTTCTCCTAAGAGTGACTGCACACTCTACCGCTATGTCTGTATCAGTACTCAAAGATATTCCAGTTACTGATATCTGCAGGGCATCTGTGTGGTCCTCTGTGCACATGTTTCCAACCACTATGTCCTAATTGACGCTGCAAGATCAGATATAGCAGAAGGCAATGCAGTTCTTTCTTCAGACTCTGTTCCAAAACTCCCATCTCCTTAAAAGGTTACTGCTAGGGAGTGACGTAAAGTGGAGTACCCACATGGATGCTACTCAGCGAAGAAGGAGTGGTGACTAACCTTTGGCAGTAACTGGAATTCTTTGAGATCTCTATCCCTGTGAGTGCTCTGCTACCTACACTCCTCCCTTCTGTTTTGGTGCTGCCTCTGTGGGCTTTGCAGCAGAGAAGGCACTGAGGGCGGCTTGCCTGTGAAGCCCTATATAGCTTTGGTACAGGACATACGTGCGGACAGAATCATATGTGCAGGCAGAATAGGCACTGCTACCAAAAATCTTCAATCAAAGGCCCAGGGCACACATGTACATAAAGTGGAGCAGCCACAGGGACACATGTTTTAAAGAACTCCAGTTACCGCACAAGGTGAGTAACCTCTCCTTTCCCTGCAATTCCTCGTTCTGGCAGCTGCGTGTTACTATGATGTCTTAAATGAGAACAGGAAGTATTTTTCCTGTGCTCTCAGTGCTCCACTTGTTGATATTCAGGCAGTATGGAGGAGGAGGAAGAAGCAGGTCTACTTAAATGCACAGAGGTTAGAAACAGGAACTAGGGAGACAGGCTGGAAGTTGATAGGAGTAGGGCAGAAAGGAACTGAAGCGAGCAGAATGGTGGGGGCAATGAGATGCTAGGGGTTGGAAAGAATGGGCAGACTGGGTAGGGGCAGGGGCAAAAAGGTCTGTAACCCTACATGCCCTTCTAGAACATGGAATTACAACTGAGGTTTCTTGAGTCTCAGTAGCTGTGAAACTCACAGGCAAAGTGTGTGTCTCATTCCTCTTCAGTGGCTGATCCACATAGAGGAAAACAGCATACTTTTGCTACCGGTTATTCTCTTAGCTCAGAGACTCTCTGCTGTGGATCTGAAGATTCCAACACTCCTGACCACCCATAGGTGGCCCATCTGGTTCTAGAGGTGGGATTACTGTTTGGTTTGGTTTCAATTGGCTTTTTTACAAATTTAGGCTTTTTAATGTAATTTCCTGTTTTAAAAGAAGATTAAGGTTCTGAAGTCAAGTGCTTAGAAATTTAGGAAATGTCAAAAATAATATTCAGAAATGGGGTTCTCTTCCTGATTCTGCCATGGAATTAGACTGAGCTTTTCACAGGTGGCAATTAATTGTGTGTCCCTCCTTTTTCTGGGCGCTCCATGTGAGAAGTGCTGAGTGCATACAGTAGCAACTGGGATCAAAGGGAGTGGTTGTCAGGACAAATAAAGTGCTATTAAGTACTCTGAATATCAGGCTGTTGGCATCTCAGATTGTATACCCAAAGTGTACACTTTTGACTTTTAATGTCACTGTGCCTCAGATCACAATCTTTAAAATAGGAGCAATAATACCACCTTATGCCGCAAGATATTGTGAAGATAAATTTATTAATGTTCTTGTAATACTCAGATACTGTAATGATGAACACCAAGGATTCATCTGTATTCAGAACAGCGTTTGAATGGTGTGCAGTAAATAAGGCATGGGGCCACACATTGAATGATGAGGAAAAATGAAATATTGAATATTTGCTCATTTGATAAGCACCATCCACCCAGTGCACTGGTTGAAGCAGTGGTCCTGTGGGGAAAAATATAATATGTAGTAATGTCATTAAAAATTCCATCGTAATTCAGACTCAGAAGTGAGCTGAATTAAGGCTGCACAGGAACGTTAATTCTGACATTTCCTAACTTTTGAGAGCTTGACTTTCTAATCTTAAATTTGTATTGCCTTTTTTGTTTGTAGTACATATGCCATGTATCATGTTCTTTCTAATACAACAGTGTGAACAATATTTTTGTTGGTTTACCCGTGTTTAGACCATTTTGCTTATCCATTTCAAGGAAGTTGTGAAAAAAATCTGTATTTGTTATGGGTCCTCTCTTTTTTGTTTTTTATTTTGTTTAGAGAATGGTTTTTCTTGCTTTCCCATGAAGTTCTAAACCCTATGTACTGTCTATTTGAGTATGCTGGCAAGAGCAACTACTGTCTGCAGATAAATCCAGCATCAACAATTAATCCAGATCATCTTTCATATTTCTGCTTCATTGGGCGCTTTATTGCTATGGTAAGTTTAATTGAAAGTTTTTTATTTTTGTTGTTTTGGTTAATTTGAAATTTGTTACAGAAACAATAAAATATATTTTTGTGTTTTACATTTTTCCCCAAGATTGTTTCAGCACTTGCTAAATAGAGGACTTAAGTATGTAAGGCTGTTGATCCAGGATAATTTGTTAACAATAAAAGTCTCTTACATTCATAAGATTCCTGAGGATGATCATAAATTTTGTGAGCAGAAGAGAATTCTCTAGTGTCAAAATGTTAGTCTAAGTATTTGATGCAGAATGTTGTTTGTTTTTTTTCTTCCATATACCTCATTTGGCTGTCTAAATAAGTATCTTCTTGAAAAATCTGTCCAAATTTTTCATAGAAAGACTCTCCAACCTATGTAGGCTACAGCAAAAGTACACATTAATTTTAATTTTTACAAAAGACTAGTCAGAAACTATTGAAGTATTGTTTAATGTACATTGTAAATCATCTCCACCTTGATTCCTCACTGAACCTGGACAAAGTTTAGGTGTACTGGAGAGTGGGGGATGATAGGGAGCTGATCACACCACCTCTTTATTCTCAGTCACCCACACTCTCCTTAAATTAAAAGGATAGTTTTAATACATTCCACTGGCACAAGGTCTCTTATGTACCTAATGTCAGTGAAAATTTAGCTGTAACTGAGTCCCACTCTGCCATGATCCTTCCCCTCTATCGACATGCCCTCATTTCCACATCACCACCATTTCTTCTGCTGGGAAGGGACAGGGTGGAGCACATGGGTGGAAGTTTATGTAACACTAGATGCACTGCCTTCCAGACCCTTGAATTGAACCCAGAGTCCTGAATCATACATTTCCCTGGTATCAGCAAATATCTGTGAAACCCTCTGGCAAACTGTGCATATCAGTAAGCAACTGTTTATTCTTTATCTGTTGTTCCTTTAGCTCAAGTGGAAGAGGTCTGCTGTTGATCTAAAGGTCTGAACCCAATTGATGAACTGACATAGGGGTTAATCTGATTCCACATGGTGGAATTTTTGTTTTTAGTTTAGTTTAGGGTTTTTTTTAATTCCATCCAAAAACACTTGTAAAATATTATGGTTGCAAAGTCAAGCACTCAAAAATTAGAAAATGCCAAAATTAAGATTGGTTGTGCAAACTTAATTTTCATGGTTTCATAGATTCCAACACCACATGGGACCACTGTGTTCATATGGTCTGACCTGTGTAACAGCCATAGAACTTGCCCAAAATGATTTCTAAAGCATATCTTTAGGAAAAACTTCCAGTCTTGATTTCAGAATTCTCAGTGATGGAGAATCCATCATGACCTGTAAATTGTTGCAGTGGTTAATTACCCTCACTATTAAAAATGTATGCCATATTTCTGATCTGTGTTTGTGTAGCTTCAATTTCCAGCCATTAAAATGTGTTATACCTTCTCTGCTAGACTGAAGAGCCCATAATTAAATATTTATTCCCCATGTAGGTACTTCGAGACTGTAATCAAGTCACCCCTTAATCTTGTCTTTGTTAAACTAAATAATTGAACTCCTTATATTTATCACTATAGGGCAGGCTTTCTAATCTTTTAATCATTCTCATGGCTCTTCTCTGAACCCTCTCCAATTTATCAACATCCTTCTTGAATTGTGGACATCAGAACTGGACACAGTATTTCAGCAGTGCCAATATAGAGCTAAAATAATCTCTCTGCTCCTACTTGAGATTTCCCTGTTTATTCATCCATGGATCAGATTAGCCCTTTTAGCCACAATGTTGCTCTGGAAGCCCATGTTCCGCTGATTATCCATCATAATCCACAAATCTTTTTCAGAGACAGTGCTTCCCAGATTAGAGTCCCCCATCCTGTAAGTATGGTCTATCTACATTCTTTGTTCCTAGCTGTATACATTTACATTTAGTGGATTTAAAATGCATATTGCTTGCTACCAGCTTACTAAACGATCCAGATCACTCTGTATTAGTGACCTGTCCTCCTCATTCTTTCCCACTCCCCCAATTTTTGCGTCATCTGCAAATTTTATCAGTAGTAATTTTGTTTTCTTTCAGGTTATTGATAAAAATGTTCAGTAGCATAAGACAAAGAACAGATCCTTGCAGGCCCCCACTAGAACATACTGGCTCAATGATTGCTCATTCGAAATTATCTTTTGAGATCACTTAGCAAGTTTTTAATTCATTTTATGTGCCATGTTAATTTAATATCATTCTAATTTTTTAATCAAATGGCTATGTGTTGCCAAATCAAATGCTTTACAGGAATCTAAATGTATTACATCAGTGACCTTTATCAGCTAAACTAGTAATCTTCTTTAAAAAAATGAAGTTAGTTTGACAATCTATTTTCCATAAACCTAGGTTGAAGGCATTAATTCTATTTGCCCTCCTGTAATTCTGTATTAATCAAGTCAGATAACGGCTGCTTCATTATTTTGCCCAGGTTCGTCGTCAGACTGACAGGCATATAATTACCCAGGTCTTCCCATTTACTCTTTTAAAATATTTTCATAAAATTAGCTTTCTTCCAATCTTTTGGAATGCCCCAGTGTTCCAAGACTTATTGAAAGTCAGCATTTACGGTCCAGCAAGCTCTTAGACAGTTCTTTTAAAACTCTTCAATGCAAATTATTTAGACCTGCTGATTTAAAAATGTCTAATTCAGTGCCATTGTGCATATGTATTATGATAATTACATGATGACATGCTACTTTTTTCTACAGGATCCTTACCTCATTCGCGGCACAGGATTAGACAGTGCTATGGGGATGAATCAGGGTTTTATAGTACATGAGGCTATTGTTTGTGGGACTCCTGACTCATTTGTTTCAGAAGTCTGAAGGTATGTAGTGAATGAGGCAGGGGATTTCAGGAAAAGAAAGGGTGATTGTGATGCCTCTTGGGGCACTTAAGGCTGTGAGTTACCTTGTTGCCGCCTACTTCCAGTGTGAGGGAGTCCTGCTTGTACCAGCTGGGTGTTAGCTCCTTAACACAACCAGCCTGTAAGCCACTCAAGCACTTTTCTCTGGGCTGTACCAGCCTTACCTTTGCCTAAGATTCCAGTCTCTTCAAAATGTCACCCTATGGTATCCAGTCCCTGGTTACGGAATACCCACAGAAATCCCAGATCTTCTGTTCCCAAAGGAAAAAGTGTACCCCAGTTTACCAGATTTATCTTAGCTCAATAATCCTGTATCACTCACAGCACTATAATAGCAAAACGTAAGGAAATTGATTTAGGAAAGAATAGATTCAAATAGAAACAAATGTGAATGAAGGAAAGAGATGATTGCATATAAAACAATAAAACGTGAACTAGGGCCTATGCTTATTAATAGTTATCTTTCCTATCTAATAAAGTAGATTCTACTTCGAGTGATTGCTCATATCCATTCCAATATAGGTGAGTGCACGCCGCCATGCATTGGTTCCCTGAACTTTTTTCCCCTTAGCAGACCCTGTAGGGTCGGCCTAGGCGCCCCTTAGAGTACCGTGCTCATGCTGCGGTATATGAGGCGCCACCGACCCTGCGGTCCCTCAGTTCCTTCTTTCCGCCCATGACGGTTACTGGAACATCTTGCCTCTTGCCTTCTAGCAAATAGCATTCCCCGTTTGAACTGTTTCTTGTTGTTAGGAGTTAAGTATTTAGAGTTAATTAGTTATTAACTGTAGATAGTTTAGAATAGATAAGTGCCCTTAGGGGCTTAAAGTCGGGCCATGCCTGGGTCTCCAGGTTTTAAAGCCTGTGCCGCTTGTGGCAAACCCTTGCCGGTGAGTGACCCCCACAATCGCTTTGCCGTGATAAGTGTGAAATACGTAAGGCCTTCAAGCCGCGAACTCAGAAGGAGAGGGACATCCGGCTGAAGCCCATCTTAATGGAAGCTGCCCTCTGCCCGGAATCTGAACCAGTGCGTTCCCATGCGGCACCGAGCATCACCTTGGTGTGGAACGCTCCACCGGCACCTCCTGGGACAGCCCAGAAGACTGCAGGCACGAGCACCGCCGCATGGCAATTGCAGAGGCCATGGCTCTGCTGGTGGTGTCCACAACGTTGCTAGCAGTCGACCCGCCGCTGCCAGTTCCCGGTGCCGAAGAAAAGAAAGCGCCAGGGCACCGAGCGCCAGGACTCTCCTGCACTGCCTGCGCGGCTGGGGCTGAGTCGGGAGATGCACCAGCCACAGCCTGTTAAGTCCACTCTGGCGCCTGCATCTCCGTGCTCCACCTGCAGCAGGCTGGGACTGCTCATAAACGAACAGAAGTCCACAATAACCCCAGTGCAACGTATAGAATTAATTGGGGCCACCCTGGATGCTTCCTAGGCCAGAGCCTTCCTGCCTCAGCCACGTTTTGAGGCGATGGTCTCTGTCATCTCCCAGCTGCACCGATGCCCCACGACAACAGCCAAGAACTGCCTACAGCTGTTAGGCTACATGGCGGCCTGCACGTACGTAGTGAGACTAGTTTACCAGAGACTCAGACCATTTCAGGTGTGGTTGGCCTCAGTATATGTGCCGAGCAGACACCCATTGGACTGGGTAGTCACAGTTCCCCTGCCCATCTTAGCCTCCCTAAACTGGTGGCAGACTCCCAGGGCAGTGATGAAGGGCGTTCCGTTCAGGGCACTGGTTCCGTCGGTCACCCTAATTTTTGACACTTTGGACGTAGGATGGGGAGCCCACATCAGCGCCAACCTAGGCACTCAGGGGCTGTGGTCGGGGGAAGAGAGGCGCCTGCACATCAATGTGAAGGAGCTGAGGGCCATTCGCCTAGCATGCAAGGTGTTCCTCCGATTCCTGACAGGCAGAGTGGTGCAGGTGCTGACGGACAACACCACAGCCATATTTTACATAAACAGGCAGGGGGAGCGCACTCCTCGGCCCTCTGCGAGGAAGTTATCCGTCTGTGGGACTTTGCCATGAAGCACGATTCCCACTTGACTGCCTCTCATCTCCTGGGAGTGAGGAACGACGAGGCGGATCGCCTCAGCAGTTCGTTTCTACCCCGCCACGACTGGGGTGACACAGAGGTGGTGGCCATGATCTTCCAGAAGTGGGGCGTTCCCCAACTGGACCTATTTGTGTCGGCCTGGAACATGAAGTGTCCGTGGTTCTGCTCGCTCCAGGGTCATGAGACTGGGTCGATTTCTGACTCATTTCTCATGGACTGGGTGGGGACTCCCATGTATGCGTTTCCGCCCATTCCGCTCCTACCCAAGGTCCTGCTGAAAATAAAGAGGGACAGGGCGAACGTTATACTCGTTGCTCCGGCCTGGCCAAGACAGCACTGGTTCAGCATGCTTCTGGACCTTTCGATCGCCTCACCCCTGGAGCTCCCGAGGCGACACGACCTTCTATCCCAGGACCACCTTCGCTTGTTGCACCCGGACCTGGACTCCCTGTACCTCATGGCCTGGAGGCTCTGTGTCTGACGGAGGGAGAGAGAGCCTGCTCGGTGCAGGTCCAGCAAGTCCCGTTTGGCAGAAGGAAGCCTTCTACACAGGTCATGTATCGGGCCAAGTGGAGGCGGTTTACTTGTTGGGTGGACTCCTGGGGTATTCCGCCCAGCCTCTCACATATACAAGTGATCCTGGAGTACCTGCTCCAGCTAAAGCTCCAAGGTCTGGCACTGGCCTCATTAAAGGTTCACCTGGTGGCCATTTCAGCCTTCCATCAGCCGCTAGAGGGGAGATCGCTGTTCTCCCATGCCATGTCGGTCAGGTTCCTCAAGGGGGTGAAGAGGGTTTATCCGCAGGTCCATGACCCGGTGCCTCCCTGGGATCTCAACCTGGTCCTCTCGAGACTCATGAGGCCCCTCTTTGAATCCATGGCTTCATGCCCTCTGCTCATCCTTTCATGGAAGGTAGCCTTCCTGGTGGCCATTACCTCAGCCAGGACGATCTCTGAAATTAGGGCCTTGACCTTGGAGCCCCCTTATATGGTATTCTATAAGGACAAGGTTCAGCTGAGGCTGCATCCGGCCTCCTACCCAAGGTGGTTTCCCAATTTCATTGTAATCAAGATATCTTTCTCCCTGTGTTTTTTCCCATATCTCACGGTTCGGAGGAGGAGAGGAGATGGCATTTGCTGGACGTGAGACGAGTCCTGGCCTTCTACATAGAGCACACAAAGCCATTCTGGAAATCGACGCAGCTCTTTGTCGCAGTGGCCGACCGGATGAAAGGCTCACCTGTCTCCACCCAGCTCATCTCCTTGTGGATTACATCATGCATCAAGTCCTACTATGAGCAGGTGAAGGTGCCGCTTCCGGGAACCATCACAGCGCAGCCAACCAGAGCTCAAGCCTCATTTATAGCCTTCTTGGAGAGAGTGCCCCTGCAGGACATCTGCAAAGCTACCATCGGTCATCGGTGTAAACCTTCACATCCCACTATGCCATCATCCAGCAGGCGAGAGAGAATGTGGGATTTTGCAGAGTGGTGCTGAGGGCAGCTCACCGGTAACTCAAACCCACCTCCAAAGTTATTGCTTGTTAGTCACCTATAGTGGAATGGACATGAGCAAGCACTCGAAGAAGAAAACAAGGTTACTTACCAGTAACTGATGTTCTTCGAGATGTGTTGCTCATGTCCATTCCACAACTCACCCCTTGTCCCCGCTGCCAGAGTTGGCAGAAAGAAGGGACTGAGGGGGCGTAGGGCCCGCAGCGCCTCATATACTGCAGCATGTGCATGGGACTACAGGGGGTGCCGGAGCCGACCCTAGGGGATCTGCTAAGGGGAAAAAAGTTCCGGATAACCGTGCATGGAGGCGTGCAAACACCTATGGTGGAATGGATATGAGCAACACATCTCGAAGAACATTAGTTAATAGTAAGTAAATTTGTTTTTTGTATTCTGTACAGGGTTTGAGTGGTGGTTCGTAAATAAGGCAAAGGGTCATGCAATGCATGTGGAGGGTAAAAATAATTGTTGAATAACTACCCATTCTGTAAATGAGGCAGGGATCCTGTGGAAAAAAGTAATGTGTATTTAAAAACTGTAACATAATACATATGCACCAGGGAGCTGAATTAAATTTGCACAGGAAATCTTAATTCTGGCATTTCCTAAATTTTGAGGGCTTGACTTTGCAACCTTAGCATTCTTTCAACATAGGATTTTTTTTTTTTTTTTTTGGTGCGGAGGCAGGAGGGCGTGTAATTTCTTAGGTTTTCAAAAAAGCAAATAAAAAAACAAACAAATTCCATCTGGCATCATACTGACACTTATATGAGTCATCAGCAGGTCTGGAATCTTTAGATTCACCACAAAGACCTCTGCTACTTGAGGTAAGGCTATAACTGATAGCAGTAGTAGGTTTTCTTCCTTTATGTGCAGTAACACTAGAGAGAGACAGATGTACTAGTGGTGAGACGTGAGACTCAGGAAACTTGGCTTCCATTCTAGGCTGTGGAAGGGACTGTGTCCTAGTAATCACAGACCTTTATGTGTATTTCCCTTATGCTGGAACCCTTCTGTCCCATGTCTTCCAAGTCCCTGTCCCACTTCTGGCTTTTCCCTACCATTGTCTCTTGGTCCCATTCCCATTCACAGGGCTGGTCTACATTGGCAGCGGTGGTTGACGGGAGATATGCAAGTTACTTAATGTACCTTGAGTATCTCCTGTTGACGGATTTACATTGACGTACCGTAGTGCCTTCACGGCGCTGCATCGATGGGAGACGCCCTCCTGTTGACGCAACTTTACTTCTTTTGGGGAGATGGACTAATTGAGTCGACCGGAGAGCGCCACTGCATTGATCCCTGCAGCCCCGGCAGCGTAGACATACCCTCATTTCCGACACCATCTCAGTCTCCTCTCCTCAGAATTAGAATCTCTTTCAGAGTCTGTCTCTCCCATTCACATGGCACTATCTGTTCTGAAGTGCACCACATGTGACCTACAGTAGAATACAGTACTGCTTTGCCCATGGCCAAGTGTTCTGGCTAGGGTAATGAAAACAATCCTTGTAATTCTGATTGAGTGTGTATTATCTTGTGCGCAAGACTCAAACTGAGTTCAGACCAATTCTTGGTGATAAAGATTTGGAATCACTGGTGACCATCGAAGTGGACACACTTGGACAATCCTGTTACTTAAAAACTCTGGACAAGGCATACCTGCAAAAGGCGAAGTAAGCAACCTGTGAGGTGCTTGCAAAGGAGTGAGGGTACAGCCAGTATCATCGTTTGACCTGGTCATGGCTTTTAATGTTACTAAATAACTTTAGTTTTTACCACTGTTAGTACTCTGACATGTGCAGAAGAGCATCCAAAATGCAAAGCAAGTGTTCAAGTTGCTACCCTCAAACTCTCATCTATATTTGGCTTAGCACCTTTGGCACTTTCTGCTGGTCCAAACCTCCGTGATTCCTGCCTAATTTTTTTTCATAAACATCCCTAAAAATCTGAGCAAGTTTGGTATCTCTGGACTGCAGCCTGGTTGTAGGAGCTGCGAGCGTATGGATCATGCTCATTCACTCTGTAGAGATGGCACATGCACAGTCCAGTCACCTGTAAGAGTTATGAGAGAATGGAGCATGCTCACTAAGAACAGAATCTTCAGAAGTTTTAGCTGCTTCATTCAGAGAAGTTTGTGCCAAGCATATGCTAAATGAGATTTTTCGGGGGCTTGTAACTTGACCAAATTTGGGTAGATTTTCACAGGAATAGCAGAAAGCACATCGCAAAACAATAGCCGTGGTAAATTTTAAAGTGCCTGCTTCAAAGAATGGGGGTCAGAGAACTTTTCAAAGAAGAGTTTGCCAGAAATTTAACATTATGTAACAAGATGTTTTTCCTAACCTCATTCCCTGAAACGGTTGAACTGTGTTGGCTGAAACTTTTCAATAAAATTCAAACTGAGGCAGACACCCAGCATGGAAAATATCAGCCCAAACAGTTAGTTTGGCAAAGTTAAAATAACTAAAACCGTGTCTTATAGAGGGAAATATGAGGTAACCAGTCCCATTCAAAGATGACCGTTTATTTAGTTGTTAGTTTTTTTATGAAATTAAACATTCCTGGTTTGGTACGTGGTGTTGCAAAGTATTTTGTTAGACGTGATTTGAATGAGGTAACAGTAGAGTATGCCATTTTTGAAGGTCACTTCAAACACAAGAGTCAGTATGGAAGAAGTGCAGACATTTGTGAGAAGAGATATTAGGGATAATAAGGTGAGGATCATTGGTAGACTGTAGGAAGGGAAAATAAAAAGAAACTAGGTGGTGATAAGAACTGACATTTAAAAATAAGTAATCTGTTATCAAAATCTATTTGATGTGAGTAGTGAAATGTCATTCATCAAAACTTGACTTCTCCGGCATATAATATTAGAATAAATACTTTCTAAAAGTCTGGGTAAGTTGAAATGTAGTTTCTAGCCTTCTGTCAGGTCTAAAGAGCTCCTCACCACTTGGTCATAAACTTTTTTATTGATATTCATCAATAATTAAATCCCAACTGCTTTTTATTTTTTTAAGAGCATTCTATCAGTGCCAAGTAAATATAAGCAACAGTTCACAATCCTATTGTATAACGTAGATCTGAGAAATGAACAAAAATGAGATTGATGGTCAAAGCAAAATGTAAAAAGGGGAAAAAAGGGGAAAATTAATCATGAACAAACCAACGGGTTCTCAGGAGATTGTGTTTACTTATGTTTGGGAAGTGCTTAGCACGTTATGGGTGTTACTGCCGTGTAAAGAACAAATAGTATTAATAACCAGAGCAGAGCCTGTTTTGTGCACGTGTACGCATACACACAGGCAATAGGGATTTCAATCAAAGTAAAAAGATTGCAAACAAAGAGTCATATTTTCTAAGTCTGTTTAATGGACTCATAAGGAGTCTCTTCCAGGAGCATTTCAGTGAATGAGTTTTAAAAATCTTTTCTGCATGCTGTGATATTAATAATTTTTTTCTGGATATGGCAGTAGTACCCTAGGAGCATCAAGTGACAGTTTGTTTACACACATGCCCATACAGCTTGGGAAAAAATGTTAGATTTTATTCTGTCAGGCTTACTGTTACGTTTGAAATTGTTAGATTGTTTTCGTATGTATGTAATTATAAAGACTCAGTGCTAGACCAAGTATCTATCAATTATATTGGTTTCTTTATACTTGCCATTTTGTATGTCTTTCTTTTGATGCATCTAAGTACTACTCCTAGTGGGCAATTTTTTTATCCCCTATTTAGGTAACTTCTTTAGGAAACGATTACTTGAGCCATGCAAAAACAAGTTGAAGCAATTGTCATTTAAACTTTTTTTCCCTCCCCTCTACAGGCATTGTTTCATGGCAAATTTATTGACACTGGTTTTTCTCTGCCATTCTACAAGCGCATGCTAAGTAAGAAACTCACTATTAAAGATTTGGAATCTATTGATACTGAATTTTATAATTCCCTAATTTGGATAAGGTTTGTAGATTTTTTTCAGATATTTATAGTTTAAAAATAATTAAGTGTTTATATTTGTTTGATTTTTCTTTTGCTTGTTTCTTTCTCAGGGACAACAACATTGAAGAGTGTAATTTAGAAATGTACTTTTGTGTTGACATGGAGCTTTTGGGAAAAGTTACTTCTCATGAACTGAAATCAGGAGGCTCAAATATCTTAGTAACAGAGGAGAACAAAGAAGAATACATTGGGTAGGCAGTTATAGGAGTTTAAGAGCATGATAAATATTTTTTTATTTTCCTCTGTTGCTTTAGTTTGTCTTTATTTGGCAAACTTATTAATATTTTTCCATATATATTTAATGAAGCAAATGCCATTCTAATATTCGCTTTCTCCACCTTCTTCTTTATGCAGTCTTGGAGAGCATTACTAGAATGAAGAGTTCACATGTGATAATTTTGTATGTCTTACAAATAGCATATTTTGTGTTTTGTATTTAATTTTCTATTGACTCATGACCTGAGTGGTATATAGAGTGTCTGGGTGTGTAATATGAACTGTATACAAATGACATTAAAATAGGTTAAAAACACTTTAGGGTTTCAAATTCAAGTGGGGGGCAGACACATTTTGACTGGTTTCACAGCTGTTCTTGGACAGAAAAGGAATATAAAGACTTGAACATCCCTGGATTCAATTTCAGGTTTAATGGAGCAGTGTGCTCCAGTGATTATAAGCCCTTCTGCCCCTGTAACCCTTCCCTGTCCTTCTGCTCTTATCTACCCCATCTCAGTTCCTGCCCTTCTCCCCCTCTGATCCTATCCAATCTTTCTCCCCCCACTTCTAATAAACCTCCCATATTTTAACTCACATCCCTCTCCTCCTCTACACCTATTTGCCCCATCCGCTCCCCCACACAGATTCGTGTCTTCCTTTCTCTGCTGCTGTGCCACCCGTGTCCTGCAGCTCCTCTCCTTGTCCATCCATCCTCTTACTCCCCAAATACAACGTTCCAGTGTAGTTGTTATCTCATTCTCTGTCTTACTATCTGGATGCCAACACAGGAAGAGCTGAGAGCACAGGAGAATCAGTTCCTGTGCTCAACTCAACGGCGACCCACAGCAGCGGGGAGGAGCAGTTTCAAGGAAAATCCTGCTCAGTTCTGTAGTCCTGGACCAGAATACACTGAGCTGCTGTGTGGGGGTGATGCATGTAAAGTCCAGTCAGCACACTGGAGCATAAATGTTCTGGAGCACACTCAGGGAAGACAATCTTCAGAGATTTTTTTTCTGTCAAACTCTCTAACAAGTCTCTGAGCCTGTGTGAATTGAGATTTTTAGAGGCTCTTAATTTGGCCTAAATTAGGCAGATTTTCATGGGGATGGCAAAAGTCGCATCTGACACTGGAGTGATTTCACCCCTCCCAAATATAAAGTCCCTGCTCCAAAGATTGGAGTCACTAGAGTTTCTCAGTGAAATGGTTGTATGATTTTTTTATAAACATGAGCTAAACAATGTATTTTCCCATAATCTTTGCATTTGGAAAAGGATAAACCATTTCAGTTGAAATTGCTTCTCCGGTATACAACAAAAAACAAAAACACCAGCCTGAGATAGACATCCTGAATGGAAGATGTCTAATGCTTGCTTAAGTTAAAAGCAACTGAAAACAGTGTCTTATAATGAGAAATTGGGCAGCCTGAACTTCAGAGGGACTATTAATCTGCCTATAATACTTTTTGGAAAAAAAGTATATTTTTAAAATGAATGGAGACTCTTCCTATCTACACATCAAAATTATAGTAATTTTAAGGTAGCTCAAATGTTGTCCCTAAACAGATTGATAGTGTTCCTTTCTATTAAGAGTTTTCATCCTGAAGGGTGGCAGCACAGCGTTGAAACATTGATAGGTCAGCAGTAATATACAGAATGTATTTGGATAGGGAAAGAAACTCAAGATCAAGATACTGCTCTGAAGTTAGTGTTATAACAATATGGACATGATTCTGCTATGTTATACTGCTGTAAATCACTAGTAACTCCATTGTAGTCTGTGGAGTTACACCAGTGTTAGAGAGAGAGCAGACTCAGACCCTAATATGTATAGAAGGGGTATCCTTCCCAACACATTAGTTCTTTTCTCTAAATATTTTTTCTTTTTTTCCCCAGCCTAATGGCAGAGTGGCGTTTTTCTCGGGGAGTAAGAGATCAAACCAAAGCTTTCCTTGATGGGTTTAATGAAGTTGTTCCCCTTCAGTGGCTACAGTATTTTGATGAAAAGGAGCTGGAGGTGAGGATTTATTATGTTTTTTTTGTTTTTTTTATTGTTAACAGTTTGATGTTCTAAGGAAGGATTAGTTATATGGTGTACGGATTGATTAAGGAAAAGGTCAGCATGAATCAGATATATGTAATGTACGATTAAAATTAGAGAGAGAATTATATATAAAATTTTCTATCAAATGGGGTCAGTACCTCCAGCAACTGCCACTAGATGAAGGAGGTGTCATAGCAAATTGCTAAAACTCAGTGGCTGCTAGAATCCAGGGGCAGTGAACTTAGAGGATGCAATGAAAAGGAGTCCTTGTTTTCCCTTATCTGGATGACTGGCTAGCAACACGATCTTGGAAGGAAGCTCAGGAATCGATGTCCCAGCTACTTCTACTCCTCTCCTCCCTAGGGGTGAGTGTGAATGTTGAAAAATGAATTTTGCAACCTATGTGATCCCTGGAGTTCATCAGAGCAGACATCAGCATGGCCTCTGCACATGCTTGCCGGCCGAAAGACAGGTTCTGGAGTCTACTGGACCTGATAGCTTCAGTGATATCCAACCCCTCGGTCTTAGCCAGAACTTGCCTTTCCCTCCTCAGCCACATAGCAGTATGTCAGACGGCCTTCACTCACCCCACTTCCACTGTCTAAAACTACAGCTACAAGGAGACTACTCCCCCATGCACCAATCTATGGACACCATTCTCACCATTCCATTAGAGGTCATCACCTCCCTCCAGTGGTGGACAGACCTACTCCAAGTCTGCTCCGGAAAACCCTTCCTCCTGTCCTCACTGAGCATAACAATCATAATAGACGCCTTGCTTGATGGCTGGGGAGCACACAAGAGATCGCTTGATGCAAAGAACTTGGACCCCTCGAGAAGCCATGACGCACATCAATGTCCTGGAACTTCAGGCAGTACACAAGGCATATTGCGCATTTTTCCTGTCCATACAGTCTCCTTATGTCAGAGAACACAACTATGGTTTACTACATAAACAAGCAAGGAAGCATAAAGTCTGCAGTTCAGAAATAGTGCACCTCTGGAAATGGTACATTGCACACTTTATCTTTTTGTCGGCAGCCTACCTACGAGGGACCCAGAACGTGATTGTCGATGCTCTCAGCAGGAACTTTGCAACTAACCAAGAATGGGAACTGCATGATATGGTAATCATGGACAGTTTTGTCAATGGGGGCCTCCAGTCAGTCTTTGTATCTCACACCAAAACCAAGTGCATTAGTACTGCTCAGAGGGAGGATTTGGTGCCCATTCACAAGGCAAAGCCCTGGTCATCAACTGGTCATACTGGGTCAACCACGCCTTCTCTCCCCTACCATTTGTGTAGTACACATCCCTCACAAAGTCCGATGGGACAGGGTGATGCCATCCTGATTGCTCCATTCTGGCCTTGCCATTTTTGGTTTCCTCTGCTTCTCTGCATGTCAAAACATCCTCCACACCTGCTTCTGACATTCCTGGAACTGCTCACACAACACAATGGCAGACTCAGACACCCTGATCCACAGATGCTTCACCTAACAGCCTGGTTTTTGGATGGACACCTCCACTAGCACCAGAATGTTCGGCGGTACGAGAGGTCCTCTCCAATAGAAGGAAGGACTCCATGAGATGATCCTATTGAGCTGAGTTGGTACGCTTCACCTCCTGGGCCCTACAGAAAGGTCTTGCCTCCAAGGCTGTTGGCATCCTGATGCTCTTGGACTATTTCCTCTATCTGCAAGCATTGGGACTCGCTCTCAATTCCATCAGTGTACACGCAGCAACTATTCACACTTTCCACCCTCTGGTGGAGATTCATTCAGATTTTATCCACCTTTTGAATGCCCAGTTCTGGAAGGGCTTTGTACATAAATACCTGCCCATCCAGCCTGTCGCTTCTCAATAGGACCTCAGTCTAGTCCTTACATCATTAATGAACCTCTAGCTTCCTGCTCCCTTTCTCTTTCCATGAAAGTCATCTTCCTGGTGGCTATCACCTCTGCAAGGAGGATTGGCAAACTGGGAGTCATGATGCCAAACCCCCTTTCACCATGTTTCATAAGGATAAAGTTTCACTGCACTGGCATCCGAAATTTCTACCAAAAGTGGTCTCCAACTTCCACATCAACCAATCTATACATTTGCCAACCTTCTTTCCCAAACCACACACCTCAAATGAGGAATGGCAGCTTCACTCTCTCAATGTCCAGATGATAAAACTCTTCAGGAAATTCTCTTAGACTACTCATTGCCATGGCAGAGAGACTCAAAGGGCAGGCTATCTCCACCCAAAAAATTTTGAAGTGGGTCTCTGCATTGCACTGTAACTATAGGGATGGTCCCCATCAAATGGGATCTGGGGACCAGGTATCAACTGCTGCCACACTCCACGATGTGCCCCTTGCAAACATATGTAAGGTGACCACATGGAGTTCAGTACACGCCTTTTCTTCTCATTATATTCTAGTGCATGATTCTGCAATGGACGCCTCATTTGGTGCAGCGGTTCTCTGTTCCATGGTTCTGTCATCTTCCTCGCACCCTCCTCTTAGCTAGATACTGCTTGTTAACCACCATCAATGGAATACAATAGGGACCATCACTTGAAGAAGAAGGGGAGGTTACTTACCTATAACTGGAGGATCTTCAAGATGTGTGGTTCCTATCTGTTATTGCAATCCCATCCTCCTTCCCTTCTGCTGCGAATCTGGTAGATCTATGGTGGAGAAGGAGCAGAAGTTGCAGTCAGTCCGCCTTGAGTGAAACCACAAGGCAATTCAAGGATGCATGCACGGACCGATGGACACTACTAATTTGAAAAGCTTCCGCTCTGGGCACATGGTGCATGTGCATAATCCTCAGTAGAATACAGATATGGACCCCACATCTCAAAGAACTTCCAGTTACAGGTACATAACCTCCCCATGCACCCCTACCAGAGGTGATACGTAGCAGGGGGCACATGGAAGCACGTTCCCTCCCACCCCAGATGTGCCCTGCCTGGCGTCAGCAGCCTGAGCCACCCCTGTGGCTTTGCACCCGAGTGGCTACCCCACTCACCCCATCTTAGTTACAGCCCTGCCCTGGGGTGGCTTTGGTTGGATCCTGCCCAGCTCTCATCCCACGGTGGCGGCTGCTGCAGCTCCTGTGCTGTGGGGCTGGCTAGTCTCTGCTCTGGGCTGTGGATGTTGCAACCTCTAGGGTTGCAGCGCCACTCAGATTTTGCCCCACCCCCCTGACTGGGCCAAATTTGTGTTAGTGTAGTTGTGACCTGACTCATGGGGTTGCAGTTGCACTCACTCATATTTGGCCTACCTGGATTCCCGTCATCTTGATGGCTGGGAGAAACCTGAGTGGCTCAGGCACCCAAAAGTTCCAGTGCTTGGAGCAGGGAGGAGAGCCCAATCAGCCTTGTGGGACAGGAGCTGCCACGTGACCATTTGAAACATTCTGATGACCCAATTTTGGGTCCCAACCCACAAGTTGAAAAATCCTGCTCTAGCTGATACTGCTGGAAGAGGGTTTTAGTGCAAGGCACCACAAAGTGGTGCAGTATCCCACAAGTGTGAATATTCAGAGTGATCTTGAAGAGCTCTGGTTACAGGTAAGTAACGTTCATTTTTGTCTGGGTAAGGACTTCTGAATTGGGCCCTTATATAGTGCTCATTTCCACAGGCTGATAAGTGCTTCCAGTGAAGTGCTGAACACCTTAAACTTCCATTGGATTTAGTGATAGTATTGTGTGCTGAAAACCTCACAGGATTTGGGCCCTCTATGAGTGTAATCTTCAGAGCAGTTTACAAACAAGAACTAATAAATCCTCACAATGCCCTATGAGGTAAGTAAAGAGTAGAGAAGAGTTGGAACTTGGATTATAATGCAAGAGTTCTTGGTTCTGTGTTCAAACCAAGCGTTTCATATTTTCATCATTGTACAGATGTCTTTCATGTAGAGTACATAATAACTAAAAGTTAGTAAGTGCATCTATAATGATGTGATGGAGCAGCAATCAAATGATCGGTTCCTTTTCAGGTTATGCTCTGTGGCATGCAAGAGGTTGATTTAGCAGACTGGCAAAGGAACACCGTTTATCGTCATTATACAAGAAATAGCAAGCAGATCATATGGTTTTGGCAGGTATGATGCTTATAAAATTTGTATTTTCCTGTTCTCTTTTAGACAAAAGCCATGGAAACAGTTATATTCTGAAAGGTGACCTAATTATTGTTCTGCATAAGAAAAACCTGCTCAAAGCTCTGGCCTTTTTATTATTGTTAGAAGAGGAATAAATATGTTCAGAAACTTTCTTAGTATGCTATTCTGATGTATTAATATCCATTTTAGACTGTTTTACTTCTGGTATGTGCATGAGTTTTTTTAACCCTCTAGTAATTTCTAATTCTCTGCTTTAGACAGTAGTTATAGGAGTGGGTTGAAGGAACATAAGCTGTGTCCAGGCTTCCAGCTATCAGTTCTTCTGGGACTCCCTCCTCTCCCCCGCAGTCCCTGGTGTCAAAAGAGGGACTACTGGTTAATTTTGTAAAGTGTTTGGGGGAATTATCCACTTAGCACATAACTTTTTGTGTTTAATATAATTTTTAAAAACCAAAGAGCTTGTATTTTTAGCATTAGTTATCAGTAGTCTTCATTAAATGTCTACATTTAATAGACCAACATATCTGACACAGTTGCTTCCTCTGTTAAGGGTAGGATAAACTCTGATATTTTTAGATTGTGGTAACTGTTGAAAAATATTGACAGTTTTAATAATGATTGCTGTAAAATTATTTTCAGGTTTGTACCTGTCTTAGAATGTGAATAAAAGAAATATTCTATATTCTCAAATATTTACCCAGAATTCACCCAAAGATAAAAGCAACAGTCACAGCCAATACACTACAATACAATACAACTACATCTGCTATGTAGTATACAATGTTGTCTTAGTGATCTGCTTAAGAATGTTATATTAATGTTAACGGGAAAAGTCAGACATCTCATATCCTTTAAGACTGATTTGAACTAGTTATCCAAGGGCCAGTGATTCATCTGCTATAAATTTGGCAATTTACAAGAAACTTAATTGTTGAAAGATTCCTAGCAAATGGTGAAATAATTGAATGGTAGATTAAAGGAATACCTATCCCATTTCACGCACACAAGAAAAATACCTTTATTTTATCACCCTCCTAACTAATCCCCCTCCTAACTAATAAATGCTTCTTGGGTTGGATTCTGCAGTCTACAAAGGCCATTTTGTATCATGTAAGCCTTAAAGTGACCAGAGAGAGCCCCCAGAGAATTCTCCCTGTGCCAGGGAACTTTCCATCGGGGGGAAGGCTAGTGGAAGTGCTTCTTCCACCATCTTCTACACCAGCACAACCCTATCTTTCCTTCTCTCGTCATAATAGGAGAGAGGAAGCATGTTGGGGCATTCTGTGGACAGGATGAAGGGGCATGGTGGAGTGAAGCTCCTCTACACCTGATTCTTCACTGTTGTAACCTTATATCAGTGGTATCAGAGAAAGCTTCTCCTGTGGAGATCTAACTTATGTCAAAGATTGGTGGCTAAAAATTATGTAGGTGTAACTGCATCACTGCAACCCACCTCTTGATTGCAGTTGAGCTTCACACAGGCAGAGTGGAGAATTGTCACTGTTATGCTTTAGACTTTGACAAGCAGTACGTTTAATTAATATGTGGCCTTCAGCACTACACACATTGAGTGTTTTCATAGTAGAGGCTTTCATAGCTCCAGTAAAAATGGGGGAAGATGTATTGAGGTCCCAGTGGCCAGAAAGGTAAGGAATCTTCTGTCTTTGAACCCTGGGCGGAGAGAACTCTTGGCCTGGATTTTGCAGGCTGATGTTAGAAAAGGGGAGTAGGGGCTGTGTTTCAGGAATGTGGGGGAAGCAGAGCTGTTTAATGAGAGGAAAAAATGGTCAGTAATAAAATAAGAAGTTGGAGTAAAATGAGAGGCAGTTATGAATGGGAAATTGATAGTGGGGGGGGGAGGGGACGAAAAGCATGATCAGCAAAGGAAAATGGTCTGGAAAAGAGGGCAAAGATGAGGAAAAAGTGATTATAAGGGGGTGGGGAATCTAAACAAATAAAAAACAATTTGAGGTTTAACACTAAAGACAAGGAAGGCTAGATCAAAATACAGACAGAATGGAAGAAAAGTATAATATAAGAATAGGGGATAAAGGAAAAACGAAACCAAATAGTAAATTCATTATTTTTTTGAATGTTTGCAGATAAAAGGTTCTGATAAAAGTATTTATGTAAAACACATTCTGTTGATTGCTTTCCTAATTTGGAATTCATGGCCCTGTGACTCAGGAGATACACCCATTAACAGTTCAAAATCTCAGCCTCTGCTTTTTACCTTCTCACCCATCAGAGAAGAGGCTCTGGGATCAGTTGCTAGGCTCAAACTCCTAGGCTTTCCTCACGATGGTAACTCATGCAAAGGAACCCAGGAGATGAAGTCTGTGCCTTATCTGCAAAGTAGGCTTAATGTCCTCTGTAGCAGGATCACCTTCACTGCTGGGAGAGCAGGCAACCATTAAACTTGCAATCCTCACTGTGTCAGCAAGAAGAATGATCAGCTGATACAGGAAGCAGTGCTGTGGCTGGAGTCCAGCCTCCAAAGCTACATTCAGGTAAAGGATGCAGTGGGACTCTTCTTTGTAGACTAGCTGGACCAACCTCTTGGTGGTGAAGCTGCTGACCTGAGCATGAGAAGAAGAATACCACTGGCTTCTGGGCACGCTGCCCCACAATCCCACTAGCATTACACTCTGTCTTTCTATCTTTGAATTAGTGATTATTTTCAAAAACTCATTGAAAAGGGGAGAGATTCCAGAGAACTGGAAGAGGGAAAATATACTGCCAATCCATAAAAAGGAGAATAAGAACAACCCAGGGAATTACAGATCAATGAGCTTAACTTCAGTACCCGGAAAGATAATGGAGCAAATAATCAAGCAATCAGTTTGCAAACACCTAGACGATAATAAGATGATAAGTAACAGCCACCATGGATTTGTCAAGAACAAATCATGTCAAACCAACCTAATAGCTTTCTATGACAACAAGCCTTGTGGATAGGGGAGAAGCAGTAGATGTGGCATGTCTTGACTTTAATAAGGCTTTTGGTACTATCTTGCATGACCTTCTCATAAATAAACAAGGGAAATAAGCCTAGATGGAGCTAAGTGGGTGCATAAATGGTTGGAAAACCATTCCCAGAGAGTAGTTATCAGTGGTTCACAGTCAGTCTGGGAGGGCATATTGTTCAGGATCCCACAGAGATCGGTCCTGAGTTTGGATCTGTTCAATATCTTCATAAATGATTTGGATCAGGGGTGGCCAACCAGTTAGAGATGAAGAGTCAAAAAATAGATGTAGATATCTCAGAGTCACAGGTCTCTTACCCTCTGCCGAAAATTCATGCTCCTGCATCTATTTCCGAAGCAGCTGGTCAATTTCACTTCTCTAACCCTCTGCAGAAAAGGCAGCTGGTCAATTTCACTTACAGTCTCAAAGAGCCGCAAAGACCAAAGAGCTGCATGCAAAGATCCGCTTGCGGCTCACGAGTTGCATTTGTATAAGCAAAGAGCCGCATGCGGCTCGCAAGCCACGGGTTGGCCACCCCTGATTTAGATAATAGCATAGACAATACACACTTCTAAAGTTTGCAGGCAATACCACTCTGGGAGGGATTGCAAGTTCTTTTGAGATAGGATTAAAATTCAAAATGATCTGGACAAACTGGAGAAATGGTGTGAAGTAAATATGATGAAATTCAGTAAGGACAAATGTAGAGTACTCCACTTAAGAAGGACCAATGACTGCTTAGGAAGGAGACTACAGAAAGGGATATTGGGGTTCAAAAGTTAATAATGAGTCAACAGTGTAACACTATTGCAAAAAAAAAAAAAAAAGACATCATTCTAGGATGTATCAGCAGGTATGTTGTAAGCAAGACATGAAAAGTAATTCTTCCACTCTCCTTCATGCTAATAAGGCCTCACCTGGAGTATTGTGTCCAGTTTTGAGCGCTGCATTTCAGGAAAGGTGTGGACAAATTGGAATAAGTCCAGAGGAGAGCAACAAAAATTATTAATGTTCTAGAAAATATGACCTATGAGGAAAGATTAAAAAGATTGTGTTTGTTCAGTCTGGAGAAGAGAAGACTGGGAGGGGGACAATACAGTTTTAAAGTATGTAAAAAGTTGTTACAAGGAGGAGGGTGCAAAATTGTTCTTAATCTCTAAGGATAGGACAAGAAGCAATGGGCTTAAATTGAAACAAAGGAGGTTTTGGTTGGACATTAGGAAAATCTTCTTAACTCTCAGGGTAGTTAAGCCCTGGAGCAAATTGCCTAGGGAGGTCGTGGAATTTCTGTCATTGGAGTTTTTAGACAAACACCTGTCAGGAAAGGTCTAGTGATTACTTAGCTCTGCCTTGAGTACAGGGGACTGGAATACTGTGGTCCCTTTCAGACCTACGCTTGTATGATTTTTCTTCACCACTGATGGTCTCCAATATATTCATTCTCTTCATGATCTCAACACAGCTCTTAGGTAGCGCGCCGAACCACAAAAAATCAACCTACTAGGGGGCTGATCTAGAAGATCCCTCATCCCAAGCTCTTTTAAGAAGTCAGTGGAACTTTTGAACTCTGAAGAAGAGCAGGGCCTTGAAGGAATTGAAGGAATCGTGAGGCTTCTTAGCAATTCTGAGGTGGCGGAATGCCTCCCTGGGAGAGGCCCCTTTTTTGTTCCAGATTAGGCAGTTTTCTACTAAGCACGCTAGCACACTTCAGTCCCAGACTCTTCTGACAACAAAAAGCAGAAGTCTCTATAGACATGGTTATTTAAAGCCAATGAAGGAAAAGGCAATCTTTCCTGTCCAGCAGGACATGAATGAAATTTGCTGACAAATATAAGTAACAGCAATGCACCAAACTCACCCTTCCTGAAGTCATACGTAAGACTTTAAATACTTACAAAGAAATGCCATTGATCTTGAAGTCTTGGCTTCATATTGCCTCTGCTATACCTTTGTCTAGCAGTAGTGGGACAGCAGTGTCCTTTTGGATACAGGTAGAAGAAAGGTATACAGGTATTTTTAGAAAATAAACCATTACTAATTAACTAAATTATTAATAAATGGTGCTCTTCAAAAAGGTAAAATCAAAGTGTTAGATGAAATTGTTATATTCAAAGTTAAGCTGCTTTTGAGCTGTTGAAACTTTTTTATTGGGGGACTTTATAAGAGGGAGGAGTTGAACCTCCACCCACTGTCAGGTTTGATTTTTGTCTTTTTGGACTGCAGTGCAGAAGGAAAACCTATTCTAGCAATGGCAAGCCTGGGTACTCAGGAGTAATTGATTGGTATCAGTCTTTGGGCAAGTCTACAATTCAAAATTAAAACAACGAGGGTTCTGTGGCACTTTAAAGACTAACAAATTTTAATTTTTGTAGCATAAGCTTTCGTGAGACTCAGCTCACTTCATCAGATGCAGAGGTAGAATGATACAGTAAATAGGAAACATAGATATACAAGTGCATAGAGAACAATGGGGAAGGTGGATGAAAGCCCGGTACTTGAGAGCTAATGACAGTCAATGAGTAGGAGGTGAGAATGGGTGAGCAAAGCAATTTACCTCTTGTAATGAGAGAGCCATTCCAAATCTCTGTTTAAACCCAGTTTGAATGTGTCAAGTTTGCAGATCATTTCTAACTCAGCAGCTTCTCTTTGAAGTCTGTTTTTGGAGTTTTTTTGGAGAAGTACGTTGATTTTCAGGTCAGTGACAGTGTGCCCTGGGGGATTAAAGTGTTCTCCCATTGGTTTATGGATGTTATTTTTTATGTCTGATTTGTGTCCATTTATCCTTTTGTGTAGTGATAGTCCAGTTTGGCCAATGTACATTGCAGAGGAGCATTGCTGGCACATGATGGCATATGTGAATGAGCCCCTTATGGTGTGATTGATGTAGTTAGGACCAGTGGTGATGTCACTAGAGTCGATGTGTGGGCAGAGCTGACAACGGGGTTTGTTGCAGGGATAGGTTCCTGGGTTGGATTTTTTGTAGGGTGTATGGTTGCTGGTGAGTATTCGCCTCAGGTTGGGGGACTGCTCAGGCAGTGGGCGACAGACCCATCCTAGCTTACAGACAGCCCCACAGAGATTTGGAATGGCTGTCTCATTACAAGAGGTAAATTGCTTTACTCACCCATTCTCACCTCCTACTCAATGACTGTCATTAGCCCTCAAGTACCTGGCTTTCATCCACCTTCCCCATTGTTCTCTATGCACTTGTATATCTGCGTTTCCTATTTACTGTATCATTCTACCTCTGCATCTGACGAAGTGAGCTGAGTCTCACGAAAGCTTATGCCTACAAAAATTAAAATTTGTTAGTCTTTAAAGTGCCATAGAACTCTCGTTGTTTTTGCTGTATACAGACTAACACGGCTACCCCTCTGGAACTGTTCTAATACAAAATTAAGTCAACTTAAATTATGTTGATGTATAGCCACTGCAATAATAGAATCAGTTTTACATGTCCACACTATGCTCCTTGTGTCAGTGGTGCATGTCCACAACAGGAGTGCTTGCACCAATTTAACTGCCAGTGATGGGGTATTGTGGGACGGTTTTTGAAAGGCACAACAGTCGATTTAAGCAATGTAGTGTCTACACTGACATTGCATCAACTTAACTACATCAGCTTAAGTGCAATGCCTCTCGTGGAGGTGGAGTTTTTAAGTTGGTATAGTGGGTGAGTTACATCAGTGGGAGGTACATTTTAGTGTAGACACTTACAGAGTTAGGTTGATGTAAGGCAGGTTACCCTGTTGGTAGACCAGGGCTTTCTTGCCTCCTGACTAACAATCTAATGGGTAATACAGCTGGGTAGCCTATTACCTAACAACTGGATTTTTCAAAATAAGGAGCATCTTTGCTAGTCTCTCTGATTCTTTATAGGTTTAAAGAAAGCCCCACTTCAGCCTATTCTTCTTGCAGTTGCAGGGGTCATCAGCACATAGGAACATTGGAATTACCATACTCAATCAGCTGTTCACCTAGTCCAGTATCCAGCCTCCAAAAGTGGCCAGGATCAGATGTTTCATTGGAAGGTGCAAGATACCCCAAAATGGAATAATTTGCCCACAGGAGAAGTTTCTTCCTAACCCCAGGCAGTTAGTGTTTGGCTTTTGCCCCAAAGCATGAGAGTTTATATCCATTATATTATTTTATTTATCCTATCTGATGTAGCATGGGATGCTGTCATTGTCCATTGTCGTCATTTTTTTAATCTTACCAAATTCTGGGTCTCAGTGATATTTTGTTAGTGTGTTCCACAGATTAATTGTACTTTGTTTAAAAAAAGACTTTAACCAATTTAAATTTGTTGTATTTCAGTTTCATTGACTGTCCCAATATATAACAAAGAGAGGTGAAGATGAACTCCTGATTAACTTCCCTATATTATTTGTTATTTTGTATACTTCTATCATGGCCTCTCAAAAAACAAAAAAAGTCCTAATCTTTTCAGCCTCTCTTTGTATGGATTTCAGTGCCTCCTATCATATTCTTCGCTCAGCTTTGGACCCCTTTTCATTTGGCTATGTCTTTAACTGAGAAGGGGTGGCCAGAACTGTGTGCGGTATTCAGTGTGAAGTTATACCCACTGATTTTATATAAGAGTATTATAATATTTTCAGTATTATTTTGTATTGCATTCTTTATCTATCCTAACATTTTATTGGCCTTTTTGATCATCACTGTGCACTTATCAAAGATTTTCTTTTACTGAGCTGTTAAAAATGCCCATTGCTTTTTTCTGACTAGTTAGTTAATTTAGAACCCAGCAATGTGTACTAGGAGTTCCAATATGCATTATTTTGCATTTGTCGTCATAGTTTCATATACTATCATGCTGCCAAGTCCACTTAGCTTTGTGTCTCTAGAATTCCTCTCATTTATAATTAGTCTTGATTGACTTAAAAATTTTATTAATATTGCCACTTCACTGTTCATTAGATCGTTAATGTATAAAACATTAGTCCTAGTCTGGATCCTTAGGCATCCCCAGTGTTAATCTACTCCTATGTTGAAAATGAACCATTTTATTCCCGCTTTCATTTTCTGTCTCTTGGTCACTGTCTAATTCATTATAGTAATATTCCACTAACTCCATGGCTACTTAGTTTCTTTGATAGCCCCTTTTGAAGAGCTTTGGCTAAGGCTTTTTGAAAGTCCAAATACACTTTATGTATATTCTCCTTTAATCTGCTATTGTCAAAAAGTTTAGTAGATGACTTTCCTTTACAGAAAATGCATTGACTTATACTAATTATCATGTATATAGAAGTGTTTTTGGTCTTATTAGGAATTGAAATATTCTGCTGTATATTTCTCAAGATCACCATTTGCACATTTAAAAAAAAGATGTGCTACATTCCAGTCTTCCAGAATAAGAAACTAAGTTTAATGAAGTTATGTATTTGTATCAGTTCAGCTACTTCATTCTTAAGGCCCTCTAGAATTTTTGAAGGAATGCCATTCAGTCCTGGTGTGTTTGCTATTTAATGTATCAGTTATTCTTGTTTTGACACCTGTGTCTGACATAGTACCTTACTTTATTTATCCGGAAGAAAAAAGTCTTGAATGAAGACTGATGCAGAGAAATCATTTAGTTTATGTAGGAGGACTTTGGTTTCCTCACCTGCTCCCTATATTCTATTGTAGTCCATCTTGTAGACCAACTGATTCTCTTGTATGTTTTTTTTAACAAAACATGCTTCTGTTCACAAATTCAAAGACCTCGAAGGGCTAGGCCTCCTAGCAACAATCCAAAGTTGTCAGCAAAAGAGGTTGTGACACTAGAAATGAAAGTCTGAATGCTAAAATTATAGGCTGCCAAATTTTCATAATCTGTGAGGCAAAGTTACAAATGACTCTCTCTGGCATCACTTCAGGGTGGTACCAGAAATTCACTTCTTTTGTCCAAGAGATTTTGAATCATCTTCCTTTCCTTCCAAACTCCAGATACAAGATGCCTTGAAACAGGCAGTCCTGACACCTAGTCATCAGACTAATGAGATTAAATTCAGGAAAGAAGAGTCTTTTAGGGATTTACTTTCTGCTGTTCACAGTATGGAAAATAAAAAGAAGCATATATCTCATGTTAAATATCAAATTGCACATTTTGAGCTTCATCGTGAACAGGTATTCCAGATGGAGAGCATCTATTATATCGTTGTTGACTTAAAGGATACAGATCTCATTATCTCCACTGCAGTAGCTCATCTGGTGTTCCTGTCATTCTCACTGAACTCTGTAGGAGGGCCCTATGGCATTTCACTCACTTCATTTTGGTGGAAGTGATTCTACTGTTGCTGAATGATTTCCATCCTGTTATACTTGAAAGATTGACTGGTAAAGGGTTTTTAGTTGCAGAAAGCTACAGTGGCAGTAAGGGACTATGTAGAGCTGTTCTGTCAGCTGGGATTTGCACTGAACTCTGACATAGGCAAATTGATAAATAGTTCATTTGGAAGTCTGCTCAAAAACCTTCAGATGGTGTGTGCCCATGAGAACAGATCTCTGTGTTACTCCAACATATCCACATAGGCTAACCCAACCTCCACAAACCAAACAAAATATTTGTTCAGCTTCTGAAGGTAAAGGCCTTTTTTATCCAAAGAAGCCCTTCACACTTCTGTATTTCCACTTTTGCCAGTAGGACCCCAAAGACCCCCCCCCCTCCCCCCAAGGACAAGCAGTTTCAGGACCATAAGATCCTCATTGGATTTTGTCATATTGCTATGCAGGTGGGAGTCCCAAGTGGGCCTTAGGAATCATTTTAGTATGTGGTCCTGGTTTGCAGAAACAACATAGCTTTCCATGCACTCTGTAAGTCCCCAGGTAAGCCCATTCATTCACTTTCCCTTTATTGGCTTTGTATTAAATTTCCTCCTAGGTATTACTCTGACTCATAGAATGGAGAAAATTGGTGCCTTTTCATCAAATTTCCCTTTTACCTTGTGTAATGGGAATTACCCTCTGTACTGGCTCCCATCTCTGTATCCAGGATAAATGTCAGAACATTTACTTTTCTTCCTTTCCTCCCAATCCTGTTAGAAAAGGAAATGGTCTGCCTCTCTGTAGATGTGGTCAGAAGTTCTGGGGCGTTCTGACACAGATCAGAAGAATTCAGGTCCTGTATTCACTTTATTTCAGGATCCTAAAAGTCACAAGGCTTTTCTGTCTTAGCTAAGTGGATGCGTACATGTGTTACTGAGTTTCTTCATTATCCTTTGAAAATTAAGTTCCTTTCTACATGGATATGCAGAGTGCCTTGGTTCAAAGGGAGTTACAGAACCATTGTTACTGACTAATTGGCAGTCAATTCATACCTTTACTAGAGATTATCATATATATTTCAGTGCTGCTTTGAAGACTGCATTTGTCATTTTGCTGAGTGTAGTGGTCCAAAACCATTTGGCCTTGCTCTTTCATTCTCCCCACAAACTCTCTAGTTGTTGGGTCTTCATTCTACTCACTTCAGATTGCAGTTGTCTGCAAAAAAGAAAATGTCCTTTTAAAATTTTTGGTGGTTCTTCGAGTGCTTGCTCATGTCGATTCCAAGTAGGTGTGTGCGTGCTGCGTACACAATTGCTGGAAGGTTTTTCCCCTAGTGGTATCTGTAGGGTCAGCTCTAGAGCCCTCTGGAGTTGCACCTTCATGGCGCCCTATATAGGCTCTGCTGACCCCCCGCCTCTTCAGTTCCTTCTTATCGCCTGTAACGGTCAGCTGGAATCTATTCTGTCTTGTTCCACAAGTGTCACCTTCGAAGTGGTTATCCACACTGTTACCTGTAAATAGAGTAGTGTTGTTTATTTAGCGTTAGATTAGAGTACTTTGTGGTAGGTAGAGCCCCTTAAAGGATCATCATTCCTTTCTTCCTGGGGTTGGGGCATGCTTTGGTCCCTTGGGTTTAAACCATGCAGGGTTTGCAAGAAGCCCATGCCCAGGAGTGGTCCACACACTGTCTGCCTCAAGTGCCTCGGAAAGACTCACCAGAAGGGATCACTGCAAGATACACAGAGACTTTCATGCTAGAACTATAAAGGTGAGGAGCAAGAGGTTAAAGTTTATCCTCGTGGAGGTGGCCCTCTATCCATCTTTGGGCTCATTAGAACCAATACCCAGCCACGTTGACCTTGGTTCGGAGTGCACTGGCGTCCGTTCGAGATTCGGTGCCAAGGAAGGTTCAAGAGACCCTCAGCAGTGCTATAGGACACCTCAAGGGCACGGCACTGCTCTCATTCCTCTAGTCAGAGGAAGAAGCAGAAGAAAACAGACGGGACGTTCACCAATGCCCAAACCATCAGGTTGTAAGAATGCAAGCGGAGTACGACCCGTGCCAGGCCACTCAGGCACTGCTCCTGCTGCCATGATACTGTTGACTCCAGCCCCTCTCGAGTTCGATACCTAATGAATTCCTTCCCCCCCCCCCCCCCAGCGAATTCAAGGAGGAGGACCTACAACTCCCCTCCACTCCAGAGACTTTTGTGGTGGCCAGGGAGCTCGTCGAGAGCATGGTGCCACCCCCACAAGAAAGAGCATCAGAGGCAGAGTTCCTGGTGCCAAGGAAGCTGTGGTATTTTCTAAGGGGAAGCTCTCAATTATCCCCCATCAACCATTGCCCTGGCATTGAAGGGCACTGCACCTCCCTGGTCTCCGAGAAGTGAGCACACACTTGGATCTAAGGATCCAACTCCAAGGTGGAGTCCTACATCTCCAGCAGAGTTGGCACCAGGACAGAAGGAGGTACAAAACCTTCTCACCCCTTCTCCATGTCGTGGCCACCCCAGTGGCAGGTCCTAATTCACTGGGCCCTTCTGGACATCTTGGGCTTCTCACCAAGCCCGGGGGTCTCATTCAGGACACTCATTTTCACTGGCATCCGGGAGCGGATACCAACATCCCTGGTTGGAGACCATTCGCCCATTTGATGCCAACACCGGCACTGAATATGATGCCGCTCCTGGTACCGAGCCCAACATCGTCAAAGACCAGGTTCGCCTGCTCCCGCACCCAACCTTCCTCCCAAAGGTAATGTTGCAGTTCCATTCAAACCAGGACCTATTTGTTCTGGGTTTTTTTTTACCCCAAACCACACACCAACAGCTGCAAGCAGAAGCTTCATTCACTGAACATTAGGAGGGCGTTGGCTTTCTATATTGAAAGAGTTAAGCCACTTAGGAAAACTTCTCAACTTTTTGTAGCAATAGCGGGTAGGAGGAAGGGTCTCCTGGTCTCATCTCAAAGAATCTCATCATGGATCATGTCATGTATTAAGAGCTGTTATGATCTGGTGAATGTACCAGCCCCACTGCTGACAGCCTACTCCACAAGGGCCCAGGTGTCTTCAACAGCATTCCTAGCTCAAACCCCGATTCAGCACATCTGTAGGGTCACAATGTGGTCATCCATTCACACCTTTGCGGCACATTATGCTATTACTCATCATGTCAGAGACAAGGTGGCAGTTGGTAGGGCAGTGCTGCAATCTGTAGTCTGTTGAAGTCCAGCCCCTCCTTCTGTGAGGTTGCTTAGGAGTCACTTGCTTGGAATCGACATAAGCAAGCACTCGAAGAAGAAAAGACAGTTACTAATCTTCTGTAACTGTTGTTCGAGATGTGTTGCTCATGTCCATTTCTAGACCCACTGCCTACCCCTCTGTTGGAGTCTGCCAGCAAGAAGGAGCTGAAGAGGCAGGAGGTTGGCAGAGCACTATTTAGGGTGCCATGCAGGTGTGACTTCAGGGGGCTGCTCCAGAGCCAACCCTACAGATACCACTGGGGAAGAACCTTCTGGTGATGGTGCACGCAGCATGAACACACCTACTTGGAATGGACATGAGCAACACATCTCGAAGAACAACAATTACAGAAGGTTTAGTAACCATCTTTTATTCCATTTCTGATTACATTAAAATATTGAAAAACTGTAAGACAAAAATGACTTATGAGAAGAGGGTGGTAGGTCTGCTGAGAAGATAGCTGGGCATCTAGAATCTAAGTTATTTTTTGATGGTGATGCTACATGAATCAAAGTGGAGCAGCCCATTAATCTCAGATATGGGGGTCTCCTTCATAGAACTCTTTTCAAGTAAGGAACAAAATGCAGTTAAGTTTAATACAGTCACATTGTATCTATTTTCAGTAACTAACTCTAGAAGACAAATTCAGATGGCATGTTGTTGCATTTTAATTATTTTTTAAACTTACTTAAATATGGTGAAAAAGTGAAGAATTTGAAATGTTTGACAAAGCTAGAATAGTTCTGCTGGGACAAATTTGAATCTGCCTATATAAATTGAGGAAAAAAATGTATTCGGGATAGTTCCTTGTGAGTCCTTTCAGGCCTTAATCACAAACCACACTTGAGGTTTCCTTTTCCACCACACTGTTTTATTGTGTTTTTCAAGCAAGCCACTGCCTGTAGTGCGATTTACAATCCCTCTGCCAGCTCCCCCACTTGCCTCTGGGGAACGGAACAGAACTTGTAGCATTCATTCCTTTCTATCTCTGCCTTTTAGGCTCTCCGCTCTCCCTCTCAGCACTTCCTTCCTCTCAATTTATATGCTCCCAGCTCCTGGTGTTGCCTCCCTCTCAAATTAGCCCTTCAGCTGTAGCTCTGCTCAGTTAATTGGCCTTCCAATTAGGTCCTACTTAACCTATATTGGTGGGGATTTTAAGGGTGCAGTCTTTAAAAACTATAACTATTCTGCCTTGATTGGTATTTAAGATTATCACCACATTTAGGGCTTGTTTTCACTAGAAAGTTTTGTCGACGATAACTACATTGGTGATAAAAAAGCACTATAATAACAGCACTAGTGCTCATCCACAGAGCACTCATATTGTTGCCAAAACGCATCCACACTTGTTGCTGAAATATCGACAGTGAGAGCAGTGCATTGTGGGCAGCTATTCCACCATGCAACTCGGCACCTTCTGCCACTAGGAATTGTGGGATATGGGAGAGGAGCATGGAGCAGAATGGGTGCTGGCTCAATGCCCCATGGTGCATTTCGTTTCCATACCCTCAGTCATTGCGTTGCTGGCAGCGAATAACGCCATTTTTCCAACGGCTCCCTGCAGTTTCCTGCGCACCCGCCATCTGTATCTGAAAAGATGGATCCCACACTACTTTCCACTGTTGCTTTCAGCGTTCTGAACACATTGCCACTGGTCACGCAGTATATCATGAGTTCCGAATCAGAATAAGATTCCGAGGAGCCTGACCTGCTGAGTGACATGCGGACATACAGCTCCGCATTATTTCTGTCATTCACGGAACATCTGTACACAGCAAACTGCTGCTTCTGGGCACATGAGACAGAAGTGAGTGGGGGGGATTGCATCGTTATGCAAGTTTGGGAGGACAAGCAGTGGCTACAGAACTTTCAAATGCACAAAGCCACATTCAAAGAACTCTGTGTGGAGCTGGCTTCTTCTCTGCCGTGCAAGGATACCAGAATGAGAGCTGCCCCCTTGGTAGAGAAGCATGTCATAATCACCCTGTGGAAACTGGCGACTCCAGACTGCTACCGGACAGTCGCTAATCAGTTTGGAGTCGGGAAGTCCACCGTTGGAGTTGTGTTACCACAAGTGTGCAGGGCCATTAATCACATTCTGCTGCAAAGGACTGTGACTCTGGGCAATATGTGTGAAATAGTGTAAGGATTCACAGCAATGGGATTCCCTAACTGTGGCAGGGCAATAGATTGGACACATTATCCCATTTTTGGCCCCAGACCATCTCACGACAGAGTGCATCAATAGAAAGGGGTACTTCTCTATGGTACTGCAAGCTCTTGTGGATCAGCATGGGCGTTTCACTGATATCAATGTGGGTTGGTCAGGAAAGGTGTATAATGCTCGTATCTTCAGGAACACTGGCCTGTAATAGAAGCTACAAGAAGGCACTTTTTTCCAGACCAAAAGATTCAACTCAGGGATGTTGAGATGCCCATAGTGATCCTGGACGACCCAGCCTACTCACTAATGCCATGGCTCATGAAGCCTTACACAGGCAACCTGGATAGCAGCAAGGAGCTCTTCAATAACAGGCTGAGCAGGTGCCGAATGACTGTTGAATGTGCATTTGGCAGGTTAAAGGCGTGCTGGAGACGCCTTTATGGCAGGCTGGACTTAAATGAGGACCATATTCCTGTGGTTATAGCCGCGTGCTGTGTGTTCCATAATTTATGTGAAGCTAAGGGCGAAAAGTTTTCCCTGGGGTGGATTGCAGAGGTGGATCACCTTGCATCTGCATATGAGCAGCCAGAGGTATTAGGGGGGCTCAACTGGGGGCCATACGAATAAGGAAGGCATTGAGGGCCCATTTTGACAATGAGAATCTATAAGGTGTGTTTTGAAACAGTGCTGTGACATTGCAGGACTTCTATAGAGCTGTAGATGCATGTCAGAGGTATGTGAAAATGTCATGTGCACACATATATAAAGAGTGCATATTGTTCTCAGAACTGACTTTTATTATTAAACACATAACCGTTTACAACACAAAAACCTGAAGGGGGGAAAAGTAGCAGGGGGTGGGGGCAGTGCCAGTTATGACAGTTACGTGTAAATCCAGCTGTCATTCTCATAGCTGTCTGAAGGGATGGAATGAAGGGGGTAGCGAGACACTCCGTGAGTTTGGAAGAAATGTGTTGGGGGAGTGCAAGGAAAGAAGTTCTGTTCCTGCTGAAAGGGGGGGGGGGGACGGGTGAACTTGCATTAACTGTGTCTGTAATGATACTATTGTCTTTAGCAGCTCTGTTTGCTCCTCCATGGATTTGTTCATGCGTTCATGCCCAGCTAAAATTCATTCTTGGTTCTCCTTCTGTTCCTGTCTCTTCATCTTTTGAGATTCTGACATTGATTGTCTCCAAGCTCTTTTCTCTTTTTTGGATGCCTCAGAGGACAGGAGGAGTTCATGGAACATCTCCTTGTTTCTTGGGGGTCGCCTCCTTATCAGCTGGAGGCGGTCAGCTGGAATAGGGGCCTTGGTTACGAAGGTCACATCTGTGTAAGAACAAGAAACAGTGAACAGAAGCATTATTGTAAGTGCCCTAACAGTATACATGAATCACTGTGAAACACACCTCATTCTCATTATCCCCCTGTGCAGAGTGTACAGCTCCTTGATCAGCTTGGGAATGGTGAGTTAGGGAGCGTGGGGGGGGGGACCATCGAAGTAGGTCAAGGTTCTGGTGGGTGGGTGCTTGTTTTGGGCATGAGTATAGATGCATAGGGAAAACAAATTTCGCCACTATTCTCCACAGGTGGGGGTTATAGAAGCTGATATCTCGCTTCTTAGAGTCAGCAAGGATGCTACGATGCATCTCATCCATGCCAGTTGCTTCAAATCAGGCTCCTATGCTGCACGACTGTGCGCTGCTTTGGTCCCCACTCGTGATTGCCAGTTAGCGCAGGAAAGTGTCCTACAATGGGGGAAGAAACACAGTTGCTCTGCCAAGGAATCTGTGGTAGAGAATCTGGGAGTACTTCCAAGAAAGTTTCCTAGAGGTCACACCCGAGGATACCCATGAAATCTCATCATGCATTAATGTGCTTCTCAGCCATACTGCCTAGGTGCACAAGGGGATCGGAAATCACATGTAAACACAGCTACTCCTGTGCATTTCTATCCCTTTAACTACCTGTATGTTTTAGCCAAGCTAATGACCCCCATGGTTCCTGTACACAAGCAGCATCAGCTTCCAAACACTTACTAGAGTTCCCCTCCCCTGCATTCAGGGTGCCTGAGCTCAAGGGCTGGCTGTAGCCTTCTGGGGTGGAGAACAGCTTCTGACTGCCAACCTCAGCAACCAACCCTGGGTCATCCTCCAGCTCCACTTCCTCGTCGATGATCTCTTTGTCAGGGTTGAGTCTGGTGGCCCCAGAGCCGCGTGGGTGTTTTGGGGGTGAATGTGGGGTTTCTGCTGCTGATGGCTTCCAGCTCTTTGTAGAAGCAGCATCTCATTGGCTCCTCACCAGAGTAATGATTTGCCTCCCTGGCCTTCTGGTAACTCTGCCACAGCTCCTTGATTTTAGCTCAGCACGGCATGTGTTCTGCTCATAGCATTTCTCCACCATGGCATGAGAAATCTGGCTGTAGATATCAAAGTTCCTTCAGTTAGAGCGGAGCTGGGACTGCACGGCTAACTCTTCCCAAATGCTGATCAGATCCAGCAGCTCCAGTGTGCTCCAAGTGGGAGAACTTTGCTGTGTGGAGCTGCCATAGTCAGTTGGGAAGATGAGATGCAAGCTCTCCACGCTGACCAAGCAGGAAGTGGAATAACAAAACTTCCCATGAATTTACAGGGGGAGGGGCGATTGGCAGAGCAGCAGAGTGCAAACAGATGTCCAGAAAGGTCAGGACTGGAATTGAGACACATTTCCGGAGGCCATTTACCACAACAAAAACATACAGCAGTGTCTACACTGACGCTTTTGCAACAGAAGTTGGGCGAAAAAAGCACTACGCCTTTTTTTGAGGTGGTTTTATTTTGTCGACAAAACAGGGCAATTTTGTCGACAAAAGGGTCATTGTAGTGTGTACACCAGGACTGTTTTGTAGACAAAAGCTGACTTTTGTCGACAAAACTCTCTAGTGTAACTAGGCCTTAACCAAAATAGCAAAAATATTCTGAGGGACATGCCCTGTGTGTGTAATGTCATATGCATGCTCCATTTCAGGTATGCGTGTGCCTTTGATCAGATACTTTTTGTAGCAGTGTCCATTTGGTCCACACATGCACCCTAGCTGTCTTTCTACCCTGAATCCCCTCATTTCTTCTCAACCACCTGGGGTTTGAGACAGTGTCTGAAAAGGACTGGGGCATAGGCAGTCTGGCCTAGTAGTGACACCAGGACAGAGGTCTACACATCAGGATGGTAGTCGGAGCAGGGGTCAGAGGAATTGTTGGAGCCAGGTTCAATGAACAAGAGTCAGGGTCAAAGTCAGGCTGGGGTCGGAGGCTAGATACCAGGAGATGAGGTGAGGTCTGGAGTTGCAGCAGGCCCAAAGTCTGTGCTGTTGTCCAGAAAACTTCCTGGGGCATCCTCCATGGTTAAATAGGGTGCTTGGCCCATCAGAGGACAGCAAAGTGCTTTCACTCTGGGTTTCTTAGGCAGTACTTCCTGTGGTGCCTACTCTTCACAGTGCTCCCTGGCTGTGGCTCCATATGGCCGCCTAATGGCACTGTAGGAACATCAGCTTTCCCAGGCTGTGCAGACCCAGGTTCTAGTCTGTGGATCCTTAAAATGTCTTGCGGTGGCTATTTCATAATTAGTTTTTTCCGTAGGGAATAGCGTCAAGTTTTTACTTCATTTAGGTATTAGTCCCCTTTTTAGTTTTTAGTTTTTACTAGTTCTAGTAATGTTTTTGAGGGGACGACTTTGAGAGACTCCCTGTTTCCCTCCCCAGCATCCCCCAGGAGCCTTTCCTTCTTTGAAAGATTTTATCCTTAAATTATGCCTAGATCCCCTATATTTGCATAATTGCAATGTAGATTTAATCCCTGGGATTCTGTCCCAGTTAGTGATGGTCAATCTCACTGTATCTACTACTTAGGGAACACCCATCTGCCATCAAAGTGTAAAATTTGTTCAACGTTTAAGAGCAGGTCCAGAAAAAACGGAGATTAATTTTAGGCTCCTAATTAGCACTCCAGTCAACCTGCCTTAGACCCAGGCCCTGATACGCCCCTCCCCTGTATATTAGTCTTCTGGTGAGCACAGTGTCCCATTGACTTCTGCAGCCAGCCATCCCACCCACTAGATATTTGTGTGAGAGAACCATGGATGATGGCACCAAGACTTGCAGAAAGAGAAGCTCCAGATCCACTTAAGGAGAAGTTGGTGCCAAGAAGCCTAGATTGCTACAGTGCTGTTTTGGAGAACTCCTGTCCTAGAAAGGATACCACTGAGACTCCAAGCTCTCCCAGTATCGAGGAACCCTCAACTAAGGCTTCAGAAATTTTGAAGTCTTGTGGTATCAGTATCACTCAATCCTGAAGCCAGTCTTGGTACCACCCAGTCACTGTCATGGTGCTAGGATTTGTAAGGACTCTGCATCAGAGGTCAGTACTGGCTGGGGGTCCTGCGTCACCCAAATTGATGTCACAAACTGATGAACCGGTGCTGTCGAAGCCAAGGTCATCATCAGTATCACCTCCTCTCACCACAGCACCTCAAGAGGTTTCTGTACAGATTCATCCGATGCTTCAGGAGTCTAAATTCTTCAGGGATTTTTATCTCAGATGACCCAGAGTTCCTTCCACTAATAGGTATGGAAAGTTTCTTGGTACTGGAGTCTTGTATGTCACTAGTAATGCACAATTCTCCAGTACCGCCTGGCTCCCCAGTACCCACTAATAGAGACAGGCAAGCTCACTCAACACCACTCCTGGGATGACATTTTCATCATCTGGACCTCGGGAAAGAGTCCCTCAAAGAATTCCGCCGGGATTTCAATAACTTCCACACCACTATCAACCTCAGCCCTGGACCAGTCCACACAAGAAATGCACTTCCTGGACTCTACAATACAAATAAATGATGATCACATTAATACCACCCTACACCAAAAACCAACTGACCGCAATACGTATCTTCATGCCTCCAGCTTCCACCCTAGACACATTACACAATCCGTTGTCTACAGCCAAGCCTTAAGATACAACCGGATTTGCTCTGATCCCTCAGACAGAGACAAACACCTACAGGATCTCTCTAAAACATTCTTAAAACTACAATACCCACCTGGAAAGGTGAAGAAACAAATTGACCAAGCCAGATGAATACCCAGAAGTCACCTACTACAGGACAGACCCAACAAAGAAAACAACAGAACACCACTGGCCAGTACCTACAGCCCCCATCTAAAATCTCTCCAACACATCATTAAGGATCTACAACCTATCCTAGCAGATGATCCATCTGTTGCTCAAGCTGTGGGAGGCACACCTACCTTGCTTACAGACAGGCCCCCAACCTGAAGCAAATACTCACCAGCAACCGTACACCCGACAAGAAGGCCAATCCAGGAACCTATCCCTGCAACAAACCCCGTTGCCAGCTCTGCCCACACATCGACTCTAGTGACAGCATCACTGGTCCTGACCACATCAATCACACCATAAGGGGCTCATTTACCTGCACATCCACTAATGTTATATATGCCATCATGTGCCAGCAATGCCCCTCTGCCATGTGCATTGGCCACACTGGACTGTCACTACGCAAAAGAATAAATGGACACATATCAGACACAAAAAATAGTAACGTCCACAAACCGGTCGGAGAACACTTCAGTCTCCCAGGACACTCTGTCACTGACTCGAAAGTTGCTATAGTCTTACAAAAAAACTTCAAAAACAGACTTCAAAGAGAAACTGCTGAGCTTGAAATCATCTGCAAACTTGACACAATCAAAACTGGGTCTGAATCCTGACTTGGAATGGTTATCTCATTACAAGAAGTAATTGCCTCTGATCACACATTCTCACCTCCTAATCAGTAGTTGTGAATAGGCCTCAAGTACTCTACTGAATGGACCTTGCTTTCATCCACCTCTCCCATTGTTGTTACTTCCCTTGGATATATATATATATGTGCCTTGTGATTTCTATTCCTCACATCTGACGAAGTGGGTTACAGCTCACGAAAGCTGATGCCTTCACAAATTAAATTTGTTAGTCTTTAAAGTGCTACAGAGCTCTTTTTTTTTTGCTGTATACAGACTAACACTGCTACCCCTCTGGAACTCCTGTCTGTGCCTCCTTTGTTGTACTATGAGGAAGATAATTTCTCAGACTCGCAGATTTTTGCTAGATGCTTGCTCAATTACCTGTCCAGAACTACCTCTCTTGATTCTTTTTCTGAGAGGGAAGCTCCAAGACACAAGTAGAATTCTGTCATTCCTCATTCCTCTTGGTGTGATCAAAGCTGGATGCTCCCTCCTTTTCCTTATGTCCCCCCCCCCCTCCCCACAGTGGCCATATTGGGACCCATGGGCCACTTATCGACAACTATTTTTACATCCAGAGTACCAGCTATATTCTTGGGGAGCACTAGAGGCAGAAATTCCTGCTGCAAGAGAAATCTTTTGAGGAACAGGAGAAAAGGGAGGATGAGGAAGATACACCACCAACTTAACATCTCCTCCTCACCTGATGAAGTGCTATTCCCCACCCCTTCCTCCAACCATCTGAATGATTTTCAGTAGTTCCAGGAGCTTACGAAGATGATTGCTGTCTCCCTCCAAATCCCCTTGGAGGAGGTTCGTGGCACCCATTATAAACTTTTGGATATTGTCCATACTGCCATCTTGTGTTGGGTAGCCTTACCTGTAAATGAGGCTTTCCTTGAACATGCTGAAGCAACTTGACAAACCATAACTCCAGCATATAAAAGGGCAGATAAGGAGTTACTTTCCTGTTAAGGTTTCTGAATTTCTGTTCATGTTTCTTAGTTGTTGATACTGTGTATGAGCGTAGTAGACAGTGCTATTCTAAAGCACCCCTGATGGTAAAGACCAAAAACACCCTATGGTCATAAGAGCTACTCTTTTGCATCATTGCAATGTAGAATCACTATCTGTCAAGCCCTGATCACAAAATACAATTACACCAACTACAGCAAATTTAACTCTTTTATTGACCATTTGCCTCAAGAACATTGAGAGCAATTTCAGGCAATCGTTGTGGAAAGGACATTGTTATAGGCTGCCCTAGATACGGCCCACATAGCAGCTTGCTCAGTTTCTGCAGCAATTGTCATGCATTGCCTATACTGGCTGCAGTCCTCATGAATGCTCGTGAAGGTCCAGAGCACTATTGAGGACCTTCCTTCGGTGGCTCAAGCTCTTCAGTGAGTCCCCCAGTAAATCCTTGTATTCTCTTAAAGATTTGAGGGTTACGCTCATCTCCTTCAATATCTACACATCTGTATGTAAAGGAAATTCAGCAGGCCAAAGACAGTGCAGATATCCCTTCCAGACCAAGTCCCTGAATATCACAGGCTTTCAGAACCACCTAAGTTGAGACCTAGATTCCAGAAGAGAGAACCATCCACCACCACACTGACCATTACTCAGTTTTCCTCATCAAATAGGTGTCAATTTTTATTTTTCGTAAAGGGTCAAGAACTGTGCTGTCTTCAGAACCTAAACTTGTATTATTTTACCCACTCCTTCCCACCATTTGGGCATCATCTTTCCAATTTCCAATCTTTGTGGGAGCAGATTACTTTAGACAGATGGATTTTGGAGGTCCTAAAATTTTGGAGGTCCTAACAACAAATGGAGTTTATAGAAACCACCTTGGATGTCTCATCATCCAACCTACTGCTACGTAGATTTGACTTAATCATAAATTTATGATTTAGTTGAGGTTGGTCCTGCTTTGAGCAGGGGATTGGACTAGATGACCTCCTGAGGTCCCATCCAACCCTAATTTTCTATGATTTTATAACACATGAATCTGATCTCACAGGTCCAAATGAGCCCACAAAAAGCCAGAACTTGTCTACAGCTCCTAAGTCACGTGGCAGCCTGCACCTTTGTCACACTTCATCCCAGTTTGCACCTACATTGCATCCAAGGATGGTTTAAAACTGTTTACACTCCCTAATGAACAGTCTGAACAAATTAGTGTTCAGATTCTAGAGTCGCTTAATTGGTGGAAAGACTTGAACAAGGTCTGTGCTTAATTTTCCCTTCATTCCACATCCCCTCATTGCCACTGTAGCGTCAGATGCATCTCTCTGATGGTCGGGAGTTTGTCTTTGGCTATGTGTACACTTACAGTGGCATGTAGAGTACAGACACCTGTGCTAGCTGAGCATGCAGTATAAGTATCAGTGTAGCTGGTGAGGCATTGCCTATACAGGTAAAGTACAGACACATCAGAACTTTGATATATATCCTATACAGCTCTCTAAATGCCCAAGCAGTGCCTGCAGTATTACACTGTTATTTTTAGCATTGTACTGTCCCACTGTCTCCCCTCTGCTGGAGCCTTTCTCTGCCACAGTGAAAAAATCTGGTCAGTGGAGAAAGGCCCTGGCAGGGAGGAAAGCCTCTGGCAATAGAGAGGAAGCAGGGAAAGTCTCCTTTCATTGCCTCGTGTAGCCACACACTGAAGTATTGGCGCAGCCTCCTCTTCAGTGTGCTCCATGTTGCTATGTGTACCGTACGCTCCACCGCAAGTATAGACAAGGCTTTGGAATGCATACCATACAAGGTAAATGGACTTCCCAAGAGTCCATTATCCAGATCAATCTCCTGGAACTCAGGGCAGTCTGAGGTGCCCACAACTGCTTCTTTTCTGTGGTCAAGAGTCAATCTGTCAAAATCATGACAGACAGAGCCAATATGTACTATATGTGAATCATCACCAAGGAGCAAGAGCCACCCTTTGTGAAAAAGCAGTATAACTATGGAATTGGTGCATAGTCCATCAGATTTTCACCTTGCCTTATGCTTATCAGGTCTTTAGAACACTGTAGCCAACAGTTTGAGCAGATACTTCTGCCAAGACCAGAAATAGGAAATCAGCAACCTGATTCTCAAGTATACATTCCTCACATTGGGTTTTCCAGAAATAGATTTGTTTGCAACCACCATCAACAGAAAGAATTGAAAGTTCTTCTGAGGAGGGTGTGTAGGCCATCAGTCCCTGAGAGGCTCTTTCCTCATGTCCTTTGCTCCTATCTTCTGATGCTGCTGAGCATCAGAGTCCTAAACAACATCCAGCAAGAGAGCGCCAAGGTCACCTAACAGCACCAGCTAGGCCAATGCAAATGTGGTTCCACTACCTGATTTGCCTGCCATCTTGTCCAGCACTGTAGCTGCCAACTAATCCTTACCTCTTAACTCACGATTCAGGATACATTCTTCACCTAAGCTTGGACAAATTGCAGCTCAAGCCCTGGTTTGTATATGGGTCTTTGCTGCAGAGGTCTCTTTTTGTGAGGTACACAACAGGTTTTGTTGAATAGCAGAAAAGCATCAACTACAAAAATGTACCCACAGAAATGGAAGAGATTCCACGATTGGTGTCTCATCAATTCTTCCCTTATGGATGTTTTAGATTATCCATTGGGTTTAAAGAATTCAGGTTTCTCTCTGAGTTCCATTGAAGTTCATTTAATCAGTTTAAATCAGCTATCACAGATTTCCATTCCCCTGCTTGAAGGGTTGTCAGTGTTTGCTCATACCGCCACTTCCAGATTCATCAAAAGGTTAGCTAACCTTTTTCCAAGTCAGAGAACCTACTTGTGTGGGACTTTAATTTTGTCCTCAGCTTTCTGATGAAGCCTCTCTTTGAGCCACTAGCTAAGTGTTCCCTTTTACACTTGTCTATAAAGACTGCATTTTTAGTGGTTATCACCTCTGCTAGTTGACTTGGTGAGCTGGGGATTTCAATGACCGATTCCCCCTTACAGCATTCTATAAAGAGAAGATCTCTCTGGCTAGTCTTCCTGGTATTTATCCAAGGTGATCTTGGACTTCCATATCAGTTTGGTCATTCAGCTGCCAGTTTTTCACTGTAAACCTCATTTGATTATGGAGGAAGTTGCCCTTCACAACAAAGACATTAAGAGGGTGTTGGCTTTTTATTTGGAAAGGACTAAACCCTTCAAGGCCTCTCATGCTGTTCTCTTTCACAGACAGAACTAAAGGGGCTCTCCAGGTGGGTTTCCAGTTATATCCATTCCTGATATAAGGCTGCTAAAGTTCAACCTCCTGCTAGGATAATAGTCCACTCTATCAGATCTCAGTCTGTTTTCATCACCCTGATGATGAATTTATCCATCATGGAAATATGCAAAGCTGCCTCATAGGCTTCGGTCCACACCTTCTCAAAATACTATGTCTTAGTACACACCTTGAGGGCAGACACTGCCTTTGTGGGACTGCAGTTCTGCAAACAGTTTCAGATCAGACTTTGAAGCAAGAGAGGTTACTTATCTTGTACAGTAACTGGAGTTCCTCAAGATGTTTGTCCCTGTGGTGTTCCATTACCCACTTTTCCTCCCCTCCATTTTGGGAGTCTTGTCTTGGTGGGACTTGGTGGTAGAAAAAGAACTATTGAGGGTGGTTACCCAACACTGCGCTATATACAGGGCATGGGGATAGCTAAGGCATATATGTGGACCAAACAGGCACTGCTACCAAAAATCTCCAGTCAGAGGCGCATAGGGCACATGTGCACCTGAAGTGGAGCACCCACAGGGACAAACATCTCTGACTCCGGTTACTGTACAGGATAAGTAAACTCTCCTTTGAGATTTTTATATTTTTTAAAATATAAGATATAAATTGATCTAATTTATTTGCCTGTCTGCTCTCAGGTGTTGCCAGCCTTCAGTGTGTAGTAGTGATGTGATATATTTGTGCATGCAACCCAAAATCAGTGTCTTCATGTTTGCCACCATGTCATTGTGAATGATCATGTAAAATTCACTGTATGTTATTCTCTTCAGGTTTTGGAATCACAGCTTTCCAAGTATCTTGTTCCTACATGTTTTGTATTCTTTTTCTCTAGCCATATAAGCATAGTATTATTCAATTTTGTTTTAAAGTAATTCTGAATTTCTGTTGCCTAGTTTGTAAAAGACACAGACAATGAGGTTCGAATGCGACTGCTGCAATTTGTCACTGGTACTTGCCGATTACCACTGGGAGGTTTTGCTGAGCTCATGGGTAAGCATAATGTTATTGAAGTATACTACTGCAATCTATAAGTATTATGTTATTCTGAATAGGTGACAATCTTTTGCTCATTCCTTAATCCTCTATTTCATCTAACATTACAATACATTAATAAGTACATTACACTACTACAGGTTTAAAAACAACATTTAAATTAATCTGATTTCTTGATTCAGGAAGTAATGGTCCTCAGAAATTCTGCATTGAAAAAGTTGGCAAGGAGACATGGTTACCAAGAAGTCATACTTGGTAAGTTTTAATATTGAAACAGTGAATAAATGTAAACTACTTTTGGAATTATTGTTCTTCATTAATATAGCTTAAGATCATCTGTCTTGCACCTGTGTAATTGATTCAATTCAATTGTAAGCTAATTTGGGTTACTTGCTTCAACCTACAATTTCTGTCCTTGACTCCCATCTGTTGCTTGATTTAGAATAACTAGTGACTTTCCCACTACTGAAAATATCTCTTGTTTTTATACTTCAGTTTTGTATTATATCTGTATTTATATTGTTTTATTTTCGATTGTGTCAGATACTTTAGAGCTGTAAGGTAAAACCCCTTATTTTACATCTCCCAACCAAGTTTTTTTCTTCAAAGAGAAATAAGTCATTTTCTGCTACAGAGCTAAGTTGGTATTGGAGTCAGTTATCATGTGATACTTCATCATAGTGTAACTTTCTGAAAATGTGTGTGCAAAATGTCACCAAGACCCTTATAAAGTGATTGGAACCCTCACAAACATTCAGAACTTTGAATAGCATCCTAGAATCTGGATGCCTATCCAAATGGTTTTCTTCAGTCCCCATTGCCTTACCCCATGCACACCCAGGCTCTCTTTACCTGTTATACTTCTGGGGTGGAGAGAATGATTGTGGGCAGCCAGTAGGACCGTTTTTCTGCCATCTTGGTGGGAGCATATTCACCTTTTTCTGTTTGTTGTGAGGCTTCTCCATCCTATTATTTTTTCTCTACATGGTGTTATTTCTTTGAATGGGGCTGTGCTGAAGCTGAAGATGTTCCCTCCCTGCTTGTGGTAGCTAACAGGGTCCTTGAAGTATAGCAGAAGAAGCAGTTTTAGTATGGCCAGCAATAGTCTCTAATGGTCAGAGGTCAGAATTTCAGGAACAGAAATGTTTCCAGGTGCAGCAACATGGAATAGAGGGGGGAAAATGGGGTTTTTCTCATTCATGCCAGAATTATTAATAGGTATGTCAGATGAAGAAGACATCAGCTTTTTATCAGAGATGTTTTAGATGGATCTATTAGCTCCGCTTTACAGTCTTCCCTCTTTCCTCTCCAAAGACTCAAGGAAGGCTGGAAGAATAAGGCCATGTCTACACTTTGGGGACAACAGTGGTATAATCAACATAATCCCATAGTGTAGACACAACCTGCAGGGTTTTTTTAGTTGCTGTAGGAACACCCCTCCCCATCCCCCGATCAACGGTAGCAAGGCCAACAGAAGCATTCTCCTATTGATCTCACTGCATCTACACCAGGAGCTAGGTAGGAATAGTTATGGCACTCGGGATTTTAAGTGCAGACTAGGCCTTAGACTCATCCATTTTACTTTTCAGACTTGATTATCTTAGAAACGTTTCCGTATCCATTTTTGAGTGAACCCTCTCACCAAAAAATGTGAGAATCCTTCATATAGACTGCACAACAGTTATATGCATTTCTACTGTACAGTAGATGAAATATAAACTAAGACATATTTAATCAGATATATGAAATAGGACTTATTTCATCAGATTATATTTTCTTCATTGAAAGAACATTAGGGTGACATGAGGATTAGCTAACAGTCTAACTTCAGACACTGCAAAAAGACGGAACAATAGTTTCCAGATGATTTTAATTCTATAATAAAGCTATATGTATAGTTTAGCTTTCAAAGAACCCCCCTGTGATTAAGTAAGTCACCCCTTTTCAGGAAAAATGGTTCTCGTGAGTGAATACTGTGCTCTAAATATACTCAAAGAAATGCTCATTAACCAAACTGGAGTTGCATGCACTTGAACCACATACACTCTATTAAGGTCAAGATAATTTTGGGGGAAATATAATAATTGCATATAGAGAGGCTTTTCATAAAGTATCTGAAAGCACTTAAAAATCCCTAATAAAGCGGTGTGTGTAAGTGGCTTCAGTGAGATCCAAACTACTGATTCCCATTACTGCGTTCTGACTCCTAGACCAGAGTATGTAAAATTGTTGTGTAACCGTTTAGTTTTGTAATATTCTCAAAAAGCAAAATTGTAATTACACAAAATGTTCTATATGGGATTTAGACAAATTTATAAGACTTTTCTTTTTCCTCTTTCTCCTCTTCTGTTTCATTCAGTTTTAATCGTTTGGATCTGCCTCCATATAAGAGCTATGAACAGCTAAAAGAGAAGCTGCTCTTTGCAATTGAAGAAACAGAAGGATTTGGTCAAGAGTAGAAGTGGCTTCTTGTCAAAGAGGAGATCTTGCATTATCAAAAGGCCCGGCCTACTAAAATTGCACACTTAGTTGTATATAAGCTGTTTGTTCTGTACAGTGATGTTTCTGGAACTCTAAAAGTATAAATGCTCTCCGTTCTTCCACAGAGATATGCAAAACAGTTCAGCCTTTTCTAGTTTATTTATTGCCCCTTCAAAAGACTGACCAGGAAAAAACAAACAAACCATAAATTTTGAAAGCAGACAAGAGACTTGATTTAAAAATATATTAAATATATATATATATATATATATATATATATATATATATACACACACACACACACTATACACACACACACACACTCTCTCTCACTCTAATGAGCTCTAGTTTTATAGAGCTTTAAGTGTATGAAACATTTCAGCCACTCTAAAGGACCTGGGGATTTGCTTTATCTTGGCTTTATTATACAGAAAAATGTGCAAACTGCTCTGTGTTCTCACTTTATGCAACATCTCCAAGATTGTTTTATTGCATGGCTGTTCCAAAAGGTGTTAAAGGCCTAGGCCAAACGTATCCTAAGTATGTAGAAAAATGCTGCTGGCTTTTTGAGATGACAGAATGCTAAATTCTGTCCGTTCAGGTTTATTTATTAAATACGTACAATAGTTGATATTCTCACTACTACATTGATGTAGCCAAGGTCATGCATAAAGCCTTGATTACTTGCACAAGAGTCATGTACAGTAAGATTAATGTGATTAATGTTAAAAGCAATTGGTGCCACTATTCTGACTTACAGTAGAAACTGAACAGAATATTTTAATTCATGAGCAGCATTGAAATTTGTTTACATAATACCTTGGGTTATTACCAAGAGGATGTTGAGTAATCTTTAAAGAAAAAAAAGAGAAACTAGCATATTCTTTCTTGGTCTGTTGTCTTACAGGTTTGTTTTGTTTTTGTTTCTTTTAAATCTGTGTATTAAAATTTCATAAGGTAAACTAATGTAATATGAGGTTTAAGAATACATGAAAGGTAATGTGAATGTCTGCTGCTTTTATGTTCATGTTCAGTTTTAGTTATGGATTTAGAGAACTCAAATTGAATGACAGTTACATAAGCTTTGCACAATTCAACTAATAATTTTCTATTAGTATTAAATATTTTCATCCCTTTTAAGTTCATGTAAAAATTCAGATATACCTGAATTAAATAATTATACCTAGATCTTGTCATTCTTTTTCATAGGCAAAGTTTTTTGTCCTAAGTGCACAATAATATAAAATTATTTTTATTTTTTTCCAGTATTGAGGGCATTTGCTGAACTGCAAAGATGTAACAAATTATAAAATCTTACTGGTGTGAATTATATTAAATGCTACTTTTAGCAAACAGTGCTTCCTTATTATAGAGTAAGAACACTAAAAATTACCATTTGTATCATGCTTTCAATATTCACTGTAAATTCCATTAAATTTAACTTATACAAAATTTTGTACACACATAAAACTGGTTTCTTAGAATGTGATTAAAACATTTCTGTAACATATCTATCATATTGCACTGTTAAAAGCATAAATGCAGAAAAATATTGCTATATCTGTTCTTGTATCTTATCAATATAGCAATTCTACCAAAATTTTATTTTTCAAAAATGGATTGTGTTATGATTTGTTATTCAAAATGCATAATTTACTGGCGAGCTGTTTAACCTTTAAATGGCTTTGATAAAAGCTGTGATTTGATTGGCTCAATATACTTCTGTCATATATTAGCTACATGCATCAGGGCTTTTCATCACTTAAGTTACTCTGTCGTTCTACACAAAGTAACTTGAGCTGTTTTCACAAATCATACATTAATAAATTAAAGGTTTGAGTTCACCTAAATTTTAAATGACTTACGTCAATTAAATTGGAGAGAGAGAAAAATTATTTTAGATGCTGGAGAACTAAGTATGTGTGGTTTGCCTAAACGACATCTAAGAGGGCTAAGAATAGTAAAGTTGAACCTTATTGATTTGCACTAATGAATGACTATGTGACACACTGCAGATTCAGAATCTTATGAATCTGTAAGTGAAGAACTTAAAAAGCAAGGACAGCACATCACAAAATGTACTTTGTTCATTATTTTGACAATTTTAGTAGTCTCCCCAACCCCACAATAATCTTCGCTGAAGAAACTGATAAATAATGAAGGGACAAGGAAACAACCCTCAGCCAAGATTACACATAATAGGGAAGATAAGACATCAAGACCCCTTCCTGCATCTTAACTTGCTCCATGATAAATGATAGTCACAGTAAACAAAGTAACAAAGGAGTAAGTAAAACAAATATGGACCATTTCCAAGAACAATGGCAATTTAAAAAATATCCTTCATAATAGGAAAATATTTACCTTTGGGCAGTATAGTAGCAGGAACTCCGATAGCACTGATGCAATGCTATCTGCAGGTGGCTTGTAATCTAAAAGCTAAGAACTACATCACAAGCACCATTCATCTTCCTTATAGATCTCAACTGTACTGCACTATGCAGTACATACCATATTGTATTGGGTAGGAGGAGGGAGATGATATTCTCCTCCTCTCCTCTTCCATTCCCTTCTACTTTTTCCCAAAGAAAAGAGAAAGAGAGGCCTGTGAAGGAAGAAGAGCTGCCAGGAGATCTCAAGCAGAGGAGAAAGGAAACAGAATGAAACAATACCACTTTTCCAGGAGCTGGTCCTTAACTGCTGGTCTCTCTCTGATCCCTTTTCTCTCTCCCTGTGAAAATGTTACAACTTTGCTCAAAGCTTCCCTTACCTACCTGCCTACCTGCAACCTCCTATTGGCTCCTGGGTAGCTCTTCTCCTCTCACAGGCCTCTTTGTTCCTCGGTGATTTGAGGAAAAGGATAGTGGAGCAGGAAGGAAGTCTCTGGGTAGCAAGACCATGAGCAGCTGGGAAAGCCCAACCAGCAGCAATGCGGGGGGGAACCTCATGTGTGGAGGGGTTTTGTATGTATGTGTCCAGGGAGAGGGAGTGCATGGATTGTATAGGAATGCTTCATTAATTGAATTGGGGTCATCACCCCTGAGACCTCCAACATCCTGGCCAAGGACTCTCCCACACGCCTCAAATGACCAACATATGGAACACTTGTTTTGGTGTTTCACTTGACAATTTTTTGAATATAAAACCTGTTTGTAATTAGATTGTAATGAGAAAATATCCTTTAACCAGTTTTGCAACCTATAACAGTGGATAGAGATGTACCTAGTGTATAGTGCGCTGGACTGGGACTCAGGAGATCAGGTTCTGTTCCTGGCTCTGCCACTGGCCTGCTGGGTGACCTGCAATAAGTCTGAGTCCTTTCTGTGCCTCAGTGTCCCCATCTGTAATTGGGATAATCATACTACTACTTTCTCGAGTGTCCTTTGCATATTCCACTTTTGGGATGCACCAACTAGGTGCAGCAAGATGAACCTTCTAGCAGAAGTTAGGAGCATCTCACCTCCCCTTACCCTCTCGTGCCCCACATGCTAGAGTGCGCTTGGGGGCATGGCTATAGGAGGGACATTGTTGCCTCTGCTGCCTCAGTTCCTTCCAACCACTGCAGTTTTAGGATGTGAACTACCTTTGGTCCATTAGAACCATAATAGCAAAATGCCTTAGATTAGTTGTATTAAAAAAATGAATTATGATTTGTTATAGTTAGTAGTTTGGTTAAGCTAGTTAGTATAAGTTTAGTATAGCTTGTAATTGGTAGTTGATAAAAATTATTTACCATAATGGCAGAAGCCACTGCGAAGAAGCACAGTTTTAAAAACTGTACGTCATATCCAGCAGTCTTGCCATCTTTGGATATGTACAGCCAGTGCCTAAAATACTTGGACAAAAATTACTCACCCTCATGCAGTCAGATAGACAGTACATTCACTCCTTGTGCCAGAAAGGAGATACAAAATAGGCTGCAGTCTCTTCTATTACAAGAGACCTTATCTGATAGCTCTAAGGGATCTGGCTTATAGGAGATCAGAATCAGCTCGCTACAGGCTCTAGTTCCAAATCAACTGTAATCCTTGTGTCCAGATTCTTGCATCTGACTTTAGCCACAGTACAGTCCTTATCAGCTCTGGAACCAGGCATGCATCCTAAGGATCTACAGAACATCAGGAATACCTACCTCAGCTCCAAAGAAGATGAAATTAAAGCATATCTCCAGAGGTTCTTTAGATCACTTACAAATCATAGATCTGAAGTTTCAAAACTGAGAACCTCAAGATGGATCCAAGAGTATGGATCTGAAGCCTTCCAGATCCATTAGTGCAAAGCCAACAACATACAATAGGAGTTACAGCTCAAGTTTTTCCGGATCCTTATCCCTCTTCGGATCTGATCGGCTTCTGTTTTCCACTGGACAAAAGACTGAGGCAAGAAGTGCAGAGAGAGAGGTCTCTGGAGTTACCACTACTACCTCAAACCTTCTCTACCGTGAGTTTGGCATCCCTACATTACAGATCTTACTGATAGCTTTGATATCAGATATGAAATTAGGCTGAACCATATCCAGTGATTATGCTGAAGAGAATCTTGTCCCAAACAAAGTTTTCATGCACACATTTTAATACTATGTTAATATTAATGTATCCTTCAGGTGATATGATAGCAGATTGGGGAAGTTAACAGGACTGGCTTATGCCTCCTGAGATATCCTGGCTGTACTGGCCAACTCCTCTCTACCCTTATCAGACTAGAAAGTGGAACTCTCCAATCCCAATGCACGCTCCATTGCATTTTATGGATCCAAGAGGTTCAGACATTCTGGACACAGATATGAGTTTCAGAATGCTCCCCCGCACACTTAGAACAGCAGGTATTCTCATAAGATTACCAGGAGGGACCTCCACAGGATGACTTTCAACATGTCAACATAGCACTGTCTCCCCCTGACGATGCAATTCAGTTTCATGAATTGGTTGATAGGATGGCATCAACTTTAAAATTGCCTTTGGAGGAAACCTCACATCCAGTTTTTGATATTCTAGGACCTTCTGTCAAGGCTAAAGTCTCCTTCCCTGTATAATAAGGGATTTGGCAACTGTAGTACAAACCATCTTCATGTCAATCAATCTCTAAAAAGGTGGACAAAGTTTATCAAATTCTACAGGAGGGGTTTTCTTCTTTTCATGTGTACCATCAGCCCAACTATTTGATTATAGCAGCAACACTGCAAAAGTCACTATCAGGTTTTCAACCTTTGACTCGCATGGATAGAGCGGGACATTTTTTTCTTCTGCATCCTTAAACATGTGCATAGCTAGCTACCAAGCATTTATGGATAGATATCAGTTTAGGTTATGGGAGAAGATGTCTATCTTTACTAAACAGTTACTCGTTTTCACTGTTGTTGTGGTATCAGCCCTCATTTAAGGAGGGTCATAACATGACCAGCCATTATTTAGGGCATTATTTGATGTCTCTGACACAGCCTCAAGATCAGTGGCATCTGCAATAGCTCATAAGAATGGCCATAGTGGGTCAGACCAATTGTCCATCTAGCCCAGTATCCCTACTTCCTATAGTGGCCAATGCCAGATACTTAATAGGGAATGAACAGAACAGGGCAATTATTAAGTGACCCCTCCCCTGTCATCCCGTCCCAGCTTCCGGCAGTCAAGAGGTTTAGGGACATTCAGATCATGGGCTTGCGTACCTGATTACCTTGACTAATAGCCATTAATTGACCTATTCTCCATGAATTTATCTAAATCTTTTTTGAACCCAGTTATATTTTTGGCCTTCACAATATCCTCTGGCAGTGAGTTCCACAGGTCGACTGTGTATTGTGTGAAGAAGTTTGTTCGCCCCTGTTTGTTTTAAAACTGCTACCTATTAATGTCAGTGGATAATTGCTGGCTTTTGTCTTCTGTGAAGGAGTAAATAACACGTTTTCTCCACACCATTCATGATTTTATAGACTTCTATCATATACCCCTCACACCTTAGTCATCTCTTTTCTAAACTGCACAGATCCTGTCTTTTTAATCTCTCTTGATATGGATGCTTTTCCATACTCCTAATGACTTTTCATGCCCTTCTCTGTACCTTTTCCATTTCTAATATATCTTTTGTGAGTGAAGTGACCAGAACTGCACACAGTATTCAAGGTGGGGGGCATACTATGGATTTATAAACTGGCATGATATTTTCTGTTGTATTACCTATCCCTTTCCCAGTGGTTCCTAACTTCTGTTAGCTGTTTTGACTGCTGCTGCATATTGAGCAGATGGTTTTTCTGAGAACCATCCAAGACTCCAAGATCTTTCTTGAGTGGTAACAACTAATTTAGACACCATCATTTTATATGTATAGTTGAGATTGTGTTTTCCACAAAGTGCCAAGGAAGGCAGATACCTGCAGGTGATAGAACTGCATGTGCTCTGGGCACAGTATTGGGGCCTAGATCTTAAGGGTAAGAATCAGCCCGGCCACAGACGGGAGGTGCAGCAAGCACCCTGGCATAACCATAGCAACCCCCAGCAGCTTCGGCCACAGGTCCAGGGAGAACAGGAACGCCAGCCCCTCGGGAGAACTGTGAGGTGGCTCCCTCATACCAGCTACCAGTGGATGTTGGTGGCTGACTCTGCTGCAGGAAGATCAGTCTGTTCCCTCCTGCCCGAAGAAAGGAGAGCACCCGACATCTGTGGAGACTCCTTGTACAGCCTCTTGTGTTGAAAGCAGTGAAGGGGTAGGTATGAGGGGCGAGGGGATGATCCTCACAGCTGAAGGATCCAGCTGTATGGCTGGGTATGAAGAGAGCAGAGGTGTCCCCAGCACCCCAGAGGGATTGTTGGTTGCCATGGGAGAAGGAGAGTAGGGAACGGGGGTGTTAGGGTCACCAGTGATGGTGGAGTTGGCACCTGCTGGGGTCTCAGGGATGCCTGGCATCCCTTCCCCTTGCCAGGCCAAAGGACAGGCCCCCTAATGTATCCCAAAGCCTGCAGAGGTGGCACCAGCCCTCCCCCAGTGAACAGTGGACACAGTAGAGGGATCTCTAGTAGGGCACCATAAAGGATCCCTCCAAGCTCCCTCCTTCCACCTGCCATGCACCTCCCCTGGCAGCTGGCTGATGATGTGATGGAGTGCAGGGTCCTTACTGCCCAGTGAGAGGGGCTGATGATGGAGACCAGTTTCCCCAAGGTGAAGAGGGGAAAGAGCAGGGCAGCCCTGGGGAGGAAGACAGTAAGGATTACCCATGCATCCAGGTCCTCCTCGGGTACATATAACCTTTTCCCCTCCTCCATGTTTTTCTCTACCACCTGCTCCCAATGCCAGGAAGATGACTTTCTGGCACATCTTGGAGGTGGAGGGGCCCACCACCTGTGCCAACACCTGTAAAAAGGTGCGGGGGGGTGGTGTTGAGGCAGCCACTTGAAGGCAATGGATGCCATGTCTTCTGATCAGGGAGGGCAATGCTAGGAACCACTGTAGATGGTAAAAGAGGTGGCAACACTGGAAATAGCAGCAGTGAAGGCCACAGCCAATGACAATGGGGCAGCAGGTGAGGCCATAGCCACTGAAGCATGTGCCCTGGGGGCTGATGAGCAATTGCCTCCAGAGCTAGTGGAAGGGATAGCAGGTGATGGGGGAATAGTCACTGAGGGCATGTGACAGGAACAGCCATTGGCGTGGGGAATTGAAATGACAAAGGGTGCAGGTAGGGAAATCAGGCTAACAGCTCCTCCCTCCCCAGGCTATGGGAGGAGGGAGGGCAAGTGCAAACAAGATGTGGTGGTGACTAAATGATGGCGGGGAACTCAGCTCTTCTGGCTGCACTGAGGGACGGACACAAGTATGAGAGGGGTGCAGGGAATAGGGGATGAAACAAAATGGGTGTGCGGGAATCATAAGCAGGAGTGCATGGGGGGGGGGGGGGAACAAAAAAGCAGTAGAGGGAGGGGAGGGGCAGGGCAGGCTAGGCTTCGAGCTGGACCGTAGCCAACTGCATCCAGCCTGGTCCCAGCTTGCAGCTGAGACCCTGCTGCCAGCTGCTTTCTTGTGAATTTCATTACTTCCCCTCTGGTCCAGGTGGTTTTATTTTGTTGAAAAAACAGGGCAGTTTTGTCAGCTGGGAGGTGATTATAGAGTGTACACCAGCACCCTTTTGTCAACAAAACTCTCTAGTGTAGACCAGGTCTTAGGCTCTGATCCTACCTCATTTTCAGTGGCATTCACTATGTTACATGTCCCATCACCACTAAACTTTTTAGTGAAAATGGAAACAGAAGTCACTGAACACGTCTCCCATTGCCACATTTTCTGTTATTCAGAGAGAAATAACCTATGTAAAATATTGTCTATTTAGACACTTGTGAAAAAAAAATGATGTAAGCAAGACAACAAAATGATAATGAATTGGCATTAGTATATTGTGTTGAAGCAAGCCACAGGCCTTATAAAACGCTCTGCAGGCCTTAAGAGTGGACACTCCTGTGTGGCTTGAAGGTTGGGTAGAAATAAAAGCCTAATGGGGATACCTTAACTAGTCATCTTGTTAAATATTTCATTGGTGACTGTTTTAATGAAAAAAATCAGGCTGAGATGCTTTATGTTTGGTGTAATAGGGTGCAATGGGGAAGCTAGTTACTGGTACGACTTAGATATAAGTAATTCAAAGCCCATCTCCACTCCACTTTAAGTCACCTCTGCCCCAATGGTAGAGGTAGAGCAAAGATGCTTTTCTTCCCCAGCACGAACAGCTTCAAGTATCTGATTCTCAAAAACCAAAACCAACTCCCACACCGTCCTAAGTTCAGAACATCCCAGACAAATGCTACAGTAATTATGCTTTTTTTTAAAACCCCACTAGGCAGCATCTCAAACTAACTATATGATGCATAGAAGTTTGTCAAAACAAGGGGTTTTGTACAGGACTGGCATGATGCAGTAAAGAAGAGGAGCATGGTGGGGAACATTACCAAATAGTTTAGATCTAAGGTCTGCCTGTGAGATGTATAGGGTTTGGTCAGTGCTTCTCCAGTTTTTATTCACTTGACCATTGTCAAAGCCCTTCACAATTCTGTCCTCTTCATTTATCCACTTCAGGCTCTTGTGGCGGTGCCTCTTCCCACCCGTTCCTCCTCTCCGGCAACAAGGTCACCAGAGAGGCTCACACTTCATGCTTTCTTCTACACCATGCCTTGAAATGTCCTCCCTGAACTGAAGCATGTAAAGGTATTAGTTTCTTCCTTCCCCTCATTCTGAGAGAGCCACATACAAGTCAGCTACCATATGACAGAGCAGTGAGAAAATTAGTATTTATATAATATATATAAATGGAGTATCTCTGATTTATTCCCCTCCTAGACTTCATATACTGTAGGTTTTCAAAGGCCTGTATGCCCACATGGATCAGCTTGCAATATCAGGGCCAAGATAACAGCTGTTTCTGTCCATACAGCACCTACCAAAATGGGGCATCTATGTGCTACCAAAAATTAAATGAGATTTCCCCACTATGTTCTGAGAATAACGTGTCAGTCTGCAGAGCAGTTTGAGAACAGTTGCTATTCCATATAGCTTTCTTTAGAAGCAACAGTTATTAAATCACTTCCTTCTACAGCATAAATAAGATATCTATTAGTTGTATTTTACTAGAGATATACAGTAGTAAGGTGACAGTAATTAAGTTGTAATTTTAACAACAGCCACAGTGGAACAATCTCTGGGTATTCTGTCTTGTGCTTTAGGCACATTTTCATGACAACACAATGTAGTTTCTTCTTAATAGTTTAGTTCTTATCGGATAGAATTAAGCAGTTCCATAACTTCTTTTTGTACCTAAAATTAAAAAAAACAAAGGTGATGGTGAACAAAACAAAAGGATTGTCCACAGGCTTTTGTATAGCACTCATGCCCATGGTATCCCAGTGCCTCACAATTCCCCTTCAAGACAAGTGTTACCTTAAATTTTAAAGATGTAGAAACCAGGGTACAGCAGTTAGCTGATTTACCCAATATCATACAGGATGGTCATAGCACAACCATGAATGGAACTTAGACCTCTGCTGGTTCCCAGCTTAGTCCCTTATCTGCAGTACATCTTCTCTAAACATTTAAAGCTTCATTTACTATACAAGCTAACTCTCTTCACAAGTTATATGCCCAATAGGAGAAACAACTAGCACTTACTTATAGGAACTGCCATAGTAACAGATCCCCTGGTGCTGTCTTATCCCATCACTGACAATAACCAAGCAAGATGTTTCACAGACAACAAACAGCACAAAGGCAAGTTTGTGAGGTCAGCAGTGTTTCTGGGACTTGTAGCCTGCCACTCCCTCATTCACCACGGTAGTAAATCCTGGCCATAAGAAGCTCGACTTATAAGAGTAGTTGCTTGCAGCATATACATACTCATGTGGCAATTTGTTGCACATTGTGGAATTGTGTTCACTTCTTTTAACTTACGAGTCTAGCTGTGTGAGGTTACACACCCTACAGCCCACAAGGAGAATGAAGCCAACGTTGTTGTGTTTAATTCTCATCTTGCTAGAGCCACTTGAAACTGATTCATTCAAATTCTAACTGAGATCCAGACCTGACTCCGTCCCATTCAAGCTTCCCATTGTTTGGAACTAATGGGGTACTCCTTTGTCCTCCTAACCCTATACAAGTAGATGGCAGTCCTTTTACAGAGAAAGTGCATATTTTGCTCCATGGTCTCTATATCGCTTAACAATCAGGACCCACTAATTTCAACAAGGCAACTTCAAGGGCTGGATAAGAATCAACTTCAATGCTGAAAATTTCAAGGCATTCAGTCCGTACTTTCAAAACACTACTGAGATGTCAATGCTTCCTCAGATATGACGTGCAGGCAACAAGTCCTGAGTGCCATGACTCAGGAGACAGACAAGCTTAACTAGTTACAGTAAGCACTCCCTGCAGGTACGAGGCTAACTGCTAAACAAGACTTGTTATATCAGAGACTGGGGGAGACTCCATTAGAAAAGGAAATTTGTTCCTTGCTTGTAAATTAGATTTCTGCAAGATGCTCCCTCTTCAAAATGCCCTACTTGGTTGTTCTGTGATGAATCCTGTTTGCACAGTTAAGTGAATGTAGCTTTACAGTTCTCGGTAGTTTTGTGGGGTTTTTTTGAGGTGGGGAAAAGAGTGGAAAGGGTATGTGTATTTTTAAAGAAGAGTTTGCTAAGTAAGACACTGCATGGACCCCTGAGGAGCTAATCCTGTTGTCAGAATTATCTTTAGCAGCTGAACATACAAAAAAATTTGGGCATTTATAATAGGAACCGTAGTTAAGATTGGACAAATGTTAATACCACAAAATCTCATGTAAAAAGTAAATTGCTTTTTCATTTTAATAGATTACCGTTTGAGAGGCAAAGATTCAGAGAAATGTGGTTATTAATGCATTATGATTTGTTGGATAGGATCCAAAAGTACTTCCAGAACTACATTTAGCCTAAAATTGTTTTTACAGATGTTCAGACCCTGAAGTGCCATGCATGCTAGTTTCCACATAGTTACATTATGCAGTTCTTACATGATTTTCTTCCCCTACCTCTTTATCTTCCTCTGTATGTGCTGGATAATCCCTGGCTTTTGTTAGCCATAAAAGAGCCATCTTTTTGTTGTTCAACTTCAGATATGTCTTTGCCAAAAGCAGCAAGTTTTTGCTGTAGAAGTTTGGATCAGCTATAGAAAGCGACAGAGGAGGGAAAGGTATTTTTACCTCATTTATTATACCGATTTTATACCAAAAGCCGGTTTGAGACATTCTTTCTCACTTTAAAGAGAACTGTAGCGAGCATGGCATGCAATCCAGACCACTATGTAACTGACTTGCTGAAACATTAACACTTTCAAAATACTTAATGCAGTTATATTTTTGACTCAAAGAGTAGACAACCATTGACGCTGGAACAAATGTGAAGTTTTCACTTGCTGTGCTGGACCCTGTGTAATCTGATGGGGGTAAAGTGGCCACATTTTGGGAGGGAGCTAGGAAGGCTGGGATATGGGTGGCTAGACTTGGGCCCACATAGTGCAGTGTAGATATTGGAGCCCCACATTAAGATCTAGGGCTCAACTATTCCTAACCTGGGGTTATAAATCAGTGTGTAGACACTCAAGCACTAGGTTAACAAAGCCAGAATCTGTCACCTCGAGTTCTACCAACCTGGATTTACACTGCAGTGTAGACAGACCCTGGAGAGGGGATACACGTCAGGCTACCTGACTGAACTGGCAGGTCAAACAATAAAGAAACAGAAGATAAATCTTCTATTTTAATCATTCTAACAGGCACCACACAAAACACAGGAATGACTTCCCTCAACTACTTAAAAACAACCAAATTATTGTTATATCCAGCTCTTGGTATTTTTTTCCTTAAATCGTGCATCCACCATCACAATCTCTTGCTCATTCTAACTTGCTCACAGACTTTTAATTCAATGCTTTATGTATAACCTATTTCAGGGTTTTATGCTGCTGCCCACCCACCACTGTAGTATCTGAATGTTTTCTATGTAAGATCAATAGCAACAGTGGAGTCCCTAGTGGTTCTGCTTGACTCTCTTTTTGGGGTAAAAACCCTGTTTGGGCTATTTTAGTTTATTTGTTTAAGTAAGTTGGCTGATTTGTCTCAGGTTTTTTTTACTTTTGAGGGACAGGGGTGTTTTAGTTAAATGTAGTGTCAGTGTTCTGAGTGTAATTCTTGCTGTGGTGGAAATACTTTTTCAAAGAAGCCTCAGATTAAATAATTAGCTACAGTTCAGTAATTACTAGTCAGGATGTAGCAGGTAAATCATTCCCCTCTCTGGGCCAGATACTGTTTCTCCACTTCGGGGGGGAGGGGGGCGGAGAATTTAAAGATTTCCTTTAGTCAGGAGACCATGTTTACTCCTGGTTGTATTTAAGCTGACCCCTTAAACCAGGAAGGAAAAGTTTTCATTCTGCTTATGGTGAGAAGCAATGTAATTCTTAATTCACTTCCTACACAAGTAAAACTGGTCGAAAAACAAGACTTTTTGCAGATTTTTCCCCCACAAAACAGTCATGAGTAAGAGAAGTTGTCTGTACTGGCTCCGTGTTTTTTTAAAAGATTGCCCACTGTGGAAATACCATAAATAACTGGAAATATTGCATTGCTACAAGTGGTAGGCATACATTTCACTATACAGTACATTTTTAGAAATATTTAAATCAAACTGAAGCCTACTGAGTAACTTTGCAATTGGTTAAAATCGTCACATCGTAATTCACCACAGCTCTGCAGCATTGGGAGGGGAGGGGGACTTGTCATTTAACCTAGGTTTAATGAGCTGAGCAGTACAGCAAAGGACTTTGAGCCAATGTTTTCAACAGTACATATGCTACTACATGTCTAACCCCTAGGTACTGCTTGCTTGTTTTGAATCACCATGGGTGAGAGACTCATGCTATGTACAAAAAAACTCTACAGAGATTACCTTCTTCAGCCATATGAAAGTAACTTAGGGCCTGGAAAAGATAAAGGTCTAAGTTAGTAATGCAATGCTGAATGAGTTTAAACCCACATTAGAGTCAGTTTATTCCTGAGAACATGCACCCGGTACAAGAATGCTGTGTATTTTAGTCAAGAGATACTGTTGGTTATTTATTGTCAACAGAACACAGAGACAAAGAGCCTCATAATACGTATATAACTACCACAAAATTATGTATTTAAAATACATCAATCTAGAGTTTGGAATTCTTTAGAAAATTATTACAGTTTTGCTCAGTGTACTTCTAGTTTTTATATTACATATTTTTCTTGATCCGTCATATAAATAGCAAAACTTGGTCTTTGGAAGACCTGCTGTAATCTGGTAAAAAACTCCTTTCCAAACGTATCAGGTTGTGTGAACTGTCCTGTAACTACCTCTATTACAGTTACTATTTTATTGTAAAATACAAATATGCGACACTTAAATGGCCACCTGCAACATCTTTCATTGATTTCAGTACTGGAAATTGGGCTGATCTCAGAACAACTGAAGAAATATCTAGTTGTGTATTTGTTTTTAATTCACCACTCAGAATAATGCTTTTAAAAAGTACCAAGTTGAAGACTGAAGTCCTTCTTACACACACAGGCTCAGCACTGATAATGGCCACATGAGCTTCTCCACACTATCCCACTCCTGTGCTCCAACCCTGATGGTTTGAGAGTAATTCCGTCTATATGTCCATTTATTCCTCGGCTTAGCACCTCGCCGCACCTTTTGTTGGTACTAGTTATTACTGTGCTCGATTGAACCACTCTCTCATTTAATAAACAGCCATCACATACTAAATATTTTTGCTCATTGTTAATAAAAAGTACTGTCAATCTAGTTTTTAAAAAGTCACTAAGCATCCACAAAATGATCTTTGTGCTGATGTTGCAGAAATCCATCAGTGAGGGTGGAGTTCAGACACTGCAATATACTTCATACTGCATTCATTTTTAAAGTACTGGTTTTGCAGAATTCAGCAGTACTATGCAATGCTGGTTGCCATTTTGGACTTACTTTTCTGAGGAGTCAGATTTAGTGGCCACTTTATAAGCTTCATTTTCAGTTGAAAAAGCTTATTTGCTTTTTCAATCAAAACCCAAGCAACAAAAACTAGCTTTCTGCAAGGGAGCAAATCTCTCACAGACACTTTCCTAGTGTTTGTTTTTTGTTTTGGTAAAAAGACATTATTTAATAGAGGTTATGGCCAAAAATTTGCCTATTCCAACAGAAAATTTGAAAACAGCTGCAGGAACTTAGATATGTTCCTTAAGGGCAAGGCCTGATGGCATTTTCACAATTCAGGTATTCAACTGAAAACGTAAACACATTTAGTGTGACTTGATAAGTTATTTGGCCTCTATGCTAACTCTGACCAAAGTTACATAGTTCAGTAGGAAGAAAAAAAAAGGCAAGCCACAGATTCTTCATGTCTGGATTACGTTGAAAACACTTTTGCCATCACTATCCGCAGTATCTGATGGCTTGTCTATAGGAATACATAGTGCACAGCAAACTGGCAAGTAAATCTACCTTGTACTAGCCTGCCACAAACTAACTCTCTGTGTGGACCCAGTTGTCATTCACAAACAATTCCCTAGTGCCCTTTGATCTACCCCACTTTGAAACTGGAGTAGGAAACTTCCAGTGCAAGGCCCTCATAGGCACTTAATATGTCTCGGGCAAGTGTTAGGTAGATTTACATCCCAGCTGGTCGCATACACTTTGTGCAGGCAACGTGCTCTAGTACAAGACCTGGAGTCAGGAAACCTGTGGTGTAGTCACGATTATGACACAGACCTGCTGAGTGACCTTGGGCAAGTCACTTAAACTCTGTGAACCTCAGTTTCTTCATATATTTAAAAAAACCAAGGAGGGAAATAATACTGGCTCCCAGAGCTAATTGAGATGGGCAACTTAACATATGTATAATAAAATGTATTTAAAAAAAATAAAAATCACATGCCAGTGAAGGACAAAGATACTTCAAGTTCAGTCTGGAGAAGAACTCAAATAGTTAAACAGTCATGAGGATGAAGAGGAAATATTCGCCAATGAAAAATGACAAAATCAGAGGGAACCATTTTATTTTCATAGAAGGAAATTAAAATAAAAATATTGAATATCGCGTCAAATAATATGTTGATGCTCAGATATCACAGTGAAGAGAGCTGCATGGGAATCTAGACAGACAGCTATTTGTGGTCTGTCTTAATGGTAACCTAGCTCTGAGTCTGCACCACTTTACATATTATATGGGGATTTGGGGGTAAATTCTCAGCTGCTTCTCGGGTGTCTCTCTTTCATTAAATCATCCAAATTTGAGAGAAGGTGGTTCAATGGGTTAATGAACTAAGATAACTCCTTTTCACTGTATGTCATAAAGGAAACAAATTGGTTGCTTTCACCCAGCCTCTGCATCTATTTCTTATGGATACAATATCATGTTTTCAGAACCCCATAGTCCAAAAGTATATTTGCCAGACAATAATGTCATTTGTCAATTCGTGACTGTTCTAGGCAAGGCCTGACTTGAGAAGGAATTAACGCTAGTTGTTTTTATATGGAATCTTGCATATTTCTAACAAGTCAACTTCATCAATCCCAAATCTGTATTTCATCCATCAGTACAATTTTGTATATGACTGTGTCTGTATTGTTCAGCATAATACAGTTCTTATTAGTACATATTAGTGGCTTCTTACTGTTGCTAAGAAAAGCCTATGGGAAACAAGTATTTGCATATAGTACCTCTTCATAGGTGGAGCTTGGTGGTGTTTCAAATAGCATTGCAGCTATTTTGCTTTGGTACCAGGGCATTTCAGCAAATGAGTAACACCTGCAGCAAAAACAAAAAGGTTTTATATATTTTACATTTCTCCTTTACTTTGGATTCATACTTTTGAGGAGGTGGAGAGAACCTCTAAGTGGCAGGATGACAAACTTTCTGACAAGAACCCACAATTATGTGAATAACTGCAATCGTATTACTTGGGCTTGGAATGAGTTGTTACAATAACAATAAGATATTTAAATTAACAAAATAAATGGAAACAATTGTTGCAGAAGAAAAAACATAACTGTTCTGCTAAAGTTTAGCACCCCCATGCTGCTAATTGCTATTGCAAAATAAAGATAAAAATCCAGCTTCTAGCACAAAGGTTACAATATAGCCTATAGCTTGATTTTACTGATCAAAATCAAGACGTTAAAGCTATCACTCCATACAGATCCAGCCTTATGGCTTGTACTGCAGTGATTTTACCATATACTATATGTGTTTGTATCTTCTAAAATGTTTACAATAACCACGTAAAACTGAGTAATTGGACAGCCTGACCTCAACATTAAATTGTTCCTCTTGATTATTAAATTAAAAAACCAAAAAAAACAATGGTACTCTTGAGAGGCTGCATGTTCTACAGGCCTGAACACAGGCCTGAGAGTGAAACTGAGTTTTACTCCTGACTCTGCCACTTGGATAAGTCTTTTTCCCTGCCTCAGTTTCCCCATTTGTAGAATGGAAATAGTCATTACTTGCCACAGGAATGCAGTAAGGATTAATATTTGTAAGGAGTTTTAAACATGTAAAGTGCAGCATATGTAATATTGATAACCTCTAACACCGTATTCCAGAAACACATTTGAATTCATGCTTATTAGCCCTGATTTGCTAAGAAAACAATGTTTGAAATTCCTCATATGTGAAGCAATGGTACCTGCAGCCTGATTTCTGGGGACAGGGGGTGGGAACAGGTGTGGAAGAGGTCTAGAAAAGTTAAACTTATTTTAGTCACTTATTTTAGTGTTGAAAAGTAGACACCCTACTAGGGTACAGTAGCAAAGCTTTGGCAGAATGCTATTGGCAAACATTAGCAATGCCAGTGCAGGATGAAACAAAAAGGTAGTGACATACAATTCCCCCTTCTCAACTTTTTCCTACCATTTTCCTGGGTCAACTGGCTTGGGCTTGAGTTGGGTATTCCCTACCACTTTATTTGTCTGAACTCTATTTCAGAATTCTATTTGTCTGAACTCTCTCTTCTGGAAGCTTCGTAGCTATTACGACAAGAGGCTGCCTCAGAGCTGTCCTTTAGGCTCCCTGAGGGTGAATGTGGCAACAGTTGTTGCCTCCACTACTACATAAACAAGTTAGACTCACAGACTCTAAGGTCAGAAGGGACCATCATGATCATTTAGTTTGACCTCCTGCACACTGCAGGCCACAGAACCCCACCCACCCACTCCTGTAATAGATCCATAACCTCTGGCTGTTGCTGAAGTCCTCAAATCATGGTTTAAAGACTTCAAGTTACAGAGAATCCACCATTTACACTAGTTTAAACCTGCAAGTGACCCGTGCCACATGCTGCAGAGGAAGGTCAAAACCCCCAAGGTCTGTCAATCTGGCCCGGGGGAAAATTCCTTCTCAACCCCAAATATGGCAATGAGACAGACCCGTGGGCAAGACTCACCAGCCACACACCTGGGAAAGAATTATCTGTAGTAACTCAGAGCTCTCCCCATCTAGCGTCCCATCACCAGTCGTTGGAGATATTTGCTGCTAGATATTTGTAGGCTGTCCCATCATACTATTGCCTCCATAAACTTATCAAGCTAAATCTTGAAGCCATTTAGATTTTTTGCCCCCACAACTCCCCTGGGAAGTCTATTTCAGAACTTCACTCCTCTAATGGTTAGAAACCTTTGTCTAATTTCAAGCCTAAACTTTTTGACGGCCAGTTGATCCATTTGCTCGTGTCCACATTGGCGCGTAACTTAAATAACTCCTCTCTCTCTCCCTGGTATTTATCCCTCTGATGTATTTATAGAGAGCAATCGTATCTCCCCTCAACCTTCTTTTAGTTAGGCTAAACAAGCCAAACTCTTTAAGTCTCCTCTCATAAGGCAGGTTTTCCATTCCACGGAACTTTCCTAGTAGCCCGTGTCTCTGCATCCTGTTTCCAGTTTGAATTCTTGAACTCTTCCCAGAAGTCACGCTACTTTGGAACTAGTGGTGCAGGCAGGCTGAAACTTTAGAAAGGCAAGCAGGGAAAGATCATAAAAATGTATGGTGGAAGGCTGGAGTTTGCTAGGTTCCCAAAGGAGACCAGAAATAACCATGGCAAGGAGCAGTTGGTGGGCTTGGCAATTTCTGCAAATCCCTTTTTTATCCTCTTCATTTCCTGTTTTCTGTGGTTACCTCTACACAGCAAAAAAGAAAAAGAAAAAAGAAACCCCAAAACATGGCAGCGACTCTCACAGCCCAAATCAACTGACTCAGGCTTGCGGGGCTCATGCTGTGGGACTGAAAATAGCAGTGTAGATGTTCCTGCTCGAGCTGGAGCGTGGGCTCTGAAAACCTGTAACATGGGTGGGTCTCAGAGCCCAGATTCCCACTCCAGCAGTAACAGCTATACAGCTATTTTTAGCTCACTAGCACCAGCCTAAGTCAGCTGATCCAGACTATGAGACTCTCTGCCGCTGGTGGCTTTTTTCAGTGTAGATGTATCTTGGCATTCTAAAGATTTCTTGTATAGAGCTGACAGAGATATGGATTAAGAAGGAGGAAGTGCTGCATCTGGACTCAAAACATGCAGCCACAAAGTTTCAACAACATGTGAGGACATTTCAGAAAAAGCAATGAGACAATGGGAAGGGGGAAAAGGGAGCCCCCCAGGTGGCTATCCAGGTCAGCTAGCTGTGATATTTCTGGGAGAATGGACTTTTTTCGGTCTTCTGTGTTTTCTCAAACTGCCTGTCTCTCCCTTCACAGTTCCTCTCATACTTTCCTCTGACTGATGCCTTTAAGTAGGCACTCACCGACAGAGAAAAGGTGCCAGGTGTCCGCCCAACTTGCTTCTGCGCAACATGTGGCATTTGTAAATTGTTAAATTCCCAGACTTTACCTCCCATTCATCAGTGATGGGCCACAGCAATCAAATTGATTCTCATTTTATCTAAGTTTTCAGAGACTAACATTAATGCTAAAATAAATAAAAATTCAGAGAGTTTTAAAAATGTAACAGCATATTTTGATAGGGTGAAAGTGTAATTTTTTTGTTTAAGAATATCAGCCTTCTTATCTGCCCTCACATCAATCTTTGCAAGTGCCTTAAGTCATAGCATACATTTAAATTTTATCGGGGAAATTCTGGCTCTAATGAACTCAATGGAAAAGGCATTATAGGTTTGACTCTCCCAACAACTAAGGCAGACACTCAGGTACATTTCATAAATAGTACCCACAATTTCTGGTGCCTGCTGTGAAAATAAACTGAAATCTACAAATTATTTTTCTGTATTCCAGTGAACTAAAAGTGAAACAAGGTCACTGAACAGTTAATTTCATCTTTTGAGTTATATGAAAACTTGGATGTCCAGAGTCTTTAAAATAACTCAGAACACTTTTTCAAAAGATTTTCATGGGTGGATTTCAAGCCATTTAGCTGCTCTAAACATTTCTACAAATCATTTAACATTGCTCAAACATTTTATATTCAACCTAAAACTAAAGGTGCTAGATGGCTTTTTTTTTTTTTTTTTTTTTTTTTCGGTCACAAGATAACTCTGGTTTGAAGAAATTATCAGTCTTACCAAATGCCCATAAGGTGAATTGAGGTAGCATCTTTAGGATTCAGTTCAATGGCCTTCTAGCAAGAAAAAGACACAATGTAAAAGGTTGTTTCACCAGATCTGGCTTAAGAAAACCAAAAAAATGCACCCGTAGTTTTCTCCTGCTATTTCATCTGTGTCAACTGCAAACAACATAAGGAGGTACAGTATTTAGTATTCAAAATCTAGTTTGAGCTCCTTACCTTTATGTCTAAAAATCCAGCAGGCTTTTTTCATATCAGTATATTCAGGTTTCGATAAAGCTTCTGATAAAAAGTAAAATCATGCAAAGACTCAACAGGTCTTTATTGTGATGTATTTTCTAATATTTGTTCTTCAGTAGCTACAGTCTGCACTGAAAGAGCTATGATGACATTCAGCAGCCAAAGACCAATCTAAGATTACATACTCACCTCTCAGTAGCAAAGCTCAAGTCTTTATATACTGTACTAGTTTTAGAAGCTCATATAGGGTTCAACGGCACTCAGTCCTTCCATTCAGAGATTTTTTTTATCTTGATGGAAAGCAACTGAAGAACATAATGCCCATTGCTACACAAAGATATTCTTCTCCCAGCTTGTCTCCCAGCTGCTGGCATCCAAGTCACTATCCACAGCAGCAGGGCATCTCAGGCACCCAGAGATACAGGGCAGACAGTGACACAATCCCTGTCTGGTCTGCATTGCCTCCCAGAACGTGACAGACACAGCTGGGTGCTCCTGGAAGATGCACAGTACGGTCTTGCTACAACTTTAAGAAAGCAGTGCTGCACTCCATACATACTAACTGATTTGAGGGAGCAGGATACATCCTAGCTGGCAAGCCACACAACTTTGGACGTGGAGGTTTTATAACTATCTGAATTCAAGGCATGATCTTAGCCTGTAGCCTTGTGTACAGGCTGGCATGGAAGGAGGCTTCTTACCACCTTATCTCTTCTCTTCACCCCAAGTGCAACAAGCAAGTAGGAGCTAACCTTTAATTAATTAACTGAAAACAGTCTCTGTGCCAAAGGCTCTGATGTGATTTACTGCAGACCTATATTTTTTCACCTCTTATTCCATGTGCATATGAAGCCCCTGAGAAAGTTAATGAGGGGACACAAGCAAAAGAATTAAGTGTCAATTGCTGAGCTGATTTTGCCCCCATTACCTAATTTTTTAACCTACATTGACACTTCTGGTGCCCGAGGATCAGTCTGCAAGTCGCTGAGAATATTTTCTCAGCTCTCCCAGTCATATCAGGTAACTAACACACAGAATTGCAATTTTCCACCCCAGAAAACAGCTGGCAACCCACCCTTCTGGGGGCTGTCACCCAATGGGTGAAAGCCATTGTTCTAAAATGAAATACATTGACTATCATCCTACTAGAAAATGCTTATTTACAATACCTGGAAGTGTTCTTTGATAATATATGCATTTGCGATTTTAGTCTTGATTCCTTTATAATCCCCAATATCACTGAGGCAGATTGCATACCACTAAAAAACAAACAAACAAAAAAAAAGGCCATTAAAAGAATATTTAGTGGCTCTAATTAAAAAGAAATACACAATTACCACCAAGTGAACAGATCAATATTACTCAAATTTTAAAAGCAAGTATTTATTCAAGTGTTATGATTAGCACTATTGTTTGCTTACGAGAACTGTAATTGTAATGGACATCTTTAAATGGTGTGAGGAACCTTCCCTCCTCAGAACTGATCACAGGGATGGGAGGAGCCCGAGCCTCACTATCACTAATCTGTGTTGGCAGCAGCAACGATCCTGTTAGTTACCCCTCTGCAAAGGTCTGGGTCTGATGCTATTGACGAGAGAAGAGGAGCAAGAGAAGAAAAGGATGACAGACCCAGGAACCCTAGGAATTTGCAGCAGAGCCGCTATCGTGGTGCAGAGGCAACAGACTGGGTCTGTGATGCACTTTCTAGACTGATAAAGGGAGAACAGTTCAGGCACCAAGAACTCTGACCAATCAGACCTCTGTGGTCCTGTAAACATAGCTAACAGTCATTTTCTGCATCTGAGAATTTGATTTAATCCAAGCACTGGTCCTCTTAGAAAGCTGTCATCAAATTCTCCTGGAGCTCAACTAAAAAACTAACGAACTGTGTGTTGAAGAAGGCAGCATACAAGTTTTCCAGATAACCTCATAGCTATAAAGCTAGATGTAAGAGGACAGTGGATGGCAACATTTCAATTAAATTACTTTGAGTGGTTCACCTTGTGCACTGCAAAGCTTGACTCATTTTTTTCCAGTGCTTTCTTTGCATATTCAAGAGCTTCATAAATCAGTTGCTTTTTCTCCTCTGCAGAGGTGCTACTAAGTTGGGCTAGATCTCGTGAGGCCCGCGCTAGACGCCATAGTATCTCCGCATCCTCACTAGTTATAAACATAACAGAAATGTTACTCATTAAGACTTATATTGTCTACAAAGCAAGTGCAGGTCTTAAATCAGTCACTCACTACACAGCTCAGCTTAGCATTAAGGTAATATTGTACTGTGTGTAATTCTACATCACATACAACAAAAGGCTGAATCCAACAACTACAAGATGTCAATCACAGCGGATTTGCTGAAGAAACTTTGGCAACAATCTTTTGATCATATTAGCTCCATGGGAAAGAGCTTATTTTCTTGAAACGAATGCAAATTCACAAAATAGCACCATTAAACTAAAGAGACAGGAAGGAAAATAAAGAAAGCAACATTTAGCTCTGACCCAAAATTATACATTTGCCAATATTCTGTTGGTTTCATGAACATGTTAATTACTAGTGAATGCAGTATTATATATTAACCATATCCTATAGCTTTTGTAATATAAGCACTTGCAAAAGTTCAAAATAAAAATATTTTAGTGTTTAATTAAAACTTTCAGTGGAAAGATTGTGTTTGTGTCAAACCGTTTTCTACAGTGTTAGGACCAAACACACTGCAGCACTGCACAAGTGAAATCGACTAGAAACAATAGTGAAAATTAAATTTGGACTTTTTTTTTCAAGTTTATTCTTAAGGCCTGGTACTTATATGACCACATTTTCTGCACATACAACTTTAAAACCTGCTCACATCGGAAGAGCAGTATTTACCCTTCTTATAACTATTCGGATTCAGTATATGCACTTCAAGTGCAGTAGTATATACTTAATGGTTTAACTAAACAAATAAATATACAATCTGTGAAATTATCTTTAAAAACTAACGTAACCGCTCCTTGCTGGTTTTCCCTTTTCCTAACTCAGTCCATCCAAAATTTAGCTGTCAAGATTATCCTCTCTTCTGACCATGTTACCCCACCTACTCTAGTACCTACTCTAGCTTCCCGTTCTTTGTATCAGATTTACAATTAGATGCTACACTTTCAAAGGTGCCATAATTCCACTCTGCCTATATCTTTCTTTATGCCCACCCATCATCCCTTTCTACTCTATACTGTCACCCTGCACTTCATCTCAAGCTTTTCTCTTTCTCCTTTACCTACTGTATAGCCTTTGTGCCTTCTTTCATGCTGCTTCAAATTCCTAGAATAGTCCCCTCATCTCCTACCTGTCATACATCCCAAACCTGTTCCAGGAAGCATTCCAAACTTAGTATCACTCACTACTTTGGCTTGTTGTGTTGTTCTGTAAAAGCGGTGACTTTACATCAGTGATATTCAGACTGAGGCTCCCTAACTGCAAGTGGCTCATTAATGTGTCTCCTGCAGCTCTTTTCAACACATGATGTTAAAACATTGTGTGATTTAATTATTAACCAGTCTAAGTTAATTAGGATGCTTTTACTATGTTATTAACCAACTGTAGCTGATAAAATAATAATACTTGGTCAGTCATTTTGCTGTGAGAATAATATATATAAACTGAATATGAATATATAGTATGACAGTAAATGAAACAATAAATTCACACTAGTGTGGCTCTTTTGGGTAATAATACATAAATGCTGGTTGTCTTCTCCCACTTCTCTTGCCTCCATTAATGAATTCTAAGTGTTCCTTTTTCCCCCATTAGTAAAATCTTCTCCTTTTCACCCACCCCTTTTCTTTGCATAGCTCCTTTTCTCTCTATGGGCCACCCTGCTCTTCGCTCCATTCCACCACCTCTCAAGTCCCAGCCTTTCTACTTCTCCCCACCCCTTCCACAAAAGAACAGATGATCCTACCACTCTGCTTTCTGCCACCTCCTCTCTTACTGAAAAAGAGCAAGAAGTTCGAAGGCTGTTCTGTTCCCTGTATTTGTTACAGGAGCTGGTGTTATGCTTATAAAATAAACAGCAGGGTTTTATTCAGGGGGACAAGGCAACATACCACGTTTATTGTGAAAGATTTCAAAAAGCAATTGCCTGCACACTTACACTCTCACTCTCACTCACACAGTTCTACAAAGATGAAATATAGTTAACAGCCTCATTTGCTCATGTTAGTCCACAGGTCAGGTGGCTAAGACACCTGAATAAGATCCTGCTGTTTATTTTATAAGCATAATGCTGGGACACTTAAACCACTCTGTTCTCTTCTTTTCCCTCCCCTCCAGCAAAGGAGTCAGTAGCTCCCAGAACAGACTCAGTCCACTCATGCTGGCAAAATTTCTATTCGCCTATGGCCAGCAGGTTATTTAAAACCTGTTTGTGTGTTTTGTATAGTAGCAAACACATGGTCAGCACTATAATATAGGTACTCCCCAAGCCTACAGACACACAATTTAGTTGCTAGGGGGCTTAGGATGAAGCAGTACTACTGTTTCCTGTCCACATCTCTACTAGGATACTTGCATATTAGGGTCTGTATTCAACATTCTAATACATAGCAGGGGGAGTGCCCACCCACCCTATAAGAACATCGTTTTCCGGGATCCTGTACCAATGAAAAAGCTATCAGAGCATTAAGCCTCTGCTGCCCAAATCAAGCCCTACATGAACCACTTCCTTACTTCTATATTGAAAGGGAAAAAAATTCAGAAGATTTTCTCTCTTACTGCAGAAAGATGTAAGCTGGGTGCTCACTGTTATCACCTCCTGATAAAGGACTCCACCATAAGTTTTAAGTCACAATAACGTAGGGATCTTCAGTACAGTTAAATACCTGGTTTTGTGCTGTATCAGCAATTGATAGAGCTTTTGGGTTTCTCCACTCCCATATAGGTAATCTGCTTGCTCTAGAATTTCCTCAACTTCAAATGGGATGGGGATGGTGGAAAGAGAAGAAAAAAAGTTTAATAAATATGATAGGCTACTAGATAAACAACAACATATTTAAAAGTATAACAACCCAACTGGCTGTTAGCTAAACAAAGTATCCTGAAACACAAAAAAAATCAGCATCACAGACCACTGTTCCTAAAGACGGGGTCAAACAACTATTTCCTAACAAATATAGTGTTTCCAATTTCAAATTGGCTACCCATATACTAACTTTTAGCAGCCATGTAACACAGAATTGTACCAGCTTTCTTTATTTTCAATGAACAACTTCTGGGAACAGAAACAATATTAAAAAAGTATTACTCTATGAAACTAAAAATAGACCTTAGCAACAGACAGAGTTAGAAGTGTAAGGGATTTTAGAATGTTAGTCTGATTACCTCACAATGGGAGAACAGAAAGTGTTGGGTTTGGTTTTTGGTGTTAAATAAAGACTTGTCTACAGTGCACTTAAAACCCCATGGCTGGCCTGGATCAGCTGACTTGAGCTTACAGGGCTCAGGCTAAGGGCCTCTTTAATTGCAGTGCAGACCTTTGGCTTGGACTGGAGCTAGAGCTTTGGGATCCTGGGGCCTGAACATCTACACCACAATTAAAAAGCTCCTTAGCTCAAGCATTGCAAGTCTGAGTTGGCAGTACAGATGTACCCTACGTGATCAGAACACGGAGCGTGTGGGAGGCCAGGGACTGAAATACAGCAAGGCAAGCTGGGTGAATGCAGTAAAGGTCACTTAGTATCAGACTGATCCTTTAATGTATTTTCTTCATAATTTGTTGCAGGCTTTATTGTAGGAGGACTTGTCTTTTCAGTCTTAAATCATTACTTTGTATAAAATCAGCAGCACATGTAAATAATTCAAAGGTAATTAGATACATCAGTGAGATAATGCTTTTTAAAATATTGTGGGTTCTGGCACTCAGAAGTAAGGGCTCCACAGTTTAGCTAATCAAAGTACTATTGTAACATGCCTGAGGTCACAGAGAATGAAATTGGAGCTAATTTTATTAAATGAACCAAAAGTTGGGCTTTTCAGTCCAGCTTGCCACTTTATCAAAGTTTTGCTGAATGAAGCCCATAGAAGTTGCACAAGCACCTGGTTTTTGAAACTTGAGTCATAAATTTTTATTTTTAATACTACATATTTTTTTTCCACAGAGCTCTTCCAGCTTTACCTTGTAGCTTCTGAAATAGATCTAGCATAGCCTGCAGTCCCAATAACAGCAAGTCCCCCTATGCTATATAATAATAAATATTTAGCTCTTATATATGAAGATATAGGTCTTGTTCTGGTCATTCTTTATTGTTTATCATTCCCACAAAGCAAACACATTAAGTTAGTGCTTTTGAAACAGGAAGAAAGGAAGTTTCATAGGTTGGATTTAAGCAAAAAAGAAATATATAAAAAATTAATATACCTCCACATTTTCTACCTGAAAAGTTAAAAGTTGTACTATTCTCTAGGATTCTCTCTTTATTCTGGCCACCAGAGTTACTGAATTCAATTTCTCTCATAATATTAAGGAGTTTAATATTTACTAAATATCTTGAAAGGTGACAATTTTGTGTTTTCTCATCAATGGTGTTGCCATCTCAAATAGTAAGTTTAACATTTTGATTTCCCCCATATTAATTCTGTATCATAACCTTCCAAAGTTTAAATTTCTGATAACGGAAATGGTGGGATAAAACTCATTCACCTCACACCCTAATTATGAGAATAAAACATAGCTGTATTCCACAAATTGATCTATCAAATGTGGCTGAAGGGTTCTACCATGATCATAAATATAAAGCATGAAGGAATGTGGGTAGTTTAAGTTCCTCCTCTTAATTAAAAACAAGGCATTCCATCTGATTATTCTATTTTTGCCATAGGTTTGTTATATTTTGATTTAATCAATTTTTTTTAAAAGAATGACCATTGTTGAGTTTTTAAAACTGTTGCAAGAATGAAACTCCAATCTGTCATAAGCCTTCCCAGTTTCTTATTAGCTTTTCAATTATGCTTATTATTCTAATAAATTCTTTCTTGCGATAAAGCCTTTTCCAATCCAAATATACAAATTTAGGTCCTGATTCTACCAAAGGCACTTACATAGATGTGTAACTAAGATATGAATAGTCTATTGAAGTTGATGAAAATACGCAAATAAAGTTAAGCACTTATGTTTGCCGGATTAGTCCCAATTACTTTCTCAATCCTTAAAACTGAAGTGTTCATGGAAGTTTTATAATCCTTTTCCATGGAGTAATCTATAAGAGTCAAGCATTCACTGAATCTTGATTTGGTTTGAAAGACAGTCAGCCTGTACCTAAATTGAACTGTGGAGATTTTTTTTTTCCAATTATGTACACTTTCATAAGTAAAGGGTCATTTGGGTCTAGAACTCTCAAAATTGTGGTGTAAAACTACAAAGTTGCAGGGCTTTCCTTACATGAAGATGTTATATACATTTGGAGACTTGTACAAGTATCAACAGTTTGTTTCTCCCCTTCCCCCAGCTCCAATTTCTCTTCATAAAAAATGTAGGTAGGTTTCTTAGTTACATGCTTTTATTTCTGTTATAGGTACCTGGGATTCAGATGGGCATAGCAGTTGATAAAAATATTAAGTATCTTAATATGGATCCATTATTAATTTCTCAGATTTATCCCAAAGCTTATTATTTACTGCTTGAGTGCTGCTCTTAAAGCATTCACTGTGGCACTTTCCTATTTTTACCTTAATTTATACATGTGCTTTATGAAATTAATTTTTTTGGCTTTTCAAAGGCTAATTGACTATGTTCTGGACTAGTACTTAAATGTCCATTTCCATATTTTCAATTTTTTATACGAGTGTCCCATTATGTGACTCCTTTAATACTCATTTTAGTGCTTCCAATTTTGGTGTTCATCTCTTTGAATAGTTTTGAATTTTCCCTTTTCAATTTTTTTTTTTTTTTTTTTTTTTTTGGGAGAGAGAAAGGCTTTCAACAGTCTGTCAGACCCCAGCCCTAGCTATAAACTAAATTGTGTGGTGCTTAGTTGGGAGCATCTTCTCCCATATCATTCCTTGGCAACACATGATGGGTAAAACTAAAAGTATTCATTTAAACTAAGGGACAGTGTCAAAAGCTTCATGGCTTATATTAATTCTCCCATTTTTTGCACTGCCTTTATTAGATGTTTAAAAAGAACATTTTTTCTGTTTCATTCTTTGCCATAGGTAAATATTAATGGTTTGTACTTTTTAATAATAAAGGAAGGCAAAAGCTAATATAGCAAATGACTACTGACTTTTGATAGGGATATCAGCACATTTCTATGAATAGTTTGCATTAAATTAGTTTCCTTTCTATTGGAAGAAGTCCGACTCTACAGCAGTAACAAAAAGTATTGTACAAAGAATATTTACTTAAAACAGGGCTCGACAAATTTGTTTTGGAGCTAGGAGCCAGCCCAAAAATTAAGGAGCCAGACAACGTGGGCTCAGTGGTGGGGTGCCGTGGCTGAAGCGCAGCAGCTGCTCTCCCCTCCCGGCCCCGCCCCTTCCCCCACCCCCGTCCCACAATGTGGGCCCAGTGGCAGGGCGCCTTGGCTGGAGCACAGCAGCCCCTCTCCCACAACATGGGCCCAGCGGCGGGGCGCCCTGGCTGGAGCACGGCAGCCGTTCCCCCCTGGAGAAATACTAGGCACCAGACAAATTTCTAGGCGCCATGGCAACCTGGTGCCCAGGGTTTGTCGAGCCCTGACTTAAAATGCATTTTTATTTTACTAACACGGCAATATTTATTTTGTATTAATAATGTATACTTGTGTATTTTTCAATCATGAATTAGTTTCTAAAACAGAAAAATCAAAGGAGCTGGCCTTAAAGTGCTAGATGCTATTATAATACACTGATAGCAAAAAAGCAATTACAGCTATCAAATAATAGCTCCTAGTCTATTTCTATTATTGCATATTAATATTCAGATGACAATTCACTGTTCCTGATTTGTAGGGAGGTGGAGAATAAAGTTGCTATCCATGTGATATAAATACAACATTTTGGCTCCTTAATGTTGACTGTTAAAAGTGACAGATTTCCAGACAAGAACACGAATCAGATGTAGCAGACTTGTCAAACTAAAACTGCACTTAGGAATTGTGACCAAGTTAACTGTGCTCTTTACCTCTTTCAAAGTACTGTCAGTATCTCAGAACTTGCCTTTCCCTTAGTAGAAGAGCTAGAGACCATGAGCTATTAAAGTACTGCAAATGCTACCTTTCTTGGGCAAAAGATTATTTTTGACAATATTCATTTCATTGTCCATGGGTAGTCTGGGGTAACATTAAATTGTCAGTACGCTCTTTTACAATGTGCTCAAAGCTATAATACCCTTTAAAAATGGCATCAAGTGACAAAAGTTTGTACAGCCACTTTTTTCAAACCAGTGCTCTGTAATTATTAAAATAGTGAAGCCCAAAGTAAATACAGCTTAAATGGAGGCAAAAATAAAGATATGCCCAATATTTTTAAAACCTCTTGGAAACTGAAGCTCTGAAGATCGGAATCCACTATAGCAGTGTTTCTCAACAACTAACCCGTGGACCAGTGCTGATTCCTGAGCTCTCCCTGACACAGTTTAGTAAGGCAGCAAGCCAGTCCCTGATATCAAAAAGGTTGAGAAACACTGACTAAAGGACCCTGGCCCTTAGGCAAAAGGCTCACCTCAGAATCTGGGAGAAGACAAAGAAGCATGAAGAGGGAAGATCACTGTTTCTACTGCAGTTAGCACACTGCTTATTTCTTCTGCAACAATCCTCATTTGGCGCTTGCTTGGGAAAAAGATGTATAAAACTTCTAGGAAATTCAGCAGCCTGGGAAGCATTTAGAGAGCTAGCATTGTACTGATATAATTTTGATCAGAAAAATGTATAAAGACTACTAAAAATGAGGCTTTAGACTGAATCTCTGATGTTTTACTATATTTCCAAAGGTTCTGGCACTTAAATTTCAGATCAAGACATTTCTCTTCATTTCTAGCTGAAATCATGAGCCCAGTGCTGTTAACATAAGCTATGATGTGGCATTCCACTAGTACCAACAAAAACTAAAATTCTAATTCTGCAGCTGAATCAAGGAGTAATAACTCTATTCTGAATCCCAAATTCAACCTCACCTCCGAACAAAGACTCTTCAAAGGAACAGCATCTGTATCCAAACTTATCTTATATCCAGAACAAAGTTTTGGCTTAATGCCTAGAGATATTTCTGAGAAGTGAGCCATTTTGAACAAAAACTGCACTGTTTATTTAGTTCAAAGGTAGCCCATAGTTGAAAAGATATTTTAAAAATAGCCTACAGTGGAGATATTGGAAAGCCTTACACAAAACGCTTCTCACAAAGTTTTGGTAATGTAAAGAAATGCCAAGTCTGCATCTGAATTACCTCAGGACATCTGAATTTGTAGAGCTTTACCTTTGATGCTAGCATGAACTACAGCAGAGTGAGAAATAAAGTTGTAAACTTCATAACCCAAGCAAGACACTGCTGAGAGCGCAAGCCCTCTTCTGAAAAGAGTTGATTTTCCAGACACCTGAAAAGGAAAATAAAGTAAGTTTACAATCTACTATAAGATTTGACAAAACTGCCATGCAACTCTCTGCAACAGCAATTGTATTCCAATCTTTGTGTTTACAAGAGGTTCTCAGAAGTTACACTATAACGGGAACAGTTCTAAGGCTGCAAATTCAAGGTTTCATTTTTTACTGTGCAAACAGGAAATTGGGCTTTGGGAATTGATTCATTATTAAGCTTTGGAACATTAACCTATTACTATTAACATGAAGAAAGAATTACAAAACAAAAGTGTGACACACTGCACTCCCATGGACACCCTTATAGCATAATTGTGCACTGTTTAATGCAAAGTATGTCATATAAGAGGTTTTTGGAATGCTCATGGCACGCTGAACCTTACAGTTACAGTGACTATGTTTGTTGCAATGTCATACATAGGGTTATGAGGCTCTGCTATGTAACATTCCCAAACGTGTGTCTCAGGGCTTGAGGCGGATCCAGGCAAAATGAGGGCATCAAGAAGACAGTCATTGCCCACCCCTAGGGGACCAGAACCCAGTGTGGGAACTACAGTTCAGATGAGACAAACAGAGGATAACATGTTTTGACCTGTCTGCATGGATGGAAGGAGTCTGACTGCTCTAGAAAGGGCATTGCTTTAGGCACCTGCTGTGCGTTGGGCTGATGCTATTTTAAGGTGTGACCTGCTGCAGTGCACTAGTTAGCTGTGTTTGGGAAAAGAGATACCTGAGGCAAGTTCGTGGTTCTCTTCAGCCCGGTCGCTAACCAGGTCTTGGCCTGCCCTGCATTTTCTGTAAGAGTGACTAGAGAGGGATGAATGGCAGCTCTACCCAGCCCTTCCACGCCGGCAGGGAGATGGGAGAGCGTGCGAGGCCCGAGTGTGCCCGTCCTGCGGACGGCAGCAGGTTTAACTTCACACCCGGAAAGAAGGAAGGAGCTAAAGGCAGGGCCTGCAGGAGATGTGGACCGGAAAGGATGGGTTGAAAGAGGCTTCGATGGCAGGAAAAAGAGCCCGGGGCACGGACGGTCCGGGGCAGGGGACCGGGCGCCTACCACAGCAGAGCAGCGGGCGGGGTCAGGCCGAGAAGCGCCTGGGGAGGGAAGGGGTCCCCTCAGGGCGTCCCCCGTGCGGGGTTCGCTCGCTCGCTCCCTCTCCCACCTGCCCCTCGCCGCACGCTGCCCCCCACCTGCGCCGGCCGCCTGCAGCCGCGTCTGACGCTTCCACATCCGGACTGGGACAGGAGCCGCTTTGCAGCCCAGGGCCAGCCGGCGCCTCGGCGTAAAGGCCGCGAGATAATCGCCGCCGCTGCCGCCATGACGCGCCCCTCCCCCACCCACCTGACTGAGCGCCTAGGGGGGGAGAAGGGGATGGGGAACCGCAATGACCGCGTCAGACCGGAAGCGGTCCGTCTGCAACAATGGCCGGCCATACGGGAACGGAACCATGATTCCTGTGCCGTCAGGAAGGATGTGGTCAGAGCCGCCCGGCAGTGTCCGAGTGGGACACCTCAGCTAGCTCTCTCGGTTCCGCCCGCTGCTCACGTCTCTGCTTTCCCCCCCTCCTTAGGGATACGTTGTTGGGGGCGGGGTTAAAGCAGCGTTTCTGAGAGGATGGGTCCCCGACCCCCTGCACAGGGATCACGTGGCCTGAACCACCCCTGGACGAAAGAAACGAACATCCCCGTGCGGGCAGGGGAGTTGGGGACTTTCAGCGCTGACGCTATTAGCTGGGGCGTGTCCCGCGCATGCGCCGCACCCGTTTGGGGGCGGATTAGGAGGCGGGACGTGCTGGGGGAGCCCTGCGTGGTCGGGGGGGAGGGGCGTGGCGTGGCGTGGCGTGTGTGGGTGTAACCGCCGGCGTCCTCCGTGTTGTTGGTTAGCTCTCCGCTCTGTGATTGCGGCGCAGGCTGTGAGCGCTTCCCCGCCCAGTCCCAGCCTTGCTCCGGGGCTTGGACCCGCAGCGCCGACAGGTGAATGATCCCGAGCCCTGCGGGGCCTCGCGGGGGCGAGTGAGGCTACTGGGGCAATGGGCGTTGGAGGCAGCATGGCCGGGGGGCAGCAGCCCGGGGGCAGGGGCCTGGTGGAGTGGGGGCGCAAGGGGGTGCTGAGGCGGGGCCTAGGCAGTGGGCGGTTGCCGGTGGCGGATGGGGGGGCGGGTAGCGGAGGAAGAGGCAGTGAAGTGGGCGGGGCAGTAGGACAGGGTGGATGCAGGTGTCGTTAGGGACTGGGGGGGGGGCACCCCATTGCAAACCGTTCGATCGGGTCACGGGACCCATCTGCTCAAATAAGAGCGTTAGCGCCCTGCATACGTTGCCTCGAGGGTGCATCTCCGCCCAGGGCATAGGCCGCCTCGACGAAGCCTTTGCGCGCTGTATGTCCTGCAGAGAAGAGGCTGTCTGCCTGGCTTTGGACAGAGTGCTTGTAGCTTTGCTACTGTCGGTTAAATGTTTTCCAGCAAGTGCTGAATGAAGTCTTTTTCGCTTCCTCGGTAGGTAAATGGCATTCCCATTTCATAGTTGGGGAAACTGAGGCACAGAATGTACGTTCTTTGCACAAAGTCATCACACAACTTAATGTAAGTTAGAAACAGAGCCAAAGCTAAGCCTAGGAATCACAGAGTTGCAAGGGACCTCAGGAGGTCATCTAGTCCAACCCCCTGCTCAAAGCAGGACTAACCTCAGCTGAATCATCCCAGCCAGGGCTTTGTCAAGCCACAGCTTAAAAACTTCCAAAGATGGAGATTCCACCACCTCTCTAGGTAACCCATTCCAGTGCTTCACCACCTTCCTAGTGAAAAACTTTTTCCTAATGTCCAACCTAGACCTCCCCCACTGCAACTTGAGACCTTTGCTCCTTGTTCTGTCATTTGCCACCACCGAGAACAGCCTAGCTCCATCCTCCTTGGAACCCCCTTTCAGGTAGTTAAAGGCTTCTATCAAATCCCCCCTCATTCTTCTCTTCTGCAGACTGAACAAGCCTAGTTATCTCAGCCTCTCCTCATAAGTCTTGTGCTCTAGCCCCCTAATCATCTTTTTGCCCTCCGCTGGGCTCTCTCCAACTTGTCCACATCCTTTTTGTAGTGGGGGGCCCCAAAACTGGACACACTACTCCAAATGCAGCCTCACTAATGCCAAATAGAGGGGAATAATCACTTCCCTCGATCTGCTGGCAATGCTCCTACTAATGCAGCCCAATATGCTATTAGCCTTCTTGGCAACCAGAGCACACTGCTGACTCATATCCAGCTTCTTATCCACTGTTACCCCCAGGTCCTTTTCTGCAGAACTGTAGCTATGCATGGGATTCTTCCGTCCAAAGTGCAGGACTCTGCACTTGTCCTTGTTGAACCTTGTGAGATTTCTTTTGGCCCAATCCTCCCAGTTTGTTTAGGTCCTTCTGTATCCTATCCCTACCTTCCAGGGTATCTACCACTCCCCCCAGCTTCGTGTCGTTTGCAGACTTGCTGAGGGTGCAATTTACCCCATCCTCCAGATCATTAATGAAGATGTTGAACAAAACCGGCCCCAGCACCGACCCCTGGGGCACTCCCCTTGTGACCGGCTGCTAGCTAGACATGGAGCCATTGATCACTACTCGTTGAGCCCTATGCTCTAGCCAGTTCTCTATCCATTTTATAGTCCATTCATCCAACCCATACTTCTTTATCTTGCTGATAAGAATACTGTGAGAGACAGTATCAAAAGCTTTGCTAAAGTCAAGGTATATGGTCAAGGAGTGATGGCTTGGTTGTGCATTTGTAACTAGTAGCTCACCTTCCAGTTAAAAAAATAATACAGACTAGCTCAGTGGTTTTCAACTTTTTTTCATTTGCACAGACCCCTACAAATTTAAAACGGAGATGTGGATCCCTTGAAATCTCACTCATAGTCTGCAGATCCCCTGGGGGTCCATGGACTACAGGTTGAAAACCACTGTTCTATGCTGACAACCTTTTGCATGTCTCTTATACAGAGTGTGTGGACCCCCAGGGGTCTGCAGACCACAGGCTGAAAATAACTGTGAACTAGTTTACCAGTTTGTATTGTGAAATATGGGCTAAGGTTTTTAACCAGCTTCCTGTTTTGAGGGACTTCCTATTATTGTGAAGGTGTATGGAACAAACTTGTGTGAACCTTAATGAGGCAGCTGATGTTTTGCTGGTTCCTTGGGTAGTAGTTACTTACAATTTAAGTACATAAAACCTATTTTAAGCATTAGCCAATGTAAAAATGTAACACTATCCTTCTAATGTGTTCTTCCAAAACTATCACTGTAGAGCTGGTTGGAGAAAGAGACAAATACCTTGTTATAACTTCCGTTAAAAAATGTGTTGGTTTTTTTTTTTTTTTTTTTTTTTTTGGCCAGAAAAAAATCTCAATTCCTTTTTTTTTTTTTTTTTAAACCACCTCTATATCTGGGTGATGATAAAGGCAGAATTCAGTTAATACATTTTGTCAATCTTAATGTTTCCAACAAAGTGTGTAGGTAAAAGTTGGATATTTGTAATGCCAACCAATTTTTGGCCTTAGATCTGGACTTAGGTTGGCACAAAAATCTCTCAAAACCATTTCTGTGACTCTAAGTAACTTCTGATGATGTGTCAGGGTGCCTGGGGATTCCCAGCTTTCTCTGAGGACAGGCACTGGCTGCAGTTGTCAGTAGGTGACTAGAGGGTGATGGGCAAAAATTTGGCTATATCTAGTTTAAACAAGTTGAGTTTTTTAGACTTCCAGCAGACTTGGGTTGGATCTGACGCTGTATCTGTACTTTGTCAACTAATGAACATTTTAATAAAGCAGAATATCATGTTCTTATCTTATTGTTGAGAACAAAAATTGCTAAAAGTGACAGTTTTTGAAGAATGAAAATATATTTCTAGTATTACTGCTGAAATTGTCTGAACTTCGTTTTGCTTCAGGTTTTTTTTTTTTTTAAGAAGTTAATTAAAGTGAATGTTTAACAAAAATAACAAAAGGTAACCCATAAAGTTAGAGACAAAGATATAAAACATTCAGGGATAGTATGCAGGTTATCGGGGGAGGGGGGGCACGGGGTGTGATTGGGAGTCAGGAGAGAACAACAAGAGATAAGCTGCGGTATCCTGGATGGGGGGTGATGGTGTGGGCGCTAAGAGATACAAGGGGATGTAAGGGAATGGGGGAACATTACTAAGTATGTGGGTTACATTGTGAGTGTTTTAACAAACAGAGTAAATAAGTCAATACAGAGTGGTGTGTCCCTCGTTGAGTCCGTTGGTTTATCACTCGCCGATTACACAAGCTCACACTAGTTTTAATGGGTTCTGTTTCAGCTCAGTAGAAAAATACATAATGTGCAGCTGTCTAGGTTGAAATGTAATCATACCAACAGACTTTTAGAAGTGTATACCATGCCTGCATTATGCTACATTACATCACTTCGCGTTACACTTTATGGATCCAAAAAATCTTTTAATGTATAGTCATTATGAAAGAGACTCAACTGTCCTTGAATCCTCACTTAATCTATCCCCAAGCAAGCCGTTTTCATATAACAGAACCTTGCAGCACCTGGGTGTGTGCAATTACATGCTGCCTAAGTGTGTTTATCAGTAATCTTGGACAAATTGGCCAGGTCTTCCTATGAAGAATGCCTGAAGCAATGCATTTTAGAATGCACATAAATCTGAGAGGGCAACACAGATGTTGAGTGGACTTGGTCTATCTACACAGTAAGATAAGCATTATGACCTTATTCCAGGAAGACAACCATGTGGTAACTATGGCAGTTAGCCACACATCACCTTAGCCAAGTATTACTTGTGTGTGTGTAGGGTGGCTGAAAATAAGTGATTTTAAAAAAGAGTTAAAATTCAGATTTTTGTTCAAGTTAAATGCAGTTTATTTTTTAAAATAAATCTATTTAAAATTAAATTTGAAATTGATGATGACCTATGTTAAGGCTTTAATTTAAATGATTTTATTAGATTATAAATGTAACAGAAAAAATATGTAGTATATGTTTGCTGCCAAGTTTTAAAGAAAGTCACAGTTCTAAACTGGTGGTAGTCACTGGCTAAGCACCTGGAACCAGAATTTTTTCACATGCTAAATCAGCTTTTGACTGCAGTGGCCTCTACTCCAGGTGCAAATGGAATATTTTCTTCATGTCCGTTTATTAAACTAGTTCAGTTCAATGAGTAGTTCATTCAGAATTTCACAGTTAAATTGAGAAGTAGATATAAGATTTTTCTGTAATTAAAATGAAAATTGCCGCTGTAGATAGGTAGAATGTCATTCATGTTTGGTTACACTTTCTTCAACCATGTAGTTCTTTGAATTCACAATCTTCATCTTCCACATGCCTTTCTATTGTTCAGGGATGGGGAAGGATTTCTATTAGGATGCCTCTTAACTCCATTCTAATGTTTACTGCCCATGTCCAAAAGATGTTAGTCTTGCAGAGTGCTAACTGTCTGCTTTGTCTCTTGCGTTTCAAAAGATGAGCTAATACAATAAATCCACACTATCTAATATGATTGTTTCAGATTGTACCCCATGTTCATCATTTTTACAAGACTATGATAAATGTTGTACAAAGTATGCCTTGTGAGGTATCATTTGAAAGCCCATAATCTACTGAACATTATTGTCCTTGTAAAATATGTCTATCAACATTGTATGTAAAGTTATAAGATTCTACTGTATAACATTGCTATAACATGCTCCAAGTTTAAGAAAAGCAGACCCAAACCGGTTTTTCAGAGACAAACATACTGTCACCCCAGTCAAGTATCAGCAAAATCAGATGAACTATTATGGACTATCACTTAGGTAAGCAGTCCTTCTTTGGTAGGAAGAAGGGTGTGAGCAAGAACTTTACACACTGACAATGGAACAGCTGGGAGTTTCTGTGTAAATAGACTGGCTGTTGCCTGAACTCCAGCGGAAGATAATCCTCAAGCAGGGGAGAAGGGTATAAGAAGGATAAACAGTGGTCTCCAAATCACCTCTCCCCCCCCACCTCTACTCATTGCAGCAATAGCGCTTGAAAGACAAAGGAAGCATCATTGAACTGGAGAAGGGGTCCTGCCTGGGAGGCTTTTCAGCCAGTACAGACTGCTATAAGCATATAGTGAAATAAAACCTTTGCTTTGAATCCATTTAGTTTGCCAAGTTAGGTATTAGTTTACATATTATCTTTTATTTTCTTTGTAACCAATTGTGACTTTGCCTCAATGCTTGTAGTCACATAAAATCTTCCTGTAGTTAATGAACGTCTGTTGTTTTTATCTAAACCAGTGTGTTTTTTGCATTGAGGTGTTGGAGAGCCTCCATTTGAAATAACAGGGTTTGTGCATATCATTTTCCATTGATGAAATTATGGACTTTATATGAGCTTACACTGCATTGTCTGGTAAAGAGCCAGGCAGTACAAGACACACATTTCTGGGAACAAGTTTGGGACTGGGAGTTTGCTGGTGTCACTCTGTATGTAAATGAGTGGCTAGACAGAGCATTCATGTAATTCAGCTGGGAGGGAGTGTTTTTGCATGCCAGAGGCTGTGTGTGACCAGGAGCAGGAGTGGTTTTCTCATAGCAAAGCAGTGTAAAAGACACCCCAGGATGGAATATTAAAGGCATACAACTGTCCATCTGTCCAGATTGTATCCTAGGTAATGTCACAGGGACACAGCGAATAGTAGGGTATATGCACAGCTTATTTTAGGTGAGGTTCACACTTAAGCACTGGTATAGTTATTTTAGGTGAGTCTCAGATGTGGTGGCTGAAAACAGTCAAGGAAAAGGTTGCAGTTTGTTTTCTGTTTGCTTATTTCGGAAAAGGGAAATAGGAACAGAAAAGTATAAAGGTGAGGAAGTGTGAAACAATTGCAAAATTAGATCTGTTCAGATTACAGGCAGAGGAAAAGAGAATGAACACAAGCACTGAATATGAGAAGCAGAGATGAGACTAAAAGAAAAGGAGTTGGCGCTGAAAGAAAAAGGGGCAGCTGCTGCCCAAGAAGAAGCAGCCCATAAATGAGCCATGGAGCTGAAAGCCAAAGAGGCTGAGGAGAAGAAGAGTGAAAGAAAATACAGTCTGGAAGTGTTAGCAAAACGGAACAATCCCAGAGTCACCAACATCCCTCTTCACTACAAGAATCCACAACTGGAGCCAGCTATGTCCTGCATATAAAGAGACAGACTGCATTGAGGAATACTTCACCACCGTGAAAAGCTATGTGAAGTTCACGATATTCCTGGGGAGAAAAAGGTTCCCACACTGATTGCAAAATTGTCTGGTAAAGTTTGAAATGTATTTAATGAAATGCCAACTCAGGAAGTTTTAATATATTCTAAATGTAAAGAAACTGTTTTTTAGAAAGGTTCCAAGTTACTCCTCAGGTGTATAGGGTGAAATTTAGGAGTCAAAAAGGAATGCTAACGTGAGTAATAGTGAATATGTTTATAGGATGTGTGACCTAATGAGAAAAATGGTAAGGATGTTAAAAGTTTTGAACAATTGTTTGATCACTTTGTTGAAGAGCATTTCTTGAGTATATGTGGTGATGCTGTAAAACAATGTCGGGATAAATCTGTAGCAGAGATGGCTACTCTGCCAAGCCCAGATGTCTAAGCAGCATAAGCCATAGAAAGAGGGGTACAAAATTAATGGGAAGGGGGGAACCCTGTTTTACCCCTGAGAAAAAGGAAGGTGGTTGGGAGGCTAGACACTCCCCTCCACAGAGTCATTCCTCTCCTGGTAATCCCCATCACAAACCTCCTGTGAAGGAAGAGGGCCCAAAAAGGTGTTACCAGTGTAATTCCACTGAGCACCTGAAAAGTCAGTGCCCTAAGATGAGAGAAACTAAGCCCCTGCCAGTCCATGTTAATGTAGCTGTCCTCAGCACAGAAGCCCCAGAGGTACCCCTGCCAGAGGCGCTTACGGCTTACAAAATTCATCAAATGAGAACTAGCCCTGCAGAGGCAGATATGAAACTTACTAAGGCTGTCAAAATCAATGACAGAGAATGTATAAGAGGGAAGGATTTGGGTGCACAGATTCTCTGGTTAAACAGAGTGTGGTCTAAGAGGCTGACATGGCGCCTGGCCTAATGGCAGAGCTTATGTTAGGAGGAGGATCTAGGATTCTTGTGTCTTTAGCTAAAGTGCATGTAGAATGTGAAGGTTTAGAAAGTGATTTAAATATGAGTGGTGGATGATATCACCACTGACATACTTGTAGGCAATGATTTCTTTTTTGTGGCTAAGTCTGTCAATGTAACCTGCAGCAAAAGGGGATCCCAAAAATTATTGAGAGAGGGAGCAATGTGCTTCCAGGTGTGGTAGGGGCCAAGACTCCAGCTCCTACAAGGCAGTTGAAGGCAACCCATTCTCAGGGCCAAGGGTGGGGAAGGTAATGCTTGTAACTAAGGACACTATTCCAATTGTTAGTTGCCAGCTGTTTTTCAATTGAGCAAAGGTCAGACTCCACTCTAGAGAGCATTAAAAAAAAGTTATCCTGGAGGGGCCCCAGAAAGGGAAAACGGGGAAAAGGTGTTTTTTTTTGTTTTGTTAAAGAAAATGGGCAACCCTGTGAACGGTTGTACCCAGTTAGCTCTGTGGGGAAGTTAGCACATATTAGCACATGAATGTCTTCATGCTGGTCACTTGGGGGCAAATGCCCAGGACAGAGGGACTAACTCAGCCTCTGTCCATCCAGTCAGGCAGCCTGTGACTCAGACTCAGAGAGTGAACTGTTTGTGTAACTGACCTTGTGTAACCTAGGTCCTCAGGGACACAGAGAGTGGTGGCAGATGGGCTCCCACTCCAGGCCCCAGTGTATATGTCCTATTGAATGCTCCTGAGCTCGGGTACACATGATCCCTGGTGGGAATGGAAGTTGGAGATCAATGGGAAGACATTCCTGGTGTGGAAAGAGTCAGGAACAGAGAGAACTCTTGTTAAACCCTGTGTGGTGCAACCCCAGCAAATGCTGAAGGTTTGGGTGAAGGTCTCAGATATGAAGCCATTCACCCTATCTATGGCTTAGATCCCTGTGCAAACACAGAAAGGATTGGGGTGGTTAGTAGGTGAGGTTTTTCAGGACTTTATCTATGACGTACTTTTGGGAAATGACTACGGCTTGGTCTACACTACAGAGTTAGGTCAACATAATCTTTTATGTCAATCAGTTATGTCAATGTCTACAGTGGAATGCTGCTTCCACCTAAGGAAGTGGCCTGCTACACCATCATAAAAAGTTCACCGCCATGAGACATTGTGTTACTAAGGTCCCTATTGGCTATCATTCTTGTCAGTTTCACTTCTGCCTCTGACTCAGAACAGCAAGGGGCTCAGAGCTGGAGTTGTAAACTGACAAGAATGTCAGTTTCAGTGCTGTTAGGCTCCCTGCTATGAAATTCAGCCCAGGCTGGGCTCTCAGCTGGCCCACTTCCCATTTGGTAGCCGGGCACTGGGCTCCCAGCTGTAGTCCTCAGGCTGGAGTTAGAGCCTGAGCTGTGAGCCAAATGCAGGGCTCAATTTCACAGCAGGGAGCCTACCAGCAGTGAAATTGACATTCTTGTCAGTTTCCCAGCTCCTTCAGTGAGCCCCCTACTGCTGCTCTGAGCTGGAGGCATCAGAGTTTAAGCCATCTGTTCAGAAGATGAAAATATCAATGTATCCATTGGTTTTGTGGTGAGTTTGTCCAGACATTCTTCTTCAAGGTGGCCAATGAAGAGGTTGGCATACTGGGAAGCCATCCTAGTACCCATGGCTGTTCCTGTGATTTGGAGAAAATATTTGTTGTTGAATGTAAAATTGTTGTGGGTGAGGGTGAAATGGATGTTTGGCATCAATATCTGAGTGTTGTCCATTGTTTTATAAATATTGAGGGAGGCAGCTGTGCCATCATTGTGAAGGACGCTGGTGTATAGAGAAGTGACATCCATGGTGGCATGGATGATGATCTGAGGGATGCTGTTAATGTTGCAGAGTATTTTGTAGGAAGTCAGTAGTGTCCTGGAGGAAGCTGTCCCTTTGTGTGGTGGTGAGTGGCTTGAGAATGGTTTCTATGAGGCCTGATAGTTCTTAGTAAGTGTGCTATGGCCAGATATGATGTCTGCCTGGGTTTCCTTGTTTGTGTATCTTGGGAAGCATGTAGGAGGTCCCTGGGGTGGGTTTGTGGGGGATGCATTTGTGGAGTTTCTCTTGTAGTTGTTTCAGGAAGGATTTGCTGATGAGTTCCTGGGTAAATTGTGGTGTGGATTGTCTTTGAGTTCTTTATAGTAGGTGGTATCTGAGAGTTCTCAGTTGGCCTCATTAATGTAGTTGTCACTCAGCGGTAGAGAGAGTATGTTGGATGTGGTGATTAAGGATTTCACAGGCAATTTTTTTTCCTGAGACAATAAATGTAATGATTGAAAGTGTAGTTTTGTCCACTATGTGTCCTCCAGTCAGATGATTTTTTTTTTATGATTGTCAGTGGAGATGTGGTAAAATTGTAAGAGGTGGTATCATCAGAAGAAGGTCGCCACAGACCAAAACACATTGACTCAGCACGGCAGCAGACCCTGCCAGAACAACAGATGCAAAACCTGAAGACATGCACCTCTGCTACAATGATCAATCAACACCTCCCACAACAGCTTTCAAGAGCCATGGGTCCTACACCTGCCTATCACAACATGTGATGTACCTCATTCAGTGCACTAAATGCTCCAATAACAACTATGTGGGTAAAACCAGACAATCACTACATTCTTGTTTAAACGCTCCCAGGAAAATAATAAAGACAAAAATGCCTGTGGTGAATATTTTTCACAAAGTGATGATTCTATATCTGACCTGTCAGGCCACATCCTCAATGGAAACCTGCACAACACTTTCAAATGATGAGACTGGAAGCTGAAATTCATAACTCTACTAGACACTAAAAATCATAGAGTGAACAGAGACACTGGATTTATGGTTTATTACAACAATCTGTATGTAACCCACTAACCCTCCTTTTTGTCCCATGACTGCAGAGGTCTTAACGGGCCACTTTACCTTGAATGGTCCCTTAGAATATGTGCTAACTACTTATGCTAAACAATCTGTTCCATCTTGCATTTGATTCTTAAAGTACCTTGCAGATATGAAGAAGAGCTGTGTGTGGCTGGAAAGCTTGTCTCTCACACCAACAGAAGTTGGTCCAATAAATATTACCTCACCTACTTTGTCTCTCTAATATCCTGGGACAGACACAGCAACAGCTACACTGCTTACTGAACAAATGTAGTGTACTATATTCACTGAACTAAAGCTTTGTCAACTAATCTCTTCCAATTTAGCGTAGTGCATGATTTCTTTTAAATGTTTCTTTTCTTTTAAAGCTCTAGACTTGTTGAGTTATCTAAGTGCAAATAGTATCACCTTTCTTATTTCAGTCAGAGAAAGCCTTTACCCAGAAATGGCTGCCACAAGGCTTACCAATGAATTCCAAAAAAATTCCTTTGATTTGAAAATAAGCATTGAGACTTTGAGCTCAAAGTAATTTTCCCCCCCAGAAAGCTGAGTAATTGAAAATAAGACTTACATTTTGAGTATGTCATAAATTATTTCAGTGCTGCTATCATGGAATTTTAATACATGTCAATTCTTTCTATGTAAAACTGTTCATCAATTTTGACTGAAAGGTCCTGGAGTTGAATTTGGGAACTTTGGTTTGACAGAGGTATAGAAATCATTATTAATGGTTTTAGTTTCTTTTTTAAATATTAATGCAAAGATATCACCACTATGGCTCTGATTTCCCCTCACCCCCCACCCCCTTTCCACTGAGAAGCATATAGGCAGACCTCTGGTAAAGTCAGTTCCCAGAGCACTTTTTAAGAAGTGGTGTTTGTAGAGTGAGATTCGGTCATGCCATGCTAATAAACTGAAATGGAGCGTGAGAAGTATTCGACTAGAACATGTAATGACTTGCTTTTATCTGCCATGCAGGAATGAAATGGAAGTTGTAACTAGAAAATATCCTTCTTTCTTCTGCTTAGCATTAATCATAGATTCAGTAGCTGGCTAGATGTGTGTAGAAGTTACAGTAAATGTTATAAATAAAAAAGGGTTGGCTTAAAGCATTCTTCAAATGGCTTAACTGAAATCTTTCTAAAATAATTGACACCAAAAGATATTCTGGTAAAAATGTAGATGGATCTTATTCTGATAAATGTATTTTCGCATATCTGGATACTCTTTAACAGAGCTGTTAGATTTCATTGTACATCTTGAGTGAGTTTAGAGGTCATTTGTTGTATAAACTTTACTGTACTGCCCTGTAATTCAGGAGATAGCTGTTTCTTAGCTATTTTGCTTAAGGCTGAATGCTGGCTTTAACAGTGCTGTAATGGAGTACATACATTGGCCTTAACATGTGTGTCAGTAGAAAATGGATCGCCTCAGTTTAGCTATTCATTGAGTTAATAATGCCCTAAAGGGTAGGAAGACTTGGTGAGGTGTAGTAAATCACAGGGCCTGGTAAAGCTGTTCCTGAATAACTCAATGTGTAGACAGACCCAAAAAGTCAAACTGATAGTTTCTTGCCTGCACAAACTGATGTGGTTTTCACACCATGGATAGTAAGTATCACTGTTTCTTAATAAATATTACTTGGCAAAATAATTCAGGCCAACTTCTTTTATTTAAATCTTTCTGTAACTAGTTAATAGTCTGACCCGTTATACAGGTTATGCCATCAGTATTTTAGGTAACTATTTGAGCTGCAGGAGGAATACAATGGTGTTTACAGAAGAAAGTCATGTAGTGTACATGGATAACAAACTTGGTGTATTGTCCTTGGTTGTCCATTTGTATCTGTTAGGTTCCTTAAACAGATATGCTATTGTCATTTTTTTTTCCAGGGCTTAATGTGAAATAGAATGGGTACTGTGATCTCAATACCATCCTGTTACTTACACCAGTGCAATCCCATTGTTTCAGTCAGCAATACAGTACAGGTATCTAGTGCATAGATCTTGTAACAGAGGAGATACTCTCAGAAATTTGTACATGCCCAAATAACGTGTATGATTGTGCCCGAAAGTATTAGGGAACATAATTTATAACCTCAGTTATTCTCTGTGATCATCTGGACTGCAACTATTTTTGTTATACAATTTGTCAGCACTGCAGAGTAAAACAACAAAGGCGCTTTAACTGCTATTTTGTATGCAAAGTTATAGAGTCTGAAGATGAAGTGCCAACATTCTGATGATTAAAGGCTGGTATTTGGAGAGCTGACCTCAGATGAGAGCATCTAATATCCAAATGAAATGACCAGATTAGTTCATTAGGATCAGAGTTTATCATATACAATTCTGTTTTGATTATTTTTGGTCTTTCTATTGTAGAGTTTGTGTGTATTGACAAGCTGAATAGGAAAAAAATGAATTCAGTTGCATCAGTTATTGATATACTAAAGGAGTGTTACCTATTGTAGTTAGGTTGTGCAATTCTAAACAATCTTTCTTGGAAGTCATAAAAGTAAAGCATATAACTGCTGTGTAAATTCACTTTCTTACCTGCTGTTGCCAAAACCACAGTCTTGTAGTAAACTCAAAATAATGCAGTAATTTGTGCAAGTGGCTCTGGTCAGAGCTCTTATTTTTGGAACCTCTTTCAGATTAGGCCCCAACCCTTTCCATATATACTATCTTATAGTGCCCTCCTACCAGACCAGGGTTTGCTTTTGCTGAGCTGACTCCCTGGAGTAATCCAGTTTGAGCTCTTTCAAAGAATCCAGAGAAAGTTTGCCACAGCGTTTGTTGTTTTGTTTTAAGCCGCCTTAACAAAACAAAACAAATCAAAACCTCAGATTCTTTTTTCAAAAGTTGCTGCAAGCCAAGCCCTTTCCCAAGCATGTCCCCAACACCTGTAACTTCTGCAGCCCAACATTTCCTGGGTCTTTCTTCAGAGCCTCAGCAATAAAGGACTTGACCCAGTCTCCCTTTTGTCCATTTGTCTCTGCAGTAGCACTAGAAACAATCCACTGAGAGCACATCCCCTGGCCCCTCAGCTTTCTGGAAAGTGTTGCAGCTGTCCTGTGTTTTGTGCTGCCCTCTTTTATAAGTGTCAGCTAATTAAGTTCTAGCTGTTTCTCATGTGCAGTGAGCAGGGCTAATCAGCCAGTTAGTCAGCTAGCTAACTGGCTACCTCTGACCAGAAGGGAATGGTATCCCTTATACCTTCATAGTATGTGATACATTTCAGAGTTTCTCAGAATTCCCCATCAAGACCCTTCTTTTGACTGTCCAGACCTCCCTCCTTATGGCATTTGATATGATTTAACTATTATCATATTCCTGGGTGTGACTGGTTGAGCCTGGTTTGCTGAATCTGTCTCACTGTGTTAGAGGAAGATTCACTAATCTGCAGGGCATCCTGAATTCTTGGTCTTCTTTTTGTCCTTGCTCTGAATGGTGGGTTTACTATTTATAGGTTTCTTTTACAATGTTGTGAATTATGCTTTCACAACATTGAATTTATGCTGATCTATTAAAGCATGATATTAAATTTATTCAAGCCTGAAATTAAAAGTCAATTAACATAGCCTCTCTCTAGTTGTGTTTTAATAGCTAGATTCAGAAGCCTGAGAACTAATTCCTGCCCATATTTTGGAAAAAATAATTTAGAAAAACAGAGCACTAAGGTCAACAGTGACTGTGATGGATGGACATTATGCTGTAATATCCTAACCAAACCATATGGAATTAAGTTAAACCTTACTGAATATGGCTTAATATCTTTGGGGTCCATTGCAGGGGCGTAGCCAGATCTGATCTTCTGGCAGGGCCTCTTTCTGACATGGGTGGGCTAGCTGAAAACCCTGAACTTCCTGCTTCCAGTCATGTGACTGGAAGCAAGAGGTTCAGGAAACCACTGGCTGAGAGAACTCCAGTTGTGAAGGTAGTTTAAGGGAGCTTGGATAGTCCTGCTTTCAAAGTGGATGGAAGTAACACAGTGAATGCAGGGAACAGTGCAGCCTGGAAATACCCTGATCAGAAGGGAGTGAGACATAGGTCTCCACCCAAGAAAGGCAGCAGCTGGGAAGCTGGAAGCCTGAGAGCGGACGCCCTTGTTGGACCAGTTAGGAGAAATATAGGTGCAGTTCCCCTGAACTGTGACAATGACCTCATAGGTACATTCCTCATTTGGTTCAATTTTCTACTTGATAAACAGGTTTCCTTCTCTCTTTCCTGCACCCACTGTATGACAATAGCTTTTACTTATGCTGAAAGACAAGCAAATGTTGACTCTACTGATACATGAGTTATAACAGTGGTATTGGAGAGTTTTGTCAGCATATCTGTGTCAGTTAGGATGTATGTGAGGGGAGAGGATGAAAATGTACACCCTAGCTGACATAGCTATGCTGACAAAACTTGGTAGTGTAGACGCAACTATGCCAAGAGAAGTGTGTCAGGAGGCATTACTGTGTGTAGTGAGGCAGAGTGGCCTCCCTCTGAGCCTGACACAGAGGGTCCACTATAGTCTCCCTGGTGGGCAGAGCCAAGCCAGCTCGGCCCCCTGCGCCAGAAGCAGAGGTGAGGGACAGGAAATATAACAAGCAGGCCCATTAGCTCAGTTGGGCTGGAGCCAATGAAGGAGGTGGATGTCTCGAACCTGCTGCAGGACTCCAGACCAGACCCCGAGCTGTGTAGTGACCTGCCTCTGGAGGAGACTGAGAATGGGGAAGAGTTGCTGGGACTACCTTCTGCCACTTACGCTGAGGAGACTGAGGACCTGCAGACTACAGAGCCACAGCAATGGACTGTGGTAGAAAGTACCCCAGGAGAACCAGACCTTAATCAGGTTGTGCTGTTGCAATACGAGTCAGCTTGTTTCGACAGGATCCCCGGTGACCTAGTGGTGGGATTCCCCTGCCACTGTTAGAGCACTGGGCTGGCACCTGCTAGAGTAGGGTGGGCCCAGGTCTCCCTATGCCCCTGCTGCCAATCCCAACTCTGGGGTGGCTGCCTATTCACCTTAGGCCAGAAGGCCTGTGTCCTGTTTGTGACTTGCCCCAGCCAGAAGATTGCAAGCCCCCAAACTGTGTTTGCTGTCTGCCTTAGCCAAGAGATTAGGCTAAAGACTGCTTATTGCTCTGCCCCACCAAGAGGGTCAGAGCCCAGACTTTGATCACTGTCTGCCCTAGCCAGCTGACACAGCAAATCAGAGTGTCCTCCCTCTTAACCTGACAAGGAGGGTCCACTACACTATGCCAAAAGAAAAGCTCCTTCTGTTGGCTTACACAGCATCTACATTAAGGGGGTATTTTGGCAAAGTTGTACTGGCAAAATGTGTAATGTAGACAAGGCGTTAGTGGGAAAGAAATACAGTATGTTGGTAATACTTGTTGGTAAATGCTTATTTAAAAAGAAATTTTTATTATGTGCAGATAGAAAGTGGTCACTAAAACGTTAAGTTTCTATTTTTAAAAATGGAAACTGTCCTTTTAAAATGTTAAATTAATCTCCTTCACACATACATGCATACATTTCTGAGGAGTTCCTTTTGGCAGTTTTGGAAACATTAAATGTTCAGCTGATGATTAAAACCTTTTTTACAGTTTTGTTGGCATATGTCAACAGTTCTTATTGCTGACTCTTCTATTCTGCATGTTTTGCCTGTCCTTTTTCAAAGAAACTCTTCCATTACAGCCTGATCCAAAACTGCTGAAGTGAGTGGAAGTTGGATTGGACTCTTACAAAACAGGGCTCTTGCTCTCTAGAAAATTACATTGTATTTAATGTGCTGCAAGAACAAGTCCACAGAATGATAGGTTAACCTGTTGGAGCTCTGATTAATTACTCAAATCTCTGATGTGGCAAAGGTTCAGTAGGCTGTATAACAAAAATTTGAATTTACAAATAAGTAAGTAGACAAAATGCAAAAAAAAAAAAAAAAAATGTTGTTCACAATCAGCTATTTGGCAGTTTTACTGATTGATTAGTTCCATGGGATTTGCTAAGTTTATGGCTATGATAAAACAGTTCCTGTCTTGGAATTGCTGTTTGTTCTTCTCTTGCCATCTGATCATTTTAGGCCATCACTTTTCTAGGTGCTTTGGGGAACAGGAATGTGTTTGGGGGGTTTTGCATGTAAACAAAAAAGGTAAGACTGAGGAAAAGCTAAGATTTTATAAGAAAAATAAATCTTTCCATTACATCTGAATAAAATTGTAAGGCACTCTGGAAATTCTTTTAAAGTTACTTGTCTTGTCGAGTGCACCAACCTCTTAGGTTTCAGGCCTCAAGCAGTCACCTGAGCCCAGGATAAAATTGTGCAATTCTCCCATTCTCAGATCGGTCCTGGGTGGCAGTCCCATGGTATCAATTGTGATTTACCTCAGCAGGCCAGACTTAGGTGTATACCCTGCAGTATTGTTCCCTCTGAATGCAGTGACAACAGTTAATCCAGTGACTAAACAGCCTCCTTCAAGAACAGTATCATTTATTTAGAACAAAAGCATTTAAAAGAAAACATCTTAAGAACAATAAACCAACCTATATGCTTGCCAGATATCTACCCATATTCTACATGGGGATCCTGGAGGACTAATTCCCTATAGACCAGTGGTTCTTAACCTTTCCAAACTACTGTACCCCTGAAGCCTGAGTCCCACCCCCACGGGGCTGAGGCATGTAACTTAGTTTCATGGCGCCCCTGTGGCTCCAGGCAATTACCTTTCTTGCCACCCCCAATACCAGCTCTGCACTTGCGACCCCTCTAAAACTCCAGGTTAAGAAACACTGCTATAGACTCTTTTGTCTCTGCTCACTTTGCTCCCTCTCAGAGCTCATTGACATTCTCTGGATTACCCCTAGTGATTCATCCCCCTTCTCAGGAATCCAGTCATCTTTTAACTGTTGTTAATTCATTTGATCTCTAGCCTCCCAGCCTGGCTAAACAGCTGTGTTACTTCAGACTAGAGCCTGGAATTATTTCAAGTGTGTGCTTGTTTTTATCTGGAAAACCATTATCACCTTCCTGAACAGACCCCATTGAATTTTAGCATTCTAGGTGTACAAATAAACATTTCACTACTTCAGTGTACAATAATTTCTGCGCACTGACCAGGTCACTTACAGGGCTCATAAAATTATTACATATCACCTACATGTCTATCACAAGGCAGTTCTTGGAAATTCTTTTGAAGTTTCCAGAAATGTTCATAAGCCTTAGCCAACATTAATGGAATTTTAATGGAAACCATCAGGGCAGGCAGTTCAAATTAGTGATTCAAACCACAAATCTTGTTGTTTTCCCCAATTAATGCACTTTTATTTAAAAAAAAAAAAAAAAATGGATTTAGTGCAATCAAAAGGTGGTAGAAATCCCTGATGTACTTTCCCCATAGAAAGGGCACAAATTGGCTAGCAGCTTTTCCACTTTGTACAGGCACATTGACAGTATCCACAGTTGTTGTTCCGGCATTTTCCAAGAGCAACAATAGACTAGATGGAAGTCTCAGAATCAATATTCTATATAAGATCTACAGGCATTTTTTATTAAAAGTTGGTAACAACTTTTTCAAACATAACTTGAACCTGCTGATTTAAAAAATAATTGTTACCAAGCTGAATTTTGACGTTTAGACCCTCACTTTTGCAAATAAATGTGGCTGTCAAAATTCACCAGAAATTTTTGATATACCAACACTGTGTGTGAGAACTTGTCAGCAAAATCAAACTGTTTGGCATGATTACTCTTCAGTCTATTCAGAACAGAAATGAGAAGACACATACCATGGTTTTAACACCTATTGCACCCTACCAGTCAACTCTTTATAGCATTTAGTCCATTCATGTATCATAACACAAATTATATTTCTGATATGTGAAATCATTTTCTTGCATTCTTACAATCATGAGTAGATGTGTTCTGTTTCTTAAATTTTACTTGTTTTAATATTTACAGCAACCTGGTCCATATCTTAATTATCTCACAATTCAAGATCTGTGATGTAGCAATTTTTAAAGTTTTGAAAAAATCGTTGACCAAATATCACTGTTATCACTGAGCTATTGTATCTAGTGTTTCTATTAAACTGTAATCAGATATTAGAAAACATGGAAACCAGAGTGTTTAAGCTGGGTAGAAGTCTTCTGCACAGCTGCTGAGAGAATAGTATGTTGAAGGCCTGGAAGAAATGACAATTTAACATCTACAGTTGAAGAAATCTGCTTCTTTTGTTATGTACAGCTGCACTATAATTAGAGAGAACTGGGTCATTAACAGCAAAATAACAAATCCTAAAGGTAAGTTTTGTGTCATGGCTAAGTATGCTATTGATGAGGGTTTTCAACTGAAATAAGAAACCTGATTCTTAACACTTCATAATGATATTTAATGATTGTTTTTTTTAATTTTTTAAATTTTTTTTTAAATTTTTTAATTTAATGATTAAACCATTGTACAAACATTTACTAGTTAATCCTCCCAACATCCCTGGGAGGCATGTAATTTATTAGGGTATGTCTACACTAATGGCAGCAAAGTTGCCTCCGTCAGATCGACTTATCTGGATCGACTTGAGCAGTCAGTGAAGATCCGCTCAGTCGATCCAGAAGTCGACGCAGTAAAATCACCTCCTCAAGTGGTGTAACGCTGCATCGGGAACACGGTTCCCGTCGGCGCAGTGCAGTGAAGACACCATGCAGAAGGGAAGCACAGCAGTTGACGGAAGTTACGCAAGCTACTCTATGTAGCTTGCGTAACTCCCATCGACTGCCGCCGAATTGCCCGGTAAGTGTAGACCAGGGCTTACCCTCATTTCACATTTGGGAAACTGAGGTGGAAAAGGTTAAGGGACCAGCTCAGGCCACAATAAGTGTTCTTGCAAAGAGCTAGGATTCAAATTTAGGATCCCCATGCTCAGATAAATGGCCATTTTTATGAGCAGTTCTGTTTTGACTGGGACAGTCTGAATTCTTGTTTTGTCCCACACAAGAGCACTTCTGTTCCAGGCAGTGGAGACTGAGCAATGGATTCAGTGCTATTCTTTCTACTACAAGTTACTGTGCAAGGGCATCTTTTTTCCCTCTTCTGCTGTATTTAACTGCTCTGTTCCCAGAGTTAGATACATAGCAGGGGAGGCAGGCACCATTTTCAACTGTTCATGTGGGAAAGGAATTGTCAGGTAAGAAAGGGGGCAGAAGAACGGTGATGTGAGAACCAAAAACTACTCAAGGGGAGCTGGTTGTGCTTTTAGGCTGACTGACTGGTATTCTAAAGCACACTTATGTGTTGTGCATTAATTGGTCCATATAGATCCTCACTAAAGGTTCCCTAACGTGCTTTAATGTAGAATTGTTTCAAACAGCATTATGTTAAAGCACACCAGCAGGGTGTACACGGACCAGTTAGTGCACTTTAGAAAACACACCCCTGTAGAGTGCATTGTCCCACGGTTTAAAGGCCTCTGTCTAGGAAACTGAAACAGGCCTATCAAGGAGGTAGGAGCCTTGAATAGCCCTCTCTTAGGGGAACAATGAGTGCTTAACTTTAATAGACCTCAGGGTTGGAGAATGGAAAATCCCAACAAAAGAAGACAAGAAGGAAAAGCTGTCAGACTGCTTTTAAAAGAGGTGTGGTTTTTAAGATAGGAAGAGGCTATTCCTGTCTTAAAACACAAGACTTAGCTGAAGGAACTGGGAGCACAGAAGGGGCTTGCCTTATCCCTAAAGGATACTGACCAAAACCCAATGAACTTTCTTGGGAGTGGTGAGGACCCTGAGGGAGGGAATTGAATTTAGGGGTTTGCATTTTTTCCCTAGATCTGTAACTCTTCAGCTTTCTAATCTGTGTGTGTCTTTTTAAGAAGTTCCTTTGCAAAGCCTGCATGTTCCTTACTTTAACTGTCACATGATCCCTGAAGAGTTAAACTATAAACTAGAGAGTGTCCATGAGAATGGAGTTCTGGGAAGAGTGTGCATAGCCTCCGGAAGGAATTTGGTGGGTTCAGCACTCAGCTGAGGGCCATTTGACTGCAGGGTCCCACTTCCCAAGGAGTTGTGCCAGATACAAGTGCTTGAAGATGCAGAACTAGAAACACAGCATGGACAATCCAGTTGGTTTGGAAGCACATGGAATCCAAAGGGTGGGTCCAAGCCAGCAGATTTGTGACTGTCCAGGATTCAGCCATGGCTGTAACAAATCATCAAAGCCAAGCTACAGTTTAATATTAAACTAACAGTAAAACATTACAACTGTCATGGAGTAGAAGCTGGAACTGCAGTCAAGGAACCAGATGGTGGTGATCTGTTGGCACAGAGCTTCTCACTAGTGAGCCTCCTTCGGGTTTAAGGAGAGACTCCTCAGGATGCTTCAGAGGACGTGCAAGAAAGTTTGCAGTAGGCGCGTATGGGATAAATTTTCCCCCCCCCCCCCCCCCCGCGAAAGTTTTCCTCCTCCTAACCCCCAATAATTAGAGGTTGGCTTTAGCCCAGGAATTTATATAAGTAGTCAACTCTTTTTTTGAATCCTGCTAAGCTCTTGGCTTCAGTGTCCCGTTGCAGTGAGGTGCATTGTGCATATGCATTGTGTGCGTGTGTATGAGGAAATTAATTTCAGCTCTGAATTTGCCAATTTTCCATTTCACTGAATTTTAATTAATTCTTGTATTATGTGACAGTGCAGACCTTCCTATTGGTGTTATACATCTTAATTAGTTAATGTTTATGAAGTGCTTTAAGAATTCAGGATGGAAGGTGTGTAGGAGTACCTTATTGAATTGATAAGGTGTGAACCTATCTTTTTCTAGTGCTATTTCTCATTTCTTAATTTGGCTACCCAAATGTTTTGAAAAGCCTGATCTCTCATCTTATATACAGATTTTTTGTGTGTGGTGATGATTGGAATGAAGTTTTATTGAAATGAGGCTAGGAGTGTTAGTTACAGTGACATGTCTGTATATATCATTACTTTTTCAGGTGGCACTTATAGCTCTAAATCTTGCTCTTGACAGGCCCATGCTATGCCCTTCTCCTGATGTGTAGTCACAGGATTAGGTTCCAGCTGTTTACTTTTGAAGTCAACATTTTTTTAATGTTTAGTTCTTCTAATTTATTTCCAGATTAGTAGATGGCGGCACAATGTGTAACAAAGGTGGAGCTGACCATCTCCTGCAGCAATCTCCTGGATAAAGACGTTGGATCAAAGTCAGACCCTCTGTGTGTGCTTCTCCATAATACAAGTGGGCAGCAGTGGTATGAGGTACAGTATGTCACTTCCTAGAATATTCTTAAAGTACAGTCTGGCTGAATGTCTAACAACAAAAACAGTGAGGCACAAGTTACTTTTCAGTACTTTTTATGATTTACCAACTCCACTAGATACTTGTGGCCAGACTATGCGTGTATATCAGTCAAGACATGTAGTCTGGTACAGAGATGCACTGTGCCAGTGGGAATTTTGTTCTATCTAGGTTCTTCTAATATCTGTCATTCCTTGGGGCCCTCTTCTCTGCAGAGAGTAGACGGGCAGGCAGCAGGCTTTCCGGAGGAGCGGACACAGAAGGCAGAGCAGTTACTTCTTCTAAGGGAGTAACGTGTACATGCCAGTGCTGTCCATTTTAATGATTTGATGTCTTCCCTATTCTCTCCTTGTTTCTTCTTGTCCAATATGATGATTTAATCAGGGCTACTAGTTTTTTCAAATATTATTTCTGTGTTCATTTCTCCTTGCCTTCACTGCTGACAAAATGTGATGTTTTATTTATGAAATGTCCCAGAAGTGACTGCATTTCATTGGTGGGAGAACTGATCCTTAAATATGCCTCATCTACAACACATGGATTTTGTAAAATTTAGTTTGTAAAGTATTTTGTTATACTAGGATGGAAGGGATTCAGAAGTGCATATTATTATACTTGCATCTAGCAGGCCTCTTGAAAGCCGAGCATGATTTGGCCACTTGCATAGTTGTATGAGCCATTTGATGGACAGCTAGGTAATGTGACTTTTCTATCTGCAGGTTGATCGTACAGAAAGGGTTAAGAATTCCTTGAACCCAAAGTTCGCCAAGAGGTTCCTAATTGATTACTACTTTGAGCTAGTTCAGAAGTTGAAATTTGGGATTTATGACATTGACAACAAAACCATTGATCTGAATGATGACGACTTCCTGGGAGAATTTGAATGCACTCTGGGACAAGTGAGTTCAAATACCACCTGAGCATGTTCTACAGGGAATATGTTACCCACTTTGATTTCTACTAGAAATGTGTAATAGTAATTTTACTTTAAGCTGTGCATCTCTTGTACTCGTCAACCTATTACCATGTTCATGTGAGGGGATAGCACTCCAAGTGAAAAATAAGAGTCTCTGCTAGTTTGTCTACACTTAAAACATTACAGCTATTCCCATTGACCTATCACTGACTACACCAGGGGTTAGGTTGGTTTAACTACGTCGCTCAGGGGTGTGGATTTTTCACACTCCAGAGCAACATAGTTATACTGATCTAATTTCTTAGTGTAGACCAGGCCTAAGAGTCTCTGCTGGTTTGTTTTTTTGTCTTAGTTCAGCGCACAAGATAATTCTGCAAGCAGTCGTCTTGAGGTTTTGTCTAAGGTATATTAGTTGTAGAATATGAGAGGTAATTAGAGATAAGGTGGGTGAGGTAATATCTTTTATTGGACCAACTTCTGTTGGTGAGAGAGGGAAGCATTTGAGCTGTTCTTCAGGTCTGGGAAATGTACTTAGGGTGTCCCAACTAAATACGAGGTGGAACAGATTGTTTAGCATTATTCAAGATGAAGTGGCCTGTTAACACTTCTCCAGTCATACTGGGGAAAGGGAGGGAAAAGAAGCTGAGGGGGGAGGGTTTAAGTGGGTTATAGATTGTTGTAATAAGCCATAAATCCAGTGTCTCTATTCAGTCCCTGATTTTTAGTATCTAGTAGAGGTATGAAATTAAGCTCCCAGGCTCATCTTTTTGAAGGTGTCGTGCAGATTTCAATTGAGGATGAGGACTGAGAGGTCCGATATAGAATGATGGATCTGTGAAAAGTGTTCACCCGCAGATGATAGGGTGTGTTGTCTTTTATCATTTTTCTGTGAGTTCATTTGAAAGCAGAATGATTGTCCGGTTTCACCCACATAGTTGGTGTATTTAGTGTATTGGATGATGTATACTCCGCATGTTGTGATAAGCATGTGTAGGATCCATGGATCTTGAAAAATGTGTTGGGGGTGGGGCGGTGTTGATCATTGTAGCAGTGGACATATGTCTGCAGATTTTGCACCTGTTGTACTGACAGGGTCTGGTGCCACTTTGAGTTGATGTGTCCTGCTCTGGCAGAGGGGCTTGCTTCTGATGATGAGCTTGGAGAAGTGGGGATTCAGAAAGGATTTCTTTTGAGATATAGTTCCTATCAGGTTGGGTTGTGATTGTCTGATACCCCATACAGGTACCAGTGTGGGTGGTAGGTGACAACTAGAGGTGTGCAGTCAGAAGAGGCTTTATTTCTGTATTGAAGCAGATTCTGTTGGGTTATTTAGGTTGCACATTCTATGATGTGATCCACTTTCTGATGGCATGTCCTTGTTTGGTGATGGCAGTTTTAAGTGTGTTTATCCCAGACTTTCTAAGGTGTCTAAGCGCATGGCTGTAGATAACAGACTCCTTGGGGTGTTTGTAGTAGTTACTGGATCTGTGAAGGTAGGTGTGGTGGTCTGTGGGTTTCTTGTATATAGTTGTCAAAGATGATCATCGTGTCCAATAAGTTGTTGCTAGTGTGGGCGTGTTCTAGAAAAACTTTTATGTTTTGGTGGTAGTTGCTGAAGTTGTGGTGGAAATCTGAGGTAGTTTAGGTCTCCTGTCCAGAGGATGAAAATGTCACTGATGTATCTCAGATATACTATGTGCTGTATTTGTCCAGAAATTCTTCTTCAAGGTGGCCCGTGTAGAGGCTAGCATATTGTGGAACCATCCTAGTACACATGGCTGTAATCATGCAGATTGATGTGTAGAGAACAGGCAGACTAGGAATAAATGAAAAATCATAGTTAGTCACTACCATCCATAATATCTAAATGCTTGTTTTTAAGAGTCCAAACTACTGTTGCCCTGACATGACACTTATCTATTAAGTCAGACTGTATAGAGTATCCTACAGTAGCTATAAATCAATACCTTAAAGCATTGTATGTTTTCTGAAACTTTTATTGGTGCAGTATGATACCCTTTTTCTGCAGGATCAAAAACAAGATCAGGTGGCATGATTGCAAAAAAACATTGTATACATCAGTGAATTTTATGAAGGGTTTTTTTAAATGAGGCATCAGATTCCAGTGCCTTTGAGATAATTTAGATCTGATTCTGGGATTAGAGGGAGGACAATAATTTCAGATAGTTCCTGTAAGTAGAGGAGATATTTCGTCTCTTCATTTGATAACTTGTCTAGATAATTGGCATTTAATTGGAGAAAGGTTACCAGATTTTCTACTTGAGCTTCCTTGTTCTCGAAGGAAACTAGAGATTCCAAGAAGGGGAAACTAACAGCACATTGCTGAAAGTTTTTTATGAAGATTCTTGTTGCTGTTATTACTCTTTGCGTCAGTGGAAGACAAAGAAGAATAAATTCTTTCTAAAAGGCCTGGTCTTCCTGTTTAATGTTGTTACTCATGTGCAGTTTGTTCTGCGTTTGAGATAACATTATGAAAGGAATCTTTGAATGAAGTTTGGTCTCTTTTGTCTCCTATTGTTCTTTTAAAAGATACTCCCCTCTCCCCACACACACATTTATGAAACTTTACTCCTAACCACCTTAAGAAAAAGTACAAACCATGAAGTTAAAGGCCCTGATGTGTTTAATCTGTAGTGTACACTAACAGTCTAAAGCGGGGACTAAATTCTAGTAGAAACGCAACCTGAAATTCTGAATGTAGATAAAATAACAAAATAAACCATAAACATACTGTGTATCTTTTATGCCCACATATAAAACAAAAATGTACTTTTCAGCAATCTCACTGCTTATTTGCCAAATGTATAAATCAAATGCAATGTGTAAAGGGACAGTCTAATCTCTCAATTTCAGGCATCCTCCCTACCATACATATGTATCATCTCAGATACAAGCCATTTGCAGCAGCTACTCAGAAAAAATCCTTATTCTACTGTTGAAATTATTGGTGTGTGAAGGACCTCTTGTTTATCTTGTTTTTACTTCTGCCATGTAGTCAAAGGTGTGTTTAGGTCCATGTCTTTAAATATTATCTAAACATGTTGAAGGCTATAGAAATAAATGTAATGCTAGAGCTCTCATAGTAGAGCAGTTTCCTAAAATGGAACGTGCATCACCAGCTGTTCTCTTTCAATGTGAGAAGCTGTTAAACAGTAATAACTCTTGACACTTAACTTTTGTTTTGACAGATAGTCTCCAGCAAGACACTGACAAGACCATTAATGTATAAAAATGGCAAACCTGCAGGGAAAGGAAGCATTACAGTAGGTTGATATTTTGCTTTCTCTTTCCGGTATATAGCCCTCAAATTGTTTCTCTGAGTTCAGTGTATTCTATCACATCATCATAATAGGAATATTTCTTTCACAGCCATTTGTTTGCATCTTTCAATTTACAAAACAGTACTTCTGTGTTGTCCTAACTTATCAAAATCAAATGGTCTTCAGATGCTCAAATAATAACTTAATTTAAATTCAGATTTGATCTGTTTCAAACAAACTTGAGTGGTGAACACTTTTTAAAAAAAAAACAAAAACAACAAAAATCAAATTGCTTCTTTCCATTTCTTATCCCTCAGGCGCTAAGCAAATGTGGACTCGGTGGTATTTATTTTTTTCCCCAAATCATTTTTACTTGCATCTCAAGCCACCACCTATACAAACACAATTAATAAGAGTCTAGTGAAGTGTCATGATGCCGGTATGGGAACTAGATAAATGGCTAATATTTAGTAGTAACCACTGTAGATTTGTGTAGTGCTTTACAAATAATTAAAGCCATCTCTGTACTGAGCAATATATAATCTTTTTGATTGAGAACAGTAGGGGGTTACACTGAAAGGGTAACTAGATCAAGGGATTGAGAGAGAGAAGAATTATTATAATAAAGATCAGGAATTATTTTTCTGGAATCATGGGTAACTTTAAATAGGCCTATTTTTAGAGCTAGTTGTACTTTTTTTTTTTTTTTTTTTTTTTTTGTTACTTTAGCTGTTAGGTTAATGAACAGACACTAATATATACAATTACTGAGTTGTCAGTCAGTGAATGGTAGAACTGTAGATTTGGCAACCAATAAGAGTATAAGAAACAACCATGCTGGCATTGAAGAGTTTTTCTTGATGTGGGAGCTATTGACTAAATGAAGAACTCATTAATGAACTTTATTCTGGGATCAGTTTTGCAGCATCAGTAGGAGCTTCTAACCAGTACTGTAGTGGCTAGAGATATTCAGTTAATATAATCTCAAGGCCAGAAGGGTCTCTCATGATCATTTAGTCTGACCTCCTGTACATCACAGACCCTCACCCACCCGATTTAAAGACTTCAAGTTATGGAGAATCTACCATTTACTCTAGTTCAAACCAGCAAGTTACCCATACCCTACTCTGCAGAGGAAGGCAACCTCCCCCCCCCCCCCCCCCCGAGGCTCTGCTAATCTTGCCTAGCAGAAAATTTCTTCCTAACCCCCGATAAGGTGATCGATTCAACCCTGAGCATTCTGGGAAAGAATTTTCTGAAGTGACTCAGAGCCCTCCCTGTCTAGTATCCCATCTCCAACCGTTGAGGGTATTTGCTAGTAGCAGTCACAGATGAGCCACTGTAGCAGTCTCATCTTACAGTGACCTCCATACATTTATCAAGCTCAGTCTTGACACGAGGTAGGCTTTTTGCCTCCACTACTCCCCTTGGAAAGCTGTTTTCTAACCATCAAAGGAGTGAGTTCTGAACCTTTGTCTAATTTCAAGCCTAACCTTATTGATGGCCAGTTTATTATTCGTTTGTTCGTGTGCCAACTTTGGCCCTTATCTTGAACTTCTCTCCTTCCCTGGTGTTTATCCCTCTGATGTATTTACAGAGAGCAATTGTATCTCCCATCAGCCTTAATTTGATTAGGCTAAACAAGCCAAAGTCCTTAAGTTTCCTTTTGTAAGGTAGGTTCTCCATTCTTCTGATCATCCTAATAGCCCTTCTTTGCACCTGTTCCAGTTTGAATTCCATCTTTCTTAAACATGGAAGACCAAAATTTCAGATGAGGTCTCATTATTACCTTTGTATAATGGTAATAACACTTCGCTGTCTCTACTGAAAATACCTTGGCTGATACCTTTTAGGATTGCATTATTCTTTTGCACTGCCACATCACATTAGTGGCTCATAGTCATTCTGTGATTGACCAATACACCCAGGTCTGTCTCTTCCTCTGTTGTTTCCAACTGATATGTCCCCTTCTTGTAGTTATTCCTTAAGTGCATGACCTTCCACTTTGTACTATTAAATTTCATCCCATTTCTATTACTCCTAGTTTTCATGGTCCTCCAGATCTTCTTGTGTGATATTCTGGTCTTCCTCTGTATGGGTAATACCTCCCAATGTTGTAATTTTATTACCACACTCCTGCTTTTTGTGCCAAGATCATTAGTTAGAAACATTAGAAAATGTTAAATAAGATTGATCCTAAGACTGATCCCTGAGGAACTCCACCAATAACCTCTCTCCAGCCTGATGTTTCATTTTTCAGTATGACCCATTGTAGTCTCCCCTTCAACCAAGTGCTTACCCACCTTTCAATTCTTGTATTAATCCCCATCTTTTCCATTTTTAATAATTTCCCATGTGGAACTATATCTAATGCCTTACTAAAATCCAGGTAGATTAGATCTATTGCATTTCCTTCGTTGAGAAAATGAGCTCTCAAAAAAAGAGATCAGGTTGGTCTGACGCAATTTAGTTTTTTATAAAACCATGTTGGATTTTTATCCCAATTACTGTTTACTTCTATTTCCTTAACTACTTTCTCTTTCAAAATTTGCCTTGAAATCAAACTAACAGGCCTGTTGTTTTCCGGATCACTTGGTTATCATGGCTCAAGGCAAGATATGTCTTTGATCCCTTACTCAGTCTCTCCATGAGCATCTTAATCCAAGTGACAAGCCTGCATCTAGCCTTTTTTTAGGCTGGAATTCCACAACTCACACTACTTTTAGGCTGGGTCCCCAGGTCACAGCACCCATATTCATCAACTGTATCTTTGGTAGGTCCACTTGGTTTTGTCTCTTGCTTAGATCAAGAGCCAATAAGCATTATGAAATTGCAGACACAGAACAGCTTGTTGAAAACAGTGTGATTTATCTATCTATAGGGACACAAAGGGGGAGAGGAAAACATTCAAAGAGGTAAGATAACATACATATAGATTTTCTAACTTTAGCCTTTCCTTGCAATGTAGTTAACCATCCTTCTATCCCCACCCCCTTTGTCCCAGTCATCCCCCAGCATTGGGCAGGGCGAGGTAGACTGCAGCCTCTACCTCTGTCTGACCCTTCAGTTATTGCGGTTCTTCTCCCTGCCCCCCAAGTTCACAGATAGTCTTTTATCCATTTCAAAGTCCGTTTTTGTTGTGGAGTGACGTAATCTGGTCAGTTAAGTTTATACCTCTTCTCAGGTGGGACGGGCAGACTTCCAGTAATGGATTCAGTGTGTTGTCCATCTGAGCACAAGCATTTGGGACTGTTTACAACTGTTGTCTTCACGTTCCTGCAGACCATAGCTAAGGGCTTGTCTGCACTTACAGTGCTGCAGTGGCACAGCTGCACCTGTGCTGCTGTAGCGCTTAATGAAGTTGCTACCTACACTGATTGGAGAAGCTGGCACTCTACCTCCCTGAGAGGCAGTAGCTATATGGACAAGAGAAGCCTTCTCATTGACATAGCGCTGTCTACATGAGAGGCTAGGGTCGGTACAACTAAGTCGGTATAACTAAGAGTGGAAAATCCATACCCCTGAGCAATGTAATTACACCAACATAATTTTATAGTGTCGACCATGGCTAACGAAGGCAATGTCTACACTACCATTATGTCGGTATAGCATATGTCGCTCAGGGGTGTGAATAAACTACCTGCCTGAGCAACATAAGTTACACTGACATATTCACTGGTGTGACTAGCACTGTGTTGGCAGGAGAGCTAGTTCTGCTGATGTAGCTGCTGCTGTTGGGGGTGGATTAATTATGTCAACAGGAGAGCTCTCTCCCATTGGCTTAGAGTGGCTACACTGGAGATCTTACAGTGGTTCAGCTGTATCGGTACAGCTGCACCACTGCAAGCTCTCTAGTGTAGACATAACCTAAGACTGATTTAACAATGTTACTTTTTAGCCAACAGCAAAATAAACACCAATCCCACTAGGAGAAAGAAAGATGAGTCATAAAATTAATACAGATATCTCTCACATTCTTCACAGTGGTGATGGATTTTAGCAAAATGGATGGACAAATCTGGCAGTGCAGCTCTAATGGGAATGCTCCATTAAGATCAGCAATTAACAGGCAGAGTCTGTTAATTAAATATTTTGAGATACTGCCAAGCAGGAAATCAAACATCATTCAGAAACACAAAGAAGTTTTCTTAATGTGTCCTATAGACTTTCTTCAATATTAGTGCGCTAATTTGCGCATTTTCTAACTCGTACAATGAAATGTAGAAATTTAGTTTACTTTATTCAGCTAAAATTGTTGACTTTCCAAATTGTGTGTTAAAGGGACTTGTGGCCAAAGAACATGACCTTTAGCAAACTTGCACACGTCTGCTCCCATTTATAAGAGCTTTTTTCTAAGACAAGATCTATGTACTTTCTAGGTATTTTTATAATACTTTTGTTCAGTGATGTCCATAAGTGTGTAGTATTGCTGTTGGTCAGAAGACTGGATACAAATGGCATTCTCATTACTAGCCACATAGAATTGTAGGAGTGGAAGGGACCTTGAGAGGTCATCAAGTCCAGTCCGCTGCACTCATGGCAAGACTTAAGTATTATCTAGACCATCCCTGACAGGTGTTTGTTTAACCTGCTCTTAAAATGGAGATTCCACAATCTCCCTAGGCAATTTATTACAGTGTTTAACTATACTAACAGTTAGGAAGTTTTCCTAATGTCCAGCCTACGCTGCCCTTGCTGCATTTTAAGCACATTGCTTCTTGTCCTGTACTCAGAGGTTAATGAGAACAATTTACTCCCTCCTCCTTGTAACTACCTTTAATATCATAACCTCCTCAGTCTTCTCTTCTCCAAACTAAACACACCCAATTTTTTCAGTCTTCCCTCATAGGTCATGTTTTCTGGACCTTTATCATTTTTGTTGTTCTTCCCTGGACTTTTTACAATTTGTCCACAACTTTCCTGAAATGTAGTGCCCAGAACTGGACACAATACTTCAGTTGAGACCTAATCAGCGCAGAGTAGAGTGGAAGAATTACTTCTTCGAATACTGGTCCCTGTGTGGATTCCAGCGTGGGGGGCGGCGCGTATGCACCTTGTGCCTCAGCTGGAACCATTTGAAGTAGTTTCCGTTGACCCTTGTGTGCGTTTTGTAGTCTACATCATGCATCCAAGGTCTTATGAGGTTGCGTGGGTTGATGCCCCCTCAGTTCCCTTTTACCGCCACATGGCCAGAGTTGGAACACCTCTCCTCTTCACCTTTTAATCTGTGTAGTGAAAAAAAGAGAGGTTTTAATAGTTGTAGATGGCTTTTTGTAGTAAGCTGTAATTATCACATTTTAGGTTAGCTAGTCTACCGTCATTTGATTTCATCTAGGGCATCCTACCTGTTCTAGGGGATTATGCCCCAACTAGCCGGGTTTAAGAACTATTCTTCATGCCCGTGATCCTACTAAATAATGAGCACCAACACTGCCTTTGTCTTGGTGATGCCTACGTTGTCACCTGGTGCTCCACCTGCTGATGCTTCACATCGTGAACTCATGAGGCTAGAGGACTTAGACTATGTAAACATCTCGTGGAGGAGGCAATACGTCCATGCGTGCATTCAGAGATGGCATCGATAGACCCACCAGATCAGCCAGCCACACTGGTGGTGAGTGCTTCCCCCAGAAGGATGACACCAGTGATACTAATGGTGCCAGCAAAAATCCATCGTGTTCGTAAGAAACACAACCATGGGCACAAGGGAGGATCCCTGAGAGGAACCACCTCCTAGTGCAGCGTTAACTCCCCAAGCCAAGACAAGCCAGGCGAGAAGTCACATGCCGAAACATTAGCATGTACTCCGAAGAAATCTAAAGTGGAACGGAAGACCAACCGTCATGACAGACCAGAGTCCTCTGTCGCCTCGACCACCAGCACCCCTGGCTTTATCCACTCCACTGAGTCCATCTGTGTGCGTTCTTGGTACCACGCACACTGGGTCTGTTGGAGAAAATAAACAGGATTCTATGGGAGACACCTAACCCTCCCGCCAACAATAAGAAAGGTAAGTGTCTAGGTCCCCCTTCCGCATCTATCTTTGGAGTAGTCAGGTGGATAAATACCAAAACTCAGAATAAAGCAAAACAAGAGAACTAGGAACCCTACCTCACCCCTCCCCCATGATTGTTTTCAGGGGTTGTCTTGCTCTCTTTGTTCACAATTGGAGTAAGATTACCACCGGTTGATGGGTATTAGACATCATACACTGGGGGTACCTCATAGATTTCCACACATTCCTCCCTTGGCATCCTCCCCAGAGCAGCCTTGCAGATCCAGCTCAACTAGAAGGGGAACACACACCCTCTTCAAAAAGGGTAGCATAGAACGGTCCCACACCACTCTCAAGGCCATGGCTTCTATTCCTCCTATTTCCTGATACTGAAAAAAGGAGGAGACCTTTGTCCTATCCTGGATCTGCAGGCACTAAACTGGTTCATCTGTAAATTTGTTTTCAAATGATCACTCTTCTCCCAAATCATTCCTCCCTCCCTTCTGGATCCTGGTTCGCAGCTCTTGATATGAAGAATGCATACTTCCACGTGGACGTACACCCCCCCCACACCACAAATTTCTTCGCTTTATGGTGGGATGCTTCCATTACGAGTTCCGTGTCCTTCCCTTCGAGATCGCCAATGCCCCTCACATGTTCAAAGGACTTTGTCGTGGTTGTGGCATATATGTGATGCCTGGGCTACTCCTTGATTCCATATCTGGATAACTGGCTCCTAATGGCGTCATCCCACGACTGCCTCCTCATCAATATCCACAGGCTGTGGAACCTCCTAAGCAGTCTGGGCATCTGCATCAATAAGGATAAGTTCACCCTTGTACCAAACAGAGAACTCATCTTTAGAGGAGCCCACTTGGACTGCCATGAGGGAAGGGCCTTCTTTCGAAGGGACTGCTTTGTCACTCTCATCTCCTTCATTACAAGATTGCAGTGCCATCCCCACACATGCTTCTGTCTTGCCTTTCACTCCTGGGACATATGGCAGTATGCACCTCTGTCATGACTTACGCCTGCCTTCAAATGAGATGCCTGTAACTGTGGCTTCACTTGGTTTATGACCCACAGAAGGACCACCTCAACAAATGGGTCCTCCTTCCAACCTCAGCAGAAACTTCCCTCTTGTGGTGGTGCTAACCATCCAAGGTCATGGCAGGCACCCTCTTCATCCCCCCCATCCCCAGCACTATACTTACATGAATGCATCATAGGCTGGAGTGCCTACATACTGTGCCACCCAGCCCAAAGCCTATGGTTTTCCAGAGAAGCAAGGATGAACATCGATATGCTATAACTATGAATGGCCCAGCGTGCCTGTCCAGCGCTTCTCCCTCTCATCCATTCCAAACACGTATAACTTCTCTGACAACATGACAGCAGTCATGTACATGAACAAGGTGGAGCCAGATCACCAGCCCTACACTACCCACATATGGAATCCACATAGGGACCACCACTTGAAGAACCATCAGTTACAGTAAGTAACTTCCTTTTCTTGTGTCTTGTTTACAACACTACTGTTAATACATCCCAGAATGTTTGCTTTTCTTTGCAACAGTTACCCTGTTGAATCATTTAGCTTGTGATTCTCTACCTCCAGAACCCTTTCCGCAGTACTCCTTCCTATACAGTCATTTCCCATTTTGTATGTGTGCACTTGATTGTTCCTTCCCAAGTGAAGTACTTCGCATTTGTCCTTATTGAATTTCATCCTGTTTACTTCAGACCAGTTCTCCAGTTTGTCCAGGTCATTTTGAATTTTAATCCTATCCTACTAAAGCACTTGCGACCCCCTCCCAGCTTGGCATCGTCCGCAAACTATGCCATTATCTAAATCATTTATGAAGATACTGAACAGAACTGGACCCAGAACTGATCGCTGTGGGACCTCACTTGATATGCCCTTCCAGCTTGACTGCGACCCACTGATAACTACTCATTTGGAACAGTTTTTCAATGAGTTATGCATGTTCTTCCTGTATCAGAGGTGGTGGAGTATATCTTGGGACAGAGTGTGCTAAATCTGAGAAGGATACCTCCCACAGACTTTTTTTTGCTAGTTTTAAAGTTGAGACCAACAGACAATGTTTGACTTAATTCTGTTATCTGCCTCTAGCATTAAAGGCCCCACTGAGCACCCCGTTCTCGCCTTTGGAAATGATAGAACCACAGTAAAATTCCTCTTAGAATGCTGACTGCCTTTTAGCTATAATCACAGTTCAGTGTAAGGGAAACTACAGGTTGGTTTTCAAGTATGCTGCACTTCGGTTTTTAAAATATGTAAACAGGTTAGAAGCTTTGTCTAAAATTTGAACTAGTACTGCATAAAGACAAATCTCACCATCTAGTGGATGTGAGAGAAGCTCTGAAAATGTGTTCTCCATGGTTAGTTCAACTAGCAAACTCTTCTATCTAATTGAGCAGGAACATTTGGTGTTGGAACTTGTAGGTTCTATACTTGGTTCTGGCACTGAGTCTTATGGCATTTGGCAAATTAAGTAAACAAACATTTTTAAAGTGGTCCCTTTTTTTTGGGTTTCAATTTTGGGTGCCCATTTTCAGAGGTATTGAACACTCACAGCATCTATTGACTTCATCTGCATTATGGGTGCTCATTGCCTTTGAAAATTAGGACCTGTATGTCTCATCTTGGGCCATCCAAAGTTAGTGGCCACTGTTGAAAATGTAAATCTTAACATCTGTGCCTTGGCTTATGCATTTGTAAAATGAGAGTATTTACCTATTAACATAGGAGTTGTGTGGCTTGCCTATGCTTACAAGACACTTCAGAGCTATGTCTAATCTTTTCATCCAAGAATCTCCAAATACAGCTATATTTAAATAAAATATTTCACCTCTACCCTTTCTAGGTGTGTTGTGAATAATAGCAAAGTATATAGTATCTGAACACAGAACAAATGTTTCTTTCTTTTAATTATCTACCTAGATTACAGCAGAAGAAGTAAAGGATAACAGAGTGGTCATATTTGAAGTAGAAGCAAGGAAACTAGATAATAAGGTACTTAACTAATTGCAGTATTTATAATTGTAACAGAGCATTAAAATCATGATGCTTTTATGAATAAGTAATGATAGGAATTGGTTCATTCTGGGATTCTTTGCTGGAGAAATTGTCTACTAAGATAAATATTTACAGTAGAAGAAAAACAAAACATGGAATACTTGTGAATTACATTGAAGTTCTTAGAATTAATCTTGACCTGTTTCTAAAATGAGGCAGGTATATTGCCCAGAATATTTTTGGAGAAAGGCTTAGCTCTTGTCCATATAAATTAATCTGAGCTTTGTATCTTTTCATTAGTGTGAATCCTTTTACAATTTAATTTTAAGTTACTTACTAAAAATAACTGTAGAAAGTATACTTTCAGACAGCAGTATCAAGTATGTGTTAGAGTGGGCAAATCCACTATAACAAACAAAACTTCAGGGCTGGAGTTAGAATCTCTAAACTCTATATTTTTTTCTATGAAATTCTAAAATAGGTGTTAAAAATAGTGTGTGGAGAAGAAATGCTTCTATTTTATCTTTTTATAATGCTCTAATTAGGCAGCTTTGAATTAGGGTCCAGCCCATCATACACTTGGTAGCCCCATTGCCCTGAAATGGAACTGACTGGCAATAAGTGTGTAAAGAACACAGAATCTCACCTTACACTTAAAAAATATTTCTAGTCTTCTCATATCCATATAATTCTTTGGTTTGCTAATATAAACTATCCTGTTTAAAAAGCAGTAATGAGAATGGTACCTGAAAGGAGATTTGTATTCTTCATTAGAAAGATGTTTCTTTCCTAAAAAACTATTAGTCATTTGTTTACCTTCCACTAATCTGACCACATGTATTAAGTAGTGTTTGATAACATTCACGCCATAGGATAACTGCCTATTTTTTAAATGCAGGATTTTTTTGGAAAGTCAGACCCTTACTTGGAGTTCCACAAGCAGACCACGGAAGGGAACTGGCTGATGGTTCACAGAACAGAGGTAGGGGAGTTTCTTGTGAATAAATTAGAGTGTGAGTTAATACGACTTTTTAAATGTGTAACATGGCACTAAAGGTACAACACCTTCAAAGCAGGGGAGTTCATTTTGTGATTAAGATACCAGTCTGGGTCTCAGGAGACCTGAGTTTCTCCCTGCTCTGTCACCGACTTTTCTGTGTGACCTTGAAAGTCAATTAAATGTCTCTGGCACTTCAATGTGGATAATCTTTTATTCCTACTCTTACTCTTGTCTAATTAGAGTGAAATCCTTTGGGCAGAGATTGTCTAGATGTATGTAGTGTCTAGGATAATGGGACCCAAGTTTTGGTGGGAGCCTCTAGATGCTATTATAATACTATAGAACTATTCATATCAGAGAGTGCCAACTTCAATTAGGTCTGATACTTTCTTTTTAAAATAATTGTAGTAACTTATTACTGAATACTTATTATAGAGCCTGAGGCCCTAATCAGTATTTATATAATGAACAAATTTAGAGGAAGGCACAGTACCTGCCTGGAAGCATTTGCAGTCTAAAAATATAAATCCCTTTTGTGTGTTAATTATAAAATTAACATTTCTTCATGCATTCCTGCAACATAACAAGTACATTTCTCTAGTTATGAGGCCTCCACCATCTCATGGCGATCAGTTCCAAACTCTCTATTCCAACATATACCTGAGTGACTAAATACTGGAGGTTCAGTTCTGCATGTACATGGATTTAGAATTCTTTGTGTTTGTTAATATACTTTCTTAATTTAAAGATTTGGTTTAAAAAAAATCCAGGCACACACACTCTGATTCTTTTGGCTTGATATACTTGAGAAGGTTATAAAATGGCCTTTCCTGACTTGCACTATGGTTTTTTTTTTCCTTTATAACCCTTGAATCTCTGGAGAAAATACTTCTGGAAATTGTGTTTCAGTATAGACGTTTGCTGGAGTGAAATGTAACTTCTGGAAATGATAATTTTACCCCATTGTCTTGCTTCTGCTGGTAAGATATGGGTACATAGCAAAATGCTTCCTATGCCTAGGTCTGCGTGACTGGAATGTCACATCCTCTCCAGTTTGGGATTTAAATGGTATGGTAGATTACATTTCCCTTTTGAAGAACATTGACCTCCTAGTATTGAGCAGCAGCATCCAACTTCCTCCAGGGTGTTAGTATCAAACAAATTTTTCTCCTGTTACAATATTCCAGACTTTTTGAGGCTCTTGTTATATACTTGGTATGTGTAGATGGGTTTTTCTGACTGCTTCGCAGGTTGGCATTTTCTATGTTTATAATAGTTACCGAATAGAAACAGGGTAAAACTGATAGTCAGTCTCCATCTTGCCTTGCTAACAATACTATTTTATCATATCTTTTTTGTAGGTTATTAAAAATAACTTGAATCCTGTCTGGAAGCCCTTTAAAATACCTCTCAATTCTCTGTGTTACAGTGATATGGATAAAACAATCAAGGTAATATTTAAATGATACATTGTATTTGTTCTTAGTGTATCTAAAAAAACAGTTGGCAAGTATAAAGAATATTCATTTAGCTTGTTTATTCTCTTAGTTTTAAGTAAAATCCAAAATGTGTTTTTTGTTTTTTTTAAATTATAACAGAAAACAGAGAGCCGGTGGTGATGACCTGACAGTTTGTGTTACAGCATCTGCTAAAAATGTTGTCAATCTGACTTCCAAAGTTAGGGAAGCTGGTCAAACTCGAGTAAATATGTAATTCTCTCTCCAATTTTTCCTTTTAATTAGTGTTAACACAGCATTCATTCTCAGACTTATACGAAGTGTGGGCCTTCTCGCACATTTACAGTAACATAGCATCCTGTTGGCTGTTCCTCTTTCTTGCTCCCCTGCATATGGTTTTCTTTCACCTGGTACCTTAATACGTGCTTCACTCCTGTTTAATTCCCTTCCTTTCCTGGAGATGGTGCAGCCACCTGGTCCTCCTCTCACCCTGCTCAACTGGACTTTGCTGTCCAGTTGCTTCATTTTTTCCTCCATTGCTCAGATATTACCTATACAATATTCCCAGTTCCTGCTAGCCTAAGAAGTAGAGTGAATGGTCAGGGGGGAACCCCATGAATGAAGCATGGTAGCAAACCATTAGCATTGAATCACTGGACCTGCCCACACAAAACTTTCTGCTGTGAAGCTGTTTTGATCATTGACTGATTTGTATGTAGTGATAGTATTCGAAACATTCTAAGTTGGAATAGAAGTAGGCCTCAGCCTGGCTTCCCCAGTCTGTGCTCACATCATCTAGTCAGGAGGACATGTAACTCTTACATGTAACTCTTTCACTACTAAATAGTTAGTTAATACTATCTCCCTTCCTCTCTCCACTAGCTTCCAAAGCAGGTAAGGGCAGCAGAGTCATCATGACAACATAGGCAGCATATTCCAAGAAAATGGATGTCTGATGCTGTTGACATCCTTCCCTGCCTTTAGTCTTTGGTCCATAAATGAGCATGAAAATCTGTTAGCTTCAGTTCTGGTTTCCTTTGTCAGATGAATGAATTCAAATGAACCTGCCTAACCTTAGACATCACTTTTGGATTTGATGTTTGAAGAGAAGGTGAAAGCAGGGTTGCCTGCCTGCCTTGTCCTAACAGTCTGTGATGGTTCAAGTAGCCTTGGGGGATAAGGTGCACTCTACTGACAGAACAAGGAGTCAATCTAATGAATTGTTACTGTACCTTATCTGCAACCATTGACTTGCTGACCCCCAAATAGCCTCTTACTCTTCGTCACTGGAAAGATCTCCTTGGTTTTTGACACCCTGCATCAGATGACTGGTGGAAACTTGAGTGCTAGTAATGGAAAAACAAAGGCTGAAATAGATAGGGTGAAACATAAATTTCTTCAAGCCTAGCTGGTCAGAAATTTTCTGTTTAAATAGTTTTTTTCTGTCATAAATTGTCTTTTATGTAGAATTTGAAATGCTTCAGAAATGTTTATTTCCACATGAATTCTGGCAAGCAGATATTTGGAAACAAAAACATTTCTGTTTTGGAAAATTTCGGAACTTTGTTTTGAATTTAATTTTATTTTATGGTTTTTTTTTCCCATTTTTATTTGTTTACATTTTTTCATGACATGTCAGTAATAAACTCTATTATGCATTACTACCATTGGCATGTCATGAAATAATCTAAAAATTGAAAAAATTCAGAAACTGAAATTTTTCAAATTTCCATTCCATGGGAAATTTTCAAAATACTAATTTTTGTTCCAGTTTGGAACAAAACACAAATTTAAAGGGTCAAAATTTCCTGCAAAACAAAAATTTCAAGTTAGAGACACAGTAATGCTGGTCGAATTACAAGCCAAGAGATGCTTCTTATCAAAGATTCATAAAAATGTAATGCTGGAAGGAACCTCACGAGGTTATCTAGTCCATTTCCCCCCACTCCCATGATGAGGTAGGATTATGTATACCTACACCATGCCTGTCAGGTGTTTTTCTAACTAGTTCTTTAGAAATCTCCAATGATGGGGATTCCAAAACTTCTCTAAGTAACCTGTTCTAGAATGTAACTGCCCATGTAATTAGAAAGCTTTTCTTAATATCTAAATCTCCCTTGGTGCAAATCAAGCCAACGACTTCTTGTCCTACCCTCAGTGAACATGGAGAACAAATGATCACCATTCTCTTTGTAACAACCTTTTCATACTTGAAGACGTATCATGCCCTCCCCCTTTCTCTTCTTTTTAGACTAAACATGCTCAAGTCTTTCAACCTTTCCACATAGATCAAGTTTTGTAAACATCTTATTTTTGTTGCTGTCCTCTGGACACTCTCTCCAGTTTGTCCACATTTTACTTAAAGTGCAGTGCTCAAAACAGGACACAGTACAGCAGCTGAGACCTCACCAGTACTGAATATAATAGAACTAGTTTTTCTCCAATTTGTATTTGTGGATATGATTTTTGCCTCCTAAGCATAGTATTTTAAACTTGTCTTTATTGAATTTTATCTTGTTGACTTCTGCTTCTGCTTTTGAAGCTGCCAAATCCAGGGTGGTAAACCAATTGATCAGTCCTGAATGTCTACAACACTGGCTAAAGCATGTTAAACCCCTGAATGGATATTCTCATTCAGAAGTAAAGTGGCCTTATTGTGAACTAATGCATTTAAATTCACACCTTCATTTAATTCATCTTAACTTCATAGAATCATAGAGTTGGAAGGGACCTCAGGAGGTCATCTAGTCCAACCCCCTGCTCAAAGCAGGACTAACCTCAGCTAAATAATCCCAGCCAGGGTTTTGTCAAGCCACAGCTTAAAAACCTCTAAAGATGGAGATTCCACCACCTCTCTAGGTAACCCATTCCAGTGCTTCACCACCCTCCTAGTGAAAAACTTTTTCCTAATGTCCAACCTAGATCTCCCCCACTGCAATTTGAGACCATTGCTCCTTGTTCTGTCATCTGCCATCACTGAGAACAGCCTAGCTCCATCCTCCCTGGAACCCCCTTTCAGGTAGTTAAAGGCTGCTATCAAATCTCCCCTCATTCTTCTCTTCTGCAGACTAAACAAGCCTAGTTCCCTCAGCCTCTCCTCATAAGTCTTGTGCTCCAGCCCCCTAATCATCTTTTTGCCCTCCGCTGGGCTCTCTCCAACTTGTCCACATCCTTTTTGTAGTGGGGGGTCCAAAACTGGACACAATATTCTAAATGCGGCCTCACCAATGCCGAATAGAGGGGAATAATCACTTCCCGCGATCTGCTGGCAATGCTCCTACTAATGCAGCCCAATATGCTATTAGCCTCCTTGGCAACCAGAGCACATTACTGACTCATATCCAGCTTCTTATCCACTGTTACCCCCAGGTCCTTTTCTGCAGAACTGCTGCCTAGCTCATCGGTCCCCAGTCTGTAGCTGTGTATGGGATTCTTCCATCCAAAGTGCAGGACTCTGCACTTCTACCACTCCCCCTAACTTAGTGTCATCTGCAAACTTGCTGAGGGTGCAATCTACCCCATCCTCCAGATCATTAATAAAGATGTTGAACAAAACCAGCCCCAGCACCAACCCCTGGGGCACTCCGCTTGTGACCGGCTGCCAGCTAGACATGGAGCCATTGACCACTACTCGTTGAGCCCTATGCTCTAGCCAGTTCTCTATCCACTCTTTCCTGAGTGTCTCTGTGTAGATGTGGCAGTTGAAGTGTAGCATGGCATTCCCAATATCAAAATTCATAAATTGACACAGACATATTCCCCAATCTGTCACAGCAATGTGTATATTAAAGGAAAAACCCTAGAAAACAAAATCCTACCAAAACAAGACCTACCATAGCACTTATTTCCTTCTGGGGAGAGGATGCAAGAGAGAATAAATCACATGTGACAAATATTAGTTGCATTTCTTAATGTAGTAGCTCTCAACATTTCCATACTACTATATCCCTTTCAGGAGTCTAATTTGTCTTGCATACCCCAAGTTTCATCTCACTTAAAAACTACTTGCTTACAAAATCAGACTTAAAAATACAAAAGTGTCACTATTACTGAAAAATTGCTTACTTTCTCATTTTTAACATATCATTATAAAATCAGTTGGAATATAAATATTGTACTTACTTACATTTCAATGTATATAGAACAGTATAAACAAGTTGAAATTTAAGTTTGTATTGACTTCACTAGTGCTTTTTATGTAGCTTGTTGTAAAAGTAGGCAAATATCTAGATGAGTTGATGTACCCCCAGAAGACCTCTGTGTATCCTCAGGGGTATGTCTTAATGCAAAACTAGAAGATACTTAGTTATTACGGGTATAAACCTACATAGAATAAAACAGTAATAAAGCAGAGTAATTATTTAGCTTTATAAGTAAGCTCAGAATCTGACAACCTAGGGAAGAGGGGGAAGGAAAGCATTAATGACAGCTCTTCACATGTGCATTCTTCATTTCCATATAATGACCACACTAAAACTAAATAGTTCCTTGACTAAATAAATTCTTTAAGATACGGTTAATTTCAGCTCAGCATGATCCAAAATGTAATCTTATCACCTGATAGAATACACTGTGTAGGTTTATAATAAAACCTGCTGTGAAGATTCTGATCTCAGTTACATGGCTGTAAATCCAGAGCAACTGCGAGTTTCCATTGAGTTGTTCCAGATTTACACACATACAGCAGAATAGATTCTAATCTCTGCTGCATTTTATTTTGAAATTGTAGTTTATGGATTTAAACCTACTTTCAGATGAGATAGTAAAATTGTGATAATGTTGAAGAAGAATTAAACTATGCTGTAACACTTTTATATACACAGTGGCATGCATAACAGGCTGTCTTATTATAGTAAGTGACTTTTTTCCAGCTTTCCTTAATATGAATGTCTCTTCACACGATTTGCTCAGTTTGTGTATTCAGCCGTAATGCACAAGCCAACTTGCTACACTTTCTCATTTATTTATTTCTAAATTGTGTGTGGGTTGCAGTGAGTCAGTGATATCTTTTATATCACAAATGTGAGCCTCTGTCATTTGGAGCAAGCATGCATGAATTCATCAGTTCTGAGGAGGGAAGAGGGAAACATGGATACTTTTTTATGTTGCTGCAAGGAGCCACCAAAATTGTTGTATGAGCAGTCAACCTTCTGATCTCAAAAGAAACATTGGGTTAGATGTATTTAATATATCAAACACCCAGAAATGTTTTCTCTTTAAATGAAAAAAGACAATTATGATGACCCTGGATTAAGCTATTATTACTGTTGAATGAAAAAAGCTTCAGTATTAAGAAGGCCACCAGTTGCTTGACTAGCTGAACATCTGATTGGCTCAACATAAGAAAGCCTAAAGAATCTGCATCACATCTGCCTGTACATGAAATATGTTTCTCTATCTGTGATAATATTGTTGCCTGTATGAATTAGTGTTCCATGCATGTGCATGTATTATGTATTTTATTACAGTGGTAGCCAAAATGTATCTAGGAGCTGTGCCAACACAAGAAGGCTTGTTCTCTGCACTGTAGAGCAATCTAAAAGACAATAATGTAGAAATATGAAATGTAATGCAGGCAGTTGGTTTCTCTCAGAAATTTAATTTTTGTGTTTGATCTGTCAGAATGAAATGTTAAAACATAACTTTATTAATATGCTTGTGTACAGTATAAGACATTTTGTCTTAGTGGGTGTGGGAAGGAAGGGCATGGAGAACAGCAGTATGGATTAGATTGAGTATTATCCTGAATAATGGAAAAGTGCTTCAATGGAATTTTGTTACCAGGAAGCTGTTGTTTTAGTAAGTCAACTTACCTATAATCAAAGCAACAACAACAAAATCATAAACAAACAGAGGTGGCTAGTGCAATGTCATTTCAATGTAGAAATTTTATTCAGAATTATAACTAAGACATTTTGGAGAACATTCATAACCTGTTCATTTTATTACTTTTTTAATGTGCATGTAAGCAGGTTCTTTACAAAAGTTAAAACAGTAATGGAAAGAATAGAGCTGGACTAAGTAAACAGACAATCTGCCACCTCACCCTGTTAAATGAAAAGAATAATCTGAGAAAGAAAGGTATTATGGTCAGTGTTAATTGACTTGATCTATAAGACCTTACCATTGAGCTTTTACAGGTAAAGAGGGATTTTAGCTGACCTACTATCTCTGAGAAAGATATTAATTGAGATAATTAAGACTGCTGGTCATGAGAGAACTCTCAAGTCTAGCTTCTATTTTCGGCAATGAAACAGTCTGAACTCTGTCTCTGAGCACCCTTAGAGATCAGTAATGCAGCCAATTGCTTTCGCTTTCCTGCTAACCACCCGTGGCCTGACTTTTTTGCAGAAGTACTGAGCATCCACAGCTCCCACTGAATCAATAGGAACTGAATGTCAGTTCCTCTGAAAGTCAGGCTTCCAGTCTGTAATGGCAGAAGGGCACAAAAGACACCAGGAAGTGACTTTAGTTAAAAATTATCAGAGTAAAATAGTAGCATTAGCCCTTACTAATCATATTGGAGCTGATCCTGTAAAATGCTGAACCCTTTTAATGCTCATTGACTTCAGTGGAAGATGAAGATGCTCAGCAGCTTGGAGGATATGATCCAGTAGTAGATAAGACTCACTTATCTTTCTGCAGTTGGTGAAGCCTAGCTGTCAGACACTTGGATGTATGCCCCACAAATTTAAATGTATGGCACAGGGCAAACTCCTGCCATGCTTGAAATCCTAACAGAAAAAGAGGCAGATTTGTTTTATACGTTGTTATACAAATGTCATTGCAACATCACTTTGGTGGAGTGATGGCTATTGCTAATCCTGCATCATGCTTCATTTTAGGTAGAGTGCTATGATTATGACAATGATGGGTCTCATGATCTCATAGGAAGTTTTCTAACCACAATGTCAAAACTGAAGGAAGCCTCTCGTTCCTCACCGGTAAGTCCAAAGGCTCTAGGTTTCTTGGGCATTTTTGTTAAATTGCTTTATTCATTTTGAGCAAAAACTACAAAATATCTTTGATTGTCAATATTTCAGCTGCCTTATGGCAGTGTTTATTGCACTAAATTGAGACTGAGTTGGCATTTCCATTATAAATCCACTTTTACAGGCTTTAATATTTCGGTAGGTTTTTTTAACACCATGTGTCTGAAAATCCTGTCTGTTAGACCAAACGAATTTCACTGATCCACGATCATCAAAATGCAGAATACAGTGTAAATTTCACTGCTGTAAAAGAGGCCAAAGCCTGAAGTTCTTACATCAGATTTTACTTAATCCTTAATTTCAGGTTTAGTTCTCTCTCATTTGAGTAGAGACTGAATGAACCTGAATGAAGACTTCAAGATTTAGGTACCAATGCACAGAAATCAACGTAGTGTTTTAATTTATTTGGATCTTTATTTACTTTCTTAAAAAAATCCAAAAAAGACACTGTCCCATATGTTTTGCTATGAAACATTAACAATACTCTAAATGTTGTAACATGGCAGATTGCATCCTCATAAATTTCATTAAAGGCCACTCAGCAACCTTAGCTTAGAATGCCTTTATTTTTATTGACTTGCATCCCAACAATATTTTACAGGGTATTTCTTCAATTGCACACATCTTGAAAAATCCTTCAAACATTATTGGTTATCAGGTACACTGCATGTAGGTTTGGAATATAAAAACGTCCTAAGTATGCTTTGTATGCTGAATTCTTCAAAGTTACTAATGGTAAATATTTAACTTTTAATGAGCTTACATTTTATAATCACTGCTCATGCCATGTTGCTTCCCTCAGTGGTGGTTCCCGAAGACTTCCAGAGACTGAGCAGAGGGCAATCTAACACTTAGCTTTTTACAGCACTGGTAAATAATTTCAGCAAGTGACTGTGCCCATATGTAATCCGCTATCTAGAGATTTCTAGTTTTTGTTCTTATCTTAAAAGATTCTTGGAAGCAGGCTGGCATTTATACAACTTTTCTGCACAAGCAAAGTAGTGTGGATCTTGCTATAGTAATTAAATTACACAAACACTGAAGGGCAAGGATGAGGACGTTTAATCCACTCCTTGCCATAACATAAGAAGATTTTTCTCTTCCACAAGTTAATTTTTTTTAATAAAATGTGATTGATTTATTTTTTTTAATATTTTTTTACTGAACCAGTTATTGCGTTAGGGCCAAAACTGGGGGGGAAAAAACAAGCACACTTTTGTGCTTTTTAAAAAAAAAAAAAAAAATGTGCACACATTCTATAAAAGCCTAATTCTGTGAGATATTGAGCTCTCTTTGTGCTGCCGAAGCCTATTGTATGATCGATTTTATGTGACTCAAAATGCTCCATTCTAATCTGTCCTCTGATAACCTAAACTGGGATCTTATGCTTTTTGGAAAAATGTGTGTTGTTAAAATGTAATCTGCATATACTAACTTTGAAAATGCTTCAAGAAAGCAATGCCTTACGAGTATTTTCTTGATCACACATTGGCTATATCCAGTCAAAGAAAGCCATATGTGTGCCAGAATAAGACTGGTTGAGACACGAAAGCTACAAGACAACACAGAGAAATACTGCGTTCCAGAAATCTCTTGCTTAAAAAGAACTGGGGTCCAATCCTGCAAAGTCTTACTTTTTGGCTTCCCCAGTTAGGTGGACATGAGGCAGCTTACATTGACCTAATTATGTCAGCATCTACGCTGCAGCCTTCCTCCCATCTGTGTAAGTGCTCTACTACACGGATATAATAACTCCACCTTCACGAGAGGCGTAAGGCTTATGTCAGTGTCGTTAGGATGATGCAGGGTGTGTGTAGACTGTGTGTTACTTACATTGGCTGTTGGCTGACTTGTCCATTTCATTTCAGGAGCTGTGAAATTGACAAGAAAACTGGGCAGCTAGATTTTAGCTGCTCCCAGTCCTCTGGAAAGCTGGGTGGCTAGACCCCCCAGCTCCTAGCTGGGAGCCAGGGTGAGAAGCCTGGGTGGCTGGGTTTGTCAATTTCATGGCTACGAAATTGACAAGGCTACCTAGCTCCAGGCAGGGGGAGAGTGCAAGAAGCTAGGGCAGCAAGACCTTACTCCCTGGTGGTGAGAAGCCCCAGACAGCTTCTCCCCTGCTCCTGGCAGTAACGGGGAGTGGAAGGGTAAGGGGCAGCCTGCCAGGAGCCCCGGAGCCTGTGGGGCAGGGGGCTCCTGGCAGGGAGTTGCCAACAGAACTGAGAAACCACATTTCCCCTCCTAAGTCAGTGGAAGTGCCCGTGGTTAGGATACGCACCACTGATCAAGAAGGGCGGTGTGGACATGCACTGCTGCAGTAATTACTGTGGTGTCTGTAAGTCGACCTAATATATGTGGATTTATGGTTCTAGTGTAGATCTACCGGGAGATAATTCTGAGGCTAGAGTCTACTTGATTGGGAAGGCAGGGCAGAGGACATGTTAATGAAAATATAAGATTTAACAAATCCAGATGGTGGTTGGCGTTGATACATTTTCATAGATGACTTCTGTTTAATTTTAAGACAGAGTTAAATGTGGAAAATGTAATCAGGAAATTATCCAGCTGTGGAGATTAGCCTCTGTGATAAAGGACCACAGTTTGTTTCAGTTCTAATTATGTTTTAACCCTGCTGCAAACCAACAACAAACAGGAAAGAATGCAGCAGAACAAAACGTTGCAATATTTAATATCTTGTTATATTACAGAAACTGTTGGCAGATTGTTTGCTACCCTCAAAATACCGCTATTGATTCCAATGGGGAAATATTTTTCAGGTACTGAGCTCCCCTTGTTCTCACTGAAGTCTGTGGAAGTTAAGGATACTTTGCCGGATTTGGGGCTAACGTGTTTCTAACTCACTAGAGAATTTGTTCTGTGGCTTAGGAAGCAATGGGAACCCAAAACCATTTATGAAATCAGTTTGAACATAGAGATTTGTGTTTGTGCCGTATGTTCCATGATGACCAGTGCTAGTGAATACCTCACCCAGTGTTTGCTAGAGAGAAGTAAAGGATGAAGACCAGCTGGCTGAAACTCAATTTCCATATAATGAAAGTGATGTTGAGAAGCATCCAGTGAGCCCCTTTAAAAGAGTGTGTCCCCTACTGCCATTTGTTACTGGAGCTTGCAATCTTGGGGTACTCTTGAATCCCCAGCTGCTTTTGAGCAGCCCTATAGCAGAAGAGAACTGGATGACCTTTTCACCTGTTTGGTTACATCCTCCTCGCCATTCTCAGGGCTGGTTCACACTTACCGCGCGATTCGGCGGCAGTTGACTGGAGTTACACAAACTACATTGTGTAACTGATGTCGACCGCTCTGCTTCCCTTCTGCGCGCTGTTCTCACTGCGCTGAGGCTCAGCGCTACGCTACTTGAGGGAGTGGACTTACTCAGTCGACTTCCTGATCGATTGAGTAGGTCTCACTGACTGCTCAGTCGATCAAGAAAGATCCATCTGGCAGCAGCGATTTTGCCGCCGTCAGTCTGAACATAGCCTCAGATGCAGAGCTTGCTACCATGTTCTATGCCTTTCTCACCTTCAGAATAGCTGCGGTGGCTTTACTTGGGTCTATGTCTTAAACCAGCCTAGTAACTGAAGATGATCCAGAACTTTGGAATTCATTCACTCCTCTATGATATTCCACAATAGCTGCAGAAAGCCTTTCTCTTTTGAAGCTTTTGGGGAGGGAGGGGTACAAAGAGGGCTGATACTTGTGCCTGGGCTGTAGAGTTTTTCTTTCCTCATTTTGTGGAGGATCGATTTGCTTTTGTTTTACAGTGAGCAACTCCACTTTTACTATAAAGAAAAGGCGCTTAAAGCGCTGAATAGGTACTACTTAAATATATTGAATAAATTGAACTGACAGTAGTCCTGTTGTTCTCTTCCATTCCCTTAGGCTGAATTTGAATGCGTCAATGAGAAGAAGAGACAAAAGAAGAAAAGCTACAAAAATTCTGGTGTTGTGAGTGTGAAGCACTGTGAGGTCAGTACTCAAGGATTTTATTTTTTAATTTTGATTTTTTCTTTTATTACAAGTGTCCAGGTACATCATCTGTGATTTAATTTGCCTCAATACCCTAGAGTAAGGTAACAGTAAAATGTATGAAGAACAGAAACGTTTGTCTGTAGGATGATGATAGTATGATACAAAATGCTTTAAATGTTAGAAGCATTACTGTAACAAAGTAAGTACAATGTTATTGCTTTCCATAGAATCAAAATACAATTAACATTATTACTGTATATTCTGTAGACAGTTTTTGACTTAATTGTCTATATGAGAGGTTGCAAGCAATTGAAAATTACCATTTTATACAGAGTCTTTCGTTTAGAAATAGATGTCTAAATATTAAACCTCCATAAGCTCACTTTCAATAGTATGATCTTATTACTTAAAGAAATTCCTCATCTAACATCATATTGGGTGGGAATTGGGGGTGTTCAGGTTGTAAGAAATAAAACAGCATTCTGAAATTCTGTTTGTATGTATCATGGAGTGACAAGGGAAGTGGTGATTTGCCTAGTCTTAAATAGAAAAAGACCAAGCTTCCAAGCAATTAATATGCCCTGTAGTGTCAATTTCCTTATTAGCTGAACACTGGCTAATGTAAGAAATATTTACATTACATGAATTTTCTCTATGTGCTCAGGTCCTGTTTATATTTAATTATAAGGGCCCAAATCTGGCACACTGAATGCATAGTATCTTATTCATGAGTACTCCCACTGAAATCAGAGGGACTACTGGTGGAGTGAAGGTACTGCTTTATATCAGTATGGGATGCAAAACTAGGCCTTCCGGAAATTAAAAAATTGCCTCGTCTTTTGGGTTTTGCTGAAAACAATGCGTTTCCTTTTAGATTATAGTGGAATGCACATTTCTTGACTACATCATGGGAGGATGTCAGCTGAATTTCACTGTAAGTAAATTATGTGTACAAAATTGTTTTCTATTTCAGAGTAAACTGTAATGTGTTATGGATTCTCCTTATTTCATTTGTTGATTTAAATGCAATCATAAGCCCATGTTTTCGAAGGCTGTCTGGTCTGTTTTCTTAACTATTACCTGGAAAGTTCTGAAATATAATGGACTCCTAACATCAGACATGAGGTCTGAATCTTCAGATGTGCTAAATATAGCTGTTATGTTTGCTCTTCCCTTGTACTTAAGTTTGTCTTCAACCATCTCATCACAAGTGCAGTTTAGATCAGACTAATGATTGTCAAGCAATTTGGGAATATCTGTAATTCTGTTCACTCCTAACGCGTCCATTACACCTCAGGGTAAGGAGGTGGTCATGTAGAGCTTGTTATGCTGGGTTTACACCTGCCAAGGACTTCCCCATGCCAGAAGAATCCTCAGCTACCCATACATGATGGCTTCAAGGCCCCTATGCATAGCCTGTGCAATATGGCTTAACATGGGATCTGACCCTGAAAAGGTTTAATTCACAAAAATGGTACAACACAGGCATAGCAATGTAAGCTTTCTCCACCCTGTCAATGTACCCTGGGCCTGACTCAAAGAAGATCAGTCTCTGTCCAGTCTGTGTCAGCAAGGGTACCTGTTAATTTTTAACTGTTGTGGTATTCCTTGAATAGCTTTCACTTGGAAGCAGGCTGAGACCATAATCTCATTTCACAACTATGGAGAAGATGGTGAATGCTTTTAGTTAAGACCTATATGAGCCAGCAGCTGATAGGTGGAAAGCCAACCAGTCCCCATGGGAAACCACAGCTTCATGCTATTTGAGTAGGACACATTCCTTAAACAAGGTTCTAGTGTTCATGAACTGTTCATGTAAATATGGTGGCTGATATGATTACATGTACCAGTATGCAATGCAGATAGTTCTTACTGTTTTTGTTGTCATCTTAACTTTGCCTGAGATTAGGAGCCCAGTTTCCACTCACTGCTAACTGATATAAATACTGCATTTGTCAGGTGGGGATAGATTTTACAGGCTCCAATGGGGACCCTCGCTCACCAGACTCTCTACATTACATCAGCCCTAATGGGGTTAATGAATACCTGACAGCCATTTGGTCTGTAGGATTGGTCATTCAGGACTACGACACGTAAGTTTTTAATTTATTGTTTTCAAATGTGTACTGTGTAACCTGGGTGCACAAATTTTGCGGACACCCATAAACGTCATAATAAAAGCTTTAAAACTGAATGTACTGAAAGTACAAAATTGTATAAAAATCCTTTCACATTTTCCCTTTCATTTTATCCTCTCCTCTCTTTAAATGAGCTCTCACCCTTTACTGGGAGAGGCTGGGAGGTAGGATACAGTCTATTTTGGCTACATTCCTCTTGATTCTACATAAGATAGTCCAGGCATGCTACAGATGGACGTACCCAAGTGACTTCTCTAAGCGGCTGGAGGTGCAAATCTGTCAATTTAGCTATCTCTGACATTCCTTGGCAGAGCCAGCAGATGGCAGTACAGAGTTTATCTGTTTAAATAGCAACAATGTGTTCAGGATACAGGACACACATATGAAGACAGTCTGTTTTCCATGGAGCTTACAGTCTGAGACACAGTTGAGAGGTCACATTGGGAGACCCAGAGAACAGATGTAATGGGTTATGGTTTTTTAATCTTGAATGTCTTTTCTAATGTGATGTGGAGGTGGAAGATTTTCATGAGTACAGTTTGTGGGCATCATGTAAAGTTAGTATTTATTAAACAAATAATTTTAATAATGTGGGAGGGGGACTGGGATTGGGAGATGTGTCCAGTAGTCTCCTCGCATTGATCTAGGATGATATTCCCTTGACAGAGCCCAGAATTCACCAATCTGAGTACAATCTGTCTCTCAGTCAGTGTCTCCAAATTTAATGGTCTGCGGACTTAGACCGTAGTAGTAAGTAGCTGCTACAGTTTTTGTGGTTTAATGATCTTATGACAAGTGTTAAACAAAAACCAGCTGAACTTTTGCAACCATAACACATCTCCATAGCAAGATTTTTAAATGTTCATTTCTTAGGTGCCTGCTGGCTTGGAGAAAAAGAAATTCTCCTTGCCAACCTGAGTTGGACTTTACACAGGGGAAATTTCCACTTAACTCTGCCTCTTGATTCCTAATAAACAGCTATATTCATGCTTAAAAAAGAGTGTGATTAGCTAAGTTGTTTTGAACTGAACAGAGTCTAAAGGGAAACAATTACTTCATTTTCTCTTATATTGCTCTTTTAGAGATAAAATGTTTCCAGCCTTTGGATTTGGTGCACAGATTCCTCCTTCATTTCAGGTAACCAAAGGTGTAAATATGCTACATAGGCAAACTAAAACTACTAAAAAATGTGTGCATGTGTAAAAGCTGAACATCTTTCATGTATTGACAGGTATCTCATGAGTTTGCATTAAACTTTAACCCGTCAAACCCATTCTGCACTGGTAAGTCTTTAAGACTCTCTTGTGCTAGTTTTTAAGAATCAAATGTACAGAAAGTCTTTTCTACTAGAATAATAGCAGGGCCACTTAACTCCTTATGGTACCGTTTAATCTGGTACCCTTAATATAGCAGTAGTAAAGGTTATGTCAGGTAGATGTTAATTTGTGTAGAAAAGTCTCTGATTACAAGAAATATGTGACCTATTCAGAATATTGCCTTCAAAATACTTGAACAAATGGGAAGGAAAGGAGATGCTGTTCACTAGTCAGAGCATTTGTGAGGCTTGTGATTAAGCATGCTGATTTAGTTAAATAGACAAGGAACTATATCCTCACTTGTGTGAAGTAGCCTTTGGTTCATTTTCTTCTTTGAACTATCATGCAAGGAAAGGTGTTGGAAACATGAATCCCAATTTCTGCACAGCACACCTACCCTGGGGGAGTTGCAGTGTAGGCTTCCTCCACGTTGCCATGCCAAGATACCTACCTCATTGCTGACGTGGAGGGGACCACCTCTAGGAGTGAGAAGGTGGTTCGTTCTCTGACCATTTAGTCTTTGCTCTCTGCTTAGACTGCTAACAAGGATATATGTTCTAAACTGAGCAGAATTGTTCTAAACAGTTAGCCAGATTTCAGGATCTGATATTTGACCACCTAGGCAACCTTTTTAACCTTGACATAAAGTCAAGACTAGCCCTTGTGGAAGACTATGGCCTGATAGAAAGCCTTTGTTCACCAAAGCATGCAACTTCTTTTATCATGATCTTAATTTTAAATAATTTCATACTACTCTAGATGTCTGCCACCTAAGGAGGTGTCAGGACAGTTTAGTGCCTCAGAATAGTAATGCAATATTAACATTGAAATATTAAGACTTACCGTTTTGTTTTCTTAAGGAATTCAAGGCATTATCGATGCATACCGTGCCTGCCTTCCTCAAATAAAATTATATGGACCAACCAATTTTTCTCCAATAATAAACCATGTGGCTAGACTTGCTGCTGAAGCTGCACAACAACAGACAGCATCAGTAAGTACTTTATCTTAGGCTTGGTCTACAATTACCTGGCGATTCAGCAGCAGTTGACGGGAGTTACGCAAGCTATGCAGAGTAGCTTGCGTAACTCCTGTCAATTGCTGTACTTCTGTTCTGCGCGGTGTCTTCACTGCACTGCGCCGACGGGACCTGCGTTCCCATTAACGCAGTGCTATGCCACTTGAGGTGGTTTAATACATCAGCTTCCTGCGTCTACACTGACCACTCAGTCAATCCAGATAAATCGATCTGATGGTGGCGACTTTGCCGCCCTCAGTGTAGACATACCCTTAATGTACGTGTTCTCCTCCTCTATTCTTTCTTTCCATGCTATCCACTACTCGTTTTCCCTCTGTGAACTTGGAAGTGTACCAACCTTATTTGTTATCCGCTTACCCTGTGAAGTTGCATTTGGTACCATTAAATTTTATGGATGCAAAAGCTTTCCCACAGATTGTGCATAACAAGAATATTTAATCCAGATGAAACCTATTTTCTAAAAGAAATGTCAACTTAAAAAAACAAAAAGAAACCTTGGCATTTTTGTAACACCTCTCACCCAGGACTTTCAGAACACTTTACAAACATTAAAGATCTAGTTGTACCTTGGAATACAGATTTATTTGAGGGCAGCATTTAGCCTCAAGTGAGAGAGACAAGTGTAATTTTCATTTTACAGAGGGTAAACTGAAACACACTAAATAATTTGGCCAAGACAAGATTGCATGAGAGTCATGTAAGACTAAAATTGGCTGACTGTAATTTGGCTCTTGAAAACAACAACGTGCTTTTTTGTCACTTGTTATGACCTGCAGTCCAAAGCAGCAAATCACATGCAGAATAAACTCTATGGAACCCTTCAAACAAACATCCCAGAGCTCAAATGGTGGCACTGATGAGAGTTAGCTGGGACCCGGAAAAGAACTGTGGATATTCATATGAAAATGAGCACACTGACCATGACACTTTACTGATACTAATAGTAGGTCCCCATTGTGTTGGGCATTTTTCTGTCTCAGAAAAGACACTATCCCTGTTCTGAAGTGCCTACAATCTAATGAGACTAAACAAACGGATGATCTGAGAATGTGGATACAACATACAGGCAAAAGAGCCTGGTGAAGAATTGCTCCAGCTTTGTTAGTCACATGTATTGTAGAAATGTTCGGTTTGTGTTTTGTTTTTAATTGGGGTTAGAGGGAATAGGGAAAGGGTGGGAGAGGCAGAGGATGAGCACGGCTTATCAACTGTCCAGTCATGATCAGCAGGCTCAGTTTTGTAGACATCATGGCAGAGGTGGAGAAGGTGGAGCTGGTGGGTAGCTATAGAGGGGGAAGGTCAAGAGTGATGGGGAGAAAATAGTAGAGAGAAGACGGAGAGGAAGAGCAGAGAGACAAGGTAGAGAAGAGCTATGGAGTGAGCCAAGGCGAGCCATTGGAGAGTATGGCTTAGCAAAAACCAATCAGAAAACTAATTAAAGCCCAGGCTGACAGAAGTTCCTGTAAGTAACTAGGTGAAAGTGAGAAAATCAAAGTTTAGCAAATGTGTGCATGTCTCATTTTAGTTATGGGGGTTTTGTCCCTGGAACTACTCTCTACCCAGAGCAGAGTCAGCAAGATGGTGACAACATAATGGATCTTTGGAAGGCCCAACTGTGGGGGTAGAGATCAGTGAGAGAAGGGCCCAGTTGCCCCTTGTAGTTCTCAGTCTCAGTGGTTTGTCCCTGGAGCTGGCTCCCTGCCTCAGAGCAAGGGGTGGTGAGATAGGGCAACCCACTGAAAAGAGACTCTGAAACTTGAATGGACTTTACTAGTAATAGAGGAGATGTGGTCCTTCCACTTAAGGTTCGTCAATCACCGTAATACAGAAATCTGACCTAATCTGGGTTTTATACATTATTGAATATAGCAATAGTAAATACAGATTCTAAAACCACAACGAGAAGGGATGGGTTTGATTCACTTGTTTGCACGCTGTTACCAAGAATAGTCTTAAGCTCACAACTGTTTCATGATTGTCCCCAGATCTCTAATATTAAGTCTAAGGAAGAATTGGGGATCCTGGCCAGGCTTGAACCTGGAACTCTTTCTGAAAGTCTTCCTCCCAGTAGCCTCCGTACTTGTGAATTTGAGCTGACAAAGTTGTAAATCTCTACTTGAATGCAGTACTCAGGGTTTTCTTTCTACCCAGAGTGCTATCGCCATTGTGTTTCACTGCACAGCCAAACAGTAGAGATCTGAAGTCGTGACCTGGTTATCAGTTATAGATGTGTACTGTAGGCTGTTGGCTCCTACTTGGAATTTAGCTAATTTATATAAAACTTCAAAAGCAGCTTGCAGATTCTGCTAGTTTAATCCTGGAAAAAAGCTGGCACATAGGTATAGTAGAGGAAATTTACATAGGAATTTGAAGCAACGAAGGGAATGTGTTTAAAAAATAAATCCACCTGTTCTCTAATAATCCAACCCAGTATCTCATGTAGTTTTTCTTTAGAAATCTGAAACTTCCTTGAAGTATAGAACAACTTCTTGGTAAACTGTTCATATTAGATACTTCCATTAGAAGATCCCCTTTCCACTACTGACTGGCATTGGAGGTATAACATTAAAGCCTGGTCTACACCTAAAACTTGGGTCGACCTAGCTACATCACTCAGTGCTATGAAAAACTTTGTCCTGTGCAACGTAGTTAGGTCGACCTAATCCCTCCATTATAGATGCAGTTAGGTTGACAGAAGAATTAGCTTAGCTACTGCCTCTCAAGCGGGTAGGTTTAGTACAGCGATGGGAAATACCCCCTTCCGTTGCTTTAGTAAGTGTATATGCTACAGCAGTACAACTGCAGTGTTGCAGCAGTGCGGCTTATAGCACTTGGAGCATAGACATCCTGTAAAACATCAGGCATATTGTCTGGTATCTTTGCAGTCAGGGCAAAGACCCTCTCTTTTGGTCAATATGTTGCCAAGTCCTTATTACAGTATATACAGGAGGGTCTTTTCCTTTTTTCTTAGCACGCTCTTGCTCATGTGTTGGGGCATCTTTGGCTGTGTTAAGCCAGGTTTTTATTTGATATCTTGAAGCTTTGAAAAAGGTAGATCATAAAGGAAAATATTCAGTTAAACTTGCATTCAGCCTCTGCCCGAAACCCCAGCAAAATCTGTGTGTTTGAACAACATTGTATTCGAGGATAACTTTTCCACGTGGCTGCTTTAGATTGCTGCCAGCTGGACATGAGGGCCTTGTAGGCTTTGCAATGAGTGTTGGGGTGTTTTAAGGGGGAGTTGGGGGAGGGGTTAGGGTTGGGCTTTTTGGGACCTGGCAGAAGTGACCTGAATAAAGTTTAAATGCTTGATTGCAAAGAATAAGCTTCTCCTATTGAAAAGTTACCATTCTATGCACTGTAAACCTCTAGCATGCATGTATGCGATATTATCTCTTGTGGTATTTTCAATTTTAATGAAGTGCATATTGGTTGACAGCAATATTTTGTCCTCCTCATCATCACGGATGGAGTGATAACAGACCTTGATGCGACCAGATCCGCCATAGTTAACGCTGCAAAGCTTCCCATGTCCATTATCATCGTTGGTGTTGGTGGAGCTGACTTCAGTGCCATGGAGTTTCTTGATGGTGACAATGGAAGTCTCAGGTCTCCATCTGGAGAGCCAGCTATCAGAGACATTGTCCAGTTTGTGCCATTTAGGCAGTTCCAAAATGTAAGTACCATTTATAATGGCATACTGAATACATAACAAAGTAGTACGCTAGATTTCATAGCATGTGAATACTAATGGTTCTACTTCCACTGTGGGTTTATACATGGAGTGGCCCTAGAATGTTGTGTAATGCCTACTGAATACAGTCTCACAGCTAGCAGTGAGGTGCAGCTTTCATATCAGCTGCTAGGAAGAGATGAAAGCATACTATCTCATCTGTGAAACTTCCAGTAACTAATTTGGCTCAAAAAGGTGATCTGTTCCTTAGCAATCTCATCTCTCTTTTTAACCAGTCTTTGCAGAATAGGACATTTATAAATCTACTTGAGAATTGCTGTGTGGTTCAGCATAATCAAACCATTGCTGGTGTCCTGTTGGAGGAGAAAATGAGCATGATTCTGACTTCACCTAAGATTATTTCCATTTTAGTCAGTGGAGTTGCTTAGTTGCAAATCTGGATTAAGATTAGAATTGAGCCCTGTGTGCACACATTGGATCACTGGATTTAAAAAAAGCTTTGTGTGTGAAGGTGAGGGTGTCTTTTCTGATATATAGGTGCCCCTACTGCGGTAGTTTGAGTTTCATTAAAGCAAATAAAACCCTCTTTGCAGAGACATAAACAAAATACTAGGGAAAGCTCAATTTACCATGGAACCCAATACCTGGAATCCAGCACACACATGTTGTTGACATTAGGTCATATAATCTTAAATTTCATGCCCTTGCAAAGATATTTGAAAATAAATAATTTGAGGGAAGTAGGACTGACAGATAAAACAGCTCATCTTCCAAGGGAGCTCACTTCTTAGTCCTCATAATACCACATAGTGTCTTGTTTTTTGTACATTTTATGTTCTGTTCTATCCCCCTTCTGGTAAAAAGTTCATATTAAAATAATATGTTTCCCTTGATTTCCACTATTAGTTCAGGCACATTGCTGTGGGCAAGGTAGTAATCTACAAAAATTACTTAATATGCTACTGTTAGTTGGAGACTAAAAAGTGTTTTAAACTTTGGCAAGCAACACTTTAGCAGCAAGATTTTCAGGAGTATGAAAAAACTAAAAAGATAGCAAAAGAGGTGGCAGCTGCTAAGACTAAAGCTCTGGAAGGCTTATATGCTCGGTCTTGAAATGAAGGAAGGTAAAAGAGAAATATTTAGACTGGAAAAGTCCTGTGAGAAGACAACTAATGACATTGATGAGATCAAAGTAATTCAAGATGAAAGTGGAAATATGTTAACAAATGATACCTAGATTAAGGAATGGTAGAATAATTACTGTTGAAGTCTTATGATTTAAGGAAAAAGATGTATAAGACTGTGGTAACTGCAGCATTATACTCATGAGCCACACCATGAACATCTGGGAAAGTTATTGATAAGAGACTATGAAGAGAAGTAAAAGTCAATGACAATCAGTTTGGATTCATGCCATGCAAGCCAACAATGCTGTCTTTGCTTGTGGAAAAATATAATCTTAATGCAGAGAAAAGAGGAGAAACCCCTATACATATTATTCATCAGTCTTGAGAAGGTTTATAACTATTCCCAGAGAGAAGTCATCTGGTGGTGTATGAGAATGAAACAGATACCTAAAGACCATATCAGACTTGGCTAGGACAGGGTGCTGTTACTGCAGTTAGAAGGCCAATTGGAGAAACCAAACAATTTCTGATCAAGGCTTAGCACTAAGCCCGTTTTTGTTTGCATTGGTGCTTGATGCACTTTTAGAAAACAGCCAAAGAGTGGTGTGTGCTTCGTGCAGGTCAAATACTCATCGGGCAGAGCAAAGAGGAAGTGGATGAAGATTTAGAGTGAGCCATACATGAAAGAAATCACATGAAAATCAACAGAAATAAAACCAAGTATATGGTCTGTAGATTCAATGATACGTTTAAGGAAGATGACAAGACTGTAAGTCTCAAGGGTCAGCCACAACCAAAAGTATAGAAGTTGAACCACTTAGGTTTGATAGTACAGGATAATAGTGAACTCAACAACTAACTTAAAACAGACCAGGAAAGGTATGGACTAAATGGAGAGACATGAGTGGAGTGGCCTGTGATAGGAGAATGCCTGTCAATTTGAAAAGCAAGATCTACAAGATGGTAATTAGCCCCGCACTTTTGTATGGCTCTGACTGCTGGGCACTGAGGAAGAGAGAGCAGACCTTGAATGAAGTGGAAATGAAAATGTTCAGATAGATGCAGCCACCACTGCAGGGGAGGGAGGCAATCAGCTGCTTTGCAGCAGGGAATAGAAAGGCTAAAGGTGGGCAAAAGAAGCTTTTTTCCAAGGATACTGTAGCAAATTCCTGTGAGAAATGTCATAGGTTTCTGTTTGGACATATTAACAGATGACTCCTAAACTTTTACAGTCTCCTCTGACCAATGGTTAAAATTGAAGTTTGCCTTTTTTTTTTTTTTTTTTTTTAAATAAGGCTCCCAAAGAAGCTCTGGCTCAGTGTGTCCTGGCAGAAGTGCCTCAGCAAGTGGTCAACTACTTCAGCACATACAAACTGCAGCCTCCCAAGAATCCTGCAGCAAAGTGAGAGAGCACTGAGTGTGAGAGATAAGGCTAACCCAGTTGGGATGCCTGTGCTCCTGTCTATCAATGGACTTGGGTCTCGAGTTTTTTTTGTACATTCATTCAGACATGTTCATATCTGTTGCTTTTTGCATGGAAATGTGTACTTTGCCATTTTTTTTGTATTTCAAAGACAAAGATGTATTCCCGTTTAATACTGATTTTGGTTATGGTAAAGGCCCCAACTGGACAAATTTGTTAAAAAATAACAACTTTCAAGAAGTAAGTTGAATATGAAAATCATGACTAGACTGTGCCAAATTGTGGGTGTGGTGTAGCTGCCTTGTGCCACAGGGCTGATGTAATAAGGCCATCAAGCTGGCTAGACTGCTCCAGGGAGAATCACCCCAATGTGCATGGAGTGTCTACAGAAAAGGGTATGTGGCTGGGATTTATACTTGTATCCTGGCATAAGTTACAGCACCTGTAACACAGTGTTCAGTACCAGAATTAGAGCAGTGCAAAAGCAGAGCTTTAAAGACACCTTTGTACACCATCTCCTGAGTTATGCTTTTAGTTTCTTTTGGCCATACTTGGGAATCTGAGTCGTCATCTCTGGATAGTAATAAAATGGATGAAGCAGTAAACCCAAGCTGAATCATGTGGAGCATGCAGTTTAAGCAACTGCATAAGTATTACAGATGCAGCCAACTGCTTTTAATCAAGGTGACCATCTAAATGTTTCAGAAAATGCTGTTGGCCTTCAATGCAGATGTTGTAAAGCGTTTCAGATTTGTATGATAGTATACTGTGCTGGAAAACTGCAAATGCAAATCACTTTATGCAAAACTATCACGTGACTAATAATTGACCTTGGTGGTTAATATTACAAATTCCATTGCTAAAGAGGAAAGAAAACAAGATTTTTCACTTGTTAATTTTTAAGTTGCTTTATATATTTTTTGTAATTGTACCTTCTTATATGAAGAGAGTCTTTGAAAGGGCTACAGAATGTGCCATTTTATCCTGTTTTGTGCAGGTCTGAGATTATAGATACCCCCTAGTTAGCTTTAAAGTGAGTGCTCTTTTATTTTTCTGGGCAGTAGTCTCTCAGCTACACTATATTAGCAGTGACCTGCAATGCATTTCTTTAAAATTTACTTTGGTGCCTTTTTTGTTTGTTCCGAGTGTACTTGGGAGGCTGAAAAATCTTTGGGAGGGGAAAAGAAACTTTTCTGGTTTTTTTGGGTCTACATCCCAGATATCAAGCCCGGTCTTCTTTGGTTTTACCGGAGGGCTACTTGGAGGTCTCTGATGTATAATGTGACCTCTCATCTTAGCAGAGCTGGTGGGGATTTGAATTCTCATTTTTTCTCAAGCATCAAGTAAGCATTGGTGTTAACAAAACCAGATAAGTTTTAAACGGTCTGATTTTGATTATAAATTCTGACTCATTTGCTCAGCTTTCACTTTCTTGTCTCTTGTGATATCCTAATTGTATTAGTTCTCCAGTTGCAATAGGGCAGATAAAACTAGAATTTCTAAGGTAAGACACTAGAAGAGGAACTTCGTGGGTTTTTTTTTTTGTTTGTTTGGTTTTTTTAAAAAGCCTTTCAGACCTGCCTTACAACTTGGAGGCAAAAATGGCACAAGGATCTTTCTTTTGCAGATCATTTTTAAGGATGCCATTCTGCAGCTACTCTCAAGTGCATCACTCATGCTGACTCTATAGGAGTCCTATGTGCAAGGTCACTGCTAAATCAGACACTGAATTTGGAATTCTTTTTGTCTATGATTACTGTATTCACCAATGCAAATCTATCACCCACATTTGTAGCTTACTGAATCCTACCACAGTATAGTGTCACACCTAGGCCAGTGCAGCTGCTGAAGGAGGTTCCCCCCATGAAGAACTTTTTTTTTTATATAATGTACCTTAGGGAAGACTCCCTGCTTCAGCATGTAATCTGTTAAGTTTTATTGCTGTTCTTGAGTCCTCTCTCTTTTTTTGGTTGAGTCTTTCTCACTGACATTTGTCTTGCAGAATTTAAAGAAACTGGAAGTCGTTCTGTCTGTGATAGGCAGCTCAGACTTTCCAGGCTCTAACTCTGGCCCTTTATTTGAATTCTTGTCTTCCCATTGATTCTCACATTCCACTTACACCCTGGCTCACTGGCACTGCTACTCTTTCTGATCCTATCTGTGTGCATAATACATGTTGTAAATAATGCAGACATTTTTGCCCATTTCCAAAATATCTATTATGAACATTTTAATTCTGTCACTATGCATTTGAAATGGATTAGATAAGGATTCTGAGTTGTATAATCATGATAAATTAGAACCATGTGGGCTTAAATGAATCTCTAAAGCACTACAGTAGCCATTCTATGCACTCAGTAAAATACTCTTGATTGTACTAGATTATAGTATACATGTATTCCTTCATGAGGTGCTGAAATATCTAGGTTTGGCCACATTCTTTGCCATATGCAGATACCATCAAAATCTATTTGTATTGCTGATTTAGATGGACTATCATGATAACCCAATGGTGCTGTTTTATGCCTTGTAGGTAAAGTAAAATGTTAGTTAATATGATTGAAGCCATATGACTGTTCTTTTGGTTCCCCCCCACCGAATGTTCCCAAATAGCTTAAATGATTGAAATACTTAGGAAGGGTATTGATTCATATTAAGTCAAGTTCTAACTTTCTAGTTTAATCTGTTTTTGTTATTTTTGTTTACAGATGAATTTAGATACAGAATCATACTTTACATCAGAAAAGTACAAGTGTTACTACTTTATATATACAGTACAATAATTAATTGCTGTGTCTCAGACACAAAGAATTAAGGATATAGATCAGGGGAACCGTCTGTAGTAAATCAAGAGTGTCACAGCTGCAAATTGATAGCAAACTTATTCACAGCAGTAAACTGTAACACCAAATGTGCCATTTTAAAGAGCGAGAACCAGGTGTGGCATTAATTCATTGTCTAAAATAACTGAAACATATGCTCCTGAATGGGATCCTTTTGCGATACTCTCTGCTGGCTACCAGAATGACTATGAAGTGGATTCTTCTGAACTTCGGTGGTAGTATGCAGTTGCATTTAAGAACATTACTAGGTACCATTACATACTGGTAACTGATTTTTAGATAACAGCTATCATACCTCTGCCATATGTGGAATAAATCCAGTAGCACATATGAACACACAATACTACACACATGCACTTTTATACTTTCAGCCATAGAGAACGCTAGTGTTATTTGGCAAGCTATGCTGGATTTGCACCCTACCCCCCCTCCCTTCTCTTAGGACTTCAGTACATTTCTCTGCTATGTGTGTCTTTCTCAGTGTCACAAGACAGGCCACCCTCTGGTTCCTGAGATACCTTTATTGTCCTCTTTTTTTTTTTTTCTCATGTTAAAAAATCAAATTCCAAACATAAGTACATGTGGCCCTTTCTGCCTGTAGAAGGAAGGTAGTGTAGAACTGAAGGTGTTAAAGTGAGGTGATGTTCCAAGGGGGAAAATGCATCATCAGTTTTTCTATTTTTAAATGTAACAAATGCCTTGTTCGGCTACTGTTGACAAATCTAACTATAGCTGTACTTAATTTTCAGTAGAATATGCTTGCAGCTTGCTAGCATCACCTTGTGGTAAAAGTTATATATAGCAGTCTTCATAATAAAAAAAAAAAATTAGATGTTTTTTCCCCTGTAATGTTTGCTAATATATGCATATGTACGGCAGAGAAATAGCTGTATGACCAGACTTTTTAAAAAGTAATTTCCTTATATATTTTTGATAAAGCTAATTGATGGAACAAGTAGATTCTGATGCCATATGACCTAATGCATTAAAACTAGAACGTCAATATACCGCTGTTTTGGTGTATTTTCTTTTCAGCTTTTCCTATCAAATACAGAGAGCACTGCATTGGTAGGTGCTGGAATAGGCTTTCCAGGTTTCCTGCTTTTGTTTATACATACATATATTTGAACTGTATCTTGTATTATCAAACCATAAGGAAAATAACTTTTTCTCAGGCTTTTGTGTTCTGAGTATTTTTTATAAATTAATAATGCTCATTTGTTCACAGAAGCAAAGTGTAAAGATATTGGCAGTAAGCAAGATTTTACGAAGTTCAAAAAGCCAGCTATAAAGGTTAGCGGTGACTTTCAGACATCCTTTGGAAATTCAGAATTACACCACTTCTGGAATTCTATAGAGAATTATGATTAATATCATGCACACTATTCAAGTTGTCTTTTGGGATTTCTATATTGGGAACAGGGTGTTTGTTTTCAAGCATGTCAACTTAAAAACATCCATTTCACTTGTATTTCACCTTTTTTGGCTGCTTTGCAAGTAATGATCAAATATATCTAATACCTCTCAGGGGTACTGACACTTAATTATTAAAGTAGTGTACCTGAGCAGCATATACTACAGAACATCAGAGTACATTATTAATTTAACAAAAGCTTTGTCCCACTAGTTCTATTTACCATGCTAACTCTTGTTCTTCTTGCAAAGTGATTTGTAACACATCTTCACATTATGTAGGCTATTTAGGCCTTCTCTCTGTACATTAAGGACAGAATGTAACTACATGCTTTCTATGTGGTATTAAGGAACTGCATGCTCCTGCTGATAGGTTTGGAACCATGTTGTAATCTACACAGATTTTTCTCTATAGAGAGAAGGAAATTGAGCCTTGCCTTTAGGAATATTTTGAGGACTGTCTCATTGTGTAATGCCTGAGGGGTTCAGTCTCCTAAACCAGAGTGTCTGTGTGGAAGTCACAGTCCTCATTTAAAATTGCACCTTCTTTCAGCTTTCCTACAAGCAGTCTCTTATACTTGCAGAGTGGGTGCTTGAAGCAGCATTAACATCAGCTCAGATTTCCAGTGTAAAATCCAGTGTGGTTGCTCCTCATCTGCATAGTGCCAGGAAAGAGGGTTCTGGGTGATACTGGGTGTAAATTAATTGAATTATTCTGCATTAACTCTCCAATCTGGCTTTGTTCCTCCTGTGCATAGGAGCCAATTTTTTTCTTACATGGGCTGGTTCTTGCATAGTAGCAGTTATCCTTTGTATATTAGTGTGGCAGGAATCTTCATCCTAGGTGTGAAGACCCCAAGGAACATGTCAGGCAAGTGCCTTAATCTTCCAGGAGATATAGCTTCTTGACCATATAAGTACTGCAGTCCTTATTCAGGCAAAGTCCTGTTGATTTGAGTTAGAGCTGGTTGGTTGGGAATTTTTCAACAAAACCAGTTTCAATGAACTTCCCTCAGGAATAGTTTCTCATTTTGAGGATGGAATTTCTGACTGGACACGCACCCAGAAGAGCCAATAGCTCAGTGATTCCTAACCATGTGGGATATGGGAGGCCTGGTACCAAGTTGCTGTTCTGTCTAATTTGGAGCAAGTCTGCCAGGTGCATACCCTAATCACCAGGCTATTGGGTATTCTGAAGGGTTGCACTCTCATTTTTCATTGCTCCTTGAGGGGTCTCGGGTTTGTCCTGAGGCAGAATGGCAAAATAGTTTCCCACACAGCTAGAAATTTTGCCTGAGTCACGACTGCAGGAACTGTTTGTGACTGACTGACGAAAAGATCAGCCTGCTTATAGCAGTAGCTACAAAGTGTAATGGTCCGCATTTTTCCAAAACAGTCTTTATTTGTGGACGTTCTGCTTCAGCTACTGAAGCCCTCCTTTTCAGAGGTGATGATCTACCTGCAGTTCCCATTGACTTTCAAGTAGTGGTGAGGTTGCTCAGCACCTATAAAAATCAGGCTCTAATTGTCTGAAGTAGGGTACCCAAAATTAAAGGCCCCTTTTGAAAAACATTGCTGCAGTTTTTTGTTCAGTAAAGGCAGCTGAATAGGAGGCTCCCACTTTCAACAGTTTGGAGGTAACACTGGGATCTGCAAAGTTACTATCCCCTTCGTCTTTTTGATGATTGCACTGATATTTTTATTGATGATGCTCTTGTTGTGTGGTCTTCTGCCCTCTGGAGTCCCAAACTAACACCATGAACAGTAGTTGAATTGAACCCATGTTGGTTACAAAAGCAAATCACTCATTAGAAATGTAAAAGGAGGAGACAGAAAAATAAAGGCAATATTAACAACCTCAGCAATATTAATGCAGTAACATGGTAAAGGATTATGATGGGAAACCAGAATAGACCATAAAAAAGAGACACATGAAAATAAAGATCAAGCTAATAAAAAGGAAGAGTAACAAGAGAAGTGGGAGGAGCAGGGTAAACAGAAGTAGGAGCAAGAAGGAGTAAGACGAGTGAGAGCATGGAAGGAAACAAAAAATAAATAGGTCTAAGGGTGCAATCTCTGCTCTAATTACTTTGCTACACCAAATATACCCCACAATCAAGGTCTGGAGGCAAAGTACATTAATGAGAAGAGAATAGTTCTGCACTTTGAAGCGAAGCCACACGGTGCCCTATTTCCCCTCAGAAAGATTCTAGGTATGACCACAACCCAGCCCACTATCTACTACTGCTTCTTTTCTTTGACCTCAACAGTGAGAATCTCTCCTTCTTCTGCAGTGGGGGAAGGAACCATGCTGATGATAAGAGACTTGTTAGTGGTTCCTCTGAGCAGAACTGGTTGAGGTGAAGGTTGAAAATTTGCAACTGGCTCTTCTTTTTGTGCAGATTGGTTAGTTGGGGGTTTTGGTTCTGGTGCTGGCTCAGGTTTCTTTTCCTCTGGCTCAGGTTTCTTTTCTTCAGTTTTTTCCTGTAATGAAAAGTTACACATTTCTTAGTGCTGCAGACAAAGTCCAAGAACCTATATTCTACTCTGAGCGTGGGGTCATGAGATAGGGTATGAATATTGGAATGGAGACAGAATATGCTACTGCCACCTACTGGTGGATAAGTAGAACTAACAGCTTTGTTTGCATATTCCCCAGAATATGCTATTGTGTGGGAATTACTTCATTACATTTAATAATGGCTTGTTAATTGCTCATAAATTTGACTTGTTTATATAGAAGATGTTGAATATACTCAGTTTTGGCTAAATGGGTTAATCTGACACTTGTCTCCATGACTTGCAAAGCAGTAGGGAAAAGGTGGGAGTTTGACTAGTCAAGAAGTTAAGCAATGCTCTGCCATCAGTTGAATCTTCTTGCTGGTGGTAGGATAATGCTTTCAAGGGGCATCATGGTTTTGTTAGGGGAAAAAATGGCCCAGTTGCCCCCCAAAGCCCATATAAAGGCAGCTCTTATTCCTGTTTCCCTTAACCTTGTTTCTCTCTGCTGCCTCTTTGCTTTTGCTCACTCTGGCCTAGGCAGGACAGGAATCCAATAATGTTTCAGTCAAACTTGTGAATTAGGCAGTAGGGGTTAAATCTTGGCCCTGTTGAAGTAAGTAGGAGTTTTGTCATTTCAGCAGTGCCAGGATTTCATGCTATATATGTTTACCCAAACCTGGTAAGTTCCTTTCTTGGGATTTTCCCTGCTTATCCCTTGAGCATTTTGAACAGTCTTCTGTATCTGCTGTGGGTTACCTGAGCAGCTTGCAATCTCTTCAGCTTGAGCAGCATAGCTAGGCCGCCTTTTCCTGACCTTCCAAGCATTGCTTTGAACAGTTTGGGAGTTGGCTGTTTTGGTGCAAAGAGGCTGGCCACGCCTATTGTTTGAATTGGTGGCCCTGTGGTGGGCTTACCCTTCTCCTTCAGCAGCACTCTGTGGATGAGATGGAAGATAGCACACAGCAGTGAGTAAGTCTAATGTTCAGATAATACTAAAAGTCCAAATCAAAGCATGAAATTCTTGTAACTTTTTTCAGGATCATTTTTTATCCTAAACCCTTTTTATCCCATGCACAGCTACGGACTGAGGACCGACGAACTAGACAGCAGTTCTGCAGAAAAGGACCTGGGGGTTACAGTGGATAAGAAGATGGATATGTGTTAGCAGTGTGCCCTGGTTGCCAAGAAGGCTAATAGCATATTGGGCTGCATTAGTAGGAGCATTACGAGCAGATCAAGAGAAGTGATTGTTCCCCTCTATTTTGCACTTGTGAGGCCGCCTTTGGAGTATTGTGTCCAGTTTTGGGCCCCCACTACAACAAGGATGTGGAGAAGTTGGAGAGAGTCCAGCGGAGGGCAACAAAAATGATTAGGGGGCTGGAGCACAAGACTTATGAGGAGAGGCTGAGGGAACTAGGCTTGTTTAGTCTGCAGAAGAGAAAAATGAGGGGGGATTTGATAGCAGCCTTTAACTACCTGAAAGGGGGTTCCAGGGAGGATGGAGCTAGGCTGTTCTCAATGGTGGTAGATGACAGAGCAAGGAGCAATGGTCTCAAGTTGCAGTGGGGAAGGTCTAGGTTGGATATTAGGAAAAAGGTTTTCACTAGGAAGGTGGTGAAGCACTGGAATGGGTTACCTAGGGAGGTGGTGGAATCTCCATCGTTAGAGGTTTTTAAACTGGGATAATATAGCTGAGGTTAGTCCTGTTTTGAGCAGGGGGTTGGACTAGATGACCTCCTGAGGTCCCTTTCAACTCTAATATTCTATAATTCACCAGAATGTGGATCGATGGCAAATTGCTTGTTTGATTTTTGAAATCTATTTCTTCTCTGCAGGATGCAGGTAAAACAAACACATTGTCCAAATAAGGTCACATCAGAGGAGGATTTGAGAGGGTAAGATGAGAAACAGGCATGAAAGAAGGTGCGCTCCATTACTGCCACAAGATGTGTACTTGGGGCAAAATTCTCTCTGGCCTGCACTGCACATGGACCATTCCCTCTGCTAGTGGATTTCACACTGAAGTGAATGGAAGGGATAATGCGCTGTAGTGATCTGCAGTGTGGATCACTGTTGGGTGCTTAGAGACAGAAAGGTGGAAGGTTGGTGTGTGTCTCTTTCAGACTCCTACAGTAAATCACCATTTAGCAACAAAAGCTTTCTAATTGCCAGCATTGCCCATGCAATGTGATATGTGGAAGGCAATCCATGGACTTCCCATTCTGTGCTATCTATACCTGATTACCAGCAACAAAGTTTAGTGAGTAGTTTTGTTGATGATGCGCAAGGCAAAGTAGGCTGGCTCTTGCTCTTCTCAAATTTACTTGTGACAGTAAGCTATGCAGATATAGACTAGAGCCACATGATAGCAGTTATTGCACAACTTATGGGCAAACTTCTGTCTATGCAAAGATGTACTCAATTTTTTTTGACACCCAGAGCTACTCTCCGATCCTAAAGGGCAGCATGACCCATACTGCTGTCACCACTTTCCAGTGTTGCACCTTGAAATTCTGGGGATGGGGATTGAGGAGTGGGACAGTGGTGGTGCTGCTGCACCCATGGTAGGGTGAATGGGAGTTCTCGTTCATCTGAGGGTATGTCTATACTGACAGTGGCAAAGTCCCACCATCAGATCAATCTTTGTGGATCGATTTGAGCGGTCAGTGTAGATCCGCTCAATCGATCAGGAAGTCGATGTAGTAAAACCACCTCCTCAGGTAGTGTAGTGCTGCGTTGATGGGAACACAGTTCCCGTCGGCGCAGTGCAGTGAAGATGCTGCGCAGAAGGGAAGCACAGCCAAATCGCCAGGTAAGTGTACACCAGGCCTGAATGTTGGAGGAAGCTTAGTATAATGAATGCAACTGTAAATTGGTATCTTCACTGTAATTTGAGGAAAAATCACTAATAATGCTTCTGTTTTCTCTTGCAAAGTTCAGGATGCTGAGAGAATCTTCTCCAGCTGTTTTAGTGCTTGACACCATCCTCAACCCACAGTAAAGTTAGTGGTTTAAGCATAGGAAAAATATTAACTCTTTTACCAGTGCTACATTGTTTGGCCTTTTTTTTTTTTTTTTTTTTTTTTTTTTTTTTTTTTTTTTTTTTTTTTTTTGAGTCTTTTGGGGAGACTTTTGTTTTTGTTCATATCTGAACTGTTGGGTTTACTGGAGTTTTTAATTTGATTAGTAAAGTTGTATTTATTTAAAAGGGAGGTTCAGACCATGATTTATGGTATATTCCAGCAGCGCTGAGGGTGGCCGAATGACACATTGCCCATACAATGTGATATTTGGAAGGCAATCCATGGACTTCCCATTCTGTGCTATGCCTGATTACCAAAGATAATGGAATCTCAGGTCTAACAGGACTGGGGACAAAAGGGGTTCTGTAGAGATACAGCCAAAATGGGAAGAAAGGGAACTTGATACATGGAGCCCTCTTTCAAAATCTCTCTACACTGACCACACATAGCTAAACTCTGTGTATACACAGACCTTGTACACACTTTTGTTAGGCCTAATTTAAAACCAGCTTGTTGTGCACACCCTTATGGCTCTTGGAAATCATAGAAATGTAGGAAGGGACCTTGAGCTCCTTTGGTCCATCAACCTGTGGATGCAGAAAAGCTTGTAAATGTGGTTCTCAGTTGACCACTATCTTGCAACATTCCTGCACAGGACAAGGTGAAGCACTGGTTGGGCACCTGAGGGGTCCTGTTTGCTTCTAAACACTTGTTTGTCATCCTTTATGGAAAGGAGAGTTGAGACTTGGTTCATAACTTCTTTATCTTTACCACCCTTCCATGACTACTGGCATCCCTGCCATGACAAATCATGAAATCTACCAAAAGTTACCGTAACAATCCCACAGCAAGCAATAAGAACTAGTTTTTCTAAGGAACAAATGTAATTATCAATCAAAATTCTTAATTTTATATCTAAACCACAATTGATCTGTGGATATTGTGAGGGGCCGCACTTAGCCTTCTTCATTAGGATCTTTTCCGATTCAGGATAGTGCACCAAGATTTCATGGAGGGTCTTCTTGTCTAGAATAAAGAGATTGGCAAATCCATGTGCCACCACGTTAGCGGTCCGTCGATTTCCTCCACCTGATGCTAATAGGCTGCAATAGAAGCAATACAGGAAGTAGGGTTAGAACTTGCATATGTTAGGAGTCTCTTTCCAGGTGCTAGTTTGGTCTTTTCGTCATTGAATTCAGTGATCGTCATTAAAAAGTTCACATAAAACAATCTGGTAACTGTGGGTATATCTGAGGTACTGCAATGTTTTCCTGTTCTTGGAATAGAAAATCGGTCTTTGTGATAAGTAGGCAAATGTGGCCTCATTAATGATCACCATTATATTGGGAGTACTAGAAATGGAAGAAATCTTGCTAGATAGGCTCATCTGAGAGGCACGTTTCTAACTTCAAGGATTTCAATCTAAAAGCTCCCTATGTTCTGCATAAATTTGGTATTCCCTCACTTTTATGGTTGGAAATTGTCAGAAATAAAGAAGCATGAAATTGACTTTATAGGAAAAATTTATTTAGCCCGAGCATTAAGTTTTCTGCATGAATCACTGTTTTCTGACCCTGATTCTGAGTCTGTCACACACTTGGACCCTGGCCCGTTGAGGGGTATGGATGCAGAAGGTCTCTTTGCCTGACAACTTGTAAAAAAAAAAATTGTCTGTCTTAAGGTGAGTGGAGTTTGTTTTGAAAGTGATGAAAGAGATTAGCTTAACAAACAGCAGTCTGACATGGAGTGGGGTATCCAAATAAGTTTGGACCCCCGTACAAATACAGATCTAAGCTGTTCATTTTGCATTCAACAAACAAAATAAACTGACTTCACTTCACTGTCACCCAGGGCAATAATCTAAGCAAGCGACACACTACTGCATATTCCATGTCTTGATATGAATGCTGAAAATGTCCTTTCTGTCATGACTATCAAAGAGTATATCTGCACTAGACTTTTATACCTCAGTTGATTGTCAGTTAACTTAGTTACTTAATATGTTTATAAAGGCTATGTGAACATTCCCCATACATTTGTCCAAGGACAGTAACATTTGTGTTTTTTTATCCTAGACAAAGAACAAATGTTTGTCGTCTGGATCAAGCCCTGTTTCCTCATTTGTGGGCAATTTGAGACTTTGGCTGGAACTCCTGGTCCTATTGAAGTCAATGTGAGTTTTGCTGTTGATCTCAATGGAGCCAGGATTTCATCCTTGGAGTATAAACCTAGGAAGGAGGAAAGCATGTGTGTTCATTGTTATATGCTAACAGTGGGACTGGATCAACTTGTCTGACAGGGCTGAGCCTTGACACACCACATCCATAAATTTTAAAATCCCGACACTCAAAATTCTGATATCTAACTGCATTAGAACTAGAAATGTTCTAATTTTAGTTGTAGTTTTTATTTTAATGAAACAATGCCCTGATGGCCTATAAGGGTATTTATGCACTGCAGTAAACCTCCTTTGCATTGAGTCTCAGAGCCCGGGTCAATTGGCTTAGGCTGCAGGCTAAAAATTGCAGTGTAGATGTTTGGGCTCGGGCTGGAGCCTGGCCTCTGAGACCCACTTTCCTTCTTGGGGTTTCAGGGCCTGGGATCCAGCTTGAGCCCAAATATAGACACTATTTTAGCCCTATGAGCCCAACTCAGCTAACCTAGGCCAGCCACAGCTGTACTGCAGGTCTTTTATTGTAGTCGAGATGTACCCTAAATGTGAAAGCTGGTGTGATGGGATGCATGGTGATACCTCCATGAGAAGAAGATAGATCACAACTGGCACTGGGACAGGAAAGGGTTAAAATAAGGAAAGGGTGTCTATAAAGAGATAGCGTCACAGATCCCAGTGAGTGCCCATTCCTGGCCACCCCCCTTAGACTGCTGTGAGGAGAATCCAAGTCTGGACTCTGCTTCCCTTATGCTACAATAAGCTCCTGGAGCCTGAACGGCGCTACTGTCTCATTCTAGGTGCTCCTGGCTGCACACGTAGGGCACAGACCTACATGACACCCCCCCTCTGAGTATTGAAAATCTTAGCACAGTGCTGACCCTTCATGCTCCCTGGTACTTAAATAGACCCCTCTCCCATCATGCCACCAAAGAGGTATGAAGCTACTGGTTACAGTTTAACTCTCGCAAGGGCCACATGGTATTTGTGGGTGCTTAACACTCAGCATAGACTGACTTTGCACCAAGTGTAGCACCAATGTTCTTTACTTAACAGATAACGCACAGAGTGCAAATCATCTGGAAAACAATCATAGAAATGTAGGGCAGGAAGGGATCTCTTAGTAGTCATCAAGTCTAGCCCCTTGCACTGAGGCAGGACCAAGTAACTCTAGATCATCCTGACAGGAGTTTGTCGAACCTGTTCGTAAAAACCTCCAGTGATGGGGAGCCTACAACCTCACTTGGAAGCCTAGTCCAGAGTTTAACTACCCTTCTAATTAAACAGTTTTTCCTAACCTAACCCTCCCTAGCTGTGGACTAAGCCCCTTACTTCTTTTTCTAGCGTCAGTGGGCATTGAGAACAATTGATCACCATCCTCTTTTTGTAACTGCCCTTAACATATTTGAAGATTGTTATCAGGTCCCCCATCATTTTCTCAAAACTAAACATGCCCAGGGTTGTTTTTCTTAAACCCATCTTCAGGTTTTCTAAGCCTTCAAAACTAGGTTGTCTAAACCTTTTATCTCTTTTGTTGCTCTCCTCTGGACTCTCCTCAGTTTATCCACATCTTTCCTGAAGAGTTGTACTGAGAATTGAATACAGTCCTCCAGCTGAGGCCTCACTAGTGTTGAGTAAAGCAGAACAAATCCCTCCTGTGATGTACAAATGACACTCCGGTTAATACACTCCAGAATATTAGCCTTTTTTTACAGCTGCATCAGACGGTTGACTCATGTTCAATTTGTGATCCACTGTGACCTCCAGATCCTTTTCACTAGTATTACCTGCTATATTGTAGTTGTGCATTTGATTTTTCCACCATAAGTGTGGTATTTCGCACTTGTCTTGTTGATTTTCAGATCAATTCTGTAATTTGTCAATGTGGTTTTGAATTGTAATTCTGTCCTCCAAAGTGGACCAAATCCAAACCTCTCCCAATTTTGGTGCCATCTGCAAATTTTATAAGCATACTCTCCACTGCATTATCCAAGTCATTAATGAAAATATTGAATAGTACCAAACCCAGGCCTGACCCTTGCGGGATTCCTACTAGATGTGCTCTTCCCTCACCACAATTTGACAGTGAACTGTTGATAACTGCTCTAGGAGTACAGTTGTGCACCTACCTTATAGTAATTTCACCTAGATCACATTTCCTTAGTTTGTTTATGAGGATGTCATGTGCGATCAAAGATGTCAATAAACATCCTAAACACAATGTCCCTCACTAGCTATTCCTTCTCTTGGGAGGCCCTGGCAGATCATCTGTGTTCTTTCAGGCAGGTGGGGTCCTCTTCCTCCTTGCCTACCGTGTACCTCTGGCAGCCTCGTTCATGGTAACGTGGTGTAAAATGGCTCTCTCCCCAGCTCCCCCCGTGAGTCCCTTTACAGACTCCTGCTAGGCTCATCTGCTTTTTGTGTTCTGCCCTTTGGAAACTTTCCACTGCTCCCAAACCGCCTCCCTTCAGGCAAGTGTCTTCTCCCAGCTAGAGCAAACCCACTGGCCCAAGGTGTTTTACTCTGAATAGACAGTTGTTGAGTACTGATCCCTCACCATTGTGTTTATCCTGGCAGATGTGACACATCTGTGCTAACTCACGGTGGAGCCACAGGCTTTCCATTGCATAGTAATTTCATGCTACAATAAACCATCCAATATTCAGAAGTGGCACAGACAGGACCCCAAATCATCACAGATAGATGGAGAGGTCCTTGCCCTCCCTCAAGAGGAAAGAAGCAGCAGGAAAAAATCTCTGCTCTGCAGCTGAGTTGCTTGCAATAACCCTCCTTCCCTACACCACAGAAAAATAATTAAAGCATTTAAATAAATAAATAAATATTCCTAGTTTGTATATAATACTTTTCATCAATAGACGTCAGTGCTTTACATTAAATGAGGCAAAGTAAATAAAACTGCAACAGCTCATTGCCCCTGATACTGAAGTTGCTTCTCCTCAACCTCCCAGTGCTGCTAGTGGCAGAGAGGTCGCAGGAGGTGAAGTGACTTGTGTCAAGGTCACACAGTTAGCCAGTATCTGAATTCAAGTTAGTCTGGTACTTCCTAGCACTCCTTTTAATGGAAAGGAAAAATGCAGTGGTTCTGTATGATGCCTCAGATAGATAAACATGTATTTACTAAATACAAATGGCTATCAAATACGTTTCCAAAGCAGTTTTGAAGTCGCTGTCTGAGTTTTGGCATCGCTGTTCTGTGAATAGGACTGACTCGGCTGGAACCATCATTTTGACATTTCCCTAGCAGAGGGCTCTTTAATGATCCAGACTAGGGCTGAAGAGATCAGCTTTCCATTAGCAAGTGTAGGAAACCAGACACTGATGTGCAGTGAGTTTTATAAACAAGTATATACGGCTTGGTTAAGCAGTCCTTGCTCAGACAAATTCAGCTTTGCTTAGGGATAGGAACACAGAGTGCATGATTGAGACCCTTTTGGCTAGCAGACCAAGAGTTATCCTAGTGTGGGGTTAACTGAGCTTTTTTAAACAATGGAACTTGCCTTACAACAGCTTCAGATGCTCTAACTTCCAATGCTCCCTAATGGGGAACCTTATCTTTTCTGCCTTACTTTCCTTACCAAAAAAAATCTACTCTTCCCACAGTAATTAATGAGATAACAGCATTTTGGGGGTAATGTGAGGTGGTGTATTTTGAATACTTACTGTGGCAATTTTTATAAGAGCTTAGAAGCATCAAATTGCAATCTTTGTGCCTCCCTGTCTCTGTTTGTCTCTGACAATTGACTGTCATACAGTGTTACCCTTCCTTGGAGTAAGATATTGAATTGATCCTGAAACTGCTGTTGTGTTGCCCAGCAGGGGAGCTGCACTTTAGCATAAGTGCACATAGAGGTGACAGAGGAGCCCAAGAAAATGGTAGGCCTAGTTCTCAACACTGAATAGGAAGTCCTCCAGTACCCTGCAAGCTAGAGCTGGTTGAAAAACAGAATCTCCATCCCATGCGATGGTCTGAGATTTGGAGAGTCACATTAGTCCTGAATTATGTCAAAAAGTCAATCTCAGAATTTGTTGAAATTAAATATTTGGAAATATTTCATTTTGACCTTATCGAAACAACATTTTGTTAAGGTTGGAATATTTTGAGTTTTATGTTATAGTATAAAGAATATAAAAGCTAAAACAATAAAGGTGATATGAAACATTTAGATAATTTTTCATTGAAAATGTCAATGAAATGAATACATTACTGGAAAACTTTTTGATGTTGTCCAATCAGCATTTTCTGATGGAAAACTGTTCCACTGGACAATGTTTTCACCAGCTCTGCTGCTCACCCACTCCGTTACTGGTAGGCAATAAATGGGTGCGTGAGGAGATAACAAATTAAACTGTCATACTTATGCTAATAAACTCCTGAGCTATGCTCTCCGTTCTTGGAATAACCCCGGCTACTCAGAAGGAGTAACTGGTTGGCTGTGTAACAAGGCTCCCGCTATTGCAGGATCAGGTTTGATTTGCCTCTGCTATTGTTCTGAACAAGTGTTAGCCTGTATTGATTAGACTATCGTTAGGTTAGATTAGATTACCTTTTATTTTGTATTACAGTTTGTATTTACATTTAAATACATTATTCCTAATTTCTATTTAAAAGGGCTAGATTTATTGGAATGATTTTGTCTCATTATTTCACCTACCCTACAAATGTGTGTCTACTTACTTCTATGCTGCTCCCCTCCCCCTGAAGTAATCTGCAAGGCCACTGCTACTTTCTCCTCCTCTAAATCCCACATTGACTGCTTTCTCTGGTGACACCTATGAGAAATTAAACTGATGTCCTCAATTGCCCCTGTACTTGGCTGATATTTATATGTAGTTTAAAAAGTCATTGTATATTTATTCTTCTCCCCACACGTTTTAGATTAGAAGTTATTTGGGGAAGGGCCTGTTTTCCTATGTATGGAAAGCACCTAGCACATTGTGGATTTTAACACCATTATCATTAAGGGGGAAATTTTCAGAGACAAAGGACAATTATGTCCCCAAATCCTCTTGAAAGTCAATGAGAATGGGGTTGCCTATTTCCCATTTGTACCCCTGAAAATTTCTTCCAGCCATCCCCAAAAGTTACATTGCCAATGTAGTGAAATATTAAATTGAATACAGCTTCCAGGCTCTGCCCCTAGTTTCTTCATAAATAAAATGGACAGGAAAAGGACCGGCTAGAATATGAGACTTAAATTGGGCTCTGTGGTGCAGTTCAGCAAAAACAGGAACACATTTTAGGTCCTCACAATAAACCATAATGTTTGGTTTTCTTCAGGAACTATTTTTTCCAACCATTGAGAGATTTAAAAAAAAGAGTTCATATTTTTGTTCAAATTGCATATAATTAAACTGCAGGCATCTTCCATCCCATCCTATTAAAGAGTTTAACCAGAAGGGGAAGAGTTGGTATGTTTCTGTAAACAAGTCCTGAGGCAGAGATCACCAGGTGAGCCAGGCACTCAGATGCCATGGGGAGGAGTGTGTTGTCAGTAGCCTGGCAGACAGGTAGACACAATTGCTATGGAAGAACAGCGTTTCGGTCGATCAGATCCATTAAGGAATGTTTTTTTACTGTATAGCCCTCAGCGCTCCTTGAATGTATAAACTCATTATTTCTAACACGCTGCCGTAAGGATGATGACATTCCCCCGTGATGTGATGAGTGGGTCAGCCGTTTGCTTTCCTCCAAATTTAGGAACGTCTGCCAGCTGCTGAGCATTTCCTCCTCCTCAAGCCCACCCACTGCTTGCTGTTTATGTCCAGAGCACCTCATGCTTGAGTTAGTATTCCTCCATGGCTGGTATGCTGTCTCCAGGAGTACACTGGTGAGGATTTCATCTACCATAAAAGATCATTTCAGGAAGAGTACATACCTTGGTCATTGTGTGTGCCTCAAATGGAAACATCTACTTGCTCTAGACATATTTACTGGCTCAAAAGTTGGAAAAGCTCCCCAGATTAGCAGAAAAGTGTAACTGGCCCAATACCATCCCTGTTGTAACTCCATTGAGTTACAGCAGGGATAGATAGAACTAGAGCTTTCCTTAACTCTTAATGGTTATTTCTTGTACAAGAATGAATGAATGTTTATCTGGTGTCTGATTGGCTAATCCAAAAGCTGGTGGCAGGTGAGTGAAGATGCTTATTGCCCTATGACATTTTTAGATTTTTCCAGCTGAAGAAAAATTCCACAGTAGAAGCAAGTGTGATGTCAATTCCTGAATACACTTTTCTAGACTGTCTAGTTTTGTTTTTTTAGTGACCAAGAGTTACTGAAAAATGACAGCTTCCTATCTCTACATACACATTTATAATGCAGCATTTTGATTTTGGGCTTTACTCACGTTATATTTTCACAAAGAGCCAACTGAAAAATAGACATTCTTCTCTCAAAGAGGTAGTGTAGTTTTATTTTCCATTTATATAAAAAGGACCTTGTATCTACGGGAAACTTTCGATCAGGTGTTTGCTATTTGCAGATTTGAGCATTGGCAAGTGCTGTACTCACATCATTAAATAGACTGGCATGTTTCCACTACCACAAGGGGAGCTACAAGTAAAGGATAAATTTAAACTTGGCACAGAGCTGTTTACCAATTTTCAAAAGGCAGATTAAAGTTGCCAGCAAGAGGAATAACAGTAACCGGCTGGCAGCTGGAAGAAATCAAGATTCCAGTTTATCACATGCAGCAGCACCTGTATTCTGTATTACTTTTTCTTCATGCAGACCTCAACTGGAGGTGCACAGGTGCAAACCCAGTCGTTGGTGTGACCAGTGAGTAAGTGTGATGCAGAAGAGTTTATAGATTTTTGCATTGCAACTATTTAGAAAATATGGATATTGTACTTGGAACTTTAGAAGAATTCTTCCTTCTAAAAGGACCATTCAGAAAAATATTTTTTGATGTACTTTACACTTAAAGAGAGACATTCTATTAAATACTGCATACATTTTCAAACCTGAAAGCCTAAAGTTTGGCTTCTAAATCCACGTTTAAGTTTCTAAATAGTTTTCTATTGCAGCTTTATTTCCTAGTAAAAAGGATAATTGATTTTCAATATCTGCGTTCTAAACATGCCTAGGGACATTGTACAAACAATAAAACAAATGTGGTCACAGTAGGAGCTGGAGGATGTGTTAAACCATCTAAACCCTGGAGGAGAATTCCCTTAGTATATTCCTAAATACTTTATTCAGTGTAGTTTTAAAATGTTCATTACACATTAGCTACTGTACCACAGGCTCAGAGATCTCAACGCTAAGGAATTTTCCCCAGATGTTGAGATTAAATTTTCTTTTGTACACCTTCAACCACTTGGTAGATGTCTTCTCTGAGACTCTTCTAACCCATTGACTGTGAACATTTTTCATATTGTACATCACTCAGTAAGTCAGCCACTCTTTAGCGGGAGTTGCCCGCTTCCAACCCCAATGTCACACCTTCCCTGTGGCAATTATCATGCTTTGTAACATGAAAAAGTCAAATGAAGAAAAATACTTTTCATCAGATGTTGAAAGATGGCAACACTGATAGAATTATTTGTTGGTTGATTGTTGTTTGTTTGTTGTGTATTTGACCAGCTCTAAAAAACAGCATTGTAAACAGTTACTGGATTACCTGATCTCTCCAAATACTGCTCCTGCTCTCAGGGTAACCAGGACTTTTGTGCCATCAGGGCCTCCAAGAACTTGAACTTCTCCCTGTTTGATGATGTACATCTCTCTGCCAATCTCTCCCTGAATGCAGAAACATCACGTTTTAGCATGATGACAAACACTTTGAGTAGAATAGTCTGACAAATGCTTCTTAACAGACCCTGCTTGTCATGTGCATGCTCCCTACCGTTCTGGGGAATAAGAACTAGCGTGTGATCCCTTTACTCACAATGAATTAGACCTTACTCCACAGGCAGTCTCATTGATTTTTGAAGGCACTAGTTGTGGTGTAAGGTATTATGATTCTGGGGGCTGGCTAAACCTTGCTGACGCTGGTGGTATAACTGCTTACCCTTCATTAGGGATAAATGTAAGAAACAATAAAGATTCTTTATAGAATAGGTAGCTGAAACAAGAGGTACCATTGCCCAAGGATGACTCATCAATTTCTCTTTCTAATAGAAACAACTCACAAAATCCTTGGCTGACTGCTCAAGTCATAAGGGGTAATAGTTGTATTCAGCATGTGTAAGGATATCATGCCTAGCTCTGTGTAGATGAGGTAAGTAATTCCCATGGTGTATTAGTTATCACTAGCATGAACTAATTCTGATGGTATCAAATGTGGCTCAATAATACACTAGTTAATATATCTAAGAAGAACCATAACTTGTGCATTTAAAAGTACCTGCAGCATTTTAATTTTTTTCTAATGATCATTTACATAATTTAAAAGGAAAATCAAGAATAATTAACCAATCAAAGCTTCTGCTGTCTCTTGCATATTTACCAGTGAATTTGAGCCTTTGCTAGTTGCTTAATTAGCATCCCAATGAAGTAGATTTTACCTGGATACAAAGTATTGACGGTTCGTCTGTATGACAAAATCTAGCCTCACTGAAGTCCTCTAGTGGGCAAAAGCGTAGCATGATAGAATAATACTGAACACTTACATAATGTTTTACATGTTCAAAGGGCTTTACACACATTAACTTAATAATCCTCACAAGCTAGGTAAAGCTATAAGCTAGGTAAATAAACATCATTCTTATTTTACAGATGGGAAACTGCTGTAGAGAAGTTAAGTGACTCCAGTAAACCCACACAACAGCAGTCAGTGGCAGAGCCAGGACTGAAAATTCAGGGCTTGACTCCCAGTCATCATTGGCCATGTTATAGAGTAACACAAAAGCCTTGCTCTTTAGCTGTAAACCATTTACTAAACATCATGCTTGTGTAAAGCAATATATTGATTTCTAAGGTTTCATTACTGAGGAGGGCCACGTGAATCTAATGGCAGGATCAAGGCTTTAATCTGTTAGTATTATAGTAGCATCTAGAAACCTTAGCCATAGACCAGGACTCCCTTGTCTTAGGTGCTGTACAAACACACAACAAAAAGGTGGCTCCTGTGTAAAAATCGGGCAATGTAAGTAAAACTGCATAGATTTGATTGTATCTCTTTCCACCCATGTTACATAACTGGGTGTCTAAGGCCCCTGTCCTTCAGTGAGTGCCACATGGGCAGTTCTACTGACCTGATCCCCCAAAACTTATGCACATATTTAACTTTGGGCATTGTGAGTAGCCCCACTGAATCAATTGGATTGCACACAGTGCAGAGAGCTAATCATGACTAAATCTTTGCAAGATCCAGGCCTTAAATCATAAGCTCTTTGGGGCAAGGACTGTGTCTTCCTATGTGTTTATATAGAACCTGGCACAATGGGGCTGTAACCTATAGAACTAGCCTGCTTGCTTGCATTATATAGAGATATATATCTTTTCTTATAGATTTAAGTATGATTCTATGATTATAATAGAGTTATAAATTTATATATATTTTGCTGTAATACAAGGTACCTTACAGGACACATCCTGTTTGACAGCTATGTAATTATTATACACATATTCGGGAACTAGTGTTGAAAGTGTTGACATATAGCAAAAACAAGACATATATGGTCATATTTTTCCATAAATGAGTTAGCAGATAGCATACATATACTCGGGACCTTTGGCCTAGACAAGTGTTGAAAGTAATGATGTCAGGCCCAAACTAGTACAACACAAAACCCACAAAGATAAAGTCATGGAATCTTTGAAATGGGAAGTGAAAACGTTATGGATATCCTTAATATTCATGAACCTGCCAGCCTATAGAATATGGGTACCCCAATAATTTGGGGGTGGAAAATCCAAATATGGACTTAGAAGGAGGACCCATATTCTTGGGGTATATGAAGGGGAAGATCGTGCTATTTGGGGCGATCGTCATCTACTCCTGCTTGAAGTTTCTTTAGTTTGTGTTAAGATTTTCCTTCTTCATTTTATAGTTTTATTTGTAGTCTTAGTTTATAGTTCTTAGCTCTCTAGCAGTGCTTGCTCCACCTCGCTACTCAAAAGTTGAGGAAAAAAACCTCTCTCTCAACCAGGGCGTGAGTATATTAATCCAAAGCATATCATAGAAATATATATTATGAGTCTTTAAAATTAAGATTGTATTATCCATTATCCATTTGATTGTTCATTTTCTCTATATCAGTTATTTGTCTATCATTTTATGTTATCTTAATAAAATTTATAAAATTATACAAATTTGGTTATCACTAAGAACCTTCCTGTTGTACACCCCTGGGTCCCTATAGAATTCTTCTGGAGCCTGATTCAGGGACAAGAACCTTCTAATCCAAGCAATTGGCAAACCTATAACCCTATTAAATAACTAATACACTGAAAATCAGGCTACAAGGCCTGAGGCTTCCTGGAGGTACTCCTGCCATACAAATACTAAATAATTGTAACTGGTAAAACACATGCAACATTTTAATTTGAGCACTTGCAACATCTCAGGTTAAGATCTGTAGTCTGTTTGCATGTGCACACGTGCAAAAGTTTTGAATTTCTAACTTCTGTAACATGCTCTATCCATTTTAAATATTCAAACTTGATATGCGTCAATAGATAATTTATACAAAGCAGTTCCCCAGGCTACCAACATTTTGTATTTGACAATATAAGTAATAAAATCCATATTGTCTGGTTCCAGCTTGAAACCTGAGAGCCCATTATTATTACTCAGTATATCAATTATTTTTATGCTATGAAATTCACGCAGGATTAATTTTGTACAAAGTATACTCTTGACCTATAGCTGAGGTATAGCTGACCTACAGCTGAAATCTTGTTCTAGTTTGTTCAGTATTTTCACATTTGAAAAACAAATAGCCACACTCACCTTTTTGCAGACAAAATCACCAGGTAAATACACAATGGATTTCAGTCTTAGGAGCATGTCGTAAATCATCTGAGTATCACACCCCTGTTAAAAATAATTAGAATTTTGCTAAACTTGTGCAAGTACTTGAAATGATTAGCAGCAGGCTTATACTGGGGAAGCAAGAAACAGCATGCAGGTGTGTGTTGAGCCAATGCTTCATGCACTGAATGTGGACTTAAAGCATCATAAAGGTCAGTTTCTGAAGGTTAGAGAGAATGCTGGAGGAACAATCTAATTGGGTACCTGTAGGGCTCTTATGGTATTATCTGAGTACCTCAACCTCTGTCTTCTGTCTTGAAAGAAGAGTCTTCCTAACTGTGAGATGTCTGTGTATGTGACTCTCGTGCTGGTCTAATTAAATGCATTCAGTACTATAGTTACAGCTGTGGGCCAAATTTTCTGATGCATTACTGCTCAGGTGACCTAAAAAGGCTGTAATCAGGCCACAAATTCACAGCAGCAAATTCCCCTGCCAGGCTGTGCATCTGTGCCCCAACCTGGCATAAGGGGCAAGTTGGAACTCCTATGCCAATGCTCCATAGTGTTGGGTCCACTAAGGACTTACCTCAGTGGTGCAACTATCTGGCAGCAGCTTTAAGTGGCGTCAGGGCTGGCCTTGAGGATCTGTAACTGGCGGCTTGACACTTCCCCCGTCTCATGAACCAAGGAAAGCACAGAGGTAAGAGAGAACCCAGCCCTCTGTGTGTTGCATGGTCATGGCTTCTGGGACAAAAACCTTTCATAAAAAGTCATGATTCGTGTCATCTTGGTGAGGCTGCCACAAAGCAAGACTTACTTTTATGACCCCATCACCACAGTCCCTGAGCGTCTGACAGTCATTAGTTTATACATCCTCACAATGTCCCCATGCGTTAGGAACTTCTTAGCCCCATTTCACAGACAGAAATGTGAGGGCCGGTGTAGGTGAAGTGATTTGGCTGTGGTCACACATGAAATCTGTGGGTGAGCCAGGAATTGAACCCAGATCTCCTGTCTGACTTCCAGTCCCAGGACTGGCCTCCAAAGCCATCCCATTTCCCATGGCGCCAATATATTGTTGTTTTTAAACAAATGTGGCTCATATCTGATGCAATCGATTTTAAACTATGAGTAAAATGTTATTAAGCAGCTTTAAACAATGTTTATGGGTGAGGGGGGAGGAGGGAACGCTGAGTCAGATTTCCCCATTGGTATAAACCTGTGAGCTCTACTGTCTTCAATAGATACAGGAATGTTCTGACATTAGCTACAGAGATTTATACTAGCAAAGGATCTGGTCTGATCTGTTCAAACTATCTCATCATTTCCCATGCCAAATGAATTAGGATTAAAACTATTGTGTGTCATGACTTTTCCTTTTTATTTTTTAAGTAAAATGATGCTTTTGCACTTTTGCCTTGGCAAGGTATAACATTTCTTATTAATCCTATGGCAAAGACCCAAACTTAGCTATCATATATCACTTATGTCCCTAGGACAATATAACTGATTGTGAATAATCATTACACAGTCCTTTTGCATATAGTAATAAACAGTAATATCCAGGGTGTATCAGTTATTTACCTATACCTACAACAGGTAAGAACTGTGATCTCTCACATAACAGTGGGTAAGAGTCGGCAAATGATGCAGATCCTATGGAGGGTTATTTTTCCTGCTATAACCTCCTTCTGTGACATGCCAATTACACCACCATTTGCTACCTCTGAATCTGGCCTGTAATATCAGTGTAACTGCACTAAAGTAACAGCACAGTATTTTCATTTCACTCAATATTTTTTGTCTTCTGCTTTGAATGAAGAGACAGGCACTTGGTTCAATTCAAACATGAGCTTGCATTCACTTGGCAACCTCTGGCCCATATTTTGCCTTTAATATAAATAATGAAAAAAAGTTCCTAAACACTGAAATATGTGCAAAACTAGATTTTATAGCTCACAAGAACACCATGTTGCTCCATTCTCCTTTAAAACTACTTGCTTTGAATAAGTCAACTTTATTGACAATGGCAAAGTTCACATCAATTGCAATGGCTAGCTGCATTTTGGTTGGCATCTGCTCCAGTAACTCTGATTCATCTGCAAGAGAGAAAAAAAGACCCCAAAATTCCTAATTACAAAGTGGAAATGTGAAGGAAAAGGAGCCGCAGCAAAAGAATTAAATCAAAATGAACCTTTCCCTTGTGCAGAAGAATGACCTAATAGAGTTAACTGTACTGTACATGACCACTAACATATTCTTTCAGACTAACAAAGTGTGCAGTAAATTAAACCTCTTCTCCAGAACTCTAACCAGAACATATTATATGAAAGCCCCTTGATTATTTGTAGACTCCAGATCTTTTATTTATAGAAAAGATAATTCCAAAAATATAGCTACCATATTTAGACACTACACTTTTACTGTATGAATGTACACAATGTAGTAATTCAATCCAGTTTAGAAAACAAATCCACAGACTCCAGTGCTGATTTTTCTTTTAACAATATGTGGTTCTAAAGGCTCTACAAAACAGCGCATTGGTTTGTGTTTTTTGCAGCTAGTTAACTAGTGTCTCTTTCTCACCTACCCCCAGACCATTCAGAAGAGCTCAAACGAGACCCATGTATTCCTTGGATCCATATAGAACATTTATGCTGTTAGTCAATGTGTTAGCAGATATAGTATAGTTTAAGAGTTGTCTTACCCAGCATTCCTTGGGAGTCCCATGTGTATTCGTACCAGGTTCGAACACGATTCTGAACTACTTTTGGAATTGTATAAGTGTTCATGTAAGAGACTGTGTTATCCATGTTGGCACGGAAGTAATTCTGTCCTGCTGTAGCTGCTCCAATTACATCCCGCATCTGTAAATATCATTGGTTACTATAGAACACATTTCAGCGGTGATAGTCTGTTGAAATCCATTACCGTTAATATATATTAAAAAGCGAAGTGTTCGTGTTTGCAAAATGACTGATTACTTAAAAATTAAGTTGCATTAAATAGTTGTTTTCACCTATTTTTTTTAAGAGGGACGTTGACAACTTAGTGTAGTCCTGTTAGAAGCAGTTTCACATACTCTAGCTGCCAATGTTTGTGATTTGTATAATATTTTCAACATACTTTTCTTTTCTATGATGCTACTGAGTTAGAATGGAAAATACCATCAAATGCATAAATTAAACAAAACGTACCAGTTATAGAAAATGTGTTATTTCTAGATAAAATATTTTCAGATGGAAGCAAGATTTTTAAATTGAAGGTGTTCCTTTAAAATTCAATAATTAAGCCCCTCTTTGTTTGGCATGTAACAGCAAATCAAAACTGAAATGAAAAAATGTGTTAACACCAGTTGATGCCATTAGACTTAAGAGCTTGTCATTGTTTTCTTCGTTAGATATTTTTTAATCAACTTTGGCCTGAAAGTTAATCTTGAAGGTCTTAGTACAAGAACATACTTTTTAACATTTCTACAGAAATGTCACTTATCACTTTTTTTTTAATATTTGAAAGCACCCTGTTCTCCAAGTTCGGCTACATTTTTAGTAGAATGTTCAAATATCATTGTGCTGACCAATTACTAATACGATAGTGGGCTAAATTCTGCTCTCCTGCTGGTGGAAGTCTGGAGTAACTGTAATGGGCTCAATAGGAATTACTCTGGATTTACAGCCATGTAACAAAGCAGAACTTGTCAAGTAACTTTAAACCTCTTTGAAAACACAGAAATTATCCACTGACTGGATATTCATGTACTTTTTCAGGTGTCTATATTTAGGCCTTGATCCTTCATTTGACTCTGCACTGGTGGAGGGGTCCATCTGCAGAGTCAACTGAGGGACTGGGGCTTTAATAAAGGATCTAGATTAGATTGAAAAAAAAAATTAGACTTGCAAACTAGAAACTCAAAGGTATGGCTGTTTATCCAGAATTTCTTCAAGTTTATCTAATCATCAGGCTAGAAATCTTGTATAAAGAAGCAATCTGCTGATATTTCCAGTGTTTGCTGGGTTTGAATGCATTGCAAATACAGGCATAGTCTGTTCCATGATATTTTAGTATTTCTTTTTCCACTTCTTGTGTTACCAGGAAGTTAGAAGTTTACACCCGGTTATTTACTTGAGACTTACACACTTTTTTGACTTGATTTGCTGAACTTTTTCATACCTTCTGGCCAATAGAAATACAGTGGCTCCTGTGTTTGCCTTTTCATTTGAACTCCCCTAGGTACTGCAATCATGCAGGGATTGCTGCAGGAATCCAGTAGGACACAGTGCCTCACATAGGAACTGTAACGGTTGTTCTTCTGCAGCCAGGAAAGTTGTTTTCAAATCTTTGGATCCCAAATGTAACTCCAATAGTTAGTTTGGAAAAAGCTTTTGCTGGTGCCAATTACTTTGGAAATTTTGCAGATTTATTTTTTCAAAAGAGGATGCAAATAGATTGAATATAGGAACACTGATTTAATGTTAACCACGGGTTACATTTGCCAAATTTGCAGTTGTAACATATGGCAGACAGAAGATCCTCCTTTTCCACGAGTTCTTAGGAGTCACCTGAAACTTTGTAAAATCAGGGGAACATTAAGTAACCTGCAGATACATCTATATTGTGCAGTATTTTACCATTCATGTTTTTAAGTGATATCACTTTACTGCAATAGACTGCTCAGAGGGTGAAGGGGTAGGGAAAGGGGCAGTTTACCCAGGGTCCCTATTTGAGAGGGTCCCCAAACCTGACTGGCGGTGTGACCTGGAACATGGGGTCACAGCATCACTCTCAGTGTGAGCCTGTCTATCAGGTTGCAATGCCAGGAGTGGGGAGTCGGTCCCAGCCCCCCAGGATAGGAGCTGAGCCACTGCTGCGAATTGAGTGTTGTGTAATCTTGCTCTCCAACTCGCCTGTGCCCCCATGTCTCCCTTTAGTGGTCATTTTTGGAAAGGTGGGAGCACTCAGTTCCAAATTTTCTCTGGGCCCCCAAAACCTTCTGTGCATCCTTGATTGTAATTAACATCAAGTGCAATTCATGAAAGACTCATATGTAAATTATATTAATGCAATTAATGTCTGAACTTAAAACCAAAATCTGATATTAAAATTATGGTCTAGCAGTGCTGGGTGACCCAATAAAGCATACTGTCCCAAACCCAGAATGCACCAAGGCATTTCACATAAGCCAGTTGCATAAATTCATGAGTTCTGATGATGCAATCTGAGCCAAATGGACAGACCTCTGTGTAGAATTCCATCAGACAACTCCAACTGCAGGATTGGAGCAATGGCCTTGAAAATTGGGGTCTACTTGTAAATTACAAAGGGCCATACATGGAGCTACTAGCATAGATAAATACATCTGTAAGAAAAGTATATACAGGGGAGACTCAAAAGTGTCTCTGATCTTTTTTGATCTTCTACTTCAAAGTTTTTTGTATTATGTAGATGAATGAGACCATACAGAGTACACTGTCATTACACCAGTAATTTAAACAACTGGAAATCTAGTGATTAATTCATTTGCTTACCTGACCAATTAAGCTGGAGAACACAAAGACGCCCGTGAAAAAATTCAGAAGTTGAAAGACTATCTCAAAGAGGGTTTGTGGTTCTGTAAGGCCGCCAATGGTAATTAAAGTGCGCACTGCCCAGTAGTAACACCTCAGATACCTGAGGATATACACAGCAAAACTTTTATTGACTTCAAGAGGACTATTCACATATTTAAAGTTAGCTATGCTTGTCCAGGAAGCTCAGCACTTTCCAGGACCAAACACAGTGATGCTTTTCAGTTAAAAAACTCTCTAGCAGTTCCAATGAAGCACCAAATTAAGTGCATACAGGAAATACAGCAGCTGTTTACCAGTGCCCAGTAACTCTAGATGACAGTTTAGGACAATATCTAATTGAAACTGCCAGGGAGGATTTAGGTAGGCAGAATGCAGTTACTCTTGATGAATATATCCTGATGATGAGGGCAGTACTAAAAACCTTGCAAAATAGATTAAGGCCCGGTCTACACTAGCAGCAATTTGTTGGTATAACTATACTGGTAAACTCTATTCGCAAAGTGCTCCTCATGTGGACACAGTTTATACCAGCAGAACTGCGCTTCTGCTAGCACAGCTTATTTCAGCTTTCCTCTCTCTGAGTGAAATAAGCTGTACCGGTGTCACATTCTGGGGCGTAATCCAGACCAGTGCGGGGAGGGCTGTGTCACCACATGCTGCAACATTGGATGCCTCACAAACAACCAAAGAGTAGGCAGGTCACATTGGGTGTGTCTGTGTATAGCTGTAGCCTGCCAGCAACACTCCAGTCATGCTGTGGCTTCCACCAGCCTTTGTTACCACTTGAAGGGTCATCCCCAACACATTCCCAATCCTGAATTTTCCCCAAAACACATGCTCTGCATTATTCAGCCCTCTTCTGGACAGTTCAGATATTAAAGGCCCATTGCCCCTGTAAGGGGTCAATATTCAACTGTTTGCTACTTTAACTGGAGTTACACAAACAGGTCATTTTAAACACAACACGGGATTAGTTTTGATTAAAAAATAAAACAAGTGTATTTTAACTACAAAGCGATAGGTTTTTTAAGTGAGTACAAGTATAAGGCATTAAAGTCAGAAATGGCTACAAGTAAACTAAAGATAAAATACTTTCTAGTAGTTACAACTTAACAAACTAGTCTTGGTTCAAGCTAAAATCCTTACCACATGTTCCCTGCAACATTGCTGACCAAATTCTCAGGTCAGCATGCCCCTCCCCAAAGTCAAAGGACTAGTTCCTTTGTGTTATTATGTGAAAGAGAGAGGGAGAGAAAGAAAGCGAGAACCTGGGGTGTTTTTGCCCCTCACTTTTATAGTCCAGTTACCCTTTGAAATGAATTTTCCTTAGCGTTGACCCTAGATAAAGTTCCTTCCCTCTGTGTGGAGGGAGACAGAGAGTCTTGTGGTGAAAGAGGTTTATTTAACAAATGACAACATGGAACCTATCCTCCCTCCCCCCCACTTTGTTGCCAAAGAATGACCACTTGACATGATTTGCCAATCAACTTTGATGACACCTGGCTAGAGGTGTTATCTTGTCCTTTGTCTTTGAGGAACAGATTTACGGCCTCCCTGGACTAGTCTGCTAAACACATTTCAAGCCATAATTTCAGTTTATGTTCATAACTTTATATATAATGTTGCTACATACATTTGACCATGGTATTATTGACCCGTTAGTTATTAGTTTTCAAATAATATCTCACAAAGCATCTTTTGTACAAAGATTATTACAATAGTGTGCAGGGTGTGAATACAGGGGTGCATTTGGTCACAACCAGCGAAAGTTCAGTTTTGTTAGTATAACTTCATCTATGTGAGGGGCTTTTTGCCAGCACAGCTATGTCAGTGATAAATTGCACCGCATCACAGCCTGGCTGACATAGCTATGTCGACAAAAGTTTGTAGTATAGACCTGGCCTGAGATTAAAAATTAGCGAAGACATCAGTGTTAACTCCCTCTCTTTTGCCAAAAGTGCACTGGGATCTTTAAGAATCACAGAAGAACAGTAACTCTGTTTTAAATTACATTTGAAAGATGGCACTGCTAATAGCATTACGTTGTCCTAATACTAAAATGGGATTAATTAGTTTTTAAACAAGTTCATCATTTTAGTGAAAACGATAGTGTTCCTTCCTTTTATAAGCTAAGGTATTTTTTTAAAAGGTAATTGAGTCTTTAAAAATACTTTTTGTTCCTAGTAAATCCACAGAAAATTACTAATTTATATTTATAATGGGGCAGTCTGAATATCTGAACAATCAATTTTTAGCTTCTTTTCAGATTATTAGGGTTCTTCATTTTTCCTAGCTGTACAATAAACTCTTCAATTTTACATATAATTGCATTTTACAGACTTTAAAAATTGATTTATTAACATTGTATTAAATTAATATGCAGTACAATTAACTTGAGGTCTTGATCCTGAAAATAGATGCTCCGGTGCATAGAATGCTCCCAGTGCATTCTGGCTGTATTGAGTCCTTTCTGTCTGCATTGAGTCCTGAGACCCACTCATCTGTTTGCAGGATTAGGTCCTAAATTTGAATTTACTGATACCACATATATCCTAAGAAGAGTAATGCCATTAATACTCTGTATCGATGACAGTACAATTTGAGGTCTATGAAGCAGCAGTTTTGTATAAATACAGTGACACCTGCATTAAGGGCTACTTCCAAGAGGCACTTCCCTGTTTTAAACCACTTTAAATTATACCTAAAGTTTTCAGTATGCTTTTATTTGACCTTTTATTAAAGGCCAACCTGTGATAAGCAATTGATTTTTTGCTGATCTCTTGAGTGGTCATATTAGGCTTGCTTCACTATAATAAGATTTAGTCATTATCATTTTTACCACAATTATCCACTTACAGATTTTTACAGCTAGAATTGCCATTTTTTTTCCATTAATAATTCTGATACTGAAAATGCACAGCAGACCTGTTATCACTTGAAACTACTAACCCCTTTCCTTGCCCTACCCCAATATTGTAGGTATAACATGAATATCTAGATTAAACCCCTATATTGCTCACAAAGTTCCACATATTCACCCGTCCAGCATCCTTCCAGCAAAGTCTGCACAACTGGTAGCTCTGTTTCCCATGGTTCTGTGATGTATGTGAATGGTAAGGAAAGGTTATGTTTCTGTTTTGTAAGCATCACAGCTTTTAGGGTGAAAGGACACATCTGGAGCTCTGTAAGGAGTAGCTTAGTTAATGCCTAAAAAGATATCCAGTATTCACTGGATATAACTGAGGATGCTGTGCTGGTCCTAAGCTACAGCCTTAAGAAGTTAAGAGTAATAAAGGAAATAGTGCTACATCTAGGCAAGTGGCCTTGGAAATTCAGAATGAGTAAGACGTGGCATTGGCTGTAGCCCCAATGACTTCAGCATGATAGAGATTGTAACCCTGGTTCTGGGCTATGTCTCTGAGGATATCTGGAAAACAGATGATATAATGTGAGAGCTAGACAGCAGCCTGACGAACTTCATGGGTTGGTCTAATACTGTGTATGTATGTTTTAAAAAACATCTGTGCATCACTGATGATCTATTTAGTGCACTGAGTACAGTACTTCTGTGGTCTTAGTTCACATGGATACTTTTTCCAGCATGAGTTGTGCTGCTCACTATCTCTGTCACACACACAGGTTTTATATTTTCCCCATGTATTGGGTTTATTGTTATTGCTTTAATATGAACAGAGAATTCAGAAATGTAAGGTCACTCTGCCAAGAAAAAATAAAAAGTTAAAAAAAAAAAAAAAGAAATTGTAAAAAACAAAGATCCAGAAAAGAGAGATTCTAAATGCCATGCTATTAGCAGTTCTGCTTCCTACTAACTAATGTATCTGGAAATCATCACTGCTTGCCATACAGCAAACTGGATAGCTGAAATATTACTGTTAAAACAAAGTAGGGTTGAGAGTGGGATTTTCCCTTTATATAATATAGACAGTATGTTTAGCCCTCAGGCAACCAAACCATGAGATTTTTCCCTAGAATAAGGAATATACATAAAAACATTCATAAAGAGTGCAAGCAATATAGATGTCTGATAACTCTATGCCAATGGGAATATTTCTCTGTCATAAAAATTCATTTCAGAATACAGCAAACTGTTTGCATGGCTTTGGTTAAAATAGTCAAAGCTTTGATGTGTATGAAGAAAGACATAAATTGCAAATGGTCTGCAAGTTTTAAACTGGTGTTTGTCCATCAATTTCATTCAAGAAGACATAGGTCTTGTATATTAGAGTCTTCCAAAAATACAACCCAGACAGAGCAAGGATAGTAAAGTAGTGGGGCTATGAGATCTGGCCTTCTAATGTCTCCAGTCCTGAAGCTTCTTTTCCTTAAATTGCTTGTCTGTTAACCAATAGCTTGCTGATCTCAGCCACTAAACAGGTGTGATATATAAATTTAAATAAAAAGGGAAAAAGCTACAACCCCATAATGGCCAAATTCTCAAACTGAAGGACAAAGCTGGACTAGCCAGAGGTTATGGACAAAGCTGAATCTGTACCTGGTAGTAGACCTTGGAAAAAAAATCCCTCCAGGATCCTGGATATAAGCGTTGCAATAATGCAAAAGGACTGTCCTACTACAAACAGCTCTGAGGGCAACATCCACAAGGAGAAAAAAACTGCTCACATTTGACTTAATAGGCTGAAAAACCTAAGCTGGGAGCAAACAACACTTTAACTCTGGGGTTCTCAAACTGGGGGTTGCTGACAGCCTGAGCCCCCATTAACTTAAATTTAAATTAAATTAAAACCTCCCATTTTTAAATTAGAAGGGGGATCGCACTCAGAGGCTTGCTCTGTGGAAGGTAATGCAAAACGTTTGAGAACCACTGCTTTAATTAATCTAATTGCAAATGCTAACATAGCCCATCCACAAACTGTTGTTCAACGACACAAATATTTGTTCATTGTCATGGTTCAGCCCAGACTGAGCCCAAGCCTGAACCAGGACCAGGACCCAACGTTTGTGTCCTGAAACAAATATTTGTGGCTACTGGACAATCACATTTACAGTTACATTAGCCCGTTAACTTGAGTTAGCGCTCTGCTATCTCAGGCTACAGCATGACAACCCTCCCCCAGCTAGTGAAGCCAACCCTGTTGTGATGATTGCGAATAGCACAGTCAGACAGACAATGCTCATCACCACAGCTTTTGATTTGATAACCTGTTCTGTGGCTGTTTTGTGGACCCTGTCGTGTGAGTACATGGGGAAATTTTGATTGACACCCAGTCAGTGGCTGTGAGCAAGGACTTTGATGTCTTTGGGGAGAGGTTAACGGAGACACTGCAAAGTATTACAAGTTGGAGAAACATATAGCTGGCTGGGATTTGAAAAGGGAGCTCTTTTGACTGTTTTGCTGGTGGTTTGAATGTGGTGCTACATCTGTGAGTTGACATTGCTTTTATTGTTTAATATGCCTGCTCAGAAATGTACATATCAATTAACTGTTTCTATCCCAACAAAAAAATAACCAACTCCAGGAGGGCTGACTTTATTTGATCACTTAGAAGCTTGCCCATAAGCGATCGAGTTTTATGTACGTATCAGGAAGTATACATAAAACATTCAGGCCATTAAATTAGTGCTAACTCATTTACTTTGGGTCAGTGTAATGTGAGACTACTAAAAATTGTGCTGTGTCCAGTATTAGCTGAAATGCTGAGTGGTATCTTTTTAAGTAGCTGCAACGCCTTGTTTGCCTTATCTTGACTGCATTTTAATCAGTCTGTTATCACTCTGTAGGTCTGAGACCACTGAAATTTTTTCCTTCTTAAAATACTGGCAAGTCTGATTGGTACATGAAAGGAAATATATGCATTCCTGGGCTCAGAGCCTAATAACACATGCTGTGAGGCTGACTGTTTTTCTATTTATTTTCTAGGTTGCTCTTGATTTCTGCTTTCTAAGGAAGCAAATGTTCCAAGAACTGTCTAACAGGTTTAAATTCACAGTAAATCTACAATAATAACGGATGTTCATACAATGCCTTTGATCAAAAGCGCTCTAAATAGTCAACAATCATATAATAACATGATGGGCCCAATCCTGTAAGTTGCTGATTGCTTGTCAGCCCCCTGCAAGAGGCATACTCACCCATTTGCAGGACACCTATTTGCAGGAAACCCTCAGCACTTTGCAAGACTAGGTTACATAAAGACCCCTAAGTGCTACTATAATATAAGAGTGAGATAAGAATAAGAAAAATAATTTCACTTAACAATAACATGCAGCCACATAGATATAGCCTGATTTTCAAAATGCAGAGCACTTAGCAGGACCCATAGAAGTAAGGAGGAAGGAAATCCTTTTTCAAAAGCATTTATAAAGAGGGAAAAGTCCCTTAGATTAATGAGACACACAAATACATTCTAATAGATTTGTGGTTTTATTTCAGCATATCTGTCATGCACTGAACCTAACAATTTATTATAAACACAGGGCCAAATTCTGCCTCCAGGCAGGCTTGACTTCAGTAGGGATTGCATTTGCCACACAGTGCTAGACTGTAATCATGTATGATGAAGCTGTCACAGTTTCAGGGTTACTGCATCATTGAGCCACCCTCTTGGTGTCCTTGAGAGCACCCGCTTAAGGTTTCAGGCTTCCTAGCCATCATCTCTCTTGGGTATCTCTTTCCATCTAGAGTGGGGGTTTAAACTTGTAGTCCCCCGGCACATCACTGTAACTTCCCAGCAGGTCTGACTGGAGTCCAGTACCTGTGGTTCAATTTTTCTCCAGGGGCTACTGCTGTGTACCCCAGTTACCAATGAGCTGTCATAAAGCAAAGTACATTTATTCTTAGTGCAAAAGCATCACAGAGGAAACATTTAAAAAAAAATCCAAAAGGATTTAAACACTCATTAAATGCACCAGTAATTGCCCATCTTCTACACGTGGAGTCTGCTAGGCCAAAGTCTTTCCAACCCTTCTGAAAGGGTTGGATCTGCATTAGGATAAAAGATCCTATTCATTTGCAGAATTGAAAGGAAGACTCTGAGTCTGTTTAAACTCAGCCTTTTCTATCAGAAGTCTTGCTTTGCCCCCCAGCCTCCTGAAAACAGGAAAAACCAGTCCCTCCCCCTGTGCCCCAGGAAGTCAAGCTTTAAAGGCTGTGTATCTGCATAGCCAGCCTTAGGATCTTTGCATGATACATCCCCTAGTGATTCCAGGAACACAAAAATGTACATCATCAGAGAAGGCAGGTGGGATGGAGAGAAAGTGTATGTCATAACCCTATCCCAAAGTGCTTAGGACCCATCTGTCCATTCTTATAGCTTCCCACGGATTAGTGTGAGCCAGGCTGTCCTGGAACTGAGGAGATAAGGTTTATACATTCATTACTGGTATGCTGCTCTAAGTATGAAAATCAAATAGACTGTCTGTCCAAAGGTGGAGGAGGATGATTTAGTTGACTAAAACTAGACACAGAAGACCTTCTCTGTGATGTATGTTCTTTTCCAGGGAAGACCTGCTGCCCAGCAGGATAGAATGCTGACAGAAGTGTCATTGGGAGCAATATTGCTGGTGTTGCTGCTGACCCTCTCAAATTAGGTCTTTTTGAGGCCTGGGTGTAAAACCCTACAGATCATAAAGTAATACAGGAGTCCTCAAAGAATGCCACATCTCATCAGTTTTCTCAGAAAACAAAACCCGTCCATCAAATAGTAAGTCCTTTATGGTCTGTTGAACCTCAGGAGTTATGTCAGAGTTCTCTAACCACGAGGGCCTCATCATCATCACAGCTGATGCCATAAGTCTGGACAAAGCATCTGCCACATCCAGAACTGACTGTAGATGTTTTGGCCACTAGACGGCCCTCTGCAATAAACACCTTTGTCCCTACTGTGGGAGCAGTACTCATTCCGGTACTGACAGTGATCCTCAGGTGGTCTCAAAAACCTCTGAGAGTGGTATCATGAAGGCAAAGGAGAGGGAGATATTTCCACACTCTATCATAAAGATCCTTCTAAATAATTTGGTGGAAAATGGAGGAGCCAGTCCAGATGGAGCTAACAAACTGCCTGCATCATCCACATTCCAACATGCCGGTCACATTGGCATCGACAGTGGAACAGTTGAGAGCATCTTATTCACATAAGGTACTGAGATGAAGTTGGTACCAGACACACAGCTGTAGATTGCACTGAAATTGTCATTGGTACTGAAGATAGCATTTGTGCTGGCAGTCTCTTTAGTATTGAATTGGAAGCTGACTGAAACCCAGGGCCCTGGATATGAAGTAGGGTAAGCGATAGTGCCCACACTGATAAGTCAGTCACCAGTGCTGAGGGTGCCAACAGCACTGAAGGCAAGACCACCATAGTTGCATGCTCTTGAATGAATGGCATGTCAGGAACAGACAGGCCCAGCAAGTCCGTTGCTGCCTGATACATTGGCAGTGTGGAGATTTTTGGTGCTGACATCACTGTCATCAGTACCAGACTCAACGGACAGCCCTGGGGCAGTACTGGAGTTGATGGTATGGAGTCTAATTGATCAGGCATTGGTACTGGCAATCAGGTTGATAACCTGGCTCTTTCCCACTTGCTGAAAGACTCACATGCCAGTCCACATTCCTGCTAGATGGAGAGAAGGAGGACTCTCTGTGGATTCTGGAGCAGTCCCAGGTTCGTTTTGTGGGTTCTTTTCTTCAGGGAACCAGAGGAAAGGGAATGATCCTTCTTCCTCCTGGGTGAAGAATCCAAGTCCACATGTGGAACCTTAGGAGTTCTCTGAGGGGCCTGATGATGTGTGGCGGTCACGAGCTGAATTGGGCCTCATGGCCTGCTCCATAAGGTGCTTCCTCAAATGCAAGTCCCTTGCCACCTGCAATCTGTTCTTAAAGGACTTGCAAATAGAGCACCTTTCCTTAATGTGCTCTTCCCCAAGGCACAATAAACACTGAGCGTGGGGGGATCACTAGTAGGTATAGCAACCCCACACAATAGAAAACATTTGAAACCCAGAGAAGGCATTACCCCAGGCTCAACTCTAATACCGATACTACAGTAACCTAACACTTAAGTTACTACTAAACTAACTATGTACAGGAAAAAACCCAGAGAAACATTATGATAATGAATGGGACGTGAACACCACACTGAATGCTCTGATTCAAGCAGCAGGCAGTGAGAAGAAACTGAGGCGGGTTAGGACAGTGCCACCGTTATATAGCCATGGAGGGGCTACTAGGGCCAGAGGGTGCAAGCGTTGCCCTGTGATGGGTACTGCTAAGCACAGTTCTCTGACTTCGATGTGCTAGGCACGTGCACACCTGAGTGGAATAAATGTCTGCAACCACTCAAAGAAGAACTCGTTGGTCTTTTAAACAAGAATGGAAAATATTTCTGTGCACTAAAAATCTGAAGACCTTCTGCTTTTGTCTTCTTATCCGTTCCAGAAGAAACTTTAAAGTTTTAAAGGACAGGGTAAATTCTCTACCAATAAAAGACTCAGAATGAGGCAGGAGCTGCCTGTCTAAGCCCTCTTAAAGATGAGGCAAGTAAACCAAGAATGACACTGACTTAAACATCTATACTTGAAATTCACTTTTAATCATTCTTGTCTGAGTCCTGGCAATCCAATGCCCTGATTTCATCAATAATTACACGTTTAACTTTAATTTTATGAGTGGGCCTATTTTTTTTTTAAGAAATAACCTAATTACTATTAAAAATCAGTGATTAATACTACTACTTTCCATAGGATCTTCCATCCCCAAATATACCTACTCCAGTTTCTGCAGCATCTGGGTTTCTTTTGCAGATCTCCATCAAAATGTTGATCACTGCTAAACTTTGCATTGCTCATTAAATCTGACAAAATCACAAGCTAAAGCATCATGCTTGCACATTATTAAAGGTAATGGCTACAGCTGGCTAAAGACTTACTTACATTGCCAGTTACATGTTCTTTTTCCAAGTATGTAATTAATAGACAAATTTAGGTCTCTGTGGCTTTAAATTGATCACCGTCCTTGAAAGAAATGTATCTATACCTACAATATGTGCTGTATAACTTTGCTATTTTTCCTTCTTTCTTTCCTTCATCTTAATTAACAGCTATTACTTGGCACCAGTTCCACAGTTGCTGTGAGCAGCCGTTGGCAGAGTATGCCAATACCTACTCCTTCCCACTGGAGAGTTTTCTTTACCACACATTAAAGCATGACCTTCATTGAAAATGACAGAAACCCTGTGGGACCTCTTTCAGACCAATAACCATGGAGTCGAGAGAGGGTAAAATGTTGTATTGAATTACATGATGCTACCTTGTGGTATAGTCTGTCCCAATTCTACTCCCCTGATCCTTTCAAATGATTGTTCCTTTATCCCTGTAGCACTTCCCATGTGCATACCTAATAGTAAGTTTAATTTATGACCCTCATTGCTTTCTAAATGTTTAATTAAATTTGTGGTTAGAGCTGACTCATAAACCCATAAAAATGGAAAGTGGTAAAGTAATTATTCACTGCACCTGCCCTCCAAATAATTAGCACCATTCATTATCAATAATCAGCAGTAATGGTGCTAAAAGTTAGCTAGCCAAGCAGTTATACAAATAAGGGCATACCCTGCAAGCAAAGCTGAGGGGAAAGATTAAAAAAAAAATCTTTTGTAAAAGAAGGACTTACATATTTCCTTTGCCATTATACACCCATCTGGTGCTGCCAATTCCTTCAAAGTCTGAGGCCCAGTAATAAATACATGCATTAATGTGCAAGATAAACAGCAGGTATCCAGTCGTTCGAATGACTCTGTAAAAGGACAACGTATTTCAAATCATAGCTGATATAATTCCTGGAAAACAACTTGTTTTTATTTTCCCTTTAATATGGAACTGCCTGATTTTGATCAATAGCCGTATTTTTGCCAACTATTACTTGCCACAGTACAGCACCTTGACTAGTATTTGCCAGCTGTTTTTCCACTGTGTCATCTCCTGTCTGTCCCTTCCTCCAAAGGCCAAATGAATCACCTTCATAGTAGAGTTGATGCAGGGTCACTTCTAAATTATGTTTCTCTTAGGACTTCATAAACCATTGGTTTAACTGGCTATAAATGTTTATAAGAAGGTGAAACTGTATTAATGGGATTGTAGGGTATGAATCAATGTATTTGCTAGACTCCTCCGAAGACAGGCTCAGGGCTGGAGCAGTAGGTGTTTCAGGTCAGAAATTATGTGTGTTGACAGCAGCACGAGGAAGATTGCAAAATGCCTATTCCTGCTAGTCCTTGGCAAAGCCAGTACTTTTGGTTCCTAAATCTCCTGAGCACATAATTCACCCAGTTTTTAAAAAAGCAAAATATGCTGCCCTCACTCAGCATACAATACAATTTTAATTGGAATATGGTCTTTTATATAATCCTTGAGCAAAGAGGGTAATTTAGTTTAGTGGCTACATCAGAAGATGTAGGTTCTAATTCTAGCTCTCACACTCACTATGTGACCCTGGGCAAGTCTATTTACTTTCTCGGTGCCTCAATTTCTCTATCTGCAAAATGGGGATAATATTTATCCTACCTCTCACACAGGATGACTTATGAAGGATGGGGAGTAGGGAAAGACAAGGTCTGTGAAATTGGCAACAGTAATTTCTTAAAAGGTTTCAAGTAAAGAAGGTCATTTTAAATTGGATTTTGAAAGGCATTGGAGTCATGCACACTGATCAAGTTCAATGAATGGGCCTAAGAATCTTAATTTCAAATGGCATTTAGATACCATGATGAAAAGCACCTAAGAAATACTTAAGATTAAGATAAAAACAAGATGAAGTTCGAAAACATCAACCTCTGCTTTACTTAGCAGATATTAGATTGTATTACATAGATAATATTATCACTTCCTTTGGAATGCAACTTCTGTGTCTAAATCTCATAAAATATCTGTTTTGCAATGCAAGAATCCCAAGCCTATCATTTAAATGTAGTTGTCTGAAATACAACAAGGTGGCTTGGAAGGGATTCTTGCTCCCGCTGCAGCAACATACAAGAACATACAAGAACCATATAAGCCCTGGAGCTGAATTTTCCAGGTGCTGGCATTACATACAGCAACCTACGCTGCTCTCCAGCCACCCTCCACAAGACTTGGTATAAGGCAAATGCCATTGCACGACTGGGGGCGAGGGGCTGGGCCTCATATAAGTTGGGGGAGGATTATGGGCATTATTAGCAAAAGTGTTGCCCATAGAGTAGTGATGTTACTTAGGGTAGCTGCCTGAGTTATGCCGGGAGCTGTTTTGGTTCCTAGAGCAGCCTGTAATAAGGAAGGCACAAAAGTCACGTAAAGTCACCCAGGCTTTCACTCTCCAAAGTCTGTGCTGCATTGACGCCTACCCCCTGTTTAGCTAAGACAGTGAAAGGGGAAGATTCTGTACGTACCAAATGAAAGGTGAGAGCAGTGCATAAAGAAAAACATTCAGACAGCCTTGATATCATGACTACTGCTATGTGCCAGCAAACTGTCACAGAGAAGAGACTCTCACTTCAGCCATAAGCAAAGGAAGTCTCCTGTGATTATCCCATTAAGGAAACCTTTTTGATTCTTCAGATTTTGTCTGGTGTGGTGACATGGGCTCTGATCCTATAAACCCTATAGGAGAGTAACTTTACTCACATGTATAGTCAAACTGAACTGAATGGGATTATTCAAGTGAATAAAATTACCCATGTACGTAAGTGTTTGTAGGATCATGGCCTATAATGAAGAGAGACCATTAAAAAATAACTGAGAGGAGTTGTTTGAGGTTTATCATACTCAACACTGTGCTTTACTGACAACCGGGGAGACTGAATGCAACTCCCACAACCTCAAAGGCTTTCTCTGGGCAAGTGGAAAAAAGGGTAATGGCTCCTTTAAGGATCCCCACACCCTTGGGATTGGGAAAGGGGTGTCCAGCAGTGGAGAAAAGGCATCATCTGAACCAGTGGGTGGGTCAGAGGGGCTTAAGTAAGCCATTAACCTCTGCACACCTTGGGGAGGGTATCTTGTCTCTCCAGCCTGAGCCCCCTTTCATGACTGGATTAACAACTCCTCTCCGCACTCATTCAGTCCTACTCTGATCCCGGGGCCGGGGAGGGGGAAATGAGTTTTTTGGTCTGTTGTAGTCATTGCATTAGTTGCCTTTTTTTGGACTGGGAAGATTCATGCCAGGCATCTTGTCTTTCTTCCTGCACGCCCAAGACAGCGACTGAAATTCTGTGCCAACCTTTGCATACTGTAAGTCTACTGTTCACATACCTGTAGATGTATGCTTTATCCAGGATAGCTTCCAACCGGTCATTGAACTCAAAGAAGGTCATATGCTAGACGGAAACCAAATGAAAATAATCCAACCATGGGCCTTATAGCATATGTTTTTCTAATGGGACTGACATTCGCTCACATACTTATTTTGAAAAGAATGTATTTTTCACTTGTCTGACATTCCTTAAACATTTAGTGTAAAGATGAACTGCAAAGCTAGGATGAAAACTGGACTCAGCATAGATTTTGGTGGTGTTTGTCCCTATTAACTATGTTATAGATGACCTCTTGCCATCAGGGGAGTCATTTCCGTAATATTAGTGGGCAGGGGCAAAGTTGTATCAGCACATAGAACATAGGATATAATAAATCTCATAGAAAGCTGGGGGAAGGCAAAAAGTGGAGCATACAGACCTATGAAAAGTCTGGGGGTGGGGGCAAACCAATGTCTGGGAGGGACAACTGCCCCCCTTGTCCCATAGCAAATGATGCCTCTGCTTGCCATTTACTGTGATGACATGACAATTGATGATGATGATGATGACGATGAATGACTTTTTACTCACCGTTAACGTAAGTTTGTGTATCAAATACTCTTTCAGAAAGGGCTTTGCCACGGAAACAGATGCCATTCCCATTGTGCTGTGCTTAGATACTGCGGTGATAAGTGCTTTGTACTTGTGACAAAAAGAGAGATCTTGACATTGACTAATTCAGCAGGGAGTTTTCAAGGGCAGGAATAGTAAAATGCAAGGGCCAATTGGTGGCATTTAGCTACTAGCCTGAGTTGGGAAGTTGAGGGAGTACGTGGTGCTCCACTGCCATATTGGGAGCTCAGGAAGGGATTGTGCTGATATAGGGGGGCTGTGCAGGCTGTACCTTCCCATGATACAGCTGACTTGCTCTGCAAGAGATGTAGAGATGGGGCAGAGTTATAATCTCTCTCTTCCCCAACCTCTCTGTGCTCCACCAGGCACTGTACATTTCTTGCAGTTGATTAGAAAAATATGCTTATTTTTATGATATGGACAGTGTAAGATATCTGTTGTCCTTAATTATTCACTCCTTCGCTTTGACATAATTGAATTTTGTAAGTGATGTGATAGGTGAGTAATAAGTACATTTTTCTCACTTAGCTATCTTAACTAGTTTTTTAAATGATTTTTTTCTTGCAAACTAAATAGGTTATTTAAAACTATTTCAATTTAAATTAATAGAATCCAACCAGTCTAGATCACAGAAATACTGTGTACAACTGAAAAAGTAAATATAAGTAAAAGCAGCTGAAAAATAACCAGAACCATTATTCCTTTTGTTAAAACAACATATTTTACTTATTTATTTGGTAGTTTGAGTCTGTAGCTTAGACTCTTAGCAAGAGGAAGCATTTACAAAATCAGACATAAAAGATTCCCAAATATTTTTACTAAATCTTCAATAGGTTTTAAACTCTTCATATTTTGCAGTGGACAAATCATAATAAATCCTCTGGTCTTACCTTTAATATCTTGTTTGCTCTAAACACTGGGTTAAACCCAAAGACGAAGCATAAAACATCAAATGGTATTACTGATGCCAGATCAAGCTGTTGAAGAGCACAGTTCAGTTAAGACTTAACAATGACTATAACTTGTTTACATTCTGTAGTGAACATGACTAGATTTAATAATCATTGCACATGAAAGATGAACAGTTAACATGCACTGTCCATCTTCTCTAAGTAACTGACAAGAACACCATCTCTATGAAAACATGAGGAGCGTTCTTCTGCCCTTACTTATGTTCCATGTCTCAGATTTTCATATATTTACTGAGGATTATTAACAATGTCTTGGATATTTCACTGTAGCCTTGCTATTAATAATTAAATGCTGTGGGCTCAGTTATAGTGCTGATGAACCTGAGATATGCCGAGGGCTTAGGAGGGGAGGCAATGAAACACCTCACAAGCATTTTTGTGTAGTAGTATAATTTTCAAAGCCATAATGCCTCCAGAGACCCATGGGGAGTACGACAAAGGGCACTCCCTGCACTACAACAGGTGTAGGCACCGCTTCCTCCCAATGCATCTCTTCTATCCCTTTCAGGGTCTTTTATTGTTCACATCATCATAGATTCTGAGTGCCTTCCAGCAGCACATTAAGTGACCTGACTAGCATTTTTTACATGTGGTTCTCTCTTTCTTCCTGATTCTTTCCAAGTGGAAAGTCTGCTTTGCGGAGAGAAAGGGAGCTGTATCAACCAGGTGCTGTCTCTTAAAGGGGCAGCTCCTGGAGGTGGCTCCTGGTTCAGACCCTGTTCTGCTGCTGCTGTGGTGAGGGAGAAAAAGGGGCTCATGGATTTAGCGTCATAACTCTGCCTTCTGCCTACCCAGAAATGCTTCCATCCAGAGAAATGCCACTAATGCTGTTAGCCACCAGCTAGTGATGCCATCCATTTTCTCCCCAGTGATTAGAGATGGATTGTACCTGACTCCTGCAAAAAAACTAATGACTGGGGAAGAAGCATCCCCTGGCTATTGTCTCCCCTCTAATGCACCCACACAGGAAAAGCCAAAGGTTAGCTCCAGACATTTTAATATGCAATGACAGTTGATCAGTATTTAATTAAATGACAAATTCCAAAATGTAGTGTTCCAAAATGTAGATGAGAACTCTTAACTCCCACTAAGGCCTGGTCTACACTGCTAGCGAAATTTAACGGCAGTCAACGGGAGTGACGCAAGCTACACAAAGTAGCTTGTGTCACTCCTGTCGCCTTCATCACTTCCGTTTAGCCCACCGTCTCCACTGTGCTGTGCCAACGGGAAATGCATACCCATCAACTCAGCGCTACACTTCTTGGGGAGGTGATTTTATTAGATTGACTTCTGAATCGATGGAGCATGTCTTCACTGCCGCTCAATCAAACCGCATAAATTGATCTGACAGTGGCGAATTTGCCACCATCAATGCAGACATGGTCTAACTTAAGTAAAAATCAAGGGCACCTAAGACATAGGCCCAATATACCCATCACTTTGCTTTCAGGTTGAATCTCTTCACTGCTCCATTGTCTGTATTATGTCTATTTAGGCTCTGATTCTGCAAACACTTCTACATCGCTTAACTTTAGGCATTCAAGCCCTGCCATTGGAATTAATGAGACTTCTTGTGTGCTTAAAGTGGAGCATGTGCAAAAGTGTTTGCAGCAGCAGGACCTTAGATTGTAATTTCAGAGGGGCTTGGGGACCTTTAGCCCAGTAACTTACAATATAGTGTCTTTTTACTCTTACTGAGAAAATTACATTTCAGAATAAAATGCAATAACTGCATGAATAAGATGGATCCTTGTTTTTATCTAAGGCTCAGAGCTTTAAAAGTTAGAAGGAGTTTTAGATTTAGTTGCAAGGAGTCAAGGTAATATCTATTTATGATCATGTGTTACTATCACAAGTATATACTAGTGTTTCTTAAATAAAGATACCATTTGATTTTGAGCTCAGCATAGGCTTCTTTCTTTAAGAAATCTCCACTGTGCCTTATTTATGGAATTTAATGCATTAATGGAGTTACCTCCCATTGCAGTCAATGGGAGCCATACATCCCAAAGCAATATTTTCTGAATGAATAAACGATTTTTATGAGCATGGCATTAGATGTGATTGGTGAGAAGCTGAAAGGACAGTCAGTCAGTGACCCGTCAGTATTATTCCTCAGTCTACATGGAATATTGGAGCATGGAAAGCTCTGTGGAATGCCAAGGCTAAAATTTAAGGCACTGAAGCAACTCTAAAGTAGAACACAACCTACTCACCCGAAACTTCAGAGAACTCCGGTAGTATTTCTTCATTTCTACTTTGTCAGTCTAAAATGATAAAGAAAGGGGGAAAAAGCTTAGGTAAAAAAAACTGTCAAAGATCTGTTTCTGATAATGTTCAGGCTAGGGTTTGACTCTGCATCTATTAAAGTCAGTGGGAGAGCTCAGTTGTTCAGGATCAGGCCTTAGGTGTCCAAACAGACTGCTCCAGGGCACATGCCGGGACTAGTTCTGAGTATCTGGGAGAGGGATCATGCCATTGAAAGCTAAATAAATGCACTATCATTAGCATTATAACAATCAGTACTGCATTCATTAATAATGATTAGCCATTTATTTTCAAAGTGCTCACCATGGGAACTGATGGTAATACCATGTTAGGAAAGGTTAATCAGAAGTATCGAAAGGAATGTATCTATTATTATACCTACTGTATTTACATCAAAGAGGTAGTTTTTTTACATAACTTTAAAATCATAAGGATTTTTTCCATAACAAAGCAGACCTATTTTCTACTTTCCCTTATTATCACTTCACAGCTTTAAGAAAAACGCAGGAGTTCAGATTACATGTTCATAACAATCCCTTCTGGCTTTAAAAATCCATGAATTGTACAAACAGCTTCAAGTGAAAGAAAAGTGGTCTTCCTTACGCTACAGTTTTAACCTTATTCACAAAACTCAAGTTTACTGGATTTAAGAAGGGTTGTCAATGACTAACCTGTCATGGAAAAATACATTATTTCGCACTACAATTAATATAGACACACATTATGTCTACATAGTCCTATTTGAGACCTGAAAGTAGGGTTCAAGAATAGCCTAAAGCACAGAAGGGGTAATGTGGTGTATAGAAACACTGAATTAAAGCTGGCTCCAAGTCACAGGTGGAAATACAAGTCTGAGGGCATGTCTACATTGCAAATGGAAGTGTGATTGCAGCTCATATAGGCATACATTTGCTAGCTTTAATTTAGCTAGTGTGGCTAAAAATAACAGTGAAGATGAGACAGCTGGAGCTGTACAAACCAATACTGACCCCTCACTATATGCTCATGTTCCTAGCCTGTGCCGGTGTCTGTGCCATTATGTCTTCTCTATTTTTAGTTGCACTAGCAAGATTAAAACTAGCATGGAGATGCCTATCCAAGTTGCAATTACACCTCCAATTGCACTGTAGACATAGTCTTGGTTTTGAATTTTCTTGTTGCTGTGCACTTGTGGTTTCTGATGTCATGTAAGCTCATTTTTGCATGTTCATTTCATTTGTTTATTAAACTTGCTACTGAAACAAAGTAATTATGAAAGGGGGAGAAGGGTCCAACCAAAATCTCAGATCTGAATGCCTCTGAAAAAGAGGAAAGTCCATATTTGGATCTGAAATTTGCAGGAAGGTCCCATGTTTACTGGAAGGTGATGCTCCAAGGCTAGGATTGTGAACATGTGCAGGAAAATCAGCAGTAACACTTCCGTAGATTCAAATATTCTAGAGAGTCGGGCAAGGGCGGCCTCTTCTGCCCTTCCATGGGTCCTGCACCCTCTTTGGCTATGCTGGCGATATGCCTGGGTGGGAGCAGGGGGAGGGTGGTTCTCCCTCAGGCCTGTGTGCCTAGGATCCCTGGCCATGCTCGGATGGGTGCCCCCCTTGCCTCTGGTACCTTTTGGGTTGTGGTGGCAACAGTGTTTGCTCTAAGCCCTGTAGCCACAGGGCACCACTCCTTCTCTTAACTCCCTGTCAGCTGCTCCCATCTGCCTGACAGGGAGGCTTTTGACAGTTGGGGCAAGCTCCTTGACTGGCCTCAGCTGGCCTAATTGGCCTAATTGCCCTGGAGTAGCCCCAGCTGGATCACCCAGGGAACAGGGATTTGTTGATCCTGAGGCTAATATAGATACCCTCCACTACTCTCCTGTAGCCATCAGGTCTGGCCCTGTCACAAGAGACAAAGCACAGCAGATGGTGGTAGTTCTGAGAGCAGTGGAGTCTTCCTACAAAGTCTGCTTGTGTTCAGTTCGCTTTCAGAAATGGTGAGTTAGATTCACCTCTGCTGCCATAAAATGGTGCAAAATACACCTCTTCTTGCTAGTGAGCATCACTGCACTCCACTGGGGTTTCTCACTGTCTCTCACATCCCCACCCATCCACTCACTGAGAAATGGAAGGGTTGCCTGGGTCTCCACAGGAGTCCCACTGGTGGAGGCTCATAGGTTGTGCTGAGTCAGTGCATCCCCTCGCTGTCTTGGCTACAGTCACCTCTGATATCTTTTGGCTGTGCTAGTGCTTGTGAGCCTACTCACTGGCAGAGAGGTGGAAGGTGCCTTGAACCACTGCAAACACTTGTGCTCTCTCTGGCAATTTTCCCACCAAGAGCCCTACATTCTTGTCCTCATAAAACCTCTAAGGAATTTGGCTTGCTGAATTTCAGCTGTGTCAGGATGTAGGTGAATGTGATGGGATCAGTCAGTATTTTGCTACTGCACTGAAAATTCTCTTAAGGCTGAAATGACATTGAAAAAGAGCCCAGGTAGTATAATGCAACCTGAGCATAGTTGGACAAACTATGTTAGTTTACTCAGACGCTGACTGGATCATTGCCTTGTGTCAACTCTGCAAGATATATTTTGCCAACCTTAGCTCAGCAGAGGCCTCCTGGATTCCCTCCTCAGTGAATTTTCTAACTCCTCTCAAGTAGTGGCCACAACCTGGTCCTTCCTACATCACTCTGTTTATGCAGCTTTAGATGAAGTGTGTTTGTCAATATCTGCCCTCTCTACTTGCTACCAGATGCTTGTTTTTGATAGCTAAATAATCTCTAGCTGTTTCCTTATTTTCAGGACTGACTCCTTCTGATTTTTTGAGACTTGCTGCCTTTTGATGTCAGTAAAGAGGCTGGAAATTGAACTGTAAATCTCTTAACAGAGGATATTGTAAGGAAAAAGTATATGTCAGGTTAAAAGATGGACAAAGCTTTTATTTAGGTGACTCTATGGTTTTGCCATGTTCACCATATATGACTGAAGCATAACTCGCTGAGCTAGTAGAAAAGCCTGTTTTCATCTGCAACATCTGTAGTATATGAGTAACTCCCTGGAGAGTTGCAAATTTCACACACATTTCTTTGGCTACATTTTCATGTGGTCTCAGATGCCACAGAAGCTGCACTAAGTTGCTTTTTTCCAGCTGTGTAATTTGGGTGAGTAAGAGCTTTAAATCTGACCTTGCCACTATCATGTGACACTTATGCCTTTGCCTTTTCAATGGCTGTTGTATGTAATTAGAATACTGGCAAAGCATATAGAAATAAAATGTAAGTTGCCTCTTTTCCAAAGCAAAAGAGCTGAAGATCAGTGCAGAAGTGCATACATATACTTGGATAAATAAAGAAGCACAGGTGTGCCTTGTGAGAAAAAGCTTATTTGAGGTTTAAACAAGTTTCTGCTTCATGTCTAATAATGTAGGTCAAAGTACAACTACTAATGTGGAAGTTCTTACTTACTATTATATCTCCACCTTTTACAAATTGCATGCGGGGCTGGAATACCAGCAAATCACACAAGTAGCAAATATCGCAAATGCTGTCCATGATGATCCAATAATACATGTTGCTTGGTGTATGTACTGGGAACACACAGCGCAGTGGAATAAACCAGCAGTTCCAGTTATAAGCAATAGTAACAATCAGGAGCCACACTACATAGCGGCGATCTGGGAAAAAAAACAGGAGCTAGTGACTTAATCGGTATGAAATTATCATCTTTTTATTTCTCTCCATGTTTGGGAATAAAGGGCTCATCCTCCAAAGAAAGCAGTGCAATTTGCAAATTTACAAGACATTGTCATCTGGAGGAATGAATGCTGGGCTGGGAGATAGGAAATCCTGAGTTCTCATGGTGACTAAACCATTCCTTTGCTGTGTGACTTTGGGTATGGCATTTCACTTCTCTGTGTTTCTCCACCTATAAAACAGGTATGGTGATGATAGTAATACTTTATTCATCTAGCTCATGGAGTGACGTGAGGATGAATTTGTTCATATCAGTTCAGTGCTTTGAACATGTACGGGGCAATAAGAATACTACGTATTATGAGAAGGTGAGATAATATTTCTGAAAACTTAAGACATATTGCTAGAGAAGGAGATCTAAAAAAGGACTCTCTAATGTTACTGGAATAATCACTCCTGTCTCCTCCTTCGTGATACCCCAGGTTTCAGCTAGTGTACTAGCTACATGCCTATCTGGATAAAACTAGAGAAAAGACTCTATAGTATCTTTGTCAGATTTTTTGTTGACGGAATTATAATTGCTTTTCACAGATATCCAGAAAGAAATAGGGATTATTCCAGTTCATAGGAACTATTCACTCTAAAGGTTCCTTATAGTAGTATACAACAATGTACAAAGAGTAAACCCAGATCCCTAAGGGTATGTCTACGCTGCAGTCAGACACCCATGGCTGACCCATGCCAGTTGACTCGGGCTCACGGGGTTTGGGCTAAATTTAATTGCTACGTAGACGTTGGACTGCAGCCTGAACTCTGGGACCCTCCCGCTTCACAAGGTCCTAGAGCCTGGGCTCTAGCCCAAGCCTGAATGTCTACACTGAAATTAAATAGCCCCTTAGCCCGAGCCCTGCATGCCCAAGTCAGTTGGCCAGTCCTGGGTTTTTAATAGGAGTGTAGACATACCCTGAGTCTTCAGGACGTTGTGCAGTGTTTTAGACAGGAGAATACCATTGCTTTTAACTGCTGTTTTACAGTCAAAAACCTGTGCAACACTTCAAACTCAGGGGCAGAAATCCACCTTGTAGAAAACATTTCACTCTTTTGACTTGTGGATTACAGAAAACCTGCACAGAAACAAACCTGTTAGGTGGATTTAATTTAGAACAGTTTCTGTGGAACACAGAAGATCACCCTCTGCCATTTTTAACACAGCATGGTCTGGCAAGGGGGCTCTGGTAAGAGCTGGGAGTCACACATGGAATTTATTCAAGGGAGAGGGCTGAATTCACTTATCAAAGGCTTTAAAATAGTTTTAATGGGGAAAAAGTTAGAGACTGAACAGAAAATACCTGTGCAGAGGGTTTTTTTGGGGGAGTACTTCTAAAACTTGTCCAGTTTGGGTAGTCAGATTTTCATGACAGACTTCACTAGGCTTCCGAGGTCGTTCAGCAGTGGAGGGGCAGTGGCTTTAGGGGATCAGGCATTGGATTGGGAATCAGGAGAGCTGACGTGTATTCCTGGCTCCTCTGGGTGAGCTTGGGCAAATCACTTCACCTCTTTGTGCCTCTGTTACCAGTGTCACCCTTTCTCTCTCTTGGCTATTGACATGGAAAGCTCTTCAGGGAGGGATTGTCTCTGATCTCAGACAGGGCATCCAGGTGCTACTCTAACACAAATAACAAATAATTTTGTCACACCTTTGACACCTTCTTTTGTGTGACTGCATTTGGTTTACCTGTGTATGCATCTATACTGTCTGGTAGCTCCATCATCTTCAGGTATTCTTTCAACGGTGGTTTCTTGAATTTACAGCACAGCATGTTGCAATAATGATCCTCCTCGAGCGTGGCTGCATCTTCCTCTTTTTTTTCTTCTTCTTTTTTCTCTTCTTTTGGTGGGGGTGGTGGTGGAGGCTTCTTTTTAATTGGAGCTAAGCATGTGAATATCACAGAAAGTAACATTTAACTATGTTACCTCACTGTATACACCTCACTGTTGTGACAGATCTTGAGAGCCTCAACGTGTTAAAAACCAAGCAATCCACTCCTTAGTGTTTATAGATACAATTTTCAGTTCTGTTTTCAGTTAGAAAACAGATTGGAGGATAAATTTAGCACTGACATAGACAGGTGCACTCCTGATAACACCAACAGGACATTTAGTGCTAGGTGTCACAGAGGGAAATGTGTTACTACACTATAACTGTACAAGCATAGCCTGTCCAGGGAAAGAGGCCCTCGCAGGATGGAAATGTGGCATGGCAGGAGGCACCCGGGAATTTATTCTTGCATGGCTGTTGTAAACTTTCCATGGATGGGATAGAAGTGCTCTGGAGCCAGTTATGCTATCCTTGAGCTGAGTTTCTTACTCTAAAAATAATCGCTTGATTTCAATGGTGCTACTTGCAGTGTAAGATACAACTGAATCTGAGTAGTAAATTGGCAAACTGGAGTATCTACAATTTAAAAAATAAGTAAGTGCCAAAGAGAGGGCTAATAGGGTAACTGACAGAGAAGTAATAAAAAAATCAGACCATTTCTTTCTTAGCTGGCAAAGTTTATAATAATTTAATACGAGATTGAAGTGCTCTCCGACTGGTTTATGGATGTTACCATTTTTTGTCTGATTTGTGTCCATTTATTCTTTTGTGTAGTGACAGTCTGATTTGGCCAATATACATGGGAATATATATGGCACATGATGGCATATATTACATTAGTAGATGTGCAGGTGAATGAGCTCCTTGTGGTGTGGCTGATGTGGTTAGGACCTGTGATGGTGTCACTAGAGTTGATGTGCGGGCAGAGCAGGTAACGGGGTTTGTTGCAGGGATAGGTTCTATATATGTTTCCTATTTGCTGTATCATTTCTACCGACTGCATCTGAGGAAGTGAGCTGAAGCTCACGAAAGCTTATGCCTTCTGAAATTAAATGTATTAGTCTTTAAAGTGCTACAGAACTCTCATTGTTTTTCCTGGGTTAGTGTTCTTGTATGGTGTACGGTTGCTGGTGAGTATTTGCTTCAGGTTGGGGGGCTGTTTGTAAGCAAGGATAGGTCTGCCTCCCACGGCTTGAGCGAGTAAGGGATCATCTGCTAGGATAGGTTGTAGATCCTTAATGATGTGTTGGAGAGATTTTAGCTGGGGACTGTAGGTGGTGACCAGTAGTGATCTCTTGTTTTCTTTGTTGGGTCTGTCCTGTAGCAGGTGACTTCTGGGTACCCGTCTGGCTCTGTCAATTTGTTTCTTCACCTCTCCAGGTGGGTATTGTAGTTTTAAGAATGTTTTATGGAGATCCTGTAGGTGTTTGTCTCTGTCTGAGGGATCGGAGCAAATCCGGTTGTATCTTAGGGCTTGGCTGTAGACAATGGATCGTGTAATGTGTCCAGGGTGGAAGCTGGAGGCATGAAGATATGTATTGCGGTCAGTTGGTTTTCGGTATAGGGTGGTATTAATGTGACCAACCTTTATTTGTATTGTAGTGTCCAGGAAGTGGATTTCTTGTGTGGACTGGTCCAGGCTGAGGTTGATAATGGGGTGGAAATTATTGAAATTCCGGTGGAATTCTTCGAGGGACTCTTTCCCGTGGGTCCAGATGATGAAAATGTCATCAATGTAGCGTAGGTAAAGGAAAGGTGCTTGGGCTTGAGGAAGCGGTGTTCTAGGTCAGCCATAAAAATGTTGGCATACTGTGGGGCCATGCAGGTGCCCATAGCTGTGCCACTGATTTGAAGGTATAGATTGCCTCCAAATCTGAAGTAGTTGTGGGTCAGGACAAAGTCACAAATTTCAGCTACCAGGTGTGCCATATCATCATCAGGGAAAATGTTCCTGATGGCTTGTAGTCCATCTTTGTGTGGAATGTTGGTGTAGAGAGCTTCTACATCCATAGTGGCTAGGATGGTGTTTTCTGGGAGATCTCCGATGGATTGTAGTTTTCTCAGAAAGTCAGTGGTATCACAAAGATAGCTAGGAGTGCTGGTGGCATAGGGCCTGAAGAGAGAGTCCACATAACATGACAGTCCTGCAGTGAGAGTGCCAATGCCTGAGATGATGGGGGGGTCTAGGATTCCCAGGTTTGTGGATCTTGGGTAGCAGATAGAATAACCCCGGTCGGGGCCCAAGGGGTGTGTTTGTGTAGATTTGTTCCTGTGTTTCTTTATGGAGTTTCTTAAGTACATGTTGTAGTTTCTTTTGGTATTCCTCAGTGGGATTGGACGGTAATGGCTTGTGGAATGTGGTGTTGGAGAGTTGTCTGGCAGCCTCCTGTTCGTAATCCAGCCTATTTATGATGACAATGGCACTTCCTTTGTCTACCTCTTTGATTATAAATATCAGAGTTGTTATTGAGGCTGTGGATGGCTGAGGTTATGGGGCAAACGATGTACAGGTACAGGTACATGTACATTGGCCAAACCGGACTGTCACTACACAAAAGAATAAATGGACACAAATCAGACATAAAAAATGGTAACATCCATAAACCAGTCAGAGAGCACTTCAATCTCCCAGGACACTCTGGAGCTGACTTGAAAGTTGCCATACTTCTACAAAAAAACTTCAAAAACAGACTTCAGTGGGAAACTGCAGAGCTGGAACTCATATGCAAACTTGACACAATCAAACTGGGTCTGAATAGGGACTTGGAATGGTTATCTCATTACAAGAAGTAATCGTCACTGTTCACACATTCTCACCTTCTAATCAGTGGTTGTGAATAGGCTTCATCTACTCTAACTGAATGGACTTTGATAACACCTACCCCGTTGATGTTCCTTACTGTTGGATGTGTATATATATATATATATATACCTCCTATCTGATTTCTATTTCTTGCATCTGACAAAGTGGGTTGCAGCCCACAAAGGCTTATGGCTGCAGAAATTAAATTTGTTAGTCTTTAAAGTGCTCTTGTTATTTTTGCTGTATACAGACTAGCACAGCTACCCCTCTGGAACTTTTCACTATAATAGTTTAGACACTCATCCTGACACTCATCGTACCTGCTATATTTTCCAACTCATTAGAATTTAGGAGATCAATAAATAGCTTCTGAAAAAACTGTAGAATATGAAGACTACACACTCTTCCTCCTCTTGTGCAAAGGAAGAAAACAAGCTTTTCTCTGAAGAGGAACAATGTCAGTACTATGTTTAATTATTTTCAGGTGAGATGTATTGCCTTGCTCTGTCTTATCCCATTCTAACCTACATACCGGGCATATTTAATGATGCTGGAAGATTATCACAGTACCCTTAAGGTTTATTTTTATAAAAAAGATCTCATCTTGGTATCACCTACATGCTCCCATGACGAATATGCCACATATGCCTCCCCATAAGGAATATACCTTTGATCCCCAGGAATTCAGATAAAATAACCGAGACTCTAGAAAATAGTTTGAAAATGGTGATCCTAGAGAGTCATCATTTGAGACTTACCTCTGTTAAAACTATTGAATGAGTTGGCTTAATGAGTTTAAATAGGGCCACAGTCTCAGCTCATGGAAGCTAACACAACTCCATTGACTTCAGTGGAGATATGCGAATTTATACCAAATGAGGATTTGGTCCATGATTTTTTGAATATTATCTTCTGGCATTTTAAACTCTCACAATAGGCTTTTCATCTTTAAACCATCAACTTAAACTATATCTTCACTAACGGCGGCAAATTCACCACTATCAGATCGACTTCTCTGGATCGACTGAGCGGTCAGTGAAGACCCGCTCAGTCAATCCAGAAATCGATGTATTAAGACCACCTCCTCAAGTAGTAAAGCGCAGTGCAGTGAAGACGGTGCGCAGAACAGAAGCAGAGAAGTCGATGGGAGTTATGCAAGCTTTTTCCATAGCTTGCGTAATTCCAGTCGACTGCCGCCGAATCTCGGAGGTAAATGAAGACAAGCCCTAAATAACTATCTTTTGAGAACTAACACAACTTACAAGCTATAAGACTGGTCTCAGGAGAGGACAGTAATGGGTCAGTCAGCTTTTCTTTGTAGACTGTTGTTCTTGCCCGCATCTTTTTGACAATCTCTTGCAGCTGGACTTCAGTATACTCATTTACAATCCGGGCTTGAGATGGGCTAATTAAGACAAAAGAAGAACAGTTAAGAGTATTGGAAAGCAATGAAAGAAAACAATCAGCATCAACACAATGTATGGGTAGAATTCAAATGCAAGGGCCAGATGCTGGTTTGTGATAAGGTCCCTTTGTGCTACTGAAGTTATACTAAATGGGCAGCCAAGTAGTCTCCCAGGGCATGTTTTCACTGCAGTGGAAGCCCAGGAACTTGAGTCAGCTAATCTTGAGTTTGAGAAACCAGGATCTGAGTGTCTGCACTGATTGCTGATCCTAGATTAAGAATATTTTAACCCAGGCTCATATCCGGGGCTTCAGCATCCAGAATGCAGTATGAAAATCTGAGTCCAACCAACCATATCCCAGACTTCCTAGTAACCTCCCAAAATGTGGCCACTCTAGCCCTTTGTTCATGGTGCAGCATGGGAAAACTTGATTGTCCGCCCCACATATTACAGGAAATTTGAACAGTTAGCCAACACATCCTGCTGAGCCCTCATTTTGGTCTGCATGCTCCCAGCAACCGGAGACAGCAACTTGGAGAAGGCACCATTTGAGGAACTTCTCTCACTTGCACTTTCTTTCCTGTTCCCGGAAATTGGCAGAGCTTCCGTGAAACAGTGATGTGGATTTTGGTAGCGTTTTCTGACCCACTGAAGGCACCTGACAGACTGATGATGGGACAGGAGGAGGATGGCGGGGAGCACACAGACATGGCAGAACTTGCTGAGGCTGCTTGTGACACTTGGTGTAGCTACTAATGCCCCCCATGTAGACGGATGCTTCTGGAGCAAGGTCACAAGCACAGACTGGGGAGGCCACATCGTCTTGCAGACCAGCAGTGGGTCCAGAACTTCCACATGAAGAAAGCTACATTTCTGGAGCTTTGTGAGCAGCTTGCCCCAGCCCTCTTGTATCACAACACATGCATGACAGCGGCCATACTAGTTCAGAAGTGGGTTGCTATAGCTAGAAACTTACCAGGTTCTGAGGCACTCCTGCCTCTTGCACTTCTCCTGCCAGTTCTGTGCCAGCTTCTTGGCTATTTGCTGGTATACATAGTCATTCCCAGTATTCTTACTGAAATGAGCTGTTTTGTTGGCTTCACACCAGAGATTAACCAAAATCTGGTTGTGCTCCCATGACCTCTAAGCAAGGCGCTTTGTAAAGGACTGCTTCTTTTTGGGGGCAATTGCAAATGCAGAAGGTTCTCCGAAGGTCTGTTTGCAGCTCAGCAGTCAGAATAAAATGGAAGGATTAGACACTGAGCTGTTGTGCTAAAACCAGGGGGATTCTTCTGTTTCCTGGGAGTCAACTGGCGACTCATGGGATAGAGAGGACAAAGAACATCAGCCCATGGGACTGTGGGATAGTGAAGGCGGACTTCCAGGGTCTGAGTCCAGCATGGCTGCATGCACACTGCAAAACGATAGGGCTTGAACCCTGGGTCCTGGCTGGACTCAGGCTTGGACCCCCAACCCCTGTGGGATCCTGCAACCTTGGGTCCAAGCCTCAGTCCACGAGATTTGTGTGTAAGATGGATGGGGGGTTGAGGCTTGAGCCTGAGTCTGAGCCTGGGCTTTCATTGCAGTGTAAACATATCCCCATTGTTCTAAGCTAGTTTAAAGCCCTCATATCTGGCTTTATGCAAGCCCATCATATCAATAGTAGGAGAAGAATATTTCAAGGCCAAGGTGGTGGAGTCAGATATAATGTAGTCTGGTTTATGTTGCTGCTAAAATAGCCCCGAGGGTGGGGTGGTATTATAAACTGGTGTTATTCAGAGGAGTCCTTAGGGCAGCTCTAATGTAGTCAGGGAGTTGTTTCCTATGCCTCATCTGCACTAAGATCTACTCTGGTCAGCTAAGGATTTAGCTCTTAGGGTGTTTTCACTAGGAAAAAAGTGTGATCATGGTAAGTGACATGAGGTAAATCCTAGTGAAGACAAGGTAGTTTGTAGTTTTCACACATTAGGAGGTTACAGTAAAGACTAAGGGGCAGCATAGGGTTTACCTTGACTTGTTAACTCATGTTAAAACTGCACACTGCCCTGTCTTCACTAGGATTTTACTTTGTGTTGGTTACCGCATATTAGCCAACATGAGGTAAAAACACACCTTTCTTCCTAACGAAGACAAGGCCATAGAATGGTAGTTACAGTTGCTTCCACATACATAGCAGGGCCTCCAGTATATTTTTATTCAGTGGGAAGATAAGATTGAGATGTCATCCTGAAACGCTTCAGAAAGCTATTCAAGTGAAGAAATAAATTATCTGAATTTCAGATATGCTGGGTATCACATCCATTGAAATCAATAGCTTCAGCAGGAGCTGACTACTCAGTCCCTTTTGAAAATCTGCTCGAAAGAGTTTCAAATCTCTAATCTGGGACCATTTTGACCTTGGAGAACTTAAAAAGCATTTGTAGATCCCCTGTATTTTAATGTAATTCCACTATGGAAATGTGTCAGAGATGAAGTAAAACTGAAGGACTCTGAAAATCGAGCAGCCACGGTTCTTTTATGAAATTTACTTGTAAAGTAGAAAACATTAAAATTGATTGAACACTTTAAAATTGAGCTAAGCCTATGTTCTAGATGTATTAAAGCGCCCTCCATACATTGGCATCACGCCAGCAATCCACTGTGTCCTAAATAAAATAGGACTGAAATGTTGATGTAAAAGAATTGCCCCCACCTCAAAGATAAGATTAAATTTAATTTTAAAATGTTTAATATATTTCAGAAACATCTAGAATAAACTCCAGGCTGTTCATGGGTGAATCTCCAAAGGCGAACGGTTGGGGTGTGGTTTGGATGAATATTCAGATATTCAGGGTGCTTATTTTAACTTCTTGTATACAACCGGCACAGCAGGCATCTTCAGCCCTCTGGGAAAGGTGCAGCAGGCATGCCGTCTGCCATGCAGCTAGCGTCTCCTCCAGCTCCCTTTGATTGCAGTGAGACTTGGGTTGGATCCCTCATCTGTTCATAAGGATGATGCTGGGAACTTCTTCAGCATCATCTGGGAGGGGGTAGCGCTGTGTATATTTGTGTAAGCCAGTGGTCTGAATGAGCTCTTTTCTGCCATCTATTGGTAAATGGGGGGAAAGGCCTCAGGAGCAGAGCGTGTTTGCCTAGACACACTTATTTGCCAAGGTGATCAAGAGCCACAGGTGCTTTGCCAAAGTGATCAGTTTTGGCTGTTTTGGGGGTTAAAATTCACATGTGTCTTGGATGCAGGGATCATGAAATGTTGTTATTCTTATTATATGACTACAGCAGAACTGTAGGGTGGAGGGCCCACCATAACAGGAGCCTCAGTCTCTAAGGCTTGGTCTACCCTACACAGGTAAGGTTGGCACAAGGCAGCTTACATTGCCCTAGCTGTGGACGTGTTTCCCATGAATATGGCTCCTGCTGCAGTAAGTGACTGCTACGCTGATTAAATAACACCATCTCCCCGAGCGGCATAGACTCACGGTCATGTAGTTAGGCCAATGCAGTGGGAGTGTAGACACTGCGTTATTTATGTTGATCATTACTGGCCTCCAGCAGCTGGCCCACAATGCTCCAAACTGACTGCTCTGGTCCCCAGTGTGAACTCCACTGCCCAGGGGTCAGGTAGACAGGAAGGCCCTCCCCCTCCCCTTTGAAGCCTTGTGAATTTTTGAAATTCCTTTTCCTGATGGCCTGACTCGGTGAGCACACCTAGAAGCTCTCTGTTGTTGAGTGTAACTGCTCCGCTGACCAGGCCAACTACGTGCTCCAGATGCGCTCCTGACTGGAGAAGACAGAAGATATTGGGTCTTCTGGGCCTGTCAGGAGAAGACGCTGTGCAGGCACAGCTCTGAATCAGCTGTAGAAATGTGGACATCTATGAGTGGATCGCTCAGGGCTTGCAGGAGAAGGGCTACAATGGAGACCATAAAAGCCAAGTTGCTTTGGCAGGCATACCAGAAGGCTGGGAGGCCAACAACTGATCTAGTGCCAAGTGGCGGACCTACCACTTTCACAAAGAGCTGCATACCATCCTCGGCAGAGACCTCACCATCACCCCCAAAAAGAATCACCGTGGATACCTCCAAGGAACCCGAGTTACAGGCCCTTGCTGTGAACAGTGTGGAGAAGGAGTATGGTGGACAGGCAACTGGGGGACCCAGCTGTGCAGTGAGCCAGGACCTGTTTTTGATTCCAGTGCAGTCCAGCCAGTCCCACCAGTCGAGCATAGGTGAGTCTGACTCTGATAAGTATGCAGTTTGCTTTGAAATTACAGGGATGGAATTAGTAGCAGGACACATCTTTTGATTTACTCATTTTTACTTGTGCTAAAAAAGGCAGTAGGACAATCAAGAGAGGTAGAGTTGCTACCTGCTTTTCATTCCCCTCTAGGTTGGCAGTGGGGGGGCCACATGGAGCAGTTTATTTATTTGTCCCATGAATCCTCTGTAGTGATCTTGATGAAACTTTCATGGAGGTACTCTGCAATCTTTAGCCGAAGGTTTCTGGGGAGGGCTGCCTTATTTCCTCTGCTGCGGTAGGACATTTTCCCATGTCACTCAGCGATTTACTTCAGAAGGCACCATTGCAGTGCACAGGCTAGCAACATATGGGCCCAGAGGGCATCGGGATGCCAGCAGCAGCTCTGCTCTCTCCGCCTCTATTACCTTCAGGAGTGAGAGATCAGTTAAAATCCCCACTGCCTGTGGAAATTGCCCTAAACATCTGGAATCATGCAAGTGAGCTAGTCCCTCCTCATTTCCCCAGCATCGGGGGGACGGGGACCGCACTCACCGTAGCTGGTCTATGACTGGTGTTGTGCTCTGTCAGTCTGAAGCCGAAATGAGAATGTAGTGCTTGCAACTTTTGGGGGGCAAAGGGAGTGAGTTCAGCATCTTGAGTTTTGATTTCATTTGTGAATAGACTGACAACGGTACCTCTGTGTGCTGTAGCTGCAGCTGCTGCCTTTGTGGTCTTCAGGGTCTCCCCCTCCACATCCACAGAATGTGTGAACCAGATAAGGAGGAGAAAGAAGAGGACTTGGGATGATGTACCAGGAGATCTTGCTTCAGAGAATGAGCACAGGGCCTAGAGGATCATCCTTGCAGACAGCATGGAGAAGGATAGAGTGGAGAGGAGAAAGGCACAGGTAAAAAGAGACAGACATTCAGCAGGACATGCCTGTGCTTCTCAGACAGCAAACAGATGCGCTGACTCTGGTGGACGGCAGGTTCAACAGTCCCATGCTCGTTTCCCTCTGCAGTCCATAGAGAGCCCCTTTACACCCCCTCAACATTCAACATGGGATCAGGGGCCACTGGACTACAACTACCCCTACCACCTGGGAGAATGTTAAGGACAATCACAGCTTCACATGCACTGACCTGTGAAAGTCATGGTTGGTGTATGTGTAACTGAAATAGAGTTGACTGTTCTTTCCCCTTCGTAAGGTCTGTTCCCTTAATTTATTAAGTTTTAAATATATATTTTTTTCAATTGCCTGGTTCATGTTACAGAATAAAATTCTGTTTTTTGGAACAAAATTCATTATTAGTTCACAGCATAGGCTGGCTGGAGCTGAGCAGGTCTGACAGTGACCAATTTCTTGTTACTGCACTGTGTCACAGAACCCATAACATTGTTCACAAGCAATATTAATATCTGCACTGACAATGCTATATTCCTACACACACAGCACTCACTGCAAGATTCATACCAGCCACAGAAGAGCAGGACCAGGTAGAGCACACTACAACAACACACACTACTCTGGCTCACCATTAAAATGGTCTTTCAAAGCCTTATAGCCGTGAGCTGTATAGCTCCACACTGCGCTCTTTTAATAGCCCTTGTATCTGTCTGTTCAAATTCAGCAGACAGCTGCTCCACCTATGCCCTCCACCCCGGCAGAAACTTTTACCCCTTTGCTTCACAAATATGCAGGACACAACTGGCAGTTGTAACCACTGGGATATTTTTCTCACTGAGGTCCAATCTTGTAAGTAAACAACACCAGCAACCTTTCAAATGACAAAGGCACATTCAAATGTCATTCCAGACCTGCTGAGCCTGGAGTTGAAGTGTTCCTTGGTGCTGTCAGGGTGGCCAGTGTACGGCTTCATGAACCATTGGAGCAAGGGGAAGGCTGGGTCTCCCAGGATCACTACTGGTATTTCAACATTCCCAATGGTAATCCACCGGTCGGGAAAGGAAGTCCCTGCTTGCAACTTTCTGAACAGTCCTGTCTCCTTAAAGATGCGTGTGTCATGCATCTTCACTGACCACCCCACACTGATGTTGGTAAAGTGTTGCCGGTGATCCACCAGCACTTGCATAACCATAGAAAAGTAGCCCTTTCTGTTGATGTATTCTGTGGCAAGCTGGTCTGGTGCTATAGTAGGGATGTGCGTGCCATCTATTGCCCCATCGCAGTTTGGGAAGCCCATTGCTCCAAAACCATCTGCTATGTCCTGCACGTTGTCCAGAGTCATAGTCCTGTGTAGTATGAGGTGATTAATGACTTTGCACACTTGCATGACAATGGCCCCTGCGGTGGATTTCCTGACTCCAAACTGATTCCCAACTGACCGGTAGCAATATGGTGTTGCAGGTTTCCACAGTGCAATCATCACTTGCTTCTCAATAGTCAGTGCAGCTCTCATTTTGGTGTCACTGCGCTGGAGGGCTGGGGCAAGTTGGGTGCACAGATCCAGGAATGCACATCCAAAAATTCTGCAGCCACTACTTGTCATTCCAAACCTGCATGGCTATGTAATCTCACTAGTGTGCTTGTTTCTTGGGTGCTCCTCCGTGAATGCCACCAACAACCCTGAAGTGTTTCTTTCTATGTCCCCGTGAGTGGCATGCAGTGGAGGGGGAGAGGCATGCTAAAGGGACAAGCGCTCCACAGAATGGGAACATGAGGTAAAGGACTACAGCCCAAGCTAATTGTGGCGGTGGCTGTTTTACTTCTTGTTTGCACACTTCTGAGTTTTTGTTGGGGTGTTTTCCCAAATGAATGCTGTGTTCCCTTTCCTCTTAATACAAGTTTTCTTTTTGTTATACACAGACTCAGTGCTTGTGAGTGTATTGCCCCATACAGTTGCCAAGGGGAAGTATTCAGTTTTTTCCCCAGATTTCTAGAGTCGTTTTTGTAGTTTTACGAGGAGTCCTTAGCTAAGGAAGCTGAACCTGGTTGACACCACCTGGCAGAAGAATTATGTTGTCAAATAAAAAAAAACCCTTTAATGCAACAATTTTGCACTTCTCAGAGTCTTCTAATGCATTGCAGATTGCAGCAACCCAGTGGACAGCATAAAACAAGTTGATTTTTTTTTCAAACATCATTGCACTTTCACTTGTTTCCATTGTAGCAATGAACCCTTCTACTGGTTTCCTACCACCTTTATGTTAATGGATTATGTTTTATCGTTTTTTGAACTCAGTATTTTTATTTTGGTGCTTTTCTCTGTTTCCTTCCTACCCCTTTGCTTGCATCTGCAGCTACTGGCACCTTTTCCTTGACCAGCTTATTGGTTTCTAGCAGAGGTTGGTTTCTTTAGCAGATGTAACAGCAATACAAGGCAGCAGCTGGGAGAGTCACCAGGAGCAAGAAACTCATTTTGTAGATGACCACATTTCATAAGAGGTACTTGATATGGCTGGGATAGAAAATCTAAGGGGAAATGAAAATCATCTGGCCGGAAAATTACTACTTAGAGATAGCAGGTTTCCCTTTATTAATGTAACTGCTTATTATATGAACTATTTCATCTTATGATACCTAAAGTGAGTTCTCTGAGATATATACAGCAGTGTATATACAGGTATTTACAGTGGCAACTATATGCACCAATATGTAATATGGAATTTCTTCTTCCAAATATTGTTATGGCAGGAGTCACCAGGTGGCACTGTTACACATAATCCTCCAAGTGCTTTTTCTCAGTATGCGAGGAACAAATGCTTGTGTTTTGGTAAGTTTTTGGTTATACATGTTTCTAGGTAGAGGAAGCAAAAGTAGCTATCCATCACTCTTACACCTCCCTGTTGCTAGGACCAGATGAGGGCTCATTCAGCCTCCAAAACAACTTAGACCAGCCTTGAGGTTGCTCCAAGTTGTGCCCAACTGCCTCAATCTGTAAAGGGTTATTCTGGCTGCTGAGGATAGTAGGAGAACTACAACAGCCTGGCCATGTCCCTTTCTACTGACTGTTTTACTGACATACCCCATTCCATGGGCCAAGAGTGAGAGGTGGCTGGCTATGCTGGATCTATGTCACTGGAGGATTCTTCTGTGCAAGGGGAGGATTTAGCTGACCAGTTAAGACAGCTTTAGGTCGGCTTTGCAACACCAGAGCAGTGCAAAGCAAACTGAATGGGGCCAAGGATTTGGCTTAGATGAGTCGCTGCTGTTTGGATTTCCAACCTTAGAGTGCAGTGGAGAGATGAAGAGGGAAGGGTTGAAATATCAAACTCCTTCGAGGGAGGGGAAGTAACATGGGAGAAAAGCGGGATTTAGAAGGAAAAAAAATCATAGATGTCATGTGTTCTGATAAAATATGTGGTTTTGGCAAAACTGGCTGCGATATGAATCTACAAACACGGTAACGAAGAGGAAAGGGCTGACCGAAGGCAGGTGCTTCCCAGAGGAGCACTGCCTGAAGGCCCATCCCTCAGGGGAGGGAGGCCAGATTCTGATGCATCCTCAGAGGGCATTCCCCTCTCTTTCTTATTCACTCGGTTTAAGGTATTAATTCCCCTTGCTTTGTTCATGGATTACCCTGGAAGGGGGGAGGCTTTAAGCTGACTTGGCCAAGTCACAGAAAGAGGCAGGCCACTGCAGAAGCGAAGCCATCAGAAGGAGACCCCCAGTGGGGAGAGAGCTGCTACTCCATACCTGGCCACAAGGAAGCACCAGTGGTGAGTCAGTCTCTTCACGGAGGCCTACATGTTGCTGAGAAGCATTGTTCTTATAAGACACAAAACTGATCACACTGCCTAAGGAAGGATGTGAAAGCCCTTCAAACCAAACCAGTTGATAAAATAGACACAAAATGTTAAGATCATCTGGAGTTTATATCATTCACCCCTCCAGGTTAAGTCTGCTATATTTTCTGTTTTTTAGAAACCCTAGAACAGGAATCCAGAGTGAAGTGAACATTTATTGTGTATTTTGTAATCTGCCACAATTTTCTCCATCACGTATCCCCGGATTTGACCTATCCATCTGCAGTGCAATTAAATGATTTTCTTGTTTTAGCCTGTGTATCATGATGGATTTTCTGACTTCTGCACAAAGGATTTTAAACAAACCTTGTTTTTATGTTATTTTGGTGTGTCTGCAAGATTGTAATAAATGGACTTTATCTCAAATTATATGTCAAAGTTCCCTCCTGTTTGCTTTTGAGTCATAGGCCAGAATGAGTGTATTTTAGGTCACTCCAAATAAACGTGTGTGATTTTTCTTACTAGTTTTCAATCTTTCCAACAGAAATCCAAGTTTCCTTTGGTGTTAAGTGTAGTGTTTTGTCATGGGTGTATACCTTACTGGAATTTTGTTACTTTTTGGCAAAGGTTTTCTCTCCCAGATGGAGATTATGCTGTTGTGTATCTGTTTTCTGTTATATAGTCCATACTTGTTGAGCGATTGATTTTTTTTCTCAGCCCTACTTTCCATTTGATTTTTATTGCCTCCTGCTCTCTGCTGTCAACTCCTAATAAAATGGCATTTGTTAGATTTGCTGTGGTTAGTACATAAGGAAGAGGCGCTGCTTGTGGAAGTCTGGCAATCTGGAGAGGGTGCATGATCTGCATGGGGGCTACACTTTAAATCATCTTGTAAAACTAAGCTAGTGTAGAATGCAGTGTCTCTATTGTTAAGTAATTTCTTGCCATGAATACATGACATTGGTGTTTTTTAGCTCAGACTGGCTGCCTCTTGGCTTCAGGGCGGAGTTTAATGTGTTGGTCTTGATACATAACATCCTAAGTGGCTTGGGATCTGCCTGTTTGAGAGGCTGCATAGGATCTGTGCACTAATCACTGGAGTTTGTGATTGTGGTGCTTTCCCCTTCCTCCCTCCTTATTGACTTCGGAGAGGCTGCTGGGTTTATTTTTGCTTGTACTACCATGGCTGCCCTTTTATTATATGGCAAAAGCCCCTACTGGCCTGGATAAGCTCTTTAAAAATATGGATTGCATAAATATACACGAATAAATAAATAGTAATGGAACTCACACATAACAGGCAGCAGAAATAATAGACCATTTTCAGGGTCAGAACTTCATGCTAAGCTCACTCTTCCCTTTGAAGGGACTCTATGAAATAATATTAACTTAATTGTCAGACACGACAGTACTGATATTTTCTGATTTGGATTTGCTACCTTTTTAGCATTTTAGGGTTTTTAAGCGGTTGGTGGGCATATTTTTTAAAGTGGTCTATTGAAGAGATAATCCCTCATTTTGAGATCACCATAACATTCATTTTTAACAAGCTGTAATTGTAAATTATATTCTTCTTCGAGTGCTTGCTCACGTCCATTCCACTATAGGTGTGTGCACACCTCTGTGCACGGCTACCGGAACTTTTTTCCCCTTAGCATATCCTGTAGGATCAGCTCTGGCGCCCCCTGGAGTCCCGCGCACATACCGCAGTATATGAGGCACTGCTGACCCTACGCCCCCTCAGTTCCTTCTTTCTGCCCGTGATGGTTACTGGAACTGCCTGTGCTTGCACTGCAAGCGCTTAATTCCCCGTGTTTTAAACTTTAAGCAATGATTTTTTTGTCTTAATTAGTTAGCTTAATAATTGTTGTTAGTGATAAGTTAGAAGCCTTGAGGTAGTCTAGCTGAGACTTTACAGAGAGCGGGTATGCGCCGGTCTCATGGCTTCAAGCTGTGTGCTTCCAGTAGGAAGGCTTTCCCACTAAGTGACCCCCACTGCCTGAAGTGCGGGGGGAAGCCCTTGTAAGGAGGTGAACAGATCTGCAAGGCTTTCGGACCTCCAGAAAATCCGCCTGAGCGCCTTGCTCATGGAGCCCCCGACTGGCTCCGAACCAACCGCTGCGGTACCCAGTGTGCCACTGGTGCAGAGGGCACCGTCGGCACCGACCTGACTCAGCACTGCGAAAAGACAGAATCGGCGCTCGGAGTGCGGATACTCCCCCGCACCATCTAAGCAGGCAGGGTAGAGCACCGATCCATACCGAGGTCGGATCAAGGAGATCCGCTGTCTGAGCCAGCGTCTCCAGCCAGGGAGCCTTTCCCGACTCTTGGGAGTGGGGGAGCCCCTCGGCACCTACCGGCACCATCAAACTTGGAGGCCATTGGGCGGCAAGAGCCTTGTTGGCCTTGCATACTCCACCGCCATCCATACCTCCAATATAAAGATCTGTGAAATGCTCGCAGGGCTTGCAGAATGTCCCTCCGCTTTATCGAGGGCAGGGCAGTACAGATGCTGACAGACAGTGCAGCGACCATGTACTACATCGACAGGCAGGGGGAGCCCATTCATCAGCCCTACGAAGGGAACCTATCGGTCCTTAGGACCTGGCAGTGATCACCTCCCAGGGGTGAGGAATGACGAGGCAGACTGCGTCAAGGAGTCGCTCTTCCTCACCACGAGGGGGCGCTGCACCCACTAAGGGCATCAACGACCGTCTGGAGGGGTTTTTCCCCAAGGGGAATCTGTCCGTATCGAACTGGAGCATGAGGTGTCCGCAGTTCTGCTCTCTCCATGGTCAAGGGGCCGGGGCGATCGTCAATGCCACCCGTCGGTAACAGTCAGAGAGCTTCATATTCACTTTCCCACTTTCCCCTCCTGCATACAGTCCTGCTAAAGATGAGGAGGGGTTAAACAGATGCTATCTCGATTGTTCCAGCCTGGCCATGCCAACACAGGTTCAGCATACCACTGGATTTCTCAATCGCCCGCCTCTGTAGCCTCTGAGACAGCGAGATCCCAGATCCCAGGATCATGGTCACCTGCGGTGCCCAGATCTGGATCCTCAATACCTCAGGAAGTGGTGGATCGGTGGCCGAGAGACGACGAGCAAGTTGCTCAGAGCAAGTCCAGTGAGTCCTGCTGGGTAGCAGGAAGCCCTCCACACAGGTTGTGTACTGGGTTAAGTGGAAGTGGCTGTTGCCTGCTGGGAGGAGTCCCGGGGTATTCCGCCCAGCCTCTCACCAGTACAGGCGATCCGGGAAATACTTGTCACAGTTAAAGCTCCAGGGACCAGCTGCGGCCTCCCTGAAAGCCCACCTAGCAGCCATATCAGCCTCCCATCAGTCGCTGGAGGGGGGGGATTGCGGTTCTCCCATCTGATGTCGATTAGGTTCCTGAAGGAGGCGGGGGGCTCTATCTGTAGGTCCGCGACCCGGTGCCTCCCTGGGATCTTGACCTGGTGCTTCCTTGGAACCCACGGCATCATGCCCTCTACTCCTGCCTTCCAAGAAGGTGGCCTTCCTGGAGGTGTTTACCTCGGCAAGGAAGGTCTTCAGGGTCAGGGATCTGACCTTGGAGCCCCCCCCCCCCCCCCATACTGTATTCTATAAAGATAAGGTTCAGTTGAGGCCGCACCAGGCCTTCCGGCCCAAGGTGGTTTCCCAGTTTCATTATGACCAACATATATTCTCCCGATGTTTTCCCGAACCACACGGTTAGGAGGAGAAGAGAAGGCGGCCACTTGTTAAAAACATGAGAGGGGCCCTGGCTTCTACATCAGGTGTACGAGGCCGTTCCGGAGAGTGATGCAGCTCTTCGTCGCAGCAGCCAACCAGATGAAAGGTTCATCAGTCTCCGCTGGCTCATTTTCCTTGTGAATAACTTTCTGCATCGTGTTTGGCTATGAGCAGGTGAAGGTGCTACTTCCAGGCACCACCACAACTCACTCAACAGAGCTCAAGCTCCATCTACAGCCTTCCTAGCGGAAGTGCCAGGGCAGGGCATCTGCAGAGCAGCTGCCAGGCTGGCGGTACATACCTTCACGTCCCACCATGCCTCTGTCCAACGGGCGTGGGAATACATGGGCTTCAGTTGAGCTGTGCTGCAGGCAGCTCACCGCTAACTCCTGCCCACCTCCAAGGTATTGCTTGTTAGTCACCTATAGTGGAATGGACATGAGCAAGCATTCAAAGAAGAAAACTGATGTTCTTTAAGATGTGCTGCTCATGTCCATTAACAGGCACCAACTAATTAACCTTTGGGTTGTCTCTGCCTGTTCCCTCTCGCCCCCACAGCTAAAGGGTTTGTGCCATATAGGGAGCAGAGCATATCTGTCCATTCAGATCTAATCTTGTCCCATCCTCTGTACTCATAGAGGACCCTGACCTAATAGGTAATTTATCCACTGAAGAATGGGGTTGGGGGAGTGGACAGGAGTTGATGATTCCATGCAGAGCAGTTCTGAACCTCCAGCATGTCTTCTGTTAGGGCTCCCTGCACCTCAGCACTATTCTCTTCTCCATGAAAACAGCTACAGAGGAGCCTCCGCTGCTACTCTCCTGGCCTGGGTGGAAGAAATCTTGGCCTCAGGATGAGTGCTAAGCTCTAGGATTTGCCTCTAAGTAGATGCATTTATTCTTTAAGTAGTTATCCCTGACCCTGACCATTTCTGCAACATGTTACGATAGCTCTGATTCTGCATTGTCTGATTCATTGTGTTGTCACCTACAGAATGGTTACGCTTGACATCTTGCACTAGTGTAAATGACTACACCAGGCACAGGGCAGTGGAAAATCAGGCCCATGTGTATGTATTTATACACTTGTTTTGTTATTTCCTTGTCTGTGTTTTGTCTTACAATTGTCTGCCTGTGTTTTTCCTTATCTTACACTGTGTGTGATGTCTCGTCTGTCTGGTGAGCTGGATTATAGTCACTCTTTAATGTAGACATCTACTATATAGTTGGAAAAAGGTCTAGGGTGAATGAAGAATAGAAATATTCTGAATTAATAAGAAATATTGTCCTGATTGTATTTATGTATTTAATATCTGTGAAGTAGTCTGGCTCAGAAATTTGTTTTTATTAAAATCTCTGACAAAACAGGGATAAAAAAATGTATCTCCGATACGAACACTGCTGCCTGCGAAAATCCACTCACACCACTTCTGCAGTAGATATTTTGGACTCAATCTGAACCTTGTTTTGTGCTTTACAAATGTACCCCCATGTATCTGAAAATAAAATTCTGGATCTTGCCATGGGGATAAACTATACTTTTGATAAGCACTGCCATAGTATTGTATGTTCAAGTATACAAATCCATGTTTTATGCAAATAATTTGTAATCTTTCATACATTGTTGAGAATCTAATCTAAACCACCAATTTTTAGAAGGATATGACAACATATAGCTGTAAAACTACTCATAAAACATTATGACATGGTTGAGGAAGGTTTTTTGTGACTGAGAAATGTATTTCTTGATATCCATGGAATATCGATAGAGGGGTATGTTCTCGGGCCCTGTTTGGTTCTTCTTGTGCCACAGAAAAGCTGTCATAACAAGCTAGTTGGACCTATGATTGGGGATCCTGACAATCATATATCTCTTTCTTTCTCTCTTTTGGGCATCCAGAGACCTCTTGCTTTCTCTGAGTGTGCCTGACAGATCTCAAAAAGTAGTTGTTAATGGGGAATCATCACTGAATTGGTATGTTTCTGGTGGGGATCTTCAAGGCTTAGTATTAGAGCTGACACTATTCAACAGTGATCTGGAAGTAAATATAAAACCACTGCTGATGACATTTGCAAATGGCACAAAGATTGCAGAGTGGCAAATAAAAATGAGGATAGAGCAATCATACAAAGTGATCTGGATCATTTAATAAGTTGAGCCCATTCTCACAAAATGTGTTTTAATACAGCCACATTCAAAGTTATACATCTCTCCTATAAGCGCATTAGGGGATATGAGGTACTCAGGTACTATGGTAATGGGGGCCATATGAGTACTTAAGATAGAGATAGGCAATTTGAATATGCCACAAATATGTTTTCTATTTCCTACTGTGGAAAGCTAGGAATGGCCCAAAGCTTTAGAGATAAAACATAAAATGGTTTAGCTTTTATTACCAAAATCTTAATAACCTTAGATTTTACAAATGCAAAGGCAAGGTTCCTTCAGAATTTCCTACCTATATTCACATTTCATTTTCCAGTCTTGGAAACTAGGAAACGAACTGCTGACATTTTAGATCCTGTGCCATTTCAGAAGAACCTCAACTCAACTGTTCTTCTCATTAGAGCTTTTGAAACATGTTTTGTTCATTTTCCCTCAGTGCCATCATTTCTCCCTCGTCTTGTTTGTGGAACACAGTATCTGAACTGTAGAAATGGAGATAGCTGGCAATGACAGAAAAGGACAGGGACTTTTCTTGTATAGTACATGCACTCTGAAATGATGACAACATTCTCACTTTTCCCCTTGATAAGGGATGATAGAATTTTTATTTACATTGTATTCTGGAGAACATGTTTCATGCACCACCAAGCAGTTTGAATTTATATTGATGTTACTTTCATTCTACTATCCATTTTCTTAGTGATATAACTAATGTAAACATGATGATTAATAACAGAATTAATAGATGGTTTAGTTGCTCTGATTATGTAGATAAGAAACAATATCAAAGGAATTCATGGGCACAATGAGTTTCATGTAGATACCATGCAAACTGAACCATCCATCACAATTTATTTCAGAACATTTGTACAAATTATACAAAGAGATGCTGTTGTCAGCACTAATCAAGTGATCTTGAAATAAAGTGTTCAGATAGTTATCTTCCAGCCCTCTTAGTGTTTTTTCATGAAGTGAGACAGCTGTGGAGGTGACAGATGTGAAGTAAGCCATTGCCTTCATGTAGTTATCCAGTGCCATTGAACTAAAAATCAACTTCTAGATAATGGTCAAACTCCTAACTAACCATCTGAGTTGCATGAAATTCCTCTCTTAAATTCAAAGATTTGTCACAGCAGTTTCTTTGAGAATCTTCTTAATCATTTAATCACAAGAGGCTGTGAATCCTCTAATCTTCTTTACAGAACTTTCTAAGGGGAAGTCAAGCTCAATATTGAGCATTCAGAACTCAGGCTCAGGTACCAGATTAAAATGTGAATAAGATTTTATTTTAATTACTAATTTTGCAGCATGAACCGTGTGAGAGAAAGTTGGAAGAACATGCAAAGTATCAATTAATTTTTTTTTTTTTAAATCGCTTTCATGTCAATGCAAAGAAGTTTAATTGCATTGAATATTTAGTCTGATCTCATTTTAAATAAAGACTTAATCATTTTTAAAATTAATTACCAAAGAACAAGTAAACCATTTTATGAGAAGCAGCAAGTTACAGGATTATCTCACTTAACTTATTCATACATCTGGTACTGTTGTGTCATGGGGGCTTTCCTATTCGTGAGTAATTAACTCTGCTCTATCTGGGGAATCTTCAATTTACCTCAGGAATTATTAAAGAACATGGCCAGTTACACTGAAACACTTATAAACTCATAACCATTTATTTATACATACAGTAATTTATGAGTACAGAATTTCCAGGAATTAGTATGTTATCAGATTATAGCCAGAATGTATGGGTCAGAGTTGGATAGAGTTGACTTCTTTGGGAAGACTAATTCTTCTTTTGAATGTACATGTATCATTTTCTATTAGCGTTCAGTTTGTGAAAGATGTTCTTGATGAGGTGCCTCTTTACTGATGATGCTTCTGAAGTGCAGGCTTCAAGTTCTTTCTCGATGCTGCCCATGCTATTGACAACAGAGCTGAAGTAGGTGAAATCACAGGCAATCTCGAGTGGGTGGTCACCCATGAAGCTGCTAGAGCCCACAACGTGCTCCAGATTGCCAAACAGAAGAATTTTGGTTTTACCCCTATTAATTTTCAGGACAACATTTGTTGCTGAGCTTTCAAGGTCTTTAATTGCCTCAACAAATTTGTCCATTGATTTGATAACTAGCCCTATGTCGTTGGCAAAATCAGTGTTGGTGAGGTTCTTACCATCAAGGCATATGCATAAAATGCATTTACTTAGTGTCAAGCACATAGTCTATGATGGCATTAAAGATTTCTGGGATGGCAATGCCTCCTTGTTGAATCCCGATCTACTTCAGAAGAAGGTGGTTCTTTTTTAATTTACAAGGATGCAGCTTGAGGGTCATCATATAAGAGATGGAACATTCTACAGAGCTTGTCAAGGAAGCCTGCAAGTTTCAAGATCAACCAAAGCAATTCACGGGCAGCAGGGTCAAATGTGGCCATGATATCCACAAATGCAAGGTGAACGGGGTGCTTTAATTCTCATGCCTTCTCAATAAGATGGCACACTGTGAAGATTTGCTTTGTCATGGAATGGCTGGGAGTGCGGCCAGTTTGTTGTGGTCTTCTCTTGCTCCTTAAGATATCAGTGACTTAGGTCAACAAGAATTAAGTAAAAACTTTCCCTGGGATAGATAAACAAGTAATGCTGCAATAGTTACAACAGTCTTGTTTGCAGACTTCATGTTTCCAAAGTAGTAAAATGCCTTTTTGCCTGTTGGACAGGACCAACTCTGTTCTGCAGATGATATTGAACAGGGGCTGCAGCCAAAAAAGAATAGCTGGTCTAGTGCTTTTTAATATGTTCATAGGAATTCCATAGATTCCTGCTGCTTTATTTCTCTTAAGCGCCTTTACATCTTCGTGGACTTTGTCTATAGTAAATTTGCCAGGATCATTTTGTGCAGAATGTGTCAACTCGCTGGCAGCCTTAATATCAGGGTCCAAAGAAATTGGGTGTGTGTGGGGGCGTTGTTTAGCAGCTGGCTGAAATGTTCTCTCCAGCATGCCATGCACTCAGCTTCTATATTGATTTGCTGATCAGAACTAGAGTAGAGCACCCAGAATGAATGACATCAAGAACACCTTTCACAAACTGAACACCCTGATAAGCAAAGGGATGATACCGAGGATATATAATGCTTTGGTGGTCAGTATTCTGACCTGTGAGACTGAAACATGGCCCCTCACTGTGAAGATAGAAAAAAAGTTGGACATCATTCTGCTAAAGCATCTCTGAATGATTGAAAATCTCAAATGGTATGAATTTAAGTTGAATGCAGAGATCTGCCTTTGAACTAAATAGGTCTCTCAAATGGTTGCCCAATGCTCTCTTAGGCGGCATGGTTATCTGCTTCTAATGCCTACCAACTTCCCTCTGAGAATCATCTTCAACCCACTGAAAGCAGGATGGAAAGGACCATCCGGAAGACCTAAAATATGATGGCTGGATGTGTCAACAGATACATGTCCCTCAGATGCATTCTACCCTATAACGTGCTAGATTTGGCTGAAGACGCAACATCAGGGAAACACATAACATGTTTAGTGGCCTCTACACCATCCAACCTTGGGAACTAACCATTTTCTATTATTGTCAACTGAACGACAAATTGAAATAGAAATATTTCCCATACTGAGGTTTTAAAAATTGATGCATTTAACATAATACAATTTCCCAAGTGTAAATAAATACGTTTTCAATGAAAGGCACTGCCATTTCTTATCTGATTTGGATGTGGAAGGTGCCCTTGGAAAGCCAATCACCTGTACATGTGCAATAAGATTATGGGGATTTTTTTAACAAGGTGAAATAAAAACTATCTCAGATTTGTTTAGGGGTGGCTTGCCTCTGATCTCAGAATCTTGCCACTTCACACTCGGTAGAGCAGAGGATAGGTAGTGTGAGATGTCATCTTTCATGTTAAAATCCCATGAGGAAGGAAGAGAAAAAGAGAGACAGGAAGAACTGGCTCCTTTTTTTTTTTTTTAAATGCCAAACTCTCATTTGGGAGGCAAGTAGGGCTGGAAAAGGAAAAGTCCAGAAAAGAGAGAGATGATCGACTGATTCACCTCCGTTGTTACAATTCTACTAGGGGAGACATTAGACAAACCTGCCACCCAAAAATGAACCATCACAGAGCAATGAAAAGGGAGAGAAACTATGTGGGAGTGGAGAAGCTGCCTTGATCTCACTATTCCACTACTGAGCATAAACTTTCACAGACTGGGGTGGAGGAGGAGCAGAGAACAAAAGACAGTGAAGAGCAGAGAAGCAGTGGGGGGAATAGAAGTAAGGCATTGTGCAGAGTGTATTAATGGTCTGACACACAGGAATGTCGGTAAGAGATTCAACTTTATTTACTGGCACTAGTCATCTGAACTGAGTTGCAACTCCAAAGGTCAAAACTACTGTCAGATAAGAGAGGTCACAATTCACTGAGTCCAGAGGTTACAGAAAGTGAGAAGAATATTCATTATGCCTATCATGGAAGGAGCTGCCAGACAGACCTGTGATTATTACACACAGAATCTATGTTAAAAGCAAGTTCAGATTGCAAAATCAAGCCTCATATGTCAGGAGATGCCATAATTAACACTGCCTGTGAAGCCGTGATTCAACCCCAACCATTCATGATTCAGTTTGACTCTGGTCTCATCACACAGATTCTTTTATTTGGCATAGAGCAAATCAACGCTGAGTTAATCAGATTCAAGCACAGGGGTGGGTATAGGGCGTGCCTGTAACACTAAGCACCCCTGTATTCACACTCTACACACTATTGTAATAATCTTTGTACAAAATAAACCATGTGAAGTATCATTTGAAAACTATTAACTTGCTAGTCAATGATATCATGGTGAAAAGCATGTAGTAAATTTATCAATAAAATTATGAGATCCCCCTGTATGGTGTTATTAGCACATGTTCAAAACCACACAGCCCTGCCTAGGCAAAAGTTGTTAAACAGGTCTATCCCAAATGAAAAAATGTGTGTTTACTCAATTTAAATGTAAGTAGTAAACAGGGTCCTCAGGACAGCAGGGGAAGGAGACAAAATATTTGCATTTCACCAAACCTCCTTCACCACCAGACTCCATGTCACCTTCTTGAATGACAAAATACATTTTACTTTGAAGAGAAACCCGCAGAAGAATTCACTTCAAAGGTCCAGTAGGACTATAAAAGAGAGGGGCAGGGACCCCCAAGTTCTCTCTTTCACCTAAGACAGAGGCAGCAGCAACTTTGGGCCTCTGGGAGAGATCCTGACCAAGGAAAGGGTCAGTCACCATCTTGCTGGATGACTGGGGCTGAGAAAGGCCATTTTAATCAAAGCCCTGAACCAAAACTTGCTACGTTAAGTTTTAGACTTGTAAATGCATGCTTTCTCTTTTATTTGCTGGTAACCATTTCTAACTTTATCCTCTGTTGTTAATAAACTTGTTTTATTTTTTAATCTAAACCAAGCCAGCGCTATGCTTAAACTGAACTGCTGGATATCTGAACTGCCAATATCTGATCTGTTCAGGAAGGGGCTGGACAGTGCAGAACACGTAGTTTTGGGAAAAATTCAGGGATGGGAGTGTGTTGGTGCCACATGGCAAGTAATAACTAAGGCTGGTGGAAGCCACAATGTAACTGGTGTGTTGCTGACAAGCTGCTGGGGTCAGAGCTGCTGGACCAGGACTGCAGCTATATGTCGACACTCAGGGTTTGACAAGGAGCAATGGTATCAAGTTGCAGTGGGGGAGGTCTAGGTTGGATATTAGGAAAAAGTTTTTCACTAGGAGGGTGGTGAAGCACTGGAATGGGTTACCTAGGGAGGTGGTGGAATCTCCATCCTTAGAGATTTTTAAGCTGCGGATTGACAAAGCCGTGGCTGGGATGATTTAGCTGAGGTCAGTCCTGCTTTGAGCAGGGGATTGGACTAGATGACCTCCTGAGGTCCCTTCCAACTCTAATATTCTATGATTCTATGATGACTGGTGGTTTGTGAGCGGCCCAGGTTGGAGGCTACAGCAAAGCAAAGCATTGTGATGTGCCAAAGGTTGTGGGGCAGGCAGTCACACAGCCCCTCATTGGTCTGGACTGCTCCCCAGAATATGACAGTATCACACATCCAATGTTACACAGCAAACCTCTTTCTTTATATACATTTACACAGTCCATTGCACTTACCTTACATTGCATTAGACGTTTTGGGGTTAGCTTGATCACTTTTTAGTAACCACTCCCTGTGGAGCATGCTATGTCCATGCACAACGTACTCTTTACTTCATCTTACATTCCAGGCGTATCTTAGTCATTGTTATCTTATCCATTGTAAATGGTTCCCTGGGTGTTCCTTCTTATCTTAGATAGTACAGCCTGCTGATCCATTTACCTTCCTAATCCTGTCTCCCAATAAAGAGATCTCACACATGTCCAATTACTCATGTCAAGGCAGGCCTACTTTCTACTGCTCTTCTTTTTCTTTTTTTATATTAGCATTTGTTTTATCTGCTTATATTTTTGGTTTTTATGCTTTTTTTTTTTTCTTTTCAAGTTTACTACCCAGCAACACATTGCCAAGACCAATAGTAGCTGTGGTTATTTGAACATCTTCACACTCAGACACTCATCCCAGTAGCATCTGAGCACTTCACAAACATTAATTTATAGTCACAACATCCCTGTCAGGTGAGATGGTATTATTATTCCTATTTTACAGATTGGAAACTGAGGCATAGAAACATTAATGTTAAAAGTGCACACTAAATTGGGGTGCCTCTTAGAGAATTCAGTGTTCTACAGCACTTCAAATGTTCAGAGCACAGCTCTGATTGACGTCAGTTGCAGCTGTGAGTGCTCAGAACATCTGTCAATCCAACCTCCTGGGATCTCATTTTGGGTGCCCAGAAAAAGAGGAACATACCGTGGCCCTCTGTGATGGGGTGTACCTGGCCTTTATGGCTCCCTACAGGAGGCCCCACGGTCCTACTACAACCAGCCACAGAAAAGGAGCAATGAAGGTGGGTCCTCCAGGCCTGTCTAGAGGCATCATGGAAGCAGCCAGTCAGAGCCCAGCAGGCTCAGGTAAAAGGAGCTTCAGGGCATTAGCAGTTCAGTTCCTTGCTGGGACCAGGGTAACGGAGAGAGGAAGGGAGGGTGCCCTATGCCCTCCACCACCCCACCCCACCCCACCGGCCAGTGGCACTCAAGGGATAGCCAGAGTTTGGTTCTCGCTGCATTTGCTTTAGCTGGGAGTGAGAGGCACTGAGAACTTTAACCCTAAAGGGTGAAGATAAAGGGTCCAGGTGGGAAGAGGCCCAATGAAGTAGCAGCAAAGAATTGAAGTGAGTGGTGCATGGCTGCTGTTTGTAGACTCCCTGGGTTGGAACATGGAGTAGGGGGCAGGCCTGGGTTCCCTACCCCCAAACCACCAGCAAAGTGGTGTAAACCTGAAAAGGGGGACAAGGCTTGTTTGGAAGCCCAAGTGAAGGGCTGAATTCAAAGGACCAACAGCTTGGGGCTGAAGAGCCTGATGAGGACAGATACAGTTTTGTTGTACTCTTTGCTACCCCAGAAGGGGTTCATTTTGATTGTGTGACCCAGTCGGATGGCCAAGCCACTGAAGACCCACCAAGTGAAATCGACAACTGACAGGGAGTGCCAGGAGCAGGAAAAGGACTGCACTACCACACACAGCATGAGATTCTCAAGAGGTGAGAACCCTTCATTGTGTCATCTATGAAAAGACTGGTTTAAGTGACTTTCCCAGCATGACACGGTAACTCTGTGTAACACAGTAACTGTGTGGCAGAGCTCTTCCAGGGCAGCATTCAACTGCCTAAATCCTTGTCACATTTACGACACGCATTCCAAGTTCCACAACAAATGAGGCGGGAGTGCAACAATCAGCGGTGTCCTTCATTACAGAGCCTTGATTCATTCCTAGAGCAGGAGCAGCCTGTGCACTGAATGAGGCAGTTCCTCCTCACCTCCTTGTCTCATTGTCTCCCCTTACACACACACACACACACACACACACACACACACACACACACACACACACACACCCCCACACACACACACACACACACACCCCCCCCCCCCCCCCCCCCCCCCCCAGGTCCTCCTCCCAACCCCCTCATCTCAATTTCCTCCCTCAGGTTCCCCAGCCCAGCCTTTTCCATCTCTCTTCCTACCACCCTGGTTCTTCATCCCAGTCTCCCTCTTCACCTCTCCAGTCAGACAGGTTCCTCTTCTCCTCCTGAGTGCCAGCATGGGAAGCACTGAGAACACAGGAGAGTCAGTTTGCCTCCTCCTGCGTTTGGTCCTGTAGCATCCTTGGCTGCCGGGAGGAACTATTGGAGGGAAAGTCCTGCTTCAGGCCCTGCAGCTCTGGGCTGATGCATGCTCAGTGCAGACAGAATCTTCAGAGAGTTTAGCGGCCAACACTAACAAGTCTCTCTCTCTTTCTCTCTCTCTCCTTTTTTAAAAAAGCATATGTAAACTGAGATTTTCAGAGGCTCATAACTTGGCCAGATTTGGGCAAGTTTTCATAAGGACAGCAAAAGGCACTCATACACCCCTGACACAAAGGCCACATCTGTCAAATTCCAAGTTCCTGCTTCGAAGCATTGAGGAGCTACATCTTTTCAACAAAAATTTTGTATAACCAATGTGGGAAAAACAATGTTTATTTTTTTTTGGTAACTTTGTTCTGAGAAATGGCTCGAGTGTATTTGCTGAAAAATTTCTAAAATAATTCAGCCTGAGTTAGACAGCTGGCATAGAAACTTGTTCAGCCCAAATTGCTAAAGTTTGAAGCTATAAAACCATGTCCTATAATGAAAAATGTCAGGCAACCTGTGACTAGAGGTGTGACTATATGCATTACTTATAAAGGAATCATCAGTTTGCATTTAACTAATTTAAAATAAGCATTGTAAGTAAATGTCTTTAGATTTAGCAAGAGTGTTGCAGTATATGAACTGAGTGATTTACATATTTTTAACATAATATCACTAACAAGATTAGATTTTTTTTTTTTTGTTGGTGAGGGTTTTTAAACAATAAACCTGACAGATTAATAGAAGAATGGAATATTTTTCAGCAAAGTTCATAATTCTTTTTTCACATAATGGTATCTATCTTTGTTTTACTGTCCTTTATGCTGATATCTTGCAAAATGTTAGATCAATGAAAGACTTTATACAGAAAACTTATAATTAAAGAAGTAAATCAGCACCATAATATGAGGAACTATAGCACTCTAGCTATCTTATGGAGTCTAAAATAAGAATTATCAACCATTTATACACCTAGATTATATTTATGACCAAAGTTTAGTATAAAACAATACCAAGAAATGGGGGGGGGAAAAAAACAAATAAACAAACCCCACAGTTTTTCACAGACTGTGCAATTAAATTGTTGTGCTTTTACTGCATTTAGAGGATTCACTGAAAAGCAATTTGTGTTATTCTTTCAATTGTAAGCTTGCTACCATCCTGTCCTGCAGGGTGAGTTCCATTAAATAACATAGACCACTGCTTTCTGCAATACAGATGGAATGTTAAGGCTCCAGGTCTGTATGTCTCAGTTCTAACTCCTGTTAGTTTAATCCATTTTGGTACAAACGGTACATCAGTATTTTTCTATTTGACTTACAACTACACAATTTATCCACTGCGATAAATCAACTTTAGTGACTAAAAGTGAAAGTCCCTGAAAGGTCTATGTAGGGAGAATATAAGTGCTAAGAAAGATGTTTGGAATTTTTCTTCCCTATATGTTTAAGGAAAGAAATGAAAAATAGTTGGACAGGACCTTAAAACATATGAGAAAGCTTTCCTCTGTCCAGGGATTTTAGTACTGTAGTAATTAGCCAGAAACAGCTATAGGCAGAAGTTAGCCAGTCTGTAACCGTTTTTTAAAATGGGAGTAGGGTTTTTCAAAAGCATTCAGCTTGGCCTAACTCTGTTGTCACTGAAGACAGTGGGAGTTTTGCATCATGGAAATTGTGGTTTTGGGTCCCTCATGTCCTCATTCTCCTCTATAGGCTCTGCCGCTGATTGGATTACATCTCCCATACATCACTATCTCTTATTGGCTGAGATGCTGGAGTGGGACCATGGTGAGACTATTTCAACACAGTGTGGGCTTTCCATCCTGATCTGGGGTGTTGTTGCTTGGGAAGGCCTGCACTGGGATATGTTAGGGTTGCTGGAGGCAAAGGCCCCAGGCTCCATTTTGACTTCTCATATACTGTGAACTAAATATTATCTTTAGCAGTGCTGGGTGAGTTTTAAAGGTTCTTATACCACACCATCACCATGATGCAGATATCACACAAGTGCCTTCCAAACTTAAAAATAAAGATGATGACTAATATTAGTCAAGTCAACTTTTCTCTTTATTCCTCCCCCAGGAGGGAACAGTATGCTTAGACTTTTAATTATTTTTTTAAAAACGCAATCTGGTGCTACTGTATTGAGAAGGAGGGAAAGCCTCTAGGTTATGCAACACAGCAAGCTCTCACTGCTTGTTGGATAAGACAGAGCAGGAGGAAAGGTTTTGCAAAGGACGGGCACTATGTTTCTCTTCCAATTCGAGCACTAGATACAGCTAGGACCAATGCTTTAGAAAACTGTACTGGAGAGGCTATGGAGCATGGAAGACTAACATTACTACAGCCATTTCAAAACTGGGGAGACTATGGATATAGGGGAGGGAAGCAGGCTTCTTTCTTCCTTTGGATTCAAACAGGAGCTGGAAGAGACACCAGGCCACTCTTCTGAATTTTTGGTTTTGGTTTTTAAACAAACCTTTGAGGGGTGTGGGGAGAAAGTGTGACATAGCCAGAAAAAGGTGGAGCTGGGTGGAAACACAATTTTTCAAAGTTTAAAAGTGCCTCTTGCATTCCGATTTAGACACAAATAAGTTCAATATTCACACTGAAAATGTGGAATCAAACCCTGTTCGCAGGGGTATTCATCATACCTGAATTAGGAATTCAGTTATATCAAGAATTCATTAATCCATTGTACTTCAACTATTATATCCAGAATTGGCAACTCCAATTTTTCACAAATCATGAGTTGAGCCCCAAAAAGCCCACAATTGCTTAGAAGTGAGACTTTAAAGTATAAAACATTTTGGGTGCTTTTTGCCGGCTGTGTTTTTGAGGCTTTTTTAATGCAGTTAGATCATATTTTACAGCTTTTTTTCTGCAACCATGAGGGCTAGAAATTTCCTTTTTTAAAAAAGAGAAGCTGAGATTCCCACCCAACAACAGGATCTGGGGCTTTAAGAAAATCACCAAGTATTTTGAGACTGGTGATAAAATCATGGGAGTTGGCAACACTGTTTAAATGTATTTATATTTCAGTAGTGAAATTAGCGTTCAGGAAAAGTGCCAGATGCACAGTAGTTAATACTGAATGCTTCTCTGCAGAATAGATAAAACAACAGCAGAGCAAGTTCCCCCACACTTCCTTGTTAGGGGATCACCGACAATGACGAGAGAATAGTTCAGACTCCATGGAATATTCAGTCCTGGACCATACCAATCAGTGCCAATTTTGATGGTGATCTTTGTCATGTAAACATCTGTCAGCTAGGAATTGGACTAAAATGACCAACTCATTACACATAGGCCACTGAACAGCTGTCAGATATTAATTACTTTCAATTGATCTGATCAACCAAAAAAAGATGAGAAGTTGCCAATCTCATTACCAACCATTTGAGACCTTAAATCCCCCATAATTAAGTAAATGTTATATGTTCAAAAAGTCTATGTGCCTCGGTATTGCTAAATATGTATTAGTAGCTGAGAGGCCATTCTATGATTGCGTATAATCTATAAATCATGTACTGATGGTGATTAATTGTGCAAGTCTACATTGCAGCAGTTGGCTATTAGTGTTTGTTTGGTAGTGTACTTTTCTGTCTCCTTTTTACTAATGAGTTGTCATTCTCAGCTCAGAGGCCCAGATCTACAAAAGAGTTAGGCATTTCAATACCCAAGTTTTAGGTGCCTAGCCATTGAGTGGAATCCTAGGTTAGGTACGTAGGATCCCTATACAATGCACAGAGAAACACAGGCACTCAAGAACGGAATCCACAAAGGCAAGGATGCTAGGCAGGGAGCCTCCTACCCTAGCCAACAGCAGCTGCTGGGGAGAGGCGAGTGTCCTAAATCTCCCTCCTCTTTGGTAGTTGGAGGAAGAGACCTCCTTGATAATCTTCAGCCCAGTGGTTAGGGCACTTGAGTTCAATTCCCCGCTCTTCTGAATGAGAAGGGATGTTTCCCACCTCCCAGGAGAGCACCCTTGCCTCTGTTCTCTGCGATACTCTCTCAATCTCTCCTTTTGAAGTTGTTCCCCTTTGTATAAATAATTAAAGCAAGCAAGAGGGACACCATAGCCCAGTGATTAGCGCACTCACCTGAGTGGTAGGAAAACCGATGTTCAGATTTCTGCTCCTCATCAAGCAGAGGGTGAAATTAAATGGGATCTACCACACCTCAGGTGAATGCCCTAACTGCTGGGATAAAGGTTGTAAAGGAGTCCTTCTCTCCTGGCTGTTTTGTGTAGTGGGCCCTGCAGATGAGCTAGGTGGAGAACCGCCTGTCTTCACTGGGCCTGCGGATTGTGCTGGGGTCCGGGCATGAGATGGGTGCCTGCCTGAGGCAGAAATACTCATGTCCAGAGGCAGAAACTTATGTACGTGGAGCTTCCACAGTGAAACTTTGGACATCGCGTAAATGTAGGAACCTCCAGGGTTAGGCAGCAGCTGAGCAGGGATTTTAAGGATCTCAGTGGTGCCTAAATTTTGAACATGGGCAGCTAATTCCAATTTTAGGCCCCTAAATCCTCTTGTAGATCTAGGTCATGGTGATTGTGGGGAACAAAAATCAAATTATCTCAGGAGGCAATGGAATAAGAGAAACAGGGAACTCCCCTTGATAAATTCCACATCCCTGTAAACTATGCTTAGGTGGATTACCCAAAATAAACACATTTTCTTCCTGGTAAGCAATCCCCATAACTTCTCAGTCATGTAGCTGCTGACCAGTTGAGCCCTTTGATTTTCTCAAATCAGTTATCTAAATCAGAAGGTTGCAGTGGCTTAATTTAAATCAGTTTAAAAATAATTTTAGTTAAACTGGTGCAAAGCTCCATGTGGCTACTCTTACTTTGGTGTAAGTGTTTTATTTTAGCTTTAGTTGCTAAGAAATAGACATAAGCTGAATCCATATAAAGCAAGCTACCCTTAAACTGAAATAAGTATCTTCACAGGGTTGTGCATCCGTTTAGCTAAACTGAGTTAAAACCACACCTCTTTAGGTGAACCTGTGCAAGTTTGCATGTAGACGATGCTATCACCACTTCTGACATGTACTGATTATTAAAACTACCTTGCTAGTAGTTCATTACAGGAGAGGCAGGGAAGATTTTTCTAATGGACTACCTGATTAAGAAGAGTTTAATGAGTTAATATTTTTCTGCATAACCCTGGACAAGTCACTTAATTTTGTGTCTCAGTTTCTCCATCTGTATAATGAGACATTAGTGAGGACTAATGAAATAGTTGTAAAGTGCTATATGAATTTAAATGTTAAATATAGTCCTTGGAGAAATTGCTAGGATTACAACTCAGGGCTTTCCTGGCTTTGGTTCTCTGCCAATTCTTCAAGACAATGTAGCTTTTAAGGGCACTATTCAGTCTTTTTTCAAAAGTCACTCTAACAGCAGCTTTTAAAAGTAGCATTTAATGTTTTGGAGTGTTTCAGTGTGAATAATTTTCAGTTCCTGAAACTTCTCAGACAGATTCTTAAGGGGGTGAGAACATGAAAAATAAACTGGTGTCAAATTTTGTGCAAGTTTTCACACAAATATTTTCCTTATTTCCCCCCTCCTCCCGAACGCCCCCACTGTAGTCACATCATTAATGGGATTTAAATAACCATAGCCATACATACTTATTTAATGTAACAGACTTTAAAAAACACCATTAAACTGTCATGATACTCATATATTTCTTTGTTCATTTCTACATAGTAGGATTTTTTTTGTGAACAAACCATGTTTTTCTCTTTTAACCAGCCTTCATAACTTATTTAATGTATTCAGTATAGACAAAATCCACTATTGCCAACACGCACAAAGACATCAGATGCTTTGGTTAGAATGCTGAGATACAGCTAGAGTTGGGCTAAGAAGGGGCCAGGCTTGCATTTGTAAAACCATGTCAGTTGGGTTTTCGTTTGGCAAGCCAGTGATGGTTTGGAAACCGTTTCCATATTACCTGAACAATCAAAGTTCAGACTAAAGGTTCTGGTTTTGTCCTATCTTGCATTAGACAAACCAAGGCCCCTGTTCTGCAAGCTGCTGTGCATGGTGGGAACCTCCACCTGCACTGGTGGCGGTGGGGCTGCGCATGAGCGAAGGGGTCTGCCAGCATGGAACTGTTTGCAGGATTGAAGCCCAAGCTTTTTATAATATGTTACGAGACAGATTTTGATTTTTGCAAAACTTGAATCCAGGGTGGAATGTGTTTGAAATGGCATTTCACTATACCTGACGATTCTAAATTCAGGGGATGAGATACCTGACTTAAAAAAAAAAAAAAAAAAAAAAGGCTCTGAGGTTTGCCCCTCTCAGGGTATCATTGAACAATAGTAGGAAGCTGACTACAACTAAAGAGAGTTTCTAAAGTTCTGTTTACATATTTGTCTTTCTGTCACCTGTTGTGTACAGTTCAACAGGTAGATTGTGAGCTCCCTGGAGCCAGGACTGCCTTATTTGTCTGGATAGCACCTAGGCCAACAAGACTCTTGACTGGTGTTTCTAAGTGGTCCCATTATACAAATAACAAACCTATAACAACTCTGTACACAGGAAAGGGGAGAAAGGAAATGGAGGGTACCCTTGGTTTGAGCCCCTGCAGGCAGCGCTCCCCCCATGCCCTACTCTGAGTCAGGCTGTGCTCCCTCTGGCCCCCAGGGCACAGACTCTTGGGACCAAACGAAGGATGGCCCCTTATACAGAGGGGAAACCCCAAGGGAAAGGCAGGCTGGAGTCAGGGGAATGGGCGGAAATGAAACCCAGGACTTGTAATGTCCTGGGATGACTTAGTGATTTCCTGGAACACCAACTTAATAAATGGACAATCCTGGGAAAACCAGGACAGGTGGCAAACTTAAGGGTCTGTGGCTGGGAGGAGGGGGAAAAAGGCTTTTTTTCAGGCTTGGCTTGCGGTGGGGTGGGGCTGTGGATGCCCATCGATGACTTGGCAGGGAAAGCAGGGCCGTTGATGTTTCAGTGCTCTCCACTCATGTTCTGTGGTGTCAATGGTAGAACACTCAGAGTGTGGAAGGAGTGAGTGGCACCGAGCCCCACTCTCCCCTGCAGGTCCAGACTGCCCTTCCTCAGGCCCTGCTTTTTTGTACCACAGAGGTGGCAACCCTACCGACCCTCCCTGTAAGATTCTCTCATTGTTGGAGTCCAGGATTCAGCTAATCTCTCTATGTAGCAAGTAAGGCAGTTGTCTCTGATCTCCTCCTCACAGAGATTCCTCTGTATGCAGCACCAGGCAGTCTGTAGGACTTGATTTTGCTGAGAATCAGGATTTTCTGGTGTTCCAATTTGCATCAGAATCAGTACGGTTGTGCCCATTGATCCCTAGAACATTCCCTAAAATCTTGAAATAGATCAGATGCAGCATTCCAAAGTTATTGCATTACAGACAAACGAAGAAACACCACTGAGTGCTGGACCTTGCTTTGCGTGGTCAATTATAAAAGTATTCTGCAGTGGTTGTGGTTTTTATAAATCATGTTAAGGTCATTGTTGCATATTTAAAAAGAAAGACAAGTTCTAAATTCAAGTTAAAATTGCTAAAACCAAATTGCAACATTTTTACATAGAAAAAATGGAAAAGGAGCAAAGATTAGATGAAATCTTTGCTGTGTATGTATGGACATAATGTATTAGACACAATGCTTGGAGGTTAGTAGGTTAGTAGGCAATCCAGAACTATGTCTGTCTACTGTTTGTTACTGTCCATTATAATGTATTTATGACACGGAAAGCCCAAAACAGGCCATTTTTCTTGCTAATGGACAAACAGCATCCATGATAATCTTTAGGGGTGAACCCTGTCACTGTCAGGAGGCAAGTAATTCATCTGATGAGATAATAAATTGAGTTGTTCTTTCAAAAGAGATTCACAAAGAAGATAGCTTTTGGCTCATGATGCAGCACTTCCTAATTCAATATACATGAATCGAAAGGTGGATACACTCATGACCCAGTCCTTACGCTTGTGAGTAGTCCAGTTGGCGTCAGTGGGACTACTCCCATGACTTAGGCTGCTCATGAGTGTTTCCAGGACCGAGTCCTTAGGATGTAAGCTACTTGGGGAAATTTCCCCCCCCCCCCTGATTTTTGTACAGCATTGAATGCACGGTCAGTGCTCTATTAACAATAATTTTTTAAAAAATTAAACAGTTCTAATGCAAGCATCTATTGATATGTTATAACCATAACAGTGCAGCTCTGGTTATATGCGGATTGTCTGGGGTCATGTGTGCATCACCCTGTACAGACACGAAATGTAGCATCTGCTCCACAATATGTCCACTTCAGGCCATTCCAACATGCGTACTTGTGATCATGCAGAAGAGCAGTCATCCCCTTACTAGGCTTTGACTTAGTGGGTAATATATAGAATACCTCTTTAAAATAAAATATAGTGGGCAAAATATGGCATATGTACAGGAGTTACAAAAAAATCTACCAAAAATAATTAATCTCCTGTTAGGCCCTCTTTCTGCAGGCTCTTCTGCATACATGTACTTTTACTCAAGTGAATAGTCTCATTGACTTCATTGCAATTATGCAAGCGAATAACGTCATGTATGTACCTCAGTATTTGTAGGATTGTGGTCTTAATCGTCAATGGTCTAATCCAATACCCAGTGAAATGAATGGAAAGACTGCTGTTCACCTAAGTGGGTCCTGGATTAGACCCTAACAAAGGTGTACATTTACACTCTACCCTTAAAAATTAAGGGCCTGATTTGCTTCCCAGATTTATATGTTGTTAAAAAAAACAAAAACAAACAAACAAACCCAAACCTATCTACTTCTCAGCCTCCCAAAGCACAATACTTACACCTTCCCCCCAAAAAGCACCAACAATGTTTTTCCACCAACTAACTCCAATGTGAGATGAGAATCATGCCCTATAGATTTTATTGTAGCATTTGGTAGGTAATTGTCATATGTACTTAAATATTTACCAAAAAGGTTACACTTTTTTTTTATAAAGTCTCTTGTTAAATCAGAGACTTAGCAGGTAGATCTTCTGCGCAATTCCTAAAGTTTAAACATATATTCCAGTGAATCAGAACAGCTGTTACTTATTTTATCCCTTCTTCTGTATTTTAAACCTCCCCTCCTTTACAGGCTGACTTTTCTTTCCTGTTAATTAAGCACCATATGCCTTTATTGTTTCACAAGCATATTGCAATTATGTTAGCCAGGGTTACACACCTCAAAATGGAACAGCAGGCCCATAATAACATACAAAGCAATGGCACAATGAAGGAGCATTAGCTGGGTTTTCATTGTTGACCTGCTGATTCACATTTAAATTGCCAAGTTATTTATAAGATTTCCAGTCATTCTAGTGGGAGTAATTTGTCTCAAAAGTATTTTTTCTGGAGGAGTATGCATGACTATTTTGCTCATTATTCCTGATCATTGTACTAAGAGCTCTCTTGGTGAAAGATGGCAAATAGTTAATCCTCTCTATCAATAGCATGTCAGGGAATGGCTGGTTTCTTTGTGTACTCTGGATAGTTATAAAGTTTGATGGATAAATATAAGCAGGAGGAATTTCCACTCTGCTCTGAAAGACTATGCATAATGGATATAGTCCGAGTGCACACCTTTTCAAAGGGTGTCATTTATTTTTAACTTAAAAATGACAACAAAACGTAAGCCAAAGCCTGAACTTTCTCCCAAACTTGGTTGTTCCTAGAGGAGGAAAGCGCTATCCAATCCCCTGTTTTCTCTCTCCTCAGACAAGCACATCCAACCCTTCTTATATCCTGGCTGGAGTCAATGTCTATCTATTAACACGATTCAGGAAAATAAAACCTTTACATCTGTATGCAGGGTTCAAGCACCTGACATAAGGATGATGCAACAAATAACTGAGGAAAAGAGGGATTTCCAGGCTATTTCTGTTACTAAAGTGGGGCAATTCACTGGGGTTGTATTAGCTGCTCAATCAGAATTCAAGCAGAGGTACTAAAGGTGAGAGGTGAAATTGTAGCCACTGCAGGAGCTTTACTGCATGAGGCCTTTGATGGCTGCTTTAATTTCATTGGGGGTTGTTGGTCCCTCTCCTATATTTTAGCATTTCTGTTTCTAACTTAGCAACGCTGCAAATAACTCAGCATTGGCATTTATCTCAAACTTGGGCACGACTGTGTCCTCGGGACAGTTTAATATGTAATAGAAATATTCTTTCCATGGTCTGGCTTGTTCTTCATGCATTTTCAACATCTGTCCAGGAGCGTCTCTGAGGGCATCACCTGTGACATTCTAGCTCTTCTTGAGAGGTCTTTCGCTAGTCTATAGTCTGCCTTCTGTGGTACTGCTTCTGCAACCTTATCCTGAACACACGTTTCGATCCTAACTGCATCTCTGGAAAGATGGTATCATTATGGCATTGACAAGGAAGGGCGATGTTACTCAGTGTGACACTACGAACACCTCTATTCACGCTTTCCTTGCTACTGTAGCAATCTTTGTTCAATACGTGCCTTGTGAGGTATCCTATGAAAACTAATACATCACTGATCATTAACATTCCTGTGAGGTAAGTACACAATGAGTATTAAGAGTTATAATTATAACTGATGTGTGTGTAAACCAGGTGTGTCAGGGGGAGTTGTTACACAGGGGAATGTTTACCTCAATTTACATATAAGCAATAAACAGACCCATCACACCAACAAGTGTGGGTGGGGGAGGGGAAGACAGCATGGCACCTACACCCAACCGGAGAAAGAAGCTTGGTTTGGGTTTTACTTTTTAAAGAATCCATTTAAAAGGTTTACTGTTCTATAAAGATGGGGGTGGGGTGGGAGAAATGAACATCAAGTGGTGATCAACTGATTTTATACAATGTTACTGTATTAGAAAAGTGTATACAATGAGGCCTTTTCCGAAAGCTAATGACACACTGTGATTAAATCGTTGTGAAATGTATGTATTAATATTATGTAAGGAATTATGGATACTCATTGACATTAGGCAGTACAGTTTGCCCAGAAAGTTGTGATATTCTTCTCCTATCTACCTGTTTCTATGCAAATTAAGCATGATGGAATCAGAAACCATGGAAGCCCCATTTACATAAAAAGGGATAGAAAGTCCACAGGAAGTGAAGAACAGCATGAAGTGATCCTGCATCTTGAAGTACGGTCATTGAACTTTGGGAGACATAAGCAAGGACAGAAACCATCTTTGGCATCTGTCACACTTTCTCCTGCAAGCTGAGAAAGATGGGTTTTTCAACCAAGCGGGGGCAGGGGCTGAAGTCTCTGGATCTGAACATAACTGAGAAACCTGTTTAGGCAAACATCTTTCACCAGACCAGAGATGCCAGCATCTTGTACGTCTGTGGAAGGAAGGGAAAATCAGCCATAGCTTGAAGATGAATGACTGGTGAGGAAAATCATCTTGAATGAAGTTTGTATGTTGTTAGAGTAAATTTTAGACTTTTAGAAATGTTTTATTTGTTTTGTTTTTTGCTTGTAACTTTATATTCATTCCTTGTACTTGAGCTCACTTAATCCTATGTATATTTTGTTAATAAACTTATTACATTGTTACCATAAACAACTGTGTTTTAAAGGGAAGAGTGTATTACTCTCCCGTCCCCCAGTCTGTGTCTTTGAGGATCCATATTTTCATATTTCTAATATTATAACCACGTTATTTTTCTGAACAGTCCAGGAGAGGGCCAGACATTGCAGAACACATAGTTTTGGGAAAATTTGGGACTGGGAGTGTGTTGAAGTCACCTTGCAAGAAGTAATCAAGACTGGTGGAAGCCAGAGTGGGGCTGTAGACAGGCTCCTGCGGTCAGTGCCCCTGAACTAGGGATGTCTAGCACACAGACACTCTGTGTACAGTATACAATGGGTTATCTGAGATGAGTTACTGGACCTTGACTTTGCCAACAACATTGCTTTACTAAGCATGCTATGGAATGGAATGACTCTGTTTGCAGAAGTGGAACAGGAAGCAGCAAAACTGGATCGAAAGTAAATGGAAAGAAAACCAAGATTATCAAGGTAGCAGGTTGGGTAACAGATGCAAAGGAGTACGTGGATGGAAAAGAAATCTAAAAGATAGCAGAACTTCATTTGAGGAGTTTGGTGAAATTTGAAGGTGGCTGTGATTAAAGATTTTCATATGAGATTAGGAAAAGCAAACACCACTTGTGGAAGGATGAACAATATTTGGTCAAACAGAGGTCTCCACACCAAACTAAAGGTCAGATTATACTATGTGATCGTAGTGTGCTCAGTAAAATACAGAGCAGAGACTTAGCCAATGACAATGGCTAACAAAAAGAGATTGGAGGCTGCCCATCACAGATGGCTCAGAAAGATACTACACACTTCAGGGAAAGACAGAATAGCAAAAGTAAGAGTAGGGATGCTCACAGACAGGATATTTTAGAAAATATCATAAAAGAGAATGTTCAGACATTTTGGACATGTACTCTGTATCAAAGATATGGGAGACATGCCAAGCAAGCATTGAATTGGGTATCTGAGGGAGGCAAGAGAAAGTGAGGAAGGCCAAAGGAAGAATTGGAGGGAGGCTATTGAATGCGCTGGCTTCACTTGGGAAGAAATACCACAATTTGGGAGTGACTGTAATCAGTGGAGGCACTGGACTGCCCAATGTGTCAGTGGCACAGGAGAAACTGAGGTCTAAAATAATTCACTTGGGACAGGAGGAGCAAATTCCTTTTATCAGTGCTTGAATTTAGGGTGAGGTGGCTGGGAATAGCTAGATTAGCTTACTGAGTGCAGGTGAAATTGGTGGTGGCATACTGATGGTTGTCATCGAATTACATGAAATAACAGTAATATATTGCCATTACCATGGCATCTGAGGGCTGAATAGAGAATTGTAATATAAACAGGCTTGGAAGGGTTAGATTTGTATCAGCAAACATCAATTTCACTGTACACACACACGCACAAACCAACAAAAATATTTCCATTGATATTTGTAATTTACAGAGAGGAAAAATGCTGCTTGAGAACTTATTGGTTTGATTTAAGGTTATTTACTTTGTCAACATCATGTTTAAAATATACAATCTGTATTTTAATGGTTATAAAGCTTTAATTATTTTGAATCTCAATGTCTTCTGTCATTAAATAATTGGCTGACTCTTTCCTCATAATTTCCAACAACTATGAAATATAAATAAAAATAGAAAATTGCTTTAAAGCCATGCTTTCGTGCAACTGTGACCATTTAAACTGATAAAAATAAATGCTTAAAGAAACATCCAATCTATCAAAAGTAAAATTAAAAATTAAAATAAAATTCTGCCAAGCCTAAATAGATGACATAGCAGTGCAAAGTTATCAGATGTCAAGAAGAAAAATCCATGGTGTTTTATAGTAATTACTTACTCAGCATTATCATCTTTACCATTGTTGGGCTGTTGACCCTGTTCCTGTTTCATCCCAGCTGGTTCAGCTGATTTTTCAGTCTTTAGGGACACAGGTGACTTTGCTGGGGCTGTGTCTGCATCTGAAACAGAAAGTGATATTTAAATGACTATTTTAGAACAGCTCATCTTCTTAATGAAAAAGCATCTTGGCTGCTATTGCTGCTTTTATTGGCAAGTCCACAAGTTACATATTTGGGGGCCTCTATTTTCTAAACAACTTCCTGCATACATTTGATTTAATACCAGTTACACAAAAAATGTCGACAAAGAGCGTATCCTGTGGAAGGGATGTATAATTGGCGTTTATCAGTGTAGATTATTGGCAGCCCTGAAAACAACAATCAGTGAATGATGAGTTCAGACAACTATCATAGAATCATAGAATATTAGAGTTGGAAGGGACCTCGGGAGGTCATCTAGTCCAACCCCCTGCTCAAAGCAGGACTAACATCAGCTATATCATCCCAGCCAGGGCTTTGTCAAGCCTCAGCTTAAAAACCTCTAAAGATGGAGATTCCGCCACCTCTCTAGGTAACCCATTCCAGTGCTTCACCACCCTTCTAGTGAAAAACCACCCTCCTAGTGAAACTAGGACTCATTCAGTGCTATTGGATGGTTGTGTGTATATAGGATTATCAGATCATATATTTTTTAAAATCCAAGTTGGTAAAACAAAGAAGAGAGTCCACCTGATTTCTTTGCTTCTCCATGGTTCAAACTAGGGACATTTTATTTATATGTATAAAGTATTTTGTTCTTATTTTAATCTTATGTTGCCTTAATTTGCCCAACACTCCTGCCTGTCTCCTGGGTGAATCAGTGTTGAAAAGTCACCCAAAAATGCATACATGTAAATTCAGTTTTTCTTTAAAAAAACAGAAAGTGCTACAATTCACTTTGTATTAAAAGGATAGTAACAAGGAAATTGAGCTAGGTTTTGCCTTTAAGTATGCATATTGTAAGCTCACCTGACCTTTATCTATCCTATGTAATTCATTTCTCTAATTAGTCTTAGTTGATATTTTAATTTTCATACTGAAAAATGAAAATCATCTGACAATGGGCACAATCTCAGCCTTAAATACTGTAAGTGTAATATGATTAGAGGGGAAAAAGCCTGGCAGCTAAATCATAACAAATCTGGAGCCTTGTGTATACACTATATTTCAATTTTAAGATGCAAGGGAGCTGAGGAGAAGAAAAGTCAAGCCATGCATAAGCTTTTGATAAATAGTATAAGCTTAACTTTGATCATTAACATTAATCTTCGTTTACGAGAGTTGTTGTTCATCAATGCAGCTTTCAGAGATGCACAACCAGTCACTGCAGTGCACTTGTTCAGTTGCCAAGTAACAAAGCCATTGTTTGCTATAGTATTTGAAAATAAGCCCTAATGTAGAAAATAGGCCAATTTGGTGACTCTAAAAAACACAAGCTGAACTAACTCACTGTGTGAGGTTAACTGGTCAGCAAACCTCATCTTAACAGGAGAGAAGACTAGGATACTACAGTTGTACACAAGGCAATTTCAGTTAATAGATAATTTTAAAACATACATTCACGATTTAACAAGTAAGGAAAAAACAGTGCATGAAGAATTCTAAACAAGGTACAAAAGTTACTCTCTGAGCTGCTGCCTGTGGATTATTTTAAGGCCGGATCCACAAAGGGATTTAGATGCCTAAATCTCAGTTTGATACCATTGTGATCCACAAACTCACCTCCCCATAGCTGCTGCCTAAGTCGGCAGGCACTTAAACTTACTTTACACCTAAACTTTTGCTATAAAGCTTTTGTAGGCACCTCCATTTTCTACAAGAAGAGTGGAACTGGGGTCTCTGAGGTGAGTGCCTTAACCACTACACTATGGGGGCATTTTGATAGAGGCCTCTCTCAATATCTTTTGTGGAAGCTGTTCCACTTTACTTAATTAATTGACAATTAATTGGGCCAGCAAGTGAGAATTAATCTATAATCTAGTGGCTAGGGCACTCACCTGAGAGGAGAGAAAAACTTCATCAAGTCTCTTCGTCAGGCAGAATGAAGAACTGAAAACTCACACATCCTGGGCAAGCTCACTAACCACTAGGCTAAAGGTAGGTCCTGTTTCCTTTGGCTGTTCATAAGAAATAACTCAGTTGCCTAAACTGTTCCTCTCCAGGGGAAGGGCCCTGGCTGTGGATTATGAGATGAAACAGGCACCTCCCTACAGCCCGAATTTAGGAGTTGAACTTGGTCAGGAGAGTGGGATTTAGGACATACTCCTTTCCTCAGTGGTTAGCTTAGGCAGCACCCTACCTAGCATGCTGCCTTTTGTGGGTGATGTTTTTAGGGGCTAGATTTGTAAAGGCATTTAGGCGCCTGGTGGAATTTTCAAAAGCATCTAGGTGCCTACAACTCATTCATGTCAATGGGTGTTAGGTCCCTAGATGCCTTTGAAAATCCTATTAGGTGTATAAATATTTTTTTTAAAAATCTGACTCTAGATGCCTTTCTCCTCAGGCATATCATACAGAGCTTAGGTGCCTAACTCAGGCTTTGTGAATCCCTTTAGTATTTCAGTGACTTTTTTTTTCTAGGCACCTAAATGTCCCTTTATGGAGCTAGGCCTTCATTTCAGGTCTTGCTGTGAATGCTGAAGAACAGGAGGGCTAGGGGACTGAAGGGTATCTCCCCCCAGGCAGGGGCTCAGTTTACATGCAACAAAGCTCACAAAAAGTAAGAAATGAATTGGAATAAGCCAAAGCTATCTAACTGAAATTCATAGATTCTAAGGCCAGAAGGGACCATTGTGATACTGTAATCTTACCTCCTCTGTAATATAGACCATAGAACATCCGCACAATAATTCCCAGCGCATGTCCCTTAGAAAACATCCAACCTGGATTTAAAAATTGTCAGCGATGGAGAATCCACCATAACCCTTTGTAAACTGTTCCAATGGTTAATTACTCTCACTGTTAAAAACTTGTTTTCCAGTCTGAATTTCCCTTCCACTTCTAGCCACTGGATTGTGCTATATCTTTCTCTGCTAGATTGAAGAGCCCATTATTAAATATTTGTTCCCCAGGAAGGTAATTAGAGATTATAACCAAGTCAACCCTTAACCTTCTCTTTGTTAAGCAAAATAGATAGATTCAAAGAGCTCACTTACTATAAGGCATGTTTTCTAATCCTTTAATCAGTCTTGTGGCTTTTCTCTGAGTCTTCTCCAATTTATCAACATCCTTCTTAAACTGTGAGCATCAGAATTGGACACAGTATTCCAGCAACAGTTGCACCAGTGTCAAATACAGAGATAAAATAACCTCTTTTCTCTTACTTGAGATTCCCCTGTCTATGCATCCCAGGATTGCATTAGCTCTGTTGGCCACAACATAGTACTAGAAGCTCATATTCAGCTGATCATCCACCACAACTCCCAAATCTTTTTCAGAGTCCCTCCTTCTCAGGATAGAGTCCTGAATCCACCCTGTAATTATGACGTGTATTTTTTGTTCCTAGCTGTATATGTTTACATTTAGCTGTATTAAAATGCATATTGTTTGCCTGGACCCAGTTTACCAAACAGTCCAGCTTATTCTGAATTAGTGACCTGTCCTCTTCAATGTTGACCCTTCCCCTAACTTTTGGGTCATCCGCAAACTTTATCAGTGATATTTTTTTTCCAGGTCATTAACAAAACATTAAATACTGTAGGGCCAAGAACCAATTCCTGAGGGACATCACTAGAGAAACACATGCTTGATGATGTTTCCCTGTTAAGTCTCCAAAATGTTAGCCAGAGTTTAATCTCTTTAATGTGAGCATGTTCTTGTGGCAACACGACAGACCCCCATTTCCAATCTTTCTTCTATCACTGTGAGGTTTGAATTTTTCAAAAATAAAACCTTGTATACAAAATTTCTTCTGAACCTATTAAATACAAAGGATGGATGGATGTTTATTTTTTCCATGAAGCACAGAAGACTTCTGGGGACAACTCCCATTTATGCTAATGATACATATATTAAAATAGACTCAACTGCATAGCTGCTAGGAAATTTTCTGTCCAAGTTTATTTTTCTTATTTTTAATGGAAAATGGCTAATTTGTTTTTAAAAAGTGACGTTTCCCTTAAAAAATCTGAAAATTTTAGCCAATTAACAAAAATCTGAAATTTTGATGAACCACTCCCCCGTTTCCCCACTTTCATCTAAACTTTGTGTGTGTGGTGGGGGGGAAGGGTGGGTAGGCTGAGTGGTGGGGAAACGGACATTTCCTGAACAGCTCTACTCAGCAGGTTTGGTTTGGTCTTCTAAAACAGACAGAAAAATGGTGTGGTTTTTATGGATTAGTGTTTGGAACTCTTGCATCTGGGTATGAGCCCAAGTATTGCCAGAATAAGTGAATGTATGACATTATATTCTAATGTCTATACTATACTCCAGGGCAAGGGCTGTGATCTTTCACTATTAAAGGTGCTGTCATTAGGACAAGATGTTAAATCATGGTTCTTTCTGCTCGTGTCTTGCGAAATTCCAGACAGATACTAATAATCCCACGACACTTCTAATAATAATCCTAATAATCTAGTCACCATTGCTTCTTCCAATAAAATTTAACAAAAACAGCTGCCAGATAAACTATATGCTTTTTCCAGCCCCCAGTGCTAAAGGAAAGCTAGAACTGATTGCAATAGATTGTCTGAAGTCAATGCTCTCTATCACCCACGGGGAGCCATGAGAAAAGTGTCACAGGCCTGCTCTAATTTACAATTGGACAGGCACAAGTTTATCTGGCCCCTAATACAGGAAGCATAAAGGTGTCTTAAAAGCGAGCTCAGAAATGGAAGAACTCAGAATCAGGCCCTTAATGTCCCTGGCTGTGTCAGCTGTTGCTGAGTGGGTTAATATAAGCCTCATTTGCCTCCCAATGTCACTGTACTGTTAATCACTAACATCACTTTGTAAATGCCTATGAAACACTGTGTGTATCAAAGGTGTAATATTAAAACCAACCCCGGCCTATATTTGAGTATCTAAGGTGCCCACCTGGCAGGATGGGGGTGGAAGTCTAAAGCTGAGTGCTAAGATCCCCTGTGGTAGGTGCCAGAGAGATGGGTGTATTAAGAAAGGGTCTGATGTAAGGTCTCTGGGCTGCATGGGCTCTGAGCCCTATATTGCACAGTGAAGGACTATGCCTTAATGGCTAGTGCAACACGGGGCTTCCCTCATCTTACCTCTCCTATCTCTGGCATGGATTGGGATTCTGGCTTCCTGCCAGGGTCCCAGGGCAGGCCTGGGAGCATAGAGAGGGCATTGCCTTCACTCCCACCATCTGGTTTGTATGACCCAGGACCACAGTGCCTAGTTCCAGTCTGCACTGGAGTGGCCTTGCCTGGTAGATCGGGGAGTAGTTCCTCGCTGGTTGATTAATTTAATAAAGTTGCAGCCTCTACCTTCAACCACATTCTAGTGTGTGTATCTCATTGGTTCTGTGGTTGATGTTCTCACATAATCTTCTGCTAGCTAAATAAATAGGCACACACGGAGCCAAATTTCCCCCCTCTTCGCACCAGTGTAATCCCACTGACTTCCATGGTGTTGCACTCGTTTAACTGAGCACAAAATTTGGCCCTTAGAATATGCAGACGTGCTGCCGTCAGGCTAAAAGAAGAAATTGCTAGTTTTTATACCTCTCATACCTAGCAATGGTCTTTTTAGGTCAGGCATGAAACATGTTGTAGGGGAATTGTGGGAAAGCTTGCTCTGCCTCTACCTATTCTGTGGAGAGAGGTCTCCAGGGGTCTCAGTCTGACTCTTCACATGAGTAACAAATTCAAACAAAAGGGAAAATATTTATAATTCTTCTCAGTACTTGAGTATGGAAAGCCCCCTCCCCAAACAAACCGCTTCATAGAGATAACTAAAAAGAAGGTTGAATGTGGCCAAGAAGTTTACATGACAGACCATGAATTGCAATATATTCTTAAATTTAGGTTTCTTAGATAACTTTTACTGGTTGCCTTTACCTAAGGGAAATAATTGCTAACTTCCAATCTGTGTTAAATAAGTTGAGCAAGGCTGCCTAACACAGGGCCACTTGCTGTTTGCCACCATGTAGGAACTGGTTTTATTAGTAAGCATTTGGCCAAAGTGCAGCTGTGGATTCCATGATGATGATGGCATTTATTTGGTTTCTTCTCCTGTTTTTACTCCTCTGAAGGAGACGATGCTGACCAACTATTGCAGGAACCAACTAGAACAGCCAAAAGAGCTCCCCTCATAAGTGCAGCCTGACAAGCTTATTTGATACTATCCTGCTCCTCTATCACACACTTTCCTAAAACAATTTTTATCTGACTTTGGCACAAAACGAAGTGAAGGGAAAGGAAAGGCTGACAGAGTAGACTTTCCTTTGCTTTCCAAAGCAGTGAAATGCAAACACCAGGGTTAAAAAATCATGAGCATCTTAAAAATCATGAGTTTCTTAAAACAAAATATTGTAAGTTATTTTTATTTGCTTTCTGTTTTCTGAGCCTTCAGGGTCCACATTTTCAAGTGTTGTTTTTTTTCCTGCAACCAAAATGCTAAAAATGTAGGATTTTTTTTAAAATGAAAGCTAAAATTCTCATGTAATGACGTGACTCCAGGAGCAGGGGCTTAAAAAGAAGCACAAAATAGTGTGAGATTAGTCATAAATTAAAGGTTGGCAACACTGTCTTTGGTTTAAACTCTTCAAGTAAGGGCCGTTGTTACCTCTGCATAGTACGTAGCTCAATAGGGACTGGTTCCTGTTCTGAGCTCTTCGGCATTACCCTAATACTACCAATAATAAGTCCAGCTCTTGGGGTTCTACTGCCACTGTTCTCAGTGGTAGTTTCAGACATAGGCAAACTCTTTGGGCACCATGCTGTGAGTGGCATCATTACTATCACAATCCCTTCCCCTCTCCTCGTAGGTATTCACTCCTGAATACAAACAACGCCTGGCAAATGGGGAGCACTACATTAAATGATACTGCCCCTGTGGGGGACATTGTTGCCTCACTCCAAGGCCTGGTCGCAGGCAATGGGGGCAGGTTGAGCAGGAGCTTGGACAACTGTCCCTAAAAATCTTTGCACTACCTGGGTGCTCTGAGGGTAACAGGAGGAAGGGGATGAGTGGGGGCTGGACCCAGCAGGCTTGCTAGCCATGAATATCATCATGCTCACTTCATCCTCGGAGCATAGTAGGAGGCAGAAGCAGCAGGAATTTGAGTTATAAGTAGGGAAAAAAGTCCAGATCCTCAAAGGTGCTTAGGTGTGGCTCTGTGCAGCCTTTCATGCCTATCCCCCAGGCACCCAGCGGCCTAGTGGAATCTTCAGCCCTCCTACCCAGGTTCCCTATACCATGTATGGGGAGAGTTAGGTGCCTAAGAAAGGGATCCTCGGAAGCCAGCCAGTTGAGCAGGGGGCGGCCTAAGCTAGCCAGGAATGAAAGGCCAAGGAGAGGGAGGGTAGATGGGGGGTTTAGGTGCTGAAGCAGCTGTCCTGGTATGCCTGGCTGAATGACAAGAGATAGAGGCACTGTTCTCCCCCACCCCCCGCTCAGGATTCTAGCCATGAACCTTCTTCTGGAGTTAGGCACCTAAGCCAGATCAGCTGCTTAGATATCCATGCCCTAGCAGCTGAAACTGTCTCCTGCTCGTATTCAGTACCTCTCTCATGTCGCCTAATGTTTCCCTGTACTTTGTGCTGGTGTGGTGCTGCCCCCTCTGCCTGCTCCCAGCCCTCCTGCTGCAGGATCTGATGGGTACATAAAAATGGCCATACTGGGTCAGATCAATGGTCCATCTATCCCAGTATCCTGTCTTCCAGCAGTGGCCCATGCCAGATACTTCGGAGGCAATGAACAGAACAGGCAATCATTGAGTGATCCATCCCCAGTCATCCACTCCCAGCTTCTGGCAATCAGAGGCTAGGGATACCCAGAGCATAGGGTTGCACGTCTGACCATCTTGGTAAATAGCCATTGATGGCCCTAGCCTCTGTGGGTATCAGGCCTTAAGGTGCTCAGAATATGCCTACAGGATTGAACCTCACTGGGGAGGTAAATGTTCCTCTCCCCTGCTTAGTTTGAGAATCTCACTTCAGGAATTCTGGGGCTTGATATTAGTTCATTAACAGTGGGACTGCATCAAAACTTAAGTGGCTGTGTGAATGAATGCTGACCAGCAGAACCATAGGCACCAACCATGTTAGGCAGCAGCTGATTCTGAAAATATCAGTGATGCCTAGAAAGATGGGCAGAGGCAGATAGGCATCTTTGTGGGCCTGGGCCAAAGTATCTGGATTTTTTTAAATGGGAAAAACATGCTTCTCTACCTTTGCGGTCAGATAACTAAGGAATGGCTGAATGTAATTTTTTTTTTTTTTTTGCTACTTTCCAAAAAAGTCCTACAATTAGACTGTAAGCTTTTCAGAGCATTGACTGTCTTCCTATGTGTTTGTACAGCATCTAGCACAGTGAGGCCTCAATTCTGATTGTGGACCTTTGAGCACAGCAAATAATAAATAGCAATGCCGAGATCTTCAGCCGGATGGGTCATGTTTTTGAGACAATTATGTGACTCAAAGCAGGGAGTTAGAATGGAAGTCAGATTGTGACAGTTAGCACATCCCTGGGTATGAGCAGTAAGTAACTGCTCAAGGAAGGATTCTGCCTCAAGAAGCCCAGTCCCTCTTGTAGCTTCTCAGTGCTCAGAAGGATTTCCATGCTCTAGAATGGTGCAGCCTCCTCCCCCTGTATGCCCAGCCAGTTCTGCTGCACAGTGCAGGCAAGATTGGAGCTAAGACCTTCCTTATCTTATCTCCCACCCTTTGGAATGGTGGGTTCTGAGGGATCCATGGACACTCATAGGATCAATTCTGCCTGATTTACAGTTATTCCTGGTTGTTGTGTGAAAGATACACAGAAGACTTGTTGGTTGCATAAGAACACAGTAGCACACTTTAGACCCATATGATCGCAGAGCGACATAGTCTCATTTCATTTTGAATCAGCTGTATGTTACATTTTACTGGTTAATTTTAAACTGTCAATATGCCTTCTTATATTTTTTATTGGGTGGGGAAAAAAGCTACATCACAAGAAACAAGTATAGTAGGTGCTTCATGTTAATTACAAATGTACAAAAATATGTTTCACCACCATACTTCTAAAGACTTTGTTGTTAAAAAATGAAGCACTTTTAATTAACCTTATGTTTAAGAAATCCCTCTTCCACCTCACAAGGACATCTTACTAAATATACTAAACTCATGCAATCTGCAGTGCCAAACTTCTAAACTTTCATGTTGGCAGTCTTTATTTAGGAACATTTAAGTTTGTTCTCTACCACCCCCTCATTTAAGAAATCTAATTGGACTGAACTGTTTCTCAACTGAGGGAAACACAGAAGAGAATCAGTAACAGGGAAAAAGTTCCATATAAAATAAGATGCAAAGATATTTTGAATAGCTCCTTCTTTGTTCAGTAGAACATAGTTTTAATGGTTGCCTGGAAAACTAGTGTAGATTTGTACCTGACAGCAAAGGATAAATCTATTTTTAGTTCCTAGAAAGACTAAAATGTTGGCCAACTTAACAATGCATGGTAACACTTTAAAAGCACAGTTTGGAGTGGAAACTAAATTGCATGAGGTTACAGCTTAGCGGCGGGTGGCAGAGTGTCTTCAGATTGGGCAAACAGCTTTCTAAACAATTTTCTTTAAACTATAGTTCAGAAAACAAAAAACCAGTGAATTTTCAGTATTCCCACTTTGTGCTAACTGCGGGCATATTATGCCTGAATAAGATTTTAAAAATCTTATCCTGGTACATGACATATAGAACAGGTTCATAACAGAGGGGGAGTCAGTGTGGTCTTGTGGTTCATGTACTAAAGTGGGACTCAGGAGATCTGAATTCAATTTTCTTCTTTGACATGGACTTCCTGTGTGACCTTGGACAAGTCACTTAATTGCTTTGTGTCTCCATTTCCTTACCCCACTTGGGTCATATGAGGATAAATCCATAAATTCTTGGGAGATGTTTAGATAATATGGCCATGGAGGTCATAAAAGCATTTAGATGAATACTCTTAGTAAGTTTAAGGAGGAGGAGGGAGCTAGCTATTAGAAACATACTGAAATAATCCTTTCTGCACATGGTAACCTACACACTTGTATGACTTCCTTGGAGGAGAACTTTGATTCTATGAATCTTTGACCAAATAACCTAGCTCTGAAAGGTGGATGTAGAAATTAATGTGGTTGAAGTAGAACAATCAGCAAATCAGCCAGTCTTAAATGAAGGTACAAATTCAGCACTCATCTTTAGCAACTATCACTAAGAACGATGTTCTCATTAAAATGAAGCCTGGTTCCACAACATACACACACACAAAAATAAATCTACTCTGAAGAGAGAAGATTTATTTCCTTAGCTTGCCACTGAGGTGAAAAAGAAGAGAGAAATTAAACAACATTTCATAGCAGCAGGAATGAAAGCAAGTAGATTAAACAGAGTCAAGCTCCAGGTAATCTTTAATGACAAAACATACATTTTATGGGAACAGAAGACTGCATTTTAACTTCTGGAAAGATTCAATGAGGAGTGTAAAGGACAAGAGGATCAGGAATTAGAATGATATTTAAAAGGCTCTTTTCATTGACTGAGACTTTGTTCACTGAGTTGTATCACATTACACTAAAATACTGTTCTTGCTAAGTATTCCTTAGAATATCAACCATATTTTTTAAATTCCTGGACTTTGATATTCTTTGGGGATAAATTTTTCAGATGCATTCAAATGGCTTAGGAGGAGCTAAGTCCATTATCAAAAAAGCCTAAATCACTTCAGAGCCAAGTCCCATTGAAATTTAATGGGACTTATGCTCCTAAATCACCTAGGAGCTTAAGTCCCATTTTCAAAAGTGATTTAGATGCTTTTTAAAATTTTACCCTGGGATTTGTGAGCAGAAGGTCTGACTAAAACAAATGCAAATCTTTTCTGTGCAAACATTAGTTGTTCTTCCCTTTATTTTATCTTTCACTGGAATGTAAATGCTTTGTGAAAAACAAGAGTCTCTTTAAAAACTGATCACTAGTTGCTGGAAAACACCAAATTACTGTGGTGACAGTAAAGTACATAGATAGGAGAATGGACCTTGTGGTGGGAGAAAGAAGTGAAAGAGTCAAGGATAGTGTGAAGAATAGGGAACAGGGGAATGAGCATAACTGAGAAGCCACGGAAAGAGATGGACTGGTTGGAAAGGTGGATAGAAGGAGATTGAATGATGTTGGAGACAAGGTGATGGTCAGAGACAGGGAACTCAACAATATAAAGATCAGAGGGGGAGAAGTTCTCACTGAAGAAAAGGTCAAGTGTGTGGTCATTTTGGTGAATGGGAGAATTGATCCAAGGCTGAAGAACAAGTAAGGAGGAGATGGTGAGGAGGCAAAGGCTAATGGGTAGGATGAGATGTCATGGAAGCTGAAGTCACCACAGATGAAGGTGAAAGATTGTGATTAGTGGAATATGGAGCATCAGGAGTCAAAATCAAAGAAGGTGGAGAGAGAGGAATCAGGTGGATAACAATAGCATGGGGTGGAGAGAAGACAGAAGTTGAATGGAGTGTTGTTCAAAAATGGAGAAGAACTGAGGGGTTGGAAATGGTGGGGGAGAAGCCCAATGACCCCATGGAATTGCTTTAGTGATTCTTTGGCATGTGTAAGAGTTACAGATTTCAACAAGGGGGAGAGAGAGAGAGAGAGAGCTGGGAACGCAGAATTAAGAGATAGGGATCCAGGTTTAGTAGTGCCAGGAGATGGCAGAAGCAAGAGATGATGGTCTTGGGTTTACCAAAGGTAAATAAGACTAACCTGATTTTTTTTATAAGAACTGTATTTTTAGACCAGGGAAATGCAGCACATCTAATCATTCTGGATTTCAGTAAAGCATTTAACACAGTACCATATGGGAAATTATTAGTTAAACTGGAGAAGATGGGGATGAGTACAAGAAATGTAAGGTGGGTAAGGAATTGACTAACATGGAGATGGCAGTAGGTGCTGCTGGGAGGAGAACTATCAGGCAGAAGGAAGTTTACTAGTGGAATTCCTCATGGATTGGATCTTATTTAATATTTTCATTAATGACCTTGGCACAAAATGCAGGAGTGTGTTAATGAAATTTACTGAGACATGAAGTTTCATCAATGGAGGCATCGTCAATACAGAGGAGAACTGGAATATTATACAGGAAGAAGTGAATGACCAACAGGACTGCAGTAATAGAAATGTGTAAGGTCATGCACATGTAACAAAAAATTATCCTATAAGCATGGGGTTCATCAGCAGGAAACCAGAGAAAAGGAGAAAGAACTCATGTATTAGTTGATCACAGGATGACTATAAGCCACTAATGTAATGCAGCCATAAAAAACCCATGCGATTCTAGGTGAGGTTATCAGGTGAGATATCAGGCGAGTTATTTCCAGTAGAGATAGGGAAGTAGTAATGCCACTGTACAGGACTGTGGTAAAACCACATCTGGAATACTGTGTATCATCCTAGTCACCCATGTTAAAGAAAAATACATTGAAACTGGAAAAGGTACAGAGAAGAGCTAGTAGGATGATCAGGGGAATGGGAAGTGCATCTTACAAGATGAGATCAAAAGAGCTTGGTATGTTTATCTTCGCAAAATGAAGCATAAGAGGGGATATGCTTTCTCACTATCAATACATCAGAGGGGAGTAAACACCAGGGAGGGAGAAGAGCTACTGAAGCTAAAGAACAATGTTGGCACAAGAACTAGCCACAAACACATTTAGGCTGGAAATTAGAAGTTCCTAGCCATCAGAAGAGTGAGGTTCTGGAACAGCCCTGCAATAGGAGTAGTGGAGGCAAACAACTTAACTAGTTTTAAAATGGAGATTAATTAAATTTATTCAAGAGATTACATGCAGGGCTGCCTACAATAGCAGAGGACTGGACTCGATGATCAATAATGGACCCATAAGGTGCCTTCCAGTCCTTAGAGGTCATGGATGGAGGTAATATTTTAAGATATAGAATGTGTATTCTAATGGGAGGAGAATGAGGGATGCTGAGAGGTCAGGAATGGGTGTGAGGTGAGAGGGGAGGAAGATTGAGCAGGACTAAGGTTTTGAAGGAGAAGAATAGGGATGGAGGTAGGAACAGGGTTGGGGCAGAGATCACTGGAAGAAGAGAGGGAGAAGGTCAGAGGGACACAGATTTGTAGATTTGAAGGAGTTTGAGGATTAGAGAGGAGAGATGATTAGATAATGTTTGTGGGAGTCATGGATGAGAAGTGTGGGAGGAGGGAAGAAACTATAAAACCAAACTGGAGTGGAGAAAATGACCAGTGGGTAGAGGTTTAGTCATCAGTTATCCTGGGAAACAATCAAAGGTGCTATTGAACAATAGTGCAAAGAACCAGTGAAGCAGCAGTATAGTCAATCAGTTCTGGCAGGCAGAAAACATGCAAAGAAACCACAATACAAATCGATAATGCAGCGAATCTGTAATTAGGTGAATTGGAATCAGCTAAGCAGATAAACAGATGCAGGGAATCAGATAAGGAATGAATAAGCTATGGAGCAGATCAATTATGCAGAGAATTAATTACTGAGCGAGTCAAATAGAAAAAGAATTGGTTATGGATCAAAAATACAGAGAATTAATTACAGAGCAAGTGAGTTATATAGAAGGCAACCAAAGGGAGTAGGGTCTGGTAATGGATAGTCAATGAGGAAGCTGAATATACCAGGTGTTCTTGAGTGAGGTGAGTAGCCAAAGTACTAATGAGAGAGGTTATAAATATGTATCCTGCTGAGTATCCAGCTGTGTTGGAACATTGCATGCCCCAGAAGGCACCAGGAGGCAGAGAAGAAATGGTAGTTTAGTTCTGGCTGCAGGAGGATGTGCCAATAGATGCAGGAGAGATCCATGTGCCTTGCCTGCAGCTCTGCTGATTCTCCAGAGACCAGTCAAACTTGTATTTAAAGACTATATAGTTGCATGAAGGGAATGTGGCCAGAGACTTTGCTAGTCTATTTTATTTCGATTGTACCAGAAAATCTATGTACAAATCAGAAATCCAAGTTGAAATTTTCTCTGCTTAATCTTGAACTTCTAGATTCTGTTGAGCTGGGTGTACCATGGCCTTGTCATGGTGCTCATGGCTCCCTATGAGTATCTAAATATTCAGTACAGACAACTGTAAAGTGCCCAGCATCTATCCTGACATTACATGCTTCCCAGAGATGTTCTACTCTGCCCACCAGCTGTCCCCAGTGACTATGGACCTGTCCCAAATTCGGTTAAAGTTAATGAGAATCTTTTCATTGACTTTGATGGGCATTGGATCAGGTCCTATAGTAGTCTACTATTTACAGCTAATGGAGATACTCCTTTACCTTACATGGTAGGCATATATGCTTGTGGAACTGAATTGCCCAGGCTTTTCCCCCACTGACAACTGTAGCATCTCTCTGTGTACAGTCATGATTTCACGACACACACACAATCCCTATCTGCTGTACATATCAAGGATTGCACACCTAGAGTACCTTCCTTGGGTAAAAATAGACAGTTACAAAACAAGAAGTGGCTTGAGGCTGGTTGAAAATTTGTCCTTAAGCATCTTCCAGAACATTATTGGGTTGGGTGGGGGAAAGCAGCAGAATGTGAAAAAATTGGGTGAAGTTATAGTTGCACTGTTGAGCTATAGCAACATGGATAGAATGAATCTGATGAGTTAGTTCCCTTCTATGCGACCACTTTATTTATTTTCTACAGGGAAATAGTAGCTCAGTATTGTAATGAATAGGGTCTTACATTAAATTCATCTGTAAAAAAAATCTGCTTTTGGATGGCAAAAGAGGCATGTGTCTGGATCAATATTTAATTTTTTCATGGGATAGCATCTGTGATTTAATGTTGCTAAAGAGCCACATAACATGTTCAATTTTGTTTTTCAATTGGTTGCTTACTGCTACAGTCAATTTATGTCAGATTTTGTTTATTAATTCATGGCATAGTTCTACAGCTATTTCATTGCAGAATGAGTGCATTGAATGACTTGATTATTTTTTCCTTCAATTTAAAAAAAAAGTTTTTTGTCATGAAAAGAAAGCACTAGTAACACTGGTTAAAATTACACAAAATGCAAACAATGATTGTGCCTGGTTCCTCATTCTGTTCTTCCAATGCTTCTCAATCCTTTCTGGATTTATGCTTCTACATTCCAATCCTGGACATCTTTTGAATAAAATCTGCCAATAATACCAGACTGTGGGGTGGGTCTGTGATATGAATAAATATCCACTATACAGACCACTAACTTCATTTTTTTTCCTGCTCAACTCACGATTTGAACTCAGAACACGAAAGGACATCTACCCGTTGTGCCATTAGATTAGTTTTTAAATGAAACATGACCCTAAATACATTTAAGGGATGTGTAGAATCCTTCTCAAGCTGATACACACAAATGCATTAAAATAAAGCTACATTGTGAATGAGAGGAATGGGGCTGAAGCCAAGGAGAGAGATCTGGAGTGATGAGGTGTATGTGTGTCATCAGATAGAGGTGTTTATTAAACCCATATGAATAGAAGAGATCATCTAAAGATGGAACATAAAGGAAGAAAAAAGGGAGTGGGGGATAAGAAGGAGATTGAGAGGATGAATAGCTGCCAAAATCTGCAAGACTAGTGAGATAAGAGGATAGAACAGATAGGACAGCATCAGTAAAGAATAGAATTTGTAATGGATTGTTTGGCGGTCAATGGGAAATGAGGGCTTAACCGCTTATAGGAGGAGATCAGCTTCTGGCAGTACTGGGCACACTGTGGGGGAAAACACAGGATTTTCAAAGGAACTTTGATACTCAAATGTCTACGGCTTTATGCTATTTGAATATTGTTCGGTATTGTTCTGGTTCAGGTAAATGAAATGTTACAAACCTTGTTGCTTTGGTTCTGGCAGTGTAGTATTAGTGGTCTCACCTTTCTCTGGCTCATTTTTGTTGTTATTTTCACCCTTAAGAAAACAAATAGAAGTATTTAAGATGTATTTTAGGAAAAAAGTATGGTTCAGAGATAAAAAACTGTGAAAATGCATTACTTAGCTGCATTTGTCTATCTTTCAACCATCTTTACCCCCATAACATTTCTTTTCATGGTTGATATGTACATATAGATGTATTTTTCACACACACAAGCTTACTTGAAGGTATATGGTATAGAGAGGCAGGATAGTTAAGTGGTTATGGTCCTCATCCAGAACTAGGGAGACACAGGTTCAATTTGATACTCTGCCACAGGTTGACCTTGAGCAAGACACTTCCAGCATGTCTATGCTAGAATTGTCAGGTGTGAATTTCATGTCAATGTACTCTGATTAAGTTAGCATGCTAAAAATGCGTGTGTGGGTGAGGCTAGCCATCCTGGGTACCATCCCCTCTGAGATCATAGGTGTGTGCTTGGGGCTGCTTTTGCAGCTGCCCTTCTATTTTTAGCACTGTTGCACAATCAGAAATTACACCTTCCAGCTCAAGTGTAGACATGTCCCCAGTCTCTCCATACCTCAGTTCCCCATCTGTAAAACAGGGATACCAGTACTTCCCTACCTCATGGAGGTGGTATTGTGAGGATAAATACATTAAAAGACTGTGAGGCACTCAGATATTATAGTGATGGGGACCATATAAGGTATATTGTATCCTGGGATAAATAAACCTCAACACTGAAGTGTTTTGTCTAAGGACACGGTTATTATTCAGTTAACAGGAAGTATCCTGATTAACTACTTGGGCTATTCTCCTGCAGTAGAGAAGGCTGGTGGCTGCTCAAAGATTCCTGCCCCCAGCCATTTTTTAAATAGGAATAATTTAAGTTTCCTTGCAAGACATCACAAACATTTACCATCCCAGGCACAAAGCTGACTTGTTTGCTATTTGTCACAGTAATTGATGATGAAAAAATTACTGATTATTTTACTTGACCATCAAAAATACTAAATTTTAGCCAAGCAAGAGAGTAAAACTTTGATCGACTAAAGGTAAGGGTTTGGGATTTCTTGGGAGGAGGGAGACAAGAGGGGTAGTAAAAAACTAGGCACCATGGGGCATATGAAAATGAAAAGGTTTTATGTGGCTTTTTTCTGAGTTAACAACTTTTAAAATTAATTTTGGGTTTGTTTTGCATTTTCAATGAAAGGTTGGATTGGTTCTTATTTTACACAGACTGCTTGTCCATCTGTAACTTTGATCATGGGGTCTTTGTATTCAGAGAGTTTGATTCTGAGACCTTGGAAAACAAACAAACGTACAATTGCAATTTCAGAGAATCACTGCATTATCAGGGTAGTAGAGTGTATACCAGAATCTGGAAATATTTTGTTTGCTTCTCAATTGTTAAGTTTAGCTATACACTCTTGTGCCGTACAGGTTGTTTGATCTGTTTCAGACTTTTGCTCAGCTGAGGCCCCAATATGGTCATATTAGTTAGTACTTGTGTAACATTTTACATCTTCAGAGCATGGTACAAGTGTTATTCCAACATTCCATCTTCATTTAATTTTTACAGGGTGTCATTTTATACAGTTTGCATGTACCATATGTTTTGGTCTTCAGTTCATCTATCAATTTGCAATCTCTGGACCCCCAAATACATCTTTCCTGGTGGAGTTGTCTGATTAACTTTGAGAAGTCTGGGTGTGGATAGTACTAGGCAGAAGTATTGACACGTCAGAAGATACGTGGCATGTGTGTAGGGCTGGCTGTGTGTATAGATAAGAGCATCTGGTGATAAGGGGCTGTGTCACAGGGTGATACTGGCCTTTTCAGAGGCATTGGGTCCAGTTCACTTGTGACTCATCATCTGCCTCCCAGTTAGGCTTAAAAGAGGGCATCTGGGCCTGAGAGGAGATCGAGGGACCTGGAGAGTTAAGTCGGCTGAGAGTCTAGACTAGAGGAGCAAGGAAAGGGGCAGTTGATAGTTGCAGGGGTGAGAGAGTCTGAAGAGAGCAGAAAGCTCTGCAGGCCCATCCTGGGGAGAGGGAGGAATTGGCAGCTGGTGGAGGGGCTGGCCTGCTGACCTTCTGGAGCTAGGGAGTCAGTGCAGAGTGACTGAAAAGGGCTGAGTCATTGGACTGTGTCTTGGGCAGAAGAATTATGAGACTGGGCACTCTTAGATGGATGGCTTGATGAACAGATGGTCCCTGGAACAAGGGCAGAAAGGAACTAGGAATTAAGTGCTGGTGGTCTCATGGGTGGTAACATGAAAGTGATGTCCCTGGAAGGAGGAATAAAAAACAGCTGTACCTTTTTGATTCTGTGAACTAGTGTGTGTGTAAATGAATAAAATATTCCCAGAGATGGGCCTTTTGTATTAAACAGTGAAAGAGAGTGTGCTCTTTTTATGGCTGGATCCTGGGGAAACTGAGGCAGATGCACATGTTGTGGCCTATTGCAGAAGGGTGATCCAGGTGGAACCTCCTTAGGAGAGGCCATTTATGTGTATAGACAAATAGAAAAAAATATATTTATACTAAGAACAGATGTACCAGTTGTATTATGCCAGATGATAAATAAATGAAGATTGATATATTGATGCCAGTAAACTGAAGAGCAGAAATTAAAACAAAAAAACACATAAACAATGCTCAAACTGACACATTTGCTAAATGCACGTTCGTTTTCTGTAGGTAGTCCTAGGTGCCTGTGTGTAGAAAGGCAGTAACTGGGTGTTTTCCTGCATAGTACACACCCTTAGGCTGTAATTACTAGTTCTCTCACCATCAGCATTTCACAATTTCCCAATTTATTTATTTATTTATTTTTTTAAATAGCTCCCTCTTTATTTGGGGCTGACTCTGGAATTTTCCCTCTAGCTCCTCCTCTTATCAGTCCCAGGGCAGCGCAGGGCTGCCTGCTCTATCCTTAGAGAAATCAGAGCCTGACCTGTATTGCTGGAAACAACCTTTCTGCAGTGGACATTTTTCCTCAGAAGTATAAGTCTGAAGAAACTTTTCAGACCTGTTTGTAAGAAATCTAGTGGTTACCAATATCAGAAATAGAAAAATGAAGGCACAACACAAGCAACCTTGTCTCCATTTTTCAGGCTAATTAAAGATACAGTAGCACCACTCCTGAAAGGAAAATCCACTCAGGATGGGGGAGAGATGACAAAAAATAAATTCTACAAGGCCAAACAATCTCTGAGGCAAAGCTAGCCTCAATCTCAATATAAAATACAGGACATAGTTACTCACAGCTGCTGTTAATATATATAACTCAGCATGACCACTGTTCCAGCAGGATATAAAGTAATTGAGATATTGGGCTAATAGTAGTGATGGATGCACCTCTACATTTTTATGTAAAATTCCTAAAGTTTATTGCCTATCCAAATTGTATATGAATTAGTATGTATCACTCCAGGTCTCTATTCCTACCAGTTAAGCAGTTCCTGTGGGAACAGAGGGAGGGATATCTCAGAGACTTTGCAATATGTGATACATTCTACAATTTAGCTTCTTATAGGGCCTTTTGTAACTGAACAGTAGAAAATAAATGGATCAAAGTGGAGAGCTTACATAAGGCTGTGGCACTGGAGTAGGGGAGTGGGCAGCACATTTTTTGCCAAAAGAGGACTTCTAGAGGAATGGACTACTACCCAACCACGAAGGGAAACCAAATGCCAGAATACAGGAACAGGTTGCCTGATCCTCTCTGAAGAGGAGACGAGATACTGGAAAGCTGGGGGTTTAAGGCAGCTGGGCTGCAGAATATCCTGTGTACCAAATCAGAATGCCACAGAATTCAGGACTCTTGCCTCACAATTTATATCCAGTTTAAGTGGTGTACACATGGCCTTGACTATGCTGTATCTTGCCACTTTTGATCAAACACATCCCATCTGGAGGGTATTTGAGCACAAGTGCAGAACAAAAACAGAGCTCACTGAATACATATTTTTAGCATGTTATATCAGTTAGGGCCCAGGTCTGATGGGCATCCCTGAAACAGAAAATCATTCCACTTTTTAACATGCCTGTATAGATTAGAGATCAAGAGCAAATACAGGTTAGACTGATCAAAATTTGCCACTAAAATTCCAAGAACTTTAAATAAATGAACCTCATTTTCAGGATATCCTTCCATCTTTGAACATTCCAATTAGTGTCCATTTTAGTCAAAACTATGAAGTTGTTAGGAGGTCTGCAGGTGATTCCACTGTAGCTGTGCTACCAGAAATGATGTCATAGGGATGGTTAACACTGGCAGAGGTAGTTTTTGCCCATTGGGGGTTCTAAGCAGGAATATTTTGGGAAGTCCTCCCACACAACGCATACTTAAAAAAGCAAATAGGGGGCCCCCTTGAGCTGCTCATGGCTCTAAGCAATTGCTTAGTCTGCTTATACCTGAACACTGGTCATGTTGTGATCTTGTGGAGGTGACACCACACATCCTAGAGTGATAAATAATATTGTGGTTTGGCATACTTGGGCAGACATATTTATTTGTGGGAGAAAATGAGTTACCTGAATAGGAAACTTGTAGTTAAACAGAAATTTAATTCAACCTAATAAAGGAATTATTACACAAAGCAGCAATTAAGATTAATGGCTGTGGACTGATTGTAAACAATTTTTTTTGCTTTGGTTACCAATATTTCAATGACTTGGTTAACGATCGAGTTATTGATATTTTGCCCTCTGAAGTTATGAGTTATGGAAGGTTACAGCAAATTCTGGATACTATTATAGAAAAAATTCCTCATTTAAAGCAGTCAAGTAAATGAATGCTTTTTGGCTTTAGATAGTCTTAAATATTCCATTAATTTACAGTACACAAGTGAGTTAATACTCTCAACCAATATTTATTTTTTAAAAAATGAACCAAAAAGGTAGCTTTTCTATAGCTTTCAACCGGAACTATTTTTGTAAAATATAGCCAAATGATATATGAAGACTGTTACTAAGTTACTTGGACTTTCCAAGACCTTATATGGCCCATTCCAGATAGGCATGTTTAGGAAAGCAGCTAACCCAGGGTGAGTGGTATTGTGAAGAAAATGTAAAGGCAAAGAACAAACCAAAAGACAGCTGCCATTTAGCACAGATGATGGTATTCAGTACAGCAAGCTTCTGGGAAAAATCTAAGTTTTGATTATTACTACATTTAATTAAATCAGTGATTTGCAAGCACAAACATAATGTTAATGGATCTGAGTAAAATTAAATATTCTACCTTGCCTGTGGATGGCTGATGTTGGGGCGGTGGTTTAGGAAGGGCCTCTTCATCCTTGGACTTTTCCTCCTCAGGCTTTAGCTTCACTTTGGTGAATCTTGCTTTCAGTTTATTAAACATCTTGCCCAAGAGTCTGTTTTGAAACCTCTGCTTCTTTTTTTCTGTCAACAGGGATAGCCCTTGGCTTTTCTTGCCGTTACTGTTCAAGCCAATCAGACATTTAATCAGGGTTTAGTTCTGGTTAATGCCTTGAAGCAACTCCCTGCCTGGACAGGCTGTTCCAGTGACTGAGTTTCTTTTCATTATTACTTTTGTTTTATATCCTAGAATAAGTGACTTCTAGCTTAATGGTTAAAAATTATGTTTTAAGACTTTAAGTTTCTACATGAATGTATATGGAGGAATGATGTCTGTCTCCTGGCTGGAGTAAAGCAATTCCTATATTTTATATTATACCCTGGGCATTTAACATTCATTAATAATTTTGCATTTACAGTCAAAGTTTAGTCATAAAGGCCTTTATAGTGTCACTGGGAAATGAAAAAGCTTAATTGACCAATCATCCTGGTACTGCACCATCTACACAGTGGATTAGATGAGTTCTCGAGGATTAATTCCCTCTGAAATCCCGATACATTCATCTAACAACAAGTGACACTGAACAGTGTTAAATCTTCTTGGAACTCAGTGCTCATTTTTAGCAAGTTTATGCGTTTCAGCTAAAGAGAGCCGCACATTTCAGATTAATAAAGAAAAGTGAAAATATTTCTAAATGAAATTGAACCAGTACCATTTTATAGAAAAGCCTTTGAAGGTAATTTTGGATAGATTTAAGATTTTTGAGAGACTGCTTTTGATAGATTTTAATAGAAGATGATTTTTTTAAATGGGTTTTTGGACATTACCGATTTTTAAAAGAAAATTATATCCATGTTATAAATTATAGAGGATGACTTAAAAAACCTCTATAGGAAGGATATCCTTCTGTAAAAAAATTAAATAGATTGAGCAATTTCCATATAACCATATTAGACATCTTTAGAACCTCATTGGTTTAGTCCTTATTAAATTCTTCAGGATGTTTGCATAAAGAAAAAAAATACATATTTAAAATACTTGATTAAACAATATTGAAAAAGTGAGTTTTATTTAGGAGGTGAACACTCATGTAAGGTATCTGGGGAAGGGACTGTCTCCTAGTATATGTTCCTATGCAATGGGCACTAATCAGGGTGGGGCCTTTATTAGGTGCTCCCAAAATACAAATAATAGTAATGTTCCTCAATCAATAGCCAGGCTTTGACCCATCTGGTCAGAACCCTGTTCCCATGTGGAGCCCCATCAAAGTCACGTGCTCAGAGGTCTGTTTATGTGACTCTCATGGTGGGATTGGAGTCATGGTTCTCAGATTTTTGATAAAGCAGGAATTGAGAGGAGCCCTCTTTATTAACATGCATTTTCTGCTGTAACAAGTCAGATGACTTTCCCTCCTCCTTAGTCCAAAAACACCAAATAATTCTAGCAGAGGCTTCAGACTACATTAACTCTTAGCACATGGTAAATTGCAACAATTCAGTTAGAATATATAAAGCATTTTAACTGGATTAATTATACAATCTGGATTATAGCTTTATCTCTTGCATCTGAGATTCTGGTCACATGTTCTTTTTATATTGTCTAATAACAGAGAACTTTTAAGGAGAAAAAATACAAGAACATGAATCAGATAAAGAAGACTATTAGAGAATGCTTTATTCTTTTAGTGGATTAAATTGGGGTTTGTACAAATCTTATTGGATTGCTACATCAGAATGACACATGGAGACTGAACCTCTTGCGGAACTCCTGGTACCTCATTATGAAAATGAAGTCCTTTTATTTTTTTTAACCTTTATAAAGGTCTGTCTTGATTTTGTTTTTTCCTGTAGGTCTCTACCATCTGTAGTATAACACAATTAAAATGTGTTACATTCATTAAAGGAAAAAATAGGCACTCCGTGAAGCATTTCTGCAGATTTACATGCTTTTCTTTTTAAAAATCTCAGTAAGTAGCAGTGTTTTAGCTCTTTTTTTATTATAATATTTGTGCTGCTTTTACTTTATAATTAGAATGCATGAGAAAGGAATGTAATAGATACTATGAGGAAAATGCCTTTGGGAACCTGTTAATAACTATTGACATCTGTGAGTAATGAATGTTATATTGGTTTAGGCTGTGACTAATGGAATAAATGTTTGGAAAAAACTCTGTATGTTACCATTTCATAAACAGTAATCAGGTCATCATGAACCTGATACACTGGTACAAATGGGGCTACTAAGTTCACCTTCTGCTCTTATATACCACTGACCCAGGAGAGGTGATTAATCTGCTCAAATATTTGTTTTTTTATGTACTATAGCTATTTAGTTATTTTTTATCATCTATTGAACACAGTAAAGCACTTCAGTTAATTGAACATCATGATCTGCTGTTAAGTAAGAAGATTAATGGTGTGGCAGGCAAAGCAGATAGTCTGTATCCAATTAGATACTTAACTATTTTGGCTTTGACCAGTATTTACTATATGTTGTATTTATAGTAAAATCTAAAGGATTTAGGGATTTCTGAGCTGCCTTGTGCTTTCTTTTGATAGAGGAAGAAAACATCCTAATGTTTAATAATGTATCATCTGCAGTCAAAGATTATTTCAAGAGCTGACAGCTTTACAATATATACACTTTAACTTCTTGAGAATCACCAAGAGATATCCTTCATTTATTTCAAAGAATACTTCTTTTTCCTTCTGTTGAAACCTTAGTTCCTTTAGTATTTAAGAGAATGGCATATTTTCAGGGATTCCATATTTTTGTAACCTTTTTTGCAGAGGTGTTCTAGCCCAAAAGCAGATTTTAAACTGCATGATCACACATGTAATAATATGGATATAATTATGTTCCAGAATTTGTGAAAGGGATTAATCTTTATCTGAGGTGTTTCTGGAATCTTAAACAGGAAGGCCACCTAAAAATCTCTCACTAGAATATCAATTTGGCTAAATTTTGTAGCTGAGATTGTGTGCATATACATGTATTTAAGTCCTAGCCACCATTAAATCTAATTTTGAATCCCATATGTGCCTTAATATAATTGCATAATATGATGTGGTATTTACATATTTTAATCTAGGTTGCAGAACTAATATTTAATATATGATCTAGTTTCTAAAATCTAGAAAAAAAATCCAATATGGCTAACAAATAAATCCCAAATCATTTAACAGTTAAATTAAAGAGGCTTGGAGATTAGAAACTAGATTTAGTGATGACTAAATGCCAAATGTTTAATAATGGACAAATATTGTTTGATTTTTTTTCACTACTGCAAGTAATATGGTATCTATAACCATATCTTACTTGGAAGTCTAAGGAATGATGAGAAACCATGCTCCCATACACTGGATCAAATTTCTATAACTTTTAGCTACTACAAATGTGAAAATTATATTTTTCATCTTATATAATTTTTTCTCTCTTTAGTAAAGTTAAATGAAGTGCAATAAAACTTGAAAACCTTGTAAAAATGCACAAGAGTGCTGAGTGTGGAAAAAATAGGTGTCTGAAGCAGAGATGTTACAAGTTAGATGTCTTCAAGTCACCAGGGCCTGATTAAATACATTCTAGAGTACTCAAGGAGCTGACTGAGGAGATATCTGAGCCATTAGCTATTATCTTCAGATAGTCATGGAACATAGGTGAGATTCCAGAGGACTGGAAAAGGGCAAATATAGTGCCAATCTATAAAAAGGGAAATGAGGACAACCCAAGGAATTACAGACCAGTCATCTTAACTTCAGTATCCGGAAAGACAGTGGAGCAAATAATTAAGCAATCAGTTTGCAAACACCGAGAAGATAATTGGGTTATATTTAACATTCAGCATGGATTTGTCAAGAACAAATTGTGTCAAACTAACCTGATAGCTTTTTTGGCAGGATAACAAACCTTGTGGATGGGGGGAAGTGGTAGATGTGGTATATCTTGACTTTAGTAAGACTTTTAATACCAGCTCGCATGACATTATCATAAACAAACTAGGGAAATACAAGCTAGAAGAAGCTACTATAAAGTGGATGCATAGCTGGTTGGAAAACTTGCTAGAGAGTAGTTATCAGTGGTACACAGTCAAGTTGGAAAGGCATATTGAGTGAGGTCCCACAGGGATCAGTTCTGGGTCCGGTTCTGTTCAATATCTTCACTAATGATTTAGATAATTCCATAGAAAGTCCACTTATGAAGTGTGTGGATGATACCAAGCTGGGAGGGGTTGCAAGTACTTTGGAGGATAGGATTAAAATTCAAAATGATCTGAACAGCCTGGAGAAATGGTCTGAAGTATATGGGATGAAATTCAACAAGGACAAATGTAAAGTACTACACTTAGGAAGGAATAATCAGCTGCACACATACAAAATGGGAAATGATTCCCTAGGAAAGAGTATTGCAGAAAAGGATATGGGGGCCATAGTGAATCACAAGCTAAATATGAGTCAACAGCATCACACTGTTGTTTTAAAAAAAAAAATAAATAAATAAAAAAAATAAAAATAAAAGGCAAACATCATTCTGGGATGTGTTACTAGGTGTGTTGAAAGCAAGAGATGAGAAGTAATTTTTCCCCTGTACTCTGTGCTGATTAGACCTCAACTGGGTGTCCAGTTCCAGGCACCACATTTCAGGAAAGATGTGGACAATTTGGAGGAAGTCCAGAGAAGAGTAACAAAAATGATTAAAAGTCTCAAAAAAATGATCTATGATTTTGTTTAGTCTGGAGAACAGAAGCCTGAGGGGGACATAACAGATTTCAAATACATAAAAGGTTGTTACAAGGAGGAGGGAGAAAAATTGTTCTCCTTAACCTCTAAGGATAGGACAAGAAGCAATGGGATTAAATTGCAGCAATGGCGGTTTAGGTTGGACATTAGGAAAAACTTTCTAACTGTCAGGATAGTTAAGCATTGGAATAAATTGCTTAGGGAAGATATGGAATCTCCATCATTGGAGATTAAGAGTGGGTTAGACAAACAACTGTCAGGGATGGTCTAGATAATGCTTTGTCCTGCCATAAGTGCAAGCGACTGGACTAGATGAACTTGTGAAATCCCTTCCAGTCCTATGATTCTATGAACTAAGTTTCCTCAAAGCGACATGTTTCTGTGATGATTTTTTTTTAATGTTCACACAGGCCAAAATACATGTCTTTAGACTTGATGACTTATTAATAAAACATCTATGAAAGACACTGCCTTCTCTTCATTATATTTAGCTGCTTTTATTATATTCATCAATAATGCAAGGAACCTATAGCCCTGTATCCTGTAAGACATTAGCTTCAGCAAGTTATCATAAGGCTTGAGGCCTATGAACTTTGAACAGATAAATGATGCAATGGAAAATCCCAAGTATTAGGAAGATGAAAATATGAGTGTTTAAGAGGAATTTCTGACAACAGAAACAACCAACCACAAGAGTATCCAAAAATCCAATCATAAGAGTGTCATGGCAACGGATTGACGTACATAACAGGTACATGAGCTACATCTCCAGACACCTAACCACAAGAGGGCCATGGTAACGAATTGATGTATATGTTAATAAGTTGAAATCATCGATATACTAACCTCCAACAATAGTAAAATGAGGATATACAAATAAGGAAAAGAGGAAAAACCCCTACTGAATATACATCAAACATAATGGCATCAGTATAGCATATTATAAGAGTTACATTCCAGCCTAGGGACAGTAGAAGAAGGAGATGTAGTGCTTGGAAGGTGCCAGAATTATGGCCACTGATGAATGAGGGGGAAGGTGATGGTGATGAGGAAGATGATGGCTAACATTTCAGAGTGTTCAGAAAGGGATAGTGTGAATATATAGATGTGCAGATGTACATTATGTAGTTTCTCTATCTACCTTACTGAGTTGGGATGTTTGTGACCATGATAAATGTATTAATGAACTATTTGTAAATAAAGCAGAGTTCCTACAGTGTGAGTGTTGCAACTGTGCACCTTAGGGTTCCCAACTATATAATAATTTGATTAATAGTGGGCCTGATCTTGGGACAAGAACCTGTCAACCCTTAAAGGGATAACGGGATTCTTAAGTAATATAATCCATATATATAATCTATCGATCAGGCTACAGATCTCCCCTCAGATCATGGGCTGGCAGGCACACTTTGGTACTTACAACATAAAGGTTGGGTAACAGTATCCACTAATGACGTAGCAGATTACATCAGGTATCAAAAACTTTCAAGTTACAGAAGAGTGCATGACCCCAGATCTCCCTAGTATAAGATATGTGGATAGTTAGGTGATACCACCCATTTATTTCTCCAATTCTAACACATCGGCATGTACTAGACATAGGAACATATTCTTTATCTTATACTGTAGGCGGGAGAGCTGCCCTCACACAGTCTGCTCATTCTGATGCTGTCAATATAGTCCCTTCTGTTGTACTCAAAGCCAGCATATGCACGTGCTTTTTCAAGAAAATATGTGGGCCAAGTCATTGGAGCTTTGCAAAAATGTTCAAACCAAGCTGCTCATGAACTGAAAATAGCCTGTGTTTTAAGTCTGACCTGTGTTAGCAAACCTCAGCATGGGCCCTTAAAAACCTGGTAAATGTGGACTGAGGTTCTTAGCCCAGCAGGGAAGATGGCAAACCTGCCATGTTCCCCACCCCGGAACCTCCTGATGAAGATAATTCAGGTGAGAAGAGTGGAGGGTTAGAGGTGTAAAAAAGAGACTTCCTGTGAGAAAGTCTATAGGATGTCTATTAAACTTGAACTTCAAAGTTCCATGGGTGATTTGACTTTCAACACATGTCAACCACTGCTCTAAGAGTCATGTACAGCTGAATTTGTTTGAGAACAAATCATCTTGGTGAAAATATTTTTCCCAGGATGCCACCAGAATTGGTGAGGACTTCTCTGCTACACATACTGAAAGAATAGGCTGCATCCTGTAAACTTGGCCAAGTGGCTAAGGATTTGTGGCCAAAACCAAACCAAACAAACAAATTTTTTTCTTGTAAAATGTCAGTAGCCCAACATTATACTCTGTACCCTTTTCAGAATCTGAATATTTTGTTGCAATTGTTGATCCTAGTGTTGGGCACAATCTTAGTAAATTCTCTGAGGTTGAATATCTGATCTATAACAACCTTAGGCCTAGGTGACCTATGCAGCTACTTAAAGCCCTGCTCTTCCTGAAGCCCCATGCCCCATGTGATCTAAAATGCTATCACCAATTTCTTTCTGCAATACTATGTGATCCCAACACCAACAGATCATGAGCAAGCTCGAATTTCCTAATTACCCATCCCAGTTTCCTGCTAGGATGGTTGTAGTTCCATTCCATCTCCTTGCTGCCCTGATTCATGTTGGGAAGTCACCAGAACCCATGCAGGTTCACATAATGGGAGGAAAGAAATAGCATCGACTTGAGAAGGCTCCAAGCAACAACTAGAGGGTTTATCATACATAAATGGCAGAGAGAGGGAAGGAAGAGGGTGGGTGGTGTAGAAATGGAACTTATTTATAAATGAGGAGGAGAAAGGGGTCAGAACCAACACTACTAACTTTGGGGAGGTTCAGATCTGGATTTTTAGTTAGTGATTCTGGCCCAGTTAATATGAAGAATAGAGCTGGTCAAAAGAGAAAAGCATTTTTTCTAAAATTTTGAAAGTTTTGTTTTTGTACAAAGGTTCCAATTAAAATCTTCATTTTGGTCTTAGAACTCCCCACTCTCTTACTTCTACTCTCCTCCACTTGAAAAAGGGAAACAAAAACATGGGAAAGCTGGAGGGGGTAAATACTCTCCTTTTAAAATCTTTTTCTAATTAGAAAAATAAGTGGAGGAGGAAGGAGTATAAAATGAAAAGTGGGATTTTACCAGCAATGATTTTTTTTAAAGATATCTTATTTTTATTTTGAATTGTTGTTGAGAAATAGGAAACATCAAAGAAATCCAAGTGCTTTTGCAAAAGAGTTTTTTCAACTTTTTACTTTTAGTCAAAACATTTTGACCAGTTTTAATGAGGAGGGAGTTGGATGGGACTCTCATGTCCTAATTTAAATAGTGAAGGACCCCAGACAACACATGGCTGGCAGTGATGGTGCAAAGAGCTGTGGATAAATTGTTCATGGTGCCTGGTCTCCTGGGATCTGTTTTGTAAGCAAGTTATCATAGAAAAAATAAGTGAGACATGGTGTTGCAGTTAGGGCTTTTCATGTCAAAAGCTTTAAAAACACATTTGTATGAGGGAATTGGAAATGAGAAAATAGGTTGTAAGCTGAAACTCTTCTGTAAAGCTGAAATGCACTGTTATCCAAAGAATGAAAGTGTGACCCTTCCGTCCCCAGGGTAGCTACCTAAAAATGCCAAGGTCAGGGCAGGCTGTAAAAGGAGAGCAGGTTCTCCCAGCATTGGTGGGTGACACTGAAGTCAGACTTCCCAACCAGCCACAAATTGTGCTTCTGATTCCCCAAACCGGTTATCAAGAAGCCAGTACACAGATACACACAGCCCCCTTTACTGCATTTCAGTCTCCGGCTCCCACTCAGCCACTAGATCCAGTAAAGAGACCAGTTATTTAAACTCTATGCTCTTTACCCAAAAGGTTCCCCTTGATCCCAAAGGGTCAGTCACAGTACCAGATCAATATAAGTTTGGATCTTAACCAAAATACCACGCTGCCAGCCAATTCTTTAGTAACTAAAACTAAAGGTTTATTATAAAAGGAAAGGAACAAACAATAAGAGAAATGTTAAAGGATTAAATCAATCAGATACATACAAATGACTTGAAAGTCCTTATACAGCAGGTTTCTAGAAGAACTGTGGAGTTTGCAGGCTTGTACAGTCCCCTTGGTATGCATCCAATACTTGGATGGGTCTCAGTCCTTTGTTGCACAGCTTCAGTTGCAAATGACTTGATCCAGAGGTAGGTAGGTGGCTGAAGCTGAACAGGATTGAAGACAAAATGGATTCCAAGGCTTTTCCCTTATATATCCTCTGGCCCCTGCCATGCTGCTTGTGGAATTTTACAGGAACCAAAATGGAGTCCAGAGTCACATGGGCAAATCCTGGTGACTTATCAGGTATGTCCCTGGCTTCTCCCCCTGGAACCCTTGCACCTGGGAATGTCTTAATGGGCCATTAAGCAGGCTATTGTTCTGTAGCCATCCTGTCTGGTGTGTGTCCCAGACAGCACAATCTGAAATACAGATATCTCAAGCATATCCATAACTTCCATTACACATATAACCCATGAACATAAACATTATCATCTTACTTAACACATTATAGTCTAACGGTATCTGACATAGCATATCTTACATAAATTACTATGATTTTGACATACAAACAATATACTAAATGCTCCCCCCCCCCCAATCCAGCCAGCGTGACACCCCCCAACATGAGACTGGTGTAGAAGGGAGTAATCAGAGCTCCTGAATACACCTCAAGAGCTCCCCCGATCCAGCCAGCGTGACAGAAAGTGCTAAGACACACACACACACACACATATGTATAATGTATTCCTCCAAACTTGTCCACATTTTCTGCGTTCTTCCAAAATAACCTCTTCCTGCAGCAATGACTCTGTGCTTGGCATTCTGTTGATATAAATATTTAAAGCATGTTGCCAACAGTAACAATCTGAGCAAGTCAACAAATAGCAAAACCTAAGAGCAAAGTGCTTCATCAGCTAAAATGGGGGATGATTTAGCAAAGAGAAAATTATTTAAATGCTCAGAGTCAGTGTGGTCCAGTAGATAGGTCTCTGCACTAGGAATCAGGTGACTTTGCTTCTATTCTTGAGTCTGTTACTGAATGTCTGTGTCACTCTGTTTTCCCTCCCACCATTTGTCTGTCTTATCTAATTAGAACATAAGCTCTTTAGGGCAGGGACTTGCCCTCATGCATTTGCTTAGTGCAATGGGGTCCTAATCTCAGTTGAGGCATCTTAGGCACTATGATGTAATATGAATAACTCAATTATTAGGGGAAATTTAATTACTTACATTAATACAATGAGTTTTATACAATTAACTTCTATATACTGAAAAGTAAGTTTGTTTTTCTTTCATTAAAACCAAAACTATAATCCTGGTTAAGCAGTGGCTAGTGACTAGTATTCAGGTGCTTCTCTATATAAAGTGAAACTGAAGACTTTAGTTAATATGAATCCATCCTGTCAAAGGCTGTCACTCTAACACCATTTGTTATGCTTTTTAGTCTCTGATTCTATTCCACTTAGAGGAGCATTGATTAAGGGCCATATCTTCCTCTCCTATCAAGGAGAAAAGTACATCAGATATACCTAGGGTAAAATCCTTTCTCTGTTGAAGTCAATGGACGTTTAGCCATGGATTTCAATAAGGTCCAGTTTTCACCACTAGTATTAACTTGGTGAGTGTCTGCTTCATTCTCGATTAGGGTGGCAATGACCATGAATCTATGAGCAAATCTAGTTCCATCCTTTACTTCTCTCTGGCCTTACTTTTCCTTTGACAGTATGGTGCGCACATTGTTTTTGCTAATATGTGCACTCAACCTGAAGAGAAGAGAGGCCGGCATGAGGGGTGGAAGATGTACACATAATTTGTTAATATTTCAAGGAGCATCATTAACACCTGCACATACTTCTGCTGGACAAATAGCTAGGTTGCTAGGGAAGCAAGTCTCATAGAATGGCTATCCACAGTGCTGCCCCAATACCCACCAACCATTTGGTATTCACAAAAAGAGGCTTCAATGGGGGCAGGCAATGAGAATGCTGTGAAGGGTTCATTTCCCTTTAATTACTTTGACTTTCAGTTCTACACAAGCAAATATGGGCCAAATGGGTCCTTTCCACTTGCAAATTGCATTGGAGCAAGTTGGACTGAACTTCAAAATAAGTCTATGAAAATTCACAAAAAAGTATTAAACTCCAATTCAGGCTAACATAACTATAATGTTAAAATCCATTGTCTAGAGTAATGCCTTTAACTTCAACCACATTTTCTAAGTTGACCTACTAATTAAATAATATGAAAAGCCTTTTTCTTTTGCCACGGCTCTTTGTTCTCTTGAGAAGTACCATATTTCCCACTACCCCCACTGAGAACAAACATGGTTGAAGATGTTAAGGTCCATGCCCAGTATGTGATATTACCACAGAGAGGGTCACTGTAGATGTGATGTCTAATATGGTAGGATTTGGTCTACTGAGACTGACTTCATCAACCAACATGAACAAAAAGCACTCAAGCCACTTTTTAAAATAGGATTACATAGTGCTAACAATATTTGTATTTGAAACTGTAGAAGAACAAATTGTAAAAGGTAGATTGCCATAGCTGTACATCGAGCAACTCCTCTTACTGCTAAATGGAAGATACAGTGGTCACTTATGAAAAGTCAGCAGTTATCCACAGTTACGATACAGTAGGGTCCCAGTCTTACAAAGATTTATATAAATGATTAAGTGTAAGTATCTGAGGAGTTCCACTTAAACTATATTACAGAAAATATAGTTTTACTCTATTTTAAGGTGCTCAGATGACATGATATGGTGTGCAGTATACAAGCTTAGCTACAGTCTAATAATAGGAGATAAATATAGTATCTCAAATGCCGCTGAATGGTAACTGATGATAAATATTCCATTTTAATGGTAATCAGAGAACAGTCCTTAGGTCTATAGAGAAAAGAATATTAAACAGTTTCAAATAGTCTGATTAAAATGTCCCCCGCACCCACAAGACATTTTAGGAAAGAATTTGAAATCCTCCCAGTTTGAGGCTGTTTCTGAAACAATGTACGTTTTTGCAATGTAGGAGAAAATATTTCTTTAGTATTTAAATACCCAGTCAGGGCTGTAAAAGCTGGGAAGAAGCCATTTTTCTTCTGTTGCAGTCTTGGCGTGGCTATGGCTCTAAATGCTACATAATTGCCTTTTCTGCTTGTGATAAAATGTGATTTTTTTTCATAAACTCATTAATCAGGAGGATTACTAAGTTCCTGATTAAGCAGTTTATGAGCAAAATTAAGTATTTATCAAGGAACAGAAAAGATTTACATACCATTTAACATCGTGGCTGTTCCAGAGCTGTCAAAGCTGCTGATAAGCCATTTTCCTTCCGATGCAATCCTGGAAAATTCATTATGAGCCATGATGATCCTGTTCTCTCTCACCCAGCTCCTAGTATATAGCCCATTAAAGCTGAGCCACTGTGAATGCAACAGCAGGAAGTGGGGGATATTTTCAGAGCCTTGTTGGGGCATTAGTTGCCTGACTCCGATTAATGCTCAATAGACTAAAACTGTTCCCATTAATGAGAACTAAGGGCTTTGGCCCTGTGTACATTGAATTTACAACCACAGCTGGAATATGGTATGCAGGACCCTCTAGATGCCCTTCGCTGGAGCCCCTCTGGTACTGTGACCCTCCGTTCTTGGTGGTGACAGGAGTCTTTCACACAAGAGCTCCCTTCTGGGTTGGTGGTGGACCTGCCATTGGTCCCAGATGGGTTGGAACCTTGCTGCTTTCTGGCCCACTGGTCCAATCTTCAGGAAGGCAGGCAGGAAGGGAATCCTAGCCTGCTGGGATCTCTCTCCTTCACAGCCCACTAGTCTCCTGTCTTTGGGTGGGCTGGGGTCTAGTATGGAAGGAGGGAGGTCTCTGCTTCACCTGTTGCCCTAGCAGAGATCTCTGTGACTTCCCTTATCGTCACCCTCCAAGACCACAGATTCACGGTTCACTTACTGCTTGAACAGCAGGCTTGGAATGGTAGGTTTCTCCTGCTGTAGTGGTGGTAATGTCCCCCATTCCCACAGACCTCTCCTGGAGTGGCACCAGAATCTCCTAGGCACACACAGTTCTCTGCTGGAGCAGTAGCAAGACTCCCACCCACACCTGCCACACACAATGCTATGCTGAGACTTTAAACAATACTATTTAACACTTATACTATACGGTGTTCTTCATCCTCAGTCATTAATCAGTTAAGCTTCACACTCTCCCTCTGAGGTACATAAGCAGGGAAGCATTATTAATTTATCCCTATTTGATAGATAGAGTAACTGACCAAGGGAGGTTCAGTGACTTGCCCAAAGAAGGGAATCAGTGCAAGAGCTGGAATTACTACTCCGGAGTTTCTGGGTAGTAGCCCAAGGCTCTGTCCATGCCTGACTCTCTAACACTAATGGCTAGAATCTCTGTTGCACCCAGGGCAAGGGATTTGTCAGGTTATGGCTCCCTAATTCTCTGCTCCTGCTCCAGGCTGCTGTAACTTGCACCAGCAGGCTGTAGTACACCCGGGACTGTATGCTTGCTGGGGATAGTTGAACTGCAGTGTGTTCTGGATGCTCCACCTTGTACCAGAGACTGTAGGGATGGAGGCACGAGAGCTAGCAATGACAGCTCTATCTCCACTGGAGATTCCTCTCTTGTGCCATGGTAATCCCCAGTAGGGAACTTGTGCCTGATTTCATCTCCCCTTGCTGTGCCTGAGCAATATGACACAGTAGGTGCAAAGAGGCCACAGGGCAATGAGTCAAGCCCTGATTCAAGCTAATTCCTTCTTCTGCATTATCATCATCATCAATAATAAAAGTACTATGGTACAAATTCTGCCCTCTGTGGACTCATTGTCTTTAATCTTGCACTGGTGTAAGTAGGGTGAACAGATAGCAAATATGAAAAATCAGGACAGGGAGTGGGAAGTAATAGGCGCCTAATTAAGACAAAGTCCCAAATATCAGGACTGTCTGTATAAAATCAGGACATCTGGTTACCCTAGATGTAAGTAACTGGAAGTTATCAAATAATCCCATTGATGATGCATAAGAAGGAATGGACTCCATTTCACTCTGTCTCAGCCGTGTTGGTTCTGCATGGCTAATGGGGGTAAAAAGCAATACAAATATATTGTTGTTATTAGAGTGAGAAGATATGGAGCAAATCTGTTTAATAAGATAGTGCCACTCCTACACAGTTACTTTTAATAGTTAAACTGAAAATATTAGCGTACTGTTTGTAAATAAAATGGATGGGTCACACTGAGTACACAAGCGTTCTTCTGCAGGATTTTTCTTAAACGGTTTATTTTCTAGGTAGACTGAAGTGGGAGAATTTGTGGCACTCGATCTCAGTACAATACTAAATGTAACCTATAGGAAGACAAACACAGAAATTTGTGCATCCCCTTCAGATTCAATAGCCTATGGTACAAAACTGCAAACAGCCTTAGAGCTACTTGCCTCACTGCCTACAAAATGTGCCAATGAGCCAGATGCCACTGTTGGAAAATATGCAATAACTTCAACAGCAAGACATGTTTGTCCTCTGATAAATAGCAGGATCCAAATCGTTACACACTTTCCTGCAAACTCTCTGGGTCCTATTAATTGTATTTTAATCCTGCAGTGTATTTGATTTGCACTCCTTTGTATGGTGATTTACTTCGGTTAAACATCTGTCCAATGAATTTGAGAAGAATAGTTTGGGAAAGGATTTTCCTTGAGAATAAGCAGTTCCTGGTGTGCTGCATAGTGAAACCATGGAATATTACAGTATATCTTACTTCTGGAACCCAATGAATTTTGTTCCAATGTACTTTGGGAAGTCAGAAAAATACTTCAAATAAGAAAATTGTTTGGCTGTGTGCTGTGAAAGAAATCCCCCAGGGAGATATTTTGGCTTGAGATATTTTTATATTTTTGAAATGAAAGCATGAGGAATGCAAATCACTGTTTTCTGACGACTCCATTTGCCTTTAGGAGGAGATATAGCTCTTTAGGATCCCAGTGCTGAAATAATTTTTTGTAATTTACAGGTATTCTTTCTCCTTTGTTGTACCGACGGTGCTGATGTTCTGCAGGCAACATATGGTTGAAAATGATGTTTTGAATGGTAATAGTTAAAGAGCTGCTATATCATCTCATGGAAAAGTATGAAAAACATTTTTGTCTTGGAACAATAATGCTTATACTGTCTGTCATATTTTCTCACCTGAAGTCATTATCCTCCATTTTTGACTACACAATCACTTCCATAGCAATGAATCGCAGTGCCATGAACAAATGAACTCTCTAGAAAAAAAGATTCCTTGTACATGCAAATATTCTTAGTAACAAAGACAAAAATAAGAGAAATAAAGGAAGGATATTATATTCCATGCAAATAAAACGGATTATATAGAGAAACTTTTTAACAAGATTTCCGTGAAGTACCATTATTTCTAGCAGATGTATCTATCCATCTAAAATGCGGATAGTACTTTAGATATACCCTTTACCATAGTAACTGAGCACCTCACAATCTTTAATGTATTTATTCTCACAACATCCTTGTAAGGGAGGGAAGTGCTGTTACTCCTTTTACAGAGGGGAACTGAGTCACAAAGAAGCTAAGTGACTAGCTCAAGGTTACACAGCCTGTGGTATAGCAGGGACTTAAACCCAGCCATCTCAAATCTTAGGCTAGTGCTCTAACCACTAGACTGTAGATTACATTAACTATGCAGCAAAGCATAGGATGCCAGTGCCTGTACAGGTATTCTGTACCTATTGCATACCCACTGGGCTGGGGTGGAGTGCATGACCACAGACCCATTTAGCATGTCCTTTACACCCACCGCATGTTGTGGAGTGTGACATGGTGGAGCACTGCTTCATAGTGCACATGGCAGTGCAGAATACCTCCTGTAGTCTTTCTCGGGTCTTTTCCCCTTTTGTGTGCAAGCACAGTGATACTGCTTTCAATGGGACTTGTATACCTGTGCAAAAGGAAATCAGAGTGGGAGACTGGCACTTACGGTATTTTTTCTGTTTAGTTCTACCTTTCCTTGGGAAAGGATGGGCTACTAGTGTTATGAACTTAAAGCAATTTTGGACCAATTTTGTTATCTTGGTTCTACTGTTCCCAGCAATGTAGATCTTGGTGCTGAGTTTACTAGTAGAACTGGCAAAGCTGCCAGGAACTTTGGTCTTTTGCAAGACAGAGCCTGAAACAATAACAAATTGTCAACTAACATGAAAATCCTCATTTATGAGATGTGTGTTTTATCCACTCTTCTATATGACTTAGAAATATGGATGACTTACGCCAGACATACCAAAAGACTAAACAGCTTTCATATCCGATGCTAGCGTAAAATTCTTCAAGTAAGATGGTGAGACGGAGTGAAAAATGTGGAAGTGTTAAATCCTGCTGGTATGTCATTCACAGGAACGTTGATTAGTAAGAAGAGACTCAGGTGACTTTGACATGTCAATTGGATGCCAAATTACAGGATCCTGAAGAGTGTGCTGTACTCTGAAGCTTGCGAAGGATCTTGGGAGGCAGACCACTGTGAGATTTTGGGATGTTTGCAAAGATGACTTAGCATCCTTTGGAATCCCTGTGGATGATTGGGAAAGGAGTGCAGAATGCCCCTCTGGTTGGCAGAGTCAGCTTGTAGATGGAGTGAGGCGTTGCGAGGAGGATTGGATCAAGCTTTGTGATGACTGCTGCCAGAGAAGGAAGGAAACTGCTGCTCAGATTCAGAGCATTGCTAGTGCATGGGTGTGCTCTACCTGTGGACAGGACTGTCACTCACACGTCGGATTCATCAGCCATCAAAGAACTCATCGGCACATACACAGTGCTCGGTAAAGAGTGATGGTGTCATTGATTGAGTACCTTAATATCTTCTCCCTGAGCAGGTACTTATACACTAATCAAGTCCCCTCTCACCCTTCTTTTTGATAAGTTAAAGAGATTGAACTCTTTAGCTCTCGCACTGGAAGGCATTTTTTGCAGCCCTTGAATCATTTTTGTGGATGTATTGCATCCTCTCCCATTTTTCAAAATCCTTTTTAAAAAGTGGACACCAGAAGGGATACAGTATTCTAGTATCAGTCTCACCAACTCCATATACAGAGGTCAAATCACCTCCTTCTTCCTACTCATTACTCTCCTGTTTATACATCCAAGGATCACATTAGCCCTGTTTGCCCCACCATCACACTGGGAGCTCATGTTCAGTTGCTAGTCTGCTCTCACGCCTAGATCCCTTTCAAAGTCATTGCTTTCTGGGTCACAGTCCCCTCTTCTGTAGGTATAGCTTACATTCCTTGTTCCCAGATGTATAATTTCGCATTTGACTGTATTAAAACACATTTTGTTTGAATGGACCCCAGTTATGAAGTGATCTAGATCCCTCTGTATGTCTGTCCTGTCCTCATCGTTATTTACCATTCCACCAATCTTTGTGCCAGCTGCAGTGATTTTATATTTACAACTGGATTATTGATGAAAATGTTGAATAACATCAGTCATAGTACTAATCCTTGTGTTACCCTGCCAGCAACCCCCTATTTGATTATAATTCCCCATTTGATGGCTGTTTTTTTAGATCTGTTAGCCAGTTCTTAATCCATTTAATATGTGCTCTTTTGATATTATATAGTGCTATTTTTAAATTAGAATATCAAGTATTACTAAGTCAATTACATCTAAGGAGTTACCTTTAACAGCCAAATTTGTAATTTCCCGCTGTTTGTAGATGATGTTGCTTGTTCAGACTGATCTCTGATGCACACTTGAACACTTTGCTGTCGAGTGTGAAGCGGCTGGGATGAAAATCAGTACTTCCAAATCTGAGATCATGGTTCTTTCACAAAAGAAAGTAGAATGTTCTCTCCAAGTGAAGTAGGAGCAGCTGCCCTTAGTGGAAGAGTTTACATATCTAGGGATCTTGCTCATGAGTGATGGTAAGCAGAAGTGTGAGATTGACTAACGGATTAGTGCGGCAGTAGTGATGAGGGTGCTATACTGATCCATGGTGGTGAAACAGGATCTATGTTTTCAGACAAAGCTCTCTGTTTACAGGACAATCTATAGCCCCATCTTCACCTGTGGTCATGAATTTTGGGTAGTGACCGAAAGGACGAGATCATGGATATAAGCGGTGGAAATAAAATTTCTCTGTAGGGTGGTTGGGCTGACTCTCTGAGATAGGGTGAGGGCTCTGCTATTTGGGAGAGCTTTGGAGTAGAGCAGCTACTCCTCTGAGGTGGTTTGTGCATCTGATAAAAATAGGTAGGCTTCCTTTGGAACTATGCTGGACACGTCCCACTGAGAGGAGGCCCTGAGGCCGACCTAGGACACGCTGGAGGGATTATATCTCCCAGCTAGCCTGGGAATCCCCAGGAGGAGCTGGAACCTGTTGCAGAGGAAACGGAGGTCTGGTTCTCCCTACTCTTCATGCTGCTGCCATGACTCTCACCATGCAAAGCGGAATAAAAGAAAAGAAGAAGAAGAACTTGTAATCTCTTCAAGAAATGAAATCAGGTTTGTTTGCCAAGTCCTATTTTCCATAAAAATGCATGTGCTCCAGACAAGAGACACAATAAAATAGATAAGCCACATACATATAGAGAGCAGAGACTAGAAGTCTGTTTCTTCGTATCCTTAAATACATCAAGTATGACTTGAGCTAAAGAAGATCATCTCCATTAGTTGGTGGGAGCAGTTATGTCCTTTATCCTTTGTGTGGACCCGGCACTAGAGCGCATTGCACCACCATGACTTCCTAATACCAAAGATGATGTAACTGGTAATGCACCAAATCAAGGTACTGATCTCTAACATGCGGGAAATCAATGGGACTTGGAACCCTGGATTCCAATTCAGATTCATATAATCCAAAACATGCTGTGCTCTTTGAGATGTACTGATATTTGCTTAGTGCCAGCAAAACTCTTGACAATGTAAAGTAGACATTTAAAGTTGGTCCCTATTATGTTTCACAGTGTCCACACAGAGGAGTTAAATAATCATAAATATTCTTGTTGGAAAGTTGCAATCTAACACCACTTTATTGCTTAGAATTCAGAATGATAACCCACAAGAACCGAAAACCAAGAGAGAGAAAGCAGGCTGCTCCCTAAAACAGAGAGGCACAACTCACCCCACCTTACTTTATTCTGTCTTGCTCCAGAATTAACTCTGATCACACACTTCCCTACAAAGTCCCTGCCTGCAAGCAGAACCAAGAAAAACCCATAGAATCTAAAGTGATAACAGTTAACAAACTTAACACAGTTTTCAGTATACCATATAGAAAAATTTGCCACTTTTACCTAAGGCAAATAGATATAATTATCTCAGTAGCTGCATGATTTCCCTCATATATTCCTCTTCTGGGAATACAATGAATACTGCAAATACTGAGGTTAACTAAATGAAGATGCTAGTTAGTTATTTCAGGCAGCTAGCAGGTTTGAGTATCTTATTTCTAAAAGATAAATGGGTGGTAAAAGTAATTCAAACAGAAGTATTCAACAGGTGGCAGGTAGGTGTGTGAAATGAACTGCATCTTAATGAGAGACAGAGGAAGGGAAGAAGATGGCCAGTGACGAACTGCATTTTCTAATGTGAGAAGAGGTCATGTTGTGGCAGTAAAGACCTTAAAATTAGAATATTTGGTTCTTAATCCCAACTCTTCCACAGACACTATATGGGTCTAGGCAACTCATGAAGCTGCTCCGTTTCCGCATCTGAAAAATTGGAGTAATATGCTTACCTCCAGGAACCACCATGAAGGGACCAGCAGTTATCACACAGTGGTATCTAATGTTACTATGTTTTGGCTCAGAGTCACTCCACTCGTGTATGTGGGGACCTTTAGGTGATAGGGGATCAGGGAGCCAGTTACAGCTCTGTTCCTATGGACGAATTTGTGCTGGTCCCAGCCCTGATAATGTTTAGAACAGCTGCCTGGCTGCTATAAGATACAATGCTAGTGAGGCATCCTCCTTTGTGGATCCTGTACCATTGCAGGATTGGTGCAGCAGAGCTCCTCCACAAACCTCTGCTCATCCAACAGGCCACTTATGTTGGGGGTAGCGAAGGTGGCTGGAGCAGAACTCGGATCTGGAACATCAACCTCAGCAGGGAGTTCCCCTACGTCAAGGGAGTTTTCTGTTGGTTATTTTTACCAGTTCTTGGCACCCTTGTGCCACATGAGTGGTGCCAAAGGTCCAGATCTCAACAGAGAACCTGTGCTTAGAATACTTAGTACTTAGAATAGGAGGTAACTTGGCAAATGTTGACTTTTTTAATAAGAGGTTCCCCTGTATCTCACAGGGGTGTTGTGAACCATTGATATTGTAAAGCTTTCTGGAATCATTGGCTAGATGGTTTTGTCTACATGCGAAGTAATAGTATCTTCAAACATTAGGTAATGAGCCCTCACAATACTCCTGTGAACTTTGCTATCCTCTGATGTAAGGCCCTATAGCGGGACCCAGTGAAGTCATTTCCTGATGCCCTCTCACCTAAAGCCCCCCACATATACATTGAGGTCGATGGAAACACTCTCATTATGGATCACACCCATAATGCTTTGCCCACCATTCTCCAGAAATTAGGGAATATTGACTATAAATAAAATTAGAAAGTGTTTAATTGCTGTTCTTAAAACTTCACTTTAATTTAATAAAGTTAAAACATGAACTGCAAAGTCCCACAAAACAACTGTGACTTCACAAAACAACAATTAATTAACCACAAATGGAAAATGTAATAAAACAATGTAAATAACACTTGACAAACACAGAAATGCCTACTCAGATAATAAATAACTTGTTCTTGGCAAGAAAGAGACGCAAGTTTGATACCGTATCTCAGTCCAAACATATCTGGAAAAGGTTGTCAAATCTGGCTATGTAAATCCTAAGGATCTCATAAACGTTCATCTTATATATTGAAAAATGAGAGAGAAAATAGAAAGGGTTTTCACTCTATCAGGTTGAAATTCACCCTAGCACAGAGGACCAGCAGAAGACTATCTACCACTTATATCCTAATTGCACTGAATTTTGATGGTTTAAGTGAAACTTAAGTGGTGCACAGTCCTCGTGCTGTCCATCTGCAAAGGGCTGGGTTAGATTTCAGCATATTTGCACCTGCCTTTGTGTCTAGTGAAGTCAGTGATGATATACCCAGTGACTGCAGCAGGAGCTGGAACTGGCAACAGTCCCTCCCAAAGTGAGAGGTATTCCCATCCCTGGGCAGAATGCCTGGTAAATTGCCGTACTAATCATGCAAGGGTATTTATCCATCCTTTCCACTGCTCTGTGTGTGTCCACTGCTCTGTGTGTGTGTGCGTGCGTGCATACATGTAATGAACATAAGAATTAGGCTAGGAGAGCCAGCAATTTCTTAATTCTGCCTACGGGATCTTTCATGCAGTTTTTTAAAAAGTACAAAAAGTAAAGTTGGATCCAGACACTCCTGAACTCTGCAGAAGTTCAGATCCATGTCTGAATTTTTCATCTTAGCCCCCCCCACATCTTTTAAAAAAGTCTCAAAAAAACAAGTATCCCAGGGATTGAAACAGCATGTGTAGCAGACTGAGACACAGCTTTCTTCTAAAAATCTAAGTGGACAGAGGTCTCCATGGGTTCAGCTTTTGCTGAAGTGCTATTAGATATAATTGCGAATTTGAACCACAATAGGACACACAGCAGTATGGAAACTGCAAAACCCTTAAGCAGTATTTTTTTAACAGAGTCTGAACCCATGAAAGCCTTACAACCTGATTTACTGCCTATGCTTTGCTTTCCCTCTTTCATGTGTCAGAAAAAAACAGTGGAAAAAATGAAATGCAGAGATTGGTTGTGAATGTAGGAGGGAAAAGAAGCTATGAAATTTAGGTTTTGAGATGAAATAAATGTTTCATCAACAAGGAAAGATGAACAGTATGTTCAAAACTTCTGAGTTTGGCTTTCCCTGACCTTGCAGAGTTTCAGTGGAGCTGTTAAGAGATGGCATTAAGGATTTGTTTCAGTTTGTGACCAGGTGGCCTGCACCCTTAAGGCTCAGGAGGCCTGGGGCTGGCTAGCCCGTTTCGATTAGCTGCTGTCTGCCACACATGGGCAGGGATGGGGGCTTTAAAGGCAGAAAAGCTAAATTGGGAGGAGTGTGGGCCAACGCTCCTTTGGGAGGACCAGAGCCCTTGTAGAGAGCTGGCTGAGGAACAGTCTCAGAGAAGGTTCTCCACTGGAAGACCTGAGGGAAAACAGTGTGGCTGTTAGGTCTCTTTTGGCAAGCGCTTGGGCAAGGAGACTGAGGGTAGGACCTACTGCGAGTGAGAGGGGTAGGATTTGCCTGGGGTAATTGTGGACCCCTGGAGCGAAGAGGACTTTTCACAGAACTTAGTCAGAGGGTTGTAGAGGGCCCTGGAGTCAAGGAGCAGAAGGAATGTGGTATGCCCTGTGATGTGTGAGGAAGAAATATTTACAGGCTTGAATGTAAAGCCTGTGGACATTGATACCTGGCAAGGGAAGGGACTAAAGGTGATTGAGCTGGAGGGCTAAGTCACTGAAGCAGCCTAGAAGGCATTGGCAGTCAGGTGGAGTTGTAGAAGACCAAAGGGAAATTGAGGCAAAGCTGCCTCAGTGCCCCACTATGCTGTGAGGGGATGCTCTGCGATAGTGAGTGTTGAAAAACACAGTTTTTAATAGAGTTTGTATGTATTTACCTTTATAAACAAGTAAATACAAAATCATGTAGCTAAATGTCCTACTCCCATTGAAATCATTTGCAAAATTCCTATTGACTCGTATGGTGCAACATCAAGGCCAAAAGGTCAGTCATGTCCCCACACTTGGAATCCTTCACCAAGCCTGTGAAGATGCAGTGCAGTTGTTTCTGCAGCCTTAGCACATGGAGGAAGTGACTACATCCCTCTCTATGCTCCCAGACTGTGAGGAGGAAGGGGGAATGGCCAGTGGATTCACTGGTTTGCTCCTGCTTTGTCCTTAGAACTTGCACAAACAGCAGTGTGGAAGAAGTGACTGAGGAGCACAGGGTGGGAATCACTTGTGTGAGCATTCAGTATCCTGTCTTTCCTGAGTAGTGCAATAGTTCTGATGCCTTCACAGCTAAGAGATTTGCTTCTCAGGGATGCAAATCATTTTTTATTTCCCAGATAAAAACTACATTAGGACAGAGTTCAGGTTCAGAGTATGTATGAGTAACTTGGGGTAAAATGCACTGCAAGGATGCTATAATTATGCACAAACCTTTATAAAGCCAGGAAATTAAGAGTCAAGGTTAAATTTAAAAATCCAAATATATTATGGTGTGGAAATGCTCGTTTGGGTCACCCAGACAACCTTAACTCTGACCTTGCAGTGACCACTTGAGGGGGAAAAAATGGAAACAAATCTAATCTGTCTTTAAAACTCAGTTGAAGCTAGTGTGAGTCTACAGAGAGTAAAGTGCCTTCCTCATAATTGTATGGCTTTTGCATAGTGTCACTACAGGAAAGAGTTCAGTTTTCTGCAGGACAAACTTTCAGTTAATATAATGGGGAGAAATGATCATAAATCCTATAAAAATATGTATTCACATGGAGCCAATGGGCAAGATTTTAGTGAGTTTTAACTGTATGAGAAGTTTGACGAGTCTGTGATGGGACAGAGTTAAGGTTGCTCTGGCTGTTTATTTCTATACCCTTTGTAGTTTATCTTTAAATGTGAATTTCCTGGTTTATGAATAATTACTGTCTAAATTACTGATATATATGCTCAACATCATATTGTACATTGTGTATGTGTAATATATATATAATCTTTGTACAACGGGGTGGCTTGCCCTGTGGGCTGGGAAGCCTATGGCTAAGCCAACCCTGATTACAGGAAGAGTCCCACTTGAGAGTAATCAGGTGATTCCTATATAAAAGGAGACTGCAGCTTCATCTGTTGAGACTTCAGGGAGTAAGAAGGCTTCTGCAGGGCCCTGAGTCAGCAGGGGAAAACCTCAGAGCAGGGAAAAAAGCCTCAAGAAAAGTGTGAGGAAGAAAAGATCTCCAGGCAGGGAGGCCTGGCAGAGACCCTGAGTAACCAAGAAAGAGACTGGGGAATATCTACATAGTGGATAAAAAAACCTGTGGCTTGCACAGGTTGGGCAAACACTGGGGCTGCAGGGATAAAAGTTTGCTGTGTAGACATTTGGACACGGGCTGGGGCTTTCCACCCTCGCAGGGTTCCAGAGCTCGGGATCCTGCCCATGGCTGAATGTCTGCACAGTGATTTTTCAGTCCAAGCGCCTGAGCCAGCTTGATTTTGTTATATTGATTCTATGTGAAATACCCTTATTCTTTTGGTACGTGACAAACCACCACAGCAGTCTCTCTGAGGCTTTGCATTTTGGGCATGTAGGGTGAGCTGTTCACTGCTGATGAGGTTGTTTTGAAACCACCATCTGTTTGTCCGAAACTAACATTTGGTCATTGATTATTCTGTTTGTCAAGTTACCAAAGATCATTTTGTAAAACTGTTGCTATTGTTGAAGTACACATGTTTTAAGATCACTGCTTAAAGTAACATCAGCAAATGTTCTGAAACAGAAAGATTCAATGTTAAACAAGGATGTTTTGTAACAGTAGTGAACAATTTAGATAAAAAGAAATGCTATTGTTTCTAAAGGACACTTGTGTCTTCCAGTTATAAGTTTTAAGTGAATCTTAAGAGATTAGGGTATAAATAGATGAATAAGTTATGTGTGTATGTGAGACGAGTGAGTAACAGGAAAAGGCACCAGCCTCGGCTGTTCAAGGGAGTGACGATAACAACTTTTACCCAATTGGCTGAAGACTGCCCACCCTGATAACCCTGGGATTCACCTCGAAGGATGAAAACAAGATGAACTATGAAAAACAACAACAATGGTCATGCTTGCAAAACATGGGTGATTAATAATCACACCAGGATGCAGATGCAGCATGACGAAGCAAAACCCATAGAGTGGCATAAGAGTTTACCCCTATAAAAAGGGGATGAAAAGATGAGGACTTTGGGTTTGGTTCTACAATCATCCTCCAGGAATATTCCTGTGCACCGGCAGATCCCTGCTCCCTCCCTCATGTCTTAGCCACCTGGCCAGTGGACTAACATGAGCAACAGAGGCTGGTAACTATACTTCATCTTTCTAGAACCTTGTGTATGTGTGAAAATATAACAAGCTGACCTGGGACCTCCGTGGGCTTTTTATCCCCATTTAGACATACACAGAGAGATCCAGAGGGGAACTTGAAAAGAGAGGAAGGAAGTTGCCTAGAGAAAAGTGCAGAACAGGTAAAGGAGCAAACCTGGCTATTTGGTACAAGGCCCTCGGCTAGAACCTAGAGTAGAGGGTGAGACTGTGTTCCCTGACTGGCCCAAGGAGGGGAGGAAACACACCTATTGTAAGGGTTGTCGAGCCCAGCAAGGTGACAGCAAGCTGACCCAAAGACTGGCTGTGAGGGAGAGCCCAGAGAGGATGGAAGAATTTTTGTTTGGGACAACCAGGATCCTGGAAGGGGTGGTCTAAAGACAGCCGGCTAGAGATATGAGGGCATGGTTACACTTTGCAATGATTGGAACTTAAACATTTCCCACCTGCCACCCTGTATGCACCCTGGGAGAGCAATACAGAAGTGCACAGACAATCCAGGAAGTTTTTCGAGAGTGTTGGGACAACTTCCTGGTGCAAGTGCTGGAGGAACCAATGAGGTGGTATTCCTCTTGACCTGCTGCTCACAAACAGGGAGAATTGGTAGGGGAAGTAGAAGTGGATGGAAACCTGGGCAACAGGGACCATGAGATGGTTGAGTTCAGGATCCTGACAAAAGGAAGGAAGGAGAAGAGCAGAATCCTGGACTTCAGAAAAGCAGATTTTTGACTTCCTTAGAGAACTGATGAGCAGGAGCCCCTCAGAGGCTAATCTGAGGGGGAAAGGAGTCCAGAAGAGCTGGCTGTATTTTAAAGTAAGATTATTGAGGGCACAGGAACAAACCATACCAATGTGCAGAAAGAATAACAAATATGGCAGGCAACCAGCTTGGCTGAACAGAGAGAACTTCAGTGAGCTTAAACACATAAAGGAAACTTACAAGAAGTGGAAACTTGGACAGATGACTAGGGAGGAGTATAAAAATATTGCTCAAGCATGCAGGACTGAAATCAGGAAGGACAAAGCACAACTGGAGCTGCAGGTAGCAAGGGACATGAAGGGTAACAAGAAGGGTTTTTATAGGTCAGGGAAAGTGTGGGCCCCTTACTGAATGGGGGAGGCAACCTTGTAACAGATGATGTAGAAAAAGCTGAAATTCTCAATGCTTTCTTTGCTTCTGTCTTTTCAGACAAGGTCAGTCCCAGACTACTGCACTGGGAAACACAGTATGGGGAGGAGGTGAGCAGCCCTCAGTGGTGAAAGAACAGGTTCAGAATTTAGAAAATTTAGAAATTTACAAAAGCTGAACATGCACAAGTCCATTGGGCCAGATGCAATGCATCCGAGGGTGCTGAGGGAGTTGGCTGATGTGATTGCAGAGCCATTGGTCATTATCTTTGACAACCCATAGTGATTGGGGGAGGTCCTGGGCAACTGGAAAAAGGTAAATATAGTGTCCGTATTCAATAAAGGGAAGAAGAAGGATCCGGGGAACTACAGACCAGTCAGCCTCACCTCAGTCTCTGGAAAAATCATGGAGCAGGTCCTCAAGGAATCCATTCTGAAGCACTTAGAGGAGAAGAAGGTGATCAGAAACAATCAGCATAGATTCATCAAGGGCAAGTCATGCCTGACCAACCTGATTGCCTTTTATGATGAGATAACTTGCTCTGTGTATGTGGGGAAAAGCCATGGACGTGAGGTAGCTTGACTTTAGCAAAACTTTTACTATGGTTTCCCACAGTATTCTTGTCAGCAACTTAAAGAAGTATGGGTTGGATGAATGGACAATGAGGTGGATAGAAAGCTGGCTAGATCATTGGGCTCAATGGGTAGTGATCAACAGCTCGATGTCTAGTTGGCATCCGGTATCAAGCGGAGTGCCCCAGGGGTCAGTCCTGGAGCTGGTTTTGTTCAATGTCTTCATTAATGACCTGAATGATAGAGTGGATTGCATCCTCACCAAGTTTGCAGATGACACTGAGCTTGGGGGAGTGGTAGATACGATGGAGGGCAGCAATAGGATACAGAGTAGCCTAGACAAATTGGAGGATCGGGCCAAAAGAAATCTGATGAGGTTCAACAAGGACAAGTCTTGAGTTCTGCACTTAGGATGGAACTGTTCCACGCACTGCTACAGACTGGGGACTGATTGGCTAGGCAGCAGTTCTGCAGAAAGGAGCCTGGAGGTTTCAGTGGACAAGAAGCTGGAAATGAGTCAATAGAGTGCCCTTATTGCCAAGAAGGCTAATAGCATATTGGGCTGCATTAGTAGGAGCACTGCCAGCAGATCAAGGGAAGTGATTATTCCCTTCTATTCAACACAGGTGAGGCCTCATTTGGAGTATTGTGTTCAGTTTTGGGCCCACCACCACAGAAATGATGTGGACAAATTGGAAAGAGTCCAGCAGAAGGCAACAAAAATGATTTTGGGGCTGGAGCACAAGACTTATGAGGAGAGGCTGAGGAAACTAGGCTTGTTTAGTCTGCAGAAGAGAAGAATGAGGGGGGGGGGGGATTTGAAAGCAGGCTGTTTAATTACCTGAAAGGGGGCTCCGGGGAGGATGAAACCAGGCTGTTCTCAGTGGTAGTAGATGGCAAAATAGGAGCAATGGTCTCAAGTTGCAGTGGGGGAGATCCAGGTTGGATATTAGGAAAACCTTTTTCATTAGTAGGGTGGTGAAGCACTGGAATGGGTTACCTAGGGAGGTGGTGGAATCTCCATCCTTTGAGGCTTTTAAGGTGCGACTTGATAAAGCCCTGGCTGGTATGATTTAGTTGAGGTTAGTTCTGCTTTCAGCAGGGGGTTGGACTAGATGACCTCCTGAGGTCCCTTCCAATCCTAATCTTCTATGGTTCTACGACTTGCAAAAGGCTAGTGCACATATTACCAAAATTCATGTGGCAATCCACGGAGGTAAGAAGCAGAGTTTGCATGCAGAGAGATCAGTAATCAAACATAGAAAACAGATTAAATGAAGGACCCTTCTTATTTTGTAGAACTGGTTCATAATTGTGACAGCAGGTAAATCTAAAATTGTCTTATTATTACATTGGTAAGTCATTTTTTCTCCCTGTGGTAGCCTCATTTCTCTTAAAATTACTAATGTTACAGGAGTATGCAAGATGTAATCCAAGGGTAATTAAAATCAACTTTTCAGATTCTGAAGCACTGAAATTGAATGCTAATTCTTTGTGGAATGGATTGTGGGATTAAAAAGCATGTTAGAAAAGTTATACATCTTCAATTTTTATATCAACTGGTGCATGATCAAGCTCAATAGGTACTAGTAAAGTTTTTAGAAGTTCCGAAGTGACTTAGGTTTCTAAATCCCATTATCAAAAGCAGGGGCAAAAATAGCTTGTTGATTCAATGGGTGCACTCTACTAACCTGCTGAGGGGGCAATGGCCGCCTGCAGGATCACCCTCTACCCTGGCACTGCAACCCTACTCCTGTCTGGGTCAGAGGGGAGACCTTGGGGTAGGGGCTGAGAGTGAGACCACCGTACACTCATCCCACGGTGGGACAGGAGCCACTGCAATGGGGTGAATGCAGAGTGGGGTCGGCCCCACTTCCCTCTGATAGCACCAGGCCAGGAGAAGTGTGCATTTCACTATTTTTGCACCCTAGGTTTCATGATTTCTGTGGGTGGAATCGAACCCATAAACCCATGCTAAGGCCACTCCTCGTCAAAAGGGATTTAAGCTCTTAAACACTATTGACTTTCAATGGGACTTAGATTCATAAGGGCCTAAATAGCTTTTGAAAATGAATTAGGAGCCTAAAAGATGCTTTTGAAAATTTTACCCTTTATACAAAATACAGTTAGGTGTGGTAAGGCATCCCAATGTCGAAGAATTTCAAAGGAAAAGGTCTTGAAAAATAAAACATAAAAACTCACTTTATACAAATTAATATAGGATATCAGGCTATCTCTTGCAGTAGAAGGACCCATTTCAGACCAAACTTTCCTCTATTGTTGCTGGCCAAACAAGGCTCCATGAGCTTTCTAAGAGAGACACTGTTGGAGACTACTATCTATTTGGAGAGCATGATAACCGCCACCTCCAACTCTCATCTCCTCTTTCATCTTTCTACGTCTCACCAGGATACTCCCCTACTGCTCCATGATGACAAACTGACTAAATGGGGTAGGACACCTTTGTGCAGGTCCTCTGATGAGATGGAGAGAGCAGTAGTTTCCAGAAACTCTATCCCCTTAAGTACCATTTGCGGGTCTCTCTTTTCTTTGAGAACGTGATTTCTCTGTGAAATTGCCCAGACAACAGGATCTTTATAAAAACAGAGATAAAATGGAGTTAAAACAAAAGAAACCGTTTTACTTAACATATCTGGATTTACGCTTCTCATATCTTAAAGTAAATGAGCATCTTCGGCTTAAATACAGAGAGAGGGGAAAAAAGAAAAGTGACTAACTTTGCTTTCAGTGAGTGCAAATTTTACAATCCAGATGAGCTCCCCCCTGGCTGCTCATCCTGCTCATGTACTAGACCCAAACCTTGAATCCCGTGTGCTATTGGCTTGCAGGGGCTGCGCAGAGTGAAGGCACTGTTGCTCTGGTCCTCTAGGCCCACACTCCGGTTGTAGACCTCCTGTCTGGCTCCATCCTTGGCAGTGAGGAGCCCATAGTCCAATTACCTGAGCCCTGAAATTAGTGCTGGCTCACCCAATCCTCCCCTGTAGCTCTTGCCTGCTCCCAGAGTTCCACTGAAGCTGTGAACCCTCTGGTTTACTGTTTTACTCTTTAAGGGTTATGTGACAGTGTAAGCAAGTAATACACAAACTCTGAACAGGGATTTCTAAACACAGTAGTTCTCCTGGAGGCAGTACGAGAGATAAAGATCTATAGAAAATTAGCAAACATCTGCATCAAAGACCCTGCCTCAATTTCCTCACCCTTTCTAAGAGTCCTTTGGATTTTAGTGTCTTCCAGGGAGTCGAGGCTTGTTCTGTATCTCCTCTCCTGGTACCCATTCTTGTCTTCTGGTTCTGGTCTCTCTCTTCTTGGGTACACACAGAAGGTCTTCCGCTTATAAGCATGGTTTGTGTCATAAGTGCCAATATGAGACTTTATGCCTCAGCCATGGTGCAATCCTGGGCACAACTTCCTTTGCCTCAGAAGAAGTGGTGGAGATGATAAGAGTCATTAGCCAAACAACAGTCCTTCAAGGAGCCTCCACTGTCCTACTTCTTCGTTACCATCTTGGCATACCCCAAAGGGACATCACCTCCTTGAAGACTGAGCACTATCCAGCTTGATCTCTAGCTAGGTCCTTAAGATGGTCTGGCTGGATATTGTCCTACTTGGGCAAGTTCATTTAATTGTCAATGATCCTTAATGCCTGTCACATTTATGAGCAGACACCCAGATGGCAGTCTCCCTCCCCTTAACACAAGAGGGATGATGCAAGGAGACAGTGAAAGACAACCAGAAGGGTGTAAGCATCCAGAAAGTGCATAAAATCAAACTGGAGTTCATCAGTTCACATAGATTCATCACCTGTCACAGTAAGTTATTCACTTTTCTTTTCTTCCTCTTTCCCTCTTTTTCTGATCATTCTAGTCAGCTTTCAGCATTGCGTGCTCTCTAGACACCAACCCCGAGAGCAATCAATAGCATTGCCTGACTCCACATGTAAGAGAATTGCAATCCAAAGCAGTTCAGAGTCCCACATCACAAATACCTTGATGTGCTTATGCTGCAAGCCCTTCCCCTCCCCTGCATCTTGCAGTCATTTTAACATACATCATTCTTTCTTTTTTCCTCCAGATTTTGTACTCTGGGTTTTTGTTTACAGTTTTAAGGAGAGAGTGCTTCTCATATTTCCCCCTATCCTTCTAATCAACATTTTCTGTGCACTTTGAGATATGTAGAGAAGGGGAAATAAGGCCTATATCTTGCAACAGGATTTATGCAGAGGTACCCTCATGACCACACAGAATCTCATTCAGTCCTTGCAGAACAGTGCAAGGATCCGCATGCATGGATCAGGTTGTATGACTGGGGGATAAAGAATGTTTTTGGGTGTTGGTGAGGCTAGTTGTCAATCCCATCCTCCAAATATTACTTTAAGATCTACTCCTTTGGGGCATCCCTCCTCCCTTCTCATCATTAATTATTCCCTATGTTTTATCTTGTTTTTATCTGTCCTATCTTGTCTTACTCAGACTGTGAGCTCTTCAAGATAAGAAACATGCTCTTCTGTTTGTCAAATATCAATTTGCAGTACTATATAAATCATTACAAAACATTTACATTAAATGTTGAAAAGGGAATTTTCCATCTTATTTGTTCTTTGATTGAGTACACTATACAGCATCCAAAGGTGTCTGTTCAAAGAGATTGCTCTATTGTCTTAATATTCCAATGCTTCTTTTTAATGAAAATGCCTTTTTAATTTTTTTAAAAATAATCATCCGAGTGCCTCTTTTCGCTTTTATGAAACTAAATAACAGGTTGTTCCGTTTCCTATGGAATGGGGAGAAGTTTCTGTATTTTTAAATTAGGCCTGGGATTAAATGACTATGTAAAATGTCTGATATTAAGAAATGTATGGCATTAAAATGTCCCTTCAGCAACGCCTCATTTCATATCAGTGTGGTGTTGCCCCAGCTGTTTGGATGAGTCAGAAAGAACTGCTGTGATGAAAATGTGGTTTTCCATCTTGCCCACAGTGAGACTCTGATGATAATCAGATTACACTCCTTTCCATCAGCATGGCTAATTAATTTGTGTCTGACTACAGCAGCAGTTTATCTGAAATCTAAACAAAAGAAGCAAAGTTAACACTTCTTGTTTTAAAGACACACCTACCAGTGCCGCTAGAGTTAAGTGTCTGACAGTAGCTCAGTTATAGAGCTATATTTCTGTAAGTAAGCGGAAGAGTTGGAAGGACATGTTTGATTTGAAGTTAAATATAAATGAGAAATTATTATTATTATTTAGGCCCAGGACTGCAACTTGTTGCACATGGAAGGACTGTTGAGACTGTGTGGCTTGAATCAGGCTGTGTGTGAATGCAGTACAGTCAAACACACCGCATTGCAAAGATTGGGGCCTTATTTGTTTATGGTAGCACTCTGACAGTAATTGGCCTTTTCCAGACATTCAAGAAGGGGCTGTACCTGCCCTGAGGAGCTCTCAGTCTATGCACAGAAACACATACATATAGGTTAGCAAGGACAACAAATAACAATTTTCTTTTGTACAGGTAAATTAGGAACGTACTAGTTCAGGTGCTTTTTTTTTTTTTTTTTTTTTTTTTTTAATTCAGCTCCATAGGCTGCTAATCTATAATGTCACTCAGGCTCTTTTATTGTATTTAAAAATTTGAAAATTCATTGCTCATCCATTTTGGCCCCAATCTAGCAAAGCACCTAAGCACATGCTAACTTCCCATAGACTTGCATGGGACTACTTACAATCTGACAGTAAGCAGGTACTTAAAATGCTGGATCAGGGCCTTAGTTAGGATAGTATAAAATAATGACATCTGTGGATTATATTATGCCATCAGTTTCCCAGCAGAACTCCCCCCTGATTCTAAAGGGGAGTTCTGCAGGAAAAATTAGGTCACCTTATAGTCCTATGTTACTATAACAGCTCAATACCTCTGATTGTCACTGACGATATAATATGCATATTTGAAATTGTCTAAATACGTATTTACATGATATATGATGAAGTTTTTCTTCACTTTGCTTAATGGAATGGCATGTTCTGACTTGTAATCAGAAGCAAAGTAGCATTTATTTTTACTGCAACGAGCATGTCTAGGGGGGAGTAATCATACTGCCTAGCGAGCCCCACTGGAGATGCTGTAAATCAGTGTTTCCAATGTAATAAACTTCAAACCAATTCATTTTTTAGACAGGGAAGCTGATTTAAACCTCAGCCCTTTCCTCAAACCAGACTGAATCAGAACCTTTCCCAAAGCTTGGATAAGCTAGCAACCACTCTGTAACTTCACAGCAAACCCTCTGACCACCTTTTCCCTCTTGATGAATCCATTACAATGCCCAGTGGATTTCTGTTGCTTTTACTGAATCCTGTATAATTTCTCCTTTCAAATCTGACAAGCTCAGTGACTTCCTCATAAGAGGGATGTAACATAGTCTGAAGCACTGATATGAACTCAGACAACGAAATACAGGCATCATAATACAGTTAAATGAGGGGTCTGCAACTTTATTTAAAACTATCACCCAGCTGGCGTAACCACCCCAAGCTATCTGGCAGGTCTGCTCCAGTGCAAATCTCAGCTGCTACCAATAGCCCTGGTGAACTATAAATCTCAAGATGAGTGTGAAGGGCAGGTCCCCTTGACATCCCAGGGAGAGGGGCTGGAGGCCAGAGTCCCGAGCTACTCCTCTCCTTCATGTTGGGGTAGGAGAGGTGAGACACAAGCTATGCAAAATGCAAAGGCATAACCCCTCGTGATGCATTGCTGTGCCCAGGACCAATGCCCAGACAGCCCACTGGGTTATAGGGAACTCAAATCAGACTCTTTCTAGCCCCCCAGCCTCCCTGGAACCTGCCAAAATTGTGACATTTGTAACCCAGATGCCACAAACTTGACCTCCTGGATAATGGATGGAAGGTGAAAAATCCCACACAGTCATTGCCAGTTTTCCCATATGGGGGAAATCTCTTGCAGACCCCCAAACTGGCAATCAGCCAACGCCGCTCCGCGCCCCCCCCCCCCGGTGTTACCAGGAATCCCTCAACTAGATTAAGGGTGAGGCTAAAACCCAATGGCTATCTTGCTTAGGCCACACCTCCCAGCTGTCTGGGGTTTTGTGGGACTATCCTGCTTTGACTCCCCTAAGTCACATGTTCTGGTTGAAGGGCAATTTTGCCCTGGGCACCCAGTTTGAGAGGGCTCCAAACCAAGTGATGATGTGGCCTGATGCATGAGGTCTCAGAGCCGCTTATGTTTAATCTCGCCACCCCTCTGTCTTCCTCTACAGAGGGGTGGATGGGCCAAACCTGAATGGCTCTGCATCCCACTTTAGCCATTTGACATGTTGGGAGATATTGCCTGGGCAGCAAATGGTGTCCAATTCCAAATGGGAGCCAATCACTTGGCTCCAGAACCCTTCCCCCCTCCCCAGTCAAAGGCACTATCCAGGAGTAGGACAGGTCTTGGAGCCCAGGCCTACATAGAGCATGTAACCCCTGAGATGAGGAAGCATGCTCTGTAGCATGGGGCACGGGTCACTTGCTGGTGGATTCTCTGTACCTTGAAGTCCCTTCTGACCTTATAGTCTATGATTCTATGAAGGGGGAAGAGAGAACCTCTTACACACACTGAAGGCAAGGATGGAGGAAAGCAGGGGTGCATGAAACACTGCCTTATCTGCTCCTAGTTGAAATTCCCTCCCTCCTCCCCAACTCTGACTCCAAAGGTGAGTCTACTGTGGCCAGCCCCATCAAAGCTGGTGGGATGAGCATTGCCCTGTACACTGGAAAAGTGACTAACCATGGGGGACAAGGGTCAAAGCCAGATGCTTTATTCAATTAAAGGTGCAATAGTTAGTCAGTTATGCTCTATTATGCCCTCTAACAATCCCTTTCCCCCTTAAATGTACTGTTCCAATACACCCTAATGTGTCCATAATTGGTATATTTAAAATGTTCAGTATGGATTAACATGCTAGATTGGAACAGCTCAGAAAAAGGTGGACTGTTAAATTAAATCTGTTTTTATACAATAAATGAAATGCTCTTATGGTGATCTGTAACCAGAATATCCCATCGTGGTCGATGTACGAGAGTCGGTTTGTTTCAGTGAATCTTCTTGTGTGAATGTAAAGCCATAAGTGATCTGCAGATGCGTCTGCACATCAGGCTGCACGTTTTTGCCACAGCCTGCTTTCTTTGCTCATCCTTCTCTTTGTTTTTTTTCTGTTCTGCTATTCTCGATGACTTTAACAGCGGACCAGCAGCTCTGCTGCCATCCTGATTTGTCAGCAGCAGCAGCTTCCCATGTGTTCAGGTTGATGTGGCCAGCTTTTAGGTGAGCTTTGAGAGTGTCCTTATATCATTTTATTGACCTCCCAGCATACGCGGTCCTGTTTTAACTGCCCATAAAATATGGCTTTGGGGAGTCACGTATCGTCCATAGGTACAAGGTGATCAACCCAGCAAAGTTGTGCATGTATGATTAGGGATTTGATGCTAGTCATGCAACTCTGGTCCAGGACTTTGAAGTTTGAATCCTGTTTGATCACTTGATGTTACAGATGAGATGCAGACGCCACATGTGGAAATGCTGTAGTTGCGTCAAGTACCTGCTATCGAGTGTGCATAGTTCAAGGCTGTAGAGCGTTTAACACAATTGCACAATAGATGGCAATCTTGTCTGAAGTCAAATGCCTCTCACATGCCACAGGTGATGACAAAAGCGGAACTGGCTTTAGAAATGCCCTGCATGATTTCATCATTGATCATAGCATTATTAGATAAAGTGCTGCCCAGACAGCAAAATTTGTCTACCACATTAAGCAGTGTGATTTTGGGGGCAGAATACATTTTTCCTGGAGCAGGCTGGTAAAGCTCTTTGGTTCTCTTGGGGCTGATAGAGAGTCCAAATTGATTTGCCAATCTAGAAAAGCAGTCGATTAGACACCGTGTGTCTTCGACGGTGTGTGCTACAAGTTCATGGTCAACAGCAAAGAGGAACTCTCTGATGAGTAAGTCAGTCACTTTAGTGCAAGCATGAAGATGCTGGAGATTGAAGATGTCACCATTTGTGTGGAATTGTGTGTAAATTTCCTGGCTGTAATCTTTGAAAGAATCTAGCAATGTAGCACCAAAGAGAATGGTAAATAGTGTAGGTGCCCTGTTTAATGCCTTTCATGACAAAGAAAGGCTTTGATGAAGCACCATTTTCCAGCACCATAGCTAGCATGTCGTGATAGAACAAGCGCATGATGGGGATGAATTTTTGCAGGCACCCAACTTTGTGCAAGATCCACCAGAGACCCTTGTGACTAGCAGTGTCAAAGCCCTTTGACGAGTCTACAAGTGCCATGGAGAAGTCATGCTTTTGTTCCTAGCACTTTTCCTGTATTTGGTGAGCAGCAAGAATCATACCCACTGTTCTGCACTCTGTAATAATGACTATTTGGAACCATTACAGTCTTTTGGTAAAATCTTGTTTAAAAAAGATCTTTACTATTTCATGTAATTACATGATATACTCTAATTAGTCTTGACTTCAGAGCCTTTAAAATTAATCATGGAAATATACATCTATGATTATTATTTATTATTTGTATTGGGGTAATATGTAGAGGCCCTAGTCCCATTGTCTTAGGCACTGTGCAAACATAGAACAGACATCCCTGCTCTGAATAACTTGCAGTGTAATTGCAAATTCGTTCAATGAATATTTTGCAAATCATTTAGATTGATCTTCTCATGTGAGGTCCTTAGTAGAGCTATGTGTGTAACTGATTTTTCAGTTTGCTAGCTAAATTGAAAAAAAGAATTGGTCAACCCAAAACAGTGTTTTTCAGTTTTTCAGCAAACCAAAAGAATGGGAAAAAAATCAGGCTGTCCAAAATGTTTTGTTAGAGTTTTTAATGGGGAAAAAAAATTTGAAGCAAATTACAAAGAAAATTAGTTGTTTTTTTTCAAAAGAAAGCAAATGTTTTATAAATGTTCAGATGATTTGCCTTTTAATTTTTTTTAATTGAAACAATTCAGTGAATTTGTCCCAAATCTGCAAAATATTTTGCATGGCCCAAATGAGCATTTTGTGGCTAAAAAAAAAAAAAAAAGGTTTAATCTGAAAATTTCCCCTCAGCTCTAGACATTATAGCTCTGAATAAGCACTTACTATCTAAAAATTAAACAACATTTAAAAATTGAGTCAGTTTGTAGGAATATAAGATTTATTAACCTAGACCATGCTATTGGTGCCTTCCCTTGACTTCATATATCCCTCAAGAGGGAACTGCTAGGTTCTGAGTGCTTTTGCAATCCTGGACTTAAATGTTGGTGCTGAACAATTGACAATCTGGCTCTAGCCTTCTAACAGCTGCTATCTTACAGAGAACTGGCGAGTGCTTCTCTACTAGCTAGGAATTTGCATACCCCCCTTTTAACTTAATCAAACACTGTATTTATTTTCAGTCAGTGTCATACAGTAGATATTATTTTCATCTGAAGAAACTTAAAAAAACAACCCGAATGATTAAAAAACCTCTGTCTCTTGAAAATAATAATACAGTACATTTTAACAGATTGCTTCAGCAGATGGAAATGTGATGTTCGCTAGAGTAAATTACATTAACATGCTCTGAGACAGAGAAGTAACATTTACTGCAGTGATTTACATTAACATGCGCTAAAACAGATTTTATTTCTTAAAAAAGAAGTCTTTCAAAAGAATCAGAAATAACTATTTATCATTTCATTTTGTCTTGTTTGCTCTTCAGATGTTATCAGTCTTATAAATGTCACATTTTGAAAAACAGGTACCCTGGTGTACAGTGCAAGAATATTATTTAAACCTTGCCATCTTTAGGGAATTTGATTTGTAAGAAGATCATCTATTGCCCCCACAATCAGTTACATTCTAAAGAAAAGAAATAGGCCCAATTTCTGAAATAGAATGGTGGAAGATGTGTTAAATCTGCTTTAATATAGTAGATTAACATGGCACCATCTGGCCCCACATTTACACCTGTGTCGAGTTCCTGCCTTTGCATTATGAGATCATGTCTCTCACTTCAGATAAACTGATCACAAATATATTGGAAAGAAATACACCGCTTCCTACTATGGGCTAGGCTGTGGATTCAGTTAGAGGGCTGTAGAGAGACAATGCCCAAATGACAAATATTGAATGTGTCTTGCCAGCAGAGTGCAGGAGTCCTAGGGAAGTACAGTCAGGAGGGGCATCTACTATTCCCGTTTAAAAGGGTGCAATGACTGCTGTCCCCAGTGCTGGTATGCAAAGGCTATTGAGTTTAAATAGGGAATGGGGCCCTGGCTGAGCCCCTTTTGGGTGTGGAGTACTAACCCAGTCATTATGTCCAGGTTGCTCAAGTACCAGCATTTTGGCTCTTCCCTGTGCCTTTACCCCCCTTATAGTTATAATCTGCTCCTAAAAGTAGAGAAAAGCAGAGCAGAGTGTATAACATTTATAAATGTCATCAGCAACTAAACTAGGTTAGAAGAAAACAAAATGTTTGTCTGAAGCGCTGCAGAACTGCCCTCAAGTTCAAGTTCTTCTGATTACTAGATTTCTGGCTAACAGAGTACCTGAGTATTCTAAGGAAATATATCTTCTAGTGAGGAATCTTGAGGACAGTTCAGAAACTCCCTTGACACATTGCATAATGATGTAAGTGCAAATGATTACAGATGGCCTGGTTATTAAAACGGATACTAAGGCCAGATTCTAAACTCAGTTACAATGATGCAAACCCAGAGTGTAACTTGCAGGAGGCAAGAATCTGCAAGGTTCTGTTTGTGGAATTTCTGCTACATTGGGAGGGCTAGGGGGCAGGAGTGAGAAAGTGAGGGTGTGCCTTGTGAAGCCTGTAGGTATCCTTTGGTCCCCTGGAAGTAAAGAGCCATCTATAGGGACTCCCTGCTCCTTTATAGAAGGTGGCTCTCTGGCATTGCTTCCTGATAGTGCAGCCCTACTGAAATTAATTGCTGGGGGTTTGGGCCTCAGGAATCTGCCTTGTGCATGGTGGGTCTGGAAACTTAATAGAGCCTGAAGCAGTATTGACTTCCTTGGGGAATGTTTGCTGGGGTGAAGATTTTTCTTCCCCATGGATCCAAGCCACCTATATCCCACCTGTAAATTTTTGGAACTGCTGTGTAGCTCCTTCTACACAGAAAGGAAGGTCTAATTGTTAGGACACTAGCTTAAGCTTTATGAGAAAAATCAAAAAGTTTTGGTAATGGTGAAACAAAACACTTCATTTCAACATTACTGAAACATTTCAATTTTTTGGGCTGGAGTAACAAAACGGGAACAGGAAGGTGCGGTGGCAGTAGCCCTCTTCTTTATAACTTTTAGCCCAGAGGTTTAGCACACTCACCTGAGATGTGGGAGAGCCAAGTTCAATTCTCCTCTCAGCCTGCTATGGAGAAGGAATTTGAACTTGGGGCTTTCACATTACAGAAGCACGCCTAGTCAGTGTGCAATGGAATGGCTTCCCACGAGTCCTTCTCACTCTCTCTCCTGTTGAAGCTGTTCCACTGTGTGTAAATAGGTCTTCTGCATACTAGGTGAGGGCTCACTCTTTTTCTCCTGGCCAAATAACTATTCATTGTCATTTATAGTGGCAATAAACCAGCTCAGCTCTAATTTAAACAAACATCCCACAGTGCAGTGAAGACACACACTAATAATATTGGGCTAGTGCAGATTGGGAACCAACAAGGGAAGTAGACTGGCTAACAAATACAAACGAAAGTGAAACTCACCAGTCTGTTTTCAGTGCCCAGGGGGAGTGAGATGTAAATGACAGCACCAATTTTACAAGCTTAGGCCAAACTCATACACCCTGAATGGAGCACCAGTGAAATCAGTGGGGCTTTGCATAAGCTGCATGGATCACGTTGTAGGACTGGGGCTTAAATAGTAGTCAAAAAGAAAGTTTTAATAATCTAAGATGTTCTTGGTAACAAATACATTGTATTTCCCTTTGAGAGACACTCTACATACTTTATATTTTGCATGCAGTAGGGGGAAAATTTTCAAAAATACTTAAGAGATTTAGGCTCCTAATTCCCATTGGCTATTATTAAAAGTCAGTGGGACTTAGGCACTTTTGAAAATGTTACTCTAGATTCCTAAATACACAAGGAGTGAGCAAGTTAGAGTACTAAAGAGCTTCTTCAATTTAGATATCTTCAAAAGATTGATTGTTAACAGTGTTAAAGGGGTTTCCTAAAGCCTTGCTCATTTTGCTATACTCTTGTGGAACTGTGAGGGTTAAGCTGACTTGATTTGATAATTATTATGCACTTGCAGGTGAAGTCTGACAGAATGTCACAACTTTCCATTTAATTTCTGCCAATTGCAAACTGACAACTTCTTCTGAATTACCAGCCTGCAGACATTTAAATTTCACATTCAAAGTCACTTGCACATTTATTTCAACCTGACTTTTTGCCATAAAAACTTTGTTATTATGACTGACAGAAACTATTTTATGTTCATTTAAAAAAAATACTGGGTAACTGGTCTGACAGATTTTTCCTCCCGATATAAAATGTAAGCCCGGAACCTGCAGACTTATGCACTTGCTTAGCTTTACACACATTTAAGTCTTTGCAGGATTGGAACAATAGTACCTAATTATAAAGGAAAAATAGCTTATGTACAATAAAAATTCTCATTGCATTTTTGGGGCTGTTAGTGAATGGCAAAATGAGAACCATCCTAAACTTTGCCCTTGGAAAAAAAACCCCAAATGACATATTTATTTCTGATAGTTTGAAAAAATGTAGTTCAGTGCTCCACTCCACTTCTCTGGTAGCAGGACTTCTTGGAGGAGGTGATCTGAGTGCAGTTCTCCTCTGTGTGAGGCACCTGGATATTTCATTGTCCTTTTTTAATGCATCATATCATCTCTGTGTTAGGCATCTGGGTAGTTCTCTCCCTCCAGCACTGGGCCTTCTTTATAGGGGAGATCATTTAGCCCTTCTCCTGCAGGCCTTCTGATCTCACAGTCTTGTGAGGTGGTTTAACAGCAGGGTTAATATGTCCCACTGAATCAGAGAAGGGGAGTGTGCCACCTGCCTGTCCCCTAATGCTGGCAGGAGGGTTGGGATGCCTGGCTGTCCTGGGACAGGAGATCCACCAGAGGATTTGGGGAAAAGAAGCTATTTGGTTATACCTTGAGGCGTAAACCACTGGAGAGTGAGAAATGGGCCATTATCTTACTCCTGCAGAAAATGATGCAGCAGGTAGAGAGTAGCAGGGGGTTTCCTGAGAGATTTGTGTTGGGAAGCTCCCAAAAGGCTAGATGGTGGAGTTACTAGAAACTGCCAAAGGAGCATCAAAGGAATCAAATTGTGACTCAGACCTGGTTTCCTCCTGGCTCCAGAGGGAGGAAGTGAGCTAGGACAGATCCTTTCCTGGTGCAGTGGACTTCCTCCTCCATGCTGCCTCAGCTGTACTGATTGGTGTGGTGGTGGTAGGGCTACAACCACTCTCCCTCCCACTGTCTATTCACAGCCCACATGACTCAGACAGGGAGTAGTGGTCCCACTCCTGCCTGCTCTTACACGCATTCATTAATGTGTGTAGGAGGATTAGGGGAATAAAATGCCCCCTTACTCCCTTGTGCAGGCACCTATTATTGGTCACATTTTGGCCCAAAATGTTTGTAGAATTTGTATGAGGTCTGAACCGCTCAATCTCCCAGATTACATGTACCATGAGAAAATCTCAGCCCATTTTCAAGATTAGCAATAGTCTACAAGCCACAAATAGGCAACAAAATTTAAAAAAGGAAACACTTTCAAGCAGAGCTTTTACATAAAGCACATTTGTTTTTATTCCTGAGGCTGCCATACTACTTTGGCTATCATGCCTGCTATACAAGGCTAAGAGCTTCTTAATGAGGCTTTGATCCCTAATCCATTTGGGATCCATTAAGCAGGGGGCAGGACAAGTCATGAAGAAGAGGGGTTTAAACAGCCATCTCCTGTGTGACCAGAAGAGCTAGTGAATAGGAGCATCAAACAGAGGAATTTTGTGAACGAGTTTAGAGAGGGAGCGTGAGAGCCAGATACACCTAGCATTCTTTAAACCTAGGCTAATTACACTCCCCCCCACCAGAAAACAAATCACAAAACAAAACAAAATGAAAAAGCTGCAGGAATAAAAAGAATTCAGGCAGAAGTTCAGCAGAGTGGTGGCTCAACGGTTAGTGATCAATGGCTTGATGTCTAGTGGGCAGCCGGTAACAAGCGGAGTGCACCAGAGGTCGGTGCTGGAGCAAGTTTTGTTCAACTTCTTCATTAATGATCTGGAGGATGGGGTAGATTGCACCCTCAGCAAGTTTGCAGATGATGCTAAGCTGGGGAGAGTGGTAGATATCCTGGAGGACAGGGATAGGCTACAAAGTGACCTAGACAAATGAGAGAATTCGGCCAAAAGAAATCTGATGAGGTTCAACAAGGACAAGTCTAGAATCCTGCACTTAGGACGGAAGAATCCCATGCACTGCTACAGACTGGGGACCGATTGGCTAGGCAGCAGTTCTGCAGAAAAGGTCCCGGGGGTTACAGTGGACAAGAAGCTGGAAATAAGTCAATAATGTGCCCTTATTGCCAAGAAGGCTAAGAGCATATTGGGCTGCATTAGTAGGAGCATTGCCAGCAGATCAAGGGAAGTGATTATTCTCTTCTATTTGGCACTGGTGAGGCCTCATTTGGAGTATTGTGTCCAGTTTTGGACCCCCTACTACAGAAAGGATGTGGACAAATTGGAAAGAGTCCAGCAGAGGGCAACAAAAATGATTAGGGGGCTGGAGCACAAGACTTATGTGGAGAGGCTGAGGGAACTAGGCTTGTTTAGTCTGCAGAAGAGAAGAATGAGGGAAGATTTGATAGCAGCCTTTAACTACCTGAAAGGGTGCTCCAGGGAGTATGGAACTAGGCTTTTTCAGTGGTAGTAGATGGCAGAACTAGGAGCAATGATCTCAAGTTGCAATGTGGGAGGTCTAGGTTGGATATTAGGAAAACCTTTTTCACTAGTAGGGTGGTGAAGCACTGGAATGTGTTACCTAGGGAGGTGGTGGAATTTCCATCCTTAGAGGCTTTTAAGGTGTGGCTTGAAAAAGCCCTGGCTGGGATGATTTAGTTGGGGTTGGTCCTGCTTTAAGCAGGGGGTTGGACTAGATGACCTTCTGAGGTCCCTTCCAACCCTAATCTTCTATGATTCTATCCAGTTCATTGCACTGAATGTGTGTATGATTACCTGCCTTGTGGGCAGGTGGTGTACGTGTGCATTTGGTGCACTCAGAGACTAAGTACAGGCTCTGGAGACCAGAGTGACTGAACTGGAGGAGCTAAGGGAGACAGAGAGGCCTTAGATGAGCTTTTTCAGAAGACAGTACAGAGGTCCCACCCCTAATACAACAGCCTCTCTGCTTTTGAGGAGGATGAAATCTCGGGGAAGAAGAACATCAAACTGGAGCGGAGGGAAGTGATCCCATAGTTTGGGACCCCCCTTCCAGACAATGTTATGGTATCCGGTCACACTGAGGATACCCCTCCATGGGAGGGGAACCCAGTTATTACGAAGTGACAGGTAATAGTAATGGGGGAGTCAATCATTAGAAATATAGAGAGCTGGGGTTGTGATGACTGGGAGAACCGCATGGTCAATTGCCTGATTATTGCAATGGTCGTGGATCTTTCAAGACATCTAGACACATTTATATGCAATGCCAGGGAGAAGCCTTTGGTCATGGTACATGTAGGTACCAATATCATCGGGAAAGACAGGAGAGAGGTCTTGAAGGCCAAATTTAGGCTGTTAGGAAAGAGATTAAAGTCCAGGACCTCCATGGTAGTGTTCTCTGAAATGCTTCAGAGGAGTTTTTAAACAAAAGGGCTCAGGAAAAGCTGACAGGTGCAAAGGAGCACACAGTTTGGAGAGAGACATCCCATAGGGGAGCATCTATTAGTTGGGATTCTCTATATCCTAGTAAAGAGGAGAGGATAGAAGTTGATAAAGTACAGGTAAGAACTGAAGAGAAACAATCAAATGCAAAAGAGTCCCACTCACATCACATGAAAGCAGACAACTAAAAATTTTATAAGTGTTTGAATACAAATGCAAGAAGTCTAAATACTAAAATGGATGAACTTGAGTGCCCGGTATTAAATGAGAGTATTGATATAATAGGCATCACAGAAACTTGGTGGAATGATGGTAATCAATGGGAGACAGTAACACCAGGGTGCAAAACATAGAGGAATGACAGAGTAGGTCATGCTGGTTGGGGAATGGCACTATATGTAAAAGAAAGCAGAGAGTCAAAAATAGTAAAAATCTTAAATGAATCAAATTGTACCATAGAATCTCTATGGATAGACGTCCCATGCTGGAATAATAAGAGTGTAGCAGTAGGAACACATTACTGACCACCTGACCATGATGGTGACAGTGATAGTGAAATGCTCAGGGAATTTAGAGAGGCTACAAAAACAGAAAACCCAGTAACAGTGGGGGATTTCCACTGTCCCCATATTGACTGAGGACATGTCAGCTCAGGATGGAATGCACAGATACAATTTCTAGACACCATAAATGATGACTTCCTGGAGCAGCTATTCCTGGAACCCACAAGGGGAGAGGCAATTCTTGATTTAGTCCTACATGGCACACAGGATCTGGTCCAAGAGGTGAATATAGCTGAACTGCTGGGTAATAACAACCATAATCTAATTAAATTTAACATCCTTGTGTGGGGGAAATACCAAAGAATCCTACCACAGTAGCATTTAACTTCAAAAAGGGGGTACTACACACAAATGAGGAAGCTAGGTATGTGGGAATTAAAAGGAACAGTTACAAGAGTAAAATGCCTGCAAGCTGCATGGAAAAACTGTAATAGAGGCTCAAGAACCAAGGGTCACCCAATGAAATCAATAAGCAGCAGGTTTAAAACAAACAAAAGGAAGTAATTCATCACACAGTGCACAGTCAACCTGTGCAACCCATTGCCAAGGGATCTTGTGAAGGCCAAAAGTATAACTGGATTCAAACATCTGAAATCTCAGCTCAATGAAATTAATGGCAAAACTCCATTGATTTCAATAGGATCAGGATTTCACACCTGGAGTCTAACATCAAGCATTTTGTAAAACAAAATAGAAAGGCAAAAGAATAAGCAATAGTCATTTACCCCAGTTCAAAGAGGGTGTAAAACGCTACCGTTTTGATTAGATAGTGTTTTACATCCACTTTGCATTCATTTTGTGCATGTATGAATGACTATACAAGATGCAATTCAGTAGAAAATCAATGCCAGTTGACCTAAATAATTCTTGGTGTTAACAATGAAGTTACACTACAGATTAATTTGGCCCAATTTAATTTTGGCATTAAATGTTGCTGTTTTTGTGATGTCTGCCTTTCATTACTGAATTGTCTTGGTTTCTGTTTCCTCAGTCAAGGTTCAGTGTGGCTCATTTAGTAGCACTCCTGCTTCTGAGGCAGTAGACCAGGGGCTAAAGTTCCACTCTTTGGAGAGAATTCAGCTCTGGAATCAGTGAATAATTTGAACTTAGTTGAGCTGGACCTAGAAATTCCAGTAGAGAACTTGGCTTCAGGACTGAGCTCATATCCAACACTGCTGACTATGGAGTATCCTTCTAGGAGGATATTGGAGTTGCTGTCCTTCTTATGGGATTTTAAAACAGTTCTTTCTGCCTGGCTTGCTTGACTTTCTTTGGCTTCTTTCTTAAAGAGTAGGAGGTAATACTGCTCTCATAGCTTATATCATCTGGTTCTAATGCCCAAGACTTCTTGGGACCTACTGAGTAAAAAATGGCTGCTCTTGGCCTTCACAGTCAATGTACTTCCAGTATCTAATCCATTGCTTTGTAAGGGCCTTTGAGATTCCTAGCTTTAGAAAAGTACTTTGTAAAACCACATTATGTTCCAAAATGTTTAGCATTTATGCTAATTGGCATCTTTGCATGGCACTTGAGAACTTTGTCTATTTGATGTGGAATTATATTTGCTACATCTCAACTGAGCTAAATAAAATATCTTTTAAAAATTCCCAAAACACTGATGAATTCACTATTCAGGATGAAAACAAATAGGTGGAGATGAAATCCTTTGAAAAAAGCATAAAAACAGCTGAGAGCACAAGATAGATTCTTTAGTGATGCTGGGGTTTGTGCTGGGCAAGCCCCCAAAATATAGTTTTTGTCTCATTCAGTTTACTGTATCACAGAAGCAGTATGGATTTTTTAAAATTGAATCTGACCTGATGTAAGGACATTGGTGTATAATATACAGCAAAAGAAGATAACCTATTAAAACCACATGCTCATGAAATGACAGAGAAAAACATAAGATGTAGCAAAAAGGGGACAGTGTAGGTTCTTTTCTCCTCTGGTTAAATACAATCCTGATAAACTCTAAAGCAAAAGACAGTTATTTGAGGATTATTTGCTTTCTGTATCTGTTTTTGGATGTTGATTCCTGGGGAAAGTTAGTATTGCACTTGTTTCATAGCTAGTGTTAGAATTCAGTGCTACCCTAGTGGGAGGGGAACTACAGATTGGAAACACCCATGACATAAATCACAATTTCAGTTGAAGGAGACTGTAGCCGAGAGGTGTGGCCTCCCTCAGAGATTGATGGTGAGGGAGAGCCAAACCCCCGTGGGGGTTGGAGCTGGGGAGTATACCACCTGACCGGAAACAGGTAGGTGGGACTTGGAGTATAAAAGCCAGGCCTGCCCGCTCAGTCAGGGGAAGGTGGTTGAGGGAGAAGGATGCCTTTTCCTTGGTGCTGGAGCCTAGGGCCGCGCCTGATTGCTCCACAGAGGAGAGGCTGCCAGAGCTACCCACTTCATGGGGCCATGAGGACCTGGAGGAGCTACCTGAACCTGGTGAGCTGGAGGAGACCCCTAGATCTTATGACCTGGAGGAGAGGCTGCTGGAGCTGCCCACTGCCTGAGGACCTGGAGGAACTACCTGAGCTGCCAACACATGGGAGTCATAGGAGACCCCAGGACCCTGAAATCTAGAGGAGCTGCCCTCCACTGCTGACTCTGAAGAGTTCATGGACCTGCTGTTGAGCGATGAGGCTGAGGGCTTCTGGAGTTTCCCTTGGGCAAAGTGCCCTGAGGAACCAGAGTATGGCTCAGAAGACCAGGTACTCTAGGGAGAGGGTGGGAGGCAGTAGCCCAGGGGTAGCCTGTGCTCGCACTCAGGCAGTGTGTTTCGGCTGGAGCAGAGCTCTGACAGGGCCCTGGGCTGGGATGCAGTGGAGATGGGTGGGCCTGTGTCCCTTTCCCCCCTTCCTACCCTGACCAAGGGGTGATTGCCAGCTGAGGGCCAGAGCCTGGTCCCTGCTGTCTGCCTTGCTCTGCCTAAGGGCCAGGGCTTTGGGACTGCTTGCTTGATCCTCAGGGGGCTAGAGACTGTTTTTCCCCATTGCCTGCCTGCCCTACTGGAGGGCTAGGCTGTAGACTGCTTCCTTGCCCTGCCAAGGACTAGAGATTGTTTTCCCCTGCTGTCTGCCCTGCCCTGCCTGAGGGCTGGAGCTTGGACTATTGCCTTGCTGTGCTGGGGCTGAAGGCTGTTCCCTGCTGCCTTCCTGCCCTGCTCAGGGCTGGGCCTTAGACTATTTCCTCACCTCTGTGAGGGGCTAGAGACTGTTCTTGTGGTTACGCCTGCCCTACCTAAGAGCCACAGCTTCAGAACTGCTTACTTGCCCTACGAAGGGCTTGAGACTGTTCTTGTTTGCTTCGCCCGCCCTGCCTAAGGGTCGGGGCCTTGAACTGTGTGCTCTAGAGGGCCTACTAGAGGGCCAGAGACTACTTCCCAGTTTGGTTGACTCACCCTCCTAAGGATGGGGCCTGAAACCGGGGCTTGCCCCTGCTAATGGCAGGAGACGGCCCCTTTATTTTGGACTCTCTGCAGGGCGCAGGCAGCGGGAGTTTTGGCTTCGCTTGGAGATTGACGGTGAGGGAGAGCCACCGGTGCCGCCCACAACAGGGGATCCTTTACAGAGATCCTATAAGAAGTTCAGCTTCCTCATAGTTGTGACACATGCTTTTGCCCATGCCAGGGGCAACCAAGTTATAATAATACTTAGCTCTTACATCTGTAGATCTCAAAGCACTTTACAAAGGAGATAAGTATCATTATGCCCAATTTACAGATGAGGAAACTGTGGAACAGAGCACCAAAATAACTTCCCAATGTCACTCCAGTGGCGGAGGCAAGTATAAAATCCACTCTGAGTTCCAGTCCAGTGCTCTAGCCACTAGGCAACACTGCCTCTGTACATGAACACAATGTGAGGTAACAGCAATTTAATGCCCATGCACATTCTACTAAAAGCAAATTGCTAAGGAAATTAAGTGACAAACTAGTATGTTTAAGCTAATAATATTTTATATTAAAAAGTTAGTGTGAAGACATAAATCAGAATAGTAGCTCTCATTCTTGAAGCCAATGAAAATCAAATGGGTCTAATGCTAAGGCAAGATCTGGCCATATTATAGAAGCTCTAGTCTCAGCCTCTTATTTATGGTTATATTGAAAAATGTACTTTAAGTGGGGGCTTAGCCCATTCAGTTTTGTAAGAAAAATACAAACATTTCCTTCCCAGACTCACATTACTTACTAAAGTAGACCTATGTTTTGTGAAAGTTTCACCTGATTACCTCAAATAGCTTTACAGTTATAATAACTTTTAAATAACCCATCTGATAATTTTCACTGGTTTTATAACCTTTCTTTGTGTTCCCAGAGTTTAACATTATTAACGCTTAAACTGTAAAATCACCCTGTGCATAGGTATTGGTAACAGTACTGAAGACAGAATGCACTGAAATCTTTACACAATAAAGAATTTATATCTTTCACCTTTCCTTTGATTTACACTGGGGCATTTGACACCAAATGCATTTCATTAAAATGTACTAAGGTCAGAAATCTGTCTCTTAATCTGATTTTTCAACCTATTTTTAAAAGTAAATTTTGTTTGTTAGTTACATTAAACTATATGATATCTTAAGTGCAATATCTCTGGAAAACTGTTGAATAAGATTTTTTGCAATATTACGATCTACTATATGCAAGAACTTGTTTTTCACCTTTTTCTGACTGTATGAAAAGTCAAGGCTAAAACCTTAGGTGAAGAGAATACTTTGCAAGCCTTTTCACATGAAACGCTTCAGTTTATTCTTAAAATAATGCTAGAGAGCTTTCCCATTTATTCATAGCTATTTCCATGCATCATTCCTGGCTGCTGTCTTTATTTGAAGCACAAAAATAGGAAAAATAAGAGTGAGTCATAAATTTAGTTTTTCTTCCAGTCTAACATGTAAACATTCACTGCCTAACAACTTTCTCTTTTCCATCTTTTGTAACTGTCTTCTTATTCTTTGTTAAATTGCCATGTACAGTAGCATAGCAGAAAATTACTCAGTTTTGACAATCAGCAATCCCACATCTCACCTTACAAAAACATGACCACTTGCATTTCTCATCCTATCCTGATCCTCCTTTCTCCTTCTACCTACCTTTCTCAGCTTGCAAAAGCTCTAACCCCTTGGGTCTGTCCAGTGATGGATGCCAAGATGGCTTCTTCTCTTTCCTTCTATCTTCCCAAACTCATCATTTCGTTCCCAGAGTCAGGATGACCTTATGCTGTTCTTCCCTGCCTGTGTACTTCCCACCTCACCCCCTGCTCATTTGCATATACCTGAGGTTTCCATTGTTTTTGGTCACACTGTGCTTAATTTCATAGGAGACGTAGATATCTACCTTCTCTCCTGTTTCTCCCTTTGTTCGGTCACTGATTTTAAAGCATAATATCAATGAGAATTCATAATTCCTTGTATAGTGTTAATACATACATTTCACAAGATAATCAGCAGTGTCATTAGCTTTCATTAATAATTCTAGCACATATCCATAACTCTCTGTACACAATCCATACATACATCACACAATACTATGAATGATCACTGAGGTATTAGTTTTCCAAGGATATGTTACATGACATCTTTTGGGTATATATCATGACAACAGTGTTAGGTATTGTGTGTATGTCAGGTCTGATGAGTTGCTGACAGAGTAGTGAACCACCAATGGGCCACTTCCCTATAATAGGATATAAACACTTTACTATGTGCTGGTGAAATGTAGAATTTGATTTGACAAAGTTCAGGCCCAGTCCTGCATTCCTTGTGTACCCAAAACGCTCCCTGATGCCATATTTTTTTGTATGGAAAATGTTTTTGAATCATAAGGGCCAATTTCTGCTATTTTCTTTAATGAGATTACATGGAGTAAGGCAGTGTTTCTCAAACTTTTAAGTAGCAAGTACTTCTGAAAATTTTAATAAGTACCCCAAGACTCTCAATTTTCCGTGGGATTTTATATTTACAGACTAATGCGAGCCATATGTTGGAAGAAGGACTGAGTATATAAGGCTGTGATATGACAGATATCAGATCTAGTGTAGGTAGGGCTACCACCTTTACACCAGGGGTGCACAACTCAAGTATGTACCTGGACTAGAGGTGATGTTGGCCAAAGCTAGGATGCTTTGAGCGGCGTGCCAATGCTGGGGAATATAAAGTGCCGCGCCAAATTTTTTGCCATAGATTTGAGAGGAGGAAGGGGCGAGAGAGAGACAGGAAAGGAGGGCGAGAGAGAGACAGGAAAAGAGGGTAACTGGTAAAATCTGGGGCTGTCATAGTTGTCAATTTTGTTTGTTCAGCTAGAGCAGTGAAATTGACAAGTTTTCTGGGCACTGGGCTTTGAGCCAGGGACGGGGGCTGCCACCTGGGCAAGTTGCAGGCGGCTGCCATGACTGCCACAGGTGGCTGCCACCCATCTGTGAGTCCAGGACGCTCGTGAGATGCAGGACGCTGCTGCCCACCTCCCCTAGAAGCTGGAGGCTGCTGCCTGCCTCCCCCAGGAGCTGGGGGCTGGAACCTAGCAGGAAGCTGGGGGGAGAGGAGGGGCTGCTGCCCACCTCCCAGCTGGGAGCTGTGACTTGGCTGGAAGTGTGCTGCTGCCGCCCGCCTCCCCTTTACTCTGGTTGTTTCCCCGGGTACCCCCTGCCTGTGTCTCTCATACCCCACAGGTTGAGAAACTATGGAGTAAGGCAATACTCAGTGTGAGGAAGTATGGCAGACTCTGGTCCTAAGCAAGCAACTGGGTTCCTGCTGGAACTTCAGAGATAAGTGCTGTCAGTGTTTTTTTTTTTTTTTTTTTTTTTAACTCATTTAAAAAAAAAAACAGATGCAGTTCATGCTCCTAGCTATATTACATGCTTGGTATTAGTTTAATGAAAGGAGGAAAAGAATTATGATTTCAATATTTTGCAACAGCAGTTGTTGGAGATTAATAATTGAATTTGTTTTCATAAGGAAGTTATTTCAAGGGGAATAGCCAGGGCAGGGGACATATTTCTTGGGATCTATTTTCTCATCATGCATAAGAGACAAGCTCTTGCTCAATGGGTGTATCTATACATCTTACAATGAACTTCCTCCATCTGCTCATGCAAACTACAGTGAAAATTGCACATGCTCACATGTTATCTGGACTAATAATATTCCTCGCCTCTAATACATAAGATTATACACTGAAAAATCTCATTGTAGCCAGGTGAAACTGGGTTACAAGAAATTACATAACAAATATTTAATATTTGCAATACAAATAGGGGAATGATCTGTCAATCTTTCTAACTTTTTTTGAAACTAGAAATTTATGCATTGGAGTTCACCCAAGTACGCCAAGACAGGAGGTGATAACTTGGAATTATTCTTCTTTGCTTTTTCTTCCCATCCTTAGAACATGTTGCCATGGAGAAGAAATGTATTTGGCTATGGTCGATTAGTGCAATGTTTCCCAGAGTGTGAGATGTATCCCATTGGGAGGAGGTGTGAAAAACTAGCATGAAGGTGTGGACAGGCTTCTCAATTGTTCTTCAGAGTTCCAGCTTTCATTTAAAAATAAAGTAAGTCTCTAGCTATTATGGTTATGAATTAAATCTTGGAAACATGAATTGAGTGTAACTTCTGCAAAGATCTCTGCCTGAATTTGCAGAGAGCCTGGAAAATATATTTCTGAGATGTGAACTGGTTTCGTTACTTCAGTGGGTGCTTCCTCCAGTGATAATATTTGAAATGCCAACATTGACTATTTCACTGCTCATCCTGTAAGAAAGGAAAGGAGGTATCACATTACAAAGATCTGCACAATTTTCTCTGATAATTTTGAGAACAAATGGTACGGTTGCAGGGAGGGTGCAGCTGGGTTCATTTGACTGAAAAAGGAGCACGTATTTCAAAAGTTTTGCTAATGCAGAATTAGTGTGTTTGTGAACATCACAGAAGAAATAGGTTTTTAGAAGGAATTCAAATTAGGAGAAGGGGTTTCATTCATGGACACTGGGAGGTTGTTCCATGCACAGCGGACAGCACAGAAGAAGGCCCAAAACTAAAAGTGAGAAGATGTAAATGGGATGAATAGATTTTTTTAAAGCCAGAAGGGACCATTACAATTATCTAGTATGACCTCCTGTATATCACAGACCATAGAATTCCCCAAAATAATTCCTAGAACATATCTTTTAGAAAAAAATCCAATCTTGATTTGAAAATTGGCAGTGATGGAGAATCCACCATGACCCTTGGTAAATTGTTCCCCCATCCAGTAAGTATGGCCTACATTCTTCGTTCCCAGATGTACATTTACATTTAACTGTATTAAAAAGAATATTATTTGCTTGTACCCAGTCTACCAAGCAATCCAGATGGTCTGCATCATTGACCTGTGCTCTTCATGATTTACCAATTCCCCATTTTTGTGTCCTCTCCAAACTTTATCAAACTTTAACTTTATCAGTTATTGATAAAAATGTTAAATAGCATAGGGCCGAGAACCCATCCCTGTGGTACCCTGCCGGAAACAGACCTGCTCAATAATGATTCCTTGTTTATAGTTACATTTTGAGACCTATCAGCTAACTAGTTTTTAATCCATTTAATGTGTGCTATGGTAATTTTGTATTCTAATTTTTAATCAAGATGCTTTGTGGTATCAATTCAAGCACCTTACAGATAAGTATATTATGTCAACACTATTCTCTTTATCAACCAAACCTGCAATCTCATCAAAAAAGATATCCAAGTTAATTTTGACAAGATCTATTTTCTATACAGCCAAATTTTTTGTATTAATTACATTAACCACCTTTAGTTCTTTATTAATTGAGTCCCATATCAGTTGCTCCATTATCTTGCACAGGGTCATTGTCAGGATGACAGGCCTATAATTACCTGGGTCATTCCATTTACCCTTTTAAAGAATAGGCACAACATTAACTTTTTTCCAGGTGAGGCTGGCTTCATTAGGAAAACACAGAAACAAGACCTGATGTGTATACTCTGGTGGAATTTTGCAAGAGCCTTAAGTCAATTGGCCTGATTCTGATCTCACACTGGCAAAACTGTTGAATTAAATTGTTACTCCTTGTTTTCAGTAATGTAAGAAAGATCAGAATGAAGGTCACTTGTGTGAATAAGGTTTACTCAGATGAGTAAGGATTACATCAGATGACTGTTTTATTAACAAAAGTATCTTTAAAGCTAGGTGGCTTTAAAATTGAGGATGCTTAGTACCCTTCTTGATCAGGCTATATAGTACCGTTTTTTGACACGACAGATCCTAGTATTACTTTCCTTTCCCATCTCCATTTGTGCTAAAGGCAAGAACTGCAGAATATGTAAAAGGTGTTCAACCCCCTCCTCTGCCAAATAACATTTTAGAACTTTTTTCCGCCATTGTTGTTTTCAGAAAAGTGTGTGATTACTGCTCCTAGATGCCTGGATGGTGATGTGCTGAAAGGAACAACTTCGAGAAGTGATATAAAAATTACACACAATTAAATGAACCATGCTGATATGCCAATTACTCTTCAGAGTTTTCTGGGGAAAAATAGAGGGACCCAAGACAGACAGTGAAGAAAATCCATTTATATTTTTGCAGTAATATAACTTAGTTATTAGATAAGAAACAGAAGGTAGCCTTTGTATACCAAAGCCCTTTAGCACTGAATTCTTCTACATTGTGTTCCTGAACAGTTTTCTATTGCAATATGGTTCAGTACTAAAATGTACTCTATGCAAAAACCTTCATGCTTTGTTCTTGCGGAGACACTTCTATTGCCTGCTTGTTTAAAAAAAAAAAAATAAATTCAGAGCAATAATAAAGGAAAAAATGCATTTAAAAGCAAAGTTCCCCAGAAACTGTGACAAAAACCTACAGGTCTGTTCTACTATCTAGGCATTCCATAATTCCTGTTAATGTCAATGAGGTTTGGCACACGTGTATGGTGAGAACAGGCCCTTGTGTTCTGTTTTCTTTCTCTGGAGAGTAAGTTTCATATTGAACATATGCTCTAGGCACACAGCAGTGACAAAGCAAAAATCATGTGCCATCACTGTGATCTTTATTAAAATCTAGCCAGTAATGGAAGTAATTTGATTCTCTCATTCCGGAAGCATCTTCCTACTAACACTGTTTTAATGAAAAGGAATCTGTACAGCCTTGCTTATTACATTTCTTTGCTACTTTCTACATTTGAGATTGGAAATGTGTGTATTCTCCTTTACAGCTTCAGTACTGTAGGGCATTGTCCTGTGTGTTTGGCCTTCTTTCTGAATTCTCTTTCATTGTAGGAGTTGGAATTCATATCTGCAGCTGCCTTGCTTTTGGATAATTTTTTGCCCAGAATACAAGCTTTTTTTGATCACGAACATAAAATCGAAATAATACATTCAAAGGCCTAATTTGTATTGACAATGATCTTCCTCTTTTTAAATATGCACAGGTGACTAAAATCTAGAAGCAATTCCAGGCAGATGGGCCCTCTTGGTTGTTGGTTCATTCTCTTTTCTCCCTTTTGGAAGATTTAACAGGGAATGGCCATCACAATTTGGGTTGTCACCCAGGAACCCTTTATCATGACAGGATTTTTAATCTTGCATAAAGGTAAAATATCAGCCTTTTTAATCTTAATAAGGAACTCTTTAAAATTCCACTTATCTTGGAACTTTTGTTCTTTTCCTCTTTTAAGTCTCAAATTAGAGTTTCTGGACTTTTTTCTTTAGGAAACAATTTTCCATCCCCCTAATAGATAGATACACCTCCACTGACTTAGCAGGGTTTCACCAGCAATAAATTTGGTTCAGAACAGAGAGCACTGCAGGCAACCAACCAAACTGTTACTCTGAGGCAAGGAATAGTCACATTCTGAAAGGCAGCATTTAGAGTTTCTATTCAGCAAAGCGGTTAAGTGCTGAAAGTGAGCGTTTAAGTGCTTTGCTGAATGGGACTGGCTGCTAAAGAGGGATCTGAATTTTGTATTACCTTGAATAGAAAAGATTTGTGCTGGAGGAAATGCTTGTAGCAATCTGAATAGAGGTGGAAATAACATTTGAAAAAGTTAATTACTGCCTTATCAAATTATTTAGTATGATGGAAAATAACATTTATGCCATTAACTGTTCTAGAGATGTTGTCAAATTTAAAATACTTTTTCTGTCTGAAATTGTTTTATTATTACAAGAAACATCAAGATTACTGTAATTGATGGATTAAGAAAAAATGAGCTATTTCTCCATTTGTATACTTTATGCATTTTATTGCACTTTCTGAATAGTCACTTTCACTGCTTCTCTATAATCAGTTTTCATAACTATAGTTGTTTGTCTGAGTCTTTGAAACAGAAGCAGAAGAGAGAGAAATGTTTTAAAAATAAAAAAAAATAAAAAGTGGCAGAAAAACCATAACAATTGGTATGGGACTCAATAATAGGTGTAGTACCTGAAACTTCTTTTAGTTAACTTTTTGAAACTAAGGAAATGTCAAGTTCAGATGCCTTCTACATTTCTTTTCTTTAGTGCAGCTGCAAAAACGGGTCTATGTAGTTGTTGATCACATACAGAAGTACTTACTCTATAATACATAGAAATATTTCTATGTCCTGTAATATGGGTAGATATAATTTACATTGTGTGCTTTTTGTAAATTGCTAACATCTGATGTAAAACTAGCTTTGAAAATCTGAGGACTCTGAGCCCAGTTTCCTTTACAACTTTGGCGCTCGTACTTACAGAGCAACCCCAGTTGCACACCAGCTACTGCTGCTTGCATGTGATGAAATGCAGTGACCTACTCCCACCAATAGGGCATACTCTTCCTCTTTCCTTTATGGCTGCGGCTCTTTCCTTTTGCAGGGACATTACTGTGGCCTCTTCTTCCACATTCTTCACTCTCTCTCCATTGCATGAGGCCCCCTGTTGGGGTTCATTTGGTAACTGCCTGGCCACAAAAAAGGGAGATTCAGGCAGTTACACAGGAGCTGTGGAAAGACATCAGGAGTCTCCTGGGGAAACTGGAAGGCTTAACAAACATGCATAGAATTTTCTTCTTTAATGAGTGTGACGTTCCCCTCCTCCTTGCAATCTGGACTGGTGTGTAGCTGTCACCCTAATTCCTCACTCCTGAGCCCCGACTTACCCTGCTTTGCTGTGTGAACCACCCACTCCTGGAGTCAGCCCATGCCCAGTAATTGGTCCCTGACCTAGTGAAGGAGTGCTTCTAACCAGCCAGTCATTCAATAGACACTGCACCCTGCAAGCGCATTTACATTTGTCCGTCAATTTATCAAAGAAATTGAAATGCACCATCTCTGTCACTCTAAGTGAGGTCTCTGTACACACACAATCCACATGCACTGTTTTAGGTAAAACAAACAAGTATATTGACTACAGCAAGATTTTAAGTGAATCCAAATCAGGTTAATATAAATCAAAAGATTAATAATGTGTCAAGGAGTTAGAAACAATCAGCTAAAAGATAACTCGCATCCTAAACTAAGATTAATATTTTAGTCTGGTTGCAATGCTTCTAGCAATCAGGCTCTTCCCCCTTCCTCCCCCAGTGGGTAGATTCTCGGTCTTTGGTGTTGCTTAGAAGATGGATTCCAATGGAACCATGAGACAAAGATGCCTCAGCTTTTAACAAGTTTCCCCAACATCCCCTGGGGTCAGGTGATCAGCCCTGTCCGGCAATGGGCATGATTTCTTCCACTTGAGCCAAAGTGCTCACAGGTGCTTAGGCCAGTCCATTCTTCCTGTACGCATGCCTCTGCTGGGAGCTCCTACTCAGTCACTCTGCCCACACATTAGTGAGAGGAGAATGCTGTTGCTATCTCTTGGGCTTTTTTTTTTTTTTTTTTTAATCACAAGGCTCACAATATTTAGTGTGGTTTTTTAAAATCTTCAATTCATGGAGTCATGTGTCTAGATGAGGATCTCATCTCATCTGTCATTTTAAAAAATAGTAAGTTTCTAGCATTTATAGTTGAAGAGAAAAATGTTAAAAACTTAGTCCTAAAACCTCAGAAATGGTATAAAAAAAGAAATAAATAGAACCTTAAATTATTATTTTTAATCTCTTGATTTTCTCTTAAGCCCCTCTGATGATTTTTGAATGGTTGGGATTGGCAATACTGGGAGGAGGTGTGTAACACAATGACCTCTGCTGGGTGGATTGGTGGTGGTCGGTCTTCAGTTTCGGACTTCTGTCTCTAAAATCATGAGGCTATATATAGGAGGCTCCTCAGTGTCTGGTAGGCCAGCTGCTAGAGGAGGACAATGGCACTCTGAATAACCATAGGTCGCTGGCTTGAATGTTGACAAGATAGACTGTGTCTTTATGACCTGGGAGAATCATGGTGGCTTTTTCTCTGTGACCTCACCTGAAGGAGGGGCCAGGAGGCAGGGGAATGTTAGACTGCAAGAGGAGTTGGGATTCCAGTGGGGCTCCCTCACAAGAGACCATGTTGCTGCCTCTTGCTGCTTCTGCTCCCAGCAAAGCCCAACCTTGTGAGCATGTAACTCTTTTTGCTACTCCCTGCTGTAATGGGACTAGTTATAGGTTTAATTTGAGTTTTTTACAAGCCAGTGGAACTAGCTTTCATGCTAAAATATTTACATATGATTTTTTTATTTCTTTGTTTGCAGCATTCACTCATAAAATTTCTTAAGGTATAGATATTATTGTATGGGATATTTGTATTTATCTGCAAAGTGCCAGGAACATTTAGGATACTACATAAATAATTTCCTTGGGGTTAAACTTTTTTTCTCATTTGAAATTTTATTTTATGTTTAAAAAAATATATAGAACGTACCTGAAAACCATTTAAGTGTAACTAAATATTAAGGCTCCTTGAACAGATGCCACTAACATGATTTCAGAACCTCACCCACCCACCAAAACCCAGTACTCTCTAGTATAGAGACTGTAAAGTGTATGAAATGTCACTGAAACCTCAAAGATTATAGGATTAAAATGAAATAGTGAAGGTAGATTTTTGGCATTATGTCTGCCATGACTCTGACTGTTTCTAGGATGCAAAGAATGGAATATTTTATTTATGAAGTTACTATTGATTTTTTTTTTTTTTTTTTAATTCTTTGTCTGGAGGAGGGTGCTAGACAGACAGGCCCTCTTCAAACAAAACTTTTTCCTTTTTGTTATTTCTTAATATGTAAGGTCTTTCCTAGGGTTATGCTGACAGATAATATTTTCTTTCTTGTAAATGAAAAATGTGCATTAAGAGTGGGATTTTCAAAAGTGCTTGGCATTGGCCTAACTCTGCTTCTGCTGAATCCCCCAGATGGGAATTTTCCTATTATCTTCAGTGGCAGTAGAGCTCGGCATTTCTGAAAATCCCACCATGGGTGTTCTGCTTCTTTGAAAACTTTTGCTTTTGTAGGCCAGCTGGATGTTTAGCATTTCTGTCATTTAAAAATATTAATACATCAATTAGGGTTAAATACCTGGATGATAAATACTTAAACATATCCATTCTAGAGCTCCTGCACCCAAATGTGTACAGGAATGACACCTGGTGAGTCACTATGACAACCTCATGACATAAATGACCTTTGGACTGACCTAGGGTTGTGGAGCACAGGCTGTGATATGTTAAAATGAGGCAAATGGCGTTTCTGTCACCTCTTCACAGTGATCTTAAGTCAGCGAACTGATGCAGAGAAAGAGAAGGAAAAAACAGCAATCTTCTAGATCTGGGGAATGCATGGAGGCTGTGTTTCACACTCATTCATTTGAAATTATTTTGTGTTCATGTTAACTTCTTTTGGAAATTAGCCCTGTTTGCTCATGACCTGATCTGGATAGGTGTGGAGCAGCAGAGCACCTGCACTTCCACTGATTTCCATGGGAGTTAGGGGTGCTCAGCAGGGGTTATACATTTCTCAGGATGAAGACCTAACTGTGTCTGACAAAACTCTGACTTCTATGGGGCCAAGATTTCACCCCAGGACAGCCAATCTTCTGTTTGCCTGCTCTGCAATGATTGGCTCAATAAATTCAGAAAAGAGCAGCAATCTCCAGCTGAACAGTTATCAGACCCATTCTTGTTTGGAAGCCTCATGAAAATCACTAAACAGTAAAGAATGTAAGCTCCAAAACTGATAGTTTTCCATCTGTCACATAGACTTGCTAAGAAGGATGAAAAAATAAAACTAATTTACTGGAATTAAAATGAATGAAGTGATGCCTGACAGTTGATCAAGCATAGAAACAGGAAATATTCATTTTGAGAAGTGGAAAACCACTTATATTTTAACATATTGTGTTTAAAAATTAGAAACATGCTTAAATAATATGGATTTTAAATAGCCTTTAAAAGGAAGCTATTTTGAACCTGTTGTCTCCAATTGAAGGGCATATGATATTTACACTTTGAGTGACACACATTCCTGGCACTCATCCTATATCATTTAGATTGGCCTAATAATTTCAGTGATGAGTCAGGGGCAGTTGAATTTGTTGTGTACATCCAAAGACTATACTAGCACTGCTTCATTAGGCACATGCTGCATGCCCAGGGACACTCAATGCAGTTAAGCATCTGTGCCAATTTGAACTTCCATGTTTTCAAAAACTTTTTGTGAAATATTTTGCATCTCTGTTTTCCCACCCTGGTCCCAGCAGCATACGGGCCTCTATTATTACATCCCATAGCATAGAATAATGTTATTCTGTTCACAGAATGGAGTATTTTGAATGGATCATTATAAATTGACTATAACACTTAAGGACTTGCAATTTTATTTAAAAAGTACTTATGTCCATCCATGTGCAACGCCTTTTTTGGTAAACTAAACATTTTGTCAAGAGATAAAACATTATGAGCCAGAGTTGCAAAGCTGGGAGACAAGCAGTTGCCTTGTTATATTTGTGTACATTTGGACTATGCGCATACATACCCAGTGTGTACCCAAAGTTTGTGTTTATATGTGACCAGTTGGGTGACTATCTGGCTACATACATGCTTTCTCAGACTTTTGAGGAGAGCGAAGTTCAAGGCCAGGGTTTGGCACGGGCTATTTATTTGTGGTCTACGGTTGTATTGAGGAAGGGGTGAGAATGGTATGCCTATTTACCTGTATGCTTTGTGACTTAAAATAATGACAAGTTGCTCTAGATGTGACTTATTATGTCTATGTAAATTATATATAAATATAAGATTTCTATTCCAGAAAATGTAATATAAAATTAGTGCTATAAAATACATGAACTAATAGGACTAGGGTATAAAGTATGAGTGTATTGCCAAAGGACTTTATAACTAGGGATGGTGCAGGCAAAATGTGACTTAATTGCATAATCAGTCATTTAAAGCATTTATTAAAATTAAAATTGTAGAAATTATGTGGATAGTAATCAGTTTTCATTATCGTGCTTTGCACATCTCAGTTCTATAATTAGATGGTGGCATCTGTCATTGCTGATTGATTTGTAGGCAGCTTTCTCCTCCCACCAAGGATTTACTGTGTACCAAGTCAAACTTTTTATCATCTAGAAATGTGAAATAAAAGTGTCATTAATTTGGGGATGTCAGATTTCCATTCTGTAATTTTGGAAGGCAGACACCACTATTTAGAAATGCTGAGATCAGTGTTTTTTCCCCTAATCCTTTCTGAAGTGAAAATCTAACCAGTTGTATGCAGTTCTGCCAATACTGGGTAAAAGGAACTCTGGCAGTTAGGAGCTAGCACATGGGATTGGGAAATAGTAATCACACCTTTCTTAAAGCCTCTTGCTGCAAAGGTTATGCATTTTGGGTTCAGTAATCCATGAACATTCTTCCTGTCTGTAGAAGTGGAAAAGCAGTCTGAGAACAGCTACACGCTTCCCTCCTAAACCAAGAAGAATTTAAACATACTGGGTGAAATCCTGGCCCCATTCTAGTCAACGGGAGTTTTGCCCTCCAGTCATTGTTGTACACCTTTTCCTGCCTGTTAATCCAGGAAGGCCTGACACGATAAAGGAAATAAGAGCTATGTCCCATGCCCTGGCTCCTCAGCCAATGGGATGACAAAGAGCAAAGTTCACTGAATGTGGTGCAGGAAGGTGTGATTATACACATCTTTGTGCTGCAGGGTGGATTCAACACAATGGAGAGCATGCAGTGTTGTGCTCTCCTGTCTGCTTGCTCATCTACCCTTCCTTGGGGTTTTCACTCATTCTAGTTAACTTCAAAATCCACTAGGACACTGGTGGGGGGTCCAGCTAATGGAGACTGCTCAATCAGCACAGCCTTTGTATGCCCCATTTCAGGCCAAAACCCCACACTTTTTACATTCTGTAGACCTCCACTCCCTCTATGGTACAGGAAAGGTTTGGTTCACTGACATAGGCCCAAAGGCTGAGTATCTACATTTCTACCAGAAATGGGGATATTTATAGTGTGAAGTCTGGAGCCAAAAAACACATGTTCTTGCTGTAGGACTGTGCAATTTCTAGATGGCCCACTCTCCTGTTGAGCTTGCACTCAGCATAGCGAACAACAACAGTGGTATCTAACAATGACATGCAACCTGCAAAGCATTATACAATGATACATTATAAAGAGCTGGAAAGCACCCTGTTATCAGGCCAATTGTTGTAAGGGAGTCAGGCTGCATAACTATGAAAGGGAAATAGTTGTGGAGGTATACTGTGAGCTTGTAAATGGAGCTCAGTACTGGAATTTTTTCTACATCACTTGTTTCTAGGCAGAGTTGAGCAACATTAAAATTACAATGAGCAATTAATGTGAAGACAACAGTCATTTTGCCACAAACTGGTTCACAGAGTCTGTCAAATCTCAAATTCCTTGTGCCTGCATATTAGTAAGTTGGCTGCCGAGATGAGGTGACAAAGACCACATTGGACAAGGGCAGAAAGGAGTTAATTATTTGTCTTGGCCTCTCATCCAACACCTGCTACCAATATCCAGCCTGGAGCAAGGGCTTGCAGCTGGAAGGAGTCAAAAGGAAGAAAGCAGGTTAAGGCTTGAGAGCTGTGGTGCCCTATTGAAGCTATTTTTGTTTTGAGGCCTGGAATAACTAGCAGAGGTCTGAGCAACCTAAACCAGGAACAGTAGGAGCAAGCTAGTGAAGGCTTGAATTAGAATTTCTGTTCATTTGCTTAATAAAGTCCAATCCCAGGAAGGGCTGATCTCCAAACAGGGTGCATGGATTTTGTCCTATAGCAGTGTCAGAGCTGCTATGATACTATAATGAGCATGCATCTCTTTAGATGTAAGACTTTCTGTAAACTTCCCTTACAGCTGTGGAACTTTGGAAGATGGTATTACTAATGTCTTCCCTGTAAAAAAAGATGTGATATTAAGTCACATTAGCTAACCTTGGTAGCAGTGAAGACAACCTGGTTTAGCAGCTCCGGTTCAAGCCTATAGTAAAGGAACCTGGGATTGAACTGGAGCTGCTAATTTGAATGGGAGTTCTAAAATTATATTGTGGCCTCTGTACATCTGCATATCTTTTAACGGCTGGATTCATTCTAAAGATATCAGCCACATGTTTTTATTTATTCTTTGCAGATAATAAAAAACCTTCTAAGAGGCTAAACTATGATCAGTTGGATGTATTATGTAGCATCACTGGACTACACAAGAGGTAACTACTCTTTCTGTTTGTAGCTTTGGGGATTGGGCATTAGTAAAACAATTCTTAAAGCGTGGTTATGGTGTGAAAAGTCTGTGAAAGTGCAGCCTTTTCACAGCAGAAATTTGCTCACTGTATGTGCTTGTAGCAAGGCGCTGTGGCCTTCCTCAGTGGCTCTGAGGAAGGGCTGCGACACACCTGCTGGACAGATCCAGGAACTGCAGGGCTTAGACCCCGGAAGCAGAAGGGCGGGGCCAAGACAGGGAGGGGAAGCATAAAAGGCCAGCCTAGCAGCTCAGTGGGGGTGGGGGGACGCTGCTGCTAGAGAAGGATGCTCCTTCCCAGCTAAAGTTTAAGCATAAGGAAAAGTGTTTGCATGATGGGGGCCTAAATTGGGAACTCATCAATATTCCAATTTTGGTTTTTTACAGTAGAAAGTGAATTAAGAGTGGCTTGGACAGACATCTATAAGCTTCTGCTGAAAAAGAAGTGTCCATTTTATCTTCCAGCTTCCTCTTTCCTCTCCCTTCCTCTTTTTACTCATCCACCTTGGATGCATAGAACTACTTGCAGCACCAGGCCCTTGATTGTTAAGAATATCCCTTGTATCTTTAAAAACCTATTTTTGTCTCTTTAAAGTGTATTAGATACTGTGCAAAAAGAGTAAAGAGAGGACCAAAGTACCTTCTCATATCCCATTCAGATTGTTCTGATAAATAAGCTCTTTGGGACGAGGCCTCTCTTTGTTCTGTGCTTGTACAGTGCCTCGCGCAATGGGGTCCTGGTCCATGAGAGAGGTGCCCAGGAGCTACCTCAAAACAAATAATAAATATCACACATTGCATAGATGAAAGCTTGACTCTGAAGGCCATTGAGTTTGATAAGGGTTCCCAGTCTATCACAATTATAAAAATACCCACCATTAAAAAAATCTGACTCCAGGGCCTTGCAGAATCTCAGCTACTTTTTCATTTATCATAATAAAGTTCAGTTGTTGGTATGTGTATTGAGTTGCTTCTCAGATTTTGGATGAGATAAATGTCATGCATATCACATTTCTCTGTAGATATGCAGCCATCCAAAACCTTAAAGCAAAGATTTTGTTTTCTAATTAAAAAATAAGATTCAAGGCATATTAATCAACAAGATTGCATTATGCAAATGAACTCAACTCACCTGCACTGTGAAGTGACTGGTTTACTTTTTGCAGATGTTTCAATCCCACCACCCGCTACTGAGCCCTTCATAGGTAACAGCAAAATAGAGGAGAAAAAAGGAAGGGAGGGAATGAGGGAAATGGTGAAAGAGGGGGCAGAGCAGCTCTGATCATGTCTGTCCTGGTAAGGTCTGTCAGAGGGAGAAGACAAAGATAGAAAGGTAAAGGTAGGAGGGTGGTGTAGAGAGAGAGCTGCAGTGACCATACCTGAACATGTGTGCTTCCACTCTGCCTTCCCCCCCCCCCCCTCCCCACACACACACACTCTATAATTCTGAGAGAGACATATCTCCTAATATGGAGTACACTCGTCTCACTGTCCCTATGAGACACCCAGCCATCTTTGTGACTTTCCTCCTGTCAAACTCTTGCCTTCCCCAATGCACTTCTCCCTGGAGCGTAGAGAACAAAGTTTCTCTTGTTTCCATCCAAGGTAAGATGGATCTGAGGTTAAGCCTCCTTTTGGTTTGAAATGCAGGTAAAACCCATTTCTGAACTCTGATTTGATGAGTCTGTGTAGCCCAAAATGCCTCTGTGCCCACCAGCCCAACCCTGGATGATTGTACTTCTGTTTTTTATTGTATTGATTGAACTGTATTTTCAGTCCATTTGTATAGCTCCACATAATAAACCCCTGATTTTAAGAAGGTTTTGGTTAAGACATTTGTAAAATTAGGGTTTACCTCTAATGACTTTAAAGAAAGTTGGATGAAATCTTGGTGTGAATAATAAAATCACAATCTGATTCCAATATCTAGAGTAGACATAAATCAAGAAAATAGGGTGTCTTAATTTTTTTCTGAAGCCAGACTACTTTTTCTTGAATAGGTGAAGGAACAGCAAGGGGCAGATGCAGGATCACTATCTAAGCCTGAGAAAATGGGTGTTGCATGGGGGATGTGTGCCTGGGCGTGGGGCCAACAGAATCCTCTCCTTATTTTGGTGCGCAGTGAATTAGCACAACTGCATCCCAGCAACTGGTACAGCCCAGGGGCGGCAGTAATAGTGATTGTTTCCTCTCCTTCCCCACTGTGGGGATTTTGAATAGGGGTTCTACGTCGTTGTGGAGCCACAGGCTCTGCTTTCCCTTCTGTCCTGGCTCTGTCAATGACACACACAGGCATCCACAGAGCACTGTTGCATGGTGGGCAATTGATGCAAGACGAGTACCCCTGTGCAGCCTTCCCAGAACCTGTGACATTCCGCCAAACAAGGTGGTAAGGGATTAGGGAGCACGTCTGTCTCTAAGAAAGAAAAGAATGTTCAGAATCTTATGGTGAAATCTTGGCTCTGTTGGAGTCAAAGACAAAACTCCCAATGACTTCAATGAGGACAAAATTTCACTCGAGTGTAAGTTGCTTTAGTTGAGACCATGACAAAGGGTCTACTTCTGCTAGTCATATTAAAGCCAAATAATGGAAGATGGAATTATTTCCATCCCACCATTATGTTACTAGTAAGTTTTATTACATGAATAGTTTGATTTTCTCCCTGAAAATAAGGAGGCAAATTATACCCTTTTCTAGTGAGGGATACTCAGAGGAAAATGAGACATTTTGTTTTAGGTGCTTTGTGAGTTGTTACTAATATATACTATATAGATCATCTGAAAAAAGCAGCGAGGAGTGAAAGGACTAGACATTTTTAAGATTAATCAAAACAGACAGTTTTGACCAGGATTGATGTAATGCCTCTCTTTAAAGAGTACATAACTTACTGCTTTGTGTTCTGACAGTGTTTCCTCCCTTGGGCAGCAAACACAGGGATTGTCAGTTTAATTGGAATTTCTAGAGTCTAAGGAACCCAATAGCTGTTCTTCCTCAGCTCTTGTAAAAGGCAAAATGCAAAATTAAACATCATCATCATGGGAATGAGATAAACATGGGCATTCATCCTGTTCACACTTGGAATCTCCTATGCAAATGAGACTTTTTTATTATTGGGTCTTAGAGAGAGCTTTCCTATGCCTGTGTTGATTAAAATCACAGTAGAACAGCTGCTATTGCCCAGACTCATGCAGGCTAAACTGACTGTTAGTATGAGTCTGATGGCTAGCTGTTTGTTAGCATCATTAAAAGAGGAGATCTTAAGTTTCTGCCATTACTTAGAAGAGCAAGTGATCTTCCTACAGAATATGCTTCTTTAATGAGTTATTTAGGTGTATTTTACCATTTTTGTTCAGTAAACAAAATTAGCAAACAAAAACAGATTTTTTTCAAAATGGTGACACCTCTTCCTTCTCTTCTACAGTTGGAGAGTGAGTGGCCAGAACTATGTTGCACTAAGTGCAATTTAGAAGGTTGGTCTCACTTTGCTGTCAATCCTGTGAGGTGCTGAAGAGCACATAGGCACTTAGCAACTGATAAGGCTCTTACTCTGTAGTCTGATTTGTGGATTCCACCTATTCAGATAAACTTAACAAAAAAGCATAGAAGTAAAGAGGCACATGTGGAAGGGCGATTGAGAAAAGAAAGCAGGGATATCGTATCAGGATTAAATTTGGCTCCATATTTGACAATTTAATCAAATATGTCTCTTTAATCAAGTTGTTATAAATCTAAAATAATCTGATTTTACAATTTTGGTCACTATAAATTGTTCATGACTCTTTGGGCTGAGGGTGGGGGACAGAATCTTCTGCATCTTTGTGAGGGATCACAGGAGATTCTCCTCAAGTTCCAGCTACTGGTCGAGGAGCACTAGATGGAGTCTCCTGGGAGAATAGCAAGGTTGCTTTTTAACTGACTCAGTCCTGTGTGGGGTGGGGGAGGAAGGGAGAACATGTCTCTTTCTTCCATTTTTCTTTTTCTCTCAGCATCCTTTGGGTGGGAAACAAGAAGTTGGAGTCAGGAACCAAATATGATATAGACAATTACCACTAGGAAACAGGGCTGGTCTGGCTTTGGAGTTTTATGACCAAATCTTGCCCTTTAGCAGAAAAACAAGGATAATAGCCAAAAAGTGACGCATTCACTCTCATGTGGCATATTCTCAAGTGACATATTCACTCTCATATTCACTCCCATGGATTTTGCTGTGACAGAGGTGCATAGTAAAGGCGCATCTGCACATGTGGATTTATTTGGGGACATAGCTATCAAATTTGTAACATGCCCAACTATGAGGCCAAATCATGCAGTCACGTCATACAGAAGACACTCGGTGTAGACCGTCCCCGGGTCATAATTTTCTGTATCAGATGATACAGAAAAGCTGCAGTCAGTATGCAGCATTACAATTTACCCTTATGTTATCAACATCTATAGACCTCTACATCACATCTTTGTTTCAGCTAAGAAATGGAGAAAATACCTTTATATCCAAATGCAAGTACAGGGACTTGCATACAGAGGTTGCATTCAAACATGTTATATCTCTAAAACACTCCCATGGGCCTTTACATGACTAATATCTCATTGTTCATTAACCTTATGAACTAATCTCAACACATACACAGTCGCATCAGTTTCAGTTCTCTGTTAATCAATATTTGCATGGTGCTAGGAGAAAATGAAATCTCCTTCATGCAGTATTAAATTACACTTCATATTCACCAAAATCTCCATTCTCACAATAGTGTCCTATGGCATCTTGTTATTTGGCTTCAATGTGCACACTTCCTACACCCATTGTGTGAGAAGTTGCTCCCACATGCAAACCTGCATGTCCTGGAACCTGGAGAGATCACAGTACAGTTTAGCACTGCTATATTTTTCAGTGCAAAACCAGATGGTTGGATGAGAAACGATTATGTTGTACATCCTTCGTGTGAGATCTGCAGTCTGGATGTAATGGGATGATTTCATCCCTAATGCAGTTCAGTTCATATGCAGTACTTGCCTATTGACTTCTAGTTTTGAAGTAGTTTGATGGTAAGCTGGGGGAAATATAAAAAGGATGATGTTTAAGGAAATAATTGCTTGATGATCTTGACTAGGGAATCTTAAATTTTATTCAGTAATCTCCTCAGAAAAATAAAAATAAGGTATAAATAGCCTTGCATTTATGATGAAAGTTGGTTGCAAAATATGATTTTGAACTTCAAGTATCTATAGAGCACAAAAATCCACCTTAAATCCATAAACTATGCCTCAAATGTTAATATTGCCGTACATATGTAACAATGTCATGGGATTGTGCACCAAGTTCAAGCTTGGTTTTAATTGGTGCAACTAAATTGACTTCAACATAGTTGTCCCCTTACACCAAAGACAAATTTGGCCCAATGCCTCTAAAATGAGGAAGATGACAACTGGAAATGCAGAGGGGCTCTTTTGGCTCGTAAAGAACTGAGTGAATGTGTAGCAGCCAATTGATATCTTAAAGCACAGTATTTTAGAAAAACAAAAGCGGTGAAACAGAGTGAATTTTGAGCTGGAGAATGAGGGTCTGAATAATGTATTGATGATAACATTTAAATCAGGACATTTAAAAAATGCATTTCTGAATAATTGCAGGCCAATTTTCTTCAAGATAGCACATAATTAAAGGACAAAATTCAGTTCTGTGTATTTAGATGTTTCTGAAATTAGTTAAATGCATATCAGAAAGTATCTGCTGCCTTTTTTAATGTGAAAGGTAGAAATTTATAAATATAGTAGATGAATATTACCCATGTCTAATAAGCCTAAAATGACATGTTTGTAGAATTAAAATAAACAGACTAATCTTTTGAAGTTGCTTGCCATGGTCACTTCTACCATACTTCCCAAACTAGTGATGGTCTTAAACATCTAGATGGAAATCTAGGGTCCACTGAAGTCAATGGGAAACGTTGATGTTCCTACTGACTTGTGTGGAGCCAGGATTTCACCTTGTAGTACGCTTCCAATGCTTTCTTGGTGCAAAATTGAATAATTTTATGTAGGACCAGATTCTGCCACCCACACTCAGGTTGAGTAGTACCTGTTATGAGAGTGCTCTGCAAGAAAAGGTCTATATAATGTTCCAGCAGATGACTGTCAAGAATTTGCAGCATTGTTCATAAGCTTTCGGTATCAGTAAAAGTTGTGAATAGCAAATGGCTTCCACAATGCAACTCTTTATACAGAGCTTGTACCAGCACCTCACTCCATGATTAATTCTAGTGACTTCAGTGGGACTACTCATGGAGTCATGTACTCTTCAACATGCATAAGAGTGGCAGAATGTGATTCACCCTACCTTGTCCAAAGCTCCTCTGTGGCCAGATTTTCCAGAGTGCTCACCACCCATCAGCTCCTGCTATTTTCAGTTGGTGCTTTTGTGTGCTGAGTGCTTTGGAAAATCTGGCCATTTTATTTTGACGCCTAAATGGGAACTGAACATTTTTGGCCCCCTGACTCCTCAATGGCTTCTTCTGGCCTTTCATGAAAAGTCATTATAACAGTCCCTTTTAAAAATAAGTTTGTCTCCATAGATGCCATGTTATAATCTATTTCTTTTGATAGTTCTAAACAAGTGTGATGTTACATAAATATCATTACTGAGGGTAGTGAGGAAGACCCATTTTTGTGTGAGTTGCATGGCTCACTTTGAGGATAGAATTTGACCTTATGCCCCTATTAGTTTTTAGTGTTACGGAACAATAGATTACATTCCCATTGTTGTGCCCATTGAAGTCTTTGGGAGTTTTTATGCAGATTCAATTAACCTGTGTGATGCTTGTCAGCCACCCCCTACCCATTTAATATAGTGCTTTTATCTCCTTCAACAGAAGTAGAACTGGGTGCAAATAACACTACCATTATGTCTGAGATTTACAGTTTCTAGTTTTTATTCTTTCATCATTTCTTTAGGAAGGATCCACACACCACTGAAAAAGCTCATGAAAAGTTTATGAAACTTTATCCCAAAATATTCTACCAAGAAAAGACTATATTGCCAGGAATTCCTCCAACACACTCAAAGAGGTAATATCTTCTAGTTTTTGCTTTTTTGTTTTGAGAGAGAAAGAAAAGCATAAGATATTATCAGATCAAACTTCACTACTGCATACCACAGAACAGCTGGAGAAGACAAAGATTAGCAGCTAGTGGTAAATTCATTTTCTGCATGAGCAGAAACATCTGTTCATTGCTAAGAAGTTCATTTGTCCAACCTTTCAAAAATCATTGATTACACTTACTTCCCAGTTTGTTATGTTAGTGGAAAAAAGATTATCAAAGTATGGCTTTATGGTTTTTTCCTGTCATTTTTTTTAAAAGTGAGCGTCTTGTGATTAAATGGCTAATCAGTGTTTGAACATTGTTGGACATTTAAGCCCACGATGGTCTTTTTTTCCTTTCCTGACTGCAAATAGAAGCCTCACCGAGGTAGACACCTATGTCATAGGGTCAGAGGATAGACCCAGAAGGGGCAGCAGCAGCTTCCTGAAGTGAAGTGAGGTATTTTTTTGCTGCAGCTACTTCAGAGAAGCTAGGGAGAAGGAGAATACCTGGGTCCTGCAAAGAGTCTGTAGCAGTTAGGAGGGGGCAGAGAGGAACTTCTCTTCAGAGTAAGAAGGGCAGGTAAAGAGCACCCCTGTAGATTCCTTAGTAAACATCCATGACAGGCCATGAGGACACTTTACCCTGAAGAATGGGAGAGACAACAGGGGCATTGGCAAGAAGTACCTGTGACCCCAGTCTCAGCATGAGAAAAAGAAGAGATTCTCCATAGCGTCTTCCTTCTCTGGAGGGTGGAGGTTTCCCCTCTGCCCATGTCTTGACTGCAACAGATGCTATGCAGAGCACAGGTGTTTCTCCTCCCCAAATCCCTTATGCCTGAGGGGTTTTTGAAGTGGGTGCAGCAGGAGGCCTTCAACTCATTTTTAGACTGCAATTGCTGCCCCATCTGCTGATGGTGAGTAGAACTGATCAGAATCACCCCCGCCCCTCTGCCCATGGAAATCTTTTTAATTTTTGTCAACATTTTCATACATATTTTCAGTGGAAAATTTCAAATTTTCATTGAAAAACTGTTTTGTTTTGGTAACTCAAAGAAAATGCTTTGGTTTTCTGAATGAAAAAATTGAAAAATTTTTATTAGTTAAAAATCCAGTTTTCCATTAAAAATGTTGATGGAAAATTTTCAGCTAATATTGAATCTACCTGTGACTTCTGCATGCAGTCGAGAAGAAAAAGTGACAGTTGGATTGGGTTCCTAAATATCCAAAATTCAGATAAAAATTAGAAAATAAGAGAGAGAGAGAGAGACCAAGACTGACCAGTTACTAACCCAAATCCTCACTTTTTTCAGAAGTGAAATCTTTTTGGCTGAAACACTCTTTAAAATAATATGTCGGCTAAACATGTCTAATGCCAACTGAAGCTAACAGGAATGGCACACCAGAAAGTATTTCTCTATATGTTTTTAAATGCATCATGGTCTAGAAATGACTGACACATCAATGTTTGTACTAAGAGTCCCTGATCCTGCATTTGGAGAAGCATGGGCAGACTCTTATACCCATATGGAGCCCCCGTGAAGCTAAAACAGAGCACAGATGTGTTAAATCTAGCACATTGCTTGTATGTGATATGTTGGGTTGCACATTGTAATGGGAAAAATTGTTTCAGTGGAAGGATATGGAAAATAATTCTCTTCAGTTCTGGTTTATTTAGACCTGATATTAAAGGAACTATTTTCGAGACATAACACTGTTTCTGAAAAGTATTTATTGTAAATGGTTACCTATCACCACAAATAATTAAAACCTATTTAAGGAGCAAAGTAGCTTCTAAAAGATTATTCTCTGTAAATACCATTTTTCCCCTAAAAGTTTCATCCTTAGTTATAAATTTGAAATGTGATGCAAATTTATGGTCTTGGTCAAATCAGTAGAATTTTAATTATTTTAATACCTGAATTATGGAGTCTTCTGTTTAGTCCACTGTAAATAAAATTACCTTGGCAACATCATGATAAAGCCATTACCTCAGAGGTTGATAACTCAGCCATAAAAATTTAACCTCAAATAGAAAATTTTACATTTTGCAGAAGCCTTTACCTTCCATGGCATGTAGTATGACATGAATTGCTTTGTTCCCTGCTCACATTTTTTGTAATGCATTCTCTTACATTTTCATATTTAGTTTTCTGTAAAATGAAAATGATCAGTATTATACAATCACAGATGGAAAAATTACATTTCTAGGTTATTGATCAAATCGTTCTTTGATTTATGGACTCCTAGTCCTCCAAGAAGTGCTACAAATCTACCTGACTTCATATGTGAATCTCTTATTTATCTCAGAGATGTACAAACACACATGAAACCAGACATCATTATTTACACATCTGAGTAACCATTATAATTTATCTCCACCATATTGTCTTCAATGATACATTTTTTTAAAGACAATGGAATGTGAATAATTTTCTGGGTTTTTTTGGGGGGTGGGGATGGGGAGGGAGAGACTAGATGTAGGCAGAAAATTTGACCCCCCAATGCTTCAATTATTACAGTTTCACTCCCTTTGCGTAGAGTTGCTTGTGTGACTCCTGTTGACAATAGAGGGAACAACATGTGTTTATCCAAAAACCGAATTTTGTCTGGTGGCTTTTGTGTGCTCAGGTTCAGTTGGAGAGTGCTGGGTAGGGATTAGTGCATAGTACTAGGCTAATATTGTAATTGCTAGATTGCAGAAAAGAGCACGGCAGTAACAACATTTAACACAGCAGTCTGGGTTTTGCCTCTTTGGAATCTGTTTCTATTGTACTTCCTCATAAGGCTTTGAGGAGATCTGCGATTACCTTCTGCGATTGTTTAGACCTAGACTGTAAGCACTTATCTATGTGCAACTGCACCCTGTTTATAGATGATGATTTACTGCGCTTATTTGAATGAGGTTTTTCTTTGGTTTATATGAGTGTTTTGGAACAAATTTTCCCAGTATTCTCTTTATTTTTTTAAATTCCTTATTTGGAGATATATTCACCATTTGAATGCAATATTTTAATAGTCTGACTTAATCATCACCTCCAAGTACATATCTCTGCTCAAGCGTAGTAGCTCATTTGACAAGATATGGGATGATATGAGCAAAGGTTCTCAGCTCCTTAACACCCATAACCTTTTCCAGAGTTGCAAAAAAGGCACGGAATCCTAAAAGTAGCATCCTGCATCTCAACAGCTTTTAAGGAAAAAGTAAATGTTTAAGACGGTGAAGGGATGGGGAGAAAGGTGGATGGCTTGAGTGTCTCTGGTTGGATCAGCTGGAATACACTTTTTTCATAAAGCTGCTGCTAGGTTTTGTTTTGACACAATTGTGTATTTATCTTAGGGTTTTATATTAGCACCTATCACTATAGCATTTTAATGCTTTCTGTGTGAGATTGGCAAAACAGAGTGCCCAGTGAATTTCATGAAGTCGCCAGGTCCTCTTCTGTATCTGATGATGGGAGTCTCTTCCTGGGGTAGGGATTATTCTGTTTTTGAGTGTGGGAGAGCGAGGGTGGTTTTAAGTGTCATTCTGGTGATGATGGAAAGACTTTTATCAAAGAATGAGCTCTTTCATCATGACCCCTGAGGGTACGGCACATCTACGCTGCACTGAAAGACCTGTGGTGACTGCCCGGGGTCAGCTGACTCCAGCTTAAGGTGCAGGGCTATAAAATGTAAGTGTAGATCTTTGGGACTTGGGATGGAGCTGGGGTTCGGAGATCCTGCAAAGGGGTTGGGTTTCAGAGGCTGGGCTCAAGCTCTACGCTACCATTTTTATCCCCAAAGCCTGAGCCCTGCAAACCCGAGTCAGCTGACACAGAATCTGGGATTTGGTGCTGCAGGTCTTTTATTGTGGTGTAGACATGCCCTAAGGGTGATCAGACTGGATTTGTGTACTGCCCTATGGTAGTTCATCCAATAACTGGCCCTCCTTGGCCATTGCTGCCTTCTCGGTCTCTTGCACATTTTGTCCTAGGCTCTGTGATCTGCATTGTCCTACAATAGCACACCTGTCATGGTGCTTCTCTCTAATGTAGCTAGGACTTGGCTTTGTGGGTAGGGGACAAAGGCCTTGAATTGACAATTGCAGCGGTGAGATTAATATAGGGAATGGTGTGTATTTATTCAAAACTATTTCAAGAGCAATTTCATGTTTAGAAGACCATTTTTAAAATACTGTATTTATATCATTAGTAAACACTTTAATAAGGACTTCTGTTCCTAGCTTTTCACATGTTGTAGGTGCCAAGAAGTGACTTTATTTACATACACCTGGTACTTTTGACTCAATTAATGTAATAATACTACTTTCTTACTTAACTCTTTTCTCCTGTAGATTTCAAAGTGCTTCACAATCTTTTAATGTATTTATCCTCACAACCCACCTATGAGGTAGGAAAGTATTATCATTCCCATTTTACAGGTCAGGAACTGAGCACTAAAAGGCTAAGTGACTTGCCCAAATTCAGACAGGAAATCCATAGCAGAAAGGAAATTGAACCCAGCTGTCCCAGGTACTAAGCCAGTGGAAGCTGGATCTAGCAATGTGGATTTGAGAGAGGAGACCTATGTGATTGATCAACCTCTGACATCAGCAACAGCAGAGAAGAAATATCGGTCACAGACTGAATGCAGGTATTTCTAGCATCATCAAGAGCAGGTTGTGATCTATGCACTTGTGTAGTGTGAGACATCAAAGAGAAAATTAATTACTTTTAAATTCTCCTCCTTTGAAAAATCATGCTAAATTCATGGTTGCCCACTGGCCTTTCTGTATCAGCTGCATTGGCGCATAGTGGTTATAGGACAGGCATAAACTTCCCTTTGCACCTTAGAGAATATCACCAGTATAGAGAGCCCATATGCTTTGCACAGAGCCTCTGGAGCAGAACCGGAGAGATACAGACGCCACAAGGATAGCTGTGCTCCTTTGAGACAAGGCACCTCATGAGAGCCAGGGTGAAATGTTGTCAGAAAAGTAATTTCACCTCTGAAATAAACTTTTAGAAGAGCCTGAAGTAATCCAGTACTTGTGCCACCTTTTGGAAGACACTGTAAATTCTTCTCTTTGGATGGACTTTCACAACTGGAACCAGAATGATGGGGGAATGTGGGAAAGAAGGAAGGAATAAAGAGGAAGGAGAAGATTTGTATCTCAGGCAGAACCTCCAGCAAAAGAGCAAAAGACTCATGAAATTTACTAGGGTCTCTGTTATTCACATCTAATTTACCTGGGAAGCACAGCATGGTGGGAGTTGCACAAAACTCTGTTACAGAATGAGCTTCAGCCTAGTAGCAGCTAACATTTTGGAAAGTCACAAAATAAAAACAAATGGAAAGGACTAGATCTGCCTGGTGGGTGTGAGCACATATCAAGGTACCCAAAGCAGCATTTAGGCCCAGTGGCTTGCAGAGCCAGAACACCGTGATGAGGTGCAGCGTTTGCAGCTGACTGCAGTCAAGTGACTGGAAGGTTCCATGGGTGGTAGTTAAGTTCCATGGCAGGCGACAACCAGCAATACCTTCTATTGCGGCCTTTAGGGACCAAAGAACGTGGGGCGTTCTGCCTGTTACTTATTAGACAGTGGAGCTCCAGGAGTTAAATGCGACAGGTGTTATTTTAGAGAAGACTTTTCCTCTCCATTGTTTGACAGTTTCTATCCATTTCAGGGGTAATTCCATCGATCTTAGAGGGGATTTTTTTAGTTTTGCCCACCATATTGGAGATAACAATCAAAGCTTAAGCTGGTGACCTGAACTAACGAAAGCCATGAAAATTGTCATGTATCCTCCCAATAGCTTTTCCAAACTGTGTGACTATGTGCAGCAACATCAAGCCTCTGAAGAATGAATTTAAGAAAAGAGTAGCTGCCTTCAGTCTGAATGTTCTGGGTCTTGCCAGTTAAAGTAACACAGAGTTTGTAAAGTTAATGTTTTTATGTGTTAAGATGCAATGTATTAGCAGATGCTAAAGAAACAGCACTGTTGATTGCCTGCTAGGAGTTGAAAATGAAAAACAAACAGGCTGTATCACATATTTACCAGCAATCACCTCAGTCGATATTCTTTAGCAAACAGAAATCTCTTGGAAGAAGATAGTTATATGACAGTATGACCTCTCTTTCATGGGAATTTATTATTTAAAATTTAATCTAACCTGGTGTTTACAGTGACAGGAATTCTTGGCAGTCTTAGACAGAAAGTCAATCTCTTTGCTTGCAGGGAGGCATTCAATAAATTACAGCACTCAGGTTTTTTTCTTCTTAAGAGGAAAAAATTACAGATCAGCAAAGTGGTAGTTTTGTACAATCTTCAAATGGAAGAAAAACATTTTTGCAGCAAAAGCTTTCATCTTTCAAACCTCATTTTAAAATATATTTTGAATGGCCTATAAAAACAGTGTAATTTTGCTGACAACTGAGGCTAGGTCTACACTTACTGTGGTGATTTGGCGGCAGTCGACTGGAGTTATGCAAAGTAAGCAAAAAACGTGCGTAATTTCCGTCGACTCCTGTGCTTCTCTTTTGCATGCCGTCTTCACTGCAGTGCACCGATGGGAACTGCGATCCCGGTGATGCAGCACTATGCCATTTGAGAAGGTGGTCTTAATACGTCGATTTCTGGAATGACTGAGCGGGTCTTCACTGACCGCTCAGTCGATCTGATGGTGGCGACTTTGCCGCCGTTAGTGTAGACATAGCCTGAATTAAAGATGAATGCAGTCAGCTAATAAGATTATACACATATATTAATGGCAGAGTATGAGGAGTAGGGGGGAAAAGGCGCACACATGATTGAGTTTATTGCTGGATTCAGGACTGCTATTTGTCCACTTTCTCTGAAATTCCCTTTCTTTTTAGTTTTCTTTGAGGGATATGTGTGCACTAAATGGAAAAGCTCTACGAGAAGAAACGTTTCCAAAATAAAGTCTACTTAATCAAGCCAAACTCTTTTTTTCAAAGTTTGGACACCATAGATTAAAGACGGCATATAGACAATGCTCCAGTAAACTGCTTACACTGGGTACAAGGAGGGTAGCCTATTAGATCTAGAAGTAACAATAACAAGAAGCCTTGAACTGCTTTGCAAGAGGTGAAAAGGTGGTTCTGTACTAGATAGAAAAAAAACTTTGAAGGATTGTTTAATGTGATGCAGATTTTTTTCTCAGGATAATACGATTCTGTATAAGTACAAGGATTTGTTAATAAATAAAGACAAATTTAGCTGATACCTCAGGGAAAGTGGAGTCTGAGAACTGGTTTTTTGGACTTTGCAAAATTGCTGCTTAAACTTTTCACCTTAATGTCTTCAGACCCATTTTCTTTCTTTGTAATGATAAGGGTCTCCATGAAAAAGCATCTTATGAGCAGGGCTTGTTTCCTGCAATTCTGGTCCCAGGAATAGGATAATAAAGGTTGATTAATATTAAACTGCTGGAAAAATAAAGGTAATTTATATGACATCCTCAGGTTTTATTCAAATAAAGATTTTTATGCTTCTTTAGTCCATTGGAAGTAAAGTCCTCATGTGGTAGTAGGCTGCTAGAGAATCTGATTTGCAGCATCACATGAGTCTGTAACTAGAGCTGTAGCTATTCCTTCCCCTCAAATGAAGATCCTTGTTTTGTGTGCTTGGCATTGAAGAACCTACACAAACAGACACACCAAAGAACTTACACTTCAACATCCTGTTTCCCAAACTTCTGAAAGCTGAGCCCCATTTTGAGAAACTGGAAACAACTGTGTGCCTTCTACAACCCCAGTGTTGTTAAAGGCCTATATGTCTTAAGGTATGTCTACAGGATGGTGGCACACCTACTGCATTGCAACCGTGCTTCCTATATCACCAATAGTGGTTTTTCCATTGATGTAGTTAATTCACCTCTCCAAAAGATGGTTGCTATGCTGAGGGATGAATTCTTCAATCGACCAAGGTCCATTGACAGTGGGGGATTAAGTCAACCTATGGAATTTTTCACAGCCTTGAACCATGTAGCTAGGTCAATTTAATATGTAGACATAGACCAGGGCTTTGTGTTTGTCTATATGCAGGTTTAACCCAAATTTTAATTGTGATGGGGCAGCAAGCTCCACCACCATCTCTTCCATAAACACATCTCACTGTGAGACCTTCTTGCTTTTAAACACCACGGTATAGTTTATTTACAGTGTTTTAATCCCTCCACCAATCCATAGCAGTGTCTTCCCACTATATCTCAACTTTCTAACCCCTTTTCCAAAAGAGGAGTGAGGTGTCTGTACTCACGGGACCCATTTTGTCAGTCTCTCTTAACCTTTTGTTTCTCTCATTCCCCTCCTCCCAAAAGCACACTTTCCTGTGCCCTTTTATACAGCTCTCTTGTTAATGGGCTAATTGGCTCATTGACTCACTAGCCCTAAGCTGACCTGGTAACCAAGTACACTTTTGTCCAGTTAGGTCCTCTCCAGGGGAACCTAATTAGTATCACAAATGACCAGAATGCTGGCTCATGTGCCAGCCCTCAGCGCTCTGTCACAGGAATATTAAATTGCATTTAATTACATTTTCATGGTCTGATAAAGTAGATCTTCAAAAAAGAAGAGTGGGAGGAAATTCCACTCCCCAAAATGTCCGTTACCATTTTCTTCCTTTCAGGGGCCAGGAATAGTTTCTCTACCATGAATTCCAACCCACTGTATGTCAAATGATACATAGCTATAGTTAACTGACATCTGTACTCTGCATACAGGTGGTGACAGGATTGCATGATATATAGCCAAATCGCTGTACATAAACTAAGACCCATAAACTTAATTTTATATCTATGCCAGCGACAGTGCTGTTTTCTTCATCATGTATTTAGGGTGTCAGACAAGTAGAAGCATGCAAGCTAAGTGTCAGTGCCAAAGGGATAGACTGTTAACTCGAGACCCATAAATTAAAGAATCATTCTTTCTGTTAGTAGCAGTAGAACCACTCTTATCACATACACAGGACATCACTGCTTCTTTTTCTTATGATTGTATCTCGCCTTAGCAGCAGCGTTAATGTGATATTGTGATATTCATAGTAGGCAAATGTGTTGCCCTTTTCCACAGCGGTGTGCAGATGTTTAAAGGAATACACAGAGGTTTCCCACTGCAGGCCATATATACTGCAAAATATTTTAAAAAGCTAAAAGTCATGTTTATTTGTGTCTCAGGACCCCAATCAGAGATCACAGTCTCATTGCGCTAGTATAGTCCAAATGAGTAAAACAGAGAGTTCCCAGACACTGATGCTAATACTTGCTGACTTGTCCTTTTTTGCCTTCTCTATTTCCTCACCACCCATGTATCAAACGAATTCAAATACCTTCCAGTGAAGCAGTATTTAGAAAGATGGCATTGTGTATATAGGACCTCTGTGGACAAGTGTTTTCTATGAGTCACATCATCATGGTGTGTTTAGTTATTATTAGTGAGCAGTGTCCCTCCACTTTAGCCTCCTTGCCCATGTCTTGATCCTTCCCTGTTACCAGTAGCCATGTGCTCTGTCATGGAAAAAAGTGTCTATTTGTTTTGAAGAAGGCTAACCTCTCCATATTGTCTGTGGGTAGGAAATTGTATGCATGAGTAGTGCTTGGTGTGAACTCTCAGGGGAACAGTGGACAACAGAGAGCAATGTGTACACTACAAACTTCGGTCAACACAAGTTACATCGGTGTAAAGTCGCCGCAGTTAATATACCACTCGTGTATGCATGCTTGGCTGCTTGCATCAGCACTGAGGGTATCCACCAGGAATATCTGAGTCAATACAGAGAGTGGCGCGCCACGGGTCAGTATCGCAGTGTGCCACTTGCCACTGTCTGGTGCATTGCCTTTTGGGAAACTTTTGTAATGCATTGTAAGGTAGGGTCATGCAGGGGTGACTGGGAGCAACGGGTCAAGTTCCAGTCACGCAAATTTCTCCATCCCATAATGCCATTCATATTCATAATTTTCACACCTTTTTTAATCCCACAAACCCATGTAGCACTTTTTGGTGTCTGCCATCACTGACAGAAGCATGGAGGCTTCAGAGCTCTGCACTGTTCTCATCAATGTTGCAAATAGAGGGTGCACCACCCTTTTGTATTTGCAGTCCCACAGTCAGTACTGCAACAACAGGCGGCATTCTTTTGAGGACAGTTTGCTAAGGGTATAGCAAAAAAAATTCCAGATTGTTGTTGGTGTTCCTGGAGTAGTTGGAGATGGTGAAGCCTGAGAAATGAGCACTGTGGTGGGGTTGCATCATAATACAGATTTGGGATGATGAGCAGTGGTGGAGAACTTTCGGATGCAAAAGACTACCTCCCTGGATCTGTGTGACAAGCTCACCCCAGTGCTCCAGCACAGGGACACCAAATTTGAGCTTCATTGACAGTAGAGATGTAAGTGGTGATTGCACTGTGGAAGCTTGCAGTGCTGGATTGCTACCAGTCAGTGGGAAATCACCTTGGAGCTGGAAAATCCACAGTGAGGACCATTGTCATGCAAGTGTATAGGTCCATTAATGGTCTCCTGCTGCACAGGACTGTGACTTTCAGCAATGTGCAGGACATAGTGACTGGATCTGCAGCAATGGGTTTCCCAGGCTGTGGTGGGGTGATAGACAGCACTCATATCCCTATATTGGTATAAGCACACCTTACCACAAAGTATGTCAATATAAAGGACTATTTTTCTATGGTTATACAAATGTTGGTGTATCAACAGGGTTGCTTCACGGAAATCATCCTGGGCTGGCCAGGGAAGGAGCATGATGTACAAAGTTTCAAGAATACGGGACTGTTCAGAAAGCTGCAAGCAGGGACATTCTTTCCCAACTGGTAGATTACCATTGGCAATGTGGAAATGTCAGTGGTGATCTAGGGGATCCAGCCTACTTCTTGCTCCCCTAGTTCATGAAGCAGTACAGCAACCTCCTTGACAACACCAAAGAAAGATTCAGTTACTGGCTCGACAGCTGCAGAACGACAGTTGAATGTGAATTTAGTAGATGGGAGGAATGCTGGTGGCGTTTACTCACAAAATTGGATCTCAGTGAGAAAAATATCTCAGTGGTTATAGCTGTTTGTTGTGTCCTGCATAATATCTTAGAAGCAAAGGTGGAAAAGTGGACTGCGAGCAGCTGCCTGATGACTTTGAACAGCCAGACGCACGGGCCATTAGAAGCATTCAGTGCAGAGCTGTGCAACTGAGAGAGGCCTTGAAAGGTCAGCCACATTAAAGTGGTGTGGTAGACTGTGCTCTGGCTGGCTCTGAAGTTTTGGGGGTTCTTTGGAATTGGGTAGTGCCTAGTGTACATTTATTAATATTGCCTTGTATTTTAATGAACCTATGAATTAGGCGGTGCTTGCTGTACGTTTAGAATTATTACTTTGTGTTTTACTGAACCTATAATCCTATATCTGTGGCCCTGTACAATTACAAGTGGTGGGTGCTTTGAGTGGTGCTTGGCACTCTGCAGTGTATGTTGTGAAGTAGTAAAGATGAATTTGTTTAAAAAAAATAAAAATGTATTGTGTACCGAAACCAGTGCAAAAATATGCAAATAAAAAAGCAATACAATACAAAAACCCCTTCTAAAATAAATTAAGTGAACCAAACTTTCAAATTAGAAAAGTAGAAAACATTCCTGTCCATTTCAGTCAGTTTTGGCTACACATACGCCAACCGTGGTGCTCTCAGGTCCATGTACATGAAGCTGTGGTTGCCTTACTGGTAGGGGTGGAGATGAGGCTCTTGATGCCACATGGAATACTGGGAGCAGGAGTTGTGACAAGCTGCTGGGGTTACCCAGAGCTGTGAGGCAGTGTGCTACCCCTGTCAGCCTCAGCACGTGGGAACTTTGCTGCAGCTGAGCTGTGTGACAACTCCCAGACACACCAGCTTGTCTGCCTTGCCCGCAAACTCTTTCAGGCTCTTCCAGCCCAAACCTTGCCTAGCAGGTAACAATCAATGAATTCTAGCTGCCGAGCTCTGCAGAGGTGTCTCTCTGCAATGCACATAGCCCCTGTCAGTAGAAATTCACAGAAAGTATAAAGTTTGCTGTTCCTTGAAAGAGACAGAAACAACTTCTTACCTTGACTGGAGTTGCCAATCACTTCAGTTCAGTCAAAGCAGCACTGGGTTGGTTTACATAAAAAGTAAAACAAGTTTAATTAAAAAGAGAGATGTTTTAAGTGAGTTCAAGTATAAGGGATAAAGATATAAAGGGTTACAAACAAAAGTAAAAATACACTTTCTATTGGCTAATAAGTAACAACACGTTATGGTCTTTGTTCAAGGTAGTTCCTCATCCATCTTCCTTTTCCAGCAATGGCTGGTTAGTTGTTAATCAGAATCCCTATGGAGTCCAAGGTGCTGGTTTTCTTTGTCTCTTCAGGTGAAAGATAACTTAGGGGTACGCTCCCCTTCTCTTTATAGTCCAGTAAACCTTTGGAATGTATTCTTCAGGAATGTATCCCCAGATAAAGTTCCTTTTTCCTGCTGGATGTGGACGCCATGCTGTCCAGTGTAGACTCCCTTGTGTCTTCTCCTCTGCTGGTGATTTTTACAATGCAAACGATCTCAAGAAAGGGAAGAAAGAGGATCCAGGGAACTACAGACCAGTCAGCCTCACCTCAATCCTGGAAAAATCATGGAACAGGTCCTCAAGGAATCCATTTTAAGGTACTTGGAAGAGAGGAAGGTGATCAGGAACATTCAACATGGATTCACCAAGGGCAAGTCATGCCTGACCAACCTGATTGCCTTCTATGAAGAGGTGACTGGTTCTGTGGATGTGTGGAAAGTGGTGGACATGATATAACTTGACTTTAGCAAAGCTTTTGATACAGTCTCCCGCAGTATTCTTATCAGCAAGTTAAAGAAGTATGGGTTGGATGAATGGACTACAAAATGGATAAAGAGTTGGTTAGATCATTGGGTTCAATGGGTAGTGATCAATGACTCCATGTCTAGCTGGCAGCCGGTCACAAGCGGAGTGCCCCAGGGATCGGTCCTGGGGCCGGTTTTGTTCAACATCTTCATTAATGATCTGGAGGATGAGGTAGATTGCACCCTCAGCAAGTTTGCAGATGACACTAAGCTAGGGGGAGTGGTAGATACCCTGGAAGGTAGGGATAGGATACAGAGTGACCTAAAAAAACTGGAGGATTGGGCCAAAAGAAATCTGATGAGGTTCAACAAGGACAAGTGCAGAGTCCTGCACTTAGGAAGGAAGAATCCCATGTACAGCTACAGACTGGGGACGGATGAGCTAGGCAGCAGTTCTGCAGAAAAGGACCTGGGAGTTATAGTGGATAAGAAGGTGGGTATGAGTCAGCAGTGTGCCCTGGTTGCCAAGAAGGCTAATAGCATATTGGGCTGCATTAGTAGGAGCATTGCCAGCAGATCGAGGAAAGTGATTATTCCCCTCTATTTGGCATTGGTGAGGCCGCATTTGGAGTATTGTGTTCAGTTTTGGGCCCCCACACTACAAAAAGGATGTGCACAAATTGGAGAGAGTCCAGTGGAGGGCAACAAAAATGATTAGGGGGCTGGAGCACAAGACTTATGAGGAGAGGCTGAGGGAACTAGGCTTGTTTAGTCTGCTAAAGAGAAGAATGAAGGGAGATTTGATAGCAGCCTTTAACTACCTGAAAGAGGATTCCAGGATGTTCTCAATGGTAGTAGATGACGGAACAAGGAGCAATGGTCTCAAGTTGCAGTGGGGGAGGTCTAGATTGGATATTAGGGAAAAGTTTTTCACTAGGAGGGTGGTGAAGCACTGGAATGTGTTACCTAGGGAGGTGATAGAATCTCCATCTTTAGAGGTTTTTAAGCTGCGGCTTGACAAAGCCCTGGCTGGGATGATTTAGCTGAGGTCAGTCCTGCTTTGAAAAGGGGGTTGGACTAGATGACCTTCTGAGGTCCCTTCCAACTCTAATATTCTATGATTCTATGATTCATCCTGCAACCTCTGATACAAATGAGTAGCCGATTGACTTTGGCCACAGCTGGTCTGAAGTGTGGGCTTCTTTCCTTTGCTTGGTGAAAACCCATCTAAAGCAGGAACGTCAGGGGGAGCCGATAAACACATTTTAATTATAATTTCAGCACATCTGCATAATGCTTTGTAGGCTGACTGAATATACATCCCACAGGAATGATAATGATCACAGAGTGATTAGTTTTCCAGTGAGATTTCAGGAAACCTTTTAGATACAGATTATAACAATAGTAAATTGGGGTACACTGAGCTGGTCAGACCAGCTGAAGCTCACTGCTAAATACCTTTGGGCATAGGGATGTTCTTAGGGACACAGTGGTTAGAGAGCTGCTAAACTGGAGTTCTCCGTTGAGTGTAAAGGGGGACACACCTATGATTATTGGACCAGTAGGTCAACAAGAGTCTGCAGCATTTTTGTTTGCTGCCTGAGAAGCCCCATTATGTCCTGGTGCATTTTCATCTCCTTTTCCTGCTGGGACAACTGGGCCTTTCTCCAGTCCAGTCTTTCCTTCTTCATTCTGTCTGCGATATTCACCCTCCAGGCTCTCTGTTCATAATTTTTTTTGTAATATTAAGTTTTAACATATTTTTTGGGCTTGGGAGCACAATGTGTAACTATACTTAGATATGTGTTTATGTACATTACTATACTTGCAGAGAGATTTACTAAAACCCATTGTGGAAAGTATACTTTTAGTTTAGTAGCAGGTGTTTTTTTTTATTAGCTGGAATATTCCCGTGTAGTAATAGCTAAAATCAGCTTTGTTATAAATTACTTCAGACCGATTTTGACACCATAACAGTGTGTGTTGCTCTGGTTTTTTTGGTTTAACTTACTTTGTGTAAATAAATTAAATCATTTGGGTCAGCTTTTTTGGGGGGTACTCATTTTGGTGACATTAATTGTGAGTTGCCCCTCAAAATTACAGAAAGTCATTATCTTAAGTTCCGAAGCATTTTTTCCCAGCCACACGGTAGTGGGCAGGGATATTATTTTACAACATTTGTTTTAGATTGCACTATATTTTTTTTGTTTACATTAATATAGCACAGCAAACACACACAGTAAAACAATAGCAACAATACTATACAACTTTTTTTTATATTGTATATTTTGATTTTGTGCTTTTGTGTGCCGTCGTGGATCTATGTGCTAACTATTTACAAACAAAACAAAAGTGGGATTTATAGACTTTATTAGTATTAATTATTTATAATATATATATTTAATTTTTATATTTGCTGTTATCCAGTGGCCTACTAAATTATATGGCATAATAGAGGAATTGTACTGTGGTATTTTATAATTTTTTTTGCTTATAAACTTTATTGGTTTTGCTGAGAACTACATGAGTTGACCGTCATTACACTCAATTTGCCATTTGGATATGCAGCAGTTACTTTGCAAGTAAATTGAAATAGGCTGCGGCAAAAGGCTTGATATATTATAATAATGGATTCTCTGAATTCAGGCTGGTTCTTTATGGCATAATTAACAAAGTGATTCAAAAATATTAATAACAGGCGCTTTAAAGGATGTATTACGGGCCACAGGCTTTGTTGTTTCTGCCTGTAATTTAGGTATTGTTTTTTTATGCTTTGAGCTGTGAAGAGTGAAACTAATATAATGGGTTGTTTTTATTTTTAATTTTTATTTGATATACAGTGGGGCTGGCTTCATTTACTGTGAACACAGGTTTCATTTACTGTGGGCTTAAAGCATGTGCAAAATTTTTTATAACTTTGTACAGCACTTGATCTCTAATTTGCAATTCTTGTGGTTTTAATATGGGGTCAAATTACTGATCCATTTTAAAAATATTTGTACCAAGTCCATTTGGACACTGTGACACATACTGATCAGCTAACAATTTGGGTTGGAGCTCATCTGGAGGACCATTTGTCCAACAGTGCTCCAAGGATCTTATTTTACATCTTGTTATAACTTTAAAGGGGGAATACCCATGGGCTACTTTTGTTACTCTTAGATCCGTGAGTATCAAGGGCAATTTGGCACCCCAATCTCTGCCTTGAGCATTGATTATTTTTTTTAAAGCCAATTTTAAAGTTTGATTAGTGCATTTTACTGCTCCTGAACTTTGAGGATGGTATGGTATATGCTTATGCTTAAGGCATTCTAGGTGTATTTTAAAATTTTATTAATAAAGTGAGGACCATTATTGCTATTAATTTTTTTGGGGAGCTGCCATCTGGAGAAGACGTGATTTACCAGTATTTTAGCAGTGTTGTTTTGAGTGGGAAAGGTCTCAACCCATTTGGTAAACGGATTAATAATTACTAAATAGTAACGATGGCCTGTTTTACTGGTGGGTAACTTAATATAATTTATTTGGAGGCAATTCTAGGGTCCTTCAAGCCTTTGGTGGCCTAGTGGACCTTTCTTTTTAGAAACATTTGGGTTGTTTATTGCACAGGCTAGGCAATTGTTTATTTAGCGTTTTATATTTTGGGTTATTATTTTATTGTTTTTAAGTGGTTTAAAGTTTTTTTATATTAAAATGGCTATTTTTATGCACAACTTGTATTAAATTATTTTGTTGTTTTGTTGGAACAATTTATACTGGTATTTTTTGATTTTTGTGTTTGGAAATAAGCAAACTATTTGAATGCAGTTTAATTTTGTATTTATTTATTTGCAGCAGCTGTTGTATGCTAGCATCACTTTTCTGCAAGACTGCTAAATCTATAATGGTTACAGATTTTTTTTTTTAGTTTTTTTGAGCAACAGCTATTGGAGTGATTGGCGTTTGCCATTTTGAACCTGTTTGTGCTCCTTCCTTGGCTGCTTTGTTTGTATTATTATTTTATTTTGTTATTATTTTTTATTTTTTATGGGCGGGTACTTTCAACAGCCAGATTGGAGCTTGGTGTTGCGGTCTGGCTTTTCATAATGCTTTAATTTTTTTTAGCATGACAGATGGGTTTACCATCTAAGTTATGCATGGGTTTGTTTGTTTTTATATGGGCATTTAATTTAAGCATGCTTGTATAACCCAGTCAGAGTCTGAGGCTATAACTACAGGGGTATTCGTTCCAGCACCCATTAATGCAGCATGCACAGCAACAAGTTCAGCTGCTTGTACAGAGTGTGACGAGCAGCTTCCTGCCATAAGGATTCCATTTGGGTAGCGAATTGCTGCATACCCTGTTTTGGGAGATTGTTATATTATGTAAGAGGATTTATCTACAAACCAAACCTTTGGCTTTCTAGGTAGAATTTTTATGGCTTCCCAGTCACTTACAGGCTGAAAAGGATTGGGAAGGGCTGGTTCTATCAGAGGGAGAGGGCAGTTATGCTTAGCACCCTCAATTATCAGGGCATATGGGGCCTGTTTGGAAGCTGTAGGTGGTTGGACTTTTATATTTTTATTTATTAAAGCTATGGTTTATTTAGCCAATTTAGGCCTGGATACATGCTCTTTTTTTGATTTCTTTGGACACTATATATTTAAGAGGGGTGTGGGCTGTTCGCAAAATAATTGGGGCAGAACCAGTAAGGTATTGCCAGTGCATGGCCCATATTAATGCCAACATTTTTTTTATAAGGAGTAAAGCTGATTTTTGGCCCTTCCAAGTACTTGGGAGGCAAATGCCACTGGCTTTTGACCAGAAGGCCCCTCCTCCCTCTTATTCCTTTTGGGGAATGAGCTAACTGCCACACAAATGGTTTAGTGTTATTCAGGTATGCTAGTGCAGGGTGGAGGTTACTGCTTGCTTCAGTTTTAAAAGGGTCTGATCCTGTTCTGGGCCCCAGTTTTAGGGTACTCCCTTTTTTAGTAGTTGATACAGTGTCTGTGCCTTTAAGGCAAAATTCTCCACATGGTTGCGGAGACATTTTGTGAGACCTAAGAATAATTGCAATGCAGAGACATCAGTGGATGCTGGCAAGTTATACATTAATTCCACTCTCTGCTGATTAGGGGTAATTTTTTTTTGTTTTAATATTGAACTTAGGTAGTGGACTTTTTGCTGACACAATTGGGCTTTTTTAAAATTAATTCGGAAGCCTGCTTGCTCAATCAGGAAGATTATTTCATCGAGCAAAAGCTTCTTGGGTTACAGTCTAAATGAGAATGTCATTGACATAAGAGATAACATTCATCGGTGCTGTGCACCTATCCCATAATTTAATAACATGGGCGTGGCAAATTATGGGGAAGCAGCGTAGCTCCTGTGGAACATGAGTGAAAGTGAGTTGACGGTCCTTGTAGGTAAAAGCAAATTTATCCTAACAGTCAGGATGCAGAGGAATAGCAAAGAATGCATTTGATAAATCCAGTACTGAAAACCATTTAGTTCCCATACTTATTGCAGCCATCACTTCTGGTAACTTGGCCACCACAGGGCTGTCTTGGCTGTACATGTATTTAAAGCCCTGTAACTTACTGTAAGTCACCAGGTTTTCCTTTCTGCTTTACAGACTGGCCATATGGAGGAGTTGTTTATGCTATTAGTTTTTATTAGCATTTTTTGCTGCAAGAAAGCAGTAATTGTGGGTAACAATTTTTTTTTTTTGCCTTTTTTTTGGTATTTGTACTGCTTTTGGGGTGGTGGATTAGGTTTTATAATAATAACACAGGTATTTACCCAGCTATAATTTGATTTATTTTTGGTTTATGCTTGTGGGTGTGCCTGTACTATGTTAGCAACATTTAGGGAATACTGCTCTGCTGTAATTGAGAGTGACTTTGGTGCTTTAAGAGCTACCACCCTGTGCGCAGCTGCAACAACTTTAGTAATTTTTAATTTAATGGATAATATTTAATTAGTTAAATTAATAACAGCCTGCATTTTAAGCATATAATTTATGCTTAAAATAGCTTTTTTTTTAGCGTGTGCTAAACTAAAAATTTTTGTTTGTTTGTTTGTTTTTATAATGGTGTAAGTAAGGGTATGAGAGGGGGGCATATTTACACTGGAATTTAAATTTTTTTTTAACTTCTGCCAGTGATTTTTTAAAATTTCATTGTTGCAGGAACTAAGCGGTTATTAATTAATGAAATAGCGGCATTAGTATTTACAAGGATATGCTGTTTGAATGTTTTTTGTTTAAAATTTATTTAGATAGTGGGTTATTTTTATTTATTAGATATTAAAGGTGCTGCATAGATTAGGGGACTTGGGGACACCCGGCCCCCGATTGCCGCTGAGGACTTTTCTTCAGGAGGTGGGGATGGCTATTAATTTTTATTAGTATGTTTTTTTGGAGTGTGAGCTTTTTTTTATGTGGATAAATTAGGTCAGCCAGCTGCTTATTTGATTTGCTATTAATTAGAGTTTTAGGACATATTGGAGAGCTTGATTTTACAGTATTTAGCACAGGGGATTGATTTTTTTACGGCCTTGCCTTTGCCATGCTTTTTGTTAATTTTTTTAGAGATTAAATTATTATTATTATTATTATTTTTATTTTGAAAGATGATTTGAGCAGCTATTTTTTTGTTTGTTTGTTTGTTTGTGTAGCAGGTTTTTTTTAATGTTTATTAGGGAACGCTTGGCTTACTAGTAAATGAGCTTGCCGAACTTTTTGTAACGGTGCCTCCCATGTTATAGCTGTTAAATTTACAGTACTTAAAGCAATTTTTACTTGCGGATGGAGCTTTTTTATTAAACAAGTTGGAAAGTTTGTGTTTATAAGCTTTTGATTTTTTTGTTTTGTTTTATAGCTTGCCATAGCATTTTTTATGTTGTAAGTAAGCATTAGGGCGTTTCTTTAGGGCTTGTCACTTTAAATAAAAACGCACTCTAATGTGCTTGCTAGGATTTATTATTTTAAAGACATTTTTATAAGGATATTTTTTATGTTTTTTTTTTTTTTTTTGGAATATTTATGGGAAGTTTTAAGAAGGTGTTTAATGGGAGCTTTTTTTTAGGAGCAAAGCATAATTATTATAATTTAACTGAGGCACTGTGGTAAGCTGTGCAAACCAGGCAACTACCTGGTAGTATGTGGGGTGCTGGTGAGGTCTCCACCAAGTAGGGCATGCAGCTCACTGTAAAAGTATCAGGTTTGCGGCTGAGCACCATATCAGTTGTTGGCCTCCCTGGCCTTGTGGTATGCCAGGCACAGTTCCTTCACTTTCATGTGGCACTGCTGCTGATCCCTGTTGTACCTCTTCAGCTGTATCTTCTGTGCAATCTGCTCATAGATGTCCATATTTCTGTGCAATCTGCTTGTAGTTGTCCATGATTGGTCTGTAGCTGTGTCTGCACAGCCTCTGCTCCTTACATGCCCTGGACATCCAATACCTCTGTCCTGTCTACTCCAGGCCGGAGTGCATCTAGTAGTGCATGGAGCTGTGTGGTCAGTTGGCAGTTGCACACAGGGAGAGCTGGTAGGTTTGCCAGGTAGGCAATCAGTAAAAGGCATTTCGGAAATACATGGGGGATTAAAAAGGGGATCTGTGGTTTTGGTTTCCATGACCCCTGAACAGCAGAGTTCACAATTGTGATCAGAGTGGTCACTGTTGGGCATTGTGGGACTTTGGGCAGACTGTTATGGTCCACATAGCTCACGCTACATCTAGACTCATATTGCATCAACCTCAGTAAGTTGACCATGGCTCAGTGCCATCTGGGGAGGTGATTTTACTGTGTGGCCATAATGGGGCACTTACGTTGGCCAGAGACAAATTTGAGACATATGCACAGCAAGATCCACGTGACTTAACTTTCTAGTGTAGACCAAGCCTAGGTTTTATAAAGCTGTATATACTTTTGAGTTGCCAGTACAAAGGTCTGTACTGGCAGACATAGAAACAATGTCCTGCACTGCAAGATATCTTTTGGCCAACTGTGTGGCCCCGGTTTTAGCCTCCTGGAGCTGACAGCACCCACATCTTTCAGGCTGTTGTCTGGGAATATTAACCCAGAACTGCCACTTTCATGCTGCTGCTGCACTTCACTTGACATGCAACAAGCCCAGCCTGGGGCTTGGCTTAAGACCTTGCTCAGTACTCCTGACCACCATGTCAGAATTTTTTCCAGTAGGTTGCCCGTCTCTCTTTCAGGCAGAAGAAAGAAATCCATTGTATTTTAAAATATGGGATCCATGCACATGCACAAAATGTAATGTTCTGTCTTTTAGCAGAGAGAGAAGGCAACAATTCAGAGTACACAAATTAAATTCTCTAGGATTGCTGTTTCTCTCTGTAAATTGTTTGCATTCTGTCCCTGAGAATCAAAGCCCCACTGTGTTGTTCAGACATTACTCCTGTTTATAGGAGTTGGTTCAGCCAGTCATGGAACGGTAACAGTATTTTATGAATTACCAAATCAGTCATACTAGCCAAACAGCTAATCCCCAATATCACAAACTCAAAGACTCACTTGCAGTAATAATTCAAAAGTAATCCAGGGGTTTGATATATGTTCATACCAAATACTCAAACATTTCTGAATAATGCACCTGTTCTTGAAAGTGAGCTGTTTGTGGACAACTTACAGACAGAAAAAGGGCTAAATTCAATGGATATATTGTTTGCCAGGAATACGCAGATTCACCTGCTGACTTGTTTGATTTTTAGTATCAGTTATTACTGTTTTTGTTTTATTGCTGTGTCCTTCCCCACTACTTTGCACTGAAAGTATAATGGCTTCAAAGAAGTGTAAGGGATTTAACCGCACATCTTCCATTCATTTTAAACCCTTGAATATCTCAACCAATAGGAATAATTAAAATTAAATGTTAATAATTATCATTATTTATTATTATTGTGGTAGCACCTGGGAGTCCAGTCACAGACTAAGACCTTATTATGTTAAGCATGGTAATAATAGGTGTTTTCAGGACTCGCACAAAAGGGAAATATACCGGGATAACTGTCATGGTATAGTTACAGTGGTGCAAACAGAATGTAAGAAAGTTACATCCAATTTACACAAGGGCCTCTGTGTATTTTTCTCATTGAAGTTTAGGGCTTATCTATAGGGGGAAATATGCCAGCATAACTAGACAAGTATAATTATGCCACTATAATTCCCAGTGTAGACATTCTTTATTCTGGAATAAGAATGCCTTTTACCTGTTTGGTTTATGTTGCTTTGGAAGCAGTGCAAGCTGAATTGGAAGGACTGTTTGCATAGGTAGTTATAGTGGTATAATTATACTGCTCTAATTATGCTACTTATAGTGGTATAATTATACTGCTGTAGCTATGCTAATGTATTTCCCTCTGTATTTGCCCTAAGTTTCACTGAGAAATGTACATAGAGGATCAGATTTGGCTCGGGTGTAAATTGGGTATAACTTTCCTAAATTCAGTGAGTTTGCACCAGCACTGAAGTAAACCTATAATTTAAAAGAAGAAGGTTCATATGTCTGTGGCTGCTGTAATTTCTATTTGGTCTGGATTTTTTTATGGATGTAGTTACTCCACTCTTTATTAATACGTATATCTTACTCTGTAATTTTTGCATCAAGTAATTCATATGTTGTTTCAGAAATATGGGTCATAGTCTTAAAAGGAAAAATAAATCCTAATAATGTATATAGAATATTGTGAGAGTGGATTTGTTTCCCAAGTGGTCCCAAATGTGCTAAGAACTACACAAATAGAGTTTAGACATGGTCTATAGCTAGAAAAGCTGTTAAACAAAATGAGGGTCATAAATAGCAAATACATAAATGAAATAAAAATAAAGAAGGGGTGGGGAGGGAGAAGAAGGTCAATGATGAAAATATAGGTGTAGGATTTAACAGCCGGACAATGCTCTTTTTTATTTTAATCTGCAGTTTAATGCAGGATGCAGAACTCCAGCCAGTAGGAGCCTGTACTGCTGCACTGGGGTGTAGGAGGGGAGGGGAGTGGAGGGAAGGGGTAAAATATGGCACAGCTGGCTACCCCTCCCCTTAGCACACACCCTGAATCCAGAACTGTGCAAGTTTCAATGGCCTGATGGGAATATTAACAAGGGAACTGCTCAATAACACTTCCTAATAAATATTTTTTTAAATTAACTGATTTATTTATCATAAGAACATAAGAATGGCCATATTGGGTCAGACCAGTGATCCATCCAGTACAGTATCCTGTCTTCTGACAGTGGCCAATGCTAGATGCTTCAGCAAGAATGAACAGAACAGTTAATCATCAAGTGATCCATCTCCTGTCACCCATTCTCAGCTTCTGGCAAGCAGAAGCTAGGGACACTTCAGAGCGTGGTTTTGCATCCCTGCGCATAATGGACCTATCTTCCATGAACTTATTTAGTTCTTGTTTGAACCGTGTTATAGTCTTGGCCTTCACTCCATCCTCTGGCAGAGAGTTCCACAGGTTGATTGTGCGTTGTGTGAAGAAATACTTCCTTCTATTTTTTTTAAACATGCTGCCTGTTAATGTCATTTGATGGCCCCTAGTTCCTATGTTATGAGAAGGAGTAAATAACAATTCCTTATTTACTTTCTCTACACCAGTCATGATTTTATAGACATCTATCATATCCCCTTTTAGTTGTCTCTTCTTCAAGCTGAAAAGTCCTAGTCTTATTAATCTCTTCTCGTATGGCAGCTGTTCCATAACCCTAATAATTTTTGTTGCTCTTTTCTGTACCTTTTTCATTTCCAATATATCTTTTTTGAGATGGGGTGACCAGATCTGCACACAGTATTCAAGATGTAGGTGTACTGTGGATTTATAAAGAGGCAATATCATATTTTCTGTATTATTATCTATACCTTTCCTAATGATTCCCAACATTCTGTGTGCTTTTTTGACTGCTACTTCACATTGACTAGATGTTTTCAGAGAACTATCCAAAATGACTCCAAGATCTCTTTCTTGAGTGGTAACAGATAATTTAGACCCCATCATTTTATATGTATAATGGGAATTATATTTTCCAATGTGCATTACTTTGCTTTATCAACATTGAATTTCATCTGCCATTTTGTTGCCCAATCACCTAGTTTTGTGAGATCTCTTTGAAACTCTTCGCTGTTGCTTTGGACTTAACTATCTTAAGTAGTTTTTTATCATCTGCAAATTTTGCTACCTCACTGCTTACCCTTTTTCCAGATCATTTCTGAATCTGTTGAACAGTATTGGTCCCAATACAGACACCTGGGGAACATAACCATTTATTTCTCTCCATTTTGACAACTGACTTTTTATTCCTACCCTTTGTTTCCTATCTTTTAACCACTTAATGATCCGTGAGAGGACCTTCCCTCTTATCCCATGAGAGCTTACTTTGCTTAAGAGCCTTTGGTGAGGGATCTTGTCAAAGGCTTTCTGAAAATCCACTGTTTACACAATCATATTCAATATATCTATTAAATCTAAACAGAATCATATAATAATAAAAATTAACAATTTGAACTTAACACATTGATACACTGAATTCTTTAAATTCCATAAATAAATCACTTTGTTTCTGAAGGGACAAACCTTATGAGTTATAAATGCTTCCACAGTAAATAAAGGTTCATCTAGACAAGAACAAAATGAGTTGGGTAATTACATTGTCACATTACGTCTTTCATTAGATGGAGAAGGGTTCTGGCACTTATCCCAAATTGTTGTTGACTGAGGTGTTGGTCAGCTGAGAAAAAAGCTAGAAAAAAGCTAGTCCTTTTTCAAATAAGCTGCTCTTGCTGTCTGCTGGTGGTGTTGCTTCTCTTTTCTTCCCTGTTTGTTTTTTTAAAGAACTATAAGGGGACACCACCGTTCCCTGTTAGAAGCAAACACTGTGAAGAATGTGGTAGACAGCTGTATTATTTTTATGAATATTATGTGTACATCTGTCTATTATGTGTACATTTGCTAAAGAATTAACATTTGTGGGAGCTCATCTCACACCTCCCCAAGAAAGAATTACAATGGCTGTAGATAGCCAGCCATCTACCAACATTTACAAGATAATGACTGGATTGTTCTTTTTGATGATTTACTTCCAATCCCTGGTGTGCTCAAGAGACAAGTTTGTAAGGGAAGGAAGTCCCATCTTGTGGGCATAGAGAACAAAGGGCCTACCTGAGCTTAAAAAGACAGTCCCTGAAGCTCAGGGAAGACAAGGAACACAGAGGCAGTGGAAGTACCCAGAGTAGGGGTACTTGAGATATGTTGGTATCTGCCTATATTTTAAGGAAAGCTAAATTTTAAGTGAGACCTATGAGTGTAGGCCTTTTGTTGTTTAAATCCTTTTCTCTGAAGGCTATATTGCTATGGAAAAATAAATAATACTTTGTTTTAAGAAGCTGTTCTGAGTCACTGCATTTGCCTACTCATCATAGTTCCCAAAATGGGTCATCTGCAGGGGCCAAACATTGTTGGACTAGCTGAGGAAACACAGCTGATAAATGGGGTGCTGCAGACTGGATACCTGACCTCAAGTGGCAGAATTGTGGGATTCCAGCCTAAAAGAAGTCAAAGAGCAGAGCCTTGAAAGGGTACATTCGGAGAGACCAAAGGGTGTGTGTGTGTCAATGGTGTAGCTAGCCTTAAAACGGTGACATATTCAGTCTTAGTTCATTTGCTACTCCTTTCTTCCCTGTTTCTTTTTCCTAGACTATTTGGAAGCCCTCTGGTCCCTGCTAGAAGCAGAAGCTAACATCCTTTAACCCTTTTTCCTAATGAGGCAGCCTGTTTAATGATTAGCGCACGGGACTTGGTGTAGGGGGAAGTTTTTTTAGGTCTTTTTTAAAACAAAAAATTTAAATTTACAATATGTGAAATATTAGTGCTAAAGTCAGGAGTCCTACACAAAGCCTGACTGAATGGGTCTCGTGCAGCAAAGCTGTATAGGGTCAGAATCCTTCCCTCTGAGTTCCACAGACACTACTGTTGCCTGTGGGCTGTAGGAGCAACCAGGCCTGCTGGGCCCCCATCACCAAGCTTTAGCTTGAGCCAGTGGATCTACATCATGTTTTGTTACCTTTTCCAGTTGTGCTGGTTATTTGATTTACTATAACCTTAGAAGGCCACATTTCTGTTGGGTAAGGTAGTCCTAATAAAATCTCCCAAATTCACTTATTACAGACTGATCTAGTATCTGTGAGAAACGTCCATGAAAGGTACACTATATATCTGTGAGATTAACATTAGATTGTCTTTTAAGAGATTTAAAAGTAAAGCTTCTTAAATATTTTTCATAGATGCATGTTGTGTGTTTATATTTATTCAATAGAAAAAGGAAGCTAAGAAAAGCTTAACTTTTCTTTAGTAATATTATTTCTCCAAGGGTGGGCTGGGGTGTATCACAATGAAAATGGACATCATTATACTGTGTGTTATATTTTGTTAAATTTCAGTTCTATAATGCAAATTTTTAAATCTCAATCAGATTAAAACCACTAATGGCAGTTCATACAGGATGAAAACAATTATAGACTACTAAAAGATCCACTCATCTAAACATCTTAGACCACTATAAAACCATGTATATCTGGGGGAAAAAATGCAGTCAAGTCTCTGGTCTTCTACCAAGGTATTAAACAACTTAACATACAGATGTAATGTTCTAAGTGGAGTATGATGTATATTGTAGTGTTCCTTTAAAACTGTATCTTCTATGTTTTAGGGTACTTTCCGGTGAATCAGTGGATGGGAGTAAAGTGGATGAAATGTATCATGATATAGGTATTTACATTAAAAAGATCAAAAATCCCAAAAAGATGTGGCGTGAATCTCCTGAGTTCAAGGAGAAGATGAACACGCTAATAAAGATACTCAGGAAGATGTAAGTATTATGATCAGACTTTTTGCCTTTGTTGTTTCAATTAGTTTAGGAACAGATCATCTTCAAAACATGTCTTTAATTTATGTGAAAAAATCCTACCAAAAAAGATTTGGAATTAAAAAAAAAAAAAAATTTGGAATAAAAAAAAAGATAATAAATTTGGAATTAATATGACTTGCACTACACTTCAGTGATCAGTGACACTGTTTTAAAATGATTCCGATACTTTTTCGGTATTTACACATTGTCTGTTTAGATTGTAAATTCTTTGGGAATGTGACCATAGTCATACCTGTCAGTAAAACACCTAGCACTCTGTTGTCACTATATAAATAATAATAGAGAAGCTGAATATTGTTTTGTGTTGTAAGGGACTGGGGAGTAGGCGGTTTGGCCTAGTAGTCACAGCTGGGCTGGTGTCCACAAGGCAATAGTCAGAAAGCAGGGAATCGGAGTAATCTCTAGAGCCAGGATCAAACAGCAAGAGTCAGGCTGGGGTTGGAGACCAGACATGAGAGGTAGTTACCAGGCTGGAATCAGGGTCAGAGTCAGGCTGGGGTCGGAGCCCAGAGATCAGTAAGCAAGATGGGGTCTGAAGTCACAGCAAGTCAGAAGTCTGCATGGTTACCCAGATAACTTCTTGGGCCACTCTCCAGGGTTAAACACTGATCATGGGCCAATCAGAAGGCCAGAAGACTCTGGACCCATTGGGAGGTACATGCTATGGCTCCTAAATCTCCCCAGTGCTCCTTAGATGCGGTGTTGCATGGCCTCTGCGTGGCAATGTGGGAATGTCATCTCTCTTAGGCTCTGCAGACCTGTGTTGTAGTTCCATGGATCCTTACATGGGATAGGGATGTATATTTACTCGTAAATATGTAGTGGTTTTGCTAAAGAATGTATTGCATAGCTAGGGAAGCTGAAAAATGTTAGGCCCTGATCCTACAAAGATTTTAATTAACTTTATACATTTTGGAAGTTCCTTCTGTTGAGTACAGTGGGCTTTGGATCATCTCCTGTGAATAGTTCCATTGACTTAAATGAGACAACTCATATGGAGTAAAGTTAAGCACATGAGTAAGTCTTTGCCATATTGGGGCATTAGTGATAAACTCTTTTTTCTCTGCTTGGTCCTGTGTTCCAGTTACCAGAGTATTCATGACATAATGGGCTAAGCAATTACCTGTCAGTTAAGTCACTGGAGTTACACCAAAGATGCATTTGACCCTTAATTTCCCTTTATGACAGATCAGCAAACACATAGAACCAGTGTCGATATACTGTTTTATTTAACTGTTTCGATAATTCTAACATTTCAAATAATTATCCTTTTCATAAGATTTCTGCTTTAAATAACCCAATTCTTATTTTCATGCTCGCTAGTCATGTTGTGCTATTAATTTCAAAATGTTAATTAAGCTGCCCTCCGGAAATATCAGAAACTGCTGCCGCCACCACCTCTGTCTGCCAGTCTGTGTTTATGCTGGTTCGGATGGGTGTGGGAATGAGGTATCTCTCTGTCGGTATCACACTGCGCACAGGTGTGTCTGTGCTGTGAATCAGAGTCAGATGTTCTCATCCGAGTTACAATGTTTTACATTTTAGGGTTTGCCAAATGATTGTTGAGGACAAGACAAACAGCAATGTGTATTTTGATTATTTAAAAAAACTCATCCCAGTTGTCAGAGCCTACCTGGTTCAAAACTATCACACCCTAGTCAGAGTCAAAACCATGTCAAAAGTAACTCATCCATCTCAGTATATCTGCCAGAAGTAAAAAAAAATGGCTTCATTTGGTTAAACCATTTAAATTCACACAGATGTGTGGGAGATATCAATATATGTGTGTTTCAAATGGCTTTTTATAAAAGAACGTAAGACAATAAGAATGGCCATACTGTGTCAGACCAATGGTACATCCTGTCTTCCAGCCAGATGCTTCAGGAGGAATGAACAGAACAGGGCAATTACCGAGTGATCCATCCCCTTGTCCAGTGCCAGCATCTGAACTTCAGAGGCTTAGGGACACCCAGAGCATGGGGTTGTGATCCTGACCATCTTTGTTAAAAGCCATTGATGGACCTATCCTCCATGATTTTATCTAACTCATTTTTTAACACACTTATACTTTTGTTTTTCACAACATCCCCTGAAAATGAGTTCCACAGCTTAACTGTGTGTTGTGTGAAGTACTTCCTTTTGTTTGTTTTAAATCTGCTGCCTATTAATTTCATTGGATGACCTCTAGTTCTTCTGTTATGTGAAAGGGTAAATAACACTTCCCTATTCACTTTCTCTACACCCTTCATGATTGTATAGGACTCTATCATATCTCCCACATCCCCTTTTAGTCAACCTCTTTTCCAAGATGACTAGTTACAGTCTTTTTAATCTCTCCTCATATGGAAGCTGTTTCATACCCCTTATAATTTTGTTGCTCTTCTCTGTATCTTTTCAAATTTTGATAGATCTTTTTCTGAGATGGGGTGACCAGAACTGCATACAGTGTGTAAGGTGTGGGTGTACCAAGGCTTTATTTAGTGGCATTATGATATTTACTATCTTATTATCTATCCCTTTCCTAATGGTTCTTAACATTCAATTAGCTTTTTTTATTGCTGCTGCACATAGAGCGGATGTTTTCAGAGAACTATCTGCAATGACCCTAAGATCTCTTTCTTGAGTGGTAACAGCTAATTTAGACCCCCATAATTTTGTATGTATAGCTGTGTTTATATTTTCCAATGCGCATTACTTTGCATTTACCAACATTGAATATCAACTGCCATTTTGTTGCCCAGTCACCAGGTTTGTGAAATCCCTTTGTAACTCTTCACAGTCTGCTTTGAACTTAACTATTTTAAGTAGTTTTTTTTCATCTGCAAACTTTACCACCTCACTGTTTTACCTCTTTTTCCTGATCCTTTATGAATATCTTGAACAGCACTGTTCCCAGAACAGATTATTGGGGAAACCTGCTATTTATCTCTCTCCACTGTAAAAACTGACCCTTTTATTCCTACCCTTTGTTTCCTATTATTTAACCAGTGACTGATCAATGAGAAGACCTTCCCTCTTATCCCTGGACTGTTTAGTTTGCTTAATAGCCTTTGTCAAAGGTCTTCTGAAAGTCCAAGTATACTATATCCACTGGATCACCCTTGTCCACTTGTTGTATAATAGATTGGTGATGCATGATTTCCTCTTACAAAAGCTGCGTTGACTATTCCTCAACAAATCACATTAGTCTATGTATTTGATAATTCTGTGCTTTATTATCATTTCAACGAACTTGCAAGGTACTGAAGTTAGGTTTACGAACCTGTAATTGTCATGATTGCCTCTGGAATCTTTTTTAAAAATTTGCATTACAGTAGCTATCCTCCAGTCATCTAGTACAGAGGCTGATTTAAGTGATAGGTTACATACCACAGTTAATAGTACTGCAATTTCATATTTCAGTTCCTTCAGAACTCTTAGATGAATACCATCTGTTGATGGTGACTTATTATTATTGACACACCAATCTGGGAAAGTTCCTCAAATTTGTCACCTTAAGAAGAATGGGTCAGGTGTGGGAATCTCACTCACATCATCTTCAGTGAAGACAGATGCAAAGAATTAATTTAGCTTTTCTGCAATGGCCTTGTCTTTCTCAAGTGCTGCGTTAATCCCTCAATCGTTGTGTGGAAGGCTTCCTGCTTCTGATCTACTTAATTTTTTTGCTGTTAGTTTTTGTGTCTATTGGTAGTTGCTCTTTGAATTGTTTTTTGGCCTGCCTAATTACACTTTTGTACTTGACTTGTCAGAGTTCATGCTCCTTTCTATTTTCCTCAGTAGGATTTGACTTCCAATTTTTAAAGGATGTCTTTTTTCCTCTAACCACCTTGTAGCAAGGTGCTGTGGCCTTCCTCAGAGCCTGAGCCTGAGTAAGGGTCCTGACGCCCCTGATGGGCAGAACATGGCCATGCAGGCCAAACAACCCAGGAGAAAAGGAGCAGAGCCAGGACAAGAAGGACCAGTATAAAAGGCCGGCCTAGCCACTCAGTCATGGGGAAGCTGTCACTGGAAACAGATTTGTCTTCCCAGAGGCTGCAGTCTAGGTCTGACCCTGGCCCTGGCCCTGCAGCTGTTCAAAGCAACCGCCGCACCGACTGGAGCCTTCCAAGCCTGCTCGGACTTCCGGGCCCTAGTGACTGGAGGAGGCTGCCGGGCCCTAGTAGCTAGGGAGAGCCACCTGAGACCACTGGGTGGGAAAAACCCCCTGAGGCAGGCCCTGACCTGGAGGAGCTGCCTGATGTCAGGGACCCACTGGAGCTGCCTGAGCCTGGTGTACCAGAGCACCCCCTGGGACCCTCGAACCTGGAGGAGCTGCCCTCCACTGACGACCCTGAGGAGTTTCTGGACCTGTCGACAGTGAGGGACTAGTGGGACTCCTGCTTGCCATCGACTCCAGCGATCCAGAGGGAGACAATTGGATGCAGGTCCTGGGGATTGGGTGGGAGGAAGTAGCCCAAGGACAGCCGACTAGAGAGTGGCTGAGTCTGAGGCGAAACCAGTCAGCGAGTTGTGGCTGGATCCCTGCTGACTCAGTGGAAAACTACTTTGCCACTGATAGGGCCCTGGGCTGGGATGCAGTGGCGTCGGGTGGGCCTGCGTCCCACTAGCCCCTTCCCTAATCACCCCAGGAGTGCTTGGCTTCCCCTGAGTGCCACCAGAGGGTACTGAGCTTTATCAGCCCCGCCTTCCTGAAAGGCTGGGGGCTTTAGACTATTTTGTCTGCCCCGCCCACTGAAGGGGCGGAGGCTATAGACTATCTCACCAGCCTTGCCTGGCTTGAGGGGTGGGGGCTGTAAACTGTCTGCCTGCCCTGCCTCTTGGGAGGCTGGGGACTATAGACTGCTTCACCTGCCCCGCCCTGCCTGAGGGCCAGGGGCAATAGACTGCTTAACAGCCTCACCTGTTGGAAGGTTGGGGTTATAGATTCCTCATCAACCCTGACCTACGTGAGGGCCAGAGAGCTACACTGTGAAAGAAGCCCGCCCCGCCGGGGGCTGGGGCTAAAGACTTGTAATTGGCACCGCTTATTCCCCTAGACCAAGGTGCTGTGGCCTTCCTCGGAGCCTGGGCCAGAGGAAGGGTCGCGATGCCCTGGCTGGGCCATGCCACCAGCCTACACACCTCTTTTAGTTTGTTGTTTAGCCATCGTGGAGTTTTTTGGTCCCCTTAATTTTTTTTTATTTGGGGTATACATTTAATTTGTGCCTCTAATATGATGTTTTAAAAAACTTTCCATGCAGCTTGCAGGCATTTTATTCTTGTGACTGTTCCTTTTAGTTTTCATATACCAAGCTTCCTTATTTTTGTATATTTCCCCTTTTTGAAGTTAAATGCTACTCTGGTGGAATTCTTTGGTATTTCCCCCCCCTCCCCACAAGGATGTTACATTTAATTACATTATGGTTACTGTTACCCAGTGGTTCAGCTATATTCATTTCTTGGACCAGATTCTGTGTGCCATCTGGGACTAAATGAAGAAATGCTTCTCCCCTTGTGTGTTCCAGGAATAGCTGCTCCAAGAAGCAGGCATTAATGGTGTCTAGAAATTTTGTCTCTGTTAAGAAATCCTCCCTAAAGATGTCTCAGTCTGACCCACATGCTCCTCAGCACCTTTCAGTTTTCCCTCAACCCTTAGTTTAAAAACTCTATGAGCTTTTTAATTTTACATGCGAGCAATCTGGTTCTGTTTTGGTTTAAGTGTAGCCCATCCTTCTCATATAGGCTCCTCCTTTCCCAAAAGGTTCTCCAGTTCCTGATATGCCTAAAACCCTCCTCCTTACACCATTGTCTCATCCACACATTGAGAGCATGCAGTTCTGCCTGTGTAAATGGCCCTGCATATGGAACCCAAAGCTTTTCAGAGAATGCTACCATGGAGGTTCTGGACTTTAATCTGTTACCTATCACCATAAATTTGGCCTCCAGGACCTCTCCCCTACCTTTCCCTATGTCTTTGCTACCTGCATGTGTTACAACCACTGTCTCCTCCCCAGCACTGCACATGTCTATCTTGACATCTTGAGAGATCTGCAATTTTCACGCCCAGCAGGCAGTTGATCATGTGGTTCTCCTGGTCATCACAAACCCAACTATCTATATTTCTGATAAATGAATATCCTATTACTATTTACCTATCTCTTCCTAATAACTGGGGTCTCCTTAGTGCAAGACATCATCTGGAAGAAGTGCCACAACTATGAGATAGTCACTCTGGTCTCAAGAGCCTGTACTTGATCTCTGAGGACCATGAGATGCTTGCACTAAACGCACACATACACCATCTACCCACAAAACAGGTAATCATTCGTGCTGTATTCAGTGCAATAAACTGAATAGTCCCCACTCTACTGCTGGAGTTCTGCCCGCGTTATTTTTACTCTCACAGCTTTTTTTATTTTTAGTTTTTTGCAGGGGGTATTTGCTGGTCTAAGTTTAAAGAATGCTAGTGGTACCTGGCTCTCTGACTCCTTTTCTAGGCTCCCTTGCAATAGTTCCATGTTTGCTGTTCCTGTTCACTAGCTTCTCTGTTCACATGGAAGCTGGCTTTTTAAACCATGTTCTCCTTGAGTAGTTCTGCCCCCTGGTTAAGTGCTGCTAAGGGGATTAGGGATCAAAGCTTCATTAAGAAGCTGTCGCAGGCACACAGCAAGAAACAAATAAACAGACAAGAAGAAATAATGCAGGTGCTGATGCCAGGTCTACACTACAAAAATTTGTTGGCATAGCTATATTTGTCAGGAGTATGAGAAAAACAGACCCCCAGCTGAAATAGCTATGCTGAGAAAACCCGCAGTGTAGATGCAGCTATCAGTGGAAGGAAGAATACTCTTGCTGCCTTTGAAGTCAGTGACAAAACTCCCATGGACTTCAGTGAGTCCAGGATTTTCCTCATTGTGTTTACTGAGTGCTGAGGGGAGTGCACTGGGCAGCTGTGCTTGCTACAAGGTGTCGCCAAAGCAGTGCTCATCATGGTTACATCCTTCCTCTTTCAGACCGTCCATCCTGGGATGATATGCATTAGAGACAGTATTTGCTTGCTGTTACCCTTACTCTCTTAGAGTGCAAGAAGCTGAATTATGGTTGCCCCCTCTGCAGCTTCGCTATGGGGTAGATAAGGGACTTCCTAAACCCAAGAGCCCTTTCAGTGCTCCTACACATAGGCAGTCATCGTTTTAGCCCTGTATTGATAATGGATTATGATAAAATTGGGATAGTCTCATTGGCTTCATACTGCAGTCTCTCTCTCTGTAGCTTACCAAATCTAACACAGTAGCAATGGAAGGAAGAATTTTCCTGTATGATTATTTTTGTGCTTCCAGAAGATGGAATGTAGAAATAAATCTTGTGATAAAGTAGAGTATCTCAAGATGGCAACTTAAAAAAATTGCAGCCATGAAATAAATGCCTTTGTATTGCAAAGGAGGCTTTGGTTTCTTCTTAATTGTTTGAATTATTTCTGAATAAATTGGTGTTAGAATTTTTTCTCTTTCTTTTTTAATGAACTCATAAACTAGCTGTGAAAATATCCAGCTTAAGTTTTTAGCACACCATGTGGCTACAAATTCTCTTGCCTTTTCCATCTGCCAGAGAGTTTAAGGCCCTCTGAGAGAAGCCTGCAACATAGTTTTTTCTTTTACTCCTACCAATTAAAGATTTTTCCTTTGAGGGTATGATGGATCTGAAGATCATTATCTTTTTGTTGGACAATGATGCGAAGCTCTGTCAGGAGAAGAGATGCTATGGAATTACTCTCAAGAACATCAAGATTTTGCAGTTGAGACTCAGGTCCAGGATAGTGCAGCAATGAGAGTGAGGGCACTGGCAGATGCTCTGTGTGTGTCAGGAATCCTGCCAGACAAGGTGGGATTGTACAGGGTGTTCTTTGGAGCAGTTTGTGATTGTGGCTAGTGTGTGCTGATGACAACAATATAAACATTAGCGTGCTGGGTGGCTGGATGTCTCCCCCAGCAAGCAGTTTGTAGTTGTGATGTGTGGGCCAATGTGTATGACTACTCTCCGTCTCTCCTAATATTCTCTTGAGTGTAAAGGGGAGATCCTCTCCCATTGCTTGTGCAAAGGTGTGTATGTGGGAGAATGTGGGGAAAAGGCGTTTGATGCAGGATTAGTTCTCAGGCTGCCATATAACATACATTTTACAGAGTTTTTGAGCCCAGACCAGAGATCAGCTTTAGCTTCAAAGGAAAGTTAAGATAGGTTAACAACTCTCTGTTACAGAAAAGTGAAAAGAGATTTTCTTCTCTTCCTCCCTTTCCATGTAATTCCAGAGCACAGCTAACTCATCTAGGCAAGGTCTGTAACTGTAAAGAGGCAGAGCAATATAATATACCTCCAGTTGGTATGAAGGGAGAGTTGCCAATAATTGTGATTTCATCATGAATACTAATCAGGCACCTTATTCAAGTGCCTAATTATGGATCTAGTTGTCTAATTTTAGGCATCCAAGTAAGAGAATGTCCACTGTGTGTATCAAAGCATCACATTTATGTACAATTGTTTAATTTACAGGAACTCAATACAACCTATTACAAGTTTTGTTCACAATGACTTTAAAATCCGTTATGTAGCTAACTTAACCTAAACTTAATTCCATATTTCCCAAATGAGAAGTGGATAAACTCAGTTTACCTGAGTTTACCCTCTACTACACTGCTGTTTAAAGTGCTGTAAATTAAAAACTCAATAAGCTGGAGGCAAAACAGATCACACACCATCTGTAGTGCTAAATTTCTGGATTATTCACCAAAGTTGTTGTGTGATTTTTTTTTTAAATGATAGCAGTTAAATTGTAAGTAATATTATTTACTTGTAACCTATCTTTTTTAAAAAAAGTCTTATTCCATGAGTCTGACACTTGCAATATGCATACTGTATAATTGTGCTGGTCAGTTTAGTAAATTAATGTCTGAGCTCTGCTTCTTGTTCTTTATTCTGTTTCACTTTAATCTAGAAAAAACAGGTTCCTGTAGCAAATATTTACTATAATTTTTTTTACAATTAAAAATGAAATTTATCAATGCTTTTTGTTGCCATCTATTTCAGAAATGAATTCTATATTAATTTTGCAAGAGGCTCTTCAGCCCTTCATCAGCAAGATACTTATGCAAGTGCTTAACCTTAAACATGTGAATAGTCCCATTGAAGTCCATGGTAATGGGATTTTCAAAATTGGCCTAACTTGGCTCCTAAACTCCTATTGATTTCATTGAGAAAGTTATGTCTCTGCTGAGCATTTTTGAAAATCCCTCCCTTAATATGGTTTTAGGTGTCTAACTTGAGACACCAACATTTATTTAAAAAAAAAATCCCTTAATACATTATAACAAAATTACTCTGTAGGAAGTTGCAATTTTGACTCAAAGGGACTTTTATCCTGACTAAAGACTAACTAAGGATTTCAGGATTTGACCTTATATATATTTTTTTGATCTGCCTTAGGGTATTTATTATTTTTATTTATTTTTATTTTGGCTTCTGACCTCTTTTGATGAATGCACATGAGCATATCTTTTAAAACACTCCTGCAGTGGAACTGGCAGATAGTGGCTTTGTTTAATTCCATTTTCCTTGTCTCTTGGCCAACAGTCCCCTTGGCTTGACTAATTATTTTAAAATTTGTGGGCACTTTGTTCATTAGGACCATTCCTAGTGCCTGTAGTTCCAGACTCTCTTGGTTTCTGGTCATCCAAGTATACAAACAAGTTAGGGAAATGCAGTGTTAAAACATTTGATCTCCTTGATCTCTCTAAAAAAGGCCCTCATCTTGTCATGTTTTCAAACTTTTTTCCTTATAAAACCACTAATTATGGAACAGATAATTGGGATCATATAATAGCTGCACAAATAATTTATCTTTTAATTTACCTCAAAAGAGAAACAGAAATTGTACATCTCACTGCAAATTAGCTAATACCAATAAAGAACTATAACACTGACAAACAGAATGTTCAAGCATATGCTTCGTTTATGTTTTCTGGAAGGCAAAAGGTAACCATCTCCAATTTTGCTATCTGTTTGACACTTAAGTGAGGTACAGAGAAATAAGAAAGAATTAATTTGTTTTAGATTTTTTAATATTAAAGGCCAAATTTTCAAAAGTGACTTTTAATTCTAGATGTCCATCCCTGTGAAAAATGTTATTTTTGAAAACCCCAAGCTGCACTAAGTACAGCTCTGACATTACCCGGAATCTTACCTTATCTTATCTTGTCTAAAGTTGGGCACTCAGAATTAGAGGCCAAATTGCTTAAATTATAATTTTGTGAATATTTTTAGAGGGGAAACAGTAACATTAAAGTTGGCCAATTTTGCAAAATAAAATGAAAAATGGAAACTCCCATAATGTGAAGGACAAAATTATGGGCCAGACACTATGTCCATGTACATCCAATGTTCCAGTGAAAATAGTGGGAATTTGAGTGTGCAAGGAATTCAGGAAACTGCCTGAAAGGAATATGGTTGACATAAGATACTATGTATATATCCTGCATATTATCATGTGTATGTAGCTCTTCTCTGATAAAAGGGTTTCTCCATTTCTAAGTATGACAGAGATTTAGGACCAGGTGCAGCTTCCATTGAAAACTGTTGCCAAACTCCCGTTGACTTTAATGGGACTAAGATCAGGTCTTCAATCTTTGTTCTTGACTTAGAACATAACCAATATGTTCATCACTAGTGGACCAAGTTTATATATACACTATTTGTCCTGGCCAAAAATCCTGTATTAGTTTCATTTTAACCCTAGTGAATTTTGAATGCTTGAGTATTTTCAATAGATTAGTTAAATGAATAGGTCTGTCTGGCACTATTTGCTTGTTGCCCAATATCCACCCTTGTTCCAACACATCATAAATTAACTTAAAATGTATTTAAAAAACAAACAATGTTTGTTTTTCAACACATTGTTTATTTCTTGGCAAATATTGTGCTGAAACCAGAATTAATGTTTTCCGGATTATCATAAATGCATTTGCAGCATAAAAATTAAGAGAAACCCACGAATCAGGTTATTGTTGTAAGATGGCATCAATTCATATGGGAGCCATATTTCTTTTATTTTACTCTCATGGATCACCTAAATTGTGTCATCTTTCTTAATAACCAATTTTAGCAACAGTTGTTTTTTATATGGATTAAAGTGCTGCACACTTACAGGATTAGCAGATGCATTAATTTTTGTGGAGGCTTTGGGAAGATGGTCTGTATCAAAACTTTAAAAAAGATGTTTTGGAAGCGTTTCTTCAGTAAATTATTGTAAAGTGAAACCCTGGTCTCCTATATCTACCCTTCCAACTATCATTTCCTAGTACTGAGTGGAACTCATAACCTTTACTTCTCAGACAGGCTAATAACTTGCTTGCTGAAGGGCATCAATAATGGTATTTGAAAGCTTATAATACTTGTCACTGTGGATGACACTGAAGTGAATGTTTTGTTAACACTCGGGATTTGAACTTGGTCAGAAAAATGTGATTCAGTCTCAAACTTGTCACCTAGAATAATATACAGCATGTTTGTAAATAATTTAATAAACTTTTAAGCAATCTAGGGACAATAATTATATTAATCAAAAGCCTGTTTAATGCCCCTCTCTTCGTGTTCATATTTCATAGCCCTATTCAAGTTTCCCCCACTGGTATGTACCCCTGCATGTAATATTTTCACCATACCCATACACGTAGACCACTCTTTTTTTTAAGTGCCCGGTCATGCTACTTTTCTCACACACCCCAAGCAGAAATCCTTTCTAGGAGCTATTTTCCAGCTTCTGCTTCTCTCCCATTCCCCTGTAATCTTCCCCATTTATTTCCCAGTTACTATACATTCTTTACCTCAATATTAACTCATGGCTAATGCTTCTTTGAGAAACAGTTCACCTCTCACCTGGATCTCTGGCTTTCTTCCCATCCTCATTATAAATTCTAGTCCTTCTCTGCTGTGCTTCCAATCCCCAGCAGTGAGAGCTGTAGAGTCACTGAACTCTCTATATTGTATCTAATCTAATCTAATCTAATGTAATCTACCTATTTTAACGTTCTAATCAAGTGGATTCTTTAGAGGAGCCTGCTAATACAGCGCTCTCATTCCAAGTGTTGGGGAGATGGAGGAGCTCAGGTAAGGAGCAAATCAGAGACAGAGTAGTTATATTTTTTGTCTTTATCAATTACAGAAAAATTAAGTTCTTCAGCACTGAGAATACTGAGAAGGTCTTTGGGGGCAGGGACTGAATCTTTGTACAGTGTCTAGCACATTGGAGGCCCTTTCCTGATAGGGGCCTTTGGATGCTACTGCTATATAATTTTTGCCCATAAACTAAAAGAAAAAACTTGATGATGGAGTCTGGTATTTGCTTTGATGCAATCTTGTTTATTTACAAGGAATGTGCAAAGTCTTGCTCCTCCAAATGCAGGAGGAACCAAAGGCAAAAGGCCCAAGCTTCTTTTCAGCCAGAATCCCCAACACAGAACCTTTCTCTATTTTTCTCTCAGGGTCACTTGGTGCATACAGTCTTAGTTCTACCTGGATTTCTTCAGGTTGTCTCTTCAGGTTGTCTTCTTCAGGTTTTTCGCTGGTGCTGTATTCTACCTTCCCTCACACACACTCACATTCACACAAAACTTTACGGAAAACAATGCTCGGGGAAAAAACCTTCTGCACATGCAGTCCAAAAAAACCTTCAAGACTTCAAGACTGAGCTTGATAAGTTTATGGAGGGGATAATATGATGGGACAGCCTAATTTGGCAATTAACTGATCTTTGACTACTAGCAGTAAATATGCCCAATGGCCTGTAATGAGATGTTAGATAGGGTGGGTTCTGAGTTACTACAGAGAATTCTTTCCAGGCATCTGGCTGGTGAGTCTTGCCCACATGCTCAGGTTTTAGCTGATTGCCCTATTTGGGGTAGGGAAGGTATTTTCATCCAGGGCACATTGGCAGAGGCCCTGGGGTTTTTTCACCTTTCTCTGTAGCATGGGCATGGCTCACTTGCTGGTAGATTCTCTGCACCTTGAAATCTTTAAACCATGATTTGAGGACTTCAATAACTCAATCATAGGTTGGGGTCTATTACAGGAGTGGGTGGGTGAGGCTCTGTGGCCTGCGTTGTGCAGAAGCTCAGACTAGATGATCTTAATGGTCCTTTTTGACCTTTAAGTCTATGAGTCTATAAAAACTGTTCCAACGCCACTGGTGTAGCCCTCCTTAAACCAGGCAGGATAAATAGTAGTGTAGACAGTGAGGCATGGTGTAGGCATGGTGTAGGTGAGTAGAGTAAAGACATGCCTGAAGATGTTGGTATGTACTCGAGCACATGCCTTACACGGTTCTCTACTTGCCCAATCCATGCTTCCCCATCTACACTTCTAAAACTAGTGTCCCGCTACTGGAGTCTTTCCTTGGAAAAGACTCTGGCAGCAGGGAAAGGCATTGACAGGGAAGAAGTAGTGGGGAAAGCTCCCTGCTGCTGGGACCCTTCCTCATTACAGGGAGAGACGCCAGCAGGAGCAAAAGGTCAGCAGAGCTAGTTGGAAGGTAGGAAACAAAGGGTAGGAACTAATGGTCTTTTTTCACAATAGAAAGAGATAAACAGTGGATTCCCCCAAGAATGTGTACTGGGACCTATGCTGTTCAACAGATTCATAAATGATCTGGAAAAGGGGGTGAACAATGATGTGGCGAAGTTTGCAGACAGGATAGTTAAGTTGAAAGCAGACTGCTAGTACTTACAGAGGAATCTCACAAAACTGGGTGACTGGTTAACAAAGTGGCAAATTAAATTCATTACTGATAAGTGCAAAGTAATGCAAATGGAAAAATAATCCCAACTATAATATAAAGTGATGGGATCTAAATTAGCTATTTCCACTCAAGAAAGAGCTCTTGAGTGACCAAGGATAGTTCTCTGAAAATGTCTGCTCAATGCGCAGGAGTGGTCAAAAAGATTAACAATATGTTAGGAACTGTTAGGAAAGAGAGAGAAAATATCACAATGCCACTATATAAATCCATGGTGCACCTACACTTGGAATGCTGTGTTCAGTTTTATGTTGTCCCATCTCAAAAAGGATACAGTGGAACTGGAAAAGGTTCAAGAAAGGGCAACAAAGATGATCAAAGGTATGGAACAGCTTCCATATGAGGAAAGATTGAAAAGATTAGGGCTTTTCATCTTAGAAAAGAGATGACTAAAAGGGGATAAGATAGAAATCTATAAAATCATGAATGGTGTGGAAAAAGTGAAAAGTGAAATGTTATTTATCCTTTTACACTATACAAAAACTAGGAGGTCACCTGATTAAATTAATAGGCAGCAGGTTTAATACAAACAAGAGGAAGAACTTTTTCAAACAGCTCACAACTAACATGGAAGTCATTGCCATGGGATGTTGTAATGGCCAAAATATAATTGGGACAAAAAAATGAACTGGATAAGTTTAAGGAGGATAGGTCCATCAATGGCTGTTAGCCAAGATGGTGAGGAATACAATCCCAGGTTTGGGGCACACCCTGATTACTAGAGGATGGGATTGGAAAACAGGGGTATATCACTCCATAATTGCCCTATTCTGTACATTCCCCCTGAAGTGCTGGTGTGGGGTACTGTCGAAGATAAGATACTGAGCAAGATGGACCATGGTATGACTTGGTATGACAGCTTTTATGTTCTTATTACTTTGTCTTATTTAATGACATCCCAAAGATTCTTTGGTCCCATAATAATAGTAGGTTTAGATAATATTCAGAGAACAGACTTCAGAAGGAGCCAATATTCTATAGATTAAAATAGATGACATCATCCTAGCCTTCCCATATGACCCTCTCTACCAATTCTGGATTTATTGTGTAATACAATATGTATGACTGAGATACTGAAGTGGAAAAAGAGGTGTTTGAGGCCAGGAGAAGAAATAGAAGATTAACCAGTTTCAGATCCTTTTTTCCCTCATAACACTGATATTTTGCAGTCCATTATTCCATAATGATAACTAGACCCCTTTGAATTGTTTTCAATTTAATTGGCCCAGTTATTAAGCTGTGAAAATCCTTTCTTTACAAGCAGGGGGCAAATGAAAGCAGTAACACTGGCTCAAGCAGTTGAAGCCAGCTGGAGAGGAAGATTAGTGCCATTAGAATAATGGCTCTCTTGCTCTTCTTAGGATCCCCTCTATGTCCTTTCTAAACACATCTGTCTGTCTAGCAAACACAAAACCCAGCCACTGGTGTGCAAGATACTGTATATAAACTGCTCCTCTCTCTGCATAACAGAACACATGGTATTCTGGAAAGGGATCCTTTAGGGATGGTTAGACCACAGTATAAATAGAGTTATTATTTTTTTCTGTCATTGATTTCTTTTCATCTCATTTTTGTTTCATCTTTGATGAGGCTTCTGACAATTCTGGCAGATACTAAATAACTGCACATATTAATAGTGCCAAGGCATGACATGAATTTATTGCCAAGCTAATCATAAAAATACTATTTTGCAATATTTTTGTTTCTCAGTTTGGTTGTAAGGGGTTGGTGGTTATGACTAGTCAGATGGTTCTGGACAGGATGACTTAAAGAACTATAAATAAACTTGAGAGCAATATGTTTTGATGATCCTTTCAGTACAGCAGCCAGAAAACAAACATACTCTATTTACTAGCATTTATTTCATTCTCATTTTAAAGCTAATTTGGGCCCTACCTTTTTAGGTTGCCTTCTTGCATTTCCTCCATTATATTCCCTATACTTCACATAGCACAGTGATAATTAGCAGGTCCTTCTGTCTTCTACTACACTGGTTACAAGATATTATTAAAAACAGTATATATACTAGATCAATAATAAATAATCTGATAGGAGAGACAACATCAGCTCTGGAGTAGGACAATCTTATACTTTGCTTCCTCCCTAATTAACAAATTGCATGTATGTGAGCAAATTTAGCAACAGTTTTCAGAGCTTATATACAAATTAGATACTGTATGGGCCAGATTCTCAGCTGTTGTGAATCTGAGTACCTCCATTCACTTCAGTGGAACTAAGGCAGTTTTTTACATTTAGGATTAATGGTAAACAAAGATGGGCTTGAATTGAAATGCCATAACTGAACATCCACCAAAATTTTGGGGTCCTAATAATCCGCACCAGAACTTTGATCTTACGAGTAAGGCCATGTGCATTCTGCAGCTGGGGAATTTGTCATGGAATTCATCCTTGCTAGAGAAATATGTTCCAGAATATAAACTTTTATTTAAAATTAAATGTCTAGCCTTCATGGTTGTGAAGATAGACTTGAAAATATGAACCAAATGTCAACCAAGCAGTGATGACTTCCTGAGTTTGCAAATAGCCTGAAACTATAAGTCTAAGAGGTATGAACTGCCCCTGTTTGCCTCATTGGGCTATTGGCTCTTAAACAAAAGATGATAATACAAATGCCAATCTGGTTTACTATTTCACCTCTGAACCCTTTAGCAGAAACGTCAAACTAATGTGTTTATCCCACTTTGCAAACTTCCTTCCTTCCCTTTTCAGGTGCCAAAACCTCCCACTGTCCACTATCCCACTACCAAAACCTCCAGCTTCTCCCAATGCCATTTATGAAGCAGTTAGACATTATCAGTACAAAAATGTGTGACATCTCAAAAGTTGAAAATGTGTTGACAACCTAAAATAAACAGAATAAATAATGTGTGTGTGTGTGTGTGTGTGTATATTATACTGACTGTATTATTCCTGTTCATGTTTAATTTAAGAAAAAGCCTATTTTCCTTAATTCATTTGAAGGTTCTGTAGAATTCTTACCAGAATGTCACAGAATCCAGAAACCTTACTACAGAATTTAGGACATTTTGCCCCAGAGTACACAGAGCCTTGCCCATAAGAGCATACCTTAAGAAAAGGCCAAACTGGAACTTTGGGAATGTTAGAAATCAGGATGCATATCTAGATCTAACATTGCTACTTGCTCCTGATTAATGAAAAATGTTGAACACAGTTGCAAGGGCATAGAGAAACACACACATGTATCTCATTGCCCTATTTCTTATTGTGATAAGGTTGCAAGCCTGAGGAGTTTCTATCAAGTGAGCATGCTCATTAGGTTTTTCCAACCAGTAGGAGCACTAGTTTCCAGCTCTTACTAAAAGAAAACTGTTTTTTATTTCTGATCAAACAAAAGTGTTGCTGTCTTCAAATGTATAGCATCCAATTGCATGAAAACTAGCAAACATAGCAATACTATGCAGTGTTTGCAGTTTGAAATCAGTGTTTCATTTTACTGTCTATATTTTCAAATTCTCACTGTTCTACTCAAATACCATTTTGAAATACATGAACTTTGGACATATGATGGCACTGTTGTGCCTAATCTAACTTGTGTTTAGAGATCACAGAGCCCTTGCCGTCTGTAATTTTATTGTTCAGGGCTTGGAAAAAACATAACAATACCAGAAACCAGCACTAGCAAAATACAGTTTGCTTGCACACTCCTGCCAGTGTTTTCCTTGTGTTACTAATTGTTAATCTTTTAGATCTTTTGCTGCCCTCTTGTTTGGTTTTTAGTTTCAAAATATTATCAAGAATTGAGTCATTTCAGGCATTGCATTTTAATTCTGCTGATCAAATACTACATCCTACAGACATTTACCAACAGGGTCAATTTTGTTGCAAGTGTAGGATAAACTTTTCTAAGGCATTTTGATTTACCTGTAACTTGTTTTAGTTGTCTACCATTGGCCTAGTTTGTTCATAGCAGAGCAGGTGAGCTGATTTCAAAGCCAATATTACCAAAAGACACTGAGTCTTGGGGTGCCTGGCCAGAGCTTGGTGAACCTGTTACAGCCTTTAAAACCTGCTATAATCCTTTAAAATTGGGAGCCACAGGCACAGGAATAGGTTTGTGCTAGTTTATGACCTACCGGAAACTATATAGAAGGCTTCCTGCCTCTTAGGCAGGGGAAGCAGACAGGGGAGATCCAGTGTCACGTAACCCTTCGTATAGGTCTCTCCCCAGAAGTCAGTAAGAACTACTAAAGGGAAAGGGGGTCTCCTATTGCAAATGGCTGAAGGTGGGATAGTTTTGGGAGGTTAGTGCCCTGTATTTTCTCTTGATCTGGAACTCTTGTTTGAAAATAAAGCCAGTCCTGAAGAAAGAGGTTTGGATGAGATGATGGTTGGGATCTTTCATATGATGTTTCTGGCTGCTGAGTTTATCCGTTGGTTTACAGAGTACAATTACAATACATATACAAACCTGAGAACTCAATCCTGGGTCCCTCCCCTAGGGCAGGGTGGAGCAGACACCACACCACTGGGTTCCCAGCTGGTATCACGTCTGCAGACTCTCCATTTCCCCTCCAGACTACCAGGAGTGCCCTTCATTCTCTATTTAGGTTTTTATAGAGGCATCCTAGAATCTTGGCACCTCCAGGTAAGAACAATAACAGTATCATTTCTCTTTTCCCTCTGACTCGTATAAGTTCTGGTGTGTGTGGTATTGTTGGAGAGCTTCATCAAGGGTATGATCACAAGGGAATCTGTCTGAACAGATTGGGTGCAATCTTCTAACAAGGTGGAACTGAATGTTTTTTGCTGCCATGGTTTATGTGGTGTCCCAGTACCAGGTAGAATCTGAGGTTCTTAAAGCTGCAGACCATTTTAACAATCTTAGGACAAGTCTTCCTCCATATTAATGCCATCCATAGCAGTCATTTGTCCTGAGATTGTCAGTTTTGTCTGGGTTCAGTCTGAGACAACTGCTTTTCATCCCAGTGCTGATCTCAACCAGCCAATAACAGAACTTGGAGATGATGCTATTAATGTTTGAGGTCAAGGAGATGGGAAGGTCAGTGAAGTCTGCATACTGCTGTTACTTCCTCCTCTGCTGTCTCACCAGGTTTCCCAAAGGCTTCAAAGAGGAGAGGATGGATCCAGGAGGGCCTTGCTGGTGGAAGAACCATGCTGGCCATTTGGATTCAATCAGGAACTCTTTTTCCTCCTTCCCATCCTTCACTTCAGAACTAATTCCAAATATGTCACATGTTCTGCCCCCTGATGCTCAGGACTCTTCTAATCTTCTACCGAATCACCCCCATTTCTCTTATCTCCACAACCCACCTCCTGAAATCTCTTTTACCTTCCTCCCCAGTGAGCTCCAGAAATCATGTCCCACAATCTCTCCCTCTTTCCTCTCCTTTCAGCCTCAGGAATCTCTTTCTGTCTGCCCCTCAGCCCAATATTTCTCTCTCCTTCTCCTTCTTCAGCCTCTCCCCTGGTTTCCAATATGTTTCATGCCTTCAAATCTCTCCTTTCCTCTCCCTGACCTAGGACTCCCTCCCCTGAGTCCTGTCAATCCCTCCCTCCTTCCCTTTCACCCCAGTACTTTGCCTACGGTACTTGCAGTAGTGCACCTGTGATTGCTACAACTACAAGTGTGCATATAGCTTGTTAGTTGCCCACATTGCTAGTTTCACCTAAAATCTCCTGAACTGCACACCTAATCATAACAATAACGTGCTCCTTTTTGTTTGTGGAACTCAGGCCTCACTTTTTTTTTTACAAAATGTGGCCCTGTATTTTTTCAGTAGTTTGGAATGTCCATCTCATTTATTAAAGGAGCAATGTGACCTCTCAGGCAGAGGTTCATACAGATTTTTAGTTCTTGGTACATTTCTGACTCAGTTATTAGGATTTCAATTTCCTTGCCTCAGAGTCAACCGCTTTCTCTCACTGCACACCTGCTGCTTAGTCATGCAGGTGCCTATTCTCACCCTCTGTTTGTTCAATTTCTTATGTGTACATTCTGTACATGTACTTTTATTTTCTTTTTAAGCCTATATATATAAATATGCATTAATGCATGTAATGGCCATAGTGTATTGCATTTACTTCTCAGATATATAGGTTTTTTATATATTTCATCTGATTTTTCATCTCAAGTAGCTCTCTTGAGGGTGACAGTTGAACTTTGCTCTCTCCTTAGCAGGTATCTTTTCAATTTTTTCCTATTGATCTGAGAAATCTTTTCCAATTTCTTTCTGAACTCAATGACATTTCACTATGTTTAAAGAAAACATTTTCATCTTCATTTTCATATCCTTTGTAGAGGAGCAATTTTCATTACCCAGCTGATGTAGTTCTTCCATCCTTGTACTTCACTTCGATCAACAATTCAACAAATTATTCCTGCAATTATCTGAGCTTTGAGAGATGCTCTCCATATCTGAGTAAGGACCTAATCCTGCAATCCTTACTTAAGTTAAAAAACAATTTGATGGTGCTGAAATGACAAAATTAGCTCAAATAACCTATAAGTGGGCTCCTTGACCTTAACTACCTAGCTATATCAGATGAGAGCCTCATCGTACCATGTATTTTACTTCTTTTTACTGTAGAGAATGCTTCCTTCCACTTTTTACTTTTGCCAAAGGATATTGTATCAGGACTCCAAATAAGGAGTCTAATTCACATTTCCAGGGTTTAGTTCTAGTTGCACTATCCAATTTTTTCTCCTCGGTGAGCCCTCTGAAATGTGTGGGAAGGGAAAGTCTCTTCCACCTCTCTATTATATCTTTCTCTTAAATAGTCAAACTGAAGACCAAAAGACCTCTTATTTTTTGTAGAAATTAACCAGAACCACAAAGCTAAGATCCTGATCCAAACTGTTTCAAAATTTTTGGCTGTCCAGCTATAACACTTTGTTTGAAGCCTAGCTCTAGTTTTTAACAGAGCATTTCCTAAAAGAAAATGCCATTTTCAATGGAAATTCCAGTTTGGGGATTGGACCATTTAAATGGGAGAACAAGTAGCTATTGGTTTGACTGATCCCTTCTCATTTTCTGCACAAACACTCTGGTTTGTCACTCCTGTAAAGGGCAATCCATTGGAAAATAAAATGGTAAATCTAAAGAAAAATGTACCTAAAAGAAAGGACCAAATCACCAAATTTTCATCTAGTTAAATGTGACCTTTTCATTTGGAACCATCAGATCATGTGATATCCAACAAATGGAAACACATGATGTTATTTTCGTTATCTCTCTCCCACTATTTCTCCTTTGGGTTATTGTGATGGGGCAGAGAGGCCCCACACCAGTAAAGAAGGGGCTAAAAAGGGCCTATGGGCCCAGCTATCCCTACAGGCAATGCCAAGGCTGGAGGGGGAATAAAACGAGAGAGACCCTGGCTCAGATGAGGTCTGGCTGGCCAGGAAGGAGGATGGAGCTCTGTTTCACTGGTTGAAGGGAGCTTTCCTTGCCGTTTTGTGGCGAGATGGGCCTGGTAGCTGGAGCAGCCACTGAAGTGGAGCAGTTAGCTTCTGGGAGTGAGCAACACACAAGTAAGAGCCTGTTTGGGAGAAAAGCCCGAAGGGAAGGATGGGGTGTGTCACTGTAAGACTACTTATCAGGGCTTATCCCAGAGGGGGATAAGACTGAAAGGAGACTTAACTGGGGGGGCCAGAGCCCAGCTAAAGTGGGTCCCTGGGCAAAGACTTATCCCCTCATCACTCTAGCTGAGGGGAGACCTGTAGGCATATTGGGGCACCTGGATGGTCCACAAGGGAGTGCTGCTCCTGCTATGCAATTACAGTTACCAAACACATTGTGTCTTGCTTAAAATCCTATTTTAAGATATGTGGGGCAGAGATCTCCCAGTTTATTCAGAGTCTGGCACAATCCTTTGGGTACTCCTGCTATATAATAATTAATAACAACAACCACTCTTTATGAAAATGCCCTAGGGACAAGATTTTCAAAAATAATTAGTGATTTTTGGATTCCCAATTTGAGGCATCAGATTTTCGGAAAGGTCTGAGCACCTTCTCTCTGAAGATCAGGTCCCTTCAAGATTTTTCAAATTGATCACTCAAAAATCGAGGCATTCAGAATCAATACTCATTTCTGACAATCTTGGCCAATGTTTGTAGAATAGTTTTTATAGAGACATATAGGTTTAATCCTTATAACATTCTTTAGGCCTTTTCCATAAGAAGAGCCCTCAGGTTTCCAATCTGAGTGGCAGCCAGGCAAAAGAGCTTATTCTTCACTTTCTCCGTTTCCACTATTAACATCCTAACTCCATGAGATATACATTTTTTGTAGAAGTCAAGGTTGGGTTTTAGCTCTTGTAATTGGGATCTATTCCTGCATTCCTTCAGTGGGAGTTTTAGGGCATACAAAAAATGCAGGGTTTAACTCTTTTCTTGGCCCACCTTTGCTCCCTATGTCTAAATGATCCAACAATAAGATTTTGTGTGAAATCATTCATCACAGTCTTAGGCCTGGTCTACACTGGCTGTGGATTTCAGCAGCGGTTAATAGGAGATACAGCAAGCTACGTACAGTAACTTGTGTATCGCCCGTCGATTTCCTAACGTCTACTTACCATGGCATCTCCACTGCGCCAATGGGAAAAGCCCTCCCGTTAATGCAGCGCTAAGCTACTTGCTGGGGTGGATTTACAGAGTTGACTTACAGGTTCGATTGAGCGAGTCTTTACTGCAGCTCAATCAAACCTGCAAAATCAATCCTGCACTGCCGGCGGTGCCGCCGGCAGTGTAGTCATAGCCTTAGATCTTAAATATTCTTAACTACGGTTTTGCAAGTATACTTTTAACTTCAAACCAGTTTCTGTGACTGTGCTCTATATTTCTGAGACTATTGAGTCTGGGGCATCAATTATGAATTGCAATTACAGACTCCCCCTTCAGAGAATATATAATAATACATAATTGTTCTAGAACAATTAGTAGCAGAACTTATTTAATAATCTAGTTTCCAGGTGTACATGTTATTTTTTATATTTGTTATATTTACAAATATCTCTCTAAATATAATTTTCAACTTTTAAATTATGTGAAGAATTAAGCAAAGATCTCATGCATGTTGCAAATTTGGGTATTAGCAAGATCTTTTTTCATCATAAAACCCAAAGGGATAAAAGAATAAACAAAGCTTTATATAAGAAGAGAATTCACTACAAGTTGTCATTTTTGTTCCAGTAAAAGAATAAACAAACAATATGTTGTTTTCAGCGAAGGCTAATTGGAGGCTAAACAATGCTAGAAGAATGGCTTGGATATTGGACAAAAGAAGTGATTGTCCATGGACTAGTTCAGGCTTGAATAAGCAACAAGACTGATTGTAGCTAATGACAGCTGAGTAACATCTTGGTACTGTATCTGACACTTGCACACAATTGTCTTTGAAATAATAATGTCACTGCACTAAATATAATTCACAAGACACAGAGCAGATCTAGTCTGTGATCTGACAAGTTCATTGTGGTTTGGGGTTACAGTCTGTAGAGGATGACAACAAAGAAAGTATTATGAATTAAAACTTAAGCAGAATGAGAGACACTCTTAATTGTATATTAAATGGAGCTACAGTAAATTTCACAGCTTCACATACTGTGTATGGCACAGTGCTTTATTTCTGAGTGTCAGGGAAGCCAGGAAAGTTGCCGCTTTAAGCTAACTTTAAACTAACGCTTGAAGCTGTCCAGACTCTTAAGGTACAGTAATTTATCAGACAGGAAATGAAGGTTTCCCCTCTTGTATAGATCTCTCTGCTTTTTGTTTGTTTTTATCATTTGTTAAATATATGACTGGACATTATTTACCTTGGTCTTCAGCTTCAAGACCTTTGTGTGATGTGAAACTCCCCTGTTCTAGAAATTTGCACCAATTGATTTCTGTTTTAGTTACACAAAATCAACTAAAATATTATTCACCCATCTTTTAAAATCTTTAAATCACAGGACAAAATTCTCCTCTCAAATCTGCTCAACTGATCTCCAGGCTCTAGGGTGACTAGATGTCCCGATTTTCTAAGGACAGTCCCAATATTTGGGGTTTTGTCTTACATAGGCACCTATTACTCCCACCCCATCCTGATTTTCCGCACTTGTTATCTGGTCACCCTACTCCCGAAGTTAGTGTTTTCTGAATTACATCACTTTTCTAGAGAGAGAACAGTAATCCAGCTAAGGACAGATATGAATATATAGGCTTCAGTAGAAATCAAATTTTGATTAAGGAAAACAAAATGTATTCCAAAGATCTTAGGTCCTTCAGCCTCTGTACTTGTCATTTTTTAAAAAGGATAGTGCCACAAAAATAAATCCATTGGCTTGCATTTTAAATGTTAGAAATGCTAAAGGTTGAGATACACTCTTTTTTTTTTTTAACTAGAAGAAAATTTAGTAATAGTGCCTTAGTGATGACACCAGAAACTTCATTTCTTGATCCACAAATGGATAGCTCTTGGGCAATACGGCTCCATATACAGAGTGGACAAGAGAGCAACAGCAGCAGCAGCTAATGCTGGAGATGGTGCAGACTTGAGATGAAGATGTGAGCATAGGTGGCAGAGTTAGTTTTACTTGAAAAGTTCACCCAGATACTGCCCCCTGAGGGGAAAGACTGAGTATTATGGCATGGTCCTGAGACGATGCCATAATACTCCACTCCATTTGTCTCATGGAAAATTGTGATGGCAGTGGCCCACACAATTATGCTGTACGAGGGGTCCATAAGGACCAATGGCCCAGCACAGCCCAATGAGAAAGTTGGCTGTGGAAGCAGACAGCATCAGGGACTTCAACCTGCTCCTCCTTCAAGAGGTCCTGGGGTTTGAGAGGCTCATGGATGCACCATAGTACATAGTACATGCCCCTCCAAAGGATAAAGTACATAGCCCACTTCACTGCTGAGGCCTCTTTATCAATTACAGAATAAACCCTCTCTCTCGGGAACAACTTCCAGCTGAGGTAGAGGAAGGGGTGCTCATCATCTTCCACAACCGACTATGGACTATTCCAATGCACTCAAAGGGTATGCTTACTAGCAGAAGAGGAACAAAGGTGTCTGGCATGGTGTCCGCATGCTCAGAGTCTAACTGATCACCATATTTGAGTCAGGAAGGATTTATCCACCAGATCAGATTAGCAGAGGACCTGAGAGGTTTTTGCCTTCCTCAGCAGTGTGGGGCACAGGTCACTTGCTGGCTCAGTTCAGGGTTGACTGGTGAAGAGCAGGATGCATCTCTGCCTCTCTGCATGAGAGGAACTTTACTATAAGCCTAACAGCTGGGACAACCACTACGGGAGAAGCACTGAGTCCCTGACCGACAAACTTTTGAGGAGCCTGGGGAACACTCACTAGTGAGAGGACTTTACCATTTACTTTGAAGACATTGTGGGGCGAAACCCCACCAAGGGATAAAGACTTCTTCTTCCACCTTCCCCCGAGAGACCTGTGGTTGCTGCAGGATGCTGGAAATGTTCACAAGGTGGAACTACTCCAGGCAAGCCTTTACAGGAGGCTTTGACAATGTCCATCAACAGAGTCATGGTTTTTCCGTGCTGGTGTTTACTAACCACAAAGGACAGAGGTTCAAAGCACAAGTTGTGGCACAAAGCACTCTGAACCTTTAATACACCAGTGGGTGCCTGTGACCTAAACTAAGCTAAAGAATACTTAGCTTTTGTACCTTCAGGAATTGCCCCAACCAAATCAGTGAAGAACCAGAGCTCGAGACTTTACAGTGTAGAGGCATGATCTATATAGTAGTACCAGGGCCATCTAAATACTGTCTTGGGACTCATGTATGCAATGGATGCACTGTATTCAGTCCAGTTTTGGAGTAGGAGATCACCTACAGTATTGTGCTGTCAGCTTTGGTAACCTTTGAGAGCTTACACAATTGGGCCTTTCACAGGGTCTGAAAGTTTGTGTGTGTTTGTCCATGATTAATGCAGTGTTCAAATCTCAGTTATCCAAAGCTTCTTGCTATACTAAAATGATCATATCCCTCGATGTCTTATAATTACATTGAAAATTTCCTGGACTATCCATCAACTCCATTATCTGAATGTATTTGAAGTTCTCTCTCACAGTTGGATAATGATAATATCCAGGTTTTATTTTTCCTAGTTTTCTCTGGAACGTTATGGGATTTCTGCATCTGTATTTCATTTCATTTAGTCTTTGCAACATACATTTAGCAAGCAATTAATAGTTTTTGTTTGACTTACATTTTCAAATTTTTTATCAAAAGAAAGCACTTAACCCAGAAGAAAAATGCTTGTCTCCATAGGAAATATATTGTGTTTCTTTTGTAAACAAGACATCTCATTATATTTCAAAGGTGTAATTAAAAGAAACTAAATTTAAAAATAAATTTGAGCATGGTCTGTTAAGGGTGAAATTCTCTCCTGCCCACTGTGTACATAAACAGAGTTAATGGGCTTTTTCCAGGGAATTAAGCCTCAATTTGCCTGCCTAACTTTAAGTATGCGAATAGTCCCATTAAAGACAATGGGGCAGGTGATGTGCTTAAAGTTAAGCATTTGCTGAAGTACCTTTTTGGATGTGGATTTTGGGGAGGACAGAGTTCCTTTCCACATCCTGAGGACAGGTCTAGGTGGCACAGTTAGTCCTTGTCCGCTTCTGGTCTTGTTGACAAGCAGAAATAGCATCTGTTCCACAATCCGCAGCCCACAGGCATCTGTGGGACTTCTATACTGCTGAAGGTGTTTTGTTGGCCTTTCAAATTTGGGTGAATTTCACAGATATAAAAATAATATTTTTCTAATAACATGATGATAGTAATTTTGTAACTTAACTGAATTTTTTCTTTTGATTTAATTTGCTTGATTCAGGGCAATTTTAGAAAGATTTGATTGTCACAAATCAAAATAGTATTTTGCTTTTTGACATGTTCAAAAATTCCATATCATTAAGAACTCTTAGAGCTACTTATATATGCAAATACAGTAATCAAAAGTAAATTTTGTTAGTCAAATTTTAGTTCAAGAATCAAATTACCATTTTAACTGTCTTTTCTTGCACTCATGAATAACAAACAGTTTTAATCATACGGCAAGTTGAAATTCATAACTACTGTATTAATTAGTGAACATGTTTTGTTAATGTTGCCTGGTGTCTTATACACAGAAAAAATCAAAGTAAATCTGTTTGATATCATTCCTTTTTAGTTGTTTGTCTCCTCCAAGCTTGCTAGTTCTATTCATAGATCCAATCAAAGTAACTACTGTGCAAAAGTTTAAACCACCAGGAGTCAATATTCTTTGTCACATGCCTGTGGTCATCCTTTCAATGTCCTCTCCTACAATAGAGTAACCATAATTAAGCTAATGCCATTGCCTCTTCTTGGCACAAGCTCCTGTGAGAATACAAGCAAAACTGAACATTGCAGACAGTGTGCTTATTTACAGGGAAGGAAAGGGCTCATTTTGTTGCCCAAATCTTCATTTTTCACTTTTTTTTTTTGTTCTATGACTTGGGAAGGGACTGTAATTATACAGTCAGGATGAAATGTATCTCTGTGGAGAGGGAAACCACAAGGCCTATGCAACGCTTAAGTCCCACTAAAGTCTGAGTATGAGAGCTTAAGTGGGAAATAAATAGTGCAGAGGCTTTGTTCTGGCCCTTTACACTGAGGTAAATTTTATCCTGACTGTACAATTACAGCCCCTTCCTTAGTCACAGAACAGAAACATACAAACAAACAAAAAGAGATTCTATGGCTATTTTTTCACTGACAACTTTTTTCATATATATATTTGTTTTAACCTACTTTCTAAGTACTGGTTAAGGCAGCTTGTGTGTGTGTGTGTGTGTGTGTGTGATGGTTACAGCACAAGCTGCTCTTTCAATGTCTTTTAGTTCCTCTCGAGTGCACCCCTTTGGGGAAAGATTTCACTAGCTTCACCCCTCTCTGAGTGGAACTATGTGGTCTGACCACTCTAGGGACCTAGTTTTCTGGGCTGCAGCCCCCCTATTTCCTCAGTGTGTTTAACCGAACAGTCAGGTTCAACTGTGCTTGGCAGCTTCAAGCACTTTTCCTCCAGGAACTTGTGACAGCTCATTAAAGAGACTGTAAAACAGCTTCTTCAAAACAAAGCATCATATATTCAGCCAAATGTACACAGCATGCAAAGCAAAGAGTTAAAGAATTAAAACAATAGAGGACTATATGAATGAATGTTACCTACATTATAATTGTTATTAGTATCACTGTTGAACATAGAAGCCCTAGCCATGAACCAGGACCCCATTGTGCTAGGAGCTGTTCAAGTATAGAACTGAAATATTTCCTTGCAAGATTTTGTAAGTTTCCTTCAGCCCAGTGACTTCCATCTCTAGGTGGGGGAGAAAGCCTGCTTGCTGCAGCTTCTGTGTCTCTTTCTCAGCCTGTCTCTGCTGGCAGCCCACTCAATTCTTCCCACCCCTCCACACCCACACAGGACAGCATCATTGTGGTTTTAGCATCCCCTTTGGTCCTAGGTTCAGCCTGGGAAGAGTAAACTTTGCCTGCCTATGTGGAGCCAGGCTGAGAATATTCCCAAATGAATCATTTCACCATAGTTTCCCTGAGCACCCTTTGCAGTCTGTAGGATAGTACCTTTTTCTTTGCCATTGTCTCATTTCTTGTTGGTTTCCCCCTTACAGCATCTTTTGATTTAACTTTATGTAGCCAGGCAGGATCATGTCATACAGGTAAACTGAGGTGCACATATTTTATATAGATAGAAACAATAAAACAAAAGATAAACATGTGAACAATGAGGAAAGTACCTGTACATTTCCTATGGCATAATTTTTTGTTATTTTGCTTTTCCTTAGCTTTCCCCCTTTCTCTATGGCCATATGCCATTTCTGAAGGTAATTTAAAGTCAAAGATCATCTTGGATGCAGTGGAGGGTGAAGGAGAGAAGCCACAGAGAAGCATCTCTTTGATCCTGCAGTAGCTGGCCCTGGGATTAAAGTTAGAATAGCTGAGGGTCTGGTTTTTTGTGTGCATGGACAATAGACATTAAAAAACTCTGTTCTACCACATCTCCTCAACTCTTCCTGCTTATCTTGCACTCGTCCCCTCATTCCCCCTTGCTAGTAACAGGGACGTGGTTGGTGAACTGGAGAATCTGGTGCAAAATTTTCATACCCGAGTGGCCCAACTTTCAAAGGTGCTCACTTTTATTTAGGTGCTTAACTATGGATTAAGGGGGGACTAACTTTAGGCACCCAGATGGAAATTTTTGGCCTTAATCCGCACATTTCTAGCCTTAATCCACACCTTAATGGCATGCAGCATGAGGCTGCAGAATCATCTTTCCTGGTCTTATATTAACTGTATACTAGCTTTCCTACTTTTTAAAAATCTTTAATTTCTGTACCTTTTTCCCACAAAGCAATTACATTCTCAAGGGATGATCTGCGTATATACAAACACTCATCATAATGTGAAAAAGTCAGACGGGGCAGCTTCAGGAGAGTGGTTTTAAGCCTCAAAAAATTGGATATAAATGTTCCTCTCCACGGAAATCTTTAGTAAAATGCAAAAGCAGGTATTTTAGTCCTAGAATGATACAGGCCCTTTTTCCTATAAACTGGGAAGGGATTACCTTGGGTCAATTAGGGACACCTGAGTCCAATTAAGGGCTGCCTGAGACATTGAAAAACCCCTCCTCTGGTGCCTGGGATGGGGAGACAAGCTGCTGGAAGGTTAGGTGTGACAGGCAACTCTAGAGTGAGAGGATATGGTTCTCCTTACTGGGAAACCTGCCAGACTTGAGTACTTGTTTAGGGGAAGGACTGATACCCTGGATCTGACAACAGGACAACAGCCCCTTTGAAGAGGTGGTAGGGAAAGGTATCCTCCCCTGTTCTATATTTGTGGATTTATTTCTCTTTGTTTTGTGGTGGAGCACTCCTGGGGCCTGCCCTGAGGCCTACCTTGAAACTACCCATAAGTAAACACAGAGGGGAAAGACCAATAGAGTGGGGGCTGATTTACCCACCCCTTCCACCACCACAGGGGGAAGTGCTAAGTCTGGTGAGATGGAGGCGGTACCTTTCCCCAATGATCAAAGTTAACGTACAGCACATCCTAATATACACATTCCTATTGCTGGTAAAAAAATATGTTCTGACTCATAATGCTGAATCATGTGAATCAGCATAATATGAATGTACAGCATTTATATTTGCTGTGAATCATGTGTATTCTGTGATTTTCCTATGGTTTGATATTACAAACATGGTTGATCCAATAGTGCTATTTGAAATTAAGTCTCTGTTTGGTAGCATATTCTTTCTGTAACACTGGCTTTTCTTTTTCCCTTTTTTGTTAAATCAAAATCCAATCGATACAAGACAAAAATCTCATAGCTCTGCTGAACTTGGGTATTCTTTTCTAATGTCTTGTTTCTTGTTGATTATCATATGTGTAGCCACTTCATTTAGTTGTTTACTAGCTTGCATGCCCTGTCAGCAAGCAGCTTAGCTGTATGTAAGCTCAATAGATATTTGGTCAGACATATAGCTGCAGGAGAAGGAATAATGTGGACCACATAAAATAATCCTTGTGCCAAAAAAATGGACTACATATGAATGAATGAATGAATTCAGTACTCTTCAGAAGTCAGAACCCTAGCACAAGGGTGGATTAATTCTACACTTGCAAGGGGAAAAAGGATGGTGCCGCACAGTGATAGAACAATATTTCCTTTCTTTACTGCAGAAGGAGAGAGGAGACCTAAATGAACAACCTTTTACATTTTTGCCCACTCAGCCTGAGTCAAGGGTGTACTCAAATCTACATTTTACTGATTAATCAAGTTACTCAATGCAGTAACTCCTTATATTTATCATCCAAGAATCTTCAATACTTCAGAGAGCTGAAACAAGTCATTACTGAAGAAACATTTCAATAAGACTCAGTGTGGTCCTTGAGACAGATCACAGGGAGTGAATAGACAAAGCATACAGAGATCTGTAATACTGAGGAAAGAATACATTAGACTCAACAAAAATTCCCTGTTCCTCCTTAGAGTCCTGTGTACTTTCCATAGCTTAAATTAAACAACAAATTATTCAGATCAAATCCATATCTTATGTTCCCCAAAACAATCAAGTTTTTTGTTAGGGAATCAAGTTTCCATGCTTTATCATTAGGGGATGCATTGTCATATTAATTAGGCTTTATTTTCATCCTTGCTTTAATAGTGATAAATATAGCTTAATCTTCATTAAAATCCCATTGAATGAAGGGGGTTTGGACTAAAAGTTCAGGTATTCAGTTTGATCTTCTGGTGATGTTCCTGGGTTTGACCAGATAAAATGGCTCGTTCATCCCATTTGGCAGGGTGACCACCATTGCATTCTTGTTGCTGCCTGAAGAGTAGCTTTTGTCTGTGACTGCTGTGTTTTCTTTGGTTTAACTTTATGAACACATCTATTCACAGAATAAGGTCGGGAGTGAACATATTAAATGATTTTCTTAAAGTTTGTTACTGAAAATGAAAAACATTTTTCAGTATATAACAGCATGCAACAGAAAAATAATAGCTTAACATTAACAGAAACATCCTCCATGCATTTTGCTAGATGGTTCCATGAGGGAAAGACAATGTAAACATCAAGTTCATATTTTCATTGGAAATGTGAATGATTCACACTTGTTTTGTTGTTTCAAATCTTATTTCTTTCAGGTGGCCATTTGTGTTAGCAGTAAAACAGGTCTGAAAAAGACTTTCATAGATTTCAAGGCTAGAAGGGACCATTATGATCATCTAGTCTGACTTCCTGTTTAACACAGACCATAAAACTTCCCCAAAATAATTCCTAAAGCACTTATTTTAGAGAAACCTATCTCGATTTAAACATTGTCAGTGATGAAGAATCCACCATGACCCTTGGTAAATTGTTCCAATAGTTAATTACTTTTGCCATTAAAAATGTATGCCTTATTTCCGGTCTCAATTTGTCCAATTTCAGCTTCTAGCCATTGGATTGTGTTATACCTTTCTCTGATAGATTGAAGAGCCCATTATTAAATATTTGTTCCCCATGCAGGTCCTTCTAGATTGTAATCAAGTCACCCCTTAACTCTTCCCTTTGTTGAGTTAAATAGATTTAGATCCTTCAGTCTATCACTATAAGGTGTGTTTTTCAATCCTTTAATCGTTTTTGTGGCTATTCTCTGAATCATCTCCACTTTATCAACATCCTTCTTGAATTGTGGGCACCAGAACTGGATGCTGTATTTCAGCAGCTGTTGCACCAGTGCAGAACAGGTAAAATAACCTCTCTACTCCTACTTGAGATTCCCATCTTTATGCATCCCAGGATTGCATTAGCTCTTTTGGCTGCAGCATTGCATTTGGGAGTGCATATTCAGCTGATCATCTACCATGATCCCCAAATGTTCTTCAAAGTCACTGCTTCCCAGGATACAGTCTCCCATCTTGTAAGTATGGCCTACATTCTTTGTATGTTTACATTTAGCCATATTAAAATGCACACTGTTTACTTGCGCCCAGTCTACCAAGCGATCCAAATTGCTCTGAATCCGTGACCTGTCTTCATGATTTACCAGTACTCCATTTTTGTGTCATCTCCAAACAATATCAGTCATTTTATTTCAGATTATTGATAAATGTTAAATAGCGTTGGGCCAACAACTCATCCCTGAGAGACCCCACTGGAAACAGACCTGCACAAAGATGACTCTATGTTAAGTCTCAAAATGTAACTAATCAGTTAGCCAGTTTTTAATGCATTTAATGTGTGCCATGTTAATTTTGTATGTTCTATTTTGTACTCCAGATGTTGTGTGGTACCAAGTCAAATGCCTTACAAAAATGTAAATTATGTCAATCTTTCACCTTTATCAACCAAATTTATAAGCTCATAAAAAAAGATATCAAATTAGTTTGACAGGATCTCTTTTCCATAAATTCATACAGTTTTGCATTAATTATATTATCCTCCTTTAGCTCTTTGTATGATCCACTGCATTATCTTGCCTAGGATCAGTGTCAGGCAGACAGGCCTATAATTACCATGGTCATCCTTTTTTACTCTTTTTAAAAATTGGAAAAACATACTTTATGCTGAGTCCCCTTTCAGAGGGGCACTGTCTTTCTAATACTTGCCAAATTGGAATAGTTTCTTCATAGAAAAGATGTGCTTCAGAAGAAGATATTACAACAATAAGATAGCCACTCCAACTATGTCCATATAAATGATTTTCAGAAATAAATAGCATCCAAACATTGTGGAAAAAATATAATTGCAAAAGGACAATTTCTTCTGTTAGTAATATGAATATTTGGAAAGTGAACAGCTCTCAACAGGATGTGTTTAAAAAGTTAAGAGTGGGAGGTTGGTGGTCCATTCACAAATGAATGAGCTTTTGGGAATTCCTGTGGAACTCTGTTTTTATTCTCAAACAAGTGCAAATACACATTAAAACTTTTGTAACTGTTTTATTCTTTCTTGAAAAAAATGCTGTTGACACGGGGGCAATTTAACTTGCAAACAGTAAAATAAGAAAATATTCCTAATGTTTTCTAAAAGCAGTAAGACTCCAGAAAGTATCCATTACCATCTCCTAATCAGACTTATTGGTACATTAAGCAAGCTCTGTTATGTCTTTCGCTACTTACAGTATAACTGCCCAACTTTGTCAAGTGCAAGATGAAAGTACTTGATTGTTGTTGTACAAACAAGAATACATGAAAAGAAATATTTGTCCAGGTAATTTATTTTTTTAGCAAGAACACACTGCACAAAATAAACTTAATGATGCATTAAGCAATACATTATTATTAACCATGTATTATGTTCACTTCTAAACTATCAGAAAAATGAATTATGTTGTGCAAAGTTTGTTGGTCTTGCCATATTTTAGAGGTGACCTCTTAAACATAAGGGGACAAATTTGACAATGATTCATACTCTGTGACCCTATTAAAGTCATTGGGATTACAAATCAGCAGAGTGGATGAAACTCCTGTATTTCTTTTCATAACATTGTCAGAAAAATATTAGACTCACTCATAGTCAATCTATTTTACATAACCAGCAGAATTGTTTAATGTTAGCTCAGGCACACAACCATGTCATGAAGATAACCAAATACATATTTAAAGACAGATCTAGTCACCTTTATTTACAGTGAGTAGTAGTTTATTCCACAAGTAGTCCATCTAGTGTTTTCACTGGTCTCTACAAGCTAGGCCAGATGACCTATGTTGATCCAGCTGTACACCTACCTATTAATACAGGTATCCAGAGAAAGGAAAGCATTCACGCTCAATTCATTACATTTTAATTCATCCCATAATGCAGAAATAAGCCACAGAGCGCACACTAGCATGATGGGTGCACAAAGGTTGGTTGCCTTAAGCCACCTAAGGTGTCCATCAATAGTCTATAATGCACAACATAATGTGGCTTTTTACTGTTAGAGTATGACTTCACATTTTGGAAAAAAAAATTAAAGAGATTAAGGGGAGGAGGTCTTATGCAAATATCCTTCCATTGTGAAAAGTAGTTTCTAATAAAATAATGAGGAAAGAGTTATAAATACCTCTTTTCTACTATTTTGAATATATTTGCTGTTTGTTCATTTTCTTAACCCTCTTTCTCTAATCTTTTAAGATTCCATGGACTACTTAGACTCTTCTTTCTATCCCCTGAAACCCAGCTTCACTTTCAGCAGCAGTTGTAATTCACTTTATATTAATTACAAATTGAAATATTGAACACTTTGGCTTTTGCACTAAAAGTTAAAAGAAGCTGAAAGATCCATGTGCTACACCCATACATTTTGGGGTAGGCGTGAATATTTCTCCTTCAGCTTCTCATTTCCCCTCTCGTCACCAATCTCCACAGGGTACTACCTTATTAACGTAAAAATTACAAATGATAGTTTGAAGAATTAAGAGCATTTCATTAGTGCTGCCCATGCCCCAGAGTCTCTTCCATACTCTTGCTAATGAAAATATCAAAGGCGATTTGTTGGAAATATTCAATATGATGCATTTGCTTGGGAGTGTAAAGATTCTTTCCTGCTCTGTGTTACTTTTTGTCTTCCCCATGTTGCTGGGAGAGGAAGGAACCCAAGACTTTGAATGCACTTATGTGCCCAGTGCCCAAACAGGCAATGAGTACCCCTTGCAAAATCTACAAATGGAGAAAGAACTTGCTCAGCCCTTCAGTTATGACTGAAAAGGAAGTACTTTCTTGTTGTGGGTGGGAGAATACTAATATTTGAAAGAAATTTACTATTCTCTTAAAACAGAGGAGTTGTGTGACCTCACCCACCACTTTGTTTTTTGTGAAGGGCACTTCCTCTTCAGCTACCAGCAAATGATGGAATCCTAAAACCCTTAGTTTTGACTGTAAATATTTTAATTCATCTAATCCCACCATCTCTGCACCCAAAATTAGATTGACTTGTGAGTTTTCATGGTGGTTCAGTTCCGGAGGCAAGTCGGCAGCAGGAGGGTAAAACAAGAAAAAGCAGCGATAGGGAAAAGCAGAAAGGAGAGGTACATGAGGAGAGGGGTGGCGGGTTACAGGTTAAACTGCCTTTGCAACTAAAAACTGAATGGATATTTTAAAAAGTCACTTCTGAAAAAAAGAAGTATATTTATAGCAAATATTGTTATGATTTGGATGAAACCTTATTATGGGGTGTGTTAAAACAGCATTCAAGCTGAATTGTGAATGCTCCCTTTATCTAAGATAGCTGTAAGAAACACTTAAGGGGTCACTCCTAAAACAAAACCTAATAGAATCTGCCCAACAACTAGCACCATGTGAGTGGGAGGGTTCCACAGACTGTGACCATATGTGTGGTGTCTGGGTGTGTGAGAGAACACTCAGAAACTGAGACAGACAAGAACACAGCAAGAGGCAAAGACAAAAAGCCAAGCAGTAGCTTGGGAGGACAATGGGACCCTGGGAAAAGCTAGCAAGAGCTTTTGTCTGTTGGCTAAAAAGGTTGAGGGCCAAGCTAAGAAATTGCTCCTTTAGTTTTTGGGTCCACCTGCATTTGGAGAAGCAGGATTTCGTACAGGCCTTGTAAATAATCAAGATTGCATCAAAGAAAATACCAGATCCATCGATTTCTACTTCCAACTGCAACATTCCCAGGCTCTTAAACTGGACTAGGAGCTCAGATTGAAAAATAGTAACACTGATGTGACGGGTGAGAATCAGTTCCAAAAAAAGAGATTGAGCTGGTATTCCTGTTGAACCATATTGGAAGAAATAGTGAAATGGCTTGTAGGACTCAAAAGTGCCAAGAGGAATTTTAAAAAAAGACCTAAAACAGGAGCTGATTACTTTTCAAAAGGATTTAAAACAAGACCTGAAACAGGAGTTGAAGGCTTCACAAAAATCTGGAGGTTTGCCAGAAAGGGCTCAGAGACTACTTGCAGGCAGAGGTGAAATCTGTGTTGGTGCAACAACTACAAAGTGGCCAGATTAGGAGATCCAGTTGGAATACACCCAAGCTGCAATGGTAAAACAGATTGCGATGACCAGCAATCGGACACTACCAAGGACCGGAAAGTTTTCCAGGACAGAGATGGAGCCCAAACAAGATTTAGCCATTCTGGAACTTGCCAACCGAGATGAGCTGCAGCAAGTTATGGAGCTAAAAATTTAGCTACAGAAGGCAATCAAAGGGTCACAGACCACAGTGAAAGGCAGCCACCTGGATGAGGAATTGAGCTAGCCAGAGGACTAGAATAACACAGGATATTTACAACAGTTTTCTTCTCTGTATGTAAACCACAGAGGCCCAGAGGGGAGAGGTTAGGCTGTCCTCGTTCAAATAATGCAAAATCTCACTCTTTATTTTTGAGGGGAAAAACTCGCTGGGAGGTGCATTTGGCCTCAGTTCCACGTTATAGCTCAAATGAATGACTGGGAGGAAGGACAGAAAGGGGGTTACTATCAGCCAACTTGGGTGACCCAGCTTTGATTGTACTGCAGAATTTACCCACAGAAAGCAGACTGAGTTATTTGGACCTAATACAAGCCCTTGACATGTGATTTGGAGCTAACTATCAATTTAAGCTGGCCAGGGTACAGCAAAGAGGCAGAAAGAGAGGGAAAGAAGAAACCCTAACTGGCAGAAAAGACTTATGTTTCTGGCATGTACAGATACCACTGAGGCCTCCCAGGATAAACTGGCAATGGGCCAATTTCTAGATGCCCAACTCAATTTGCAGATCAAGATCAAAGAAAGGAGGTCGAAGATGCTCTGGGAGGTGGAGGAATTTGCCACAGAATTTGAATCTTTCTTTGCACCAGAAGAGGAAGCAACTGCTAATGAGGAAGATGGAAGTGGATTGCTATGAGCCCTGTAAATACCGCTCTGTGTCTGAGATGTATGATGAAATGAGGGATTCTAATCTTGTTCATGACCTTGTTGAACAATTAGAAAAAAGTGATACATTTGGCTTGTAAAAAGAGAAATTGGCAATAATGTGAAAATTAAAGGCAACAGTTCAGTTAAATGCTGGTACTGTGCCAACACTGGCCACAAAAGGGATTGTTATAAATTTAAGACAGACTAAGACAGTCTCAAGTGTCTACTGAAAACCTCTCTCCCAGTTTGGGGAATGGGGACACCAGTGTGAAGGGTCAAAGCTTGGTGGAGGTACAAGGATCATCCCTACAGCTTTTTGTTTAGATCTGGGCAGTTAAACTGCAATAATGGAAGTTGGGCTATTGTGTGTAATAGGAGCTGTAAAAATCATTGATAGCGATTGATAGGGGCTCAAACATAACTGCTGTTAAACCAGACATGCTAAAAAGTTTAAGGAAGTGGGGATCCAGAACTGAAATATCTATTTGGTCTCAAATGGAGATAGTAACGGGGCAAGGGCACCCGTCCAAAAATTGGATCTTGAAAACTGGGTTTCAAGATTGGACCTCTGGAAATTTGGAAAAGTCTTGGATGGCAGATTTCATTATGGCTAATAATTGTATAATCCGTTCCAGGAAAGGTGTCTTATGAGTTCAGTATGGAAATTCCTTTTAAAGAGATGGCCCAGGTGAGACAAATGGTTTGTAAGCAATTGGCTTGCAGTGAATGAATTGTCCTGCCACCAAAGGCAGATACCATGGTGGCTTTCCAGCAAGAGAAAGATAGGGAGTGGCTGAAACCTGTTTTGAGACACAGGGTCTTAGGGGAATCTTAGCTGCTACAGGTCTTGTGGGTCTGAAACAAGAACTGATACCTGTTCATTTTGCTGAATGTTTCTGACAATCACCAAACAGTAAGAAAGGGAAATAATTTTAAGAGTGGGGGGGCAGGGGAGAAAAAAGCTCTTGGGACTGCTCCTGTCTTGGCCTATCCAAGTTTCAAAACCCCTGTCATATTGGACAGAGACAATGGTGCTTACAGTGTGGCAGACAGAATTTCAGCATGGCTGTCCAGCCCCCACTTCCATCTTGGAATATAGCTGTAGAAGTTGAGGCTGGAAAGGTTGTTACAGAAGTGAATCCCCTATTCAAACAGGGTATGCCTCAGCCAGCAAATTCTATTGAAACAATGGGTATTCCTCACCGGCTGATTGAAAGGGGGCCCTATATGATGGTAAAGTCCATTAGGGAGAGTGAAATGGCACAAAGGTTTGGATGGGAGTAAAAACCAATCTGGACTGGTGATGTGAAAACATCTTGGCAGAAAGATGTACATATGTATATAGTTAAATTAAAAATTATAAAAACTTGTTGAATTCGTTATTTTCTTTCTGTTTGGAATGGGTCACATAGGGCATCACTATTGCGATGATGAGTGAAGCAAAGATGGGGGGTGTATGAGTTTGGTGATACCTTGTTATAGATTGAGTTAAAACCCTGGTCAAACTGAATTGTGAACACATCTTCACCTTAGATAGTTGAGATAAACACTTAAGAAGCCACACATAAAACTAGGTTTAATAGAATCTGCCCAGAAACTAGCACCATGTGGATAGGACATTCTCCTGGATTGTATGTGAGAACATTTAGGCCTTGTCTACATTAGCACTTATGCTGGCAAAACTTTTGTCGCTCAGGGATTTGAAAAAAACACACCTCTCAGTGATCTACACTTTGCCTCCATGAGTGCTAGCGTAGACAAGGCCACAAAAATTGAGAACAGACAAGAAGGGAGTAAGAGGCAGAGGCAAAAAACCAAAAAAGCCAAGCAGTAGGCAGTGAGCAATGTGTGACCCTGGGAAAAGCTAGCAAGAGCTTTTGTGTGTGTTGACTAAAGAGGCTTGGCGCCAACCTAAGAAACTGCTCTTTTAGTATTTGGTTTTGCCTGTATTTGGAGAAACAGGACTCTGTACAGACATTGTAAACAACCAAGATTGCATCAAAGAAAATATCAGATCCATTGATTTCTACTTCCAACTGCGACATCCCCAGGGATCAGAAATTTGACTGAATGTTTGGGTTGGTTGTAAAGGGGCAGCAATATTTTCCTTCCCTCCCCCCCCTTGCTATCACGCATAAACATCATATAGATAAGTGTGTTTCTTTTTTTAATTTTTGAATTATGTACTATTGAGAGCCGTTGCGAAGTTGAGACACTATCCAAAATGCTCAACCAATCAACCAGAATACAGCTTTGGACACTCATTGTGCCCAGCCATTTTAAACTTTAGTGGTACACAAGTGAGATAAAAGAGACAGAACACATGGTTGTTGGTCAGATGAATATTGCACAGATATGTTCATTAACATTTGTGAAGCACTCTGATACTTTGGTAAATACACCTTGGAAAAGCCCATGAGGAAATCAATAATTCTGTATTCAGTAGAAGTTTTGGATGGTGTGCTATAAATAATTAATGGTGCCACACATTGAACGAGGAGGATAAAATGAAATATTGAGTAGCTGCTTATTAAGTGAGCACCAGCCATCCTGTGTACTGAATGAGGCAGGGATTCTGTAGAAAAAAATAGTGTGATCAGATTGAAGACCATCATAATACATATGCACAAGGTGGACAAATTAAGGTTGCATAGAAAACCTTAATTCAGGCACTTCCTAACTTTTGGGTGCTTGACTTTGCTACCTTCCTCACATTGTTGGATTGTAGTTTTGAATGTGTGTGTGATATCCACGAGGGTGTAATTCTATTTAAGGTTGCCTACATGTGTATAGACCAATATGAGATGTCTGTAAAAATATAATTATTAAGAATGTAGAGTTCTTCAGAAATGAAGAACTGACAGTACATAAATGTATTTGCCATGTATAAAAAGTTGAATTTATATATGCTGTGGTCAGTGTTAAAGTTGCTGCATGTATTTTGATTTCTTAGACTTATATGTGAGTGTATTTATTGAAATATTGTGTATGAATGAGGAAGTGATGTCTGAAGATTGTGAGGGAACCTTGACTCAGGTCTTCCCCTGCTTTTAGAACTTCCATAATTTAGAAGTGGATGCCACAAACTATGGTTCCATGTTAAGAGCAGGTTTTGGGTGGCTTTTTTTTTTTTTTTTTTTTTTTTTTTTTTTTTTTTTTTTTTTAAAAGCAATGACTAGAGCTGGCTAGAAAAAGAATTTGCATCCTGTGGAAAAACTTCAAAATTTGGGGAAAAATGTGTCTCTATTTTGAAAAACAGTGTTTCAGCAGAACTAAAATGGCCTCTTTTGCCTTTCTCCTGGTTGCTTGCCTCCTGGAGCTGCCAGACTCCCCAGGGAGCTGGAGGCTATGGCAGTCAGGCCACCATAGGAGGCTGGCTCCCAGGCAGTCTGAGAACTAGCTCCTTGAGCAGCTGCTGCCTCATGCTGCCCAGCTTTCCAGGAAACAGGCAGCTGTGGTGAGGCAGCTGCCCAGGGAATCACAGCTGTGGAACACAGCCGGCAGAAACCAGCCTGCCTACCTGGTTTCCATCAAAGCTTTCAACAAAATCAGCATGTTCCTGCAGAATGTTTTGGTTGTGTTGAATCAGCATTTTTGGACAGAAAAGTGTTCTGTTGGAAAATCTGGACCATCTCTAAATAAGGTTTATTTTAAAAAATTGTTTTTGGGCTAAGATGACGAAAAATTAGCGCCTGAAGTGGATTTTTACCTCTAAGTTGTGAAAAGGAGCTACTGGAGAAATAATTTAACTAGAGCACCATCAGAGGCATCTGTAATTATTATATCTGGTGGTGTCTATTGCCAGCACAGCTTAGTTTACAGCAGAGGAAATGAGATGATCAGTGGTATGCTGTGTTATTTTTTTAGTGTAAGAGAGTTCTGTTAAGGTAGTCATTTGTTCACTGGTGAGAGAGAGTAGGATTAGAGCAGCAAAGTGGGATTTGGACTTCCATTACTGTGGAATCAATACTGTACTATAAAATCAAAATGCAGGGGATTGAGAGTGGAGTAATCTCTCAAATCTTAGCCATTCCCTATAGTAAACATTTTGGCTGAGCAGTGTTTTGATTTATATATAAAGCTACTGGTATACCAATTCATTTGGGTGCATGGAATTAGTTTTGACATACTGTGTAGCATCACTATAATGTTTGATACAGCTAAGATCTATCTTTGCTAAAAGGCTACACTTACATTCTTGTTCAACACAGATTACTACATTTCAGTTGTAGGTGATGTACCTGCAAGTTTAAGGCCCTATAACAATTGGATCCATGTGGATAGAGCCTTGGGCCAATTGCCAGCCCAAGTGAAGTCAGTGGGGTTGTGCGTAGGCCTCAGGCTCCTCCAGCATGGATCTGATTGCAGGATTGGGGCCACAGTCTGTAAAAGACTTTGGGAATCCTTTGGGAGGGAAAGGCAGTATGGAACTTCAAAACAGGCATTTATCATTCTCTATTTTCACTCCTTTTATAGCTATTCTTCACTGTAAAATACCAGTTCATTTGAATCAATGTCCAGAGCCAGATCATACTATGGAACATATTTTCTTGTGTGAGATTTAACATCTAATCTAGCAAGGTAAATTTTGGCATGATCAGAGCCCTACATGCTTGGAAATTGAATTTTTTTTAATCTGAAAGCCTGCTCAAATTTATGGCGTTATATGATGAGGCTATCAGAAGAGCTTTTTTGATTAGAGTTGGAATATTAAACATTTCTACATCTGTTAGTCATATGTGCACACACAGCCTTTTATTCGGTTATGGAAAGCAGCCACCATAACGTCCTATATTTTGTTTCTTTTGTTTTTTTGGCAGAATGATCCAGAAATATGTATTACTATGGGAAAAGGTTTTAAGGTTTCACTCCAAAGATATACCTAACAGTCCTTCTTATAACTAATTATAAAGCTTTTGTTCTCAAAGATCATGACCCTATGAATGTTTTATTCTAAAGCATTATAGCTGAATTGCCTGTCTTTCCCACTGACAATAGTTATGAGATGCTGGATCTGAGATTATCATAATTTAGAACTAGCTCACAATAATTTCCCTGTGTAAGAAAATATACAACTGCTGATTTTTAGGAAGAACCTTTGATGTCTTTATGAAATGCTATTATTCCGTACATTCCAAATCCTGTGGTCCAGTGAAATGCTATAGAAGACTCAGATTGTAACAAACCTGTCTTGTTCCTCTACACTGCAGGGAAGAGAGGAGAAGCAAAATACAGAAATTTTGTGTAAACGGTGTTGACAGTAGACATATTTTCTCTGATTGTGCCCTTCCAGTCCTGCATATATAGTCAAAAATCTTAGTGAGCTGCCAATAATATGGTTGTGTTCACCTTCCTGCTAAAAATTGCCCCATGAACATTGATGGACTTAGATTCTGTGGGAGGCCCCCAATTTCTGTGGTGCTCCAGTAAGGCAGACTGGAAATTTTGTGACAGTATGATTTAAATTAACTATGGAGAGTTTGTTATCGACTTAAATATGAAAATGAATGATTCAGTCAGTCCAATGGCTTGTGTGCTATTTATTTTTATATTAAATTTCTTTTACACTATCCCCACACTTTCAGTTTTCATTTAGGACATGGACCTTTGTATTGATACCACCTAAATGTATTCTGCTAATTGTCAGAAGGGAAGTGGGCGTTTGTAATACATGATGGAGGGTAGTTACTTGGGGCTTTGGCTGCCTAATGGCATGGGATGTGCATGTTTGGGGTAAGCACATTATATGGGTGTCTTTTAAAATGCCACCTATCTGAATCAATGGGTAGAAAATTTAATAGAACTGGTTCGGGGGTGGGGGGGATAGACTCAGAAAAAAGGTGGTGGTAGAGGAAACATGTTCCGGAAAAATGCTGGGGTAGCCTCTCCTCCATTGCTGTCTATGTGCCACTAGCCAGGCAGAGCGAGAGGGAGTTGACTCGCACTTCAGTCTCCCCTCCCCCCAATTTAAACCTTGCCTGCGGTTTTTGGATCCTCTCACTCCAGTTTAGCTGCCTCACCCTTCTGCTCTATAACTGTAGTTGGATCTTTAGGATGTGTCAGATTCAAGCAATTGCCTGTTTTGGGGGTCAGGAACAAGTTTTTGCTGTTGAGAACAAATTGGCAGTGGCCTGGTGGTTGGTGTTTTCCCCTTCCCCCCCCCCTTTCCTCACAGCGTTCTCTAGGAACAACTAGGTTACACAGGAGTAGGACTTAAAAATGGCTGGTGTCCAATTCAGATAAAAGGCTAAAAGAGCCTTCTCCCAGAAGTAAGATGTGAGAATTTACTGGTACACCTTGGCCCTGTGGGAAATGGGGGGACCCGAAGTCCTCACAGACCAAGGTCCATCTTTTGGTGCCCTCAGTCCCCTTCAGGAGGAAAGGAAGATTTGGGTTGTATGATAGAAGCCCTGTTAACCACACACTGGACCCACATAAATGTCTGGTATAGGGGAGCCAGTATTAAGTTAAAATTGTGGTTTGCTGCTTGAATCTATCCCTGTGTCTGTCTTCATTTTCCTGCATGTCTTGAGCAATGCTCAGCATAAATTGTCCTCTTCAGATTTCATAGTTAGCACCCCTCTGAAGTGAATGGGATAGTTTAGCTGAGTGAGAGCTGTTTGTTTTCAGACTGTCTGCAGACTCGAAGGACCTTGTTTAGACTGGGGTTTTTCACCTTCTATTTTCCCACATTGCTGTAGATGGGAGCACTTGTGTAGACAAAGTGACAGTGGCCTCTGGTGTCTTAAACTCTGTGTACTATAGACCAGCTATGAGCCGTTAGGTGACAAGGTTCTTTAAACTCTGGCTACCACCTTGGAACACTGTCTGTTCTAGGGCTGCCATCTTTACTACCACTATTGGAGCTGAATTGGTCATAGCAACACTGGAAGACTTTGGGCAAGAAGCTTGCTGCCTTCCTTTGGTTGCCTGTACTATCAGTTTGCATTTGGGTCACATTCTTGATGGGCTTTTGCAGCCATGTGGATGAGAAACAAATGAGAAACAATAAAAAATGAAGGCTAGATTTTGGAAACAATTCTACAACCAGGGGAGAGAGATTTTGTGGTAGATTGCAGAAGACCTGGGTCTCACTCTCCACCTGTGTAGGTAACTATCTGTACATTATCTGGATGTACCTTTTGTATGTTTTTTCCAGCTGACCAGTAAAGGCAATTCACAAGGAAATTGCATACAATTTCAGAAGTGTAGTACAAAGTATAAATCTGATATCTAGAAATAGATGTTCCATCGTAGAAATTTGTAAGCACTTGGAAACGGGATTATCATGGTAATTGTTTTGCAGGCACTGCTCTAGATGAGGAATTTTTACCTTAAATAGGTGGAAGCCGTAACAATGAAGCATCAGAATCTTGCATAATAAAGTGTAGCAGAATTTTCCCTTTTCATTGTGGGCCTGATCTGTACAGAGATGCAAGAAAGTGAGGGGCTGAAGGCGCCCCCGTTACTCCCTTCTGCTGGCTACCAGGATCATGGATAGCAGCACAGGGAGGAGAACAGACTCTGCAGGACTGCTGTTTTCCCTCCACCCCACAAAATGGACAAGAATGGTCACATTGGGAGCAGGTAGTAGGCAGAGCTTGGGCTCCACTGCCAATGTTTCCCCTAGCTTAGCGATGGTAGTGTACAAGGAGAAGTACGCTACACTAGGTAGACTCATAGACTTTAAGGTCTGAAGGGACCAATGTGATTATTTAGTCTGACCTCCTGCACAACGCAGGCCACAGAGCCTCATCCACCCAATCCTGTAATGGACCCCTAATCTAAGACTGAGTGAAGTCCTCAAATCATGGTTTAAAGGCTTCAAGATACAGATAATACACCAGCAAGTGACCTGTTCCTCATGCTAAACAGGAAGGTGAAAAACCTCCAGGGACTCTACCAATCTGCCCTGGGGGAAAATTCCTTCTGGACCCCAAACATGGCGATTAACTAAACCCTGAGCATGTGAGCAAGACTCACCAGCCAGACACCCAAGAAAGGACCTGAGTTCGTACAGAGAATTCTATCACAGGCTATTAGCATATTTACACTAGTAGTCAAAGGTCAGTTAATTGTCAAATTAGGCTGTCCCAGCATACCATCGCCTCTATAAATTTATAAAGCTCAGTTTTTGAAGCCAGCTAGATTTTTTTTTTTTTTTTTTTTTTTTTGCTCCCACTGCTCCCTTGGGAGGCTATTCCAGAACTTCATTCCTCTGATGGTTAGAAACCTGCATCTAATTTCAAGTCTAAACTTCCTGATGGCCAGTTTATATCCATTTGTTCTTGTGTCCACAATGGCTCTGAACTTAAATAATTCCTCTCCCTCTCTGGTATTTATCCCTTTGATATATTTATAGAGAGCAATCATATCTCTCCCTTGCCTTCTTTTGATTAGACCAAACAAGAAAGCTTTTTGAGCCTCCTCTCATACGGCAGATTTTCCATTATGCAGGTCATCCTAGAGCCCTTCTCTGCACCTGTTCCAGTTTGAATTCATCTTTCTTAAATCTGGAGGACCAGAAGTGCACACAGTATTCTGGATGAGGTCTGACCAATGCCTTGTATAACGATACTAACACCTCCCTAGCTATAGGCATAGTTTAGGAATCTTCCCCTGCAGGGCAGAGGGAAATCCAGAGACAGACTGTGACTCTGAGGACAGGACTATACTAGAAGTGCTACATCAGTGCAGCTGCACTGCTGTAGAATATCTGGTGAAGATGCTGCTGTATGCTGACCAGAGAGTGCTCTCCAATCGATATAATTACTTCACATCTACAAGAGGCAGAAGCATCTCCCACCGACATACTGCCAGTGTGCATAGCACTTAGGTTGCTGTAACTTGCGTCGCTCAGGTGGGGGTCTTTTTTTTTTTTTTTTTTTTTTTCCCCTTCGCTAAAGTCAAATGTGATCTGGTCAGTGTTCAGGTTGCCTACCAAGACCCACTCAGGCACTTCTACTTAGACCTTGCTTGCTATCGAAGACTAGAGGGTCTCTTCAGCAGATGTTGCCAGGTGTATGGAAATGTGTTCTGTTTTTTGGTGTTTATGATACTAAGCTCCTTTCTCTTGCAATAACTAAAGTCACATGTGAATCAAGCCTTTCTGGAAGGCTAATGAATTAATGCATGCCACCACCTAACCCTTATATACAAATACACGTTTGCCAGAAAGCTAATGAATTTAAAACTTCCATAATAGACTTTTGAAAGAAATGTTATTTTAATGATAATTTTGGCACACAATACCTAGGAAGTATATTGTAAAAGAGGTGTCCTTTACTAGTTTATGAATACAGGAACATGAGTAATCTTTCATTCTCATCTGCTCAGCCCATAGTAGAACTAACTTGTTTTTATTTGATTTTTTCACTTGATAAATCTTTGTATCCAAATACTCTTGTGTTAAAGTAATTGCAAAACTGACCCTTAGTATTTCTGTTGCATAAGCATTCAAGTTTTGTACATTTAAAATATCACATTAACTCTGCCTGAACACTGACAAAAGGAGTATCAATAATTACTATATTGTAAGTTAGTCCTAAATGTACGATTCTTCATTTTCATGGGACCGCACCATACCTCAGACAACTTGATGGTGTAATTAGAATATGAAATGAGGTGATAAACTGTAGAGGATTAAAAGATAAAAAATGTAGTACTTTTACATTTCTGCTTTGCATTGTATTAGTCTTTTCAGAAATGACTTATTCTTCATGTTTTTCCTGTCCCTTAACATATGGAAAAGATAATGCTTAGGAAACGTGACTGCTCAAGTAAGAGACCTTTTCTCTCTGTTCCAAAAGCGGGATCATTTCTACAAATGTAGGTATATGCCATACCCATAATAATAATGTAAATAAAATCATTGTATAATTCATCTCACACTGATGTTATAAAATAAGGGAGCCTGAAAACTTTGGAGGATACAGTATTGCCAACCTCATATGTCCAAAATTAATGATATTCCGAAAAATCATGAAACCAGAAAAAGAGGGAGTGTTTTATTTGTCTCTAAGGTGCACTGAGATCACATTTTGCAAGTTTTGCCTTGTAGCCATAAGGATTAGAAGCTTGGGGTGGGGAAGGGGGTAATTTTCTCATGAGTTTCATAGTATTTTGGCTGTTACATTTATAATACTGATGTAACTCTGCATGTGTATGGGCTGATCTTATGTCTATTGAAATGAATGGGTAGGATCAAGCTAATTGCCATGATATTGAAGGCATGTCTCTGACATGAGACTGAAACATTAGAATTAAAATTCAGTGTAGTCTGTTAAATGTAGAAGCAATATATGCTGCTTCATACTCTGTCTTTGATTAGAGTGGCCAGTTCAGCTTTTCTTTGCTGGATACTGGGGCTTTTCCATATGGAAGACTAGGCTTGATTCAGAGCCTACTGAAGTCAGTGGAAGTGTTTCCATTAAGTTTAATGGTCTTCATATAAGGTCTAATGTGAATGTCCAGGTGACGAAATTATAGCAGATCCAAGATGTCAGATTCATAAAGTTTACTATTTTTCATTGAATATTAACATTTTAAAACATTAATACTATTCAGAAGACTAGGAAATGGTATAAAACTTTACCTATTCTCTTTAAAACTTTTAGAGGCTTTCTAGCAGGATATATTGCTTCCTATGCGATTAACGAGACCGAGGATGAATCGTTCAAGCTGGCAGGAAATATTGGAAAACAGTATGGCAAGAATGTTCCCCCTCTGCCCTCCAAAGATTAAGAGCAGACAATATGTCCCCATTGTGTCTAGCTTTCACTTATTTCCGGGAATAAGACTCTAAAGGTCACAATTTCCTACCTAATGTATTACAAAGTTATTTTGTGATTCTTTCATATTTTAAATAAAGTTTACTTAGCTTCAAAGCACAGGAAAGGCATGGTTTTCTATTGTCCAAATAATAAGAAAATTACTTGCTTGCAGAAACGCCATTAGGCTTGTATGCCACCTATGTATTCTCTTTGAATCCTTCTCACCTCGAGGGTCCAGCATACATACCCAAAGTCATAGTACCATTTAAACAGCACTCTTATCTCAATTGTTCTATTGCCTCCTGATTCATGTTCTTGATTTTGTTTTCCTGCTATTGCATCTTCTTCAATCATAGGTGAGCCAGAAATTGTTTTAACTTGCAAAATTACTTCCCTAGTTGTAATCAAGTAATTGTTCAGTTTTCAGTAGTGAACAAGATCCAGGTGCACCACTGTAGTCTCTGAAAGTCAGGTAAAATCTTAAGAATCCTAACAATTTCTTAAAGAGAAATAAGTGCAGATGTTCTTCCATTGACAATATTCAAGTCAATGAATATTGAATATATAAACTTTGAATAAAAAATTTGAAAGATTGTTTGTTTGCAAACTACTTGCTTAGAAGCATCTTCAGTTGCAGTGTGGTCCTTTTGTAAGAGTTGCATACTCTTAACAGCTTTAAAAGAAAAAGTCTGATTCTTAAGATTCAATAGATGGCACTGGAGCATATTTACAAAACCAGAAACTTTCTGCAGAAAGTAGATACTTTTTTTTGCCTCCCTTCTCCCCCAAATCTTTAGTTGAAATCCCTGTTTTTCATTCAATAACATTTTTGGCAGCCCTAACAGCAATATAGCAGCCATAGGCCAACTAAAACAACTCCTCCCACTGAACCCTTCAGCTTCTATATTAAACTGCAGAATCCCTGAGAAATGTAAAGTAGAGAAACAGAATACACTGGGCTGAACTGGACCCAAAATAGTGAATTTCTACTTTTTGCAATTTAGTCCCAATACTGTCCCTTATACACTTTTGACAGTGCCAGGTTTGTCAACTTCCTTTTGTGTATTGATGTGTAATTCTAATTAGCTGTATAATAAGTTTTTGAAGACCTGAATCTTTGGTGCTTCCGGACATTAACCTTTGAGTGTATGCCAAAGTACTGTGAGTTGAAGGATGTATGTTAAATTTGACAATTGGAAGGAAGGAGACATGGAAGTGTCCTTTACAGGGGAGACTTCCTTTGCAGACATATGTTTGCGTAAGATTAAGGCTTTTTAGAATAGACCAGTGACTTACTGGAGGGTGATGAATTGGATTATCTGCTAGTAGATGATGTGCCTTGTTGGCATTTAGTTTTTCTCCAGATGAGAAATACAAAGTAACTTTCGGGACAGGAAGCTCTGATGTAGGCACCAAAACTTATATTTGTTTAAGAAAGGAATTTTAAGTGGAATTCAATTAACTGTTCATGTAGATCCCTAATATTACTGAAAGCATTTTCTTCACTAATCTATTGATGTGAACACACCGGCAAAATGAGGACAGACACACATGCATGGAATTAAGCAGCAGGCCATAACATTTATTAAACTTGAATACAGGGGAAGGGTGCTACCAACCATCATCCATATTCTCCTATACCAGGCACTTAATTGGTCCCAGTGTGGGGGTTACAGGGCTCCTTACCATATGACTCATAACTAGCACCAGAGTTACAGAGCTCCTTACCGTATGACCCATAACACGGGCTAGGCTCTCCTCATCCTACTCTCCAGCACTCAGCTCTCTTTGAGCCCTAGCACTCTTCCCCCCCCCCCATACTCCCCCAATGAAGGGGACAAAGGGTGTAGCGGGGTGGGGACTTCAGCCCACAAGAGCCACAAAGTCTCACCTTATCAAATGAGCCCACAGCCCATCACCAAAATCCCAAGTCTTCTACCTCTGGGAACTGTTCATTTTCTTATCTTAACAGCACTGGTAACTGGCCAAAAGCTGTAATGAATAAAACTTCCACCCCAATACCTCAGTTAGGTATTAAGCGTGTTCCAGCTCACAACACTATGATTTGAAGGTGCTGTGAGGAAGGCAAAAAACTCAACGATCCTCTGCCAATTGGCTCATGGGAGGAGAAAATTCCTCCTTGACTCCCCTAAAAAGATGATTCACTAGACCTGCAGCATCTGTCAGCCTGGGTTCCCATTCCTAGTTCAGGTGTGTAGGGTGGGCTGCTGGAACAGATGCAAAAGAGGCTCCCCATGGCCTCTTCACTGGATTAAATTCTGGGAGCTGGGAAATCCCGACCAATCAGCACTCCTCTCTCCCCAGATGGCCAATAGGTGCCAGAGACTCACAGGAGTTACCTGTTGTCCCTTGACAAGTGTCTCCCTCCCTTGCTGCTGGATTGTCCCGCTTTCACCACTGGCCCTATCAAGTTCCTCCATCCTGCTGTCATACTTATGTCAGTACATGGAGTTTAGATTGTCACTAGGCATAATAAATTAAACCTGAAACATAAATTTTATGAATCAGGTTTTGCATTATGACTTAACTTAAACATTATCCAAAATACCCTTTTTTTAAATATAGGTTCAGCCCCTACTGTCCAACATCTCTCTGCTCCAGAGCAGAACTCAGTACAGAGGTGGAGAAGGTGGACTTGTACTCTCTTAATCCTGAGACTTCTGTTTGGCCCCAGGAAGTCATGAGGGCTGGTCTCACTTTCTCACAGATGCCCAAGGTCCCTATGACCCTTGAGGTAGCTAGGGAATAGCCATGGTTCAGATCAACTGCAGGCATATCCCAGAATGACATGTACCTGTCCCTGATCTAATGCTGTGCTAGGGATATTCCTGGGGATGAGGCCCATGCAGCTCTATACCAGTGTGATTTGGATGCTAGATTCTCTGGATCACTGAGGAAAAACAGAAAACCCACATTCACTCAAATACACACTTAAGATTTTTATAAATGCTGAAGGATGAAAAGGAGGAAACTGGGGAGATTTGCCTCTCTAGAGGTCTGATCACCTACATGGGCGGGCACATAGGTGGGATACCAAAATTGCCCAAGAGTTAAAGCACATCTCCTCTTGCTCTGCTAAAAGTACAAGAGGCCCCTTTGGTTGATGTAATGAAAGCTTACCATTCCCCTTCAACAACTTTAACTACTGCCCATTCCCACTTTTGCTACAGTCTAGCCTTCGTAATATTTTGCAATTGTAAAACACTCTCCAAATATTTATTTTGCTAGGTCTTACGATACTCCAGTGAAGTAGGTAAATTGCTTCAGTGTTATAGCTGGCCATGCTGATGCTCATGTCACAAAGCAAATCAGTGTCAAAAGCAGGATTAACATTTAGGCCTCTTGATTCTCTATTCTATGCTTAATACATTAGATCAAGGTGTTTCCACAGCAAGTTATATCCCCTTTCGGAGTCTTGGTGCTTCCATCTGTAAAAGTGTAGCAATTCTGTTTACAATGGGTGAGAAATGAAAGTAATCAGGATTTAAAATATCTGCAGTCCAGATAGATTGTTGGCCAAGGCGAGGATAAAAGTCATGTTCCAGACTCCCAGCTTTATGCTCATACCTCTACAGAACATGGGCTCAGTAGAGTCGTTTAGTTTAATTTGATCAAATATTGCTTGCATATACACACGTTGATGAATAAGATGATGCCTAGAAATACAAGAGAACATCCTTTTTACTAAAACACAGATGAAGACTGAGAAAACATTGTTCAAGCAAGGCTTGATTTAACTAAAGTGTGTCATGTACAGGCTATCAAACAGCACTATTAGCATAGTAGAGAAGCAGCCAATACTTTTTGCTCAAAAATAAAAGTTTTTGCTGTAGCTACCAGAGAATGAGAATGAACTTTTCTTTAGGAAACTCAAGTAAAAAAATAAATAAGCTATTACAAGGAGGCTTTTTTGTTATAAAAACGAATATTAAAAAAAAAGTATTAAAAAAAATTGTTTTAAATCAGTTCATCTTGAACTGTGCTATGCCAGAGAGGTCATCAGTTTGCTGAGCCTGATTGCATCCCTGCAGCTTCTGAACTTTATAACTTCTATTAAAGGTGCTTGACCACTGGTAATCTTTTCTCATTGGTATCTTCAGTCACACGTGAGACCAAAAGTTTGAGGAATTCTGAAATGGTGTGTAAGCTGACTTTCAGAGGAGAAAATTGGCTTGCTGATAGGAAGGAGAAGGAGCTTAATGAATGTTAATAGCCAGCTCTGAGTTGCAGGGGGTGAAGTTTGCTCTACTATATGGTACTAAACTCCAGGTGGAATTTCAAAGTCATGTGAATTAGGCATTCAGTCACAGTGATCAATGCTTGCAAGTGTCATTTGGTTATAGGGATCAAATTGTATTTTCCAAAAGCCATCTTCTGTTTATGCTGAGGTATTTTACCTTTTGTATACTGATCAGTGGGGCTTTCAGGCCTCAGGATCATATTGGAAAAGATTTTTCCCCATGTTCCATTATTTCAAAGGCAGGAAAGGATTTCAGCCCTTTTGAATGCCATTCTAGCTGCAGGTATAGAATATTGCATCTTCTGGTAGTGTTAATTAGAGGCAACTATAATTTGACTGATATACCATGTCAGTAAAACACATAGCAGAATTTGCTCTGTTCTTCAAAATAATTATTTCTTTTCCTTCTCTGCAAATATAAAGAAGCTCCGGGCCAGTTCCTGCACATGTCTAAGGCTTTGTTGTATCACTCTGGTTGTACAAAAGAGTAAAAGCTACTCTACATAGGAAGCTGCGGGTTTCCTTTGGTGTGGAGGAATATTCAGCTGTCATGGAGCCAGTGTGACCCAGCTCTTTCCCTGGCACTACTGCTGTCCAGTTCTTGCTGTAGAGGCAAGGCTGGATCACATGGTACTTCAGAAATCCCCAGCCAGTGAAAAATTCTTATGGGGCTTTTCCAAGCTGGCATATAATAGTACAGCCCTGAGGCAGGCCTAAATTACATGAAGGAGTAAAAGGCCCCCAGCAGGCTCCAGGACAGGGGAGAGCAGTGCATGAAGTTTGCATAAATCCACCATTTGTGCCTCCACATACAGCAACAGTGAACAATGCACCAGTGCATCCAGGGATGGAGTCCTCAGGATTTGCAAGTGATGACTGAGCGTAAGAACACACATGGCCAAACTGCTCCTAGAATTCTTAGTACTTCTGAGGAAACCACTGAGGGGATATTTATTGCCTCTAAGGCCAAATATCATGTCAATCACTGGAGCCTGCAAGTTAAGGGCATTCGCAGATGATTGACTTTCAGGGTCTGAACTTTCTCTCTAATTTACTTGCAATAATTTACACTCATTATAAGGAGTGATGAGCATCACACTTTGTCTTAGAATTCATGCTCTCTTTTGGCATAAGAACATGCTGGTAGCTTTAGTTAGTGAAAATTTGTCTGATTTTCTTTAGCACTGTTGTGTTTTATGGATTAGTGCAGTGGGAAGAAGATTGATCCCTCTCCCTTTGTGCTCCTTGATAGATACGTACAAGGAATCCTGCTCACTGCTTTAATGGGAGAGATGAGTGACTATTGGGGACCCACAGCTAGAGGTAGAGGGCCAGATGATTAAAGTGCCATAGCTTCATTTACTTCAATGAAGCTATGTCAATTTAAGATCTGTCCCCAAGCCTCTTAAAGGATACATGGTGTTTTTTGAGTTCCATTATTTTGAATTACTTCTGATTCTATCTGATTTCTGCTTCTCTCTGCCTTTCTGTTTGAAAATTGCTGTTTTGTAGGATGTGTCTTTTATCAATAACATTACAATATTCTGTGGTTGTATATTGATCTAGTCTGAAAAGATTGGAAGGGCCTTTGTAACATAAGCGTTTCATGTTAATGTCCATATTGATGTTTAATATTTTCTTCTCCTCCTGTCCCCAGTACCTTTCTCTTTCACCTCCCCTATTTTCCTTGTTTGCTGGAAATTTTTAGTGCCGTTCATAACATATCAAAAGGATATATATTGATATACATTCTGATTTCTGCTTGTATGGCTTTTCTGGGCAGAGCCTCTCAGACAGGAAGGTTTCCACTGATATTTTCTGGTTCTGAAGTGGCTGTTTTGAGATTAGTAGCAACAATTCTATCTCCATGCATCATTTTGCTAAATAGAACTATCAATAAACTCTGCTGTGTAAAACACAAGGTAGGACTGTGAGTCTACACTCATTTCTAGGATCTAATCTATCTTTTTATGGCCTCTTTAAGGCACTCATCTTCTTGGTTTTCTGTTGGAGTAGAATTATGATGTACTGGAGAATATAACAAAGTGGTTTTATTCCTATGGCTTCTCCCTAAGTGGAGATGTGTGAATTTGTTTGGTTTATATGTATGGTGGTAGTGCTGTTTATGGATGCCATTCTTGGGGAAAGAGTTTTTTCAAAGGGTGTGAACTTCTGGACCTAAACACAGTCAGTTTTTAGCTTAATTGGATGCTTTCAGGCATGGATTCCTACAGCTATCGATAATACTGCATGAAGAATCTTCACCCTCAGCACCTGAAGATCTAAACCTGATTCCAGTCTCCAACTGCATTGCCAATGTAGAGCATAGCTGTTTTGCAGAGTCCTGTAGGGTGAGCTGGTCTTCGAAGGTACATCTACACTGCAACAAAAAACCCACGGCATGGACACAGCTGGCCTGCATCAGCTGACTCAAGCTTGTGGGGCTCAGGATACAGGGCTAAATATTGCAATGTAGATGTTCCTTCTTGCAGGGTTCCAGAGTACGGGCTCCAGCCTGAGTCCAAATGTCTATGCTATGACTTTTAGTCCCACAGCCTGAGCCTTGTTGACCCAGGCTCTGAGACTCAGGGCTGGTTTTCTTTTTTTCTTTGCAATGTAGGCATGCAGTGATGTAGCTAGATTCTACTCCATTAATATCTTGATAGATTAAGAACAGGGATTAGAATTCTATTCTAAACCAAATGGTGAGCTGGTAAAGTTGAGGAAGCATAGGTGTGATATACAAATGTGGGCCTGTGTTGCATTTGATGTGTACTGCTGCATCTTTTACAAACTTCATTCTTTTTGTAGCATTTGGGTACAGGGGTAGGTTGAAAGAATTGGGAGTAGTCTAACCTGGATGGGATGGAGGGATCACAGTAGGTCATTGTCTGAGAAGAGGTGGGAATAGTTTTATGGCCAGTTGAAAATGGAAGTCTACACAGGGGATGCAAAACCATCCCAAATCAGAATTTTCCACTCACACTAGTGGCTGCATTTTAAATGTACTTTACACAGGTTTTAATGATTACAAAAGGAGTGAGACCTTGTGTCCACACTATTAATGAAGTACTTTTACAAGATGCTAAGTGCCTGATTTCAATCTGCTTTTATATTAGTAGTGGTTAACCACAGCATTCTGTCACGAAATTTCCATTTTACAAAACCTATGTCAGCATTAGCAGGGTTTCTTTGATGCATTGAGAGAGTCCCATTACAACGTTCTTCCTTTTTCTCATTTATTCTTGCCCCAGAGGTTTTAAAATAGCAATGCTTCATCAGATTGGGAGAGATTGGCTGCTTTTAAAATTTGAGTGACAAATTGAGACCCATACTTTACTGGGCATATGCCTTCACGTGGCAACAAGCGATAGTCAAGCACTATTTAATTGCCAAACATTTTCAGGCATAACTATCAAGTGAATCTGAATAGCCTCATGGAGACTGGATTCATGTGCAGATTGAATCCAATTTGGAATATTTGTCACATCCCTACCTCCAAGACAACATTTTGAAAAAATATGTGTCACTTGCATACTGGAGACAGGGTAGGCCTGCAAATGAGATTTGTCTATAGATTTTTCTTTTTTCAGACTCTAATGTTCTTTCTTCAGAGAGCATTAGTTTCTCTGAAATGAGTACCTGATGGGCATTTATTTAAATTACAAAGCTGAGAGGGCCCTGACTGATAACAGTGCAGCATTCACCCACAACCTGTGGAGAGTAGGACGTTATTGGAGAGATAATAATGAAGCTGGAAGGATCACTTTCTAAAGTCATTCTGGATTTATAACTAATGGGCAGATTTCTTTGATAGCTCTTTTATAGTTGGATGCAGTTGGGTGCAAACCAGCCACAAAGGGAATCTAATTTTGCTTATCATTAAAGCTGATTTTAACAGACAACTTCTGGCTAAAAGAGCCTTCTTAATTTGTCTTTGTAGAATCTGCTATGAATATACTCAGTTAATGAACTGATTAAGTTCTTAATTCTTTTTTTTTCTGTCAGAGAGTTTTTTTTCATTATCTCAGAAACTTTCAAGCCTAAAACAAAGGCATCTGTCTCTGTCTGTCACACATACACTCCTCACCCCATATCTATATGTATTAGGCAAATAGAAATGTGAATTAAATGGGTTGCTAAAAATTACTTTAAATACTGTTATTCTATTTAGTCATTAAGTAGTATGGAAAACACTAGATTGTTCTGACTGTAGTGAGAAAATACATGACAGATTGTGAAAGTGAAATATTTTCACAAATGTACTCACAAGTGGGTTATGATACCTCATCCCATTGTGAGGTAACAGTGTTCAGCTGGGTGCCATAATGTTGGTATAGCTTTCAGCAGGGCATTTCTAAGGTAACTGAGCTATCTAGGTTCTAACACATCTTTTGCTCAAGCACTATTGGCTCTTGAGTGAGTTGAAGGCAGAAAGGTATGCTGAAAGTTGTTTGACTGTCCAATAGTGGTTTTGCTTTATAGTATATTCTTATGGGTATGTATTTTAACCCCTGTCCAATAAACTTCTTGCATCCTGTAAATGTTACACTTAGCCCATAATTTTTTGTTAATGATGAATAAGCTTTTTTCATCATTTTTCCCTTCCCTTATGTCAGATTCCTAAGAAAGAGAAATTAAAGATTGAGGGAATAAGTGAACCTCTGAAACATGTTGATAGATCGTAACAGGATAAGAGAGACAAATTCTAGCCCTGAGATCAGACATGGAGAATAAAGGTTAATTTACTGGCAGTATATTCAAATGTTCATTTTCCATCTAATACTGAAATACCACATTCCATTGTTATGGTTGGCTTTTGGGTCAGCAAGTGCCAGCAAAAGCACTACAGGTTGTGTACAGTTATCAGTGATAACACTTATTTGAACTGTGTGATTTACATTTTGGAAAAGTTGGAAAAGATTTAAGAGTTGGGCAGGGGGAAAGGGTCTGGGCTATGTTGATTGGGTGTAGTACATCTATAGGTTTTGTTTTCATATAGTGGGTAGAGTTAGTATTCTGTGAGCGCAGGATTGCCTCTGAATGTCAGATTGTTAAAGAACTTGACTGCAACCTTGGGAAATTGGATTCTGTCCCTGTGTCTGCCACAGAGTTCTTGTGTGATGCTGGGTAAGTCACGTTAACCAAAATGTTTACACTTGGGCACTAAGTGTGTGTTCCTCATTTTCTGGATACTCAATGTGAGACATCTGGGACCAGACTTGCAGATATGCTGGGCACTCATGATTGCAATTAAAGTTGGTTAGTGCTCTGCTTTGAACATCATAATGCTAAATACTGTGGAAAATCAGACCCTACGTGTCTCTATTGTGCACCCATAATTAGTGGGCACTTCTGACAATTTTGACTATAATCTCTCTGTGCCCATGTCCCCATCTGTAAAATGGGAATAATATCACCACGTAATTTCACCAGGTGTTGTGAAAATAAATTCATTAATGCTTTTCAAGCACTCCTATTTTGTGGTGAAAGCACCCTAGTAATGCCCAAGGGTAAATTATAATGTTGTATTCCAGGTAGGATTTGAATGGTGTGTGGTAAATAAGGCCTGGGAACACATGTTTAATAAAGAGGATAAAAAAAAATCTCGACTAACTACATGCTCATTGAATGATGGTGGGAAAATAACATATGATCATGTAATTAAAGACCATATCCTAAATGCATATGCACAAGAGGGTCAAATTAAGGTTATAGCGGCAATGTTAGTACTGGCATTTCCTAACATTTGAGCGCTGAAATTTGCAAACTTAACATTCTTTTAACATAGATTTTTTGTGTGTGGAGATAAGTGTGTGTGTGTGTGTGTGTGTGTGTGTGTGTATAAAATATATTAAAATATGCATATTTTGAGCTGAACTTTGTCTGGTGTTGCATAGCATTGTAGAGAGTCCAGAGAACCATTCCTGCAATGCACCTCCTGTGCATCCATGCCACTTATCACTTAAGCGGGTACGAAAAGAAGGTCTCTGGGCTGGTTGGTTTCTACACTGGCTGAGACACCACACCGTCAATGGAAAACACTCTACATTGTAGGAGTCTTGGCCGGGACCCCAGCTGAATAGACTACATGATGTGACTAGCAGTATATCCTAACAGGGTTGCACACTGCTTATTTACAGAGGATCAACAATGTATACCTAACATCACCTCCGGCTTGCGTTGAGCCATAGTGCCATGCACTATTGCGAGGGCTCTTGGCTCAAACCTTGTCCAGCACTACTTTGTTCTTTTTTAAGGACAGGACTTAAAGTTTCAAAACATGTGACATTTTACCCTCCACCTCTTGTTGTGGAATGTCCCAATTAATGATATCCCACAATAAAATATGCTTGTCTTTTCATGATAAAGAGTATTCTCACACCTGAGAATTGATCATATGATGCATAATTTTTATCTGCCACTAAATAATGCTTTCCTAGAGCAAAGGTATTGCAGAAAAGCCATAGCCCTGCCTTTTCCTAAGTCTTTGTACAACATGTTGTCTTGTCTATAACGCTGTGTAGTGACTATACAGATGACTTTTCCTGTGTTTATACCAAAAGGGAATTTCTTAGACACTAGACACTGTATATAGCTCAAGCATCGCTAGCAGTTCCTTACAGGATATTTTTATTACTGTCCATAAGCTGTTTTTATTTTGGTCATATGATTATTTCAGATTCTTTATTGAAAGCTCAGGGCTAAGAATTTTATTCATGGCTTTTGGGAAAAAGAAAGTTCTTCCCCCATTCAAAATATGTGGAAAATCTGTCATTAGGGAATAATTAATTTAAATGTGATTGTTTTCAATATCTCAAGAGTATTTTGCCATGATTCACTATTACAATGCTAAATAATGTAATGAGATTGAAAATGCCTTCAAGTGCAAATTAGAAATGAAAATGAAAATCTCTAAGATATCAAATGAACTAATATCTTTTTAGTTAATGAGTTCTGTAATTTCCAAACTAGTGAATTCCTATGCATTGAATAGCTACTCCTGAGGAAAGTAAGCAATTACTAGTGGCATTGACGGAGAAAAGCATTAGTCCTTTGCAAACTTCCCCAAACGCTCTGTTGTGTTATGGTTTTGTGATATTGCAAATATCGTATAGGGGCTAAATTTATTGTCAATTAAGACATTTGAACCCAGGTTTCAGCTGGTAAAAGAACAATCTGTTAACTCCATAGTTTTCAAAAATGATGCATCACTTACCAGAGCTCTCTCAAATCAAAATTCAAATCATTTTTAAAAGTTTATTCTCAAGCGTTAAAATAGTGTTTCTCTTTTTAAATGTGCCTCCACATATCCCCTTTTTGGATCCATATTAACAATTAAAAGCAAACCATCTTGCCCAAGGTTATGCACCTTCACTCCCACTTGTCATGACATAGGGGGAGAGGGGTTTTTTCCCCCCCTCAGTTTCTGTTTTTGCTACTTGTTAATGGGTGTGGAATCACTCTCCAGAGTTAATATCTCTTTGTATGCCTCCCAGCTGTAGTTAGGTTAGGAACTCTCATTTGGCATTGTAGTGGTCTGAGAATTTTTAAAAATGTTAATGATGATTTTTCTCAATTGTGCCTGAATTTTTAACCCCAAACATTGAAGTTTGTTTTATGTCTTCTGTTTCTTAAGCGAGTGCTTCAGGGTTTCAGATGGCCACCAGCAGGCGTCAGGAAAGCATTCTCCCCAGTGTATTCTTGGGGAGATTTTTTTTGTCTTCTTTCTTTGGAGCATCAGGGATGGCCATTGCTGGAGATCAGATATTAGCCGGGTTGGCCAGCGTGCTGAGGTGGCACCAAGATTTCTCTCTCTCTTTCTCAGGTGCTTGATTGGCTGGTACTTGCTCATATGCTCAGAGTCTCACTGATCACCCTATGAGGAGCTGGGAAGGAATTTTCTCCCAGGTCAGATTGTCAGTGACCTTAGGGTTGTTGTTGTTTTTTTTTTTTTTTTGGCCTTCCTCTGCAGCGTGTGGGTGCGGGTCACTTCTGCACGATTATCTGGGTACATCTCTGTTAATCATTTCCCTGCCATTGCAGGGGCCTTCAGCACTGGTGCATCTCGGCCTCTCCTGTTCTCTGCCTGTGGCACATAATAGTCGAGTCTCCTGTGGACTATAATGCTGGTCTCATTTCAGTTTGCTGGGTTTAGTATGTGAGTGCTGGGTGGTGATGGTGGTCTGTGATACATAGGAGGTCAAACTAGATAATCTAGTGGTTTTGTCTGGCCTTAAACACTATGACTCTGACTTTTGTAAGTTGCTCTACCTGGGTTTGGTTGCAAAGACCACAAAAAAGGATGGAGCTTGGACAGAATGCAGAGCATGCCTTATCAGCCTCAAAGAATGATGCAAACAAGATTTGTAAACTCTGATCCAGATTAACCATTTGCACAGAGCCACCATCCCACGGGAGCCTCCAGCCACTGGATATGGGGAATTAGTGTTGTGTCAGGCCAAACTTGAGTGGTGCTGTGACCTTGCACACCAGGTTGTAATGCCAGTCACTTAAATTTGGCCTAGCTGCCCCCTGCACAACAGAGGGGTGGTCAGGCCAAATTTGGGTGAGTGGTGTTGCAGCCTGGCTCCTGGGGTTGCAGTACTACTCAGGCTCGGCCTGGCATGCCCCTCCTTCGTGATGGGGTGGTGGTGGAGGCAGTCAGTAAATTTCAATGAAAATGGTGGGGAGGGGGCAACTTCCATATTGCACAGGACTCCAAAATTCTTTAATCTGGCACTGAGAATTCTACTGGCTCTCCATTCACTTCAGACTGGACTTCAAAGTCCTCATCCTACTATACAAGGCACTAGAGGTGAGATTTCAAAAGTGGTCAGCACCCACTTTCAGGGCCAGATTTTCAAAAGTACTCAATTCCTTCTAAGAACAAAACAAGTGGCTAGGTTCTCAGAAGAGCTCACCATGTTGAGCTCTTGAAAGACTGACCATAAATGTTAAAATAAGAGCTGCTAGGTGCTGAGCATTTCTAAATAAGGGCCTATACGGTAGCTTGAGAAGCTGGCATCCATTGTGAATGCTGAGCACGTGGAAATCTGGCCCAGAACTCTTTCAAACATCTTCTCTAAATGGACTGGAATTTAGGCTAGCCACTATCCTGGTTTCTTTCTTATCCAATTCCCCAATTTTCCACCCAAAATTTTTTTTAATTGAAAAGTTTCAAGGAAATGAAAATGAGTTCCTGAGTCTGAAAAATCCAGCAGCATCTGTTCAACAGATTTGTATCTTTGGAAAGGTGTTCCATCTCCTGAGCTGTAAAAGAAATGTGTGTTCTTAAAAATTACTGCCTGTAGCATAATGTTCTATAATCAAACTCCTCCTCTTTGTAATCCAAACCCCTTCTGTGTGCGTGTGTGTGTGTGTGTGTGTGTCTGTCTGTCTGTCTGTCTATATAATGTTAATACTTATGTAGTCGATACTGTAATTCTAAAACTGCACAAACGCAATGGAAACTGCCCCCACAGTTTTCCATTAAAAACTGCAAATGAACGATCACAAGGAGAGATCAACCCATACTCCTAATTCTATGTAAGATCATTCTTATTCTAGTTAAAAATGTGCATCTGAAAATGGCATGTGTATCAACATTCATGCACAAATGCCTGCATATTTATTCTTGCCCTAATTTTGCAGTTTTCATACGCTTATCTGGGAAACAGTTTTAAATATTTAGCTGTGATATATGATGGATCTGCTAAACAGAGGACTACATCAACACGTCCTCAGCACGTCCACAGCACGTCCTCTTCTTTCTGGCCAGGGAAGAGGAAAGGTCCTGAACCAGGAGTAGCCTGGCTCTGTGAACGAGTGGTGACCACATGGCTAGCCAGGAGCTGCAGGGAAGCTGAAGCATGGCCAACAGGGAGCTGGAGAGAAGCTGAATTCTGAGCAGAATCTCCAGGAACTGTGGACAGATCTGTGTGTGGAACAAGCTGTGACTATCAGACTTTACTGTTGGGTGCAGGTCTGCGTGCAGCTTACAGGGGAGCAGCTACAGCTGGGCAGGGATCCAGTGTAGAGGGACCTCAGTGAGAGACTAACTGACCCGGGCCTGGAAACCTGAAAGCCCCTATTTGCTTGGTGCATTGGAGATGGCATCCCAAGCACTAGTCCTGAAGAGCTCTGACTCTTAATTAGACTGCCCCTGGAACCCAAACAGAAATTACTGTAAGCCTCTCTACCTAGGGTATTTGCAACCCTTCCTTCTCCTGCCAGCCCTACTAAAATATCCTTACATTTAGCCATGTGTTTAAGTGGTTATTGGGACCCACAAAGGCTGGCATCTCCAAGGCCCAGCTGCTGAAACTCCTATAGTGCTTGCCTTTAAGTTGTCGTACACCTGCCACATTAGTGACACCCTGGGGGTTTGGTGTGTTGAACAGCCAATAGCTACAGGTGATATAGGTTGTATACTGTCTGTCATTCTCTGCACTCAGCTTCCACTGATGCCAATGAGGAATCCGCTTTGCTCTCTCCGATAAACCAGATCATTGCTGGATATTGGACCGGTAATGACAATTAAAGCAATGGCAGAAGAGGACAATATTTGAAATAACTGACCAGGAACATGGAAAAATTTGGCCCCGGTCATGCAAGTTGTTGTGCATGAGCAGAGCCCTATTCAACATTTCATTGAAGTCAGTGGAGCTGTTGGTGTGTGCAGGGGTCAGTGGGAACACAACAACTTGCAGAGTCAAGGATTTCATTTTAGAGAATAGTAGATTTAATATCAGTCATCTAAAAAGCATTCCAAAAGCAATGGTCAAAACAAGAAAAAAAAAATCAATTGCCCTTAGCCCAGTAGGCTGTTAGCCAAGAAGGCTAACGGCATACTGGGCTGCATTAGTAGGAGCATTGCCAGCAGATCGAGGGAAGTGATTATTCCCCTCTATTTGTCATTGATGAGGCCACATTTGGAGTATTGTGTCCAGTTTTGGGCCCCCCACTACAGGAAGGATATAGACAGCTTGGAGAGAGTCCAGCAGAGGGCTAGAAAAATGATTAGAGGGCTGGAGCACATGACTTATGAGGAAAGGCTGAGGGAATGAGGCTTGTTTAGTCTGCAGAAGAGAAGAGTGAGGGGGATTGGATAGCATCTTTCAACTACCTGAAAAGGGTGGGGGGAATTTCAGAAAGGATGGAGCTTGGCTGTTCTCTGTGGTTGCAGATGAAAGAACAAGGAGCAATGGTCTCAAGTTGCAGTGGGGGGGGGGGTGTCTAGGTTGCATATTAGGAAAAACTTTTTCACTAGTAGGGTGGTAAAGCCCTGGAATGGGTTACCTTGGAAGGTCATGGAATCTCCATACTTAGAGGATTTTAAGGCCCGGCTTGACAAAGGCCTGGCTGGGATGATTTAGCTGGGGTTGGTGCCGCTTTGAGCAGCGGGTTGGACTAGATGATCTCCTCATGTCCCTTCCAACCCTAATATTCTATGATTCCAATTACTAAACATCACAGGGAAAATAATAATGCATAAAAAATGTTGAACCAATAATTACATTCTGGTAACTACTTTTAACAGAAAAGCCACACAATCTAAATGTGGTACAGGAGAAAGTAAAAACAATCATTGACTGAAAGCAGCCAGATTTCATTAATTACATTTCTATGATAGGAGATAATCTTACTATACTTCTACTCTCACTCTCCAGGAGCTATTACTCAGCTACCACTTAAAGTGCAATATTGTGAAATTTCATCTTCCCGTGCCATGCTATGACTGTTATCTAGCTTGCACTGTGTATCAATGTGAGCTGCAACCACTGTGTGCAAGAGACCAGTCAAAATTGCTTATTCTTCACTGAGTAGGTCTTTAGTTATTAAAGAATGATTATTCACAACACACACAAAAAGCTGGGCTGCAGAGGAGGGGGCAGCGTGAGCTATGACAGCTGAGTTTAAGTCCAGCTATCATTCTGGAAGCTTTCTGAAGAGGTGGAATGTATGGGATACCAAGATGGGCCGGGAGTTTGGTAGAAATGTGTGGGTGGAGTTTGGGGAGGGCATGGAAAAAAATTATGTATTGGCTGCAAGGGGGGGACGAGCATGCATGAATTCAGTCTGCAGTGTTATTAGTGACTTTGGCATCTCCATTTTCTTCTCCATGGCTGTTATCATGCGCTTGTGACCTGCTATCACTTGCTCCTGGTTTTCCCTCCTCTCCTGCCTATCAATTGTCTGATTTTCAGACTGTGTGTTTCCATGCCCTTCCCTCCCCCCGACCACAGAGGACTGGAGGAATTCTTGGAACATCTCCTCTTTGCTTTGCTGTGGTAGTTTTCTGATCAGCCACAGGCAATCAGCAGGTGTGGAGGGGTTTCCCCTCAAGGGGCCATCTGCAGAAGCATAATAAACAGTGAACGAAAGCATTATTGTGAGTGCAATAATAGCATTGATGCATTACTATAAAATTCACCTCTTTCTCACTATCCCCTGGCAAGCACACAGCTCAACAATCAATCAGGGCATGGTGAGTTGAGCCCAGAGGGAGGGGGCACTCAAGCTGGGGAAAGGTTCTGGGTGATTGATGCAGGTATGTGGGGACAAAATTTCAAATTGTGCCACAATTTTCCACAGGTGGGGCTATAGAAGCCAATATCTCACTCTTGAAAGTTAGCAGTGATGCTAGAGTGCATCTCCTTCATGCATGCAGCTTCAAACTGGGTTCCTATGCTGCTTGCCTGTGTGATGCTTTGGTCCCTGCACAAGCGATTGGCAATGGGCATGGGAAAGTTTCCTACAATGGGGGAAGAAACAAAGAAGCTTTACTGAGGAATCTCTGGCAGAGGATTGGCGAGTACCTCCAGGAAAGTTTCCTAGAGAACTCTCTGGAAGATTCCCTTGAAATTTGTGCATTAACACACTCTTCCACCATGCTGCCTAGCTGCCCACGAGAATGGGAAGCACATGCAAATGCAGTTTCTGTTGTGCATTTCTATCCTTTCAACCAGCTGTATAATGTAACAAAGCAAAGGACAGCTGTACATTATGTAACAAAGCAGCATAAGCTCAAAAAATTACTTACTTGAACTCCCCACTTCTGCATCCTGCCTTCCAGAGCTGGAGGGTTAGGACTGGCTCAAACCCACCAGGGTTGAGAAGAGGTCTTTGCTCCCCATGTCACCAAACAACAGGTTCTCTGCTCTGTATCATCCTCCAACCCAGCCTTCTTGTCCCCGACTTCTCTGCCATTAAACAAGAAATTTGACTGCATGTATCGAAGTTCCTTTGGCTGGAGCAGAGCTGGGACTGCACAGCCTCCTTTCCCCAAATGCAGATCAGATCCAGAAGCTCCAGTGCGCTCTAAGAGGGAGAGGGTTCAGAGCGTGAAGCCACTATGGTCGGTTGATTAGTCGATTTTGCTTTTGTACCTGGACAAACCTGGTAACTCTTCCTTTTGGCTTTTAAATCGTACAGGTACAAGCACAGAACCTACCACTTGGACAAGTTCTCTAGTGTAGGTATACAGTGACCTCTATTCATTAATGGGCTCAGTTCTGTCTCTGCATTGCTGAGATGTATATTCATTGATCACAGTAGCTGAAACCCTGGTATCTGTTTCCGTTTGTACTGACTGATTGTTTAACTCTACCATTACCCTCATAAGGTCCCATTTTCTTCCCTTTTGGACAGTACACAGTGTATTCTTCATCCTGTGTCTTCCTCCCCCTCAAGGTAAAAAGCCCTCTTCTTTTCCTCTGGGCTTCTGGGGTCTACCCTCGTAGGCTGATAGTCCTCTTTGCATTTGCATGTCCACTCTTGAAGCATTTATGGCACTGGGCTGTTTTGAATTTACAACTAATGCAAAATGAGCTCCTCCACAGTGAAACACCTCTCATGAGCTTGGGTCCCTTTCTGATTGTTTTGCATCTTGTTTGAGGCCGTTTCATTTGCTCTGCATTCTATGTGCATATCTTTTTAAGGTTTATACTGGTGCTTCCGTTCCTGTTGCTAATTATACTGGGTTGGGCATGGTTAAGTTCCTCTCTTCCAGCAATTCTCTTAGAATTCTCTCATTATTACTAATACAACAAACAAATGTAACCTGCAGCATCCCCTCTAGGACATTTCCAAATGAACAAAATTCTGTCTATCTTTTTAGCACTGCCACGTACACAGGTACACTTTCACCTTGCCGCCGCATACTCCTACTTAAAAAATTCCACAGTGATGTTTGGCTTTGGTGAAAGTTCTCAGTTCAGATCTTTTGCAGGTCTTCTAGACTTTTATCTCCTGATTTCTGAGGTTGTAATAAACTCCTTAAAGGGAATAGGTTTTACTGACACAGACTCTGAGAAAAATTGCTTTCTATTTGTCCTTATATATAATCTCATTTGCAAGAAAATAGTGGCCCAATTTTTTACTATATAGCTGCCAATCCTAATTTTTGGCTGTAAACTTTCAATTTTCCCATAAATTGCCATTCTTATGTTTTTCTTCATCATCAATTTTGTTAAGGTGGCCACTCGTACATTCTTAGAATACCGGACATGGGTTCTTTCAGGAATGGTGTGGGCTTGCCCTTGATGATGTGACCTCGCACGCATGGTGCATGCCATGTCATGCAGCACATGGGGTGCCATTTTGTAAGGTGTGCTGTACTGTCCCCAGTGGCATGAACTCGCAAGATTATTCCGGCACGGTCAGAACAGCATGCTTTCCATTATGGCATCCCCTGTCTGATACTAGATAAAACCGTTGGAGCATGGCTCCAACCCATAATACTCTGAGTAACCCAGTTAACCTGTTGATGACCACTTCACTACAATTTTTCCATGTTAAACAATAACAATGAAAATAGGGAAATGTGTTTTTATTTATTTATTTTTTTTAAGTGAGACACAAAAGTACTTACAGAACAGACAAGCTGAACACTTTTTTTTAAGGCTGCACAGCTAGTTCACTTGTTGAATATTCTGAAAAACAAAACCAAAATATCCATATTTTCCTGCCATTTTGGCAAGATTGTCAAAAGTGCCTAATTTACAGAGGGTGGGTGCCCCTTTCTTTCTGAAAATAAGGCCGCTTTTAAGATGACACAAGTTGGGCGCTCAAAATCACTAATTAATTAAAAATCTTGGCCCTCATCATTGCAATTTCATAGTATTCTTGAATTTTTCATGAAAAATACAGTAGCAGTGTATTGCATTCTGGGGGGAACTTTCAAAAGATAGTTAGGTGCTATACTTCCATTGAAAGTCAATGGGCATTGGGATCTTTGCACCAATTTTTGCCTTTGGAAATCTCCTGCTTTGTGTTTAGGTTACAAGACACTGTAGGATGTGAAGCATGTTATATTAAATTGCACCTAGTCCGCTATTAGGCATACGGACAAATTAAATCACTCATTGTCTGCTGACTGTGTGATTTACGATAACCCTGCTATAGAGTTTCCCAGTGGAAAATTTCTTTAACTGTTGCAGAGGATTCACCAGAAATTATACAGAATGGATTTAGAAAATTCTTTTAGGAGGGAATACTGGTTTTTCATTTTTATTAATTTTATGTCCTATATCACAGGGTGGTAGCTTGAGTAGACATACCTGAGCTAGCTTGGTTTCCTGGAGCAGTTAAGCCACAGCAGCGCGAGCTTCAGTATGGCTAACTCCACATGTAATTGCCCAGGATATTGGGTGGGTTTATTCATTCTTCACTAAATCTCATTGCCCCAGAACCCAAGCTCGTTGGATGACAACTAGCTTGGACTTGAGCTGTAATCACACCCTGTAATTACAGTATAGATATACCACAAGTGTAGATGTACTGTACCAGCATAAAAAGCAACCTGCACCCTGACAGGGGTTACCCTGGTTTAATAACGTGTACTGGGCCCAGACTAGAGGTTTGCACCAATGCAGCACTGGTGCATTAAAATCCAGTTTAAACAAGCCCTAACTCAAAGCCTAGCAATTGGTTACTTCACGTTCCAGGACTTTCTATGTGTATTTTGGCAACTAGTATTTCATTAGCAAATGCTAGATTAGTATTTTATTTGCTGGAGGCTTGAGGAAAAATTGGATTTGAAAATCAAGCACTTTTAGGAATATTAATATAACACTTTTAAAGATAGCCATGTTACACTATTCAAGCTATAAGTGGAATTTCCATCTTATAAATTGCTAACTTCCCTCATTTTACCTTATCTGCATTACTATCATTTTAGGCTTTGAGAGTTGGGTATCAGGTTTCAAAACTATCTTGCTATCGCCATTAGGGATAATTCTACTAGTTATGGCAGGCATATAGTAAATGAGGAAAACAGCAGAATTAAAATATGAAAACTGATAAATGACATACGCATTTAATTAATACTATTAAAATCATACTAAAAAGAGTCTCATGTCAAAATTTAGCACCTGTAATCTCAATCACTGTTGCTTTTTTATTTCATTGTTCGCTGGATGGTTATACAGGTGTATATGCAGTCTTAAGTTTATTTTGTGACTTTATCCTCTGAGCTGCTCAATGCCTCCTAGTAGCTGCTGAGCTTCCTCAAAGTAAATGGGAGCTGAGGATACTCTGCATCTTGCAGGGTCAGATCTTTTGTTTGTATTATATTAAGTACATTTTATTTAGTCTTACAGTTCTTTTTGCAAATAGGTTGATGTGCAACTCTCAGACTGTCATCTTCCAAAGAAATATAGCACTTTATAAAAGAATAGACTGCACAAGTGGTGAAACTAAAGAGCTAAATAAACATACAGAAGTTACCGTTAGTCCTGAGTGAACCTTTTAAGGTTATGAAGCCCATTCAGCATTATCCAAAGCTCTTTCGTTTGGAAGTCTGGTTGGAAATCTTATAAGACTAGGCTGTTGGGATTTCCAGTATTTCCTGATTTTTGACTGGGTCTGAAGTACTGTGAGAATAACCTTTCTTCTCAAATGCTGTTTTTTTTTTTTGTTTGTTTTTGGCCAGAGCCAGGAAGAGCAGAGGCAGAATTTAAAAATAAAATAATAATTAAAAAAACCCTCAACAAAAGGGAGTCAAATTCTTTTGAATCTCAGTAAAGCTATTGGTTCCTTTTTGAGCTCAGAGTAAGGGAATGGGTCAATTCTTGTTTTCAGGGTCAGCTTGTTTATTTAATTTGTTTAATTTAAATTGTTTATTTAAATCAAGGAGCATAACATTGTAAAAATGCACTTGGAGTCTTGTGCTTATAAGCTCTAGAGAATTTAGATAAAAAAGACTCAAACCGTCCCCTCTAGCTGAAAAACCTCTGGAGCCTGTGGGGGCAGGAAATCACCACAAGGGAATCTGCAACTTCATCTCTTGTGAGAGGGAGTGAGGTTTACTTCCCTTTGGGAAAGGACACAGAGCTCACTCTTAGCTTTCATAGCAACCAGATTTATCTGTTCAGAACCCAGTGGTTCTGCATTGACTCCAGCTCCTAGTGGGGCCTCGCTAATTTCCAGATATTGTGGCTGTGTTTGAGCTATACTTACACAAACTCCTTCAGACTTGGCTGCCCCCGATATCCCCAAGGAAGACTATGTAGAAAGAATACAGCTCCAGGCTTGCATTATCTCGTCTGACGAATATTCTCAGGGCTAAATGCAGGACAGCATGCTTCCCCTCCCTTTCACCATCACAGCACAGACCATGGAGTTCACTGAGAAACCTCTGTAGGGTCAGAAGACCCAGAAAGGTGGTGCCATGGAGATGAGATCCACCCTTCTGCGTAGTAGGGAGGAGTTGTGTATGAAAAGGGTGCAAGTCTAGGAGGCATAATCTCACAATTAAGAGTCAAATTCTAGGCCTGATTCTGATCTCAGTTACTCCAGTGTAAATCCAGAGTTATGTAATAAAGTCAATAAGTTACTTGTGTTACATTGGTGTAACTGAGTTTGGAACCTGTCCCATGGACTGTAACTAATACCATACCATGTTTCATACACTGATCCATCTGTGCAACTCCTGAGGGAGTTGATGACATGTAAAAATTGGACAGGCAAAACTGATGTGTTTGCATCACCAGGTATGATTCACAAGTGTCGATTTCAATGCTGTGTCTGACTCCAAGGATAGTAATTAAACCTACCTGTCTTTTCTGAGAAGCCTCTGCTGCACAGATTTGATTGATATAAATGGGAGTTGCGTGTGCGTGCACACACACACACACAGTGACATTCAACCCTGTCTGCAGGGCCTGGACCAGGGCAATGTACCACTTAAGCCATCAACTTGGGGCTTAAATGGGACTAATGTGTCTAAAAGAGCTATGATCAGAAGTGAATTTCACCCATACAGGATATAATAGGGTTGAATCTTCAGAACTGTCCAGTTTGATTGGTTATGGTATTGTAAGCAAACAACAGGCATGTTCTGGAACTATTGAATTTCTGCAGTCTATATTTCTAAATAATTTGTCAGTTTACATTTAAAACAAATTTTTCAGAACACATCGTTTCACTTTAACCCTTTTCCCCTTAGTTTTCCAAACCATTCCTTGTTCGTCATATTGAAATAGATCTTTATTCCCATAACTCTTATGGGTTTGTCTGCATGGCAAGTTACTGTGTAGCAAGTCAGGGTGTGAATCTGCAGGGCACTGGCTTGCTGTGCAGTAACATCCCATGTGGACACTGCTACAATGCATTGAAATCCTAGAACATGGCTTGATGTACTATGCTGTCAAGAAGTCGTATGCCAAGTTGCAATACAGGACTTTCAATATTCTACAGAAGAGTCTGCATTGGACATTACTGTGTCAAGCCTGTACAATGTGGAGTCACACCTTGACTTGCCACACAGTAATTTGCCATGTAGGCAGGCCCTAAGAGAGATACATGACCCCATACAGGCGTCTAACTGTTGGTGCGTGAATCAACTGCCTCCAAATATTTCCTATGACATTCCATTCTGTCCTTACTTTCTTCAATTTATTTCTCTAATTTACACCTTTCCATTCAGGGAGACACAGAACCATATGCCAAACTTTCACATATTTGGGATGACAGGAATTTTTATTCTTCCTTAAATGCCATGGAGAAGTCTCCTAATTTGAACAATGGTTTTCACATGCAGATTTTTGGCTCCATGCGAATTACCTTGCACTAAAACCTGCTAAGATTCAGTTGTTCATTTTCTGGTTAAGTTCTTGTCTGAGTAACGCCAGAGCCCAAATCCTTTGCCTTCTTACCAGTTAGACGTTTTAGAAATCTTTTGAAGAACTGAACAAATTTCACTCAAAGGTTTTTCTACTTGTTAGTAACAAACCTTTTGATTTTGTAGACTTTTGACTGAATTCTTAATCTGACGTTTTTTAAATATCAGTACATTAGGAAGATGTGATGGTCTTGTAGACATGTAAATTATCGGTGGTCTTGTAGACATATAAATTATTATATTACTATTTTGAATCTGAAATACATAAATCAGCCATTTAAAAAGATGAACAATTTAAGGATTTGCAAAGATCTAGATTACAATCTTAAACTTCCAGTTAAAATATACCAACTTTCCCCTTTTTCTTCCTGTCCTCATCAGACTGTTACTGAGTAATTTTATGCTCCTTTATGTGGAAATGACAACAGTGGAAGACTGAATTTCCAAAGTGCCTTCTTTTTAAAAATGTTTTGGTGAATTTAATGCTTTTTAAGTGGAACAAATCAAAGCACAGGCTTGATGCGGGCAGGTTCTGTGTAATTTTTTCCCCACATCATATCCCTATTGTTATATAGGATGTAAACAACAAATGTGGATTTTTTTTTCTTTAAGAAAACCCTGAATCAGCCACAACTTCAAAGAGTGCATTAGAAAAAATAATGATTTACATAATTGTAAGGATATCATATTCTTCTAAAGTTTCAGCATGACTGCCTCCTTTAGGGCTTTTACCCTGAAAAAAATCCCTGAAGAGAGCAGTAATGCTAAAACAATTTCCTGTAAATAAAACCCTTGATAGAAGTGAGAGGATTACATTAATTTAGTGTCCACAACTTTTGTCACAAGAATGTCTCATAACATTATGTCTGTTATAGTCTATGAAATAGAGTGGCGTGGCATTCCACTTTCACCTTTTAACATTTTATATTTGATTGGCTAACTATTTCATCCCACTTCTTGTTAATGGCCTCACTAATTTGAAGGAAAAGGTGTAGTTGCTAGTCAAAAGTTAAAATGTTGGAAAGGTTAAGGTAGATTACTATATTTCATGGAAGAGACAATTACTTACCTTTAAGTATTGTTCAGTGAAGCAATGCAATGGTCATTTCAAAATGGTTTTCCTGGATACCTAGTGACCCGATGTCTTAGTGTCAGATGAAAACACTGGGCAGACTTTCTAAAGGCTTTTGTCTTCCCTGCTTAACCCAAATAACTTTATTAACTCTAGTATGTGAATAACAGACTTGCTAGGATGCACATGGGAAAAGGAAGGGAAGGGAAATATTGGAGATGAGCCTGGGATGAAGGGGAAAAGGATTGTAGTATGAGTGTGCAACACCATGTCATTTATTAATCCTTATAGCGTCTAAGGCTTCATTTTTCTGTGTATGGTGTTGGTATTCAGAGGGGAGTGCAGTGGAAGAATACATTTCCTTTCACAGGGTGATAGAGGTTCAGTGTGATGGAGTGTGCTCCCCACACTCACCCTGAGGGGCCGATTAACCTATTAAGCTGCAAATTGGGGGACATTTAGGCTGAGAGGAAAGCCCTAATGAGGGGAAGCTCATCTGCCTAGGAACAGGCTGGGCTTCTAAACAACCAGGGAGCTGGTAGCATAAAGGCTGCAGCCCTTCTCCCTGGGATAAGGGAGAGAAAGGGATTTGAACCCAAGAAGAAGGGTTTGTCTATATAGGGGTTAACTAGAAGGGTGGAGAATGTGAGCCTAAGTCAGGCAAGATTGGAAGCACTCCAGGGGAGTGGCAGGAAGGCTTGTGGTAGTACAGACCTTGGCTGCTGGAGACAGGCCCCCTGGGCTGGAACCTAGTGAGATGGTGGGCTTGGTTTCCACTGCTAGCCACTGAAAGAGTGGCACAATCTAGGCAGTGAAAATGAGGGCTGTCCAGAACTATTCATTCTAGGCTCACCCAGGGCAGTCACTTAAGGACTGCCTGTGGCAGTGTGGAAGACTCTGATAGTATCATGGAAGGGAAGGACCATTGTGACTTGGCCACAAAGAGAAGGTGTGGCAGCTCCTGAGGAGCAAGAGGGGCTGCAGAATGGGAGACTTAGACGATGGGCTGAGAAGAGGGCATTGGGCTGGCAGAGCAAATCCCCGATGTGGCCAGAAGGAGGTGCTCTGGTAATGAGTAGAGGTTCCCGTGACATTTAGACATTCCCACCTGTCCCTATTCTTACCTGGATGGTAAGTCTGCTGGAAGGGGAGGGAGGAAGGGCAGCAGAAGTGGCCTGGTAACATCATGGGGTTGGAGGATGGGGTCAGACAACAAAGTACTCCCATTCCTTTAGGATTTTCAGAGGCCCACCGAGTGATCTGTGATCTTTTAGAAGCAATCTTGTGAGCCCACCCCCACCATTGCTTGTTCAGAAGATGTTTTGGTGTTTCCATTTCTTGTCCTCTGCCCCCTCAAAAGAAATCTTCTCACCAGCAGTCTGGAACATGGGGGCAAAGAATCAATTTCTGCCTCATTGTGGTATAGTAGCATTTAGAACCTCTCCACTGGCTTCAGGTGCTTCTGGTCCTTTGTAATGTAAAGTGCATTTATTCATGTTTGAATAATGGTGATATCATAGCAGAACTTTTGAAAGTATTCTCAATCCATCCCTAATTTTGCATACTCAGCAGCTGACCTCTCAGTGATCCACAGCACACCATATATCTATATTCTCACTGGTTGTCCCTTAACATGATGACCTGCCAACATTCCTCCCATGATAACTTTCTCAAGATTATTTCTATCTTTATGTCTGATGTGATCAATGTACTGAAGTGTGCACCTGTTGATTTCTGACGATAGAGTCCACTTCTCTCTAATAATAATTCTAACAAGCGTTCATCTTCTCTTCTGTCCAGGAGATATGCAAGAATCTTCACCAGCCTCACACATCAGACTTCAAAATTCCTTTTGTCAGCAGGATTGGTTTCCCAGGATTCACATCCATAAGTCACTATGAGAAAAATTAACCTTGTCACCAGTTGAACTTTCATACATTTCAAGAGGCCACAGTTTATCCACGCTTTCTTAAGGGAGGCCTGGGCTAAATATCCATTCCTAGTCATCTTCCAGTTTCTTTGAAGCAGCCTCCTTGATCAGATATTTATGATCCCAGAGAATTAAATTCATCTAGTGCCTCTACAGCTTGACCATTGATTGTGATATCCAATTCCATCCCATTATTGATTATGTCAGTGTTTATGCATTTTGTTTTTACCACATTCAGGGATAGCCCATGTTTCTCATTAACTTTTTTAACAGACTCCAACATCGTTTTGTTGAATTGGTGGTTGCAGAGAAGAGCGTCATATTCTCTGAGGTCAGTTAAAAGGTGTACATAAATGAAATCCCAGCTCCTTCCACTTCTCAAAACCTTCCAGGTCTTGTCTCATAATAAATTCTGTATACATGTTGAAAAGACTTGACAGAATCCACCCTTGTCTCATACCATGCCCAGTGAAAAACCACTCGGGATTTTCATAATAGCACACTTTACTTCCTCTCACAGGGTTGATGGATCCAGGTCCATGCTCTCCTTTCTGTCTGCCATTATTGTAAGTGACTCTGATGAGGCATACAGACTGGTAGTCTTTCCACCTGCATTTGTTAACCTCTTCAGTGAGGATTCTGCCATCATTATCTTATATTATGTTTGGCCATGGGGAAAATGTTTTAGAAAAAAGTCTGACCACAGTAAGCATGCCTTTTGTACTACTGCTTTTTTTATAATTCTCATGTTCCTCACATTTTGCACACATGTATTTGCTTTTGTCTCATCTAGACTGCTTTTGAATTTGTCTGCTCAATTCTTTGTATTCTCTCCTGTGTTCTTCAGTCTCCAAGCCACTCTTTCTTTCACTGTGCATTTTTTTTTTTGCCACCTCAAATGCCTTCTTCATTAACCATGGTGTGGTCTGGTGTTGACTTTTTGGAGTGGGTGCTTTGCTGCTGTGATGAGGTATAGAAAGGCGACAATTCATATCACTGTTGCTACCATTGTTATACAATTGCAAGAAATCTTGTACAAAGAATGTCTTGTAAAGTAGCATTGGAAAAGTTATGAGCTACTCAGTAGTATTATCCTGTTTAAATCCATGTATCATCATTGTATCTGAAGTTATGAATATTTGCTATGTGTTTGTAACACCCACGTGACAAATTTACATCAAGATCATGGCTGATGGGCCATTACGAGAATTAACTCTTCCAGTGGGCCTCTCTCGAAGATGCTTTAGAGAGCGTGTAGACAATGAATGCCTCATAACTCAGCAAGCCATGTAGAACATTTGATCCCAGACTCCATGTTTGAGACAGTAACTTTCTATGCAGATAGACTAGGGGGTATCAGCTGGAGAGTGTGACATCATCTCCTTGCCTCTTTCCTTCTCCACATCTCTGGATTATGTTTACTAGCAAAGAAGAGCTTTGAACAATGGCCCGAGACCCTAATATTTGGGATGAACTAGAGAGACTTATTACAAACTGGCAGATTTAACTTCACTACTATTATCCTGATCTACAAATTCTGAAATCAACTGTAATGTATACGATTCATATTAACCTCTTAAAAACTCTCTTCCTTTTTTAATATTAATAAACCTTTAGTTTTTAGTTACTAAAGGATTGGCTACCAGTGTGGCTTTTGGGTAAGATCTGAAGAATTATTGACTTGGGGTGTGCGTCTGGTTCTTTGGAACTGGAAGAACCTAATGTATATGATTTCTGGTTTTAATAATCATTTATCACAGAAGTGTGGTTTGTCTGGGTGGTGCATGAGAGGCTAGAGAACCTGATGGGGACTGTCTGTGGCTTCATAATTAGTAAAGTATTTTGGAATCTCACGTTTGTTACTGGCTTGGTGAAATCTTATGATAGAATATACCATCAGTGAGGGGTACATGCCCTGTTTTCTGGCTGTCTGACCTGAGATTGGCTCTCTTAGCTATGTCCCACACCAGACAGCATGACAGCCATCTTCAAGCATAATTTTCATTTTATTCCAAAGTTTGTTTGGGTTGATCTCCTCTTTCACCTGTGACAATGCCTCAAACCCATTCTGGACAGAAATCATGCAATTTTTGTTGATTCTGTTCCTTCAGAAATTAGTATTCTAGTGGTATTACCCCCTCAGTGCTCAGTGGGTTGTTCTGAAATCCCTGATGTCACATGAGAATGTGATGTACAGAAACCATGGTTATGGGCAAAGTATAAATCCTAGAAATCGTGTAAATGTCGTACGTGAAACTACATGATGTGTGATTTAAAGAGTATGTCGTTCTGTGTTAGCAGCCTATTGAATTTGGGTTGAGCATACATAAAACTATGTAATCTTAGTGATAGATTTCATCCTTTGAGTTGCAAAGAGTATCGACACACACAATCAGCTATTTTATTCAGAGACTAGGAGAGGAATGTGTGAGTTCTGAAAAACTAGCCTTCTGAACTTCCTCATACAGACTGCCATGTGTCAGCTGGCAGGACTAACCCTCAGACAATATATTTATTACCACAATATGGAAAAGGCACGTGGCTCTTTATTTTGTCCTCTGATTTGTAGTGACCCATTCCTTCTGCAACCTATGCTCCAGTTCTGCTTTCAGACTGGTAGTTTGGCAGTACATATCGTTTCGTCTCCTTCCAGCTGTTTATTGAAATTGGATTCTAAGAGGCTGGTATTGACTTTCAAAGTGGGGTCTGTTGGTACCAGCTGTAATCCTTGATAGTGCACAGTCCTTTAGTCTATATACTACAAGTACCAGTTTAACCTGTGGCCTGCAGCAACATACTGTGGAAGTGGATATGCATATTTTGGGCATGTACCTTATAATTGTACAATTCTGTGGTGTTATCATACGGGATGGGACTTATCATTTTGGAATGACAAAAAATGTATGTCTGGAACAGCCAGGAACTGTACAAATAATTCCTGTGTGCAGTGTTGCTGTATTGATCTCAGGATATTAGAGAGACAAGGTGGGTGAGGTAATATCTCTTATTGGACCAACTTCCGGTGGTGAGAGAGACAAGCTTTCAGGTTTACGCAGAACTGAAAAAGAGCAGAGTTTCAAGCTACAAAACTTAGATCTAGATCTGTGCAAACTCAAAGCTTAGAGGTGTTAATATTTGGGGCAGGGGTTTAGGTCAGGTCTCGCTGTAATTTGCACAGTTTATTTGTTTAAATCTCTGAAAGAGAGTCCTGTTTCCAACCCTATGTTGGTTAGGGGTCATTTCATTTTTAATCAGTAAACCTTACCTATGTTAATATGTTCGACAGCCTGTTCACTCCTTGTGACATCTTTTAAAAACCGGGGGGAAATGGTCAGAGGAGCAACACTATTACGATTACATGTAATAGTTAGTGGGAAATCTGCAGAATTGTTTTGAAAAAATACTAAAGATTGAAAAGAAAACAGAGGACACAGGACGACCCCAGTGGTGAGATTACAGGAGAGTCTGGAAACTACTGAAAGTAAAGAAACCAGACACCAAAATAACGCTGCATGGAAAAAGGCAGTGGCAGACATCATATGCAAGATCACAAAGTGTCTGTAGACCGTTACATTTTTATACTTGCAACACTGAAAAGCAGTACAATAGTTGGTCCCAGAGAGTGAGAGGTCAGGTTCAAGATAACAGTAGTAACAATACCAGTGAAACCACCAGGACTAGGGAGAGAAAATATTTCCATGCCACAACAGAAGGAGGCAGTAAAACAGAGCCCAGCTCACTGGGGGAGAAGAGCCAGAATGAGTGCTGCTGGCATAACGTATAGCAAAAATAGTAAAGATAAGAACCACATATGTCAATTTTTATATATGAGACGTGAAACTTGAGTCTTTCACAGCTTGATTGAGGTTATTGCCAGGCATGTCTCTAGCTTCTGTGATTCCATGAGTCTGAACCCCTTCCAGGCATTCAATAAAAGTCTGAGAAATGCAGGTGAAACCAATCCATCCATGTACAAACTGAAAAGAAACTTCCTGCTAAGTGGAACTCTCTCTTTTACATGCTAGAGGGGCTAGTAGGGTGCCAGTAAAAGAAACAAAAACTCAGTCATCCTGGTGCAGAATTGGAGTGGCCTTGGGAAGGCCATCCAACCCCAGAACTCCATTTGGTGAGCAGTGGGTATACTGTTTGGCACACCACAAAAGGTAGAAGAAAGTAGCACTAATCTGTGTGGTAGAGGATTATGTAAATAATCAGAAAAATTAGACATGGGGGAAGACTTTTTACACCCCCCCGTCCTTTTTACAATGTTAAAACATCTGTCCGCCACCCTTGCTGGGCTTTGTTTAGTTTAGGGTAAATTATTTTATCATAACAGGCTAGTCACAGTTCTGCTGACATCTGTTTATACAATTAAAGAACAACATTCTATTACCCCAGCAGTTAACACAAAAGTGGTTTGTAGCCCCAAACCAGCCATGCTAACCTTTTTTTTTTATTACGCTTAGCGCCTAGGTGTGCTTATCCATATACAGTAAAATTATGCTAAATATTTAATTGTACTTATGCAAATACAAAGCCCGTGCAAATAAAATGCCCCCCTTTCAGCTGACTGAGCAAGAAGAAGTGCCACTCAGACACTTAAACCTTGCTTACATCATTTAGAGACATCCCCCCTCTCTCTCCCCAAAAAGAGACACGTCTTATCCATAATAACTATCAAGCATTTAAACTGTTTTCCTTTCACTGCAGCTGTCAGAGCTGCTACTAATTGACAAGAGAGACTGAATATAGAATGATTGACATTCTTGAAGGTAAACATGGAGACTTATGCAGAAGCAGATGCTGTCTAGAGATGATGATATAACATCTGATACCAATAAGTGGTGTATGCGATCTATTAATGACCTACCACAAATATTACTGAAAACAAGGAATCCTCTCAACAGGAACATGACTGTCGCTGTTGCATTATATAAAAGTTTTGGCTTTCTTCTCATGGAAATGACTGGCATAACTTTGTTTTATTGCCAAACTTAATATGAGCAAACAGATGGAATAAATGAATTGGGGAGGAGGAGATCTAGTCAGGGGGGAAGCAGGTTTGAAATATATTTAAAAAGATGTCAGTTAGTACATGTAATTTCTGAAGTACCCAGTTTATCTGTTGTAAGCAACTCTTGCCACCTGTTGTATGTTACCCTAACTTTGATCACATTATATTATTTGAGGTCTAATGAAAATTATCTGCTTAAATACATGTGAAGCATCTATTAACAAAAAAAGCAAACTTCTGAAGACAACACATGAGCAAATGCACATTGAGATGTGAGTTTGATTTTACTACCTTGAAAGTATTCTTTTTCTTTTTGAGAACACATCTGTGAGATGTTCACAATGTCCTGTAATTTGTTTTAGTGTGAGACTCAGGTTTGTACAGCAATGTTTGTAAAATCAGTTTTGATCCTTAAATATGTTTCTTGTTTATACACTTTTGTTTTAGTTTGTGTGTCACCTCTGCAGCAAATGCTATGTGACCATGGGCCAGTGATAAGTGATGTCTGTGCCTCTGTTCCTCATTATAAAATGGGGACAATGCTACTACTTTGTTCTCAGGGCAGGAACTGCTTCTGCCTCTCTCTCTCTTTCACACTGCCTAGTACAATGGGATCCCCATCTCACTTTGTACTTCCAGGCACTTTTGTAATACAAATAATATTGTTCTTATAGGGTCTGGTGCCAGTGATGTGTGAGACCAACATTTGGATCTTGAGATGGATTCTTCTCTCCCTGTGATAGCAGCAGCTTGAGACACTGTGGTGGCAGCATTTTAAGAGTATGTCTACCTAGCAAAAGCTGTGCATGGGCCAGTCAGCTCAAACTAGCTTGACTACAGCTACCACAGGTAACAAAAGCGGTGAAAATTGAGCAGTGCAGGCTAGTACTCAAGGTCTGTGCTGGGCTTGTACTACCTGTGCTGAAGCCTGCGTGGTCCTGTCTTCACTGCTGTTGTTATCCATGCTAGCTGGATTCAAACTATCTCAGGCAGGCTAACCAGTGTGTAGACATATCCTTACCCTCTGGTGGGAGGGACTGCCTTGTATAGCTGCATGCTGACAGCAGGAGCAGCAGTGATGAGACACAGCACTGCTCAGGCAGAAGAAGCTTTGCTGTGACAGGGCATCAGTGAGCATGACCTGGAGAAAAGCAAAAATGGGGAAGATTTATTATTTATTACTGGTATTATGATTGGAACCCAAATATGCTAGGCACTGTACAAACATGGAATAAGAGATGGGCCTTGTCCTGACAAAACAGGCAATGGATTGGAGGAAGGGATATAACATACCAGCAGAGTGAACAAAGGGATGATCAGCAAACAGCATGTTAGTAGCATGAATTTGCTGCTTTTTTTTTAAAATGTTTTTGGGTGGATTTATGTTGTGAGCTAAAAGAGACAAAGGGAGGTAGATGCGTCACTGAAAAGAGGGGGTGTCACAGGCTGGCTGGCCCTGTATGGGTGGTTGCACACAGCCAGACCCTGTGTTGGATTAGCTACCCAACCTCCTGAAGATGGTGCTGATCAGCTGTGTGATTTATTTAAAATGGTGGAGAAAACTCAGTTTGAGAGGGGCGTCATAGGGAGTGAGGTGGGCTCCTGTGGAAGGCTATGAAGGAAGGTCGGGAAGGACTCCAGGAAAGGAGATAGAGTCAGGATTCTTTCTTTCTCAAATCCAGGGATTGAAACAGGGATGGACTCCTGCACAGTTGTTGTTCCATGGGTGTAGGGGTGGGGAGGTGTAACCTGGGGGAAAAGGTGTAATCCAGTCAGGATTACAGCTGTTGCTGCTTTTCTCTTCTCTTGCTGGCATGAAACGGGCGTGGGTTATCAGTTATTTTCAAATTACAATGCAAAAATTGTCAATAAATGTTAGCTTTGTTTTGCCTCACAGCCCAGTGAATTCACATTGGGCCATCACTCCTCAAAAATGGGAGGGACTCTGCGTTTTCCAGTGCATCACAATAACAGAAACAACTTTCAGCTGATCTGATGTGAATATTCACAGTATTCAGTACCCCTCAAAATCATTCCATTATCTTAAATGGTTCAGTGGTTGCACATTAGGTTGTAGTTTTATATCTGAAGGCACTGGCTCCATACCTCTTAAAAGCCTTTGCTCTGTTTGCAAAGCACATCTATGAAAATTTACATGTGACTATAAGAGGGAGATTGCACGTTTATATTTAGCATAATGTGTATTGAAGGACTAGATAAATATGTAGTTGCAAACTGAGAAGATAGACCTGTCTTCATAATGTGGTCATGTCACTGCTTCATTTATTTTATTTTTTTGGACTAGTCCTTTTCTAAGTCTATACATTCCAGTATCCTATTCACTCATAACTGCTGCTGTGCATATCATCAGATTGTTCACTGTGCTTTCTGTTAAGTTGCTTTGATCTTTTCCCAGGGAGGTTTCAGCTATTGAGAGTCAGTGTGGGCAACTAGTCTAAATGAATTATTTTCATGTGATTTATTTTGTCGTTGTCCCTTATTGAATTTCATCTGCCTTTGTGTTGGCCCATTTGATTAGCTCCTCACAATCCTACCGCTTGTAGCATTTTACTGACCAAAATTTTGTATGAATAGCAAATGTTCCTACCTTGCTTTTCACTCTATCTTTCAAATTGTTATTAAATACATTTGACAATACTGATCCTTAAATCACCCCTGTTAGTAACTTTTCACATCCTGAGAGTTCTTTATGAAGAAACCAGTGGTGCTCCTCATGAAGCAAAGTACTTCTCCCTGTGCGTACGAGTAGCAGAATCTAGCCGTTCTTTACTTCCATTGTTTTCTGATTTCATATCTCCAATCTTAATCATGGAAGGAGTTCACAGTACTACTCAACCTGTTGTTATCCAGTTTCCTCAGTAGTCTTGTAAGGAATTTTATTACAAGCTTTTAAAATGTCTGACTAACCATCAATTCCACCACTTTTGCTTTATCCATTATTACCCACTCTGTCCATCCATTAGGGACAGGGCTAAGGTCCCAATTTGTTTCATGTGGGCCAGACACCAAACCATCCTTAGTGAGTAACCTAAAATAGTTATCGTATATCAGTATAGGTGATATTTGGACCATTTATCTAAAAGTGCAAGCTGACTAGTGATTACTAGGTCCTCTAAGTCATCTGTTCTCTTGAACTATAATGTTACCTTATTTGCAAGAAGAGTGTGTTTTGTTAACATGAGTAAAATTGCCTGATCACTAGCCAGGACAGGATCTCTGTATGGATAAGTGTATTCTTTAGATATGGAAAACCGAACTACAGCTGAAGGCTGATTATGGGCTACTTCTGGCTTTTCCTGCTGTAACAATATCTGGAAATAAATGAAGAATGCCTCACAAGGCACATCAAGTTACAGTAACCTTGATTTAAGAATTTGGCCCTAAATGAGTAATTGTGTTGATTAAAGTAATCATTCTGTTAAATTGCCATTTTATATTACTTGTGTCTCCAAATATTTAATGCAATCTCTCTAATGTTATTTTATTAGGTTACTTATAATGGCATTGTGAGCATCTCAAGAAATCATATTATTATTTAAATTCAGTCTGCTTTATAGAGTCAAATCTGTTGACTAACCAAGTTTTTTATTCCAGTTGTTACTGTGGTGGTCTGTATCCCAGCTGTGTGTAGTCCAAAATGACAATTATCTTTCCCTTTTTTGTATCCTATTATTAACTCATTCGGTGCTTAATGGTTGAACAGCATACAATAGTCCAGCTGCACTACTTATGGAAATGTACTTATGGAGACTACCTTTTTTAAAAGATGCACCTGAGCTGTGCATGCAAGATGGGTAATTGCATGCCAAGCACCAGCACCTACAATATTGACAGGTGACGCTTTGGTGCACAAAACTGATTTGCATCTAAATGAGAGAGCAAAGGCAAATGGACAACGCTGGGGCAATGCCATCTATTTAAGCCTGCTAGAGCACTTTCAACATAGGGGGCCAGATTTTCAGCCTTGGTTAATGCTGCTTGAATTTAGCAGTGCACAGCAGCTACCTAAAGACACAACTTTGGATTTCTGCTGACAGAAGAGTCCTTGGGTAGCACAAGAGCCATCATAGCATAGGTTCCACAGCAGCCAGCAAAATTTACAGCGGGCCTTAGTCTTTGAATTATGCTAAGGCCAAAATGGACTCTGCTGGTCCTGGATTGTGAAGCAGAAAGGTGGCTTAAAATCATGTTTCCTCCTGCTTTCCTCAGGTTCACCAAATCCAAACTTGACACTATGATCAAAATTAGTGCTCTGTTCTCAGTAGTGTGGTAGGGTGCCATCCCATAGCATGCTTTCTTTTGGTACAGTACAGTTCTGCGAGCTACCTGCCCTCGGTTCCCCCCTGGATCTCCCCAATAATTTTATTCACAGCCCAGAGTGCTTAAAATAACATTCCCATTCCTGGGGGACAAATTTATTAATGCTTTATAAAATACAGTCTCCTTTGGCCCTCTATGCCCAAACTTTTCCCTCTCAGAGCTTCCAATTCACTCCTGTTCCAAAGCTTTGGGTTCCCAGTTCCTCTCAGCCAGGACCTTTGCCAGTCCTACTGCAGCTCCTGGCCTCTCTGGAGAGTCTAGTTCACTGGTTTGCTCCTGCCTTGGTCTTTTGACTCATAACTCCCTCCCCCTTGGCTAAAGGATTCTACACCCCTTCCTCATTGGATTGTGATTCAGGCAGGCTTCCTCAGATCATCAGTCCCCTCTCTGGTTCTGGTTTCCATTCCAAAGAGCCTTTGTCCTGACCCAGTGCTCCCCTGCAATTCTCCTCTCCAGGCAGTCTGCTCTCTCTCCTCCAACTCCCCAATCTATTTTATTCCCATCTGCATTCATTGCTGCAGTAACTGCATGTCCAAATTGGGGATCCAGTTGTATTCAGAGATGAGGGATACAAGAGCATATTTGAAGGCTGAGTGAAAGAAGCAAGACTAGAGGCTGGCAGGGAGGATAGGTGGTTGAGCTGAATATCAGGTAGAAGAGCTGGAGGTGTATCAGAGGAAGGACATTTCAGAATCAGACCCCAGAGTGAAGGGAAAAGTATGGATGAAGAGAATGAAAATTCATAGAAATGTAGGGCTGGAAGGGACCTTAAGAGGTTATCTAGTCCATCCCCTCCCACACTGAGACAGGACCAAGTAAACTAGATCATCCCTGACAGGTCTTTCTCTACCCTGTTCTTTAAAACCTTCAATGATGGGAATTCCACAACCTCTCTTGCTAAGATATTCCAGTGCTTAACTATTCAAATAGTTAGAAAGTCTTTCCCAATATCTAACCTAAATGTCCCTTGCTGCAGATTAAGCCAGTTACTCCTACCTTCAGTGGACATGGAGAACAATTGATCACCATCCACTTTGTCATAACATATTGGAAGACTATAATCAGATTCCCTCCTCAATCTTCTTTTCTCAAGACTAAATGTAGTCAGGGTTTTTAACCTTTCTTCATGGGTCACGTTTTCTAACTCTTTTATCATTTTTGTTGCTCTCCTCTGGATTCTCCAATTTTTTTCACATTTTTCTTAGAACATGGCTCTCAAAACTGAACACAGTACTCCAGCTGAGGTTTCACCAGAGCTGAGTAGAGTGGAAAAAACATCTCCCATGCCATATATATGACAATCCTGTTAATACACCCAGAATGATATTAGCTTTTTCACAACTACATCACATTATAGGCTTGCACTCTGGGCACTGGCTCATAATCTATGTTTATTCTGTAAACCCACAATCTTTTTCTGCAGTATAAGTGCCTAACCAGTTATTCCCTATTTTGTATTTGTGCATTTGTTTTTTCTTCCTAAGTGTAGTAGTTTGAAATTGTCTTTATTGAATTTTATCTTGTTGATTTCAAACCAGTTCTCCAATTTATTTAAATCCTATTGAATTCTAATCCTGTCATCCAAAGTGCTAGCAATCCTTCCCATCTTGGTGACATCTACAAATTTTACACACATACTCTCCTCTCAGTTAACTAAGTCTTTAATGAAAATGTTGAATAATACCAGACCCAGGACAAACTCCTGCTAGATATGTCCTCCAGGTTTGGCCACAATCCATTGATAACTATTGTTTGATGGTTTTTCAGTCAGTTGTGCACCCACTTTACAGTTATTGACTCAGTAGTAGAAAGTGAGAACCTGAGACACGAGGCCTAGTATAACAGGCCAGGTCTGAGATAAAGTGATGATCAAGTCCTGCTGTTCAAAGTTAGCAGAAGTCAGGCTGGGAATGCTGGCAGGCTCACAGTAACTGGGAAGAACAGAGCTGATACACACATTCCTAAAGAAGCAGTATGTACAGAGCACTCACGCAAGCACATTCCAGAAAGGTACCAGAACATCCCAATATCCCAAAGATAATGAGGGCTTACTGACCCCTCAGAATGACCATATTAAGGGTAGAGATGTTTTGCTTGAACCGTTTGGTAGAAAGTAAAAGGTGGTATCTTACCACGTCAGAGGGTGACAACTACACACATCAGAGGAGCAATACACAACTTGTTTGTATCAGTGTATAAAGGAGAGTCTCAAAGGAAGTCTCTTTGTCTGGCCGAGTGAGGAACAGAAAATCCTGCCATTTACTGAGCCAGTACCATTGTCATGGGCATACACGGGTTAAGTGTACTTATAGCACGTATAAGATGCTTTTTACTGTGCTTGTTTGACAATAAACCTGGCCTGGTGCCTTCATTGCTGAAAGGGATCTGTGGGTTTATTGGATAATCGTGGTTTGGTGTCTCAGTTGTCTGCGCAGAGCTGAGACAACATACGCACTGGGAGGACACACATGCTGCCAACAACTGATAACAGACTCTATACCACATTTTTCTAGTTCGCTTACAAGACTATCATGCTGGACTGCATCAAAAACTAAAAAAAAAAAAAGACAAATCACATATAGTGCTTCCCCCATGCACTAGGCCAGTAACCTCGCTGGACAGGAAACTGAGCCCTGAACTGAGTTTCTGTGCCATAGTCCAAGGAATGAGAGAGTCTGCCAAGTTGCCTATGGAAATCCTCAAGATATCTATTGGCTTCATTAAATGCATTAAAGAAAGCGAGCGACTTTGTGTAATCCCATTTTGGAGTTTGCCAGTCCCTGGAGCTCTGGACTGATCCTCGAGGGTCTCCTAACTAAGGGACTGCAACTGTAATGGCTAGTAGAGCTCTCTGACACCACTTCCCAGCATCCTTGGAGTCAGGGGTGGGAACAGAATGGACAAGAAACTTCTGTTGAGGCCAATAGAGAGGCTTCTCCATGGGTTGATATAGTCAAGCAGTTTGCAGGGCCAATGATGAGTCAGTGCTGCTCAACCCCCTCCAAGGGAGAAGACAATCTGACTCAGAGACAGAGACTAGGTTTAGATTCCGGATATTTTGAGTGTTGAATATATTGCTGAGAGAGAAGCAGAGCAGTTCAGGGAGTCTCTGATTAACTCCACCTCCCACAAAGGGAGTCTTTGAACTGCTGTGGGATCAAGCACAAGGACGGGCAGTTCCAGCCCTGCAGAGACCAGTGTCAGAGGTCTGACCTGCCGACAGTGACAGTGCCCCAAGATTCCAGACCTGGGAGCCAAGAGAGGGGCCTGTCCCACTCAGAGGCAAAGACATTGTAAGAAGACCTTTATCTTCTTGTTTAAGATGGCTGCCATTCGCAGAGCTGCAGCACTGGGACTCACCCTCAATTTACTATCTGCCTGGGAGGGTGCCAGGGAGGGAGCTGGGGTTGGGATAACTGTGAGTGTTGGCAGCAGGGCCCCCACATGGGAGGGGGCCCATGTTACAAGTTTGTACTGGGCCTGAAAAAATTATGCTTGGGCCCTGATTGGGAGGTGGGTGATTTATTGAGTGGTTAATGTTCAGTACTTATTAGTTAACCTTAAGCTTTTCTTGCTTCCAATAAAGACCTGCTTTGTTATATTGTTATTTTGGGGGGCATCATTTCTTTGTGTCTTGTGTACTTTTATGCTTCTTGCCAGCAGGGGTAGCATTATTCATTTTCCCAGGGGACAGCACCACTTGTGTCCCAGGCACCTTGGGTGGGGGCAGTGGGCATCACAAAAGAGAACGCAGGGCCCATCCCATGCGAGGAGAGGGGAGAAGCTGCTTCAAGTAGCAAGTACCAGTGAAGAGATGAGCCACACCTCAGGGGAGGGGCCAGACGAAGCCTACCTTGCACTTGTATTTATAATCTGTTTTGGCTGAGCAAATATTTTAGAGCTACAGGTATGAGAAGGTATAAATAATAGTTGAAATGAGTTAAAAGGTATTTGGAGAATTCTCTTCCAAAATTTAAATTAAATAACACTTTGGTCTGAGCATCAGTGAAAATAAACCTTTCCTTTGCTTCTATTTACCTTTAGGTCACAATATAAAAGATTTTTCTTTCTTTCTTTCTTTTCTTTCTTTTTTTTTTTTTTTTTTTTTTAAAGAAAGAAACTGTAATGAGCAGTTGGGAGCTATTTAAACAGAGGAAATGAGAGTAAAAATAGAAGAAGTATTTGTTAATGAGCACTGGAACATTAACTAATGAGCATAAAACCACTCTATTTTAATTTCTGTTTCTTACATTTAAAGTTAGTAATGAAATACTGCACAAGTCCATAAATTGATTTAATATATGGAAGCATGAAATTTAATAACTTTGTGATTAAATATGCCCCGTCCTCTGTAGAGAAAATCATAGTGTACCTTCTCGCAGTACAGATTTAAGTGTTCACTTTTGGGGCTTGATCTAAAGCTCTTAAAAGTCAATAAGAAAACACCCACTGATTTCAATGTGCTTTGAATCAAGCCCTAGGTTCCTTTTTCTGCAGTACATACCTTTCCCCCTTTTGAATATAGTTAAATATGCATAATAGTATTCCACTTTAAATATTGTGCATGTAATTTTATTTTTTCAGTCTGAATATTTATAACTAAACATTTTCATTTGGTTCATTCATTTTAAGAGGTACTATTTATGGGGGAGAAGTTGGATGCACACCAAGATAGGAAAGAATGCTCAGTTTCACAGTGCTCTGTATCATTGTGTAAAGTTTCTTTAGCCGAGAGCATTACAAAGGCTAAACCCAGCAGAGCCAATACTGAACTGGATTACTGCTAAGTGAGTACTGTAGGAATGATGCATGATTTATCTTTATATGATGGAACTCTTTTTAATACCCTGTGACTTTGAGATACTTTCCTTACTGCACAAAATAAACAAGTTGTAATTCTTCTATTACCACGTGCATTTATAAGTTAATTAATGTTATATTTGTAAAATGAATAATTACTACACATATGTTTCTGACAAGATCTCAAAATGTTATATGGTGACAAATATTCTTATAGTCCAAGGCCATAAATTTACTGTGTAGAGCATCTCAATGAAATAGTAGTTGCAATGGAATTGGTTATGCTCAATGTAAAAAACAGTGTTATGTACTGGAAAACAGGGCTGTGTTCACTATAGTTAATTCAATGCTAGCTAAGGCATAGTGGATCTCTGTAGCAGAAGTAGTGTCTAATGTTCAAACTTATCAGCAAACACAACGATAAATAATTTTGACTAGAAAGCAGATTCTATGGATCTAATCTCCCAAATGAGTTACATTCTGAAGTATATTAATAAATTATTTTACAGCCCCATTCTAAGATCTGCTAAAGAACATAAGGCAGTGTATAAGGCCATGAAGCTCATTCCTGACATCAGGGCTCAGCTGTCTGATGAAGAACTTAAGGAACTCAGCATGTGTGCCATCAAGGAATATTGGGTAAAAGGAAGCACAGGTAGCAATAAAGCTGTCACAATGATTTTCTTATCTGGTTATAAAATACAAATAGATTGCTTTTCCTGGTGCTGAAACAGATACATTCTGTATCTTTGCATATATCGCAGTCTGTTAGGGATATATTTTTGGGAAGGGACACAGTCTTATAATTCAAAAAGACTGTGAAGGTGCTGTCAATGGCAGATCAGTTGTGTTTTGAGGGGAAAAAAATAAATGTCCATATTAAAACATTCTGGATTTTTTTTTTTCATTTTTAGAGTGAATTTTAGGCACAAAGTTTAAGTTCTAGTCATACTAGATTGGGTTAAGAAACCTACAAGGGTGTTTGCTGTATCCTTCAGCAAGACATCTGCTTCTAGCTGGACCTGCAGATTCTGAACAGTACTCAGTGACTACAAATCAAAAACACCAAGATTTTAAACAGCGACGAATGATGTTAGATGCCTCAATTTTTGGAAGCCGAACTTGACACTTTTCTAATCCTACTCTATATTATAGCACTATTTCCATTCCTATAACTATATTGTACTGAGAAATGTCATTCCCTTCCCCCCTCCCCCAAAGATTCTCTCCAATCATCAGGAAATAAAAACTCTAAAAGATCCCTCAATTTATCTGATGGGAGATACTAATATAAAATCCGTGTAGGTTAGACTTTTAAAAACTTAAAACTTAAACTTTTTCTTTTCAAAAACTTCTAATCACATCTTCCAAATTAGACTAACCCTGTGTTATAACCAGGTCATCAAGGAATGCTGTTTTGTATTGTACATCATTAGAATACCATCACTTTGATGTATAATATTAAGTGCCATTGCTTTTAAGATGGATAACATCAAACATCATTGCTCTGGTGATGGATAATACAAAGTGCCATTGCTCTTATGATGTATTCTAGTGAGAGGACAGTCTTGCTGTAAAATGCATTCTGAAAGCAAATTATTCTGAGTTATCTATCATCAGAGCAATGGCGTTTAATGTTATATAGCCTCACTGTGGCATTGGACCTACAATGCATACGATAAAATTTAATCTCTTATGCATGTGCAATAGTTTGTACTCATTTCACAAAACAGGAGTTGAAGGAGAAAACTTAATTTAAAAAAAAAAAGGAGAGGTGTCTTTTTTTGAGAGTTATGAAAATTAGAAGTACTTGACTAATAAACCCTTTGTTTAGGTGTCCTAACATGAAACAGTGATATATGTAAACCATGCTATATTTTTTGCTAGGTTAACTCTTTTGACACATGCATTCCTCAAACTCCACGTTCTACCAAAAAACGAGTGAACAATTAAAACTCATATCCTCTTGTAATAGTGTCTAGTATACTGGAGGTTAGTGATGGGATTATATTCATACAGCTACAACAGTGGGCCTCAGTTTGACCCAACAGATCCATTTATTCTTAAATGTTGCATTCTAATGATCCCTTTAAATGTTTGAAATACTGCATCTAAAGTGAATATGGAAATCAAAGTATGGAACTCAGAATAGAGCTACTTACAATACAGCATTGCTGTGTAATTAGCAGGCAGACTAAACTAGAATGTGAGCAGGCAGGAACTACATTTGCATAATGATGTAGGGATAATGAATAGGAGAAATTTAACGTCTAAGATAGTGACTCAAATGGTAGTCATGAAAATTGGCATTTTGATTCCCTATACAAATTTGAAAGAATTGAGGACTTCACTGTGAATTATCCTACGTATCTTGGTCACTGGGACATTCATGTTTTTCTAGATAAGGTGCCCTACTGATTTTGAAACAGTTAATTCGACATCACAATGTGGTGTAAAATGGTGGCTAAAACTGCTGATCGCCAAGCTGTGTATGAGATTAAAGCTAATCTTCATGACTCAGCCTGTCACATACTGCCTTAAAGACAAAGCTGCTTTGCATCAATGTGCACTATTTTCCAGTTCCTTGAACGTGGCTAAGCAACATTTTCAATCTAATCGGATGCTATGACCCAAAAATAAGCCCTAAATTGATTTTATACTAAGTAAAACAGACTCGATAAAATTAATACATGCCAGTCATGTTTTTAATTTCAGAAGATTATTTTTCAGAGAACAGTTCAAGAAAACCATTCTTTTTTCTTACACACTCCAACAAATTCTATAACGGGTTTCTACACTAATTTGCTTTCCAGGTATCTTTTTGGAAATACTAACGGTGTGACATTTTCTGACTTCTATCAAAGGAATTTGATATATATCAATGGAGTAGTACTGCATACATTGAATCAGTGACATATCTCTCATTGACATCAGTGGGTGCTGGATAAAGCCCAAAAAGACTAGTTAATTTATTGTTAACAGACCTGTTAACTCTCTATGAGTTCAGCAACTATTATGTTTTGGTTGACTAATTATATGTTTTTGTAATATTTCATCTGCTGTTCTGCATTAATCATACTTATAAAATTATAGAACTTATGAGGTGTTATGCCACTTACTGAGTAGATGGGGGGAAAAAAATAGTGAGCCCTAAAAGATTACCTTTGATTTTAACATTTGGTAATTCTGTGTATTTTTAAGAAATAAAGACACGTTATTTTTCAAATATGGGCATGTGCTTTGTACTTACATGAAGAGAGATCTCTCAATGGCTCTTGCACCAAAGGGCAATTGCTACCTTATGATTAGGGTTTGCTTTGGTTTCAGTGGGACTACTTGTGGAGTTAGGCTCTGATCCTGGGTAGACTCATGCATGTACATAACTTTAATGAATTCAAACATAAGGGAGGCAGAATCTGGCCTTATATTTGCAGATACAACATTTAGAGATGTTCGAGGCACTAATGAAAAGAAGAACTAATACAAAAGGCTTTTGAGAATTTAGAAACCTATAACAAAATAAGGTTTGGCACAGAAATATAGCACATTTTTATCTCTGGTCAAAAATACTCCAAAACATAGGTATTCATATGAGATGGGAACACTGGAAAAGCAATAATGCCAAAAGAGACCTATATGGTGATCGTGGTCAATTAAATGCATATGAGTTTGCAGTAGGATATGGTAATACAGCGTGAGACCATTAATGCAGTCACTTCATGTCTCTGAACGGGGTGTTCCCCTTGAGGCATTATCTAGACTACTGCGTAGAAATCTGGCCATCTTTGTGTCACAGAGATGCTCACAAATTAGAGGGAATTTGAAGATAAACATCAAAAATGATTAAGAGGTTGTGGGATTGATTTATGAGGAAAGATTAAATGAACTAAATCGTCTACAAGTGTTTTAAGAATGTCAACATTAGAGGGTGAAAAGTTGTTGAAATGGGGGTTGAATTAGTGGAATTGATGGAACTGAACAAAAGGTACTTGGGACTGATGGCAAGACATATTTCTTGACAATGAATGCTGTTGGGCCTAATCCATGCTACAGCTACTACTGTCGTCACATATCCGGAGAGGCCTGGTCAGCTTAGTTGGTAACACAGCGTGTTCACTCAACAGCTTTTCTGCCATCACAGTCATGTTTTCTTTCTACACTTAGCAAATTGCTTAACTGTGTTTTAGTGAGTGCCTTTGGGACATGCTGCTCAATCATTCCATAGAGTATTACAGTGGCTAAGGACTGTGGGAATTTTTAAAGAGCCCTCTTTTCCATTTAAGATTTTGGGATTTCTTGATGGAAAAACTAAAACCCTCTGTCTCACGGGTCATAGTCACCCTTTTCCCTCAGAAACATCTTTCTGTTTCTTTGTTACTACATCCTTCAGGTTCTGGAGTTTGGTGCCTGACATGAAGCAAAACATGGCGTAATAGCTCTCTGATGTGGTATCAGAAAAGAGACAGGCAAATTTTTGTCCATTTACATAGACAAACGGAACTCTGAGGAAGGCAGACTATGGGGCAAGAAAAGCTCCTTCCACTGGGAGGACAACTTTGTGGTTCTCTGAACTGGCAGCGAGTGGCAGAGACATCTATGGATGACTAAGCCCCCTCTTTACTTTCTTGCACAACAAAACTGCTCATATTAGAGCTGCTCCACCTGTGAATGAGAGTAAACATAGTTCATGATGCAAAAAAATTAAAGAATTTTAGTTTGTACAAGAAGAGACAATCATCTTCTTTGTATGGCATTGCTTTGGTTTGCAATGATCAGTTTATAGGTAAATGTCCAGGTCTGAAATCCAGTTCATTGTATCAGAGGTAAGTCGGTGAATGTCAGTGAGGCGACCTTCAAACAAACTCTTAGGGCAGGAGAAGTATATGTGTGTTCCATGGTTTGAGGCACTAGTCCACAATCACAGTCCAGGTTACTTCTCATTTGGGGGTACAGAAATAGAAATGGAAAAGCCTAGAAATGAAATGTCACAACCTAAATGCTTGTGAAACCCTAGAGTAATTGCAGCTTTCTGTGTGCTCCATAACATCTGTGAGCATCTGCATGTAGTCCTTCAAATTGGCACATAGGTATTGAAATAGGTATTTAGACATTCAGTTGCTGATAGAGCCCCCAAATGTGAGATTTAGGTGTCTTCTTGATCCAACTGGAGTCTTTCAACTTACCTTAGACCAAATTGAGGTTGTTTAGTTGTTTAAAGTGTACTTTGTACCTGCACTTAGAGAAGTCTGATAGGTGCATTTCTTAAACTTACAAACCATAATAAATTACATTTAAAATACTTTTTATTTACACATTTTTTTGATGTAAGGTGTTGAATATTCCAAACATTTGAGCCCCTAAAGTTGTTGCTCTTAGTTTGCGTTAAGGGAGACTGCTTGTCAGTGCAATGAAACACTTAGTTTATAACCTCAACAAAACAAGCATTTAAACATAATCAGGATAAAAATGATGTACCAATAGAATGATTCCCAGCATTATAATGCAGAGCTGGTGCTTTATGCTACCCAACTTAAATAAGAATGTCAATCCTTAAATAAAAGGTAACCCGATTGCTTATTAGAATAGTCTGCTGTCTGGGATGTTGTGAATACCTGTCAAAACAGATGGACCAGTTATTCTTAGATAGCTGTACAATACCAGTGGCACAATACTATATTGTGTAGGTTTCTTGATCTTTTCCTCATAGACCCTTCTATGCACTTCACTTGTTGGGTTTTTGTTTTTGTTTGTTTTTTGTTTTTTTGGGGGGTGGGACTGTTTGTTTTTTTTTTAAATGAGAGAATATTAGTTCTTCTGCAAATCACACACTGAGGTTATGGATATTTGTATTGTAGATATTTTTCTAAGTTTGAATTTTTTTCTTTGTATATTTTTGTTAATAATTTCTAGGAATTTATTTTTGCAAACAATACCAAAGATCAGGTTAAAATGAAGAGACCCACTATATGTGTTAAACACTCTCTATAATAGACAGATTGGGAAACAAAAGTCTTGTTTTGTTTTTAATTTCAGTTGTTGGAAATCAAGGTTTCTATGCCATATTGAAAGGCTCTGCTAGACCTCAAGCAAAGTTTTACAAAAGAATGCTTGGAGAAGACTTGGATTCATCATGTGCAGCAATATCAACTACTAGTCAAGCCACTATATTTGGTTTCTCAGGTCGAACAATGGTAAGCTATGGTAGATATACTCTATTAAAGTAATTAACAGTATAGAGAAAGCTAGTTAGATTGTTTTTATTGATAAAAGAAGGAATTTTGTCAGTTCTACTGGAACATAAAATACCTTCTTCACTTTATCCTTTGATGCACTCTGCTTAACTTACATTTTAAGCTCTTTTTCTTTGGGGCAGGGAATGGTCTTCTTAATTGTCTATAAAGTGTCATGCATTTTATATAAGTATGTACTACTATAATTGTATATACACACAAAGAGAGAGTACAGCACTACCTTACTTACATAAACATTACATATATAAGCCTCATTTACCTGAATTTATCTAAATCAGGATTATGTCCCTAATCTGTTTCAAATAACAGGGTGTTTCAGGCAAATAAGCTTCAGATCTGTAAAGACTTCTGGTCAGCTTTTCCAAAGCAGACAAATTCAGCAGAACACAGTAAGAGAAGGGGTCTTTGATCACTGTACTTTGCTGAGCCATTTGGACCGAGGGAAGCTGACTGGATAATATTTATTCACTGAAAAGTTTAGTCTCTTATAGGTATCAGTGTATCAAATTCTCTACAAAGAAAAGTGTGTGCCCTGAACCTCATAAACACCTAAGGGCTTCAGCGCAGCAAACTTTCCCTGTGTGTAAAAAAACAAACAAAAAAACAAAACAAAAAAAAACCAAACATAACAAAAACCCCTTGCACTACAAAAACAAAACACACACACCTGCATTTAAGCCCATAGACTTGCTGTTTGCTTCTAAGATGGGTGGCCTTCAGGAAGCCAGACAGTACTCTGTTGGCTCCTGAAGCATAGACTTCACAGCCTGTGGCCGGAGGTGGATTAAGAGTTATTGGGGCCCTGGGCCCAAAGAACATTGGGGCCCCACACAGCCCAGGGGCCCAGGAGCACCAGAACCAGGTGAGGTCTGGGGGGTCATGCCCCCCCCATTTTTTAACATGGGTGTAGTAGCCTTGGGCAGGCACAGAATGGCAGCAGTAGCAGGGGCTGTGCTTCACAGCGGGGAAGCTGATAAGGTGACCAGCACCACCGCCACGAAGCGCAGCCCCTGCTAGTGGCACCAGCGTCTCCCCGGTGGCGGGCTCATATGAACCTTAGCCCCTCCTCACCAAGGGGCTCCACCTCCTGCTCCTCCTCTTTCCCCCTGAGGTCCTGCTCCCTGGCCAGGTCAAAAGCCGGAGCTGGGCCATGATAAGAGCCACCTAGGGAGCCCAGGCTGCTGTGGGAAGCCCTCGACCCTCCACCTGCCCTGGGCAGGGGACTCGGATTCCTGAGAGCAGTCCCTGGCCTGTGTCCCCACCCCTTGGGGCACGCCTTCCAGGGCAGATTGGGCGAGGGTCTGGACTCCCTGCGAGATTATTACTATGGCCTAGCTTCAGCTTCTGGCCTGACCGGGTTGCAGGGTCCCGAGGTGAAGAGAAGGAGCAGAGGGCAGGGCCACTGTTCCAGTCCTGGTGGGCCCCCCATCCCAACTTTTACACAGGTTCCAGTGTTCATTTGGTGGCCCCCAAATTGGCGAGGGCCCATAGACATGGTCCCCATGGGCCTGTGTGTTAATCTGCCACTGTCCATGGAACAGTACACCCCGAAATGTTGAGTACCCAAAAGCATAGATGTCCCCTTAGACCATTTGGTAAACAAGATTTACTGTATATAGGATGATAAACATACATGCACTAACAAAGTAGAGAGACACGCTTTCAGAATTAATTCAGAAATTACTGGGAGTGCCAATATTATCCAATATTTTGAAAGATATTTTTCTATTGCAGATAGATCGCTAAATTCCAGTCACTGACTGATCTTTTGACTAATTTCTTTTTCATAAATATTCATTTCTTTACCATCAGAAAAGCACGCAAAACCCATTTCTTTTAATTTGGTGGTTATAATGTTACGGTGAGTATACAATTCTCCTGGAATAAAGAGATTAGAGTTCAATGTAGATCTAAGATTACAGTTATGTTACTCCAGATGATAAACTTTTTCTCAAACTATTTAAATTTAGGACGTTGCCAGGCAGGAAGTTCCTTAGCATAACATAGCTGCAAGGTGGAGTATTTTTGATGAGGGCTCCAATATAGTACATATTATGTACAAAAAAATACCTGAAAATAAAATTGTTTAGGTTGGAAAGTCAAGCCCATGAAATTATAAAATGCCAGAATTGAGTTTGCCTGTGCAAAACTTACTTCTGCGGTGTTGTATCAGAAAGAGTATGAACAGTCTTCAATTACATGATCTCACACTATTTTTTCCATAGGACCCCAGCCTCATTTAGTGCATAGAATCTTTTATCTTGGAAAATATTAGGCAATCTATCTGCTGCTCACTTTATAATAATCCACTTAAGTTCGTGTTAAATAAAACAAATACTTATGAGTGGCAGAATTTTTGATGATTGAACATTTCTTATCTATACATCAGGTGCTATTCACAACTCCACATCTCAGTTTCAAATGGTTCTGTGCTCTCTCAAAGTAGCTATGTCATTAGGAGCTAAGAGCCTCATTTTCAGAGGTATTGAGCATGGACACTCTGGTATAAGTCAATTAAAACTGAGGGTGCTCAGCATGTTTGAGATCCCAACTATCTATACGCAGTGTCTTGGCAGCTGCTTCATTTGAAGAATTTGTATTGAAGATTTTTTGAGACAGGTGACAAGTCAAATAATTCATTTTGATTAAACGTTGTAAGTTTACCTGTCATCTGCTTTGTGTGTCTTGTGATATAGTCTTCCTTTTTAATTAAAATATAACGTTGAGATAAATTTTTTTCTATTTTTTTCTCCAAGTAGCAATACTTTTTAATCTTCCACATCATACACTAAAGAGAACCTTTTCAAAAGTGCTTTAGGGACTTAGACATCTAAGTTCATGGATTTTCAAGGGGATTATGGGTTATGAAATGTTTACCCTAAATTTCTGCACAATTCCCTTTTTTTAATGAATTATTTTTTACTCTGAGTTATGTTAAACCCTGCAATTACATGTGAAAGATTAACCTCCCTTTTCTATCCCTTTCACATAAAGGCACTAACTAGTTTAGGGCAAATTTGTTTTATAAAATGCTATTCCCAGGTGAACAGTTGACAAGATTGGATGCCAGTTGTTCAATATGCTTGTATGTGAGTTACAGCAATCAGATATTTAAACTTTCAAATTTAGAGATTTGTTAAAGAAAAATGTGTGGATCTTTTAAGACAGTGGCAACATTTGGTATTGCTATAATTGTATGCATGAATGTGGAAGTTAATTATATTGTAGCTATATTGTCAGTGTTGTGGAAATAATGTGAAAATTATTTGTGAGAAAATTGGAATCTCCTTTCCTTCTTGTTATAGGTTGAATAATTCTGATTGGCACTTGAAGGTGTGGGAAAGTTATTTGATTTTGTGTGGATGGCCTTGTCACTTACAATCAATTACAAGAAGTTTACATCAACCTGCTGGAATTGAAGCTGTTAGGCTTACCTTTCAAACCCTTTAAGTAGATTGTCTCTCACATCTCTTGTCTCATCAAAACAAACAATGAATGAATTCCAAATGCCTTCAGGATTAAGAGTTAATGACTCACAGGAAAGGGGTCATTGAAAATTCTTTATGCTGTCCCACTAGAATAAAATAACTGACTTTGAGCGGAATGGCAGGGATGCAAGATCAATTCTCCCTTATTCTGTCCCCTCTAAATTGAATCTTTCTGACAGATTGCCAGAGGTGTGCCAACTGTTTTTTCAGAATATCGGGAAAAGACCCTTTTAATGTGTTGTTTGGTGACAGTCCTGGCCTTTGTGTCACTGAAGGTAAAGTATCATGCCACTCACCCAATCCAGCAATTGTACTTTGTTAATTATTTAAATGAGAATCATCGTTTATCCTTTAGGCAGTTTGTTTCCTGCATGGACCCTTAGGATTGTCACTGTTTCCTAACAAGAAACTTCATTTGACTACTGTCAAGTGGATCAGAAACTCATATAACTTCCCAATAAAAATTGGAAATAAGTGTGATGTAGACCATGGAGAATGTAATAGCTTCACACTGATCATGATAAGCGTGTTTGTTCTCAGTCTGTTTTGTCACAGGTCTTTCCATTTCAGTGTACTTTCATCCAGAGTGATTTATCAAGAAGAGAGAAATATTTAGCACCCTACTCATTAGTGTGGCAATTTGACTTCTCAGTAAAGGAACTGTTGCTGTCAGGAGTTTATGAACATCAGGAGAGAGACCATCTGTTCTAAAGTTCCCTTATTCATAAGAGAGACTCCCAGATTTATGGCTCACAAAACCAATATATTTCTGTATAAAAATGGTTTGGTTGTCAGGTCTCTAGTAAATAAAGCCATTGCTTCTGTTAACTATTTGCTGAACTAATTTTAGAGTACTAGTTTCAGTGTGTAGTGCAACAGAGTTTATCTAGTATTTGCTTTCCTTGATACAGATTTATGCTCGCAAGCTGCATCCTTTTCAAGTAGGACATCAGACATTTATGAAAGTTATAAAGAAGCTTAACTCCTCTTGGGAACTTTCTGATAGACACTTAATGCCTGGGTGTGGTTTTCCAGGTATTGAGTTCTCTTTGTCAGTCAACTTAAAAAATGTTGGAGATGGCTGTCAGGAAAGGTTGTTTTTCTTAGCTGTAACTTTAGCATCCAGATACAGTGTGTTATGCAGTATGTTTAAGTACTGGTAAGATATTCTTTCCCAACTTTGAATGCATACCAACTGATGATACAAAACAGGGCCCTAATGTTTAACAAAGATATTAAAACATTTGGTAATACTAATTTTCACCTCTCTAGCATCTTTCACCAAAGTAGCTTGAAGTGTATTCATGCTTTAATGAAATTCATCTCACAACATTCCTGTCATTTTACAGATAGATTCTGGCTCAAAGTAGTCTCTAGTTTTGACTATATTGAATTCTGGGTGCTCAACCTTAGGGTATGACTACACTGGAGCTGAAAGATGTGAACTCTAGCTCAAGGAGATACACCACGATAGTTCTCATCAAGCTAATGTACTAAAATAGAAGTGTAACTGCTGGCATGAGTGGTGGAAGGGGATAGCCACCTCAAGTACTTATCTATGGCCTCAGATGGCATTGTACTAAGGGCGACTAGCCCCTTGTACCACTGTGACTACACTTCTATTTTTAGCACAGTAGCTCAATCAGAGCTGGAGTTTACACCTTCCAGATCCAGTGTAGACATACTAGGAGACATATATGGCCTGACTTTCACAGGTGCTTCGCATTCACAATTGCCCAGCCCACTCTTGGACACTCCAAATATATTAAATCTGTTATTCCTTTAAGGAAATAACCTACAGCAGTTTACCACCTTCAGTGGAGTTACCCAGACACTTTAATTTAAACACACTGGATTAGATAAAACAAGTGATTTAACTACAAAGAGCTCTTTTAAGTGAGTACAAGTAATGAGTCATAAAAGTCAGCAATGGTTACAAGAAAATAAAGATAAAAACGCTTTCTAGTCCCTAGCTTAAAAAACTACATTAAATTCAAAACAAAGTTTCTCACCACATGCTTCCAACAGTATCACTGAGCAAACTTTCAAGTTAGAACCTCATCCTACAGAGTCCAATGACTGTTTCCTTTGTCTTCCTAGGTCCGGAGAATGAGATTGGCAGGGAGAGTGAGAGGGGTGTCTTGGGGTGTTTTCCCCTCCTATTTACAGTTTCAATCCCACTTTGAAAAGCATTTTCAGCTGAGAACTGAGACGGGGTCTGGTGGAGGAAGGAGACCCTGTGCTGTTTTTTGCTAAAATGCAGCTCTTTGTCCCATCCTCACTTTCTTGTTGGCCACTCGATAGGCCATGGCCCATCAGTTTTGTTCACACCTGGCTGGGGAATCAGCTTGTCCTTTGTCTTTGAGAAAGTGATTTAGCCACTCCCCGGATTTATCTGGGAAACATACTCTAGTAATGATTTCAGTTTATGTTCATAACTTTACACATAATGTTTGCTACCTGCATTTTATCATGATATTACTGATTAACATGTTATGAGTTTTCAAATGATATTTCCCAAGGCATGCCTTGTACAAAGATGATTACAACAGTGCATAGGGTGCGAATACAGGAGTGCATTCCATACCCTTCCTTCCCCCCTGTATCCCCGAGGCCAAGTATCAAAGAAATACCTAGTTTACTTAGTTCCCTTCATTTGGGGATTTTAATCATGGTCCTACCACGTGCTCTGAGCTGCAAACTCACCTTAGGAGAGGAGTCCACTTGCATGACTCATCTTCATGGGGAGAAGAGCAGAACAACAATAAAAGTCTGTAGTCCTTTTGCTGATGTTTCCTTAAGCCAGATGTAGGGAGTTTTCAGTTATAAGATCCACCCACAGCCTGTCTGGTATCAATGGGGCTCCTCTTTGGGAAGGGGTGTAATGATTTCTGTAGAAGAGTCTCTCTTCATTCTAATTAATGTCCCTCCCCTGTATGGCCTTTGATACAATCGCAGAGGTTCAGAAAACAACTGCTCAAATATTACGCTACAATATGAAACACAGATATTGCAAGTAAGATTAATTCATGCAGCAACTCACAGGCATTCAACAGAGTCTAGTTACTGATCACTTTCTTAAAATTCAAAAACTTATTTTATCAATATTAAACCACAAGTGAGCCAGCTATGTATCTGTTAATATTTAGTTGAGACATGGGGACCTTGGCATGAGCTGGTGCTTGGTCTGCCAGTGTCAAACAGGTGTCCTTCATATAGAAGGTTTCAGGTAGAGTATCTTTAATAGCCTATATATTTGGAAATGCTAATTCCTGTATGAATTTCTAAGGGATATCCTATCTGTGAGAGGAATGAAGTATGCTACAGATATTAAAAATGATGCAAAAGAAATCTCTTGACGTTTGCTCAGAAACCAACTTGGGCCAAGCCATGAGTTCATTGTTGTCTATTTATTTATATTGCAATTGCACCTGGAAACCACAAATTAGGCTGGGGCTCTATTGTGCTAAGTGCTGTACAAATACAGTGCGAGGCAGCCTCTATCCTAATCCTCTTACAGTCTATACAGTTGAGACAGACAAAAGGTGGAGGGAAGGACTTATTATTATATCCATTTCTGAGAACTGAGGCAGAGAGTGCATGACTTGCCCACATTTACCCAGAAACTCAATAACAGAGTCTGGAATTGAACCTTGATCTTGAAAGTCATAGTCCAGTGTCTTAATAACAATATCAGCCCTCTTCTCTTATGAATTTGTCATGTTTCCTGTTTAAAACAAAAACATAAACAAAACATAAATCCCTCTGCAGCACTCATGGGGAGGATGGTTTGAATGGTGAAACTTTCAGTGAAGCTGGGCTGAGTTTTAGGTTCATTATGAATTAAGAAAAAGATATTGGGTTTTATTATTCAAAGGCTGTGCAGCTTTATTGTCTATCATTATGGTAGTCAAATTGCTTGCAGGTATGTAAATTCTAAGTTTCAGAGAAGGAATAGAACTAGAATATGAAGTCCAAAACTGTTGAATGTCTGTTTCTTCACATTCCTCCTTAGAGCTTAAAAAGAGTAGAATGTTTTTTTCTGGTGTTTTTAATGTTAAGGGGGGAAAAAGGTCCCTACATGGGGAATATCGTTTCTTCTGTGTTTCAGCCGGAAACAAATGCTTCATGAAAATAGATGTTGATAATAGAAATCCTGACAGATCCTTAAAGGGGGACTTTCATACAGAAATATAATTGAAAGAAGAGAACATTTATACAAAAAAAAATTGTCTTCTCATTTTCAGTATTCTTTTTGCTATTATTTAAGGCATTCATGTCTGAATAAGAACTCTTTCCTTCCCAGTCTCCTGATCCTGCAGAGAAATGGGAGTTCTGTGTCATAATCTGTTATGAAAATAAGTGTGAAATCACAAGCTTGGCATTATTACCTCACTGAAGGTTTAAGAGCTGATCCTGTGGATTGCTAAATGCCTCAATTCCTAATGACTTTACCCATCAAATGGAAGTTACAAGTTGAGGGCACTTGACACCACAGTGGTTTGGGCCCTTCAGTAGGAAAAGAAGATGAACTGGGAAAGAGCAAACCCGTGTTTCAACAAACACATCATCAATAATGAAAATGTGACTAGAAAACCACTATGGAAAAGCAACTGAAGATTTGCTTCATAGGTTTATGAAAAAAAAAATACCACAGGGAAGTCATTCTGACTACACAACAATCAGTGTATTATAAGCCATCATTTCATCTGCTTTTGTCTTATGAACAGATTTGAACAAGTGCTGTGATTAATAATAGGCCCTATTTATATAGAAATATCATTCATAAATAAGAAAGCTCCACATTTAGCTATTTTATCTGCAAAAATGCTAACTGAGAATGAAATGCTGATTGTTCTTGGGATTGTATCTATTTAAACCACAGGTTTTGGTTATTGCCCATATGGCACAATTTTTAAATAATATCAAAAACTCTTCCTCATATTCAAATGCAACTAGCATGAAATTTTTAAATTTACTTTATCTTATCTCTCTGACACTTTGCTTCAATATTTTGGGATAAAATGGTTTAACCATACACAACTAATACTTGGCATTTTCTGTTTGAAACCGTTATTGTTATTGACATTCATTTCCAGTTGTGAGTTTTCAAAATCAGGATACCAATTTTTACAGGCAACAAACTAAATGTCACACTCCTGAAGTCACATGGGGAAGCCTGTTATTAAGAACGTAGCATAAGAACACATGAATGGCCATACTGGGTCAGAGCAAAGGTCCATCTAGCCCAATATCCTATCTTCTGACAGTGGCCAATGGCAGGTGCTTCAGAGGAAATGAGGAGAACAGGTAATCATCAACTGATCCATCCCCTGTAGCCCATTCCCATCTTTTGGCAAACAGAGGCTAGGGATATTTCAGAATATTGTTTTCCATCCCTGCCCATCCTGGCAAATCACCATTGATGGACTTATCCTCCATGAACTTAACTAGTTAACACTGCTTTAGTCTTGGCCTTCACAATATCCTCTGGCAAGGAGTTCCACAGGTTGACTGTGCATTGTGTGAAGAAATATTTCCTTGTGTTCATTTTAAAGCTGCTGCCTATTAATTTCATTTGGTGACCCCTAGTTCTTGTGTTATGAGAAGGAGTAAACACTTCCTTATTTACTTTCTCCACACCAGTCATGATTTTATAGACCTCTATAATATCCCCTCTTAGTCATCTCATTTCCAAGTTGAAAAGTCACAGTTTTCATAATCTCTCCTCATATGAAAGATTTTCCATACCCCTAATCATTTTAGTTGCCCTTTTCTGTACCTTTTCCAATTCCAAAATGTTTTTGAGATGGGGAGATCAGATCGGCATGCAGTATTCAAGATGTGGGCACGCTGTGGATTTATAAAGAGGTAATATGATATTTTCTGTTTCATTAACTATCCCTTTCCTAATAATTCCCGACATTATGTGTTTTTGATTGCCACTGTACACTGAGTGGATGTTTTCAAAGAACTATCCACATTGACTCCAAGATCTCTTTCTTGAGTGGTAACAGCTAATTTATATCCCATCATTTTATATGTATAGGTGGGATTATCTTTGCCAATGTGCATTATTCTTCATTTAGCAACCTTGAATTTCATCTGCCATCTTATTGCCCAGTCACCCAGTTTTGTGAGATCCCTTTGTAACTCATCGCAATCTGCTTTGGATTTAACTATTTTGAGTAGTTTTGTATCATCTACAAATTTTGCCACCTCACTGTTTATCTCTTTTTCCAGATCATTTATGAATATATTGAACAGTACTGGTCCCAGTACAGATCCCTGGGGGACACCACTATTTGCCTCTCTTCATTCTGAAAACTGACCATTTATTCCTACTCTTTTTCTTATCTTTTAAACAGTTACCAGGAGAGGACTTTCCCTTTTATCCCATGACCTCTTACTTTACTTAAGAGCCTTTGTTGGGGGACCTTGTCAAAGGCTTTCTGAAAGTCTAAATATACTATATCTACTGGATCAACATTATTTGTTGACCCCCTCAAAGAATTCTAGTAGATTGGTGAGGCATGGTTTCCCTTTACAAAAACCATGTTGACTCTTCCTCAATAAATTGTGTTCATCTGTGTCTGATAATTCTGTTCTTTGTTATAGTTTCAACCATTTTGCCAGGTAATGAAGTTAGGCTAACCTAACTGTAACTGCTGGGATCGCCTCTGAAGCCGTTTTTTAAAATTGGCTTCACATTAGCTATCTTCCAATCACCTGATACAGATCCTGATTTAAATGATAGGTTACATACTACATTTTTAATATTCAATATTTCGGATAATGCCAAGCAAAGACAGACATTTGCCCTATTCTTTTCCATAATGTTAGAAAATAATGCCACAAGGTCTGGACTTGCATGTGTCTGTCTGTGTTAGACTGAAAATCCTAAAAGACATAAAGTTTAAGCAGGCTGTAATCTTTGAGCAAAATTGAGGAATCCAACCATGAATTTCTTCTTTCTGATATCTGCATACTTCAGCAACACATTATAGGCTTATCATCAACTTGAATAAAATTAAAGTGAATGAGGGGCCAGTGAGGACATAATTTTAATACATCAGCCCAAGATAAACACTAAATTGAAATCCCATCTGTGTTATGGCACTGAGCCAAATGCCATAATAGAATTTTTGCACCTGTCGAATAACTGGAAAATTGTTTCCATGTCATAGGGGGACATTCATCCTAATTTGAAGGCGTCACACAAGAATTTGTCATCAAATTCCAATATGTCTCTCTGCATAGGTTCAGGGTGAAGCAGCTATGAATGTGGCCATTTGTCTGCTTTGTTCCACATCCTATAGTGGGGCAATTAGTACCATCTCGGAAGTGGCTACTGTGACACATCCGTGCCTAGGGAAGCCATCTGAAAATGCCAAGGTCAGGGCAGACTGCAAAAGGAGAACAGATTCTCCCAGCACTGGTCGGTGACACTGAAGTCAGACTTCCCAACCAGCCCTAAACAATGCTTCTGATTCCCCACACTGGTTATCAAGAAGCTAAAACAAAATATACACAGCCCTCTTTACTGCATTTCAGTCTCTGCCTCCCAATCAGCCACTAGGTCCAGTAAAGAGATAAGTTATTTAAAACTCTATGCTCTTTACCGAAAAGATTCTCCTGACCCCAAAGGGTCAGCCACATTAACATCAATATAAGTTTGGATCTTACCCAAAATACCACGCTGCCAGCCAATCCTTTAGTAACTAAAACTAAAGGTTTATTATAAAAGGAAAGAAACAAACTATAAGAGAAATGTTAAATGATTAAAGCAATCAGATACATACAACTGATTTGAAAGTCCATATATATCAGGTTTCTAGTAGAATTGTGGTGTTTGCAGGCTTGTATTGTCCCTGTGGTGTACATCCAGTACCTGGATGGGTCTCAGTTCTTTGTTTCACAGCTTCAGTTATAGATGAATAGTTGATCCAAAGATAGGTGAAGACTGACAACTGAAGACAAAATGGATGTGGTGCAGCTGCCTTTTATGTCCCTTGGCCTTTGCCATGCTGCTTGTAGAAATTTACAGGAATAAGATGGAGTCCAGGGTCACATGAGTAAGTCCTGGTAACTCATCAGGTGTATCCCCGGCTTCTCCCCCTGGGCCCATTGTACCTGTGAGTTTCCTTAATGGGCCATTAAGCTGGCTAGTGCTGTAGCCATCCTGTCTGGGGTGTCTCCCAGAGACACAGCACAAGTTGAAATACAGATACAAACATATCCATAACTTCCATTACACATATAACACATGAACATAAACATTATAATCTTACTTAGCACATTATAGCCTTTCTAATGGTACCTGACACGGCATATCTCATATGAATTATTATGATTTTGACATATTGATGTTAAATAATATCACAAAAGGCCCCCTATTCCAGCCAGCATCACAGCTACAATGGACAGAGCCATTGGAAGTGAGCCACAGAGGGATTCAGTAGCTAAGAGCCCACAGAGATGGCTTAGAGGAATTCTGAATAGGTATTCCAGCCCAAAGTCTGACATAGTAACTGTGGAGGGTCAGAAATATATCTTCACAGCCAGCCTTTGGGATGGGCAGATTGGTTTCTGCCCCTCAAAACCCTCAGACTTAGCCTCACATAGCCTAACTATTCAGGGCTTGTGTAAAAGTAGGGATACACTTCACCTACAGTGATTTTGAAGGAGGAATGTGTGTACATGTGTATGTATGTATAACTACATGATGGCAGCACAGCTTCTAGTAGTCTGAAGGAGTGATTCTAATCCTTCTCAATGTTTGAGAATGCGAGATACAATAAAACGTACATTAAAGTACTCTCCAATTTCTATTTGTGGTATTTTGAACTCTATTATGCACATTAATTAAATGACAGACAGACTCTCCAGCTACATGGTGCCTAAATGTGCATGCTATAAGATAAAGCCACATTAGGAAGAAAGAAGAAAACATTTCCAGGAAGTACTGTAAATCTGTTAGCCACAGGCAATATTGAATACAACAATGAAACCTGAAAACAAATCCATTAACTGAAGGGGAGCAGATCTCAGAGCATTAAATTATTGAGCAGTTCTGCCTTTGGATAGATAAGTGCTGATAATTTGAAAAGTTTACAACTTTTTCTGCATTCTAAACCTTTATAAAAATATACAATTTGCTCATGCCTGTATTTGGAGATACCATATCTTTGACATAATTTTTCTTTTAATTAAGTTTGTTTTTGAATTCCACCAGATGAGTATAGGAGTGATCAGCTTTCTATTGTACACCTGGGAGCAAATTCTGACCCATCTCCTGATGGTATGGAGGTGCTCTATGGACAGTAGAACTGCTGGAATTCTGCATGGTAGGGAGCAGAATGCAAGGAACCCTGTGTCCTACCTTGGGTGAAGGGTGTACCCCTGCACTGCTTGGGAAGGGGGGGCTGGGCAAGTGGAGGTGGACAAGGAAAGGAGTAGGGATGTGGTCGGTGGATCAGCAGCCATGTGGATACATCACCCAAATCCTCCCAGGAGATGTGAAGTGAAATGACCACAGGGGCAGCTGCATAACTACAGTTATGGTAATGTATGTGGAACAACCTGTAGGGGAGGATTCTTCCTTCAGAGGCATTCCCTGAGCCAAGTCTACATACTCCAGCTTGCTGTGGGGAGACAAAGAGGGCCCTTGGACCCCAGTTCAGCAAACAACATACCTGTTGTTGAAGCCTGGTGTAGAGTTTGATGAGATATGTTCTCAGGACTCCATTGTAACCTTGAAAATGGGGGCATGCATCCTCAAGCATTGTGAAAAATCCTCGTGGTTTGTGCCTGCTTACATGGTGAAGCATGCCAATAGAAGAGAATTTGTAAATGAACCTTTAGCATATTTATTGCTGTTTACAAAGTATTTTTTTTAAAGAAATGAAATTGTTGGTGTACATTTAATCTTTTTACTGTAGTTTCATTATAAAAATCATAACGAGGGGGCAGTTCATTAGCTTACATTAAATCCATTTACTGATGTTCCTTTACTAAAGGTATAAAAATGAAAGGGGAGATAGTCACTGACAAATATTATATAATTTTTCTGATATTTTAGACAAAGAAGAATCAAAACGAGGCAAAATTCATGGCCATGGCATTACATCTGTTTGATTGTTTCCCAAAACTGCCCACCTGAAGATGAAAATTGTCATTTTCCTATTATTAAGCAAATTCATGAAAAAAAGTAAATGTCTTGTGTAATTACTGCTTCTTTTATATTGTATTTATTTACCTCTATTTTAAAATATAAAAAATAGAGAGTATTTATATAAAATTTATTAGTGGCTAAGAAGTAAGAATTTAATATGTGTATATATAAGAATAGCAATTGGTGTCTGTTAATTTAAAAAATGATGGTTTTCTTTAAGTTTTCGGTGATAAGTAACAAATGCTTCATTTTCTTCATGCATATTTTGTTAAATCTTTGAGGACTTTGAATCAAATTGCTTTGCCACAGATGTTAGATGCTTTTATTTGAGGCTGGTATTTGATTAGTATTTGATGGGGTTTTTCAATAATAAATGGGTATACTTGATAACAAATAAGACAAGTTTTCTCTTCTCATAATTGCTGCTTGTTAGAAGGATTATGCTGTCATGGAGTAATAGGGTCCTGCTCCACTTTAGACTTGAGGAAAGCACTGTAATTTTAAAAAAAAAATCACCCCAAAAGCAGACTCTTTACTGTTTTACAGCTTTACTGTTGCTTGAAATGGGAATAGGATTCTGCTCATAATGTATTTGGCTAAAATGTTTTGGTTTGTCTGTGATATTCTACAACAGTGGAATATTGCAGATCAAATGTACTACAGTGCATTTTTCCTAGGATTCCTTTTGGGAGTTTGTGGGATATGCAAGCTTCTCCCAATGGGGAATGGTACTTTTCAGTAATATTGACTGTAAAGGCATCAACATGCCACCCAAGGAATAGAGCAATAGAGTGGTTAAAAATGAAAAAAAATTGAAACAATGACAATTTTTGAATTTTTTCCAAAATGTTAAGTTTTGAAGTTTTTGAACAGAACAGATTTTGAAAATGTTCATGGACTTCTTTTTATGAAAAATCAGTTGCAAAAATTTCAGATTTCAGATGCTGGTGGATTCTCTGTACCTTAAAGTCTTTAAACCATGAGTTGAGGACTTCAATACCTCAGTCATAGATTAGAGGTTTATTATAGGAGTGGGTGGGCGAGGTTCTGTGGCCTGCATTGTGCAGGAGGTCAGACTAGATGATCATACTGGTCCCTTCTGACCTTAGAGTCTATGAGAACTGGCAAACAGGGACCAAAGGAGGCCCTTCCCTCACCTCCTTCACAAGATCATGCCTAAGTGGCATGGCTCTGCTTCAAGTGCTAGCATGGCCATACAGGGGGTAGTCACAACTTCTACGTGCTCTAGGTCAAGGCAGGGTCACAAGTCTCTGCAGCAGCACAGAGGCATGGTATAAAAGAAGGAGTTGGGATGCTGAAGAATGACCTGGTGGTTAGCTTGGAAGACAAGAGACCCAGGTTCAGTTCCATGCTGTACTACAGACTTCTCGTATGGCTTTGGGTAAATTGCTTATGCTCAGATTCTCAAAGATATTTACATATGTGAAATAAACGGAAGTTGTGCCTAAGTACGTTTTAGAATCTGGGCCTTAGTCTCTGTCTCTGAGTTCTGTTTCTGTAAATTGGGGATCACAATATTTTCCTACCTCATAGGGATGTTGTGAGATTAAATAAGTTAAAGATCAAGGTGCTCACATACTATGTTAATAGAGGTCACAAAAGCACCTCTGCTAGACAGGTGACCAGTGGGTCAGTCACTGTGTGGACTGGGTGTATGCGTGACCATTGTTCTGGCTAAAACCTGTACAGTCCTACATACAGAATATCTTCAGACATTTTCTTTTGTTCTTTTTAAGTGCTCATTTAGATCTACAATACAAAGATTGAAAAAAGTTAGGTCAATGATTCTAAACTTCTGAGTATTTTAAACTGAATGGTTCAGAGTTGGAGATGATTCTCCAGCTTAGGTGAAATTTAAGTAACCACTCAAAAGTCTGACAGTAATAGGTTCCTTAATGAAAATGGTCTAATAAATGTGGAGCAGAAATGTATTAATTACTCAGGGAGTTCTGGTGCAGCCTCTGGTACTGGATGTTTACAACCTCTTCTCAGGTCACAATTTAGCTATGGTTATGAGAATAACAGTATACTTTCATTTAGCACTTCCGATAGTCAAACCTTTAACTAACTCCTCAGTTGATGCTGTCAAATTTAGGTACATAAAGACCAATTGTACTTAACGCAGGTGTTTCTCAAAATCTGTTGGTTTTTTTTTTAAAGTGGGGGAGGTCTCTGAGGTTTGTTGTGTTTTTTGTTTTGTTTTTGTTTGTGTTTTTTTGTTTTTAACCAAGAAGGTGGCAGCTGATAACAGGGTCATTGAGAACAGCAAATAGATTCTGCAGTATTTTAGACTTTTTCAAGAGTTGATGCAGGTTTCCTTCTTTAGGTCAGGGGTATGAGGAGTTTCTCACATTTGAAAGGTCTCTGAATCTTCAGGGTCTCTGACTTTGAACAAATCTTTGAGGAAATTTTTTTTTGGAATTTTGTATGGATTTTTTTATGGAAAATGTCAATATTGCTGGAGATTCCAGAACCTGAATGGTTGGTATATTGCACTGTAAAAAAAAATTGGATATACAATTCTCTGCAATTTTTCTCTGGCTTCCAAAAGTCAAGGCTTCAAAGCAAAGTGTTCCACCTAAGTAAAATACTTCAGTGGAGCTACAGAAATATCTGCTACCCATATATCCACATTGTACTTGTGAAGGGCTACTTAGGGTAATAAATCTCGGTTTGTATCATAGTTCCAGAATTTGAGTGCTTTCAGTACTGCAGTAATTCTGGAAGTATGAAGACTAGATGTTCTATGAATGGTATAAAAATATGTCAGGTGTAAAGAAGGGCAGGTAACAAAATACTGCATCTGTACCATTGATAAGCTGTTAGAACTGAGCAAATATTTTCTAACTAAGAAATTACTCCATTAATTTAGCTTCTTTCTCTGCTCATTACCAGATTGTAATTTCCAGTTATTTGATTATTTTTGAGATTACTGTAGATTTTGGATTGGTTATATAGCATTTATTGTAAGCTTTTGATACTCAATATTCAGACTTAAGCTGTGTCAGTTAGTTTTGATTGATCACATAAGTCACATGGTATTGTTTCTTCTCCTTTATTTGATAAATAAAACTCCTGTAATTGAGGAGCGGGGTTGAAGAAACCACTGGAGATTTGAATCTCTTCAGAAGAGGTACAGTAGAAATTTAAGGATAGGTAGACAGAAGTAGGGAATTTTAAAAGTTGTTGAGACCTTTTCTTTTCTGGTTCACCAATTCATCACTCCTAGAAAAAATATTGATTTTTTCAATAAAGAAAGATTAATTGAGTTGATGTAGAATTCAAATTAATTTTTTTTCTCAAAGCACCCACATAAAGTTAGTACATGTGTATTCCTAGTCCTGGCTGCAAACAGACGAGTCACATCGTCTTGCTCATTTAGAGCCTGATTCTGAAACATGTAAGTCAATGAGAATTTTGCTAGTGACTTGAATGGGGAGTCTGATTGACTCAGATGTGATGAGCCTATATTGCTTTTATGCCAGGGATTCTGGAGAGGAGTTTGTGAACCATGGCCCTTAGCTACGTGAACAAGCAACATCCCATCCCATGTACCCGTCCTGGGACAAATACTCAAAAGTGCCTCTTTGAAATTTGCTTTACACAAGCTGAAATGCTGTGACATTTGTGGGAATCAAACACAAAAGGGATACAAGTATGTCAAAGTGAGCTAATATTTACATTGAAGGGAATACTCTCAGGAATTTGTTTCTCTGTATTCTTCCAGCTCTGATGGATATAGATGCTAATGTTTATAAGCTTCTGAGTCTACAGGTCTCAATATATTTATGGGTGAAAGAATATAAAGTTGTTGCAGTTTAGTGTGAACATAGCACTGAAACTGGAGAGCCAGAGATGAGAATGTTGTATACTAAAACCATTTGTGGCTGACGTATTATTGTTGAATGTAAAGACAGAAAACAGAATAGAAAATTGTGAATAATGCAATCTATATTTCTAAGACCATTCTATTTCACAGCATTGCAATAATACTGACAGTACTTACATTTGCAATTTGCTGTAATTACAGATGTTTGGTGACCTAGTACCCCATTTAATTAACACTTCAAAGCATGTCACTTTGAAGACTATTGTACAAACATGTAAAGAAAAGTTATCTTTGTTATACTACAATGTTACAGCTATTGTTTGCAAAAGTGAAGCTTACTAGGATTTAAAAAGAATTCTCTATGACAGGCTATTTTGGCAAGGAAAAATACATTATTTGTCTTATCTAATAGAGATAGATGAAGGCTCTTATGCTTACTGGTGCTGAGCTTCTGCAAGGTTTTGAGCACACACTGCTCTAGCAGAACTCAGAGTTATGGGTGCAGGATCAGGTGCTGTTTGTGAATTCAGATCAGTTTGTACATTTCCCCTTTCAATCATTTCAGAATGCATGCCACTTTAGCTAGTGTTACCCCAAGGAAATACAGAGTTATGTTAGTGCTATGTGTCATTCAGGCAGTAGACAGAATTGGCTTATTGCTGTGCGTTTAGAAATTCCTGTGATGTTGCTTTGCTCACTGGCTGATCTGCTAATTACTAAATCTTCACCTACTTTAGTATAAATTATCACACCGGATAACTTCAACAGATATTTATTATTGACTATTTTATCTCTTAAATGGTAAAGGGGCTTTCATCTCAATTCAACTACACCACAAATACAGTGGGACACATCCTCATCTGGTGTACATTGACACAGTTATGTTGATTTACATCATCTGCAGATCTGACCCATTAACTCTAGTCCACCTTTCATGGACAGTGTCCCACATTCTTCCACACGTTGACTTCTTTAAACAGAAAAGGCAGGACAGTTGATCCTTAGGAATGATGCTTCTTTTTCACAACGGGTGTTTACAAAAAACACTGAATCAAATTGAACTTCATTACCATGCTATTCTGCTATATTATTGCCATCTCTAACTGCCACATGATTGCACGTTTAATGCATAATATATCAGTTGGTGCCAATGACTGTGTCTTGGCTCTGCTTTCAGAAAGTAATATAAAGCAAGACACAGACACATTAGGAGTGACTAAATCAGAAACAGCTGGAGGTAGAAAGAATATTTAAAATTAAGTGGTTCCACATAAATTAACCTTTAAATTTAATTTTCACCCCATTTTATTGATAAAGAGAGAAAATTAAGTCTGATACTTTTGTCTTTTTTTAAGCTTGTCAGAGGAAGCTGTTTTGGGACTCTGGAAACAGCCCCACCAAAAATGCAGCACATCTTGCTGTCCATCATTACAGAAGAAAACTGTGAAATTCTTAAAATTTCTTCCACAGATTATTTGAGAATAAAAGAGGTAAAATCGTGATACTTTTAGAACCTTATAAGGCAAATATTTTAACATTCTTGTCTTCAGTGCTGTATAATTAAGTATGATCTATTTAATTTTATCCATTTGATTACCTTGAAAATGCTCTAATGTAAATATGTTTTCAGGTTTTTGAGTATTTCCACACAGAGGGCTCAATTTTACACCTTGTAAGCTTGAGGAGTTGTGGGAAGAGGAGGCAGTTGCACTGCCTTGCATGCCATGTCAGGCATTATAGTGTTTGTCTTAAGCAGCAAGGGTATTTTCCTTTGCTCTGCAGCCCCACATGGAAGGACCAGATCTGTCAGTCACAGTGAGGAAGCATGGCTATCACTTCTGTAAAGAAATAAAAACCCTCAGTCATTCATCCTCCTGGCAGCTTCAACAAGGGCCTCCAACACAACAAAAACCACAGAGCAGATGATAATATAATAGGAGCCATGTTCCCTGAGTCTCATTGAGAGAAAAGTTGTGTGCATTGATGGGAGAGGCAGGATGGAGCGGGGAGTGGGAGTGGGGAGGAAGGCAGGCCTCTAAGCTCAGGCCCGAAACATTTCTGTGTAAATAAAGTGAAATAGTAGGGGTGGGGCCCCAGAAAACACAATGTACTGGAGTCCCAAATTTCTGTCTATGGGCCTGTTCATTTTGGTGTCTACTGTGTGGAAGAAACGAGGCTTCACTCTGCGTTTTTAGTTGAGGCTCATCACAGATGTGAGACTCTTTTATTATTATTAAGTACAAGCAAGTGCAGGGGGAGAGCCACTGACAGAGTTGCCTCTAGTCAGTAAAGGGTCTCTGCCCTCAGGCAGATTTTAACATATATTTATAGCAGTGTTAGAATTACAGCATTCACTCTTCTTATCATCCGTCAAGGTTACAGATGCAAACGAACTGCAGTACAAGCTTTTTTTTCTTTTGATTCAAACAGTTACATTTTTCAGCACATTCTCACTCTCTGTTTTACCCCCTCCCTTTACCCATAAGACATACTTTTCTTGACCAAAGTTTGAGGCCTGCATAATTTACTTCAACAACTGTGACTTCCCTATGTCTGTCCCCAGTTGCTGGATGTTCTGAACTGGGGTAAATTGGCTTTTCTGGTAGTTTACTAGAAAGTTGTGGGAATAAAAATATTGAACTCCAAATATGTGGCCCTAATTCTCAGGTCCATGCAAGCTGTGCTCAGTGAACAGACAAAGGCACTTTTATGTCACTCTTACAGTCCCTCTTCTCTCCATCCTCTCACTGCTGCCCTCAGATTCTGGGGCCAGCAGGTGATAATTTTGGACCGCAGCATAATTTACAGCAGTCACCGGTCTACTGTAAATTGTGAGTGGCTACAATGGCAGGGCCACAGTGTCATCCAGAGATCACTGAAAGACAGCAGCACTCTGGCCATGTCCCACACCAGAACATGCCCCAACACACCATCTGTACCAGGGGCTGTGATGGGCATGGCCTTGCCGTGGCTACACAAGTTATATACCACCCAGGGATTCCCTCACTTAGACAGAATTTTCATATGACCGTTTAAGACAGTATAATGCCATATTTTTCCACTAGTGTGGTAAAAGAAGATGAAGCAGGCCCAAAGATCTGGCCTATTGTGTTGTTCCACTTTTGAAGGCTGTTCAAATCACAATGTCACCCAGCAAGTAATAGATATGATGTGAATATCTCTTGGTCTGACAGCTGCAAACATGACCACCACAACCTCTGTGAATATCCTTACCGGTGTGGTTAAGCCCAACTTGAGAGCCCTTTTCTTAGAACGTTTCTGCTTGTAAAAGAACCTGAGTGACTTTCTGCCATAAGGCCTGATCAAGATGTTCAGAGAGGCTTCTCCAAGGTCATAAGAAGTCAGGAAATAGACCCCAAGAGCTGACTACTGGTATATTTCAAGAGTCTCATCTTGATCTTAATTTTTCTGCTTCATTTGTTGAGACTTTGCAGGTTGAGGATTACTCTAATCCCTAAAAGCATATGAAGACTAAAAAAAAGATGGAATAGGCTCCTTGGTGATTATGATTATGATTATTAATAATCATAATAATTAATAAAACATGCTGATATTCTGACTTTGGGACTGAATAGATACCTTTGGTAGTCAGTAAGTGGATTTGGGGCAAACTGTGATGGAAGAGATCATTTGGAAGAGGGGCTCTGGAACTCTATTATAGTGATTAGCTTTCTGTATCTAAACTAGGAAAACAGGATATTGTGCACAAGCAGTTGCTGATCTTCTAAGATACAGGGAATGCATTTTTATATGGAAGGGGAGGATCAAACGTTTCCACTGAGTATATTGGCTGCCTTTATTTTTCATCCAAGTTATCCGTAATTTTTATGCAGTTCTTTTTTTGACAAACAAGAAAATTTTACCTGCTAAAAAATAGAGTGAGTAATGGAGAGATTTGAAAACATAAACTCCATCATTATGCAAAGTTTTATATATGTATTTTTTTCTGCAATATAACTGTGTGCTCTGTGCTTTGGCTTACCCTTCCTCTCCTAGATGGTATAATCTCTGGAATACTAGATGGAGCCTGGGAAGTAACGGGTGTGACTCTAGGGTGTTGTAAATAAAAAAAGTTGTGTTTAGAAGATCTGGGTGTTAAGCCACATTAATGAACTGTCGCTAAATATTGTATTAAGAGTAAATGAGCATGGGAAATGTGAATGGGACCCATGTCTAGTTAAAGTCAAAGTGGAAACACATTTTTAAGGCATCATTTTGTTGCTTCACAAATCAGCTGGTTTTGATTTGTTAAGTGGCAGTTTTATACTTCAAAGGACCAGTGCCTCTGTCCTGAGACAGACAATATTGACTTCTGAGTTTGATTTATGCAGCAGAGACAGAATCTTAGTGTAAGGTTTTTTCCCCCCATTTAAAAAAAATCACAAGAGCGTTTCACCATTTTCTGAAGAAGTTTACAATTAGGAAAAAGAAATTTGAATCACTATTTCTCAGATTATAATTACTAAAGATTAGCTATTTGGTTCTACTGTCACAAAACCTAAAAATAAACTTAATGCTTCTCAAAATTTGCTTTATTTTACAGATTTTTAAATATGCAAATGCTGTTTTTCTTTGCTGCCTTTTTCATTTTAATTCTTGTTTGTTTCTTTTACATATTTTATCATTACTGTTGAACATGTATTTGCCTTTCAGGAAATAGCTAAGCATGAACATGTTGCCAAGGAAGAATTAATTCATGACTGTCCATATTATCGCAACTGGCCTATGCTATATGTATTTCAGTTAATATCTCATTTGAAATGGAGGCAATTTCCTGCAGGCTATGGTTAGTTTCAACCTATGTTTATTCACTTGTAAATTATCAATACAAAGTTGGGGTTTTTTTGTGCTAATACAGTAAAGTAATAAATTACACATAATTAAGGAAGATTCATATAAGTATTTTTCCTTAAATTATTTTTCAGTCATTTCTCAAACTAAAGCTATTTAAAGCTTCATATAGACATAATTGAGTAGAATCATCATTTATTCATGTTAAAACTGAATGATAAAACCTTTTAATCAGCCAGTTAATACTGGAGTGAATTATATCTATAATCTGCGTTAAAATGAAAAATTAATGACTATCAGAAGTTTTTGATTAATTAGTTGTTAAAAGTTGCTTATTATCCCACTCATTGCATTGAGTGGTACCCAGTATGATGGATCAGAATCTATTACAGTATATGCATTCAGACTCAGTTGTATTACATGATCCGGGATGATTATAAAAAAGCAGTAAAAATCCATATATTATATGCAGTATAATCTTGTTAGAAATCTTTTTCTTTTTTTCCCATTTGATTTATATAATTACTTTTTTGGCTGATCCTATTAAGATAATGTTTTTGAAATTCTAAAATTCTTAGAACATGCAATTGCATGAATAAACAATTATAGTTTAGATTGATATTACTAATGGTGTCATTGGTCATACAGGAGTAAAGAAGTGCCTTTTGTTTTTATTTAAAATGTTTTGTTGTTTATATTGCATAGTAGGGATGCTTTGTAAAGGATTCCATTGGCAATTTTGCCAGGAACATTTTGCCTAGTTTTTATGAAATGGATCAGTTTGCGACCATCTTTTGTGTAGATGTATGGTTCGTTGAGGCTATCAATCCCAACGTATCACACTCCAACTTGATCCTGTGGCCTCCACCTGTGTTAATACTGCATACCATAGCATATAGCAGCCAAGGGTTGCACATCTACATTGAAAATAGAGGTAGCTGAAAGATATATCATAGAGTTCCATGACTTGTATTTGGCCAGCAGGTTACACTTTGATCGCTCCAGAAAGTGGCATGTTAAGAGGAAGGAAATGTTCATTTATTTGGAAATTTGGTTTACTATAACACAATATTATTACTTCCAGGTCAGGTGAAAACTTTGATCTTCATAGTCCTGTTAATGTAAGAAGCTTGAGATAGTACTTGACTAGGCAGCAGTTCTGCAGAAAAAGACCTGGGGATTACAGTGGACAGGAAGCTGGATATGAGTCAGCAGTGAGCCCTTATTGCCAAGAAGGCTAATGGCATACTGGGCTGCATTAGTAGAAGCAATAACAGCAGATCGAGGGAAGTGATTATTTCCCTCTATTTGGCACTGGTGAGGTCACATCTGGAGTATTGTGTGCATTTTTGGGCCCCCAGCTACAGAAAGGATGTGGACAAATTGGAGGGAGTCCAGAGGAGGGCAATGAAAATGATTAGGAGGCTGGAGCACATGACATAAGAGAAGAGGCTGAGGGAATTAGACTTGTTTAGTCTGCAGAAGAGAAGAATGAGGGGAGATTTGATAGCGGCCTTCAACAACCTGAAAGGGGGTTCCACGGAGGATGGAGCTAGGCTGTTCTCAGTGGTAGTAGATGACAAAACAAGGAGCAATGGGCTCAAATTGCAGTGGGGGAGGTCTAGGTTAGATATTACGAAAATCTTTCACTAGAAGGGTGGTGAAGCATTGGAATGGGTTACCTATGGAGGAGGTGGTATCTCGATCCTTAGGGGTTTTTAAGGTCCGGTTTGACACAGCTCTGGCTGGGATTATTTAGTTGGGGTTGGCCTTACTTTGAGCAGGGGCTTGGACTAGATGACCTCCGGACGTCCCATCCAACCCTAATCTTCTATGATTCTGTAATTATTATCCCATTTTACAGAAGCACAGAGAGATTAAGTGATTTGTGTAAGGACACAGAAAATCTGCATCACACCTAAAACTAGGTTCAAGGTTTCATGATAACTAGATCGGCACTTACTGCCTTCCACTGAGCCTGATGGGGGAAATCCCAGAGTATATGTACTAAAAAAGACTGAGGAGGGTGATGTTTTGGCAAAAGCACTTTCTTCATAGAGAGAAGGTGAGAATAGGAACACAGAGTACAGCCAGAACTGACTTGGGCTCGTCTGAAGAAGTCTAACTAGTTTAAGCAACAGGTTTAAAATATTTAGTCTGCCTTGAAACTCAGGCTTAAATCTAGGCTGGTTTGGCTTCGCTTTTCACCTCAAGATAAATAAACTGAGTTCTGAGCTATTTGAGCTGTATATCTTTCAGATGAGAACTTAACAATTTGAGGGTAAAATCATGGCTCCATTGAAGTAAATGGGAGCTTTGCTATCGATTTTAGTGGGGCCAGGATTTCACTTTGAAGTTCTACCTGCTATCACATTTTTTAAGGTTATGAATTCACCTCAATGTCATTGTATAAAATGTCTTTCTCCCCACTATGATGCAGTACGTGGCTTAACAGCTGGCTGCTGCCCACATCCATCGAGGCCTGCTGCAATTTAATATTGCTCTATTTGTCTAATAGACAAAATGCTTTGAGATGAAAGGTGCTATATTAATGTAAAATATTATTCCAGAACACTCTATTTAATTTGAACAGCTGTTTTATTGGAAACTTCCCAGATAAGTAATCCAGCCTAATGACAGCAGATTGTAATGACTACTTCTTAATTGGCATATATTAGCATACATACTGCATAATGGATATATAGCTAGTGCCAAGTAGTTAAATGGTGTTGGAAAAGGTGAACTTTTAAGATATGGGGTGAAATCCTGACCTAACTGAAGTTAAAGGCAAAGTTCCCATTGACTTCAATAGGGCCAGGTTTTATACATTGTCTTTTAAAAGAGAAATCTGTCACATTAAATGTCAAGGATGGCTGGTTTCTGGAGGCATCCAGCCAAACATTATGGTAAAGTCCATTGGTAAAGTCTACCCTCCTTTATGTCCCGTCATTAATGCAGTTTTTAGATAAAGATGTTAAACACTCTCTATTTGAGCTTCATGTTGACCCCATCCCTTCCATAGTGTTCCCATCCTTATCCACCCTGGTCCTTTTCTCCCTGCCAGTTGTCTCTGTGCTCTCTTCCACCCAGCCCTCTGTACCTAATACAACCTCCCTGAACTCAGTTTCAGGGCTCCTAACCTGTCTTCATTTAAGTACCTTGTAAAGATCCACATCTGCCATGCTGCCTAAGAGTGAATTTGATTGGCTTGTGTAAACATGCCTTATTTCTTGTCCCCTAAATACTGTCTACATGTCTGTCTGTCCTTGGTGTGAGTGCTCCTCGCAGCAAAGGATGTTCCTTCTGAATGTCTGGAAAAACACCTACCACATTCTGGGTGTTGCCATAAACAGACATGGGTAACTTTTTTCAGAAGTGCTCAGCTCTAGTAGCTCTCACTGCAAGCGTCTATTTGTATAAGAACAGGGAACGGTTGAGTGCTGAACACTTCTGCAAATGTGGCCTTTTATTTAGGTGCCTGAGTTGGAGCTGTTGGCTCTGAGCTCTTTTGAAAATCTGTCCCATAATAAATAATAATAGTACACAAAAAACAGGAATACACATGCAAGGTTTAAAGCTCATTGTTAATTTTGCCTGTTTGTTCTTATGCAAAAATACATGGTTTCTCTTTATATCATTATAAATTATTTGCTAATTAAAATAATGAATACCTTGTACAGTCCTACATACAGAATATCTTCAGACATTTTCTTTTGTTTTTTTTAAGTGCTCATTGAGATCTACAATGCAGAGATTGAAAAAAGTCAGGTCAATAGTTCTAAACTTCTGAGCATTTTAAATTGAATGGGTCAGAGTTGGAGATGATCTCCAGTGTAAGATGATTCTCCAGCTTAGGTGGAATTTAAGTAACCACTCAAAAGACTGACAGTAATAGGCTACTTAATGAAAATGGTCTAATAAATGTGGAGCAGAAATGTATTCATTACTCAGGGAGTTCTGATGCAGCCTCTAGTACAGGTTTTCCTGCATGCACTTTTCTTTGGCAGACTGGGCCACTTCATCACAAGAATTGGAGTATAGATATGTTGTACATCTTTAGTATATATTAGCTAATGATTAAATATCTACTGCATTAGATTAATACAATCCTCAATCCTGTAAAGGAAGCATGGAACCTTACTTCCACATGGGGTGTAATTAAAGTCAAAGTTTATATAATAGTCTATATAATCTAGATATAATGCTCATCTACTTAAAGAAAAAATAAATTATTATTGGTGAGCTTAAACCTGTTAGGCCCCCCAATGACCATCCATATATATATAATATATATGTATAATATATATAATATAAAATATATTTGTTTAGAAGCCAAAAAAGAATAAAGTTTTAATAAAAACACAAGATATAGGCATTATTGAAACTGTGAATTTCTATGGGACCTCAAAAAATGACTGATCTTTAAATAAAATTTGAATATCACTTCTGTTCAACATTGACTGACTTGATTTTTCCAAGCCATTCTCTCTTACTGGCAAAAAATCATATTTTCTCTGCCAGGGATAATTGCCCTATGTCTCAATATAAAGGATGCGATTGCCTTGCTTACATATCTGAATCTACAAATGATTCTCTTTGTGTAAAAAGAATAAATTGATCCGTGATTTTTTGTTGTTGTTCCTCTGAATTTGCCTGGTTTTCATTCTGCTCTTTGTCTTTCACCCTTCCTTTCCTCTATGGACAATTTTGCCATTGTCTCGGTTTTTGTTCATTGAGGTAATCCCTAGAGGTATCCATACTGTGATCCGTCATGCCTTCCAGTCAGTTGTGGCACCTATTGCCAATATTTGGAAAAAAATAATGTTTTTGATAATTTCAGAGTCACTGCTAGCAGCCTGGGAGGTTATTATTGTCACTGTTTTTATTGACAGGACTATCTTATGTTTTCTAGGTCATAGAGTGTATGCTATCATAAGTGTATGACTTAAGTTGTACTAGTACCTTCAGGAGGAGAAAATACTGGGTACAAAAGAATTCTTTAATCTAGAGGAGAAAGGCATAACAAGAACCAATGGCTAAAAATTAAATCCAGACAAATTATAATTAGAAATAAGGCACACATTTTTAATAGTGAGGATGATCAACCATTGGAAGAAAGTACCAAGGGAAGTGATAGATTCTCCATCTCTTGAAATGTTCAGGTGAAGAGTGTGTCTTTCTGGAATATATGTTTTAGTTAAACGTAAGTTATTCTGCTCAATACAGGAATATCTGGACCTAAGTCTAACACCTTTGTTATACAGCAGGTCAGACTAGATGATCTAATGGTCTCTTTTGACCTTAAGTTCTATGAATTTAGGACTAAACCAGCCATGAAAAACAATCACTGGTTTTAAAGTTTTAGGAAAATCCTGATCTGAGACAGTACAGGTCAGAATAGGCAAAACATTACGTGAGTATTAAAAAGGCAATTAAAGACAAATGCAGTACAAAAAGAACATATCTGCAGGGAATCTTCAACACTGGAGGAGCATGAGAGCCCATGCCACCAAAACAATGCTATGTTTTGAGGCAAGAGGGAACCAGACAGCTGGAGGCAGCAATCTGTATGAGAAATTTGGCTGTACATACTTCACTGAAAGATTAGATGTGATTGACGCTATTCCTTCCTTTGGTGAAATGATTAAATTAAAATATTTTGCCCTATTGGCAATTATGGTGACAACCTCTGTGGGTGTGCATGCACGTGTGTGTGCACACAGTTTACATAGTTACTATGGCCTCATGTATGACTGTACATCTTAATATCGTACACTTGATTAATAAGGAGCATTGCTGAGAGGTTATAAAATGCTCTTAATAAAGCTGCATACCACGGTGGAACATGGGGATTCAGTTTTGACCCCTAATGTCCCAAATTCATAGAATCATAGAAGATTAGGGTTGGAAGGGACCTCAGGAGGTCATTTAGTCCAACTCCCTGCTCAATGCGAGACCAACCCCAACTCAATCATCCCAGCCATTGCTTTGTCAAGCCTGGCCTTAAAAACCTCTAAGAATGGAGATTCCACCACCTCCCTAGGTAACCCATTCCAGTGCTTCACCACGCGCCTATGAAAATGTTTTTCCTAATATCCAACCTAGACCTCCCCCACTGCAATTTGAGCCCATTGCTCCTTGTTTTGTCATCTACTACCACTGAGAACAGCCTAGCTCCATCCTCCCTGGAATCCCCTTTCAGGTAAGTTAAAGGCTGCTATCAAATCCCCCCTCATTCTTCTCTTCTGCAGACTAAACAAGCCTAGTTCCCTCAGCCTTTCCTCATATGTCATGTGCTGTAGCTCCCTAGTCATTTTAGTTGCCTTCCGCTGGAACTCCTTCCAATTTATCCACATCGTTTCTGTTGGGGGGCCCAAAACCAGACACAATACTCCAGTGCCAAGTCAAAGGGAAAAATCACTTCCCTTGATCTGCTGGCAATGCTCCTACTAATGCAGCCCAATATGCTATTAGCCTTCTTGGCAACCAGGGCACACTGCTGACTCATTTCCAGCTTCTTATCCACTGTAACCCCCAGGTCCTTTTCTGCAGAACTGCTGCCTAGCTCATCGGTCCCCAGTCTGTAGCTGTGTATGGGATTCTTCCATCCAAAGTGCAGGACTCTTTCAAGCTCTTTGATTTTGCATGTTTTTCTTCTAGCCATTATTGCCATTTCTTTCTTTCTTTCTTTCTTTCTTTCTTTCTTTCTTCACCTTTCTACATATAACCCCATATCTTCATTTGACCCATATCTGTTTTTTTGATTTCCAGGTTAGAATGAATTCCATCGCTTTCCTATAATATTGACTTTCATGAGCATAACATCTAGCCCATCTCTAGTATACTCTTCTCTCTGTAATATTGTACCTGCTTACTGCAGCAGCTTAGCTTCTGATTGTTGTAGTATTGGTTGCTGTGTCCCATTTGATGTTTGTCACTAAGTCCTCTTTCAGCATGCCTTTACTGTGTCTAATCAGCACCAATCAACAGCAGCATAGCCTGTCTCCAAAGCCTCACTTTTTATAGGAACTTTAGTGACTTGCCTTTGCTTCAGGAAAGAGCTTCTCAAAGCAGAGCTGTTTGATAAATGCTTCCCTGTCTGTTCCACGATGGACAGCGATAGATCGGTAGGTAGGCCCAGATTTACGAATGTATTTATGCACACCTTTGCAGATGGATGCTCGGTAGGATTGACTCTTACATGACTAAATACCTTTGTTAACTTAAATATATATTTTAGCACCTAAATAAAATTGGTTCCAGTAGTCTCTTGAAATCAGGCCAGTTTCTTACATGGCTAAGTACGGTCCCTAACTTTAGCTAGCCAAGTTTGAAAATGCTGGACACGTTTTCTAAAGAATTTCCAATAGATAATAAAATTAATGCTTTTATAATAAAAATTCTTCTGGACTACAAGGTATATATTTTGAAGAAGAGTATTTTTTATTATAATGGATTTTATCTTGCAAATATTTAATGTTAGGACAAAGTTATACAGTACAACAACAAGACAAAACCTAAAATGCAAACTGATAATCTCCATACTGAGACACGCTAGATGGGTATGATTGCTGCTATTGGAAAAGTATTAGGACAGAATCCTCAGTAAGGGAAATGTGGCTGCTTTGTGCTCTCTTTATATCTCTTACTTGGGAAGTGGAATGGATTCTCTAGCCCCATATCTCCTATTATCCAGATCATTAAGTACGTACCTTACTACCCCTAACTTCTCTGCAAGGCTGTGTATGACCAGGGCACAACTGATCCCCTTGTTCCTAGTAAAATAGATTCTTCTGATTCTGTTTAACTTCCTTTAAGATCAGAGCATTTCTGGGGATGGCTGCTAGAAATGGCAGGTGCTTTTTCCATTTCATCACAGTAATGCTTGGAATATTTGTAATATAACCAGATGCCTCTTTCTTTCTTAAAAAGTATAAAGAATATTTCATCAATTCCTATTCTTCTCTGTCTTTCTGATTTTATGAACAGAATTTTCTTTTAAAAGGCTGTCTTTCTTTGATAATCTGGTAGGTCACCTTGTTATATTAATAACTACGGAATGCATAACCTCCCTTTTTAAAAAGAAATCACTGGGATATATAGTACATGACATGGAAACTGTACCATCTATGTGTTTCATAAAAGTTAGAATAATTTCCCTTGGCAACTTTCATCATGTAAGTGTCATCAAAATATAATGTTTTCATTAAGATTGTGCTCAGTGATTTTTCCTTTATTTTATTTGACTATTAAGGGCCTTACAAGAAGTATAATGTATAATACTTTGGAGCGTGTGGGGATTGTGTGTAAATCCTCATATATCCAGATGAGATTTTCCTACCTGTAATTATTTTATTTTAGATTTCTCATAAAGAAAGATGAGATTATATTCTGACTAGTTTCAAGTCAATTTAATTGCTGGCTGCTTAGATCATATCTCAATAATAGCATATAGTAAGTTCTGTCTCAGAGCCAAACGGGGTCTAATTCTATGGTCCTTAACTGAGCAAAACTCCCATAGATTTCAGTGGTATTTGCATCCATTTACTGCAGGACTGAGTTTGGTCCTCATATAACTCCAAATCTGTGGCACACCAACTAAGTAGCAGTTAAGTGCAAATCACACTACTTTGCCATTTCTGTGTTCTGCTTTCTTAATGCAGCAGGTAACTCATGTAATCATTTATGTTGCTGCTGAATTTGGGCCCCAGTTAGTGTTGGTTGGAGAATTTTTGCCTACGTTTTTTGATGAGAGGTACAAATAATTTTTTACAAATCTTTTTGTGATTTTTTTTTTTGGCCTGGTTTTGTTTATACCTCCTCTCTCTCTTTAATCTTTGTTGAAAAGAGAATGGCTGATGACAAGATGTGTTGGAGAATTTTAAACCGTCTGGGTCAAATCCATGCCAGTGCAGTGCCACTGACGTCAGTGGGGTTATACCAGAGAGGAATCTGGCACTCTCACTCTACTGCAGTCTGCTCTCTCTGGGTGAGATAATTTTACTAGTAATGCAGAGAAGCAGAGAGTTCACACTAAGGACCTCATCCTGCAATGATCTCTGTATGGGCAGATCCTTCGTCTGCATGGAATCTTGCTGACTTCCTTGGGTTCTTCACAGGAACTGGAGTTTGCTCCTGTCAAGCCATTTGCAGGATCCGAGCCCAAGGTAGTTTGTTCTTTGAGTAAACTAGAGACTTCAGCCCAGGGTAAGCTCTCTGTTTTATCTTTCCTGCAATAAACATTCATGAGAAAACATTAAATCAAAACATTTGCATCATATGGTAGTTTCCTATATTTAATAGATTTTAGGGAGTGGGAAAAATTCATTTTGGGTCAAGTCCAAAACAAAAAGTTTAATTTTGGGTGTTTTTAACAGAACAGAAAGAAATAAAGAGCTAGACTTCCCTACCTACTGGGCTAAAGGTTGTAAGGAGGCTCCTCCAGCTGTGCATTGTCAGTCTAGCTCTTTATGTCTCATATGTCGTACTCCAGCCCCCTAATCATCCCAGCCAGAGCTGTGTCAAACCGGACCTTAAAAACCTGTGTGTAGGAGACCAGATTTGAATACCTTCTCTGGAGCAGGGTTGTTTTGACATTTTTGGGTATTTCTTTGACCAAAACAGTTTCCCAAAAATTACACAAATTGGTTTCAATCAACCCAAATCTGCATTTTTTAGTGAAAAAATAAGTTTCAGCAACTGTACCCAGTAAGCTGTGAATGAACTAAAGCATATTTTTTAGAAAGAATTCCACTCTCAATTTAAAAGTTTTAAGTGATGGAGAATTCAGCACATCCCTGGGTCATTTTTTCCAGTGATTGAGTACCATCATTGGTGAAAATGTGCATCTTATTTTCAGTTTAAATTTACCTTGTTCTAACTTCCAGCCCTTGAAACTCATTAGGCTGATGTCTCCTAAAGATCCCTGTACTCCGCAAAAGTTTGTGGATATATTCATTTCCATTGGCTTGAAACAGATTTTTTAAATAATTTCAGGCACGAAAGTGGAGAATAGACATGGTATTTAATGAACTACTGTTAATATATCAATTTGTAGTTCCCATGGAGGGCAAATAAGTGACAAGATAGGACTCAGTCTGTTGTCACAAAACAGAAAAATGGCCAGTATCACAGACTTGCAGCCTCACTGTCCAAGGGTTTTTAAAAACAATTCTGCCTAATGATCTAATGTGTTGATGATTTGTTAAATCTAATTAATGATTGTATCTAAAAAAACCAAAACCCACTCCCCCACCCCCAGTCCCTGCTAAATGGAACAAAATGCATTCTATTTTATTTTTTGTTCTATTGACATTTGGGGGTTGGTCCAACTAAGAAAAAAAGTATATTTCATCTCACAAATGTATGTGCTACAATGCTTTTTTGGAAATCAGTGAGACCTACATAACCACTGATTGTTTTTCCAGTTTATAGAACACTTGGAGTCATTCCCTTTGAGGGCGATTAATGAGTATTTATTAAAATCATACATTTAAATATACCAGAAACAATTTTGCTTTTTCCCTTAAAAGAGAAGACCTCAGCATCATTTTGATTTTCATTCTCATTAGCTCCTTCCCTTCCATTACTATGAGTGTCCTGGAAACACACTAGTGTCTGTGTCTGATAGCAAACCAGGCATACTATATGTTGAAATAGTACCATCCTAGTTTCTAGGTATCCAAGTATAGGCCTCCTCATTACATCCACTCACTGTGCCTTAGCAATAAACTATTAATCCAGTATCTGGCTTCTCTGCCGCGGCTGCTAAGAAGGGTAACAGTTTGATTTGATTTATTTTTTTAAGATGACACCTGCCAATAAGAAATTAGAGAGAAACCATCAAACTAATTTTTACATAGGCCATCATCAAGCAGCCGATAGAGGGAGTTCTATCTTTAATAGCAAAGTTAATAAGGATTGCATGACAAACTCCATGGGAACCTGAAAATGTACAGTTGTGTGACCAAGGCAGGCCTTTCAAAATATTCTTTTTGTGTGTGTGCTATAATTCAGTCTTTTAAATTGTGACATGATGAAAAGAGGTTTTTGTAGGAAAGGCTCTAGCCTGACATATTAGGCTAGTATATTGAATAAATACACTCTTAGGTCATTTTTAAAAGTTCCAAACTCATATTTACTTGCCGTTACAGTATCGCACAGAAATATATATTTAGACAACTTTCAACCTCTTATTTACTCAATAAGCTGTAGTGACTCCTTTTAATAAATATACATCCTCTGCTTGCAAGCAACTGTAAATCTTAGTCCTATAGTAACTGCAATGCTGCCTAGTTCCTTAAGTATGTATATATGGTAGCAGTCTGCCCATTGACTCCTTTGATGCATCTGATATATATGAATCAACCAGGGGCTCATAGAGGATGACAGTCACCCTTACGCAGAGGGTCAGCACAAGGCTTATGTGTCACTTAAAGTGCTTAAGTGTGGTTTGAGAGATGCATAGTCTTGTGCCAGCCTTCGGTGCAGGGGCAGTTTCACCCAGAGCACATGCTAAGGATACACTTATGGACAATGGAAAACTGCACATACACATTATACTCAGAAGTCTAACTAAAGATAAGAGTTTCATTATACCCAGACATACACCTGATTTCATGCTTTAATTGCACATACAGTTTATTGTGAGATTTGCAACAAATTAAGGGAGAAATATATGTACTCACAGTGATTCCTTCCTCATTAACATGCTCTCATTTGCCTTTTGCAAACAGATTTTAACATCTCTCTTCTTCTCTCTGTCTTCAAGCAGTCAATCAATGATCTTTATAATAATAATAATAATAAAATAGCAGCAGGTAGCACTGTCAGTTGTTGACTGCGTGTGTGTGCATCCCAGTGTGTCTGCTGTCCCAGCTCTGCACAGATAACTGATACAGCAAGCCACAATTGGATTACCCAATAAAACCAGAGAGCCTTTTCAGTAACGAAGGCAACCGGCCAGGTTTATTGTCGACAAAGCACAGTCCTAGCATCTCGCAGACTCTACAGACAACTAACACATGTATGCTTGTTACAATGGACCAGCTCAATAAACGGCAAGATTTTCTGTTTTCCCCAAGTTGCATATTGCTCTTCTGAAGTGTGTAGTTGCCACCCTCTGACATGGGAAGATACCATCCTTTACCTTGTACAGGATGGTTCAGTTAAAACATCTCTATTCATTACATTGTCATCCTCTTATCTTTAAGAGGAGTCAGTGTGTCCTTGTTATCTTTGGAGGGGGCCGGGGGTGGAGAGAAGGGGGAGAGGAGCCGGGGAGAATGAGCTTGTACCATTCCTGGTATTGGGATGTTCTGGTACCACCTTTCTGGAATGTGCTTGATGAATGTTCTGTGCCTAGCACTTCTTTAGGAATCTGTTTGGTTTTTTTTTGCTATACCAGCTCTGGTTTTGCCAGTTTCTGTGAACTTGGATGCAGGTTCACAGCCTGACTTCTGCTATCTTTGCTTTTTAGAGCTTGACTAATACTTTAGCTCAGGTACCAGGCCTCATGCCTGACCTGTTATACTCATGTCTCAGGTTCTCACCTTCTACTGCAGGTAGAAACATGTTTGAGGTTAAGACCAAGTTGTTATTGAATTTAAAGCACAAACTTTTTCTTCTCCATATCCTCTCTAATATTGCTGGTATGAGGGGTAGATTGCCATGCCTTTACCTTTGAAATTCTGTACTTACTCCTCTGAAGAGGTTCAGAAATTAACTGTTTGCTTGTATGTAGCATTAAGTAAAAAGAATGTTTTCTAACTTATTATATAGTGTAGTTGTATATGCAGTGAATAGAATGTTAGAATGTTTCATGGAAACTCGTGTTTGGCAGCCTTTTCCTATTTACTTGAACAGTGCGATAGAAATGGAATCTGGGACTTGGTCCAGGATCAATTTATTTGTTATCATATTTGCTCCATTTACAAATCAAAAAGCTTTCTCTTAATGCCAGAACTGCAATCACAGTGTGAGACCTAAAAATAAAACTGTGGTAGTCCTGTTTCTTCCCTCATCACCAAAATTCAAGATTTTAAAATGCAAACTTAGCTGGCAATTGGGTAATTGAAATATAAGATGATGTAGATGTTCTTCTGTAGTTGCACTGCTAACAGTAATGACATGAACAAACTCTGCCGGATTTCAGTGGGAGTTTGACCAGCCTAACACTTGCAGCGTTGGCCCTTTGCTGGTAATATATGACACTATTTAGAAGTTACAATGATGATTACCAGTGTTGTGATCCCAGAGTAAGTCACTTTTCTCGCTGTAGCCACACTTCTGGAAAAATAGCAGGGACAGAAATTTTGGGGAGGTTATGGCTGTGCAGGGGCTAGATAGGAAGTTATGTTTGCCTATACCATCATGGCTGGGGATTGTAATCAGATTGTCTCTGACCACAAAAGACAGCTATAAAAAAACACTGCTTGTTTTTATGATTCTTTCATTAAACTCTGCAGAATTGGTGAGGATAATGTCAAAAATATTAGAAACAAATTCTTTCAGAGGCTAAGTAATTTTCAGTCCAAAATGTTTCTTTTGGGAAAGACATATATCGTTAAACACCAAAATACAGATGAAATTCTCATCACATGGATGTAATTAGAGCAGGTAGTAAAGTTCTGATAACAGAACATTGCCTGTATCTGTGTGTGTGACTTTGTAGGTCTAATGACACATTCTCTTACTATTTCTCCCCCAAAAATGTGTATTCTGTATTGTCCAGCTGTCTCTTGGATAATTCAGGTGTTTTAGATCCATGGTCCCTGTAAGGGAACAATATATAGCTATCACTGCTACCCTTTCAAGATATTTGATGAAAGTATGGCTCTGATAGTGGGCTGTTGGAACATTGCTCACATCTGTTTGTGAAGGTAATATGTTCCCCTACTACCTCTTGTACTAGTTTCCTTACAAATATGAATGTGTGTTCTTGCTTAACACATTTGTAGCATGGTAGAAAATCATTTTAATGTAATTCTCTGTCAGAACAAAGGGAGAAGTTTGTTTAAATGAAGTGTAAAGTTTTCTTCGGCTTGCTCAAAATGCAATGTCAGTGGAGGAAACAAAGCTCTTGGTTGAAGCTAATATTTCCAATAGTGAAAGAGTTTGATAAAGTGAGGCTTCCTTTGATATGAGAATTGAAAGATTTTTTCTGTACAGTATTTTCCATTGAAACACAAAGGGCCTCATATTCAGACATGCTAAGCACACTCAGTACCCATAGGTATGAGTTCAGCACTCCTGAAAATCAACACTATAATATTCAAAAGTGACTAGTCATTTTTGGTGCTGAAATTTTTGGGTACGAAACTTGATACCTTAAATACCGTAGGCGATGAGTATCCATGAGGATAGTTGCTCAGTACTTTGAAAATGGGGCCATTCTAAGGTGTGCAGGTTGGCACTCAAAAACAGAGGTAAACCAAATAACTAAGGGTATATCTACACTGCACCTGGGTGTGAGCCTCCCAGCCCACATAGACGGACATGTGCTATTGTGCTAGAAATAGCTGTGTGGCTATTATGGCTGTGGCAGAGGCTTGGGCTAGTCACCCACACTCAAGCCTAAGGGGTCAGGTGGGCTTGAGTGTGAGTGGCTGGCCTGAGTCTCCTCCCGAGCTGCAACATCCACACAACAGTTTTTAACATGTTAGCTTGAATGAAGCTAGCACAAATCTGTCTACTCAGGCTGGATGCATGCATCCAGCTGCACTGTAGACATATAGTATATGCATACTGGGTATTAATTGGAATAATAGTTTCAGTGCCCAATACAAAATAATAATTATAAAGAATAATAAAAGATAAAGAAATAAAAAAGAATAAATAATAGTTTCAGTGCCCAAAACAAAAATATGAAATAATGCAGAAGTATCAGAAATTCACCCTCAGGGAATAAACCCATTAAAAAGAGTAAATTATCAGTGCACAAAAAGACACAACACATTAGAAATGTGACCTGACTAAATAAAATAGATCTATTCCATGAATCAATTACCTATGTATCAAACTGAAATATATTTCATAAAACTGCAGAGCCTACTCAGCAAATAGCAGCTAAATGAATAGTCATTAAAAGAATAATATTTTGGTTCAACAAGTTATCAATTTCACAGGTTTTTACTGTATGTACTTAATGGTGTTTCAATTTGTGCCAAACAGGATATGTACAGAAATAATACATAACACTTTTCCCTTCCTGAATTTTTTTTCCCCCTCAGTGGTAATAAGTCTGCCTACAATAGTAATGCTTCCATTCATGCTGTTCTCTAACATTGACATTCCTCAGGAATTCAAAACCTTAGAGAGTTAAGTGATTATCTGGCAGCTGTACAGAAGGTGCTGCTGAAGTGGCATTTTAGAAGCTAGCTGCACTATGGAATATGCCAATTCACAGGCATTTGAAAAAAAAGCCCAGCATAACACTAGTTGTATAAATACTTGGAGCTAAAATTAAAAAAAAATAATTTCATTCTGAGGAAATAACTGTTCTCTGTTAACCTCTGTATATTCCTCCCTTCTAGAGTTTCTGACAGGGCACAAAGATTATTTTGTGAAGGATCTGGAATATAATTACAGTCCATTTCAAAACCAGTTATTGATGCAGATGGGCTCAACAAAACTTGAAACAATGATGTACTGGTTCAAGAAAGAGATATACTTTAAATATTACCAGTGAACGTGTAAATAAAGAGTGAAGCGATTTTTAAAAACCCACAAAAGAGAACAAAATTCAATTTTGTTTTTATTAGTAACCTGTTACTTATTTACAACTAAACACAAGTCTTAGTGGGACGTCTAACACAGTTGTTTCTCTTTTTGTGATCTGTTTGTAAATGTATGTGAACCAACCCGCAACCTGAACTCAGGACCTTCACCAGTGAAGAGCAAGCTGCTATCACTTGACCTAAAGGACTAGTCCTGTGAACTTGTGCCCTCCATAACTTGGAAAGACTGTTAATTATGTCAGTAGAAATTGGATCAGGCTCTAAATCTATTACCTGGGAGAAACCACTGGCAGCTATCCTCTGTGGGTCAATCACAAAAGGGAGTGTGTACACACACTAACAGTTACACACGTTCTGTGCAGTACCTCAGTGTTTCTTCTCATAGCACAAGTGTATTTTGTCTTTCAGTTAATAGCGTATCATGAGAGAGAGCATTTGAAATAATCTTTGGCTAAATAATGTTTACATATCTTTCAGAGTGAGCCAAAGACCATTGCTACTTATTGACTTCAGTGGGCTTTGGATCTGGCTGTAAACAAGTTTGCTCACTGCTTGGTGTGCCTTCATGACCAGGCATGATGTATCTATCAGCTGTCTTGCTTTTCTAGTGCTCATTCACTCTGGCACTGTGGTGGTTTTTCTTCCGGTGAGTTGGCTCTCTGGATGAGCCTCGGTCACTGTCTTAAGTCCACCTTTCCTAGGATCACAATTGTCCAAACGGAAAGTCTCAGAATGTCTTTAATACAAAGTTCTTCTGCCCTCTCTAGGCCTGGTTTCTCATGGCATTTGCTTAGAAAGTAGGTTTTCTCTGCTGATTACATGATTCTCAGAATGATGCCTGTTAGCAGAGCAGAGCACATACAGACCTGAGCAAGAAATCTGTATTTCCTTTCAGGGTCAGTCAGCAGTCAGCTATTGTCATGCAACCTCAGACACGTGTACCAATATTAATGATCTCCCTGAGCATATTAATTTCGTTCAGTATTTCATCATCACTGTTGGCAGTAAAATAATGGTACATTTTAAGTTAAGCTGAATTGCAGTGGAAATCTAATTCTCATTACAACTACATTACAATCAAATGAGCGTATTGTATTATTAAAATAAATACTGAAGAAATTAATAGAGCAATGAAAAAACAGCTATTATAAAGTATTACCATACTAGCCAGTTCCATACAGGGGCAAGGAGAAGACATTGCTTCACACTACATCCTATCAACGTTAGTAGGCTTGGTGGGAAATGAAGATCCTCCCATTCACTAACACAGACAAACATTTTATATAAAAACGGTCAGTTACATTGGTAATTACAACCATCCTGTTAATTCCTCTCCAGATCCTCAACCAGCCTTATGTGTCGTGCTATAATAATGGGGAAAAGGAGTCTGTTACTTTTTGATGGGGAGCAGCCTGAAATTTTTGAGGGTGTGCTGGCTGCTGTTACCTCCCACTGAAAGGAGGTTATAGCAGCCAGCACTGATAACAACCTTCCCCTTGGTATGGATTTACTACCAGTGGAGATCACGTAGAAGCCTGGGTAAATTTGTCATGGGCATTGGGCCAAAAACTGGGTAGGAGTCTGGGGTAAACCTGCAGAGTGCATCGCATTTTAAAGAATATCTGGTGCCAGGTATTTTGGCAAGATGTTAATATTTGTGGTTTCACTCATGTAAACATTTCTACAGTCAGGAACTTCTCATTCTTAACACAACTCATTCTTCAAACATCTGCAGATACTAAAATATTAATGTGATTGCCTCCTTTTCACAGCAGAAACAAAGTGGAGAAATAGTGCAAGAGATTTAAGAACCATTAATAGTTCTAAAACTTGTTCCCTATCCTGTTTCTTGTATAGCAATCAGGCTGGCACGCCACACGAATCATCTCCTACCATAGATGGGATTTATTGTGGGAATTCTTGACTTTGATATCAATAACATGGATGATTATTAAAAAGGGTTTTGTTTAAAAAGATTACTTTGCTTTTGCCACCTATAATCTAAAAAGCCATCTTCACACAGCCAAATCAAAGCCAATTCACTAGCAAACTGAAAGGCACCTCGAATATTGTCTCTCTACCGAATTTTATCTTTCTACTCCCAACTACGTCAGCACTAGAACTGTTCACAAACAGGTGATCATTAAATGTATAGTGGGGAAAAGTGATATCTTCCCTCCACTGAATTCATTCTCAAAATCAGCTGAATCATTTTTACTTCTGCTTTTTTTTTTTTTTTTTTTTTTTAAATTATACTTGGACAGAGACTAGGCCTTGAAATTTCAACTCAGAGTGAAAGATTTAGGAAGACACAAGCAACTAAAGAAAGATTAGGATCAAAATTCTTAGGCAACCTTAATTATACCTGTTGCTAGTGCTCCACCCAAAACAAATGAAATATGTATGGCCCACTGTCCCAGGGACACCTCCATCCCCCACAGAAAACTGGAGGAGAAAGAATAGCGCAGACCCCCAAACCTAGAGTCTAATTACAGCTGTGTGAATAATGGATTTTTCAGTTCTCTGGCAATACTGAAAGTTTTGGGAATTTTCAGTGAATTGAAAAATTGAAAAAATGGTGTTTTGGGTTGAATCAAATGTTTTGATCTAACTCCAAATCCAATATTTTGTTTAATTTTGACCATTTTTAAATGCTTTTGACCTTGTAACATAAAACTGAAAGAACTTTTGAAACAAAAAGTTGTTTCGAACTGAAAAATTTAAATGTTTCATTTTGAAAATGTTGAAACAAAATGTTCTGACTTTTTTTTTAAAAAATTGCTGACAGTTTTATGAAACTGACATAAATTTGCAAAACATTTAGGTGTTGCTGGATGCCCATTTTTTACTGAAAACACTTCGTCAATTTTTTTTGCGCATTCCTACCTGTAACCTATTCCACAAATACCCCTGTTTGAGGGGTTCTGACTTAGCCTCACCCTCCCATCTCTGATCTCCTTTATCTGTCACTCCCCATATAGTAGCTTCAAAGAGGCTACTGCATCCCTATGGATGAATTAGCTTCGGTGCCCTGCAAGGGGGAGAAAAAGCAGGTAGTAGGAGGCTCTTGTAGGTCAAGTAGGGGTCTTGACCATGTTATGGCTTAGCAGCAGGTGCATGTAATCTAATATGTCAACATGACCATCTGCAGTGACAGCCAGTACAAAAGAGACAATTCTGAGTCAGGTTTGTGCAAAATACCCAACCCCATGTAGGAGTAAAGGGCTTTCATTCCCCAAGATTTGCCTCCCATTCCTTTCTCCCTGCAATACCCAGAAAATGTGGTTATGTTTCCCTTTCTATAGTTGGCAAGCCTGCAAAGCTTCAGAAAAAAAGCCAATATATCTTAAATACTGCAGAAAGGGTTGAATAAGTTTCCATATTTCACCTATATTCCTTTATTTTTACTCTAAATATACTGAAACATCAGACACACTCTGCTGAACTTTCTTTAGTTTTGGCAACAGGTTATATGACTTTAATTCAGTCAATTGATGTCCAATCAATAATTTAAAATGCAATTGACTAGCCAATATTATTTGTAATGCAAAACTATTTTGGGTTACCTAACACTGTCTTAGATAACTGGACAGTATTTGTCAAGACAAGGATTCAGTCAATGATATAAAAAGAATGACAATAAAATTTCCATAGTATCCTGATTCATTAATTTTTTGTTTATGCTACTTACTGAGTTTACTTTTTCTCTTTCTTTTATAGTTTTCCTTCTCTTTTCCCATTTTAAAGCACATTGATTGTTATGGAAACATTTGTCATTGACATTAGTTGAGCTTAGTGCCAGCCACATGATCAGAATAAAGTTGGCTTATATAATAGTTGAACATTTATACAAAGGTTTGAGAAATACAAGAATTTTTATGATGGCTATACCGGTGTTTGTGTGCATATATATAGAAATATACACAATTCATGGATGTATGGTATAAAGATTTTATCTACATGCGTTTGTAATGGCCATATTACTTTAGTTTCAGGAAATTGAGTAAGTTATACAGATCATCCCAAAAGAGAATCCCTAAAAACCTTTACACCACATCACACTGATGTGGGTTCTGTAAATATAATATATTTTACAGAAAATCCTTATAAAATATGCATTAGAGACTTTTTATAAAAAATATGGGTCTATACGGCCTGTAAAGAAATACACGATTTGACTCATAGGCCCTTTTATACGCCAGAGGGATGCCCCCAAATGGACACTTTTATGCCTGTGCAGATGTTAGACTCACAGACCAGGAACATTTTGTTAATGTTAATGTACATCTGTTAGAATCAAAGATAAGACAGCCCTGCTGACGTGTTGCAAGGAGCTTAAACCCCCTCAGCAAACATACCCCGCTTACCAGAGCTCTGCTGCAGACTGTTGAAAGATAAACTATTTATTTATTTTTATTATGATAGTGCCTTTGAACTCCAGTCATAGATCAGGACCCCATTGTGCGAGGCATTGTACAAACACAGAATGAAAAGAGCTTACAGTCCAAATTTAAAGAGACAAAGGGGTGGAAATACAGCTCTATTATTTTACTCAGTTCTGTGTAAAACAAACACTTTTTCTGGGAAAAGCTAATATGTTGTATTCATACTAAAGTGTACATAATCACTTTTGAGCATTGCACAACATTCCATTAATTTCAGCTGAGCTCTTTTTAGTCACATACCTTTGCAAGCTTACAGTCTAAAGAATGGCAAATTTGTAAAGAACTTTATTTTTTCATGGTCTTCTAATTCTCTAGGTACTGTATCAATTACTTTGCTTATTCCTTCTGTAATGTCCTGAAACAGGCTTGCTTGTTGCATCAAACTTCCTATCATCCAAGTCTTGTTTCTGTGCTTTGGGATGAACTCTCTAGATTGATTGATTGATTTTTTTTTTTTTTAATTTACCAATACCAGCATTTCCTCTCTGACATTTCTGCTCCAGAATGACTGCTAGACAGAGTGCTAAATGAGGAGTTTTGACATTCAGGCCTCATTTTTCCCCTACCTCTTCTCCATAATGCTCCATGAGCCTGGAATAGCATAAATGACAGCAGTAAAAAATATTTAGTTTGACTGTATTCTGGTTAGAATTTTGTGATCATCTTTATCGCATGGAATATGTCTTATTACATGTTTGTTACACACCATGGATGAATTTCACCCCTGTGCAGATGGCCAGCATAAGTTCTTTTACAAACTTAAGTGAGACTTAACTGATGCTAAGCCCTTGTACACAGTGAAGATCCCCCCACTGGACTTATGGGGTAACATACATGATGTATAATAACATTATGATACTGTAGAAGCAGTTGCTTATTTTAGACGAGCACAAGTTAAACACATGAATGAAGAATTCAGAAGGCTGATTTACTATAAAAAGGAACTCCTATTGGGTATACCCTTAATGAAGAAGCGACACTGAGGAAGATCTGGCTTCTAGTAATGAGGTTTCATGAAATGAGTTAAAAAAAAAATGGAAAAACAATATATTGATCACTAATGCAATTTAAGAAAAATTGCACAACTTGAATTTGTAATAGAATCATACATTGCACCATGAGCTAAGCAGTAAATCCATGTTTTGGAGACAATTACAGTAGAAGCTCGAAGATACGAACACCTCGGGAATGGAGGTTGTTCATAACTCTGAAATGTTCGTAACTCTGAACAAAACATTAGGGTAATTCTTTCAAAAGTTTACAACTGAACATTGACTTAATATAGCTTTAAAACATACTATGAAGAAGAAAAAACTGCTTTTAACCATATTAATGTAAATGAAACAAGCACAGAAACATATTCCTTATCTGATCAAATCTTTTATTTTATATTTTCCCTTTATTTTTAGTACTGTAGTTTACATTTCATTATATTTCAATTTTAAGTAATTTCTCTTGATTCTTTTTTTAGTGCTTGTTATGCATGGAAAAAAAAGCCAACAAAAAAGCTCACCGATTTAAATGTCCATTCAAATAACACTACAAAATATGCGGCAGCAAAACATGCTGGCACTAGTCTTCATAACGACAATTAAACTAAGTTTAGATACTTTTTTTTTTTTTTTCGCCTTTAGTTCTTATGCAGGAAAATTATGTAGACTTGAAAAAATCTTTTATGGTACTCTGTGGCCACCAGCCCACTGCCAGCACCCCTCCCTCCTCTACTCCTTCCACTGCCAGAGATGCTGTCAGGACCCTGGAATGCAGCCACAGGCAAAGCTGGGGCTGTTTTGGGGCACAGGTTGCAGCCTTTTAAAACTTCTCCAGAGCGCAGCCAGCAGACAGCAGCTCTGATTCCGGCTCCCGCTCCAGGCCAGGCTTTGGCTGCAACACCAGCAAGCTTGTCCCTCTCCTGAGAGGAGAGAGGGAGGATGAAAACAGCATCCCCTTCCCAGTGGGGTGGGGGTGGGGAGGTGAAACGGTACCCGCCCCTCACATGGGGAGTAGAGTTGGGGACAGAAGACCCAGCTGTGCCTATTGTACCTTTCAGATGAAATCCAGGCACTGTATGTTACCGTTTTTGGGAGGATGGGGGTTGTTTTTTATTTGTTTTTCCCCTCCACTGCTTATTTCGAGCTTCACAGGGTGTTCAGTTGACCGGTCAGTTCGTAACTCCGGAGTTCGTATCTGTGAGGCTCTACTGTACATAGAGTCAAATCTTGCTCCCCGTGTTCAGCCCAAGTAAGTTGCTCATGAGCAGAGGACTTCCACTGAGGTTGTGGAATGGGGATGGAATCTTCCACATAGGCCACAAAGTGCGGTGAAGCACTGTCCAGGCTGCAGTAGCCTATGCAACTGCCGTGTCCTCCTACATGGAGCTTTTGGCTCTGGATTCATGACTACCATGATCTAGCTACCACTGACACCAGCTGTCAACATCCCAGCTACAGAGCTTTCCTGCGTGCTAGGTTGGCTGAAAATACCAACTCCAGGGTTCAGGGGAGCGAAGACCTCTTGCACAGGCCCCCCACCACACAGCCAAAATGCTGTCCTTCTGCACCAGTTGTGAGGTTCCCCTCAAAAGATCAGATCTGGATAAATGTAAATTGTGTATACGCAAACAAGCATATTAAAATAAAATCCTTTAAGAAGCCATTAAAAACCTGTCCTTCACTATAGACTTGCTAAATGCCCAGTCAGATGGTGACACACAAAATAACACCATGAATAGCTACAGCTGAAAATGTGTTATTTCCTAAAGTAACTATAAAAATGAACATGAAGGTAAATACAATAAACAAGAATATTTAATCATACATTTATACAATCACCTCTAGCTTTAGCTGAAAAATCTTTGCAGCTGTTTTTCTGCAAGTCTTATTTTTTTCTCAGAAAACCAGTAACCGTGTTTTACAAAACTTTACTTGAGATTGTAGTCTTATTGTTCCACCTCAGATTGGGCAAAAACTAAAACAGATTACCAGGTTAAATTTGGAATTAGTGAGTGGGATTTCCAAAAGTTCTTCAGTGATTTAGGAGCAGTAGGACTTAAGAATGTTATGTAACTACGTAGCACACAGCAGTTGCACTTAAATGATTCCATATCTTAGAAAGAACAATTTATGGCTTGAGAGAGATCTAATGGAAAATAAACTAGGACATGTTTTAATTACCTACACGGTACATGAGATTTGAGTTGATAATGTTGGAAATCTTTGCTAATGGTTGGCCTTGATGAATGATAGATAGATAGAGATCCAGCAGAACATCTCAGGCTTCCCCCTCAATTGAGTTTTCTCTCAGACGTTGTGGTCGTCAGGCTTTTTTGCTTCAATTAGTCGGGCTCTTGAGTCATAAAGGCAGGTCATCAGGAATTGTATCAGCCAGTATCTCAGATACGAGTGGTTCGTTGGTCCCATACTGATCTCTGACTCTTCAGGAAGTAACTAACTTTGTCTCTAGATATATTTAAATTCTCTTTTGTTCTGAAAAATTCTTGAGTGAGATTAGGAAACTAAATTGCTATCTTTCTCTCGGATAATGAGTTCTATGATCAATAAATCACAGACTGATTGTTTTCTGTCTGACTTTCACAATTTATCCTCAAGACTTCTAAAATGCAGACCTAATGCTTACTGTTGTTGCAGACTCTCTCTTTCTTGTAACTTGTACGTTATGGCATTTTACAGATACTCTGTTTCTCCTGCTTCTTTCTTTCTTGCTTGCTTTGAGTCTTTTCTGACTAATTACATTTTCAGGACTGTCTCTTCTCTGATGTTTTTCTTGATGGTTCTCATGAAAATAGGTTTTCTCTAGAGATTACATGATTCTCAGAATGATGCCTTTTTATTGGCATCGACATTCTTATTTGGCTTGAGTTATTTTCTCCACACTGTTTGGTGCAGTGTCTTTCAAATCCCTGGTAGAGATTACAGGCAGGATTTTTGGAAGTGCCGATCTAACTCTCCTCCCATGAAAGGCTATAATAAAACTCCCATTGACCTCCGTGGGAACGGAATTAAGACAAAGCTGAGTGTTTTTGAAAACTTGCACTCTATGAATGGCTTCACCATTTTTTTTTTAAATTTCCTTCCGTTTGGCCCAAGTCATTTTCAGAAAAGAGGCCCTCCGAAGCATCTCTGGTCCTTAGCTTGATTCCACTGAGGAGTCACAGCAGTTTCTTCTTTAATATTATTGGAGCCTTTGGGACATGTTTGCCAGGACACTTCAGCCACTCTGGTTATGCAAAGTAGCCATAAACCGGGCAACAACTGGCTGCTTGCATTGGGTTTACAGCTGCTTTGCATTGCCAAGCAGCACAAAGGAGCAGGAACATATTGGCCATGGATTTTGAAATCGTGTGTCTAATTTTGTTACTGTTTTTAATTTCTTCCAGCCATGAGAAAATGTGGATGAAACTTAGAGGGCCAGCTGGTATAAATTAGGGCAGCTTCATTGACTTAATTGGAACTCTGCCAATTTACACTAGTTTAGGACCTGGTCCAGACTGACTTGTCTGTGATAATGTAATCCCAGGGAACCACTCCTCTCAACAGCTGTTCAATCTGTCTGCATCATGTGCCTCCTTCACCACAGTTTCATTAGTAGTGGACTAATAAACATTGTAGGGCTAGTGTCATTGTTTCCGTTAGTGTAAAATGTCAGAATTCTTGCAGAACAGCAAATTTATTTAGATGATTCTTTTTCCAAAAGCAAAAACATGGCTCTGTCCTTGTTACAGAATCATAGAAAATGTCTTCCAGGGTCAAGGGGAAAAGAGAGAGAAAGCACCAATAAAAGGGGAGTTTAGGAAAATCTTACAGCTCGCTGGTCCATGTCCTCGGCTGGTGTAATATGGCATAGCTCCCTTGACTTGAATGGTACTATACCAATTTATGCCAGCTGAGTATCTGGCCCATTGCTGTTACATAAGGGTGCTCTTAGATAAAGTTGCTTTTCTGTGGCGTTACAGTGGCAACTGTTGAGTTTCACCCATGTCATGACATGATATGATACATGTGACATGGGATGATATTGTTGGGGTTGGTCCTACTTTGAGCAGGGGATTGGACTAGATGACCTCCTGAGGTCCCTGCCATCCCTAATCATCTGTGATTCTATGTGTCGCATGGTGTGAAATATTGGAAATTCAAAAATGTCAGAATTCAAGGTTTTTACATTCTAGTTTAAATGGTCTGATTTCAAGAAAAAACTACCAAGTGTGGCAGTGTATTTATTTTGTTTGGTTGACAATTTTTGTGGGAAAATGGGTTTCCCTTTACTCAGAAATGCCTATTTTTTAACAAAAGCCTCAACTCAAACTCAGAATATAACTTCACTCAATTATGTCTGTATGTCGTACAGTCTATTGATGTATTAATTCTGTACATAATTACTGCATGTTAAGGCCCTAATCCTGCAATCTGCAACGTTTGGGTGAATTGCTGTGCTCAGGCAAAGTCCCACCGACTTCCATAAGCCTACACATATGCATAGCAGTCTGTCTGCCCATGGTAAATTTCAGGACTGGGGCCAGAAATTGGAGTAATGAACCATTTTACTTCTGAAAACCACATAATACAACTTAATTTAAACTCATTCTTGCAATATGCTGAATTATTGTAATATTATGAATTTTCTTTTACCAACAAATTTTTAGAGAATTTTCTTTATGACTATTTGTTGTTTTTCTTGTTGCAGTGCTTTTAAAAGGAGGAGAAATAAGTACATTTGTAGGATTTATTAAATCAGGTCGCTGTAATGTGTACAGAGAAATTGAGGCCCTTGTGAAACTACCATTGGGGAAAATGGTAAGCTCATTTTTCTTGGAAAATAAGCATTTCATATTTTTGGGGGGTCACTTCTGCAAACCTTATTCTCATTGACAGAGACTTTCTAGTAAAGATGCCAAAGGGATCCATTCTTGGCCTAAAGTTATTCATTCATATTAAATTTTACATACATTCTTTATTGATGATCTGTTATTGTTAAATCATTATTGTTAAAATTTGCAGAGGACACAAAAAATCGATGGAGTGGTAAGTAATGATGGGACATAGATAGACGACTCGTGCCTCTGATACTGGGGGGGGCACAATGTAAAGGGGGGACATGTGACCGCCCCACGCTTTGCTTCTGGGAGGAACTTCCAGCCCCACCTCCCTGGGGCAGAGCAGCCAGTCCCACTGGCTCCTGGGGGGCTGAGGCTACAGGAGCAGGAAGCATGTGCCTCTGGGCCCAGCTGGGGCCAGCCCCAGCTCAGGGAGACTCACGGCACCAGTGTCTCCCTGGAGCTCATAAACAGGGTTCAGCAGGGGAGGCACAGGCAGTGCCCCTACCTCTGGCTGAGCAGTGACCAGGAAACCTGCTCCTGGTGCCTTCCCCAGTGATCCCCCACCCTGCACCCAGCCTGGGGCCGCCACACTGTCACCATCCCACCAAAGTCACCTGCGGGGGGCTCTGTCCTTCTCCCATTGTGCCTTCCCCCAGCGCGTTTCCAGCTCATGGCTGCTTTTCCTGACAGAGAGACAGGCCGGGGCAGGGAGCAGGACAGAGGCGATTCTCATGCTGGTGGAAGGTGGCCACTCCAAGTTGCTGCCTCTGTGTAGCACAGCAGCTGCCTGAGAGAGAGCCCACCTGGGGAGGTTGCAGCGGTCCACCCCCTCCCTTCCTCACCCAGGCCCAGCTGCCAGGGTCAGGGGCTGAATAAGCCAGAAATGTGCTGGGAGGCAGCGGGGGCTCTGGCTTGCTCGGCCCCTCTCCACAGCAGATGGGCCTGGGCAGGGAGCAGAGGAGGCAGGTCATCACCGCCTCCCTATCCAGGTTCTTCCAGGCAGCCCCTGTGCTGCCCAGAGTACTGACCAAGAGTGGCCACCCTCAGCTGGCGTGAGAAGCAGCTCAGTCCTGCCCTTCCACTTCCCACCTGGGCCTGGCTGACAGGGATAGGGACCGAATGTGCTGTGAGACAGGCTCAGTGAGACAAGGCAAGAGGCCCTCTTCCCTCCCTCCTTCCCAGCAGGCCGAGCAGAAATCTGGAGGGGTGCTTGATCCTGCATGCCCCCCCTATGCATTGCCTATGGATGGGGATATGTCAGTTATACAAACCAACATGGATCACTTAGTAAGGTGGACTCATTTGAACATATGTTTTAACACAGCCAAATGCAAAGTCATACATCTAGGAACAAAGACTGTAGATTGCACTTATATGATGGAGGATTGCATCCTAGAATGCTAAGACTCTATAAAGGTCTTAGGAATCATGGTAGATAACTAATTGAATGTGATCTTCCCGTGCAATATTGTAGCTAAGAGAGTGAATGTCATCCTTGGATCCAGGGGAATACTGAGTAGGAGAAGGGAGGTGATATTACCTCTGAATATGGCATTAGTGAGACCATTACTGGAATACTATGTCCAGTTCTGGTGTCTACACTTCAAAAAGGGTATTGACAAAATGGAAAGGGTTAAGAAAAGAGCTACAAGAATGATTTGAAGTGTGGAAAACAAGCCTTATAATGAGGGAATAAAGATGCTTGATCTATTTTATCCAAGACAAAATTAAGAGGTAACTTGGTCACTGTCTACATGTACACATATGGGAAAGAGATTTCTGATGGTCGATGGCTCTGTAATCTAGCAGAAAAAAAGACATAAAGAAATCCCATGGTTGGAAGTTAAAGTTAGACAAATTCAGAATAGAAATAAGGCACAGGAATGACTTCTCTGGAGTTTTGTGGGATTCTCCATTACTTGAAGTTTTAAAATCAAGAATGGATATCTCTATAAAAGATATGGTATAGCTCAACCAGCAGATGTGGGCTTGCTGCAGAAATTACTGGATGAGGTTCTTTTGCCCTATATTATACAGAGGGTCAGACTAGATGATCATAGTGATCCCTTCTGGCCCTAAAATCTGTGAATCTAAGCACTTACTTGGTGGGATAATGTACATGAGTAAGAGCAGATCAACATAAGGGTTGCAGAATCAGACAATTAATTCTATGGGTATGATATATGAATTCAGTGGTATTCAAACACAACTATAATAAGAAAGCAATAAAGCTGAAAGATAATGTTGTCAATAACACAGCTTTTTAGCATTTTGAGTACAAATTAAGGTGCGTTTAATCCAAAAGGAGTAAGGTGGTAGGTTCTACTCCCAAAGGAAAAAGGAGTTACTCTTGTGTAAGGATATATCAAACTGGGTAAATGCAAAACTGGGAAGAATTTATGGGTGACCGTTTGTACTCTGCTTTGAGCAAGTCATATGATTAAGTTTTAGAGGAAAAATAAGAAAATAGATTACTTTCACTTATGCTTGAAATTTGGAGCAAAATCAGCTTTTTACATTTTCTCATGCTCTGATGCAGAAAAATAACTAGACTCCTACATTTTCATAGAAAAGCATCATTTTGGGGATGCAAAATAATTTAAAATGGAGCAGCCAGTATTTCCACAAGCTATCATGAAATTAATATCCACCACTGCTCTTGTTGTTTGGGAAAACTGCAAATTCCATTTTAAACTGCCAGTTTAGTGAACTGAAATATAGTCAACATATATTTTCAGAGTGTTGTAGCCATGTCTGTCCCAAGATATTAGATAGTCAAGGTGAGTGAAGTAACATTTTTTATTAGACCAACTTCTGTGGGTGAAAGAGAAAGCTTTTGAATTTACACATATCTCCTCTTCAGGTGACCTGAAGAAAGGCTCTGTGTAGCTCGAAATCTTGTCTCTTTCACCCACAGAAATTGGTCCTATAAAAGCTATTACCGCACCCACCTTGTCTCACCTATATTTCTATATTATTCTAAAATGCTTCTAAAATATATCAGTGCAGCTATGCTATAAAGTTATGCAGTATACTGAACATATTCATGTTTCCCAACCAGACGAAACGAATCAGACAGGTTCTTGTGGGTCGGCTCCATGAGAAACAGTCCTTTGGAGAAGTGAGCATTCTTCTTCAGACCCCTTTCACATGCACAGTCATAACTGCGACAGATGTTAAATTGGGTACCATTGATGCCAGTGCTATACTAGGTAAGCATTAAGCGGTCCTTTGTTTTTTTTGGCAATTTATTATTATCAATCAAAGATTCAAGCGGTGATGGTTGAACGTCAAAAAGAATTGAATATCTTTCCATCCAGATATTATAAACAGCCAAAATCTGGGCTCATCCAAGCATTAAGTGCACCATTTAATCAAGTTTTCCCCTCACCCTCTGTTTTGCCAAGATCTTTTGGTAATTGTCAACAGGTCATTCAAACCATGCAATATGCCTCCTGGCCTCTCACCCTCCAAACATGCTCCTGGTTTCTTCCTTCTTCCCACAAATAACCCCTTAATTTTTTTCATGTGGTTATTCTTATCATATGGCGTTATAGGTGGTGTTCTTTATGGAAATATGATATACTGTATGATAAAAATATTGCAACGGAAGGAAAGCCATCAGCTGACATTAAGAGAAGGGTATTTTAGTGCCCATGCAGTTCCCTTAAAGTGTCCCCTTTATTATTGCACTGATATAACTTGAAATGATAGTTATTTTTTTTTCTATGCTAATTATGCCAGCTGACGGAAGACAAATGCACACTGGGCTATTTTATATAAAATCAACATTTCACACATGAGAGTGCTTCTTCCAAGTATATATCAAAGTCACCTTGGCGGTCCGGCAGACTCAAAGTCCAAGTAGGCTGTTGAAGGATTTTACCGCTACTCAGATTTCAAATTTTAGTCCACATTAAGCTCACTTGAAGCTATTCTCTGTAAAGATGTTGTTGTGGTGTGCATAATTAGATAAATATTCCCTAAAATGGGATGAATTTTTTGGACTATGTTCTTTGTTTTACCACAATATGCTAAAAAATATGGTTTCTTTTAATTTCATCAACTGGGTTTTCTGGGTGTTTTTCATTAGGCATTTTAGCTGCACATCTTCAAACACAACACAAAAGGTTAAAACAACTCTATTGCAATGAAATGCTAAGCATACACAAATGTCTAATAAGACTCTAATATAGAAGGGTATTTTTCTCTTAAAATGTGCTGGGTTTTCAGTGTATAGACAGTTGGTGTATTGTGACTGTTGCTTATTACAGTAATCATAATCATCTCACTCTTATCTTGTGCTCTCCGGTTTGTTCATTGGTTCATTGTATCTATTTGTCGTGTATTGCCTTATACTTAGATTATAAGCTCTCTGGGGCTGGGACTGCCTTTTCATCACATATGTTTTCAGTGCCCAGCAAAATGGGACCTTGATACTTGGTTAAGGCACTATCACAATGCAAATAATAATTAAGACCAATGGGTCTGAAACTGCATTTTAAATAGGTCAGCCTATAATATTATAGATCACTTGTGAGTCTGAGTACTAACTCACAGCTTCTTTAGCTGACTCAGTAGCTTCTTTAGAGAATCTGAGTGTCCTCATGAATCTGCTGACCAGTGAGGAAACATCTTAGGGACAAAAGGAAATGAGCCTTAATTTCATATCTCAGTTTGCACTGAGGGAAAAGCAGGTGATCTAGGCTGTTACTTCAGTATGACTCACTATACATAGGGTATGTATATACAACAAGAGTGGTGCATTAGCTTCTCTAGCCTGAATCCAGGTCGTGCGGGTAGCAATGGCAACGGAGCCAGTGCAGCGTAGTCTAACAAAACAGGAGAGCCAAGTACATACCCAGGGTCCATTCTGGTCTTGTACTATCTGTACTGAATCCAGCGCTGCCCTGGCTTCACTGCTATTGTTACCTGCACTAGATTAATTCAAGCTAGCTTGGTGCGACTAGCCCATGCAGCAGCTTTTATTGTGTAGCCATTCACTTATGGTGAAACTCACTCTTGTGCAGAGGGCCAATATAAAACTTATGTACTACTGAAGACTTAAGTTCTCAGAACAGGTGAAATGTGGTTTGGGTGTGAGATATTTGTACATGCTGACACAAACAAAATACATGGAGGCGCTCTACTCTGCCAATCCAAATATTGCGGCCAATTTGAACTAAAACCCAAATTAATGAAAGAAAAAGTGGAATTTGACAGGTCTCTGAGTCTGACATAAGACCAGTAATGTGGAGAGCGTGCTAAGGCCAATAGTCCATTCTCAGATTCTGTGATCCAAAAAAGCCTTGAAACTCCTTGTTTTCAACAAAATGTAATATTTTAAATGGGAGACTCTGTAACTATTCATGAGATAATTACTTAAAAAATGGGTCCAATTCTTCTTTCACTTACACTGGTTTTATAACAATGTAGCTACACCAACTTCAACTGAGTCCATTCTAATTTACTTTTGTATAATCGGGAGGAGCATCAGGTCCATCATGTTTAGTTTTTAAGTGTTAAGAACAAATATTGCTTTCGGACATGCATGTGGTTCCCCCATCGACTGTACAGGGAACTCTGTGTGTTCATCTGAGGATATAACAAGGGCCTACAATTTTATTGGTTGTTGGGGGGTTCTCTGCTTTGCATCTTTTCTCTGACCTTCCTGCCAATTTCCCCCTTCTGTGTTCCTTTTTCTGGCCTGGGTTAGTCATAGTAATATGTGTAAGGGACAATCTACAGGATGTTACATATGACTAAGATTTTAAACAGGCTTTTTTGGATCACAATTTCAGAACTCTAAACAGATAAGCTCAAAATCATTGTGTCTTCACATTAATAATGTCTGACCCTCAAGAAACTTGGTTCATATAAACAGCTGTAGCAGTTGATCTATGATCTCACTGGATCTCACAAGCTATGTATGATTTGAGTCAAGTGTTTGGTTCTTGGATGGAGGACTCAAGGAACTTGTAGTTGCTGCAAGTGTTGTTCCTAATTTGATAGGTGGCACTGTTCCCTTGAAATCTGTATTGAACCAGTGTGTCAACACAGTGCTGGGAGTAACTGTGCAGCTGGAGGTGCCATCTCACTACATCAAATGTGTCACCAAATTCCAGACCACTTCTGATTAGTAGAGATCCCAAGATACTTTTTGTAAGATGATGGTTGTTAACCCTGCAGCCCTGCCAAATTCCAGTGCAGGTAATTACATTCTGCAGGCTCAAATTCCCCTTGCAGATTCAATTGGAAACAGTTTTCTTTCTTCACTTTTTTTCCTAAATTACTGTTGTAAATTGTTTCTATCTCAGAAGTTCCTACATATAGGAGAAGATAACCCTACAAATCCTTTATTTTTTCTACCAGGGCAATGTTAGGGTATTAAATACATTTATAAATTAATGTGACAGCAATCTCAGAAGTCAAAGCAAAAAAATTGCAAACTACTGAAGAAGTTCAAAGTATTATCATCATCAATTATTATTCAATGCATTTATGCTGGACCCATCACCCCAGCATGGGAACAGTTGGATGCTTTATCTGAACTTATCTGTATCTCTTCAGTTGGGAAATCATATGAAATCTTGCAAAACAGTTTCTGGCAAGATTTCCAGTATTTCCTAGCTTCGACAAGACAGAAATACCCCCAAGAATAGCCTTACTTATAATATTTTAATTTCTTCCATTCTGGCCAAAGCCGAGCAAATACAGAAGTAACATTGAAAAAAATATTAAAAACATTAATGAACATTTTCAAGGCTCAGTAAAGTTTCAGTCTGAGTTTTCTGCAAAGATTTAGATCAGTTCTAACTCTCTCTGAGCTAATTCACTCATATGAGTTTTCTTTTCTTTCAATGGAAATCTAACTCCCAGCAAGGGTGATTTTTCAGATACCTAAACAATACCTATTTCTCCACACACCCCAGTCACATTCATGTTTTGGTACGTAAAAATATTTGTGGATTTTAATAACAATACAATAAGGGATAAAAAGGAAAATGTCATCAAACTTGTCGTCATTGTAGCACAGTGGTTCTCAGACTTATTTGATCGCGTCCCCCCTTCTTTGTTTCTGTAGTAGTTTATGCCCCCCTCCCGCTGCACAAGTTCAAGCAGAGCCATATAAGTATCTAGTTAGTATATAGCTCTCCAGCTGTCCAGCTCTGAGGGCAGCGCTGCTGCCAGCATCAGTAGAAAAGTAAGGGGGGCAATACCATACCATGCCACCCTTACTTCTGCACTCTTGCTGGTAGCGGCGCTGCCTTCAGAGCTGGGCACCCAGCTAGCAGCCACTGCTCTCCACTTTGTCTTTTCATGTCCCCCCAGAATACGTTCCACACCTCCCAGAGGGGCATGCCTCCTAATTTGAGAACCTTTACTGTAACATCATCTAAATATCTATGGCCAGTTAGGCCATCAGGTTTGAGAATGTTAGGTAGTGTAAATCCTTATAGAGAGTATGTCTAGGTGCATGTGCAGTGTACTGCAGTTTAGCCTGGGTCAGCTGACTAGGACTCATATGGCTTGGGTGGTGGGGCTAGTTGCAGTGTAGATGTTTGAGCTTAGACTGAAGCCCGGGCTTTGGGACCCTTCCCCTTTGTGGGGTCCCAGAGCTTGGGCTTCAGCCCAAGTCCAAATGCCTATACTGAAAATTTATTTCCCCTCAGCCTGCGCTCTGCATGCCTGAGTCAGCTGACCTGGGCCAACCGCGGGTGTTTCATTGCAGTGTAGACATGCCCTTAGGCATCTAAATTAGTATTAAAAGTACCTAACTTTCAGCAGTCATGTTTGAAAATGTTGATCTCTCTGCCTTTTCCTTTTCATATATATATTTGTTTTGATTATCTAATATCTCCTGTTTATATCCATCACTTTCAATTATTGGGTCCCCTATTTATCAAATAATGTATTGGCAAACTCTTGTTTGTTAACCGTTCATAGTTGCATGGTCTTATTTAAGTATTCATTTAAAATTGACCATATTCTTTTGCTAACCTAGTGAACCTTCAGATGTGTAAACATCTGATATTGGAAAGCAAAAAACTATGAACATACATGACCATAACACCCTGTCATTATACATTATGGGAATAAGGAATCTATATTTAAACTTGTCATCACTTCTTAATTTCAGACATCATAGTTTCGCGGCATGCCCCTTTAATATAATGTGCTGCGCTTGTGGAAACAGTGCAGAATTAAATGACTGGAAAGCTACCATAACTGGAACAGTGTCTGAAATATGCTGGCAATATGCAGACCAAAGGATATCATGTGTAGCCAAGATGGACATTTGTAAGGGTAGTCAAAGTAAAATACTTTCAGCATGGCTTCTGACAAAGAAGACTCCTTTGGATCCTCTTTACAACCCTGATTAGGCACTGCCCCTCCACAGCATTTATGTGGGGTGTTGGTGCCAAAGGCATCATGTGAAGTCAGATTTCATGGCCTCTCCTATGGCTCTTCCACTGCCATAGTCTTTCATGGCCTTCTGTGCCAGCATGTGCAGGGCCACCACTGACCCTCTTTCCATGATACATAGAGGGAGTGCAAGTACCAGTGTGCTCTGCCCATATTTCCACTTGGTAGCGTCTTTGTTGGGTTTATATGACATAGATGGGATTGCAATGGCCTGCCACTCTGCAAGTGAATTTCACTCTTAGATACTATGGTGATGAGTGCTAAAGAGAACCCTTAAAAAAGTACGACCAGCTCAAATATCCACTGAAATCAGTGGGAGTTCTTCCACTGTAGCAGTCCCACTGAGCTAAAATAAGCAGATCTTTCATATTTATGCTGGCCGTGGGTTGTCAAGATTGTAAAGACAGACTAATGATGTAGGCTAAAAGAAAACACTGTTGTGATATAGTTTGGTGCTATGGTTTTGTAGCCGTGCGTGCGTGAATGTGCATGCCTGCGTGTGTGTGTGTATGTGTGTAAGTATATATAAATATGAGAGGCACTGAGATGGAAACATGTGCCTTATGTACATTTCACATCCTTTGAATGTCATCTTAAAATGATACACTTAAAAGGAAAGATTATACTATATATTTCCACAGATGAGAAGCATTCCATTCTCAGGAGCTCTTCAGGAACAAAGATCGTGATTTAGCATTGCTGCCTTATTCAATGACAAATTGAGGAGTTTTGCTTGTTGTAATAGAAACTTTATGTGTCCTTAGGTGGTTGCTGGAAAATGAAGAAATGTTACATTATTCCTAAGGAATCCGAATAACCCTTCACAGCTGCAAATCACAGAGGTTCCTTACAGTTTCTATGGGCAGGCAGCTAGGAGGCAATATATTTTTGAAATGAGCACTTTCCAGTTGCACTTAGTGGGTCAGTCTAACTTCATTTGTGGCAAAAAGACAGAATTAGCCATATATTTGTTTTATAGAATCTAACATGTAAATAATGCCTTTAGAATATGTTTTGAAATCCAGCTATACTATGTAAAATAGAGAATTTACATTTTCATATCATGAAGGGTTGTGTCCATCCACTAACTTTGGATGTCAGGACAAGGAAATCAGATTTGGCATGATTTGATTTTTTTTATAACTCATGCTGTTTAATGCTCATGATTCTGTTTCTGAATTTGCATATTTTTTTACCCGTCATTTTAGTCATAACTGAGTGAAATTCACCAGATTATAATGACCAGAATGTTCCTTCTTCAGCACCTTTCTCAGAACTGAAGAAGAACTCTGTGTGGCTCAGAAGCTTGTCTCTCTCACCTACAGAAGTTGGTTCAATAAAGGTATTACCTCACGCACCCTGCCTTCTTCAGCACCATTTTTGCTACTCTAATCCTTGGATTTCACGTGCTTCTTTTTTCCTATCAATGCTTGGAAGTATTAGGCCTAATACTCCGTTGACTTGTACCTAGCATATTCATTTATACTTGTACAAAGTGGTTGTAAAATGCCACTATTCTTCTGGGGTAGTATTTTAGATGCACTTTGCACTTCATTTGTACAAGGGTAAATGACTACATAAAGAGCAAGGCAAAAGAGAATCATGCCTCAAAGTTTTTTTTCTGTATTTTAGTGTGATTAAAATTATATTTAGTGAATGAATGGTAACTGCCATAATTATTTTTCCTTTTGTCTATCTTCTATTTTAGAGATGTCTTTCACTGGTAATGGCCAGATTTCAAAAGCAGCAGCCAGCAGTTCTCAAATTGGGCCATTTCATTTGCGGGTTACTAAATGGGAGCTGAGCTCTATTGAAAAACGAGCTATGAATTTGAAAGACAGCCTTTGTTTATACTTAAGCACCATTTCAAAAATCAGTTATCAGAAATCAGTTCAGCTGAGCTGATGTGGGGTTAACCCTAGTTAACTGAACAAGTGCTGACTTTAGTTTGTTCTTGTCTACACTTTACCGATAAAGTATGATCAACACTGGTTCAGCTAAACTGATGGTCAAAAACTGATTGCTGAACTGGTGCTATTTCTAACTGTAGACAAATCCATAGATAGTACACTCCCTCCTCCTCTCAATCTAACTCCTCAGTTTTCCATAACCTTTCAAAATAATGTTCAGTGTTTCATTAAGTTATTTGGCTAATTCATTTAAAGCCCTCAGATCTATATTATCATTGCTGATTTCTTTTATATTCACTTCTCCCTCCTGCCAAGTATTCTCTTGTCTATTGCTATGAACTGCTAGGTAGCCAAGATCTTCATTACTTTGAAGCAAATCATTGCCTTCTGCACAAAAAAGCACAGATGATGAAATAGAAAAAGTCCTTGGATTTCAACTTGTGGCATTTCCAACACATGGTGCCACAGTGGGTGGATTTAGCAGCCACATGGAGGAGAGTAGCTTTGCCAGCATGAAGACCAAGGTCTATGGAAATCCTCTCTCATCCCTGCATATCTTAAAGCAGTGGTTCTCAACCTATTCAGCATTTGGGCCGCATATGCAGCTCTCTATGTATTATGTGGGCCACATCCACACTATATATATATATATATAAAACCTGTACATCTACAAAGAAAATAAGGTTTAGTATTTGTTATCTGACAGCAATGCGATTCAAATATAGTACCTTTCATTTCAACACTGGCAAATGTCTACCAGGAGCATTTAAATTAGCAAAATAAGTCTAAACATTAACTGTTACAATTAATTTGGTCTTAATGTTCATGCACTCGATAGGGTAGCGCTTAAAGTGCACCCTTCAGTGATCCATTTTTAATTCTCTTTTGCCGGGGTTATGACCCCTGGTGACTTTCCCCACTTCAAGCCTTGCCTGAGCTGGGCCCATAAAACAGCTGTGTGTCCTCCTCCGGCTGCTGTGCTGTAGTGAAGGGCAGCGGGCAGGGCATGTGGCAAACAGCAGCTCTCACCTCTCTCTACCTGATGCTCCTCTGAAGATGGAGCAGAGCGCTACTGGAGGCTGCCCAGCGGCTGTCTCTGTGCATGGGTAAGCAGGCACTGACCTCCAGCTGGTAGTAGTGACTATGGAGGGATAGAAGGGGCTTCTCAGAGTCCTGCTCAGCATAGCGGGCACCAAGAGTGTGTATTCGGCCAACACTGGGGCACTTTCCAGGCTAGAGAGGGTCACTGCTGTGGAGGGCATTAGAGCCCTGGAGCAGAGATTGCATGGGGGGTGAGAGGGTAAGGGCTGCTGGGGCTGCCCGGTTGTGCACATGTCATTCCATGCCTATTCCCAGACAGCGGCAGGGGTGATCCTACCCACTGAGCCATGGGAAGCCACTGGACAGATTTCCTCCCTGCACCAGCTGTCTCCCCAGAGATGGGACTTATAAGACAGACTCCTGCTGGGGCTGTGAGCTCCAGGTCTGGAGATGGCCATCAGGGGAGAGGCAGGCGGGCGCCGGATGCTGTCAGCTGCAGTCACCCAGGGATGGGTGGATACAGGGAACGCTGCAGCCCGGAGCCTACTCATTTCCTCAGGCAGGGCAGGGAGCACTCCAGCAGGGCTCCGTGGCACCGCCTCCCACTCTGCTAGCCCTGCCCCTGCCAGGACCCAAGAGTGAGGCAATCGAATGCTGAGAAATCATCAGATCCGTGTGGCAATCTTCAATTTTTCTTAGCAAGATGTCACACGGGCTGCAGCTGTGTGCTGATTGGGCCATAAGCAGGTCGTGGGTTGAGAATCACTGTCTTAAAGCATCTGTACAGAATATCTGATCCAAAGTCCACTGAAGTCAATGGGAGTGTTTCCACTGACTTTAGTGGGCTTTGAATAGGGCCCAGAGTGCACAGCCTTCCAGAGGCTGTCCTGGATTTCCTTTTCGTGTCTGTCCAGGTACCCACTGTAGTTTCTTGTGTCCTGTATTTCACTTTCACCCTCAGCATTATCAATTTATCTCATTCTTTTTTAATACTCTCTATTTTTGACATCTTGGGCTAGATTTCAAATCTTCCTCTACACCTGGACAAATTTTATGTTGTGATATTTTGTGCTGATATAGAATCATAGAATCATAGAGTTGGAAGGGACCTCAGGAGGTCATCTAGTCCAACCCCCTGCTCAGAGCAGGACTAACCTCAGCTAAATAATCCCAGCCAGGGTTTTATCAAGCCGCATCTTAAAAACCTCTAAAGATGGAGATTCCACCACCTCCCTAGGTAACCCATTCCAGTGCTTCACCACCCTCCTAGTGAAAAACTTTTTCCTAATGTCCAACCTAGATCTCCCCCCCTGCAAATTGAGACCGTTGCTCCTTGTTCTGTCATCTGCCACCACTGAGAACAGCCTAGCTCCATCCTCCCTGGAAACCCCTTTCAGGTAGTTAAAGGCTGCAATCAAATCCCCCCTCATTCTTCTCTTCTGTAGACTGATCAAGCCTAGTTCCTTCAGCCTCTCCTCATAAGTCTTGTGCTCCAGCCCCCTAATCATTTTTGTTGCCCTCTGCTGGACTCTCTCTAACTTCTCCACATCCTTGTTGTAGTAGGGGCCGAAAACTGGAGACAATACTCCAAATGCGGCCTCACCAAGGCCAAATAGAGGGGAATAATCATTTCCCGTGATCTGCTGACAATGCTCCTACTAATGCAGCTCAATATGCTATTAGCCTTCTTGGCAACCAGGGCACACTGCTGACTCATATCCAGCTTCTTATCCACTGTTACCCCCAGGTCCTTTTCTGCAGAACTGCTGCCTAGCTCGTCGGTCCCCAGTCTGTAGCTCTCCCCCTCACTCTCCAATTACAATTGTGACTTTACTTAACCTGCATTTGTGGTTAACTGGGTTTGTCATACATTGTGGCAATATAGGCTGCAACTCAGAGGAGACTGAGAGTCCAGAAACATGGATTCTTCTTTTGACTCTGCTGCTGACCTTCTGTGTCACCTTGGTCAAGCCATTTAACTTCTTTGTGCCTTACTTTCTCTCATTTATAAAATCAGTATTTTAACAAAACGCTTAAAGTTGTAGTGAGTAATCCAAAAAGACTGCAAACATCTGAAATGAGAATCCCTCATACTAATGGCTCACAATAATCACTAGTGCAGACATCTCAACTCTTCTTGGAGACACTACACAGAAATATTAATTCATTTAGGAAAGCTTAACCAGGAGGCTGTTCTATGTTCTATGTGCATTGTGATCTAGTGGTCACATTCTGTTCTATTTAGGTTTCTGTATGGCACCCAACACATAATTGTTGCAGGGTGGTTTGTTTAGTCAGCAAGGCTAGTGGTCTGGGTCTCCATCTCCTATTTTCCTATTGATTTACACCATGGTGATTTGGGCGATCAGCAGGACTATTAGTTTGGGCCTCCAACTCCAGCCTTTTTGTCTGTTTGTGTCCCAATCCTCTGGTTGAGATCTTAGCAGGATTGGCCTTGTAGATGTTAACCCCTGGCTCTGCCCTCTTTGGGAGCCAGGAGTCGTACCTCTGGGGTGCATAGGGGGGACCCAGGCCCTCCCTCTCTACCAGGTCCCAGCCCAGGACCCTGAAAGTGAAGCAGCTTGCACCGGCCCTGTGTTTGGCCGGGTCACTTGCTCCCCTTTCCCTGGGCCAATTCATACCACCCTCGTGTCTCAGTTTGGGGCATGGTTGCCATGGACTTAGTCTTCATTTCAAACCCTCACTATCTAGGGCCTATGCCTGCTGCTTTCTCAAGCCTTTGCCAACTGTTTTCCCTCCCTCTTGGTGGGTGTCCAGGAGCAGAGGAAAGACTCACAGCAAGATGTCCTCGGTAGAAACTTCCTCTTCTGTTGCTGCAGAGCAGTGCTCCTCCAGGAAATGGCCTCCTTCTCTCCCTCCTCCTTGTCTGGGGCTGCCAAAGCACCCTTTATTCTGGTCTTCTCCCAAGAAGCAGACTTGTGGGGGCCTCCTTGGCCCATTACTGCTCCAGCCCTTCCCCTTTCTCAGCCTTAGTGTGGGGTTTGTAAACCCCGTCACAGTAATCTAAACACCTACCTACTGGAGCACATGTCCAGGAGTTAGGACTCCTGGATTTTATCTCCAGGAATGCTGCTGACTCACCATGTGTCCTTGGGCAGGTCATTTAATATCTGTACTTCAGTGTTTAAGTAAAAAAAAATCTTTTCTAACTTCCAGCCTTGAAAACCTAAGTTCCTAGGATCTGAGAATTAAGCTGGGTCCTTTCCTTCTCACATATCACTACCACTAAAGCTGTGTAGTAGGATTCAGCTACAGTTATAACCTAGAGCTTGTCAGAAATTTTATAATGAAATGTTTTTTGTCGGAAAATGCCAATTTGTCAAAACCAAAACTTTTTGCAGTAAAGAGTCATTTTTGACAAATTCCCTGTTTTTGAATTTTTTTTTTAAGTTTCAAAATTGTCAAAATATCCTGATTCAACATTTTCATAACAAAAGGTTCTATTTTTCAATTCAAAATGGCTTTTCATTTCCAAATGTAAATTAATTTATAGTAAAAAAGTAGAAAAAAAGGTCAAAATCAAAATGAAACATTTTGAAAAATTATCAAAATAAAATGTTTTGGTTGACCTGACATGAATTCTTTTCCAGTATTTAGTTCATGAAAATTTGAGGTTACGATTTTTCATCCCAATTCAAGACAGAACAAATTCTGAAATCTTGAAAATGTTCAAGGGATCGGCAAACCATTTTCTACCCAATTCTGTTGTAACCCACTGCCTTCAAGTTATGCCCTAGGAGACATTGAAAGCAATGGAATTGCATAGATGTAACTGATTAGAACTTAGTAAGAAATTCTGATGGTATCCAAGAAAGAATAGAATCCAGTTTGCTTTTTCCTAGCTGTATTAGCTTTGGAGGTCTAACAGGAGTATAAAGAAGTAAAAACTTTGTATCTACACTCAAGTCAGTAAATATGACTCTGAATACAGAGAAGGAACAGATCAGCCATTTTTACATAGTCAGCCAAATATCAGATCATCCAATTTCATTTTTTTTTAAGATCATGTTTCTCACTTTGTACTTGTTTTCCATGTCATCCACTCTGTGCAGCTGCAGCAATTTAATATAGTTGATCCAGAACAGATAATGATGTCATGCTCAGCTACAGTATTTTCTAGACCAGTGAGTCAACTCTACACATTCTAGGTTTTATTTCAGAGAAATCTATTTTATTAGTGGTCATACTGATTCCTGAAATGAACCGAGTATTTCATAAAGCAGACCTATCCTTTTAGTGATCACTAATTTAAAGTCCTGAAATATTGCATGAGTTAAAGGACACTTCTTGGCGTTCAGAATATGTCTGTGTCTTAAAAATGCCATCATGCATTAAATTGTCATCCTACTTTTGAATTGTAAACTATTCCTCTACAACCAAGAGCTATCCACAAGCAAAACATGATAAATAAAAGAGAATCTGCAACAAAACATTCAGTATTATGGAACTGAAAAACAATTCCATGACTTATCTGCAGCTTGTCCCTATGCATCCCTGTAGTCCATTAATTTATATATAGCTCCTGGCAGCTTATCCTGGCTAAGGGGTCTTTTAGATGCTGTCCTTGCCCAAGGGCTTCATGACAATTGGCTATTGATCAGTCAAGTACATCCTGCAGACATCACAGAAAAACATACTCAAAGGGCTTTTTAGTGGTGCCAGAAAATACACTGCTTTTTTCTTAATGTGAATTTTCCTTTTCCCACTGTTATTTGGTAATGCCCATTTGTGCCATACAGCAGAGACCACAAAATTGGTACTTGCAAGTTGGTCAACAAGGAAAAGGAAAAAGGATGAGTAGCAGAGTTGGCAGGAGAGAAAATTTCTTTTACTTTGGAAAAATGGTTGATTTAATACAGAGCTCTCTGATATAAAGGTCCTAGTGATTCCTGTGCTTCATTTACAATCTACTTATAGGGAGGAACACACAGCCCCACCAGTACATCAAGGCAGATTCTTCCAAGTGTCCTCATTATGAGATTATCTTTTCTTTTTCCTTGAATTCGCACTTCATATTTTTAAAGTGTGGCAGATTGCTTGGCTGATATAATCTTTGACAGGATGCAGCTGGTGATGCTAGTATTAGTGTATTGAAAAGTGCAGCCAGCCTTCCCTGATGATCCAGTAATCTTTTTCTTTGCTATTTTCTAGCCTCTGGCACTAGCAATGATTGAAGCAATTGACCGTCTGAGCCGGTGCTTCAGGACATAAAATAACAAAGGGGAAAAAATCATAAAAATGGGTGATGACTAGCTATTACAGTGTACAGAAAACAACCATATGGGTTAGCAGTGACTAGGTTTGATTATCCCATAACATAATTTATTGGGAAAAAAAAGTAGAATCCAAGACAAATGCACTGAGAATTTTCCAGTTAATTGGATACACTAGTAGGCTTCTGTTATAGTCACATACAAATTACAGACCAGAGCCAGAAATGGCCCGAGCCTTTTCCATGCAGAAAGATGTGCTGAGCATCGTCAGATTCTAATGAAGCTGATGGAAGCTAAGGGGGCTTGCAAGGTCAGGCTTGAAAAGAAAGGAATTATAAAAGTAGGGGTATATCTTTTAAAGGCTGCCATAGCTGGTCAGGATAGTTAGACATAATAGCAGTGCATTACTGGCATGCTTAAAAATATCAAAATTCAACCTCACAAACTATATTCCTAAGGCTCAACCTGCAAGATGATGATGAGTATTCTCTGATCATACTCAGTCCTTAAAGAATGGAAGAGATTCTGCCTCCTGGAAAAAGGGATTTAACTGGAGTCATGAATTGTTAGAACACAAAGGAGAGCAAAGCCAAAGACAAGGTTTAAAGGGGCACTGTTATAATTTTAGGTATTTGACCAGCCTGGACAGTTTTTTGTAATGGATTTGCCAGTTGCCAGAAAAATAATTTAACCTGCTGGGTTTCTTTTATGTGTGTCTAAAGATTTGCTTTATTATTACATACACTGGGATATTTAATATTAAAAGTTTCTGTGTCCAGCTAAAGATGCTGCAGTGTTTCCATTTTCACAGTTTGTGATAACAGATCAAAACTGCAAGTGAACTGGTCGTGTATGTGAGAGAGAGTTTGAGTCATATGAGAGTGAGGAGATGTGTGAGACATATTAAATAATGGAAGATCAGGCTGATGAAGTGAGTGATCCCATTACACCTTTGAAAAAAAAAGTTCCATCAGAAACTGCACATTCAATGACAACTAGCTAAACGAATCAGACTACAAAGACTGGCTCACAAAATGTACTGATAAAATAAATGTCCATTTGTTATCAATGATATCAATCTTATGTATATGTGTTCTCTCTCTAGAGACTATAAATGGCTGTTGAACAGGGTGGGTCGTGAAGTTGCCTTGTGGTTGGGGGTTGAGTTGAGGCAGGCTTGCCTTGTGGGGGGGTTGGATTTTTTTTGTATTTCAAAGGTGGTAACCGTAGTAGTGGGTGCACTAAAAAAAGTTCATCCCAGTTTTAGAAATATTACCATTTTCAATGCTGTTTTCTGTATCTAAAATGAGGAATAACAGTAGAATTGGTAATATCTTTAGAACTGGAATCAATTTTTAAGTGAATCCACTGTATGTTTATGCAACCCTTCTGCCAGTTGGAGTGGGCAGCAACAAGGGCTGGTTCAACACAAAACCAGCCTGAACCCCCACCCAGTCATTTGGGAAATTATATGCCACCCCCTCGGGTGCCTCCAAAAGACAATACTTCCCCTCTCGCAAGCACAGAGTCTGAGGGCTGGTTCACACTGACCGCGTGATTCAGTGGCAGTCAACGGGAGTTACGCAAACTACGCAGAGTCGTTTGCATAACTGACATCGACTGCTCTGCTTCCCTTCTGCGTGCTGTTCACACAGCGCTGAGCCGACGGGAACAGCGTTCCCGTCGACTCAGCGCTTCGCTACTTGAGGGGGTGGACTTACTCAGTCGACTTCCTGATCGATTGAGTGGGTCTCACTGACCGCTCAATCAATCAAGAAAGATCGATCTGGTGGCAGCGATTTTGCCGCTGTCAGACTGAACATAGCCTGAGTGTAGAAAGAAGACTGTTTAATAAAAGGAGGGAAGTAACTCAACATTAATATGGGAAAACAGAGCAAGAAGGATTCATAAACATAAAACCATGCCTGGGCTCACTTCCAGACAGAGCCCACACTTCCAGAGACCACACTTCCAGGAAGGAATACCTGTCCCACCCCCTATCAGCCTTCACAGGGCTCTGGCATCTGAGCCCCTTGCTTAGCCAGTTCAGTTCAAATGATAGTGATGCTTCAGTCAGAACAGGCTAAGCACAGTTCTACTGCCCTTTGCTCATACAATAAGGAGAACAACATTTCATTCCTCCTGCATTTTACACTAGAGAGATTTGTAACTCAACACCAGTCAAAGAGATCATCTGGGCATAACAGTCCCAGCATGCTGAGCACCTAAGCAGGGTAAGTGTGCTCATGCAAATATAGTCTGGCTCTGACATCTGTTCCCTTCCCCCCCAGGTGAGAGACCTGGACACAATTCTCGCCTCCAAATTAGGCAGACTAGGAATTTGAACCTGCATCAACCACATTCTAAGAGGGTGCACCAACCAATGCACTATTGGATATAAAATGCAGGGGAGGGGATTTTTGCAAGAAAGGGCTGACCTAATTTAGGTCTCCAATTCCAGGAGAAGATTCCTGGTTCCCAGTTCCCTCCAACCCAGCATTAGGCACCTAACTGCCCTTGGGGGGTGGGACTTAGACCTGCTGTATTAATTTAGATGAAATATATAGACCCAAAAAGTCAAAGGTGTGAACATGACCCTGTTGCTATTTAAAATTACAACTAAAACAAGTTTTGAGGTTTGGCATAAAGAGACCTCAGCCTGCTTAGTGCCATGGCAAATGCAACATTAAAAATCCTTTAACCCTTTTATTAAAGACACAGAAAATGAAGGAAAAACAGTTAAAGCATTTGGAAGCATTTCATTATCTCAACATTCCTTTTTCCCTTTCCCATTAGCTGAAGAGAATCTTTAGAAGAGCACCTCCCCTCCCCTTGTTTGACAGTTTCTTAGATGGTGATAACTGATCTTTTGCGGGAAGAGGGAGGGGGTTAGTAAAATGGGCTAGAGCTATCATTGATGATGTTGTAAAGTCTAATCCCATCTTCTAGAAGGCAGAACAAGACAAGCACATGCAAAAGGGGAAACAAAAAATCAGCAATGATAGAAAATGCAGCTTCTGTCTCTGGTGTTGTCCGTCACTTGCAGCCTCACTGCCACAGAAGCGCAGGCACAGCACACGATCTCATCACCCACTCTGAAACCTGGAAAATTTACACTAGCATTAGGCTAGTGAGGGTATTACATTTAGCTGCCTTTTTGGTGACATGCTTACAGCCTCTGTTATGAACTATACGGTTTTGGTCAGCTAAGCCAGACTCTTATTAGACAGGTGTTAAAAGGAGATTAAGAAGAAAAAGGTGTGGAAGGAAAAGGACATGTGGGTGGGGGGAGTAGACAAAGTGGTTGGGATTTAACTGGAAACAGTGGAGACGACTGTGTCATCTGCGTCCCTCTCTCTGGCCTGGTTTGGGCAGAACATCAAGATTGGTCTGCGGAAGAGAAGAGTGAGGTGGGGATTTGATAGCAGCCTTCAACTACCTGAAGCGGGGTTCCAGGGAGGATGGAGCTAGGCTGTTCTCAGTGGTGGCAGATGACAGAACAAGGAGCAATGAATGATCTCAGGTTGCAGTAGGGAAGGTCTAGGTTGGATATTAGGAAAAACTTTCTCACTAGGAGGGTGGTGAAGCACTGGAATGAGTTACCTAGGGAGGTGGTGGAATCTCCATTCTTAAAGGTCTTTAAGGCCCAGCTTGACAAAGGCCTGATTGGGATGATTTAGTTGGGGATGGTCCTGCATTGAGCAGGAGGTTGGACTAGATGACCTCCTGAGGTGCCTTTTAAGCCTAATCTTCTATGATTAGGATGAAGTTCTGGGATTCCAGGAGATGGTGAGGATTGCAGCCATAATGCTTAAGCTCGCTCCTTTATCTTCTTTTAGTGAGCCAGCAGCCACATGGCCATTCATATTTTTCCCCAAAAGTCTCTTTTTGTGGACCCCCAAAAGGGAGTGATGGGTGGAATAGCTGGATGTCTCATCATCTTATCCACCAATTAGGCCTGTTTTATGACACATCAGTGTTTTTTGGGCCCGTGCTACTTTTGTTTACAAGGCATGATCTTAACAGTCCCTGAGATATATCAGTAAGCCTTTTTGTTTTGACTAATTTAATCTTTCTCTCTTCCTTTTGCATCCTTTCCTGTCAACACTTGTTCTTGTGACATTTTATGAACTTTCACTCACTTTTCACAGTTGAGTTCATAATTAGGGTAAATGTGTAGGGCCTTACCACAATAGGAATGGGCCTCTCCTCAGCATTTCCTACTGGCTAGGTTAGGCAGCTTTTTGCTCAGCGTGCTGGTTTTTGTGCATCCCTTTCTCAGGCACCAAACGGTCCTGCTGCATTGTGTGCGAAGCCTGGCTGCCTACCTCAGGGTTGTGAATTTCATTAGGTGGCAGTGTGCCTAAAAGTAAGGAGCTACAACGTCCAAGTCCTTCTTGTGAATTTAGCCCATTCTTACTAAAATTATGACATATCCCTTGACAGTGCATTCTTTAACTATTGGTGATTGAATCCCACTGTCAGGAATATCATTGAAATGGACTTGGCTATGCTGGTTAGCGCATGTATGGATAAGAAGAGTTTAGTGCATTGCAAATATTAAAAGCATAGCTGGGCAAATCAATGATAGAGATTAACCTCTGTGGACTGTCTGACAAATTTTCTCCAAGAATTGATAGAAACATTTATAAATAAGGTTATGAGTAAATTTGCTGAAAATAGCCCCCAATGACTGCTATTATAAAAGGCATAATGTCTATTTCTATTGTCCCTTCATTTATTGCTTCTGTAGACTTTGTTTTCATAGAATACTGGCTACTGGAGACTGAACTGGGTCATTAAATTGAGACAGTTCTAGGATCTGCATTTAGACATGATCCAAGATTCTAGATGAAATGAGCTACGTATACTGAGTCACTCAAATTTAAACTTTTTCCAAGTTTATTTTTTCTTATTCTTGTTCATTCTGTTCATTTACTTGACCTTTATTGTCCTTTTCTGTATATAGATATAAAAATGGCTTTAAAGAGCTTGCAGCTCCAATATGATATATGAAAAATGAACTTGAGATCAGCCAACCAACTGTTTTGAAAGTTTTGTAACTTTTATGTGTTTCACAAGCATTATTGAAGTCATACATGTAAGGGTATTCGGGCTTTATGGAATTTACTGTAATAACTGACAAGTCACTTTATAAGATGAAGGCACAACAGAATGGTATTTGGATTGTTTACTATCAGGATATCTGCTGCCTGGCTTTGCAACCCAAAGAAAAGGTATTTTCAAGAGATTTGAGGGTCTTAGAGAAAAAACTGAAATCTTTACAATAGAGGTTAACTAGCCTCTTTGGGATCTATTTTCAAAAATGTGTGCTGTTTAGAACTGTGTTTAAAAACAGGACAAAAAAGCAGAAATTGATGCTGAATAGCACACGACACAGAGAACTAGGTATACATGGGATATTGTAAAAACTAGTGTGTGTGTGTAGCTATTTCTGCACTCTGCAAAAATTAGAAGTCAGAAAATGTAGAGCTGTCGCTGCTTGAGTTTATGCTTTACAGTATGGTGGGTGACCCTACTGAAGTCAATGTAAGTTTTATCATTGACTTCAATAGGGACAAGTTTATACCTGGTGTCTCTTTATATCAGTATAAATTATTTGTCCGTTGATATAATACTAGATCAGGTCAAAAATGTCTAGAAAAAAATGGATGTAATTTTAATTTCTCTTTAATATTTTCTGTTTTTAATGGGAAAAAAGAAAAGACAAAAAAAAATTTGTTTTCTTTCATAAGTGATGGACTCAGGGCTTCAAAGGCTTGTTACTAATCCCACGGTCTTCACTGGAATTACTTGTAGTGAGCAAAATTTATGCAGAAAAGTAAGGGTCTCTAGCACTTGTCTGTAAGGCGTAAGTAAGGTGAGATACTCCTTTCCCATGATTATAAAGATAATCTTTTTAGTCACCCAGGGCTGCAAAACAACAGACTTTAAAATCATGATATATTCATATGTAGAAAAGCTATTACAGGTTCGCAGCAGTAGCTGACCCTTCCTGGAATTTGACAGGTGTAATTTTATGGAGGGAAATTTCCATATTCAGGTGGAAAAAGAGATAAGAACTTTGTAAGGGAGTGATTTTTTTTTTAAAGTGTTTGAGAGTGACCAGGGGTTTGGAATGTTCTAATAAGCTCCTGGTCATGGATTAATCTTCTAAAGAACAGGTGATGAGCCCAGAGGTATATGATTTACAGCCTTTATCACTGTATTTAACCATCAAAAACATAGTGGTTATTACCATGTGATAAATTGATTGAAGAGCCATGTAATTAATAAAATCATCATGCTAATAGACAATAGTGAAATTGCCATGTAAAATTAGAGGATTAGTATATGGGAGTGTACAGAAACATGCATGGGAAGGTATATGAAAATATATTATTTTCAAAAACTCACTATGGGTATGTCCACATTGCAAAAAAACCCCAAAAAACAAACAAACAAACAAAAAAACCCGGGTTAATGTGGATTAAAATAGCAATGAAGACCCAGCAACTCTGTTTTTAGCTGAAGTTAACTGCTGGAATTCAAGCCTATAATTTAGCTGCAAATTTGAGTTAAAAGCTGAATTGCTTTGTCTTCACTGTTATTTTACCCTGAGTTAACTAGCACAGGTTAGCTAACCCAAGTTAAGAACACACCTTTTATTTGCAGTGTGGACACGCTCGATGTGGGATTACTTCTATCTCTGAAAATCAAACACTTTTGTCTTACATGGAAAAATGTATGTATTATATACAGTGCCCATGTCAAATGATACATGTACTCACTTATAGAACCATAGTCACTGTGGACTTCTGCTACCACTCTTAAATCATTGGCGTACTGCTTACTCACTTTTTCCCCCTATGGTATTCCTGACATATATGTTAATTATTTTCTGAACAGTTTATTTCAGGGGATCAGTTCCATTCTTATGGGTTTTCTCTTCTCTGAAATAACACAATATTTTCAGTACACTAAACGGTGTTTGATAGTCATGTGCAGTGTTGTAGCTCTGTTGGTCTCAGGGTATGAGATACACAAGATGGGTGAGGCAATATCTTTTATTGGATCAACTTCTGTTGATGGAAGGTACAACTTTTCAACCTCCACAGAGCACTTGTTCTTCCCCTAACCTCAAGAAGAGCTGTTTCAAGATGCTTGAAAGCTTGTACCTTCCACCAATAGAAGGTGGTCCAGTAAAACATATTACCTCACCTAACTTGTCTCTTTGATTGTCCTAGGTGTAAAGACTTTAGAAAGAAATAATCTTAGAAGGCATAATCTTTGTGCTATACAATAATCTTCAGTGCCCAATTCTTATTCTTCCTATTTTTGTTTTGTTGTGCGTTTTTTTTGTTCGTTTGTTTTGTGTTTCCTGGTAGCTCATCTTTCTTGTTTCACTTTCCTCTCCAGGACCCTGATCCTGCACAATTGAAGCCAATGGGAGTTTTGCCTTTGACTTCTGTGCAACCAGGAGCAAGCCCTAGACTTTCATCTTATTGAGAATTCCACAAAAAAGTGCACTGATTCATAGAAATGGTCAAAAAAACGTCAAAACACTTGACCATTTAAAATGGATTTTAAACCAAAACATTTGTTCTGTGGAAAATTTTCATATTGGAAAAAAAAACTGGGAAATTTTCATCTCTTGAAAAACTGAAAACTACTTTTTTAAAAAATAAAAATAATTAGGTTTTGGCTTTTTTCAATGAAAAATCAAAAACTTTTGGAAGGAATTTAGGGAAAAAACCCAAATTTTCCTTGAAAACTAATTGGGATTTTTCAACCAGTACTACTGATGAGTACTTAATAAACACAATGCCTTTACTGTTCTACTTTGTTTATTTTCTTATCCTGTGCCCAGCATTGTAGGATCTGAGCACCTGACTGTGTTGCATTAAGCAGTGTATCTAGCATCTGTGGTGACATGTTGTTCTTTTGGCAACAAGACTTCTAATCATTTGCTTTACTAGATAAAAGCATGGATAGGGACAAATACCAGCTATCCTAAAGGAAACATGGGAGGGAACCAGCTACTAGATATTTCGATTAGTTTTTTGTCCATATACCCAGGTTGTACGACCAATTTGCACATCAGGACCACTAAGTACCTCCACCAGAGTTTGCTATGGCATCGCCCTGCCCAGGCATGGTACACCATCTTTCAGGTTACCACCTTTCTCTTCCTCTTCCCAATGGAAAATTGCATGTGGATTTTTTAAAATTAATTTTTAATTCCTGTATGTTGTGTTATATGATTTTTTTTTTGTGAAGGCCAGGTCAAAGGAGCATATTATACACATTGAAAAGAAGGTGATGAGGTTTGTGGTAGTTCTTAAATCCTGTAGAAGTTTGTTCCACAGTCTGAAAGCTTTGTCTACAGCACAAACAAGCTTTACCTTCCAAGATGATAAAGATAACTCTGTTCAATCCCCCCACTTGGCATGATCCCTAGCTACCCTACTTTAGTAAGCAATTTGAACACAATACATTCATATTATCTCCAGCCTGTATGTTAGAATTCTGAATAATAAAAGTGCTGTTCCATGTATCAGTGCTGGGGAGGGAAAAGTGAAGTCATAGTAATTTTCACTCATCATTCACTGAGGGAACAAAACCATCCTGTCAAAAGCTATAGTCAGAAGAGAGAATATACTTTCAACTATCATTACAAACCGAAGAAGAAACATAAATAAGAAAAAACAACAAGAGTCTTGTAACACCTTAAACACTAACAAACTTCTGACTAACAGCAATTTGTTAGTCTTTAAGGTGCTACAGAACTCTTGCTGTTTTGCTGTATACAGACTAACACAGCTACCCCTCTGGAATAGATAAGAAAATGATATATAAGGAGCAATAAAGGGCACTGTGAGGTTATCCAGTGTCCAGTATTTTCTGTGACTCTGAAGATATAGAATTTGCCACAAAATTGCCGCTCTGTTGTGCACTCTCAAGCACTTCTTAATGTGCAGTATTACAGCCTCAGAAAACACAGTCAGCCCTTTTGATCTCAAAATTGGCATGTGCAGGATGAAAAAGTGTGTTACAGGATGAGAAGAGGCCTGGCCCTTTCATCAGAGTCAGGGACCAGCCTACCTGTAACAGTCTCCACTAAAGAGAATGAGCCAACCCAGATCCATCTGTGCATGATTAACTATCCAGGTGGTTGGGTGGCAGTCAATTAGTTAAAGAACACCTGGGTCTTATAAAGGGTAGTGAGAGCTCAGCCAGGAAGTACCAGAACACACAGAGGAAAATGTTGAGGAGAAGGACTTCTCAGTGGAGCTGGTTAGAAAGCTTACCAGAAAAGGGAGCCTAGGAAAGGTGCTCCCAGAGGGAGCAGGTTCCAAAAGGGCTACAAGAGGCAAAGCTGTAGGAAAATCCAGTTGTAGAGGAAGGACCTTACCAGACAGTGGCAAGAGGTCCAGTTTGCTGGAGAACTACACACCACCCCAGAGAAGAGCTGTAGCAGCTTGACCTCTGCAGGGGCCTTGAGTGCACAAGAAGAACCATTCACCTGGTGGTGGCAGGAAGTCTGACTCCACAAGAGGGTTGAGAGGGTCTTACTGGAGCTCTTCCAGGTGAAGAGCCTGAAGCGAGGAGACTGGATAGACTCCGGTGGAGAATCAGACTAATATTAAACTGGCCCCCAGCCAGGACATTGGGGGTGACAAATTGCTTGCATGCCTGTTTGGCTTTTGAGTAAATAAACTAGACCCCTGAAGGGGCACTGATCATTATCTACAAACCTCATTGAACTTATTGAGGCAGAACTAAAGGGGAACTGAGGCAGAGACACACCCACCACCCTACATTGGCCCGCCAGAGAACACGCACTGCTAATGTTGACCCCAGGGATGCACTTTAGGTGAGAACCCATAACAGGGAAAAACTGGCATCCTAGAATGAAGGGTGAAGCCCTTTGACCCCTTCCTGCGTGGTCTAGCCATGCTATTGAAGGCCCTCCCTCTGAGAAGTGATATTGTTTATGGTGTGTATCTTAGCTGGCAATGAACTGACAGCTGGGGTCCCTGGGATGCCATAATAAAAAAACTGGATTGAAAATGTGCCAGGTTTTTGTTTCAACTTAATTATCATAAACTGTGCAACCTCTGTCATATCCACAGTTTGCCTTCATGTCAACAATTCAAATTGGACAGTGCATTGCCGTCTTCATAGTGACATTTGCTAGCAAAGGCAGAAATCATTGTCCAATAATCTATGTCACTTTGCAAGCATCATTGGTGGTAACCTGTACTTATGCAAGGAAGGGTCAGTGGAAAGTACTGTATATAAACCATTTGTAAATCTCTTTCCCTGGAGCAACTAATTTCTCTGTCACCAAGGCGATGACCCCTGCCAATACAATTGAGAGCCAGAAACAGTCTCCTCTGCTAAACAGAACTAAACCTATATATTACTTTTCTACTGTCAGCTCTTTCTCTGCTGCATTATTTGAAAAAATCATTCTCTGCTTTGAATACTTTTGTTTTTATTATTTCCTGTGACTTTGGAGGCTTTTTAATTATGAATTCAATCCTACCAACACAAATGAGAGTAAAATTACCTACATGAGTAGTTTTATCTACCTCCATGATTTCGGAGTAAGATTACTCACACACACATGCAAGTGTTTGCAAGATTGGGCCCTAGATCTGCTGACTAACCATTTATTAAAGCTATTCTGCTGTTAGCTAGAATACACTGACTGTTAAATTTACCCAGAGATGTTAATAAGATTTAGAGTGAAAATGTCATGGGGAAGGGACCAGATTCCACTCTGTCACACTGCTGTAAATCTCTAGTTAAATCCATTGTAAGTGAGAGCAGAATTTGCCCTATTGTCTTTAACTCATTATCTGTCTCTTTCCTATTGTATGAACGTGTGTATGCATTTATAATAACATAGTCAAAAGTATTTTGGGGAATTAGAAATAAAAGCAGGATTCTGAACAACTAAAATTCTTTTTCCTGATGTTTCCAAATGCTAGAAAACACACTTAGTGCTATCTTGTGCTCTGCATTACCACATATCCTCTGCATAAGGGGAAACAAGAACCTTCCCGCACATTATGTCCCTTCACAGACATTGGGTTTGGGTGTGCCAGTGCTGCACCCACCCCACTAGTAATTCCGCAGATGGGTGGGGAGAGTCAGGGATGGGTTGAGTTGAGCAGTAACAAGAGAAGGACAATAGTTTGCTGCTGTTATAAGCCAACAGCAAATCACTGCCTCTCCCTGGAGCATGGAAGGAGCAGAAAGGGACCTATGGCTGAGCTATTGTTCCTTTTCTAGGGTGCTCCTGAGGCATGGCAGTAATATGTTGCCACTTACAACGGGCTCTGCCCTTAGGGCAAAAATTAGCCACTACTCTACTCTGTGTAAAATGTTTTTAAAAAATCAAATGTATTTTCTGACTACAAATGAAAAATGGGTTAGATAAGGTGGGTGAGGTAATAGGCTGTTTCTCATTGTATAGCACAGGTCACAAGCTCAGTCAGATCTGCATGGTAATAAGCAGCTGGCTCAGATGGGGTTTTCACAAATTTGTTTGGCCCTTTTTTCAGGCAGCTCTATTTACAACTCTTGAGTTTTAAAGTTTCCCGGGAAGCAGTGGCTGCTTTTGCTGATCAGTTTAGAGGCAGAATATTAGATTGGCACTTGGCTTACTGCTCTTCTGCATTATTCATTCTAAAAAGAGGACTCGGGCATGCATTGTCAGCCCAGCCAGCACAGGAAGCCGAGTAGAGAGAGTGGGTGAGCCAGATGTGGAACAACCCCCTACCCCTTTCAGAAGAGCAGCAGTGGGCAGCAGGAGGACAGTCTTCAGCATGAGACCCAGTGCGAGGCAGGTGTTTGAATAGCTACTCATGCCAACCTGGTCAGAGGTTTTGACAGGATGACAAGGAGTGATCTGCTGCCAGTTATAGCTGTGTATCCAGGACTTCCAGAGTTGAGGAGGAGGAGGAGGAGGAGGGGAATTGTGTTTTAAGGTTCCTGAAAGACTCAGAATGGATGGGGAGGGGAGATTTGAAGTGCTTGTTCCTGGCATAAAGGTAAGATTCCAGATATTGGGTGAGTATTTAGGTACAAACTCTGGGTATAGCAAAAAATTACAGATTGGAAGCACAGCTGGAGAATATTAAATAACTATAGCAGAAGGGGCCAGGATGAGTTAATTGAATCTACTAGCAATGGTTATAACCCACCAGAAAGCCCATAAACCTTGGCTAGGTAGCACTCTTGCCCCTATTACAAGTACTTCCATCTGTTCCTTCACTCAGCCTAAAATGATGGATTTCATTACTCCTCCACTTCCTAGAGAGAGGAATGGATTTGTGGGGTACTCAGAAGTGAAATTTGGTGTCTGCCTTACCTCTGGTCTGAGCACTTTGGGATTTGGTTCCAACTCTTACACAAAGATTGACTCTGAGTTTGCGCTACAGGAACCAGGTCTCAGTCAGTTTTCTCAGGACAGTGATTTGGATGGACTTTTGAACTCTTCTTTGAAATCTGCTTTGAGATTGTCAGACTTTTATAAAGGATTTATGAATCAAATGCAAACTTTTCTACAAGTTCTTTGTCTGACACTGCTCCTGGTTCTGAACAGTGTGTAAGGGTGCAAAAAGCTTATTAGTAAAATGATTACACACTTTTCTGAAATCAAAGTCATGTTGCAGGGCCTATGGCAAGAGTTTAAAGACTCTAAAGAAAATTGGTTAACTGATAGTCTGTCTTCTATAGTTTCAAATTCAAATAGTGAGATTGATTCCCACCCCTGCATGTACTTGGTTCAGAGGCTCAGAGGTAGGAGTTGTCATTGTGGTTGGTAGTACTGAAATTGGCTCTCTCCTGTAAGTTATTCTAAACCTTTATCGCTTTCTGCTGTACCCCCTTCCAGATATGTGTCCTATGAGCCTTTGCTCATGGTTCCAGATATTCATTATAGCCTGGATAAAAGCCCTAGCATTCTTAGAGCAGAGAACCCTAAGAATGCATGGGCAGTGGCATTGATTTTCAACAAAAAAAATGGGAGGGGGGCAGAGACTCGAACGCATATACAAAGTCAGATTTATCTGCTACTTGAACGAGCAGTATTTTACTTTTTACCTAGAGATCAAATTATAAAGGTTTAAAAGACATTCTGACTTAGGTCTACAAGATTGTGTGTTAAATGGGTGGGCAGTTAAGAAGATCTAGGGTGTGAGAGATTTTCTTAGTTTCAGAGGATACAGGATAAATAAGGTTAAAAGGAACCAGTCTGTGAAAGATTATCTGAATTGCTTCCCCTGCCAGTTAAATTTTAAAAGAAAGGATAAGGATGAGAACTCTACTAAAAATGTTATTGGTCTGTATCCTGTGGTTCAAGTGTAGTAACCTGGGTGTTGGCACTAGCACCTGCTGCAGCCATCCTGGCGAAAGACACAGCCAATGAGAGGGCAACTTGAGCTGGGGAGAGGGCTTGGAATCTAACCAAAGAGGGCAGTTGGAAGGTGATTAGAGAAGAAAGAGGAGAAAAGAGACTGCGCTGAGGTGAAAAGGTCCGATGAAATACATCCTAGAATACTGACTGAGGAGATATCTGAGCCATTAGTGATTATCTTTGAAAAGTCATGGAAGACAGGAAAAATTCCAAAGAACTGGAAAAGGGCAAAGATAGTGCCAATCTATAAAAAGGAGAATAAGGACATCCTGGGGAATTACAGACCAGTCAGCTTAACTTCAGTACCAGGAAAAATAATGGAGCAAATAATTAAGCAATTAATTTGCAGCTATCTAGAAGACAATAAGGTGATAAGCGACAGCATGGTCTTGTCAAGAACAAATCATTTCAAACCAACCTAATAGCTTTCTTGGACAGGCTAACAAGCCTTGTGGATGGGGGGGAAGCAGTAGATGTGGTATATCTTGACTTTAGTAAGGTTATTGATACTGTGTCACAATACTTAGTTCTGCCTTGAGTGTAGGGGACTGAACTAGAAGACGTCTCGAGGTCCCTTCCAGTCCTACGATCCTATGATTGTGGAAGGAATTGAATTTGTTGCCAAAATGAAAAATTCTGTATATTTTGGAAATTGGTAGCAATGGGTTCCAAGAAGATCAGGGATAATTTAGAAGCCCTGATCCTCAAGCATATCTGTGAGAAATATTTTTCTGTACTTTATAAAGATAGGAGTAGGACATGTATTAACTTTTTGGCAGGATCGGCTCTGGTAGCCTCCAATTCCCAGCTTCCTTCCAAAATGGCCTGCAGTATCCAGTAAGGAAGGAAGTTAAAATTTTAATTGATCAACAGCACTGTAATAAAGTGCCAGGGAAAGATTTTATCCCTGCAGAAATATTTAAGGAGAACATTGACTGTTGGGCACCTGGTTTGGTTAAACTTTTCTCCAATATAAATAATCTGGTTAGGTTACTAGTATTATCAATCCACTTTATAAAAAAGGGGATAGGAAAGACCTGGGTAATTATTGCCCAGTCAGTTTATTGGACATTGCTTTAAAAATTTACACAAGATGTCTTTTGGGAAGAGTAGAGGATTGCGCAGAAAAAAATAAATTATTTGCTGAGGAACAAAATGGTTTATGAAATGGCTGCTTCCTTACAGATAATTGTTTTATTTGTTCTTATATGATCAATAAATATGTGCCTCCTAAGGGGGGATAACTGTATGCAGCTTTTATTGATCTAAAATTATCCTTTGATTTTATTTATAGTGAGCATCTGTGGGGCAAACTGGAGATAGATGGAATAGATCCCCGGTTATTTTTTCTTTTAAGAGCTTTTCACAGATAAACGGTGCCCAAGATCAGAATAGCTCTGGATGCGCAATTAACTGATTCCACCTCAGTTGCAAAGGGGATTTGGTAGGGCTGTCTCCTAGCTCCTTTTCTTTTTAACTTTTATATCAATTATGTTGGTTTAGTATTAAAAGGGGATCAGTGTCTTCCCCCTAAAATCATGAATCACTTACACCAGTGGGACTGAAGTATTTATTAAATTCATTTGATTTATACTGGCAATGGGAGGACCTCTAGATAAATTATTTCAATTTTAAAGAAATTGTCTTTAGTTGGAGACAGAGGTTGCATAAATGGAGGGATCGATTAGCAATATATTGAACACGTTAGCTCTTTCCCCTTCCTGAGCATCTGGTTTCCACAAAATGTATTGTCGGATAAGCACGTTCAGGTAACAAAAGACCAGGCCTCAAATTCTGTGCAAGCTGTGCTACATTTTACTTCAACTCATGGGGGCAACTTAATTGCAACAGCCCTTAAAGTGCTTGAGGCAAATTTTGTATGATGCAGAAATATAGAGATGGAATGATCCCACGGCATTGAAAATGATTCAGAACAAATTTCTTAGGAAGTTTTTTGGTCTCCCAAATAATACCTCAGACGCTGTTCTTTGAGCGAAGACAGGAATTAATTCAATTTTGTCCAAAGCACAACACCATAATGTTGTATTCCTATTATGTACCCACAGCATTTGCCAAGACTATGCTTAAAGGAACAGTTCAGGGGAACTTTCTCATCTAAATTTCCTTTGTTAGAGAATACTCAAAATTCTTTGCATTCTCTACGTTTCTCAAAACTGGAAATTATTAGATTTAAGTTTAAAAATATAAAATCCTTAATTAAGTTTAGAGGAGAGGATACTAATAAACAACTGGATATGGCAGTTGTTTGTGTTTCAAAGATGCCACCTTGGTTCCCCCTTGTTAAAAAGAGTCATGGGTATGCCAAATATTTAGACAGTTTGATCAATAACACATTAAGGAGGGTCTTGGCAGATGTCTGTTTTCATCCATGCAGACAGGTTATTCAGAAGGCAGATATACTGGCATTAAGAAATGTAACCAAAGGTGTCTATGGCATGTGGAAAACCTACCCCATTATTTATTATATTGCAATCTCTATTGCCATTTGAGCTCAAAGTGGCTTTCCGTGTTTTTGTCCTGGTTGCCTTTTTCTATGACCTCTCAGAAAATAGAATATTTGTTAGGAACTGACAATGTATCTGTGATCCAAGCAGTTGCCTTATTTGCATGGTCAGCCGCTAAAACAAGGAAAAGGCGAGTGGCATGGTGATGATATATGGTTTAATGGTTTTAATTTTTATTTATGTGCATTTTAATATTTTATAACTTTGGATTTAGTTTTAAGTTCTGGAGCAATACTTTTTTGTGCATCGGCCTAAGACTAAGTTGCTATTCATAGATTGTTGTTGTTAATTATTATTATTATTTATTTATTTTTTATACCCTCCTATAAAATGGGTGTCTACCATTAAAGACTGTGAGTGAATTCTTCTTCACCTTACTCACATGAATAGGCCTACTGAAGTCAATCAGGCTGGTCACATGTGCAAGGTAAGCAGGATTTGGCCCTCTGTGAATAAATAATTGTTTTGACTCCTCAGGTTGTCAAACCTGGATTGGAGAGAAAACGTTACTGGATCTATATACTGAGGCAAAATCATCTGTCTTACTCAAATGGGTAATTCATTCTGATCAGTGGGTTTGCTTGCAAACAGGATTAGGCCTTCTTTAAGGACTAATCCAAAACTCTTTCGAGTGAATAGAAAGATTTCCATTGGCTTCCATGGGCTTTGGACCAATCCCTAAGTAGTGGCACCATTCACTGTAGCTGTAATTGAATATTTCCGCCACTCACTTTTCTGCTTCTTCTGTCATTCGTATTATTTTTTAAACGTTTCGGTAATTTCTTCCCCTCTTTTGTTTTAGGTTTAGATGTGGTGACTCAAATGCTGCTTCTCCAAACTGCTGAGCCAACATTTGGTAATATCACACAAGTAAGCTAAAAATGTGAGGTCTGATATGGTTAGAATGAAGGGGCAGATCCTCAGTTGAAGTCAATAGAGCTATGACAGTCTACATCAGTTGAAGATCTGTCGTGGACTGCTCAAAAGGAAATTAGACCTGAACAAGACTGTGATGAGAGAAGTAGTATTTTCTCCCCTTGGCTAATTGCATACTAACTGGTTCACTAGGAAAACAAAGTATGATAAAAATGGCTGTAGAAATTTGTATTTTTACACTTGTCTGGGGAAAAAAATGCAAAGTGAAGCAGAAAGTGAGTGAAAGCTGTTGTCAATTCATCCACCTGCTAATGTATGTTGGTATTGCTTGCGGCTATATTTTGTGACAGCACAAGAACGTACAAGATATTCTCAAAGCTGTCACTCACCCGTCACAACAAAGATACTTGATTTCACTTTTTATGGCATGCAAACACATTGTTAGAAGAGGCCTGTTTAAAAAGCTGCACAGAGTCCTTTTAAAATACATTTTCCTGAATCACTCAGACAGCATACATGCTATATTTTAGCTTCATCGTGTGAATCTAAGAAGGCTGCATACAAAAGGCCAGATTCTACGCTGCACCTTTCAGGAATTATAGCACAGAAGGCACTGCCAAGGCAGAGTGAGGTCTAAGGTGACTTTAAGCTCCCTTTGTGCATTCAGGTTCTGGGTTGTTCCAAGGGCTGGTACATTCTTGCATCCAATCGACTGTTCCACAATCTGTGACAGCCAGAGAGCAGTCTAGCCACACCTTTTTATTCCACCAAGCAGGGCCCCAGCATGCTTCTCTACTGAGGCTGAAAGAGAAATGGATTCTAACCTTAACCTTGCTTCTGTCCTGAGGGAATACTCTGGTGAGCCATTATGGCCCATTTACACCACAAGGAATGGTATAGGAGGGGCAGGTAAATCTGGCTTTAGATACTGTGTGAGTTGAAGCAGGATTTAAAATAAAACTTGGACAAAGTGAAATATTTCGATAAATGAATAAATCAGTTGGTCTTACCTTCCTGGAAATGGATGCTATATTCAATATAAAGCCTTAAAAGGAATTAGACTGATTATTTGTATTGCCAGTGAACAACAGCTTTGTGGTGCGTGTACGTGTGTGTGTGTGTGTGTGTGTGTGTGTGTGTGTGTGTGTGAGAGAGAGAGAGAGAGAGAGAGAGAGACATACATACATACACAGAACCACAACCAGTACTTTGATGTCTAGCAGAGCAGATGTTCAGGTGATAGAGACACACCTCTCCTTAAGCCAGTGGTATATCCATGTCTGAGAAGGCAGCAAGTGTTATTAGCAGTAAAAGGGCAAGAAGCTTGATTCTAGCCAAATTTTGTTTAGCAAAAGAGAGAGAACTTAACTTTTCAAGTTCTGATTATCCATTAGTCTGCATAGGAGCAATTATTTATTCAGCTAACCTAATAGGTGAAAGAGCTACAAATAATCTCGGATTGTATAGAGGAAGAAGCAGACCTATTGGGAGGAATTAGATCCTATTTTCTTGTCACCAAACATGCAGCAGACTCAGTGCAGTAATGCTTTATTTATACTAGCTTAACAGAGAACAGAATCTACCTCATTCTTTCAAAATTGCATAAATTAAAGCTGCTGACAAAGGTCCAGATTCATCAAGGATTTTCATTATTGCATGGCTAGAGGCATTCTATATGTACTGTCACACCAAATCCTGAGCATAAAGCTTCTGAAATGATCCATCAATGAGTGAAGGGAGGTATGTGGTGACCCTACCTGGCAATGCCCCTAGCAATGCCCCAGAAATTCATGGATTTGCAGGATTGCACCAGATCCGAGAACTTCACTACATGATGCCTGAACAGAAGCCATCAACTGTGGTCATTCTGGGTGGAACAACAGTCCTCATTAGACTATGCATATTTGACTGACTTAACTTTAAGTACTTGAGTAGTCCATAAAGTAAAGCAGCTGGAGCATCCTAACCCTCAAGGTGCATCTCTTGGGTGGCAGATTAGAGACCCAAAGTATAGGCTGCTCCAAATATATTGAATAAGGAGCCATGGACTTATGATTGTAAGTCAAGCTAACTACTTGTCCAAATGGAAACAATGTCAGTTATGGAAACAACCCTGATACAAGAGTCTGTCTTCTGTCTTAATTAGCCAGCCTAAAGGAGAACATGGCTTTTCCTAATAATCAGTAAATGAGTTCAAACGGAGGTATGAAGGTGGTGGACAAAATCCGGGAGGGAGTTCATCTCCTGAAACAAGATAATCTAACAGCAAAAACTAAAACTAGAATTGTGTACTGGAAAGTGAGAACCATGTGGGAAAATAAGTCAGTTTAGTATTAGTATTCTTGGAGTGAGCAAAATGAGATGGACTGAATATGAAAGACTTCATTCAGACAGTATAACAGTATTCTATTCAGGAAGACAAGATGCTACTCATACAGAGGGAGCTGGACTACACCTTGACGAAAAGGTAACACAAGCACTACAGGAATGGGAACCAGTTGACTCACAAATTATAAGAGCACATTTTGTTACAAATCATGCTAAAGTAACCATTAACCAATGTTACACACCTACCCAGATCATGATGAACAGGTAAAAGACATTCCACAACAAATTGAAAGATGTACTAAACCAAGTTCATGCTTATGATGTCATTCTGGTAATGGGTTATATGAATGTCAAAGTTGGTAATGATAACCCCAGATATGAGCACTGCATGAGTAAACAGAACTGGGGGGTGGATAGACAATGGCGAAAGATTCATTGAGCTGTATGTATAACTTGTTTATTTGGGGAAAATTCTTTCCTCATCATCAGGAATCAAAAACTAACATGGAAGTCAAATGATAGAATTACTGAGAAATAATTGGATCACTGATGGAAAAGAGCAGGACAACAGCACATGAGAAAACCTTTGAGAAAGATGTTGATGTCATGGAAACAGACTATCACAGAGCAAGAACAGATATTCTAAAAATGGAGTTTTGAAAGACTTGGTGGGTGCAAAGGGAAAAGTAAACTGTGCCCCTTTCAGGACTGCAGTAAATTTCTTCTATATCAGAGCAAGAGTGGAACAGAAAAGGAATTGTGAATGAGTCACAATTTCTTCCTTGGTGCACTTTCTGGAGCAATGCAGCTGTATACCTCACCACATTTTGGGCAGAGCCTAAAGAGTCAGTCTGGTCTTTTGTTTATGAAGGGCTTTCAAATTGTCAGATGAAAGAAGCTAGATAAGGACTGCCTTTTGAATCCCATTATAATGTTGGGTGAGCACTTACTTACCCCAATGGTTCAGCTGACTTCAACGGGACTACATGTGTGAGTAAGAGTGCCCACCAATGTCAAGGTTGCACAAGGTTGCACAATTGAGTCGAATGTAATAAGTGCTTTTCTTTTTCTATTCATCCTAGACCAGATTCCGGAACACTTTTTCAAACTGAGTAGTACTCCACTGACTTCAGTGAAACACTCATGAAGTAAATTACAACTCAACATAAATAAGAGTGGTGGCACATGGCCATCTGTTAGCTGCAGGTGCTGGGACTACTGAGAAGTCAGCTTAGTCAGCTCCTAGAGGAAGAGAGTGTTTTCTATTTTATTCCCCAATGAAGGGGGCACAATTGGGAGGTGGCAAGGGAGAGAGACGTGTCGCGCACATAGCTCACCCTCCCAAATAGCACTCTCAAGTGTTGTTAGGGACATATATCAAGATCTCCCTGGCTACAGTGTGTGTTCTTCATACTGTAGTAACGCCCACAGGAATATTGTCTCTTAAAAATATAATTTAACTTTTTAGTAAAAACTAAAGCTTCTGTCTATAGTGTTAGAGCGTTTACTTAAAAATAAGGATACTAAGAATCCATCCTCTGAACTTGGAATATAATACTGACATTTGGCTTTCATTTTCCCTGATGTTTCATATTACTGTCGATGAGGCAAACTCACTGTGGGAAAAGAATATCATGTCTTTGTTTTCCATTGGAAATCTTGGAAGTGCTACAGCAATCTATCTGGTATTATTTTGACTACTGCAATCCCAACACTGAAAAATATGGTGGTTGTTAATCCATATATTTTAGTCCTTGCTTGGTCTGAAACCTGTAGTATACTTTCAAGTAACAAATTTGTAGGGGGCAGGAATTTAACAGAGGTGAAAGGGAATTTTCAGGGACATGAAAGGGAAAATGTCCCATTGAGAGGCATCATGGACTAGTGGTTTAAATTATTGGGAGTGGGGAGACCTGGGTCCTAGTTCAGATTGTGTGGCCTTGAGAGAGTCACTTCACCTTTGCCTCAGTTTCCCTATCTGTAGAGCAAGGATAATAATACTTACCTCCCTCCCTCCATCACTAGGAAGTTGTGAGGATCATTAGTTAATGTTTGCAAAGCACTTTGAGCAGGAAGGCTCTATTTAAGTGCTAAGAATTATTGTTAAATAATGAAAGGTGGAGGGGACTGAGGATAAGATTCTATCTTGGTGTGAAGATAGTTGGAAGGATGCTGATTGGTAATTTGATGATTACCAGTGAGGTAAGCTAGGTCAGAGGATGAGCTTATGCTCTGCATTTGTGCATGTGCTCAGCTTCTCTGAAAATCATACTGTATGTGAGATTTTTTGGATTCGGAAATGGAATGGAGCTCATGTGAGTAAGGGTAGGGTGGGGCATAAGGTAGGTTAATGATTGCTGGCAAATGGGTTTGGGGGAGATGAGGTTGGCATATGCATGCATAAATGTAGGGAGGGGCAAATAGTTCATATAAATACTGAAAAGAATAAAAACTAAGAAATTTACTCTAAAGGCTCTTAAAAAAAAGATTAATATTCAACATAATACATGACAATACATAACTCGGCTACTCATGTTCACATTTCTGATGATCTGTCACTCCTGCTTCTGGCTTTGCATAACTGAAATCAATCCCATTTTGCCCCTTTGTACCATGAAGTAACAGAACATCAACAATACTGTGTCTACGTCCACAATAATTGGGAACAACAACAACAAAATCCTATAATCCAAACTGGTGAAAGAGAAATTTATGCCATGTTTGTCTCTGGAATCAATTAGGTTGGACCATAGCTGAAGTTAGCCCATATTTTTTCCATATTAATCTTTCAAAATCTATAATATTATGTCTTTTGTTTAGTCAAGGCATTTAGTATTGTATCTTGTTTTGGAAAATAGGGTGAATATTTTATTGGGCATAATCAGAGGGCATTTGTGGAGACATAAAGCATAGGATATGGTTCGTGGTTTGGTAAGATGGAGAAGAAAAGTTCTTAATTTGTTTTTGTCCAGTGAAAAGATGGCAATATGGTCTTTCAGTTTTCCCCCTACTATGTCAACTCACCCATTCTTAATGATGCTTTGACTAATGAAAGTGAATGATAATTGTTACCACATTTACATCAACATAATGGGACTAATAAATCCACTTACTTTTCAGCAAAATATTGAAATACAGTGCACTCCACTTAATTGGGACATATTTAATTTGTATATCTGTTTAATTGGGATGTTTCCCAGGGATGACTGCTCCTTAATTAGGATTGTAATTCTGCTTCTGTGAATTCCTTTGGCTGGAGAAGTGGTGCTAATTTATTATGGCCTAGATTATGTCACACTTAGTCATGCTGAATAGTGCCTTGCTTTGTGAGTAGCCATGTTGAAACCATTGGGACTACTTGTAGAGTATGGTACTATTGAACATGAGTAAGAGTGGCAGGATCCAGCCTGACATGAGATACCCAATTCTGGATGAAGCATAGGATTTCAACTGTGCAAAATAAAGTCTTGTGAGATGATCTGAACTACCAAACACAGATGGCCCCCACATTCTTCCTATCGATAATACAGAGCCCCTTGCTGAAGATGTCTGATGTTGGTGTCTGATGGTGGAGAAGATGTCTGATGGTGATCTAAGAAGACTTTCCATGAGGACTTGCTTTATGATGGATCTTATGTCTGAGCTTTACTCTTTCCTTATTCTACATCATTTACCTTTTAATTCCTGCCTTTTCTCTGCATGAATTTTTGGCTCTGTGTCCTCAGAGCAGGACATTACATTTGGAAACCCCTCTACAGTGCAAATAGCAGGTGTGAGAAAGAATTTCAATTAAGTTTGGTTTTAAAAAACAAAACCTTTTAACTTGGTTTGCTGCTTAATTCAGAACATTCATCAAGGTGTGCCCCAGTTAAGAAGATTCTATTATATTGTTCAAAGATAGTCTATTTTTTAAATAATACTGTCTCATGCTAGAGTAATGGTATAATCCAACCATGATTCTCAAAAACAGTATTCCCTTGTAGTATATGCTAATGCTTATGCAAAATAGAGTACCAAATGGTAAATCATTATCATTCTTAGAATAACATAGGTCTACATTAAGATAAGAGATTTCAGAGCTTTTTTCCCCAACTTTCCTGTAATGAACATCTCTTTTCTAAAACTCCAACTCTCCAGAAGATAATAAAATAAAAAGATGTGCACTACTTCAGTATTTAATCATACAAAAAAGATTCCAGTGCTACAAATTAGTAGCATTAATTGCTTTTGTCTAACAGCAGTAATATGTTTGAGGATGAATAGAGATTAATTGTACTAAAATCCTCCATTATAGTGCTCCTCCCCACAAAAAATAAAAAGTAATAGAAGGTAGGAAAACTACTCACATCTATAGCCGTACAGTTGGTAAGGATTGTTGACACTGGCTTCCTGTCAGCAGAAAACTTTGTGTGTGGGGAGTGTGTGTGTGTGTGTGTGTGTGTGTTGGGGATGTGGGGGTTCGGTTTGTGTTTGTGTGAATTTAGAGGTCATAAAAGATACTTGATTGACAGCTCTAGACACTGAAGTCTACAGATGGATGAGCTCACTTTATTGGATTTGTTCTCTATTTATGAGAAAGTGTGAAAAAAAACCAGAAAGGTGGAAATATTCAAGTGAAACCAAATATATTTATATAGAGAGAGAGATAGGGGCCCAGCTCCTTCATTACCCTGGAGACATACAGAGGATTTAAATAGTCCTCTCAAAATACCCCTTTCATGAAGAAAGGGGTTCTCCAATTAATATAAATGGGTTGTGATGGTTCTATATCAGTTCCCTTCCCTGCTGTCAGCATAAGGGATGTGTTGGTCATGGGCTACAGGGCAGTAAGTGATGTGGCTGGAGCACACAACACTCTAACTATTCTCTGCTTGTATAATGGTCTGTAGAGGAATGGAAGAAGCTGGTGCAATTAGAGTAGCTCAGGGGCATTGAACCAAATAGATTCATAGACCATAAGGCCGGAAAGGACCATTGTAATCATGTAGTCTGACCTCCTGCACAACACAGGCCATAGCACTTCCCTAAATTAACTCCTGTTTAAACTAGAGCGTATCTTTTAGAAAGACAGCCAATCTTGATTTAGTAATGGGAAAACCACCACAACCTGTGGTAAGTTGTTCTAACAATTAATTACCCTCAGAGTTAAAAAAAATTCACCTTAAATAGATTTATTTTAATATGATAATGAATCAAATTAAGCTAAATTGATTTTAGCCACTCTTAACTGTTGTAAGAGTGTCCACAGAAGTTGGTACTGATTTAAACAGATCAATTTTGAAACTGGTTTAGTCTAATCAGTGCAATTTCTGTGTGTAGACGAGTCCATGAGGCAAGCAGAATAGGAGGGGATAGGCTACTTTTCAAGTGTTAAGGCTTGTATATGAATGTAAGGTATGTTTTTTAAAGAGTTACACTGCAGCCCACCTATAGAAATGGCTGTTATGCAGGCACTTTCTGCATTTAAAAAAGAAAATATTTTGCCCTGTGTGGATGGTTGAGGACTTTTCTTGTTCTTTGACCACAGAGCTTTTAATAGCCTCATGTGTCCTATGTAATAATCTTGATTAAGAGTTTTAATCACTCAAACTGACGTAGGCATTTTCTTCAAATGGCTTCAGGATAATACCAGGAGCTGTAGACCTTGGCCCCAGTTCTGTAACCCAATCCACTAACATGCGCCCCTTCCCCTCTGCAGAGGAGCCCCAGTGGTTTTTCCATGGGGGCGCTGAACAGGGGTAGCAGTATTTCTTCCTATGGGCAATAACTTTTTCAATTTGAGGGGCAACCAGTTTCTCTATGAACTGAAAACTTCAGTCGATAAATATTTTATATTAAAAAAAAAGGTTGAAGACTCAAGGGGTCAGCTGTTCTCTCTCCTACGCACATATTACGATGGTGATGAGAGGTAATAATTTTACTATCTTGTAGAACCAGAATTCTGTAACAATGGGATTTGGAAATTTGCTGTGTGGGAGTCATCCTAAGAGTGCTGTGTTGAAATCTAGCCTGGAAACACATTGGAAATCAACAGTAAAAAGGATCCCATACACCACTCTAATTAGAAACTTACTTCCAATAACTGTTGCTTTTTTAGGACTTTTGCATGGCAAATTATCAAAAGTTTTTAAATCAAAAGAACAAACAAACTGTTGTAAGAGGCTTAATTCAGTCTATTTCCAAATGTCATGTTTTTTTTTAAAGATATTTATGGTCTAGATTTTTAACTTGATCCTTCATATTAAAAATTACTTTGTGGACATTTTGAAAGTGTAATTTAACTAACTCAGACTATGCTTCCTGTCATACACACATCCTGATTTATTCTGGAACATACCAGGTTTGGTTATTTAGTGTCTGCTAACAGTTCTGTAAGATCTCGTCAAAGTGGTAGGCAAAAAGAAAAGAATACAGATACCAAATTTTCCATCTTGGATTTCATCCGTCTCCTTTCTGACTAGGAAAAGTCTATAAAAAACACTGTAAGCATCTGTGATCAGCTTCGCATGATGCTATCCAATAAAATCAAGTTTCCTTTCCAACACCCTAATCCTGGCAAGAGACAGATATGGGCAGAGCTTACCCCTATGCAGTGTCCAGTTAAAATCAGTGGGACTACGTGTGGTTGTGAAAATCCACCCTTCTAGATCTCTTTGAAGGATCAGGGCCCAAGGATACAAATTTTGTTGTGGCAGTATTTTGATCTGAAATTATTATAAACACTATCTCTTTGATACAAAACTTCCATTCTTTTGATTGTCAGCTAAATACAGTATATTGTGAGTGTAGTACAGTGCTTTACTGTATTGTATGGAATCATTAAGATTGTCCCAAATAGATGTATACATTCATATAAATAAACTTTATTAGCATTAAATATAGTTCTAGTATCTTTCATAAGTGTGGAATCAATATTTTACAGTCTTCTAATGTTAATCTGAAAAATCTTCAATAAAGTTAGAAAAAAAGAATGTTAGTGCTTGTTGAATTCAATATTTTGGGAGAAAAAACTTGGAAGAAATATAAAGTAAAATATTGCACTGTAGCTGGAAAGCAGTAAACATTTACTGATCCCATTTGACAATGATTCAAAAAAAAATCTTTCCAAAGTTTAGACAACAATGGCACCAAATACTGTAGTATTTCTAGGAAATAGGGGTCTTAAGACTTCTTATCTTTATAATAATAATAATGCTTGTGGTAGTTTCAGGTTAGATGAATAAGGTCATGTCTATCCCTTGCCACAGCTAGTTATGATGATGTTCTACTGACCCAAGTTATTTTCCACCTCATCTGTGAAGCTGTAGAAAATTGACTCATTAATGCTTCTTTGTCTCAGTGATTTCATTTCTTGTTCTTTTCCACATTAAGAATAATTACTTTCCCACAAGGCTGGCCTGTTGTGATGGAGACTACTGTTTTCCAAATGTAAATGGTCATTGATCTGCCAAAAATGGCCTAATTTATGAATTGAAGATTGTTGCACAGCTGGGAACAAATTGTGAAAAATGGCCAAGATATTCACACCACATTTGGCAGTCACAAATCCAAAGCAAGGATTGATTTCTAAATGTTCTTCCATCCATATTAAGTTATTTGCAGGCATTTACGACATTATTTTGTCTCAAATACCAACTAAAAACCATGTAAAATCTACAGCATAGATAGATAAGTATAACAATAGTAACCATCCCTGGTAACTTTTCATATTCAACATTTGCTGTTGTGCTCATTTGAACAATCATTTGGAACTCCTGCAATTTGAGAATAACTGATATCTTTGTGGTGAATGATGTAAGTTACCTGGGATGCTAGCTAGATGATAGTAAGTATCACTATACTCACATGTTCGTAGCTTATTTTATTTTGGGCCAGATGCTGATATGTTTCCTCATGTTGAGTATCACCTTACTTTATAGTGTTCTCAATAATTTCATTATAACTGCTCGTGGAGTAAAGTGCTACTTAATACAAGAAAGGAGATCACAAGAAAGGATGTCCCTTTGTTTCTTTAGATTGATGTTTCCAGAATTTGCAACTCTAGTGTTGAATAATACCTTATTCTGTTAAGTATTCCAATTGATTTCAACATGGCTCTTTGGCAAATAGAATAAATACAATATGAATAAAAGAGTCAGAATCGGGCCCATACAGTGTTAGAAAAGGCTATTATTGCTGGTCAGAGTTTCCTACAGTAACACTGCTAGTTCTATGGTTCTATAGTTCTATAGAATAGTCTAATTTTAAAGTGAGATTGCTCCAATTATTTTTTTAAATCTAATGATTGTATTTCATGGTGACCAAAGTATAACATTTATGTGGTGAGACAGGATTTTGTGTATAAAATTTTCAAAAATAATTAAGTGATTTAGGAGGCTAAATCCCCTTCTCAAAGTGACTTAGGCCAGTACAGAGACAAGATGAGTGAGGTAATATCTTTTATTGGACCAACTTCATTTGGTGAGAGAGACAAGCGTTCGAGGTTACACAGAGCTCTTCTTCAGTCTGGGAAAGATACTGAGAGTGTCTCAGCTAAATACAAGATTGAATAGATAGTTTAGCATAAGTAGTTAGCACATATTCTAAGGGACCATTCAAGGTGAAGTGGCTTGTTAACACTGCTGCTGCACTGGACAAAAAGGGGGGTTAATGGATTACAAATTATTGTAATAAACCACAAATCCATAAACCACAACCATGATTTTTAGTCTTTAGCAAAATTGTGAATTTAAGCTCCCCATCTTGTCTTTTGAAGGTGTTGTGCAGGTTTCCTTTGAGGATGAGGACTGAGAGATCAGACATAGAGGGATTGTTTTGTGAAAAGTGTTTGCCCATGGGTGATATGGTGTTTTTGTCTTTTATCATTTTTCTGTGTGAGTTCATTTGAGATCTTAGGGATTGTCTGGTTTCACCCACATAGTTGTTATTGGGACATTTAGTGCATTGGATGAGGTACATCACATGTTGTGATAGGCATGTGTAGGACCCATGGATCTTGAAAAGTGTGTTGTGTGTGTGTGGGGGGGGTGTTAATCATTGTAGCAGTGGAGATATGTCTGCAGGTTTTGCATTTGTTATTCTGATAGGGTCTGGTGCTGCTTTGAGTTGGTGAGTCCTGGTCTGTGAAGAGCTTGCTTCTGATGATGAGCTTGGTGAGGATGGGGGGTTGGTCATAGGACAGAAGAGGGGGTTTTGGAAAAAATTCTTTCAAGATGTGGTCCCCATCAAGTATGGGTTGTAATTGTTTAATGATATCCTGTATGGGTTCCAGTGTAGGGTAGTAAGTGACAAATAGGGGTGTGTAGTCAGAGGGTTTCTTTCTGTATTGAAGCAGGTTCTTTCGGGGTATTTGGGTGGCCCATTCAATGGTACAATCTACTTCTCTGGTGCAGTGTCTTTGTTTGGTGAAGGTGGTTTTAAGTGTGTTAAGGAGTGTATCCTGGACTTTCTCCTTGGAGCATATTGTATAGTATCTGAGGACCTGGCTGTGGATAACAGATTTCTTGGTTTGTTGGCGTGGGTACTGGATCTATGAAGGTAGGTGTGGGGATCTGTGGAGTTCTTGTATATAGTGGTCTCTAGGGGTGCATTGTTGAACTGATTGTGGTGGCCGTGACGTTGATGCTGGAGCGGGAGTGTTCTAGAGAGAGTTTGATGAATTGGTGGTACTTGTTAAAGTTGTGGTGGAAATCTATAAGAAGTTTAGATCATTTGTCCAGAGGACAAAAATATCAGAGATGTATCTCAGGTATTTCAATGGTTTCATGGTGTACTAGTCCAAAAATTCATCCTCGAGGTTGCCCAAGAAGAGGTTGGCATATTGGGGAGCTATCCTATACCCATGGCTGGCCATGGTTTGGACAAAGTATTTGTTGTTGAATGTATAATTGTTATGGGTGAGAATGAAATGGATGAGTTTGGTGATGTGTTTGAAGTAGATATCTTTGTACTGTCCATTGTCTTCTAGATGTTTGAGGCAGGGAATGATGCTGTCATTTTGAGGGGTGTTGGTATATAGGGAGGTGACATCCATGGTGGCAAAACAAGGTCCTTAGGGACAGATTTTCAAAGATGCAGATAGATGCCTAAATACCTTTAAATACATCAGGGCTTTAGAAGACTAATGCCCATTAATATTCAATGGGACTTAAGAACCTAAAGTTACTTAGGCACTTTCAAAAATTTTACCCCATATCTCTTATACATCCTTCTGCATTTCTTCCTTAGGCTGGTGAACTTGGGCTGCCTTTTAAACACTAATTAGGTATGCTTATGGTCTATACCCTTAATAGTAATGAGGATGTGCAGGATGCCTGCTTTTCTAATACTGTATGGATATTGAAGGCATCACATATATTTTATACCGTTCTTATTCTTAATATCTAGGTATGCAACTGTGGTTTCAGCTTTAAAAAAACTTATGGTGAAAGTATGAGTGGTAGTAGACACATCCACATTTCACCAGTATACACAGATATGTACTAATAAGTTTAAGGGAACTTATGTGTCTGTAAAGTAATATGTCCAGTGATATGATTCAAGTTCAGATGGTAAAAGAAACAGGCATGTTATGCGTACATAAATGATTTCTTCTGCCATTAGAACTAACTTTACAGAAAGCTGAGCTTCTTGTTAATCAAACTGAGTCTGTTTGATGATAGAGGCTAAAATAATTGCTCTAGGGACTATAGACCATGTTCAAACATATAATTAATTAGCTGTGTAATCACTAGACAAGCATGTCCGACAAGATGGTGGTAAATGGAATACAGTTCTTACCATCTAGTAAGATCCATGTATCTCATCATCATCCACTTCATGAAAAAAGTCATCTTTCCATTCTGGATCTTTGGTTGTATGCAGCCAACAACACAGGCTACCCTACAAAAAGGATCCAATAGCAGAACTCCCTTACAATGGTCAATGGTCAAAAGTCAATGGTATAGGATCTGCCCTAGGATACCCAATATGGACATTTAGAAAAGATAAGTCATGTAATTAATATATTCCACAATTCTTATTTCATAAAACAGGAATATTGAGTTACTGTCTTTAACGTACATAATTGCAGTTCAGCTAAACTTGTTCATATAAACTGCTTTGCCATATGGATATTTCCATCCATGGAGGAAAGCTACACTCCACTGAACAGATATATTAATTCAGCTGTGTCAGTTCTGACTGAATCTACTGACCTCCAGTGTTTTCAGTGCTCAGCTTACAGATCCTAAACCAAGTCTGTTAACTTACTTGAGGAAACCAATCTCTGTGCTTGATTGCCTTAATGTGCTGGTGACACATAACACTGGTAATATAATTGTGGAGTTCTGTATTGTAAAATATTAGCCCAGTTCTTGGAATGGACCTTTTTATTACTTTAAACTTACAAGGAGTAAATGGATGCATTTCTTCCACACCTTCACAGAATAACACTATTTGTCAAGCCTTTATCTCCATGGTGACAGACTACACAGAGTGATACACTGAACAGTGCAGTTGCATTTGCATGCAAAATAAAATTGAGCAGAGATGATGTCTCATAAAACAGAAACTTAGACATTTGCTTTTGTCTGTGAGGAAACTGTCCGAAGAACTCTAAAAGAGAGTGTGGAATAGCAGCATGAAAAGAATGGTGAGACTCTTCCGAAGGGATGCCTTCAATTGATGTTACCAGGGGAAAGCAGGTGGCTTTTGTATGTCTGTGGATCAACATGAGTCTTATAAGGAAGCTGTGAATGACAGCAACGCATGAGCACATGCTGAGGAAATGTACTTGGAGCCATGGGGCAATACACTAGTTGCTACTTTTGATTTGCAGGGCACACATCATCAGGTATAATACAAAGATAGCCATGATCTTTCAAGCTTCATGACTCGGGGGTGGGGGGCTCTCTTTGGTTTTGCTGCATGTCTTTTAGACTTGTATCATCAGAGTGCTTTCCAGAAGGTGTTGTCACTGATTTTGAAAGTTCAGTTTCAATTTATACTGTAGTGTATTGAAGGAGACCAGCATAGCATGAAAAAACAAAAAGAAAACTCTGTCTGAATATTAAGTTAAGCATGGTTCAAAACTGAATTTTTCCACGTGGTATATTAGTCAGATACATTTTTTTCTTTTCCAGTCACATGAACTGAGAAAGAGGCATAAAATCCTGATTTAGATCACTTTTCAGCAATCTCTAGCAGATTTTTTTTTCTGAGATTTACATCATGATGTTACAATTTACGCAATAGTTGTAGATCCCCTATAGATTTTTTAGGTGTTTTTTTCCTTTAAGTATGCCCCAAGTGTACTTTTCTCTGCTGCCAGGAGCTAGAAAAACTAGCTAGGACTAATGCCTGATGGGATTATATTGAAGGATCTCCACAAGAGGATCCGTACTGAGATTTCATCCCCCATCGTCCAAGCTGTTCCACCGAGGGGATGAATTGGGCCTCTAATCTCACGGTATAAATCAGAAATAACTTGACTGAAGTCAATAAAGTTACACTGGTATCAACTTTATGTAAGCGAGGTCAGAATTAGGCCAAATCTATGACTGTTCCTTTAAACTCCAGCTCAGGTTTACTCATCTTGTTCATGAAACTCATCATAGATTTATCCAAGTCAAATCAAAGCTTACAGGTCTCTGTTGGTGGCCAAGAATGGACTCAGAAATTGAGCAGTCTAAAATCATGTTACTTCCCAGGGACCTGAAGAAATGGCCACTGAAAATCATTGGAGTTTTCCACTGATTTCAACATGCTATAGGTCAGGCACTGTATGCATATCAAAATAGCTCTAACACACAGTGCTGTCTCAGCCAGTTCTCTCACATGATTCTTAATGGCAAAAGATTGTATTGATACAGTAGGACATTTTGAAACAATAGCAAAAAAACCAAACCAAACCAAAACAAAAGAAACCCTGCTATGCTGATCTATTTACTCATTAGTTTTGCAATTCACCAGAATTAGCTTGAACATCTTTGGTTACTTTCACAACAGTAATCAAGTTCCTGGTAACAACCTTCAGTCTTAATGAAAACAGAAATAACTAGTCACTGACAATGGACCTTAGTTTGCTTGCATATAATATGAAGGATTTCAATAGGAGAGAATATTAAGTACATGTGTTCTTCCATTTATTATCCTTAGGCCAATGAGGAAATAAAACATTTTAATTGAATTTGAAATACTGTTTGCAAACTGCTGACCCAGACGAAAAGCCCTGGAAATCATTTATCATAAGATTTCTTACAGAACTACGTAGCAGGCAACAGCCAAGTTCTATCCCACAAAAGATAGGTAGAGTTTACAGACCAAGAAAAGTATTGTCCAAAAGGCTTAAATCTGAAACAAGTACAATAGAGTGTACAAGACATAACTGGACACTAGAAAAATAAAAATAAACTGTACACAGCTATATTCTCTAATGTTAATATCCAGACTTCCAGTCAGCTTCCATTGTATGAGGTATGTTTAAAAAAACAAAACAACCCCCATCCTATGTTTACTGATCTACTTAAGACTGTGGAATAGAAAGGCCCTTGCACATATAATTAATCATATGGAAAAATATGTGCTGCTGTTCCTTGAACACTTACATCAGGAACAGAAAATCCATGTCTCTGATTCTCTTGATGCACAGATTCATCTCTTAAATTTGTTTATCGCCTGAAGATATTCCCCTGCAAATTAAGCTGTGCCAATTTGTTATGGACATGAAGGGTGCCTCTATGGACTAAAATTTCTGTTCTGTGACAAGAAACTAAATGCATATGGACTATGTAATGACTTTATTGCATTCATATTGCATTTGTGGTACTATGATAATTAAATATAAGAAACTGCTCCTTTGAATAATCTACAACTATACTTATGATTTCGACACCTGTAAACAATTTAATGGGCTTAATTATTTTCTTTTAATAGAAGTATGGTATGTATTTCACAGAGGGCAGAATATTGTAGGTAATGTTAATTACATTGGGAGGTAAAGCATACTTAGTGTTGCATTTATTACTATGTATTGTACTAAAGTGACTGAAGTACAACCCATGCTGTAGGCTAGAATTTCTTTTAATAAGAATAGTGTTAGCCAGAGGGTGGTGTTGATCTCTCATAATCACAACACATCACATTCTCCTCACTAGTGCACTATGGTATTGTTACCTGGGATTCCTCAAACCCAACGCTCTTGGTAACTTCACTCTCTGCGAGGTGGTTTCAGGAAATAAACCAAGGGTGATGCAGCACCTTCATCTGCTAAGTGGTTGGCATAAATCACATGAAATCAACTGCTTTCACTTAGAGCCTTTGCTTTATTAGTCTCCAGTACTCTCACAAGAATGCTTTTACTCAAAGTCTCTGCTTTGTTTAGTCTCAAGCACATACAAACACGATAGGATTATAGAGCACCTTCAAACAATAGTTACCATGATCTGGAGGGTTCTCGAGTAGTCAAACAAAAAGGTTTAAGTGGCCAGCTATCCGCCTGTTGCTATGGATTCCAAGAGATGTACAAAGTCAAATCCAAATTCCTCAGACCTGTCAATCCCTAACTGCTACAATTACAATCACAACATGTCAATCAAAGAGGAACCATTAAGCAAGCACTTTTAAGCAGTTAGTTATACAGATGTGTTTTTGCAGAGTCTACAGTCTCATGGGCCTTCACACACACCAGAAGTCAAATATAGATAGACTTCCCGTCTCTCCAAAACCACATACTTTAGCAATTTGAAAGGAGCAAGACAGGATAGCATAGGATCATGCTCAATTCTTGTGGTCACTTCCCCTGTGTTCCTGGCCTGCCTAGTTATGCTAAGGCTCTTACAAAGGCCTTACAGGTGCTTTTGGCAATAGGCATAATTCCAATACTGACAGTGTCTCCCCTAACAATATGATGCATTAGGAAAAATGAAGATAACCTCTCAGATTCCTTCAGCCTAGAGTGCATACATTATTATACATGCACTGGAGTATCAGATTTAGCAGCTAATTAATATTTACTTGTTTTGTATTTCTTGGGGGTAATACTTTTGTCTACACTGCTGAAAGTGGAAGCACTATTTCCTTGTCGTCAGACAAAGTCAATCTGAGGACAGAATTGTGTACTAAACCTTTCAAATTTCATTCTGATACAATTAGTATTTGTATTGCAGTAGCTCCTAGACGACCTAGGCAGAATTTGAGGCTCTACTGTGCTACATGCTGTATACACGCAAGACATAATCCCTGACCCCAGGATCTTTCAATCCAAATAAGACAAATTGTAACAAAAAGAGGAAAGGGAAGAAGGGTGGATAAGGGTAACACTGGCAGGGGTCTGTCATTTTTTAAAAATAAAGTATAAATAAGGAAATAACATGTATCAGCAATTGCTAGTGACCAAATATCTATAATTGACGATTGTGAAGTGAGAGGATAACATCTCATCTGCAGTCAGCCATCTTACTAACCATGGATATATTGATCTGAAGAATAATCCTTTATGAAGTAGTGGGGTTGCAAATGTAAATGGCACTGTGCAGCTGGTGATGGAGCATAAAGCCAACAAGAGAGTGAAAGGGAATGCTTGTCCTAAAGAGCTTCAAATCTAAAGTTCTAGATCCTGGCAATTCAATCTAATAGTGAACTCTAAACCACATTCATTGATTTAAAAAGCACCTTACACAATAGTTATACTAAATCTGTCATGATTTAAAGCAGATAAAGCTTATGGAAATCTTGTCTCTGGCTTTTTCATTAAGTTATTGTGATTTAGAATTACCTCTTTTCGTAATGCTGTTTCAGCAAAATATTGATTATTCCATAGCCAATGCAATTCATAATTAATAAGATGGTAGTAGTACAGGTAGGTTAAAAATCAGGAAGGCTCAGCTGAAATTGAAGGCCAGAAAGAGGTATAGTGGAAGAATAAAAAGGTGAAAGATCCACAAAACCATTAAAAGCCTGGTCCCGCTTCTATTCACATTATTGGCAAAACTCCAGTGACTTCAGCAGGAGCAGGACTGAACCATAGCATATTACCTTGGGTCTGAAAATAATCTGTTTGTTTAATCTAACCCATCCCTCTGCAGCCAGCTTTTCTTGTGTGCTGTTCTCTCAAGTGTGTTTAATTTAACCTATTCTGGAACACTGCTGATGAAGAGGCCTGGGACACCTCCATCAGTAATTTATTCCATCATCTAACTGTCCTCACTGTTTAAAACCCTTTCTCTGATGTCTAATCTAAATTTTCCTTTTTTAAATTCCAATCCATTTCTCTGTGTTTTGCAGCTCTAAGACTCTATTCTCCCTCTTAATTAATCCTCAAGAATATGTGCAAAGCTATCATCTATGGGGAAAGTGAAACAGGTAGACCTCCTTTGGCAATGGGGTAATCAGGGTCACAGCAACCTTTCCCATTGAACTTGAGCATGTGAAATTTGAGCTATGCCAGAACCATACCACACCATACCAGAACCTCCACCTCTCCCAGGATACAGGACAAGGCAGCAGTGGCTTCTAAATAAGGGGCACACAGCCTTGCATTCCCTCTGGCATCAATAACACCAGCCTTAAGGTGGAGAAAGGTCTTTGAATGTTGGGTGGGAGATGTCAGGAGTAGATGGAGATGATAATGTGGTGGGACAGGCCAAGGAAACTGGTCAAAGTGAGAAAACTATGTCAGGCAGGGATTGAATATAGTAAAGGGTTAAAACAACTAATCAACATAGACTGGAAAGAGGAATGCATGGGAAACATGGGTGGAATGAACTTCAGTTTAAAAAATACGGTTAATGAAAAATCAAAGGATGAGGTACACTATATGAGGAAAGACTGGCACAGTTTAAATAAGCAGATGGAAAATAGTCAGGCTGTGTGTTTTGGACCAAAGAAAGGAATATTTAATGGTGGAAAAAAGTAATACAATGTTGTGCTGTTTGCTTCCACCTTTCCTTTGTCTTTCTGTTGTCAGTCCCGCAAACAAATGGACTCATGAGACTCTTACACCCCTTCAGAGTCCTACTGAAGACAGAGGGGTTTAGCACAGATATAAGGATCTATATTTGCACAGCTACCTGAAGGATAAAGGCCTTAGATTGTAAGCCCTATGGGTTAGGGATCTATCTTATCCTACGAGCCTGATTCTCTTCATACAAGGTATAAATCAGTGGAGTTACACCAGCATAAATCCCATGCAACATTGTGGAGAATGAGCCATGAGAATGTCTGTAAAGCATCTAGTACATTTTTGAGAGCCTTTTAATAACAGTGATAATAATGTCCCAACTCTTAGTCACTTTCGTCAAAACAAGTTGACATCTCCTGGGACACTAAACCCTGGTACTTTTATCATATTTGTCTGTTGAAGATTTGTTGTTCTTTTCTTAATAACTACATATTGCTGTCCTTATTATTTATTCCACTGCTTTACCCACTGGGACGTTAGTCTAAATGCTTAGGAATTACTCGAGTCAACCCTTTCACCCTTTCTACTGACTGACACAATACTTGCTTTCTTCCTGTGCACTGGTACCTCATCTGTTTTTCTTAATTTCTAAGAAACAACTGGTAGTGGTATTTCTGTGTTCTCTGGCAGTTCCCTTAGGAACGTTGGTGATTAATACTGCAGATATTTAATTGATCCAAGCACTCTTTCACTTTTCTCTTAAAAGCACTTTTAGTGGAAATTAATATTTTTACTTGAAATTAATATTTCCCCACTCATCATTTTCTTTCTATTAATGCCAGAAGAAAAGTAGTGTTGATTAATCACAGGCAATTTTAGTTTAGGTAGCAACATATGTGGAGATGGAATTTCGTCCATGGTTAGATCTGCCACCGTAGGTCTTCTGAAAAGCAAGAGCAGGAATATTCTGCCTTGTGCGCCTTGCAATATGGACACACTGATAATAATTTTATGCGAAGGGTGATAGGTTGTATTGCCATCAGTCCAAGTGCAGAACTCCTGTTCTTGTAAAGATTGAAACTGGGTCCTGAATGGTTTTTAAATGCTTTTAAAGTGCCTATAGTGTCTGATCCAAAGCCTCCTGAAGTCAATGGGAGTGTTTCTACTGACTTTGCTGGCTTCTCATTCTGATCCTTCATGAATTAGAGAGTGAATAGATGGCTGAGCTCAGTCTCAAGGCTTTGTTGTTTTTCATAAGCCATTCAGCCTTTCTGCTCAAATTTTATAATTTCAGCAAACCCCCTCATGTGAGTTACTTCCAAATAGTCGCATTCAACTGTATACTAAAAATGGTTTAACTCTAGAATAAGAGACAGTGGATTGCGTACAGGGCCCGGAGCCAGGAACTCCAAAGTTCTAACCTTAACTTCTGCACTGACTTGCCCGGTAGCCTTTGACAAGCTCTTTGGGCTCTATTTGTGTGTTTCTCAATTTTGGGGTGCTTAGGATCTAGGGTGCTGAGCAGGCCACTCAACATTTTTTGCCAGGATTGCAAAACATTTCACCCTTGCTCCCCCAGCACCATCCTCCTGTCACTGACTCTTATCCATTCATCTTCTCACACTGGCTCTTGCCCACTATGATCACCACCCTACTCTGCATTAACATGAGCAACAAAAGCTCAGTTTTTTATAAATAAACAGAGTTAACTTGTCTGCTTGTTAACCAGGATTGCTCCCCCTTTTCAGGGCCTGGCAGTTTTACAGAAAACAGCTTTTTCCCTGTTTTTGTAAACACCACTGGATTGGCTACCTGAAGGAGCCACCTGCCCTCTGAACTAGTGAAACCGACAACAGGTTTGTCAGATGTATGCTTCTCAGAGATCGTTCCCCGGTCTGTTTTACAGTGATGTTACCAGCCTATCTTCTCCGTAAAGCCTCTCAGTGAACTTCCCACCAATTCAGCCCTTCCCAATATGTAAAGTCAATCCTTGTGGACTTGAGATTCTGGGCTTTGCTGCAAGTGGTGAGCTCATTTGTCAGTTGCTACTCATCAAAGTCAGACTGATTATTGTTTTGTCTGGTAGTATTTCTTTCACAGCTCCAGGGCAGAGCCAGCCTTCCTATTGTATTGTGGGCATGAATGCAATAAATAAATATTGCCCATGATCTATCAGGATCACATTAGAGATTACTACATACAAATATTTGGGGGAGGGTTAGCAGGATGACTCTTTGGCCTAACCCCAAACTTAACTGACTCATTTTATTTGTAGTGTGTAGTGTAGTGTGTGTAGGTTCTGTCCCCCCTAAACTTCTGTAGTGAGAGAAGAGGATTCCAACTCCTTGAACTGGGTTCTGGGAATACCTCCCAGATTAAAAAAAAAAAAGAGGGAAAATTGTCCGAATGAAATGGGGTTCTGGTGTCAATCTGTATCTTCCTGTGAGAGGAACATTCTTATTCTTATTAGAGAACAGTTATTCAATACTCATGTTTCTGTAACTAAGAATATGTATTTTCATATTGTTTGCAATGATGTATTCTGTGTAGGGATATATAAATTAAATCATACAGCCTTGAAGGGATTATAAAATTAGGTAGTTATTGAAATTAGGCCACAAAAGACTAAATAATTGAAAAAACATTGACTTAACTAATCAGCATTGTTCTGTTTTCATGCAGGATGAGATCAACTTTGAATATATAAATAAAGAAACACAAAAAGAATGGCAGAGTGTCAAGGTACTACTATATATGAAGAGTAATAACATTGGCGAGCTCTTATTTAGCATCTTGCTATGTATGCGAAATGGCCTGTTTAAGAATAGTTTCATGAAGCGTTGGAGAAATCCATTTTTAAAATATAATTAAAATATTAAGAGAGAACTTTTAAGAGCTAAAGAATTTCATATGCATCCTTTTGCAGTTGTGGTGGAATTAAAAGGGCACTGTCTTGCTTAGACCAAAAAGTGACTATAATTTGGGGAGAAATGTCCTTCAGATTTAAAAAACAAACAAGCGTCTTTAAAAAAATGCATCAATTCATTGCCAAGTAACAATAATAATAACCATGGTAATTAAAAAATCCCAAAAAATCAGTACAGTTCACAGTGATCAATTTAAGAATATTCATGTTCATCTAATTGTATACTGATATGCAGATGTGATTTAGGTAGCTATGGAAATAAGATATAAAAATCTCCAATTTTGTTTATGCAGCAATTAGTCAACAGCTTAATCAGTGAAATTTACATGGATCCTTATTGAACTGTAGTTTGTGGTGTCCAAAATGCAGTCCCACAACAAAACGGCACCCATGTCCTACTGCCCTCTCCCACTTGCAGATGAACTCAGATCTCATTACTATTCACATCATTAGGATGCTTTTGCTTTCTTCCAACCCTATCCCTAAACTATTTGTTTTCCTGATAAAAGCAGCAGCTCTATGAGAGAAGATAAATGAAATTTCAGTAGAGTGCAACATACTATTGAAAAACATCACATAATGTGTTTAATCTGTTAGCAGGTGTTTTCACTGCTCTGTATTAAAGTGTTCAGATGTCCCCATGTGATCAAGACAGTGCTAGATTTTAATAGATGTCCTGTTGGTGGTTTTAAGGAGTTTTTGAGATACTGAAAATGCCATTTCCCCCCCCAGCTCTACTGGCTCTTACCTTCTTGTTAGCAATCAAGCATACAAAGTTTTCCCTGCCTGTAATGGGAAAATCAAATGCAGAAGCGTATAAAAAATAAAATTAATGTAACAGTGAAAAGTGAGGAAGTTTAGATAGCATGGCAATAGGTGCTGTAAAAATACTCGTAAGAGATAGACAGGTAGATTGAATTATTAAACTGGGAGAAAAAAGGCTCTGATGCTTTTCACAATATTCTACCTTTCAGCTGCTTGCCACAATACTCAGAAAGAAAGGACACAGCTCGGTGTGGTTCATTATTCACCAAACTCCAGAGTTTCATTTCTAATCAGAGTTTACAGGACATACTGTATAAATTATTTAACATTCTGATTAAATACATGTACAATATCAGCAAACAAACTTCAATATGTTTAGCAGAATATTCATTTTTCTGCCTCTGTCCCATGGAACTATCTCTTAGAGCTGTTTTTGTTAATTAAATAGAAACAATATGTTTTACAGTTATTTGTAAACAGGAATTAAGCACAAAAAAAAAAAAGACTCCAAATTCCCCAAATTTACAGGGGGAATTCAGGTCTGTATCTGAACTTCACAGCTAGCCCTTATCTCTGGAATGTACAGAAGAAAAACCCTGGGTCTAAACCATACCAAACTTTGGGTATATCTACACTGGAATAAAAGACTCATGGCACAGCCATGGCTGGCCCAGCTGCCTCAGGCTCATAGAGCTTGGGTTGTGGGGATAAAAATTGCTTTGTAGATGTTTGGGTTTGGGCTGGAGTGCAGGATCTGGGATCCTCCCCCCTGATTGGGTCCCAGAGCTTGGATTCCAGCCCTAGCCTGCATGTCTACACAGCAATTTTACAGGGCTGAAGCTCAAGCCTTGCTAGTCTGAATCAGCTGACCCAGGCCAGCCACAGCTGTTTGATTGTTATGTAGACTGTACTCTTTATGGCTAGAACTCATCTCTAATTCAGACCTATCGATTCTGGACCATATTCTCCTCTCAATTACATCTATACAGTCTCACTAAAATCAAATAAAAGTCCCAGGGGGGCTAATTCTCCATTTACATTCACTGGTTTTATACCTCTGTATCTCCATTAGTTTCAATGGGGTTACTGCCAATTTACACCAGAGCAAATGAAAGGAGAATCAGGCCACCAGGTTTCATATACATTGAAGTTAATGGGATTAATTGACTGTAACAGAGATCAGAGTTTGCTCTGTGTTAAGGCTACGTATTAAATGGCATGCCCTCTTTTAAGCTTGCGGATAGTTATTTTTCCATTCTCTTTAACATATTATTTTTCTCTTGTCAGAACAAGGTGGTGCAGGATGTATTGTTTCACAATGGAATTACCCCTGGTTTGGGGAAATGGATGCATGAGTGGAGTCATCCAGCCAAGAGGTGGGGAAAATCAAAAGAACAAGCATCATTGAGTTGCTGTCTGAGTGACGCCAGTGTATGAGAGACTGGGGACTTCAGTGTAAACCAACAGTAATTTCATTGATTCTGTCTCTCTGAACTCTTCCAGCAGCCTTCCTAGATTAAATCCCTCGCCCACCCTGTTTGTTCCTGTAGACCAGCATGCAGCTGTTAATTATTTTAGCTTGGCAACCCTTCCTTCTCCCTGCCCTCCTGTTTCCTGCACTATGACCCATTGAATCTTTTTGTGATGGAAGAAATAAAAACATTTTTTTCTTTTTGAGTTACCCTGAGGACAGTTTTAACACGCTATTAAAAACTCAGGGATAAGAGGATTCTGGTTTCCTAACAAAGAACATTTAATTAGCCTAGTTTTTCCTTATTGAAAACAATACTAAAGAAAAAGGGTATGGTTCCCTGCATAGTAAAACATATTTGTACACGGTTGTACAGATGCTGAATTGTGCTATTTGCAACTCTCTTTTGGAGCCTGAGTGTCACAGATTTTTGTGTGGTATTCTAAGCATAAGTTATTTTTGACCATCCACAACTTCCCTCCAGTCTTTCCTTACCTCTTCCAGCTGCCTCATATGCTTCTATTCTGCTGAGACTTCCACGTCCCTCCCTTTCTCCCTGGAATCCTCCTGAAGAACCCAGTTTTATTCTGTCAAACACTGACCATCCCGTGAGGAGCAACTCAGCGTGTAGTGTGTATACAATATTTGAAGAGAATTGTCCAGTGGCCTGTGCAGATGTAGAAACATGGAAGAGAAGATGTCCACCATGAAATAGGGTGACTTCATCAAAAAACACACAGTATAGGAAAAAGAGCCATCAATCTCAAAAGAAGTAATGAAAGGGATGGAGAGTTGAGAACCAACCTATTGCTTGGTCAGCCCTGCAACACCAACATAAGATTAAGAGAAAGCAGAAAACCTACAAGGAGTGGAAGATGGGAGGGATCAGCAAGGAAAGTTACCTCTTGGAGGTCAGAACATGTAGAGATAAAGTGAGAAAGGCCAAAAGCCTAGTAGAGTTGGACCTTGCAAAGGGAACTAAAACCAATAGTAAAAGGTTTTATAGCCATATAAATAGAAAGAAAACAAAAAAAGAAGTGGGACTGCTAAGCACTGAGGATGGGGTGGAGGTTAAAGATATCTAAACAAATACTTTGCCTCCATTTTTAATGAGGCTAATGATGAGTTTGAGAATAGTGGTAGGGTGGCTAAAAGGAATGAGATATGGATGTAGAAATTACCACATCCGAGGCAGAAGCCTAACTCGAACAGTTTAATGGGACTAAATCAGGGGTACCAGATAATCTCCATCCAAGAATATTAAAGGAATTAGCACATGAAATTGTAAGGCCATTAGCAAGGATTTTTAATAAATCTGTAAACTGAGGGGCTGTACCATATGACTGGAGAATTGCTAACGTAGTTCCTATTTTTAAGAAAGGGGAAAAAAAGTGATCCAGGTAACTACAGGCCTGTTAGTGTGATGTGAGTAGTATGCAAGATCTTGGAAAAAAATTTGAAAGAGAAAGTAGTTAAGGACATCGAGGTTAACGGTAATTTGGAGAAAATACAACATGGCTTTACGAAAGGTAGATTGTGCTGGATCAACCTGATCTCCATTTTTGAGAAGATAACAGATTTTTTAGACAAAGGGGATGCAGTGGATCTAATTTACCTAGATTTCAGTAAGGCATTTGATACGGTTCCACATGGGAAATTATTAATTAAATTGGAAAAGATGTGGATTAATATGAAAATTGAAAGGTGGATAAGGAACTGGTTAAAGGGGAGACTACAATGGGTCATACTGAAAAGTGAACTGTCAGACTGGAGGGAGGTTACTAGTGGAGTTCCTCAGGGATCGGTCTTGGGACCAATCTTATTTAACCTTTTTATAACTGACTTTTACACAAAAGTGGGAATGTGCTAATAAAGTTTGCGGCTGTCACAAAGTTGGGAGGTATTGCTAATGCAGAGAAGGATTGGGATATCATACAGGAAGATCTGGGTGACCTTGTAAACTGGAGTAATAGAAATAGGATAAAATTTAATAGTGGAAAGTGCAAGGTCATTCATTTAGGTACTAATAACAAGAATTTCTGCTATAAGTTGCGGATGCATCATTGAAAATGACAGAGGCGGAGAAGGACTTGGGCGTATTGGTTGATCACAGGATGACAATGAGTCGCCAATGTGATGTGGCCATGAAAAAAGCTAATGCGGTCTTTGGATGCATCAGACGAGGTATTTCCAGTAGAGATAGGGAGGTGTTAGTATTGTTATACAAGGTACTGGTGAGACCTCATCTGGAATACTGTGTGCAGTTCTGGTCCCCCATGTTTCAGAAAGATGAATTCAAATTGGAACAGGTGCAGAGAAGGGCTACCAGGATGATCCACGGAATGGAAATTTTATGAGTACAATTTAGGTGTAAGCTTTGCAAAATTGACTATTAAAATGACAACACCATTTCTGGTATAACCACACGAGTTTCAACTTTTTGTCCATTTTCCACCCTTGAAATGACAGAAAATATCAGCAGATATGGTATAATTTGGGGGCCTGTTGAAATTTTAATGCCATAGCTGCTTGTTATAAAGAACCTCCTCTTTTTGAGCCCACCCTGCCTTCTCTACAGCAAAGACATACTTTTAAAAAGTATTAATCTACCAAAAGTAAATATGTTTTTATTGAAAATATTAGGTAAAACATTTTAACACTTTTACTCATTACAAAATGTGACAGGATAAAACACATAAACTGATACTGCTGGACAGTCAGTGCAGGTAAGATAAGCATCAGCTGTAAGAATAGATCAATGTTAACATAACAAACAGTGATATAAATGTAAATAACATGCCTACAATCCATGCAGATAATAAAGCTCATTCATTTCTCCCTATAAAGTAAAGGAACACAGACTATAGAGTAGGTATTTGACAGTCTTTTGGAGTACATGATATAGTCAGATTTGCAAAAGAATGATACAGTTCACAAGTTATCATACGTATTAGCTGTCCCTCATTTTGAGGCACAACGCTTCAATTTCAGTCTCAAAGCTATCTACATTCCACACACATTTGGTGTCCCCTCATTTTCATCTTTGAAAAGTATTTACATCTGAAATAAAGAACCATGAAACTGTGGTGTATAGAAAGAGTCACATTAAAGGGGTGAATCACACAGTATTTTAAGTATGTTTTTTTGTGTCCCTCATTTTGTGTCTTTGTCACACATGGCTTCAAATCTGTGGGTCTTTGCAGAAGGAGAGCCATGCCTGCTGCTGTTTTTATGAAATGTAAAAAGATGTAGTTAAAACAGGTCTGGGGTCTCAATGTTTTTCTTGGCTTGCAGTGTAGCTTTTAATTTTATCCTCTCCTTTTTCAGATGTCAGGTTGAACCATAACAGGAGGCTTTGAGAACATTGCTGTAGACTTGACAGCATTTCTGTTTCTTTGATTATAGATCTGTTCCTGTTTTGCTTAATGCACCTACATGCAGAAACAGAAATCCATATAAAGATTATTATTATTATTATTATTTATTATTAATCTAAGTTGCACTTTCGCTGCAGGACTTTGTCTCTCGTTTCTCCCCACACCTTGCATGATAGTTAAGAGGAACCACTGTAGCTCCTCTCTCTGGATTCAGCTAGTCTATTCCAGTGATATACATAAGCGTCATAACCTGCGGATTGCATGAGTTGCCCCACAGTAGCTACTAACTCGCCTATACACTGCTCTCCATTGACTATATCAAAGTTGCAGTTCATCTGCATACCAGATAGATAGCTCCACCATTAACTTAAAGGTTCATCTGCCAGTGATGTCATCCAGTGTCCTTCTGCCGACACCTTCACTGTAACCCTGGTAACATATTGTTGACCCTCAAGACAGTGGACATTGATGTGGATACATGGGAGACATTGGCAGAAAACCATGGACAGTGAAGAAATGCTGTATCTGAGGCCGTTGAAAAGGTAGAAGAAAAATGATTAGCAACTTATCAGCATCAACATCAGCCAAGACACAACATGGCTCAAAACCAACAGAGAGACATCTCCTGCCCTCAGTGTGGCTGATGTTTCCGTTCAAGAGCTGGATTTGCATCTCATTAGCGTGCGAGAAAGTGCTAGTTCCTCACTACAGTCATCATTGTTTGCGATGGACAGCCAAAGAAGAAGAATTTAAGTTGCAGAATTTCAGTTTTTACGTTATCCCCACAGAGGGCTAAGATTTGGTCCTTAGGACTTTGGTAACCCAGTGAAGTAATATACAATCAAAGATGGAATGTTAGATTAGAACCTTTGTATGACTTGATAATGCCACATAAACTAATATAACTCCTTCATGGTCACATTAATGCAAATATAGTACTCTGGTTTGTGCTTCTTTATAAACAACTGAAATTATATGCAACATATTCGCTGAAGCAGATTATATTTCCCTGAGATGAGCACAGTATAGTGTAATAACCAAGGTAATGAAACCCAGCAAGACTTCCATTTTGTATTAGGTATGGCAATAACGATATCGAATGTGCAGTTTCCACACAGGTATTTGTTCCAATAGGAGATTTATTTCTATAAATACCAGATCATCCCAAACTATTATATACAGAGAAATGGGGCCTGAGAACATAAGACCTTCCAACAGAGTTCAGTTAATCACATATTCATCTGTATGAAAACCAGGCTGAAGAAGTGAATTTGAAGAGGAAAAACCCCTGTGATATCAGAAAGCATAAGCAAAATGCCTCTGACCACTCTATAATATTTTGCTCATCTTAGTTCAGTAAGTGAGATTGACTCATATGGAAAAAAAATCTATTTCAAAGAGGAAAGGATAAAGAAGTGTACCAGTGCTCCATCATTCTTAATATAACGTTCAGTCCAGACATTTTAATTTAACTTTCTTTTAAGATCATAACTTGCAGAAAAAGCAGGATGGAGTGCTCCAAAACCTTAATGTTGGACCCTCTAATATCTCAGAGCCAGATACGTGCACAGACAGAGGTAAAAGGGGAAATAAAATGAGCAAAATATTATAGAGTGGTCAGAGGCATTTTGCTTATGCTTTCTGATATCACAGGGTTTTTTCCTCTCTATCCCTACACTGACTCCCTGGACCTTGGGTCTAAGTGTGGAGGTGTAACTAAATGCTGTCTGCTTCTACACTCACCACACATGCAGTTGGGTGGTGAAGAGATAGTGAGTTGGTAGACCTTGAGTTTAACCTCCTAGCACAGTGGACAGAGCAGCAAACTGGCAGTGGGTAAATTCATGGTAAAATACCATCCCAAACAATCATTTTGTAAAATTGTATTAATTATCTAGAGCTGGTCCAAACTTTTTTTTTACAAAATGCTATTTCGTGGCAAAATGTTGTTTATTTGAAGTCAAAACATTTAGTGAAGATGTATCAGTTTCAATGATGTTTCCATGGGAATGATTTCTGAGGTCCTCAGATCTCTGGTCATTTCTGGAGAGAGAGTGAGAGAGACCCAGATAAAAAATCTGAGCTTTTCAATCCAAAACCAGCCATTTTGACACAATTCCATTTCTACAAATAGGTAGCAGGAAATTCTGCAAAATGGAATTGTCATTCTTCAGACAGATCTATGTCTAAGACGGAGGTTGGAGATCTTCCATTGAGGACGCACAAAGACTAAAGCCAGTAGCTTTGCAAATGGTGTAAATTTTTGCAGCCTGCCTGCTGAAACACCTTTGACATCTAACTCCAGGTGGAAGGGCTTGAATCATACTCCCAAGAGCTATAACCTCCGCATATTCCTAGTAACTATAGAGAGTCAGTATAGCATAAGAATTTTTTACCACCATTATCTAACAATCCTTTGTACATTTTCTGTCAAAGTTCACATTACTCATCACGTCTATGTATTTTATTCATTTTTGCAGGTGTTAACATATTAGTTAAGTCAAGATTCAAGAGAGAAGTGAAAAAGGAAGCCATTCATTCTTGTTCATATATTTTATGAATCATAAGGCAGCACCACGCACAAAACATGAAGTCCAACTCTTATCCAACAAAATCTGTAAAATGCAAGTCTCTCACATTGGTCCTGAAGTCCAGACTAACTATCACTATAACATAAAACATCTACTTACAATTGATCTGGAAAAAAAGAGCACAAGCAAAGTCATCTTAGTAAAATAACATTTCTGGTTAAAAGTATCCCATTTGGCATTTGAGTTTATCCCAGTGTTTTAGGAGCTTAAGAACAGTTGCTGTTTCCTGCTACCTATCATACCTTGAAGGTCAATTGTGTCTTAGTATGTAATACATCAACCTGAAGAAAACATTGTGTCTTCTAATTGCTTATTTTAAAACCCACTGTGAAAAAACACAGGTTAAACACATTGTCAGAGAAGAGGAAATTGATGTGTTGTTTGGCTAATAGGGATAGCTACAGTCTGGGTGTATAATCTCCCACAGGGTATTTCATCTAATATCTCTGATAAGTCATTTATCTTATTTGCCAACAGATACCATGATGTGCTGCAATGGAATGTCAAGGAGTTTGAGATTTAATTTGAGAGAAAAGTTATTTTAAAAGGAAAGATATTATTATGAATCATTAACTGATGTTATTAACGTCGGGTTTATAAACTACGTAGTGAATAATAGGAACGTTGATAAATGGTTCACAACTTAATGCATCAGCTGAAAACTTTTTTTTGATCCACATTTCAGATCACAGTCATTATGTAAGCCAATTTTTTTCCAATTGAAGCCACATATTTTAAATCAAACTTATTATGGAAGTCAGTTGTACTATTCATTATTTTTCACAAGGATCTGTCTCTGGCTTTCTGACAATATAACTAAGTGGGTTGTTAGCTGACCAAGCAATGAATATGTAACTTTTTTACCAATGTCTTTGGCTCTTTTTTTATTCAAATGGCTTGTTTTCAAATCAAACATTTGGTAACTATATTGTATATGGGGCAATTCACGTGATCATTTGAATTAATGCTAGATGACTATTTATTTTCTTTCCACTGCAGTCTCTGATAGAATCGCTCCATTTTATTTAATAATACAAATAAGGACAGTGTGAATGACCTTTTAAAACCAATAGGTGTTGGACTGGCTTATGGGCTGTCATATTTCTGTATCAGATATGGCTACAGCTCTTGCTTCTGAACAAGATACACACCAGATCAGTTCATCAATGCTCTGCCAGGTATGGCTGATTTTAGCTCAAATAAGGTATTTTACACACAGTCCCACCTAGTAACTGAACAGTATAATACAGATTAGCATTCCATTACATCTCCCCCTTTAAATTCTACATTTCTACCAGTTACAATATTTACATATCATGCTGTCTTTGAAGTTCAGTATGCACCAGTCTGTTAAGCGTCTCTGAATTGCACTGGTTTTCTAATTACATGATCTGAATGCATAACAATTTGTGAGATTGATAAAAATCAATTGATTTGTGAGATTGATAACAAATTGGGTCAATCAATTGATTGATTAAACCAGGGGTCTGGGGTCAATCAATTTGTGAGATTGATAACAATGTGAGATTGATCAACAATGTGTGGGTGGGAACATGGTTTTAAATTGTCTTCCATCAGGAGTAGTGCTGGACTATATCCTATAGCAGGATCCTATATCCTACAGCAGGAAGATAATTCCTTGCTCCTCTGAGTTACAGATCAACATAATTATTATATTATTATGTTGATGTGTAACGCAGAAGAGTAAGGAATTATCTTCCGGCTGTAGGATTTTCTTGGCTGTCTGTCAGCTTCTTCATTCTCTTGCTGGTAATGTTGGTTGCTAGTAATATGATCAAAATCATATTTCATTTGGAATGACTTAAATTCTGCTGCAGTAATTGTGGCCTGTTATCTGTCACAAGTTATTCTGGAACACTGAAATGACTGAAAGTGCATTTTAGTCTCCCAATAACACTGCAACATGTTATGTCTTTCAAATACATTATTTCTGTATACATGTAAAAATAGTCCACTATAACCAAGTAATGATTCCTCTGAATCTGCATAAAGCTGCAGCTGGTCTCTTCCAAAGTCTCTCTATGGTAGTGGAGTTTGTACACTGTATGGTTCAGCATTGTCCCTTAAGTTGATTGTACCGGATCTCCTTTCAAAAGTCCAATATAATCAAATCCTCTGAAGTTCTTCCACTTTTCTCATTAGACCTATCATGGCTGCCATTCTGTGCCCAAGAAGGTTTTTGATCCTTGATCACGTGCACTCTGAATGAATAGCTTTTGTCTTTATAAATTGTTTCTGTGGTGAATAGAATAGCTCCAGGGCTAGTCAAAACTGGGTCAGGTGACTTCAGCTTTGGGAGGGTTTGAAGGTGATCGGAAGACCCTTCTGAGATGACTGTGACCTCAGCTCCTGAGTCAATTTTAGTGTCAATAGCTTTTCCATGAATATTCAATTTCACTCCTCAAACAGTGTCTGTGTCATCACAGGTGATTAGATGACAATAGCTTTTGACAATAACTTTTGTTGGTCTGTAATATAAGTCAATTCCCTGATTACTTTGGCACAGCAAACAACTGGAAAATATCCATATTTTGTGCATTTATTAAACTGTGTGTCTCTGGTAGGTTATGCATCATCTTTTGGGATATGACTTTTTCCACATCTTGTGCATGTAGACTGGAATTTTCACCTCTTAGCCTGGGAGTTCTCTCTCCTTGATGCTAGGGGTTTTATGATAATGGCTATTAATAGTCATGCTCAATCTCTACTGCTTCTGAACTAGTTTTCTGTTCTTCAGCTTTGGCCAATTGCTCTTGGTTTAGCTGTCTAACCAGCTCAGACTAGTTTGCTAGTTGAATGGCTGTATGTAGGTTAGGTCTCTTTTTAATTGGAACTGCTTTGAAAGGTTTTTATCTGTTAACCCAGTAACCAGCCCATCTCTGCTATTTTCATATTTTGCATTCCCAAAATCACAGTTTTCAGCCAACATATGCAAAGCTCTTATAAACCATTCAGCTATGCAGCAAACATTGCCAGAACCCTTTCACAATAATCTTTGTGACTGTCTTCAGTAAAGTCAAAGGATATAAAGATCTGGTTTGCCTGCTTACCCAAAGCATAAATTAAAGAAGATACTTGTATATCTCCAGTTTCTTCGTGGTGCTTGTTTGCAGTGAGAAATCTTGCAAAATATTGCTTCCAGTCTGTTCCTTCTGAAAGTTTTTCAGAGCTTAAATTCTCTGGAGGCATTGAATAGTGGCATGTTGATGAAATCTTTCAACCCTTGTTGCTTTTCCTTCTATCTTCAACTGTTATTGCTGTTTTCCTTCTGTTTCTGTTCTTAATCCCACATAGAACATCATGTTATGTTCCTGTACCAGATATGGACTGGCTACAAAGCTTGCTTCTGAGCAAGATACATACCAGATGTGTTCATCATAAGATCCTTTATTGCCCTGCCAGGTATGGCTGAAGTTAGTTTAAAAAATGTATTTTACATATAGTACCACCTAGTGATTGAACAGTATAATACAGTTTAATATTCCTGTAGGAAGGTGCAGTGGCCTTCCTCCGAGCCTGGGCCTGATGAAGGGCCACAATGCCTAGAGCAGGCAGAAAAAGGGCCGGCCGACCAGTCTGCCCGGCAACCAGGGAGCTGGCCAGCGATAGGTCCCACCGGCTGGCCAATCCAGCAACAGAGGGGAGGAGCCTTAGCCAGGGCTGAGAGTATAAAAAGCAGGCCCCGCAGCTCAGTGAGGGACAGGCTGCCCTGGAGACAGAAGTGCCGTTTTGCCGGCTGCAGCCAAGGCCTGAACCCAGCCGTGCCGCTACCCTAAGTGAGTGCCTCCCGAAGCCTAGGATCCGGGGATGGCCCAAGTGACCAAGCCCCCAGGGTTGGATAGGGCCTCTGGGACCCCTAGACTGGCCTAGGCCTACCAGCCCCAAGGACTGGGCCTGGCTCCTGGGCCCCAGTAACTGGACTGAGTCCTCTGAGCCTGAGGGCTGGGAGATCTCCCCTGAGGCCGGACCTGACCTGGAGGAGCTGCCAGAGGCCGAGCCATCCCCCGAGCCCTGTGACCTGCAGGAGCTGCCCCTTGCAGAGGAGCTTGCCGCCTGTGGACGCAGAGGGACTGACGACCTTGCTGCAGGCTGTGTACCCCAGCGACACTGAGGATCCCACCGATACAGGTACCTGGGGATACAGGGAGGAAGTGGCCCAGGGAAAGCCATAGCCGTGGCTGAGACAGGTGCAAGACCCCGTCGGTGTGTTGCGGCGGGAGCCCCGCTGACACAGTGGCAACATCTTTGCCACTGCTAGGGCCCTGGTCTGGGATGCAGTGGAGTCGGGTGGGCCTGCGTCCACCTCCCCTCCCCCTTGTCCTCGCCACACAGGGAGTGAGTACCGTCCCCTGCTCTCCTGACTAGAGGACACTGCTGCTTGCCCGCCCACCCTGTCTGAGGGCCGGGGCGATAGGCTGCTTGCCCGCCCGCCCTGCCTGAGGACCCGGACTGCAATGTATCCAGACGCTAACGTTCCCCTTTTTGGAAAGTGCAGTGGCCTTCCTCCGAGCCTGGGCCTGAGGAAGGGCCACAACGACGGGGCCCAACCAGTCCCCGTGTTACAATTCCATTATGTGGGATACCTGAGAGACTACATTTCATTTTGATTAGCAAACAATTCACTCAAAATATAATTAGGGGGAACCAGATGTTTCTACAGCCTTAAAGTACTGTCTATTGAAGAGCTGTTCATATATTAACTGGGTGAAAATATGGTTCCAATTCCCAGAGCAGAGATTTTTGTATCTTAATTAATTTCTCCACATTATTTTCTCAAGAAATCTTTACCCTTTGCATACTTAATCGTATGGAATAGGAATTTTGCCATACTTTATGATATACGTATAATGATTTTTTAAAAAGGATTGTCATAAGAAAGTATCTAAGAAATGTTTTTTATTATTTTTGTTTTGGTTTGGTTTTTTTTGGTTTGGTTAACTTAGTGATTGCTTTAACTTTGTCATAATCTTTGTTTTGACCACATACTGTACAGCTAAGTATGCAAGGATCCATATATAAATCTTCCCCAGAATAAAGATTTGGGGAGTAATTTTTAGTTTACTTGTTAGAAAACTGTACAGCTGTATCCAATGCTGTACTGGCAGAGATGTTTCTTCTATAAAACAAATATAGTGAAAACTGATGAATAACAGCTCATTGTTAAATACAGTTTTTGACTAAGAAAGAAAAACAGTTATGGAAGAAGTCTTTGAGGAGAGAACAGCCAAAGAATTGTAGAAATTAGAGTGCAAAACGTATTAATTCTTCTTGTCCATCCCTAAGCTAGTGTAGGACTTCACAGTATGGTACATTGTTGTCTATTTTGTCCTGTTTAATTTTAAATAATCCAGGCAAGGGGGTTCCCCTGCTTCCTCCCTTTGAAGAGTAATCTGTGGTGTAACAGATCTAATTCAGGAGGGCAAGGATAGTTTGGCAGGCAACAGCAACTTTGCTATTGTCCCAGACCCTCTGAAAAAAAGAGAAGACACCAGGTATATGGTTTAACTAGGCCTCAGCTTTATTAAGTAACATCTCTGGGAACTGTCTGGCAATAACTCACCCCATGCAGCTCATCCACTGTAATCTGTTCCAACTGGTGGAGGGCTGCCATGAACCCCTTGGTCTCTAGTCTACCTGGTGGAGTGCTGCTGTCAGTTCCTCACCCCTCTGTTCCACCGGGTGAAGGGCTGCCATCAATTCCCTATCAATTAACCTAGTCCCAGATGTATGGCTGAGACTCTATTACCCTCCCCTCAAATGAGCGTTAAAGGTGCGGGGAAGAGGAGATTGTCTCCAGACTGCAGAAGACATTAGGAACCACAAACCCATTCCCCATCTTTTTTAGGAGATACTTTCTCCTAATCCACTTTCAGGGAACCAGACCTCTTAACCTCCTTTCTCCTTCCCCCCTTTTCCCGATCAAACCACTACCTCTGAAACCGGATGGGAGGGGACACTTGAACTGCCGAAGAGGAGCGTTGAAAGTGAGTCCCTCTGTGGCTACATCTACACTATGAGCTAAGGGGTGTGATTCCCCTGTTTGTGTGCACATACTTGTACTAGCGTGAAATAGCAGTGTATCCACGGTAGCACTGGTAGTGGCAATGGGGGTATGGCTCGGCTGTGCCGATTACAAACCCACTGGTTTCAGGTACATTTGTACCTGACACAGATCATCTGTGCCTCTGCTGCCACTATCAGTGATACCGCAGTGACACTGCTATTTATATTCACACTAGCTCGATGAGAACTGGCACGAGTATGAGTACACAAGCAGGGGAATCAGACCCTACCTCATACTACAGACATAGCCTGTGTTACTAGTTGAGCTTCACAGGCTTGGAAGTTCAGATACTGCCAGATTGCTGCATTCCATTTCGTTATTTGACCCTGTCCTGAGATTGGGTGGGGGAGAATGAATAGACTATGTAGTTTGAATTTTTATTCCCCTTGATACATTTTGAATGAGAAGAGAGCATATGAGGAAAGCTGATTCAATATTAGCACTAAGCAATAAAATGTTCTCTAAATTCAAAGTGAGTGGTTGACAAAATCCTATTCAGTTTTGTCAGATGCATCCAACTGTGATCCTGCTGTATTACTCATTTATTATGGTTTTATATTGACTGTTCTTGTGGGCTTATTCTTTTTCAGCTGCATGAAACTTTTGCAATCTTCATTTTTGTTACTCTAGTTAAAAATATATAAGTGCTTATAAATGAATTTTAGATCTAAATTTGGAAATGGAAACTGCATTTGCCTTACAGCACTGAATTAAATACTTCTCAGCATAGACTCTCACAAGAGAAAGAATTTAGCATCAAAGTTGGCATACCAAACATTGTATTATGGATCATTGATCTTCACGGTGATAGATTTGGAAATGGTGACAAGAAAACTTTTGATTTTCATTTTTCAGAAAATGTTAATTCCTTGCCCTGTTTCTTGCAAAAATAGACTTGAAAACCTAATTGCTCATGAGGTTTGAAAGTTTTTCACTCTGATTGTTCCTAAAGATCAGGCATTATTTATGTGAGGCACTACAACCAACCAAAAACTACCCCTGGCCTTAATTTTGCAGAAGACCCCAAATAAATTTGTGGCTGAGTGGTGGGGGATATAACCGGTTTGTGCTGAGGGGTCTGGGTCCTGCAATTCCCTTCCAACTGGCTTCCTGCAGCTGAGCCAGCTTCTCTGCTGAGCAACCAATAAAACCTCTGTCCACGGTGGGTAGAGCAGCTCAGTAATGCGAGACGGAGCCTGGCTTTGTGGACTATGCTCCAGTATGAGACCAAAGGATTCCTGCTTTGGAATCCTGATCCTAATGCTGACTCCACAGTTACCTCAACATAGCCACTTGGGCCCAGATTTTTAAAGGCATTTAGGCATTGCTCTGCTCAGCGTTGCAATACCTAACTGACTTAGGAGACTAAGGTTCCTTTTCAAAAGTGACTGTCCGAGATCCTCAAAGTTACTTAGCCACCTCACTCCTATTGAAATCAATGATTTAGTCAATGATTTCAATTAGTGTTTATTGCCTGAATACTTTGGAGGATCTGGGCCCATGTCTCTAAGGGTATGTCTACACTGACAGCGGCAAAGTCATCGCCATCAGATCGACCTTTCTGGATTGATTGAGTGGTCAGTGAAGACCTGCTCAAATGATCCAGAAGTCGACACTGTAAAACCACCTACTCAAGTGGCATAGTGCTGCATCGATGGGAACGCGGTTCCCATCAGCACAGTGCAGTGAAGACACCGCGCAGAAGGGAAGTACATCAGTCGATGGGAGTTACGCAAGCTACTTTGTGTAGCTTGTGTAACTCCCATCGACTGCTGCCGAATCACCAGGGCAAAGTCACTTTTGAAAAGGAGACGTAGGCTTGCAACTCTGAAGGGAGCAATGCTTAAATACTTTTAAAAATCTGGGCCCTAATCGTTTTTGAAAACAGGACAAAGGCTCACTTACGTGCTTCTGAAAATTACAGCCTTAACCTTTTCCTGTTCATTTCATGAAAAATCTGTGAAGTGCAGATAGGTTAGGTGGAATAAAACCCACTAAAAGGACATTTGCCATGGCTGCAGAAATGGTCGATAGTCATTGGGACAATTAAACACTTAATGTTTGTAGAGCACCACACAAATGTTCAGATTCCTCAAACTACACAATAACGTTCTAGACCCTCCCCACCCCCACCCCCCCCAAACTGCCCCTTGAAAAGCTTTTTCAAAGAGATAGTGTCTGTGCACAGCCTCAACCCAAACAACGCATTTCTCTTCCAGCAACGGGCAGATAGTTGCTTAGAACTGACTTACTCCACCCTTCCTTTTATGCAGAATGAAAGCTTAAATCCTAAAGACTCCCACAGGTCACAACGGACAGGAGTCACTTATGTTTAGCAGGTCATGAAAAATGTTGCAGGTACTCAGCTAACATGGTGAGAGGCCCCTTAGTGATACCATAGACGGAAAGATAGATCCATCCAGCAGTTCCAAGGCAGCATCTAATCAAACGTGTACTTAGTTTAGTTTGTTGAGTGCAGGTTCAGTCATGCATCAACTTAACAAGCTAGCCTGTACCATAAGTAATGCATTTACCTGGAGGATATTTTTCCCTAATGCAATTAAATTGCTGAGTTTCAGTTTGCTGTGTTAAGCAATCCAAGTGACATGTCTTGGTATAGAATGCTGACCATCTACTTGAAAGAGAAATAGTTTGTTTCTTCATTGCCAGGTCAATCCTCTCAGAAAGCTAATGCAAGAGTTCAGTTAATTTTGTTAATTTGTTCATTAACATTGCTTTGCTAAGAGTTTTTGATAGGAATGATGTTACTTCTGTGGATCTTAAGATCAGTAACTAACACCCACCCATGCATCGTTGATCAATCTCACATCTATCTCTATCTTTTTGTCTTGTCTAGGCTCACATCTTTCTGTTTTCTGAGCATCAATTCCTAGATGCCCTGCCATGTTCTCATATTGAACTTAGCTAAATTTGAGCCCCTTACATTTCATACCAAAACCTCTGTGCTTTTTTATTGATAATGGTGGTAATACCATCACCATGCCTGTCACCTTACAGGCTTGTGTTCATTTTGACTTTTCCATTTCTCCTCCCCACACATCCATGCTGTCCTCAAATCCTGCTGCATATAAAAAATCTTCTTCTCCCCTGTTCCTTCAGCTAAAGCATTTGTTGGTGCATTGGCTATCACCCATCTTAATGACTGCACCCTCCTCTTTTGTGGACTCCCTGTTTCTCATTTCCCTCCAGTCCAATCACCATTTACCTCTATGTTCCACCAGAGGCAGAACCAATGAGGCAGAACAGTATTCAGTTACAAGCCCATACCTATATTGGGGCACCCTCTTTGTAGCAAGAAGCAATGTTTTATTAATTCCACTAATACATTTGCCTTAAAGTTTGAAGTAGCACTAATAACATTATCTCAGGAGCATCTCCAGGAAATGTTTGAATTAAAGGAAAATCTTTATTAGCTGTTAACAGTATAGGGTCTATTGCACATAATTAACCAGTTCTGTTTGATTTTGTTCAGCAGAGGTCAGCGATACTCATAGACCACAGCTACTTCATTACAGAGTTAGTTTTCACTCTAAAATATCCACATTTTGCTAACTTGTTTGATTTTATTTATTTAGGGTACAGAAGGGAAAAGAAAGTACAATGTAATCATAGATTTGATTTAAACCAGCTGCTTATTTATATATATATACAGCGTATATATGTGTGTTTGCACGTCTGTGTTCATATATGTATGTGTACATTTATATCTGTGTATATGAAATCAGTTTTAAGATATTGAGCTATGTCATTGACAATCATAGAAGGTTTATATAAAATTATTTTTATTCAAAAAAGATTAAAAAGAAGATGTTTAGCAAAATATATTAAAATGGAAATTGTCACAGCTCAAATTAAAGAATTCTCTATGATCTGAATTATAAATGAGCAGAAATGCTTATAAACCAAAATCACAGCCAAGCTTCAGCCTGCTTCTACAGTCCTTCCAGCTGTACTTTATTTCTATTCCTGTTCAACACAGACCATTTCCTATGCAAATATTATCCAAAGTTCCTAAAAGTTAAAGCTTCCTCTTCATTCACAAAGAAAAACAACCAAACAATTAACCTCATACCAAACCATAACAAAGCATTTACTGATATTTAATAGTTTGACTAGATAACTCTTCTACTCACTTGAATGCGCAAGAGTAATTCTTAAAACACATTCAGCTAAGCAATTACTAACATAAACTGAATAGCCACTTGACTTCTGACCTACATTTCCCAGAAAACAACAGGCCAGGGTTCACACACCCTTCCCAGCTATAAAAGATCAAAAGCAGAGAATATAGTTATTTATTGGGAGCTTCTACTGCAAGGAAAATAGCCAGCCTGGGCAACAGTGTTCTCTCTCTCGCTGGACTTCCTGTGGCACAATCAAACATGTAATCAGCTTCAGTAAGAGTACACTAAGGTACTTTATGATGTTATCAATATGTTGTTGCATTACCCACTATAATATATAATATTCACTTACATTTTCCTAGATGATCCCATAGATAACTGCATTGATAATTAAACTCCTCCCTACAAGAGTATGGAATTTTCTGAGTATTCCACTTTCAAAAGTATACTTTTGGGTTTAAGGTTGTATTATGCAGGGACTCAGGATTAATCCAGATCACACAAAAAGGTTGCCATTAGCTCTATTACAGTAACACCAAGAGGGTCCCACTGTGCTATGCACTGTATAAATGAAGAGGGAGAGACGGTTGCTGATCCAAAGAGCTTATAATCTAAATACAAAGCCAGACACAAAAGTAGAGTAGAAACAGAGGCAGAGGGAGAGGAAGAGATGGAATTAAGGTCATACAGCAGGTCAGTAACAGAGCCAGAGATAGAACTGAGTTCTGCCCATTCCAGTGTTTTATCTACTAAACCTGCTGGCTCCCACCTAACAAAAACAGGGAATGGTGGGGAAGAATAAAAGAATAGAAATCCATTCATACACATATATCCCACATATGTCCTGTTTCCTCTACCATATATCTCCTCCACTTGATCTAAGAACCAACTGGACTCCATAACTTGTATACCCAATAAATACTACCCAGCTAGCTAACAAGACATTTCCATGTCTCATACCAGTACATTAAGTACAGTAAATTTAAAATACCAGTCAAAGACAAACTATGGAAACACTAAGTAGGATTTTAAAGCGTTACCTGGGGTTTTAGCTGTTTGACTCCTTTTAGTGTTAAAATCATACAGCCTAAAGCTAGGTCTACACTTACCTGAAAATTTGGCAGCAGTTGAAGGGAGTTACACAAGCTACATGGAACAGCTTGCGTAACTCCCATCGACTTCTTATCTTCTGTTGTGCACGCAGAGTCTTCACTGCGCTGTGCTGACAGGAAATGCATTCCCGTCATCGCAGCGTTATGCCACTTGAGGGGGTGGTTGTAGTGCGTAGACTTCCAGATTGATTGAGTGGGTCTTCATTGACTGCTCAATTGATCCAGAAAGATCGATCTGACGGTGGTGAATTTGCCGCCGTTGGTGTGTATATAGCCTAAATCATCTGCAACACTTTCAAAATGGATTGCTATTCATTTGTTTTAACTGGAGAAAAGTGAGTAATGAGGTTGAACTTGTCAGTATAGAAGGAATTATTTCACAAGTGTGGCAATATGATATCAGTGAATGACCCAGGAAAGAGGAGGAATTTGGGTTCATGAACAAAAACTTCTAGTTATGTGCAAATATCCTGTAAGCAGTAAGAAGGAGAAAGGAAATGGAGAAAAGCACAGTTCTTGGCAGTTTAATGAGGTCTTGGTAATGCTCTTTAAAAAAATGTTCTTGGTTGTTTACAGTGCTTTAAATAAATCTGCCATGAGCCTCTGACTACCCATGAGCACTTAAAAATGAAGAAGAGTAAATAGATCCAACATTAAACATTTTTGTAATACACATTTACCAGTTAGTCAACTGGTATTAACTAGACAGGGTAATCCTGTCCCAGTAATGCTGAAATTTGCACTGTGTGTGATGAGGAACTTGCCAGGATATTTTGCATGTATATTGGAAACATGTCTTGGAAATGATTTTTTTTTTTTCTTCGGTGGAGAAGGAAGGTGGAAACTGTTCAGACAGTTAGTGGATGCACTATCTGGTGGCGAGCATCACTCTGAGCTTGATCCTGCAAGGTGCTGAGAATATTGGCCTAATCCAGAAAAGTACATAAGCATGTGCTTAACTTTCAGCATGTGCGTTCTTTCATTGTAGTCAATGGAAGTGTCCTGTATATTACACCGGCTGAAATTTGAGCCAGGACGCTTGTGGTCTGTAGGCAGCAGCTGTGCCAGGCAAGTCAGAAGTTGAGGGTCACACTTCTCTGGTCCAGCCAGGAGGAACTGTGCTAACCATTTTTAAACTGGAGCACACTTTTCCTATGACTTCTGTACTGTTCCTATACCTTTCTTCTGTCTCTGCAAGTACCAGGATCAGAAATGACTTCATTCAGTTTCTGCTTCCATCAGATGGGTGTTCATTTGGAATATATAACTATCAGGAGATGTAGCTTTTCAGTGGGAGTTAAGGGGTAGAACCACAGAGGGATTTAGGAGCCTAACTACCACTTTGTGCACCTAAGTCCAAAATTTAGATATTCAGCTTGAATGCAGATGCTTAAATTCCTTCGGTTTCTACATTTCCACCATTGAAGCTCCATGGGCACCTAACAATCTGCTGCTAGGCATGTGCACAGTTGCCTCAGTCATGCCACCCAGTGTCTCACTCATGCTGAAGCTACAGCAGGACCCCACAAGCTAGGAGTTGACCTGTCTATCTACCCTGTGGGGTCTGATCTAGAAGCAATTCTCAGAAGCCTACTGATAGATCAGGCCCTGTACAAAATAGGTGAAAGTAGGCTCTTTATAACTTTTAGCCTAGTGGCTGCAGCACTTCCCTGCAAAGACAGAGACTAAGTTTCAATTCCCTCCTCTGCCTGATGTGGAGCAGGGTTTGAAACTATATTTTCTACCTCTCAGGAGAGTTCCACTGTGTATTAATAATTAATTAGTCAATGGAACAGGGACTTGAACGTAGATCAACCAAGTCCTTTGTGGGTGTCCTAACCACTGGGCTCTTAAATTATTCTCGTATTTTCTCTGGTCCCAAGACTATTTATTTATACATAGTGGAAAGGCAGTGACAGAAGACACTGAGAAAGTGCCACACTTGGTCCAATGATCAGGGCACTAACACATGAGGAGGGAGATGTAGGTTTAAATCCCAGCTCCACATCAGGCAAAGAGTGACGTCCCCATCCTGGGTGAGTGTTCTAATCCCTGGGCTAAAAGTGGTGGAGTGGTGGAGTGGTGGAGAATCCTACCCAATTTTGTGATAAAAAGATTTGGCTTCAAACTCCAGGAGAGGGTTCATGGCTGTGACTCCCAAGTGGAGTTAGGCATCTCTCACTAAGCATACTTAAGCACCTAAATCCCTTTAAATTCTACCCCTCTTCTTGTCATTGCCTGTTGACTAGCTTAGGCAGATCCCTGTTCAATGAGCTGGCTTTTGTGGATACCATTCTTAGGTACCTAATTTTCCAGTGGCATTGTACAGGGACCTTTGGTGCTTAATTTAGGGCTGTGGATTACACTGCATGACGAGGTGACTGAAAATTAGCCATTGTTCCCTTTGTGGATCTAGCTCTAGGTGCCTAATCCACCATTTGTGACTATGAAAATCTACTTCAGAACTTTTAAATATATGGAATTTTCCTGCCTATTTGCAGGGTGGTGGAGAATGGAAAGTGTGTGCTGGAGGGTAATTGAAGATGGAGGCAATTGCAGAGAGAGAGGGTCGAACGCAGCTCTCTCTGATGGAGACAGGTTGTTCTGTTGTTTGTTTGGGTTTTTTCCCCCTTTGATCTAAAATAAGCCATCTAGACCAAAAGCACATATTGTCCCTGTGTGGGAGAAAACATACTCATTCCTAATTACCTGGATCTCAGCATGGCACCAATGGTGGATAATGAGAACCTATTCATCTTTGGAATATTTATTTCTACACTCATCACTGCTACATGATGGACAGATAGGACTAGCTGTAGAACAGAAAATGGCTGTTTTGTCCTGACCTAATCTCTAGTTTCCCAGAAGAAAAGATCAGAGGTCTGAGGCATTTTTATTATAACTGATTGAATGGGAGAGTAAATATGTGCATCATAGACCTCTTAAGAGGTTGTATTCTTTTATTTATTTATTTATTTAAGTTATGTCCATAGCTATTTTCAAGGGGTGTGGTTTTTCCTGTTCGTTTTTTGTTTTGTTTTTCTCTGTTTGTGTCAGTGTCCTAATGCCTTTCTTTTGAGTCTGTGTAATTTTCTAAATAACACCTTTACATTCTAATTAGCTGATTACGAGATCTTTTTCTGTAATGTTTTATGGAGACGAGAATAATTGTAAAGGAATATTTTCTTTCTTTCAATTTACATTTAAAGTTCATTACAGTATTTTCCCTCATAAATGCAAAATAACGAGAGGAGGGGGGAGAAATAATTTCACCAGATGTAAAACATTGTATTTCTGATTAAATTTACACACACTGGCTACTACATGTGGTTTCTATTTTAGGATGTGTTTGCCACACTGCTGTTTTCTGTAATGTATGCAACATGCTGTCTGTTGCCTTGTATTTAGGAATAGAATTTTATATACTATAGATTAGATGAAATAAAGCTACTTTACATCATATTTACTTTTCACATTTCCAGGGGCATCACTTCCGAGATGGGCAAAAGCTTTGGCATTGCTCATGTCAGTGCCGGTAGGAGGGTCAGTGAGTAGTTAAATATATGCTGTCTACTTGTGCACTTCTGAGCCATCTTGTATAATTTGGAATGTACCTTGGGTTTGCCTTATTTCTATCCTAATGCTCTATGTACATATCTTGTCAAAGTTACAGAGCTAATACTTCCAATGTTGTAAGTTAAGATAAACATGACTAAAACTGGTCTCTTGAGCATAATAAGCACTTGTCTTCTCTTTCAAGGCCTTCATGGCTTATCCCCACCCTACCTATCACCTCTCACCCACTATTGAGATGTGGACTCTTGCATGCAATTGGCCTATGATGCCAACCTTCAATGCCCACTTGTTAAATTTTCAAATGAGCACCTTTGGGCTTTCTCCTATACTGCCCCTCATGCTTGGAAGGAGCTCCCCATAAACATCCACAAACATACCTCATTATCCACCTTCAAAACCCTCTTCAAAACTCTTCTTTGTTGTCATGCCTACAAAACACTTGACCACCGTTAGGCTGTTGTGGTGCTAAGACCACTGCCTATCATGCTGACCAACATTGTCTCTTTGTACTCCTCCATCTGTATGCATCTGTCTATTGCATCTTGATTTATACTTAGATTGTAAACTCTTTGGGGGTTGGGCTAAATTTTTAATCTGTGTTTGTACAGCATCTAGCATAATAGGAATGCCTAGCATTCTGAGGCACTACAGTGATACAAATAATAAAACATCATAATTGATCTTTCTCTCTTTTCTTTGTCACTATGGGTACCACTACCTCTTAGAATCATAGAATATTAGAGTTGGAAGGGACCTCAGGAGTCATCTAGTCCAACCCCCTGCTCTTCCCAGTGAGTAGGTCATGTAATCTGGTCATCATCTTGACTCTGCCTTCACATGCGACCTATACATTCAGTCTATGTCCAAGTCTGGAAATCTCTATCTACTTAATAGTAAATAGATTGAGTCTTTTCTGGAATACTAAAGTTCTTGTTCTGGTCCTCATCTGATGCTTCAACTACTGTCATCTCCTTCTCTCTGGCCTGGATGCCTACCACAGTGTTCCCCTCAAGTCTATTTTAAGTGCTGCTCCTGAGGTTGCCTTCCTGGCTACATCACCCCTATTCTTGCATCCATCCACTGTTTCCCTCTTCACCATCTTGTCCTTTCCCATCTATCAGATTAATCAATGTATTGGGTCATTGATTCCTGCCTTTGTGCTGCCAAAAAATGACAGCTTTAATTGCCCATGTATCTGCTTCTCATTTAAACATAGCTGTGATTTCTTTCACACCAGCTTTAATGTGTGTGTGTGTGTGTGTGTGTGTGTGTGTGTGTGTGTGCGCATTTGGGAGGGAACTCCCCATCAAAGTCTGGAAAGCCACTACTTTATCCTCTTGAAAACTTACATGTGCCTTTATTAGTTAGGCAAGTGGAGAGCAGAGACCTCTGCTTTTCTGCTAGAAATCTTTTCTATTTTGACCTTCTAAGCTACTTCCACCCTGTTTGTCTGCTTTGTCCATTTGTTGTGTCTGGCTTGATTTGTGAATAGTTTACAATCTGGGGCAGGGCCTTCTTCTTTGTCTGTACAGTGCCTAGCGCAATAGGGCCTTGACCTAGGCTAGTGTCCTGAGGAACTACTATAAAATAAAGAAGGTCAATCTGGGTTTAAAACTGCAGTAGGTAAAGTAGATGTGGTATCTTCCTTAAATTTTCTTCAGAATCAATTTTTGCACTTCATACACAGGCAATTATTTGTTCCAGAATTTCATTTTTGTTCATTTTCTTTCATTGTGTTTTATTTTCCTAGGTATATATGTGATAATTGTTGACTGTGTTGGCAGTAGGAGAATGGAAAAACAAAAAAACAGATCTAAGGTGAAGTAACAGGAACATATTTATTCAGGTATAACATTCAGCTGTCCCTCTGGCTCCTCGCTGCCCAAAAACAAAAAATTGCCTGTAAACACAGAGTTAGAGGGAAGGAAACAGGAAAGTCACAAAGGTCAGACTCTGAGAGAGACAGACACCCCAATCAGTAGTCACAAATACGCTTTCACTACAGAGCAAGCAAATACATTTTGTGTGTCTTTATTCTTAATTTATCATTAGTCTTGTAGTAGCACCTACAGGTCTGATAAGGGCCCTGTTGTACTAGATATCATATATATAACTAGAGCTGGTCAAAATGTGAAAATATTTCAGTTTTTTTGTGAAAAATTCATCCTTTTTTTTTCCAAATGAAAAATTGATTTTTTTCAAATTTCGATCAGATCTCTATATAACAAAAAGATAGTCCGTGTCCCAAAATCTTGTAATCTAAGTGTATGAGAAGAGGCAAGTTGTACAACAGAAAGGGATGGGACATAAAGCTATGGTGATGCACAGGTGTAAATACAGGCAGAACACATTCCCAAAGTGTTCTCATCCTATTTTTATCCACATTATATTTAGGGCTAGCTCATTTGTTATGGATTGGCTCCAAAACGTAGAGAATAGCTTTTAAAGAACGATGATTTAAACTGGGATGTAGGTTTCTGTCTTTACTCCAACAATGTTATTTAAACACATGGAGCATAGACATTGTTGCGAGTCCTACCATAATCTCTTTATGATTGTGTGCTATCTGACATCAAATTGCCAGCACAAGCCAATCCCATAGAACTAGCTTAGTGAATTGCATCAAATGATACACTTTCATTTGCTTCTCATTTCCTTTCCATAATTAGTTTCACATGTGCTTGCTGAAGATGTTTCAGTGCCCCATTTATTATTCTGTTGAGTTGGAAATGACTCTCTGTTTCACTTGTCTTTATGGAAAAGTCCTATAAAACTTAATTAACAGGAATGAAATTAATTGGATTCTATAGAAAGTGCTCTAAAAACCTGTAGAATGTAGTACAGAATTTTATTCCCTCTATAAGATTTTGGACTATGCTACAGAATTCTTTAGAGGGCCTGTAATCTTCTATTAAATTTTACACAGGACAGTTCAAAACAGCGTTTTCTCATGTGTTCTGTAGGACTTTTCCATGTACAGACACTGAAATAGGATGACTTAAAAAACCAGATCTTGGGCTCTGGGCAACTCCATCTAGTGTGTATGTGTATGTTTTTGAAGGTTTATGGTGCAAAATTCACCTTTGTACTGCCCTGGGACTCCAGTGTGCAGGGCTGGTCCCTCAGTATAACTTAGAGCAGCCAAGGTGCCATAACTGCTGGAGGGACTGGTGTAACAAGGCTGTTCCAATCATGCCCTCTATGCTAGAAGCATAGAGGGGATGTCACAGAAATCTGTCACAAGGTCTCTTTGAGTTGGCGTACCTACATAACAACTAGGGTATGTCAGTGGTGCAGCACAAAGCAGACATGCCACACCAGAGAAGCTCGCCAAACTAATTATCTAGTTTCCCTGACTCTTTAGAAATGTCTCAGGACAGTTTAATTCTTAAGACAAATAACATTCTGATGCAAAAGCTTTTCCACCCCACTTCTTATCTTTTCTGTGAAATCTGCTATATGTTTAGTTGGAGGTTAGAGTGAGAAATATAAACCGTAAATGATCAGTTATAGCAGGGCTTCTATCACATCCAGATTCATAGACCACATACCAACACTTGCTTAAATTCAAAATTATTTCTTACAGAATATGTTTAGTAATATCACTGGAAAAAATCAGTGATTTTAAGACATGGAAGGACCACTATGACATCCAGTCTGATCTCTTACATCACACAGGTCACAGAATTTCACCCAGGAATTTCTGTATCAAGCCCAATGACTTCTGGCTGAATGAGAACATAGAAAGACATTGAATTTTGATGTAAAGCCTTCAAGTTATGGCATATCCACCATTCCCTCAGTAAGTTGTTCCAGTGGTTAATTATCCTCACCATTAAAAAATTGTGTCTTTCTTACCAGTTTGAAATTGTCTAGCTTCAGCTTCCAGCTGTTGGCTCTTGTTATCCCTTTGTCTGCTAGATTAAAGAGCCTTCTACTATCAGAAGTCTTCTTCCCATGTGGAGACTTCTAGCCCCTTGATCAAAGTTCAAGTCATTTTTAACTCTTTGATAAGCTAAATTGATTGAGCCTCTTTAATCACTGCTAAAGCAGGTTTTCCACATCTTGAATCATTTCTGTAGCACTTTTACAAATGGTCTCCAATTTTTCAACATCCTTAAAGTGTAGCTACTCTAAATGGACAGAGTATTCCACTAATGTTCTCAGTAATGTTGTGTACAGAGACAGTAACACATCTCTACTTCTCCTCTCTGTATTCCCCCACTTACACATCCAAGATTCTAGAGTAGCTATGTTACCTGTCTACATTAGATACTTTACCATATAATGTGTGTCTAATATTTTGAACATAAGAACAGCCATACTGGGTCAGACCAATGGTTCATCTAGCCCAGTTTCCTGTCTTCAGTCAGTGGCCAGTGCCAGATGCTTCAGAGAGAATGAACAGAGAACAGGGTAATTCTGAGTGATCCATCCCCTGTCATCCAGTCCTGGCTACAGGCAGTTGGAGGTTTAGGGACATCAGGAGCATGAGGTTGCATCTTTGACCATCTTGTCAAACAGTCATTGATGAACCTATCCATTGTGAACTTACCTAATTCTTTTTATAGCCCAGTTATACTTTTGTCCTGTCTGCAAATTTTGCCACCTCACGCTTTAGCCCCTTTTCCAGCCCATTTATGAATATGTGAATAGCACTGGTCCCAGGACACTTCCTTGGGAGACCAGGCTATTCACCTCTTTCCTTTGTGAAGACTGACCTATTATTCCTACCCTTTGTTTCCTATCTTTTAACCAATTAATGATCCCTGAGAGGACCTTCCCTCTTATCCCATCACTTTTTAGGCACCTTTAGTGAGGGATCTTGTCAAAGGCTTTCTGAAAGTCCAAGTACAATGTACCCAGTGGATCACCCTTATCCACATGCTTATTGACACCCTCAGAGAATTCTGATAGATTGGTGAGGCATGATTTCCCTTTATAAAAGCCATGTTGACTCTTCCCCCCAACATATTGTGGTTATCTATATGTCTCATATTTTGCTCTTGACTATAGTTTCAACCAGTTTGCCTGGTACTGATGTTAGGCTTACTGGCCTGTAATTGCCAGGATCGCCGCTAGAGTCTTGAAAAAGCTCCAGTAACCTGGTCCAGAGGCTGACTTAAGTGATAGGTTACATACTACAGTTAATAGTTCTGCAACTTCATTTTTGAGTTCCTTCATAACTCTTCAGAGAATACCATATGGTCTGGAAGAAGCATAAGAATCCATGTCTAGTCCTACAATTTCAGGGGGTTGTAAATAATATATTTAGGAATTAGCCATTCTTTCAATTTAGTTACAGGTGTTGTTCCTGGTGAAAGCCTTTACTGAAGATGTCTCTTGCCACTTTGCCTTGGACACAGCAGAGTTTAGGTTTATTCTAAAATCCATTCTTGAAAGGAGTTCCATAGCTGGGGCCCTGTTGCTGAGAATACTGCTTCTGTAGAACCCTGTATTTATGATGACTTGGTGGGAGAGCGGAGGGAAACCATTAAAGCACTGAAAAGATTGAATTGGCGGGTTGTATAACTGGGAAAAGTACAATGGCCTACCGTGAGGATAAAGGACACCCGAGCATGGTAAATTAATTATTTTGTATGCAACTTTAGTGCCCTTGTGGTCAACATGGAGTCTACTCTGCAGGCAGTTCTGGCCAGGAAAAGGTGCACGCAGGAAAGCAGCAGGGAAAGTCTCTTCCACCCTTGTGACACCTGTTCCAAATCCCCTGGAGTGAACACACAAACACCGGGATAATACAGTGTATATTGGAAAGGGAAATATTTATTTACAGAGGGATAAATGGAGAAAAACAAGAGGCGAAAGATAGGAGGAGCAGTAAAACGGGGTTACATTCAACACAAGGCCCCACAGGCTCAGTGGTATCAAAGTCTGAAAGGGCAGACACCGAGCAGTGCGTCTGCACTCAGAGTTCAGGAGTCCAGGGCAAAGTTCTGATCTGGTGGTGAGTCTTGGGTGCTCCTGGTCATCGTCAGCACCAGTGAACTTTCCCCAGCAAACCCTTACGGTGCCCTCTTCTGCCGCTCTCTGCAAACCCACACAGAGTGACACCCTCCCCACTAACTAGCTACAGCCTCCCTTCTTATTCCCAGTGCAAAGTCACAGGCCCCAGAACTCCCGGTCCCATCCATCTCTGGGCAGCGGCGATACTGAGTCCAGCTTTAGTTTGCCCTTCTCAGGCGACTCCTCCCTGGCACAGTGCTCCTCCTGGCTCCAGTCCTGGGGCATCCCTGGTCAACCACTCTCTCCCTCCCAGGCTTTAAGCAGGTTCTCGGCTGCTCCGCTTTTGTGAGGACCTGCTCGCTGCAGCTGTTCTGTCTGGAGTTCCAGACACACCCTCTGGCTCTTCCCTCCCCCAAACAGCACTTCTTCTTTCTGGAACAATCAGCATTTCCCCCAAAGGGCAAAGATTGAAAGGAGCCATGCTCTCTAAAATCCCAAAGGGGTTACATGTATATAATTTGGTCTAAATAAAAAGGCTTTGAAAAGATCGTTTTATAGCCTGAAATATGTGTGTGTGTGTGTGCGCGCACCATGCCGTGGAATAAGAACAACGGAGTTAGTCCCGCTTGGAAAAACTCTTTGATTTTTGTATGTGCTCTTCACTGCCACCTATAGGAATTTGGTCTAAATTGAACTACTTGTTAATTCAAAACATGTCTTTTGTCCTCCAAGGGAAGAATAATGTTCATGGACTAAATATGGTACCGTTCTCTCACATGAACAGTTTTACTTAGGCATATCATTTAAAGTGAGGCTCATCCACATGTTTTATTTAGATAATCATTTTATTTCCAACCGTTTTTCCTTGTTGTTTTTCGCACAAGATGCCATACCACGGCAACTTTGAGTAACTTGAAACCGTTACCACAAAAATAACCAGAAATTTAACTCCCAAGATACTGAAAAGGAAAATCTGCATGCACAGGGCAAGTCAGTTAAAAAATAAGCCTAGAAACACAGAAATAGGATGTCACAGTTGCTCAATAGCTGTTTTTGTAGATGCGTGCATTAGGGTTTCTGCTGAGGGCAAGCAATCTTGCAGTAGTCACCATTTGAGAGCTGAGCCAATTGGAACTCGGGGTGGGGGGCAGGAGTCGGAAATATGGGAGTTGGAGACTACTCTGTAGCCTCTGTGGCCGATCAGCACAGAACCAAGGGATGGGCCGGCGGTAAAGGATTTCCAGCCTGCTGGAAACTGGGGAGACAGTTGGCTGTTTGTTTCGAACTGTAATTGCAGCTGTGTGAAAGGCTTTTTGGACTGTTGCTGGAGAGAGTATGGAGGTGACTGAGAGGCTGCCATTTTCCTCAGGCTTTGGCCAATCAAGCTGACATTTGCCCATGTGCAGTTTGAGGCCATGCTATAGAGACTGAGAAATCCCCTCTGGGAGATCAGAGAGAGTGTGTCTGCAGGTGTGCACCAAAGTACAAAACTAATTATTTTTTCAAATCCTCGCAGTGAAATATACTAATGGCAGCAAAATTGGGGAAATCTATATCCAGGACACTCTAGGTTTACTGCCTAATAGCTTTTGTTTAAGTTATTATTAAGTATTCCTGTATTTATAATATTCTAAATATTATTTACAATAGGGTTTTGTGTGTATTAAGTGTTTGTTTTTTTGTTTTGTTTTGTTTTTTAATAAGAAATTGTATATTTTTTAATCTGACTGGGAACTCTTCTTAATATCTACATTCAGGGTGATAAATACCACAGCTTTACGTTTAACTTTTTCAAAAAAGTGTAATAAAAGTCCAGAAAAGAGAGAGCTCTGGCTTGTGCTTCAACAGAAAGGTCAGGAAAAGGAGAGTTGTAATAGTTATCAAAATATTACCTGCCCGTTATATCTGCATCATGCAGTGCACTGCACATATTATAAAGTTCAGCTTACCAACACTTGCACTCACCACCTCTTCTTTGGATGTATTTTCTCTATCTGAATAGTTATGAGCATTGATTACACTTACAGGATATTCCCAGTACAAATTAAGGTCTATCTACACAGCAAAAAAAACCCAAAATCTGTGGCAGTAAGTCTCAGAGCCCGGGTCAACAGACTCAAGCTCATGGGGGTTCTGTTATGGGGCTAAAACTAGCAGTGTAAGCATTTAGCCTAGGCTCTGAAACTCAGTAAGGGGGATGGAACTGAGACCCCAGGTTCTAGCCTGAACAGGAATGTCTAGACTGCTGTTTTAAGTCCTGGAGCATAAGCCCTGCAAACCGGAATCAGTTGACATGAGGTCTAAGATTCACTGCTGTGGGAGGGGGTGGGGGAGGGTTTTTTTTTTTTTTTTTGAGACATGCCCTAAGGGTCTAAAATACACAATAAGTTCAAAACAATATAATATAGGGGATGCACAATGGTGTTCGATCTTTATACTCACAATATGTCACCAAATAGGTTGGTGGCTGCAGCCTTCTGAAAGAATGAGAACTATACTACCTTTATGTTATGGCCTCATTGAAAGATAGCCCAAAGACTGAAATAGGTGATTGAGGCAAAAATCAGGCAAGAAACAATGGCACACCTGAGAGCATGGGATTTTTTGAAAGGGAGGAAAACAGGTGGTGTTATGAGAGTAGCTTGAAAGTGAGGAGGAGATCTTGAATTGTATGTGGAACAAGAGAGAAGCCAGTGGAAAGAATCCAGAAAAAAACCTACTAGTTATCTTGTTATCCCTATGTCTCTTGCATCCACCTGTTGTCTCTCGTCTTATATTTAGCTCTTTGAGGTAGAGACCATCTCTTTGTTATTTTTGCTCCAGCTTGATGGAGCTGGGTCTTATACATGCAACAGAAATACAAATTATTAGTAACAATATGGTAAAGATTGACAAGGAGAGACTATTTTCAACTACATTTTGGACTGAAGTGGAATAGGGAGATATGGCAAATGAGTTAGTCAAGATGGAAGGGACAAAATTAATGGCTCAGCAACAAGGATGGAGAAGAAGAGGTGAACCTTGGATATGTTTAAAAGAAAGAAGTGACAGGATTTAGTAAGGACTTTCAATTATTTATTAATAGAGTTATCTTTATACATTATTTTATCAGGTTAACACAGATTATAATTTATGATTAAATATAATTTCTAAATTATAAATTTGATGTATTTTATAATATTTAGATAAGGGATAAAAATACATACAATGAAAGACCACATAAAATAACCCACAAAAATGTGCACTGTTATTACCTCTTCCCATCTCTTTCCAGGCACAAGTTACTTAAATAAATATTAGGATCCCTGGAGAAGATTAAATCTAATTCAAACAATTGTAAACACAGGAAAGCTGTTCTTTTTTCCCCCCCAGGTCTGAAGGCTTAGTGAGAATTGGACAGGAACAGAACTAGATTCTTAGAGCTTCATACTTTCTAATAAACAGGGACAGATGTCCAAACAGAAAAACCCGAGCTTTAAGCATCCCAGAATTTGTAGACCGTTTGGAACACAGTTCATGTTGCAGTACCCTTTCAAAATAAAGCACCTATAACTAGTGCCACTCTTAATATTTCTTAATGAAAACACTCATCACTTAATATTTTTACACTATTCCTCAAATTCTGGTTAGATATTCTATCCAAAAAATCAATTTATTGCAAAGGGACATCCAGATATTTCAAGTTTAGCTCTCATACAAGACTTGCTGACCCATCAGTGGGTCAGAGGGCATATCTACACTGCCACACAGTTTGAACTAAAAGAGAGTGAATAACAATGAGCACCAAAGTGCTGGGCTGTAAATCCCATGTGGATGCTGTGGTGCAATCATGGTTATTCACAGCCCCTTAATCTGGACTGTGGACTAGAGTACTTTTCAGGGTCCTAGGATTTTGCTAATGCTGACTGCATAAAAATGTCAAGTATTGTACTAGTTGCAGAGTTGATTACAACCTGCAGAGCAGCTGCTTGTGATCTGATGCAGGTTGCTGGAGGAACTGGATGATATTGAAGGGATGTAGCCAGAGGTCCCTTTTTAATTTTTTGAGACAATCTAAACAGTCTTCTGACTACTTGTAATACCATAAATTCTAAGCTGCTTGGGCCTTTTATTTACAACAACATAATTGTAAAGCTTTTGTTTCCTTTATAGAATCATAAGAGACATAGAAGAGCTAAAAGCCATCCAATTCCTTTTCCTGTTGGTGAAAGATTGTTTATCTTTTACAGTCTTGTCCAGTGTGATCAGGCATCCTCAATGATTTTTGTCCATTCTGGTTAAGAGCATTTTAGATAAATCCTGTTTTGTTCTATCCTCATTCTCCCACTATTCATTGTAATCAGTCAGCCTAAAATGCCAGTAAATTAGAGCTGGGCACAAACTGCAATATCAGCTCTGATGTTCCTTCTGAACTCTGGGGAAATTTGGATTCAAACCCAGATTAATATCTGAGTTTAGTGACTCAGATCAGACTGAGATTTCATTGCTTTTTAAAGTCATTTGTTTTCCTGAATGACAACTTCTTCTCAGTTTTTGTTTTTGGTGGGTTAAGCTCATTTGATTCAAATATTAAAGGAGTGGATGATACTTCCTATTCCATGTTCTCATCCACTGGATCAGACATGCCCAATGCAGGTGATTGCTCTAGGGGTATATATTGCCTGTTTATTTTTTCCTTCTATGACACATCAACAATATTGCAATCCCAAATGTTCAAAAATCTGGAGTCAGGCCTCAAAATGACGAGTGCTTTAAAAATCATGAGATAGTTTTTTTTCTTTTTTAAAATAATACATTTTAGAATCTTTCTTTGCCTTTTGGTTTTGAGCCCTTAGGGCACACTTGGGTCATATTTTCAAGCTGTTCTCCAAAATCTTGAGGGCTACAAATTTTCATTTAAAAAATAAAGCTGAAATTCTAATGTTATCACAAGACTCCAGGAGCTAGGGCTTAAAAAAAACTCACCAAATATTATGATACTTGTGATAAAATCACAAGAGTTGGCACCACTGCAAAAATGCTTATCCAGATGATTAAACTTGGGTTCCATTTCAGTTAAAACAAAACACCCAAATTCTAAAATAGGCTTAGTATATACCTCCCTATAGCAGTTTTTTTGTGAGCATGTGCAGTTAAAAAGGTGGCTGAATTTTTTATTTAAAGGGGCATTTTTTTATGATTTCCTGACTCTATATATTATAAATCTGAACTCTAATTTGTTTTATTAAAGTCTTGCTTTTTAAATAATATACAAATGGTCTCCCATACATTATGAATTCTGTTGAAAATGGCTCTATTAATTAAGCGAGGTATCTGTGGCTAGACAAAATAAACAGTGGTGAGCATTATTAATTTAAAGTTGCATTTTTTTCATTACAATTGAGTTAATGTTCTCTTGATGACTGAATTAGGAACCCACAATTTCAGGAATCTTTTTTATTCTTTATCCCACACAGTGATATTTACAACAAGATATACATTTTCCTGGTTGTCTTTGTGAAATTTTACAAGAACATATACAAAGCATTGCTTTCAAAATAATGGCTCAAAGGGAAGTGTGCTTGGCCAAAGCACAGATGCAGTTTCCCCCTCTTGTGGTGTTACTGCCCTCCAGACATTATAATACACTGAAATATTTGTGAAGTTAGGAAAAATAATGTTTCCACTATCATCTGACCCTTCTTTACATACAATGTTGAAGCTGTTGCCACTGCTAGTAATACTCACTTATGGAACTCAAAGGATTTATTGGAACACTTCAAGTAACAACTCCAGCAGGACTCAAAATTCCTATCAAAACCTCTCAGATCAGCTACAACGACATAATAATACGCAAGACAACAAATTAACATGACAATTCAGCATCATCTATTGGTGGAGATGTGGTTTGCACAGATCATTACAATATAGTAGAATCTCAATTTTTATGAACACCAATTTTATATATCATCAGTACTTTTTTGTGATGGGGAAAAAAATCACAGGATGAAAATAAAGTTGATGAAGAACAAGTCAACTTTCTTCATATTCCAGTGCCTTCAGTACATTGGAAATCATTTTGCAGCGGTTTGAAGGACAAGAAGAAAGCAATGCAGTCTACTGTAATTTTGAGATGTTCAATTTAGTGAACGCCTCAATTCCCAATAATTCATAAAACAGAGGTTCTACTGTACTAAAACAATATGCACTACTGTATGGTCATAGTAAGATCAATTTCAAAATTAGTTCATTTCTTAGAGGCCCGGACCTGATTGCAAACTGTAAGGAAAGTAAACACAAACACAAATATGCACATGTATACTTATGCATGCAATACATACTCTGCTTAATACCTGAAATCACTAATTAAATACATAGACATAAATGTTAAAAAAATTAAAACAAACTATTGGAAACAAAGTTCCCCATTCCCTTAACTATGTAATCTGGAATTATGGATTTTGTCAGTTACTGAATCACAAATTAGAGACAGGCAAGATGATTCCAATGAAGTAAAAACTAACTGAAACCTTTGTGCAGCTTTTGAATTAAACTTTTACTTAGAGCCTTGGAAAAGTTTGGTTAAACTTCTTTGTTTTCATTTCCAGCACTCTCTTGCACTGGCTAAAAAGCCATGAGAGATATACTTCTCATTGCATGGTATTTCCGAATCAGCCAAAACCACAAGATGATGGAAACCTCGCAAGAAAGCCTATTCTAGCAAAAAATTGTGCTTAATTGCCTGCAACGTTTTATTTAGCCTGTCATTTTGAGGAAGGGGTGGGAGTGGGGTGGTTACTCCCTGTGTAATGCGTGGGTAGTCGTCAGTCTTACAGCTGGACCACTTAACTAAATGAAACAGGAATCAGATAACCCGAAGAGTAAAAGAAGGAGAAAATACATTTTTTAAAGAGGCGGCAACAGTATATGCTTAAGTTGCAGTAAATATAGCAAGTACGTAGCCTGCACACTGTACCATATCTTAGTTGTTTTACTTTCTTATCTGCTGAGTTGCAAGTGCTTTTTTAGAATTAGCTCTGATTGGGAGCCAAAGGACTAAGAAGGCTCCACCTGATTGTTTCTCCCCAAGGAAGTCTGTGAACACGCATATATTTTGATGTTGGAATGTTTTTTTTAAAACTTCTTTTTTCATGAATAACAAGTGACACTCATTTTTCTTAGGCTTGTGCTCTTCTCCCATGATTCTAGTTCACTTGTACTCTAATTGTCTTTAGGTAGTAGGTAGCTACTTTGGGTAGCTATGATATAGACAGACAGTATATGTTTGTGGAAAAAAGATTGTACATGGCACATGTAAACTGAGCCTAGTAGGGACCATGTCAATAAAAAGAGAGCTGGCTGACAGCTGTCAAGTTAGAACAGCTAGAGAGGACTGAGGCCCAGATCCACAAAGACACTTAGGCCTTACAAAGCTAAGCATTGCAACACCTAACTTGTAGATGGGTTGATGATAACTGGAATCCACAAAACCTGAGTTAGCAACCTAGGCTGCTTATGCAACATATGGAGAGAGAGATAGGTGCCTGAGAATGGGATCCACAAAAGCCAACAGGCTAGATAGGGAGCTCCCTAAGTTAGACAATGGGAGATGCCAAAAAGAGGGGTGTGTCCTATGCCAAATTGCGCTCTCAGAGATAGCTGCCTATGTCTGGGCTGCAGGGAGGTGCATATCCCTGTTTGGGAACTGCAGCTAGAAACCCCTCTCCTGGAGCCCTTAAACTTTTTTTTTTCTAAGAAACAGCAGATCAGGATGTGGTGGTGGTTGTGCTGCCTCCCTTATATCATCAGGCTGGTTCTTAGACATTCAGGTTCTGTTCTCCCCTCTGCCTGATAGGGGAGAGGATTTGAGCAGAGGTCTCTCATGAGTGCCCTGGGGTATGGGGTATTCAGGTGTGTGCTTCTCTTAATCTCTCCCGTTGGAGCTGTTTCACTTTGAAATTGCCTGCATCAGGGTGAGGGGCAGGTTAGCCTGCAGTAATTTGAGTTAGTCCGGTGTGAAAATGCCCCCGTACACGTGTTGCAATCATTGAAGTCCACTAACTCTGTATTTATTGCAAACTCTGGAGTCCTTTTTCAAAGGGTGTTAAGTCTGATGAGAACTGGGTGAGTGCAGCCTATTGTTCATGTGCAGGTAATCCTGCCAAGCGCTATTTCGGCAGTTCTCCAACTTCTATCCTATTCTGCTCTGTGGGCACCCTTTACTAGCCTGTCTGCTTACCTGTGTTCCCTCCACTGCTCCTTGGTCAAGCTGACTGGATTGCCCCTCTTCCCCATTTTAAAAATGGGTAAGGGGCCAGAATTTGCCCATTTTCTCCTGGATGCAAACATATTGTCACTGCTGTAATGTTGCTTCAGAAGAATGTTGCTTGGAGCTGTACTGAGATCTCAGAGTTTGTCACCATCTGAGGAGAAGCACTGGTGCAACAAGCTCTTGGACATTGCTAGTCAGATGTTCGGGGTGTGGGGAGGGGAGGTCACAACCGTGACACTGACCAGAGCTGGCCACAGAGAAAGCAGCTCAGAATTTACATTAAAATCAAGGGATGCCAGGAAAGAGTCCGGCCATAGAAATGCAGGCTGTTTTTAGAGGACCTGGACAGGATTTCTGCAGTTATGACACTGCTGAACCCAAAGAGGTTGTGGACCCTGCTCCCCCCATTCTCCCCCAAAGATGAGCAGCAAGAGTCATCGGAGAAGGAATACAAAGAGGGCAGTGAAGAGATCTCCCCAGAAAGCCAGGTTCTCTTCAGGATTCAGGACACTGAGGATGGCCATATAGGAAGCCAGCCTCATTCCCAGTCAGAAATTCAGAATGGGACTGAGGAGGCAGATCCTTTGGAGGGAATCTCAGCATGTAAGTACCTATCTTCACAATTTATGCTACTATACTGCTGTGCTAGCTTCTGTTCCGGGTGCCCCATGGCCACACCCATTTTTGGCAGATATTAGTAAGGAGCCTTTCCAAGTCTCCAGTCTCTGCCTCTCTCTCTCTCCTTTGTCCCACGCTGCCCCCTTTGTCCATTTGCCTCCCCCCATAAACGTTTCCAAAATGGTGGCTGGCAGAGGGTGCATACCCACCTACCTATTTTCCTTTCTCCTTCCCATGTCTATCCTGCCCGGTGAATGTCCTGCCTCACAAATCCATTCACCTGGTCAAAATGGCAGCTGGCAACATGGTGCAGCCACAACCTCTACCCCAGCTCCCCTCCCACGGCTTGTGTGACTAAAGAAAACAGTGGCCTTTTTGCAAAACTCAGCACTCTCTTGAGGCAGTGATTACAAGAAAAGAAGTTTGTTTAGTATTCTCAGTTTACAGGAGCGAGACCTGGGAAATGCATGTCCATAAAGATACTAAGACTACAGCTCCTTGCTGTGGTATAAATTGCCTGTAATGCATCTGTACAGGAAAAGATGTTTATGGGATAACAAAGCTGCACAGCTCTTAATGGCTTTTCACAGGCTTATATAGAGAAATATTGGGAGCAGTTAAGGCTTCAGACAATTAGTGCAGCACATAATCTATTTTTCTGTACTCTTGCAGGGTATCTGCAGAGGAGATAAAGCAGAATGAAAGACTGAGAAATTGCTAAATTTTAGTCCAGATATTATATGGGATAATTTCCCGTCCACTCCTGCAGCATATTTGGGGGGACCATCTTGGTGAATTTCTTCACCAAGTATCTCACTGGTCTGCCCTTTGCCTTTTAGAATAAGTCCATTCTCTGCCTCCTACTCATTCGCTTCAGTGTAACCTCATCAAGAGTCAAGACAGCCTAAAGGGGATGAAAAGGGGATTACTATCCAGCTTGCCCCTTGAAAACAATGGAGAGCTGGAGGTTGTATTTGAGGCTGGAGAGGGAAGAAGACGGGGAGCTAACCAAAGAGAGCATTGAAGTAGCAAGAGACACGGTTGCCATGGCAAAAGACACTGTGGAGAAAGACAGAGAGCTGCAGAGAAAACTCCTGAAGGCAACAGAGAAGCAGAATGATCTGTGGCAGGCATGCTGCTAGCAGGCACAAAGACAATGCAGTGCACTAGACCAGGACCCAGCCATTTTTTGCAGCCCCTGAACAATATAGGGTTCAAAGAACACCAGCATCTGTTCCCCACTGTACTCAGGGGATGCATTCCCTTCCCCAAACTCAGGGAAATCAGGACAACTGTAACAGAGAGTCCAGCTCTTTTGAGTCATCGAACACCCCTGATAACTTTGAACCCCGACACTCAACACCACAAAGCCCAAGACCAAAAAGAGGTAGAGGAAAGACCTGTACTTGCCTGTGAATTGGGTCCCCCCTATTGTTGTGTGCTGCCCTCCACTGCGTTTTGTTACTTCGTTTTATTGTTGTTTACTTAAAGGTTTATTTCTGATTTTTATATGATAAATTGTTTAATAATAAAACCATTAAAATCAAAAAGAGTCAGAAATGCATTTTACACAAGAAAAGTGTATATTTTGGATGAGTCATCCTAGGTTTTTATAAAAGTATAAAGGCACAGGCACAAGATAAAATGAGGAGTGCCACAATGCAGTACGTCTACAACCCTTCAAAGAGACTGCAGTGCTCACAATCCGTTCCCTCCCACCCTCGGGATAACAGCTGGATGTACCACTGCACGTTTTCAGGCCTGAGACTCCAAGAAATTCTGACAGTATTGCCCTGGCTGTTTCCATTTTCTATAGGACACCTTTTTGACTGCTCAAACCACTCACAGTTTCTGCACCTCAGACTCGCACTCATAGTTGTTAAGTCTTTCTCACTTACTCTCACAAATATTGTGCAAAATACAACATGCAGATATCATCGTAGTCAAGTTTTTTTTCTATATTTTCCAACCTAACCTACCTTCCACCTAGCTCACCTACATCTACATTTTCCAACTTAGCCCACCTAAACAACGCCACCTTCCTTTCAGCTGGCCAGATATACACTTCACCGCCTTTCTGCAACTTCAGAGGTGATAGTTAAAGAGTTCCTTCTTTATGTCCAACTGTCTTGTGTGTGGCTTGATTAAACAGGGAAGCAGAGTGTAAGACGCGTCTCCCAAGGTAACCAGCACAATCTCCACCCTATCAATGTTCATAGTGATCCTGGGAAAAAACAGTCCTTTAAGGTAAATAGAGCTGAGTTCTGAAGGCTCATAGCATCATGGACCTTTCTAGACTACCCTGCATTTAGGTCTGTATTCATGCCATTGTGCCTGGGAGCACTATGAAGAAATACTCCTTTCTGTTTATAAATTCTGAACATTGGTTAGGGGTGGGTGGGGCAAACAATAGGCACATGGGTCCCATCAATGGCCTCAGTACAGTTTGGGAACCCCTTGCTTGCTCCTCAGCATTACCAAGCTTTGCGACCCAGTATAACAATACCTTATGCATGGCATCACATGTCGGCATGACAGTGGCCTCTACAGTCGATCGCCATACGTTGAATTGGTTGGCTCTGAGCTGGCAGCATGTGGGCGTGGCCAGCTTCTAGCTGGCAATGGCGACTGGCCTTTCAACAGGTGTGGTGCACCGCATGTTGGGACACTAAAACTGTAGCTCTGGAGCTAGTTCTGCGCATAGCTGAAAAAAAGGTCACCTTCACCATGCTGAAATCCTCTTGCCACTGCTGGTCATCCCAGGTCTGCAGAACAATGCTTCCTAACCAGTCGATGCTGGTGTTCTGAGCCCAGAAATGGGACTGCACTGTCTGAAGCTGCTCCAGGAACAGCTCCTTCTAGCAGTACTTGCTCAGTGCAATTCTCATCTTCCTTGTTCTCCTTCCTCTGCTGCTGCTGCCACATCATCTGCTCAGTGATGCAGAGGGCAAAGTTCAAAGGCAAAGCACTGGCTCTGAGAGCTCATATAGAGCCCAACCTCTGTATATTTGAGGTTGCCAGCATAGTGTATGGTGCATTCTTGGGTGCATGCTGACCAAGAGCAATTCGAAAATGGCACTAACATGCCCAGAAACAGAGCTAAAGTATGGGGTGCAGGGAGCAGAATCATGGAGTTAGTTTAATTTGACCCCTAAGTCCCAGAATCCACTGTCTTCCATCTGATTTCCACTATGCACAACAAGAAAGATCTCAGAATGTACACTACTCAGTGGTGAAGGAACGTGTACCATGGGATGACCTCCCAGGAAATAACACACTTAATACTCAACAATCTTCACCGTTTGTACACAATGATGTGAACTGAAAAAGAACATAGCTATTCCATGTGCATGCTATTAGTATGGTTTACAGATAGTGCACCAAATAGTGTGAACTAACTTCATGTGTAGACAAGGTCTTTGCATAAGTACTTAAAGAGTCATTGGGCCAGGGTGAGAGTAAGCATAATTCTGTAGCATGGTGGTTAGGGCACTCATCTGGGAGGTGGGAGGAGATCCAGTCCTCCTGCTCCAATTGCTATATAATTATTTAGCCAAAGTGGAACATCTTCAGTGGGAAAGCCTGGGGGGAGCCCCATATCAGAATATCCCGTAGCTCAGGGGTTAGGACACTCTCATGGGAACCTGCTGTTCAAATCCTTTCTTCCCTCTCAGGCAGAGAAGGAGTGGGAAATGAACCACAATCTCCCCCACCTGGGAGATAAAAGTTAGAAGGGAGGCACCACTGCTATCTTTTCAAGCTAGATTTCTGAAGGTGCCCCGGGTCCTGCAGGTGAGAGAGGTGTTCCCCTGCCTATCTTCACCTGATTTTTGAGGTTCCTACTGAAGCTTAGGTGCTGAGAGGCTATTTCAGTGACAATTTAGGTGCCTAAGGGTTTTAGGTTCCTACATGGTTAGGCAGCAGCCGTGAAGGGATTCAGGGGTGTCCCAGGAGGGAGATACACTTACGCTTTTCTAAATGGGGCATTAATGAGCTAGGGAGGGGTAGCTAACACCTCAGATCAAAGTGATGGAAGCAGGACGCAAACAGGCTTAAATGTGTGTACAGAGATTACTGACCAGCTATCATCATCCAAAAATATTGTTCACCCTCTTCTTAAGCAAACAGTTTCTACTGACTCTGTCATCGGGGCAGTAAAGGAGAACTCAAATCTGTGGGGTGTCATGAAGCAAGTGGAAGTGGTTTGGAGGAGAAAGTTTTATCCTCTCATTTATCTGAACAAGCTTAACCAGGCAAAACTGGAACATAGACTAAGAAATCATAAGAAACAGGCACAGCATCACCTCTGGCTGGCCCTATCTGCAGTGCCTTGTTTTTGAACATGTGAAATTAATATGGAACTTTTTTAAAGTTCCTCACAGTCTAAACAGTACCAAAACCCTTCGCAACCTAACATCAATGTAGGAAGCAAGGAAAAGCATGTTTAGATTGCTTATGCGTGTGAACCCATGGAAAATGGGGCATGTAGCAATGCTGGGGAAATGAACGTCTTACAGTTACTCCCCAAATCAGTGAAGTAAATGTAAGCACCAGCACCTCATAGTGCAAGCATAACAAAAGCCAATATTCCTGAATCCAAATCTCTTCTTTCTTCTGGTTCAATCTGCCACAGAAAAGCTCAGAGCCACATGTGTCCATTTATTTTTGTTAGCAGCATTCTGATAAGAGTTGAACGATGTCAGTCGGGATCCCATAGCGCCAGGCACTATACACTATAAGAAGCAGCTGCTGCTCCCAAAAGTGTACAGTCTCAATGGATGAGGTAGATGAAGAATTGGAAGAGAAACAGGCTCAGCAAAGTGAAGTGAGTTGTCCAAGGTTACACAGTGGATTAGTGGCAGAGCCAGGGATAGCGATCAGGTCTCCTGATTCCCAGTCCAGTGCCCTCCCTGTTGCACCATGTTGCTTCTTAATATGAAACAATTAGGTTCAGGCCTGTTGAGAGACATTTAGGGTCCCAGTTCATGAGGTTCACTGGGTTCCCACCCCTTTTATTTCTCAAGTCACAAGTACTTTATTTACACAGATGTTACAGATGTTGTGGAGACCCCAGATGCCTTACTTCGATAAGTCATCACCTGGGAGCTCTTCCTAATGGCATTCAGCAGTAGTTAAGCACAAGATGGGGAATGAGGAGGACTGGGTAGGATCCTTAGCTCTGCCAATGTATGACTTTGACCTTGACTAGTTTTTAACAAGAAATGTTTTTAAAAAGGAAAAAAAAGTTTTGTGTTTTAACGCTAAGTCTATCGCTATATAATTGTAAAGCGTTAACTAAAATCTCAAAGTCATTTTGGCAAATCAGGCATGAAATATATTTTCAAATAGTTTACCCATCGTATTCTGAAGCTTAAAATGTTAGCTTACTCTCTCCATTCTGCTGTATTGCAAGTTGAAATGAAGAAATGATAAAGATATAATTAAAATCTTGCAAGTTAAGTACATTGCATGAATTATTAAAATCTTGCCCCTTCAAATCTTGTCAAAATTATTCCGCTGTACTCAAGTTTCTGCAATTACCCTTCACAGGGTCAGACTGGCACCTAAAGGGTCCATCTGCAAACTTGAGATAAGGGCCTGTGGCTCACTCAAACAGCTGTGCAGTGAGTGAGGGAAAGGGAGGCTGGTGCCTTGGGGTTCCATGCATGTCTGATAACACAGCATTCTAGAGTACCTCATGGTAATTTATTGGGGAACAGATGGATTGCCTTACTCAGCTTTAGTACATGGACCTGCATTTTGATCAAACTCAGCAGATTGCAACTTTCCTTAGAAACGTTTGACGACAGTGTTGGAACTTGATCACCTTTATTAACCTTGTTGGTCCTTGTTTGCCTTAAAATTCTTTGGCCTGTAAAGGTTACTTGTGCATTCCTAATTGCCACAAACTTGTTATGCAAAAACATTTGTAATCAAGCTCATCCGCATCTAATGCTGCTTTCTGTAGAAATTTCATGTTTAATTTTTTTCCATTCAGGAAAGGCCGATGTGGAAATTTCCAGGGAGGCAGGCAGCCTAGGCTAGCAGACTCCTCAGCATCAACTGTCTCTATAGTTAGGTGCTTCATTGGGAACACCAGTGTGACCAGTTGAATCCAGTGATAGTGCATCAGACCTGACACATGAAAGGCACAAGTTTGTCAGTTCAGTTGCCAGTGTAATTATCAGAAATGGGGACATGGAGCGAGACCTAAGAAGAGAAAAGTACAGCAATTCTAGAATAAGTATAGAGGATAAAACAAACTCTAAAGATATATTAACAAGGAGCATTTCCATTGAAGTGGGGGTGGAAATTGTATTTGCCTAGTACACAAATACCACAAAGGGCATGAATCATCTACAAAACACAGCCAGACCAAGGAGGCAACAGTACAATTTTGCAAATCTTTGCAGCCAGATTTTATACCTTTCATATCCAAGTTCCCTTTTATTAAAACACCAAAATGCTCAGTGAGGTAGTTTAATAAAAAGGTTCAGCTAAAAACTTCTGGGTTTGCCCCATCCCTTACAAATCCTTGTTAGCCTAGTTTTGGTTTGTGTAAACCCCAAAATATTAAATCCATGTTAAAACTTTAAAACAGCACTCATGCTCAACTGTTCCTCACTGAAATTACTGGGCAAGGGATGCTCACCTTCTCGTTTTAACCTTTTCATTGCATATGCCTGCCTCTGTGGAATGAGTATGTTTTAACCTATTGCCTGACATACATTATTAGGCACCGATCCTGGAAACAGCCTCATGCTGATTTTAAGCACATACGTTGTCCCTTTGTGGTCAATAGTCACTTGACTATAAGTAAGCCACGTTTAAGTGTGCACAGGCTTGGGGATTAATAATGCGCACAGGATAAAGGGTAAAACATGCTCATTCCATGGAGACAGACACGTGCCTTACTATTTAGATTGTACATTGAAACATGCACCTGTTTGAAGGAGAGAGGGGGAGTAAGCACCCCTCTTTAAATCCTTGCAAGGCTTACCTGGACTTTGGATCCTCGTGAGAAGGAATGAGGCACTGCCTGCCCATTTAATTCTTCCCCCCTACCACAGAGCACATGAGCATAGAAGGATGGGTTCCTACAATCACTATCCAGTGCAGCTGAGCCAGCATTGGTATGTTGGTTTATATACTATCCACAAATTACAAACCCCAAGGAGTAAGGGAGAGAAGGGTGAGAAATTGAGACTCTGATGGATTTGAGGCCAAGTTTCACTAAAAAAAAACTTTTGCTAGTATAGCAATATTGGTTACAGGGGTGATTTTTTGTGTGTGTCTGCAATTTTTTTACACTGGCAAAAGCTCTACTATCGATGCACTTATAAAGGCATAGAAGAACTTTAGCTGGTAATGCTTATTTTGCTCACTGAAGCTGTATAAACTATACCAGTAAAAGCACTTTTTTACAAATATAAATGGTAGATGTATTAGGAGGGTTTTGCTGGTAGAGGTATACAAGTATAATTATGCCAGCATACCTATACAAGCAAAAGTTACAAGTAAAGTGTAGGCCTGAATCACGGTGCCTCCTGGGGCTTTTCCATTACAGATTACTCACACCTTCTTGCTCAAGTCTGTGCCCAAAAATACCGATATAGCCCTCTATGTTGAACTTTATTGTAATAAAATTAATAATGAGAAGAAAATTTGGAACATACCATACCCATATATCTTTACCTGATCACTTCTTCATTCAAACCATGTTTGCACATATAAATGCTCTTTACAAACATAATTAATAACGCACCATTGATTAGGTTTGAAAAATAATATGCACAAAAATAGAAGCCATGTTTTGAAAATGTTGACCCTACATATTCAGTGCTAATCTTGCTTGGTGAAATAAACCCAGGAAAGAACGATAAACAATATAAAAAAATTAAAATAAAATATTATCGAATGGATTCTGAAATTTGGGCCCTAAATCTTTTTAACTGTATGTGGATGACCTTGGAGTTATGTAATACATTCCAGTGGAATACACATGCATTCATTCCCTTAAGCCACTTTGACATTGAAGGTACAGGGTCTTTTGTTCAATGTCTCCTTTTACAAATTCTTGCTACTGAAAGTGGTACTCCCTTAAATTTACTTTGATGTCTATTTAGTATAACTTGTAAATTATTTAAAATACCAAACATCTGGATTACATAAACCAAACACAGCCAGAAAATCTTTGTGTATAGTATACTAGATAACCTTTGACCAAAATGTTGCCGTTTCTCTACATTTTCAAGCCATGGACAAAAATGTCCCAGTTTACATTTAGGAAGCAGCTCTGAAATGGAAACACATATCATATTAATTCTTACTGAAATGGCATGTAATCTGTGCAGAAACTTTCATAATTGCATCCTACATTTAGTATTTTTTATTTAAATTTAACTTGCTCTTGCTTACTAAACTCCAGCCTTCACCTTCATAATCTGTATGTAATTCTGAATTTCATCTTTTTATTGCCTCGTTACATATTTCCAATAGCGACAAAAATTCCAAAAAAATAATTTTGAGTTAATCAAAATACTTAGTTTTAATAAAATCACATATGTTTCATCTGTTTCAACCCAAGCCATCTAACATCCCACCACAGGCCAGTGGGCATATTTACTGCTAATAATCACAGATCAGTTAATTGACAAATTAGTCTGTCCATCATACCATCCCCTCCATAAATTTACCAAGCTCAGTCTTGAAGCCAGCTAGGTTTTTTGCCCCCACTGCTCCTCTTGGAATGCTATTTCAGAACTTCACTCCTCTGATGGTTAGAAACCTTCACCGAGTTTCAAGTCTAAACTTCCAATTGATATCCATTTTTTCTTGGGTCCATATTGGTGCTGAACTTGAATAATTCATCTTCCTCCCTGGTATTTATCCCTCTGATGTATTTATAGAGAGCAATCATATCTCCCCTCAGCCTTCTTTTGGTTAGGCTAAACAAGCCCAGCTCTTTGAGTCTCCTCTCATAAGGCAGGTTTTCCATTCCTCTGATCATTCTTGTAGCCCTTCTCTGCACCTGTTCCAGTTTGAATTCATCTTTCTTAAAAATGGGAGACCAGAACTGCACACAGTATTCCAGATGAGGTCTCACCAGCATCTTGCATAACGGTAATAACACCTCCCTATCTCTACTGGAAATACCTCGTCTGGTGAAGTCTCCTCTTTGACCAGTTTCTGCTCCATCTTTCAATTTTCATATTAATCCCATCTTTTGCACTTTAACTAATAATCCCCCATGTGGAACCATATCAAAAGCCTTACTGAAATCTAGGTAAATTAGATCCACTGAATTCCCTTTGTCTAAAAAATCTGTTATCTTCTCAAAGAAGGAGATCAGGCAAGGACAAGAGGCTGATCATCTTTGGGAGTGCTCTCATAGAGCCCAGAAACGGTGCATAGGTGCAGCCAGCCTTGTAATTGGGACAATGAACTTCCCATGCAAGGTGTATCTCTTAGAGCAGCAAAATTATTGAGAATTGAATTTCTGGACTCTTATCCAGGTTAATACAGAATGAATGAAAGGGTCTGAGTCATGAAGGGCTCCTCTACCATTGATGGGTGGGGAGTGGGCCACTGTAGCTACACCAAGAAGTTATGTAATGAGTGCACATATTGCAATGGAATATTCCAGTGGAATATGTGCACTCATTCTCTTAAACCACTCTTTAGAAGGAGTGACGGAGGATGAATAAATGACAAGTTGCCCAAAAACTGTTCTCTGAAATAGGGAGATGAATGGACACACTAAAAATAGAATTTTCCACTCACCCACCTCTTTGGACACCCTGTACTGGTTTAAATTGACAAATGTTGAAAAGGGCTAATTGCTAAAATGTTTGTGTCCTAAACAGTATTTTGTTCTTTTATAACTACATTAGACTTGACTGGCTCTTGTTAAACTTGTGCTCTGATCACGTCTGGAGAAGCCAGCTGAGAAATGCAATGTGTCAGTTTGCAAGATAAAGAAAATAAATTTCACATGAGGGAGCTTAGACTTTAAGTACACTTTAAGTGCTATACTCAGAAAGGAAGAGCATTTCAGGAACAAAACAAGAATACTTCAAAATTCGAGCTGGTCAAAAAATTTCCAGCTGAACATTTTTCCACCAGAAAATGCCATTTCTTCAAAACGGAAACTTTCCAGGGAAACATGCTGATTTCAACAGTAATTTATTTAGGAAAAAAAGTGAAACAAAGTACTTTGATAAAGTCAAAATGTTTCATAATCCTCCTGTGTGACTTTCAATCTTTTTCTCTCAGTCTGGTCCCCCCGTACAAACCAGTTTCAGTTCTCCCATGAGAGCAAGCTAGAGTTATTAAAGCTACTTGCTGTAACATTGTCTCTTAATGACCCTTATAAGTAAGTTATTAGATGGTTATTAGAAAGGGTCTCCTCCCTCTTTCTCTAGGTGGGCAAAGGTGTTGAAACAGCCTGATATCAGATATGCCTCCCTGCCTTTGATAGCAGTCTGCTGTTTTTCTCTCTCTCTCTCTATTTGGGTGTTGTGTGTTAGATTTCTGGATTCTAAGAAATAAAGTAGTGTTATGTTGCAACCTTCCAAGAAGAGTATTTATGTTTTGTTTCTATGCATATGTTATGAATATTTATGTTATGCTCTATGCGTATGCCAGAAACATAACAAAGAGGAACCAGTATATTCTAACTCTGAAGGGCAGCTGGAGAAATCCTAAGTTGGTGTACAATAAAACTGAGTTGCAATGCAGTCTGCTGAGAAAACTCATAGACTTTAAGGTCAGAAGGGACCATTATGATTATCTAATCTTACCTCCTGTACAACGCAGGCCACGGAACCTCACCCACCCACTCCTGTAATAGACTCTTAGCCTATGACTGAGTTACTGAAGTCCTCAAATCATGGTTTAAAGACTTCAAGGTACAGAAACCCCACTAGAGAATCCACCAGCAAGTGACCTGTGCCCCATGCTTCAGAGGAAGACGAAACCCCCCCAGGGTCTCAGCCAGTCTGCCTTGGTGGAAAATTCATTCCTTATCGCAAATATGATGATCATCTAAACCCTGAGCATGTGAGCAAGACTCACCAGCCAGACACCTGGAAAGAATTCTTTGTAGTAACTCAGAACCCATCCCATCACAGGTCATTGGGCATATTTACTGCTAGTAGTAAAAGATCAGTTAATTGCCAAATTAATCTGTCACATACCATCCACTTCATAAACTTATCAAGCTCAATCTTGAAGCCAGTTAGGTTTTTTGCCCCCATTGCTCTCCTTGGGAGGCTGTTCCAGAACTTCACTCCTCTGATGGTTGGAAACCATCTAATTTCAAGTGTAAACTTCCTGATGGCCAGTTTATTTCCATTTTTTCTTGTGTCCACATTGGTGCTCTCCCTCCCTGGTATTTATCCCTCTGATGTATTTATAGAAAGCAATCATATCTCTCCTCAGCCTTCTTTTGGTTAGGCTAAACAAGTCCAGCTCTTTGAGTCTCCTCTCATAAGGCAGGTTTTCCATTACTCGGATCATCCTTGTAGCCCTTCTCTGAATTTGTTCCAGTTTGAATTCATCTTTCTTAAACATGGGAGAGCAGAACTGCACACAGTATTCTAGATGAGGTCTGTAAGTTTATTCATGAGGAAATTGCAAAAACTTCTTAAACAACAGTGGCAAAAGCTAGTGAAGAATGAACTGATGTTTCTGAAGTTAGTGTTTGCTGCAGAATATATTCAGACCTGATCTATGCAGGTGCAACTCCAATGGCTTTAATACAGCTGCACTCATTTATATCAGGTGTGAATTTTCTCATCTGTTTTTAGCTCATCTAGCTGTGTTTAAAAACTGAAGGTCTGTTCTCTCTGTATTTTGTGGTCAGACAATAGAGAAACTTAAACTACTTCCAGTTGCTTGACTTACTTTGTGGACATACTTCATATTGCTACAGCCAAGACTAAAAATGGGACCCTCCATGGCAGAGCTGGGCAAAAATTGTCATTGAAATATTTATTTAATTTCAGGTTTTCATGCAATCCCTACATTGGGCTATGTTCACTGAAAAGCTCTCAAGCCTGGGATGATTCTTGTTCGAAGTGGTGATCATATGAAATTCACTAGTTTTGATCCCAAGAAACAGGAAACTTGGTGGATTTTACTTAGTAAGTTTCACTTAATGTTTGAGGGTTCAAAGCTGAACCTTGCCGTGAAATTCAAATTATACATTCCTACAGTATGTGAAGCACAGTGTTACCTGGGAATTTCAAAAGCACCTGCAAGAGCTAGGCTCCTAAATCCCATTGAATTCAATAGGAGTTGTGCACCTTACTTCCTTAAGACACTATGAAAATCACAGCCTATATCCACTTGTTTACCTAGGCAGAGAGTGGCTTAGCTACTGTGGAAGCCTTCACTCTGCATTTCTTTCCTTTTGCCAGTTAATTAACATAGGCAATTTGTTCCCGTACTATATATCTATTATATTCCCTAGTACCTTCATTCCAGTCAATGTAGAGTTCTTCCATTTCAACAGCAACAAAATATGACAAATCATGGTGCACCCTAAGGGGCTTTGGTGTATCTTCAAAATGCTGCATTGTAGATTTTTTACATGATACATTATGGCATAAGGATATTATTATGCAGATTCACTGCATGATGTATTTGTCATAATCCCCAAAGCCATTGTAATATATTTGGCAGTCCACAGCATTACAAAGATTCTGTTAAACAAATAACATCAAATCATGCATTTGAATTTGGGAATCATTCTCGGTAGTACTTGTCAAGCTTATACCACCTATGATGTAGTCTGCCAGTGCACATTTAACATATAGGACACTACATATTATATATCCAATCAGAAAATTAGCTTCAATGACTCAAATCATGGAGTAAGATATTATTCATTATAATGGGATGGAGGGGAAATATCTGGCGCTAAACTTAAACATTGCATGAATAACGATGATAAATATTAGTGGTCAGATACTTCCAGCCTTACTTACATGGAGCTGTACTTTACTCTTTGAGTAGTTCCACTGAAGTCAATGGCAGAATCTAGCCCTAGGTGAAAGAAAAGGGAAGATGAGTACAGTAATAAGATCCTAAATCACATCAGTTAATAATGCAGGTATCTTGAAAGTTTCTGTTGTTTACAGGCTTCAAGGAAGTATTTTAAGGAAGAGCTGAAAGAGGAGACAGTGTGTACGTGACAAAACTTGGTCAAGAAGGGCTTTTTAGGTGTAGGAAGCTGCATGGAAACAGGCATAGCGACTAGACTGGGGGAAGAGAGAATTGCTCTGAGAGTTGCTGGATGCACAAGACACTAAGGACAAGATTCTGCCACTCTTGTTCTCATTGAGTGTCTCACATCACAAATAGTCCAGTAGAAACCAGTGAAACTACTTGCAAAGTAAGGCTGCAAGAATGAATCCCTGTATATATGGGGTATGTGGTTTTCTTTCTCATTGCTAGTTTCTCTGGCACCTATATAGATGTTTATGAAAAAATACCCATAGTTAATATTGAAGAAAATACATTAGTGTGTAATCTATTGAAGACATCAAAAACAGTATAGATGGCCTTTAATAGAGCCAGTCCTGGAGTAAAAAGGTGCTACATAACATTAGCAGTACTGAGAGCTTAGATTGTAAATTGTGTTGTGCTGAGCATGTATCTTATACTTCTATACTGAATCGTGCACATTCATAGCACTGCATTAATCATGCACATGCCTGTGTATGCGGCTTGGATTTGATTTCATATTTATTATTTATATTGTTGCTGTTTTCAATGAGGCAGAAAACCACCAGTACTTCCCCTTGTGTGGGGCAGCTTTGCACCACCGTTTTTTATGGGGGTGACTAAATGCTTCAGTCTATTCCAAAATTGGTTATATGGTTGTTGTGATAGAAGACTAAAAGGTGGGCTTGATCCTTGCTAGGTTTGTCCAAAAAGACTATGGATTGATCCGTTCATGAGTTTGCAACTACAACAGCATCCTACTGACTCCAATGGCACCTCCGTCATAGTATGGTGTCTGGAGCATGTGTTTAGCTAGCACAACTTATTGGGCCATTCTTTTACAGTCAAACTGGCAAGGTCTGTGTAAATTCCTGTGTAAGTTTAGCAAAGCATATTTCTCTGTTGAACAGGAGACTTTCTGATGAAAAACCCCAGTCCAGAGGTTAATTTATATTTCAAATAAAAATGTCTGGCTTGTTTGATCATTTTATAGCTTATAGGACCTGTATGCTGTTTTCATTATGAACAGATAACTTAAACCAGGTCTCAGATAAAAGGAAGCTGGCTCATGCATCATTACCCTGAAATGTATTTAGCTGGGAATTTATGTTGTCAGTGTTTTCCAGGATGTGTAAAATCATAAGCATAATTCATTCAGGTTTTCATGTAGAAGTGATAGTCACTGTTAACACCTTTCATAAAGGCATAAATTGCCCAAGGTAACACTGCAGCCCTCCTAAATTCTGTTCACTAACTGAAACTACCATTTAAAAAGATTTCAGTTCACCTGCTTCCCTTACAAAAATTAGTTTAAAAATCAACCCCAAATTTATAGATAGATAAACTCAGGAAGTTGACATCTGTATCTGGTAGATCTATAAATGTGCTATCTTGCAAAAAGCTAGTTGAACATTAGGTAGATTAGTATTCAAAATGCACTGATTTAGCAGAGCCATTTAACAATTGCTCAAATGGATGAATGAAAGTAGACTAGTGTCTCACTACTAGTTCACTTTATAATCTTCCAAGCCAATAACATTATTTGTTAAAGGCTTTCCCAATGTATTTAAAATTGATATATTGATCTAAGCAGTGTCTGTTAAGAATCTGGACTCAGGAATTTTGGATGCATAGTTTTTATGCACCAATATTAAAAATAATGCTTCTTATAGAAAGATATCAACTTGGCCTAAATATATCTTTTCTATTTTCTATCAAATTTTTAGTAGCCAGCCAATGGGCCTCATCTCATTCAAGTTTTACACTGCATTAATTCCACTGATTTACACCAATGTGAGATCAGAATGGGGATCAGGATCTTTAATGTGGAACTGTTTTACTTTTTTAATATTAATGACAAATGAAAGTCAGGGTGGTAATTTACCTGAGTGAATTATTTCTTTATGGTAAACAAACATGCTAAAATGCCTCAGAGGTTCTGAAACAGCCTATCGGGGGAAAGGAGGTCCTATTCATTTTAAAAGCAAAAGTCTGTAGGATGTGTTTTTAAAAAATCAATAATTCATTTTCACTTTTGGAATATTAATATATATGTATGAATTTCCATTTTTTGCTTCGAAAGCACAAAGGAAAACTCTTAGATACAATGCACTAATTAAGGTTAATTTTCTATGTGCATTTAGAGCATGTTGGTTGAATCCCAAACAAGGAGCATGATCTTACAGCATGTCTACACAGCAACTGAGAGTGTGCTTCCAAGCACAGGTGAACAGATGTGTGCTATGTCTGCTCATGCTAGCATGCTAAAAATAGCAGCATGGCCACAGCATCAAGGGCGGTGGCTCAGGCTAGCCACCCGAGTACACACTCACCTCACCCTTTGAGTGCATACTTAGGTGGTTAGTCTGGTCCACTCCCTATGCCACTAAAGCCACAGTGCTATTTTTAGTTTATTGCTTGAGCAGAGATAGTGCATGTGTTCTACTCACATTCTCAGCTACTGTATAGACGTAATCTTGTGACTGTATATTGCATGGCTGGAGATGTGTGGGTGGGAGGGGTGATGCAGATATCGATGTGGCCCTACAGGTGGTATTGACAATAATCAAGGTAAGAGATAAAGGCCTGAAAAGGAATTTTAGCAGTAAGGACAGGAAAAAAATGTTGTGTCCTTGAGATAATATGGAGGAAACAGCAGCAAGATGTGGATGTGACTTGGATGTGGAGAATAAGAAATATCTGCCCCTTTATCCCCCGCCTAGGTTATGGGTTTGAGTGACAAGAAGAATGGTGAAATATTCAAAGTGAGAGAGAGTTGAGTTGAGAGGATTTCGGAAAGAAAACAAGATGCCTAATTCTTCTTTCACTTTCACAGGTGTACCTCGGGATAGGTATGCTGAAGTTAGTGAAGTTACATTAATGTAACTTTGGTGGTGAGAAAAAAATTAGATCTAATGAATTTTATTTTTGGCATGTTCATTTGACGCTGATAAAAAACATCAGGGAAGAGATATCAGAGACAGGCTGAGCTATGGGAGAGGTCAAGAGTGAAGAGGTATCTGAAGCTATTGTGGATGGATCAGGTCACCAAGAAAGAAGAAAAAGGGGCCATGAATGGAGTCCTGTTAAACCATCATAGAAAAATGGTGAAAAGAAAAGGAACTGCTGGCAAAAAATACACTGAAGAAAAGGGTGGAAAGGACAGTGTTGTGAAAGGCACTTTGCAAGCTGCGAGCCAAAGGGAATTATATTTTCAGAAGTTCTCAAACTAGTTTCTTCTCTGAGGAAGTGCCATACTGTAAAAACTTAAAGAAGTCAGTTCTAGGGAACTTGAAACTTTCCCAGACCACACAAAATAGTTTTAAATGACTGATTAACTTGTCTGGCCAAGTTCTAATTCCTGGATCTTCCTGCTGATTAAAAGAGTTACACTGGGAAGCCTCAGGGAGACTTAGGTTGCTAGGCAGTGGGAAATAGTCCAGCCCTGGGATATAGTTGAACAAACACCTGTTGCCCTAATGACAACCATCCTGGCATCTATGATTAGCAGAGATGAGATATTTTCTGTCCCACAACATAATTTGAAGAAGACAGGAGGCAGAGTCTTCTCTACTGATGGCTAGTGATGCTAGGGTTACCAGTGTGCAGCTATAAACTCCTTTTGGATGGAACTAAAGATATTTTGTTTCATTTTCAGTTATGTTTGATGTGAGGATATTTCTTGTGTAGCTTGGTCGGGTGAGGGAACTGTGATTATTCTTCCCTGCTCTCTCTCCCAGGTTACCCCAGCACACCATAACCTTTTAGTTTGCAGTATTTCTTATGAGGTCCGTTGAATCTTCTCCACAAGCCCATGTGTGGAGCAGCATGTGCTGCTTCCTGATTTCCTCCTGCTCTGGTGGGGCCAATGCTGTACTTGATGTAGCACATGTCACAGCCGTGCCGGTCAGCATGTGCGGAGATGGAAATGGAACCAATGCTCCTTCCGATCTCCTTCCCTTTCACACCCAGCCAGATGCATTGGAATGGTGGAAGCATTAGCCTCACAGTGATGGCTCTCCCTTTAATCTCTCTGGATAAGGATGTGCCTTACACTCCTGACTGAACTGCGGGGCATGCAGGACAGGTCACAATCTGTTTCATGTATTCTATTGTATTAGGGTCCCAGAGGCTTTGAGATTGATGATTAATATGTTCCCTTAGTAGAGATGTTTATTAAAGATATTCACCTAGTGCTTCAACATCCCCTTTAATTTAGTGCAGAGAATACAGAAATGTCATTGTGGTAGAAGTGCACATAGAGGTCATTTGACCTCTTGACTGAGGAAATGGATGGAGCTTATTTTTTTTCATCTGACAAGTATTTATTCAACATTCATGGGCAAAGGTTCTGAAGCTTATCAGGCTGAATCAAAGCCATGAGGAAAGAAGTTGTTCAGGGAGAAAAATGTCTTTACAGAAAAAATGATTCACATTTTAAAAGAGAAGACTGCATAACAATGAAATGCATTGGTGCCTGCATACAGACTGGTTAATCACAAGATGCCTGGTTACATGAGGGAAAATATCTTTCCTTTATTTGCTGAACAGTCTTAAATTTCAAATGTCACCCAGAAGTCATTTGTAGAATTGTTTTGTGAGTAAATGTCATATTGGTAAGACACACACCTAATAGACTTTGTGAACGGTGAAGCCTTGTCCTCAGTAAAATATACAATCAACTTTTATGAGCCTTGTTGATAGGTTAATAGGTAGACCTTCTGTCTCCAAATCAGGAGGTCAACAGCATAAATTGAATAGATGCTGTGTGTTATGGCATATAATCCCTTAAAAGCAGGCTTTGTATATAAGGACTAAAGTGTGAATACAATTCTAATTTAATTTTGGGGAAAAAAAAAGAGGGTCAGGGTATCACTTATGTTACTGTTATAGTTCAATGGCTGATGCTTGGGCACAAAATGGAGCAACATTAGTACATATGCAAGGTGTAAACATATGCATGCTGAGTAAATGCATTTTACAAAAGGTAATTCAAGGCCAAAGAACTGGCACTGAGATATAGAACTGTTCACTCTTTTGAGTAGTGACCACAAACTTTTGATAGCTCATGCTCCGATTGGTGGTTGGTATATTAACTGAGTTGGTGATCTAGAAACTATTAAGTAAAACAGCTGATGACAGAGCAAGTATTGAACTAAATGTTTAAGTTGTGTGTGCATTTTAGCACTTGACACCCCAGAAAAAGATTCTGGTGTAATTTTGTAGTTAAAGGCAGTAAGCTAATAAAAATGTATTTAAAATACATTTCAGCAACATTAGCCTTTATCTTTCTTAGGAAACAGTTGCTGTTTCTTCCACTTCTTCCCTTGCACTGTCTTTCTCTCTTAACCTCTTTCTTGGTGACCTGATCCACCCACAATAGTACTTTCCACTTCTTCCCTGGCACTGTCACTTCAGTAAATATGTAGTGTTGTTGAACCATGTCAGTCCCTGGCTATTAGAGAGACAAGTTGGGTAAGGTAATATCTTTTATTGGACCAACTTCTGTCGGTGAAAGAGACAAGCTTCAGATTTTTCCACAAGCTGGTGATGTTATTTCAAAAAGCTGTAAAACAGACTATACTCCAAGAGCATGTCATATTAGAATGTGTATTATGCAGGTAAAAACTGTCTCTCGGGTGAGTTTAGTTCAGAATTCTGTTCTTGGGTTGCTCTTAGATTTTGCAATTTGTTGCGGCCTCTCTTACCATCATCACTATTATGCATAATTACAGCACTGGTGTATGTAGTGACCTGCATGGAACCTGGAAGGAGGAGCACAGGTTGCGGGAGGGAAGAGTTTGGAGGAGATGCCAGGAAGCTGGTCTGCGTGTCAGTGGCTGGAATGCTAGTTGTAGTTGCAGCACCTCTGTAAATAGTTTTATTAATAAATAATCAGCTTAGTTTTAGAAAGCTCCTGTCATGATGTTACCCAGCATGTGGTATGTGAAAGTCAGACTCTAAATCTGGGCAATGCATTTCAGCTATTTTATATTTATGTTGTAAATCATTAGCCTGTAACAATTTTCAAACTACTGAGATTAGGTGACAGTTTTTCACCCCTATGAAATCATACTATAATATTTCTGTATGCAAATGAAATACATACAGGTTTGAGGAGCAAAATCCATACCCAGCAAGTTGTGGCATTCTGCTGGGGCCACTGGATCTGAATAGTTGCACTGAAGTCATTGGGAGCTTTATCTAAATATGGACTAACAGAATCAGGCTCTTCATGGATAAAATGGTTTATTTTTTCTATTTAGAATAATTATTTTATTATTTTTGTGAGAAACAAACAATATTTGCCACCTAATTCAAGTATCAATCATAAATAATTCTGTAATTAACTGTATATAAATATATATGTGCTATATTGCTGAATACATCAACGCTAAAGAGAGGGAAATGCTAACAGAGCACAGATGAAGAACTGCAAAAGAGGAGATACTGGGAATGTTAGTGACACCTTGAATTTTCAGAGGTGTTGAACATTCACGTCCAGTGACAAATCCTGAAGTCACTATTCATTTTTTTACTCAGATTGATGGTAGTTTTGATTGACTAAAGTTGAATAAAAATGAGTAAGAATTTATGTGATTAACTTTAATGGGTCTTATAGGGGGTTAATGGCACCTCTCAAGATTCAGACCCCACTGTAGTCTGTCAAGCCTCATTTGAGCTCAGAATATATTCATTATTAGTGACTTATGAGTGGTGCCTTATGCTGCCAGGGGCACAACATATACTGTTTGAACTATTATTCAGTGTAGAGATCTAGAAAAGGCTTCTTTATTTGTCCATAAACATTCAACTTACTGGGTCCAGGAAAAAGATGTTTTCCAATTTAACTCTGTCCAGTAACAAGTTAATCCACTGAGGCATGTTAGAAACCTTATTAGTATTCCATTGTATTAATATTAGCTTTCTGGCTGCCAAATGAGCTCTAATGATGAGCTACTTTTTGATAGCCTGAAGCATCTAATTAATCTGCTCCCTAAGCCAATCAGAGAACAGCAAATCAATAATACTACAGTGATATACTGTCATTCTTTTGCAGCACCCACTATCAGATAAAATAATTACAGCGGTGTCAATCATTTGGCACAATATAAATAGTCATTGTAATGAAACAGTGTCACAGGATCAATGTTTCAGCTTCACGTCAACATTTATTTGACAGATGCTTTGCCATTTATCTAGCAGTGGGAGACCATTATGCGGTGGAAGTGTTCACTTCTACTGATGTTGTGTCTTAGGATACATAATTTCTAGAGATTTCCAATACACATTCATTTATTGATTTTTAAAGAACAGAGGAAAAGAGATCTGAAAGCATTAGTAAGCAACCCATGAGCGTATGGCAGCTATTGGTTGTAATATACTATATTATATATAATATAATCGTTCTAGTATACTATGGGACTACAGCAATACAATTAAGTTAAAAACACTCCTTTAACTTACATCTTAGTATCATGACAATGGAAGCATGATGCAACTATGAGAGAGAAAGTATAACAGGTTTTAGGCTAATAGAATAAGCAATTGTTATCCTGGAGCTCACTTGCAAAATGCCTGTTGTGCTTCAGCTACAGTTATGTCAAGAAGAAAATACTGGGTGTGTTTCTTTCAAGAACTGGGCTCTGTTGACATGTTCTGAGACTATTTTAAGGTCTCTCTTTTTCAAAAATATATGTTATTGTTCAACCACAAGTTGCTTGGTGAAATTCTGTGGCTTATGTCAGTTGTTCTCAACCTTTTTGAGTGAGAGCCCCACTAGTTAACACTAGGTAAAACATGCGTGCCCCCAACCATCAGCCATAAACACATATAACCCCTATAAACACATATAGTGATGATAATAATAACAACACTAAATTGCATAATAATAATAATAATTAATAATAAATGACTCTTACCTGAGTAAGAAGCTAAGCCTTCTTTGGCACAGCCGCCACTGCACGCCACGTGTGGCCCCACCTCGGGCTCTGGCAGGTTGGCCGGGGCTGGTCCAGGCCCCCACAGGCATGGAGCTGCTCCTCTCCAGCCAAACACCTGGCCGGTGCGGGCTTGGGGGGGAGGGTTGTTCCTCTGCTCTGCTGCTCCCTTGGGGATGCAAGCTGTTTCTCTGCTACAGCTGGCACAGAGCTTGGGGGGCTAAATGACCTCAATATTACTGAAGCCTCATGGACCCCCTGTAATCTTTGGTGCGCCCCCAAGGAGGTCATGCCTCCCAGGTTGGGAACCGTTGGCTTATGTTATGCAAACTAGACAGCAGTCCCTTTTGGCCTTTAAATCTCTGAACCTATGTAAGACTGTTTTTAACCCAGACAGTACTGGAAAACTCCAGAAAGATTGCCATTACAGCCTGGGTAGTTTTCCATTGATTACGAAGAAAAAAGCCCAGAATAACTCAGAAAAGGAATTTGTATTTGTTTTGCTTTCTTTGCTCTGTTTGTCTTTTTTTGCTTTTCTTTGTTTTCAAGATACAGGTCTAATGGGTGTCAATCATCCATCTATCATCAAACCATAAAAAAGAGCACTTATATTTCCTCCATGTCTTCTCCTTTATCCACTTTTTAATATCTGTTTGGAAGAAATTGGCTCAGCTGAACTAACAGTTTTGAGACTTTATTAAACTGATAAAGATGAGATTGTTTTGGTTGCAAACCACTTGAAATTTGCATCATGTAACAGGGTTAAAAGATAACTTTAATAACTTTTATCTTTTGCAGCATGTTGGTGTTAATAAACAGGAGGTTTACTTTATGTAAATGATTACTGAGTTAAACCATAGACCATGGAAAGGTACCCTGAGTTTAGCACTTGTGGGATTCATTAAGAAACATCTATATAATCCACACTACCATGAAACTACACTGATATATATCTGAGTACCTCATTTCTTCTCAGTCTCCCTTCTTTACTGTCTTCACTCTTATCCCTTTCTTTACTCTAATGCTCGCTCAGAAGAAAAAGCCTTCTAACATTTAGTTAAAGCCAGGAGATTTCAGTTTTCAGCATGACTCTTTTAATAGTTTTATTCAGGTTTATACACATTAAAGAGTTCCTATGCTATAGATGTTCCAAACATAGCTTAAAAACACAAAACTAAATTGTAACCATAAAAATCAATATAACCTGGTACCAGTAAACCAGGCAACTCAAAGCTCAAATCCCTTCCCACGACTAACAATTCTTCCCTCCTCCTTCCCCTCTTCCAGTTTTCACATGCTGGGAAGAAAGTATGCTTTGTCCTGATGATCACTGGATTCAGGCTATTTCAGACCCAGGAGGGAATGACTTCTGAAGCTGTTGGGCCCTCACAGAGAACCCTGTTCTAGCAACACCTTCTCATGTATGCAGTGCAGCTTCAACTTAAGCTCCTCTGCTGATCTCAACTGTGATGTTTATGGCACAGAGAGAGAGGAAGTCTCTCAGCTAGATAGGCCCTAAGTTATTTAGAATTTTATAGGACAAAGCCAATATGTTAAGCATCGACTACAAACTCACATACACCCAGCTTAGATCTTAGAGCACAAGATGAATGTGCTGATGGTGAGATACTGTACTTGCCTAGCAGGTCACTGTATTCTGTGCCAGCTACAGTTCCAGGATAATTTGAAAATGTACTGTGGGAAGGAGCCTTTTATTATGGCTCACGGGGATGTCATCTCTCCCTGTAAGGAAGTGAAGGTTATTGTAATATATGCTGTTCAGTGCTGGAGTTTTTCTTCATTTCAAGACAAACTTCAATGGAACGATATTCTAATCACTACCTCTAATGAAAAAGTAAGGTTAACCATTAAAAGTATTTAATAAAAGCACCTGTAATTGAATTTTAAAAAGAATAAGTAACTCTTAGAAAATAGGAATCTGTTATGTTGACAATCTGACCATGAGGAGTAGGACATGGGAAATACAGATCCCAGCTGAATGCATGACAGAGACTTTTAAAGCTATTATACGGTACATGCATTAAGTTTTAAAAAAGTTCAGGGTTAACATAACTAACATTAATCATTTTTGACAAATACTGAAAGTGTTTACAACATCTTTGAAATCTGAAAACAATTTACTCTGCATTCAATCAACTTTTTATTTGTATTTAACTAGCTGTAATTTTTTTTCCATTGAAATACTTAATTAAATGACATAATTCACTGGAATATATTTGTTTTGTATGTTAACAAAAAGAATCAGTGTTTTCTTTTCACTTGGGTAGCCTTTCAGTTACCATTTCAGACTTCAGTGGCCACAGGTTACTGTCTGCTGGTTAATTTTTATATTAGAATAAGAAAAGTAACCAGTGTTGCAATGTTAATATTTCTATTCTTTATACAATTGACCATAGGAATAAACAAATTACTACTATAAAATACTATTCCCATTTTGTCCAGCACATATCTATAAATCTTGAAAGGAAAGAAGGAAGGACTATTTACAAGTAGTCAGTTTACTTTTTTGGCATTGAAGGGACAGCTATAGCCAGTGGATATTTGCAATGGATTAGTAAGACATCTATAACCAATTCAATTTATTCACTATTGCACTGATCAATCTTTTGTTTTGACAGCAGTGCATTTCTCAATGATCCTTTCAGAATGATTTTGAGCTGTCCAGTCCCCCTCTATTTTGATATTCAGTAAAATTTGAACTGTGTACAATTGAACCAATGTTGAAATAAATGTCTCATTCACATGCTACACATAGACTACATAATATTTTCAGTTACATCAGCAGCACTGGTCAAAAAATTTCAACAGCGCAATTATCTATCGGAAAATGCAGTTTTGTTGAAATCAAAATGTTTCTTAGGAACATGTTGCAATGTCAATACATTTTGTTGATGGGAAAAGGTAAAAAAAATAGTTTCTCATTTTGATAATATGAAAACACTTTGTTTTGACATTCATTAATTTTATCTTAATGTATATATTAAATATTTTAAAATATATATACAATATTTTATATGACAATGTTTTACATTGTCATAATGAAACTTTTTTACCTTACTGTGATGGGGGTCACTCACTGCTACTGGCACCTCCTTCTGGCCATCCTGGAGATTAGCTATGGCCAGGTATAGTGCCCTCTTCTGGTGGTGTCTCTCTCATCATCCTCTGGCCCAGAAGACCCTTCTCACTCCAGGAACTAAAGCCTCCTCTTTGTGACTGAGCCCTCCAGTCAGATCACTCCATGGTTCCCCCTTCCGGGAGGTGGGAAGTATATAACAAAATATTTCCAGAACATATCAGGCAGCCTGCGGTTCTCTGGTAGGTAAGTGCCACATCCCCAGGCCAGCCTCTACTCTGGTTTCTGGCTCAGGGCCCTCCAGTCTTCAGCCAAGGCCTGTACTGTCCTACCTTGTTGCTTTCATCCTGAGCCTTTCCTACCTTCCTGGCTTCACTCCTCTCTGGGTTCATCAGCCTCCCAATTCCCTCCTCTCTGGGATTAACCATGGACTACACTCTATAGTCCTGAGCACACTTCCCTCTTCCCAGGGAGTGACTGCAGATCACTTCCGTACAGCCCTCTTCTGCTCTGAGTTCCTGGGCTTTCTATAGGTCACTTCTGTTCCTGCCCAGCTGAGCCTCATTTAATCAACTCCCTGCTCCCTACCGCCTTCTTCAGGGGCAGCCTGGGCTGTTACTAGACCCACCTGGTCACCTTTACCCCTTCCACGGCCTGTGTGCAGTGGATACCCCATCACTCTTATTGATTGACAAAACATATTGATATTTATCAAAACAAAATATTCTGCCTTGTACAAACAGAACATTGTGATGATTCCAAATTGAAACTTTTCTGGAATTTTTCCTTCCATGGGATATTTCAAAAACTTCTGCTTTTTGTTCTAATGTAGAACGAAAACAAATTTCAAAATGTCACATCTCCCAGGGAATAACAATTCTATTGTCTAATCAGCTCTAGGATGCCGTGCTTTTAAACTGGCTGCTTTTCAAAAAGATATGATCTAGGAATTACTTTTGGGGAAGTCCTATGGTCTCTATTATATAGAAATTCAGATTAGATAATCTCAGTGGTCCCTTCTGCCTTTCAAGCTATAAATCTTTCAAAATCCAGTCACATATTAGTATGTATTGCACATACCCAGTTTAAGTTCTTTGTAAATAAAGAAATGTTGATTAAAAGTGTAACTACTGTACACATTTGTAAAGCACTTACTTTGCATGATAAGAGAGGTAATTTGTCCAGTGAGAGATTGCAGAAATTGCCCTAGCAATCAACAAATCTCAAGAACAAGAAAATAGCTGTATTTAGTCATTATACTAATTTTTGTTCAATAATTTGCCTTACAAACTAATCAGTTCTGTGTTGTTGCAAAAATCTATGACTAGATGATGTTCATTAGAATTTGAAAGAAAAATATAGGATTAAGCATAATAATTCATGAATGGCAAACATCTTAACGGTTACATCTCATAAAATAATAAAACAATGCAATGCTGGTCTGATTCATAACTGCTGAATGACTACTACCTTCTTTCCGCTTGAACGTTCATAACATAATTGCAGTTTCTAAATCGTTTTCTAGGAAAAGTGGCAATGAAATATATATTGCACATTATTGATATGATTACTTTTTATAAAAGTCTCCAAAGGAAATGTTCAACATAGAGAGCCTTGCCAGAGGAGGTCAATGGGTTTGGCTACAACAACTGCACCAAATGGTTATTAAAGGTATTGTGTGAGTTAATCGTTCTCCATTGTCTGGATGGAGATTATCAGAGAAGCCTGCTCTACTGGACATTGGTTATAGCTGATCCTGTCTGAAGAGTTCCTTTATGTTACAGAATGGCTGGACAAAAGGAGTAGTAAATTATTTCTCCCGTCTGAACTAACCCATGCTAAATTAAGAGAACAATGACAACTGTGAGATTTTGAGGACAGGAGTTTCCCAGGTGCGATTAAAAGGGTCTCATAGGAACAGACAATTGCTGAGAGCAGGGCAGAAGACAAGGGTCACAGAAGAATCTTATTACTGGCTACAAGACTGGGCATAGTGGGCTCTTAAAGTAGTTGGGGGTTACTGACAGTTATTGCTTGCCAATTGTTACTAATTTAATGAGCTGGGGGTAATAGGGTTCTTGTCCCAGAATCAGGCTCCACGGAATTAAAACTGACAAGTTCAGTATCTTGTAGGGAACCTTGGAGTGCCCAGCAAAGATATTCCTACTGACAACAAAGCAAAGCCTTAGCTCTCTTTATTAAAACAATTAGTAAAGACAAGAAAACTTCAAACTACTTATCAAATAGCAGTAATACAATATTAGGATATCTTTGATGTCATTCCCTGCATATGCTCGTATACTTATATATGCATACCCTTCCTTGGGGACCTGGTGGTGAGAGACAAAGGACCTGCCCTGTGCCTGGCATGCCAAGTGAACACGATGGTCCAGGCTCCCCAGTGCTCAAAGGTTAGTGGTAGGCAATGATGAAGAGCTGAAGCATCAATGATGGAAGACTAGCCTCTGTTACATGCTGGCTTGGCCTTTATAGGGCCTAGGTACTATCATGAATATTCATTCTGATGCCCAGACTTCCATGTCCAAATCTAGCTTCCTCACCCTCATAATAATGAGATGCACCTATCCTATATGTTAATATATTAATATTAATTAACATATTAATTAACATATTAATCAGCTCATTACCATATACCCCACCTATTGCTCACACAGGTTTGTGATTAGACTTATGCAAATGATTCTATCCTAAAATATCCAAACCCAATATCACTTCAGTGGTCCTGTGGTTGCCTGGTATCATTATATACCAACTCCCTTTCTTGAGCAAGCTATTCCCAGCTCCCCAAAGTCTAAGGTATCTGTTGGGCCATTTTATATAATCTAATGGTCATAGGCCTGCTTTATTTATGCTAATTTGCTTAAGCCAATGTTTTACAGGATACAGGCCAGTAGGTTCCTTACGTTACTGCTAAGTAAAATAAAAAAAGGTTAATCTATCTCTAAGGGCTACACAGTAGAATTTGCTGTGTGCAGTTTTGATATGGTGTTTTGACAACTCTGGTCAAGATAAACAAGACATCAGTATATTTGGTGAATAATATGAATGATTTTAAAAAGGGGGACTAAAAACTCAGAATGTCACAAATTTCTCTTCTAGCAGGAAATTAGGTCACTGCACAACCCCATAATCTGATGCCATTCTGCAAAGGCACAACAATAGTAGTATTAACATATCTCTAGTCATTGTTCAGTATCATTGTCTATTCACCACTTCTGATTTTATATTTCTATGTAATATTGTGGTATTGCTAAAGATTGATTGTTTGGTTTACCTGGGAAAGAACAGTATTTGACAATATTTGCAGAAAATTCAGCATTCAGCTACATTTTGCAGGTTTGCTATTGTGCAATAGAGCTCTTGAGAGTAGTTTCTGATATTCCAATTTTTAGTAGTCTAAGCTACTGTATATGCTGTAATATTTCTCTCATCTCAATTTTTGTATACTGAGAGTTACTTCACTGAGAGTCCAAATGAAAAGCACAACATTAATATTAAACACTTATATTGTTTTTCAAAGATCTGACGTTAAAAAAATTGTAGCTCAAAAAAAGGTAGCCTGAATCCTGATGAAAAATCCTTCCTACAAAATGACCTTTGAATAATCTACCAGTCTACAATTGATCTCTTCTGTTGACAAGGCCTCAAGGGCTTTCCTTGATAGAATTCCACTTCAAAGCAAGCGGTCTGAGTTGCAAACAAAGAGAGCTTACACTCTTTTAGTTTACTGTGCAAGTTGGCTTTAAATTGTTCTGCTCTGTATTGAACTTTTACTAAATTTCTGCTCTAGTTACTTCAAGCACAGCAGTCATCTCATCATAGTTTTGAAAAACAGTAACCAATGTACTGTATCAAATACTTTGTAGGCAGTTATTGCAGAACAGTGGTTAATTAGGCACTCTGCCAATCAAATAGGTGTAAATATTGCATCAAATGGTAATATAAATTAGCCAAGATAAACAGTCTAAAAATTCACTTTCTTTGAAAGAAAGATAGCTAATAAGACATGAATCTTGTTTACTGGTAATTGAGTAGATTCCTTTGATTAAATGTTTATAACCTCTTACCATCATATTTTCGACTTAAAAGGATGTTTTAAAAGAGAAAGATAATATAATATCAAAGCATGAGAAAGATGATATTGTATCAAACTCAAAGAGCCATACAAAACACAGAAGGAGTTCAAACAGAAGCTATTCCCATGTCAGTAGTCTAAATCGCCCTGAAACATGATTTTTCAGATCTCTTTAATCATGGACATTTTCTGGCTCACATTGAAAACAATGAGAATCCCTAGACTGTGACTGGTAATCTCCAAATGCTAGTTGTTTCTGGAGTGCTGTGATTTGGGAAGGTGAGTTTCATTCTTTTTAATTTTTTTCTTTAGCTTATCTGTTCCAGAGTTGAACTTGACAGTACAGTACCAATCACCAAACAATCTCTTTCTAGCAATCTCCAAGAATCTCACAGCAATATTTTGGCAGAGGGAGGGACTGGAGAAAGGGAAAATAAATCAAATCAACCCTGGGGTTCAAAAAATTGTTCCAACAAGTGGTTAGAGGGAACTTGAGTCTGAGACTACAATAATATTTAAAAGGCTTCCCATCAGGCATATTAAGCAATCTCAGACTTCTCAGAAGAAGCCAGGTTTAAATCTCTGGACGTGAATCTTTGAACTGTGAGCGATCAACTTCTTGTGAGAGCATCGGTGGGGATTATGATGCGAGTATGAATACAGTAAAACCCCTTGGTATCATGCACTGGAAAACAAAATCTCTTAGGAGATTTTTAAAATGATCTCAAATCTTTAAATTAAAGAAACAGAAACAAATACTTGCTTTTTAAAAAAATGAATCTAACAAGTAAAATACTTTATTCCTAATAAAATTTTAAAACTCTTCACAGTTTAAGTTTATCAGATAGTTACCATGGAGCATGAAATTAGTGACTGTAGTTCTGTAAACATTTTTTCATCTCATTATCTTATTCACAAAAGTGAAACTATTCTATATCGTGATCTCCATTAATCTACATGGGGTAGGAATGCATTGTAGAAAAGTCCAAAAAGTTTTCTAGAAATTCACCTTTGAGCCCATTAAAATTAATGGGTATGTCTACTCTCAGCTGAAAGGAGATACTTAGAGAGAAATATTGGACCCTACTTAAACCTCTTTAACATAGCTGAGGTTCTCTTTCTCCAGAAGCTTCATTGAATTGTTTCTCTTTGAGCTACTGAGAAAGCCTTTGAGTGTGAAGATGAAGCTCAGTTAAGATTGAATGTTTTTTTCCTTACAGTTTAGAGAGCCTTAACCTCAGGCTCTTCCAGTTTTAGTAGTTATATATAATTATATAATTATATTATATATTATTATAATCATATAATTATATGAGTCTTGGTAGGTGACCTCATACCTGTCTTATTTTACTAAAGTATACTTTTATTTGTTAATTTGTTTACTTATTTTGGTGTTACCAACCAAGTTCTGCTCTCAGCTTCACAAGTGTAAGTCCGGAGCTGTTCTACTGAATTCGAGAATTACTCCAGATTTATATTGATTTAACTGAGAGAAGCATCTTACTAGAAAAAAGCTATTTTAATCAAAGTTAAATGAGAATAAATAACTTTTCTTCTATCTTCTTTCTTCTATTTTATCTTTTCTATTTGGTTGCAGCCATTTTTCTTTCTTAGATCATTTCACCACCCACTACAGTCCTACTTACATCCACACTTTCTTCTTTGAAAAACTGACATTGTCCTTTTCTGTCCTCCATCACTGTCTTTAATTCTTCACTTCTATTGGTAAGCTGCAGCTTGAAATAAGCATTGTATGGTAGATCTACTAACTTTCTAACCTCGTAATATCCTTTACTTTGTGCAGTGTTACCTTTTTTAGTTTTATCCCAATAACAAGATAGTGGTTACTTCTGACATCCACACTTGTATTAAAAGAAAGCTGGCTTCAAGACTGAGCTTGATAAGTTTAAGGAGGGAATGTATGATGGGACAGCCTAATTTGGCAATTAACTGATCTTTGACTACTAGCAGTAAATATGCCCAATGGCCTGTGATGGGATGTTAGATGGGGTGGATTCTGAGTTACTACAGATAATTCTTTCTGGATGTCTGGCTGGTGAGTCTTGCCCGCATGCTCAGGGTTTAACTGATTGCCATATTTGGGGTCAGGAGGGAATTTTCCTCCAGGGCTGATTGGCAGAGACCCTGGGGGTTGTTCACCTTCTTCTGTAGCATGGGGCTTGCTTGCTGAATCACTTGCTGGTGGATTCTCTGTACCTTACAGTCTTTAAGCCATGGTTTGAGGATTTCAGTAACTCAGTCATAAGTTAGGAGTCTATTACAGGAATGGGTGGGTGACATTCTGTGGCCTGCATTGTGCAGGTGGTCAGACTAGATGATCGTGATCCCTCCTGACCGTAAAGTCTATGAGTATACACATCCAACAATGATCTTCTCCAGCACCTACTAATGACTACATGATCAAGCTGTTTTTGAATGAAGCCATCATTTGATCTCAATGTCATTTTATTTCTTTCCTTGTGGTGAAATTGTGTACACCCAATGCAAAGACTGCTTAGGTCGCAGAGTTCAACAAAACATTCCCTGTTGTCAGTCTGTCCTGGGATGCATGTCTGCCCATAATATGGTGATTCAGTGTTATCATCAACAACCTGTGCATTTGTATCTCCCGTGAGGATAACAATGTCATATTTATTGAACTAAGGACTGTCACAAACATCACCACTTTCTGTTTTAAGTGTAAGGTGTATTTTTCTGACCTTGCCTTCTCGAACAAAAATACATAGCAATGTGTGTGTGTGTGTGTGTGTGTATGTGTGTGTGTAAATTCCCAAACAAAACTCACTGCATACACTTCACCCTCTCAGGAGAGGTTTGAGAGGGCAAACACATGATAGATGTTAATCACATTGCTTAATACATGACTGAAAGTGCTCTACAATGATAAGAGTAGAAAAGAACATACATAGAAGAAAATAAAATAGAACTTGGCCATATACCTCGTCTGTGTAACCATGTGTTGCTACCATTGTTACCCTTGTCTTTCCTTTCCCTGTCTCTCATTTTATTTATAAATCCCTTGTTGCATTTTGTCTCTGATTAGAATGAAGCTCTTCCCAGTTGTACAGCATCTAGGACAGTGGGGCCTTGACTGGGAACCACTGTAATACCAAAAATAAACTCATATTATTTTCATTGCCAGAGAACTAAATTAAAAATATTCCATTTCAGTAGTCATCCTGACCTGTTAATAATAGCTGTTATCAGTTAAACACTGAGTAATTTATCAAGCTTGTTTATCAAGTATTCCTGCAGTTAAATACGGAAAATATATAAAGTGAATACTATTCTAAATGTGCTGAAATTGGCTTGGATTGGCTGGATATTTTTAAAAGGTGAAGCATGTACTGTGGACTAGATTTTCAAAAGAGCTCAGTACGGAAGAATTCCCATTTAAGCACCTTAATATCTAACCAGATTTTCAAAAGGCCTTCTCACTGAAAGCAATGGAGGTGCTGAGGACTTTGGAAGATCTGGCTACTTCATTCAGGTGTCTAAAATGGGCACTGAGATCTCTTGAAACTCTGTCCCTGTGTTTCTATGGAGGAAATGCCACAGGACAAAGCAGCGCTCTGCAGATACAAAGGGTACAGAAAATTGTGCTGCATGGATTTCTGGAGCCTATTCCCTGGCTGTATAGCGGCATTATGCCAGAGCCACTGTGTTTAGGGCACCTCTCATCTACAGAGTTGGAGGACAAGGTCCAGATTTCTGACTTGAAAGCCTTACACTTCTCCTTAAATCAAAATGTTCCAGGCCATTTGCTGCTGCTAAGCTTTAACAGTTGCTGCACAGACAATAGACTTGGCTTGGCTAGGAGAAAAAAAAAAGCTGTTGCTTGTCTTTCTGGGAAAATCTTGATGATCAAACCTGGTCTCTTCATGCCTCAGTCACTGGACCCCTCTGGCCAAAGCACTAACAGGCAACAGCGCCAAAGTGAGGCTGAGCTCTTCAGTGCTGCTTTTCCCCCTAGGTCCCACACACTTCTCCCAAAACACTACTTGAGTGACTAGCATTAGCTAGGCCTGTTTCCTTCCCCTCTGCCTGACAGCTCGGTTCTGTTGCTCAGCTCAGCCCTTTCTCCCTGTTGCCTTGTTCCACTCCACTTCAGCTGTTCTGGCAACCCCTCTCTCTGACTAACAGCTCAGTGTTGTAGTAGGCCATTCTCAGTCTTTCCTGTTGCACTTGTCTGCTGTTCAAAAAAGCTGATAACTAGTTTCCCAGGTTTTGTTTGCTCTCGACTTCTGGGTAATAGGATTTTCCCAGCCTAAAACAGCATCATACTTGTCTTTTTACTCATTACCGGGCACCTGAAATTCTGTAGATCTTTAGGCTGAGTCTGCACTAGTTTATCTAGGTTTGGACAAATGGGTTTTCTGGAACCTGGAGAGGAGATGTCTCAGTTCTGAAATTGATTTTATCCTTTGTTTCATTTATACAGGCCTATTGCAATCACTTTCTTACAGTAAGGATTTCATTTAAAACAAACTAAAAATACAACAACCAATATCTTGAACTGAAACCTTTTATTGAGGAGTGAAGATATTCAGCACACCAATGACATTCCTCCTCATATCCAAAATACTGCTTAGAAATATACTTCTGTTTTGCTATAAGGCCAAATACCATAGCAAAAAAAGGAATTAAGACAAATGACTAAAAATAAAGCAAAATGACCTATGTGACAACATTTGCTAAATTAAATGCATTTCTTCCTCAACAAATGATCTGTTGAGTGAATATTTAGCTGGCTTTTTATTTTTCTGGATTAATTATTTATTTACCAGGGCTCCTTTCTCCCTCCATTACCTCACTCCCTTGGGGAAAAGAAAAGACATCCCCTGTTGGTGTTTTCTCTGATGCTTCTGTCTCTTGGAAACAACACCCTGTCAGGTTCCCTATTCCCACTTTCTAGGCAAAGCATCCCAGGGTCTCCTGCAGTGAGTTGATTTGCAGAGCTAACAAAAGGCTCCAGAGTGGCTCTTTGCTAATTTAAAAAAATATGATTCTTAAGTACAGTAAAAACCATTAAATTAGATGTTCCATGTTAATTTCAAATTTAGGCTAGTATCATTCAGGAAGGGGATAAGTGTATGGCACATCTGAGTAAACACCTGTATTTAATAGGTCATTAGATTTCAGATGTCATTGTTGCTCTATACAACGCAGCTGAAATAGCTTTTCTGTTTCCATTGGCAGTAAAACAAAACTGCATCTCACAAAGAACAATACACTTAACTGGATCTGCAGATGTGTGAACCGTTTGGAAACATAACTTGGACTGGTTAGAGCTAAGTGTTTGACACTTTTCTGAACTAGCCTGGAACCATTTCAAAGGTATGCAGCAATTAGTAAATAGCTTTTGTTTCTCCCTTCCATTCACCACATTGCCATATGCTGTCAATTTAGTTAATTGAACAGTGCCAAATCAACTCTCTGTGGCTGAGAGTTAATCTGGACTATGGCAGTACAAGCTTCCCCAAATTGCTCCCGATCCCCACTAGAGGTGAGGGAGTAGTTCAAGTTCCATGCACATTTAGTCTCCATTTTATACTGAGAACACCAACAGTGATCCTAATAAGACATAAACTTGACTGAGATCATCAATTCATTTTGCATAGGCCACTGAATGGTCATCAGATGATGATGACTTAATGGCCACTACTAACCTAGGACAGATTTGAATTTGAGTCCCAGAAATGAGAGTCTCAGTGTTACTTGTTCAGTCCCCTGAGATATCCATGCTCATCCTTGAATGGTAAATATTGTCCCTAGTCCTAAGTTTTTGAGTTCATCACTTTGGCCCCATCCTGTCCCCACAGCACACATGTCAATTCTTTACTGCCTCTTAGGTGTCTCTACAACTATGTTAGTCTTTTGCCTACCTTTAAATTGAACTCCTAAGAGACTTTTTATAGTACATTCTTCTAGAGCTGATACTGCATCTTAAAAGGATGTAAAAGGATTTGATGGAGGCAAGGCTAGATTGGTAATGATAATAGATATTTCACATGGCATCATTTCTATGAGATTAAGTGTTACAGAAGCCAGGTGCCCACCCCAGGAGTAACAGTAAGCCCTGGTGTGCAGGGTTTTTTTTAAATGGGAGAGGACACAGGGTCCCTTATGTAAACCCAAGAACCACAGTCCAGGCTTCTTACAGGATAGAAGGCAGGTTTTCCAGGAGATGCAGAAAAAGGAGAAATAAGGTTCTATCCCTGATTAGAGCCCAAGCTTCTACCAAAGTGGAATCTCTATTTTGTATTTGGTATGGATGACACAGATGCCTTGAAAAGAACCCTTGAAAGTTCAGGGTGATGGATGATATTTGAGAATCATGGGAGGAAGTGAGACAGCATATCTACATTTCTATTAATTTCAAACTTCATTAGGTGTGCTTTTCAGTCTGTATAAAGCACATTGTCTTAAGTATTACACTTTTTATTATACTCGTGTTCATAATACACTTTGAAAGTTTCTATTGAGGGCTCTAGTACATTTTTAGACTCTTGCAATGAGCTTCTGTCAAGGAATAAAATTGGTCACGTTGCTTTCTTTTAATGAAGATTAAACAAATATAAGTAATGAAAAGGATTTTGTCACCAAGTTACCTAATGTTTCTGATGGCATTACTTATCAACATAGGGGCTCGCTTATTTTTCTTGGGAAACAGAAAATTCTTTATTTACATGAGCAACAAGGCTCTCTCTGGGAGGTGAGAGACACCAAAGAAGGGAAGTGCTGACTGGGTAACTTGTCAGTTCTTCCCAGGAGCTTGTAGAAACCCCTTCACTGCAGCTTTGTATAATTTTGGAGATTGGAGTGCTAGGGGAAGGAGCCATTATTCACAGAATTTTTCCTCTGCTTGTGCAGTAGATATCCAAGGGCTGTCTGTGCCCAATTTAATGCTGTTCCCAACCTCCCCTGTTTAGAGGTGCATGGGACACACACCTCAGAGTCACCTGCTCCATGTCTAAGATGTGAGTCCTACAGAAATGACCTGTTTCTGCTACCTTTGAGATCTCCTTTGGCCCTTCTGCAGACAATAGGATTTGACCCTGCATCAGGAAGAATAAACTTGATGTCTGTTTTGGGAAGTTATGTAAATTATTAGGGGTACAGAGTCACTGGCCAGTATGTTCAGTATGTCTATATGGAAAAATGTTCTCTGGAAATCAGGCAGGTCCTGACCAATATTGGGACAGTGAATGGGATAGAGTATAGAGTGATGTGTCTGGCCCGGGATGGTGCTGTAGATGTGGCAGCTTTGTGTAGTTCATATGAAATATTGTGAGTTTTGGCCAAAATGTTTTGGGGTAACAATGGCCTGGTCAACAGTTTCTGTTAATGTGTTGACAAATTATTAATAGTTTGCTGTTTACAGACAAGTATGAAGAGTTTTCACATACGACCTTGATTATAAACTTGAGAATTATTTCTTCACAATTACAAAAATATCCTAGAGGCCTTACCCATTGTGCCTGGAGCTGTACATACACATACTAAGAGAGAGTCCTTGCCTCAGAGAGTTTACCGACAAAATCAACTGGGAGGAAGGAGGCAAAGATGCAGTTCCCATAAAAAATGAGAGAGAGAGTCTGTGCTGTATCTCTAAGAAACTCAGCACAGACTCACAGCCCAGGAGGACAGAGGGCTCTGGTGACTTTAAGCCACCTTTGTAGTCACCAAATTCTGGGCTGCTTCTGAGGCTGGAGTGACCCCCATCATAATTTAAGGAGCCTCAGAAGGCTAAGTTATGGTAGTAACCTCAGGCTTCCCTCTGGGTGGCAGAGCTGTCCAAAATACTATCTCCACAGTACTATGTGCTGTGGACTTGCCCCTGAAATGCACCTCTTGCCACCACCCATGTCACCAGCATGTTCCCTATTCTGGATTTTGTGGGGAGGGGAGTGTCCACAGAGGACATCCTATGGCTGTTCTCAGTTCCTTCCCTGGGGGTATTCTCCCCCAGCCAGAAGCAGGACTTTTACAGCCCCATTATGCTGCTCTGGCCCCTTTACCCTGAATAAAGAGGCCAGAGCAGGAGAGAGAATCTCACCCAGAGTTCCCATAGTCACCAAGTAATCTCCCAGAATTGACACCCTTTTTTGCTACTTGGTTTAAATTAGACTGTAAACTCTTTTGGACAGTGTCTGTCTCCTGGTCTGTGTCTGTTCTGTGCCAATCACAATGGAGCCCATTCCTGACTAGGATCTGGGCACTACTGTAATATGAATAAGTGTTTTACCATATGCTCTCGGAGTTCCTAGTCCAACTATTGGCAATTTTCTTCAGTGATGCTATCTCAGAAGCATCAAATTACAGGGCTTAGAGATGGAAAACAGAGATGGAAAATGCATATTAGATCATCCAATCCATCTCCATGTCAATGCAAGATTGTTCTCTATGTTACATTGCCTAGTACTGTGTCCAAACAATTGAGCTTTCACCATTTTCCAGGCAGACTAGCCTATAGCCAAATGAAAGTAAATATGGATTATTTTACTTTTGATTTTGTATCTAGAATTAATTCCTGATTTTTTGTTAGACTTTTGCTGGTAGTACATTGCTGGGGATCACTGAATCGATTTTTAACCATGATAGAGGTTTAATTTCCCAACCCTCAGTGCTGACATTGGGCACTGTTCCAAAAGATGGCTCATCTACTGTTGCCCTTGCATAATCAATTTAGATTTTTGTGAGTGCCTGTATGCTCCTTGCTTTGAATATTTTTGCAGAATGCCTCTCTGTATTGCAGTTTCTTCAGACTTTGCCATATGTAGGATGCTTATTTCTGGGATGCTGAATATCCACAACTCCCACAGCCCTTCTCTGCCTTAGTTTACTGCTCACTGGTTCTGGAAATATTTTATGAAATGCTCTCTTACTAAGAGCTTATTTTTCTTTTCTTTTCTTTTTTAATGAAAACCACACCATCTGCATCTTTATTTTCTTCAAGGTTTTTATTTGTGATTTAGTGACTTCTGCACAGGAGCTGATATTTTACTGCTTTGGTTAATGTTAAAACTGGATCACTTAGCAATCACTGCTTCAAACAGGAGTTATTAATAACACAAACAACCATATCCTTTATCAGACGGTTTGTTAGTTCTCCAAATTCACAAATTTGACTTTAGTTTTAGTAGATTTATGCTACTTATTAAATCTTTGGCCACCAAAAGGCATCAACATCTTCTCTCTGCATGGTCTCCAGCATGACTCCCCAAGAGGTCTTCTGCCTTTATTCTGCTCACAGGATAACAACTTCAAAAAATTTTCTGTTGAACCATGGATTATCTGCTCCACTCAAATCACACACACTTTGGGTCTTCATAAGGCAGAATGCATTCTGTGGCACCTCTGGTGGAGGAAGTGCTCCTGGATGCTATATTTGAATGTAACAGAGAGATTAGTAAATAACAGAGAATACTAGATCTGATAGATCTATTCATGGCATCATCTTAATGACTCATGCTATGGAGGTGGTGTGGAGAGAGAAAAAAGAGGAAGAGGGTGAGGTAGATGTTGGGTGGTCATAGCAAAGGAGAAGGTCTTTTGGGGATGGGGGATAAGGAAATGGAGAGAAAGGAAAAATGGGATTGAAGGGAAATACTATACAAGGATCTGGCTATGTTGAGAGCGAAGAGGAAGAGATAGTGATCAGGGTAAAGGGGACAGCAGATCCCCCTTGAATGAAAGATCAAACTGATGGGCCCAATCATTTATCCTGTAGCTTAGCAACAGATAAGGATAGGGAGGTTTCATTATAGATGATTACATGACCAAGGCTCATGTGCAGTCAGCTGATGCAAGGATGATCCTCCATTAGATAAGGCTGTGACTATGTGCTATCAAATATTTAAATGATAAAATAAAGATCCAGGAAAAACAAGCCTGGATAACAATTGCATGAAACAGTTATCTGTGAGCCATTCCTACAGAAGTCACCAGGGAAGGTTTATGCTGCATAAGTTACACTGAAGTTTGGAAAGGAGTAATATACAAGAAACAAAGGATTTAAATGGAAGTAGCATAAGGAGAAAAATAAATGTTAGATGAAACCAAATGGAATCAAGAATCATAGGTTACTTCTCTGTTGACAAAAGACTATATAACAAGTACAATCATGAGGCTATGATTGATGTAGGGAGATAAATGTCTTGGCTATGTGGATTTGATAGGAGTTCTCCAATATCATAAACTCAAATATCTGCATCAAAATCTGACCATCTTTTATGATGTTGAGAACATTATCTTGATTAAATTAGTCACCTAAAACCTCTATTACAAAGGACTAGCATCGTGGGTGACCTTCTGCATGAATTGGAATAAACTATCAAAGAGACGGTCTGAGGTAAATTTTAAAGTGCTATACTGCCTCCACATAATCACACACAAATCTATGGAGCCAATATCACTTACAGAGGCACCTCCTAAGTTGCCTTAGACATGACGTACTTTGACAGTTTTCCTGTGCTGGCCAATCTGACCTTCCTTTAGGATTTCAAACAAAAGCAACAAAAACTTGTTCTCTGTTGGAAACTATTGGATGTATGAAGCTATAGTAGGAAATAGCTCATGGGCACCGCTTTGTTTATGAATGTGAATCTTCTAGGTGCTTTCACATCTACAAAGGAACTATTTTGACTTGGGGTTTTAATTCACATATTTCAGGCATTTAAAAAGTTTTCTGTGATCCTGGCAAACCAGATGCCAGCTCATGCCAAGGCCCTATGTCTCAACAGAACACTGACAAATACCTATCTGGAATTAATCTGGCTCACTTGTTGTTAGTATTATTAAAGTAGGTATAAAAATGTGCTTGGTGTTTAGCCTTTTCTGAGTGCTTGTAAATTGCTGCAAGCTTTAATCTCACATATAACATCTGTATTCCATATTGTAAGGTAATATCTGAGCGTTTGCACTGTAAGCTTCTGTAGCTGTATCAATCATCAGCCAGGAGAGAGACATTATTTAGTGTGAAATGCTATCCTACAACAAAAGATGTTACGTCCTGCTCCACAGAGAAGTCCCATTAATACCAGACAGACTATTGTGGAACATCAAAGAAGACAAAAGACTTTGTGATTGTTGTCTCTCTCCCAATGGAGAGATGACATGAAAGTGAATTATTCCCATCAGATGATAGGCAGCTCAGAGAAGGGGGAAAGGGAATACCAATTCCTGACAAGAAGAAAGTGTATCTCTATGCTGCTTGGACTCTCAAGGGCAAGGTTTTCTAGACATAAGCGAGAGATCCCCAGTATTTAGCCTGAGTTATCCCTAAGAGATGTCTAGAGTTTGCTTATTATAGAAGCTTCTATTACCTTTTGAAACTTAACTCATGTATGTGTGTATGTCTACCTGCTTTAACCTTGTAAATAACTCTCTTATTTCCTTTTCCTTGTTAATAAATCTTTAGGATTTATTATAGGATTGGCTACAAGCATTGTCTTTGGTATGAGATCTAATGTGAAATTGACCTGCGGTAAGTGACTGGTCCTTTGGGACTGGGAGTAAACTGAATATTGTTGTGATTTTTGATGTAAGAGACCATTGATCAGAAAGGCAATCTTGCCTAGGTGACAAGAGAGATTGAAGTACCCAAGGGGGACTGTCTGTGACTTTGTGGTTAGGTTGTTATAGTGCCTGAGGAGTTTACTCTTGATACTTGGTTGGTGAAATCTAAGTATAGAACATACAACAAATTTGGGGTGTGCCCTGCTTCTTAACACTCTTCCCTAAAGTTGATACTCACACTCTTGAGTCACTGCTGGACAGCTTGACATTTTCCAATTGAGCTTCCCCCTGTTTTTCACACTGAGTTTCTCTAAACAAAGGAAGACTTAAAAATCCAAGGCACTGCCTTGTGTTTCATCTCCTTGGCAGCATTACTACTATAAAGGTGTTGGTGGAAGGTCTTCAGCTTTCCAAGCTCACTGAGGTGTTTGGAGGAATCCTCCTCCCCAGGAAACCTTGTGCAGTTCCTATTCCCCACCTCCACGTTTTCTTTTTTCATATTCTCAGAAAGATTCTCCTTGCCTAATTGGCTTTTGTCTTGGGTGATTCAGTAAGATCTTCCTGGTAGATGATTGAAGGGTCAGCAAATAGTCAATGTTATATGAGAGCATTATGGTCATAAAGCATCATCTATAGTTATTGCAGGATATATAATATGTGTGAGTTTAATCCTGAAGTCCCTGTTCACATGATACACTCACTAGTTTCAATGGAATTTTGCATAATTAAGGTCTGGTAGGATTCAGGCTGAAAACTATAGGAGAGCTACAGTGAGAAATGATATTAAACTGCCTTTTTGTATATGAAATAGCAATTATAATACTGGGAGTGTCTAGTATGTCCTCAGGTACTAAATAACTATTGTTTTAACTTCATAGAATTATACATTAATCACATGAAATACATGTTTTAGTGTATCTTTTGATTCTTTCATGTAGCAGAAATTGATATCAAATGAAATGTCTGTTTTGAAAATGGCCTAAAATCCCATAATAAAACTTTCAGCTAAACATTCTAAACTAAGCATTATGCCTTGATTGGAGGCTGCCAAAGCAATTCTTTGACTTTTGAACAATGATGTCTTCTTTGTTTAAAAAGACAGCATTATTAAATTATCTTCAGTAATTGAAAAGGAAGAGTACATGAGTTACAGGAAATCTAGAGGAAAGTAAAATCATATGAAGTCAAATAAACTTATCTTATAAATACCATATGTGTGGGCTCTTTTGACAATTGCTTTTGTTGGGTGAGCATGAATAGCAGTTTGTCATACTACCTAGGACTGCAAAAATCTATAATGATCTGATAAATTGAAGAACAGCTTTTTCTTCTCTATTTTTAAAAATATTCTATTATTGCTTGCATGCTACAATTATTACCAATTAAATGGATGCAATTTTATTATTCTAAGTAATTAACATTAATATAGGTATTTACATAGTAGAGGGAGTACCACAGAATACTAATTAAATGAAAATGGCTATTACAATCTTAGAAATGTAGGGCTGGAAGAGACCTCAACATGGAGAACTACTGATCACTATCCTTTTAATAACAGCCCTTAACATATATGAAGACTGTTATCAGGTCCCCCCTCAGTTTTCTTTTCTCAAAATTAAACATGCCCAGTTTTTTTTTACTTTTCCTCATGCATCAGTTTTTCTAAACCTCTCCTCTTTTTTGCTGTTCTCCTCTGGACTCTCTCCAATTTATCCACATTTTTCCTAACGTGTGGCATCCAAAACTAGACACACTATTTCAAATGAGGCCTCACCAGTGCCAACTAGAGTGGGACAATTACTTTCCATGTCTTATATACACCACTCCTGTTAATACAGAGTGATATTAGCAATTTTCACAAATGCATCATACTGATTCATATTCAGTTTGTGAACCCAGATCCTTTTCAGCAGTACTACCGCCTAGCCAGTTATTCTCCATTTTGTAGTCAAGCATTTAATTTTTCTTTTCTAAATGTAGTACTTTGCATTTGTCTTTATTGAATTTCATCTTCTAGATATCAGAGATTCCAAGGGCTGACTGTCCTTCAGAGTTAGATTTACAACCTCAAAAAGTAAGATTCAAGGCCAAAGAGTGAGAATTTCCAGGTGGTATGTTAGGTCACTGGTTAAAACAGGAACTCTCTTCTTTGGTCCATGGCAACATCTAGTAATCCGGATTTTTAATCCAACCAGCACTTAATAGTTTGTTTTAAAATGTACACTGCTTAATACCGCATATGAAACACTTAAATGTCCTAATTCATACAAAAGTCTAGAGCACATGATAATTCTATATCCAGTGCAAACCAGTGGATTCTAAAAAAAAATGATTTGCTCGTTGGAACAAAAACCTGTATGGTTGGAGATTTCTGAGGACCAGAGATAATAACCCCCTGGTTTAAGCACACAGGCAGTGGACAGAGCAACAGAAATATTCAAAAATAACTGATTTTATATAAACCTAACAAAAAAGAAAACTGTTTTATCAATACAACAATATGTTTATTTTGCATATCACCTTATCATAGTGATCTTCCACTGGAAAAACACTTTACAGAACAAATATTATTTGGGTTGTATATTATTGCTCATATTACATTTACAGCAAACTAAAATAAAGTAATCAGATTCCAAAATAAATAAATGCAAAACAAATTAATTAAAATTAATTAAAATTAAGCACAACCAAACAATCCATTAAATGATGTAAAGACAAATAAAGTATTTCAATTGAATTTAACTAATTTGAAGCTAAAATACCATAGATAAGGGATTTAGATTCCATATTTCTTTTAATATCTAATTGGTTCCACATTTTATTCACGTGCTTTGTTATACTGCCATGTGGCTCCCTTTGCTGTTTTTATGACTTTTTTTGATGGCTCAGACTTGAAACATGATTCAGGATTTGCCAGCTTCCCTTGGATAATAGAAACAGTGTCCTATCTAGACCAAGGTTTGCTCTCAACAGTGCCTTATTCTTTTGAACAAGACTTATTCTTTTGAACAACAACATACTGTCTTCTCCTGCATTTGATTGGGGTAAAACTAAGACAAGCCTGGCAGCCCTGGACAGCAATGAGAACATGAGAAAACCACTAAGGCTTTTGACATTGCTAAACTATGTCCACCCCATGTCCATTCTGTGCTGCACAGTGGTGTTACCTGTGTCAATTTGTAGTGCTGCCCCAACCCATACACATGGAGGGATAACTGAACGCTCCCTGAGTAGAAGAGCCTTTTACTGCATTGTTCCTCACAACTGAGTTTCTAGGGATTTATTCCATCTAGTTTTAAAGCCTACAGATGGGATTTTCAGAAGCATTCCCCAACGGCCTCGCTCTGCTCCCATCGAAGTCAATGCGAGTTTTACCACTGACTTAACGGAAGCAGCATGAGGTCAAAGCTGAGTGCTTGTGAAAATTCCATCATACTTTGTCAGAAATCTAGCTTCCCTCTTCCAGGTGCAATTTGAGTCCACAAAAATGCAAGTTCATTATTTTTGGTTCCCTCAAAATTTGTACCTGTAGAGACTTGTACAACTGTCAATGCTCAGAGTGCTAACTAATAGCTGTTTTGCAGGCACAATTTGTATAGTTATCTTTCCCAATACTAGTAGTCTCTTTGTCTCTCACCTGCCTTTATAGGTGAGGAATACAAGCACCTGAGTTTTAAGCATGTATACTATGTATGCAAACAGGAAGGCCAGCCTGATTGAAGCTTTATTCATATGTAGTTGCTGCATCTTTTGGCTTGTCTACCTGGTATTAACATGAAAAATAGGTGTCCTGGTTTGGATAAAATAAAATCCAGTTCAAAACTTGAACAAAACTTTTTGGTTATATGTGGTTTTTTTAAAAAATGGTTTTCAAAAAAAGAACCTGCATGCATTTCCTGGCCATGGACCTAAATTGCAAAATTTGTTATAATAATAAATAACAAACAACACTTTGTCCTCCAGAACATCTTCCAGTGAAGAGACCCAAAACATTTTATAAGCATTAATTAAAATTCACGTGTTCCCTGAGAAGTGAGGAACTCATTTTACAGATGGAAGGCTGTTCTAGAGAGACCAAGGCCCTGATCCCGTAAAGACAGAGGTCAGATTTAGATCCACAATCTCCTGACTAGCCAGTCATCTGATACACAGAGGAAGCATATTATAGAGTTTAAAACAAAGTGGAAGGAAGAAATAGGAGAGAGGCTATAATGATATTTCAAACCTAAATCAAACGAGGAAATATTGGAAGTCTCATTAGCATTTCTCCTTAGTTTTCCTGCCTAATTTTGAAGCCAAAGATGTTTAGATTAACTAAAGTAAATAAATAAATAAAACACAACCAAAAAAATCCACAAAACAAAAACAACCTCCCCCCCCCCCCCGACACACAAAACAAACAATGAGTGTGGCTGTTTGTGAACAAAATGGCTGATAACTATTACAGAAAGACGCTTCTCTTGCTAACTGCAAATGGCGTTCTGGATTTTAAATCAATGTGTTTTCATCAGTTCTCTGACAATCGGGGCATCTGAGTAATCAATACTGAAGGACTTGAAGAAATCCATTTGAATCATTTAAGTCAATAAATGTAGTTTACTAGAGAAATCATTTATTGTACTACTTCAGACATTATAAGGCTTGTAATGATTACTTCTACTACAGCTTTATCTTGCATCGGTAGATATTTTTTGTGTGTCCATGTATGTTAGAAAATGGGAGGAAAAAAGTATTTCCTCCGAGCATCTCTACCTAGCACTACACTCATAAACACTCACTGTAATCCTTTTGTGAAGGGTTTTTCAGATGAAACATATAGTTAGTACATTTAACTGCAGAAAGCAAAAAATTTGAACAAATAGCCAACTAAATTTTAAAATATCTGGGATTATCCAGTCTGCAGACCAAATTTGTAAAAGATGCCCTGATATTTTGCACCCACATATTGTGGGTCTGTCTGCACAGCATTTTGAAATCCCAGGGAGTAAGCCTCCCAGTTTGGGTCACAATGAAAATACAACTTTTGCCGAGTATGTGTATGATCTCACCAAAAAGACCAAGAAATTCATACAAAAGGTATTAAGGGATCACAGCTTTTCAAATTCATGCAAATGCTTTTTAAAAATTAAATGGAGTCAATGAAGAAATGTAGGGGCATATGATCATGTAAAATGTTATTAAATGCAGAGAAAGACATCTATACTGCGAACTGGCACTGAAAAACTGCGCGGCTGAAACCTCATCTTCCGGATTAGAGCTGGATGAAAAATTGGGGTATTTTTCACAATTTATGTGGGTGAAAAAAATATCCCTTTTTTTCATTAAAAAAAATCCAAATTTCAAAAATTCCCAACGAGTTCTATGGTGGAAACACCTACTGATTGTGAGTAAGTGTGGGCCACTGCAGAGCACTCTCCTGTCATCCAGCATGGCTGAGCACTGCAGGCCTATGAGAAGCTCCTGGCTGATTGGGAGACCTGGCCATCATGGCAAAGCCAGAGACCATTATTCATAGCCCATGAGGGAGAGGCAGTGGATACAAACATTTCTCTGTTGAATCATCGGTAATAAGCAACTCCCTTAGCCCTAATGCTAGTCTTGCTATTGAGAGCTCATACTTCCCTCTTCACCATACAGTCCACAGGAATGCAGCAGATTCCTATAAAGAAAATTATGTATAATCTGAGGAAGCTAGAGTCATGTGTAGTGAGACTGAAGCCAGGGACATTGTGATTGTTGTGGATATTGCTGTTATGGTGTTGCAGCCGATAAGCCAGCCTGTTTCATGCTAGGATCCTGCATTGTAAATGAACCATTATTGATCCTTGTAACCTGCCCACTAAGACTGCAATGAAAATAAAATACAAATATGCAAATCCCTGCATTAATACAGCAAAACTACAGTATATGCAAAAAGCTTGGTGTACATCAGCCTCATTATAGGTAGAACTGGTTGAATATTTTTAAAAACCTACAAAAGATTTTGAAATTTTGAAGCTGTTTCCATTTCATAGATTTCAAATGGGCGTGTGGTAAGGGCAGAGGTTTCAAAAAAATGGTCTTAATTTTTTAATAGAAATGTAAGTTAAAAAAATAAAAAAATGTTTGTTTACTAAAAACCAAATTTGTGGTAAGTGAAATTTTGTATTAAAAAATCCATTAAAACATGAAAAATTAAGAATTTTGGAAAAGTTGACAGGTTTCTGTGAATTTTTTTCATTTTTAAAAAGGCCATTTTTCCGACAAAAAAAATGTATGTTAAAAAAATTCAACCAGCTCTAATTGTAGCTTTAGTACTTGTAAATCTGGTGTCTAGAATCCCTTTGCTTATCTGAACTATGTGAACTTATGAGCACCCCCTCTCAGTTCATGCAGCACTCTGTCCCAAGATGATCCTTCTAAGCCTACCCAGCGTCTTCCTGAGGAAGAACTTTTGGATTACTAACTTTCTGTGGTGAATGGACTGCTCTTCCAATATCCTAGAAAGACGTTCATGGGGAAGGAGATGATATGTGACTGGGAGCCATGGTCATGTATATGGACAAAGAGCTGCACAGTGTCTCTCCATAGTGCCAAGTTTTTTCCAATTGGCTCAAAGGGATCACACTGATTGTAGCTTATGTTCCTGAGGAAATGAATTAAAATGGCTTTTCTGTCAGCTTCCTACATACATGATCTAGGATCCACAAGACCAGGGTTAAGAATCAAGACTATGTGATTTAGGTAACCAATTACAGCCAACTTAGCTGAAAATCGGGCTGAAATTAATGTGTCAAGTTTTCAGTCATCGTAAGATTAAAAAAAGCTGAACATGTAGATTTTTTTGGGAAGGGTAAAATTTCCTTCCTTTTTTTCATGAAGTCAAATACGTTTTCAATTTAAAAAAACCTTGCCATTTTGTTTTTTTTTCACCCAGCGATCCTGACAAGCAATGAAAGAAAATTTGCAAAAGAACTGGAGTTCAATTGGCAACTTTCATCAGTTTGGTAATGGATGTTGTTGACTCTCAGTATTTCTCAGTCCTTGCCCATAGCCTCAAAATTCATACCCTGCTTTCTTCAATGAAGTCTAACGGAGTTGACTGCTACCTTCCTTTTATATCTAAGGCTGATATTTTTAAAGAAGTCTGAAGTATGCTTAGTCATGTGTGTCCAAATGAGAGATTCACAGTTTTTAAAGCCATAAGTGACTATTATCATCTAGTCTGGCCTGCACAACACAAACCAACAAATTTTACCCAATAATCCCTGCAATAATCTCATAACTTCTGTTTGAGTTATAGCATATCTTTTAGAAAGACATCCAGTCTTGACTTAAAGACTTTAAGGGTATGTCTATACCAATTCCTCTATGTCAGGCTCCACAGATCGACACTGCAGGATCGATTGAGCGGCCAGTGGAGACCCACTCAATTGATCTGGGAAGTGCTCTCCGTTCAATGCAGTAACGCCACCCTCTGGAAAAGAGTAACTCTGCGTCGACCAGAGGGCATTTCCTGTCGGCACAGCGCAGTGAAGATGCTGCAGTAAGGGAGCGTAAGTCAACTGGAGATACGCATTCTACAGTACGTAGCTTGCGTATCTCCCATCAACCCAGCATGTCAGTGTAGACAAAGCCTAAGTGATGAAAAATACACCACACCTGTAGGTAAATTGTTCCAATGATTAATTACCCTTGCTGTTAAAAATGTGTGCCTTATTTCTGGCATTCCCCAAGGCCCTCTTTGTACATCATTAATCACAGAAGGTACCAAATTCTTGGTACCAAATTCTTTTTGGTACCGTTGAAAACTCTATCCTACATCTTTAGCAAAATTTGGGGCAAATGCTCAGATAGCATGAAAAATGCTGAGGCAGGATGACAGCATTTGCCTTGTGAAATATTAGTCTTGATCTTTTCTGTGCTGTCCTCCACAGTATTTTCTGCCCTGGAATTAGATAGAAAAAAAAGCATCAACAGCACTATACTATTTTCCTGTTATTTTAAAACTTTTTTAATGTTTGCATTATTCTAGGAGCAAAATCTGTAACCGCACTGAGATCATCCTTCACTTCCCTTAATATGCTTAGTTCATCAGTTTCTTGCAGAGTGGAGCTACCACTGTGATCGACTTCCTGAATAAAAAAAGAACTGTGATCTTCAAGGGGTGCAATGTGGAACATTGAAACTTCACACCAGCTGTTCTGTCTGCTAACCACAGGGGCTGAAGGGATACATAGTATCTTTTTGCACCATGGCAATAGTCTTTAAAGTACTATATTGATGTAGTATTGGTTTCATTGCGGGGCAAACCTAAAGCCCTCTTTACAGTGGTAACAAGGTGATTTACATTTTTTAAAATAAAAATATCACCAATCATATTCAAAACATGTGCAAGAAAAGAAACATGAAGAGCCTTAAGCTTTTTTCTCACGCTTTCCTCATAAAATGGTATTATCTGTTACAAAGGCTGAATGTACTGGAAGTACTTCTGTCTTATTTCAGCCACAACTGGGCTTACATTATTAACATTCATAGATTCATAATCCCCGCACTTTGCTATGATAGTCCCCAAGCATGCCTCAGTCTTCTTTCAGTTAACAGGTATCATATAAGCAGCCAAACCATTTACAATTATAGGTGGACCCAAACAAAAACTCTGAATATGAACAACCCCAAATCTTGGATGTGCACATTTAAAATCCAGACATGAATGTAAACCCAAATTTTGCAAATGGCCCCTCTCTTCATAATCGTCTATATCAAAATCCCAGAAACATCACAGCTGTTTTAAAAATCTAGATTCAAAATGTGTAGCTTACACCATTTCTGTTTTAAAATATATAAATAAAAGTACTGTTCTTCTTAATGTCAATGTTTTAAACTCAGTGCTAAAATTATTGGCCACTGCTTCATTACCTCCATAATTAAGAAAAGTTTGAAAGCTCTCAGTGGAAACTGACACAGAACTTCCCATTAGGAGCTTCAGACTAATGATGTACAAAGAGGGCCTTGAAAAACACAGGTAACAGTTGAATGCTCAGGAAAGCTGGGACTTTCAACGTTAAAAGAAAAAGATGGTTATAGTCCTGATTCTGCACCATTGACATCAGAGGGAGCTGCTGTTGGCCTCAATGGATGCAGGCTTGAGCCCACTTTGAAGGTGCATGTGTCATTGGCTTTTTTTTTTCCACATCAGTGACAATATATTTGATTTTTGGAAGCTGAGGAATCAATAACATGGAATCAAAGAACACACCTGGGTGGGTTCTTAAGTGAGAAAACACAGCCAATGTAACATGCTCTTTCAAATTAACATATTTTGATGCTTCAGGGTAGTGTTTAGTCTGACTCAGGACAGCAGCTAAATTCCTGTGATCAAGGAGCCCAAAGAACTCTACCCAGATTTCATATTAAATTACTTATAGGAGAAAGGAGACTAGTTGCACTGTAGAGCTGTGGTATACATAGTAAATCATCATGTGATGCAGTAAAAAAATGCTTGTTAATGAGCCACATGCAGTTGCCAAGCTTCATCCTTAATATTACTGCTCTACAAAGTCCTGTTGTTTGTGCCTTTCAGCCTTGTGGTATAGTGTGTAAACAGGAATCCAGGACTCAAAACACCTCTCACTTGTAAAATGGGTCCTTTTGTGATCCTGGAGTCCTCCGAGTTGACTTCTTTTGGCACATTACTTCCTCTGGGTCTTTAGAGATCTTCTAAGATTACTTCCTTAGTAACTTACTGAACGTTTGGGCCATGATTTTCCAAAATGTGTGCTGAAAGTTAGGCACCTATATCCATATTTAAGAACGTAAGTTACTTTACCATCAAAAGTGCTGCGTGCCTATTTTTCTGTCTAAATATAAATAATGACGCCTGACTTTCAGCATACACTTTTGAAAATCTTTGGTACACACTTTAAAACAGCCTCTTCTGTCTTTTTAAATTAATTATAGACCTGATTATGCCACCTTTTACACACATTGCGCTGTTTCTTGCTCTGCAGGTAGTTGCACTGCCTTCTGTGAGACTGGCCTACTCACAGAGTAAATGACTATTCAGTGTGAGTAAAGGTGGCAGAATAAACCCTTTAATATCTATTTGCACTGTCTAGGATTATATTTATATATTCAGAATACATAGTGTATATTCATGGTTTCGTGTATTTCTTTTTCTAGACATAATAAAGACACAGCATATTGTGGAAGATTATTGTAGGAAGATTTCTATTTATTTTTAGTAGTGTGTATAGTGATTTAATGCATCTCACACAGAAATGCCTTAGGAAAGTAATTGGTGAATCTCTAAATTGCATTTTATTTGGGAAATAAAAAGCCCTCTTTGTAGGCTCCACTTATATTCTTTTTCCAGGTCATTAGGCTTACCAAAAGCATATATGAGAAGAGGGTGCTGTTACTTCATATCTAAGTTAAATGTTTTTATCTTTTAAAACCATTTTTTCTCTCCTCTTCATTTTCAGTATTTACTGCATCACTGAGTTCACCAATTCAGTTGTCCTGGTAATTATTTTCTCATTCTTCTACATAAATCCAATCTGGGGTTTCAGAAAAAGACATACTGTTAAAAGACAAACACACAGAGCTGGAATATGGCTCGAGGTGGTTCCTCTACATTTTTTTTGAAACTATAAATCCCTATTTAGATCATATGAAGAAAGGTCGGCAGAGTTGCTAATGAAGTCTGCCTCATTGCAGTCAGTACTCATTGAAGACAGCTAGAACAGTTATCTGTGTTCTGCATAACTTACTTCAGCAACTTGGCAGGCAGCTAATATTTTCAATGATGAAGGTGGAAAGGAACCTTTTTCAATATGCAGGCATCTGCTTTTTTAAAAAAAAAAATAATTTTTTTCAGTTTCATGTTTCAGTTGTCTTTTCTTACTCATTCTTTTTTATTTTTCCATCATACACCTTGTTTTGTCTCTTGCTCTTCAAACTAACTGCATTTACTGAATGGTCCTGACACATCAATAAGTTATTGCTTTCGATTGACATCATCTACCAAAAGTGAAACATGTCATGTGTGACTGAGCGCTAGTCATTTTAGCAATGTGTCTTCAGAAGTCACAGGTGTAACTGTTAACATGTTCCTAATGGATTAACTATATTTGGCATGCTCCTGAAAAAATCGTGCTTTTATTTAAGCATTGTGCAGTATTTATGCAGAAAAAAAGCATGGAGTGAATATTTCTAGAGTAAATTGTTCTTTGCACTCCATTAACCCATTTTTCTCCATTGTGCAAATGGATAAATCTCACACTTAGAGGGCATGCAACTCCAAAGGGGAGAAAAGGTAGCTGAGTGATAGTGCTTTCTCCAATCTTCACTGTATTAGTTCACTTCAATTTTGCCTTAATGGCCACATTTGAAGGTGGCCAAAATCTTCCCTGCATGACTGTATATATGCACCTTACACCTGCACCAGTTGTGCAAAATAAATTCGGACTAAATTCATTCTTCCCAGGCAAAAGAGTTACCAGCTGAGCATGAATGGAGACCTTTCTTTGGATCATGTAGAAAAGCATCCCTCAACCTGCATCATGCCGATGGGGAAAAGGGTTCACAATTTCAAAGGTATTTACGTGTTGAAAGATGCAGATGGGCACCTTGTGGGATTTAAAAAAATCCATAAGTAGGATATGCATCTAACTCCCATTGAAATCCTTTTCATATAACATTTAGATGAACTTAAACTCAATTAGGTTTGTCAAGTCTCACACACATGAAATCTTTGTGCACACAAAAAGCAATGGGTTCCATATCTCTAGTAATATGACGCCTGATTCATAGATCATTGAAGTCAATGGGAATTCTTTCTTGAATCTGCCATCCTTACCTACGTCGGACAGTATGTTCCTCCATGAGTAGTCCCCGAGAGACAGCTTTAGTTGTGCTGAATGCGGATGAGACAATATTTGCATCAAACATTATTATTTTCAGATAGATTGTTTAGGAAAACCTGTCCCAACGTCTAGTATGATTAACTAGCTGAGGGAGCATATATGCAGTATTTTTTTTTTTACACAGGTGTACAGTGGGGAACTTTTATTCAGCCCATCTATAATGCAAGTTAAGTTTCCCATTTAGCCAACAGTCCATGATTTCAGCTCCCATGCAAGTTAATGAAAGCTATGCATATGGATTTTGGGTTCCTTCATATGAAATCCAGGAAAAGAGTGCTTGTAAAGAACAATGGCTGTCAAATACCCCTGAAACTGCAGAATATTTTTTAATAAGAAAAATATGTTTTCAGTATCCAGTATCTTTGCTGACATCTGCTGAAATGAAATATGGGACTAATATTTGGCTTTAGAAAAGCAGATACATTTAGCTTTTTTGTGATGTAGTCTTCTGTCTACCGCTACCTGGTCTGTCTTCAGAAAACACATTTCACCTAGCACTATAGGTGAAGAAGCTCAGTGTGTTAGTCTCCAACCAATCCATTATAATTTACACAAGCAAAGAACAGTATTGTCTTTTTACATTTTGTTAATGGTAAAGACTAAACTATAGTCTTTTATTTAGATATCAGTTTTGAAACTGTCCCTTCCATTGTCAGTTATAGTTTATAGCACATGGTAAATGCACTAGAAACACTAATGTAACTATAATGCACAACTTGAATCTCTAAAGGAACACATGTTAACTCAAAAATCCTTTCTGCATATTCTGTTTATTTTTCAAAACATTTTCAGTAGTAAAAATATTAATGTAAGCATTTTATCTAATAGTTTGTGCACTATCTTTAAAGAAGGATTTGATAGTCCGAAACATCCTAAAATGTGTTTTAATTAGCTTTTATTTCTTTTAAAATGCTTAAATAGCCCTGTTAGGATTTTATTTAAGGTTTTAAAGATCCATCTATACCTCTAAACTGTCTTATTTTATAAAACCACAGAATCATTGAAGAATAACTTCACACAGAGAATATTATTAGAAAGTATTTGGAACAGAAATACAGATATACAAATTGTTGTATTTTGCAATGGAGTCAACAATGAGTATGATCCAAATATGGAGTTTCAATTCCAGCTCTGATTGCTAATGCTACACACTTTCATCAATAAGATAATAGACCCTTATGATTTTAGGGCTTGTATTGGTAGATATTGAAAGAGCATTTCAATGAGAGGCCTGTTCCTGCCGCCTTGGAATTAAATGGAAGTGGGATTGGGCACCCAATCTCTTTATGTCAAAAGTGCTTTGAAGCCTTCCCACTCACCTTCCTCCCACTAGCTCTCAATCCTCTGAATAATTTTCATATTAATTAACATGAGAAGAATGTGTCTGATCAGGCTTCTGCCTACCAGAGCATGGCACTTAATGGCAAAAGAGGGTGGAGGACAGGAACAATTACAAAGAAAAGAGAAATCATAAAGATGCCCCTCTTCTGTTTAATAGACAAGACCGGTCAGGAGAGACGATAAACGTCCTTATTAAAAGCAGAAAAATTCAGCAATTCCTGTTCCTCAGGCTTCTAAAAGTAGCTAGTTCACCGTATCTATCCATCAGTGGGTGAAATCCTGGCTTCAAATAAGTCAATGGGAGTTTTGCCAAAATTTCAGTGGGGCCAGGATTTCATTCCTGTGTCCCTATGTAGATTTTCCTGTGGTGCCCATCACCAAAATATGTGAGCATTCAACAGATATAGTAAATCTGCATGATAATGCACAATGGACTTAGAAAAGGATTCTGCTCTTTGCCCGTCCCAGGTTTTAGGAGGATGTCACATTCTGGGGTGCTGACAATGCTTCTGATCAGGATCTCCCACAAAGTCCAAAGAGCTCAGTTCCTTTGTCTTAGGCGAAAGATAAGTCGGGATTCTCTGCCCTTCTTTTTATAGTCCAGTGAACTATTGAAATGGATTCTTCTGAAGGTTACCCCCAAAGTAAAGTTCATTCAAGCTGTGAGGAAGGCAACATGGAGTCTCCTGGGGAGGAAGTTTCATGCTGTTCCCCTCCCTGCCCCCCACAGGTGTTTGCTCAAAAGCAAATTGAATTGTTTTCTGCAATCTCCTACTTCTGCTGTGGTGATCCTGTTTATCTTCCCTATAATTGCATTCCCATTGTCTCTTAAAGTATGTTGGGAGTAGAACTTCTTTCCATTGTTCAGCGTAGGGTAACTTTAACCCTGCCTGGCAGACTTACTTTGATAAAATGTTTGCATATTTGAATTATACAATGCTAACATTGGAGCCCATATCATCTCATCACATCTCCAAGTAGTCCCACATGGATATTGAAGAAATGGGGAAATAGGGTAGACCCCTGTGGAATTCTGTAAATCAGGGCTCTTGGGAAAGAGAAATAATTGCCTATCACCAACCTCTGCATCCCATTTGAGAGGAGAGGCAGAGGCAGATTCATGAATGCCAAAGTGAGAAGCTCTGGAAAGGTTCACGATGGCAGGATGCTGAGGACATCAGGATTGTACTTGAAGATGGGAGAAGGGACTTTATTCCCCAGAAATGATATTGTTTTCTACAGTATGCCTGTGCCAACTGTTATTTTGATGGACTCCACATACCCACTTCTGTCTTGGCTTATTAAACCATACCCCTACATCAACAATCCTGGAAAAGGAAATTCAGTTACAAACTCAGTAGCTGCAGAATAGTTGTGGAGTGTTCATTAGGTAGACTAAAATCTTTTTGGTGTTGCCTACCCACCTGTCTGGATGCCAATGTGTCCAATAATGTTCATATAATCATCATCTGCTGCATGCTCTATAACATTTTGGGGGGCAAAAGGGAGTGCTTGCATCCCAAAAGGGCTCTGATCAGGTCTAGTTTAAAATCTCTGCAGGCAGCTGGATCCCAAACACATGTCCATTGGTCCTGGTTCCCAGCAGGCACGGGAAATCAGGGATGCCATATGTGCTCACAACTTGGCACAGCAAGGAGACGAGCTGACATCTGTCAGTGCCAAGGGACATCTTCACACCCTGTGCAGCTGCTGAGGGAATATTAGCACGTACTTGTGGGGTTACATGCCTTTGTGAGGGTTTTGTTCCCCTGAAGCTGAAGGTCATTAGCCATTCTTCCTGTGATAATACACACATTACAGACAATTCCAATAGGGCACCTCCACTCAGTTATCATCACCTTAGGGTTGGGTTTGTGCTGTAGAGGGTCGCTGCTGAGTTGTAATTTAGTCATTGTGAAATGTTTTTGTCTTAACTGTTCACACTTGTTTACAAACCTCTGTTTTGTGGAGCACAAGGCTGAAACTGGTCAAGGTCTAGGGGGAGGATAGGAGAAGGCATTTAATCACTGGGTAATGACAGATGCCTGTATTATTTCTTGAATTGTGTTTTGGTTTTTTGCATGTGAACCAGATCAAAAGGACATTTACCTACTCATTTTCTGTGTTGTGAGTTCTGCTGCATTTATAACTAGCAGTGCTTTCTGTAAGCACATAACACTACTTGCATTTTCCCCAACCATCATGTGTATCCGTGGAACTTTGGATATTTCTTAACTTGGAGAGTGGGGGAAGGTTATGGGTGTGGGACAGACAGAAAAAATATTTTGTATGTTAGCACCAGACAGTTATGCCATTCCAATTCACATGCTATGAATTGTGGGGCCCAATCCTGAACCTGAAAACATCATACGTTCCTCATACTTAGGAAGGAGGGTCCACCCACAAGTCAAGGAAACCATAACATTTATTAAAAGTACTCTTTGGTGGGTGTAAGTAAAGTATTTTTAAAGAGATGGAAACCAACAAAACACCATAGGTCTGAATCCCTGAACAATGATCAAATATTAATGTCTCTGCACCCATCTCCTTACCTTCCCTTTGAAAAAGGAACAGCAATGAAGGAAAATTATTCGTGGGGTCAAATCGGGACATCCCCTCCATGGAGTTTCGGAGATGGACCATTGGTGGGCTATAGGGATTTCTGCAGGCTCATCATCCCCCTGCTGCTTCTCCCCTTCCAAATGAATGGTTTCTCCCTCAGGAGCTGAAGGTAGTATTATATTTTTTTCTCCCTTTGGAAGAAGCCGAGAACTTCCCCACATAACATAACTTTGCTGCAGCATACCAAAAATACTGATACTTTTCAGCATTCCACTAATTCTACTGTCAGACTATCCTTGATTCTCAGTCAACTTTTGCAGCCCCTGAGGAAGGAGTAGAGGCTAATAATGGTAAGACACATGCTTTTTAAAAAATAAAATTTTCATACTGTCTCAGGGAGAGGTGGTGGCATAACCTTCCAGGGGTTATGTTACTGGTTTGAAACTTCTTTAAAGGCTGGAGAACATTTGGAGAACATAGCAGTTTTCAAGATACCAGAATAGAAAAGAGAGATGGGGTGGCTTTCCAGTCTTGGGGAGATCTGTCAGTCCATGCCATAGAGATGTTCTCCCCTCTTCGGTAGAAAAGTGTTCAGTGTATTGTGGAAATGGAGATGGAGGCTTGCTGAAATGTAAAACCTGGTACACGTCCCTTACCCTGTCCACACTGCATACTGGCATGGATACAGGGCTGTACCACAGCATAAGGTATGTATTTATCTACATCCCTCAGGCAAGCTAGCTTACATGCCCTCTACTTACCTTCAGAAATGTGCTTCTGGAGTTCATATGTAGACAACAGAGGGGCTGTGGCACAACCATGCACATGGACACCTGTACAGTTGCCAGTGTAGACACAGCTTCACTTGCAGAGTCATTCCCATACTAGTAAGCTGATGCCTATTCTTGCGGTCCTCATCTCAGAAACATCAACATTGTTGGGAAATAAGCACTAGTTCTCAAATACTGCATTTGCTTCTAAAGTATAGTATGTATGCTTTTATATCTGCCTCTCTTTAATGTTAGTGGTCAAAACCATCCTGGTGTCTGTAATTAATGTGATTCACATTTAAAGCACTGTTCCTCTGCCTACTTCCCAGGAAACCACTTTTCGACAGATTATAGCCAACGTTCTTTTTGGAAAGATCCTTGGGTGCCTTTTTTACCTTTTTAATATTTTCTTTGAAATGGCATAAAAGTAAAGTTTTATCAAATAGACTAGATTGGAGTGAGACAATCTTGAACACTGACCCAGTTCTATTGTATGTATATTCTTAAATGAGAAGCATTTAACAGGGAAAATACTAAAAATATTGTAAGACCAGTGTACCATTCCCTCATGGAAAATCTCATAAAGAGCTTCTTTAAACTAAAAATTGAGTAACTTTTATACTGTGTGCCACCATATGGGCTTTCTGAATGGGAAAGTTCTGTTAATGAAGCCATTTGCTCGATGGCCATCTGTCTGCATATATGACAGTTCATAAACAGCACAGCTTTTTTGCAACAGGGATTTATTTTTCATATTTAAACTTGTTACTAGTTAAGAAGTTGATACAGGTAATGTCCATGGTTCAGGAACACTCTGAAAACTTTTTTTAATAAATGTAGATGAGTTACCACTGGAGCAAAACAAATGCTGGGCTTTTTGATAACAGGAATATATTAAAATGGCATTTGAATAATGACCTCATAAAATGAAAATTAAGCATAGAAGGTTTAGATCGACTACCTGCATGCTGTGAAATCAGTGGTTCAGTGATTATCTCTATACTACTAAACTATAGTTATAGCAATAAGAGTACTTACCTTTGGGTCTCAGGTAAAATGTCATTTAGGTGTAAGAAAACAAAGGGAAATATGCAGCCTTTGAGCCAGGCAAGCAGCTTCTCTTGGAACCAACTGGAATAAGGCATGCAAAAAAAGGGTGATATATGGTTCAGAATAAGATCATTTACTTGGATTGGAATATCAGTCTTGCCTTCTAAGGACCAGTTTCTGACACTCTTACTTACCGAGTAATTTTTATCCATAGACTAATGGGTTATTTGGTGTAAGGCTGGTATCATTGTCAGTTTTTTCAAACCTGGGACATTTATATTAGATTCCTAAATCCTACATATAAGTGGGATTTTAAGTTCAGTAGGAGTTATCGGTGCTTAGCACTTCTGAAAATCAGCCATATATATTTATGTGCCTAAATAGGAATTTAGGAGCCTCACATTAGGTATGCAATGTTGAAAAACTTGGCCTTGAAATATATTCTGAAGCAGCTTGTTTTAAAGTTCTTAACTAATGTAAGAATCTGAGGTTTTTTCACACGTAAGTTACAAGCATTTTTGTTTAGTGTACACAAAAAAGAAAAATAGCTGCTTGTATTTCCAGACATTAAATAATGCTCTGTCTCCTTCGATTCGCAATAAAAAATTCTTTTTGATGGCTTTGTAGATAAGACCCATGTGCTTTAACTCAAGAAACTGAATAATCAATTGTTTCAATGGGCCTGCTGCTCACATTTGTCTTATCCAGGGAAAAACTGATTTGACTTATTTTTCACTCAGAGAGAACAAAATGAATTCACTGTATGGAGCTGTGTAGGCAGTTGACTTTCCTTTGTAGAAAGATCTTTGACAAGATAGGAGGAAAAAGAAAAGTGTGATTTAATTTTTCTTTTAATAAAAATGTCAAGTTTGGCCTTCTTATCAATGCTCTATATGGGTTGAGGCTAAATTGCCTAACATAAGGTGACTGTTTTCATGCCCTTTTTATTTGTGGTTATGATCAACATTGGGGAAAGGGCATTTTTTAAAGTCGCTTCCAGAAGTATTGACTCCAAATAAACTCCCACAAGGGACGTCATAGCATCAGCCAATCAATTTTTTACCAGTGCTGTGATAATGTTCCTTTGTGGTAATATTTCTAGGAAGAATGTAGTTCAGGATGGTGGAAACATTACTTTAAAGGTAGTATAATTGATTAAAATTTCTGCCCTAGCTTCTAACCCCATTGCACATGCATAGCTGGAGTTATCCAAACTACTTTGCTCAGTTGTGAAATGATGACATTTCAATGAACCCCTGCTATTGTGAAAATGAGGCTCAGATGGGCAGTTACATAAAAGGGAGTTTAGTTTAATTGTTACAGTTCGCAGCTTGGTCAAACAACCCAAGGCATAAAGTTTACAAGAAACATGAGCTAACAACCCAAGATGTCTACAAAATAACCATCAGGGTACAGACAAGTCTGTGGAGAGCTCTTGGCAGGCTTCTTTCTCTCATTCCCAACTCAGCTTGCATGGTGAGTGGCCCAAAAAAACCTCTCTATACCAGAGTGGAAAGACTTTAAAGGCCTGGTAGTTTTACCAGCACATTAATATGGAGTACACTATCCCTTAGAAATATAGTAGCTAAACAATAATATAAAACCCCCTCCTAAAATGCTTCAGTTGTTATTATGATTCTGAATAATCATGTAATTAAGAGTGATATTGTTCACTTTTGGGCATTCATGAAACAGAGCTCTTTCTTGAACCACTGTAGTCCGGAATGTTAAAAAGTACAGATGCAGTTTTCATGACAGAGGAGAAGACAAGTAAAACGGAATTCCTAGCATCTACAACAATATACTCATGTCCCTCAGTTGCAAAGACATACAACAATTTGTTTGGCAGTCACCATGTGTTTCTGGAAGTCTTTTGTTTTTTTTACCTGAGACTCATAGACTGTAAGGTCAGAAGGGGACCATTATGATCATCTAGTCTGACCGCCTGGCTTTTCAAAGGTTCTGTCTTTGGCAAGCCAAGAGAGGTGGGAGGGAAGGAGAATACCTCACCACCACCAGGTTAACAGGGGGAAAAAAATTTCATTCTCACATTTAAACTTAAAAGTCACACTTCTGATTGAAATTTTTGCAACCGCTCTTGCTGTGTCATCTAAGATTATCATCAGTGAAAGAGAGAAGGGAAAATATTTCTGCTCCACTTTCCCCAGTTTGTTTACTTTGCATGTTTGACAACATTTGATTGTGTATGAAAATGATCCCTGTGCAGAGGGGCTAGTCCATGGCCTACAGATTGCTTAGGCAATCCAGCAATAACTGCCTTTAAAATGACTGCTGATGGTACAAATGACTTCCCAGGCATGCAATTAATATTCAGGTTTGTTCTTGCTATTTATGAATGTTTACAATCAGTAAATCTTATATAAATACTAAAGTATTCCGTAGAATGGACCTTAAACCAAGAGGTATGACAAAGTTGTTTTCTACTGCCGGAAGGTCTCTTAGGTAACCTTTCTTCAGTGAGGACTTACAGCTTAAATTTAGCTTTAACTAGTGCTGGGGCCAGGCAGCTGAGAAACAGAGCGCTTCAATCAGCTTCCTGTCAGTTCACTCCTACATTTAAATTTAATCTGTGGGCATTTTTTCTTGAGAGTGTCCCTCAGAGATTCAAATTCTGTTCAGACTTACTTTTCTGTTTATGTCCTTCCTGCTTGGCACAAACAACTAATGCTTTCTCTCGGGGCCAGAGAGAAGAAGCTATGGTTGTGATTACTTAAATAGCGGGTGTGCATACAAAAATGCTAGTCTCTAACTTAGTTTATTTTTATATCTATTGCAAATGTCATATTTGGAAGTGATACCCACAGAAACCACATATAGAGTTCATGATCTGAAACCATAATTCTCTTTTACTGTAAACAACTTCATGTGCTTACACTGAGAGGAGCTGAAACTAAATGAAATCCAAGCAGGTTTCCAGACATTTTCTGAATAATAGCCTCTGTTCTAAAGGTCTAAAAGTAATAAATGACAATACTATGCAGAATGTGTGAAACTCATACAAGTTGAGAGGGCCAGTACCAAGCTCTCTTTTCTACCTGGGAGCTGTTTGTGGGAGGGAGAGGTGAATTTGTATTTGAATTTGAATTTGTATCCCTGCAAGCGATGCTTCTGCATGGGTGGGTTCTGGGTAGCGAGTTCTACCTAATATGATCCTCTTCTCACCAAAATAAAGCTACATCTTGACAAAATCTATAAGAAGCATTGTGTGGCCTACAGTGGTGTCTTGCTGAATGTGTAGCATTAGTTAGGACTGAACTGTTTTTATAACTAATAACTTAGGTATTGATTTGTTCTCCATTTGTGGTTCTTCATTTGGGGTCATTGGAATGATCTGCAGCAATCTTCTCACAAACTACTTGGAATGATTATCTGTGTCTGAAACTTTGTGATGCAAAAATATAGGATGTTTGAGCTCTCTGTTAAGAATAAAGTCAGGATCTCCTACTGATCCATCAGAAATTTGCTCTCCAACTCAGTGACTGAATGTAATACTGTGATAGGGCATCTGCCTCTCACTGGCCAGGAAAGGGTTAAGAGAGCCTTTAGAGAGGCAGCACGAGAAGTAGCCAATAGGAAGGGGCTTCATGGCAACCAGTCAGGCCCCAGGAGGTCACTATATAAGAGAGCTGCAGAGCAGAGCAAGAATAGTGCCTTCCAGGAGTTTGAAGAGGAAGGACTGTCAACACCTTGGACAGAGTAGTGGCTGGCTGCTGGGACTCAGCAGCCGCAAAGGTCTTGAAGCGAGGGCGGAGAAGGTACTGAGGCTGCGGGAAAGTGGCCCAGGGAAATTGATGGAGGAGTTGTGCGGGAGGCACAGTGGAAGGCTGCCACACATATAGGGTCCCTGGGGCAGGACTCAGAGTAGTTGGTGGGCCTGGGTCCCCTCTGAAGCCCTGATTGCCGAAAGATTGGTGGCAGGACTGGAAGGGGCGGAGGGAGCATGGACTGGAACTTGACCGGAGGACTGAGTCACAAGAAAGAGGGTCCAGTGGAGACAGGATTGAGTGTGAGACACCATAGAGTGGGGTCATCTGCCTGGCTGAGAGCGGATTCCCCAGATAGCCAGCAGGAGGTGCCAAGGCAGACCGTGTTACAAGTACTTATATCAATACTGCATTACTCCTTCTATCTATGGTGCTCTTTTCATGCAGAATAGAAGGGACCACATCTGTGAATTCTGTGCTACTAAACCTGAGAGCCAGCTTTTATGCAATTACTATATTAAAGGGTGTAGAAGATGACTACCTTACTTCACATTAGAGAACAGTGACTCAGACATGATTACCTTATGAGATCTGAACAATATCATAGGTAAAAATATAAACCGAATGAATCAAATATAGAACAAATCATGTTTCAGGAACTTAAAAACTCTTTTGTTCTGTGTGATGTATAGTAGGCCCTATTTTCTACACAGTTTGAGTCAGGGCCTCTTATTTCCCAGAATTCATCCCTTCCTCTCCCCAGTCCTCACTATTGTAACTTTCAACTGTTCCAGCACTGCAGCCTCTCAACTACTGAAACCAATACTCCAGTACAGGTGTGTCCTTTCAAAGCCTAATTAGTTTATAAAATGTCTCAGAGGGCAGATCAATTGAGTAATTAATAACTTACTACCTTCAGGCAACATACTGTGTCCCCACTAACCCAATCAAACTGGGGGGAGTGACATCAAACAGTTAGAAAAGTATGTTCATACCAGTCAGTCACTTTAACAGCAGGTTCATCAATAAAAGAGTAACCTCTTACATTTTAGTTATACACAACAGAGGAATCTGTGCTTTTTTTCACTTACTCTCTTCTTCTTGTCTGAGGCTTGTTGCTATCAGGGAGGCTTTGCTGTCACTAGCAGGGAGCCTGGTGATGCTTTTGTTTTGTTTGGAGAGTATTTTAGAGACAGATGATGAAAAATACCACAAGCTTTCATGAACTGATGAAGCAGATGAACATCCTGTTGGTGCTTCCCCATGGAAATGCTGATATTTAGAGAGCTTTCAGTGTAATAAAGGTAGGAAAGAAGAGAATCCCTTAGTAGGACATGAAAATGCTTAAAACTGAAAAATAAACAATTGTGGCCGGTCGCATGAGGGACGGGGTTTGTTACCCACAAACAAGAGTTACTGAGTCAGGGGAAAAGACTGACAGAGAATGAAAAGACAGATCTTTCTGTGCATCTCAGGAAACCAGATGAGAGCCCTTCTGTGGTCCGGGGCTGCTGGAGTAGCTACTAATGTAGAAGATTGCCCATTTAACGTTAATGTACAGCTTACTCCTTGCCATCGACATGGTTCACAATTGCATGTATAGTTGCCTTTGAGAAGTCAACATTCACTTACAGTTACCACATGGTAATAACTGAGATACTGCTATTGTATTTATGTAGATGGACTATATGGGCCAAGAGTGTCAACATAACCCAGTTACAGTTCAATATTAAACAGTGTTAAACAAGGTCCAGGGTTTGGTATACTTCTGCCTGTTTAGTACCATACCAAACACATCATTTAAAATCATTTTAACCCTTTATTAAAGATCTAAGAAAAGAAGGGAAAACAGTTAAAGCATTTGAAATATAAAGTATTTAGTAAGCTTTGAATTTTAACACCCCTTTTTCCCATTCCCTTCAGCTGGAGAAAAATTTTAGAAGGTTTTGGCTAAGTCTTTTGGATGGTATTAGGCATGCTAATAACTGTCCTTTTGGGGGAAAAGAAAAGAAGTTAGTGGAGATGGGCTGGAGCTGTTGTTGTGAATCCCATTTCCTTGAAGACAGAACAAGACAAACATACACAAAAGGGCACAGAAAAGAACAGCAAAAATAGAAAGCTCGGCTTTTGCCTCTGGTGTTGACTCTCACTTACAACCTCACTGCTGGAATAACACAGACCCAGCACGTGGTCGTCTCAGCCACCCAGAAACCTGGCAAATTTGCATCAGCATCAGGCTGTTTAGAGTATTGCTTTTAGCTAACTCTCTGTGCTCATAGGCTTACAGCAGTGTTGCAAAATATACATTCTTGGCCGTCTAAGCCAGACCTTTTCTAGAGAGAAGGAAGAAGGAGAGAGAGAAGAAAGAAAATGACCTATTGGGGGAGAAGAGGAGGGCAAACAAAGTGTCACTTTCCAGGTGGTATTTGGGAGTAGAAGCCTCACTTTCCAGGTGGTGATTAGAAGTGTAAGCCATGACTGGTGAAGGTCACTCCAATAGCCAATTTTACTCCCAAAGTCTCTTTCTTTAAGGAACCCAAAAGGAAGCAGTGAGATGAATAGCCCATCCTCTCATTATTTTGCCCCTCAATTGGGCCTAGTTTCAACACACCAATTTTAGTTTACTGATCTCTGGCTCTACCCTTGTTTACCAAGTATGAGCATAACACAGTCCTTGAGTTACATCAGTAGGCCTTTTTGTTCAGTCTCTGTCTCCCTTTTCTTGTCATACCTTTTCCATCACCATTTGTTATGGTAACTTATTGTGACTTTCTACAGTTGAGTTCACAATTAGGGTAAATATGTAGGCCCAATTCACAACAACACAGTCTTTCCTTATTGATAGAATAATTAACTAGTTTTTCTCAGGTAGTACTGTGTGGTATTTTTGAGTCAAACTTGACTTCTAATGGTGCGTTATGGTTGTCCATTTATATGTGATTCATCTTGTCTTCTGTCTTGTCTCTTACCATCTGTGCAATGGATTTAGTTCTGATTTATACTATTTAATTTTTTCCCCCCATCTGAGTGCAGAGTCTTTTGTTACTATTTTATTTTGTTTCATATTACATTGTTTTGCTTTGGTTATTTTGTTTAGATTATTAGAATATGAGAGTAGGATGTAAGGATAATGCATCAGCTTTAAATAGATATCTTTAAATATAAATAAAAATGTCTTTAAATACGTTAGGACACTCTCTTTCTCTTTGTTTGGTACCTTTATTTTTTTCTCAATATAATTTAAAAACATACATTATTTTAAAAAGCCAAAAGAAAGAGTGTGCTCATTGGCTCTTGTCCAATGCCAAAGACTTGCTGCTGATATAATAGTATCTTGGCTGTTGGAGAAGAGTAGTGCTATGAGGTCATCATGTGTATGCCTAAAAGACTCCAAATTGCTCTGTTAATGCTGTTGCTACCCAACAGGGGTCTGGCATGCCAGTTAGTAAAACTTCATCCTGTTTGTGTTCTTCTTAATTATTTCTTCTGACAGGAATGTGCCTCCCAATCAGATATGCTTTTAAAACAGATTGGACCTACTGATCACACAAGGTACATCAGTGTAACTACTGACTTCAGAGAACATAATTTTAGAAATTCCTAACCTTGGCCATGTTTGTTTCAATAAAATAATTCCAGTAGCAACACTGGTATGAGGTCAGATCTCTGAGATTTAGGATGATGATAATGATCTTTGGGAAATTAATATATTCTCTTGAAGCTTCTAAACATTATTGTCACAGTATGGCTGTTTGGTGCTCGGGTTGTATGTAGCTCATTATGTGGTAACCAATAATTTCTAATGGTCACCAAAAGTTGAAGATTCTTGGAAGTCCCATACTTGATGAACTAATCCATAAAGAGGCTTCCAAAAAGTTATATTGTAAATATATACCAAATAGAGGAGTATAGAAGAGCAGGTTCTCAGTCAATGAATCATGGTTTGGTTTAAAATCTTCACCGCTTGCCTTAGGAATAATACATAATAACAAATAATTAAGTTCTCAGTATGGAAACTCCCAAAAATGTCTCTAAAAATCCAGATGGTTGACTGGAAAAGAGAGCTTTATAGGACATACCTGAAGATGGCTGCTCAGCTCAGCCCTCAAGATTATCAAGTGTGCCCTCAAAGAAAGCTCCGACCATCCAAAGAACACAGGTGATCCTTGTCAGGCATCTTACGTTAAGAAGAGTGGAAAGAACATTCTACAAGGCTGAGAAAAGGATTGTGTGTGCTTCCTTCCCAGAAGCAAGAGACAAGATGTGACTGCAAGACTTGGATAGGCTTCTGAAGTCAGTGGTCCAGACTTTATGGTGATGGTGCATATTGGCACTAAGAATACTGCTTCACCTTATATCTTATAATTTATAGATGATTGAATGGAACTTGGAAGGGTACTGAAGGAGAAGGGTCTTCTCTGAGATGATTCTTGTTCTGTGAGTGAAAGAATAAAGAAAATTCTGGAAGTGAACCACTGGCTAATTAAGTGGTGTAAGGTAGAGGGTTTTGGTTTTGTGAACACTTATCCAACTTCAGTGGGGAGAGGAGCTGCATAGTTTGGATGGCTTCCCCCTCCGTAGGAAGAGAACGAATCTTTTAGGTGACAAACTGGCTAGGCTAGTCATGAGTGCATTAAACGAACTACAAAAGAGGAAGATGAGAATGGGGGATGAACAAGATTAAACAAAACACTAAAGGAAATAAAGAGGAAAAATTATTTAACTGTCAATACATTAATGCTAGGTGTATGGGTAATAAACAATAGGAATGATTCATTTATGTGTATACATTTGACATAGGTGGTATTACTGAAACCTGGTGGGAAGATTAGCTTCATCAGAATGTTAAAATCACTGATGATAACCTATTTAGGAAGGCTCGAGTGGGTAAAGTGTGAGAGAGAGGGAAACTCTATGGCAAAAATGGAATTACCTGTTTCTGAGCCATTGACAATTTAGAAGTCAAGGATCTTGAATGCTTATGGATCAGTATTCTGGCAGATAAAGCACAAGATGGGGTACTAGCTGGTGTCTGCAAGAGATTGCCAAATTACACCAGAGAATAGGATGACTGGCTTCTTACGGTCCTATTTACAAGGTATAGGGAAAAAATGTTATTCTGGGGGTCTTATGAGTGACATATGCTGGAGGGCTCATGCTGCCAATACTAAAATGTCCTTGGGATTTTTAAATATTATACATTACATTTTCCTAACTCAAAAAATGTTGTATCCATCACAGGGAGAATTCTATGTATGATCTGATCTTGACAGATAAAGAGGAATTGATTACAGAACTAAAAGTTAGTGGTCGCTTAGGTGCAAGTGATCATGACTTGATTACATTTTTTATGTGCAGTGTGACGGGGCCAGCCCTGATGGCTATAGGTGGGTGCTGGAAGGCATATATATCAGCCCCAGGCTTAGCAAATCCCTGTTCCCTGGGTAATCGAGCTGGGGCTACTCCAGGGCAATTAGGCCAATTAGGCCAGCTGAGGCCAATCAAGGAGCTTGCCCCAGCAGTTAAAAGCCTCCCAGTCAGGCAGATGGAGGCAGCTGAGAGGGAGTTGAGTGGAGTAGTGCTGAGCTGCTACAAGGTGTGGAGTCAGTGGAGGAGCGGAGCGGAGGTAAGGTGTGGAGCTGGTGGAGGAGCTAGTGTGGGTGTGGCGAGAGCACCCAGCCACGGGAGTTAAGAAGGAGCTTGTCCAGGCAAGACCAGAGGATGCCGGCCCCAAAGAGACTGAAGGAGGACCCCAAGCCGGGGGGGCTACAGACGAGCGACCCAGGGAAGGTAATAGCCCCTGGACTAAGCTGTTTGAGGCTACTCCTCGCAGGGTCCCTGGGTCGGGGCCCAGGGTAGAGGGTGGGACCGCCCACACCGCTCCCAGCCAGCCACACCACCGGCATAGCCGTTGGGAGTGCAGACCCATGGGGCCAAACAGGCCCACCTCGCCACAGCAGATAGAGACCCAACCATTAAAATACATACTTGGTGTTTTAAAGAGCCAATTTCAAAAAGCTGAAAGCAATTGTGAGCCAAATCAGCTGGAAGAAAATTTAAGCAGAAAAATGTTGTTGATAATTGGGAACTATTTAAGAACATTTTACTAGATGCCTAAAAAGCCACAATCCACAATTTGAAAAATAAGGCTATACTGGATTTAAAAAAAAAGATAAAGCCTGACTTAGAGGTATAGGGAAAGCAGCAATAAAAAATACAAGTAAGAAATGGGGGAAGAGAAAGTTCATAGCAAGTTCTATCTTGTTTTTTGTTTTATCTCCTTCCTCTGAAGTATCGGGGTGGTCACAGGTAGAGATGGAACACTGGACAGGAGGACCAGGGCTCTAAAGTGGCACCAAGCATTCTTTCTCTCAAGACCTTGGCTAACTGGTTCTTGCTCATATGCTCAGGAACCTAACTGATCACCACATGTGGGGTCAGGAATGAACCTTCCCCCAGGTTAAATTAGCAGTGACTTTGGGATTTTTTTGCCTCCCTCTGCAGGATCTGGGTGTAGGTCACTTGCTAGGATTATCGGAATATATCTTATTTAATCATTTCCCTGCCACTGCAGGAGCCTCAGGCACTGGTGCACCTTGGCTTCACCTCTTATCTGCCTGTGACACATAAAAGTCTAGCCCTGGGGGTTGTAATACTTTGGTCCAATTTCTGTTGTTGGATTTAGTATGCAGGGGCTGGATGGTGGTGGTGGCCTGTCATCTACAAGTTGTCAGACTAGGTAATTCAGTGGTCCCTTCTGACCTTAAAGTCAATGGCTCTAAACTAGCAGCAAAAATCTATTTAAAAAAAAAATTTATAAGGAAAACAAAAAACAATGGACAGATGTATGGGCATCCTGGCTGTAGGACAATAAGAAGAATTTATGTACGTCAGTAATAAAAGACAATGGCATTAGTTCATTACTTCATGAGAATGGTAGTATTGCCAATAATGCAGAAAAAAACAAGTGTTCAATAAATATTTCTATTCGGTATTTGGGAAAAAGCCAGATGATATCATATGATAATGATAGCAAAATACTTTTCATTCCAGCAGTAACCAAGGAGGTTGTTAAACAGCAACTGCTACAGTTAGATATCTCTAAATCAGTGGGTCCAGATAACTGGCATAAAAGCATTCTAAAAGAGCTGGCTGAGGAGCTGTCTAGATGGTTAATGTTGATTTGATTTATAATAAATCTTGGGACACTGGGGAAAACCCACAAGAGTGGAAGGCAGCTAATGTTGTGCTGATATATAAAAAGGATAAATGGGATGGCCCGAGTAATTATAGGCCTGTCAGCTGATATGGATAGAGTGGGGTTTGTAACTAATTTTTGATTATATGGAAGTTCTGAAAAAAAATTGAGAAATGTTTCACCTGAACCATGTATCTAAAATATAATAAAAGTACAAAACAATTGGAACAGGTGGAGTAGGGACTTGAACCCAATGTGCACACCCTTCCCTGAGAGCACAAGCCATAGAGTTTGCTCACTTGCTCTTGTTGAAGCTCTTCCACTTCGTATAAAAAATATTTGAATAGTCATTGGGCCACAAAGATCTCAATGGCATGACTATATGGCTTAGTATTCAAGTCAATAAAAGACCCAAATTCATGTCCTTCCTCCAATTAATATCTAGACTATTAAGGTATAACTAGAAGTAGAAGCTAGACAATTCAGTCTAGAAATAAGGTACACATTTTTAATAGTGAAGGTAATTAACCATCAGAATTGCTTACCATGGCTTGTGGTAGGTTCTCTAACACTGGAAATTTTAACATCAAGATTGGGTGTTTTTCTAAAAGATAAATCTAGTTCTACCATACTATTGGACTTGAAGCAGGAATTAATTCAGTGAAGTTCTATGGGTTGCATTATGAAGAAGGTCAGACTAGATGATCACAGATCTCCCTCATGACCTTAAAAATGTATTAAGTTATGAATCAATCTATTAATCTATTTCATTAGATGAATGTCAGCGGAAATGAAAGGAAGCTCATTATTTATAAGTATTGTCTTCTCTAAATCTGAGTAGAAAAAAATAGTGCCAGCTATTCAGGAAATTGCATGTATCTTCTAATGCTGGATCTTTAATTATACACAGATCCCAGACTACCATAGGAGTCCAACAGTGGGAGCAACTATGTAATTCCACAAAACTACACATCTATATTTCAACTCTAAGGGTCTCTAGACCAATGAACCAGCTGCTCCTGTACTGGAGCTGAATGAAATATACCAGTTGTCAATTTCAAGTTATACAAATTTTACCAAGGCTTCAGTCATGCTTACCACTGTAGGATGTTCAGACACGATCTCAAGGTTTTGAGCCAAGATAGTCACTATGTGCAATCTATTATACATAGAAGTTTAATAAACTCTGATAAACATGAAGCCATCTCTTGCAAAAATGGCAGATTTCCAATGGCATAAATTACTTCTGCAGATATTATGAGCTTTTTAGTAAATTGGTTGCAAATCATTTTGATGTTTAGAGTGTAGTATGACTGGACTGTGACATGTACTAAAGAGACAAAAACTGGTGTGGCAGCATCAGTAGCCACGGAAAAGATCTTAGTAAGGAATGGTCCAGTACTGTAATATAAAATGCATATTTGGGTCTCTTTCAACCTGTTCATGGATAACTAGCAAACGGAGAAATGAAATCCATTGGAAAAGTTATTCAGTATGAGACACATATGCAACTCTATTTTGAAAGTATTCCCAGGTTCATTGCCAACAAAGCAACAAAAACACTTTGAAACTAAAATCCCTAAACAATAAAGCAAAATTTTTATTGTGAACAGTGGAAAATTCCTATTGAATATCTGCAATGGTTGGGTAAAGAAGAAAGCATTCAAAGGCAGTCTGTTTCTTTCTTCCCATCTCCCATGTGTCAGCAGGGCAAGACTGCAATCTCATGCTAATCAGAGCACTGTACGGGGAGACTTTGAATAGACCAGTAAAAGGGCCAAGGACCATGTGATAGTTTCATACTTGTTAACAGCAGCCAAAATTTATAGGCCTTTCAACAGACCTGTGCAGCCTTGGCATGATTAAGCCAGGAGGGGAGGGGAGCCTCTTTATCAACCTTTGCCTGACCCTGTGCTCCTCCCTGATGCTCTGGTGGATGTGCTGGGAACTGTGTTTCAGGAAAAGACCAATAAGCTTATTTATGCATGCCCTCTGGGAGATGTTTGTCCGGACCTCAAGATAAGCAAATGCTGTCAGAGCATACCTCGTTAAGTACTCTGGTAACCTTCGGTCTAGTTTTTTAAAGTCTTTTTTTTCTTTTTCCTTGACATGTTATTGTCTACTAACAAGGATAAATGGGGGGGAAGGGGAGAAATCTCTGCTTGGATTCAGCTTTGGGATCTTACAATGACAGCTGGAAGATCTGGCCAATTGGAAAGCTGTTGCTGTTTCCACTTGAAAGCTGCCGCAGACTTCGGTAATTATTAAGGGTTGAGGTGTTTTACTAACCTGTTACGGACATGTGTAACTGCCTGAGCCAAAGTAAAAGTATAATTTTAAAGTAAGAACCCTCTCATGTTGTGTTTGAGCCTAAGTAAAAGTATACCTTCAAACTAAGAGCATGCTCGTGTGGTCCTTGTGCCTAAGTAAAGCATAGCTTTGTAATTAGAGCATTGTTGTGTTATGCTGTTTCTACCAGTTCATCTATCGGCTGGACGGCCATGTCTCCATTTGACTTATTTCCTGACACCACCTCGCACAAAGTAAAGTTACCACGAGCTTTGGGTTGGCAGAATCCCGGGTAACGGCACTTGGTTGGTGAACTGGCTACCCCTACGTCTGGTGCAGCAGGGGATAGTCTGTTAGTTTGCTGAGTGGGCCCCAGCCCACAGCACAAATGCATAGCGCAGTGTGTAGTAGATTCTAGGCAGGATGCACACTTCACCTTTTGGAAAGCAGCAATCCCATGCATGTCACCTACATTCCCCAGGGGCTCCTCTACTTGTCAGTGGTAGATGCCTCTGGGAGCCAACTCACAACTAGCACCATTCTGATTCTTGCTAATCCCACACCTCCTAGTGGGTTGAAATCCTTTCCTTAGTAGATGCTAGAAAAATAAAAGTTAAGAGTCCAGCAGAAGAAAACAAACATGATCCAGAATTGCCAACTAAACAAAAAAAATAGTGAAATCTGTGAACCTGGGAGTGCTTAGCTTAATATTTTTCACTGTCATAACTTCTAGGGAGAGTAGATAGAAACGTCCTGTAAATTGTAAACTGATTTGAAGTTAGGTGCATTATCCGTTAAGATAATAAAAGAGTAACTTGCAGTCTATAATGCACATGCATACTTCATAGCATTCATACAACAAAATGATCTATTTATGAAATGCTTGTGTTCTTTGAAAGAAGGCATTAAGTAATTCTAATCAGCATGATTTTTATAATTATATAACTATTATTTTAACAAGAAAAGAAACATATATTTGTTTAATCCTTCATATAATTTCCACAAACTTTACTAATAATTTATGCCTCTCTCCTCTAATCTCTAGCACAATCTAACATTTTAGGAAAATGCAGAAACTATGGGGACTGGCAATTTTCAACACCAAAAAACACATAGAAAGCTAATTTTATGCTTGCAGATTTTTCCAAACCCACTTCAGTAATCCCTCCAATTTCAAGCATATACTTTAGAGAGTGAGAGAAAAATTTAAAGAGAATCTTCATTTTAAAGGGAAAAAAAACAGCAACAATGAATCTTTGTATGTACAAAATCAAATATTGATGATAATCACATTGGTTTTTGTTTGCTGGTCTCCACCCGGGTACCAGTGAACAGATATCTATATCCCAAAACCCACCACCAATGATATAAGTGGGACTAAGTGAAAATCTTTTGAGCAGTTGCTGCAGAGACCACAGTCTGAATGAAAAGAGAGAGTGAATGCCCCTCTTGTTCATAAAGATATTCCCTCCAGGTCAGGGTTCAGGAAGCTTACAGAAAATCAGATTGCTTATATTGTACCCATTCTGAGGACACAGCTCATTGGTATCTGAGGCTTCCACTCTGCAACCATTCACCTGCACTTCAGGACCCAGCATTAAACGCCAGTCAGCCAGGTCCCTACAAGATGTTCCTAGCCTCCACACCACAACAGTACACTGAACCACTACCCCTGACCAGCAGCCTTAGTGCTAAAGGCCTACAACCTCACAGTAGCTACTCCCCAGATCTCTGATTGACAGACAGCATTCTCATTGGGTACCTGGACTATATAAAGATCACAACAGGAAGAGGAAGCTGTCTGAGCAACAGGCTGTTACCAACTGTTTGCAGTCTAGACCCTACTTTGCTGTCCTGCTGTCTCATCTGAGTCTACCTTGCCACTTTGCCTGACCTATCTCACTGATCTGGCTCCTTGGATTGGATATTTTGACTACCGACCCTTTCAAGAACTCTGACCACTTACCCAGACTGTCTCTAATACTGATTGACTTCCAGGCTACTCAAGAACACACATGCACTTAACCACTGCTCTGGATTGCCCCACGCCCACCTGGGTCTTGGGACATTACAGTTTACTCAGACCACTTTGGTCTCTTCCTAGGCTTGTCCTACCTCAAAAGGGTATGGAACCCACAGGTACAGCGACACAGGCACTCCAGGGTACGCTGAGCTTCCAGGAGCAGATCATCCACCTACAGGCAGACAACAAAGCCTTACAGGTCACAATGGACCAGCTTCAGGTGGAAAACTACACCCTTCAGGAGCAGATCACAGAACTACAAGCGGGAATGTTTTCCCCACATCACCTTCTGTACCCAATCCCATAGTACCTTTACCTGAGCACTATGACAGGACCCTCTATCAGTTTTTGTGAACCAGTGAAGGCTCTGTTCCTGCTGTGGGCCAACACCTGCCAGACAGACCAGACAAAGGGGGGGAACTGGTCATCAGCTTTTTAACAGGCAAGGCCCTGAAGTGGGTGTGCCCTCTACTAGAGCAGGATTGCTCCACACTGGCCAGCTGGGACACCTTCCTGAGGGCCTTTGCGACAATTTTTGGTAACCCTCACCAGGCACACACAGCAGAGGCAGCCTTACGGAGACTCTACCAGGCCTGGGGGTGCAATGTATGCAGCCCATTTCTGATGGCTGGCAGTGGATACAGTTTGGAATCAGCCAGTTTAGCTACACCAGTTCCATCTTGGTCTCAGCAAGGATGAGCTTTCCACATGGAGCCTTATGTGGGTCTTGATGCATTTATAGAGCTTTGCATTTGAATGTACACCCATCTTAGTAAGCAATGTCTTAAGAGGAGAAGGATTCCACCCTGTGTCCATGCAGCACCTGAAACCCTTGCAAAGCCCCAAGCCCAAGCCCAAACAAATGGACTTGGCACAGACCCAACTAAACCCTTTTGAATGGGAACACCAACAGTGAGAGAACTCTGTCCTGCCAAGTCCCCATACCACATGGCTCCAGGAAACAACTGTGCCCAGCCTTAATAAGGAGGTTGAACCTGAAAAACCTCACGCTGCCCCCTCCAGTAATCTATTCTGAGCACCTGGCCTGACACCTCCAAAATGTCCTCGCTTCTACAATTCCTGTTGCAACTCCGGCTTCGGGATTCCAGACAGCTACTTCTCCTTCAGAAGGCCCTGATAGCCCCTGACCCAGAGTCAAACTTCATGGATGCTACCCTGGCTCAAATACTTGACATACCCATGCAGCCTGAAGCCAGCCCTGATTTAGCCAGACAGTCAACAGATTTCTGCTCACATCTGGCCCTGGCAGTCACAAAACTGCAGTTTTGAAGGTGATGGATGGGGAGCACCACAAGAACCTCCAATATAGACTGATCTGGTCCCTTTTTCCCTTTGATACTCAGAATCCTCTGGTTGGTGAAACACGACCCGCATATTTCCTGGTGTCAGCAAGCAGTGACATTTAACTCTGAGTTTTGCCAGGACAACTGCCTCCTGATTTCCAAGCTTGAGCCCCCAGGACCTCAAGCTGGACCCTTTGCCCAGGCTTCAGAAACAGGAAGAGATGCTAAGGTGACAGAGGAGGTTTCTTTGCTTCTCGGATCTGCCACCACATTCCCCACAAAGTACCAAGAGTTTTCAGATTTATTCAAAAAACAAACTGCCCAATCTACTTACAGCCTGGAGCCAGGATTTCATTCAGATTAACATATTCCATGTCAGAACCCGAGTTAGCTGCCCTTAAGGACTACATCCAAGAGAATTTGGAGAAGGTTTTATCCAGCAATCCACATCCCCTACTGTGGCTCTCATCCTCTTTGTGAAAAAGAAAGATGGCTTCCTAAGACTGGATGTGGACTATTGTGCCCTAAATAAAATCATTGTGTGGAATTGATACCCACTACCTCTGGTCCCAGGGTGCCTGGTTCGGTTAAGCACAGCCGGGAACTCATCAAGTTAGACCTCCAGAGGCACATATAACCATAAGTCAGAATCCAATGAAAGGGTGAATGGAAAACTTGGTATGGCTACTTTGAATATCTAGTGCTGCCTTTCACACTTACTAACACACCAGTAACCTTTCAGCATCTAATCAGTGATATCTTATGGGATATTCAGGACTCCTATGTCCTAGAAAGACTCCGCCAACACAGGCTCTATGCTAAGTTGGAGCAATGCATCTTTTATAAGTTCACCGTGGAATTCTTAGGATACATTCTGTCCACTGAAGGTGTCCGCATGGATTCTCAGAAGGTGGAAACAGTTCGCGGCTGGGTAACGCATGAAGCATTCAAGAAATTCAGCATTTCATTGGGTTTGCAAATTTCTATAGAAACTTTATACAGTACTATTCCCAAAGCCTGGCCCCTATAACTTCTCTGCTGTGAAAATCTGCCAGGTTCATTTGGACACCAAAAGTCTAAGAAGCCCTCAGACATCTGAAGATGGCATTCACCTCCGATCCCATCCTTACAAACCCTGGCCCCAGTAAGCCATTCATCTTGCAACCCAATGCCTCCAATGCTGCCATTGAGATAGTACTATCCCAGAAACAGGGCTTTGACCAAGAACTTCATCCCTGTGCGTATTTTTCCCTGAGTGCAATTAGGCGATTTCAGACAGAGCTACTTGCCATCAAAGCAGCTTTTGAAGACTGGAGGTGTTATCTAGATGGAGTCTAACACCCGACTCAGAGGTTCACTGACCATAAAATCTAGAATACCCCTAACCCAATGACATCTATGCTGGTTTCTCATCCTTTCAAAGTTTGATTTTACTATCACTTACCACCCTGGCTCCCACAACTGGAAGGCAGATGCTCTGTCTCCAAAGGGGAATATAACAACAATCCTAAAGGACCCAGTGAAGAGTCTCCCTGTAAACTGAAACTAACAACTTCCTTGGGGGATCATTTATTCACAGCCCTACCTTCCTCTCTACCAGATGATCCCTTTACCTGGACTCTCCTAATTTCCAACATCAAACCCCAAGGTTAGATCATACAAAAGGATGGATTCCTCCTTGTTTATGAGTATCTATGTCACTGAGGGACACCCATACCTGGAAGAGCTACGCATTTGTCATGGTGTCCCTTGGGCAGGACATTTCAGCCATTCTCACGGCACAGACAACTCTTATGGAACATTGATTATTCTTGTAGCCAAACAATGATCTGACATTCAGACCTATGGCAGGTCTTGAGACAACTGCTGCTGTACCAGAGTACCCTGAATGGAACCCTTTGGGATGTTAATAGCTGCTGAGACCCTTCTCAAGGTCTTGGGCCATATTATGGTGGCATTCATTGTTGAATTACCAGAATCTGAAGGATGCCATACCATAATGGCAAAGTGGATCTATTGACTAAGATGTCACACTTTGCTTCCTGTGCAATCTTCCCACCGTTAAGGATGCGGTTCATCTCCTCAACACCACCTCCATAGCCTCCAAGACCATGTCATCTCAGACCAGTTTTCTATCTCAGTTTTGGCAGGCAGTGTTCTGCCTAGTGGAGGTGCGTATCCATGCATCAACCACCTGTCACCCCCAAACCAAGAGCCAATCAGAAAGAGTGAACCAGATATTAGAACATTGCCTGTGATGTTTCACGAACTACCATCAAAATAACTGTGCATCCCTGATTCCATATGCTGAATTCACATACAACAATGCAGAAAGACCATGCCTTGACTAAGATGAGGCAGGGTTGTTTTTTTTTTGACAATTATGGCTTCCACCCCGTTTTTCAACCTGCACTGCTGACAGCACCAGTGTTCTTACAGCCTCAGACCTGATTTTTCAAATCTGTCAGACATAGGAAGAGATGATGCAATACGTAGATGTGGTCAAGACGGCATACAAACATTATGCTGACTGGTGCCAGCAGGAGGCCCCTACTTTTGCAGTGGAACAGAAAGTATGTCTATTGGCCTAATACTTCAAGACAGGCAGACCAATACGTAAACTGGACCATCAGTACCTAGGAACCTACCAGATCTGCAAGCAAAATAACCCAATAATCTTCAAATTCAGTTCACCAGTTGCCTAGACAGTGTCCCAAGCCATGATAGTACACTAAATACAAACCTGGATTTAGTGCTAGAGGCCTACAGTCCCACAGCAGTCCCAAGTCCCTGACTGTCATGACAGACAGCATTCTTGTTGGGTAGCTGGACTATATAAAGACCCCAACAGGAAGAGAAAGCTGTCTGAGCAACAGGGCATTGCCTGTTCCCCAAACCCTGCCTCATTTTCCCACCTGTCCCTATTTTACCACATCCCTTCCCTAGCTCACTGACCTGGCCCTTTGGATTGTATCTTCCAGCTACCGGCCCCTGAAGTCATTCCAGCCACTGCTCTGAACTTCCTCTAACACCAATTGTTCTCCTAGTTACTTGATCACCAGTGCGCACTTGACCATTGCTCTGGACTGCTCCTAGCCCATCTTGGCCATCAGTCATTATAGCATCTATTTTTTGCTTGTCTACCATCTCATGTGCTGATGACAGCTAAACATTGTCGCTAGCAGTCAATAAAGTGACTTTTAAAAATTCTTGTGTAGGTTTTTGGAATTTGTAGCAAAATTAATTGAGGTGCCAATTTAATATGTTCAGAACAAAAAAACCTTTGTTCCTCCATTGAAAAATGGCACTGAAGCTTTCGTTCACCTGCTTTTGAACTACTCTTCCATTCAGACATACCCTCTGCTTGTTGCCGCACAATACAATGTTATTATGAAAATGTTTAAAATAATGACAACTATATTAAGAATACAGTGGACTAACTAAATGATTTTTCTGTCTATAGGGAAAAAAGCTGCTTGAATTGTGAAGGTCACATATGCTGGCCAAGTGCTAGCTGGCTTCAGTCTAAAAATTAGCTATTAGACTCACAAATAGAGATAGTCACACAAAAAGATTTTAAAAAAGGACATTTCACTAACTTGAATCCTACTCTCCAGTCACACATACTCTTCCAGGCAGCTTGCTAAGGAAGTGATCCCACAGAGGGCTCAGCCCTGTGGCCCTCATTCAGGAAAACATGCACATACTTAACTTTAATCCCAATGGTTTCAGTAAATCAGTGGGACTACTTATATGATGAAAGTTAAGCACATGCTTATGTACATTTATTCACAGACAAAAGTAAACAAAAGAAATGAGCAAAAAGCAAACAAAAAAAACCCCTAGAGTTACATTAGGATTTGGATTGAAACAATTTGTTAGTGAATTGACATAGGATATCTGAACTGGTTTTGTATGTTATATTCAGCAGGTATGAATGTTTATTATAATGAGATTATCTCTCTCTACTATATAATAAATAATCCAGAATTTTTTTAAAAATGTAAACATGATACAGGAGTAATTTGGGGAAAACACACAAACCTTTTTTCCATCTTTTTTTTTTTTTCCCAACAGAAATTTCCTGAGGACTTCTAGTTGTATTACATATCATGTGATGTATTACAGTGCCCTAGCACTCTAAAATGTGATTCAAGGAACAAAACACCATCACACACAATGTAATACGAGTCTTTAATGTAGAAATCAATCCATTTGAATAAGGGGTACCAGGTGTATACTTTCTAAAATGAAAAAAGCCTGTTCTCTCATCAGTGTGTGGACAACTTATGTTTGTAATTCCCCTTAGTGGTGGGTGAAAAGATATTCAGGAACTGAAAATGTGGATACAGTGTGGTCTAATGGACTAAATGGGGGCTGAGCTCCGGGAACTCCTAAATTCTAAACCAGTTCTGCAGTTGACTCACTGTGTGGCCTTGGGGCAGTTATTTTACAGCTGTGGCTCAGCTTTTCCATCTGTGAAATGTGGATAATAATGCCTGCTTCTCCCATTGGTTTGGTGGGAGGATTAGCTAATTAACACCTGTACCACATTTGAAAGTTGTAAAACGCCATTGGTTCAATCATGGCTTTACCATGAGCAGCCTGGAGGCAGACCGTGACTCCATGGGGAGGCATTGGGGAAGTACACTAAAACAGGCCTATATTTGTCACAGCATCCACCAAAGGTTGGTGCTTTGACAGGGGTGGAGCCAAGGAATCGTTCATTCCCCATCCTTTCCCACCCACATGCACAAAGGAAACAAAGCAGCCCTGCAGCAGCTGTTCTTTCCTGAGTGCAGTTACCCATAGTATGGGCAGCTCAGGCAGGGGAATAAGAGGGGACAAGGATCCTCTTTATTCCCCTGTATGAGCTACAGGGGTTGTACAACCTTGACTGAAATTTGGCCCTATATATTCATTACTATAGCACCACTCAAAATCCAAGAAGGTTTTTCGGTGTCTTTGACTATAGAACAGGTTGAATATGTCTAAAACCTGATTCTCAAGCAAAAGCACTGAATTTAATTTATTATTATTTTTACTATTTATTTATTTTGTTTTCAAAAACAATTTGGGCACTTAGGAACCTAAGTCTTCCTGAGAGTCAATGTGGCCATAGGCACCCAAGGATGAAAGCCTGACCACAGTGAAGTTAATGGCAGTTTTACTATTGTCTTCAATGGGATGAGAATTTCAACCCAAGTGCCTAAGTCACTTTTGAAACTGATATTCAGGTTCCTAAGTCACTCAAACTACTTTTGATGCCTGAGCCTCCATCTTTAGATGTATTATTTTTCACAGATATTCCTTTCTCTCATCTTTCAACAGCAAAAAAAAAAATAAATAAATAAAAAAAAAACAACAACAAAAACCCAACAATATTAAAGTGCAAAACTGAACTGAACTGACAACCTCTCCCAAAAAAAACAAAGGCAAAACTGAATGCTTAGGATCAACCTACAGACACTTTTCAGCATGTAAATAACATCTCACTATATAGGCCAGATCAATATACTTGATATAAACCTGTGGCCATGAAATTTCCCCCTCTCCAATACACCTACTCTGTTTCCCTCCCTACAACATTTTAGAATTTGAAATTAAAAGCATAAATCATATGTTGTAGCTTGGAGCTAACAAATGATTCAGTCTCTGAATGTTCTTTTAGAACTACAGCCAGGCAAAACTAATTCAGCACAGTTTCCTTGAAGTGCTTGGATCAGTCTGTTTAAACAGCACAGACCTTCTTAATTTACAGAATGCTTACGTTGCCTCCAATTAGGATGAAAGTGATGGTGCAGTTGAAGGCGAGTAACTTGACTCTCTCAGGTAGCAGTCAGTTTTGTTTGAAAATGACAAATCTCAGTCCTATGGAGTTATGTCAGCTTAGGTACCATTGACCTCTTTAAAGGCCTGACAAAACATCAGTGATAGCAAGAATTCTTCCCTGTTTGTATAGCTGTTGAATTTCATACACTGACCTTGCCCTTGTGGAGATCTGGTTTCTATTAGAGATCAAAGTTACAGACTAAATAATTTTGGTAGGTCTAACTACGGTAGTCAGTTTCATGCCACTTTCATGAATGACCCAGAACTCATAGTATCCTAGGGAACTGCCATATCAAACTTCCAGATCAAACCAGTGATCTACCTAATCCACCAGCCTGTCTCCAACAAAGGATGTTGCCAAATGCTTCATAGGAAGATGCAAGAAAACTTGCAGCAGGCAGTCATGGAATAACCTGCCTACAGGGAAAGGTGCTTCCTAACCCCTATCAGAGCTCTGGCTTATGTCTTTCAACCATAAATACTTACTTTTATACTAGGCACACTAATTTTTTTTCTCATAGAAAAATGCCCAATTTAACCTATATGTGGGATTTTCTTTCAAATTATGTTTAGAACTTTGTAGAAATTGCAAGGTATAAATAACATTAAACTGAAAGCAGAAAGGGTAAAATAAAAGATTTTATAGAATAATGTTGACAGTATTTTGTCAGAAATATTAAAAGAAAGGTGAACAACATATAATGCAGATCAACAAATGTAGTTCCAATGCCTGTAAGTACCATACTCTCTCTATATATATTTTCTTCAGGTGCTTCCAGGATATTGACTCCATGGTAGAGTTTGTTGAAATACCTCCTTCAAAATGTTTTTCAATGGAAAATGGCTTTTTGGTCAAAGGGAAATTTTCACAAAAAATTTGTTCTCATAAAATAATTTCAGGTTTCATCAAAAAAAACCAGAAAAACATTTGGTTTTTGGATGTCATAATCTGGGGGAGGGATTCAGTTTTCAGTTTTGTCAATGAAAGCCTGAAAAAAATTGAAGAAAAATTTTAGTAAAAAGTAGACCAAAATTTTGTTTTTGTGTTAATTTTTCACAGGAATTTTAAATAAATAAATAAAGACATTTTCTACCCACTATCCAGCCCTACTCCATGGTGGAAAGACCACTGAGGCTCACTTCTATTACTCTATGGTTAGTTATTTGTGAACTTTTCTGGTTAAATGGACATTCTGTGTTGTAACTTGAAAAAAAAAATCCAGATATCCATCTCCTGTTAAGGCTGAACCGTGATAAGCATTAGAGTCCAAACAACAAAGGCAACTGAAGATGGCAACAAATGGAAATGGAACAGAACTAAAGGCAAAATAAATTAGTTGCTGCTGAGTGTTGTCAAACAGGATCCAGGCAGACATCTGAATCAAGCATATCTTTCACCTTTTTTCATTTTAGTACTAAGGTCACTTCACAAAGAGCTTGCTAGGTGATGGTGGTCTTCCGTTCCTCCTTCTTGTTCTGTGTACACATCTTGGATGGATTTGCTCACATGTTAATATTTTTCAGTCTGGAATGTGTGTCAATCATATTATAAATGGGGCTGGTAACAGTGCCTATTACTAAGGTTGTGTGACACTTTCCATTGTAAGACACTGTTTCGGTTACTTATAACTTAGCTAAACTTTAACTGCATGGGCTGACATTTTACAAGATCATTGCCTACCTCAGACTGAATGTTTTTGGAAAATTTCAACCAAAATGAGTCAACCATTTTCACGAATGAGGCTAGGGAAAAATATTGTTAGCCCATGTTAAAAAATTCTTGAAACCTTTTCTCTGAACAGCTCTAGCAACCCCGTACTTTGGGACAGGGACTTGAAATTTGGAAAGGTGAGGATTTTGTGTCAGGAATGTGCCTTTTACCATCCCTTTGAAGACCCACTCAAATGTGGCTATGGTATAAGCCAGGGGCAGCCAAACTTACTGACCCTCTGAGCTGCCTACCACAATCTTCAGAAATTCAAGAGAGAGGTGCGCCTGCCGGAGCTTGGGACTTTAGCCCTGCACTGCACACTTTCCAGGGCTCCAGGCATGCTCCTGCTGAATCCCCGAGCACTGGCAGGTGTGCCCTGCAAGGCTGAGACCCTTCTTCCCTGCTGGAGCCCTGATCTCTGCCCCCGCCTAAGCTAGAAAGCAGAGAACGGGGGGAGGAGCCATGGTTGGGGCTCCATGAGCCGTAATTTAACTGTAAAAGAGCTGCATGTGGCTCACGAGCCGTGGTTTGGCCACCCGTGTTATAAGCATTTGAAAAAATGCAGTTTGCACATCCTCAGGGGAGGCATGTTACATCTTAACAGCTAAAATCTCTGAAGTTTTCACCCTCACTGAGAATGCTTGAGACTCCCCCAGTTCCTACATGTTGCTGGACTGCACCTGTGCCATGGACACAGGACAACTGAGCATTCCTTATCCCCTCACAATGCTTAGTGCTGGCCAAACTGCAGATGCGACTTCCTCACACAATGACTGAGCATGCCCCTTGGCTACAGGGGCAAAACTGGATAGTCCCTGTGATGGCTGCTTCCAAAAACTCTAGGCCAGGATGGGGCTGGGCATTGGACCTGAGAGCAGGGAGACTCTCTCTCTTGTGCTCTCAATCCCCCCGCTTCCCATGCGGGTACCCAAGCAGAGTGGAGAAGGAAGCTGTCTGATTCAAATGCTGAGGGGACAAGAGCCAAATCAAGAGGAAGGGAAAGAGGTTGACTGGAATAAGGAGTCTGCTGAGACTGGTACTAGAGGAAATGTGGGAGGGGAGGGGGAATGTGACTGGTAGTTGGGAAGGGAAAACTGGGATTGGCTGAGCAAGGAGTCTGGGAACTGGTGACTGAAGGCAGGCTGTGATTGGCTGGGCAAGGAGACTGGGAGTGTGAGCTATGTTGGGGGAAACAGGGGTGGAACTGGCAGCCAGTTGGCTGTGAAGGGAAGAACACTGAGACTGGATGAGTAGCTGGGGGAGGGAAGGAGCTTGGGACTGGCTGGACAAGGGACTGGTACATGGAGCCAGGGAGATAGGAGGAGACTGAGATTGGATGAGGAGTCCAGGAAGGGAGTTTGAGATTAGGAGGCAGTGGGGGGAATATGAAGGGGAGAGAGACTGGACAAGAGAGCAGGAAAGAGGAACTTGGACAGACTGGCTAAGGAGATTGGGGAGAAGGAGTTGGACTGGAGGAAAGAATTGGCATTGGGTGTGGGGAGGGGGAGAGACTGGGATTTGGACAGCGAGCCCAGAGGCGGGAATAATAGGACTGGCTGGGCGAAGAGACTGAGAATGGAAAGAGAAGCCCGAGGAGTGGAGATTGGGGCTAGGTAGAGAAGGTAAATAGGACTGGGACAACAAGCCACAGAAGGGGAACAGACAGGAATGAGTCGGGGAAGAAGAAATCAAGCTTGGGGGAACAAGCAAAAGGGTCTGTGCCCATAAGAGCACCCTCTCTGCCAGAGCCTGGAATGGAACCCAAGATTCCTGAGTCTCACCGTTCTTCTGCTGTCAACAAATATCTGTGAAACCCACTGATGTGTGTCTCATCCTTGTCTAGAGCTGACACATGCAGAGACTGACAACCTACTGTTGCTGTCAGTTATTCTGTTACCTAAAGTGGCAAAGGCTTGACTTTGCATCCTTAATTAAGTTCTTTTAATGTAGTTGTTTGTGTATAATATCTACAGAGTGTGCTTTTGCTCTGGAATGCAAAAATAACTATGCAGCATTACTTTATGGTCTGTAAAGAAATTTGTCATGAACCACATTTTCCAATTTTATATTTCCAATGTCTCCGATTAATGATTAATAGAACCACTGCAATATAAGAACCAAAGTTGGATATTTTGGTCTTCAGTTATGCCTCTTCTCCAGCCAAACTCACTTGACCTGGCCCATTCTGAATCATACAGAGGTGCATGAAAATGAAAACTTATTGGGGAGGGAAAACATACACTTCTTCTGCATTTCCTGAAGGGTTTGGTATAAGTTAGAGGCAAAGGGTTCATGATGATTTCTATTTGACCTGAACTGTTTTTTCCTACCCCTAGTTTTATTTTAATTTACTTTGAAAGAAATAGGTGAATTTCAGAGACCATGATATTTAAAATGAATCAAAATTAATATGAAATTTTGTTTTGCTCAGAAATATTCTTTTAAATGAGAGGTCTTTCTAGAATGTTTGTAGGTTTAAGGATAAACATTGGGAAAATTGGGGGCTCTATTTTGTTTTGTGGCATGTGAGTTTTTCTTTTTTTCTCATATACTTAAAATCATTGAAGTCAGTTGCATTGGTCTGTTAGGGAAGTTGCACAAAAATGGTGTTTTAGAATGATGATAATGCATAAAAATAACAAGGGATAATTATCTCAGCTCCATTAGGAATGGTTATGTACTTAGAGAGAGATTTTGTGAACAGGCATTCCTGTCTTTATCAGATGCTCATATGAGCTCTACTCCTCTTATATGATCTCATTGAAGGATTAAATTGGAATGAAAATGGAGACGGGGAATGTAATTTAAGTCTATACAAGAGAATCAATTTAAAATATGGAAAGTTCATGAATCAATAGTATTAAAACAGTTATTGGATTTAAATATTAATAGGATGGGAGGAATTGGTGGACTGAAACCAAAGCTACTTAAAAATGGAGCACATTATATAGCTAAACCATTAGCTTGAAATAAGAAATCTAATTTTCTTATGACTAATATATCTACAAATTGGAAATAAGCTGTTGTGACTGCGATCCATAAAAGTCGAGACTAACATCTCTCTTCTGTTACATTTAACTCAGTGAGTGCCGCATACAATTCACACTCAGAGACCACACCTCTCCCTAGGGGCTTTTGTGCCTTGGTAAACTGCAGCAGAAGAAAGAAAAAATCTTTGAATGATCTGCTATCCATTAAATATATTTAGATATATCTCTCCCCCACTCTCTCTCTCTCTCTCTCTCTCTCTCTCTCTCTCTGACACTCTTAACTATGGGCCTGAATATGTATTACAGATGTCAAGTTTTGCCATAAACTTCACAATTGGAGTAAGATCAGGCCCCATATATTTAGAAGATAGACTGCAAAAGTTCCAAGGAAACCAAAGCGGCAAGTAAAAATAACGTATGCCTGAAAACACCTAAATAAAGTCTATAGATACCTATATTCAGACTCAACTGTACATTTTTAAATTATCAATACTTGTTTACATAACTACCTTTGCTATTAGTTTTGGTGTTTCTTATTGATTCCTGTAATTTTTAATTGGGAATTTTATGTTTATAAAGGAGCTCAGTTAAATATTAATATTAAACTACATAAAATACACAAAAATAATGAACACCCAAAAGTTATGATAAGCTATTGGAAATGTCGAAAACAGTCAAAGCCTTATACTATAGGTTAACCCTCATGCTCCACCACATGGAAACAAAATATATTCATAGTGCAGACATCAATGAAGTTACCTGCATTGCTCTCAACACTTTCATAATACTTGCAGCTCTGCATGAAGATAATGATTAGAATCAAATCTCATGCTTCAAGTCTTCAGCTGGTCAATTGCAGGGGTCAGGAATGATTATTTTTCTCCAACACACAATTGGCTAAATAGTTTCTTGGTCCTTCCTTCCTCCTCCCCACCTTCTTTGAATCATCAGGGATTGGCCATAGCTGAAGACAGGACATCAGATGGGGTGGACCAGTGCTCTAAGGTCATACAGAGAATCATCTTTCTAGATGTCTGGATGGTGTGCCTTGCTCATTTGTTCATGGTCATAGCAATCATCGGATTTGGAGTCAGAACTTAATTTTCCCAAAGGGAAGATTGCAGGGACCTAGGCATATGTGTGTGTGTGGGCAGTGGTAACCTTCCTATATGACATGGGGAATGGTTTACCTGCTGGGATCATCTAGGCATGTCTCACCAAATCAATTCCCTGGCCTTGCCAGGACCTTGGGTATTTGGTCTCTCCTCTTCTCTGCCTGAGGTACACAACACTTTAATCTCCTGAGAACTGAAATACTGTTGTCTAACTAAAGTCTTTGAGCTTAATATTGGGGCATCTGGGTGAAATGTAATGACCTGTGATATGCAGGAGGTCAGACTAGATATTCTGATGGTCCTTTCTGATTTTAAACTCTAAGAAATAATATTAGGGAAAAAATTGACCCATTACATCTTGCAGTAGTGTTTCAAAGAGTTCATGTTGATGTGTAGTTATTACAATAGATATCATGAATATTACAATATGGGCTGTGCTAGAGACAGACGGTGGTTATCAGACACCATGATACAGGGTGCAGTATAAGAATCTGAACAGAAGGGAAATTTCACTGGGAAGCCTATCAATGTTTCCTTCAGTTTTTTGCAAGGGTTTGCATCCCTGAGTTTTGTTTAAATTTTGAAGTTAGAATGGTCCCAAAAAAAATATTGACACTGTTTCATGTTGAAATCATAAACTTCACCATGAAGTGATCCTACAACACATGAAAGAGACCAACCCTCCGTTGAAGGTTCCATGTTTCAGACAGAACCTATTACAAGAGTGTTCTATGGTGCTCAAGAAAACATAGATCTTGGATTTTGGAGGACCATTAAAACTTGTTGTTTACAGGCGTCCTTTGGCTGCCCTTTATATCTACTAATAAGCTGGTGTGTGAGTGGCACTTCAGCTAGAAGATGCTTTCTAGGAGTTTGGGGGATTTACCTTGCCTGATTTTGCAGTAATTCATAAAGGTCATTATGCTGCATGTAGAACCACTGTCAGTCTGACATTTGAATGTTGGAGCTGGGTTCCTTGGTGATTCTTGAAGTTCTAGTTGTATAAACCACTGATTTTTCCTTTGCTATTCATAGCCCTAATAGAGTGAGTGGGGATGAAGACAAACTCATTTGAAGAAATGTCATTGTCACACCCCAAGGTGTACATTATAGGACTGTTTCTATCATTGTTTATTTTGTTCTGCCACCTTTCCCACTACTGCAGGCTTCAAAAATTTATTTGTTGTAGATAGTAATGTCTATGTGCAGCATGACATAAGTCACTGTACTGGGCAGCTGCCCCCTATGCATGGGGGCACACCCACACAAGACTAACCACAATCTTACTTGAAGTATGTTAACATACCTTTACATAGCAAACTATTATGGACGAAGATATACAAATCTACTAGAGCTGATTTGTGGGTATGCTTTAGTCTTTCATTGTTGGTTACACACACATCATTGACATTCAGCAACTTTCTTGCTGATGTTCAGCTTGGGCACTCTCTGTCACTAAGGGCACTGGTGAAATATGCACCAAAAAGGGTGTGTTGCTTAGACCAGGCTGTCCTTTCGTTCAATTGCCCTTTGTCCATTGGATAGGTTGTTTTTTCACATTCGGCATAAGAACATACAAATGTCAAGCAAGTAGCAGGGAGATTCTACTGCCATGATTAACTTTATATTGAGCAGTAGGTCTAACACTACTGACTTAAATGTTAGAAATTTTTTCAATTTAATATGTAACCTTTTCTTTTTCTTTTCCATTTTCTCCTTATGGTCCACTGAGTCTCCCTTTGCCATTTGTTATTAGAAGATATAATCTCTCTGGAATGTTGAAGATCTCAGCCCCCGATATCTCTGAAAGTTGCTTACTTTTAGCATAGCAAAAGAAGGCTGGATTTTCCTAACCTATCTGTTTGATGTTTGCATTATGATTAGATCCTTTTAAAATCTCCTTGCAAGTTATTAAGGCTGTATATTTGATATATGTATTTTAACATATGGGGGAGGGGAAGAAAATGTGTGAAACAATAAATACTAACACTAAACCATGGCAAACAAACCTCGGAATAAATCTTCGCAGAATTCCACTGTAAAAGAAAGTAACAGACGACAATGTTAATATTAATTGGCCTAAATCCAGAGCAGGACATTGTCATAAATAACCCATTTCCAATGACAAATACAATGAAACACAGACATTCTGATGGATTTATACCCTGCAGGAAATTGGAGCTGAAAAAGAAGTGCTCTCAGAAAGTCAGAATAAAGAAATAAGATGGAAACCTGCAGCTGAGATACAAGAAGGTTTAATACTGTGCTATGATCCATTTAGGAAGAAAGAAACCCAAGTTTTTAAAACAATATTTAAAAAATATCAGTTACTGCTGTGCCAAATCTGAAATACCAGCCTTACACCTCTCTGGCTCATGAAAAGATAGCATGAGCTCTCATTTTTAAAGGCTTCATTTTAAAGGAGCTGCATTTATAATGGCTATTAGAGATGAGATCCCAAAACTGAGATTTAAGTAGCCAGAACCTCAGATGTTATAATCAACATCATTTCAGTAGAACTAAGCTGATTCACACCAGCTGATTATCTGGCCTATTGTCTTTAAGAGATAATAAGAAATGTGAAAGCATGACTAAGAGCATGCATATGAGCAATAATAAAATGCAGTTTTAGCCGCTGGCTTTAGTAGAAATGGGAATGACAAAAAGCAGAGAAGGGCAGGATCAAAAAAAGAAAAGAAAAGCAGATGAGGGGATATGGGTGAGTGTATGGAAGGTGTGTGTATGCATTTTTTTTCTTAGATGTCTCCGTGTACTGTAGATATTTTCTGTCTAAGTATGGATGAATTCCATAAACTCCAGACGCTTGTATGTTCTATTTAACAAGCATTGTGAAATTTTGGTTTTTTTACCTCCCTGTGGAACACAGATGGGGTGGAAGCCTTATAACTCTAGAGTGGATTCTGTAGAGAGCATGTCTTGTTTAAAAAGGAAGAGTGTCAATCAGTATTACAGAAAACCAGATAAGGGACAGGCAATTTGGTCTTGCTTATCTTAGTTTTGTTCATTGATTATTTGCAATCAGCAAGACAAAAACCATGGAGGTGAGAGCCAGCTGAATATGGAAATAGTTATTTATCATGGTAGCGATGAATGTTTTTATTTACTTAGATTTCTTTTATTATGTCAACTTTCCTTTTTATTTATAAGAGGCTGAAGCTGTCTGCATTGCAACATAATTGGTTCTGGCTGCTAGCCATCTGACAAAGTTAATTATTGATTGTCTGTGCATTGGTCCTGTGAGAGAACCCACTGTCTATACAAATTAGTTTGAGGCAACTGTCTCATACAATAGCCAGAATAAATCCTTTATGCTTTCCTACACAGAAATGTGACAAATTACTGTTTTTAGGAAAAGGGCATAGTATAATACTTACTGCTATCTTGAATGGTGAGGCTTTTCCTCCTAATCTGCTCTGGTGAGCCCATTTCTCCCAAACCCAAAGAGGACTATTTTAAATATAAATGTAGAAGCAGGCTTGAGAGATCCACATTAATTATTTGCAAACTTGTCTTTCTTTTAGTGATTTACTGTTTGGAGCAGAAATATTATTGTCAATTTTGAGGAATTGGTGCCTTTTATTCCTGGTATCTTCATTCAAAATTCACCTCTCAACTTACATTTTGAAATTAAAATCATAGGGCCAAATGTTGTCTTCCCACTGAAGTCAATTAGCCCATTTACTCAAGGGGGTTTCAAATTGCAGGATCCTTACACTACATTTGGGAAGAGCAAGTTAAAAATTAAAGATAAGCCTGAGATGCAATGTTCACCTGGATCCAAATGAAACCTTCTGCAAAATGTTCTCAGATCAATGGTCATAGTTCAGTGCATTAGAGATGAGCCAGCCACAAATACGGATCCAGATATATAGATCTGGGTTCTTGTTTTAGGGCAATCTTTAGTCAGTTCCATTTGAAAATAGTACTTATCCCTGTATTAATTTGCCAGTGGTGAAAAGTAATGCATAATGGGGCTAACCCAGAACCTAGCACCAGGCTCAAGTAGCTAGACTGGATGGTGGACAGCTCTTCAAAGAGGTGGGAAAATCCTTCTCTACCAATGGTCTATGGTTTTTTCATGGAGTTACAGTAGTCCAATGCTTGGGCGCTTATGCAACTCTCATGCTCCCCTCCCTTCATAAAAAGAAAGAGTAGGTGAGAACAGAATGATGTGCATAGCAGCAGCAGCAGATCCTCTCACCCTACCACAGCCACCCACCAACGCTTGCAGGACCCCCAAATGATGCCCCCTCTCCTCTGCAGTGTGGGATTTCCCTAGTTCCACTGTGATGGGGTTCTTCCACAGATACAGAAGCAGGGGCAGGATTTATCACTATACATTTGGGAAAATATTTTCTACATAATGAATCAGCTAGTGACAAACTGAAGAAAGTCAGAATTTCCCTCACAGAATGAGTACAGACTCTGATTCTGTTCTCTCACACATGTCAATCAGGAGCATTTCTACTGAAGGCAATGAAATTACACCAAGGACAAACCAGTGTGAATGAGAGGAGAATCAGGTCCACAAAGTAAAAGTAATAAGGCACGATGTACGCAAAGAGTGAAAGCAGTTCTCAGGGTGGTGGGAGGCAGGGTTAGGCCAAGGTAGTTGTGTGGTGTCACATTGGGTCAGTGTAATAAATAATGAGCAGGGTGCAAAATATTTAGTGTAGTAAATACTGAGTGGAGTTCAAAATATCAGCTTAGGCAAGCCCTATAAAAATGAAAGTTCCTCATTTCTCCACAGTGTAAATCTCTAACCAGCTTTTCTTCACATTATGAGTTGAACTTCCTGCTGAAATCTCAGATGAATGAGATATTAAGTTTCAAAATTAATTTGGTTAGTGTTTTTTATTGGTCTTTTTACTTTACTTTGGCTTTATCTGCACCTCTCAGCATCCTGGTTTTGGCTATGAGCTGGAGTGCTGAGCTGTAAAAGGAAGGGATGTTTTTGCTAAATTCAGAGCTTGGATGAAACAAGGAAAAGCTGGAAATCTCATTAGAAGACCCCATTCATGGGGGCGTTTCAGCTTGGTTTCTAGATCAGAGACATTCAGATAAGCTATTGATAAGTTTGAATGCTTATCTCAAGCTAGCCTTTGAATCTTTTGAACTTCTGCCATCGCTAACAAGCAGGTCAGGCCTGAGATGAAATGAAACAGTTTTGGGAATGCTTTGTGCTGGTTGCTGAAGCAAAGCTCTATTGGTTCCATTCCCTTTACCCACTTTCATAAACATTAAATTCTCCCATCTATTTTAAAAAGAAGAAAAACTTTGAAAGACTGGTTCTTCAGCATATTTAGCAGATTTGGTTTCTGATTCAAGTGAATAATTTGTTATTACATACAAATATTCAGCATTTGGCACCCCACACTGAAATAAAGGAAGGCGTCTCTTCTTTGTCATGCTATGTCTTCACTCCAGAGTTAGTCCAGGCTCCTACTCAGGTATTGACTAGGGCTCTCAATTAATCACAGTTAATGCATGTGATTAACTCAAAACAAATAAACGCATTATTTTTTTAATGTGTGAATTGCACACCAAGCGCTGTGGTGGGGGGGGGGGGGAGGAGGGGCACCACTGTGTGCCTCCGGGGCAGGGGTGCCCCTCTTCCTGCCACTGTACTCCACTGCTGCTCTCACCTCCTCTCCCACCCATGCAGCTGCCCTTGGCCAAGCTTCTCCGAACCATAGAATCATAGAATCATAGAGTTGGAAGGGACCTCAGGAGGTCATCTAGTCCAACCCCCTGCTCAAAGCAGGACTAACCTCAGCTATATCATCCCAGCCAGGGCTTTGTCAAGCCTCAGCTTAAAAACCTCTAAAGATGGAGATTCCACCACCTCCCTAGGTAACCCATTCCAGTGCTTCATCACCCTCCCAGTGAAAAACTTTTTCCTAATGTCCAACCTAGACCTCCCGCCCTGCAACTTGAGACCGTTGCTCCTTGTTCTGTCATCTGCCACCACCGAGAACAGCCTAGCCCCATCCTCCCTGGAACCCCCTTTCAGGTAGTTAAAGGCCACTATCAAATTCCCCCTCATTCTTCTCTTTTGCAGACTAAACAAGCCCAGTTTCCTCAGCCTCTCCTCATAAGTCCTGTGCTCCAGCCCCCTAATCATTTTGGTTGCCCTCCACTGTACTCTCTCCAACTTGTCCACATCCTTTTTGTAGTGGGGGGCCCAAAACTGGACACAATATTCTAAATGCGGCCTCACCAATGCCGAATAGAGGGGAATAATCACTTCCCGTGATCTGCTGGCAATGCCCCTCCTAATGCAGCCCAATATGCTATTAGCCTTCTTGACAACCAGAGCACACTGCTGACTCATATCCAGCTTTTTATCCACTGTTACCCCCAGGTCCTTTTCTGCAGAGCTGCTGCCTAACTCGTCAGTCCCCAGTCTATAGCTGTGCATGGGATTCTTCCTTCCTAAGTGGAGGACTCTGCACTTTTCTTTGTTGAACCTCATTAGATTTCTTTTGGCCCAATCCTCCAGTTTGTTTAGGTCACTCTGTATCCTATCCCTACCTTCCAGGGTATCTACCACTCCCCCTAGCTTAGTGTCATCCGCAACCTTGCTGAGGGTGCAATCTACCCCATCTTCCAGATCATTAATGAAGATGTTGAACAAAACCGGCCCTAGCACCGACCCCTGGGGCACTCCGCTTGTGACTGGTTGCCAGTTAGACATGGAGCCATTGATCACTACTCGTTGAGCCGTATGCTCTAGCCAGTTCTCTATCCATTTTATAGTCCATTCATCCAACCCGTACTTCTTTAACTTGCTGATAAGAATACTGTGATAGACCGTATCAAAAGCTTTGCTAAAGTCAAGGTATATCACATCCACCGCCTTCCCTACATCCACAGAGCCAGTCACCTCATCATACAAAGCAATCAGGTTGGTCAGGCATGACTTTCCCTTGGTGAATCCGTGTTGACTGTTCCTGATCACCTTCCTCTCTTCCAAGTGCCTTAAAATGGATTCCTTAAGGACCTGCTCCATGATTTTTCCAGGGATTGAAGTGAGGCTGACCGGTCTGTAGTTCCCTGGATCCTCTTTCCTCCCTTTTTTGAAGATGGGCACTATATTTGCTTTTTTCCAGTCCTCAGGGACCTCCCCCTGTTGCCCCGAGCTTTCAAAGATAATAGCCAATGGCTCTGAAATCACCCCAGCCAACTCCCTCAGCACCGTCGGGTGCATTGCATCCGGCCCCATGGACTTGTGTATGTCCAATCCTTCTAAATAGTCTTGGACCCGTTCCTTCAGTACTGCGGGATGTTCGCCTCCTTCCCATTCTGTGCCACCCAGTACAGTAGTCTGGGAGCTGATCTTGTCTGTGAAGACAGAGGCAAAAAAGGCATTGAGTACCTCAGCTTTCTCCACATCCTCCGTCACTAGGTCGCCTCCCACATTCTCTAAGGGGCCCACACTTTCCCTAATCTTCCTCTTGTTGGCAACATGCCTGTAGAAACCCTTCTTGTTCCCCTTCACGTCCCTTGCTAGCTGCAACTCCAATTGCGCTTTGGCCTTCCTGATTTCATTCCTGCATGTTCGAGCAGTGTTTTTATAATCCTCCCTAGTCATCTGACAAAGCTTCCACTTCTTGTAAGCTTCTTTTTTGTGTTTAAGTTCGCCAAGGACATCTTTGTTAAGCCAAGCTGGACGCCTACCATATTTGCTATTCTTTCTGCACATCCTGCACAACCAGGAGCCTGCCTCTGTCTGCTGCGCTGAGCAGGACAGGTGGGCTATGTTGGGCTGTCCTTCTCCCTCTGCCTATGTACCCAGTCGCTGCTGAGCTGGGGTCAGGGAACAGGGGGATCCTGTCTGCCGCTGGCCCAGTAGCAGCGCTGGCCTGATGGGTGGGCAGGCTGGACCCATGCTTAGGAGGGCCCCTCATTCCACCACTGCTCTGCTCTGCTGCCATCTGCAGCTGCCACTGGTCCTATCCCATTCCTCCCCCCATCTTGTAGCCTCCCCTGACCAAGCAGCTGAGGACTAGGAGCCTCCTGTCTGCTTTGTAGAGTGAGGTGGAGCTGATGTCGGGGTGTCCCCATTCACCCACCAGTGTACCCAGTCTCTGAGCTGTGGTGGGGGCACAGAGGGCTTGTCTGTGCTGTTTGTCTCCGGGTCAGAAGTGGGAGCTGCCAGCAGTTGCTGCTTTCTGAACAAGTGTTCAGGCTGGTTAGTGCTCTGCTTACAGAGACAGCACATTTAACACACATCCTTCCCCCAACACACACACGTTCCCCAATACACACTTCACCTCAACATCCAAAAATATTTAAATGAACTGTAGTCTATTAATCGCAACAGTGCGATTAAAACTGTGATTAATCGCGATTCATTTTTTTAATCGTTTGACAGTCCTAGTACTGACCCTAACCACCTCCTGTCCACACATACAAATGTCTCCCATGTTAAGTGGTGCTTTCATTCTGGGCTGGCTGACATGGCTGGCAGTGTGGGTTAGAGCCCGATTTTGCTTTCACTTGGGCTGGTAACTCATCCACTTTGCAGTGAGGACACAGGCTAAATCGCTCGAGTGGTGACAGTGCTCCAGTACCTTCCCACAATTCATCTGCTGTCCCCAGAAAGACGGACAAGTTCTCCCACATTTCACTGGGGAAAAAATCACAGATTGTCTCATTTTATGTACCACGGACAACCATGGGATGTGCCCCCAGAAGTCCTAGTGACATAAAACTGAGGGAGTACAGCGCCAGTGCGGGGACAATAACTTGGGTATGGCTTTGCAGTGTGGCTGCTCTCACCTGGGCAAGGCTAATCCAGTGGTCAATCACCTGTGCTAAATCTGCACTGAAGCCATACTCTGAATTTTCTCCTATTCATGTACTGATTCTTGTTGGGAACTATATTACCAGAATCTGTGCTCTCTGTTGAACTAGATACCAGACATTCAGTACTTATTCAAACTCTCTGGCCTTTTTTTTTATGTGAAGGGCTATTAGTCACTGTTACTAACAAGTTGGAGTTATGAGTTATGGAGTTACAGCTTCTTCCACCAGGTTTTGTGCAGTTCATTGTCTTGGTTTTAATCTCCTACCTCCTTTCTGTCTGCACCTTCATACATAAAGGGTACTTTCTGCCCAATATTTCCCTTTTATATACCCACTGCATTATTTTGACACTTGAAATGGTGTAAGCAAAATGTCTTGTTTGTCAGTTATCAGCAAATTTACTGTCAGATAGAAAATTTTAAAAATTAGCTGCAAGTAAAAAAAAACAAAAGATGTGTCAGTTTAGGCTCACAGAATGTGGGCTTGATTCTGACCTCACATTGGTTTCACAATTGTGTAGCTCCATTGGCTTCAGTGGAGTCTCTGTTTCTTTACACCAATGTAAGTAAGATTAGAATCTAGGTTAGATAAGTGCTTGTCGTTAAAGCTAAGTAAAAAGCCAGGTGAAACTTTTTTTTTTTTTTTTTTTTTTTTTGGTTTCAGGTTTTTTTGAAAATTCTACAGGTCCTCAGGTTGGTCAAGAGATTTTCCTCGGTTCGTTCTTCTACAAACCATCGGGACGAAGGTCGGGGGTGAAGTGGGGGGAGGGAATCACTTGCAGGCAGCTAAGAGTTCAAATTTTGTCATCTGAGAAGAACACATCATTGTCCACACTCTTAAGTAAATGAAAGTTAAATGTCATGGCTGCTGTGATTATCTAAGGGTATCTAAAGGTACCAGTCATAGACTGCATTAGAACAAAGAGCTTCCTACAAAAGGGTGTTATGTACTGCAATTAGTTAAATCATTTTATATGGCAAGGGCTGTGTTTGTTTATTTATTGCAAGATTCCTACAGATTTTCCATTAACGAATGACTCAACCCTGTTTTGTTTTGAACACCCTTTCTGCCCAGTCCCTTCCTCTCACAAGGTGACAATGCCCCCATGGCCTATTAAAAAGAGCCTGCTGCTGGGAAGTCATTAGTGACCTAGCATCCATCTTAGAGGATCAATATGCATTCTTGACAGCCTTCGAGGAGAAGAAAAGAATAAGGTGATTCTTCTTTCCACTGAGCTGAGGCAGTATGCCAGCAAACACTGGCACTTTATCTTGGCTTGTTACTTTTACTGTTTGAGGATTAGATCTGTAACTGTTACAGAACTGTCACTAGGATGTTCGCTCACAGAGAAGGAACATTGTTTAGGTTGGAATCTAAATCTCTGCTAAACCCAGCCAAATGGAGGAAATGTTAACACTGAAATGTTCCTTGTTTATAACACTGCTTTTTGGTTCCTATTTTCCAAATGTATTTATTGTGATAGACATGGGCCTAATCCACCAAATTGAAAGTGTTTCTAAGGTTTGAGATGGTTTTGTGAAACAGCAGCTGTCTCTCTCTCTACCCCTATCTACAAAAGATGCCAATCACCAAGTTTGGATCCAGGAGTTTGAATAAGTTTCATCTCTTTATTTCTAAACTCTAAAAGTCTCCATGTTACTTTTGTTTGGAGCCTGACTGTGATCCGTCCATGCCCAGGGCAGCCACCTGATAATGCCAAGGTCAGGGCAGGCTGTAAAAGGAGAGCAGATTCTCCCAACACTGCAGGGTGACACTGAATTCAGGCTTCCCAACCAGCCACAAACTCCGCTTCTCAATCCCCACAGAAGCCAGTATACGAATACACACATCCCCCTTTACTGCATTTCAGCATCTGGCTCCCAAATCAGCCCTTTACTAAAGTTATTTAAACTCTATGCCCTTTACTAAAAAGGTTCCCTCTGACCCCAAGGGGTCAGCCACAGTACCAGCTCAATATAAGTTTGGATCTTACCTAAAATACCATGCTGCCAGCCAATCCTTTAGTAACTAAAACTAAAGGTTTATTGTAAAAAGAAAGAAAGAAAACACAAGAAAAATGTTAAAGGATTAAAGCAAATCAGATATATACAAATGATTCAAAGTCCATATACATCAGGTTTCTAGAAGAATTGTGGAGTTTCAGGCTTGTACAGTTCCTCTGGTGTGCACCCAATCTCTGAGTGGGTCTAAGTCCTTCAGTTCATTTTTAAGTGAATTGATCCAGAGGTAGGTATGTGTCTGAAGCTGAACAAGAACAAAAGACAAAATGGTTTCTGTGGCTTGGCCTTATATACCCTCTGGCCTTGGCCATGCTGTCTTGTGAAATGTTACAAGAATTAAAATGGAGTCCAGAGTCACATGGGCCAATCCTGGTAACTCTTCAGGTATGCCTTTAGTTTCTTCCTGGACCCCTTGCATCCATGAGTGTCTTAGTGGGCCATTAAGCAGTCTATTGTTCTGCCGCCATCCTATCTGGGGTGTTGCCCAGGCAGCACAATTTGAAATACAAATATCTCAAACACATCTAACTTTCATTTCACGTATTACACATGAACATATTAAACATGAACATAAGTATTATCATCTGACTTAGCATTTATAACCTTTCTAACAGTACCTGACATGGCATATCTCACATGAATTATTATGATTTTGACACACTGATGTTAACCAATATGACAAGTGCTCTCCCACCCCCATCTACCCAGCATGACACTGAGGTTACATCCAGGTTTGTCAACATTTTGCATTGCCAATGTAATTTAATTGCCTCTGAATAGTAAACTCCAGTGTGAATATGTTTTACTCAAGGTTACACAAATATTCATTCCTAATGTCACTCCATGGACTCTAATGTAGCCATTTATGGTTTACACTGATATAACTGATAGCAGAATTCAGCTGAAATCACTGAAAATTCTAGATGAGAAGAGAAAGGAAAGGAAACAGAGAGATGTGGTCTGAGACAGGACAGATCAAGCATACGAACCATTTTAAAAAGAAAGAGCACACTTTTTAATTGAATCCTATCATGAATGAGGAGCTAGTGGTGGTTTTGAAAACAGGGGTGGTGCTTCTTAGTAAATATAAGAAAGTTGGCAGTGCCATTCTGAATAGGCTAGAAACAAGATCTGGGGATGCCATAGGGCAGGGGTGTCAAACTCGCTGATGGTGACGGGCCAAATTCTCATAAACTGCACTTCACAGGAGCCATGCAATACCCTCCGCTGAAAAATTCGGGCCATCTTCCCCTTTTTGGCAGTGCAGCATCAGCCCTTTTTGGCGGCAGGATTTCGCGGGGGCCGTGTTGCCGGACTGAGTGCATTGCCGCTTTAAGGGATTTCTTTGCGTCCGGCATCGACGCTTTAAGACATTTCACGGACTCTTAGGCCAGCAATGCCGTAGGCAGAGAAATCTCTTTAAGTGCCAATGCCCTCACTTTGGGCGGCAGCACATCTCAAAAAAACTGGCCGGACGCGGGCCGGATCAAAAAGGTTTTGGGGCTGGATGCGGCCCGCGGGCCATATGTTTGACACCCCTGCCACAGGGAAAGGAATTAATGTGAAATGAAAGCAAGGCAAAGACAAGTATTTCAACAGAGGTGGAATCAAAACAGTGGCATACACAGACAGTGTTGATGAGATGGTGATATGCAAGTGATTGAATACTGGAAGTATAAAAATATGAGAGATCAGAGTCAAGGGTGAGAACAAGGTTATGGACAGTAGAAGCAAGTAGAAGATCTGAGTAATAGTGTATGATAGATTGGATGGAGTTGTGTTGAGAATGGAAATCAAGATCAAAAGAAGCAACATTTAGTTGAAAGAAGTTGAGTTGAAGCCATATTTTGTTTTGTTTTGGTTTTTTTTGTATTCCAGAGTATGAGTTGTAATAAACACCAAGATATATGAGGAATAAAAAACATGAATTTTTTAATGAGCCAAACCTTGTGAGGTTTTGTGGCTGAAAGTTGAATAGAACCTTTCCAATCTGCTAAATTTCAACCCTTTTTGAATTTGAATTGTTCCGTCTCCAACCAGTAGTTCCATTTCCAACCATCTCCAACTAGACTTCACTGTCCCCACAAATTCTTACATTTACCACTTTTGGAAATAATCACAGTCAGTATAGTCTATTCTCTATCAGCAAACATATTCCCTGCTTCCCTACGATCAGATAATGTCCCTTTGAACTAAAAGCTGATTGGAAGAAGTTCCACTGGAACTTTTTGTTTCAAATAACATAACACTTTCTCTTTCAGAATAAATTAGCAATGACTATCTTGGAAATTATGCCAATACCCCATACTTTTAATATAAAATCTCTCATATAAGAGGACATTTTCTGACAGCAATGACCTCAAACAACTGCAGGCTATACTGACCTCGTTACAAACATTGGAAGTCAATAAGTACCCTCACCTTCAGTTTTGGGCAATACAATTCCCATCTTGGTCATTACATGGTCCAATAAAGAGAGCAGTGAGTAGAACTATTGTTCAAATAGTTCCTGAATATCATGAGCTATCATAAGTTTTATGGGTTTTATTGCTTTCTTGGTGAGATTTTAATCATTGTTTTACTGAAACTGAGCAAAATCTTCTCAGTGAGCCATGAACACCAAGGTTTACCTATATTTACAAAAGGTCATTAGCAGGTCTAAACCAGGGATATTAATTTGTTTGATTTTACAGAACTTAGTGCTGCCAAACTGAAGCAAATTATAAAATGAAGGAATTATCATTATGTTAAATTCATTTTCAAACAGACATTAATGTATTGATAACTGTCAAGATTATGTAACATGTCTGTGGTAAACATGTGTAACCACAAAAGCCCATAATTCACTATATTCTGTAAACAGTAAAGATCTAATTGAAAAACACAAAACAGTGCAATCTATTCTGTGATGAAATATATTCTTAACCCAACTCTGTTTTATCTGTTTAATGCCACAAGTGTGCTAATAAGTCATAATAATTATTAGAAGACCTCTTGCACGTGCAAGGCAAATAGGAGAATCTCTAATGGATATGAAACTTAGCTATGTATTTCTTTATTTTAAATCCTTCTGCTTTGGTTCTGATTCTGCAAAGACTTATACACATACTTAATGTTACACTGTAATGCCCCGGAGTCCCATTGATCTCTGCATTATCAGGGCTGTACATTGTAAGCTGTTTGGTCAGAGCATTTGTCTTCATGCTTGTCTGTAAAACACTTAAACCAAAATTTTCAAATTTAGTTGCCTAAAATTAAAAATCTAACTCCATAAATAGGAACACACATAAGTTGCCTAATTTTTCACAGTTGCTGAACATTTTCACCTCTCAGTGGCTTTGTGACTGATTAGCACCTTGGAAAAGAAATAGAACACATATTTAGGTGCCCTAATATGGATCTAGTTGCCTAACTTTAAACACGTGCATTTGAAAACATTGACCCTGGAGCACAGCTAACAGTATATAAATAATAAAGAAGATGACATTGGTTGTGATGTGTAAGCATGTGATATTTCAGAAGTGTAGGATTCATAGCTTCCAAGGCCAGAAGGGACTACTGTGATCATCTAGTTTGATCTCTTGTATAACACAGAACATACAAAATAATTCATAGAGCAGATATTTTAGAAAAACATCCAATCTTGAATTATAAATTGTAAGTGATGGGGAATCAACCACAAGCCTTGGTAAATTGTTCCATTGGTTAATTACTGTCACCATTAAAAATGTTTGCCTTATTTTCAGTCTGAATTCATCTAGCTTCAACATCCAGCATTGGACCATATTATACCTTTCTCTGCTAGACTGAAGAGCCCGTTGTTAAATATTTGTTTACCATGTAGATACTTATATACTGTAATCAAGTCACCTTTTAACCTTTTCTTTGATCGACTCCAGGAGCTCAATCTATTTAGTTTATCACTGTAAAGGCATTTTTTTTAATCCTTTAATCAGTCTCGTGGCTTGTCTCTGAACCCTCTCCAATTTATCAACAGCCTTCTTGAATTGTGGGCACTGTAATTGGCCATAGTATTCCAGCAGTAGTCACACTAGTGCCAGATATAGAGGTAGAATAACCTCTCTATATTCCTACTCTAAATTCCTATGTTTATACCTCCCAAGATCACATTAGTTCTTTTGGCCCCAGCACTACACTGGGAGCTCATGTTCAGTTGATTATATATCATGACCCCCAAATATTTTTCAGAATCACTGCTTCCCAGGATAGAGTTCCCAGTTCTATAACTATGGGCTGCAGTCTTTGTTCCTAAATGTATCCATTTAAATTTAGCCGTATTAAAACACATATTATTTGCTTGTGCCCAGTCTATACCAAACAATCCAGATTGCTGCGAATCACTGACCTGTCCTATTCCTTATTTACCCCAATTTTTGTGTCATCTGCAAACTTTGTCAATGATGATTTTGTTCATTTCCAGGTAATTGATACAAATGTTAAATTGTACAGAGCCAGGAATTGAGCCGTGTGGGACCCCTTTGGAAAAAGACCTACTCGATGACAATTCCTCATTCACAATTCCATGTTGAGCCCTATCTGTTAGCCAGTTTTAATCCATTTAATGTGTGCCATGTTACTTTTATATCATTCTAGTTTGTTAATCAAAATATGGTACAAAGTCAAATGCTTTATAGAAATCTTAATATATTACGTCAACACTATTACCTTTAACAGCCAGACTTGTATTCTCATCAAAATAAAATGCCAAGTTAGTTTAACAGGATCTATTTTCCATAAAACCATGATGATTTGGATTAATTATATTACATTCATTTAATTTTTAATTAATCAAGTCCTGTGTCAGCCATTCTGTTACCTGGACTGGGATTGATGTCAGGCTGATGGGATGATTCAGCTAATTATAGGCCTATTTACTCTTTTTGAAAATTGGCACCTTAGCTTTCTTCCAGTGTTTTGGAACTTCTCAAGTGCTGCAAGACTTACTGAAAATCAACATTACTGGCCCAGTGAGCTCTCAGTCAAGTCTTTTAAAAGTCTTAGTCATAACTTGTTGCTTTTAAAATGTCTGACTTTAGTAGCTTCTGTTTAATATCCTCCAGAGATGCTAGTGGAATGGAAAGAGTATTATGATGAGACTATATCATCTGTTTTTTCCCAGATACAGAACAGAAATATTTATTGAATTCTTCTTTCTTTTCTGAATTGTTACTGAGAATTTTACGATTTTCATCTAGTAAATGACATTCTTATTGCTACAGATATGGTAGTAACAAGAAGGTGGTCAGGGAAAGTGTGGGACCCTTACTGAATGGGGGAGACAATCTAGTGACAGATGATTTGGAAAAAGATAAAATACTCTATGCTTTTTTTGCCTATGTCTTCACAGACAAGATCAGATCCAAGACTACTGCATTGGGCAGCACAATATAGGAAGAAGGTGAGCAGCCCTCAGTGGTGAAGGAACAGGTTTGAGACTATTTAGAAAAGCTGGACCTGCACAAGTACATGGGACCGGATGTAATGCATCCGAGGTGCTGAGGGAGTTGATTGATGTGATTGCAGAGCCATTGGCTATTATCTTTGAAAAATTATACTGATCAGGGGAGGTCCAGGATGATTGGAAAAAGGCAAATATAATGCCTATCTTTAAAAAAGGGAAAAAGGAGGATCTGGGGAACTACATATGAGTCAGCCTCATCTCTGTCCCCAGAAAAATCATGGAGCAGGTCCTCAAGGAATCCATTTTGAAGCACTTGGAGGAAAGGAAGGTGATCAGGAGCAGTCAACATGACCAAATGCAAGTGATACCAACCTAATTGCCTTATATGATGAAATAACTGGCTCTGTGGATATGGGGAAAGTGGTGGATGTGACATATCTTGACTTTAGCAAAGCTTTTTTATATGGTTTCCCACATTATTCTTGCCAGCAAGTTAAAGAAGTATGATTTTGATGAATGGTCTATAAAGTGGATAGAAAACTGGCTGGATCATCAGGCTCAAAGGGTAGTGATCAATAGCTCGATAGTACAGATGGCGGCCAGTATCAAGAGGAGTGCCCTAGGGGTTGGTTCTGGGGTCTGTTTTGTTCAATATCTTCCTTAATGATCTGGATGATGCAGTGGATTGCACCCTCAGCAAGTTTGTGGATGACACTAAGATGGGGGGAGTGGTAGATACGTTGAAGGGTAGGGATAGAGTGAGCTAGACAAATTGGAGGATTGGGCCAAAATAAACCTGATGAGGCTCAACAAGGAAAAGTGCAGAGTCCAGCACATAGGATGGAAAAATCCCATGCACTGATACAGACTAGGGACTGACTGGCTAAACAGCAGCTCCGAAGAAAAAGACCTAGGAGTTACAATGGACAAGAAGCTGGGTATGAGTCAACTGTGTGCCATTGTTGCCAAGAAGACTAATGACATATTAGGCTATATTAGTAGGAGCATTGCCAGCAGATCGAGGAAAGTGATTATTCTCAACTATCTGGCACTGGTGAGGCCACATCTGAGTATTGTGTTCAGTTTTGAGCTCCCACTACATAAAGGATGTGAACAAATTGGAGGGAGTCCAGCGAAGGTCAACAAAAATGATTAGGGGGTTGGGATACATGACTTATGAGGACAGGCTGAGGGAGTGGGCTTATTTAGTCTGCAGAAGAGAAGAATAGGGGGCAATTTGATAGCAGCCTTCAACTACCTAGAGGGAGGTACCAAAAAAGATGGAGCTAGGCTGTTCTTAGTGGTGCTAGATGACAGAACAAGCAGCAATGGTCTCAAGTTGCAGTGGGGGAGGTCTAGATTGGATATTAGGAAAAACTTTTCACTCGGAGGGTGGTGAAGCACTGGAATGGGTAACCTACGGAGGTGGTGGAATCTCCATTTTTAAAGATTTTTAAGGACAGATTGACAAATCTCTGGCTGGGATGATTTAGTTGGGGTTGGTCCTGCTTTAAGCAAGGGATTGGACTAGATGACCTCCTGAGGTCCCTTCCAACCATAATCTTCTATGCTCCTAATACCAATGTCAGGATTCTTTTTGTTCCTAATATATTTTTTTAAATTCCTTCTTTTTGTCCTTAAGTTTGCTGGCCATAGATTTTTTTCCTTCTGTTCCTTTGCTTCCCATACAATTTTCTACTATCCCTAACTTCTGATTTATATTCATTATTATCAATTTCCCCTTATTTCCATTTGTATATATTATTTTTTATCTTTTATAGCTGCCTTTATAGCTTCCCATCTTAACCAGTTTGGTTTTTAGCTAATACAGCCTTCTTCCTTGAATGCTGCTTGTTTGGCACTATTAAGGTGTTCTGAAATGATTCCCAATGGTCATTCTAATTTTTTTTATTAAATTCTTCCTCCCTGCTGATCTGGCTCATAACTGTTTTTAGCTTTGTAAAACTGGCCATATTATCACCAAGTATATATAGGTGATAAAGCTGAGAAACACCACACCAGCATGGAAGGGATTAAAGAGAGCCTAATAGGTCCACTATCCCTGCCCTGTTATATCTGCAACCAATGTCAGGTTTGGAGGGAGAAGAAAAGGAGACAACTTGGCTCAGTTCAGGGCTGACTGGTGAAGAGGTAGGAGCGAGCTGCCTTTCTACTTGAGGGGAGAATCACTAGTTGCCTGACAGCCAGGACAGCCACCGGGGAAGAAGCACTGCATCCCTCTCCAAAGGAGACAGGAGAGGAGACTGAGCATCACCCAACGTCTGAGTGAACTCATGACTGAGCTATAGAGATGTTGTGGGATTAGGCCCCACCAAACTGACAGCTGCCATTCCTGGAGGAATCTGAGGCTACAGCGGGATTCCACTCAAGGTCCATGAGGGAGCGCTACTTAATTTAAACCCTACAAACGGCACTATTGAGCCATGCCCCAAACTTAAAGGACAGCATTAGGAAGTAGCTTTGTGCAGAGGAAATAGACTCTGTTTCAGGAGGTCCCTGTTCAGAGATCTGCTTCACACAGTGCCTAGGCTGGGACCTAGTGGAGAGGGAGGTCCCAGGTTCCCCTACCCCACTGCCTTAAAAATGAGGCACCTTTACCAGGGAAGCAAGGAGCTGGAAATCAGGTGTGCCAATCACTAGCCACCTAGCCCTCCAAGCACCCTGTTACAATATATTACTGGTTTGGACGTTATTCTACTTGTACATTATACATGTGATCTAGTTATAATCACCTGTGCCTTAACTACAATTAATTTTTAGTTCTGTGATCAACTCCACTTTATCTGCTAAGACAAGGTGTAATAAAGAATTCCCCCATTTTGGCTGCATCACTTTTTGAATTAGGAAATTGTCCTCTCTAATTTTTAGAAATTCCAAAGAAGCTTTAGTACTGGTAGCTTGAGACCACCAGCATGCATCGCTCAGGTTGAAATCACCCATGAGCATACAGATTTTTTCCTAGACATTATAGGTAGGTGTGTAAGGAGCTAGTTAGTCATCCTGTTCTCTTGGGTGATTTGGTGCTCTCTGGCAGACAGTAAGTAATACTCCATCTTCTGCTTTATCTGCTAGGACATTGATCCATAAGCATTCAAGATAATTTTTTTGCTGGGTTATCGGTGACTTGGAAACATGTAATTCCATTTTTTATCTAGAGAGCCACTCTCCCTCCCTTTTTGTCCACTCAATCGTTCCTAAATAGGTTATAACCATTGATTCTGAACATTCCAATAGTGTTATCCTCCCACTATTAAATGAGCAATTCAAATTCCTCTGGTTTGTTACTCAGGCTCCTAGCACTGATGTTTAGGCAATTCAAGAATTTCTTCCCTTCATGTCCTTTGGTTCCTTGATTAAATTTGGCATCAACATTCTGACTTTGTGCTGAATGCTCATATCTTCCCTCTTCTTCCTCTCTCCTTTTGCTATTAATGTAATGCCTTCCTGACTACACTAGCCATCCCATCGCCAAGAAGAATGCTTTTCCTTCTACTGAGGTAGAGGCCATCCAAACTATACAGTCTCCTTCCCCATAGAAGGTGGTCTGATGTTCCACAAACCAAAACCCTGCACCCTATACTACTTTCCTAGCCAGTAGTTCTCTTCCTGAATCTACTGCCTTCTGTCTTCCTTCACTCATGGGACTGGACAGATATCAGAGAAGATCACTTGGACAACCTTCTTCAGCATGCTTCTGAGTTCCCTGAAGTCACCTATTGTCTGTGAAATACCCTGTAATGCTGTGTTGTCAGTGCTGATATGAACCATCACCAATGGATACTTACCTGTTGACTTCAGAAGCCTATCCAATCTTAGAGTGACATCTCAAAATTACAAAAGTTTAAAAAAAAAGATTAAAATTATTTATCTGGCAAGGGCACAAAAAATTGTTTTGCACAATAAAAAAAGAGGTGTTCATGGCCACTTATATCTCGTAGGTAGGTAAAATGGATGGATCTATGATATTCAGGTAGTCTGGAAATATTAAACAACTTTTGATTCTATGGTTTGTTTAGTCTGTATGAAAGGCCAGATTTTTTATCATCTTTATATGAATAACAATTCATAATAATTATCATAGTAATTAAACATTTTTTAAATGTACAAGATAAAGGTAATGAATGGATAAGGTTAATTTAAACTTTGTTGTTACTGTAAATATTTATTATTGGGGGAGGGTTAAGTTTGTCTGGGTGCTGGTCAATGAGAATTCTTCTTAATAGTCTTTATGCATGAATTGGGCTTTAAAATAGGTTCAGAAATATTTCTGTAACTTTGGTTTCTGATTTCCATAGTTTATTTTTATATGCAAATAGATATAGATAGATTCATATTTACAAGGGAACTTAAAGGTACATCTCCTGAACTACATTTATCAATTCATCATATTAATAGTAGCTTAAGAATGTGTTTTTGTCTGATCATAATAGAATACATTTATTATTGCAACTTTTAAAACTATACGCATTTGCTTTTGATTTGCAAATGCTTTGCTGTCAGGAAATGTGAATGACCATGTACAGGCAATTAAAAGTTGAAAGGAGTTAGCTATCACTACTGAATTTAAAAGAGGAATAAACTGGCCTTTCACATTTGTGCTCAGACAGATAACCCATGGTCATCTTAAATAGCAACTTCAAAGAAGACTGTGATGTGAATTTGTCCCTGTCAGACAGAAGAAGTGATCAAGGTGTTGATAACAGGAATATTTGTTAAGCTGAAAAGATATTTAATATAATTCATTAGGCTAAGCCATGAAGTCATGCAGTATATCAGATAAACGTATGGGCCAATATTCATAAGCAAGGATCCCGGCAAGAAACAAGAGTGTGGGAAGGTAGGTGGTGGGGGGGAGGGAAGTTAGAAATTAGACCATTAGAGTCTGATCCTCCATCCATGCAGGCCTTGGGAGTTTTGCAATTAACTTAATAGGAGCAGACTCTTGCCTGGAATAGGGTAGAAATATTTTTATCACACATGAAAATAGCTGCTGCTACAGCTCTTTGGGAATGAAGTTATCAATATAATGGATAGTAATTCTAATTATCATTTGTATTTTAAATACAGCTGGGATTTTCAAAGGCATTAAAATGAGTTAGGTAGACTTCAATAGAATTTCAGTGGGAGTTTGGCACCTAATGTCCTTAGGCTCCTTTGAAAAATGCTACTTATATTCTTTCCATAGCTTCTTCACATAACATACATTAAGGACCTTTGCAATGACACGCTATCTAAAATAGCTCTGGAAATACCATCAAATGGAAATGAAGACCATCTGGTTCAATAAAGTATAAGATATCCTTTCAATGGAGAAGATCCATTCTATCTTGCTAATTGGGTCTTTTTCATAACTTTTACTGAGTCTATATATCCCTTGGAATTAGAAAGTTTATCATCTTTTTATCTCTATTAAGAATATATGGTATTTCTGACTGTGTGGGTGAAATTCACCCTGTGCTGATGGCCAACACAAGACTACCACATAAATTCTCGAAATAGGAATTAAATGAAACTTAAACAGGGCATGCGACTTGTGCTGGCTCTTTACACAGGGGTGAATTTCACCATATATGAATAGTTTATTGTACACCATTTCCTTTATATTTCAGTTTAATTTTTAGGTCTGTATGCTATCATCCAAAAATAAAAATAACTAAAAAAAATCAAATCATTCAGTGAGTTTAGGAGAGGGTTTTTTCAATCAAAGAGATTTTGACTCATCTAAGAGAGTCTCTTTGGAACCAGCTTATGAAAATAAATCTGGTCCCATAATAATTACTTATTATTATTACTAATCCTTAGTAGAGTAGGCACTTTATTGACCTCAATGCTTCTAATCATTCTAGTAAGGACTAATGGTTTGAACGACGTTTGCAAGATTGGTTCCAGTATTTGTACTTGCCAGGAAGGTTAACATCCTCATGTTGTGTTTTAGAGCTGTGTGGGATATTACATTTTAATTATTGATTCAACAAACACAAAATGTTTTAACATTAAAACAAAACAGGAAAAAATTGGGGAAACAACAAATGGTTCTCTGGGTGTAGGAGTAAACATATTTTGACATCACTAAATTATTGTTATATGATAAGATCCTGGGATAATGTGGATGCCTAGAATCCACTCTGTGCATCAATTTTAGGATATTGCTGCCAATCCCAGATAAGATACTATAGGACAGACAATGGTACTGGTATAGATTATGTATATTCTGTCTCCCTTGGGGCGGGGGGGAGGCTGAAGATTAAAAGCATACCTTCTGCACTATATGAAAATGGTTCTTTAAGAAGAACCAAAGAGAACTCTTCTTGTCCAATTTTAAAAGGAAAAAGACAAAAATAAACATTCCAAACTGTAAAGTTCCAAACCAGAGGGAAACAACCCTAACTAGATGTGGGATGGAACAGCTTTGGCAAGCATTCAAGTCTAAATACAAATTCTTCAAGAATGAAAACCCAGAAAAGTGCTTTTTAAGGGCTCATGCCATCATCCTCTTCTTTTTTCTGTCTATTATGATGACCAGTTAAAAAGGTTTTTATGAATGGTCAGTCTACCCTGCCTTCTCTTCGCTCACATATTCTCTTGAAACTCACAGGGATAGAAACCAGATAAAATATTCTTTAAGAGCTTTTAAGAGTTAAGTCCTTCCCACCCTTCTTTCTGCTTTCCTCAGTATCAATGTAGTAGTCAAATCTCAGTAAATAGCTGAGGTGAACAGTAGAACAATTAGTTTGCTGTTATTCTCATTAATAAAAGCACCAGGTTGGTCATGGAGTTACATTCACTGCAATTAGTGTGCATTCTGAAAACCACTGATATTTGTGAAAACATTTGAAAATCCTGAAAGTTTTGTGAATTTAACATGCAAAAATGTGTTCTCCTGAAGATTCATACTGGAAGTGTGTTGTTCACTATTAATTATTCTCCTGTTTAAAAAGTCTCAGTCATCCAATCGTGGAGCAGAAATAATACCATGAGCCAGATGCCTAAAGGTATTTAACCCCCTAACGTTAGTGTCTAGTGGAATGTACAAAAGTGCCTAACGTGTCTAACTCCCGTTGATTTTTGCAAGTCCCACTATGTGCCTATCAGCATCTTTAAGGTGCCTAAATACCTTTACAAATCAGGGCCTAGGTGACTTGGGTGATAGAGTTCACAGTACAAAAATCAAACAGTTGAAGGGAACAGTTCCTGAGAACAGTAGGTACTAAGTATCTCTGAAAATTAGGCCAGCTTTATTTTGGTGTGACCCTTCTTCATCCACCTTTTCCATAAAATCTGCTTCAGCTGAAAGAGGAAGAGGCGGTGAGAGAATTTCTAGAATGCAGAAAATTCAATCTGCCAGGCTATTGTTAAATCATACATTCCAAAAATGTTAACACAGCAGATTGAAACCTAACTCTTTTCATAGTGAAGATCTATTGAAATACATTGAAGCAATTTGTGATTTCTACTCCTGTTTACTATAAAGGGAGTTTTGCTATATCCAGGTTTAATACAAGTAGATTCCACTGAATTTCTTTAATCCTTCAAGCTCTTAGGCTCAACCTTATATCTTCCTTTATGTGTATTTTCATTGTCTTTAATAAGATGCTAAGATGTTAAGCGAGACACTATATGGTTTTATTAGATCTTCAGAATGTTCCATAAGCCACCAAGCGCAGCTGATACAGGACTTCTGTGAGAATTGCAGGAGCTCTGCACCTCCCAGGGTGAGGCCCAAGGAAAAATGCAAGGTACCTGTAGTGAGAGAAACTGTTTCTTTTCACAGAGAAAAAACAAAGCTCTAAGACCCAGTAAAGCTCAGAATTGAAGGCCAGCCACTTGCTAGTCTGGACACGAAAAAGTTGAAGGATAAGAAGTAAAGTTCGGAATAGCTACAACAGGGATAAGTAAACTATTTTCTTAATGGTGAAGTTAGAGTTGGGGAAAAGTACCAGACTGACCAACCTGGATTCTAACATCATTTCTACAGGATTTTTTTGTGCGGTAGACACATGTTCAGTCAGAGCTGTAGTCCCCCCCTTCCTTCTGTGTATTTTACATAAACCACTGAGCACCTGTCTGAGCTGAGTGCTAGATGATAGCAATTGTCAGCTGTGGCTACTCTGAATCACACTGGAAGCAGTGAATGAAAGGTGAAAGGCTCCATATTCCATTAACTTGCCCCATACAGTTTTTATTGTAGCTAGACTGAGTGATTCAAATCCTGCAAGCCTGCTTCATTCCTAACATGAGCGAAACTCTCACTCTACTTAATGGCAAATTTACCTGATCAGGGAACATTGGGTTTGGACCTATATGATTTGATTACAAAGTGATTCCTTTTGTTGTTAAGTGGTATCCTTTTCAGCTAAAAGCACATTCTCCCATAGATCTCCATGTGCGTCACTAATAGCCCCATTATATAGATGCAATAACTGAGGTATGTAGAAGATAATTTTCAAACTTGGCAATTAAATTCATATTTAGCCACCTAAATAATTGGCCTACTTTTCAGAAATGCTGGGTACCTGCCGCTCATATTGGTATGAGGAAATTCAAGCCTTTTATTTAGGGTTTATCTACATGGGGACATCTCATGAAAATCAATCCAAATTAACTAAAGATGTGAATCTGAAGTGGATTGTTAAACCACATATAACCCCTATGTGAATACTCTCATCCAGAACTAAAATGGCCTGAATTCAGTTTTGCTTAATTCACTATTTTAGACACGTGGGTTTGAATAAGTTGATTTAAGGAATTTGCTCGAAGTCACAATGAATTAGTGGTCGCATAGGGATTAGATTCCAGGTTTCCTGACTCTCAGCTTCACTTCTTAAGACCCAAACCCATAGTTGCCTCTAAAACATAATTGCCCCACTGGTGATTGATTTCTGCTCAGCAACAGAATTAAACAGTGAATTGTGAATTGTGAAAGTCCATTAAACTGTAAAATAGCATATCCCATTCTTGACCTTTTTCTCCCCACTCCTCCCCACAACTTTAGTTTTATTTCAATTAGTAAGAGAATGGAGTATTGTGCAATCAGATAAGGAAATATGTTCAATGAAAGGTGAGGGTCCAGCTGGAACCTGGATCAAGCGATGCTGAAATTTCACTAAAAGACTGATCAATGGTGTAATGTCTGAAACGGAAAAAAGAAGCTCAAGCCAAGCCATTAGGCAAATGTAATCCATTACATGAGCAGACACTCTAGTGCTTCAGGGAAATCTTTGTCTTTTGGTTCCTCTCCATCCTGTTCTTTTAATTTGTGCTCTGTAACTAGCTATCTACAGTTTAAAATGGAGTTGTTGTCCAGACCAAATTTTCTCCTCCAGGCTTCTTTCCCTCACTATAGAAATTTCAATAACTGTCCCTCTCAGCTACTTTTGCACTGGTTTCTCTATTATTTTAATCATTCTCAGAGTCACATTAAGTAAAATACCAGTAGCAGCAAAAAACACCAAAAAACCCTAAAACACTTCTCTCTATCATTCTTGTAGGTACTATTATTCTGTGGGCAGCTCTGGTTGTTTTCAGAGGGCAATGAAAAGAATGGAAGATAGTTTTTACTAGTTATATCAAAGTTTCTTAATTAACTGTGATGTTCAAAAAATTCTACAGAATTCAGGGCATGACCATAGAAATAACTATCACTTTTCCTGCTGCTCTGCTCTTCTATTCATGTTAATATTTGTTAATATGCATCTTCAAAACAACAAAAAAGGAAGTGAGAAAGAGCGAAAGAAACAAAGAGGAGATACCAGGCTAGCAGAAATGACGTGAAGGATAGTGGAGGAAGGAAAAAAGAGAAGGGAAAAGATAGAAAACAGAAGAGAGTAAGGAAGAAAATTTGAATAAATACAGGGAAATGATGGGTAAAAAGACTATATATAAAATCTTTTTCAAAAATAGTTCTGTCTTTCCATCCCAAAGAAACAAGCAACAAACATACCTTTATACATTTTCCCAGGAAAGTTCAACTGGGAGCTTTCAAAGTTCCAAACAAACTCTTTTTAAATTAAAAGGAACAATTAAAAGCAGTCATGGATAAAGCTATTAGAACTCTCACCCAGCTTCCAGGCATGTGAAAGCAATATTCCAGCCATGTACTGATACTACAGTAATGAAACAGTGATTGTTTGAGTGTCTTTAATACAAATTGGCTGTGGAGTAAGGCCATACTCTATATACATTTTTTGAATATTTTTATTGACCGGGCAGCGTTAAATATTAAACTATGTACCACAATAATCAACAACATATTTGTGTTTGTAGTATAGTTTAGATTAAAAACACAAGACTTGTAACCAACTCCACACAGTTTCTGTAAAGTGGTATTTCCAGTTACCTCAGGTGCCAGTGGTAATGAATGGTTAATTTTCACAGTATCCCACTGAAAATTCTGCTAGCCAAATTATGTCCTAATTTACACAAGAACCAATGTCAATCCCATCGAATGATGCCCTCACTAACATATGGACAAATCCCATGGTCGCTATTGGGTTTTCACAGGTGTGATTGATTAGGACTTTAGTAATCTATTAATCATGCACAAAGTAGAACACAATCCATTTCCAAGTCTCTTAGCTGTTGTTGGCCATGAAGTAAGAATGTGTAGGTTATGATTCAGATCACAATTTCACTGGTGTAAAATTGAGGTAACTCCATTTAAGTCAATGAATTTAGTCTGGATACAAATAAGACTGAAATCTAGCTCATAGGCAGTACAAGTAACAGACCTAATTCAGAAGTCTGAAATACAGGTGATGATAATCATCCAGCTGTAGAAAGCCAGCACAGTGCCTCAAAGAGCTTAAGTAGGACTTAAGTGATGCACAGATCTTGGGCCCACTCTCCAGGCATGGGTGATTTTTTTTTCCCCAGGAAGCATTGCTGTCAAATAATTTTTAATATAATCACTTTCCAGATTAGAACTGCACAGTATCGGCCAGATTCTGGTCACATTAAATCAGCTGAAGTTTTGTCAATGACCTCAGCAGGTGTACTGCCTGGGTCTATAGCAGCACCAATGTTTCCCTTGCTTCCTCTGACCCACCCTTCTTACCTCTCCGCATCCCACTATGTGGCTTTTAGGAGTTACTCCCTAATATATAGCAGCAATTATCTGTAAGGGGCAAGTCTTAAATCAAAATATAAAAACATCTTATTCTGGAGCTCCACTAGATGATTTTGAAAGTCTAATGCACAGGAGCAGTACGATGATGACAGAAGAAAAACTATAACCTTTCACAATCTCTTTAGGAACTGGCTTGTTTCAAATGATACAATTTATAGATGCCATTCTAAGGAGAACTCATTAATGTGTGTTTTCCCTTTGATATACACCTGCAATAGTCATCATGGCATGATGTTTATTAAATCTTTAAAATTTTCCTCGGGTTTTAGGATTATAGATTTTTCATAAAACTGTCTGGCTGAACATATATATATATATATGTTATACATACACACACACACACACACACACACATATATATATATATAGTATAAAATTAGGAAAACTTTCTAACCATAAGGATAGACCCAGGGAGGTTGTGCAATCCCCATCATTGGAGATTTTTAAGGCCATTTTAGACAGGGATGGACTAGGCAGAGCTGATGAGAGTGGGGGCAAGTGGGGGCAATTGTACTGGGGTCCTGAACTTAGAGGGTCACCAAGTGTCTTTAACTGAGGTGAAATGGAAGAGGATGGAGCCACGGGGAACATGATATACCAGAGCCCTAAATTTATCAGCCCTGGGTCTACATATACTTAGAACTGAATCAGCATGAGTGAATGGACTCGTCCTCTTGACATTCTTGAAGACAATTCCCTTACTTACCCTCACTCCACCAAATCATTCAGAGGAGGTTCTATGGAAAACTTACACAAGGGGCTTTTGCACTCCTTTGTAGGCTCATTCTCTAGCATCTATATAAGGAGGTGCTGGAAACAGATCAGGGAATGCTTGGAGAAGGGCCATAGAGTGGCATGTGGATTTGTGGGCTGTAGTATTGGCTGAGGAGTAGCTGTCTTGGTGTTTTGTAGTCTGGGAGAGGTTTCCATCTAACAACTCCCTGGGTCTGGTCTGGCCTCGCAGTTGTGGCCCTTCTTTGGCCCTTCTTTGGGCCCCAGCTCGGAGGAAGGCCACTGCACCTTCCTACAATGGGAACGTTAGCGTCTGTGATGACTCTGACTTTTTGCAGGGCGGGCGAGCAGGCAGTCAACTGCCCTAGCCCTTTTTGCAGGACGGGTGAGCAGGAAGTGTCCTCTAGTCAGGAGAGCAGGGGATGGTAGTCACTCCCTGGATGGCAAGGACAAGAGGGAGGGGATGAGGACGTAGGCCCACCCCACTCCACTGCGTCCCAGCCCAAGGCCCTAGCAGTGGCAAAGGCGTTGCCACTGTGTCAGCAGGGCTCCAGCCATAACACACTGATGGGGCTTGCTCCTGTCTCAGTCACGGCTATGGCTGTCCCTGGGCCACTTCCTCCCTGTATCCCCAGGTACCTGTGTCCACCGGGTCCTTGGGGTCGCTGGGATACACGGCCCAGGGTAGACCCGCCAGTCCCTCCTCGTCCACAGGCAGCAAGGCGGGGAGCTCATCTGCGAGGGGCAGCTCCTCCAGGTCACAGGGCTCGGGGGATGGCTTGGCCTCCGGCAGCTCCTCCAGGTCCTGTCCCGTCTCTGGGGGCTTGGCATCAGGCAGCTCTTCCAGGTCGGGTCCAGCCTCGGGGGGATCTCCCAGCCCTCAGGCTCAGGGGACTCGCTCCAGTCACTGGGGCTTAGGGACCTGGCCCAGTCCTGGGGGCCTGTAGGCCGAGGCCAGTCTAAGAGAGTCGGGGGCCCTATCCAACCCTTAGTGAGTGGTCGCTTGGGCCGCTCCCATGGTTCTTGCTCCGGGAGGTGCTCACTTGGGGCAGTGGCCCGGCCCGGTTTAGGCCTTTGCTGCAGCCAGCGGGATGGCACATCTGTCTCCAGCGGCAGCTTGTCTCCCTCTGAGCTATGGGGCCTGCTTTTTATGCTCTCAGCCCTGGCTGAGACTCCACCCCTCTGTTGCCGGACTGGTTGCCTATCGCTAGCCGGCCTCCCAGTTGCCGGGCAGACTGGGCTGCCGGTCCTTTTACAGTACGGCCCCGCGGTCGTGGCCCTTCTTCGGGCCCCGGCTCGGAGGAAGGCCACTGCATCTTCCTACACTCCCTTATGCACAGCCTATTTTCCAGTACATTCCCCAGGGTAATCTGACCCTTAGATTTAAGCTGTTCAGTTCAAGGCACATGTGTCACCCTGTTTTGTAAAGAGCCATGGGCTTTTGCAGTTCTATTGAAATAATTAGTAATAGGTTGCAAGAAGCTGCATGTTACCTTAATTATTAAGCCTCTGAGGAAGAGGACTGCAAAAGAGGTACTTGATCACATTACAAACTTTCAATATACACCTATTTCTCTCTTTGAAAAGGTGGAGAGCAGTTTTCTGGTATTTCCTGTTAAGAGTTAAGCTGTAAATACCCAAGAACAGATGCTGTCATGGTATCGTATTTCAGAACATTCAGTTCAGAAGAGTTAACTCAAATTTTTAAACCTCAATGCAGGTTCAATTTCAGTGTTTACTTTATCCAGATACTGCACCATTACTTTTATGACTTCCTATTAAGGAAGGTTCTTCCTTGCTATATCCAGTATCTGCGACCGTATCCATGAAATTATGGATAAATACATATCTCAACTATTTAACCATAATTGCAAGTTCATGCAACAATTTTGAATTTCCTGCACTTATATTTTTTGTCTGCCTTCCTTATTGATCTTTGACTTTGTCCTACATGTGGATACTGACATACTGTGGTGCAACAGGGAGGAGTGTTTGAACAAAATTAAAGCATGCAGTGTCAAAATCTCTATCAAGTAGATATGGCCCGGGGTATTTTTGTACCTGCATATATCTGTTTTACAAATGACTTTGTTCCCAATGGAGAGCTACTTCACATTACATTTATTCTATAAAATGTTTTTCCCTGAATTGCTAATTTAACCAGTTAGAAATACATAACTTCCCTTTACTTTTGATTTACCTTCAAATATTACCAAAGAGATTAACTACTTTTGTTTACACTGTGCATCATTGAAAAATTAGGTTACAGGGGAAGTTCTAATGTATCTGAGCTCAGCTTACTTACATACCTACTTGTCTGTGCAGTCTCCTTCATACAACCAATGAAATTGTTTCATGAAAATTATCTGTTGAGTAAGGTGGTGATTGGGTCAGTTACCTCTGATATCACAATGGTCTAGGATGCCTGCCATGGCATGGATACATGTCTTACTGTAGCTGTACACCACATGGGTGTAGTTTGTAAAGTCAAGTTATATTATTTGCTCAACAAAATCACTGAAAAGAGTGTGCTGATATATATTTACTTACTGGAAATAACCGATTGAGCTGTATTTATCTCATAGTGAAATTCTAGTTTTTCCTAATGTCCAAGCTAAACCTCCCTTGCACAATTTAAGCCCATTGCCTCTTGTCCTATCCTCAAAGGTAAAGGAGAACAATTTTTCTCGCTCGTCTTTGTAACAGTCTTTTATGTTCTTGAAAACTGTTATCATGGCCCCTCTCAGTCTTCTCTTCTCCAGACTAAATAAACCCAATTTTTTCCAATCTTCTCCCATAGGTTGTTTTCTAGATTTTTAATCATTTTTGTGCTCTTCTCTGGTCTTTCTCCAATTTGTCCACATCTTTTTTGAATCGTGGCATCAGGAACTGGACACAGTATTCCAGTTGAGACCTAATCAGGGCTGAGTAAAAAGGAAGAATTACTTCTAGTATCTTGCTTACAACACTCCTGTTAATACATCCCAGAATGATATTTGCTTTTTTTGCAACAATGTTACCCCCTTCACTCATATTTAGCTTGTGATCCACTATGACCCCCAGATCCTTTCCGCAACAGTCCTTCCTAGGCAATCATTTTCCATTTTGTACATGTGCAATTGATTATTCCTCCCTAAGTGGAGTACTTTGCATTTGTTCTTATTGAATTTCATCCTATTTATTTAAGATCATTTCTTCAGTTTGTCCAGATCATTTTGAATTTTAATCCAAGGCACTTGCAATCCCTCCTAGCTAGGTATCATCTGAAAACTTTGTGTACTTTCTATGCCATTATCTAAATAATTGATGAAGCTATTGAACAGAATGGGACCCAGAACTGATCCCTGTGAGACCTCACTTGATATGCCTCCCCAGCTTGACTGTGAACCACTAATAATGACTCTCTGGGAATGATTTTCCAACCAGTTATGCACCCACCTTACAGTAGCTCCATCTAGGTTGTATTTCCCTAATTTATTTATGAGAAGATCATGCAAGACAGTATCAAAAGCCTTATTAAAGTCAAGATATATCACATCTACCACATTTCCTCATCCACAAGGCTTGCTACACTGCCAAAGAAAGCTATTAGGTTGCTTTGAAATGATTTGTTCTTGACAAATCTGTACTGACTGTTACTTATCACCTTATTGTCCTTTTGATGTTTGCAAATTATTTACTCCATTATATTTCTGGGTACTGAAGTTAAGATGACTGGTTTGTAATTCTCCGGGTTGTCCTGATTCCCCTTTCTATAGATTGGCACTATATGTGCCCTCTTCCAGTCCTCTGAAATATCTCCCCTCTTCCATGACTTTACAAAGATAATCTCTAACGGCTCAGATATCTCCTCACTCAGCTCCTTAAGTATTCTAGAATGTATTTCCCTGGTGACTTGAAGACATCTAATTTGTCTAAGTAATTTTAACTTGTTTTTTCCCTATTTTAGCCTCTGATCCTACTTCATTTTCACTGGCATTCGTTAAGTTAGATGTCCAATTTCTACTAAACATTTGTTGAAAACTGAAACAAAAAAAGTAATTTAGCACTTCTGCTATTTCCACATTTTCTATTATTGATTCCCCTCCTCCCCTGAGAGTAACGGGCCTAGTCTGTCCTTGGTCTTTCTTTTGCTTCTAATATTTTTGGAGAATGTTTTCTTGTTACTCTTTGTCTCCAGCTAGTTTAATCTCATTTTGTGCCTGGGCCTTTCTAATTTTATCCCTACATACTTGTGCTAATTTTTTATATTCATTCTTTGTAATTTGACCTAGTTTCCACTTTTTGTAGGACTCTTTTTTGCGTTTCAGATCATTGAAGATCTCCTGGTTAAGCCAGGGTGGTGTCTTGCTATACTTTGTATCTTTACTACACTGTGGGATAGTTTGCTCTTGTACTCTTAATAACGTCTCTTTGAAAAACTGCCAGCTTTCTTGAACTGTTTTTTCCCCATAGACTTGTTTCCCATGGGATCTGACCTACCAACTCCCTGAGTTTGCTAAAGTCTGCCTTCTTGAAATCCATTATCTTTATTGTGCTGTTTTCCCTCCTACCATTCCTTAGAATCATGAACTCTATCATTTCATGATGACTTTCACCCAAGCTGCCTTCCACTTTCAAATTCACAACCAGCTCCTCCCTATTTGTCAAAATCAAATCTAGAACAATCTCTTCCCTAGTAGTTTTCTCCACCTTCTGAAATAAAATATTGTCTCCAATACATCCCAAGAGCATGCTGGATAATCTGTGCCCTGCTGTGTTATTTTTCTAATAGATATCTGGGTAGATGAAGTCCCCTATCACCACCAAGTCATATGCTTTGGATGATTTTGTTAGTTGTTTATAAAAACCCTCATACACCTCTTTGTCCTGGTTAGGTGGTCTGTAGTAGACCCCTACCACGACAGCACCCTTGTTTTTTACCCCTTTTATACTTACCCAGAGACTTTCAACAATTCTGTCTCCTATCTTACTCCTAATCTTATTAGCATGCATGTAGGTTCTTTTGTTTTTAATATGCTTTCTCCACAGTGTTGTTTCCTTAAGAATAATAGGGCTTACTTAGAAAAAACAATGAGGTAACTTGTAATTGAGGCAATTACACTTTGTACTGTCTCTGAGGAGAGAAGTGAAGCAGACCTGTTTAGGAAGACTGTCTTTTGCTGGGAATAATGCAGTGAAGGCAAGGAACCGTTCAGCCTGGAAATACCTCAGTCAGAGGCAGAAGGACATGGGTCTCCACTCAAGAAAGGTGACATCCAGGGAGCTGGAAGCCTAGAGTTGGTGCCCTTGTTGGTCCACTGAAATACTGGTGCAGTAGCCATTAACTCTGACAGTTCTGTAAGCCACTGGCTTAGCTTTTGCTATTATACTAGCTATACTGTGCAAACCATTTCTTGTCTGCATATCATTTATAACTCTCTTTGTAATAAATCCTGACCACTTGAATATGGGACTCTTTGAGGAATTTCACACAGACTGTCCTAGAGAGGAGAAACAGCCTTCAGTGTCTGTATCAGGATAGTAAAAGAAGGGCAATCTGTGCCTTTTCACCTAAGAATCCTGAATGGCATAGGCTCTAGAATAAGGATATTTCTCTTGGAAGGTCTGTTGCTTGTAGAGTTACAGACAAAAGGAAATAAGGAAAACCCAAAAAAAATCTCAGTAAGAACTGATTTTACGGAGGTGAAGGTAATACTCCCCTGCTGCCAAATTCTAGAATTTTGCTTGCTTCACTACTCCCTCTGCTCGGAAGACATATGGGGTACATACATTATGTAATGAAGTAAAAGGGAGGATTTCACCCTGGGAGAACTTCTCCCTACCGTAACCTATCCCTCTTTTTCAGGATCCCTGACATATCCCAAGGTAAGATGATTCTAAGGTAACAGGAAATTATGTTCTCTTCTTTGGGTATCCCACCTTAACCATCCCCAATATCTGGAGCCAGTAACATTTTTATGCTGCTACTCTTGAAGGCTTCTGGCAGATTATCCCTTGTATGGTAAAACACTGTCCCTTTAGTTGGAAGATTTTAAAGGCCAGAAGGGCTCATGTAATCTAACCTCCTGCTTTACATACACTTCTGTGATGTAGCACTTTGAATAGTTAAAAGCCTATTGCACAATGGGCATTTCTTTGATGGCACTTCCTTGCCTACTCAGATTATTTTTATTTGTGTCATGTAATACTGTATATGTATATGGTGCTTTGTAGACATCATGCAATGAGGAAAGTAAATCTCTATCTCAACAGTGGCAGCAATACATTCATACAGGTTCTAGCCATTTTATTAGAAGTATGGCTTCTTAGTTGCCATGATGATGTTAGCTTGGGATGTGCTGGGTATTGATTATTAAAATTTCTTTATGGGGTCTTTCACTGTCTACACCATCTCTCTGAAATATTTCTGGATGGTTTCTCATGATTCTGTGGAGCTTAACCAAATCCAAAACATAATCACCTATTGTAATTTCATCAGATTTGAGCTAACTAAATTCCTAATAAACCCAAGATCATCTGCCCATCTATCCATCTTCCCCTCTTCTTCATGTTCCCATCTCAGAACGTAGGAGTGTGTCTTAAACCAACAGGATAAGCCTAAACACTAAGGACCCAAATAGATCTTAAAGCACACATTTGTATTTGAGACAGAGTGGATTAGCGGGGTTTCGGGAGGGAGAAGTGAGCATCCGTACTTAGAGTTGCCATTGGCTGTCTCACTAGCAGCTTTCCTACAATTTCTACATCCCATATTTCTCCCTCCCATTCAATAGTTGTGTTTTGGAATATTTTGCCCGTGAAATCTATCTTGCATATTTCCAAGCTGAATTTCATTGTTGTTTCCTGCTCAGGCTCCTGCTTTTTTTTCCTCTGTTCTTACTGGTATTTCCAATTCCTTCCAGTTTAGTATCATCTGTGAATTTCATTAACATGCATTTTACTCCCTTTTTCCAGATTCTTAATAAGGATGCTAAATAAGAGTCTACCTAATGCTGATTCATACATTCCAACAGCCATCTCCTCCTAACTCAATACTTTGCTCTTTATCAATACATTTTGTTTATGATCTCTCAGCCAGTTTTTAATCCACATGACAATGTTTCTCAGTGTTCAGAGTGATTTGAATTAGTTTTCCAAGAGAGATTTCATTATTTACTCCATTAAATGCTTTACTAAAATCAAAGTGTAACACATCTACTACTTTCCCTTCATCTGCTAATTTGTAATTCTACCTAAAAAGCTATCAGGTTTGTCTATCAAGATCTATTCCTCATAAGCAAAATGCTACCACCTTCCCCCAAAAGATGAACAATGTTCCTAATGGTGTTGCACTGGTACAGTCTTCTGTGTAGAGAGACTGGCTGTGAAAAGGCACAAAGAGATAGTCTACATCCGCTGTGTGTTCTGAAGTAATGTCTGGCTATGTCTACACTGCAGCACTAATTCGAATTAGCTTAATTCGAATTACAGAAAGTGATTTATAGAAAGCGCTGCAGACTGTCCACACTACAGTGTTTGTGCTGGTTTCTTGTGTCCACACTGGCCAGCCTTAATTCGAATTAGAAAGCAGTGCAATGTAGGAAGCTATGCCACAGTGCAACTAACCATAGAAGCTGTTGTGATGGGTGTCATCATCCCAGGATGCAGCGTTGCTTCTCCCACCCCCAAAGAAACAGGAAAAGGATTTTCATGCTGTTTTTTTACTCGCCCCGATAGCCATTGCTGCAGGCACATGGAGCCAGCTGAACTATGCTTTCATGTTGACCGTGACAAATACATGGCAGCTTATCCTGGATTACTTTAGAACTGTATGCTGTTTGCCTTTTATGCTCCCCCCACCACCCCCTGTATATTGCTTGCCTTTGATTTTGATTCTACAGGTGTCTGTAGAATGTAAGATAAATAACAACGGCGTCAGTTAGTATATTAATACAGTGATACAAATGTTTCCATTTCACTGATGGAAAGCATGATATAATGTATCCACATGTAGCACTGTGAATAAACTCTTAAGAAAGAATCAATTTCCAAGATTGGCCACTGAAGCAAAGTAGCAAAGAAGTTCCTCTCGCTGCTGGCATTTAAAACGCATTCACCACGCGGGGAGGGGGTGGGCGGTGAAATCTTTCAAAGGGACAAACTTTAAAGGGCTAAACGTTCAAAGGGACAAATCTTAAAGAGACAAACTGCAAAGGGCTTGCTGGGCAGTTAAAATGCATTCACCATGCGGGGAGAGGGAGGGTGACATTTTCAAACTCTTAAAAGGATAAACTACAAAGGGCTTGTTGTGTGTGTGGGTGTGTGTGGGGGGTGATCGCAGCTTGGATTTTAAACCCATTCACCGCAGGAAATGAAGATTTAAATCTTCCCAGGGCTGCTTTAGGGGAGGGTACTGAAATGCGGCATCATGGGATACAGTCTAGAGGCCAATTAATTCGAATTAAGTCCCATTGCGTCCACACGCACACTAATGCGAATTAACTGATGTGCTTCAGGTGCTAATCCACTTGCAGAAGTGGTTTTATTAATTCAATTTTAAAGGCTCCTTAATTCGAATTAACAATGCACAAGTGTAGATGTGGGAGTAATTAATTCGAATTAAGGGACTTTAATTCAAATTAAACCACCAGTGTAGACCAGGCCTCTGTTTAAGCCACCTGAAAATTCAAGGAAAGGGGTGTAGAGGGTGAGATAAGGATAGGATGGACACGTGTCCAGGTGATCCATGGACTTCACAGATCAATTGGCCAAAAGCCCCATGTAAAGGCTATCAGGGGGACCACTATTATGGTTTATGTCACTAGCATGTTTATACTGACGGCAGCAAATTCGCTGCTGCCAGATAGATCTTTCTGGATCGATTGAGCAGTCAGTATAGACCCGCTCAATCGATCATGAAGTTGACTGAGTAAATCCACCCCGTCGGCACAGTGCAGTGTAGACAGCGCGCAAAAGGGAAGCAGAGCAGTCAACGTGAATTACACAAGCTACTCTGTGTAGTTTGCATAACTCTGTCGACTGCCGCCAAATCACAAGGTAGGTGTAGACCAGCCCTCAAAAGGTGTAAGTCTCAAGGAGGCAATGGAATTGTTTGGTGTAGTCCAAGGGAGTGTATCAGGACATAATAGGATGAAACAAGCAAAGGAAAGTTTAGACTGAGATAAAATAAGGAAATATTACCTAATTGTGAGGTCTTTTGGTGCATGGAATAATCTCTCAAGGGAGGAGGTGGAGGCTTTGTCATTTGAGTAATTTAAAACTGAACAGGATATAACAATGGAGAATATGTTGTAAGGAACAACTCTGCATTAGCCAGGAATAAGGATGAATTACGTAACCTAAATCTTTTAACTCTAATTCAAAGACTATGTCATTATGTGTTCAAAAGAGGTGCAAAAAACCAGGGGAAATAGCAGGGGTGAAAGCAGGAGAAATAAATTAGCAAAACTAGAAAGAAGAAGCAATAGAAACCGAGAGAGGAGAAAGCAAGAAAAGGGGAAAGAAGTAAAGATAAGAAATGAATGTAGGAGGGAGGGAAAGAAAGGAAGAGGAAAAAAGATAATTCTGAAATATGGAGCTATGCATGAATATCTTTAATAAATACAACAGGAAGGATTATTCAACTCATTGTATATTACATATTTACACTAGGTGGATTCCCTTCATCCTTGAAAATCCACAGAGAGAGAGCTGTATGCCTTTTTCCTCTTTTGGAAGCATAGGTTCTGACTTTCTAGACCTTTGAGATTGTTAATGTATTGTGCTAGTGGCTGTGAGTTACGAATTTCCCTCTGTTTTTCCTGCATTTTATAACTTCCTGCACAGCATCTCACGGATGATAGGATCATACTCACATTCTAAATAAGAATCTATTTTCAGTGAAATGTAAGACACTTCATTTCCTGTTTGTGTGGCAAAAGGATGCCTGAAGACAGATAGTTTCTCATGCAGATGGAATAGTCTGTGCTGAGTCACTATCCTTTGGTGTGTAACAGACTTCCTACGAAAAGGTTAGAGAAAGCTCTAATCTCTCTCTCTCTCTCTCTCTGTGCTAAAGAGTGGCAAGATCCCCTCTGCCCTATTACATCACACTTGATGCCATTTAGAAATCTAAAATAACTCTGAAGGTCTCTGTATTTAGTCAGTTCTGAACGCATTGTTCTTTGAATTAAGCATGATGTTAATTATACATGGAAAAATAGGCCTAACAGCTAAACTGCTTATATAAAGTTCTGTCCAAATAAAAAATAATTTTCTTCAGAATATGCCTTTATATGTTTACTTGGCATTTGTTAGATGAGCCCTCTAAATCATCTAATTCTAGGGAAAGCTTAATCAAAAGGTCACCTTGCCACATGCCCCTTGAAGTCCCCTCTGCTAAAAAGTGTTGAATTATGTAGTTGTTATTCTGAAAGTATTTCAGAAAAACTGTATAGGCATGCATCAGTGACAATGGGCATCTCTGCATTCTGATTGGAGGAAACAATTCCATTGCAGTCAAGTTAGGTCATGTGTGGCTACTCCCTGTTTCTCAGGGCTTGCCTACACTGCAGGCTCCACAGAGATTGATGCAGTAGGATCGATTGAGTTGGTTTACATGACCTGCTCAATCGATGGGAGATGAGTTCTCCGAATGACACCATTAGTCCACCTCTCCGAAAGGAGTAAGTAAGTAAGGCTGTGTAAAAGCATCTCCTGTTGATGCAGTGCTATGTAGATGCTGCGGTACATCAACGTAAGTACATTGATGAGAGATAACCAAGCTACGTTATGTAGTTTGCATATCATCTGTCGACTGCCAGCAGCAGTCTAGACCAACCCTGAGGCATTATTACTGCACAGAAAAAAATGTCTCAGCCAGTCAGAGCACAAGGAGCTATCCAGTAACTGACCTAGATTCATACATTTATTTCTCAGTGCTGCAATTCCCAGCACTTCATCTGAGAGAGTCTGATTTGCATAGAGACTGCATGGTTATTTCTCAATAAACATATATTAATATGCTAATCACTATTTGGATAATCTGACTGGCTACTATAAATTATTCCATTCTGATTCACTATTGAAATATGCTGTCCCTCCTCACTCTCCTTACAGCCTACCCCTTTCAAATGGATATTTTAAACAAAATTAGCTCCCTGTAACAAGTCTCACTCACCAGGGTGCCTTTTTGTGACTGGGTCTGAGGATTTGCTCTCACATAAATGCACCCTTTCCATCAGTTGCTTGCATTACAGCCTCTCTGTCTCTCAGGAATTTAGGGTGCTCCCTCTTCCTGACTTGACTCTCCGGCCAGGTCACTATTTAGACCTGCTATTCTGGGTGTCAAAGTCCCAGTCTTCCAGTTCAGGTCCACTGCCACTTTCCCAGTGACTCATAAGGAAACCCAGGCCTTCCCACTACTCTGAGGCTATGTCTTCACTGACAGCGGAAAATTCGCCACCTTCAGATCGATTTATCTGGATCAACTGAGCGGTCAGTGAAGACCTGCTCAGTCGATCCAGAAATCGACGTATTAAGACCACCTTCTCAAGGGGCATAGCGTTGCATCAACGGGAATGCGGTTCCCATCAGTGCAGTGCAGTGAAGACGGTGCGCAGAACAGAAGCACAGAAGTCCACGGGAGTTACGCAAGTTTTTTGCGTAGTTTGCGTAACTCTGGTTGACTGCAGCCAAATCTCCGAGGTAAGTGTAGACAAGCCCCGAGTTCCAGCCCAGGGACTCTATGTCTAGTACCACAATCTACTCAATCTCAGCCCCTGTTTCTGCTTTCCAGGTCTTCTTCCTATTTCACTTCTCTAGCTTCTGGTCCACCTCTGGATTTACAAGTTCAACTTTTCCTCCACTCCCAGTGGCAACTTCACCACTCTCAGCTTCTTGCCAGATTACATAATCCAGGGCATGATCCCCTGGAATCTTTCACCCTAGAAGTCCTCCTTGTCCCTAGCCAGACACTCTTTCCAGGAAGTGATTGCAGAGCTCCTTCCTGCAGCCCCCTTCTGCTCTCTCCTTCCTGTCTTTATAAAATCTCAGCCTGCCCCTGCCCAGCTGGGCGTCATCATCATTTATCAGTCACTGGCTGTCATCCAGGTACAGCCTATCAGGTTAATTGGCCCTTTTAAATGGGCTTAAGTCTTGTGTAGGACAAACAACCCATCACACTCCCCTCCTCCCCACTCAACTTCTCATCCCACTCACCTCTCCTTCTTCCCTCTCTCCCATCTTCCCACAATTTTCTCCCTTTTTTTCTCCCTTGTCCCTCCTTGCCCCTCCAGAGTATTCTCCCATTCATAGTTACTTAAAACTGAACAGAGGCTCACAAGCCTCTCCCTTCAGTGCTGTTAGTACCAAAGTTGAGGGACAAGGAAGACTGGATACTTTAACAATAAATACACAGTGAAACCTGTTAGTAATGATTATCATAGTAACAGGTGGCATATTAATACAATATGATTTTTCTATAGTGCCCATGAAGATATAATTTAGCTGGGAAGAGCCTGAGATAGAATCACAGAAATGTAGGGGTGGAAGAGACCTTGTGAGATCAACAAGTCCAGTGGCCTGTGCTAAGGCATGACCAAATAAACCTAGACTGTCTCTGACAGGTGTTTGCCTAACCTGTTCTTAAAAGCCTCCAATGATGGGGATTGTACAACTCTCTTGGAAGCCTATTTCAGAGCTTAACTACCCTTATAGTTAGGAAGTTTTTCCAAATATCTAACCTAAATCTTCCTTGCTACAGATTAAGTCCATTGCTACTTGTCCTGCCTTCAGTGAACATGGAGAACAATTGATCACCTTCCTTTGTATAACAGCACTTAACAAATTTGACAACCATTTGGTTCCCCCTCAGTCTTCTTTTTCAAGACTAAACATGCTAGTTTTTTAACCTCTCCTCAAAGGTCAGGATTTCTAAACCTTTGATCACTTTTGTTGCTCTCCGCTGGACTCTCTCCAATTTGTCCACATCTTTCCCAAAGTGTGGTACTCAGAACTGGACACAGCACTCCATCTAAGGCCTCACTAGTGCCAAGTAGAGCGAGACATATATCTCCCGTGTCTTACATATGACACTCCTGTTATTATACATCACAATGATATTAGCCTTTTTTGCAACTGCATCACGTTGTTGACTCATATTCAATTTGTGATCCACTATAACTCCCAGCAGTATCACCACCTAGCCAGTTATTCCCATTTTGTAGCTATGCATTTAATTTTTCCTTCCTAAGTGAAGTACTGTATATTTGTCTTTATTGAATTTAATGTTGTTGGTTTCAGATCAATTCTCAAATGTATCGAGGTTATTTTAAATTCTAATCCTGTCCTCCAAAGTGCTTGCAAAACATCCCACCTTGATGTCAGAATTTATGAGCATATGCTCCACTCCATTATCCAAATCATTAATGATAATATTGGATAGTACTGGATCCAGGACTGACCCCTTTGGGATCCCACCAGATAAGCCCTCAATGTTTGACAATGAACTATTGATAACTACTTTTTTAACAGAGCCTTTCAGCCAGTTGTGCACCCACCTTATAGTAATTTCATTTAGACCACATTTCCTTATGAGAGTGTCTTCTGGGATTGTGTGAAAAGCCATATTAAAATCAAGATATATCATGTCTATTCCTTCCCCCTATCAACTCATCCAGTAACCCTGTCAAAGAAGGAAATTAGGTTCGTTTGGCATGATTTGTTCTTGACAAATCCATGCAGGCTATTCCTTATAACCCTATTATCCTCTAGGTGCTTACAAATTGATTGTTTAATCATTTGTTCCAATATCTTCCCAGGCATTGCAGTTAGAGTGACTGGCCCCTGGGTCCTCTTTGTTCCTCTTTTTAAAGATAGGTAGGATGATAGATACTCTGGTGATGGCTGGTATACAAAAACCTAGGATGGATGGAGCGTGAAGCACATTAGTCACATAATACGACAGGTTCCTACGTCAAAGTTCTTATAGTTTAAATAGTCAATGGCCAGACAAAGGAGAGGGGAAAAGTGAAATGCAGTTTTTTTCTCCCACTTTTAATTATAAATTCCCAAATCTGAGATAATCAATATTTACTTACTACTTTTCTTGATCTTCCTCCATCCTATCACATTATAACCCTTTATTCAACACTGCCACCCACTAACCAGGAGAGATAGGAGTAGCCCTGTAAAAGACAGACAGATGGGACTGCTACTAAGGTCAATGTTCTTTTTAAAACAAAAAACTAAAGTTTGGTTCAGCTGGGTAGTCTCACATTATGTATAGTTTCCAGTATGGTCATTTAAAGTAATCTTTAATTATCAGTCTTGAACCATATTTGAAGTACTTGTTAATTTTCAGAACCTGTGCTATGAAAATGACAAAGGGTTTGTCAAACAGAGAAATAGACATTCCATGGGAAATTAGACATGTTTATTATGACACTCTAATTTTATTAATTTTTTTCTATTCTTCTGTTCATGTCTGTGTTTTAGTTCTTTCATGGAAGTCTACAAATTTCAGCAAAAGATTTGCCTTTGAACCTGCAAGCAACATTTTGAATCAAACCCATTTAATTTGCTTGGAAATTAGAGTGAGACTTCTCACAGAACAACAGATAAAAATGATCCTTAGTTTTCCGCTCCATCTCTACAATACACAAAGACTGGGCTCCATCTCAGTGATGTCAAATCCTGTCCATCTCATGTAGCATGTGTAATCTGTTTTAGTTGGCTTGTATTTCCAAAGGATATCTAAAATTACACAGTCTCATCTGAATTAACAGCATCAGTTCCCAGAAAGTCATTATTTTCACATGGCTATGAAAACTTGTATTAGCAACATTCTGAACCCGAAATATGTCTCCTTCTCTCTTTCTCCTTCTGATTCTCTTGTAAAAATTACCAAACACCTGGCAAAAGAATATGAAATTAACAAAGGTGAAAGCACAATGCCTGCCCTTCAGGGGTTATGAATTATCTCTGCTGGACTAACATATCTAACATTAATGTTGTACAATAACAAGCATACTGTTGATTATCTTCCCTCTTGGATTGAATTGTAAATACAATATATGTGGCCAAAGATCTGAACTCATTTTTTCCCTTTTCTTCCTCTTTCCAATGTACTCAAAAGGAAATTTTCTGTTTTCTCAAAGAAAAAGGATGAGAAGGGTGTCTTAATTAATGCCATTTGCAGTAGAAAGGGATCTGCACTTCAGACAGAAAAAAACAAAAAGTTCAATACAGCATTTAAGAAGGAAAAAATGAAAAGAAAGAAAAAAAAAAAGAAAAAATATTTGAAATGTGACTTGTGCAGCTTATGTCTTGATGAACCCTTTTTTAAATCAAGCATTGATCAGTAGTTCATTTATATTCTACACACAGGGCAAAAGTCAGCCAGCAGAGGATGCATGTGGGCAGCTCCTATTGACTAGGTTCATAGGAGCTGCCCACATGTATCCTAGTAATCAGTCCCTCTAGGTTATTACAGCAGTGTCATCTCCTTAGCAATAATAAGAGATAATAAACAAAATCACTTGCTTACTTCCCATAAGACAGTTGGAAGTGGGAGTTGTTTTTTTCTGCATAATTTATTTAATTGTCTCTCTCCTCCCTTGTTTCCTATTATTCCTTCTCTTATTTTTCCTTCTTGCTTTCACCAATTTTTCCTCCTCTTCTTCCTTCTCTCTTCCCCACGCTCCTTTTTTTGTGATGCTCACAAATCTCACTGCTGTTTAAGGGCAGACAGTTTTGTGAACATAGTTATCTCCTTGGCAATGAGCTCTAAAGCCCCTGGCCTTGTAATTAAGAAAGTCCTGCCTCCTGCAAACTTCAGCTCTGATGCTGACAACTGAAGAGTTCTTGATATAAGTAGTTGTTGAGGGAGGCAGTCATGAAGAAAGAGGTGCTCTCTGTGGGGTCATAGGTCAATTCCCTGGAGTTCTTTAGAGGTTAACTCCATGACTTTGAACTTAACCATTTGAAGTCAAACACTTGGAGTGTGAAAGCTGGCCATTTATCCCTTAGGGAAGATAAAACTTGGGGGCATATTGGGTTTTGTATTTCCAAGTCAGTCTACAGATTGTGTGATAACTGGGTGAACTGGTGGAAGCTGACCATAGCTCTCAAAGGAAAGGGAAGACCTAGCTACGGGCTAATTGGTTTGGGGGATTGATAGAACCCAGTTGATACTGGACTCTGAGCCATTATCTTTAGATAATTGGTTTAATTTGTGAATTTAAATAGAGATGTTTCTTTTTTCCAGTCTCACTCAGGAGGCATATCCATCTTTTCAGCTCCTGCAGTGGCCTACTGGCCCATTTTTGATGCAGAACCCAGACAGTGAGAGTTTTTACACCTTATGGTAATTTGCAAGGCCTGCTGGGCTCACAGATAGCTTCTTGAGAATTGACCAATCTGTGGCGTCCTTTAGGGTAAATTTCCCTCTTCAGAAGTGATATTGACAATCTCTGTCAGAAGAAGTACTAGATGTTCTTGGGCATCTCTCTTTAGAAACAATGGGTATGTATCTGGAGAGAAAAAAACAGTTGAGCCTTTCAAAAGTATGCTGCTCTGTGATTATACTGAATTCACTATTGCTAATCCCAAGTGTTCAAATTCATGAGTCAAGGAATTTAAAAATCAAGGAATTTAAAAAAAGAAATACATTTGGGGTTCTTTTTATTTGCCTTCTGATTTTGAGCCCCTAGGTCACACTTGGGTTATATTTTAAAGTTTTCCTGTGCAACCATGAGGGCTAGAAAATTAAAAAAAAAAAAAAAAAAAAAGGTGAGATTCTCATGTAATCACAGGAGCTGGGACTTCAAGAAAAACAGTAAATATACAGAGATATGTATGTCACTTGACTGCTCTCAACCATGATAAGCAATTAAAAATTTACAACCATTTACAATGATGGCATACTGTTAACAAAATGTATGTTACTATAGACGTGTTTCACTGCTTGGCAATTCTGCTTGTAACCCATAGCATACTTGTAACGTCAGCATGGGTGTAATACGGACATCCAACATCTTAGCAGATAAAAGGAAACATGACAGAGTCAGTTGGTCAGTGGTGCTTGGCAGGAGAAGAGCCCAATGCGCAGGTGGCAGACCTTCCTACAGTGGCTGCAGGTCCACTCACCAAATAGAGATTGCAGCACACTCTGCCTCCTGGCTTGCCTAAAGTCCTCAGCCTGGGACTCTCTGATGACTCTCCATGATAACTGCACCAGCCTTGACCCAACTTCTCCAGACTGAGCGGTTGTGGGCAGGACTCTCCCAGTTGTCAGTGGGAATGCTGAATTTTTTGAGACCCTGTTTGACCTTGTCACTGTATTGGAGCTTTGGCCTTCCTCTGCATTGTGAGTAGTTCTTGAGTTGGTCATAAAGCACAACCTTCAGCAGGCAATCTGGAGGCAGGCACTCCGTGTGTCCCAGCCAACGACACCTGAGAGTGTCCAGCATAGTCTTCATAGACTGTAGGCCAGTTCTCTCTAGGATCTCGTTGTTAGTAATCCATTGGTCTCAAGTAACTCCAAGGATTTTTCTGAGACAGTGAAGATGGAAGCTGTTCTATCTCTGCTCATGCTTGGAGTACACGACTCAACATGGATGTAGTTGAAAAGAAAATGAAATAATGTGCCACCTGAAACTCTTTGGAAATAAATGCAATGAAATACTTTCTATTATTATGATGATATGAGACTGTTATTTAGCATTAAGCAATTATAAATACAACCAAGAGGTTTAGCTATGACCCAGATAGGATCCGGTACAGTCACCTCAAATAGAGGAACAAGTCCTGAGATATGCTGAGCTCCTTACAGTTCTAGCTGTCATCACTGAGAGCTGCAGATGCTCAGCACATTTTAAGATGTGGGCTAGAGGTAACAAGAAACAATCATTTCTTTTTAAAGCTATATGACAGTCTCAAAGCAACTACTGAGAAGTGATCTTTTTTGCAGTAAACAAATATTAATCTGCTTCAAAGTTTTATTCAGTTGTGGCTGAACCACTGTTCCAATTCCTGTTCCTCAGTAACTATGGCAGCATCGCTGCTCTGATAGGATCTGCGTGACAGTCAGAAACCAAACAGCAGCAACAGGAACATCTGTATGACGTATCTTTTGGGCAACAGGAATACCTCCCAGCATTAGAAGCTACTCGGGCAGGACAATAGCCAATCACAACACTCTTTGACTGACTGCAATCCAATAATTTTTTTCACTCCTTCATCTGCTTCTGTCTTTAATCTATTTTTTAGTTACTCCACCAAATAGGGAGATCTTCCATTCGCTGATATTCAACTCAAGGTTTTGCTGTAACAGGCTCTCAAAGCTACCATTCTTTCAGTTTCTCCAGCAAAATACCAGTAAGAGGTGATTACAATGCAAAGCTTTCCCTGCACTGTTTTCATTCTTTGCCTTCAGAATATACTAAACAGAGAAGCAAATTGTCTTTATTATAAAATATATCATAGACTCCTCTACCCAGTGTAAAATAAATATATACAGGCAGCTAAAACAAGCCCCACAATGAAACCTTTCCAAACCTCGGTCTGACCCTTCCTCAAATGTCTGGGGAAAATAAAATATTTCTCACACTTTCTACTTTGTCTGGATTGTATTTTGCAGCTCCTTGAACAGTTGGATATGAACACACACAAAACAAAATTTGGGCAGTGTGAGAGATATCTATCATCAATCTGAAGTACTAAACCTCTACAAATAAATAACAAAATTGCACATTTGTACCACAAATAACTTGGGCCCGTTCACATTGAAGTCAATGGCATAACTCCCACTGAGTTCAGTAGTGCACAACCAAAGCATCTGCCAAGGCCCCTTTAATGTAAATACAGTAGGACCCACAGTATAAATTAGCACTTGCATAGTGCTTCATGGTTTTGAAAGGCCAGATTTTTAAAGGTGTTTAGGTGCCTGACTCCTAATAAAATCAGTAACTGTTAGGCACCTAAATACTTTTAAAAATTGGGCCCATTGTGCTTTACAACATTAAAGATCTGCTTTTTATGATTCTTCCTCATATGGAGTGGCACTCCTCTGTTTGACAAAAGTGGGCAGAGTCTGTCCCGAATTATGTATCCTTATAACAGCACTGAGATAGACCATTATGATGATCCTTGTTCTACAGTAGCCTTCACCTCGTCCTGAAGAGGATGTCTCATGTCACTATTATACACCCTTATAAGCCAGGATTCAAGTAAGGAGAAGCAGGATGGGAAACGCAACTTTCCCTACTCTGCTATAAGCAGAGTGAGAGCTGCACCTCTTCTTCCTGGCTCCCCCACAGCTCTCTTTATTCCTCTTACTTTAACTACAGCTTATAAAAGAACAAATGTGTGCAATTAACCACCATCCCCATTCTTCCTTCCTGCCCTACCAAGCCACAGCAACAAAAGATGGGCTGCTTCCCATATAAATAATCCAGGCTGCCTCTTTTCCAGCTTCCCTGGGAGTTTCTCCATTTTGTAAAATCTTTATTAACTTTGTCACCACCTTCATATAGTCAAGCTGTTTGTATATTTCAGCAATGTGTCCATTTTCTCCAGAATGGCTGCAGAACCAGACTACAACTCTTCCAGCAAAAGACGTTGCCTGACCATTAACTTTATTGGCCTGGACAAGATTTACTGAAAAGCTCAACCATTTTTCTCGGGTTATTTTCAGCATAGTATCTGAAGTTCCTTAGAGCAATACCCAAAGTCAAGTCTCCACTGGGTAATGACACAGCTTGCTTATCTGTTTATGCAGTGTTGGCATCTCATTAGTACACTTCTATCCTTTCCAACCTCAATCATCCTACCGTTTGTGTTGGAGGGAGGTTTTTGTTTTGTTTGTTATCACAGGCAGTTTCTTCTTGTTCTTTAATAACCTGTTTTTCTTCCTTCTCTCACATTTTCCTCATTAACTAGGGAAAAGATGGAAGATTTTGCAACCTTTTTCTCAGATAGAGTTGATAAAAAAGATGCCATCAATAAGGGTACCTCTTAAAACTTGGTTCAACTTCCTATGATTTATTGTAGCTTGCTGCACGCACTCCTTTACTAATAATAGCCCATTGCAATCATTTCTACTGATGCTGAAAATAACAAGAAAGTTTTCCCCCATCCTTATGGCCTAATTGATAATTCCTGCCTTGTCCCATAAAAAATCCTCAGTAAAGTCACCAGCAATGATTTGCTGGTTTGTAATGGCCAGATAGTGTTTGAGATACCTGTTTGACAACACTTTTTTCTTTTCCTCAGCTCCCTATTATTCCTGGACCATTTGTGCTGTCTGATCAATATTTTTGCCAGGGAGCTATGTGGAATGCCCACATGGTGTGAGTGGCATTGGTTCTAAGGTCCCGCCTGCCCAGGGTTACTGAATCAAAGAATTTAATGAAACCCCACACAGGAAGAGACCAAAAGAAGCTAAATACAAACTAAAAAGGACCCAATTAATCAGAACCTGCCCACACAAAGAAAAATTAACAAGACCAGTTCCTGTGCCTTAAAGACTGTGTCAGAGATTTAATCTAACTTCAAATCATGTGTGGATGCCAAGTTAGATATACTTAGGTTAAAATTGATCAAATATAACTTTTAAAGCTTTTTAAAAATATTGTATTAATGTCTCAAGACTGCACCCCAGAACCCCAGCGTGGTAGGTGCTGTACAACCTCAGAATGAAAGAACTGCCTCGAGTCCCTGCCTCAAAGAGCTTACAGAGCTAAATTAAGATTGGCAGTGATGCCAAATTGTCATCCATACCTCACAAAGTGAAAGACACCGAGTTTTGGAACTCAAAGACTATTTGGGTGATAGAGACAGTGACAGACAGCAATTTTAAAAGGTAAAACAGGAGTGGGGAGCTCACTACCTTTAGTAGGTGTATATTCTAAAAGGGTGTTGTTGTCATATGATGACATTACATCATCTTGTATAATGGGATAAAGTATACGTCGTGTCTCCAAAAAGACCCATAACTATCCATACAAATGTACGTGCGCAAGACGGGTATTAATTTACTGTTGGTGTAGGCTAACAGTAAATTACTACTCTACTCTGCCTGGAGCAAGGGGTAGGTCAGGAAGAACTGTGACTGAGTTGCGTGTTCTGAGTTGTTCCTGGTGCTACTCGGTCTGTTACAGTTTATGCGCCACCATTTACTCACCACCCTATGCCTAACATCATAATCTAGCCTTTAGTAATTAAACGAGTTCTCAATCCATCTACACCTGCAATAAAGCTAAACACTTTACCCACTTTTTTTCGGGAGCAGAAGTGGGAAGCTGTGCGTCATCATCAACCATTAGACAAAGGGCTTGATTCTCCACCCTTACCTTGGTGTAATTCAGGAGTAACACTGGTGTAAAACTGATGCAAGTGAGAAGAGACACAGTCCCAAAGAGTTTATTTTCATCCTCATGTAGCAGGAATATATAGAAAAATTGATTAGTTTTTGGTCCCAGACATTTATTAAATAATATATTTTCTTCAAGTGTAGGTAATGTGGTGATGAAAATCATGTCTGTATTCATGAACAAAAGGCTAGAAACTCATTCCCTACATTACTCCCAATGGAGCTTTAATAACCTGCTTATGCAAGAACATTATACAAAATAAAAAGGCAAAATGTATTTGGAAGCAAACAAAACAGAGGAAATTTCTCTTTCATTGCTATGAGAAACTATGAAACCAGACTGAGAAGCTATATAATACTGCATTCAAATGACAAGAAGAAAGAAAATGTCACAGCAAAGTAAATTAGAAAAGAAACTAAAACCAATAACACCGAAGTGCTTTACAAACCCTTCCAGAAAAAAGTAGGCAGAGATAGAAAACACTGTAAAGCCACATTTCTTGTTCAATGAACACAAAAAACAACCCAACCATTTTTATATCTCAAACAAAACATTTTTTTAAAATTGAGTGAGGTTTTAAATTGAGTGTGGGAAGTAAATTAGAGAAAATGCTTGATAACTTGATTCATAAGGATTCCTCAACGTGACTATTGTAATGTGCCTTAAACCACAAGCGATACAACCGCAATTACTAAATTTCAGTAAATAGTGAAAGAGTGCAGCACTTTCTATGAGCAACCCAATGCAACTGATTACAATCCAGCAGAAGTCTATGTTTGCAGTTAACGTTCCAAAACCTGCAGAACACTCGAAACCCCTCTAGAGTAGGATGAGATTGAACAAGCCATTAAAAACACCAATTGGGAAAAGGACTCAGTTTTAGATGGACTGAGTATAAAGCTTGACAGAAGAACTAAATCCTACCTCCAAAGTAGGCTTAAAGATGTTTTTTTATTATTATTATTATTTTATTTTATGTTTTTCATACACAAAGCTCAAAGCATGAGCTTTTAGGCTGGATGACTTTCATTACAAGTTAAGGACGCCAACAAAGAGCAAATATAAGTCTCTACACTTAAAAAAAAAAAAAAAAAAAAAGGAGAGCAAGCATGAAAGCGATCATGAACCCTCTAAAACAGCCATCTTGAATTCACTCTCAGCACTACCTGAGAGCAGACAGACAGGAGTTTCCTTACACCCAGAGGTACAATACATTGTGAACAATCATCAGTGCAAGAAGAATTATGGGTGTTTCTTAAACAGATAGCAACTGGCTAATGCTGATCACATCATCCAGTTTCCTTGCTTCAGGTTGACGTTACTCAAGATCAGTCTGGATTTGTAGCTAACCACAAAGCTTCTAGCAACCTAAATATATTATTTACTCTTGTTGAAATATCTAATCATGATGCTGAACTAATATGTTAATACTGTCATAATGGAAGGTATTAAAGTCTGCCATCAAGCATGTCTTTGACTATAGGCAATTTCAGACCTTATTAAAGCTAACGGGTGTGCTAGCCACCTTTCATTCAGGCTAAATCGAAGATGCAATTAAGATCCTTTGTATAGTAAGATAGTTAGAGACAACTGAAACCACTGCCCAAGATACTAGGCAACATGCATGGCTGATCAGTAGCTATGCCATACAGACCAAGAGGTTTTTCTAGAGACTGATTGCAAATGCAGGGTATATTGATTGGTTGGAGCAGTCTGAGTCAGGAAGCCAAAAGAGAACAAGACAAAGCCAGAAGAAAGCAAGAAAAGCATTCATCAGTGTGGCCCTCAGAGAGCAGAAACAGAGCTCCGTGGGACACAGGGCTGCCTGGAGGGGCAGACACGGACTTTATTAGCAAGGAAACTACATGCTGTTGTTTGTTCCTAACAGAAACAACCTTAATTAGATTAAGATTAATAAAACTAGGACTTTTCATCTTGGAAAAGAGACAACTAAGGAGGATATGATAGAGGCCTATAAAATCATGACTGGTGTGGAAAAAGTCAGTAAGGAGGTGTTATTTACTCCGTCTCATAACACAAGAACTAAGAGTCACCAAATGAAATTACTAGGCAGCAGGTCTAAAACAAAAATAGAAAGTATTTCTTCACACAACACACAGTCAACTTGTGGAACTCCTTGCCAGAGGATGTTGTGAAGGCCAAGACTATAATGGGGCTCAAAAAAGAACTAGATAAGTTCATGGAGGATAGGTTCATCAATGGCTATTAGCCAGGGATTACTGTTTGCCAGAAGCTGGGAATGGGAGATGGGATGGATCATTTGATGATTAGCTGTTCAATTCATTCCTTCTGAAGCACCTGGCTTTGGCCATTGTTGGAAGTCAGTATACTGGGCTAGATGGACCATATATCTAATATTCAGTATAGCCCTTCTTATGTTCTTAAACTGGCAAGACCCCATATTTTGGCAAACTGTTTGGACCAAGGGGCAACTTACTTAGGATTGATTGAATGGTGTTTGGCAAAATACATTATTGTTGTGCATCATGTACCTGCAGGGACTGGGATTCACCAGCCCTGTGGCAGTGCAGGGAGCCCATTGCAGTTCTGCTGTCATGAACCCACTCAATCACTGCCATGACAGTGAGGTTACAGATTGCTTCCTGTGCTGTTGCATGAGACATTCATGAAGCCTCCCCCATAGCCAGAGGATCGTCCTCATCCTCCTTTCAGTCCTGGCTGGAGGTCTCTGCTCTATCATCTGAATCTTCATATTATCCAAGTCCCTTCCTTGTCCCTCATCATGAGGTACATATGGGACAAGGAAGAGATTCAGGTAATGTGGTAGTTCAGATAATAGGGTTTAGGATAAATAGGGGTATACTTACTTTGAACTCTGTTACCACAGAAGGGGGCAAACTGAATAGGTGACCCAATTACCGGGATGAGTCCTCACCTACCAAGAGGCAGGTCATCACAGGGGTGGAGTGATTGCTGGACTGAGGCGCTGGAGACAGGGGAAAGTGGCAGCCCAGCAAACTAACAGTAGGCAACACCACTGGTAAGCCTAGCCCCTGTCACAACTTGGTGGAGAATGCAGGCAGTATCCCAGGTCTTCTGCAAGGCTTAGTTTAAAAAATCACAAGGGGAAAGGAGATAAAGAAAAGGGGATGGATATAGATGAATTGTTGAAGTGGCTGATGAGAAAGCCAATAAAAACAGGTGACCCAACATCAGCAACAAGACAACAAGCTATTCCAACAACTGGCACCCCAGCAACAACAGCGAGTGGCACAACTACAATAGCAAGAGCAGCAGCTCATTGGTGGATTAGCTGTGCAGCAACAAGAGCAATGACAGTTCTTGGTCCAGCAAACAGTGACCCTTTGACAACCACAAGAGGCAAACATGAATCTTGCATCAGGGCTCCCGAACCTTACTGCAGACCCAAATATTCTGATGCAACTTACAAAGATGAGGCTCAAAAATGACATGGAAGACTTTCTTGTCATGTCGCCACTGTGGCCACCTGAACACTGGGCTATTTTTGTTGACACCCTACCTGACAGGGCCAGCCCAAACTCTGTGTAAGCACTGATATATTGCAGCTGCAAAGACTACGCATAAGTTCAGGTGGCCATCTTAGACATCTTTGACATCATGACCAAGACTCACCAACAGCAATTTCACCTGGAAAGATACAGTGGTCCAGGGCCTTAAAGAACATTGTAGGCAATGGCTCTAACCTGAAAAGCAAACTGGGGAGCAAGTGGCCAAGCAGTTTGCACTAGAACAATTTACATAGATCCTCCTAGATGTGGGGTGACACTGGGTGTTGCTGCATAGGCCCAAGACATTGGCTGATACAGTGAGGCTGACAGAAAAATTATATGGCCGCCACAGACTCAGCCACTGAAATGCCAAGACCTGAAACTGCTTGTTGCAGAAGATCCTTGCCTGTGGATCCATGAAACATGCAAAAAGGGTGGTCCTTGGGAAGCCATATACCTAGTCTCGCTCCACAATGAGCAGCTAAGACAAGGCCTCTGAGGTCTGACCCCAAGTGGACCAAACGGCTGGGGAAAAGCCCAATCCTGAGGGAGAGTCCTCCTCAGGCACACAACCCCCACTAAGTCAGTCAAAGTACAGGGCAGGTTCCTTGATTAGAAGCTGTTCTTGTATGGACAGCAGGGTCATTTCCTCTGCAACTGCCCCTTTATGGCCTGCAACTATGGGCAAGCATGGACAGCTGATACCAGGGCTCAGAAAAGAGACCTGGCCAAGATGTTAGTCCCGGTGTAGGTCAATGGAGTAGAAGCGCCAGAACTGATGGACTCAGGTGGCTGCCAGAAGTTGATTAGGGAGCATATAAAGGCTACAGAAGCACCCTCCAGTGCATGTGCAGGGATGTATGCCGATATTCCATGAAAGAGATACAATTAACCATGGGAAATCACACAGAACTAATATGGGTGGGTTTACAGTATAAGTTCCCATTCCAGCTTACCCAGTGATTCTGGACCACAACTGAAAGTTTTTCACAAAAAATTGTGAGTTAATGACCCCTTTGAAAGAACTGGCTCTCCTATGGAAGCCTGAATCACAAGAACCAGAAGAGTTAGCAGGAGTTGGGGACACAGAAGGTTCCCAGTGAAGGAACCTTCAGTCAGGACCCAGATTGTACCCCGCCCCACCACTGTAATCAGGAAAACTAAGGGCCTTTCATCCCTTGGATCTAGGCCAGCTGGCATAAGGAGTAGACTTTGTATGTGAACGAAAGGATGATTCATCTCTGATCCAATTCACCTCTGTGAACAGTGAAATAATCGATCCACAACTGATGAAGCAGCAGCCCCAATTTTAATTAAGAGAGAAGAGGTTGTACCCTGTGGCGAAGGACCCCCAAACCTGAGAAATGAGGGTATAACTCCTGGTCCTGACGAAATTCCAAAGGATAGTGTCACGGTGTCTGGAGTGGCTCATTAGTGAGAATGCCTACCTCAGGGCAGACTATTAAAAAGCAGGGCACAAACCCCAGACGAGTTGTGAGTTCTAGAATTAGATTTCACCAACCAAGTATCAACTCCTCAGGCACTATAACAACCTAACCATGGAGTCACAAATAGTCCCTGTGGGTATTTCGATCTATATTGCCATCCAGACAAGCTTGACTCTGTGACAGATGGTCACTTTACACCAAAGATCCCAGAATATTCATATTAGTTCCAGTCCCAAAGGACCAACCACTTAGCCCAGGTCAATTTGCATCTTAGATAGCACACCAAAGACAAAACTTGTAGACAGTCCTGTAATAAACTAACAAAAGTTTTATTAACTAGGAAAAAGAAATGAGAGAGTTACTTACAAGGCTGAAACAGATAAACATACACACTAATGAGTTTCAGTCAGGCTTCAGAAGGTGATAGAGCTGCTGAAATATACTAGCTCTACATGTCCATTAGGCTAACCCAGGTTAGTCCTGATGATCTCTTGCTTATTTTTAGGATTCTTTGCTCCTTGTTGCCCAAACAGCATAAAAAGACCCTAATTCCTTCTGGTCAGAAATGTTTATCCCACCTCCCCAAGCTGGTGAGATGAACGCTTCTGCACATAACCTCTTCATAGGTGAATGGGGGAAGGAGGAGAGGTCAGGTCAGGTCTCCTGTGTGGATTGCAGGAGCTCTGACAAAGGTTAAAAGGTAGAATTAATGACTCCTCTTGGAGTCTTTTTTTTCTTGAAAGCAGGGACATTGCCTATGTGTCAGCAGAAGATTTACCCATGAACTGAAATTCACAAAGAGCTGAAATTCACTGAGAGCTGAACCAGTAGAGGATCTGGGAAACCTTGCCTGACAACTAACAGAGCTGAGTGAGCAACAGACAACTCTGGTGGGAGGCCAGCACAGTCAGTGCCAGCCCGGTGTGATCAGCAGAGAGGCTGGCACAGTTGGTGCCAGCCTGGTCACTTCGGCAGAGGGGCTGGCACAGTCGGCGCTAGCCTGGTGCAGTCAGCGGGAGCCAGGCGTGGTTGGTGCCAGCCAGGTGCATCAGTGGGAGCCAGGCGTAGTTGCTGGCAGTGGTTGGTGACTCAGCAAGGCCCGATGGCAGTAGGAGACAGCAGCATAGGGGGCCTGGTCAAGCCTGTGTCGGACAGGAGCGGCATAGGGGGTGGATCCACACCAAAGAGGTGGACATTACAACTACGACGGTCAGTACAGGGGAAAGAAGAAAGGGAGAGGCATAGGACACACCCTGTATTCTGGGATGGGTTTGGCTCATTACGTTCATGAATGCTGTTTGCACCGTTTCCCCAAACCAGTGCTGTGTTACCTCTCTTTTGATATTAAAAGGTTTCTTTTACACTCAGACTCTGTGCTTGCAAGAGGGGAAGTATTGCCCTTTGGGGGCACCCAGAGGATAGTGTGTGATTTCCCAGGTGACTGGGTGGGGGCTCGAGCGAGTTTCGTGTTGTATCATTGACAGGGACCCCTAGACATAGAACCCCGCCCTTGCTGCTGCCGACTCGGTCTGTCAGAAGGGTTACATTTTTGGGGGGCTCATCCAAACATTAGAAAATAGGGGGTGATGCCAGTAGCATCGTTCTTTGTGGCATGGTAGGCATGCACCAAAAATGTTACATGCTGGCTCCAGGTTGGCTTTTGCTCTGGCCATAAAGTCCCCAGCATATCCAATAAAGTTTGATTAAACCACTCTGGCTGAGGGTCACCTTGTGGATGGTAGGGTGTCATCCTGGACTTCTTAATTCCGGCCATCCTTAGTACTTCCTTCAGAAGGTGACTCTCAAAGTCCCATCCCTGATCAGAGTGTATCCGAGCCGGGAATCCATACACTGAAAAATATTTTTCCCACAACACTTGAGCAACAGTAGTAGCCTTTTGGTCACATGTGGGGTAGGCCTGTGCATAACGTGTAAAATGGTCTGTCACCACTAAGATGTTTCCCATATTCTTCCTGTCCACTTCCAAAGACAAGAAGTCGATGCATACCAGCTCCAATGGTTTGCTGCTGGTGATATTCTTCAAATATGCTGCTCTGGTGGGCAGGGTTTTCCTTTGAACACACTGAGCATAGGTCTCACATTTCTGGCGGACATCCTCAGCCATCCGGGGCCAATAGAACCTACTATGAATGAGTTCTAAGGTTCTTTCCATTCCCAGATGCCCAAAGTCATCATGCAGGGCCCTCATGGCCAGGGCTCTGAATGTTTTTGGTAGCACTAGTTGTGTTCTTTGCTTCTGCAAAGGGTCTGTGGTAACCCGGTGCAGCACACCCTGAATCAATTTTAGTTTGCTCCATTCTCTCAATAGTAATTTGCACTCAGGAATAGCCAGAATCACTGTGCCAGGGTTTTGCCCATCCCTTTTGGCACGCAGTGTGTTGCAAATGTCAACATCTTGCAGCTGAGCTTTTTCCCTGTTGGCAGCACTGAGCATGGGCAGCGGGGATTGGTCTAACACAATATAGTTCACTGAGGCAAGTGGCACACTTTCAGGAGGCAGGCCCAGAGTTTCTGCCACACAATCATTAGAGCTCTTCCGGTCATCTGGCTCTTGACAGTTTCCACTGCAAATAGCTCTCACTCCATCCACAGGGATCACAGCATGGTCTGATGCTTGTGGGCTCCGGGACAACGCATCCGCATCCACGTTGCTTCTCCCTGATCGGTACTGAATGCTGAACTCATAGTTGGCCAAGGCAGCCACCCATCTTTGCCCAGTAGCATCCAACTTAGCACTTGTTAACACATAAGTCAACGGGTTGTTGTCTGTCCATGCTTGAAATTGAGCACCATACAAGTAGTCCCGAAATTTCTCAGTAATGGCCCATTTCAAAGCCAAGAATTCCAGTTTACGGGCAGGGTAGCAGGTTTCACTATCTGATAGCCCTTGGCTGGCAAAGGCCACAGGTTTTCGTGTGTCTTCAACTTCCTGGTATAGTACGGTTCCTAGACCCTCCAAACTAGCACCTGTGTGTAGGATAAATGGTTTGCCTGGGTCAGCAAAGACCAGGACTGGAGCATGAGTTAGGCAATTAATGATTTCTCGAAAGGCCCTTTCACAGTTCTCATCCCATCATGATCCAAAAGGCTCTAAGGGACCGTAGAGTCTCTGCACAGGGGGCCTTGAGGACCCCCTTTTACTTTTGGTCTTTGATTTGTTCTTGCTGGATGGGCATCCCCTGGTAAGATCATTCAGAGGCTTTACAATGACAGCATAATTCTTCACGAACCTGCGATAGTAGCCACTAAACCCAAGAAAGGTCTTGAGCTCTCTGTAATTTTTTGGGCACAGCCAAGTAGTGAGTGCTTCTATTTTATCCGGATCAGTACTCACACCTTCCTGGGACATGATGCGGCCCACATACTTCACTGAGGTTCTACAGAACTGACATTTGTCAATTGAGAGCTTCAGTCTGTAAGCCTCCAACCTGTCTAACACTTTTAGAAGTCTTTCTTCATGCTCTTCCAAGGTTCTCCCAAACATGATCAGGTCATCCAGGTAAACTAAGACTTGCAGTAAGTTCATGTCTCCCACAACTCTCTCCATGAGACGTTGAAATGTGACAGGTGTCCCCAAGATCCCTTGGGGCATGCGTTCAAACTGATAGAAGCCTAATGGACATATGAAGGCTGTCTTCTCCTTATCTTCTTCTTGCAGAGGGATCTGGTAGTATCCACTTCGAAGATCCAATACTGAGAACCACTGGCTCCCCAGCAAACAGTCTAATGCATTCAAGGCATGGTGTAATGGTCAATTACAGTGCATCGGTTTAAGGTACGGTAGTCAATACACATCCAGATTTTTCCACTTTTTTTACGGACCACCACAATAGGAGAAGCATACGGGCTGCGGGACTCTGTAATGATGCCATTTGCAAGCAGCTCCTGGAGATAGTGTTGCACATCTTCCATTTCCGATATAGCAATTTTCCTAGATCTTTCCCTGAATGGTTGGGAGTCTTGAAGCCTTGATGTTGTGTTGAAGTCTTGATGTTGAAGTCTTGATGTTGTGTTCCACTCCTTTGGCGCATCCGACATCCCACTAATCTAATGAGAATACCCTGGATCTTTCACAAAGGTTCCTCCTCAGGCGAGCCTTCCACTCTTCAGACAATGGCAAGTTTCCGAAGTCAAACCTCACAGGATCTATTGGCGGACCTCTGGTCTCACCTTGGGGTCTTACAATAGTTTCGGTCTCAAAGAGGTCTGCTATCTTCTGCCCTTGCTTCACGATGACATCACGGCTTGTTTCATTAGTCATCAATATAACCACCTTTTCCTGGGCTTCAGTGGGTAGAGTTATGATTGCACTGGGGACCAGCACTCCTTCAGGGAGTCTTCCTTCAGCTGGCTGCTCTACCATTGCTAATGTTCCCTTACTACCATTTAAAGAGGTACTCACGACAGGCACTTCTCGCTCCCCCCTTGCAGGCACTACTGGGGGGTCACATCTGCGTACTTCAGAGCTCCCATAGGTAGCTCAGACATCTCGATCTTAGTGCTCTCAATTTTCCTATAAGCTTCAGCACAAAGCGTATGGATCATCAGGGTGTTTATGTACTGATCCCCAGCTTGTTGTCTGCAGTAGTCAGCGAGTACCTTGAAGAGACTGGAGTTAGTCCCTATCAGCACAGACACCTCGTAAATCCTTTTAGGGTCAGGGCATATCAAGGCAGCAGTGTCCACCCTGTCCCTCACCCCAGCAACCTCCTCTGGAAATTCCAGATGCACTTTAACATACCCTTGGTATGGGTATTTGTCTATGCTAAGACCACACAGGCCAAGCCCTGTCAGGGGCTGTATAGGTAGGTGTGCAAGCCTCTGTCAGTAGAATGACTGAAATATAATAGTCACTTGAGACCCAGTGGTAAGTACTACCCTGCATTCAGTCCCTTCAATCCTCACCATGAACTCTGCTCAAGGCCCTATCAGCCCTGGTGGGATCCCAGCTGGACAGTCATTTCTAGAAGAGTCTTCAAATCCCCATACAAGACTTCTCCACCTCCCCCTTTACCACACTGCAACATCTGTTTGCCACCCTTGTGGAGTTCTGTTTAGTTTAGGGTGAAATATTCTATCATAACAGACTAAGCACAGTCTTGCTGACATCTGTTCATACAATTGAAGGACAACATTTCATTACCCCAGCAGTTAACACAAAAGTGGTTTGTAGCCCAAAACCAGCCCTGCTAACCATTTCCTGTTTTGCTCAGCACCTAGGTGAATTATGCTAAATACTTAATTGTACTCATGCAGATACAAAGCCCATGCAAATAAAGTGCCCCCCTTTACTCAAACACTCAGACCTTGCTTACATCAAGATGCTGAAGGGGACACTAAGGAAGTTCATAGCCTAAGATCTCTGTCACTGTGAGAGATTTCTCCCACCCCTCTTATTTGCCATCTATGAAATGCTGCAAGTGTCTGCAGAGTTCTTCCCATTTGAACTAGTATATGGGAGGCAGCCACACAGGATTCTCAATCTTCTCTGCAAGACGTGGGAGGAACAGGACCTTAATACAACTGACATGATCCATTTGATGGAAAATTTGGAGATTCTGGGGGCTTTCAGAGACAGAGACAGGAATGAGAGTCAGGATTGAAAATTAAAGCCCAGGGATAGAGTATTGTTACTGCTACCAACCTTGGAGTCAAAACTATTGGCCAGGTGGCAGGGACCATTCAAGGTTGTGAAAAAGATGGTATGGTCCATTATGAAATCCGTCAGCTGGAGAAAAGAAAAGAGACACAAGTATACCATATGAACCAGCTGAAGGCTTGGAAGGACCCAGAAGACCTTCTCATAACTCCTTTGACACCTGAACACGAGCTCAGTCCACAAACACACTTAGTACTTAGTACAAACACACTTAGTCAAAGTCGATGGTGGAAGGACTTCAGACCGAGCAGAAACAACAAATGCAAAGGCTAATCAAAGTTTTTCCCTCAGTGTTCTCAGTATTGCCAGGATGAACTAACCTAGACTACCACCATATGGACACTGAGTTGGGAAGAAAAGGCTTGTGAAAATCTACAACCTCTTTCATGGAAAATGTGGGAGATGGTCCATTGAGAACTACCCACCATGGTGGCCTCAGGAATAGTTGAAGAATCCCATAGCAAGTGGAGAAATACCATTGTATTTATGCCAAAATTTTATTAGTCAAGCCGTTTTTGCATTGAATTTTAAAAAGTGAATACAATATTGAAATTCAATGCAAACCTTATGCCTAGAGTAGATGAATTGCTGGTGGGGCTAGGTCACCAAATATATCTCCACTCTTGACCCAGTGGAGGAGTACTGGCATATTCTTCTGATAACCAAATCAGGAGAAAAGACTACATTATCCACCCCATTTGGTCTCTATCAGTTCAGAACCATGCCATTTGATCTTCATGGGGTCATGGCTACCTTCCAACTCCTGATGGACCAGGTACTCCGACCCCATGGTCAATACTCTGCAGCTTACATCAATGATATAGTCATTTATAGTTACAATTGGAATGGCCACTTAAAGGATATCATGGCAGTCCTGAAAGCTTTCAGGGAGGTAGGATTAATGGCCAACCCTGTAAAATGTAGGCTGGCTAACTGGGGAGTGACTTATCTGAACCATGTAGTGGGAAGTGGATGGCTGCCGGTTGGCAAATCCCAAGCACTGGAGTCAACAGTTCTCCAACATTGTACAAATTTCACTTTGTTAAAGATCTCAGGAAACATAGATAATGGTACTTGTAATTTACAGACAATGGAGTTTATTTTGTCTGAATAGTGTAAGAACAGCACACATATCCTCATTATACAAAATAAAACAAAACCCATAGTGATCCAGAAACATAAAGAGTTTGTGCTGTAGTTATGGTTGAATTTATCTTTTTTATTCATTAGAAACCAATGGTTTCCTTTTAAATAACCACACCATTTATCTACAATATTCTCTTTGTACACAGTGAATCAAGTAGCAATAAAGCCTCAACTAACTGAATAACCGCTTTTAGCCAATGAATCATACCTTCATCTAAAAGGTCTGCTTTTACTGTTAATTTCCTTGACATCTAATTGCCTTTCAAAAAACTCTAAGCTCAAGGGAAAATTATGTCTGCAACTCTTTTGGACCACATTGTTGCAGAAATCTCATTCAAAGAACACAATAAGTAATCATGTGACTTCCTGCAGAAACTAATGCATATTATTCAAATTTGAGGCTTAAGTTTGTGTTTTGATTTTGGGCTATAGGTCTGATATCCTTGCTCTTGTTCTAAACAAAATCAAACTAATGTAATTAATCAGTTTGCACATGTAAACAACAATCTATATTGTATCAAACAAATTCCTTAAAGAGAAAAGCATTTCTTAAATAGAATGCACTTTACTAACTAAGGTAAGGAGCTAATGCCCAGAACTAAATAGGATGGCTTTTCCCATGGTAAATGAAGCAAAAATTGGGCTTTTGAAACAAAGTGGAGTTCACTTTGACAGGAATGACTACCCTGCTTTACCTAGTCATTAGAATAAAGATGGTCTGATGTTTAGAGCCCATGAGGGGAATCAGGAGACCAGAGTTTTATTCCTGTGACACTGATTTACTGTGTGACCTTGCACAAGTCATTTCACAAATCTATGCCTTGGCTTCTTTATCTATAAAATGGGGATCCTAGTTACCTGCTTTAAACAGATGTCAGGATAAATTATTAGCTGGTTCCAAAGCATACTGAGCACAGTGAAGCATCATTGGTCCAGTCTCCCCAGATGTTATACTCCCAACTCCTGCTGATTTCAGGAAGCATATAGCTCCTCATAGAATCAGTTCTGTAAGCAATATATTTCAGAATGTTTCAGCCCTGGGATTTTACACTTATACATCTGATATTCCCTTTTCACATCTAGATTTAAACTTCTCTACTCCGTTAACCTTTGTGACTTAAGATTTGTTGCCTCAACAATATCCAATTTTACTCTTCTCTTCAGTGGAGATGAAATCATTTTTATTCATTTCAACAGACTCAGGGTTTAATTTTCATTTTAAAAACTCATTTGTTAAGATTTGACATTATTTATATTAGAAGTATAAAGCCACAATTCTTATCCAACAATGAAGATGGAGGCAAAGAGGCCAAAGAGGAAATATGAAAAAGAAACAGCTAAAGATATTAAAATATCCCAACATTCATTAAGTACAGCAGACATAAGTCAGATGTGAGTGTGAGGGTCTGTTTGATCACCAAGTGGCTAAAGGGGAAATGAAAGAAGATAAACTACAGAGAAACTTTATATTAGTCTTGACTCCTAAGGATAAAGAGATTCCTATTCAGAGGTTATTTTTCATGGGCAATCAAGGAGCAGCACTGACAAAGATAGAGGTATCTAAGGGCTTGTCTTCATTTACCTTGGAGATTTGGCCGCAGTCGACTGGAGTTATACAAGCTATGCAAAAAACTCCCGTCGACTTCTGTGCTTCTGTTCTGCATGCCGTCTTCACTGCAGTGCACCAATGGGAAGCGCGTTCCCGTCGACACAGCACTACGCCACTTGAGGAAGTGGTCTTAATACGTCGATTTCTGGATCGACTGAGCGGGTCTTCACTGACTGCTCAGTCAATCCAGAGAAGTCAATCTGACGGTGGCGAATTTGCCGCCGGCAGTGAAGACATAGCCTCAGAAAAGTTAGCAGAATACACGAAGCATAACAGCAGTAAATCACCAGGGTTGTATGGTCACAAAGAGCGCTGAAGGAACTAAAAAGCAAAGTAGTTAATGACAATAATGAATTCAGCAACAGTTCCTAAGGTCTGGAAGTTGGCCAGTGCTGTGCTTATTCTTAAAAGGAGTTCAAGGTGATTCTGGGATCAGAGGCTAGAGATCTTTACTTACATATAAGAAACTAGTTGAGAGTATGATTAAAACGCAGAGAGGGATTCTACCTGTTGGCAAGGTCTGACCTTGCACACTGCTGCAGCAATAGATTGAAGCAATAAACGCCCACATCTGGCCATGGGAGAATTCTGTAAGCTGTCCTGTGCAGACCCCCTTTGTAGGCATTAGTATAAGTTGTTTGCCAGGGCTGGGGTTTGACACACTGCACCCCCCCAAGATAATCCTTATTGTGTATTGTTTAATGCAAAGTATGTCATGTAAGATGTTTTTGGTATGCTCATGACGTACTGAACATTATTGTTATGGTGATATGTTTGTTGCAATGTCATGTGCATGGTTATGAGGCCTCGCTATGTGATATGCTCAAAGATGGCTTCATGGCTTAAAACAGATTCAGGCAAAACTCTCCAACAGCAGAGGGGCAGTTCGCACCTCATTAAGGCTGGTATAGAACAGACCCAGCTCAGCATTCCAGGAGCAAAGGACTGGCCTAGACATCACCAAAGGAATCAACAAAGGACCTCACTGATTCAGGACATGAGGGAATCATACAGGGACATTGTTTGTCACCTGACCCTGAAGTGGACAGGGGGGTGAAGCCCCAGAGGGGAGACATTTTTTAAAAGGAAAGACATTTGCCATATTCTCTGTCTTCCATCTTCATCTACAAACACCACCAAGCAACTAAAGTGCTGACCAAAGGAGAGAGCCTGGCTGAAAGAAAACCAGCCAGCTTGTGGTGAGAATCATCTGAGTTTGTAAGGATGCTGAAAGTGTTAAGTTTAGTTTAGAATGCGTTTGGTTTTTGTTTATTTTTACTAAACCTGACTGGCTTTTGTCTGATTTATAATCACTTAAAATACTTCTGTGGTTTAATAAATGTATGTTTATTTCACCTAAAACAGTGCATTTGGTTTAAGATGTAGAGACTCTATTCAAAGTGACAAGACTGGTGCATATCAATGTTTTTGATAAATTGATGAACGTATGAGCTGCAGTGTTCAGTGGGCAGCACTGAACATCGTAAGACAGCAGTTCCTTGGGTTGCATCTGGGACTGGAGATGTTGGCTGGGGTCATTCCATTGCATAACCCAAAGAATGGCTGGCTAGAAGCACTCACTCGCTGAGTTGTGGACAACTTACTTGCTGGAAGCTGAGCGTTGAGTGGGAGTGGGAGTGGAAGTCCTCACAGCAAGGCAGAGTAAGACGGGCTCCAAGACTGGAGTGACACAGTGATTCACCAGTCCAGATTGCACTAGGGGAATGTCACATGGGGCATGCTGAGGGCAGGAGGGGAGTCCTCATACTTATGCTGCTACAGGAGATTCTGAGCTGCCAGAGCTTCAGAATGCTTCTCCATGCACACAAGCAGCCCATGGGGAGGTGTAATTGTGACTTAGAGCATCTCTTGGCTTCTATAATTTGTGAGGGCCTGCACTGGTCCCAAGAACAGCCCAGAATAGGGAGTGTAGCTACTTTTATCACCCCACATGCCTGGGCCGACTTTTTTTTATACTGGCCTGTCATAGTCTCAACTCAGAATCTCAGGCTACATTAATAAATAAAATAATAGGAACAAACTTGCTGTCCCTGTCAAGCTTAGGATTCTTTGAGAAGCTTAAACCCCAGGACAGCTTGCTGATATAACCCATTAGGGCTTTATAGAAACAGTGAGAAGTAGTTCTCTCAGAAAGGAGTCCCAGTAACCTTTCGGTCAGAGGCTAAATCCTGTCACAGATTGAAAATTAGTTCCACAAGAGATTCATAGCAACATAGATCGATTGCAAAGCCAGAAGGAACCAGTGTGATATCTAGTCTGACCTCCTGTATAACGCAGACAATAGAACTTCCTCAGAATGATTCCTAGAGGAAACATCAAGGGAAAATAAAGTGACAGAGGGCACCTCAGCTGGTGCTCGATTGCAGTGCAGAGGCTGGGACGACAGACCCTGCCCCCAGAATGATGTCTCAGGGCCTGCTCAGAGGCAGCCCCACACTGGTCAAGGGAGCTGGTATTGATCAATCATGGTGCTTCTAATAACCATCTCATGCAAATTAGGCTTCAACTCACCTTCTGTACCAAAGAAAGTTGGATTCACAATGAGCCATGTGTTCTTGGGGTGAGGTTTGGGATGAGGCTTCACAGCCCTTGGTTGCACTCTGGGCTTAAGCAAGTTGATTAAGCCTGGGACTTGTTAGGATGCCCAGGCTATGAGTATGGAAAGGGAGGAAGGCTGGTGACAAAGCAGAGGCAATGGAGAATTAGGATCTGTCCCTTTAGTCAGTGTTATACCAATGTAAAACCTGTGTAAATAAGATGAGAGTCAAGCCTGTAACCATGAATGGCTGGTGAAGCTACCCCCTAAGGAATGGGAGCTTCCCGTCCTGCCCACACTCCACCCTTGTTCTGCCCCATACCCTTCCCCATGCTCCTCCCACCCCCTCAATCCCCGCTTGCTGCCACTTGTCTTTGCTCTCTGGGTGACTTCCTCATATCTCCTTTCCCGCTCCCTCCCACCTGGCCAGCATGAGCTGCTGTGCATCTCCATAGGCGACTGGCTGGGCTCAGGATGAAAGCCGGCCACCATAGGATGCCTCAACCTGTTCCTCCCTCCCTGGCTGAGATGGGGGCAGTGGGCAGTTACCAAACAGTGGTAGGAGACAGGGTTGCATTAAACAGACCCTAGGGAGCTTGGGAGAGACGCAGGAAGGTTGGGCAGGAGGAAGGAGGGCTGAGCCATAGAAGAGGAGGTGAGCTGGGGGAAAGAGAAGGCTCCATATCACAGCAGAAGGACCTGGCTGGCTGGGCAAACTCCCTCCATCCTGAGCCGTTGTCAAATGCTCACACACCTTCCTGCTGTGGTGCTGCTCTGGCTTGTGTGCTGCTGCAGCAGCTCCCCCCCCCCCCCCCATGCAGCAGGGCAGGGGTCTGTGTGAGCCCTCCTCTCCCCCATCTCACATACTTGTTCTGCCCCCAATGCTGGCAAACCCCAGGCACTCTCTCTATACTGAACCCTCCCCAAAACACATTGCTCCTCCCGCCAAGTCCAGCCAGCCTCCCCAGAACTGCTACCCTTCCCCTAAAAACCTCGACCCTTTCCAATATGCCCCCAAACTGCTGCCCTTGCCTGCACTCTGGCCACTGTACAGTTCCCAAAAGACCTGGCACCCAATGCTACCCCAGCTGTGTTGTGTCCCCAAATGCTGTTCCACCAAAGAAACCAGCATCCCACACTAGTCTGAAAAATGGCTGCCAATGCCATGTCGCACCAGGCAGGCTCAGAAAACACCTCCCCTTCCTTTAACGCCCCCCCCATACACTTTGGCCCCCTTGCTACATGTGCAACGTCCCTCCCTGCTCAGGCCCCCCACCTGTCCACACACACCTTTCCCCCAAGGCCCCGTCACTCTCCCCCATTGAGCTGAGAGCTCCCCCTGCCACTTGAATAAGTACAAAAATTAGTGGGGGAGCATTCTCTGCCCCCAGGTGCTCTTAATTGCTGCCAGCCTGCTCCTTACCTCATGGTAACAGTCCAAAGGGCTCTGGGCCAGGTGGAAGGGGATCCATTCCTCCTAGCAATTTATTGCTCAGCTGCCCGACCCTGCTTAGTTGGCATTGGCCTCAAGGCAGTATAGTGGTGCCTGCCCCTGCCACACGAGTGGTCTTGGCTAGCCCCCACCCAGTCCTGCAGTGGCTTGGAAGGGAGGGAACGTCCCACCCATTGCACAGAGAAATAAGGCTGGCCTGGTGGCATCTTGTCTAGCTGTCTCGTCTCCCACTTTGTAAAGTGATGGGCATGGGCCTTGCTGGGCCTCCCCCCTCACTCCTGTTCCAGCAAGTTGTTTCAGCATCAGTGGGAGGAGGAGTCCCATAAAGTCCCAAAAGGATCCTGTAATCCAAAAGGAGTGCATATGAGAGAAAGGTTAATTGTGAAAACACCTGGTAAGTCTTCTAAAGCACTTTCCATCTGACCTCAAAGCATCTAACCAAAAAAAAAAAAAAAATTAAGCTACACAATACTTTTCTGAGGCAGGCAAGTATCATTATCCCTGCTTTTCGGCTGGAGAAACTGAGGCACAGGCAGATTAAGTCCCTATATCCACTGCCTTTTTAAATCAATGGAAAGACTCCCCTTGAGATCAAGCCTTAAATGACTGGTGGTCCAGTGTCACACTGGAAGTCTGTGATGGGGGGGACCATTAATAAAACCCCAAATCTACACATTCCTAGCTCTGCTTTCAACACCAAGCCATGCTGATTCTTCCCTTAAATTTTACTTTCCATTTCCCTTATCTGGAAAACAAATGAGTATCTTTGAAGTGACTCTGAATTGATTACTGAATAGGCTAGGCTGTGCATGTTGGACAGTTAATTCAATTGTATCTGCAGTACAGTAGTTCATAGAGGAACCCAACAACTATGATTTCATGATTCCTCATTTCCCACAGGAATTGTGTTTTAGTTCTATGACTTTTGTCCTTTTATAGAGACAAGGTGTTCTCCCCTGGACTATTATACCCACCGCCCATGAACGTGGGCGAGTTAATATCTTTTATTGGACCAACATCTGTTGGTGAGAGAGGCAAGCTTTCCAAAAGCCCTCCTTCTTTTAAAGGTGACCTGATCCTCCTGTTCTGGCACTCCTTAGTTGAGTTGCACCAGCTATCTATATTGTTGCGTCGACTCACAGAGACTGATGCTGGAGCAACTCTGCTAAAAGGTGCTGGAACACAGGGGGACCCAGTGGCCTGGGGCTGCTGTGAAATGTGTGTTTTTCACTGGCTGGCAGTGACACAGCTGTGGTGGGACTCTGCCTGCTGCTCTGGGTGCTGGAACATGGGGGTGGGAGCCGCGGCCACCCAGGGGCCCCTGTGAAATGTGCTTGTTTTTCCACTGGCTGGCCCAGTTGTGGGATTCCTGTCCTGCTGCTGTCTGTCACTGCCCGGTGCCTGTTGATGCTGAAACAACTCAAGTAGGGACAGGGAGGGAGGGAGGAAAGACTCCCCACTCTCAGTGATGGGGGCTCAGGTGAGCAGGGTGCATGGAGGTGAGCAGAGGGATGGGGCAGGCACAGTGGTGCGGGGGAGGCACACACAGCAAGTAAACAGCAAGGAGGGAGGGACAGAGCAGCAGCGAGGGGGAGGAGGCATGTGGCGGTGGGAGAGCCGGGAGGAGAGGAGGAAGCAGTCCAGAGGAGGGATGCAGGAAGCAGAGGCTGGGGCAGAGGGATGAGTGGGGAGAGGAGGCACGCAGTTGGGGGTGGGGCAAGGAGGAGAGAAGGAACCAGTCTGGCAAGCAGGAGGAGCAGAAACAGTGAGGAGGGAGTCAGGGATGTGGGGAGCAGCAGCAAGGGGGGAGGAAGCATGGGGGGGGGGGAAGCAGGGAGGAGAGGAGGAAGGAACTCGCAAGCAGGAGGAACACTGCAGCATCAATGAGTCGACTCTCAGACTGAGATTAGGGGTGGGCAGGCTGAGAGCAGTCTCAGATTGTAGCACGGCAGCCTGGGCCCAGCCAGGAAGGCAGCAACAGTCAGAGAGTGAAATGAAACTGAGACCGGAGAAGAGAAGTTAGAATGCTGGCAGCCATCTCCCCCTGCTTTATATGCTCCATGCAGGTTCCTGGATGGCTGGGGAGGTGGTATTTGCTTCCCAGCTTCATCAGTAACTCCCAGAGGAGGGAGTCCAAGGGACCTGGGAAGCTGAGTAGCAGATACTACCAGGCACCAGAGAACCTGCATGGAACATAAAAACTTCTGCCTTCCCAGAAGGGAGGGCAGGGAAAGAGGCAGGGTCACCATGGCCCCATGCATTCGGCAGCACAGCAGTGGCGGCTGTCAGAGGAAGCTCAGCCTTCCCCCACCTTTAATACCAGCTGCCCATGCCTGTAATTTTCTCCCAAGAAAATCTTTCCCTGAAGTCTGTGCACTTTATTCTTTATTTACTTGTTTTTAAGATAAGAACTTTGCAAACCACATGGGAAATATTAGTGTTTAAAGTGAAATTGGGTCACTTGATCCCAAACTGCATTTTGGTCTGAGTCTGTAAGTGTAAAAACATTCTGCTTCTTTTCCTAAATTCATTCTGATTTTCTTTTTTCTTGAATACTTTCAACTTCAAGGGGTTCCTTTGAGCTGAGTGGATTTTTCCAGTGTTTTAGCTGCATTATTATTATCCATGTACACTATATATATGTGTGTGTTCATATGTACATATAAGACTCAAAAAACATCATTTTAAAAGGTCCTGCTTCTCAATCATTTCAGTTCTCAGTACACTTAGGAGTCAGGATATGATTGTCATTACTGGCACCAAACTTTCCAGCTGTTCCCTTATGGCTAGATGGAGCACCCACTAGGTATTCCTAGGGGATGTCATGCTAGTGGTGATCTCACACCTCTGATACTTTAGGTCCAGATCCTGCTGCTTTTGAAGTTAATGGCCAATCATCAACTGAGCAGAACTGGACTTTTAAAATGGGCTTTCTCAATGCATTGAAAGAGGTGATGCACAAATATTATTTGAAAAATGATTTCCTAGGAACTCTGTGTGAATATAGGGGCAGGTTTTGGCCTGTAGAGAACAACTCCTGAGCTCATCAGTCCTGAATTTTCATGAATATTCAAAGAATAGAACTGACTGGTATTTACTTCAATTTCTTGTGCACATGTGTTTCAGCCCTTCCTTTTGTAACCATGTAGTTGGGCTCTCTATCCCCCTCTAGAGGTTGGACCACTAGGAATTATTGTGAGTTAGTTCTATGGCCTGTGTTACTGGAGGTCACATTAGATGATCACAATGGTCTCTTGGAATCTATGAACACACAGAGAGGTTTATAAGTCTGCTACTAGCTTTAAGCTAACAGAGTTTTGTGTTTTTTCTCAGGCAGTAGAGTCTAATATTTGTAGATATAAGGTCCCAGGTTCAATCCTCATTACCTAAAGGCATTGCATTACACTTGCATCTGAGACACATTTAAAAGATCTTTAGTTCCCCCCTAGACAATTTAACCAGGTTGTTCCACTCAGTAACTAAATTGCCACAGTGCAAAAGAACTTTGAATTTACTTTTTAAGGAGAGAAATATTAGCTGAACTAAGTTCCCCCAGTAGACTTCTACTTGGCCAGTGACTTGATGTGATGCCGCACGCCTCTGTGAGCTGCAGACTCATCCACCTGAACATTGTCACTTATAAAAACAACAAGAGTCCTGTAGCACCTTAAAGACTAACAAATTTCTGTGGGCATAAGCTTTCGTGGGCTGCAACCCACTTCATCAGATGCCTGAAGTGGAACCCACAGATAGGAGGTATATATATACACATGATGTGCCAGCAATGCCCCTCTGCCATGTACATTGGCCAAATCGGACTGTCACTACTCAAAAGAATAAATGGACACAAATCAGACATAAAAAATGGTAACATCCATAAACCAGTAGGAGAGAACTTCAATCTCCCAGGACACTCTGTAGCTGACTTGAAAGTTGCCATAGTTCAACAAAAAAACTTCAAAAACAGACTTCATTGAGAAACTGCAGAGCTGGAACTTATATGCAAATTTGACACAATCAGACTGGGTCTGAATAGGGACTTGGAATGGTTATCTCATTACAGGAATTAATTGTAACTGTTCACACATTCTCACCTTCTCACCTTCTAATCAACAGTTGTGAATAGGACTCATCTACCCTAACTGAATTGACTTTGTTAGCACTTGCCCTCCCTATTGCTGTGTTTCTCACCCTTGGATGTGTATATATACCTCCTATCTGTGGTTTCCACTTCATGCATCTGAGGAAGTGGGTTGCAGCCCACGAAAGCTTATGCCCGCAGAAATTTGTTAGTCTTTAAGGTGCTACAGGACTCTCATTGTTTTTGCTGTATACAGACTAACACAGCTAGCCCTCTGTAAATTGTCACTTATGGGTTTCTTCTTCCTGAAGGAAACAAAAAAGAAATAAAAGGAGAAGAAATGTTTGCTGAGCAGAAGTACTGGAGAACTGCAATATGTTTTTGTATGGTTCAGTAATGTCTACAACGTATAGACAGAGACAGATAGATAGATATTAAATGGCAAAAAAAAATAAATAAAACTACATTAACACTGAGTTAACATTCCTTCACTCCTTTTGTCCTTTAATAGTGTTAGATGGAATCCTGTGGTGAGAGTGAATGGGCTGTTAAAGAAGGCAAAGAGCTTGTACATTTCATCAGCTGGGTGTTGGCAGAGTAAAGGTGTGTGTGTTAATGGAACATACTGAGGCATTGCTGAAAGAGGGAACAAGAAGTGTTCCATGAGCAATCTGAACTGTGCATTTGGTGGTTTTCAGAAGTTTGAGTATTGCTGAACCAAGTTTTCGACAAGGCAATGAACTACCACTAAGCATTCTTAACTCTGCATTAGTGTAGTTTTTTGCCACTGAATTGCCTTGTTTTTTGAACCAGAAAGACAGGTTGTAGCTAGGAGTTAGTAGATATTTAGGCAGTTGTACATATCCTGACCCACAATTTGCCAACATCCTTTCCCCACGTCAGCCTGGGCCCAGCCAGCTCTGCTTCAGCACACCTCCCTAGCCATGCCTCTGACTAATTCACTGCATTCACCCATCCAACTTGGCTGCCTCCCACTACTGTACCCATCCCTCCCCCATGCCCTGCCACAAGCAGGGAATTCAGCTCTCTGAAGTCTTTACTCTGCGATATACAAATATTTCTATTGCTCTTCCAGAGGGTAGCCGTGTTAGTCTGTATACGGCAAAAACAATGAGAGTTCTGTGGCACTTTAAAGACTAACAGATTTAATTTTTGTAGGCATAAGCTTTCGTGAGACTCAGTCACTCAGCTCACTTTGTCAGATGCAGGGGTAGAATGATACAGTTTCCTATGTTTCCTATTTACTGTATCATTCTACCTCTGCATCTGACGAAGTGAGCTGAGTCTCACAAAAGCTTATGCCTACAAAAATTAAATCTGTTAGTCTTTAAAGTGCCACAGAACTCTCGTTGTTATTTCTATTGCTGTTACTTCTCCCCCTCCTATAGCCCAACTTACATGCAGTGCCTGGTGTGAAGGACAATTATGTTACAGTGGAATGTTGTTCCTGGTTATGTTTCACAATGGTAAGCGGATGACATTCGTGGCAGGGTTGGAGAAGGAAATCAGCAATAAGGTTTCTAATCCAAAATACTGGTAGTTTATTTTTGAGAGAAAGGCCCTCTGACCTCTGCCCAATAGATACACCCCATCTCCAAAAGGGTCAGATGTCAGAGCATGTAATGTTTTTATGCCACACAGTACACATTTTCTGGTCAACCATGAACCCTATAATTTCCCAGTTAATGTTCTTCCAACACTTACTAATAGTTTTCATAGTGTCGCTATAGCAATTACTCAGCCTCTCAGCCAAATCAGAGAAAACTATCACAGCTCCTGAACACAAATCTCTGATGTAATCCAAATGGGCTCTCATACATAGCATGAGGCATAGACCAGGAATAAGGTCCAATTTATTTCTGCCTGAGTGAATCACCACAATGTCTGTAGATCAGAAACTCCTAAGTCATGGGTTAGATGTTGTAGAATGGACAAAACATGATGCAAACACAGGCCACCTCTCTCTACTACAATCAGCCTGTAGTCAACAATCCCCTGTCATGGTGTATTCCTGGTTCTCCAGCAAACTTCTACAACCTCGTGATCCAGGAATCACCCAAAATCCACACATTGGCAGCCCTCGCAGTGCACATACTTCTTTTCCCTCGGTCATCAAGATGCCTGCACCATTAGTTCCCAACTTCCACTTTATGTGTCTTTGGAGACACCTCATTGGTGTCTCATTTGGAGACACTTCCTTGAGATCACGAAGTAGTCACTTCCCTCCGCCCCCTACCCCACTGGGGTTAGTAAAATACAGTTTTCCTCAAACAACCAATCCAAGACTTGCCTATCACCTGTCCCCATTTCCTACCCCCGTCCACAGCCACAACCCCTGTCCCTGTCCCCCCATCATCCTCCCCACCAAAATCCCCCCTCTCCAGCTCCTCCCCACCCAATAGAACAAAAATGTTGGTTAGACCAGCTGCAGACTATTCTGCTGTGTTCACAGTAAAGCTTCCCATAAAATAGAAACACATATAATAACAGAGACCACTTGTAGCAAGAAACCTGTTATTAAATCTTTATTGCACAGGTGTACAGACATTCGAACAAGAAACATCAGTGGCAGCATGTTCACTGGGGCAATGGTGTCGGCACTTTCCCTTAAACTACCCAGGCAAGTGTAAAGTGGCTACATAGAAACTCTTACATAGTTTTTTTTCTTTATTGGTACAGGTGCACTGTAATCCTTCTAGACCACGCATCTATGCAAGCAAAGAAGAGAACACGGTCTTAAATAGTGCAGCTTTAAAGACTATAAAAGGGTGTGAATGAAAACTCGTGAGCATTTTTTTCTGTATTGGCACATCTGCATGGGGTATAAAAATGTACCTACCTTGGATAAAACTGAACAGATTGAGATCATTTTGACTCATTGTTTATCAATAGTTTGATCCCTAGCTCTGCAAAAATAATAATTATAATAAAAAAAATCCTGCACGTTTTTTGAAAAAAATGTCAGTTTTGTTTTGGTATTATTTCTCTTCCACCGCACAATAAAATTACCCCACATTTGGGTCACTAACCCCATGCTACACTCTCCTCAGCCACATGAAATTTCAAAGGAATCTGATGAAGCATGTTGAATTTAGAGGATTTAGAAAGGGTGACTTTTAAACAGAAGTCATGATGGAACCTGAACTGCAGGGACAATGTTATAATTTCATGTTGACTGAGCTATTTATTTCATTGTAGTAATACAATTAGAACTTCGCTGACAAGAACATACACCAGTTTGCAGCCTTACCAACAAGCAACATCAATTTTAGTTAGTTTTCGCCTTAACCTTTTCATGAAAATGAGAGGCACTTTCTATAGGCAGCAGACTGCTGTTTCTTTGCTGTGAATGCAGAAATAATGTTCTATCAAAATGGCAAATTTCAAGCCAGGAACATTCAAGCATTTGCCCAGAAGACTGAGTTTCACCATCATTGTGAGAAAAGCTGCACTCCATGATAGAAATAGTGAAAGTTAAAACCTGCTCTCATATTGGAATCTATTTACTAAGCCCTGTGTGGACCACACCTTTCAGCTATCTTTTAATAGTACACTCTTTCATTCAGTGTTTCCCAACTTGAATATGAAGAGCCCAGAATAAACAAAGGAGGTTCAGGGTAACATGTGAGGGGAGCATAACCCATCCTATCCTCTACTGTAACCATGCTTCTGTTGCTATGGGAATAGGTAGACAGGATAGAAAGAGGGGAAATTTATGGGGATGGGAAAAGGGAGTGGGGAGCTGCAAAGACAGAGAAAATGAAAAACAGATAACACCAAACAGAAAAGGAGGTAAAAAGACAAAAAAGGGGGAAATGACATAGTCCAGAGATAGTTCTCTGGATGGGAGGCTCTAGGGGGAGTGAAGAGGGAGCATGGAGTCACTGTGGAAGGAGAACTAGAGAGAGGGAACAGGGAGGATAAGCTGAGGGTCAAGGGAAGTGAACTGAGGTGAAAGGAGACATGAGAACATCAGCAGGAGCCTGAAAGGAGAAGAATACTGGAAAGAGGGCAGAGGCTGCAGTTGAAACAGGAGATTGTGGGAGTCAACAGAGAAAGGAGTTTGATTGTGAAGGGTGTAATGAAGGTCTGAAGAGCCAGCACGACATTGAAAATGTCCTGGAAAATAATTTTGACTTAAATACCTTAATATCATAACCATACAGCTATCAGGTTGATCTGGTATGCCATGTGGTTATCCAGTGGTCTAGACTGTCTATTTCTAGCTTAGGAGGAGTCTTTCTTGCCAGTACATTCACATAATGACACCCTTACATTCTCTTCCACAGAGTCTGAGATGTATTCAGGGTTTCTGGAATGCTGCCACCACAGGTTTCATAAGCATCAACAGCACTATTAGTTTGAAAATTCTCTGTGACTCAAAACACTGACTATTCAAATTAACCAACTCTCCCTGCCCCCCCAACACCTCAATCCATCTAATGAAAATTACACTGTCCTATCATTTCAAACCCCATGTAAGGGCTATCAGTGGGACTGCTATGCATGCTTAGATGAACATAGTTCTTGGCTGCTCTTCACAATTTGTGAGAATCCATGGTACCACAGGGGAAAGGAAGGTTCAGGTCATCATGCTCCTCCATCACCACCAATCCTACTGCTAAAAAGGGAGGGAAGTTTTTCCTTCCCTTCTGGTACTGCTGGCGACGGAAGATAGAGAGCAGAGCTTGCACAAGCCTATAGGTGCCTCCAAAGTGTGAGACTTCAAGAGTCTATATACTTTGTCTGTACTAATGACAGGCTGTACCAGAGATGTGACTATATGGTTACATGGAACTCAATGCAGCTGATGACAAGTAGAGAGAATGTTCACCATCAAGATGTAAGTGGTATTTATTTTTCAAGAAAGTCTGTGCTGAAAATTCAGTTTCACAAAATAGAGGGAAAAATACTTCCTTTTAGAGCTTCACTCAAGCGGTGGGGATTTGTTCTGCTCTTGTTCACGGCAGCACACTGCACAGTGCAGCTGCTAGTTGTGTTCCATCTCAGTACTTGTGAGAGCTAACAAGATATTTAAGGTTATATCTCCAAACTCTGTTTACTGGGACTGCTTTTCTTTCCCTGATTGCTGCAAATTACTGCTTTTGCTAAAAAATAATCCCCCTCTCACTGACAATCATACTGCAGAGAATGTTTTAAGTGGTAAGAGGCAAAACACAGTAGCTAGTCAGCCAGTCAGTCAATCAAGAAAACAATGAAGATGGGGTGTGCAGCAGTCTCATACAGATCTATCCTCCCTGCATTGCACATCAGTGTGAGCCTCACAATGCAGGCACATAAAAGTACTTTGATAGCTGCACAGTCAGTCATCACTACATTTTTCAACCAGCTGATAGCTGCACTTGACTGAATGATTAATTGATTGATTGAATCCCTATTCAGATTTCCTTCTCACCACTGTAAGCATTTTGTTTTCAGATGCCTGTTTCCCTCAAGGTCTACCCTTCCAAAATAAAAAAAGAGATTGATGAACCACATAGGGGGTGTGATCCACTGGTGTGAGAAACTGATTTAAATAGCTTTCTCAAAGCTGCCTCACTTCCTCTTCCTGTCCTCTTGACCTTTTCATTATCCACTATGTGTTTTCCATAGAATCATAGAATATTACAGTTGGAAGGGACCACAGAAGGTCATCTAGTCCAATCCCCTGCTCAAAGCAGGACTAACCTCAGCAATATCATCCCAGCCAGGGCTTTGTCAAGCCTCAGCTTAAAAACCTCTAAAGATGGAGATTTCACCACCTCCCTAGGTAACCCATTCCAGTGCTTCACCACCCTCCTAGTGAAAAACCTTTTCCTAATGTCCAACCTAGACCTCCCCAACTGCAACTTGAGACTGTTGCTCCTTGTTCTGTCATCTGCCACCACTGAGAACAGCCTAGCCCAATCCTCCCTGGAACCCCCTTTCAGGTAGTTAAAGGCTGTAATCAAATCCCCCCTCATTCTTCTCTTTTGCAGACTAAACAAGCCCAGGTCCCTTAGCCTCTCCTCATAAGTCCTGTGCTCCAGCCCCCTAATCATTTTTGCTGCCCTCTGCTGGACTCTCTCCAACTTCTCCACATCCTTTTTGTAGTGGGGGGCCCAAAACTGGACACACTACTCTAAATGCGGCCTCACCAATGCCGAATAGAGGGGAATAATCACTTCCCGCGACCTGCTGGCAATGCTCCTCCTAATGCAGCCCAATATGCTATTAGCCTTCTTGACAACCAGGGCACACTGCTGACTCATATCCAGCTTTTTATCCACTGTTACCCCCAGGTCATTTTCTGCAGAACTGCAGCCTAGCTACCAGTCTATAGCTGTGCATGGGATTCTTCCTTCCTAAGTGGAGGACTCTGCACTTTTCTTTGTTGAACCTCCTTAGATTTCTTTTGGCCCAATCCTCCAGTTTGTTTAGGTCACTCTGTATCCTATCCCTACCTTCCAGGGTATCTACCACTCCCCCCAGCTTAGTGTCATCCGCAAACTTGCTGAGGGTGCAATCTACCCCATCCTCCAGATCATTAATAAAGATGTTGAACAAAACCGGCCCCAGCACCGACCCCTGGGGCACTCCGCTTGTGACTGGTTGCCAGCTAGACATGGAGCCACTGATCACTACTCATTGAGCCGTATGCTCTAGCCAGTTCTCTATCCATTTTATAGTCCATTCATCCAACCCAGACTTCTTTAACTTGCTGATAAGAATACTGTGAGAGACAGTATCAAAAGCTTTGCTAAAGTCAAGGTATATCACCCACTGCAACATCACCCTTATTGTTCTTGCTTCTAAGCTTAACCCAGAGACGCTCTTATGCCTTAAAGTCATCTCTCTATATAGACAGTCATATAGCCCATTTACTTTCAATGAGACTTAGGCTCCTAAGTAATTTAAGCATATTTGAAAAATTTACCTCAACTCACCAAGTCCCTTAGAGAAAGGTAAAATGATATATTTTCTCACCTATTTATTGTATGGTACAGTCTAGTATTTAGTTTGTCTTTTTATATCAGAGTCTTACTTTGTACTGACAATTTCATGGTCCAATTAGTTCTCTGTACACTTTCTCTCCCAGTCCGTGTTCTATAGAATACAGTAGTTAAATATATTCTCTCTATTTCTTAACTTGCATAAATTGAAAGTCATGAGCTATATGTCTGGTCATATATGCCTAGTCTATTTACATCTTTTTGGCTTTGATCCCTTTTCTTCTACACAATTTGTTGGTCCAATTATTTTAGTGTCACCTGGAGACATGGAGACCATATTAATGATAGTTTTATCTTCCTCTACATCATTTAGGTACACAGTGAATGCATAAGACCTGTCCTTGTGGTACTACACTACCTGCAGAAAGGCACTTTTTTAAATTTAACTTTGATGCTACAATGTACCAAGCATTTCACTATTCCACTAACACTAGTGTCTCTATTTTCTTAAAGTTTGTCCTTGTAAGCTTTAGTGCTCTCATACCGCCTTCTAAAAACAATTCCAATATTGCTATTAGATTATTGTTATTAGATTATTTTCCCTGCTGCCAAAGCATTTGTTTCTTACTTTCACCTCCGAGAGCAGGTCTACACTAGAAGCGTTGCATCGACACATTGCTAAAGCACATCTGGTGAAGCCCTATGCTCACGGGAGAGCACTCTCCCATTGGCATAATTGCTCCACCTCCATGAGAGGTGGAAGCTCTGTTGGCGGGAAACTATCTCCTACCAATATAGCTCCAGTGTGGATAGCGCTCAGGTCGCTGTAACTTGCATCACTTAGGGGGTTGTCTTTTTCACACTCCTGAGCGATATAAATTAGATCGACTTAAGCAGTAGCGTAAACCTGCCCTGCAACTACATTAACTGACACTAAGTGGGGTAGGAGAGAACAATCTTTATTTACAGGATCACACTTTATATTGGATACTCATACATATTTGAGGATGTAGAAAACTCTGGTATTTTGTTACATTGTATTATTTGAGAAATAATATATGATTTCCTAATTAAAAAACGTAGCATTATGTATAGACAAAAGAGATCTGTGGTAGAGTTGTGGATTCATCTTTACTTTTGCATGCCTTGACTTTAAAAGTGCTTAACTGTGGACATTGCATTAACATTGCATTATTCATGATGAGTTCAAGTATGGATGGAAGCCATCCCTGAAAAGGTGTGATTAGAACTGGAAGTGAGAGTGACATGGATATCCCACTAGAGTGTTTATTTTGTAAAGGCTTTAGAATTCCTTTGTTTGGAAAGTTTTACTTCTGCTAAGTGGGAAGTGTATTTACTTTTCCATTTTCTAGACAGAAAGGTACTTGGTGCCCAGTGCTAATCATTAATGACAGTATAGTAACTTAATAGTGTTTCTGAAATGAATAGTGCATAGCGCTAGACACTGAAAATCTGACTTGCCCTGAATAGTAATGAAGGGTTCGATCTGGCAAAGTACTAAGCACTCTAAAGCACATAAGCATGTACTTAATTTTAAGCATATAAGTGGTCCCACTGAAATCAAGCAGTGTTAAAGAAGAGTGAAGATATCAGAAACTGGCCCAGAGAGCTTCTATCCCATACTCTATCATTTACAATATTTAACGAGAAAAAATCTTTTTCTACTGCTCTTTCATCCAAATCTACTGAATTTCTTGCAGGCAATATATCTAATCCCAACACTGACATGAACCATAATCATTTTACCATTACGAGCTGAACTTTTAAAATAAACTTAAAAAAAGATTGTATGCTGTGATAAGTTAAATGTTTCCCAGCAACATCATTTGTCAAGCAGCAGAACTTTTAAAGGTGACCTTAAAAGGAGTAAAAATGAGTTTTGCCCTTTTTGGCTTCTTTATGATAGGTCTGTGGTTTGTTTTACTTTTAAAGGGGTATGGAAGTGGCCAGGCAGTGACAGTGGAGGGGAGGGAGGGTGAATTTTTATTTGTTTCAGTTGTTATCTGCTCTGCAAGACTCTGTGATGATTTGAGTCTCAAGAACTAGTGCAATAATGGCATCACACGGGCCAAGAGGATGACGTTTGAATGGGAGAGAGGTTAAGGAATTTTTAGTCAGACTTTTAAAATGTTGGTCTATTATTAATTTTTGTTCACACTTATTTCACTTCAATGACTCCTTAATATTTTGGATAAAGAATATATTTTTACAATTTCTCCCCTCACCCTTCAATAAACTTGTTAATATTCACAACTGCCCCAGCCTTATAAAAAGCAGCCAGCTGCGAACCAGCTGAGCGGCGAACAGACGGGCGGCTAACAGAAGGAGGGAGTTTGCCTAGGAGTTCACCTGAGAAGGGAGCCCAGAGCGGGTTTTTGCCTCTCAGACGTTGCTGAGCACGAAATACAGAGGAAAGATATGGAGAGGGAGCGATCTGTTGTTGTCACCTGCACTGGATGTGCTATGTTTGTCTTCCTCCCACAGGATAGAGATGACTTTATCTGTACCAAGTGCAGGCTGGTTTCCTTATTGGAAGAGAAGGTTAAAGGACTAGAGGCCCAAATATCAACCCTGCATTGCATTAAAGAAAACGATGTCTTTCTCCATCGGGCACAGGCACAGTTTAAGGAAGATTCAGAGAAGGCCAGGCAGGCGAAAATGAAGAACGGGGAAGAAAATTGGCAGCATGTGACCTCCCGAAGAAAGAGAACCTATGTGCCCACCATGCTGATAGAAGTAAGGAATCGTTTTCATCCTCTCTGCACAAGTACTACGGTGGAGAACGATTTGGAGGACCCTTCGGAGGGAATGGATCAGAAGACCCATTTGATCAGAAGGCAAGGGATGCATTGTCCTAGGGGCGGGGGTTCCACGACCACCATTCCCAAGAGGAAGAGAAGGGTGATGGTGGTCGGGGACTCCCTCCTAAGGGAGACGGAGTCATCCATCTGCCATCCGGACCGGGAAACTAGAGAAGTGTGCTGTTTGCCTGGAGCTAGGATTACGGATGTGACGGAGAGACTGCCAAAACTTATCAAGTCCTCAGACCACTACCCCTTCCTACTTCTCCACGTGGGCACCAATGACACTGCCAAAAATGATCTTAAGCAGATCACTGCGGACTATGTGGCTCTGGGAAAAGAGAGAAAGGAGTTTGAAGCGCAAGTGGTGTTCTCATCCACCTCCCTGTTCAGGGAAAAGGCCCAGGTAGGGACCGTCGCATTGCGGAAGTAAATGCGTGGTTACGCAGGTGGTGTCGAAGAGAGGGCTTTGGATTCTTCGATCATGGAATGTTGTTCCAGGAAGAAGGATTACTAGGAAGAGACGGGATTCACCTAACGAAGACAGGGAAGAGTATCTTCGCAGACAGGCTGGCTAACCTAGTGAGGAGGGCTTTAAACTAGGTTTGATGGGGGATGGAGACCTAAGCCCGAAGGTAAGTGGGGAAGAGGAACACCACAAGGAAGCAGAAGGAGGAGGGTGCAGCAGGGGAGGCCTCCCGATTCATACTGTGAAAGTAGGCCAATCAGCTACTTATCTCAAGTGCCTGTACACAAATGCAAGAAGCCTGGGAAACAAGCAGGAGGAACTGGAAGTCCTGACACAGTCAAGAAACTACAACATGATTGGAATAACTGTGACTTGGTGGAGTAACTCACACGACTGGAGCACTGTTATGGATGGGTATAAACTGTTCAGGAAGGACAGGCAGGGGCGAAGGGGTGGAGAAGTTGCACTGTATGTAAGAGAGCATTATGATTGCTCTGAGCTCCAGTATGAAACTGGAGGTAAGTCAGTTGAGTGTCAATGGGTTAAGCTTAGAAGCAAGAACAATAAAGATGATGTCATGGTGGGTGTCTGTTATAGACCACCAGACCAGGAGGATGAGGTAGATGAGGCTTTCTTTACTCAACTAGGGAAAGTTTCCAGTTCACAGGATCTGGTTCTCATGGGGGACTTCAATCACCCTGACATCTGCTGGAAGAGCAATACAGCAGAGCACAAACAATCCAGAAAGTTTTTGGAGAGTGTCACAGACAATTTCCTGGTGCAAGTGCTGGAGCAACCAACTAGGGGCCGTGCTTCTCTTGACCTGCTGCTCACAAACAGGGAAGATTTGGTAGGGGAAGTAGAAGTGGGTGGCAACCTAGGCAGCAGTGACCACGAGATGGTCGAGTTCAGGATCCCGACAAAAGGATGAAAGGAGAACAGCAGGATATGGACCATGGACTTCAGAAAAGCGGACTTTGACTCCCTCAGGGAACTGATGGGCAGGATTCTCTGGGAGGCTAATATGAGGGGGAAAGGAATCCAAGAGAGCTGGCTGTATTTTAAAGAGACCTTATTGAGAGCACAGCAGCAAACCATCCTGACGTGTAGAAAGTATAGCAAATATGGTAGGCGCCCAGCTTGGCTTAACAAAGAAGTCTTTGGCGAACTTAAACACAAAAAAGAAGCTTACAAGAAGTAGAAGCTTGGTCAGATGACTAGAGAGGATTATAAAAACACTGTTCGAACATGCAGGAATGAAATCAGGAAATCAAAGCACAATTGGAGTTGCAGCTAGCAAAGGACGTGAAAGGGAACAAGAAGGGTTTCTACAGGGATGCTGCCAACAAGAGGAAGATTAGGGGAAGCGTGGGCCCCTTAGAGAATGAGGGAGGCAACCTAGTGACAGAGGATGTGGAGAAAGCTGAGGTACTCCATGCCTTTTTTGCCTCTGTCTTCACAGACAAGATCAGCTCCCAGACTACTGTACTGGGTGGCACAGAATGGGAAGGAGGCGAACATCCTGCAGTGCTGAAGGAACAGGTCCAAGACTATTTAGAAGGATTGGACATACACAAGTCCATAGGGCCGGATGCAATGCACCTGAGGGTGCTGAGGGAATTGGCTGATGTGATTTCAGAGCCATTGGCTATTATCTTTGAAAGCTCGTGGCAACAGGGGGAGGTCCCTGAGGACTGGAAAAAAGCAAATATAGTGCCCATCTTCAAAAAAGGGAGGAAAGGGGATACAGGGAACTGCAGACCAGTCAGCCTCACTTCAATCCCTGGAAAAATCATGGAGCAGGTCCTTAAGAAATCCATTTTAAGGCACTTGGAAGAGAGGAAGGTGATCAGGAACAGTCAACACAGATTCAACAAGGGAAAGTCATGCCTGACCAACCTGATTGCTTTCTATGATGAGGTGACTGGCTCTGTGGATGTAGGGAAGGCGGTGGATGTGATATACCTTGACTTTAGCAAAGCTTTTGATACTGTCTCTCACAGTATTCTTATCAGCAAGTTAAAGAAGTCTGGGTTGGATGAATGGATTATAAAATGGATAGAGAACTGGCTAGAGCATAGGGCTCAACGAGTAGTGATCAATGGCTCCATGTCTAGCTGGCAACCGGTCACAAGAGGAGTGCCCCAGGGGTCGGTGCTGGGGCCGGTTTTGTTCAACATCTTCATTAATGATCTGGAGGATGGGGTAGATTGCACCCTCAGCAAGTTTGCGGATGACACTAAGCTGGGGGGAGTGGTAGATACCCTGGAAGGTAGGGATAGGATACAGAGTGACCTAAACAAACTGGAGGATTGGGCCAAAAGAAATCTAAGGAGGTTCAACAAAGAAAAGTGCAGAGTCCTCCACTTAGGAAGGAAGAATCCCATGCACAGCTATAGACTGGGGACTGACGAGCTAGGCAGCAGTTCTGCAGAAAAGGACCTGGGGGTAACAGTGGATAAAAAGCTGGATATGAGTCAGCAGTGTGCCCTGGTTGTCAAGAAGGCTAATAGCATATTGGGCTGCATTAGGAGGAGCATTGCCAGCAGGTCGCGGGAAGTGATTATTCCCCTCTATTCGGCATTGGTGAGGCCGCATTTAGAGTAGTGTGTCCAGTTTTGGGCCCCCCCACTACAAAAAGGATGTGGACAAGTTAGAGAGATTCCAGCAGAGGGCAACAAAAATGATTAGGGGGCTGGAGCACAGGACTTATGAGGAGAGGCTGAGGGACCTGGGCTTGTTTAGTCTGCAGAAGAGAAGAATGAGGGGGATTTGATAGCAGCCTTTAACTACCTGAAAGGGGGTTCCACAGAGGATGGGGCTAGGCTGTTCTCGGTGGTGGTAGATGACAGAACAAGGAGCAACAGTCTCAAGTTGCAGTTGGGGAGGTCTAGGTTGGACATTAGGAAAAAGTTTTTCACTAGGACGGTGGTGAAGCACTGGAATGGGTTACCTAGGGAGGTGGTGGAATCGCCATCTTTAGAGGTTTTTAAGCTGAGGCTTGACAAAGCCCTGGCTGGGATGATATAGCTGAGGTTAGTCCTGCTTTGAGCAGGGGGCTGGACTAGATGACCTCCTGAGGTCCCTTCCAACTCTAATATTCTATGATTCTAATGAGCATGCTCTGAGATGGCCCCTCATGCAGCAAACAGGGAAGACCATACTTCACAGTCCTACTATTTCTCAGGTCAAACATAAGGAAAAATTAAAACCCACTGAACAAAAAAGCTTCTCTGGCGTTTTATATATATTGTCAAGATACAAACAAAAAGTACACACCACATTTTTTAAAACTCCTTTTTATGTTATCTTTGAATTATGGATCTACAGCCTACAATTTCCTTCTAATACCCCCACACTGTTTATTGAACTGAGTGGATTTGTTCGTTCATTGTTTATTTGAAACAACAAGGGTTACAGTCAATGATCATTAGCTCTGTGGACTTTAAATGACCTTGCACATCTACATTGTGAAAAAAGTTGCAGACTGATTCATTTCTGCTTCTTATGTCCCTGCCCAGAAAACAATATTTTTTCAGGGAGTCTCTCTTCAGCATATCCATAGGAATGACAGATGAAATTGTCAGAGGGACTTTCAACCACCTCTAAGGAACAGGATGCATCTGCAAAAAAGGCTATGGCTCTCTTTCAAAGCTTCAGATGTCTTACCAAAAAGCCCACATAAATCAAATTTATGTAGAGTTTCTCTATGCATTCAGAGGCCCCTGAGCCTACTGAAACTAAAATCCTTCATACGTTCTCTGGAATGTACTATTTTGCTCTGACAGTAAGTGTTGTTTTGCTTGGTGCTTAATCTAGTTAAATAATGAGGGAATTTCACATGGTTTGCTACCATGTACAAAACCAACTTTCTTTTACGGTATGAACACACACATTGACTCCACCTTCTTTAACAGCCCGGAACTTGATATGTGTTATGTGATTATAACTCCTTTTTGTGTATAGGTCTTGGCTACAACAATTTTTCATTTATTATGTAAATGTTGCCAGTGATCTCACTATATTGTATAAGCAGGATATTAAACTGAAAGACAGATCCTTGTACCACCCTGGTGTTAAGTTGCTTGGAGCAAAATTAGTGCTTATCCTATCTATAAAGTACTATGATGAATGTCTATTGTACAGTATAAAAATGTTAGTTAAAATAATAGTACTAGTAATAATAAGGCAATGGTGCATGATGATTCAATACATAGCTAAGGTTGCCCACCCCATCATCTTAAATTTAGAGTGACTATGAAGAGAAACTAAAATACATATGTTCTTGTCACATATGTTTACCTATAGTGGTCTGAGCTGTCATAAATGTCTTAAGCTTAATGTACGTTTCAAATGTATGATTAATAATAACAGCAGCTAAATTCAGTGGGACAATTATATGAGGGGCCATATATAGTCAGCAATGCCCTGTACCACCATAATCCATTGGCTCTTATGACTCATTGGTCACAGGCTCCTTATCTTACGAACTGCAAAGTTGTTCCGGTTTATGGGATGGGAGGTTCATTAGACCTTCTGTTCAAGAGCCTTAAGGCCATAATCCATTATGGCTCTGCCATTAGTAGTGACAATTTTTATATGTAGCCATATTCTCCAATCTTAGTGGGAGACAGCATAATTTTTGGTGACTCATCACTCCTCTGATAATCAGGAATTGAAACAAAGGTATGGGAGGTGGGGGGTGGAGGGGGAGAATGATTTGGCCATGCCTGAATAATGCATGTATAATTTTATTGTTTCAGTGTGAAATAATAAAAGAGAGGATTACAGAAATTACAGGTATTAGAAACATCTGTTCTTTGTAAACACAGTTTATATCAAATGGCAGTATAACTGGGAATAGGTATTGCCGCAGGCTGCTAAGGGGTTGGATCACATTAATGCCTTGCTCTTCCAGGAGGAGCTGATTCAAAATATAAGTATGCCTGTTTATGTCTTTGATTTACATGTCTATGAGTTTGCATAAGTGCAAAGTATCATCCTCATGATTTGAGACTTTATCCTGGAAAGTGCCGAGAACCTCCTATGAGGTCAATGGAGGTTGGAGATGCTCAATACATCAGTGGAGATGCAAGATATACCCTCTGGGCAGGCTAGGGAGGCAGAGGATTCTGCTGAGTAGGTTAAGGATTGTTGTTCCTATTCAAATGCCATAACTGTAACTGACCCTGTACAAACATTCTCCTTCCTTGCCCATGGGCTACTGGTTTCTGAATTAATTGGACGGATGCTGAGTAGAAGGCTGTCATTGTAGGAATTATGACAGGTCTGACCCAAAGCTTGGAGTTAATCAATTAAAAACTTGTTAAGGTGCAGTAGAGTTAGTTACAAGAGAGATGAAGACCAGGGATTTAAGTACAGGTGCAAGTGTGAATCTCTAGTCTGTCATCATTTTAGACAAGATTTAAAAACATAATGAACAGCCCATAATAGAAAAAGAGGAATAGGTCTGAAATTAAAATCTTTTCACCACTTCAATTCACAGGACTTTTTTTTCCACAAGGAAATTAGATTTAAACGGACTAAGGACTTGTGTGTTCACAGTCAAATTGCCTGTGGACTTGGAAGCAGATATGCCTATAGTTATTGACAAATACCTGAGAGAAGCAGTCCAGAAGCTGTGAGGACTACCAGAATCACATAAATGTCATTTTACAGAGCAGGCTATGGAAAATATATCCATTGCTGAATGACGTGCTTTTGTGCTTTGCTGAGCAGGGATGGATTTAGGCATGTGCTTAAAGTTAATCGTGTTTTGAGTGCTTTTCTGACTCAGGGACCAAGTGACTTGCCAAGGACACAGAGACAATCTGTAAAGAGTTGGAAACTGAACCCAGAACTCCAGACGGTGGGCCACTGGTCTGAGCACAAGACCGTACTCATTCTCTATTTGTTACTAAAGATATGAGACAAAAATAGGAAGAAGGTTTTCCACTCATATTTTGAATATGTCTGTAGTTCATTAATGTTGTCTAACCTTTTTACTCTGTGTCTGAAGGTTCCATGGGCTGTTTGTTATAGACCTCATCTCTGTTTTCTTCTCCCCAGTGATCTAGGTTGCCCTTTCAATAGCAGCTTATGACCCAACAGCCATTTCCTACAATAAAAACTGGATGTAGGTGCATATATCTGACACCAGCACCCTGGAACCCCCATATTTACCATTGTCATAATTATTATAGTTTTATACAAAGTATGCCTTATGCAATATCGTTTTAAAAGTCTTGATCTCTTGAACATTAATATCCTGCTAGATTGTATGTGCTATCATTATATGTGGAGTTATGAAGCATTGCTATATGTGTTACTGAAATACATTGTAAGGCTGGGAACACCCACAACCAGCCTTTCAGTTACAACAAAGGTGTAGTCTTCAATAGCCAAATGGGTGATTAATGGCTTATTAACACACAACCCACTATCCCAGCAACTCTTTGGAGAAGGCAAGTAAGCAGAGGAAACTGCTTGATCAATGGAGACTGCCTGACACCCAGCAAGGATCTTTCTAGCACCTGGGAGAAGTATAAAAAGAGAGATAGTGACATCATCATTTGGCCTCTCTCTCCCCCATCTCAACATCTGGAATAACATCTGGACGACAAAGACTTTGAACTGGGGAAGGATGCTCTCATGCTGGAAGGTAATCCCAGCCTGTATTTTGAGGGACCGGAACCTGCTTGTACTATCTGTCAGGGTGCGACATTGTTTGATTCAATTCTTCCTTAGACTAAAAGTTTAGGATTTAGAATGCATGTTTATTTTCTATTTTCTTACAGTAACTATCTCCGACTTTTATGTCTACCACTCAGAATCACTTAAAATCTAACTTTCTGTAGTTAATAAACCTGTTTTGTATTTTACTAAAACAGTGTGTTTGATTGAAGTATTTGGGAAATCTCAGCTCCATTTAGAAAGGCTAGTGTGTGTCCATTCCACACTGAGGGACTGGAAAACTACTTAATGAACTTGCACTGTCCAAGGGGGATCTTGAGCAGTGTAAGACGGCACAGTTCTGGAGCTATAGGGAAGTGGCTGGAGCCTCTCTGTTGTTGGTTCATGAGTGGCTGGGAGACCATTTATGAAACTCAGTTGGATGTGTCCCTGCCTATGGATGTCTGTGTAAGTGCAGTGCCTGTCAGAGGTTTGTATCATGACTTCAGCATCACAGTGTGAAAGGCAGCCCAGGTTGGTGCGTTTGAAGGGCTCAGTGGTCCCACAGCCCAGGCTGCGCCTTGGGGATGCCGTCACAATATATTACTCTAAAAATTGAGTTAAAAGTGGCTGGGGTTCCCAGATGCATGCTGTAAAGAGGATTTAGTACTTTGGGTAAAGTGAACAGTTTAAAACTGTCACCTTTTCTCTTCTATCACAATCTTTTCCCTCCTCCAGCTGCTGCTCTTGCCACCCTTTATGCTCCCTCTGAGATAACCTGAGTTATGTTTGTCTAACCATTATTTTTTTTACTCATGTATTTCTGATATTAGGTATAAGAGATTTTTAAAAGACTTTGTTATCAATAATGAGGTATCAGCTGTGCCCCATTGTGAGTAGGCAGAGGGAAGTGGTATCATTCAAAAGGCCCAACCAGCCAATCAGACTATGGCATTGGACAATGAGGCCAAGGTTTTCAAAAGTGGCTAGTGATTTTGGGTGTTCTATTTTTGGGTTCCCTACATGAGACACCTTTAAGATGTCTCATTGCCAGAAAGTGCTGAGCACCTGTAAGGTCTCTTAATCGGGGCACCCAAAAATGCAAGGACCCAAAATCTCTACCCACTTTTGAAAATCTTGACTTCAGTGCCCAAACTCTAACTCTAATTATACACAGAACAGATACAGTACTAACTTCTCCACACCGCTCTATCAACAGACCACAGGCCTGGAGGGACATCTCTGGGGGTGTGAGAACAATTCAGTCTTCATGCCCAACCAGTGACTGCTCTGAGGGTACTTCTAGCTAGTCAAAGTTTTGTCTATGAAAGTTTTAGACAGCAGGCTTAGATGTCAAAGGTAAATATAAATACCGTAATGGCTTTTCAGATATTACTTTTCCATGTTAGCAATTGCTGTAGTAGCCACAGGGATGATCTATGATTGTGAATGGGAAGGGAGGTGGTAGATGAGGTAATCTATTACAATATGGTCTATCTATTTTGTTTTTTAAAGGTTTTGGAGCCCTACCTATACTATTTTGTACTCTGCTACATTCTATTAAACAGAATTGATAGAATATTGCAGCTTCTCAGGCAAAGATAATAAGATATTTAAGGCAACTGGCAAGTTTTTAAGGGTGGCTGCTGTACGTTCAAACTCTGCCTTGCCTTTCAGCTTCAGTGACTTCAAAGGTTTGCACAAGATGTAGGTTATGGCAGAATTTGGCCTTTAGGGTTCTTGTCACACAGTCAACATGCTGGGGAGTGAATTACATTTGATACTGTCTTTGAAAATCTTCATGGCAAGAGAATAGGAGATAAATGAGAAGTCTGCACTTGAATCACTGAACAATCTACTTGCTTCAAACAAAAATTTTTGGTTTACAAAATTGACATTTGTAGTTCAAATACCAAAGAGGAGATATATTGATAGAACATTAATTTTAGTCTACTGCTCCAAGCTAAATTTTATTTATCCTGGGGATGGGCCGTCTTTAAAATCTTTCTGCTCACAGACTAGCCAAGGAATTGTAATCAATACAAAAATATTTTGTTGGATGGAATGTCATTGTTTTGGATAGAAAGAACTTTAGGAATAATTAAATAACATTACCACTATGAAAGCTGAGTAACTATTTCTAATAGCAAATGGGAGAGTCTAGCCTCATAATACCCTTTCCTCCTGACATCTCTCATATGAAATGCTGTTCCTAATACACTACTGTTTATATAATTCATATGTATTTTGGCTCTACAATTAAGTAAAATAACAAACATGTACAGTTAAATTCTGTTTCCCCAGACACTGCATGTGGTTGTGTGTATTCTAGATGTCTTTGGGAAATTCATATCATGGAGGATTGGTCCATCAATGGCTATTAGCCAAGATAGTCAGGGATGCAACCCCATGCTCTGGGTATTCAGAGGTTCCTAAAATCATTGGTTGGCTGGTAATAATTTTTAAGCTCTTCCAAAGAGAAATGAAGACATCTCAGATATGGTCTATGAATTCAATTATTATTTTCTGGCCTTTACATTTTTTGCTATCTTTAATTGTTGCAGGGTGTTGCCTGCTTTTTCATTTGTCTATAATGTATGACAAAGGACTGGACAGGGGTGTGTGTTTTCTCTCCTAGCAAAAGGGTTTTTTCTGCCTTAAAAAAAGAAAGAAATATTAGAAATGTTACATTTTTTTTAGTGGAGATCTTCAAGGATGACTCAGAAATGTAGACTGGGAGCTTTCTAAAGCCTTCTTTGAATGAAAGGAGGTGTTGAATCCATAATAAAGAGTATTATTCTGCCAAAAGTTTTAGTTAAATAGATGCAACAGTTTGAATGAAAATAAATCACACCTTCTTCAATGAAGTATCTTTCACTTTCTTGGTATCTCTGATATGAAAAAGCTACTATACTTAAAGTCACACATACTGTCTTTCATAATAGATATGACTTGAATGGCCAGCATAAAATCAAACAAAACCTCTCCCTTTCTAGAAGGAAAATAAAACAAAAACTTTCATAACTTGTATTAACATGATAAACAGTGGTAATGATGCTGGCATTACCTGGATGATTGTATACATCTGTGCATTTGAAAAAAAATCATCTCTCAGGCCCAGCAGTATGTGCAAGAAGCTCATGAGATGTTCCGCCACTGGAATACATCATAACCAGTAAATTACAGCTGTACATAAACAGATTCTGGATTCATAGATAATTACTTGTATTATTGTAGTGCCTAGGAGCCTCAGTCATGGAACAGGACCCCATTGTGCTAGGTGCTATATAAACATAGAACAAGAAGAGAGTTTCTGCCCCGAAGAGCTTACAAATTAAGTATAAAACAAAAGACAACAAATGGATACAGATGGACCGATGGGGAATACAAGGAAACAATGAAATGATATTGATCAGCATGATAGCACACCAGCAGCCTGACTATTGTGCTATTATTGATAGCACAGAAAAGGAGAGTTTTAGGAAGGATTTTGAAGGTAGATAATGAATTTGCTTTGAGGATGTTATGCAGCAAGACTTAGACATAGCCTAGATATGAAAACCTAGAGAGCAGGTTCAAGTCCAAGTGACAGGTGGGATGGTGGTGACTGGTGGGATGGTGGTAACTGAGAAAGAAGGTAATGGAGAGGGCTTGTGGGGGAATATTAAGAGCTCTGGTTTATCTATGTCATGCATGAGCTGATATTCACAAGGAGATGTCAGAGAAATGGGCCAAGATTTTAGTTTGGACAGAAAGAGATGGGTCTGGAATAAAGAGATAGTCTTGTGAGTCATCAATATAGACATGGTAGATGAATTTGTTTTTATGGATGAGATTACTCAGAGATAAGGTGAAGAGAAGGAGCAATCTGAGAGAAAAGAGGAGGAGAACCAGGAGAGGACAGTCACAGAAGCTAAAGGAGGATAAGCCTTGAAGAAGAAGAGCATGGTCAGTAGTGTTGGGTGGCTGACTGGTTAAGGAGGATGAAGATGGAATACTAGTGCTGAGCTTCAACTATGAAGAGGTCATTAGAAAGGATGGTGAGAGCAGTTTCAGTGGAATGCAAGGGGCAGAAGCCAGATTGGAGAGAGCCTACAAGGAAACTGGAGAAGAAGAATACCAGTCATCAGTAGTAGACTGCACAGTCACTGAGCTTAGAGATGAAAGAGGGAAGGCAGATGGGCTGGTGAGTGGAGGAGCAAGGGTGTGGGGTTTTTTTTAAGATGGGAGAAACTAAAGCATGCTTGTCTTGTAAGGGGAAAGAGCCAGAGGAGAGTGAGAGGTTAAGGAGAACAGTAAGGTAGGAGATGATAGTGGGTGTGAGGGAATGCAGGAGATGAGGTGGCTTGAGGTCTCTGGAGCAGGTGAGGTTAGATGAGGAAAGCAGATGAAAATTTTCTACATCTGTGACAGGGGAGAGGAGATGAGTTTTGGAGGAGGGGGGAGACAAGAAAAGTCATGCCACATTTTAACAATTGTCTCTTGGAAAAGATCAGCGAGATCCTGTGCAAAGAAAGGAGTGGAGGCAGGACAAGGGGAGGGTTTGGGAAGTGAGTCAAAGGTGGTAGAAGGGTGGCTGGTATGGGATTCAACTGGAGAAGTAGAATTGATAAGATAGGGAGATGGTAGACCTGAAGGAGCAGAGAACAAATCTGTAGTAGAGAAAGTCAGCCTGGTCACAGGGTTGTCACCAGAGATACTCTGCAGTGCAGGCATGGGGAAAGCATATGTTCAGGATGAACGAGGGTTTGGGGTGGATAGGTTGGTCCCTGAGATGGGAGAGAGGGGCAAAAGTGTCAAGGGTGGAGAAGAGCAAACTATGGAGAGAATCTTCAACCATATTGATGGATGAAAGGGAAGAGAAGGCAAGAAGGAGAGGGCTGAGAACCTACAAGAAGTCATCAATGCTGATGGACTGCAAATCAAAGAAAGGCCAAGTGATAGGATATGAGGAAGGGGCTGATGGGATATTCTGAAAGAGACTATGTAGAAGTCAGAGAGGGGGAAATCAGCAACACAACAATTAGATAAAGTGCAGTGCTTGGTGAAGACTAAGTCAAGTGAATAGTCCTTGGTGAATGGGAGAGTTGAACCAGGACTGCAAATTGAAAGAAGAGGTGTATATAAAGAAACATGCAGCTCAGGGGTTGGATGGGTCATCAACGTGGAATCTGAAGTCTGAATGGGAGAGATTGTGCGGAGATGAAGAGAGCCAGCTCATGGACCCTACATTCAAAAATACCACTCATACTTTCCAGTCTGAAGAAGAGATGGAAAAAATTAGAGATTACAGTTGGAATCTTTGCTTTCCATGAGTTTAGCTGTTAGTGAATCTCATTCACTCAAATATTCCCTTCACGTGAATATGAAAGGTATATTAACGTGGGCAAAGCAAATTCATTTTAAAAATTCATGTGAATAATCATGGGAAATGTTTTTCACACTTCCTCACTCAGCTCTGTTTCACATTGTATATGTACACAGAAAGAAATGTAACTATAGCAACAACTGGAATTTAGGAATGCTGAACTGGCATTCATGTCTTAAAGACACTTGAATGCTTGCATTTTTCTCTTCTTCAGTTTTGGATTATCATCTCCAATATAGGTTTTACAAAGAAGAAAAGGTAGTGGATGGTAAGGATAGAATTAAGAGTTTCCACTCTATTTCTTCATTTATCGTAAAGATTGCTTGGTAGTGAATGCTGCAGTGAAGAACAATTTCAGTCCTAACTGTTTGTTTCTACAAGTTTATAACTATCCAAAAATGTATTTCTGAGCTGAAATTTTCCATGCTTATTTTTGTCCAATAATGATTTTATTTGTGGAAAGTTTAAGCAAAATCCCTGAATTTAAGCTATTTTTAAACTATATGCAGATGAACAAAAATGTAGTTCTTGTATTCTTAAATAATTGCCCCTCACATATAGAGAAGAACTCAGAATCTGCTGAGTTCTTATTGAGATGTATAATAAGAATTATATTTTGCCCCCCTCGCTATTCTTCCTCATCCTATCCCTTCACCCATCAAAACAAATACACCCAAGAAGTAATTAACAAGAAGTGTACCAATCATTACTTTGTTAATTTATTATTATTAATTATTTGTATTATAGTAGCACATAAGAGTCCCCAGCAGAAATTGGGCCTCCATTATGCTAGGTGCTGAACACACACATAATAAGGGACAATCCGACCCCAGAAGGGCTTGCGATCTAAACAGACAAGTGGTGAGAAGGGAAAGAGAGGCAACATCGCTTGCCCAATGTCACACAGCAGGTTGTAGCAGAGTCAGGAATAGAATTTAGGTCTTTTGAATCTTAAATCAGTTCCCTATCCAGTGGATTATATTGCCTCTCATGTTTACTTGAATGCTATATCCCTTTTCCTGACCCTTAGTCTATTTTTGTGTCTTTAAATGGAAATTCTTCCAGGCCATGACTTCCTGTGTTTGTACAGCATGAAGGGCCCTCTTTGGGTAATACTGAATTAGTAATAAAGAATAATTAAATATAAAGAATCAGTACATGGTTACTGTTATTTGGTGGCCATTGTTGGGTAATGGATGTATACACAGTGTACATCAAAATATAACAGTGAGAGAAAATAAATATAAAGAGCCTTGATTAAACAAGATGGAAATAAAAACTTGACATTCAGGGATCTCACATGTATGGCCTTCAATCCAGATTAGGCAATTAGAGTTATTTGATTCAACCCTGTAATCCAAGAAACATTCTACTCTGAGTTCAGACTGTCAAAAAATGACGAATTCCTCCTACCTCATTTGAAATGGTTGTAGCCCACAGTGCTGAATCAGCACAGTCGTAAACAGCACTTCTGTCAGGCTGAGCAGAAGCACTGCTTCCATATCTGCCGATTCTGCATGGAGCCAGTGGCTGCAGCTGGAGAGTTTACAGAATTTATTGCATAAAAAACAGGAACCGAATGGAGGGCTCTTTTCCTAAACTAAACAGCTGCTGTAGACTGGAGGCAGACCACTGATTATTACTAATCATTTTGACAGTTCCTAGGGTGACCAGACATCCTGATATTAGGGGCATTGTCTTATATAAGCGCCTGTTCCCACCCCACTATCCCCTCCGTCCCTATTTTTCACACTTGCAATCAGGTCACTCTAATAGTACCTGCAGGTTCTGATTGGGTGTCCTGGACCCCATTGTGCTCGGCACTGTGCACCCTCCTCTGTTGTCTCACAAATAATAGTACAGAGGCAGTGATTTATATTCAGATTGGCTCACTTGTTTAAAAGCTTAATGTTCAAGTATTTGGGGTCCAACAGAATACATTATTGTAGGCATCTAAAGTAATTAAAGACAACATTCTTTTGCACAGGCACCTAGAGCATACATAGGCTTGACTGTCAGTATAGTAAGTTTTATGTGAGTGAAACAGAGTGCTATGTGTTGGAGTAATGCAAGAAACATCAGACTGCAGTAAAAGTCATGACAAAAAACACTGACCTTTGTTATTTGACTCCCAAAGTCACTGTGGTATGATTTTGAGAGGGTTTTTTTTAATTAATTGCCTTTATCTCTGTCTTAACTATGAGAAAAAATAACTCAAGAACCATCTTCTAAGAGACATACATTTGAAAATAATGCTAAAGTTCATTATCTCACATTTGCAGCAATGTACAGAGAGAAGGCCATGCAGCATACATGCTTTATATAAGGTCTGGCAATGCAATAAGTAGTTGTATTTCTTTAAGAGAGAGTCAATATAATGTAAAATTGATATATCCTTTGAGCACGGGATAATCCCATTCATAAATCAGAGGATATTCCTGCGAGTAATGATAAAAAGATGAAGTAGGATTTTGGCAAATCAGAAATTGAAATCTTTCTTACTTGCCTTTTGATTGATTTTTGAGTGATACATTTCATAATGAGCTTTCGAAAATAAAATGTGTCGCAAGATTCAAACTGTGCAGGCTGGAATTTTATGATGTGTAACATAGAATCATAGAATCATAGAATATTAGAGTTGGAAGGGACCTCAGGAGGTCATCTAGTCCAACCCCCTGCTCAAAGCAGGACTAACCTCTGCTATATCATCCCAACCAGGGCTTTGTCAAGCCGCAGCTTAAAAACCTCTAAGGATGGAGATTCCACCACCTCCCTAGGTAACCCATTCCAGTGCTTCACCACCCTCCTAGTAAAAAACTTTTTCCTAATGTCCAACCTAGACCTCCCTCCCTGCAACTTGAGACCGTTGCTCCTTGTTCTGTCATCTGCCACCACCGAGAACAGCCTAGCCCCATCCTCCCTAGAACCCCCTTTCAGGTAGTTAAAGGCCGCTATCAAATCCCCCCTCACTCTTCTCTTTTGCAGACTAAACAAGCCCAGTTCCCTCAGCCTCTCCTCATAAGTCCTGTGCTCCAGCCCCCTAATCATTTTTGTTGCCCTCCGCTGGACTCTCTCCAACTTGTCCACATCCTTTTTGTATTGGGGGGCCCAAAACTGGACACAATATTCTAAATGCGGCCTCACCAATGCCGAATAGAGGGGAATAATCACTTCCCGTGATCTGCTGGCAATGCACCTCCTAATGCAGCCCAATATGCTATTAGCCTTCTTGACAACCAGAGCACACTGCTGACTCATATCCAGCTTTTTATCCACTGTTACCCCCAGGTCCTTTTCTGCAGAGCTGCTGCCCAGCTCTTCGGTCCCCAGTCTATAGCTGTGCATGGGATTCTTTCTTCCTAAGTGGAGGACTCTGCACTTTTCTTTGTTGAACCTCATTAGATTTCTTTTGGCCCAATCCTCCAGTTTGTTTAGGTCACTCTGTATCCTATCCCTACCTTGCAGGGTATCTACCACTCCCCCCAGCTTAGTGTCGTCCGCAAACTTGCTGAGGGTGCAATCTACCCCATCCTCCAGATCATTAATAAAGATGTTGAACAAAACCGGCCCCAGGACCGACCCCTGGGGAACTCCGCTTGTGACCGGTTGCCAGCTAGACATGGAGCCATTGATCACTACTCGTTGAGCCCTATGCTCTAGCCAGTTCTCTATCCATTTTATAGTCCTTTCATCCAACCCATACTTTTTTAACTTGCTGATAAGAATACTGTGAGAAACCGTATCAAAAGCTTTGCTAAAGTCAAGGTATATCACATCCACCGCCTTCCCTACATCCACAGAGCCAGTCACCTCATCATAGAAAGCAATCAGGTTGGTCAGGCATGACTTTCCCTTGTTGAATCCGTGTTGACTGTTCCTGATCACCTTCCTCTCTTCCAAGTGCCTTAAAATGGATTCCTTAAGGACCTGCTCCATGATCTTTCCAGGGATTGAGGTGAGGCTGATTCTCTTCTCACTCATGCTGGTGTAAACTAGGAAAAACTTGACAGAAGTCTATGGCGTTATACTGAAGTACAGTCAGTCTTAGTATAGATTCTAGGCTCTTATTCTCTGTAGCTTTTCATCTGTTATGAACACTGATTTGCTTTTATCTATAATGAACATGACTCTGAGATTTAAAGGGGAATAGGAAACACGTCCATGTAATAGTTAAATATGTTCATGTTGATGCTATGGACAATTACTTTATATTTATAAATAAACTAATATTTAATGAGAATAAACCATTAAGGAAATGTAATGTGAAGGTTTCTGTGAAGCCCCACTAAAGGGAAAATGATATAAACATGAAGCCTTTCAGAGGGGAAGTATACAAATGGCTTTTCTTTAAGAAACATTAAAAGAGTCCAGAGAATAGGTATTTGAAAAAATGCTGAGGAAAGATCTGAGTCTTATCAGTATGCCTTAAGCTATTATTCTTCAGTTGGAAGACTCTTAGGATGGTGTATTTCCCTGCTGGGTGAAATTGATGAAAATATATTATTTGGTAATATAATTAATATCTTTATGAGTTTGATTATTTTTATGGACGATCCTGAGATTTTTCTCATCTAATGGCCAAAAAATACTAGATTACTGGAACATTTGCTTTAGATTTGTTCTGTAATCCAAACCCTTGTGATGGTAGGCTATGCACATGCCCTACCCTAAGCCTGGGATAGCTTTTGCTTAGTGTGAAAACTAGGGTTCTTTAAAGCTTGTTGGCGTTCTCCATATTTCATTAAGCATGGAGGAGATCCAACGAGAATGAATCGGACAATTCTTTGTCTCCTGTTTCATGGTAGCTGTTCTACAATGGATCTTTTATTCCAATCCCTTTAACTCTGCTGTAGATTAAGATAAATTAAATCTATTTGTCAGTGTACTCGAAGTTTAGATGTAGATGAAAGTCCATCTTATTACTACCCAACTCATCTCTGATTTCTTAGTTATTCATTCAAGTTCAGAAAGAATGTTTCTCTTAGATTGACTTCTTCACTGAAGAGAAGGAAATGGCAGGAATTTAAGAAATATTGAGGCTAAAATCATTATGCCTAAGAACGGTCAGAAATGATTTTTTTACACTTGCATTGGTCTGACAAACTTGCCCATATATAATAATGTATTATGAATTCTCTTGCATCAGAATCTGCCACTGATAAAATAATGCAGAGGCTGAGAACCAAAATTAACATTTGAACTGTGAGAAAAGGGCAACCCTGAAATCTCCCTGTATGAAAAATTTGATTTCCCCTCAGAAAAGGACACAATGCCTGCCTCCAGGTAGACCAATCTGGGATAAATATAAGCTAGAGTCTACAATACGCTGTGAAAGGATTTATTTTGGTCATATTTATTGGAGTTTCTTTTTTATTTTCTTTCCATTGGCTACTTTTCCTGTGGTTTCTTGTTCCTGAGTTTCTCAGACTTGGCGAGTAATCATTTGCCAGCTATACATAGTTGTTGTTCAAACGTCTGACTAGTTCAACATACTTTTAGTTAGACCGTCAGACTGGAAGTCATTGGTGAAAAAGCTGTTTGACACAGAAGGCATATCTTGCAGCAAAAGAAACAAGTACAAAGATCAGACTATCCATTATTTTAAATGTCTCAAAATGCTGGATTTAGTAAAACCCTCTTAAAAAACTGCATCATTAAAGCACATTGATAAAAATGTTTTCTTCCCAATGCCACACAAAATACAGAAGTAACACTACCCCGATGTCTTAAAAAGCACCTTGCAAAATTAAATGAATAGTAGCAGATATATACACTTAGCCAAATCCTTCAGTGAAGCAAAAGCAGTTTAGGCATGCCAACCATGTAACTATGCAAAATGGGAAAGCCCAAACGTCCAAACATCCACAGTTGAACGTGAGGAGCCTAAATAGCATTAGTCCGGAGGAGGGGTATAGGAGAGCGGAGTGGGGTAAACCAGACAAAGGTCAGGCCCTTGTATAGGGCAGCGACAAACATGGTGAGGTTTGGATGATGTACCAAAAATTGGGGCAAAGTGACTACTGCCCTATGGGAAAGCTGTCAGGCACTGTGCGCAAGATCATGGTCACACCTCTGCCAGGCTGCAGGGAATAGGGTAATTTTAAAAAAGCCCATTTCACAACACAATGAACACCCACCTTTTAACTCAACAGATGGCATCACTACAATCCAAGTTAAAAGTAAACTAGAAAATAATAAACAGCCTTCCTAGCACTGAAAACACACACACACAATCTGCACCACTGGCCACCAGTCTCTGTCACCGTTCTAGTCACAGTATGCAGGGAGAGCTGAAAACTTCTATACTGCTTTCCTGAACGCTCTATCGCTTTCTGTAATGTGTGTGGCCTTTTGTGAGCCTTTTGTATGGGGGACGCCCTAACCTTTTATTCTTAGCAGCTAACTATGCCCTCTGTCACAGCTACAGACAGTTTAATTTACAGTACATTTGCACCACTACAGAATCCTTCATCTAGCTTTTACCCTCCAGGGAGCCCTATTTTCCATGCTCTGACTTAACCTATATAACTTTTTCATTTGGTATTAAAGATCTTTTACCATTTTGCCCCCCATTGCAATTCATTTTTTAAGAAAATGACATAGGAAATGTTGCTGTTTGTAGACATGACGTAACTATTTGATTAAACTTTCCTTTGGTCAGGTTATATCTATTGAGGACAAGTTTTTCCATTTACAATAACCACTTACAATAACCAATTTACAAATACAATGATGCTTGTGTGCACAGTGATGGGCAAGCTATAAATATAACAGACGGATGACTGGTCAAGACTTCTGAAAATTATACTTAAAAACAAAGTGAATACAGTGCTATGAATAGGATAGAAAAGGTAGTATTTTGCTAATGCACAGCACAAAACTGCATCACAAATTCAGTAACAATCACAGACAATCAAACAAAAAATAGCAAAACCCACAAATTTCCTATTTTTATAAAGAAAATAGAAGAACAATAACATTTATAAACAGTTTCTAAAAGGTTAATACATGAGCCATAAGCCTACTTGAGTCATGAGTAATATGTGCTATTGATGGTTATAAGCACAACAGTAAAAGGTGTTGTAAATTGCTATAACCATTGACCTGCTGGACTCTATGGTAATCTATAACAAATGTGTAGTAATTTATTAAAATATCTATTAATCATTTATTTAGCTCTTTATAAATTATTTATAAATGAAACTGTAATTGAAAGTGTAGCCCACTACCATAAGGAAGAGAAAAATATTATAAATGATAAACAATAGCACAGCTCACAGTATCATGCATTGTTATAAATTATGTCTATTTATGTTAGGATATGTGCACACTGACGGCAGCAAATTTCCCACCATAAGACTGATCTATCCGGATCGACTGAGCGTCAGTGAAGAGCCACTCAATCAACCCGGAAGTCGATTCAATTAAACCACCTCTTTAAAAAGTGTAGTGCTGCATCGATGGGAACGCATTTCCTGTTGGCGCAGCACAGTGGAGATGGTGCGCTAAAGGGAAGTTAGGAAGTCGACAGGAGTTAAGCAAGCTACACGGAGACTCCCATCGACTGCTGCTGAATTTCCCAGTAAGTGTGTACTAAGCCTTAGATAGTTACATGGTCCCCATCACCACAGTATGTGCATGACCCATGATCATTGACATGTTTGTACTCAGAACACCTCTGTGAGGTAGGGAAGTGCTATTATCCCCATTTTACAGATGGGGAACTAAACCACAAATTCTCAAGGGTATTTAGGCACCTGACTCCCACTGAAATCAATGAGAGTTAACTGCCTAAATACTTTTGAGAATCTGGGCCAGAGAAACTAAGGACATGTCTACTTGGTGGGGTAACACGGTCTATGGGGGTATGACTTCTAAACAACACTAACATGGTGTGTGTTAATTGGGCCGTGCAGATCCTACTGGTGCACACTAAAGTTTCCCCAGTGCACTTTAATGTAGTATTGTTTCAAACAGCAATATGTTAAAGCACACCATCAGGGTCTACACAGACCTATTCATGCTCAACACATTCATGTTCTTTAGAAATCACACCCATTGAGCACATCACCACACTATGTAATCACCATACTATGTAACTTGCCCAAGGTCACACAAGAAGACTATGGTGGAAAAGGGAATAAAACCCAGGTCTTCCAAGCTGCAGGCTAGCACCCTAACTCCATGTGAGATCCACAGCTGAAAAGAGGAGGAAAGCAACATGAATCATTAGCTGTAGCATGGGAATGGGAGTCAAGAGACTGGGCTACTGGTCCTGTTTCTGCCAGTGACTCAGGGTGGAATCTTAGGTAAGTTGCTGCACACTATGTGTGTCAGTTTACACTGATCTGTACATACAATCTACAAAATTAGGATGAAAAATGCTTGTCAAACATTGGAAATAAGTTTCTATGCATCAGTAAAGTGAAGAGAGGAAAAATGTAAGCAAAAAGATGCGTGAGAGATTTGTACAATAGCCAACAAGTATAGAGAAACTTGAAGAAAGAAAACAAAACCAACGCTTGGATAAAAACAGAAGCAAAGAGATGAATTAATTATACAGGACCCTGCCTTAAAACTTGTTTTAAAAACACTGAATTTTTCCATCATTTCTACATGAATGCAGATAAGTCCTTTCATTTTATGTATTATGAGTCCTATGAAAGTCTGGGTTTAATCTGCTTTTCCTTTGCAGTTTAAGTTAAAAACATATATTCCTCCCCTTCAGTTTCTTTCTCCAAGTGGGGGCACTTGACAGGCTAGTTATCTTAGGTGCCTATATACAAATACAAGAAGCCTGGGAAACAAGAAGGAGGAATTGGAAGTCCTGGCACAGTCAAAGAACTATGATGTGATTGGAATAACAGCAACTTGGTGGGGTAACTTACATGACTGGAGCACGGTCATGGATGGGTATAAACAGTTCAGGAAGGATAGGCAGTGGAAAAAAGGTGGAGGAGTTGCACTGAATGTCAGAGAGCAGTATGATTGCTCAGAGCTCTGGTATGAAATTGAAGAAAAGCTTGTTGAGAGTTTCTGGGTTAAGTTTAGAGGCAAGAGCAACAAGGGGGATGTTGTGATGGGTGTCTGCTACCAACCACCAGGCCAGGAGGATGAGGTAGACAAGGCTTCAGACAACTAGTGAAAGTTTCCAGATCACACAACCTGGTTCTCATGGAGGACTTCAATCATCCTGACATCTTCTAGGAAAGCAATACAGCAGAGCACAGACAATCCACGAAGTTTTTGGAGTGTGTTGCGGACAACTTCCTGGTGCAAGTGCTGGAGGAACCAAGTAAGGTCCATGCTCCTCTTGACCTACTGCTCACAAACAGGGAAGAATTGGTAGGGAAAATGAAGTGGGTGGTAACCTGGGCAGCAGTGACCATGAGATGGTCAAGTTCAGCATTCCTGACAAAAGGAAGACAAGAGAGCAGCAGAATACAGACCCTGGACTTTAGAAAAGCAGATTTTGACTCCCTCAAGGAACTGATGAGCAGGATCCCATGGGAGGCTAATATGAAGGGGAAAGGATTCCAAGAGAGCAGGCTGTATTTTAAAGAAATCTTATTGAGGGCTCAGGAACAAGCCATCTTGATTTGCAAAAAGAATAGCAAATATGGCAGGCGACCAGCTTGGCTTAACAGAGAAATCTTTGTTGAGCTTAAACACAAAAAGGAAGCTTGCATGGAGTGGAAGCTTGGACAGATGACTAGAGAGGTGTATAAAAATATTGCTTGAGCATGCAGTGGTGAAATCAGGAAGGCCAAAGCACAATTGGAGTTGCAGCTATCAAGAGACGTGAAGGGTAACAAGAAGGATTTCTATAGGTATGTAAGCAACAGGAAGAAGGTCAGGGAAAGTGTGGGCTCCTTACCGAATGGGGGGCAACCTAGAGACAGATGATATGGAAAAAGCTGAAGTACTTAATGTATTTTTTGCCTCTGTCTTCACAGACAAGGTCAGCTCCCAGACTACTGCACTGGGCAGCACAGAATGGGGAGGAGGTGAGAAGCTCTCAGTGGTGAGAGAATAGGGTCAGGACTATTTAGAAAAGCTGGACATGCACAAGTCCATGAGGCCTGATGCAATGCATCCAAAAGTGCTGAGGGAATTGATTGATGTGATTGCAGAGCCATGACCATGGTGTTTGAAAACTCATGACAATCGAGGAAGGCCCTGGACAACTGGAAAAAGTCATATATAGTGCCCCTCTTTAAAAAAGTGAAGAAGGAGTATCCGGGGAACTACAGACCAGTCAGCCTCACCTCAGTCCCTGGAAAAATCATGGAGCACTGCTTCAAGGAATCCATATGAAGCACTTGGAGAAGAAGAAAGTGAGCAGGAACAGTCAGCATGGATTCACCAAGGGCAAGTCTTGCCTGACCAACCTGATTGCCTTCTATGATGAGACGACTGTCTCTGTGGATGTGGGGAAAGTGGTGGATGTGATATACCTTGACTTTAGCAAAGCTTTTGATACAGTCTCCCACAGTATTCTTGCCAGCAAATTAAAGAAGTATCGATTTGAAGAATGGACTATAAGGTGGATAAAAGGCTAGCTAGATCATTGGGCTCAATAGGTAGTGATCAACGGCTCAATGTGTAATTGGCAGCTGGTATCAAGCGGAGTGCCCCAGGAGTCGGTCGTGAGGTGGGTTTTGTTCAACATCTTCATTAATGATCTGGAAGATAAAGTGGATTGCACCATCAGCAAGTTTGCAGATTAACTAAGGTGGTGGGAGTGGTAGATACGCTGGAGGAAAGGGATAGTATACAGAGTGACCTAGACAAATTGGAGGATTGGGCCAAAAGAAATCTGATGAGTTTCAGCAAGGACAAGTGCAGAGTCTTGCACGTAGGACGGAAGAATCCCATGCACTGCTACTGACTGGAAATCGACTGGCTAGGTAACAGTTCTGCAGAAAAGGGCCAGGGGTTACAGTGGACAAGAAGCTGGATATGATTCAACAGTGTGTCCTTGTTGCTAATTAGACTAACAGCATATTGGGCTGCATTTGTAGGGGCACTGCCAGCAGATTGAATGAAGTGATTATTCCCCTCTATTCAGCAATGGTGTGGCTACATTTGGAGTATTGTATCCAGTTTTGGGCCCCCGACTATAGGGAGCAATGGTCTCAAGTTGCAGTTGGGGAGGTCAAGGTTGGATATCAGGAAAAACTTGTTCACTAGGAGGGTGGTGAAGCACTGGAATGGGTTACCTAGGGAGGTGGTAGAATCTCCATCCTTAGAGGTTTTTAAGGTCTGACTTAAAACTCAAGCCCTGGCTGGGATGATTTAGTCAGGGTTGGTCATGCTTTGAGCAGGGAGTTGGACTAGATGCCCTCCTGAGGTCCTAATCTTCTATGATTCTATGATTTTCCTGTTTTGTTGTTTTACCTCTTCAGGGAAATTGTAATTCCAGTGTGATGTCCATATGTGGGACTCAATTCAGTATGTTCTCACTTGGGCCAGCAAAACAGGGATGCATAGGCCTGTAGGCATGCAGAGAGATGTATTTTACCCTATTCTCTTCTGCACACTCAAATGTCAATGGTATTTGTCCTCAAGGGATTGCTAGACATCTAAGAGAAATTTTGAATGTTTTAAAAGGGAGCTTCTTATGTGTCATCTAACTTCAAAAATTGTTTGAAAAATATTGTAATTGCTGAAAAACTCCTTTTTCCTCACGCACTTCAACAAGAACTACAGCTAGATGGAACTTTACCACATGTGTAAGAATAATAAAGAAAAGAGAGAATATGGACTAGTGGTTAGAGCCTGGTAGCCATTCTGCCACTTCATAGTGTGCAATTCTGAGCAAGTCATGCCAGAACTGAGCCAGGAATCTTGCTCATATGAGTAATCTTCAGTCAGGTTTGAAGTCTCTGTGATTTCCCTAAGTCCACTTGCCCAACTGAGGATATGCCTAAAAGGTTCGAGAGCTGGCTCATAATCTCTCTGAACCTCAATTTTTCTTTCTGCAGAAGAGGGCTGAAATAATTTACCTCTCTCAGAGGACTAATATGAGGCCTTGTCTATATTAGAAAAGTCCATCAATGACATACCCATAGCTGTAGTCAATCGGAGGTATCCTGCTCTGATTGTGTTTGAATTGTTGGAGCTGTACCAGTGTGCTATCATTCAATTCTGTCCCGTGTTCATACTGATACTGTGCTGCAGTGACTTTGGCGCATTACCTTCTGTGTATGTATCCCACAGTTCCTGGCACTGCTTCTAGATCTACTGATCTCTGTTCAGTCTTTGCTCAGGATTATGGGATACCTCCAATTAAATTATTAGTAATATAATTCATTCCAGGGTAGAAGGTCCACACAAAACCCTAAGCACTCCTTTTGCTCTGCATTTGTGTTTTCAGTAGTGCACAGGGCCTGGTGTTCTTTGCACTGAGGTGAATTTCATGCCAGAATCTTTTCTGAGAGACTGCATGGTCCAGTAGATAGAGGACTAGAATGGATTAGGACTCTAAACCTGGGCTATATTCATGACTGTAGCACTAATCATCTGAGTAACCTTGGGCATGTCCCTTCACCCCTTTATGTCTCTATTTCCTCTACCCCTTTGGTCTGTCTTGTTTCTTTAGATTGTTATCCCTTTGGGGCATGGACTGTCTTTTATTGTGTGTTTATAGAATGCCAAATGGGACCCCAATTTCAGCTGGTGTCTCTAGGTGCTACTGTAATACAAATAATGAGGATCTGTTGAAAGGTGCTATGGAAATGCAAATAATTATGATATTATTATATTGCTAAAATGTATTTTTAAAAATGCAGCTTTCTCAGAGGCTGGCCAATTTCCCTCACGATTGGAGTCAGCTTAATCCACATGAAAGTCTTACCTCACTCTTGGATCTCTTTCTGTCTCTCTGTACATTTCTGTTGCATTTTTCATGGAGACAAATATATCAATTTTCAAATTAAGTACACTGTATAGCAACTTGAAGGTGGCCTAATTTGCTCTCAATTCAAATACTCTATTATTAATGAGAAATCCAGCCTAATTATGTTTTCCTATGGTTAAAATTATAAATGACAGACCCTTCTAGAACACAGAAATATTTTCCAGTTAGCCATTAACACTAGCACACACATTGCTTATTTTTTCTGACAATTGGCCTTGCTTTTAAATTCCAAAGTAATGTTAATTTAATAATGCAGGACAGAGTTCAATACTGGAAAAGCTATCCTGTTCCATTAGGTCTTATGCACAGTTCTAAACCTTCTCATTCCTCTATCTGAAAACCCAGAAATCATCTTAGTCACAGAAGGAAATAATTCTGGATCCTCCCATGGCAGGATGTAGGAATTAAATACTTGTATCATGTATTTCAGAAAGTGCTATAAATTCTATTCAGCAAACTATGAACAAATTCTTTTGTTTGTTTGGGTTTTTTAATGAACTTTTCTTTAATATTGACACTTGCTCCTACACTATGATCTGAGCTGCAAAATCAAAGATTCAAGTTTAACTAAATGCCCTAGATCTGTCTTTTAAGGAAGTGACCTGCTGCTGGCACATGCCCCATGGGAATCCAACTGGAGCGAGGCCTAGAACTTATTTCTCTGTAACAATATACACAAAGAAGTTCACTTAGAAACTTATCACATCATCATTACAATTCAAGTGTTTCTTCATGAACTAGACTCTATGGCATCTCACTCGCACCAACTCCCAGTCCCAAATGTTTCTGCAGTGGATATTTATCCCAGCTTTAATAGGCATGTCTAATAAAGCAGATTTTTCTACCTCAGAAGGTTTGCACTCCTGGTAGTTAATGTAACATCTGGCCAGTGTTGCTTCAAAAAGTGAAACTCATACTGCATGCACTTACCAGCCACATGTACTGTACAACAGTGTCCTCGAATCTACTGATTTGGAGAGGTGTATTAACTGAACCATTTCTAAAGTAACATCAGACCAGGAAATCTGAATTCTCCATCAACTGAACCAGGGAAACAATTCCTTCCGGAATCTTGTTGGCACACGCTGCATCACAGCTTTGATCAGTCTGAGCTGCATTTGGTTTTTCAATATATTACATGATTGCTGTTATTACAATGTCTGGTGCCGCAGACATTCTACCTGGAACCACATGCAGCTCAGAAAGTTGAAATCAAGTTCTAAATAATAAAGGTGTCAGTCAACAGTTATGGAGCTAAAAGTACATGTGCAAGCAAATATTTGTCTGTTAATTATATCTGTTGTCTACTTGTTCAATGCACAGTTACCCAATCTTTCTCTTAGACTGTTTTATTCCAATATTTTTTCTTTTTAATATTTTTTTTTCAAAACCAAGAAGGAAATCAATATAAGTTCAAATAATTATTAAACTCTCAGGATCATAGTTATTTTTAAGAAAGCTCTAAGCTTTAAGTTCTCTCAAAATTCTACCCCAATTTTCTTTCACCCCCCATTGCTTCTGATAGAACTGATGTGATTTCATGGACAAATCTATTCCTTCAGTTATGTATTTTAATAGAAATCAACTCTGAATTAAATCAGGGGAGTTGATTTAGGAAGGATGTTGGAAATCTTTTCCACATTCCACTCAGCTGTCCCTTAAAATTATATGCTCACTGAAAAAAACCCCCATGAACTGCACTTAATAAAAAGAGTTTGGATGGACTTATTTATTTATTTTTAATCAAAAGCATCTCTCCAATTTAATGTGGAGGCTAATTTAGTTTATGTATATAGTCCATCTAGATAACAGCTCTGCTAGTGCTAACCACATGGGATTGTGAAAATGTTCTTTCAAGACGTTCTAGTAACAATCTTTGAAGTTGCTGTATATTCTGTATGTATTTTCCACTCTAGGATCTCAAAGCATGTCACAAAAATTAACTAAGACTCACAACCCCAACTATTATCTTCCATTTAATAAGTGGAGATGTTACCCACACACTAGGGCACCCCACCTTTTCCTCCAATCCAAAGGGCTCCAGGGGAAAGACACCTATCCTTACCCAATTCACACTCTAGAGCTCAGGGTCACCCTTCCAAGGCCCTAGGGCTCCGGGTGTAACCTGGTTAATTTAAGTACCACCATTTCCCAATTCATAGGACTCTAGGCGTAGTCTTCTGGGGCTTTTGGGTTCTTCTACCAATGAAGGAGCCTTACACAGCAATATCCTTATTCTCTATTTTTTAACAATTACCAAAACAGAATACACACGCTAAACGATACCTCCTATCTGTGGTTTCCATTCCATGCATCTGACGAAGTGGGTTACAGCCCTCGAAAGCTTATGTCTGCAGAAATTTGTTAGTCTTTAAGGTGCTACAGAACTCTTGTTGTTTAAACATACAATGCTCATAGTTCCCACTAAGTCAGATAAACTTCTCCTGGTGGCCAATCAGGATTAGATCATCAGGGACTCCAGCTTTTGTAAATAAATTGGCAGGGTGTTGAGGTGTGCCAGCTCTGATCTTGGGCTGTGTCCTGGAGTTAGGTTCCAAAGAACTTCCTTTTGGATCTCAGTTTGTATAATTAAAACTTGGGTCCTGCTTTGCTATACCTTAACTAATCATTTCAAAACACCAATCTTAGCCCATTATGAAACAGTTCTTTAACCAATCACATCCCACTACGTTAGATGATTTAAATATTGTACACTGAATTAGGCAACAGGCAGAAACAATCAAGGAACTAGACAGATATCATTCAGATAACAATAGAGAAGTGGGTACCATAAAGAGAAAATAATAAATGTAGATATTACAACCACAACTGTTGATAAGTGATTCTTTGCCTGACAGAATGCTATCAAACAAAGTTTTCTTTAAATATCTTAAGGTTTGTTTCTTTATCTGGTGGTGGTAGGTACTATTAGGACAGTAGCACCTTCTTAACAGCCTGACATTACATTGTCTTGATCTAATTTCAGGAATGTGAAGATGTGACTCATGCTTCTTAGCTTATGGCTGCTGTCTCTCCTAATATGGCTGCTACTGCTTAGCCAAAGAAAAGAAGGCCTCAGACCTTACAGAGAAAGTGAAGCACAGAGATGTTAGTTGACATGCCCATGGCCACAGCATGGCAAATCAATGGTAAAGCTGGGAGTGGGACCCAAGAGTCCTCTCTAGCGCTGTGAACCGAGGTAGTCCAAATATTTGCGAACCTGAGGCAATTGAATGATTTACGTAGACTCCATGTGAGACCTGCAGTTTGACACAAAACTAGGGGAAATTCAGGTGAAAGGCTTAAACAGGGTTTTGTTTTGAAATATTAGGTTAATTTGAATCCAAGATGAAGCCAGATCCAAGGGATAGAAACTTCACTGAAAATGGAGAATAGGTTTCTTCTCTCCTGGAAAACTGTAAATGCTTATTTTGTATGAGTCTAGTGAACCCTAACTCCACCACTGCACCCACCGCATCAAGCTTTTCTCATTGTACAAGTGTACAAAAACAAGAACAAAAGGAGGGGTTTAAAATAAGTTCTATCACTTCTCCATTTCTCTTCTAACCATTACTTATGCCTTCAAATGTAAGAAGCTATTCAAATTTGAATTTTCAAAACATTCTTTTTTAAAAACAGTCTCACACTCATTTCAAGTTATAAGCCACATTTCAAGAAAAGTCATATGGAGCTTTACAATGATACTAAAGCACTGAACAAAAATGATACATATCTGGGAGTTAAGGTTGGAAGAACAGGATGCAAAGGAAATGGAATGAAAGTGACAGGTAAGAAATTCTGGGAAGTCTTTCACATAAATAATATGGGGGACAGGAAGGTCGAAAAAGAATATAAGAAATGTGTACAGCAGATTGAAACCTACTGGGCAACTTAATCTCTATTGTAAAGTAAAGGCTGATGATGATGTATTGCTTAGTTTAAGAACTTATCCCTATATCCCCATATTTGTTGGTTAGCCTTAGTTTGCTTAGCTGTATGAAGCAAACAATGCATATATTATATCAACACCAGAAAGGCCCACTCTGATCATCTCATCGATCCTCTTGCATAATACAGGTCATAAAACTTCCTCAAAGTAATTCCTAGAGCATATCTTTTAGAAAAAACAACAATCTTGATTTTAAAATCCTCAGTGATGGAGAATCCACCATGAGTCTTGGTAAATTGTTCCAATGATTAAATAGCCCTCACTGTTAAAAATGTACACCTTATTTCCAGTCTGAATTTGTCTGCCTTCCACTTCCAGCCATCATATCGTGTTATGCCTTTCTCTGCTAGATTGAAGAGCCCATTATCACATAAGCAGCAAATCCCTGTACCAAAGAGATTATGCAATTTGCTTGTGCAAATGCCCATTTGTGTGTATACAAAACAGTTCTCCTTTGAAAATTTGGCTCATAAAGGCCTCATCTTTGCTCTTTGTGTGATAAAACAGCATAGCACCAAAGGGTATAACAGGTTTCTTATTCTTTCAGTTTATGCCTCACTGGGTATGTCCACACAGGGATACAAAACTCACGGCTGGCCCGGGTCAACTGACTCAGGTTCACGGGACTTGGGCTCCAGGGCTGAAAAATCAATGTGTAGCTATTCAGGCTCAGGCGAGAGCCTGAGATCTGGGACCCTGTAGGGGCGGGAGGGCCCCAGAGCTCAGGCTTCAGTGCCTACACTGTGCTTTTTAGCCCTGCAGTCTGAGCCCAAGTCAGATGACCTGACTGATCCCTGTGAAGACTCACCCACTCTGGCTATCTAATCCTGGAAGTTTTGCCATTGACCCCAGTGGGGTCAGGATTAAAGGACCCTTAAAATTCCACCTACAGGAGGAAATGTCATTTCTACAGGAAATCAATGTTATGCAGGGGAATTCACCCTGTGGGGCAGGAAGTCTCCTTCAGGACAGGTGGAATAGTAATGCCCCATTGCTAAACCAGCTACAAGTTCAAGAGTCACTCAGTAATTCAGTTTATCATGCCCCACATCAGTGTTCAGTAGAGACTGCAGCATTTCATAGCCTACCACAAGCCTCTCTGTGCAGTGAAAGGTGCATCACACTGGTTAGTTCTCTGAGCTAGGTCACTTGCTTTAAATTGTGACAAAGCATGGCTGAAAAGATGTGTGGCTCACCACAGAAGTTTACAACATGCCTCAGAAATGCTACAGCCGCTCTGACTTTTTGCATAAGCAAATTCCACTCCGTTATATTATCCACCATGTGGAGCTTGAATCTCCCTCACTTCACCCACTTTCACACTGATTTCAAGAGATTTACTTCTGACATCCTTCATAGCGAAAATAAAATCAATCCCATGGTGTTCTGCAGCATTGAAATCAAAGGTGTAATAGTTTACCTAGTATCAGTACCTAGTATCTAATTATTCTTGGAACACTTTCTAAAGCAAATTATTATCCATACCCCTGCATATATTTAACACATGAAAAAAACAAAAACAAAACACACAGAGAGTAACAAAGAGTCCAGAGTATGTAGCTAAAAGCAATGGTGATACACAGGTGTAGCTAAGAGGTGGATTTAGCCTGCAAAATCTGTAGGAGAACGTGCAAGAAGAAAAGAATCCAGCTTGACTTTGAGTTCCCAGGCTGAATTTTCAGGGTAGCCAGTTAGAAAAAATAAACAAACTTGTGAACTAAGGAAACCTGATATGGAAGTCAATAGATACAAACATCTTAATGCCCCACATTGCCAGTTCTGTGGATCAGTTTTCAGAGTAGGAGTCACTTGAATTCTCTGGAATATTTTGATTCTACAAATGATTTATGAAATTATCTAAATCATTTGAAAGTGCCATTTAGCAACAAAAGGTTTTTAACTCTGATTTTGTTGAAAATTAATGTACCGTTCTTGATTATTAAAAAGCCAGTCAGAGCTTTCTTTCAGCATGTCATGTCTTAATGCAGGTTCTGGCAGTGGTCATAATAGTCTTTGCCAATGAATATAAATGTTCAGAGGACGGCTTCAAAGATTTCTGTTGACAGCTAGAGAGCAGTCACTTGGTCAGTTTGTATTACCTGCAGATATTTCCTCTCCCCAACTCAGATAAGTGCCTTGTGATGTCATTCTTAACACTGTATGCAGTGGTGTTGCAGCCATGTTGTTCCCAGGCTATTAACAAAACAAGGTGGGTAAGGTATAAAAGTTCTTACCTCACCATTCTTAACCCTGATCAGTTTCAGAGTTAAAGGAGAGTCAGTAGGGAAAACAGGAAAAGGAAGGATTTCATATTTCTTGGAGACAGGACTTATGCTGCAATTTGACCCTCTCTTTGGGAATACTGCTTCTCTTCTAGCCTGTCCCTACTTCTAGTGAGCCATCACCCCTCATCCCTACCTGCTACCTTACTCCAGAAACTATCAAGGGACAGGCAGCCCTTACTGTGAGAGCAAACTGGAGGCAGAGAGTTTGTGGCATGGAGCCCAGAGTAGCTGTGTGCTGAGACATGCTGATGACTAGAATTATGGCACCCAGCAGTGTGAAGTTCCGCACTCCACAATAGCTGTGCCTTGTCTTCTACTTATTCTTGGTGGGGAGTGTATGTCTCGCTTTAAAGTGGGAGGTAGTGGGTGTGCCCAGGAAAGGAGGTGGAAAAGTGACACTGCAGGCGAGGGAAAAGAGTGGGGAATTCAACTCCCAACCCTCATCTAAACCATATAGATGATTGTACTTGCCCTTGGAGTTCTAAGGGTTTAAGTACTGCAACCAGCAATATGCTGGAACCATATTGTAGTTGTGTTGTTTTATATTCAGGTAAACCACTAATCTTAATAATAATTCATTGCTAATAATTTAACAACTGCTTTTATTACATACATAATTAAAATATACCCAGAGCATCTTAACTCAAGTCAATCTATCAATCTAACCTAAAACCAGCTGCCTCCTCCTACTGTCAGCTCCTACACCCTGATGATTCTTTTCATGCTCTTAAAGCCACAGTAACTCCACATCTCTTTTCTTTTCTGGCACACATTTATTCATATATATATATATATATATATATATCTTAAGTTTTCAATAAGTTTTTTAACAGCTCTTCTTTGACACAACTGTATAACTTCTATATTTGCTGGATTATTGAAGCTGTTCTCACTACTTAAATTTTCATTTTCTTGTTGCCCTTGTTGCTGTACTGTGTCATTTCATCTTTCAGCTGAGTCTGGTCTTACAAATAATTGCAAATGTCTCCAATTTTGTCTATATGCTTGACCATTATTAATCATGATATCATAGGAAGATGCTACCTCTTATGTTACAGTGGCTTGCTGAGCCCAATTTCTACCATTATAGATATGTATTCTATCATTCAGTTTCATATAAGGTAGTTTATGTGATCCTCTATATAATAATAATTCTTTTTATACAAACTCGACTGATATTTATACTTATTCCATTCTGTATATCCTTCTTAAAAAAAAAGATAGGTAATCTGTTTCTGAACTTTCTATTAAATAACAACTGTTCAGGGGATAAAACTTGTTGTAATGGCGATCTTCAATAATGCCTAATATCACTCAGTATTTGTTTCCTCATCTTTTGTTAGTAATATTTTTACTATTTTAACATATTTGCAACTAGCCCATTAGATTGTGGGTAACTTAGACTTTATGTGATATGTTCAAAATCATGCTATGGCAAAATTTTAAATTCTTGTGTGTGAAACTGGGGTCCGTTATTCGTCTTTACTGTATTGGGAATGCCATACCTTGCAAAAGAGAATTTAATTTTATTAATGACTTGTTTGGCACATGTCTTTTCTGGTATAGATATTTTAGGAAAATGTGAAAAATAATCAAGAACTTGGCCTTTACATTTAAATACATCTAAACCTATTTTAGACCAAGGTCTTCAGTTTTCTTGAATATATGTCACAGGCTGTTTAGACTGAGCATTTCTATATTTTTGACATACGTCATTCTTTCATTGAATCCTTTATGTTTTTGTCCATTTACATTTGGCCAATACAGTATCTTTCTTGCTGTACATTTACATGTTTCTATGCCTAAATGCATTTCAACATTTCTGCTTTTAACCCTAAAGGAATTAGCACTCCATTACCTTTAAATAGAATTCCTTCAATTATTGATGTCTTGAGTAAATTGATCATATGGCTTCAGTATCATTGTTTATTATATCTTTTTTCAGTAACTCTATTAGCTCTTTGTAAATTCTCATCCTGTCCAGATGCTTTTACAATGTCTTCCCAAACACTTTCTGATATAGGAAACAATATGTTTAAGTACATCTACGTTCCACATCATCTTCTTCAATTACATTGGTTACATTGTAGGTTCTAGAAAGAGCATTAGCAACAATCAATGATTTGCCTGGCTGATGTTCTAATTTTAAATCATATTGTAGAAGATCCTCTGTACGGGGCGGAGCTGGTGGCCCTCCCTCTGCGTCAATCTCAGAGAGAGGCCGCACCTCCCGGCGCCTATGCTCTTCAGGGAGTCAGAATTAGAGGGGCCGCCTCTGGCCCTCAGTAGGGTGAGCCTTGGTTCAGGCCACTCCTTTGGGGGAATAGTGTCTTGCCTCCACGGGGCATGCCAGCAGTCTATGGTCCGGCCCTCTGCCAGGGACGGGTCAGCAGCAGGAAACAGCCCTCAGCAGGGTGAGGAAGCAGTCTATAGCCTAGCCTTTCTGGCGGGCAGGTCAGCAACCAGTTTCAAGCCCCGGGCAGGGCGGGTAAGCAATTTATTGCCTAGCCCTCTGGAGGGCAGGCCAGCTAGCACAGGCTCAAGCCCCTTCTGCAGGTCAGGCAGACGGACACACACACACACACAGGCTCGAGCCCTTGGTAGGGTGAGCAATCAGTCTATACCTGGCCTTCGGCAGGGTGTGGCACTCAGTAAGGGACAGGTTCTGGCGCTCAACAGGCATTCACCCCCAGTCAGGGTAGGTAAGGGGGGAGGGCGATGCAGACCCACCCGTCTCCACTGCGTCCCAGCCCAGGGCCCTGTCAGTGATGGGGTGTCCTGTCACTGGGTCAGCGGGGCTCCAGACGAAACGCACTGACTCACAGCAAGTGTCAGCTCAGCCGCACTGTAGTCGGCTTCCTTGGGCTTCTTCCTTCAACCCTCTCCCTAGAGTACCTGGGGCTAGTCGTCTCCCTCTGGGTTGCTGGGGTAGATGGCGTGTGGGAGTCCCACGAGTCTCTCACTGTCAATCGGCAGCAGGTCTGGAAACTGTGCAGGGTCTTCTGCAGAGGGCAGTTCCTCTAAATCCTCAGGGTCCCCGGCAGTAGGCAGCTTGGGCAGGCCCTCAGGGTCCCAGGCAGTAGGCAGCTCGGGCAGGCCTTCCTCCAGGTCGTAGGAACCGGGGGTCTGCCTCCACTCATATGGTTCAGGCAGCTCTTCCAGATCTGCAGGGCCCCATGCCATGGGTAGATCCGACAGCTTCTCCTCTGGGTTGACATTGGGCGCAGCCCTAGGCTCGAGCACTAAGGGAGAGGCGTCCTCCTCCTTTGGCCGCTGGCCTGTGACTGCGCGAGCAGGCCTGGGTTTTAAAGGCCTAGCCCCACCTACCTGCTTCCGGTCAGGTATTGTCTTCCTGGGTTCCCACCCCCAAGCAGAGAGAGCCACACCTCCCAGCTACATATATAAATACAACTGAAAAAATAATCTTTGTAACCAAGGTGGCATGTTTGTCATGTTCCCTTTTAGAGAGACAAGATGAGTCAGATAATATCTTTAATTGAACCAACTTCTGTTGGTGAGAGAGACAAACTTTTGAGTTTACCCAATAAAAGATATTACTTCAGCCATCTTGTCTCTCTAATATCCTGGGACCAACACAGCTACAACAACAATCCATACATGTTTCTTTTTGAAATATTAACTAATGGTTTATGATCTGTTTCTGCCAGTATAGATCTACCATATATAAATATGTGAATTTTTTTGCATGCATAAGCAACTGATTTCCATAAATCACTGTACTTTTGTAATATAACTGCTCCTTGCCCTTGTGTGGAAGCATCTGAAGACAATTTTGTAAGTATGTTTCTGTCAAATAATTTTAATACTGGAGCTGCTTTTACTAGTTGCTTAACCTATTTGAATTCTTGTTGATGTTGGCAGTCCCTTTTGCATTGATTATTTATAAGCAAAGTCCTTAATTTTTTTTTCTGCTGGTGTAGGCGTGTATTTTCTTATAAAATTAGCCATATCCAAAAATTTCTGTAATGACTCTTTATCTTTTTGGTAAGCAATATAAAGAATGGTTTGCATTTGTTGTGGATCAATCTATAATCCCTGACTGGTCAGTTTTGATCTTAGAAATATTAATTCTTGAATTCTGAATTTATATTTATTTTTGTTAAATTTCAATCCTACTTCTTTTCCACTAGATGATGTTTTAGTTAATCTTTTATCATACTCTTCTAAACTTCTTCTCCACATTATTTTATCATCTGTGTACACTTGTGTGCAATCTATATTTTCAAAAATCTTTTGTATTGCTCTGTGAAATACCTCTGGAGCAGAATATAATCCAAAAGATAATCTTTTAAAATAGTAAAACATCCAAAAAGGTGTGTTAAACGTATATAGCAATTGACTTTCTTGCTCCAATGGTATTCACCAAAATCCATTTGAAACATCTAAAGAAGAAAAGTATTTTGCTCCTGATTTTTGTCCAATATTTATTCCCTGGTAGCTATTTTTAAAAGTTCCTTTTGAACATACTTATTCAAGTCTTTTGGACCTAAACATGAACATAAGCATCCATCTTTCTTTTCTATTATTAGTAATGAATTCACCCAGGCAGTTGGGTCTTCCACTTTTAGTTGTATAACTATTAACTAACCTTTCCAATTCCCTTTTTGCCCTATTTCAAAGGGTATTTTTCTAGTTGCATGTAGAACTGATTTTTATTTGTTTCATTTAACTATTTTATGCACTGTATCCAATTTACCAATGCCAATGAATAACTCTGTAGATCAATGTTCTATTTCCAGTATTTCAAAATCCTGAATAGTCTGAATTCTACTTAATGACAAACAAGTTTCTAAACCTAAAATAAGATTTATAGTGTTAACAGACAGGTATTTTTATGTTTTCTAAATTTTATTTAACTTTGACCTGTAAGTCACAAATACCCAAAACAGAAATTTTTCACCACTATAAGATTGTAAATTAATATGTATTTTTTCTCTGACTACAGGATATACTTTTATACATTTTATAATTTTTCAAAATTACATTAACTTGTGCACATAGATCTATTACACACAAAATAAATATACCATTACCAGATAATGTCCAGTCTTCCTTATAGTTCACAGAGTGTCTCTATTTCAATATACTCAAAAACAAATTTTCTTCATATGTAATATCAGCTCTGTATTCCTTATTTGATATCTTCTCTGAGACTTTTGAATTTTGAACAAAATATATTTTTCTAAGTTTTTCCAGATGTCTCAGTTTACAAACTTTTGTGAAAAGATTCTGTTTCTTGAAGATAGGACAGGTTTGATCATATGCTGGAATTGTCTACGTTTGGTGTCTCCTTCCACATCGAAAACATTCTTTCATATGCTTATATGTTTTAATTTTAATACTTTCACTCTGTTTTCCTCTATAGACATGTTTTTTACTTTTCCTTATTAAGTCTATATTCACATGTTTGCTTTCTTTCTAAAACGTGAAATTGTTGTTAAGTTCAGCAGTTTGGCAAATTCTCACTGTTTTTTCCAGATTTAGATCTGTCTCTTCTAACAGTGATTTTCTTACACTGGCATCTTTTATATCCATTAAAATTTGATCTCTTATCATTGACTCAGATACATTCTGGAAATTACATGTCTGGCTTCTTATCTTTAGATCTGTTAAATGATTCAAAAGCTTTTTAGAAAGGGTCCTCAAAAGGTCATCTAGTCCAATCCCCTGCACTCCAGGCAGGACTAAGTAATAACTAGACGATTCCTGATAGGTGTTTGTCTAACCTCTTCTTAAAAACTTCCCATGATGGAGATTCCACAACCTCCCTAGGCAATTTGTTCCAGTTCTTAACTGCCCTGACAGTTAGGAAGTTTTTCCTAATGCCTGCCCTAAACCTCCACTGCTGCAAGTTAAGCCCATTGCTTCTTGTTCTATCCTCAGAAATTAAGAAGAACAATTTTTCACCCTTCTCTTTGTAACAACCATTTATGTATTTGAAAACTATCATGTCTTTCCTCAGTCTTTTCTTCTCCAAACTAAACAAACCCAATTTTTTTAATCTTTCGTCATTCGTGATGTTTTCTAGAATTTTATTCTTTTTTTTGCTCTGCAATTTGTCCCCATCTTTCCCGAATATGGCACCCAGAACAGGACACAATACTCTAGTTGAGGCCTTAGCACAAAGTAGAGTGAAATAATTACTTCTCATGTCTTCCTTATAACACTCCTGTTTATGCACCCCAAAATGATGTTCATTTTTTTTGCAACACTGTTACAATGTTGACTTTTGGGGAGAGAGGAGGAACAGTATTCCTCAAATGTTTTTAAGACAAACTCAGAGTCAACTCACTCTCTAACATTAAGCTCAAAATGAATTATATAATGTCATTGCTTCAATACTTGCAATATTCGAAAAGATGGCGATCTTTTGTTCATCTTCCATATAAGTAGATCCAGATGTCCTCAAAAATAAATCAAATTTTTGTTTAAACCTTTTCCATTTTTCTGCAGCATTTCTTCAATGTGGGAACTCTTAACTGATACCCCTTATTTCATTCAAATGTGTTTTTCACTTCACTTACCTCAGGGTTTTTTTAACTTCTTCCAGTTCTTTTTATCACTTCCTTCACTCCTGGTACCATGTGTTGTTTCATATTCAAGTAATTCACTAGTCATAATAATAATTAATTGCTAATAATTTAACAACAGTCTTCATTAGATACATAGTTAACATATATCCATAGCCTCTTAAGTCAGGTCAATCTATCAGGCTAACCTAAAACCACCTGCTCCCCCCATTGAAAAATCCCACATCCTAGTGTCTATTCATTCCCTTAACACCGCAGTCACACCACAGCAGTGAGGTTATATTTACAAGTTCCCTGGAAACTGGGAATCATTATAACCAGAATTTCAGCTCATAGCTGACAGTTACGGAACTTCATTCTCACTGTAAATGGAATTTTACTTCATTCATTGCCACTATGAGTGGGTTCTATTGTATTTACAAAAAACCCATAAAGCACACCAATACTGGACTGTCATTCCTAGCAGTACTGTTTTCTAGAGTATTCTGGGTCTGATGAGAAAAATACTGCAATGTGCGTTACCAATGTCAACAGTTTGAGTAACAAAATATTATTCTCCTCCAGTAGGCCTCTGAACAGAGCTTCCAAAGTCTTTTAAATGGTTTCAGTTCACCACTACTATAAGTGTTGCTAAATGACAAATGGAACTCTTAAGCACTGAGAGATCAAGACAGTAGAGAAACCTACATGTTCTCTGTGCCAAACCTCTTGCTAAGTGTAAAGGACAGATCTTTGGATAGAAACCAAATTCTATCTAATTTACAAATCTTGCCTTTCATGAAACAGTAAATTTTCTTATCTACAAACGACTATTACGTAGTATTTCCATTCCTGTTAAAAAAAAAAAAAAACAAAAAACCAGGAGGCAGCAATGAGGAGAGAAAATACTGCCCACAGCTTTTTTCAGCAATATTTTCAGTTTGCATATTTAAACAGTTGTTAGTGAAACATAATATGTCTTGTGCTCTTGATAACTTTTGGAATACAGAGCCTCCCATTCTGCAGTTTCTCATGCCAATTAATTTTTTTTTTAATTGCTAGAAATAATTAACTTTGTTATTTCTATCTTAAATGGATTTTCTAACATTGTTTAATTTGAAATTTTATGGTGTTTTCACACTGCTCTGCCCACAGCAAATATTAAGTAACAATTTTCCATCTGGATAGGGTGACATGTCATCCAGATGGTGCTGGTATTTACTCCATGACTGTCTTTAAACATCTGTCAGGATGAGAAATTAAAAAATAGTCTTTCTATTCTGATCAGAGACTACTTTCTGATTTTATTGTACCATAAAAGCATTACATTCAGATTAGTGATAGGAAACCTATCTATTATTCCTTTAGGAGAGGTTGTGACATGGATCAGAGGAGTGGGGGGTGGGGGAATGCTTAATTAAAAGGATAAAAAGCTTAAAATCTAATCCTGTGTTGCATTGCTTTATAAACAGACACACACAACAGAATCCTCTTTCAAATAATATGTTTGCTTCTGTCCTTCATATTAACCGTTAGGCAACTAGCTAATTGTCAGGTAGATGTTAGCTGGGAACTTTTGTTTTATTTCCTGGGTATTGGGAATCAAGTTAAATGGTAAAAACAGTGAGAGTCCTGTAGCACTTTAAACAAAGCAGGCATAAGCTTTCCTGGGCTGTAACCCACTTCGTCAGATGTAAGGAATAGAAATATACACATATCCAAGGGTAAGTAACAACAATGGGGAAGGGAGATAAAAGCAAAGTCCATTCAGTTAGAGTAGTTGAGGCCTATTCACAACCATTGATTAGGAGGTGAGAATGTGTAAAATTAAATGGTAGAGATGAATCAGCACAGAGTCCAAAAGGAGCCGGCTTTCAAAGGCAGATGTGCTGGAAGCAGAGAGCTCTTAGCCCAGCATAGTGAAGAGGGGATAGATGAGAGTTTTCCTAGGGAAGGCAGGTGATATTTTGTTTTATTCAGGAGTGGGAGAGGCAAAGAACAGGAAGGGACCTTCGGTCCACAGCTGGTGGGAGAGAAATAGTGTTGCTATTACAACGAGAGTTCTGTAGCACTTTAAAGATTAACAAATTTAATTTCTGCAGGCATAAGCTTTCGTGGGCTGTAACCCACTTCATCAGATGTAAGGAATAGCAATCAGATTGGGGGTGTATATATACATCTAAGGTTAAGGAACAACAATGGGGAAGTTAGGTATAAGCAAAGTCCATTCGGTTAGAGTAGTTGAGGCCTGCATGGAAGATATGAGACTAACAGGCAGATCCTCTGCACTGAAAAACTGAGAAGTCTCAAAGTTTGAGTTAATATTCCTCAGTGGTGCTCCACTGCAGTAGAGCTGATTGGTGTGGATAGTGGACACTCCCTTAGAGTGGCTAGTGAAAGCAGCAGTGATGGATGCTCCTTTGTAGTCCCCTGCACTTGAATTGCCTCAGGAGGGACTCTTTGAACACCTGCAAATGGGCAGGCCACAACCCACTCCATAATTAGAGCAAGGTTAGGAAATAGTGCAGTTGCCATATTCAGCATGTAAACGCGAAAGAAGTGGAAGGCATAACAGAAGTTAGCAATGGATGATGTAAGATAGGCTGTGTGACCCAGCCGATGGGGCTCTGGACTGTAAGAACTCTGTTCCTAGCTTTGCCGCTGAGCTACTGCCTGACCTTGGGCAAGCTGTTTCCCCTCTGATCTGTTTAGACTGCAAGCTGTTAGCGTATTGCCTCTTACTATGGGTTGGTACAATGATTAGGAAAATAGGGCCCTAATCTCAGTTTGGACCTCTAAGCACAACTGTAACATAAATAATAATACATCTAGTCCATCTCTCTGCCACTACACAATTGTTTTCCAAGGTACATTTTCTAGTGTTATTACCATCCCTTAGTCATCATCTGGACAAGCTACGCATACTTAATTCTTTTGTTCTTACCAAATCAATCCCTCCAGCCCCTTAATCATTTTTGTTGCTTTTCTCTGAAGGAAGGAAGTGAGGAGACACTAAAAGAACAGGAGCCGTACATTTTTCTTGATTCTTATCATCAATAAAAACGAAAGAGTTTTCTGTTATCCTTAAGCAGTGTGGTATATATATATTTTTTTTTAAAAAAAAAGGTACAATCACAAAAATTTTTGCTTTATTATTGTACCACAAACTTCAATGCTTCCTACAGTTCAGGTTTCAAATTAGTTTCTAGTATAACTTCCTCTTTCCTCACTGTCAAAACTATCCAGAGCATGGTCTCCACCCCTACAGCCTAATTTTCAATGGGGACTCAACCCATCCTCCACTAGTGTGCATACAAGTTTGCAGCCACCTGGCCGTGCTTTTTGGTGTACTAACACTTGAGTGCACAGCTGACGCTTCTAATTCCTAAATGTGCAGATGCATTTGGAGAAATGGACATTAGGTGTGCAAAATCATCACCTGCTTACGCAGGTGATAGAATACAAAAGGGAGCAGATACATGTGTCATGCAAAATTGATGAGCACAAGTGGAGACCACCTGTTGAAAGTTAGCTTCATATGCTACCAACTTTTGGAGAAGTTTGAGGAGCATCTCCCCAATAGTTATTGAGCTCTGTAAGTGGGGGAGAGGGAATACACTTTCCCCATTTAAAAAAAAAATCTAACCACGCATATTAAAACAGTGTTATAGGAAACATGGGTGAAGATGGGATCTTGAAATGTGGTGTGGGCATAATCCACATTGCAAACTAGTGCCTCATCTTAGATTGGAAAAAAGTGTGTGTGGGTTTTTTTTATTTAATAAAGATCGACACATTTGAAAATAGTCCTGTTAAACATAGATGCACTGCAGATGCATGCACAGCTACTATAGTACCTGCTAGTTATGTGCACACCTACTGGCATATGGATCCCACAACATCATCTCTAGCTTCTCAGGAACCGTAGCCCAGCTAATATTGTGATCAAAGATGAATTGTTCATTTTTCACCTGTTAAATTTAAGTGAAATATGTAACTAACTCCTTTAAAAAACAGCAACAGCTACATGTACCTATGCACAGGCAAATACTGATGAAGTGGTTTAAGGACCAGATTGTGAACACCTTGCTCAAACAAGTGGACAGTTCAGTTACCCGAAAGGAGTCATTGCAACTATTTATGTGAGTTCTTGCTCACCTTAGCAATGTGATCATAGTCTATCCCTAAATAAAAAAGAGAGCTAAATATTTCCAAGTTTGTTATAGGAAAGAGGAAAAGACACATGATTTTGCTGGGAAAAGATCTGTCAAGGGAATAGACAGATCACTAAAGGTAGCATAATATATAACAAGAATAAGCAGAGCAATCTAGATCACTGAACAGCACAGTGAAGATAAAATTAATCCAGTTTGTATAAAGCATTATTTGCCTAAACCTCTCAGAGGCTACAGGAATACTCACTATGCTGTATGACCTAGTTCGTATTCATACTAATTAAAGATGTTCTGTCAAGGAGTTGGCTGTGTGCTCCAGGCCGGCAGTATAGCCTAATGGTGATACTCCAGGGCATAATGCCTAATAGTCAGAGTCCAAGTATTGGTTTCCCTGGCAGTCACAGCTCGGAGTAGTCACCAACTGGCCCAAGAGGCAATAGCTCAGGGTAGTGTCATCCACCAGCAAGAGTGGAGGGTACAGGGGAACCCAGGTCCACCCTACTCCATTGGGTTCCGACCCTGGGTCACTTCCTACCCTTTGTCCAGTCCCTCTGACGTCATCTTGGGCTGGACTTGGGGTCCATCCTGTGTTCCTCACAGAGCTGTCTCCTGAGTTTCCTCTGCTGGCAATAGTAAGTCAACACCTTCAACTCCTGTGGTAAATGTTCTTTCAGAGGCTTGGCTATGAACTCAATCCTGGCAGCTTGGAGTCCTGGTGGCTTCCCAGTGGGAGGGTACTGCACCTGACTGAGCTCTTCCACAGTCAGCCCAGACTGAGCTGAGTCACTCCCTTTTAAATGATCCCTCCATTTGGTGCATGTGCAGCAGAGGCAAGAGGGCATGGCCTCTAGGGCCCAGAACAGCTCTTTAACCCTTGCCTCACCATGGGATTGGTACACTCCATCACATGCTTCCAAACCAAACTCTTGGATATTAATACCCACAGACTTTCAAGAAGTTTGGGTAAGGATCTGAGTTTTGTAATTAGTTCTTATTCCTATAACAGATCAGCCAAAGCTCTGAATCCAGCCTTGCAGGCGCTCAGTTTTAGGGATATTTCAATCTGGATCTGGACTCTGTGGCTCAGGTCAATCTCTAATATTAATAATGTTCACACAGGGCTTGATGCCACAAGATCCCTAACATTCTAGCTCAGAACTAGAAAGCACATAAATATGTGCTTAACTTTATGCATTTAAGTAGTTTCATTGATTTAAATGAGCATGCTCATTGTACTTAAATGTTCTGCAGAAGTAGGGGCACAGTGCTCAGCACCTTGAAAGATCAAGGCCATATAAACTGGACATGTCGTTTTTTAGCCAAAAGGTGACTGGATCTAGGTTTCCAAAGAAGCACACATACCAACTCCTTCCTTGCAAAATCCTATAGATTTAAATGAGAAAATGATGACTCTATATCAACGAGTCTGAGTAAAAAAAAAATCCATTTTCTTTGTTTGCCAGAATTCAGAAACAATAGTTACAGCACTGTCTGAATACTGAGCTGTTTTTCAAAATTATTATAAAGGAATCTGAGAGAAGAAATGATAAATGAACTCTTCTAGGGCATGACAAATTTGCATAAATACAGTCTTTCAAATAAGCTTCAGAAATGTAGTGTCAGGTCTAATCTCCCTTATACAATCATCATGTAAGATCATGAAATATTAACCCATTAGTCAATAATATAAGTATAGATAAGGTCATACACCTGAGGTGTTATCTCCACGGCTATAATTGCTGTTATGACATGAGTTCATAAGCTGTGTGTAACTTTTTGCATTTTAACAGGGAAAAGACTAGTTGGAAGTAATAGGCTGTTTGAGAATAAACCTAAAATATGCAGCACAATGTTACCAATAACTATTCTATGATGTACATATGGTGTGCTGCTTCTGTAATTATAACATGGGTTACCTGCTCTGCTTTCTTTCTTTCTTTCTTTCTTTGTTAGGCAGTGCCAAGGGAGTGGAAAGTACCCACTTCTCCATGACTCGGGATCCCCTAGCCACAGAGGACTCTTCAGCATATTTAGAATTGATGCAGATGGCTCCTACTCCACCCCCACCTCTTTCAAGGGATGCATCAGGGGCAGAAAGAGGCACAGCCAGGGCATATCATGCTCCAGTTATCCCAAACTGACAAATGATCCTTTGAAGAACCATTGATATCTGGTATAGATTAGAGCAACCTTTAGGCTGCTCTAACCTACAGTGAGATCAGAGAAGAAAATCACAAAGCCATAATTGACAGCACCCCTCTCTGTTTTGCTAAGCAGATCTTAACAAATCTCCCTCATAGTTTACGTCAATGCTTCAAGATGTAAAAATGATTCGCAGTGTGTTGAAGAGGGCAAAGAGGAAGAAGTCCCAAATAATGAGGTTCTCCAGTTATGGATCTAATGTTCTTGAGAATGCTATGAATGGAAATGAGAGCTGTACAATATTCATAACTCTCATAGTCAGCATGAAGAAGCAAGCTACAATAAGTTACTAAAGGTGTAACACAATCAGAATTGTTCATTTCAAGCAGGAATTAAACAATTGTTACATTCAAATGTATGGCATTGATTAAGCTGCCTGCAAATTCTACCAGATAAGAGAACTCAAAAATAGATTAGATAAACTTTAGATTGGAAGTATATTTTCCTTAATATTGAAGGGCTTTAGACCTAAGAAACACAGCAATGTTGACTACGATATATGTAAGGACAAAAAAATACCTTGGAAGTGAATGTTAACTACAAAAATATGCAAAAAGGAACTGAGATTACAAGTGCACATTAAAAGAGATTTCTCGAGCTGTCGATAAAACCTTAGCAGGACTAGAATATGTCAAAAGATTTCCATACAGATTTGTCTTCCCTTTCACATACCTGTTGCACAGCACTGGCATTTTGATAGAGGCTTGATAGAGAGAATGCAAGCCTCAGAAAACATGTTTTCATTGAAAGGAAACAGCTGTATATAGTTTATATGCAACTGCGTTACATACAATATTAAGTCCCAATCCTGTAACTGGATCTGCTCAGGAAAACACTTGTGTCCAGGTAAAGCCCCATGGACTTCCAGAGCAGGGCCAGTAGAAGACCCTGATTCAGCAGTGAGCTGTATTGGGACTCCACACAGGCACAGGTGTCTGCCTGCACAGAGCTCACTGCAGGATAGTGGGCTTTGAACTGTAAGTTCTTCAAGGCAATGACTGTCTCTATAGCACCTGGCACAAAGCAGAGGAGTGCCTTAGGCACAAATATTTAATAAATAATAAAAATAACTTTATAACTGAGGTAGCAGATAACATTATCTTCAAATACACACACCAACCTATGGCACTATCTGAACATCTATTTTGTACAATGGAAAACTTGCCAAAGTAAATTCATTAATTTTTGTTTCCTTTAAAAAAAAAAGTGTTATGTAAAATGTGGTGCATTCTGAAGAATTAATGTTCAATTCTTAATCTATTTACACTATTGATCTAGGAGCATGCACTGCATTCATCCCCCAGCAAGTCTCATCCCCCTTTCCGAGCGATGAATGAGCCTTCAATTCACAGACTGAAACTGGTTTCTCAAACATTTTGTTAATGGCAACGTAGAAAACTTTCAAGCTCAATCGAAATTGAGGCTTGGATTCTCTCTTTTGCACAAGAAAAGCAGAGGGAAAAGAAAAGCTACTCTAAATGGTCATGCTAGTTTTATTAGACAATGATCTTTATGTAATGGATAAAGATCTGTCTATCTGGTTCTTTTACATGGATGGATCATCTGCCTTCAACACTATTGACCACATGATGCTGCTGACACTTCTGCAGATCCTGAAATGAATAGATAAAATTGTGTTTAAGCAGCTGGATTATTTTCTCTGAATGGACCCTGAGGATCATCCAGGGTAATTGTTCATTGTCCCCTAAGGTTCATTTGTGAGGGATACTGCACAGCTTTATTCTGTCACCTCTCCTGTTCAGTCAGGATGGGAGCCTGCTAATGGAGATTTCAAAGCTTTTCCTAAGGGGATAATTCGAAGCAGGTTTTTTGGTAGGTTTAGAGAATTTTCATTGACAACTGCTCAAATGATCATTAAATAGCACACTCCTAGGAAACTTTAGAACCCCAGCAGACACTTCCAGCACCACATCACTCCTCCCTTCTTCTGTGACCCCTTCTCCAAACACTCCTGGAGGAATTTGTTGCTAGTCAATAAAACTCATCATGGAAAAGAAGTTTGGTGCCGATAGGAGTACAGAGTGCATCAGTAAGGATCATCAGGATTGTGGTATGTGTGTGGGAGGAGGCCCGTGTTACAAGTTTGTACTGGGCCTGAAAAAATTATGCTTGGGTCCTGTCCTCAGGGCCATATAGGTAGTATATATACTATGTGGATGCAGCTCACATAACACATAGAAAAGTCCATTTATGACCCACAATGGTAAATGGGTTGTGAACCACTGCTTTACATATATATATATATATATAAATTACACGCTGCATAGATTTTCAAACATGCTAAGAAATTGTAACTGATTATATTTTCTCATTGGTTTATCTATTGTAGAAGGTGAAATAGCAAAACACCTCTATTTAATATGCTTGTATAAAATCATGTGTGGATACATAACAGCACATATAAAATGTATTGGGAAAAGGACATAGGGTCTGATCTTGCTCACACTGACTCCTTGGGAGTTTTGTCATAGATGTCAGTGGAAGCAGGATTGAGCCCAAATAGCCTAGTTTTGAAAATATTTTCCTTGTCATTCATAACACATCAGTGATTAAATTCTGGACAGTGGTCTTTGGCCCATCAATCAAGTTGGAAAGATGTATTTTAGGATTCTGGATTAAATTCTTTATTATGTTTAGTTTTTCAGTTTAAACTATTTTAGGTTAACTCATTGCTACCTCTGTGGTGATATTAATTTTTAAATAGTAACTAAATTAGTTCAGGCACTTCAAAATGATTTGAATATTCTTTGAATTTTATTTCCAAGTTACCCTAAATTACATTCTAATTGAACTGTACTCATAATATGAACAAAAAGAAGTATTTCTTCACACAACGCACAGTCAACCTCTGGAACTCCTTGCCAGAGGGTGTTGTGAAGGCCAAGACTATAACAGGGTTCAAAAAAGAACTAGATAAGTTCATGGAGGATAGGTCCATCAAAGGCTATTAGCCAGGATAGCCAGAGATTGCTGTTTGCCAGAGACTGGGAATGGCTCGTGGGATGGCTCACTTGATGATTATCTGTTTTGTTCATTCCCTCTGAAGCACTTGGCATTGGCCACTCTTGGAAAACAGGATAATGGGCTAGATGGACCATTGGTCTGACCCAGTACGGCTATTCTTATATTCTTGCATGCAGGGAATGTATTTACTTTCTTTTTACAAGAACTCTCTGTTATTCAGTGAAATTCACCCTGCAGGTAGGAAATCCTCTGCAGAACAGTAGACATTTTCAGGTTATACATAGATTGTTGAAACAACTCATTTATGTGTGTTCTGATCTTTGATGTCATTCTATAAAACATAGAAAAATATTGCTTGCAATATGTTGAGCTCCACATGCATTTTAAAATTAATTTTGATAAAAAACCCATCTCTAATGTACTTTGTAAACCAAACAAAGTGAGTTGCATAAGATAAATTTAATCTTTTATCTGTCACTAAGTGTTTTTGTTCATTAACTGTAACTTTGGTACTGTCTACAGAGGCAAAATGTATCTGATTTCATTTGGCAGATATTTTATATAAGGAGACTTTTCCCCCCCAATGTTAATATAATGCACATTATTGTTTTTTCAAATTCTTGCCTAGATTGGTTTAAAAGAAAGACTTTCAGTGCATGGTCAGAATACACAAATATTTATACAAACAAGATTAATTAGGTATATTTTTCAAATGCTTACAAATATCAGAGCAAATTTATGTTTGCTGCATTTTTCTTAGTCATACTTGCAGGACAAAGTGTATCTTATTCCATTTCACATCAAGACCCTTTTGTTTTGGCCCAATATGTCACAGAATAGGCTAGCAAAGACTACAGTGACTAATTACTACTAACAAAGGACAGTTAATGTACAAGATCTAACAAGTGTGGACTGTTCAACAAAGTCTGTAACACTAAACAACTTAGCCAAAAGCTTCCCCCACTTCACTCAGTAGTTTTTTGAATGTTTTCTATTGTGGATTTCTGGATGCTCACCTGGACAGAATCCTATACCACTAGATTCACCAGGAAGATGTTCCAGGGAACTAAGCCTATTGGACTAGCCTGTCCAATTACATAGCCCAACATCCCATCTCCAAAAGCATGAGCTAAGAGGGAACAGAAAAAGTGTATCAGCTGAGAACTACAGAATGATCTCCTACCCAGAAGTACCTCACTTTTTAAATATGTGTCTGGATCCTCTCTAGGAACTGAAGCACCAAAAATGTTATAGTGATTGAATTCCACAAAGTCCACATGGGAGGCATATAAAATCCCTCAGAAGCCATTGACCTCCAGCAGCAGCAGCATGGACAGGATAGAGAGCAGGTCTGCCAATATTGCTCCACTGCTTCTACCACCGGACACTCGAGGGCACTGACTTCAGTTACCTACAGCAAGCTCCAGGGGTGGCCTGTAAAGACCCAGTTCCCAGAAGTCATTGCTCTTCAGAAACTGTAGCTTGAGGGAAAGAGTTTTCATAACATCAATCACCTCTGAACTACAAGTTGGGTGAAATTTTTCAGCCAAAAGATTTTTTTTTGGCAAATTCATCTCAGTTTCGCCAAATTGTTGATGTAGGAAAAAAAATTGAAAAGAAAATTTAAACGCTTCATTTTGACATTTTCAAAAAGGAAACATTTCAATTTTCATTTAGAGATGCCTTTTTGCATCAAAATTTTCTTCAGTTTTATTGAAAAAGTAAAAATGTTAAATACTCAAAATCTAAATGAAACACTTCATTTCAGGTCGAACAAATCATTTTGTTTGACCCAAAACTATTTATTTTACTTTTTGATTTGCTGAAAATTTAGGAAAAAATCATTTTGGGGTCAACCTGAAATGATCATTTTTTTAAAGGAATTGACTGTTGTCAGAGTGTCTGGAGTGATTCAAGCATGTGAATGTCAACCTCAGGACTGATTGTTAAAATCAAAGTACAAACCCCAAACTGGTTGTGAGTTTTATACTTAGATTTCACCAACCAAGCATCAAGTGTGAACTCCTCAGGCACTACAACAGCCTTAACATAGAATCACAGACAGTCCCCTGGGATAATCAGAGCTATCTTGCCGCATAAGCAAGCTTGCCTTTGTGATAGATGGTTCTTTACACCAAAAATCACAATAATATTCAGCTTACTCCAAGTCCCAAAAGACCAATCACTTACCCCAAGTGAATTGCACCTCAGATCTCACACCAAAGACGGTGCTTGTTGCCAATCTTATAATAAATTAACTAAAGATTTATTAACTAAGAAAAAGGAAGCAGAGAGTTAGTTACAAGATTAAAGCTGGTAAACATATACACACAAATGAGTTACAGTTTTACAGTTCATAAGGTGGTAGAAGCTTCTATGACAAGCAAGTTCTATATGTCTATTAGGGCTAATCCAGGCCATGCACTGGGGATCTTTTGCTTATGCTTATGCTCCTCAGAGTCCAAGCAGCATGAAGATACAGTTCCTTCTTGTCAGGGATTTTTACTTCCTTCCCCCAAAGTTCAGGCTGATGGGATGAGTCCACCTATACGTCTCCTCTTTATGGGTTCTTTGATGTTTCACAATGGCTCATTTGTTTTCAATGGGCCTTCTTGGTGGGCAGGACCTCTTTTGTAGGAAGCCAGCATTTTACATTAATGCATGCTTCTTTCCTGTTTGGTGACTTACACAATTACAGAGGGTTACAACGCAAACACGTAATATCACCTTATAACATGGGGTACAGATGTTATAAGTGAGATTACTACATGCAGCATCCTACAAGCATTTCATAAAGTCTAAATATTAAACACATACTTTTGAACTTAAGATCCTTTTCAACAATACTAATGCACAGGTGATCCAGACTGGTTCCCAACTATGCATTTGTCAGTGTTCAGTTGAGACTTAGGAGCCTTGGCATGAGCTGGCATCTGGTCTGCCAGTGGCACACCAGTGAACTGATGTCAGTTATTTGCACAGCTCTATTCCTTACGTTTTACACAATATTGAACTTTTCAACATCTTAGCTTTTGTAATGGAGTTGAATCTATTGCCATTAGTTCCTGCATTATTTCTTCATCTCATCCGAGTGCCCTTCTGTGACAGATCCTCCATTGTGCTGCCTCACCCTTTTCTCCTCACTGAGCATCACAGCCTCATCTCTTTATTGCTGCCTTCATTCACATCTCTCCATTAAAACTTCTATTCCTTGCTACTTTCCTTCCCCTTCTCACCTCCATCTGCCCTTCCCATCTCCTTTTGTTTCCACAAACTCAACCTCACCTCTTCAATTCCCTGCCTCGATTGACACAAAGACCCCCAAAAGCTTAAATAGTCAGAAACTATTTCAGTCACAGCAACAAGAGCAAACAAACAAACAAAAAAGAAAACCAAAGCAAACATTCTCACTGTTGTAACCCTCATCTCTCTTGCCCTTGCTTCATTGTCTGTAATCATTCACCAAACTGTGCATAAGTTTAGACTGTAAACTCATCAGGCCAGGGGCTATTCTTCCTTTTGTTACATCAGCCTATTGCATTAGATGAAGATTAGCATACATTTTCAAAAGTGACCGGTCATATTCTGTGCCTCAGTTTTAAGGTGCCCAACTCAGGAAAGCTTAAATGGGCCTGATTTTCAGATGGCAGGTACTTTGCATGTTCTGAAGATTGGGTCCCTTTATGGTATCTGAAGTTGGGTATCCAAAATCATTTGTCACTTTTGAAACTTTGGGCCAATAATAACAATAATCCCATGTCTTTAGCATATGCAAATCCCACTGGAATCAATAGAAGTTTTGTGTGAGAAAGAGGTGCTGGAGAGGAGGAAGGACAGCCTAGAACCAGGCTAGAATTCACACTCAACCAGTAACTACATTAAAAAAAAATCAAATTTGAATTATTGAGCCTCCAACTGGTAGTAAATGTCTTGCGAAAAAGGGACATCATTTCTATTCCTAGCAAACATTGGAGCCCATTGTCAGAGACCGTAACACAGCTCCAATAATGTGTTACCACTTTAAGGAAATGTTTAATTTTAAAACATTTGATGCACTGATTGTTAAATCAGAATGGAAACTATAGTAAAATATACTCTGTGACACTGAGACCCCTATTAAGCAGATGTTGGAGATAGATATGATGGCACTTTATAGAAAGAGATCTGCCATCACTGCATATAGAACATTCAGAAATGGTGCTGCCACAATGGAAAGTTTTTAAAAAATCAGATACAATCAGAATATAATATTCAAGATGGGAAGTGTGTCTCACCATGAGAATTTTCAGAAAGCTGCACAGAGCCAGATGGGTAATGCTTTCTTTTGAACAGATCCAAAATAAATATTTTACCCAGAGACAAGCAGAAATATCCATATACTTAAAGAAATGCAATTCTCAGCAAGTTCAGCAAATGCTATAATTATGTCTGCATCCAGTAAATACACTAAACATACGCTCTTGAAATCAAGCAGGAATGGACAGTAAACTGCAAACTCTAGGAGAAAATGCCTCTGCAGAATATGCAAACTTATCTAAAATGATACAGTAGGATTACTCCATAGACACTGTTCCTGAAACTTTATCATTTTAGGTACAATAAGTCATTCAAATAGTTTCACAGTGCCATTTCATTAATCTGGTTACTCATAGTTTTCTTTAAAACTGGACAAAATATTTACTCTTTCATCTATTTAAGACCCATCCTGATTCTTTATAGGGTTTGGGCTTTTTATAGTTTAATTATAATAATGAAGTAAAAAACAACCATATACGTTAGGGTTAGATGATGCTTACTAGGCACAGGGACACTTTGGTGGTGATGCAGAGATTCACTATCTTGGGAAGGGTTTGGGAAGTGTCCTCCCCTCTCCATGGTTGGCCAACTCCCTGGCATCTCTGATTCCCTCCTTTGGGATGGCTGTCACTTCAGGGTTGCTGAAGGAGAAGTTCTTATACCCAGGGAACAGCAAGGACTGCAATTGTGACTGGCTTCTGTGTAGGCCAAGAGTGACCATTCCTCCCATCCCACCCTTCAAGTGTAAGACAATCTGTCTCTTTTTGCTTTACAATTAATATTTGTCCTATATGAGAAGCTGTGCATGAGAACAGGATGGAGAGCTAGGCTGCTTCTTGGTGGCACATACTAGATAAATGTATGTTAAAAGTATTCATATTCTTCAGTGGTGGGTGCTTCAGAAATGCATGTGAAAAATGGTACACAAATAGAAAAGAAAGCAAATTCTAACATAAAACAAGCCTCAATTAAGTATTAGAATTGTACAGCACTCATTGTGTATGTATCATTTCATATTTCAAATAATAGTATTTGCCTATGTTCTGGTCACTAAGCTGTCTCAAAAGTGGAACCATTTTGAGTTCATGTTTCATTTAGTTTTTCTGATACCAAAATTGATATTTCACTTTCTTAACATCAGATTATTTTATTTATTTTTGAGTTATTTTTTTGTTTATGCAATGGCATGTGCCCAAAATGTATGTCTAGGGCTCAGGTTAAATGCATATGCAATTGTTTGCTTAATTTGTGTGTACAGTTATTATAACAGCAAACACAAACTGGGTCTTTACACATGCAAATGGCTCATTAGAGGACTAGCTGGCCACGGTCACATGGAATTGAGTTTTCCACTTAGATACGCAATTACAAGCATATTTTTTCTCTAGGCCTCTGAATTAGTTTGCTTTAAATATAACCCTAGGTATATTTCCCATAGACCTTGAAGTTCTTCTCGTTCATTTAGTTTCTCTTGTGCTCATATACTTTGGACTTTAATACAACATTTGAAAGAAACCTGTGTTCTTCGTATAGAAGTATACTTCATATTCCTGGCACTTTGGAAGAAACATTTGTTTTCCCACTTTCTCTTGGTCCTTTGGCATCACCTGTCTTCTCTTTTGCTTTGACACAAAATTATTTGTGTTTAAAAATAAGATCAAGAGGGAGGACACCTGGCTTGCTTCACTGTTTATGATTATGAAAACAGCTGTTGCTTTGGCTGAAAAGTTATGAGTTGCCTTTCATTGCTTCTTTATTTCTTCTTTCCTTCCATTCAATGGAACAGAATAGTTAGTCATCAGTATTCCTTAGTTGGTTGAACATGCCCAATTTTCTCATCCTGAAGAATAGGAGCTTCACACCAGTGGGATGGATCTCTCATTAACAAGTCATGCCATGTGATTGAATAAACCGGGGCACGCTGTGCAATTTAAAACAAACAAAAAAGATTGTTCTGAATAGATAAATTAGGTGATTTTATATCTTGCTCTGAAGCTCCTCTCTGTTCATAAGAGGGTGATTCAGTCACAATTCATCCATCAGCTTAGATCTGTACAGCAGAGCTAATTACTCTACACATTTATTGGGTAGCCGTCACCATAATATCTGGGCACAAAAATGCTCACAAAAACCTCTAAGGTAACCTCATAGCAAATTGTAAGCTTACACAATAATGCATGCTCTCTGAGCTCTGAAATTTCTCTTTCCAGACATCTGCTCTCCTTATCTGTATTCATAGAAGTGGTGTTATTCCAGTTATTCTGCTATGTGCTGAATGTACTGGACCAAATCCCGACATTCTCAGAATGCCCATTGATGTTAATGGGAGTTTGGACTGAGTTAAAATATCAGGATTTAGCTCAGTCTTTGGCACTTAATTAAGTGAAATATAATTGCTTACTGAGTAGCCTCTGTGTGTGCACGTGTGCGTGTGTGCATGTGTGTTTTCTTAAATAATCTCTGTCACACCGTGTAGTACATTCTTTTTCTCTCACACAAAACATGTCTCTCCGTTACAAAAAGGGCGAGAATAATTCTCCTTCAATCTTTTACCACTTTATTTGATGATTAGATATTGCAACATGACTGCACATTTCACAAAATACCCCTACTCCGTGAAACGTGAAGATATTTTAACTTTCACAGAAGTTGTACAAAAGACTTTTTCTAACTGCAGACAACAAAATTTTCACATAACTTCTTGAAAGATAGGTGTATGGGGCCAAATTGATTGGTGACTCAATGGAGATGTCACAAAATAGGTGTGAGTGAAAAAGTAGCTTAACTTGCACCAATGGGGCATCCACTGAGTGTGCAGAACTGGTGTAACACACACTAAGAAGGTGGAAAGAGCATATAGAAGGATGTGCAACTAACATGAAGATGAATGTTAAAGTTGTGGGCATAGGGTCCCACTGTTAGTTGTTTATTACTTGTATTATAGCAGTGCTCAATGGCTTCTCCCCAGTCAGGATACAGATACCATTGTAGTAGGGGCTGCAGAACACACAGGAAGACAAGATCCCTCCTGTGAAGAGTTTACACTCTATTTTGAAACAGAACTCACCAAAAAACAGAAAGAAGAAAGGAATGGAGGGATGATGAGAGTAGTGTTAATAAGACGCATGGTTACATAAGCTAGGACCATGCAAAACTTAATGATTCCAAATCATGATGTCTGTTTTTATTTTATAAATAATCCCTGATTGCTGCTCAGTTTACACATCCTTCTAGGCATCACAGCAGAAGTGGATCCTGAGGAGGGATCTGAAGAAGGAGAAGGTAGCGGCTTTATGGATTTGGTCTGAGAGACCATGTCATGCAAAGGGGCAGCATAGAAGAAAGAACAGAAGCATTTGTGGAAGAAGCAGTAAAATGGACATTCAAGTCTACATCACTGGCAGATCACCAGCAGCTATAGTAATTTACCACTTACACCTATTTTACAGGCAAATTATAGTCTATGGGCCCAATTCACTATTGATTACCTCAGTCTATTAATTTCAATGGCCAGCATTGAATTTAGTAGTCATGTGTCACCCTATTATGTAAGTCATCAGTTAGTCTGTACCAGAGATTTTTATGAGAATAGCAGTTGCTTAAACCAGGCATGAATTTGACCAATTTGGTGAAATTTGTATCTTTTGTAATTTTGTTAATGACGTTATACCAGAGATGAATTTGGCCCATTGATCCTAATTTCTGGCTAGAGTTAAGTTTACTTTTTTACTCTGTTCTCATACATATTGCTGATATGTTTTCAAATCTGATACCTCCATCATCTTGGAATTGCTCTCTCTCTCTCTGTGGTGTAAGAATGTGAAATGATCACTTGTCTGAAGAGGAGAAATAATATGAGTTACAACGATACATAGGGATAATGCAGGAAAGTGCTGCTCCGCTTTTAACCAGAAAAAAGGTCTTTAGAACAAAGCTTTAAGGGTATTCAGTAATACTCTCTGTACACCTCCTGAAGATAGAATAGTTTGGAGCTTGTTCAAATGGGCTCCCCAAGTCTTTCGCCCTCAGCACTCTCTCAGGAATATGTGTGCGTGCATGCATGTTCAGGTTCCTCTCAGCCTACAGCTAAGAAATCGGACAGTTTCCAGTCTCAAATCCACTCAATAAACAGCTACTGGTAAAGAAATTTGAGTTTCGAACATGGTCTTCTTTCATAAGGATTTTGACTGGAAAACATGTAGTCAGTCAAAGCAGTAAGCTCATTTTTATATAATTGTCATATTTTTTGTTTATATTTATATATGTTTATATAATTGTCTTTTCCAGATGTACCAACCCCATAATAAGTGCTCATTCTTTAAGAGACAGCTTTAAGCCTTTAATGGACGCTTAGGTTTACATCACAATGATGTAGATTTCTCTTTTGGTCTTCAACATAAAACATGGGGTTGTTATTAAGAAAAACCTCCTATTTGTCCTGCCTTTGGAAGCCAGGAGTCACGCCAAGTGGAACATCCATGAAGCACAGTGCAGTCAAAAAAGACTTTAGATCTGGGAACCTCATTCTACACAGTGTTGAATGGCTTGATCTCCCATTCATTTTAAAGGGAGGGGAGAGGACTCAGACCCTGGAAGAATCAGGCCCATACCATTTATTTTACACTATTTACAAGATCAATGCTGTCAAAAGAGAATAAGAATAAAAGGGATTGTATAAAAGACACCCTACTGAAAAGTTGGTAATGCAGATAGGAGCCAATTTCCATCCGCTGAATATATGGCCCATTTATTGTGATTGGTTATTCCAGCCGGGGTAGTCTTATTAAAAAGGACAGTTACTGTCTTTGAGATCTCATTTCTCTAAAAGTCATGGCATCTAGAAGAGAGAGCCACACCACACCAGACACTGGTGGGGAGAAATAGCGAGCAAGAGGACTGAACACGTGTCTTTTGTTAAAAGATACAGCAGAGAAGCTTGGGGGGTGAGGAAAAGAGGCACAGAATATATGTATTGAGGAAGGTAAAGAGCACCAAATGAAATCAATCAGCAAATCAATTAATTTAGGAGTTAAAAATGATTTATATGTGACTATCATTGGTTCATGACATTTAGTTAAAAAGAGTTATTGCCATTGTAGCAACATTAGGCCAAATGATGTCCGTAGGCAAAAGTATGCAACTTCTTCTGAAGACACTGGGAACTGAAGATGTTTATATAAGAGCAAAATTTGGATGTGCTGGCATGCAACAATGTTAGATCCTGAGGTGTGCTAAAACTGCTCTCTCTGTCAGAGAAAATGAGCTTCCTTTGATGAGATCTGTAATTCAGTGTCTACCCATTAGGTTGCCTCTCATTCCAAAAAGATGGGTAGTCACATGGTCATGCCGACTTTTATTGTTAGGCCCTATACTGCAGAGCTACCATAACTACCTAATATTCTCTTATCTTTTCTTTTTCTGCTGTTGGCCAATTCCTGAAGGCTCTATCTACAGGAGGATAATTTCTAATGCGAGAAAGGAGCAATTCAATTCCTACTTACACACTTCTTCTCACAACTATGGTACTTATCAGCCCAGAGAGCCCCTCCCTTCTGTGGAGAATTTATTATTTCAAGTTTGTATTACTGGATTTTTGAAACTCCTTTAAAATTTCTCATCAGCATATGATGCAGTTCAGCCACATATTAGGGGAAGTCCGTGTTTCCAGAACTGTTCAGCAGAGCTCCCTTAGCCAGCAGCCATGACTGGCTTCAGTAGTCTCCACCTTCGGGTTGATGGATTTTATAGTCATGAGAAAGAAATGCACAAGTAGAAACAAAATGCTAAATCCACAAAGGGACTTAGGCATTGCAATGCTCAGTGTTGCAGTGTCTAATTTAGCCACCCAGCAAAAGCCATAATTCCTGGGTTAGGCACTTAGCTCCCTATACACAGAGGCTCCCAGGCATTTTAGAATGGGATCCACAAAAGCTAGCACGTTGAGTAGGGAGCTGCCTAAGCTAACCAATGGCAGATGCCGAGAAAAGGTGTGGGTCTTCAGCACCACATTTCCCAAGGGGGATTAACTCCTACCTCTGAGCCTGAGTGAAGGCCTTGTCTCCATTGAGATGGTCAGGTGCCTAAGACATTTGTTGCAAGAAAGAGGGCAGTGCATGTATCTAATTCCACACAAAGCAGCTGGGGGTGGGGGGGAGGACAGGATCCTCCCGCATAACCTTTTGCCTGATGGTGAGGGAACTCATCCAGGATGTGAAAGATCCCACTTCAATTCCCACTCCCCACTATGCAGAAGGGATTGGAATTAGGGTTTTCCACTTCTTGGGTGAGCGCCATAACCACTGCACTATAGAATCATTCTGACAATGCTTCTGGCCCAATGCATATTTAGTTATTTAGGTATTTCACAGTGGAACAGCTTCAAAAGGAGAGATTGAGAGAGACTCATAGCAGACTGTCCCATTGCCCAGTGGTTAGGATGCCCATATAAGAGGTAGTTCAATTCCTTCCTCCACATCATGCTGAAGGTAGAATTGAATTAGGGTCTCTCACATCCTGGATGAGTGTCCGAGCCACTGGGCTAATGTTTACAATAGAGGCTTCCTCCCCCCAAGCCTCTTTACATGGAATTGGGCATGCTGTGACTGGATTAGGCCCAACAGACAAGATAGGCATGGCAACACTTAGTTTGAGGATCCTGCTGGGGCTTAGGCAGGAGAGACAGGTGCTGAGCTCTTGGGGATGTCAGGACTGAACCCACTATGCATATGCCCAGACACGAAGGAGATTTTACAGCAAAAATGTAGGTGCCAAGGGACTATAGGCTCCTGTAAGGTTATGCAACAGCTAAGTAGTGGTTTTCATATGCTAACCTTCATCTGCACTGTAACATGTAGGGTGAAATTCTGTCCTCAGTGAAGACAATGACAGAACTCCCATTGAAAAATCTTTCCAGCATGCAATTCTGCAAGAGTACAGTCCATTTTAGCTATGAACTTTGCTGCCGGTAATTAGTGCTGTAATTATTTGTCATGTGTTTTTAAGAACTATCTGCCAACTGGAACAAAAAATTCTGTGATCAAGTGTTTGTTTTGAAAATTCAAAAGATGGCAAGCTGGCTGGGAAAGAAGAACAAGTTTTGTTTTCAGATACAGTGGCCTTACCCAGGCATCAATGAGGATAGTACAGGCAGCATTCAGTTATTTCTAATTAAATGCCCTAGTAACCATCAGACTCATGTTACCAAAACCTGGGATAATCGAGGTCACAGTTTCCTTTTTTGACAGATTCATTTTCTCATCACAAATAACAGCTGAAGGAGGGATGTGGTCATTTTCTGTTTAAAGTATTTTTCTCTGCTTCTCTCCTTAATTACAGTTCTCTCTTCCAAATTTTACCAGCTGCTGCCCCTGCCATGTATAAACAAATCAACTTGACAAGCTGCTTAGCAAGATGGATTCAGAAAATATATGTGGATTCTAGGGAAAGAAAAATCTTACTGTGAGGAGAGTTGGTGACTCCGTTTTAGGAAAGGTTAGGACAGATTGACTTTATTTTAAGAGATGAAGAAGAACATTAATATACATGAAAAAAATCAATACGTGTATAAAGTATTACTTATTGTTTATACTGGTAGGGTAAAGCATCATAAAGTCACATCACAATGAACAGTAAACACACCACATGGGAGTTAATGTCCAGCAATCTTCCTCCATGTTTTGTGGTCTTCGCACAGCCTTGAGAAGTGTACCACACTGCATCCATCTAGTCAGCCAAATCATCAAATCACGCTCCCCGCCATTGCCCTTTGCCCTGCTACCTGATAGCAGTCCCTGCAAAATGTTTTTCAGCCCTCTTCCTCCATTGTTCTGACCCACATCTCCCACAAACTCAAGACTTTTTCTTCTTATTCTCTTGATGATATCAAGTATTACTCTGGTTATGCTGTAAATTTGGTTGATTACCTCTTTGTTACTTGAGTGCAATGTATAGCTAATGCATGGCTAATGCCAGTAGCTTTTCAATTTGAAGGCAGAAAGCCTCTTTATGTCCTGTTTCCTTCCTTGTCCATGTCTCACATGCATATCGCAAGATGCTGATGACAAGAGGCTGAAGCAATTTCATTTTACAATTTATAGTAATATTATTTTTTCTCCAAATGTGGCTGAGTGTTGCTAGAGCAGCAGTCATGAGTGCAATGCTATGCTGGATCTCTAAGTGATGTTTAGCATCCCTTGAAGTCCTGCTACCCAAATATTTGAATTTCTCAACACATCCAACACCTCCTCAGATTTGGGTAGGAATATCTCCACCTTTTCAACAGATGTAGATGTCACCATTAGCCTTATTTTTTGTATGATATCATTAGGAGTATAACTTGATGGAATTCTATAGATGCCACAGATTAATACCCAGTGATGTTCAGTGTTTAGTAGTCAGTTGAGGGTCTAACTTACAGATATTGAAGTTAAAGGGCCAGAATCCAGTAATCTTATTCATACTGAGTAGCACTTCTCCACAAGTTGTCCCACTTGGAATCCATACTATCGGCGATACAATCAACCTCCATCCATACGTGTTTCCCCATTGACCCCCCCCCATCACACCCATACCTCCGGTGCTTAGCTGTTGGTACTCTGCTGAGGTGGCTAAGCTGCCAGAAAATATAAATAAGTAATAGAACAGCTGATATGAGACTCAGTTTAAAAAAAAAGAATTAAAGTGGGATCATATAATTAATGCCAATCAAAATGGGTTTATGGAAAATCTATCTTTTTTGGTGACATTACAAGTTTGGTTAACAAAATTAAATATCCTGAGGTAATAAACTTCATCTTCTGTAAGGCATTTGACTTGGTACTGCACCATGTTTTGAATAAAGAACTAGAACTATACAAAATCAACATGGCACATATTAAATGGTTTTAAAATGGTTAATTGTGATGGCTTGGGGAACCTATGTTCAACTTATCAATTCTGGTTGATTTTATGAATTTGCTGTATCATCAATTGCCACTCTGTCTGTGGAATGCATTATCTGTATCAAAGCTGGTGTCACATCTCGCCCGGACCAAGGATAGTTAACACAACTGGCTCAAATGGGAGCACCTTAGAACAATGGGATGGTTGAAGTTAAGAGATGCAGTGGCATTTCCCCAAAAGGGGAATTGACAGATGGCTGTGGTTTTGACCAGAAATTCCACCCTTGTTCTCAGAAATTGAAGTGAAGGCAGCAATTATAAACAAAAAAGCAATATATAACAAATGGAAAAAGGCGGAAATAGATAGCAATCACTAGACATTAGACGATATGACCTGCAGAAAACTGATAAGGGAAGGTAATGATACCAGGAAAAAATTTGTGACTAGCAGAGCAAAGGACAATATGAAGGCATTTTAAAATTATATTAGGAACAAAAGAAACCCTAGCAATGGAATAATCCCATTACTAGATGGAGATGGTAAAATTTTTAATGAGGCAGAAAAGGCAGAAGTGTTCAATAAATACTTCTGTTTTGTATTTGGAAAGAAGCATGTACTCGTTATCTGAGGATAATCAAGAACTTCTTAGTGCATTAGTAAGAAAAGAGGATCTTAGGCAACGTCTACTAGGAATAAACTTTTTAATTCAGCAGGTGCTAGATAATATGCACCCAAGACTCCTAAAAACAATTGTTTGAGGTGATCTCTGTCTGCTGATGTTAATTTTTAATAGCTCTTGCAATACTGGGGAAATTCCAGACGGCTGGAAGAATGCAAATGCTGTACCAATATTGAAGAAGGGCAAGCAGGAAGACCCAGTAACTACAGGACAGTTAGCCTGACATCAATCCTGGGCAAAATAATAGAAAATGGGATTCAATAGATAAAGAATTAGGAATATAATTAATGCCAGTCAATGAGGTTTTGTGAAAAATAGGTCTTGTCAAACAAATCTGATTTCATTCTTTACAAATTTGGTTGATGAAGGTAACTGCATTGAAGCAAGAGACTTAAGACTTTTGGTAAGGCATTTGACAGAACTACACGATATTCTGATTAAAATATTAGCACTATACAACATCAATAGAGCACATGTTAAGTGGTAAAGAACTAGCTAACAGACATATCTCAAAAAGTAGTTGTCATTATGGAGTCAGCTTTGAATAAGCATATTTCTAGTGGAGATCCATAGGGATTGGTACTAGGCTCAATATCATTGAATATTTTCATCAATGATCTGGAAATAAACATAAAAACACTGTTGATAAATTTTGCCAATGACACAAATATTGGGAAAGTAATAAATAATAATGAGGACAGTCCTACAGAGTGATCTGGAACTTTTGGTCAGTTGGGCTCATTCAAACAAACTATGTTTTAATACATTAAAATGTGAAGTTATATATCTATCCTTAGGAACAAGGAATGCAGGCCATACCTACAGAATGGGGCACTGTATCCTGAGAAACAGTGACTCTGAAAAGGATTTAGGGGTCAAAATGGACAAGTAACTCAACATGAGCTCCCAGTGCAATGCTGTGGCAAAAGGAGTATTGTGATCCTTGGATGTATAAAAAAGGAAGTTGTGAATAGGAATAAGGAGGTGATTTTACTTCTGCATATGGCACTGGTAAGACTGATACTAAAATACTGCTGGTGTACACTTCTGGAGTCCATATTTTAAAAAGGATGGTGCAGAAAATAGCCACAAAAATGATAAGTGGACTAGAGAAAATGCCTTACAGTGAGTAACTTCAAGAGCTCTATTGTTTAGCTTAATAAAAAAGAGATTGAGAGGTGACTTGATTAAAGTGTGTAAGTACTTTCATGGAGAAAATACCAGGTATTAAAGGCCTCTTTAACCTAGCAGAGAAAAGCCTAACAAGAGCCAATGACTGGAACCTGATGCCAGTCAAATTCAATTAGAAATTAGGCACAAATGTTTACCACCGAGAGTAATTGGCCATTGGAACAACCTGCCAAGGGAAGTGTTTGAGCCTCCATCTCTTGATGTCTTCAGATCAAGAGTTGATGCTTTTCTGGAAGATATGCTTTAGTTACACACAAATTATTGGGCTTAATAGAGGGGTAACTGGTGAAACTGAATGTCTTGTGATATACAGGAGGTCAGACTAGATAGTGTAATTGTACTTTCTAGCTTTGATTTATGCACAATTCGATTAAATACTGAGTCCACAAATAATTAAGTCCATTAAATACAAATGTCCACCCCTTTCCAGAGTCAATCAAATGAATCCAATGGAAAAAAAATATTCTAGATCGTCTCAGACTACAAAACTCTTCCCCTCTTTGCTCAAGGATTATCCCCACAAAGCTACAAATATTAACCTTCAATGGGATACATTTCCTCCTCTAGACCCCTCCTGGTCTTGCAGTACAGTTACCCTGATGACATAGGGCAAAGAAAGAGGACACCCTCCCTTCATTGCTGGTAGTCCTAGCCTGGACCCCTAAACAAATCAACTCTCTTCAACATCTCTCTACATTATCTCGTCCAGACAGACAGATACAGACAGCCCTTCCCAGGTCCTCTCCTGCAAGAGCCTTCCTACTCCCTGCAGGTCTCCCTGAGTGAGTTACTAGTCCGCCTCTTTTTTAAATATCAGGTGACATACAGGGCTATCACCTGACCCATGGGCAGCACGTAACTGGGCACAGGTGGCACTGTTACTAACTCCCTTAAAGGATCAGCCACCCTGTGACACTATCCAGTGTACTGAATTGGACTGATGTGATTTAAATTCTGATCCTCTCTGATGGTGAGTTCCTTCTGATTTGACCTTGAACCAAGGCTAGTTTGCTAAATTTTAGTTATTAGAAAGTGTTTTATCTTCATTTGCCTTGTAACTATTTCTGACTTTAATGCCTTATACTTGTACTCACTGAAAATCTTGCTCTTTGTAGTTAAATACATTTGTTTTATTCTTTAATCAGAACTAATCCAATGTTGACCTTAAAATGAACTATGTGGGTAGCTCCATTTACGGTAGCAAACTGTTGCACATTGAGCACTTACAGGGATAACAGATCTCCAATATCTGGACTGTCCGGGAGGGGGCTGGAGAGTGCAGAACACATTTCTGGGTGAAAATCCAGGACTGAAAGTGTGTTGGGGTCATCCTGAAAATGGTAAACCAGGCTGACGGAAGCAGAGTGTGACAAGAGCATGATGGCAACTATCCACAGACACTCAGGATATGACCTACATGCTGTTTGACTGTTTGTGAAGGGCCCAGGTTGGGAGTTACAGCAGTGAAGCATTGTAAGGCACCCAAGTTTGCAGGGCATGTAGCAACACAGACCCTTACTGGTTTATATTGAAACCCAGAATGGGATAGTGAGACAGGGCATTCTTCCCCCAGGATAGATCAGCTAGGATCAGAGATCAAATCCAAAATATATCCATTGATGTCAGTGGGAATTGAGGGTACTCAACACTGTGCAAGTTTGGGCCCTTAGTTGTCAAGTAGTTTTACCTTGTACATACTGAAGTCACACAATCAACAAAGCCTAATGTTATGACAAAGTAGAGCTGGCCTAAGTGGTGGATTTAGAGTTAGTGGGGCCCAGCTTCATTTTCAGGGTCCCCCCCCCCGGGGATGCAGCCAAGAAAAAGAACATTCTCTCTCTTCTCTCCGTTTTTCATTGTTTTTGTTTTTCATCTTCCTCCTATATTATAAGTAATAGGAAGTAAATGAAAATAAAGTGAGGTACCTTGACTGTTTTTGTAGTCTAACTTTTTTTCATAGACAACTTGAAAATTCCTGAGGGTCTCGGCAGACCACTTAATGATCTCTCCAAATGTTGTTTGTATTGTTAGCTAACTATTGTAAAGTGCTTCAGATAAGAGCGCTTTATAAAAAAAAAAAAAAAACATAATAACCTTTCCTCGGTTCACCTGAATGCAGTTATCGGACCACAGTTTGAGAACTTCTGGTCTAAATGAGAACTTGTATTTGCATTACGTTAACATGAAAAATGTGTAAAAATAAAAAGTATAGATGATGCATGAATGGAGAAATAAAAGTTAATTTACTCTGAAGAAACTTATTCAATTTGAAAACAAATATATATTTTAGTTTGGTTTTTTAGCTTTTTTTCTACACTTTTTCTTTACAAAATCATCAATTAAGTCATTGTCAATAATATTTTGTAAAGAGCACTTTCAATTGTCACTATTGCCAAACTTGTCAAATGTTCCTGACTCGTGTTTCGCAAATAATTTTTAACTCATTTCAATACAGAAAAAGAATGCTCACCAGAAGCATTTGTGACGGGTATTGTTAAAAATATTTTCAGAATGGTGTCTACATTTGGAAAGGTTGCCTACAAACCATCACATACTAGTCTATACAAATCATAGGGTGATCTCAAAGCACAGACCTCATCATTTTTGATAAAATGAATGAAATGTTTCATTTCATCTTGAAAAAGATCTGTGTCTATGTCCTCTCAGTAGAATTCACTTAATTTCTTACTGTAGTGGCTTTTAGCATTTTCATCCATATTTCTGTCAAAAAACATACAAAATAAATCAACAGTTTTCTTTAGAGATTCACCTCTACTCTGCAATTGCACTATTATTGTGTCACAAATAACATTGACGGTCTCAAAAATGATCTTCTCTTTCCCTCTTAAATTGATTTTATTGTCTCTAGTTTCATCGAAAAGTAACTTCCTGCTATTTTTACGCTTCTCATCAGATAGATCAGAGGAACCTATATTTTCTATTAATGTTAGTGCCTCTGCTTCCACCAACCTGTAGTCATTTCAAATTTCCATGATAAAACTTTTAACTGAGGCTAACAATTGAGCAGCATTCAATAAATTTGTATCAACCTTTTGCAGCGATTTGCTGGCGGCATTAATTCTTTGAAGTAAATGGTTCCATAAAAGTGTAAAAACAGCAATATCATACTTCTCAAACTTTTCTGCTAAGGATTTTGCTTCAGTTTTCGCATGCGGTTTTCCAGAATTTGATGTGGCTATGTCTAATAAGGTTTTCTTTATATCATCATAGCTCATTTTCAAAGCCAAATTAGTATCTGTACGAGCAAACCACCTGGTGTCACAAATTCTTTTGACTGCCAAATGTTTTTCATTTGCCTGCTCCAAGCGTGATTGTAGCATACTCCACCGATGTGTGGAAACCGAAAAAAGGCATATACATTTTGAATGAAGTCAAAAAAATGTGTAGCTCCCTCACATGATTTAGCTGCAGTGCTGCAGATTAAATTTAAGGAATGGCTGGAACATGGTATGAATAAAGCAGAGGAGCTTGCACTGTTCAGTTTTGCCTGGAGACATACTTTCCTTCCATATTTGTGGCGTTATCAAAGCTATGCCCACGACAATTTTTTATGTCCAAACCTAAATTTGCAATGATTTCAAACACAGTGGTCTCTAGACATTCAGAAATGTGGGGTTTTAGTGGGACAAAACAAAGAAATCACTCTACAACTTCACCATTGCCAGTCACATATCTTAAAATTAATGTTAATTGGTCTACATGATTCACATCTGGTGTGGAATCAACTATTATGGAATAGTACTTGGCATCCTTTACTTCATCAGTGAATTGGTTTCTCAGCCGCTCTGCCATTATAGTGATTAATTCATTGTAGGTTTGGTGAATTAAAAAGTTGGCCTTCCCTGAGCCACTATACTGATAATTTTTCAAATGTTCTTTGAGAAAATTGTTAAATTCACTAAGATATTCAAGGCAAGTTAAAAAATTACCTTTTCAATTTGACAATGATGACTCATCATATCCTCTCAGAGGTAGTCCAGAGAAGACAGCAGTTTGACAGTGGCAACAACATGTCCAGCACTTTCCTCCAATAAGAACACTCTTTTTCAAACTGAGCCTATCACACAGAATCAATTCTTCCAGATAATTTACACCTTTAAATGAATTTATATATAGTATTAATACGAGCTTTGGAAGTTCAGCAATATCTCTTGCAACTTTTCTCCAATTAGAGTGCCCGTCGACGAATGTTTGTTTTCCTTTACTATGATTAGGGAATAATTTGCAAACATAACAGTAGGCTGCCTTAGTGGTTTCTGAAAAAATCAGCCAAATTCTCATGTATGTTGTCCCATTTTTCTTCATCCTCAGAAAATGGGACTCATGAAGACCTCTAAATTGCTTATGTCCTTCAACCTCATACTCATCTCTCAAATTTTCCATATTACCTACATTTTTCGGTTTATTTACTAAGAAATATTCTATCATACCCAGTGAAACAGATTTTGGCCATAATGCAATGTATTCAGGGTAGGTTTCTTTCCTCACTTCGACAAAATTACCAATATTTTGTAGTTTTATTGTCACTTCAGAATCTATTTGTTCAACTTTTGCAGTTGTTGTGGTATTCTCACAACTCGGCAAGTGATCAGATAATTCAGATGTTTCCTCGCCCATACTTTTTGATGAATGTCCACTATTCAATATTTCAAGCTTTTTAAAATAAGATAACAAACTGTCTTTTTGCTTAGCTTTCTCTTCTTGCCTCGCCTTCATTTTTTTGCATTTTTGACTGCCAGACTCGTAGTGTCGCTTCATTATTGTTAAAAAAATTGACCTTGATTTTAGGCAGATTAAAAATGTCTGAAAGAGCAGGCACATAACCACAGGTGGGCTTGGGTGGGTCATGGACCACCCAATTAGGTTTAACAGAGTTAATCCCGCTTTTTAATCAGGCTCTGTATAAACAGGATTTTGAACCATTACATACTAGTAACAAATCACGGGCATTGTTGCAAAGTGCAGGAGAAGATGCTTTTGTTCAATTGGATAATTGGTCAAGCAGAAAGACTTTGATTGGCAAATGACAATTTCCCTTATGTAAGGGGACTATTAGCCCCTTACTAGAACTTAGTGGGTCTTTTTGGTTGGCCATCTCTTGAGGAAGCAGAACCATGGAAGAACAGCCCCCAGGGCCAGTGAAGAGAGGCCAATGTGCCAGGTCAGCCTGATTATTAGGGTGGACAGGCCAATGAGGGAGCTAAGAGGACAGGGCCCTCTGTGTGAGATGGAGATGCCTGCCTGGGCCTGGGCAGAGAGCTGTTTGTTCCCCATTTCCCTTTCACCACATGCTAGGGGCTGTGTCCTCCCTTTCCCCCATTTCTCTTGTGGAGTGTTCCTCTCAGCCTACCCATGCATAGAAGTTTGCACATTTCATTGCTTCTGGTCGCCAAGCTCATTGGACACACCTGGGGCTCCTTCTATGCCTCCACCCCCCCACAATTTGCAATTTGTTAAATTCTTTCCTTTTGTCTGGGAGATAAATCATTCAGGATGTCAACATTTTAAACTTCATTGGGACAACAGACAGAGCTGAAATAGAGGGGAGAATGGTATTGCTGGAGGTGCTGAAGGCTGCCATCAACTGGTTCTTGGATCTGTAGAAAAAATATATAGGTGGATGAAGCTGCTTGGTCTGCCAATCAGAGCCGAGAGTCTCCAGATAGCCTCTTATTTTTCCCTTCCAGTTTTCTGACTCCTTTCACCCAATCAATAGGATCTCAGGCTGAGACATAGAAATTCCCTGAAATATTGGATGCAACATTGAAAAGTTATTGAGTTACATCCAGATAGACAAGCCAAGAAATGCTGTTGAGTTGAGTATAGGGCCTCAGTTCATTTGGCCACTTAGCAGAGTTTTAGCTATATATATTTTATGTTTAAAGGGAGAATTGAAGGGGATTTTTTAAAAGCAGTCATTTAAAAGGAAAAAACTGGTTGCAGATTCACATTATATAGGCAGGTCATTCTCTAACACCTGAAAATCTCTGTTTAGAATGAAAATGTTGACACACTTTAAATAATAGCCATGCTCATGTCTGTCACTGTAATGCTGTAAGGTAACTTCAGAGTACGCATGTACATCATTTTTGATTTAATAGAAGGCTAATTGATTTACGAATGAGACTACTCAGGCAAGGCAAATATAAATGACCTCCTCAACAATCCAAAACACCACAAAGTCCCAGACTTTACTTTAGACTTGTAGATTACTCTACTCTCTGGTGAGATGCCAGTTTTCCACCCTAGTGATACAATCTGCTAAGGATATTTTTCAGCTTCTTAGGATGGAAAAATATATATGACTATAACCCAGATGTTTGAATGTATTTGACATTTCATGGCCTTGGCCTTTCCATGTTTTCTCCTCCTTGCTGGATCTGTCCCTTTCTGTTTAGCTGCCAGAGGAATGTGTTGCAGGGTCGATTGAGGAAAGATTGAGCCGGGTAGAGTGATAAGGAGCGTTTATTCGGTTACAGTTTCTAATCTGCTCATTCCCCTCTGTTTCACGACCAACAAAGTGAGCCCTGAATTCACTACTTTACAACTTTTTATTTAAAATAATATGTAAATACACACACTTCTACAATGCCCCATAAAACCCCTATTTGCTAATAGAAATGGTTATAAAATGAATATTAATGGCTATGGGAGGCATATAATTATACCCGCCCCTGTTTATTATTTACTACTTAACTTGCATGGCATATGCATTTTCACCGTGAATTTGGCTATCTTGACATCAGGAATGACCATAAATCTCCTTAATGAACCAACTGCAAGGGAAGAACAAGGGAGAAGATATCCTGGGCTTTCTTTAACAGGCATGCTGTCTGAGAAAGCATTTCTTATCACCTTCTTTGTCCAGATGGTGAGGGGAGAAATAGAAAAGGGGGGGACATTATAACCTTGTTACTATGGCATGACCCATCCATGCCAGGGTAGCCACCTGAGAATGCCAAGATCAGGGCAGGTTGCAAAAGGAGAGCAGATTCTCCCCGCACTGGTGGGTGACACTGAAGCCCGGCTTCCCAACCAGCCATGAACTGCTTCTGATTCCCCCACACTGGTTATCAAGAAGCCAGTCCACAAATGCCCACAGCCCCCTTTACTGCATTCCAGTTCCTGACTCAAAAATCAGCACTAGGTCCAGTAAAGAGACCAGTTATTTAAACTCTATGCTCTTTACTAAAAAGGTTCCCTCTGACTCCAAGGGGTTAGCCACAGCACCAGTTCAATATAAGTTTGGATCTTACCTAGAATACCACGCTGCCATCCAATCCTTTAGCACTAAAACTAAAGGTTTATTGTAAAAAGAAAGAAATAAACCAGGAGAGAGATGTTAAGGGGTTAAAGCAAATCACATACATACAAATGATTAAGAGTCCATATACATCAGGCTTCTGGAAGAAATGTGGAGTTGCAGGCTTGTTTAGTTCCCTCTGGTACACATCCAGTACTTGGATGGGTCTAAGTCCTTCGGTTCAGTTGCAAGATGGATTGATCCAGAGACAGGTGTGTGTTTGCAGACTGGACAGGAACAAAGACAAAATGGGTCCTGTGGTTTGATCTTATAAACCCCCTTCCCCGGCCATGCAGCTGTGGACAGTCACAAGACCCATACTGGAGTCCGGAGTCACATGGGCCAATCCTGGCACCTCTTCAGGTGTGCCTGGGCCCCTCCCATCTGTGAGTGCCTTAATGGGCCATTAAGCAGGCTATTGTCTTGCAGCCTCTCTGTCTGGGATGTGTCCCAGCCAGCCCAAACTGACATACAGAAACAGCAATACATCCATAATTTTCATTTTACATATAATACATGAACATAAGCATTAGTATCTTACTCAGCACGATATATTCTTTCTAACAGAACCTGACATGATGTATCTCACATGCATTATCATGATTCTGCCATACTGATGTCACACAATATACTAAATGCCCCCTCACTCAAGCCAGCCTGCGTGACACCCCCAACGCGAGACTGGTGTAGAAAGGAGCAATCGGAGCTCCTGAATACACCTCAGGGGCCCCCCTTATCCAGACAGCGTGACACCCCACACGCAAAACTGATGCAGAAAGGGGTGTCCCTAGACACAACTGAATGCATCATAGGAACTTTCCCTCTTCAGTTCTTAACATGTTTCAAGGGTTTTACAAAATATCAGGCACATGGTACATTTCTACAATTCTTGCATCAACAACAAATTACTACTAGACTTAACACTGGCACACATATCATTAGCAAAATCAAGTTTAACTAAAACAGCCTTCTTCCTTGTAAGGTTCATCATGGAGGTAACAATGTTATTCAATTTTTTACGAACAGTTGTAAGGGTTTAGTCAGTTCACTAGTGACACATACTTCTCCACTGGTTGCTCCATTACCTTTACATTACCCTCCTGCTGGGGCTAGGCTTTGGGCCCCCACTCTGGCCCCCTCCAAAGAAACATTTTTCATTGAGCCCTAACAAACTCATTCTGCATGTGGCTCCAATTCAGAGATGTCCCAGGCACGCCCAACTCACTTTCAACTGGCCACACCCGAGAAGAATTCTCCTTGCTGTCAGCCATGAGTGGATCTTTTTCCCCCCTCCCCTCCTCCCGCCCTGACAGGCAGGTAATTTGCATCAACACCCCCACCAGCTAGTTTACTAGTTTCCAAATTCTTAACTGCTATCCCTTTCCAGTCTGGACTAGGTTCTAAAGAGATATCCACCATTTTCACTAGCATCTCATAAACAGGGTTTTGATGTTCTTCCATTGCTAATCTTCGACTCCACATAGCATCAGATGTACCTGAGTCCACTAAGAGACTACAAGATATATCCGAAGCATTCAGAGGTGAGAGTTTGTCTGCCACCCCTTGTTTTCCCCAGAGATCACCAGCACATCTGTTCTGCTGTGTAGTTTTAGGTGCCCAGTCTTTCCTCTGGTTCCAACCTCATTGTCTCCCCACTATAATGATTAGGCATAGCCATTTGGTTACAGGGCTGTTTAAGCTTTCTAAATATCTTCACCCCATCTGGAACCTTTTCCAAGGTATCCAAACTGGACTTTTCTAAAACAAAGTCAGTGAATCCATCCACATTTGGAAAACTTTGTCAGTTAGAAACTGAACCACTTTTCCCAACATCTAAGCTGTTGCTTGCTACAGGCAATGACTCATCCTGAGCTGACTTAATCAATTTGCTTTCACACCCTTCAGTTGCAGCAAATTGCTAGCAAAAGCCATCAGGAGGTTTTACTTCTTCAGGAGCAGTTTTAGGCACCAATCCATTTCCCATAGAAATGTCCCTTCCCTCTTCAGCTAGAGGCTGCTCTAAAGAAACGTTTCCCTGAGCCCTAACAGACTCTTTCTGGGTTTCAGATAAATCCAGGACAAAATCTGATGCCCCTGGCACCCCCTCAATTTGCATAAACTGAGAGGCACACCCTGTCTGCTCTTTAGACAGAAGCTGGGAGATGAACTCTTTCTCAGCAAGTAACCTGCCTTTCTTAACATCTAAACAATCTGGAATTTTCCCCCTTTCGTCCCAGCCCACATGGCTGTTCTCAGACAAACTTTCAGGTACCGGGGCAGCTTCCCCCATGGGCAAGCTACTACCCACACAGACACAGGTTTAGGAACACTTCTTTCCTGGGTCTCAGTTGAATCCAGAACCACTTCTGGTATCTCAACTGCTAAATCCTGCACCAGCATAAACTGAACAGTACTTTCTGCCTCCTCCACAGACAGTACTCTGGGGATTACTTCCCCCGCAGCAGATAAACTGCTACTTGTAACACTTAAACAATTTGAGGTTTCTTCCCCTTTGTCCCAGCCCACATGGCTGTTCCCAGACAAACTTTTGGGGACCGGGGTAACTTCCCCCAAGGGAAGAACAAAGGGGAAGATATCCTGGGCTTTCTTTAACAGGCATGCTGTCTGTGAAAGCATTTCTTATCACCTTCTTTGTCCAGATGGTGAGGGGAGAAATAGAAAAGGGGGGGACATTATAACCCCGTTATTATGGTACCTCTCCTTAACTCCAAGGCTAGGAAATTGCTGTGAGAGCAAAGCATGATTATTGCTTGTGTAGTACATGGCCTTTTCAGCCCAAGCCAGGGGTACCGTAGAGGACAATTCGTGTCCAAAGTCTGGGCCCAATTCCCAGTCCCCCAGGAATGTGGCCCAGCACTGACATCCTTTGTCCCCGCACCCACAGAAAGGAGTTGATATCTAAAACATTTCCTTGTTGTATCATAACTGTTCTGAGTTAAGACTCATTACTTCACCTAATGAGATCAATCTGCCTTTCCATACACACAACACTTTTCCCAGTGTGCTGGAGGCTCAACCATTCCAGCTTCTCAGAGTGTTTATGGACAGTTTCTTTTGGGTAATATGCAGCTGCAATCTGTTTGAACCATTTTCTTTTGCATTTACCTAACTAATCCACAGGTTTGTTATCCTACAATATCCTACAATCCTAAAAACCGAGCTCTCCCTCATTACTACAGTTAACACAGAGAAAAACAAACGGAATATCCTGTACCTTTGTGGGCGTTCTAACTCTGGTATACTTTATGCAGATGTTGGCTCCCATTTTCTGTGCAGTTTAATAGACAAAATCATGGAATATGCCTTTCTCATTTAAATTTCATGAAGCTGTTAGACTTCAGTTCAGATTATCCCATGTTACCCAGCTCATATTACATTACAGTGAGAAGACTTGTACCTGAAAAGAAAGAGGGATCAAACCAAAAAGAATGGGAATGGCCCCAATGCACATTCTCTTCCTGGAAAAACAAGCGATATGCCAAAAAAATCCAATCCTGTAAATTAATGTTGACTCAGGGCATCTCTACCTTTTGCAGCCCTTTTGTTACACTTCATAATGCTGGAGCGATTCCTTATTTTCTCATGAACAGCTAGCAATCTCTCTAGCCTTAAAGGGACAGTCATAGACAATCAAACATGCAATCACTCACAAACTCCTATATAAATAGTGCCAATAAGAGCAACATATAAATGTGTCAGCTGCAACCATTTTTTATCCTAAATTCAGCTCTAAAAAAATTATTTGAAGTGAAGTACTGCTCTTACTCCTAAAAAATAACCCGTTGTTAAAGTAATATATGTATATGTATGCATAATATCATATTAGACTGTTATTTTGCTAATACAGGAACAATGCCAAGCAAAAATGTAAATTATTTTCAAATTCAACTTACTGTACCATATGGTTGTGGATTTCAAGGGCACTACAGGGTCAAGCCCCCAACTCTCATCTGGATTCTTCTTCTCCTGGTTTTCATAAAACAGAACAGATGTTAAAGGACCTGATCCTGTCTCCATGGAAATTTATAGAAGTGTTGCAAACCATTTCAGTAGGAATCTGATTAGGCCCAAAGATATTACTAGAAATAGCAATGACATAAAGAAGGCTATTTACAGATGTAGTGCAAGTCTTTGAAACAATGATAGAAAGAACTTTGCTTATCTATGTTTCTCAAACAGGGGAATTTATTAACATTACTTCCTATTAGGATTTGAAATCGTTGATGCTAGGGGCCAACAGATTTTCTGGTTTCAACCCCTTTTTTCTGGTCAAGGGCCGAGAGTAAATGTTATGATGAGACTGGTGGGAAGAAGAGGTGAGTCAGAGATGGTTTGGGCTTTATTACTCTTGGTACTTCTGTCTGTCTCCCACCATAATATAATGAAATCCCATTTGCTGCCATGATTATCCATTGACATCATGGAAGGTTTAGCAAAGGGTGGTTTCTGGGATCACTCGATGCTTGGATGGATACCTAAGTGTCTTAGCAACCCTCACCCTCATTAGAAGAATAAGGGGACCTATCTGAATCTTACCTTCACAGAGTAGCCTTCTTCTATTCCAACTGGACCTGAAGGGCTGATAAGGATCTTATTTGGACTGGAACTTTGAGGGAACTACACTGAAGTCAATGGAATTACAGCAGCAGTAGGAGAATTTAGAAGAAATATTTTAACTCCTCTTTCGGATTCATTATGTCCTCATAAGTAAAAACCTGGCAAACCTGTTAACTTAATGCCAAATAGTGCTTATAAGAAAGGAAACGAGCAACAGCAGAGAGAGAACCTGGAAGATGGTGAACAAAGCAAAGATGAAAAGTACCATCTGGGTTATCCTACCTCAGAAACACACTTCATGCTTACACAGAACACATTCCAGGTGTTTTTTCTAATAATATATTGAAAACTATGTTTGCTATAAATGGATTGTTATTCCTCTGTTTCAGTACTGAACAATCACTATACAACAATGAAAATGGGAGTCATATTGACCTTATTGCCTGATTTTTCAACAACTTGGGCACATAGCACAATAATATAACTCTGAGTCTAAATTACCATAGTGAGTCATTTGTATGAACAATCACCCAGTCTCCATGTACAATCACATTAATTGCACATGCACAGTGAGACAGATTTTCAAAGGCACAAAATCAGTAGGAACCATGTACCTCCCCTTTTTTTCTATGCAACTAAGTTATTTTTAAAAAAGTCAGAGTCGTATCATTGTCCACATTACTAAATTAATGTATAGGTGTGACACAAGACAACTGTGTGGTTTTAATTATGTTAGCAGCAATATTTTCAGAAACTGTTGTCAATCAAAGTTCTGCTTTATTTGACTCAGGTGATTTCCAAAAATGGGTGTTGCTGCTGTAAATGTGGCATGGTTTCCCTGTCTAGTATGGACAGTTATGTTTGTAAGGAACCATGCTAGATCTAGCTAGAGTGCATCCTCCATACTTACTCATGGGCATTGTTATTAGCTCATTCATATCATGGTTTATATGTTTGTTAGGTGTGGATAGAAATCAAGTTAAAACTGTGTTACACAAAGTGTGAATAGGGTCTTAGATATTTGTTTGGTATATAAGTAAACTATCTATATCTATTTTAAGGTTTTATACTGCTGCCCAGTACTGCTGTATCTGAGCACACTCACGCTTTCTGATATCCTGTCTTATGTTCACAAATAATGCTAGGAGATAACTTCCTTTTTATACTAAGCCCTAAGCTGTTTTGAAGTCACCACTTTCTCAGAAATACAAATTAAGCTAGTTTAAAGCATATGCCATCAGACTCAGTGTCATAAAGGCCAATGAGCAAGCCTCTTTATGTTATTTGTAAATCCATTTCTACTGCCACAGTGATTCACATCCCTTTAATGTATACTTCACTTAATTTGTCTGGCTTTCCTCAGTTTGGAGGGAACATGCACTGCTGATGAATGTGTCACACCTCCCCCCCCCCCCACACACACACCCCTGGAATCAGGGCAACTTTAAGCGGGTGGCTCAGGACCCATTAAAATTAGTTATCCTGTTCCTTTCAGACTCAAAGCAAATTGACATCTTTGTTGGATTTCCTGTAATTCATTTAACAAACAAACCAAAGAAAAATTTAATCTGATGGCAGATGTTCTTAGTAGCCAATCACAGCAAAATTACACTTAAACCAAAAGTAAACTTTTAGCTTTACAAGAGGTGCTGCTATGTCAGTTTTATCTTTAAAGTGCAAAAGATTAAGGTTGAACTTTCCAAATAAAGACGCGTTACATAACATGAATGCTATTCACCTTAGGGTCTGCCTACATTTCTGGATCTTGCAAGACCAACGTCACTGGTATGCATATAGGTGAGACTGATCCAGGCAGATTTATAAGCCTGGCATTTAGATTAACTTTTCAGGATGACAAAGTATAACCTATTGTTACAATTTGGTAAAGAGAGTGGTTTTATGTGCAAAACAATTTTTTCATCCATCTGATATTTATTATGAGGTAAAATTCTTCAGGCTACTGAAGAGCGTTGAGTAACTTGCTTTCACCTGTCACTTTGGATTATGTAAAAAGACTTTCCTCACTATCAGCTATAGTCAGTTATTTAAAATCAGTATTGTGAGCTGTGCCCAGTTCAGTTAAATGTGTTCTAGAACAACATGTGCAGCACACCAAGTATAATAATCTAAAATTTGGTACTGTCATCCTGGTGATGCCACCTGTCTTCCTGAAGGACTTCCCTCTTTAGTCTGCAGAGCACATTTAGAAATTAAATCTAACTTCTAGGAGACAGAGAGAGGGAAAAAAAGCATTCAAAAGTATCCATGAATCATCATATACAAAAATACCCCAAAAACGTCACCTCCTATTCTTTCAGGGCAGGATAAAAATAATTAGCACTAAAATCTGTGGGAGTAACTCCTGAAGCCTGTTTCTGATTGGCCATCTTTGCCTGAAACACCTAAGCCTGTTAGCAGTAGTTGGTATGGCTTGGGAACAGTAAGTAGGATACACTGAGGCGGATAGTTCAACCAATCCTGATATAAGGTGGTCCTCTCGAGAGGACCTAGAATGTGGGAAATGGATTCCAAAGGGAGGATCAGCCAAGGATGGGTATAAGGTTTGAGTTGAACTTTGTGTTATAATATCTGTCTTAATAAAACCAAACCTCAGGAAAGTTGGGGATTAATGCTACAATTGGTTGTGTTTGAGGCAGGTTTGCAATGGGACATCCTCACAGAGGCTTACCTCTATATGTAGTTTTAAACTGCAACTGAAATAAATAAATGTAGCCTTAATGCTTTTTAGATTCAGAATTCTAATGGCAGCTTCAGTTTATGAATCAGCCTCTAAAATGCAAGCTGAGAAAAATCTTTTTCCTAACTGACAAAGTTGGGCTTTTCATAACACGAACAGTGGTACATTGACTGACTTCTCACTTAATGTTCCAAAATTTGAAGAAAAAAAACCCTTATGTTTACTGACAATGGATTCATTAGAATATCTATCCTGATGCTAACAGGCACAGGAAAAAAATAAATTTCTCTGGCTATATATGTTGGCTGCTTCTAATGTTGATGGAAAAACTGAAATGACTTTCAATAGCATCCATGGTAAAAGGAGATCTTTGTTCTCTGTTCTGTTGGGTTTGAAAACATTCATTTTGAAACTCAAAGGTGTGTGTGCTAGGAAGTCTTAGGAGACATTTGTTAGCACAGTGTGCTCCAACAGGGGAAGTCAGGTTAACTGTGTCACCATTAATTTTATGATGGGTTCCAGAGGCCCAGAGACTTTTCGTTTCCACGGAATTTTGAGTTAATGCTGAAAAATGAAGGAAAATATTTTTTCATGCACTTCACAAAAGTAGATTAACTGGCTGCACACTTCTACCTGAGTGCAACTTTAAACTATAAAGTTTTAATTTTGGATATTAGGAGAGCCAGATACATCCAAAGTATAGCTCACAATGGCTCTTAAAGGAATATTTTTTTCTGTTATTCTATGAGACCCCATTCCATGTATGGTAATGCATATTTCTTTGATTTGTTTGCAGAAACCAGTAAATATCTCCAAGTATAGCAGCTTTTTTCAACTGTGCTTGCTACTTGTACTTTATTTTTAAATTGATAATGGCAGCAATACTTTACGTAATGGGTTTCATGGCACAGAATGGCTACCCATTTTGGTTCCAGAGATATTTCAAGGTCTCTCAGACAAGATGTTATAGTGTCCTTAACTCCCATTGACTTTAATCAACTTTAATGGGAATTGAGGGATCTTAATACCTCAAAGGAAGTTCCCAGTACATTGCACTAGCATGGAACATTCTTAGAGATTGTTTCATCTTCTGTGACTCACTGTGACAGCTAAATTCATTGGATGAAACTCTCATGGTCCAGAAGGCCTGGGGCAATGGGCTTTTTTGGCACAGGGATCTCAGCTATATTCCATACCATGAAGATCATGATAAGCCAGAGCCAAACAATCTTCAGGACACAAAGCAAGGCTAATCTTCTGAGCAAACGTTCTCAATCACAATGGCTTTAGAAGACAATATTTCTCATATATTAATAAAATAAATAATAATAAATTATAATAATAGGCTCATAGACTATAAGGTCAGAAGGAACCATTATGATCATCTAGTCTGACCTCCTGCACAACGCAGGCCACAGAACTTCACCCACTCACTCCTGCCATGGACCACTAACCTAAGACTGAGTTACTGACGTCCTCAAATAATGATTTAAAGACTTCGAGGTACAGAGAATCCACCAGCAAGTGACCCGTGCCCCATGAGGCAGAGGAAGGTGAAAAACCCCCAGAACCTATGCCAATCTGCCGGAAAATTCCTTCCCAGCCCCAAACATGGTGATCAGTTAAACCCTTGAGCATGTGGGCAAAACTCACCAGCCAGACACCCAGAAAGAATTCTCTGTAGTAACTCATAATGCATCCCATCTAACATCCCTTCACAGGCCATTGGGCATATTTACCACTAGTAATTTAAGATCAGTCAATTGCCGAATTAGGCTGTCCCATCATACCATTTCTTCCATAAACTTATCAAGCTCAGTCTTGAAGCCAGTTAGGTTTCCTGCCCCCACTGCAATGTAATTTTTTTGTAAAACATTACCGAAAAAAAGTAGGAAAAACACAGAATAGTGGAGTCTATGTATCCTAACTGGAAAATGTATGCTTTTGGTCTAATCCTGTATATAGCACTCAGACACTACAGTGACAGGAACACTAGAGATACCACTTATAGAGAGAATCGGGCAAGGATATAACACAGTTCTTTACCATATAATTGACATGTTTCATTTGTCTCTCAAACTCAGAAGCTGCTCAAAAGCTGCGTAATATTGTATCTTGGTGATGTTAAAGTCAATCCTTGCGAGATAATAGTTTATGGTGACACTAAGAAGAAAACAAACAAACAAACAAAAAACGTTCCAAAACCAATTAAAGTTTTTAGTATAATTAACTTTTAGCAACACTATGATAATAAACGTCATTTGGTATAGCATAATCTTCCCAGTGACATATAATTTGCTGCAGTTAAATGAATCAGTTTTCTGTGAATAGAATTACATCATACTGTAGGTTCATGGTCAAGATTAAGAGGTACTGTTTTAGAATATGGATATGGATTTGTATTATTGACAAATCGTCCTCCAGTACAACCAAATATAGAAGGCAAATAGATCACAATTGAGCAGTCCATCCCTATTCAGCAAAACACTTAAGCAAATAAGTGCTTTGCTGAATAGGGATTGATTTAATCACTTGTTTAAATGTTTTGCTGAATTTGGGCCATAAAGGGTCAAAATAGGTGCATATGAATTATCTATCTATTCTCCCTTCAGTATGTGTGTATGACTCTCGTTACCCCTTCAAAAGTTATGCACAAGTTACTGCTTGTGCATAGCTATTTGAGTACATTGAACTCAAACCCTTTTCAATTCTATGATATTTTAACTGGTTTTGAAATTGCAAGTATATAACCTTAATGGGCATTTTGGGGACCATTACTGAAATCATGACAACGGATTCAGTTCACAAATGAGGCTTTCAAATGCAAGAAGTCTTGTTTTGATAATCAGTGTTGGTCTATTTGGTGTTATCATGGAGACATATATATATGTCCAGGAAATAAACTTTCTTTACATTAAAAAAATGCATACGTTATTTCTCATTTAATGTTAAAAATTTTGGGATGACTGTTATTGAACACATTTCTTTTTCCCTGATGCCAACAGAAGGGGAGAAGGAACTAATGCTGGAGCTATTTGTCAGCAGTTTCGCTGGACAGACTCATTTTGTTTTGATTATTTTTCATTGTATTCTATTTTGTATGCAATAGATAGTCTACTGACAAATTCAATTTTTCTTGGCCACATTCAAAGTACTGGCAAAAATATGAACCATCAGAACAAACTCTCCAGTTTTCAGTCAAAGAAAGACTTTCTTTCAGTTTTGTTGACAAAGTTCATTCTTTTAGGATTAAAAATGTGTCACCCACCACCTGCGTCTTTCTTGGCTCCTGTTAGTGAATCTGTCCAGGAGAAATTGTGAAGTGACTGAACAACCCTTAACTGTTTAAAGCAAACACTCAAGACATCCTCGTGCAAAACATGCTATTGTTATCATGGTAGCTCCCAAGGGTCAACATGTTTTTGTGGCTTATTCCATGTTGCTCAGAGTTTACTACCGTTATTAAATCCATTTCTGTTTCTCTTTGAAAGGTCAAAGACCGAACTCATAAGGGACTCTTGCTTTTAAATTCACATCTGGAATGAAGGACATTGATAAAGCTTTGTGGGAGGAGCTGGTCTGTTCCACATTTTTCATCATGTTATCTTGAAACATTTTGTACCTATTTAGGAGCAAAGCCTGGCCTCTTCTTCCCGACTGTGAAGGATGGCCCTCCTTCAGTGAAACTGGTGTGGTTCTCTGTGCCAAGGAGGCAGGGTTCACAGAGACAGCACAGAGGGTAGACACCCCTTTCACACAGGTGTACAACTAGAGTTTAGATGGGGTGAGTGTGGGCTGCACGGGAGGTAGGAACTGGGGACTACATGGATCCACTTGCTATTACCCCATATCAGGGATGTACAAATGGTAGGGAGGCCATTCTATGTATTACTATTGATTTTTATTACAGAAGCACAATTCACAATACACCTGGAACTCAGTGTTCAAATACATAGAAACTACTTGTGGAGTAAGAGCATCCCAGGCTGACTCATAGTAAGAGACAAAACCTGCCTCCAAAACCTTATATTCTAGACCAACAAGATGAATAAAGCAGAAAGACACACAGAAATAAAGTGATTTACCTGAGTTCACAAACAGAGCCTGTGGCAGTGCTGGGAACTGAATTCAGGTCTTCTGACGCACAGAGTTAGTCTAATGCTTTAGCCACATGACTAGCCGTCCTCTGCTATTTCCTACTACAGTCACAAGGCTACAGGAGCAGCTGTGGAGCAGCTTCAGTGCTCCATAGTCTATGTGGAGGGGAAGATTCTTCATCCCCAGTCTCAAAAAAAACAACTGTGGACAAGGACTTTGGCTGCATTATAAACAGCATTTATATGGCCAGATAAGTAGAGAGGACATGATTTCCAATGTTAAAATAATTAGTTTAATATATAAGGAAAGACGCCCTCCACATAATACCATTAGAGGAGTATAGTTCCTTGATTAAGCACTTGTAATTTGGAGAGAGATGTGACTAGAATCTCAGTTCCTTAAGAAGCATCTTCTTTAGCACAAGCCAACAGAGCTCATACATAATGCACAATTCCATACACCCTGACCGGTCAATTTAATCTTTAGAACTTTCAATTTCTTGTCTCTCTGAACCACTTAAATTCAATTCTTTTAATTAACATTTAAATGAGATTACAGTTCCCGGTTTGAGCTTTCCGAGACCATTAGGGCATTATGGCGTTTGGCAATGTCCCTTTTATGTCATAAGATTTGAGCAATCTCACACTTGGGCATTTTTTGACTTTCCCAATAACATTGGGTGGGGTTATATATATATTTTTCCATCTTCTTTAATTATTGGTTGTACTTGCATTCAATAAATAGCCTGACTGGGGGGAAAAAATTGCGTAGAGTACAAATTCTCACTAAAGGCAGGCATACTACAGTGTCTGCTCTCCAAACATGTTCCTGCAACTATGAAGCAAAGCTAAAAAGCTTTACTTCTATGTAGTGCTATTCTATGCTTTCCCCCCATGTTTTGCAAGACACACAGAATGTTTATCACTCTAGCATTTTCATGTTCCATTACTTTGCAACAAGATCAGTTTTCTCATTCATGTGTCCACACAATTTCAGTGGACTGATGCTATGCAGCCCAGCAATATTTCATTTGAGACTAGCTTAGGGCTATTAAGGAGTAGGTTAAGATGGAGGCAGTGCAGAAGCCTGTTGCCCTAGGGTGGCTCTGTGCAAAGCGCTGTGCTCATTGAGCATATTTATTACTACACTCGTATGCGTTCCCATTCACCTGTGTCCATCTCTGCTTGCTGGTATGGAAAGGAGGCAGGCTTATGACCTGGCTCCATCCTGGCCTTATTGGTGTAATTTGCACTCAAGGAGGTACTAGCAGGAAGACATTCCCATGCTCAAGAAATTTCAGGGGCAGCAATTGTACCTTGCAATTGTACCTCCTTGCACCCTCCCTCATCCCTCCACTCATGGTCATTTTCCAGTCTGGGCCCTGAAAAACTTTGAAAGCTATTAAAGAAGAGGAGGAGATAGTACAGGCTGCTAAAGTGAGGTGAAGTGACAATATATATTGGCTGAAGTCATCTGAATACTGAAATCAGTTTGCTAATACCAACGACACTGTTTTTAAGGGCGCAATTCAGTGTAGTATTTATCAGAAGCTTCATTGCACAAATACTTTTCAGGACTTTATCATCTGAGTGTAAAAATAAGATTTACCATACTGTAACTTACTTACAATAATAACTATGGCCTTTCGAATTTATAGCTAGATTTTGGAGGGCCCAAAGCCAAACATGTCCTTACTTAAGGTGGTAGAAGTTGCTAAAGCCCACCCAAAATGTAATTAATTAACAAAGTCTGCCAATGGACACTTCAGCTCATTCTAACAGTGGAGAAAAGACTACATCTGAAGTGGGAGGAAGTGGTGCACCTAGAAACATCACAACCCCCCTGTATCTGTTGAACAGCAGACTCTGGATGAACTCCTGGCTCCATTAAAGTCAGTGGGAATTTTGCCATTGACATCAGAGGGGCCAGTATTTTGCCTCGGTGTCCGGCTGAGTTGCTTTAACATAGTGTTCTAGTGTTTTCAGACAAGCCGTTAGAGGGCTGATATCCCAGCACACTGAAAAATGCTCGCAGACGTTTCTTCTTTCCTTCCTCTCTCTTTTACTCTCTTTCATTCTGGTGTTGCTCACTCCCACTTTCCACTGGTATTCCTGACATTCCTCATCCCTTTAACTCCATTACCACACGGAATGAAGTGGGATCTTCTAATGATACTGGTCTAGCCACCATCTTTTCTTAAACTGCTTCTGCTTATCTCTGGTCCTGTGCTCTTCAGGCATACAGGGCCTACCGCAGATAGATGAAGAAATGTTGCACTGCAAGGAAAAACTACTAGGCCTGCAGATTTGGGGGATTCTAACAAAACAGCCTTATTCAGGTAACTTCCAGTGTGGCCAAGTTGTTAAAGACGGATAGTCAAGGTGACCAAATTCTATTCCAGTCTCCTTCATTTAATTATGTAAATGTGAGCAAGCCACGAGCTGGGGAACATAGAAATTTCTTACTAAATAAATAAGGTGAACAGAAAAACAATTGTGTTTCATCGTCTTCTAACCTGAATCTCCGACCTGAGGGAAACCTGTTAAACATGACTAGGTGCAAGAACATGTAGAAGGATGGTGCCAAGTGTGACTAACTACAGTTTCCTAATGTAAAAGCAGAGGAAACGCAGTCACAGATGTCACTTGTGCTGGTATGGATAACCTGTTCTGTGTCAAAGACTAACACAACAAATACCAGGAGACCTTAGTGCAACAGGCACATTTAATCACTGCACAATGAATCTTCTATTAATTATTAGACAATAGGCTAGCAAGCCATGGATAACAAAGTTGCCTCTGCATGTCTCTTCAGAGGACTTTTTAGAAGAGTACTGAAAAACAGAAGCAACATAATCAATACTGTGATTAATCATGGTAATTTTACACAAACATCTGGGCAATTAAGCAAGCATTTTGGGAGGTGTTTCTTGCAGTGACTTGTGAAGGAATGAATGAGTTTCAAACCAAACTTCACATCAGTATACTGAATAGTGCAGTAGAAAAGACGACTGCTTTGGGTTGGAAACTTTCCAGCAACCAAATATTCATATAAAAACATCTCTGAAAAAGGTGGGCTCTTGAAGTGCTCTTCATTCTTGGATGCTATTTTGCCTTACTGGTTACCCACTTCTCTCACCTAGTAATTGATTGCTTTTATAACAGCTAATTTTTGGATAGCAAATACAATAAAAGGATTGCACAGCAGCAAAAGGATACATAAGTTATAGTGCTCTACTCTGGGCCTGACCCAAAGCCCATCTAAGAAAACTGAAGTCTTTCCAGTAAGTCCCACTGTGAGCCACCAGGTTGTGCGGTGAGAAGTAAACTACACTTCCCTAGGCATGTAAACCTCTTCCCTCCTTGGGGTTTTTCCTCTACGGTCCTGCCTCAGGTTTCCCACTGAGGACAGAAGTAGCTTTACCGCCTGGCTGATGCGCCTTAGGGGGACGGAGCTGGGGAGGGTAGGCACTGAATCAGTCCACACCACAGCCATACCCCTCTCCAGCCTGTACCACTCTCAGGCAGCAGAGGCCCCTAGAGAACGTTCCAGATACAAGGGAGGTTACAACGTTCTGTCACAAGGGCCCACTGTCAGGGTTTGCTCGTACACCCTGATTATCCAATGTCCTAGCTGTTTACTAACAAAAACTGATTTTCACTACTGGCAAAACTGTGCAATCAATGTAACCATGAGAAAGCATGCAGTCTGTGTTTTAAAATTTGAGTTTGGATGCAGTGTTCGTTAAAATGTGCTCCATTTAAATGAGCCATAGCTCAGGCAGGAACCCACACAGTTTTACTGTTGCACTTAATATCTGACCTGAAAAACACGCCTGTCATTCCAGTCCTAGGCTTCCACTGAGGAGAAGTTACCCAATGTGTAACTGCATGCTGTATAGAGCTGGGGGAACAACTCATAATAAATAATTTACTCTGTGAATTTAGCCTCTTTGGAAACTATTCCTAAGCAGGTTGTGTTGGTTTTTTTTTAAATTTATTCAGGGCTTGTAACTATTCGAGCAAGTTGTTTATATGAACAAGTTTTAACCTGTGTGTTGTTGGCAAACTGTCCTATAAATATTTATTAATTGCAATTTACAATTCATACTGTCTGATTGGTCACCTAAGTCATATTGTATTGTGTCTGTTTTCTGACTGAAAGACTTGACCTTTATAAAATCAAAACAATTCCTGAAGAAATCACAAACATTTATCCATAGAAAGCTCAGTAGCATCATAGAAGGGCCAACCTTTCCCAGTATCACTGAACACAGCTCCATGTGCACTCCAAAGCCCTATTATTAAATATATGTGCTTGACTTCCTTTCCTTTCACAAAAAGATTGAAGGCTCCTAGGAGCTGAAGGCTGCTTCTTCCCAGAGGCAGGTGCTAAATCATTTGCGTTTAACAAAACAAACGGCCCTTTGCCAGTGCAAGAAGACTACAGCAGGGCCTGGTCTGGAGAGCTGTGAGAGTAGCAGAGTGTCTTTGCCCACTGACATGTAAGCTAGTAGTAAAACCACTGATCACCACAAGTCTGTTAGCACACCCTACTTCAGGCTGTACAGCAGTAGTGGCTCAGAGTGCAAGTGAGGCCCTTTGGGACAGGCTGGTGGACTCGGGCAAAAGATTTGAAATCAGGTTTGAAGATGGAAAGGGGAGATAATGGATCCCAGATGACTGGCATCCTCAAATACATTTTTAACATTCATTAGCATACATAACAATAATTAGACACTGAGTGGTGAGCTGCCAGCTATGAAATGCCAGAGCACTTGTCCTCTAATAGCTTAGCATGAACTGGACCAAAACTGTTTGAGACCTGAAGGTCCTTCCTCAATAAATCAACCATAGCCTGGATTTGATTAGTACATTGGGAGAGTCATCAGTATTTGCAAGCTTCTCCTTGGATGGGAGGGAGATAAAGTGACTGCGGTTGATAGCAGTAGTGAAGGAGGCCATGCTGGTTCGAGAAGGTTTTCTGTGAGATTGGTTTAAAGATTTATTTAATGTATTTTGTTAAAATATGTGTTTTTAAATATATGTAAGGCAACTTCAAGGTTGAGACAGGCACAATTAAGATGTTAATGAAATTAATTATTTTACAATTAAATTAATTTGTTCCTCTTTTTCTTTTTTTGTTTTGGCAGATTGAGCATGTAGTACTCTCAGGTCCCAAATGCAACTGGGGTCCCATTGCGCTAGGCCTGCACAAATGCAGAGGTAAACCGGTCTCTGTCTGAAGTGCTTGCAGGCTAATTAAGGCAAGACACAACCACAACCCAGAATAGCAGGGAAGGAGCATTAGAAATAAAATAGAACATAGATTTTTAAAATAAAGTTTAGTATTTTCAAAATATTGTAGCATGCAACAAAAATTGCAAAGAGAGGTTGTATTCAAGCGACAGGCTAATTAATTTTGTCACCGACTTTCTACTGTCCATGTTCAAGAAAGATATGGTCAGGAGGATTTTTCCCTTAGTTTCATTGAGACACTTATAATTACCGAAAGGCAAATTGTTCCTGCACAGTTTGAGAATAACAATCCAAATCCCCTGGTCAAGCCAGGAAGGATGGGCATTTTGATATCACAAAGGGGGCAAGGTCACATTAGGCTTTGCTAAACTGTTCACAAAAGCTAACTGAGCATGTTCAGAAGTGATTTTTTTCAGTCTTATAACTTCTTTATTTTTAATGCTTTTCTCTAAAGTTAAAAATAAGCTTAGGTTTAATCCATAACATGAAAAAGTGTCCTTGCAAGTCTCACTCTGTTTTTTTTCTTTTCCTGTTTGTTCTGTTCAAAGAAGCATGGCTTGATTTTTTTTTTACACAATAGGTAAAGTATTTCTCTTATTTTACTGAAACTCAAGTACCTCTGAAGTGATTTTGCCCAAACATTAAAATAATTTCCCCTACTACCTGCAGGCATATTCAAGTCTGCAAAATGTCATCATTAAAAGGTGACTATTTCAGAAATTAATAAACACATGAAAATAGGATTAAACGGGAAACTGTTTCACAACCTTTGCACGATGTAGTGTGCCAGCTATGAATCACTAGACATGTTACTAACAAGGTTTTCCTCTTCTAATAGTGTCCTAAACTAGCTAAAGGAATTTTTGTTTTTAAAAGATTTGAGTTCCAGCAACTTCAGGGTTCATTCATATGAGCACCATAACATTCTGTTCAGACTTTGATGTTTTACTGATCAGACTCTTCTGAGGCCTAGTCTACACTGCCGGCGAAATTTGGCGGCAGTCGTCGAGAGTTATGCAAGCTAAGCAGAGTAGCTTGAGTAACTCCCATCGACTTTGTAACTTCTATTTAGCATGCTGTCACCACTGCACTGCGCCGACGACACGTGCATACCCATCAATGCAGCGTTACACCGTTTGGGGAGGTGATTTTATTAAATCAACTTCCGGATCGATTAAGCGTGTCTTCACTGCCGCTCAGTCAAACCAGAAAAATCAATCTGACGGTAGCAAATATAGACATAGCCTCAGACTTAGCACCATCAGTGAAGTTTTCCTCTCTATTCTATTCTATTCTATTCTATTCTATTCTATTCTATTCTGGTTCTTATACTGCACCCATGGCGGAGAAAACTGGGTGCCTTCCAGTAGTGCATTGACTGACAGGAATAGCATCTATCACATATGGTTCTTTCCTTCTCTGTCTCTTACCCTCTCCACAGGTGGAAAGTCTTAGGTGGATTTTTTGTTATGATGCCTACGTTTTCATACTGGCAAAGGCAAAGGCCAAATGGAAAGCTCTGAAGTAGTTCAGTGCTCTGGAGGTAGTGTGCTCTAGAGTCTTGGTCCAGCCCTCAAGAAAGCTCGGTCTACAACTGTCAGGCATCGTCATGCTGCAAAAGCACCAAATCCCTTCATCTTATCTCTAATTTGTTTTGGATATGTTCCTGACTTCCACAGGGAATGTGTTTTTATGCACACAATACCTCATCCGGTGAGCTACTGAGCTCCTTCTGCTTTATGAATTGGGGAGGGCTCAATTTCTCCTGACTCAAGAGGAGTTTAGATACTTGCAGGATTGAGCCCATAGCCTCAGTGTCACAGGGCTCTTGCTTTCAGTGACATTTGGCCATCTTTCACTTACAGGATCACTGGCATATATACATATACCCCAAAACAACATGTGTCTTAGGAACACAGTCTTGGACATCTCTCTTCCGCTATCCCCCTAAGTGGAAATGAGCAACTTTTCTCTATATTGCTTCTTGTAAGCTTTTTCTTAAATACAGGACATGGGAAAAATCAACAATCTATAGGTCACTTTTACAGTAAAGAAACATAGAGGCTCATACAACATTACAGCACTCCCTTCCTCTGCCTTCCTATCTTCCAAAAAATAGTTCTTGCTATTCTGTTTCAGTTAAAAAAATTAAGCAAATGTGCCATCCCTGTTCATACCCGGTACCAGGGTCTACTGCTTTTTCTCCCCTGAGTTAGCTGCAATTTTATATGGTACCTACACAGCAATAATTATACACACTGAGTAAAACCACAATGCAGTTAAGACATTTTTTTTCCTGTTCTCTTATTTATTGACAGATTTTTTTTTAATTACAACACAATGAAACAATGGTAAGTACATAAGATGCAATAGTATAAAAAAGCCATTTTAACCCTTCCCTTTGTTAAGACACTTACAGCAGACAAGAACTGCCCCACCCCAATCCCCCCTCCTCAACTGAAAACAAAAATAAATATAAATTAATAAATATAAAACAAATCACTGCACAGCCCTTAACTCTTTGATTGCCATGGCAAGAACCATAATGATTCTAGCATGTGACTTCTTTTTTTGTGGTTAAAGGTTGCCGCAGCAGTCAAAGGGTTATAGCGTTGTAAACATAAGTACTTTGTTGAAAATGTTCAGTTATGTTAATGATCTACAGCAATGAGATTAATATCATGACCCCTTGACCTTTAATGATGCAACATTATAAGGAGTTAAAGAGATAATAGCTTGGTGAGCTGTTACATAGCTTAATTAACCCATTTTATTTAACAATGCACGGTGAGGCCTTGATTTACTAATAAAGAACAACTTGTGTATAATAAAACACTGTTCAATGCATTGATCAATAAAATCAATGAAAAAATCAGTCTAAGCACCACAAAATTTTGCCTGATTATATCTGACAGTCATAATACACTTTAGCACCATTGGGTCAGCCTTGCATTTGCACACAAACTTTGTGTTTGTCAGTAGAAGCTACCTGAAAGAATAACATAGATTAGTTATAGTTACTGTATAGAATGATTTGTGAGCAATAGAATAAAATAAAAATAAAAATAATGAAAATAAATTTTGTTAGAGAAAGCAAGTAAAAACGCTCCAGTTAGTTTTTTGGTAATACACAACATAATGAGCCAAACTCTGGCACGAAATGCATATGGGGCTATGCAATAAAAACGGAATAAGGTGAGAAAATGTGTAGCACACTATGAAATCATTACACCCATATTCTGGCTTATTTGTAGGGCTATCTAATGTTACATGACCAGTTGCGGTGTATGGTTCAGGGTGCAAAGCTTGAAAAGAGTTCTGGTTTATCCAAATATGGATTATTTTATGCCATCTAAACATATTCTAAGGTTAAGTACTGTACCAAAACCTGTGTATGCACATGAGAACCCCAGTCATACATCTTATTCTATCTCACAGGTGGAGTAAAGCGAACACACAGCAATGTGGACAAGGCCACTAACTTGTAATATGTACTGCATAGCATATTGAGACCAAACCAGTTTCTGCAGCAAGTACAGTGAACGGCTAATGGCAAGAAGTAGTAGTATTTAGATGGAAAATTGAAAAGGCCACTGGGGTCAGAACCAACATCCAAACACTAGAACTGAAGCAGTTGAACAGTTGAATTATGGTGGATAGTAGGGCACAAAGCATGGAGAATAAACAGGAAATATGCCATTCAGGAGAAAGAGCAATTTAAATAAGAGCTGAGGGGAGCATCAAAACAATGTATGCTGATCAATGTATGGGTGCCAATGTACTGGGGAAACAGCCCCAGCATCAGATACTTCAGCCTCTGACAGAACTAACCACAGATCTGGCAAGAGCAGACATCACTTCCCCAAATAGCTTCTGTGCATACAAACACATCTGTCTCACACAATAAATCTACAATGTTCAAACACATGTGGCTCTCCTTGAAAGCCATAAATTAACACTTGCAGGTTTTAAACCCCTTTGTATGACAGCAGATGTCACTGAGACCTGTGCATAAATATGCTATTGATAGGTATGAGTCAGCAGAGATTAGAAACAAGATGGTAACACAATGCATAGGAAAGGGTTCTACTATTTACTAACTCAATATTGGCTCAATAAACTATGATACAAGGGTGCGGGATATGAATGAACTGATGAGTCAGAAATGAAATACCCCAACACCTCAATAGTATAATTGTAGATTACCTACTCCCAAGAAGAAAATAACCGTAGAAGTAGAGAAGGTTAATCATAACAATTGAGGCAGCCAGGTAGTGATAACATGCTAGAAATGATGGGCGTATGTACAGAACAATGCTAGCATTGTTGAAATACAGCCTCCTGGACAGCTCAGCCATCACAGCATGAACACATGTGAACAGTGCACTCGGACTGATACCAAGACAATACACAGCTGCTGTAACATCATTCACAAAAGATGTACAAAACCAAATATGATAATCTGAGCAAGCAGTTTGTGATGGTTAATGCAGGTTGTGCAACACATTTTTATTCACGGTTTAGGAAAGAAGCAATGGGCAATGGTTGAGAGAGACATTAAAAATCATGCCCGAATACCTGGAAGCTTGACTGTACATGTGAGTACATGGATGCAGCAAATCAACCCTGTGGATAAGAAAGATTGCAATACTAAGATTGGATGCGTAAAAGGCGTTGATGTTGCTTAGCATCATTTTAGAGAAAGGTGTGCACAACATGCCTCAAGTACGCACGTGGAATGACTCAAATAATAGTAGCCACCATCATATCAGCAGTAGACACTGATTTCCTTGCAACCATGTGTGTATGTGTCAGAGTGACCAGAGACCTGGACCACAACAATTTAACACCTTCTCCCAGTCCGCATAGTTAACTTGTTCCTGATTACTATTCTAGCTAAATTGGAGAACATTAAGCACCACTTTATCCAGTAGGAAACTCACAATGAAGAGAAACAGTGGATCAGAGGCTTGCACATATTTATCAGCATACATGGAGGAACAAGCAATTCATTCAGTAATTATAGCCGTGCTTCTATATATCACATAAATGCATCAATACTGTGGCTGCATTGGTGGCATAGAAGTGTTTCTCTTCTTCCATCATAACATCTGAAAAATGTCATCCAGTAGAGCTCTTCACATGGCAGAAAACTCAGTGAACCTAAGATGCCATCATCTGAAAACAGAGTAGAGTACTTCTCACTGTGACACATTTTCTAACTTGGATTGAGACTGGTTTGACCATATCTATGTGGAAAGATCTGTGTCTGAAGGGGATGAATGCTACGTTACCTCTGGTAGATTTTCAGTCCGTTTACTGATTCAGATGGCAGGGTACCAGCATCATTAAGACAAGCCATCACTAGGCCCTTGCTCAAGAAACCTTTGACACTGATGATCTCTCTATCACATTTTTCTCTAACCTATTCTTTTGTGAGTAAGGTTACTGAGACTGGTTGAAGGCAATTCTAGTTGTGCCTACAGTCTAGTAGTCTCCTCTATTCCTGTCAAACTGGCTTCAAGTTGTCAGTTCTCCTCAGAGATGAATAGTGGTCAGGTGCCCACGCTGATAATTTTATATCTGTCAGCAGCCTTTAATCAGAAGGCCTGGTTGACTCAACTGTGGTCACTAGCAGTGGTGGTAGGGCCTGCTTATGAATAGTTTTAATTCTTTAATTCTTTCCTGAGAGATGTAAGTGGGTGGTGCTGGTTAACCATATTTGTCCTCACTGTGAGCTAAGGAATGCCTCTGTCAAAGCAACATATACACACAGAAGATGAGGGACCATATATCTTCTACAAAGTGAAGAAGGACCACAGACACAGATATAATCCTATGTGATGGTTTTCATCCTTACATAGTAAAACAGTAATTTGAGTTACATTACAGGCCCGGGTATATACATGGTGAATTGAGAGGAGATAGTAACTTGGCATTGGAACCATGCACTAAAGATGGCAGTAAATGGATGCTAGTCACTTAGTTAACAGAAGATGTTTTATCAAGTTTATTATGTAGATGAAGAGGTGAAGAACGCATGTAAATGATGTATAACTGAGTGTCACCATTACAGGCTTGTTGAGTACTGGATTTCTTTCCTAACTGAACATGCATGCTCAAGATGGTTACATGGATATAACATTGTCATGTCAATCTGATATTTCATATCACTATGGATATTGACAAACAATGTACCCTGATAGGACATGACCATGCAGAGTTATGCTAGGGGTATCATCTAGCTTTTGGCACATAGTCATGCCATAGTTTGGTAGCAATTGTTTATATGTATACAGTATTTAGAAGGCAGGCAGCTTGACCAAAAAAAAAAGCAGAGTTTGCCATGAAAAGTTAAGGCAGTATATCATCATGATGACACAGCAGCATTTCTGGCTGTTGGCAATGCCTACTGAATGTATCTCACTGAGAGTGTCTTCCTCCGAACGCATTTATCCATATATACATCCAGACAACTGACAAACAGGGAATCAAATCTACTGGAGGTGCCAATATAATGTAATCGAGAACAGCTTCCACCATTCTTATGCCAATACCCAATAAGAACACATATGGTGGGCATGACTGTTTGCATTTAGATTCACCACATGCATAAATTTGGGGTTGTGTGGAGTTGGGATATGCAGTCCTATAATATTGCTTGCTGGGATATGCCCAGTTATTTAATGGTGCACACTGGAAAACTATCAGCAATCACTTTATATTGCTGACTATTCTACCACAGCTCATACTTGGGAATAATAAGGGCAGTAGTGGATTCATAATTTGTTCATATAGTACACTGACTAGTTTGTCATGCACATGTGTATATTTTGTAGGATGACTGTCAGTTCACACATGGATACCAACTAATGGTTTATGGGAGTGTATACAGCCCTGTAGGCAAATGTGTCTCATAAGGTTTGGAACTGCATTATGTAAGCACACTGGAATGGTAATGCAAGCAGAAAATGGTTATAGGATGACTTCACACACCAAAGCTTGGAAGAGTTTAACTGGTATGAGAATGGCACTAATTTTCAGGTTTACATTATGCTGTGCCTGCTGAGTGAAAGATGAGTTTCTTCATACAAGTCACTGGTAAATGTGGGTTTTTGCTGGTGAGGACCAATGAACAGTTGTGTATAGAGCTGTTATGTGGCTATTTGAACTTAGCATCATGGTGACACAAAAGGGAACCATAACAGACAATAGCAATAACTGTATTGTGTAAACCACCTGTGAGGAAGGATGTTGATGTACACACCATTTGGGGCACGTCATGGAATCAGTATGATCACTATCTCTGTATTAGTATCACATGACGAAATATGACAACTGATCACTGTGCATTATTGTAACAGCAAGAGGTGACCACGCCTGGGAATTCAGGTTTGTACATGAATTTGGAAGAAAAGAGAGACTGGTTGGTGTGTGATCATGTGACACTTCTAGTGATCAGATGGGGCAGCAAATATGATGGCAGTAGTATGTGGTTTGATGGAGTCATACGGTTTGATGAGTTCAGGGTCACTGTTGACTAATCAGGGCTCCACAGTTAATATGGATCACTCACCATGATAATGGTTTGTGAACGCTGTCATTCTGCATAGGCTTATGAATTTAGGCTGCATGATTACAAGGCTGATGTGTATCATCATTAATGGCTACACTTTGTAAGATATCATTTATGGGTTTTTGCTGTGATGGCAATTCACATTACAGTGCATACACACAGAAGTGTGGCTAGCTCTCTCTTAGGATGTCATGTGTGTTTCTGCAACTATCACATGCACAGGTTTCATCATCCTGTAGCATTCCCTTGATTGTCTGCCCATTACAGCAGTATACAGTGGTGTCTATGCACTGTATGTGTCACATATTATGTGATCCCATATCTAGTATGCATAGTATCTGTTACTGCATACATAAACAAGAATGAAATGAAGACAATTGGTGGCTGATATGTTAGAGCTTATCCACATTAGGAAACAATAATTTTATATGATGTATCTGTGGTTAGCATAGTGTTAACCAATTCTTTGGAACAACGTTCTTAGGTAGTGACAACATTTACGTGCAATGATCATGGATTAATGTTACTCAAACACCTGGAACCCTAAGTATCAGTGATATTTTCCTTCTACACATATATCTACAAAATAACATTGTACCATATGGAATCTACATTGTGTGACACTAGATGTGCCCTGGGGTCAGCCATTGCATGGAACCAGTCCATAATGGTGATAATCAGATTATGAGTGTTATAGGAGCTGAACTTCTTTGTGACAGCTCTATGCAAAGCACAAGAGTGGACTAGAGAAAAAGGACATGATCATGTCCTGCCACGGTATTTTGTTATGAGAACATTGAGAGATACTGTGATGACTTTCGTGAGCATATTGAGATTGCTACCTTTATGTATATATGCTGTGCTTTGGATGTGTTTTTGCCCATGATATGGCTACACGTAATCGGCCTCACTTCAAAATAACGACTATTTTGACCCCACAATCAGTGTGCTATGAACTAATAGAGTGTGTTGAGTGTTTCAACACTGAGGTGTCAGTCATGCTTTTATCACTACACTGTCTGTGTCCTCTCAGTTCTTTAGTACACAGAGGAACTATTTGCTTTACAGCATGGCTCAACACCCAGCTAGACAGGTGGCCATTTGTACCTTCTAATGACGATAGTGCCATTCTATGTCACCTGTGGTGCTGTAATAATTCATTCGTGGGGCTGGAAGCACAGCAGACAAAAGGCAGCCAGGGCCACTAGCACAGATGAAAAGCATATATTGAGCCCAGCATTGGCTCTTTCCCCTCTCTTACTGCCTACATGAATGAGGCTGTTCTGGCTGTGCATAGCATCCTCCGCCTCTGGAGCCACTGCCAAACTAGCAGATAGGCCAAGCCTGAGTTTGCATGGGATACAGGGCCCACAACAAAACAAGAACCCTGGCAGCTGCTCCCTTGTGCTTCAGTCTGTTCTTGTTGTCATGGTTCCCACTTGTGCTGCTATGTGTGTGGTAGTTTTGGTCCCGATTTGCTTTAATGCAAAATGAATGGAAGATGCACTGTTTGATGTTCACTATTTTGTCTGTTATGTGTCTTTTCAAGCCATGCTCCCACCAATAATACACATTTGAAAAGCTAGAATGAGAGAGTGTAATGTTTCACTGCTTATAGGCACACCTATTTTTCTCCTCTATGAATTTTTTCCTACCAACAAGCCAAAATTTGATTTCATATATTTAACTAAGTACCAAAAGCTGCATTTAACTAACATCAGGACTGCATCATAAGCCAACGAAAGCCAAGGAATTCAAAGTTAAGCCTTACACTCTATTCCTTACCCACAATATTATAAGGTCAGGGGTTCTGGGATGGTCGGGTGGTGGACGGGAAGTGCACACACACACTGCAGTGGGACAAGGGAAGTCTGGTCCTTCATTTAGAAATTTCCTGGCTTTCAACAGTGTTTCACAATCATAACCTTTTATTTTTTTAATCTACTCCCATTCAACTCCAAAATTAAAAAAGAAAAGGAAAAAAGAAAAATCGTTTATAGGAAGTTACAAAATGTGTATTATATTTATTCAGGAGATTTAAACGGGCTCATTTGGAGCCATTGGAGTCTCTCCATTTCAGCCTACCAAGTAAACATACAAATACATATTCTGCTAAATGTCCTTTTTGATAAAAGTTAATTGAAGTGTTTTTCTACCTATAGTAAATAACTTTTTGTTATTCTTGACTTACACAAAACCTGTAAAATCAGCTTGATAAATTGTAATAGACTGATGAAATCCATATTAGTATTGTATATATTCACAGTGTAGATTGTGACAATACTAACATGGCTATGTTTATTAAAAACTTTAGGAAAAAAGTTACTGCACATGAGCAGAAACCAAACTTTCAAAACTCAGTTCATCTGTTTTATTCCATTCTTTCTTGACACTAACAATCATTAGGACTTACTGTGGACTAACTGTTTATCAAATTTCATTTTCTTAACTCATAAGGTGTTTTTGCTTTTTATGAGTTCAAACTAATCCTGTGAAAATAGCTCATTTATTTTGAACTCCTATAATTTAAAAGCAACCAAATACTCATTTTTGAAATTACACTGAACATAAACTGCTCCCAGATCTTTCAGCCTGAAGCAAATTTTAATGGCTGTGATATAACCTATTGAAAATAGAAGTTTATAATAATAGAAATGCTGACACAATCTTAACCTGCATGGCATAAACATGCCATACAACACTCCTATTTTATTCTCTGTATATAATATATATATATATATATATATATATATATGTACTCTGTATATAATATATATATATATATATATATATATATGTACTTTTACGTAAACGAAAATAGATTAAAGAATCAAGTTATTATGTATTCATGTATCTATGATGTACCATATATCAAGCATTAGATTATCACACTTACCTTCCAGCATAACTGCTGTAAGTTAAATTCTCCAAATACAAACATTTTTGTTACCTTATCAATGAACAAGAGTCAACATGCTCAGCACTTCATTATTCTGAGGGAAATAGTTGCACAAAAAGTCAAAGCTGCCATGAAAGAGACTGTGAAATTGAAGTGGAATATTTAAGCGTGTAAGAAAACAGATAAGATGCTGTTCTGTTTTAAGGATAATATCGATTTGTCTGATTCTCCTGTTGTACAGGAAGATCAACTGCAGGTTAAATAATTTTGTCAGTGGTTTCCATCAGCTATCCAAGGGGCAAAATCAGAACAAAAACATGAGTCCTTTTGTTCTATCTGTAGCAGAACATAGTTTATAGTTGTTTGCTGACAACAAAAGTCACCCAGTGGATTAAAAAAATATGACAGACAGGCATATTATTTTGAATTCCCCAAATGAGCTGATGTGTAGTAAATATTATCCTATGCTCTGTAGTTGTGAACACACTCTTTACATTTTCAGCAACGGCTGAAATGAATTAACTGAAATAACGCTATGAGCCGATACTGGTGCACTTCTAACATACAACATACAATACCTCTACGAAACATCTCCAAAATGCCATCTGCATTGCATATTTGCTGTAAAACTATGCCTTTTTTTTTAAACTGTTCATTTTTGTTAGCTGTACGTATATATATATATATATCTGTTTTATGCTCTAAGAAATAAGTTTGCAATGCTTTATAGCATGCCACACATGATCATAAAATAAGTCCTCAAATCAAAATCAAATCATGTAATTGAACAAAAAAGCATATTAATTTTTCATGCTATGCTCAATATAAATATAAATTCAAGGCAGTCAAGCTATCCATTACCAAAATAATAATAATATATATATGTATATATACCTACACTCTCTAAAAAATGATCCAGTAATGTGTATTAGGAAATCAGTAAGAAATCTGTTGAATCTAGTATAAAAATCTTGTTTTATGTAAAAGCCAATGCTGGCTGTTTCAAGTATTTAAGTATTTTCTTATAACTTTGTCACTAATAACTAGTTATTTGTAGAAATTACTAATTTTATGCTGAAAATTGTATTCAAGTTAAATAAAAATTCACTTCTACTGTACTTCATTTTTAGAGTGTGCATGTATACATAGCAAAATGCCCATCTACAGATCTACCATAAATATTTTTGTTGCTGTCCCTTCTTTCCTAAGAAAACATTTCAGTGTTTTCCTGTAATCTTGGATAATGAATATCAGGCCATTTAAAAACAAAAACCAATCCAAATTGATTAGCAACACCAGATTCTCTTCAATTTGTGCCAGTTTGCAAGTTAAAGGTCAAAGAGTGAAGACATAGGACAGTGCACTTTAAGGAAATTCAGACAGTGAAGCTTTTCACAGAGGACAATGTTTAACTTGGTAATGACAGTCAACAGATCAATAATCAAGTTCAAGGCAAGCTGTTCATTATTTCAAAAGCTACTCCCCTCAAATCCTGGTTTTCATACAAAGCCAGGTGTCTGACTCATGGGGTGCATTCATTCTGACTATCTCTAATAAGTTCACAGCCCGGTGACTGTAAAGCCTATCGCTGCAAGAAGCAGCTCCTAAAATCAATAAAGAGGTCTGTCAGTTGCTGACTTTTCTCTAGGAAAAAAATATTGATACAAACCTGCTCTGCAGGTCACATGAAAATGACAATACTGTTGTTAGCACAAATTACCCACAATGACAAAATGCTTTGGTGGTCCCTCGGCTCTGTTGGTGATTTAATGTACAGCTAAATGCCAGAAATCTAACTAACCCTTTGAGAACTATGGCAAACATGCAATAGGTAATTCACCCGATATTCATGCAACATCAGAGTCATCGTTTTAACTTTCTTTTCAAACTATAACTCTATCTTCATGTATTCATGTACCAAGGCAAATTGAATTATCATGCAAGATAGTTTAAAACAGAAATTCAATATGTCTAAGATAAAAGGCTAAGCTGTAAAACTATAGCCAGTTCAAAAAATCTGATCTGAGTGCTAGAAGTTATTAAAATAAGAGTTTTCTTTTAACCACAATGTAGCTGGTGGTTTGTGTTTCTGTTTCTTTGTTATAAATGCTTTTTATCAATAATGCAAGTAATTAAAAGCCCTTACTTGCACTTACAGGATATCTGTTTTAAAAACCTGAATTTCATTAACCTGTATTTCCACATACCACTTCTGCAGTCTATACTTCCATGGCAACCAGGATTAGCATCCTTCAGACTCTAAAAACTAATCTTATAGTTCTCAAAGGGTTACACCAACGTAATACTAATGTCAATTTTCTCTGTAACATGACTGTCACTTTAGTCCATTGCATTTCACTTCAGAGACATACTGTTTTCCCTATGCTTTGGAATGAGTGTTCCTGATAGACCTATGAAAGGCCTGGGGCAGTTGGCCTGGTACAGCTTGGGAAAAAAATTGATGCAGGGAAACCAACAAAAGAAAGAAACAATAAAAAGATTCTGTTTGAATATAGTAATGAATATAAATGTGTTAAAACATTGAGGACATAGCTCAGAACAGCTGTATAAAACACAAAATGAATGTATCATTAAGGCTGTTACTATATTGCAGATATTTTGGCCCCTTGTTTGTTGGAAAATGGCTGTCCGAACAGTCTGAAGTCCTGCATGTCCTCCAGGTCTCCCACTTGACAAAAATCGTGTGTAGGAGTATACGACCATATCCATAGCAGACAGAAAGCAATCCTCTTTGGAGACAAAGCTGTTTGGGTCTTCGCACTTTCCTGAAAGTTCAATTGTGGGTTGTTGTGTTGTTTTCAATTTTTTTTTTTTTTAAAAACAACTTTTACTTTCAGCAAAATTATTTTCAAAGGGGAACAGGCTTTAGGAGAAAAACAGTAGAAATATTGGATTTTTCTTTTCTTTTTTCCTCTTCATCAGTTAATCCTGATAGTTTATTGGGTTTTGAGCGTGCAGAGGAAAGGCCTGGAACCGAATGACAAAGAAAGACAAAGGACTGAAGAAACGGCAGATACTGTTTAGCATGGAAGCTTCCCAATAGAGTGAATCCCCACTCATGTGCAGGACAGGCAACCCCCTGGGTTTTAAAGATCAGCTCTGATTCAAGCTGACAGATGCCTGCTCCTAACTAGGAAACTGCGTAACAGCTCTTATGTTGAATCTGAAGTTACCACAAACTCCTGGGAGAGAAAAAACCCCTACATCACACCCACTCTTGCATAGAGCGTTTGCAGTACAGTATGTGGCGGGGTGTTCCTTTCCTCTTGAACTGGAACACAGTGTAAACCAAGACAAGGAGGCACAAGGCCAGGATGCAGGGAATGACAATGGCTATGGCTTTCACAGTGCTGGCTGTGTTGTCCAGTTTGATGACAATGTCTACGTCATCTTGAGGGCTGTGTCTGTCTTTGTCCCGGTCCGTTGGTCCATCACAACCCATAAAATCCTTGAGGATGGATCTGGGATATCCAGGTTCCACCCTGAGCATTTGGTTATTGAATTTCCAATACTCCTTTCCTTTGTAGAAATATGTGAAGCCTGGGAGACAAAAGTGCAGTTATTCATGGTCATGTCAACTATCTGATTATAAAGACCAAAGTTAAACAACCTTGACTATCACCAAATGACACTGAATTCTTTTCTGAGAATGGGGATCTCTAAAGTGAAAGTAATATGGATTATTCAGGTACAGATCAGGATGGGGGACTTTTAGATCTTCTGGACAATAAGTACATGGTTCCTAAGAAAGCTCTTGTCCAAACTAGCATCCAAGGCAGAACTTCATTTCTTTCTTGTCTTTAGAAAATCTTACATTTCAAGTTTCCTATTTGAATAAACTCAGAACTAGTTTTAATCTAATAATATGACTATGAAAAAACCCAAGAGAAAAATATTGATGAATTTAGGAGTTTAATGATTCATCTGTTAATTGAACACTTGACCAGAGTTAGAATTATGCCACTACCAGGATTGAGCCTCAATAATTCAAGCAGTCCAATTCCTGCTCAGAATGGGAGATCAGTTTAAATGAATTCCAACACTGTGCTAGAAAAGTCTGAAATGAGAACTGAGCCTCTTCAATGTCATTTTAGCCTGCTGCTTTACTTCAGATGGAGGAAACACTATATAAATGAACAGCAACTTTACCAAAAGAAAATGGGTGTACCCAGGTTCAAATTTTCTGCAGGGAACTGGTATTTGATCAGTCAGATGAAACCCAATATAATTACAAAACATGCCTGCATGAAGAAATCCTAACATCCTGCCAAAAACCTAAATTATTTTTCTACCCCACCTGAAAAATGGTATTGATCTGGCATGAAACAAACCTTCACAATGGGTGAACTTCCTCCCACTGTTTATGACCTGAATGCATACACCTGAAGGTTTCCCTAGCTTTACCTGATAGGCCTCATGTTCTTTCCTACAGTGATAAAGGTCATTAGGAACATTAAGATAGATTGGGTGTCATTTGTCATAGTAATAACGCTTATTGGAAAGATTAGTGGACTAGATGTTAGAGATAATATTAATAATCTCTTATTTAAACAAAAGTCAGACTCTTTCAGTTGTGCAGAAGAAGACATTTTAGGATATTTCTTTTCCAGTACAGAACTACATACAAAAGCCTTTGTCTTTGATACCTGCACATTTAACATGTGAGGGGTTTTTTTGGTTTTTTTTTTAAATCTTTTTACAGTTGCTATTTATTTAATTCTAATTATTTTGTGGACAGTTCAGTAGGTATTATTGTACCATTTGATTCCCTTCAGTCTTATTGTCTAAGACTCTGTGCATATCTATATCTTCCTTTCTATATCTCTAGACAGAAAATATATGACAGGTTGACTAAAAATGAAAGTAGCGAGCTATATCAAAACTACGCTTAGGATATTTGGTCATGAAACGTCTTCCATTCCATTGGAACAAAGCATAAAACAGCACTATTGCTATTACTGTGCCATTAGTTGCAAAAGCTGAGATTTTCAATATATTAAAAACATCTCAAAGGAATCTGTAGTTTAGGCTTAGAAGCAAATAGGTTTGTTCATTAACAAATGCAAAATTACAGTACTCTAAACCATGGTTTACAACAGGGAACTACTTTTATGTCTTCCACAAAATAATGTGTGTTTTGAAAAGCACTGCAGATGTTGACTCTTAATAAGACTTTTGGCAAAAGTAAAAGATACTGCTATTTACTAACAATATAGTATGATCAAATGAGAGGGGATAAAACCATAGGGACACAGGAATTGCCATGCTGTGTTGCACCAGAGGTACATCCAACCTAGAATCCTGTTTCTGACAATGCCCAGAACCAGATGGTTCAGAGGAAGATGTAAGAACCCCCCCAGTGTGCAGCTGTGGATAGTCTCTCCCTCCCATCCCCCTGACTTTAGGTCTCACCCTGATTTCTAATAGTTAGGGACTGGTGACAAGTTTATACCACCTGCTACTCTGCAAAGAGAGAGACCAAGCTATTGGCACACAGCGAAGTTATTATTCAGGGAGAATACAGAATTTAAACAGAAATCTAAAGATGCACCACCCAGAAAACATACCAGCTGCAGTCCTCACGGCCCCAGCATTAGCTGCTTCAACCCATCCATCCCCCACTCCTTGCCCTCCCACTGAATTGCCCTTCTCTACAGCAACTGCCTGCCTCCGCATCCACGCAGCACAGATCTCTCAGGGAAGGGGGTGCTGCGTTGCTCAGGTGGCAGAAGGAGCTGCCACTCTATGTGCTCTACAGGATTGAGCAGTTCTTGTGAATGCAGGCCATGTGGGAGTATAGAAGGAAAGTTTGCTGCTTGCCATGTCTGCTCCTGCCTGATAAAGGCTCCTGCTGCTGCACTAGAAGACAAGACCACAGTGCAGGAGCAGCAGGGAAAACTTCAAAGACATCACCCATGCCTGGGCTTCTAGATCTTTGAATGAGTCAGAAAGCATTCTAAGTGCTCAGCTGGCAACAGCAGAGGATCTGGGATTGCCAGCTTTTATGCACCCTTCCTTCATGTGATTCTACTCAGTTTATTGTTGTTTTTTATGTTTTTGAGGAGTGGATTTAGCGCCACTCATCTGCCATCTATAGCAAACCCAGTTCAGTTTTTAAATAGGATGAGGATAAAAAAAGATACATTCTTTCAGACGATGTGGGATAACTGGACAAAATTCTTCCTACATTTTCCCCCTACAGCAATCTGGTAAAATTTCATATCAAATCTTTATCTAAGCAGAGAAAGGAAAATGGTTTGGGGCAAAATTTAATCAGAATCCTTTTAAAGTAAGCTGTGGTTTTCTTCTTTTGTCTCATTGTCTCCACGTGCAATCACCAATGTAGTTATGCTTTGGCTCCTTAAAGAAATATCTGTTAGGCTGTCTTCATGGACTTTCCTCTGAGGCTCCCGTGAGGCTCTCCAAGAGCCCTGAACATTCCTTATTTTCCCTTTTTTCCTTCCCCCTCCCCCCAGATCTGATGTCATGTTTCACTGCTCTTCTGACAGTTGCTTGCTAGTGGGAAAGCCATCATTGCTATTCTTGAGTTGGGCCGAGGGTTTGATGCAGGGTGACTCAAGGAGCTCCCACTGGGCCAAGGATAAGTGCTCTGTCTCTGCAGCACTTTCAGACTCCTTCTGCCTGGGTGTGAGGGGAAGATAACTTTCATTGCTAATGGGAGATACGGATATAAATCACTGAGCACAACACTGACACTTTACATGTGTTGCTGAGTTCACTTTAGATAGAAAAAAAAATAAGATTATAGTTCCATGAAGTAAGCAAATGTTAAGAAGCACATCTAAACGACAATTTGTTTAGGGAAGCAGAGATTAAATTCATTATGTATATGTGTGTGCATATATATTTATACATATATATGTATGTATACAGTCAGAGAGTTAACTGCTGAGTGTGATGTATACAGAATGTCGATCCTGTCTGACCTACTTTCCTGTTTTAAAAAAAAAAATTCTAGCCAAATGCGAGAATCAGCAGAGAGTTTCTGTTAATGATTGAAACAAAGACAATGCAAGGAAGTGATTTAGTGTATTTCCACAGCAAATTAGTTTATCTAGTTAGAGGAAGAAATGAAGACTCAGAAATGGACTACACCAGGAAAGAAAGCTTTATATTTACCTATTAAAGGGAAATGAAAGTAAGATAGCAAGAAAGATGTGCACTGTCTGAACCGCCCCCTCCTCCCCCCATCACTAATAGATTAATCAAATGTATAGTAGAGAATACTAGCAGCAATGAAAAGTGACTGCAAGCACATATTGTTGTTTACATCAAGGACATCTAAACTTTATGCAACTGAGGGCTGCACTGGCAAATTGCTTTTAGACTGAGGACAGCACTTAATCTGAATAAAATGGAACAAATTTCAGCTGCTCTCATTCATAGGGAGGTGTGGCCAATTGGAAACTATGAGTTGCAGCATGAGATACTCCATCTTTGTGTAGGTAGTAGCATGGTATGCTAAATTCCAAAGTATCTGTAAGCTGCAGCTCTGTATTATACATTTGCGCCATCTTTGATTTACATACTCCTCTGGATACTTCTATTTATATAGTGAAAGGGCTGGTTCTGGACTACAATACAGCAAAATGAATCAAAAAGTTTTTATTCTATATGAACCATTACCGACTTGGAGATTCAAACAGATACACTTAGAGTAGGAAATTTATTTTATGAAGCACTAAAATCCTGCAAAAACAAAACAAAAAACCCAAACCCAAATTAAAGATTATTATATAAAAAATAAGCATCTTTTCTGTCCCTCATTGTGATTTTAAATAGATTAATCAAACAATTATATGTAACAATTTAAGAAGATCATGAAATGCACAGTATGAAACATCTGCAAAATAATGAGAGTTCAGCCAGTCCACCAACCTGATTAGCCAATCATTTCTAGACATCTCTACATCATCATAACAGATGTTAGGAAATGACTCAACTAGGAAAGTGTTTGCATACCATTTTCCTTGTGGACAAAGGCTCCCTGAGGAGATTCTGGGATACCTTTCCAGATGGTGATTGGTTTTGGATAACCAGGGTCCATGGACCTCATTTCTTCACTGTATCTCCAATACCTAATTAAAGGAATAAAATAAAATAAAAATAGATAACCAAAGTCGCATTTATAAACATAGCTGATATGCTAATTGCATGCCATTTTCTTTCTAACAAAGTGTTGCATTTAATAACTTAAACTGGGGCAACCCAGAGCTATCCTGCTTAGCAATACTAAGAGGAAACAAAGAAATGTAATCTTGCTTGCTGATTGGACAGCTGTTTCAAGTAAGTAAACAGAAGATAAAAGACTTCTCCAGCTTGACAACTAAATCAACATGCACCTTATTTATAATCAAAGCAATTCTAGTGCCTCGGGCCTCTGTGGAGCAACACCAGGAGATACAATATATGCAAAAAACTACATTATGTTTCAATTGAGATCTTAATCACACAAAAGCCAGTGAATTCAGAGTTAAGGTTCCCACAGCAAGCTTAACTTTTCTACTTCAGTGTATTCATTACAACAGTCTTTCATTACATGATCATACAATATGTATAAAATAATAGAAAATGCTATATATTTTGTGTGTCTCTTTGATGGGGGAAAAAAATTCAGTGCAGAAATCATCAGGGTACAAGTTCAAGGCAACTTGAACTTGAGAGAAATAAGAATAAATAATTGATCTTATTTACACTGAAGAAGCGGCATTAATATTCAGCATCTGTGTGTATGCAGCAGTACAAAATGATGTATGTGTGCATCTCTGGTTATAAAATATGTGGTTTCATGGTAATATTGTATTATATCATAATATTAATAATAATGGCACCTTATTTTATTTAATGCCCTCTCTGTTTAAAGGTCCAAGATAGTTAGTGTGTATTAAAGCTTGCTGTAGGATCCCCAGGTCTGAACTGCCCTTCCCTACTCTTGAATAGTTGCTGTTTATGAAAAAGATCAAATATCCCCTCTTGAACATGTGGAACATGGCACTTTTGTGCATGCTATGATCATTAAGAAAAGTTCAGTGATTTACTTCACATGCTCAGTATACTACAGTATTTGCAAATGATCATAGCATTGTTATTTCTAAACCAAATTATCTTATGCAAAGTTCTGTACAGTTTAACAGAAAATAATCTTCTAACATTTTTTGAATCATCCTGTATATAGTTTAATGAATAAAGTTCCTGCTGTAGAATTCTATAGGTTGATTAAATAAAAAACCTTTTAAAAGGATTCTCTATTAAATTCCATGGGGTTTTCAAATTCTTTACATCTTAAATTCTTTTCCATAAGTTTTTTATATCTTCCAGAAATCTTCATTCAAACACATCAAGAGATAGAGAACCCACTACTTTGCTTGGTAGTTTGTTCCAGTATTTAACTACCATTTTTATTAAAATACATGGCTAATTTCTAATTTGAATTTGTCTGGCTTCAGCTTCCAGCCATTGGTCCTTGTAAAGCCTTTCTCTGCTAGATTAAAGAGTTCTTTAGCACCTGGTATTTTCTCCCTGTGAAGGTATTTCTACACTGTAATCAAGTCACTTTTTAATCTTTTTGATAAGCTAAACAAACTGAGCTCTTTCAAACTCTCACTGTAAGACATTTTTCCTAGCTCTCAACAGTCTGTGAAATTAAAAGGTGACACATTTAAAATTCATAAAAGAAAATAACTGGCATTCATAACAAAAAAAATTTCTGACTCTGTGGCATAAAGTATTTTTAAAAGCCTGATCCCTTAGTCTAGTTACATATTCACCAGTAATCAGACTCCAACAAGTCCCATTAGCAACATCATTCTGTCCCCGCCTATTAATAGAGCTTTTGAATATCCTTCAGAGCACTATAATAAACACGGGAAACATCATATAGAAACAATCAAAACACATCTAAAATATTAAGTGCATGAAGCCCTTTTTCCTTCACCATTTTAAGGTTGCATTGCTTAGTTTTCCTTTTTCTCTTCTCCATTTTTTTTTTGACCAATCTGTTTTTCTCTCAATTTGTTTGCTGTGTCTCTGAGTTTAACATTGCAATTTCCATTTTGTATTCTCTCCTTCTTCCCTTCTACCTTCACTGGCTGTCTTACCTTTTCACTTTATTCTATGTTCCCTTTTTCTTGCCCCTCTTTTTTGTCTTGCTTCTCTTTCCTTGTTCTTCCCTGAATTCGTTGTTGTCCTCACTCCCTCTTCTCCTCCTCCCAACTCTACATAATTCCCTAACTGCGTCCCTTCTTTAGTATTTCCTCTCCTTGGGTTCCTGGTCCTTCTTCCTGCCAGGATGTCTGAGATAGGTGGTCCTCTTGAGCTTTCAAAAATTGGTGTTCTGGTTAAAAATAGTTCCTCTGGACTACACCTACTTAGTATAGTCTGGCAGCCCTGAGATTGATGACTTTTCTGCATTGCAGAGAAATCTCATTATGTATGGGGTAATTGTGGCTGTATCTTTTAAGATCTGTGTTGGAGTAGGGAATCTGTCTACAGTGTGAAGAATAGCTCAGTCCAGGTCTTCCTCAATATTCAGTGGCTCTCTAAAATTTTAATATTTTGATTTTTTAATCCCAAAAGGATTAAAAATACATTTTTTTTCTTTTTTAAAAAATGAGAGCTTCTGAAAGAAAACCCAGACTTGCCAAATTCCAATAGGTAGACTCCCTCAACCAGTGCTGATTACAGATGTATTGATAACACAGAACGTGCTGGGGCTCCTCAGTGAATAGTGTATTAGCAATCATGGGAGCAGGGAGGAGGGCATTTCATGGAATTGGAAAAGGGAAAAGACACACAAGGTAAAAGAAAAATGCACATTTGTTAACATGTGCTTTATCTAATGCTTTTTATTTAGGCATTCAGCTGTTTAAAGTAATGTTGAGATTTTAAAGAAAAAAACAGTTAAACTTTACAATTCAGAAAAACAAACCCCTCCCCCAGAGTTATTTTCAACTGTAAATCAGGTCCATGAGTCTAATGGTGCAAGCCTGTCATCACCTGAACAGACACTATTGCATTCTAATTAGAAAGAAATATATCATTGAGCTGTAAGATTTTCCTCCTCCTAGCTCTCTCATACAATTATTCAGGAGCTCTCTCTCTTGTTCACTGGTTCATTTAAGAACATGTTTATGGCAATCTCTCTCTGCCTGCACATGCGTTAATTCGGACATGTCATATTCTATAGACATTTCCTTTGGTACATATATTCTATTAACAATTTGGGGTTAAAAATAATCTTTATGTTATCATAAATTATATAGCTGATGTTTAAGACTTCATAAGCTACCTTGTATAGCTGTTATTTATATCACTCTCTTGGGACTTTTAAAATTATGTCTAGATTCTATCACGGAGCACATACACTACAGATTCAGGACAAAATAAACCTAGAGTTCCTTGCATTATATAACTCTACTTGGAGAAATATACCTTCCTATTTTGACATTGGCATAACCACTTGCCTGTCTTTAATTCCTACCTCATGCTACAAAAGAAGCAACACCATGTTGTACCTAGTTCAGAAAAAAACTATAACAGGCTTATACTACAATTAAAACCAGCAGGAGAATTCAACTCTAACATTACATTAAGAAAAAATTGCAATATAAACAATACATACTGAGAAGCTTAGTGGGATATGGGTTTATTCCCAGTAGTGGTCAATATCCTATAATAGCTCAATTATCTCTGCAAGGCTCATGTTCTTCGATTTTCTCCTAACATACTGTATTGCATTTTCTATCCTGCTGAGTCTCATTATGCTTGTTATAGCTCTAAGTAGCAACTTCTCCATCAATAGAAGTTTCCTTTGATAGTTCTCTGTTTTGTGTTACTGCTAACAGAATTTTTAGGAAGGTCTTGACTTGAAGTAGCTGTCTATGCATGGAAATCTATTATATAATGCCTCTGTTGAGTAAAACCTAAAGAAAGCATAGGTCACATAAGATTCCTACATGTTTTCCCAGGACCCTGCAGGTAGAAAACTATTAATTGAAAATAAACTTAAATAAAAAAATCTTCTCATCCACAGGATGCAAATTATAGGACTGGTTTTGTTCACAGTGGAGGCTGATTGTTTGAAATACATTTGAAACGAAACATACGTTTCATAAACCAGAAATTTGGTTCAGTTGCCTACTTCCTTTCCCATGAATGCAACAAAAATCTGAAGATTATCTATATATTTTAAAAAATTTGTGGCCTTCTTTAACAAACTGTTAACCTAGTCCCCAAAACAAAAACAGTATGGTTAACAGTAGTATGATTAACATACAGCACATTCAAACATATTTCTTAAGATACCCAACAATACTTTTAATGTCCTAAAATACTGAAATCCAAATAACACATAGTAATAATAGTAGTAGTGATAATAATAGTAATAATAATATGTTTTTGAGCACTCAATTTTCTAGATGCTTCAAAGACAGCAACAAAACCAAAAATAATTGTAAGAATATTAATGTGTTGCATGTCTACACAGTCTTTCATTCACACCACTTAACATGCTCCACAAACCAATTACTCCTCTCAATGCCCCTGTAAAGAAATATGCTTAGCCTAATTTTATAGATGGAAAAATATAGGCACAGAGTTGTTAAGTGACTTGCCCAACATCACATAGCAAATCTGTTTCACATCTGGAACATAACTCATATCTCCTAGCTTCCAGCTCTGTGCTTTATTAACCACAAGAATATGTTGCTTCCTGTAAAGGGATTGTAAACTTTATTTAACAGTAACTCAATTAAGGGCTGATCCTAAACTGCTTAAGCAGTTCTCTGACTTTTCCCTTTCTGATCACATTTCTAAACAATGGCATAGAAGCCATGAACTTCAACAGGCCTGGATTAGGGCTTCCTGCTTACGTGGTAGGGGTTAGACATAAAGGGAGGGGAAGCATGAGGAAAATAGAAGTTAAGACTGAAGAACAGAGAACAATATAAGTAAATGGAAACTACAAGATAACTATATTACTTTGACTATTTAAGTTCTAATTAGTTGAAATTCTGAATTGCCTGCTGATCCTTAAATAAGGCTTGCCACCAAAAACGTGGACCTAGTGAGAGCATACAGAAACAAAATTTCTCCTGGAGAGCTCAAAGAAAAATATAAAAACTCAGAGAAAAATAATCTGAAAAGAATCCTCAAATGTGAAGGAAAAAAAAGTGAATTCAAATACCCCTTCTCCACTCTACTTCCAGCACTTCAGTGAAATGAATTACAGAAATTGAAAAGGAAAACACATACAGTGAAACTCATCCCTGTGTAGAAGGACAGCACAAGTAAGATCACTTAAGTCCTCAAAATAGGCTTTGAGTAACGCATAAGCCTTATGATGGCCCTCTGTACCAGGGTGAATTTCGCCCACACTTAATATTTAATAGTCTAAATGGATCAAATTGTTTATTTTTGGGAAATATGAGGAAATAACAAATATGTCTCAGCTGACATTGATCAATCAAATTACTTCCTTCTAGGATTTCTCTACCAACCTATCTCCTTTGAAGAAGTAGGTTTTCCCAACGTCCTCCCACCAAATTGCTGAATCAATACCATGGGGAGGAATTCCACTTCCAAGTGTTATCAAATCATGAGGGTACCCTGGCTGGAGAGTAGTGTCCTTGAAGACCCAGAACTGGTTACCTGAACAAAAGCAGATATATGTTAAATTCCAGAGCTTTCAGTATTAAAATTAAAATACTCTAAGGATATAAAACACTCAAAGGAATAAAGCAATATGTTGATTCTGTTAAATACATTAAACTGGAAAATATTTTATTAACAAAGACACTGCAAAATAAAATACGGTATATCTGACAAATACCTTATATTTATACAGCACTTTTATTCAATAGTACCCCATAAAATTGTGCAGACAATCCATATAAGAATCATATTCAGACTGAGAATGAAGTCACCTCAGAAGGTGGTGTAATGTAAGCCATTTTACAAGCACAACACTGCCCAACAGATTCGTTTTTCACATGGGAAGCAGGGTGAATTTTAGGATAAAATTGAATAATAAAACATTTAGATTAAAAAAAATGTATAACCTCTAGAAATTCCGATTTTCCTAGAGACCGTTTACTCCTATTACCATATGCTCTAATTGTCAGACAGAGAGTTAACATGTTTACACATGATACACTAGTTCATTTTGAAAGTATTTTATGAACATACTTCAATATACTGTCTATCTCTTTTTTCCCAGTGGGCAATCAAAGAGAGTGAATGAGGCACTAAAGACTCTGCATGACATCCTGGCTCCATTTAATTCAATGTGAGTTTTGCCACTGAAGTCAATGGGAAGAAAATTTTACACTTTAGGAAAAATTTTCAGACACACCAAAGTGATATGGGTGCCCTAGACCATTAGCACTTTTGAAAATGTTATCGTCTGTGCTTTTCTTCCTCACCACTCAATCTTTTCCACCAGTCTACAACTCCAGCTTCTCCCTTGCAACTGCTTCCTTTCAACCTCCTCCCAAGTCACAGAAGTCTGGAAAAGGACCAGGGAGGATGCTGGCTTCCTCCACTACAAAACTGCCTTTTCTTTCTTGTCAGATACCTTTATTTCTCTTTCCTGATCAACTCCTACAAACGCATTAACTCTCTCTGCTTTGTCAGGCCCCTTCTGTCCTGTTTGGCTCCCTGTTAAACTCCACCTCCAACTCCAGCTGGAGCATGCTCTGCAACTGTGGCTGGGAGGCGTCTCCTGGGCACAGAGTTGCTCCTTAATCTCGTCATTTCTAGTCTAGGGTTTATACCCCCATCACAGGGCTCCTCAATCTAGCAGAGAAAGACACACTCTGTTCCAATGGCTGGAGGTTGAAGCTAGACAAATTCAGACTTGAAATAAGATGTACATTTTTAACAGTAAAGCTAAGTAACGGTTGGGACAGTTTACCAAGGGTCATGATGGTGACTCCATCATGGGTAATTTTAAAATCAAAACTGTATGTTTTTTCCAGAAGATATACTCTAGGAATTATTTTGGGGAAGTTGTATGTCCTGTGTTATGCAGGAGGTCAGACTAGAGGATCACAATGGTCCCTTTTAGCCTTGGAATCTTATCCCTTCTTCCCTTTCACATGATTCTTTCTGACACATGACTGACACTAGTCAGTATGTGAACTGTCTCCCTCTCTATCCCTTTGCACCTCACTTGACCAGCTCCCATTTTTGACTGACTACACTTCACTGCCACCTCTTATATATGTCCCTCAATTCTCTCTCCATGGGTGTCCCTAAGGGTTTTGTTCTTGAACTTCTCTTCCTTAGTCCCCTCTCCATCTTATTCCCTTGTGACTTCTTCTCCTTTAATGGAATAAGATGTTTATTTATTTATGTTTTATTTTTATTTATTTAAAAATGCACCTATCCAGATGATGACTGGATGAATGAATAAAAGTTATGTAATAAAACATGCAGATGATAAGACATATCACAAATACAAAATCCTCCCAAACCATATTCTGTTACCCACTTAACTCTCTTTCCCAGAAGGAGAGCAGCCATGCCATCACCTACCTGACTCCTGCCTTGCATCTTTCCAGAGACACAAGGTGGGTGAGATAATATCTTTTATTGGATCAACTTCTTTTGATGAGACACAAGCTTTTGAGCTACACAGAGCTCTCCTTCAGGTCTGGTAAAGAGCTCTGTGTAGCTTGAAAACTTGTCTCTTTCACCAACAGAAGTTGATCCAGTAAAAGATATAACCTCAACCACCTTGTCTCTCTAATATCCAGGAACCAACCTGGCTACAACACTTCATTGCACCTCTCCAGTATAATGAAAATGAGGCAGCCAAACTCATCTTTCTTGCTGAACACTTCAGATAAGCACCTGAGCCCCGTGCTGCTACTAGTCTCCCATTATTCTCATTCAGGTTCTGCACTTCGACAATTCTGCTTTCCTTCAGTCCTCTTTTGTAACCTTCTCCCACAGGTGCTTTCCTCTCATGTTGTCCCATATGCCTACAAAAATCCCCTGAGTCTGTGTGCCATGCAACTTCCCTCTCCTCCTTCAAATCCCTCTTCAAAACATATTTCTTACCACAGCCTCTTCAATAATGACTCACAGTGTCATGGCAACCCAATCAATTTGAATTTTAAAAGGTGGGAGAGAAATCCCAATAGAATGCATACCTCAGAAATAGTAACGTCTCAAAACCATAGTTTGTTCACAGTGTCTTCCCTTTTCCTTTGTCTTATGTCAGCTGTCCCTGTGTGATGTCATGTTGTGTTTATGCTATATCGTAAGCTCTATTGGGTAGGGACCATGTATGTATCCTCGCTCTACAACATTATGGACATGCATGTTGCTAAAAATGTTATTATCAATAATAATAATCTGTGAAAAGAATAACTATTACTAAGGCGACCTGTCGACATCTTGACAATCCTTTAAACTGACATAACAGAAAAGGTCCAGAGAAAGGGAATGAAAATCATTACACCTCTTGGGCCTTCCCATACAAAGAGAGAGAATGAAGACTAACAGTCAGGGACCTGGCATAAAACAGATGGAATCCCTCAGAATTCACTGCAGCTCCCCCAAAGAGACCCTCTGAGTGGAGCTGGTGCATCAATGGATTTGCCTGTGCTGCACTTATTTCAGCCAGTGTCTCCCTTTCTGAAGCCATAACAGTCCTTTTCATCACCTCTAAGGTGCCAATAAGTGGAGTTTCAACCATTTAACATGACCATTAACACTAGTGTAAATTGGAATAAATCAGTGGTAAATTTGATCCAAAAATGTAAACCAGAAATTAATCCCTCCTGACCCACTATATCCAGAACACCCTTATTTATGCCAGCCAATGGAAAAAAAGTTTTAAAGTGCATTTGCCTGGATTCATATCTATGAAGATCCCCCAGTGGCATGATACACATAAGAGTGGCGGTCCATACTATTCATTGTATGAGCTATGTGGCTGAGCATGCTGCTCCACAAACACTTATCTGCCCTTAGGCACTCTCTCATACAAACATTTTATAAGGAAACTTAACTTCACCCCAAAGACCTAGGATCAAATCTATGCCAGAGTCACTGGGATGGAAAATCCAGAAAGCTGTATTCACAGTTTGTTTTATATTTTAGTTATCCCTCTGTGGTATTAAATAAGGGAAGTCTTAAAAAAAAAAAAAAAAAAAAAAAAGAAAGAAAGAAAGAAAGAAAGAAAGAAAGAAAAAAGCAGGCTTTTCCCCCTCACCTGTACCTCAGCAATTTACAGCACGCTTTCCTTTTAATCCTATTTTTAATTAGGAAAGGGGATACAATTTCAATCCTTCCTGTGGTGGTTTTGCAGAGTAAATCTTTTATCAGTTTCTTTGCAGCTGTTTGTCATCCACACTTTCAAGCAGAGGCATTCCAGTTTGCCTGAGGATACTTTCCTTGGCAAATCTCAGAACCATCCTTTTTTCACAAGCAAATTTCCTATTCTTCCATCTCCTTCCCTGTCCCCAACACTACTTTTTAACATCCTTCAGGTGATGCAAAGTCCCAGGTTACTTGCAGTGCATCAGGCTCTAGGAGGCATTTGCAGAAGCCTGGTTCAGTACATCTTCCAGGGTTTCAGCAACAGAGGAAATATGTGTGAACATATGAGATTTATAGTTCCTGTAGGAAATTCCTGTTATTCTACCTGGTTGTCTCATGTTCTGCAGCAGTGTGCTCTGTACTGAGAACCTAATACTGCCTTCTAATAATGAAAAGAAAGATTTTCTGAAAGACTTCTTACACAAGGTTCTCATTGATAGATTTCCCTTCATTTCATGTCTGATAGAGAGACCTAGACACACATGACCAGTCTCTCTCTTCTTAAGCAAAATACGGAAAACTCATCAGGCACATGCGTATTAATGTGGTCTTAAAAACAGCAGTGAAGCAGCTATTAGCATCTTTGTGACAAAAGAAATCATAAGGAAAAGAGCAGCAAACCTATATGTATCTTTCATCATAAAACTTGATTTTTTAATGAATTAAAAAGTCAATAAAGATAATTTATGTTTAATTTTCCCAATATGCAATAAGGCAAGAACCACAATAAAACTGTGTCCTTCAGATATTCAAGCTTTCAACTCCATGGTCTGGTTTGTTCTCTAGAAATTTCCTAGAAAGAAGTAAGCCACTATTACATTTCCATTTCTAGCAGGGGGTGCTGCTCAATGAAAGACAGAAAGGCATGGCCAGTCCAAGGCTCTTTTCTATATGTTGTTAATGGGTATATATTTGAAAGATGAGGAAAAGAAGGTGATGTGACAGAGAGCTAATCAAAGATGCCAACTTTGACATTATACACTGAGAAACACTGATTGTCTTCACAGCTATTGCACGTGCCAGGCAGGAAGAAAAATGTGTTCAGAGAGGATGTGCAGGGAGCTTTGTAAAGTACAGAAAATAAAGGGGAGCTAGCCTATGAAGAGTGATCATTTGAAGTACGCAAAAAGTTATGTCTGTGCTGACCTAAAGGTCATTACCTACTATTTAATTAGGGTGCTCTACAAAGCTTAATCCTAGGGAGGATAAGGCTGTATCCTGAGGGTTTCAAACATTCATTTCAGGTGGCCACACCATTAGTATCTCACAGTTCCCCTTCTCAGGTGAATTATACCTGAGTCTCAAAACTACTGGTTCACTTGGCCGTATACAAATAGGTGGCTTCAGAAGGGGATCATAGCTGCAAGTTTAGTACTGGGGGGAAGGATCATGCTCTGTGGACCCTTCCAGTTGGTACTCGTGTGCAAACAACAGATGGTGTTCAATGAACGATACTGTGTCAGGTCGTTTGTCTTTTAGAAGATCCTTCCAAATGACAGTTGCTGGGAAGCAAGAAGAGGCATGTTCTACAATGTATGCAATACTACTGACTATTTCCGTGTTTCACAAGGAGCAAAATAAAGGAAGTTGTTAGGAAATGATAATTGTCAGCTGTTTCAAATTCTGCCCTCCCATATGCCTGATCAATGATTGAAATAACCAGGCTGAAAATGAATATTATAAGAGGACAGCATAATTGAGCCCAGTATCTGCTGTACATCTGTGGAGCAGGAAAAAAGTGCAATGTTTACTGGAAACACAAGACTGGAGTGAGACTCCTAATGAAATCCCCCTTAGCAAATTTCTTTCTTCTATTTAAGCAAGTGTACTCCTCAGGGTAACTGGAGAGAACTTAAACCAGAGGATCTTTTATTGAGACTGTAGGACACAGAGAACTTTAGCAATTACAGGCAAGATTTGTATTGGTTATAACTAGAGCATATTTAATATTTGCTTCAAAGATATGTTTAGTCTGCTATAACCATAACCATTATGAATGGGACGCATTATCAATAAGAAACCCAAGCGTTCTGTCCTGCTGCACCTTTTTTGTTGCGTCCTCACCTGCAGAAATGATATTGAAAAGTGGTTGACTGTTGGCCAGGGAAGGATTTCACGGGAGGAGGGATGCAGTTCAGGAGATTCTCAGCAAGAATCTGGAGCTTTCACACGCAGAATTGAATACTAATATGAATGTAAGTTGAAGATCAGAGCAAAGGAAGCTTGATTGTAATGAGGATTAATTCCTTTTATTTCTCGCTTTAGTGAGCTATTTGAAGTGATGTCAAAAATGTATCCAAAATGAGTGCTTAAGTCATAATATTCAGGTTCTTTTATAAGTTATAGGCACAACATACTGCAGACCTGTTAATCATTATGATTACAATAAAAATAATGAAAGAAAACCAGACACTATTTGAACAGTAATGGTTTGATCCTTCTTCCAGATACACGGTCACTCATATAATGCAAGTGACATGTTTCCTTGGCAGGGGGCAAGTACTAGATTTGTTCTACAAAGTTATCCCTTTCAGGTCTGGTTTTGTGGGTTCATTATTCTGATAGATTTTAATAAATCACCATGTTTCATAAAGTCTGGGCACTCTTCTGAATGTTTCATTTTTCACTATCTATTACCTGCTGTGAAATCTAATATGACAACAAGCAGTATGGTAAGGTCGCAGGCTGAGAATGAAGCAAATGATAAAAAAGTCAAAATGTTTTGTTTTTTTTGCAATAATGTTTAGTTAAATACCAACTCCACAAGGAAACCATTTAAAAAAATGAACTGTGATTTAACTACTTGAAGTCTTTGAAAATGTATTGTTGCCATTCTAAAAATTGATTAGAATTACACGATACACACACCATGAGTACATATGTTTGCATTAGCATACTGAGGCTTTCACAGTAACTATTGGTTATTTTATATTATTTAATTATCTACTGACCATTACAATCAACCACACAGGAGATATTAACTATACTACATCCCCTATTGAATACAATCAGGATGTAAAATAATCACAAGTTTCTTGAGTTCTCAAGAACTAAGCAGAGTATTATGTTCATGTCAACATTATACAAAAATGGAATTACAGTATGTGCATCTTATAAATACTGTGTATAGTATTTATAGTATTTAATATAATACATAGTAAGATAAAACTACCCATAGCAATAAAATCTACTACAAATATCTACTCTTACGTCTCTCTGTCTTCCTCATTCACATTCTGGAACTCTCTTCTCCCCAGTATTCTCATTCTAAATTTTTTGGACCTCAATCCCAGTATCTTTTGCCCTCCTCCCTTTTTCCTCTAAGCTTTTCTAAGTCCTCCTGTTTCTCTAGCTGGGCCCTGCCACTTCCCTATTTACTGCTTCATGATGTCCCACTGCAAGTAAATTTTAACTTTCAAAATGAAACTGTCAAGTAGTGGGATAAGAATTGCTGAGAGTTATGATGGTGGCAGTGGTAGTATGAATTTTACAACAGCTTTTCCATTGCTACATTTGATTGGCCATAGGTTTGAAAAGAGCAGATGGCATGACAGTTTCATTTTTAAAACTATTTAAATTCCAAAAGGTATACAGAATAAACTTTACTATTTACCCTTTTGCCATTATATATCTATATCTATATATCTATATATGTGTGTGTGTGTATATATATATGTACCTTTCTGGTGTTATTTTCTTATTATCATTCAGTATGGATGACAGTACTGAATAATAAAAAGAATATAAACATCTGGTTTTTATAAGGAGCCTTCTATGTTATACCCAGATACCTATATACCTTGCGTGCATTATGAGCCACAAGGAAGAAGGCTGAGTGTCTCCAACTACCCAAAATCAGCAAGAACTGCTTTATAGCCATGCTCTCCAAGTGTGCTACTGAATTTTTACAAATGCTTTTCCTTGTATAAATAAATATTAATGTGTAAAATGAAGGGACATAAAACTAGTTTGCACTGAAAACCAAAAAGTTTCAAAGCTCTGCAGAGAAAGGGAGACTCGATTCCACAAAAGCTGCAAATCTTCCACAAGTAGCCATAATTTATTAAATATGTCCCTAACATCAGTGGTCTCCACAGACAGACAGATAATACAGAAAATATATGCATGTGGTGACAGGTTTTATTAGCATGAATTTGGGATAGCAAACTCTAAATTATGAACATTGTCCAAAAGGAATGCAAGTAACACCTGCATACCATACCACCATTACTGATCATCTGCATGTGCCTTGGATTTCATAGCACAGGTCTGCTAGAAAATGTAGACCGTTTTAAAGATTTTTATTTACGTACTATTTTGTATTCCTTCTTCCGTAAAGCAGAGTTGCTTTAGTACCATTAATCCAGTTGTACAGGTGGAAGGAGATATGACTAAGTACTAACAAATAAAGTCAAACCCTCCAAACCTCAAAAAAAAAAAAAAAAAAAAAGATCTAAAGTAGGTTTTCTAATAATCAAGTTGTTGCAAATTTCAATCTGCTGTCTCCTAAACATTGAGGGCCAAAACCAAATCAAATACATTATAGATCTTTAAGAGGGAATTAGGAAGGGCTGTTTCCAGATTTCTAGTGTCATAAACCATGTGTTTCTGTCCATGATGGTTAACAAGATATTTCATCTTAAAAATGTTACTGGACCTAGTTTGAGTATTGCTAGTCTTGCACGTTGAATCGATGATTTTGTTGGGAAAAACAAGGTTAAAATTACTTACTGACAATAGGGTTTGACTGAATCTTCTCTTCTTCCATCTTACTGGCAACAACCCCTACAGACAGTGTCATTACTCCATAGATCCAAACACATGAGAGAAAGATCTATTAATCACAGGTAGTATATAAGTCCAGTCCACCCACTTCTTTTTAACAACAAAACTTCCAAAGCAGGAAAAGAGAGAAATGAGGATGAAACCTTCACCTTAAGGTCCTTTTGAGCCTGTGCACAGGAAGCAGAGGATGTTCTGAAGGGTGCATGAATGCATATTCACCTCTTTCTCTAGCAAAAAGCAGAGATTTCAGAGTATGTACTGTAATTGAAGCTGAGTGTTTCTGACCTCAGAAGAAGCACTCAGAGACTTCATTTAAGAACCTAAAAACTGCTTTTGCTCCAGCCACTAGACTATTAAGCCTACATGTTCTGGAGTTGTGAAGCTAACCAGCCCTGTAAAGATATTCTGGTCCAAAGGGCATTTTCCAGGGAGTAGATGGTGATACCCTTGTAATAAAAGTGTCAGAGATGGTGAGGTGACCAAGATCACTTCCATTATGACTGATTTCTCTCTGCACTGTAGGCATCATAGATAGAGGAGTTAAACATTATCCCAGGTCAGTTCTCCTGTCCGAGGCAACCGTATCTATACAGAAAAACTGTTTTTGGTATCCATGGTCCATAAGTTACTGAATGATCTTGTCCATGTACTGGACAAGTGAAGAAGAACAAACAAAGCCTGGATCAGCAGATAGACAGTGATAGGGAGGTAAATATCTTTTTGGTTCACTGAGAAGGGAAGGAAGATAGGTTTAAAGAATGGGCCTTGTAATTTTCATCTGCAACTTTGACTGCAGTGAAAGGAGGATGATTACTATGATTCAGAATAGAGTGCCTAGAGAAGAGGATCTTTATGAAACTCTGTAGCCTACTGTTGTTTTATCTTGATCCTTGAGAGTTAGAGACCTGTGGAGGGAAGGTCTGATGGTTCGATATTTGCTTGGACTTCTGCACGCTAGTTCTGGAATCACAAATGACACTGGCTGAGAAAGGAAATCCCTGTGGATCAGGATACTGCACAGAAATAAGGTTACAGCTGAGGAGATAAAAACAATGAGAGTCCTGTAGTACCTTAAAGACTAACAAATTTCTGTGGGCATAAGCCTTCGTGGGCTGCAACCAACTTCGTTAGATGCATGAAGTGGAAACCACAGATAGGAGGCATATATATACATCCAAGGGTGAGAAACATAACAATGGGGAGGGCAAAAGTCAATTCAGTTAGGGTAGATGAGGCCTATTCACAACCGTTGATTAGAAGGTGAGAATGTGTAAACAGTGATAATTACTTCTTGTAATGAGATAATCATTCCAAGTCCTTATGCAGACCCAGTCTGATTGTGTCAAGTTTGCATATGAGTTCCAGCTCTGCAGTTTCTCGCTGAAGTCTGTTTTTGAAGTTTTTTTGTTGAAGTATGGCAACTTTCAAGTCAGCTACAGAGTGTCCTGGGAGATTGAAGTGTTCTCCTACTGGCTTATGGATGTTACCATTTTTTATGTCTGATTTGTGTCCATTTATTCTTTTATGTAGTGACAGTCTGGTTTGGCCAATGTACATGGCAGAGGGGCATTGCTGGCACATGATGGCATATATGACATTAGTAGATGTGCAGGTGAATGAGCTCCTGATTGGGTGGCTAATGTGGTTAGGACCTGTGATGGTGTCACTAGAGTCAATGTGTTAATTCAGCCATAACACTCTCCTACAAGGGCTGTCATTAGGACGGATGGGAGTAGAGGGATGCATGGCAATCTTTTTTGTGGTTCAGTACATCCTTTATATTAGAAAATGCAAAATGTTGCTTAGAGGTTGGAACGTTGGTCATAATCAAGAAGGACTAGAAGGCAGAATGTTACTGAGAAGGTTAAAGGTGGAAAATAAAATTCAGTTTCTCATGGTACACAGTTTATGAGCTGTTTCTGGAGTTAAACACATGCATGCAGACATAAAAAGCATGTGTAGTGTGGTTATCATATAGTAAATAAAGTAAATGCAAAGACCTGTAACTTCTAAGGCTCACACAAGGTGTAAGTTCCTTCTATAAAGTGAACACAGTATTCACCTTCATTGTTGTGTAGTATTTCTGCACTCTGATAAACAATTACCCTTTTGCACCCTAGAGGTGACCATATTTCAGTAGTGTACTTCCACACTAGTGCTACTACTGACCAGGTTGGTCCATTTTTTGATCTAATAACCTTGTTCATATTTTGAAAAATGGCAGGGAAAATGTCTAATTTTTTCTTCTGCCTTTCCATAGGTGTATTATATGAAAAAAAGCAACAGAGTGAATCAGTCACAATCCATATAGTTAACTCTGATAGCTTCACAACTGGATTCCTCATTGTCAATTCACATTCTGCGTTGTTTTCACAATTCTTACCTTATAAGTAATTACATTTTGCATTGGTTTCATTCCCAATGAACAGGTTCCAATGATAAGCTACTATTTATCTAACATAAAGTATAATTTTCACATTAAATCTCAATTAGATGCACATTTAAGAACTTTAATTTTAAAGAACAGCTGATGCCTGAAGTAAAACTTTTAAAAACAAACTGCTTAGCAACAATTCAGTCCACATAACGTATTTTCAGGGGGTTATGCCTCTTTAAAAAAAATGACTAGGGATATTTGCATGAAACAGGAATATTAGTTAAAGATTAATTTCCCACCTCAAATTTGGAGCATCATAATTTCCAGAGCAAATAATTACAACACGGCACAGATGAGACGTGATAAGATATATATATGCAGCAGAAACAGATGCCTCTTAAAAATATGCAAATGCCTTAGCAATAAGAGAGATGAGGAAAGAAAAGTAGAGAAAACATACAGATCCCCACTAATTCATACTTTCTTAATCCAGACGATTTATAGTTCACACACAAAAAGTGTCATGAAAGACAATAGCAGATCATTGCTGTGTGGTCTTCTATTATTAAAACTTCACTACTTTTACAAAACAGCACAAAGTTACTAGTATTAAGCATTATCATTAATAATAAACCATAGTTGCCAAAGCATGTGAAGTATGTTAGATACTTTTCTTTTATTATCTATTCATTTATTTGCAATTCTCTACATTCTGAATTTGCAATGGGTACCCCAAATTGCTAGTAAAAATAAGTGAGATTTTACTTCACTGTAAGAAGAAAGTTTTAAAATGTTTCAATGAGGTGTCAGCAGGCCTGTAAATGTCACCTAGATTTCTTGCCCTTCTTACCTTTAAAGAAAACAAAATTCCCTTCGCTGTTTTCATAAACTGCATCGATACTTGGAGGCAAACCCCTCCAGAAGTAGGTAATCTGCATGGGGTATCCATCCATCACCCTGTTGTTTCTAACACGCCAAAACCACTGATCCTGGAAAGCAAACAAATGCATCTCTTAGCACATTGGATGCTTCTATACTTGTTGATTTGTTACTGAGAGACAGAAAAAGCCATTTAATGCCAGTTTAGGACAACAAACTTCCTATTTTCTAACCATACTGGTATTAACATTGAAGGAATACAGAACTGAGTTTTCCCTCAGCATGGAAAGGGAAGAGAATGTCTCTCAGAGAGTGATCTAATGATTCCTTAAAAACAAAAGTAAAAAACACAAAGAAAGCAAAGGTGCATTCAAAGGCGAGGCAGAGATCTGGGGATATACCAAATATCTAGCTGACATGCCTGCAACAGATGTCTGTTTTGCTTAAGAATGAAATACTGGAGAGTATGTACACTGCAAACTACAACTGGCCAAATTCCACTCAGTTACTCTGGTAGAACACAATGGAACTATTTTAGGCTTACAATGGGGTAGCTAAAAGCAGATTTGGGGTCCATGTTTCCATTGAATTACAGTGCTAATTTTTGAATATATATCTGATATAGTTGCAGTGTCTAAAAGTAAGATGTGCACACATTACACACAAGTCCATTCTAGTTAAATTCATTATTCTGTAGGAAAGCACAATAAATTTAACAAAGCCACTACTTTGTCAGGCATTTGTTTAGGAAGAGTTTATCATAAAAGTTTAAATGGGCTTTCCCCTCTTGGTTTTTTCCTTTTCAAAGACCATAGCTTGAGTAAATAATCAAGGCCATGTTTCAGCCCTCAGTTCTTTATTGCAGATTTCCTACTCCTGTAATAAGTTACATGAGTGAATGCCCTGCAGCTGCCTCATCATATATTTGGTGAGCCATCCATTTCATGTTAGAGAACCATCAATTTAATCATTTCCAAAACTGCAGATACCCAGATCTGCATGTTCCCCAGGACGTGAATTTATTATTAATCTGAAAAGTGTCAGAACGACATCCCTGGAGGCTGAAGCCATCTCTCCACAGAACAGATGCAGCATAGGAAGTGGCACTGTAATCTTCCCACCACCACCCTACAATGGGCCTAATGCAAAACTCAGGGCAGTCAGTGGAAAGACGTTTATCAATTGCAACTGGCTATGGATTGGGTTCAGTGTTGGTGTGTAAGCCCTGGTTGAAATGGAGCATTTCTGGGACTGTGAGGATAGAGGCAAGAGTTTCTATACATCTGGGTATATTGCTTAAATGATCCAAAAGTACAAAGTTTGGTTTAAAAGTCATAAAATACATATAGTACATAATCTGCAATATCCCAAATTAAAGTTAATACATTTAACAATACAATCTGATTCACTTCTCTGCAGTGACTGCTAGCAAGGAGATCGGTGTCAACAGTTGTGACTGTAGGTTTGAAACATGGTGGTTTTAGTGCAGTTCTTAGTGGACTGGTGTCCACATTGCAAATCTACCATCACAATTGTTTGCACTGGCCTCCTTCTTAGCAGTCATTCCATTAAGAATTGCACTAAGACCATCAACTCACGGCACACGGATCATCACGTGGCAAAGATTTTCAGTTCCTATATGTGTTACTAAACAGTATCCTAGCTGGTGAAAGGTTATGTTTCCCATGGCAAAGTCAATACCATAAACTCACAAATCTTATGTTTTCATTGTTTACAATGGCATATCTCTATGGGCTACACTATGGCTGCTAAGTGACTGAGCCATGCTGAGCATGCACTGCTCAAGTTGGGGAATATAGGGAAATTATTCTGTCAGCATTAGGGGAATGCAGGGAAAGCTGCCTTTGCTATACCTCTTCAGCACTGTAACCAAAGCTTCTTCCAGTGCAACCTTGTCAACATGTCAAGATATGGGCCCCTGATCAAGCCTTTACTCCTTTTCTGTGTGGAGTGCAAATGTAATTATTCTATGACAGAAGACAGCCCTGAATTAATGAACATGCTTAGTCACTTTCCTGTGACAAGTAAAGGTTATCCCTCTTCTTATCCTTTCACATAAAAATCTCAACTGTATAAGAAATAAAAAAGAATTAAAGATAATGGTTCAAAATGGTCAGATACAGAGTTTAAATGGAAGAGTTTCTGGACATCCAGGCATAATGTACAGATTATCAGTGTGTACAGGATTTGGTTGAGAGTCAGGGAGTACAATGAAAGCATAATCTGTGGTACCCTGGATGGGGGGTAATAGGTATGACGGTTAACAGTACAAGCGATCAGTAATTTGGGAACATCACTTATTGCAGGGGTTACATAGGATGTGGTTAATGGGGAGTAGGTATGTCCATAATAGTGGATTGTCCCTCATTGAGTCTGTTATGTGGTTTAGATAGTCTTTTAATCTATAAATTCCTAGCGGTGACGCTCCGGCTTACTCATCCCGGTACTGTCTGTGCCCGGTGATGTGCTCGATGTAGATGTCTCTCGATCACCGGATAGATACAAGGGAAAACAACCCCAAAACAAAACAGAAAAAAATCACATCTTCTCTCAGCCAAGCAAACCAAATCTGTAGTGTTCTGGAAACCGGTGCAGCTTTGAAAGCAGACTAATATTTTTGATGGAGCAGGCCTACAATTGGTGATATTCAGCATCCTTCTCAAGCATAAGTCACAACTCTCTCTAGTTGTCCATTTTTTCCATTGACACTACTATTCACAGATTTGTGAAGAAAATATTAACCTTCCATAAATACTTCCTAGATGCATTCAAAATAGAAAGTGGTGTTTCAGTGTGCAGTGCTGGAGAGGAGCTGGTGGTTGTGACACATGATATAGGGAAAGGTAGGAGAGGTGCTGAAGGCCAAATTTAAGATACTAGGGAGGAGATTAAAGATGAGGACCTCCATGGTAACATTCTCTAAAATGCTTCCAGTTCCATGCGCAGAGCCAGTTAAACAGGCAGAACTGCAAGGTCTCAGTGAGCAGTGTTTGGAGGAGGGATTTAGGTTTATTAGGAACTGGGGAAGCTTTTGGGAAGAGTTCATACAGGAAGGATGGGCTCGAGCTAAACCAAAACAGAACCAGATTGCTGGCATATAAAATTAAGATGGTTGTAAAGAAGTTTTTAAGCTAAGGTCTGGGGGAAAGCTCACAGGTGTGAAGGAGTACACAGTTCAGATAGAGACATTGCCTGGGGAGCATTTACTAATGAGGATTCTCTATATCCTATTACAAAGGAGAGGATAGAAGCTGATAAAGTACTGGTAGGAACTGAAGAGAAACAGTCAAACGAAAAACAGTCCTATTAACTTACATCATTTGAAGGCAGACAATTAAATATTGACAAATTTTCAAGTGCTTGTATACAAATGCTAGAACGCTTAATACTAAAATGGGTGAATTCCAGTGCTTGGCATTAAATGAGGATATTGATATGATAGGCATCACAGAAACTTGGTGAAATGATGATAATCAATGGAAAAAGGTAATATCGAGGTACAAAATATATAGGAATGACAGCGAAGGTCCTGCTGCTGGGGCAGCAGCACTATCTGTGAAAGAAAGCACAGAGTCAAATATAGTAAAAATCTTAAATGAATCAAACGGTACCATAGAATCTCTATGGAAAGAAATTCCATTCTTGAATGGTAAGAGTATAGCAGTAGGTATAAGTAAATGTAAGCCCAAATTTTTTTTTAAAAAAATTTATCACTTAAATCAGCCATTTTACCAGATAACTGGAAGATATCTAATGTAATGTCCATTTTTTAAAAAGGCTCCAGAAGTGATCCTCGCAATTAGAGGCCAATAAGCCTGACATCAGTGCCAGGAAAATTAGTTGAAATAATAGTAAAGAACAGAATTATCAGACACAAAGAGGAACACAATATGCTGGGAATAGTCAACACGATATTTGTAAAGGAAAATTATGCCTCACCAATCCATTAAAATTCTTTGAAGGGGGCCAATAAATGTGGACAAAGGTGATCCAGTAGATATAATATACATGAACTTTCCCAAAGCATTTCACAAGGTTCCTCACCAAAGGCTCTTAAATAAAGTAAGGAGTCATGGAATAAGAGGGAATGTTCTCTCATGGATCAGTAACTGGTTAAAAGATAGGAAACAAAGAGTAGGAATAAACTATTAGTTTTCACATTAGAGATAGGTAAATAGTGGTGTCCTCCAAGGATCTTTACTGGGCCAGTGCTGTTCAGCATATTTATAGAAGATCTGGAAAACAGTAAAGTGGCAAAGTTTGCAGATGATAAAAAATTACTCAAGGTAGTTAAATCTAAAACTCACTATGAAATTACGAAGGGATCTCACCAAACTAGGTGACTAGCAACAAAATGTCAGCTGAAATTCAGTGTTGATAAATGCAAAGTGATGCACATTGGAAAGCATAATTCCAATTGTACATACAAAATGAAGGGGCTAAATTAGCTATTAACACTCAAGAAAGAGATCTTAGAGTCATTGTGGATAGTCCTCGTAAAACATCTGCTCAATGTGCAGCAGCAGTAAAACAAACTAAAAGAGTGTTACGAACCATTAGAAAAAGGATAGATAATAAAACAGAAAATATCATAATGCGACTATATAAATCCATGGTACACCCACACCTTGAATACTGCATGCAGTACTGAACACCCCATCTCGAAAAAGATGTATTAGAATTGGAAAAAGTACAGAGAAGGGCAGCAAAAATTATTAAGAGTATGAAGCAGCTTCCATATGAGGAGAGGTTAAAAAGTCTGGACCTTCAGCTTGGAAAAGAGGCACCTGAGCGGGACATGATAGAGGCCTATAAATTTCATGAATGGTGTGGAGAAAGTGAATAAGGATTTGTTAATTACCTCTTCACATAACACACAAACCAATGGTCACCCAATGAAATTGATGGCAGCAGGTTTAAAAGAAAAAAAATGGAGTAATTCTTCACACAACACTCAGTGAACTTGTGGAAATCATTGCCAGGAGATATTGTGAAGGACAAAAGTATAATTGCATTTAAAAAAAGAATTAAATAAGTTCATGGAGGATAGGTCCATCAGTAGCTATTAGCCAAGATGGTCAGTGATGCAACTCCATGTGTTCCTAAACCTCTGACTGCCAGAAGGTGGGACTGGATGGCAGGGGATGGATCATTCGATAACTGCCCTGTTCTGTTGACTCCCTCTGAAATATCTGACACTGGCCACTGTCAGAAGACAGCATATGGGTTAGGTGGACCACTGGTCTGACCCACTATGGTCAGTCTTATGTTCTTATGTTAACCCCAGATTTATAGGAGGAAATTAACGTAGCAAAAATTACTCAGATAGGTTTCTCAGTATGAAAGGTTTAGTTTTGAAAAAGCTATTACTGGCTGGAAATAGTTCTATTAAATAATTCTTCTCATCTCTAGCTGTGTCACTGCTAGAGCAATATACTATTATACATTACTGTTTCACTATGCTTGTCTGGCACTAGACTACTATTTTCAGCTTTAGCCACTTTATACTGTAAGATATATTACGACACTTAAGGAAGGGCAGCAAAACAATTTTTAGGATTAATTGCCTAAATTCCAGTATGAGAACAGGCAAAAGGAAAAAAAAAATTATAACTAAGAGAAACAAGTATCTAGGAAAACCTAACTGAAGAATATGTTCTGAAAGCTGGTGCAGAGAATGTCAGCTTCAGTTACTTTTTCATTATAGTACAAAGATGAGACAAGAAAACTTATTGTAAGTCAAAGTTAAGGAAAAACATCCTCAAAACGGACATCAGGAAACGCTTTTTAACTCTGACAATAATAAATGTTTAGAATGGTTTCGCAGGCAAGATTTCTGAGGCATCATCAATCTCAGAATGACTAGGTGCTGTTCTGGGAGAAATGATGTAACGCTAAGTTTCAACAGGCCAAATGGCTTTTCGTAATCCCCAAATTTTCTATGAAACCCTCCTAAAACGGACAATATCTCAGAGATCAGTTAAAGAAAGGAGTGAGGGTTTGGAATTGCTGTCTTTTTAATATCTATTGCCACATTTGCTAGGATGGGATTTTCCTATCTTGTCATTTTGCCTCCTGAGCAAGATATTTCAGTTTTTCCATCTGGATTTAGTTGTAAAGATAGATTTCAGAAAAATATTTTATTTGCACTAAAGGCCTGAGCCAACTCCCACCAGCTCTCCCAGAAAATGGTCCATTGACTTTAATGGGAATTTAATGGGTGGAGGTTCAGATTAAGCAAAGCACATCAAGTTAAGCAAGTGCTTAAAGTGCCTTGCTAAACAGAGATGGAATTAAGTGCGTACTTAAGAGTTTTGCTGAATTGCAGCCTCAATGCTGTCCTCAGGCTTCCAGCAGTTTCCCAAAGGGAGCCTCACATCTGGCAAAGTTTGGAAATACCTGCTATGCAAAGCTTATACAATTTTAGAGTAGCTAATAAAGCTAGACTTTCAGCTAATACAGTAAAGCATATCTTGCAAATCACAGTCATGCATTTTAGGAAGGGATTTACTAGCTCTAATCGCCTTTTGCCTTGGACCTATTCTGCAGCATCAAGCAGTCAAAAGAGCATTTACAGAATTCCAACTGTATTTTAATTTTAATGGAGTTTTAAAAAAGGAGTATGAAGAAATTCACTCAAGACCTCAGAGAATGGTGAAAGGTGACTCTGTATTGCAACTATTTCTATACATTTTTGTACTCATAGAAAGGGAAAACAATCCTTTTCCATAACAATAACAACAACATAAGAGATAAATATGATGATTATGATGATGACGATGACTGAACCTGTGGTAATTTGCTAAAATTCAGTGGAATCGTGTCTCGGATAGACAATGTTTTATTTTCTCTTTATGATCCAAACAACAAAGAGAAATACAGATAACCCCAGGCAATACCACTGTCCTAACCACTACCACTTTCCAGATGGTAGGGGACAGTCTAACTCAATTTTCCTTGGATCCATATAGGCTGTGGTCAACAAATAAGGTGTAATAGTTTTCTGCCACACTGAACATTTGCTTCTGACAGAAAGGGAAGGATGGGTCACAGAATTCCCACTGACCTACAGAATACAGTATAAGTAATTGCTGAACTCCTGAGTGACCTTCTCAGTTCAATACATGGAAGACTGCAGTTGTTGTCATATCAGGGGAGACTTACACTCATTAGAACTACTTCATTACTTTGTATCAGTGTACTTAAGCAACAAAAATAAACAAAAACCAAACCTACCAATACCCTTTGTCCTCTTACCTAGTTTATTAAATTTACAACCAGGTCCAAGAAGATCAGTACGCTGCTTTCTATACAATGTAGTACATTTTACTACAATGTACTACAATGTACAATGTACATTTTACTACAATGTACTACAATGTAGTACAATGTAGTATATAGGTCAAGAAATAAAGAGAAATCCCGTCTTTTAAATTAATACTGACAACCTATTTAGGCACCTGAAACCACCTTCCATTAAGTAAATTGTATTCAACATCACTTATAAATACCTTAATTATAATCATTTTAGGAGTTGACCTTGAGGTTCTTATCTGGCAAATTTCCACTGACTCCATTGTTATTTATTTATTTATTTTTAAATCTGAGTATCCCTTACTCCACTCAGTATTCCCTCAGCTTGCAAGTGCTAGTACAGCTGACTGGACTTGCAAGGCATAATTTTTTTTTTTTTAATTTTGCACTGACTACTGGTGTCTGTCATTACATCATGGCCATTTCTGGTGTAATACCACTGTAGCCAAAGGAATTACACAAAGGGTTAATCTGGATCTGGATCTTTAGCTGAAAGGGCTAGGGAGCAGCTGACTCCCTGGTCATCACAAATGCCACAGTTCAGAGCAGCTTGTTAAACCAATACGAGAACTGTACTTAGCCAGGGCTTTTTTATTTTACTAGTGAAAATATTAGGCTATTTATTGCCCAAGTTTCTTAGTTAGGCAATAAAGGATTGTTATCTTACTATAACATGGTGCCATCATTACAATAGAAATGATTATGGCAAAAGCAGGACATTTTTCAACGATTTGCACAGTATATAAAATTGCAGAAACCCTGGAAGGTTATATTTTTTGTCATAAATCAATGCTAGACATAAACACTTTCAATACCTTTTCCTCAAGCGATAATTCACTATAGTCAACTAGAACATAATTCACCCAGTGTTATTGTTCATAAATATCAATACTTGGTCTGTGCAGAACTTTTTACCTGAGATTGATTACAGACGAATGTCTCCATTCAACACTAGACTTATTTGAAAGAGCTGCCCCTATTAAAGTGGTATCTTTGATTGGGCACATTTTAGAAGAAGTATACTACATATTACCTGAATTGTTCGATCCAGTTTTTGGCATCTCTCTATTTTTGTTAAGGATCAGAGAGTACCGCTTCTGAATAGCTAGATGTTTGCTGTTTAGTCAGTTACACAGCTAGTTTTCTGTCTTTTGACTCTTGATTTCAGTGAGTCAATTACTGTAATTTAAAGTAGGCATAAGCAGTCCCTGAAAGCCATTAGTTTGTTGTTAGTGCTCTCAGGCCTTTGTTGATGCCTTTCTTCTTTATCAGGACATTCACTTCCAGATCCAGTTCAAAATTGTTCTTCATGTTCTTTAATCCCTTCTGTAGGAGCTTGCTCTAGCCTACCTCATATCCCTTGTCTCTTTGCTCCATTCCTCACCTTCTCTGTATATCTAACAACAGCACTAGACTCCTTTATGTCATTTTTACATCTGGCCACTTCTCCCCTGAAGTGCCTACCACCTGAAACAACCTTCTTTGCCTCAATGAGTACATATCCCTTTTCAAATCTCAACTGTAAATATACTGGGCCAGCTGCTGGCTGGTCTACATTGGCATAGCAACACTGAGTTCAGTGACTTCAGTGGAGGTAAACCAATTTACGTCAGCTGAGGATGTGACCCATATTGTCTCCCTTGTTTCTCTTAACATCTTTCCCTGTGCTATTATTCATTACTAAACTGTATAAATCTATCATTGAACTCCAAAGCCTTCTGAAACACCATTCACATGAAAGAAAGTAGAAAACATCAAATTCTAACATATCATGTGGCTTAGTTTTCTTCTTTGATAGAGACAGATCATTTGCTTTATTTAGAATAAAAGAAAATTACCTGTCAATACGTATCAGGGTGATGACATATTGTTTGTGTTTATATATATATATAGAGAGAGAGAGAGAGAGAGAGAGAGACAAAGAATTTTCCTTGCTCGTTTTCCTTGTTAAATGATCAAGGCTTACATTTAAAAACTCCGACACCATGTTTTACTTGTCTTAAAAAGCATGTTGAAATGCATTGCCAAGCTGGACTTTGAATTGTCACAATAAAAGCAAGCAGAAACATCTCTCTATTCATACAGTTCACGTTATGAGAGGATGTGACTGGCATGCCAGGCCTGTTGTCTTTAGTAAAAACCATCTACCAACACATCACCAGTTGTGAGGCTTATCTAATGAATCTTACTGACAACTGCCCTCTCAGAATAGAACACTCAGTGCAGCAGTAAATCACTTACCTGCATCATCACACTAAAATCTAAGAACCTGAATCTAATTTTACCTCTCCAGGTATTTCTTCTTTAATTAGCAATGGCAGGGATGCACTGAAATACTCCAACAGTAGGACACTGAAAGCCTCTAATTTTCTGTTCAAACCTCAGCAGTGGCATCAACACTTGGCTGTGAACTAAAGACATAGGGTGTAGACATCACGCTAATCTGATGCTTCAGGATTATGCTTCTCTTTTATTTTCAAGAATAAGAACAAAGAATGTGCAATTACATACAGCAGTTCTCCCTTGATGTACAGTAAAAGTATTTATTTTATTGTGACAATTTCTCCTTTAGCAACACTTCAAGGGTAGTTATGTTTAATCTGCAGTTACTGACCTTAAACAACAAGGGCTGTGCCAAAATACATAATCATTTATCGTTTCTTAACCTCGGCTTTATTTATTTTTCAGTTCAGTCGGATACCAAGAAAATTGCCCACAAGCTTCAAGGGGCTAGCTTGTAATGTGCTTTACTCCTGGAGCTGGTGGCTGGAAGCAGAATCACAACCAGGCCCCTGTGTATCATAGATTGCAACATGAGAAGAACAACAAGGACGCGTGCACACACACATGCATAGACAGATACTCCTTAAGACCGATTTTTTCCCTGAAAGAATACAAATCCTTTGAGAATCTACTTAGGTTCTCTTGTATGCGCAAACTCACATGCTGCCCTTTACCAATGATCAGGACTCTAATATGAGAAAGCTGTGGTGGCAATTTGGACAATTTTAAGCAGCAATATGGATCTGTTCTTACTATCCTTCAGATCACTTAGTCCTCTCTGCACCCATAGTGGCTCTTTCTGGCCCAGGCACATCAGCGCTTTGGAGGCCACTAACTTTCTCACACACAAGGGATTGATTTCACTACATTTTGTCTCCCCAAGGTCAGAGTTCTGTTTCTGATGACTGCATCAGCTGATAGCCTCAAAATTAATAATTGAATAATCCCATTCATTTTAGCTTAAACAAAGTTATCGGATAAAGTTTAGTGGTAATATTAGAGAATATAGAGAGAAAGAATATGAGTATAAAGTGTCTTCAGTATAATTTAGGTAATAGAGAAATGGGAAGGTGGTTTGCTCCTGAAAGACGTGAATGTGATCTAGAAAAGCTCCCAAATACTCAAAGAAAATTTTCATCTCCCCAGATAACTAGCTAGGAACAGGTGACAAGGTGCATATTAATATTTTTATATATTGGGTAAACACAGTTTGTCTTCCTTGGCAAGCATAAATGATTATGTGCTCTAGAACTGTTTGTTTCCTAACATACTTAGTCTTAATATACTTCTAACTACTTTATTTCCTCCAAATTACATCAATTTTTCTGTACTTGCTTGGGCAAATGACTTATTACATACATTCCAACTACAGGCTAGAAAAAGAAATACCTTGCATGCATACAAAATAAGTGTCTTTTCCTGGTTGGCTAGCAATTCCACCTAATGCTTTTTGTTTAGCTCACAGCTGGATAGTATGTTTCTCCAAGTTTGACCTCAGGACCACTCCTGTGGAATTCTAAAGTTTCAAACAATAGATAATTAAATGACATGAATATAGATGCATGCAGTTTTGCTGTAGCCATGTTGGTCCCAGGATATTAAAGAGACAAGGTGGGTGAGGTAATATCTTTCCTTGGACTGTCTTCTGTTGGTGAGAGAGACAAGCTTTCAAGCTTACACAGAACTCTTCTTCAGGTCTGGGAAACATAGTCAGAGCGTATATTTGCACTACAATTAGACACGCAATGCTGGTCCATGCCAACTAACTTGGGCTTGTGGGAGTTGGGCTAAGGGGCTTTTAACTGCCATGTAGACATTCAGGGTTGGGCTGCAGCTCACAGGGTCCTGGAGCCCAGGCTCCAACCTGAGCCTGAAAGTCTACACTGCAATTAAACAGCCCGTTAGCCTGAACCTCGCAAACCTGAGTCAGCTGACACAGGCCAGCCATGGGTTTTTAGTCCAGTGGAGACATACACAGAGTGTCACAGCTAAATACAAGGTGGAACAGATTGTTTAGCATAAGTAGTTAATGCATATTTCAAGGGTCCATTCAAGATGAGGTGGCACGTTAACACCTCTCCCCTTGTAGAGGGGAATAAAATGGGGAGAGGAATACAGCTGGGGGTTGGGGGGGAGTGTTGCTAGTGGATTACAGATAGCTGTAATAAGCCATAAATCCAGTATCTCTGTTCAGTCCATGATTTTTAGTGCCTAGCAAAGTTTTGAACTTAAGCTCCTAGGCTTGCCTTTTGAAAGCATTGTGCAGGTTTCCTTTTGAGGATGAGGACTGACAGATCAGACATAGTGTGATCATTTTGTGAAATTAAATAAAATGAATCAGGTACAGCTCAATTTGGGCAGATCAGTTATCCCAGATCACGCAAAAGCAGAGTTGAAAATTTCAGAGGGGAGTGGCAATATGAATAATATATATTGCAATTAGAATAGGAATTAAGCATTAAGGAAGGAGAGATAGTCATTAAGGCTCAAGAAACAGCAAGAAGAGTATTAGAAATTTGAAGGGGAAGTTGAGGCATGAGAAATTGCAATTGGACATTAAGGCCTATCAATAAGGGTGATTAAAGTCTGTAATATTCTTTTGAGGAAAGATAGTAAAGCCTCATGGCTAGTTACTCAAAAGTAGACTAGACAAAGACATATGTATATCATCCTGCATTGGCAGAGGATGGACTAAATAACCTTAATCTGTCTCTGTGTGGCCTAATGCTTAGAACTAGGCAATATGAATCAGTAAAACAAGATTCTATTCTCATACCTCCTATTCTTAGAACAGGCAAAAGGTAGTGTCCCAAATACCACCGGTGAAATGTTAACTTTTTAGTAGGTATCACAGGAAGAGCACATTCTTCTTCTTATCTGACTTTATGAACATTTAGTCTAAAGCTTTACTGAATTCTTTTTTAGAAACATTTCCAAATGCAAGAGAAGAGTTTGCTGTTTCCTTTTTGTCTATTTCCATTTGCCACCTACAAACATTGCTATCTTCTCATTTTTAAAAATGAGCTCACTAATCTGTATTGCTATGAATATTTATTTCAATGTAGATCTTTATTCTGACCCTAAACTGTCCTTCACATTCCTTTAGAGACTCATAACAATACTGATAGTGAGGAAAAATAAAAACAATCTGCAGATCTTTCAATTCATCTGTAATAAAAAATCCAGTTGAGTTTTCAGTGCAAAATTAATGGAGCTTTTTTGCCTTTCAGCGCATCGTTTTCTCCTTCTCCTCTACCGATAACCAATGCTAACAGTAAAACATTAATGTTCTGTAAAATCTATGGAGATCTGGCCTTTATTTTTATACCCAATCAACTCAATCTATAACTGTGTAACTATGAATTGTACCCAGAATTGCAGTTCGAAACTATATCCACTAATAATAGGAAAACTACCAAATGTAATAGACATTAAAAAAATGTGCATGGACTTGGGGGACAGAAAGACAATTGGAAATCTTTAGAGCAACAACTACAGCTACTGGCAATCAGTAAAAAGACTTGTTATGCAGGAGCAGAGGGAGAATTTACCTTACAACTCATTAAGGAAAATGTGTTCACTTCCATCACAGTGAAAAGGGCTCAGAATGATTGTCAAGACTCAGAAAACTAAAATTATGCTCTCATATTTGCTTGTCTTTCAGTTCCAGACAGGAGTGCCTTAGCTTTAACACAAAGAAAAAGAAGACATACAGCCTTGTCCTCATTTGAACTGATGTATATTCTTCATTCTCTGATGCTCTTCCATGTGACTTGCATGAAAATAGTTCACAGGCACACACCAGCATCAAGGGAGAGAGAGGATGCATTTGACTTTACCACTAATTTTGTTCAATATCCTCTTTTCACCTCTGATGGTCTCTAGAGTTTAATTCAAATGCACTGACTGCAATACCCCTTTTTGTGTACCTTGGATAAAATTCACCCTTGAAAATAAAGTTGAATTTTAGTGGTGCATGGGTCTTGTGCTGCTGCACTGGGGTGATTAAAACTTGCTCTGAATATGCTCAGTAGAGCAAGATTAAGAGATCTAGTAGGATGGAGATAGTCAACAAGACATCTCACATGTAAATTACTTATGTTTTGCAGTATGATTATAATAAGCATATGTACTAATATATGCAATATTTATTCTTAATAATATGCGACCATCAAAATAAATTATATTTTCAATATCTACCATCAGCTCCAAACAGGCAGACGAATGTGTGTATACAAGGTGCCATACAAAAATGGACCCCATTAAGTCAATGGAAGCTTTGCCAAGTATGTTGCGCCTATATGATTGCAGGGAAAACAGCAGCATAATCCTGAAAATATTAACCAAGGAGTAATACACCCTAAATAATGAAGTTAGTTGTATCCATCCAAATAACACCTAGAAAACACCAAATAAAAAATGGATTGTAATACATTTGGATTGAAACTTTAGGGCTAAAATACTGCTATGTTTGTTCTTTCCATTATCAACTTTGAAATTATTTGTTATGAAACAAACAAAGTCAGTTAACTGAAATGGCATCATGTAATCCAGTGGTTCCCAACCTGTGGCCCGGGGGCCAAAAGTGGCCCGGAAGGGCTTTCAAAGTGGCCCGTGGCTCCCCTCCTGTGGGCTGCAAAAGGGAGCTGCTGCCTAAGGACCCAAGTGGAGGGCATTGCCATGGGGCTAAAAGACCTGTGCAGGCTCCTTGCTACAGCCAAGGGGACGGGATATCAGCGCTCCCCTCCCTCTGGCTGTAGCAGGGAGTATGACAAAGCACTCCACCTGGGTCCCTAGGTGCTGGGGTCCCTGCTGGAGCCAGACAGAGGAGAGCACTGATCTTCCGTTTCCCTGGCTGTAGAAGTGAGCCTCTGCCTAGGGACCCAGGTGGAGTGCACAGAGCTACAGGATGCATGCAGTTTCCCTGCTGCAGCCAGGAGGAGGGGAGATCAGCGAGGAGGCAGCCTCCTTGCTGAACTACTTCCATCTAGCTGCAGTGGGGGAGTGAGGTGGGGCTGCTGGCGGAGACTGGTTGCCCTTCAGGGTTGTAACAATGATACCTGTGGCCCTCGAGCCAAAAAGGTTGGGAACCACTGATGTATTCACTTTATTTTTTGGCTGATGTTTTCAATAACCCTGTTTACTATTAGATTAATTATATAAAACGGAGAGAAATATTTATTAAAATACCAATCATGAGCCTACTGATCAACAGGTTGCATGGCTTATATCATAAAAAATTGTATTGTCTTGCAGCTATGCTGTATGTTGTATGTATGCTAAACTCAAACATCAAGTAGGGTGTGCTCTGGAGATTACTTGGATGTGAGACGTTCTGGGAAAACGCAGACTACCTCAGAACTGATGCTGTGATACAGCAGGGAGACTCTCCCATATGAGGCAGTATTGAGCCAATGCTCCAGCATGACATTAAAGTGCCACCAGAGGCACTTACATTCAGGTAAGATGTAAAACCCAGATACTCATTATTTGTGGGTATATGGGGTCTTTTGGCATTTTTTGTGAGAGTAGAGGTTTCACTCCTGTGCCGTGGCCAAATATGGGTAATTTCATTTTGTCTTTTTAAATTCCCCCAGTAATATCAACTCAATGCAGCATTCTTCACTTCCTGTCCTGTTGTGTAGGATTGCTATTAATCAACTGCTGAGTTCCAGCCCATGTTATTTAATATTACCTTACACTAAACATACATATGCCATACATGGTCCCATGCTCCCTCAGCATCCACCCCTTGCCCTGAGGACAGGCCTATGCCAATGGAAGGTGGACTTTGCCACTGCAACATACTGCCCTGACCCCATGAACTCTTCTGGATTCTCCCCATCTGAAATAGGTAAGAGAAACCAGTGCAAGTTAACTCATCTGGAGTCTTGATACATTGTGCTCTTTACCCAGTTTATGTCCTTCCTTTAAGGGGACAGGAGAAAACCAAGCTGTGGATGGAAGAACCCCTGGAAGACAGCCCCTGCAGAGATTGTGCTTTCAGGGCACCAAAGGGATGAATGAAAGCCCATACTGTACTTCACAGCAAAATGCAATTATTGAATTGCTTCCTGTACTTTGAGAGTGTGGATTGTCTTTAAGGCTATTAATATAAAGCAAAAATTGTTAAATTAAAAATCTAGCAGCCTTCTTTTTTTCAGGATCATTTTTTCCCCCTGTCACTCCTCTTTATTGCCATGATCCTGTGCTCACTACAGTTAACAGGAATTTCACCAGTGGATTTCAGTGGTTGTAGTCATGGTCCTATCGTACTGTAATGTTAAAGCTTTGCTGTTACTTATTTCAGGCTCTCACTCATCTCTTTTGATAACTTCCGTTTTCCATATTGCAAGTTCTGAACTTTTTGTATTATACTCTAAAAGGCAACAGAGCATGGAATAGGAATATGAAATAAAATGCATTTGAGTAACTAGCCTGCAAAATAATTTTTATGGGGCAGAAGGGAACATAGTAACAGCCTAGGAGACTTAAATATAGAAGACATGGTGGCACAGTTCAGTTATTTGAGGATTTCAGGGTTTGGGTTTGGGTTTTTTTTGTGTTTGTTTGTGTGATTTTCTTTTTAATCTCATTCAGAACTTACAGCGTGCTCCTACTCCCACTGAAGTAAACAGCAAAGAACCAGTTGACTCCAACGAGATCAGGATCAGGCCTTGATTTATATCATAAAATACATGTGACAATGTAGCTATCACTTAACTTAGTTTGGCTTCTGGAACAATGAAACATAAGAGTACGTGTACACTTCTCAAGTCACTGTATTGTGAAGCTGTGTATTGTTGGTACGTCTGTGTATGGTTGGCAGCAGGGAGGGTGCTCAAGCTAGCACCCTAAAATAGAAGGTGTAGCTGGGGACAGCATGAGCAGCGGCTCCTGCTAGGTACTTGAGTACGTGCCCAGGGGGTCTGGATGGGTTTGTACTCAGACAGCTAGCTAGTTTTAGTACACTGGTTCGAGCAGAGCCAGTGCATGTCTGTCTCCCCACGCTGGGAAGCAGCCTCGCAGCTGCAGTGTAGAAAAGACCCTCAGAAGGAGGAAGACTTATTTATACACTCTAAAACACTTTTAATATAACTGTAACTAGTGTCAGTTCGTTAACAAATCAACGTACAGGTGATTGCACTTTATTTACCTAAACTGTGGAGGTTACAAAACAGTGCAGCTCTTCCAACAGGTTTGAGACAACAGAATATGTATGGTAGGATAGTAAGTGAGAAGCAAGCCCTGTGTTGTGAGAATGCAGGGTACTCGGCATCTCTCAGGAAGAACATAGCACCTCTCATTATTTGATCCTGATCATTTAGCTGTGGGGTCTAAATACCTGAATTCATTCAAAAAGAAACAGGATGCAAAGATAGCATCCAGAAATTGTCATAAACTCCCACAAACAGGGAATTTATTTCCCTTGCTGCAGTCTATTAATGGCATTAGTTACCTTTCTGCCTGAAAATGACAATTAAGCAGTGGAAACTGATCAAATACTGAAGCACTCATCTTATAAATGTTAACACATTAAACGCATTATTTGTTATAGATTTACTCATATTCCTAGCAATCACCTTGTGTTGTACTTATGTTAACATGACACTGGCAGCACAGGAACTACCTGTATTATATATCAAGAGATGATTGGGGTAAATACCACCTTCAAGCACAAATGTTATTAAATGATTTTATCCAGGAAAGGTCTGTTCAGGTGCAGCATATGATTATCAGCAAGGTCTATTCTTTTACCTGCTTTTCTGTCTGAGCTGACTGAGGTACAGGAAAATCAAATGATTTTTCAAAGGCCAAAAATGGAATTCAGTAGCTTAGTTTACATTAGAAGCCAAAGTCTTCTTGGGTCCCTAATCCGTACCCCAAACATTAGACCACACCGCCTCCTTAGCACATTTGAAATACATGCAAAATTCTGTCTTACTGCTTAATCTGAACATTTATGGTGTTCTTGAAAGCAATTGTAGAGACATATGGTTTAAAAATGAGCAGCCGAGATAAGGAAAGCAGGGCTCAAAGAGGAGGGAAAATCTGAACAAGTGAAGCTTTTTGTGAAAGGAATGCAGTAATCCATCTACACTTTGGCTGCCTTCTTCTTTAAGTACAAAATAAACCTTTTGCATTTTAAATCTCTTGTATCTATCTCTTTTATAAGCTCCAAAAGAGGCACAACTGTAATATACACTCCTGTTCATCCAAAGTCTAAATAGCTGATTTCTATTTTGTAAACCAGAAAGACGAGGATGTAATAGAAGACAATATTACTGAAGTTTCAACATGATAGCCTCCTTTATAGTCTACATCAAGTTTTAAAGAATGCTCCATTAGCCAAAATCTTAACAATCCCTTGGAAACCTTTTTATAGTAACTGCGATAAAATATTGTGCTAGTTACATTCCAGTTTATCCACTTCTAGTGATATACAATATTGGGTTGAAAACACATGATTATGTGTTCCTTTCATCATCTTGTTCTGTTTCCCCCTCCCCTTTTATTTATTCTCTGTCCTTCTGTCCCTTTATTTTCTCCATTGAAAAGCGGGCTGTTTTTCTTTCCAGAACAGTATTTTATCTCTGTTCTGTCTTCTTCCCTCTGCCCTGCATTCTGTGTTGCCTCTCACCTTGCTGGTTCTCTCCTCATCACTTTTCTGGTTCTTTTTCACTCTGTCTCCATTGATTCTTTAACCCACCTCACTGTTTCACCTCACCAGATTTTCTTCTTTGTTTTTATTTCATTTTTTTATTTGGCTCTCTTTCCCGTGTCACTTTTTTTGGTCAGTAATTTTCTCAAAGTCAGGGTGCTTTGACTCACAGCCCTCCGCAGCGTGTAAGAGACTTAGGAAAAGCTGAGACAATCATTGTAATGAAGACCTACGGGATATTAAAGACTCATTGGATTTCAGCAAGCAGGCCAGCTTATTAGCCCAAATGTCCAGGAACTCAACCCCACTAAAACTATGCATAGCTTTCCAGGGTATGGAAGTTGTGTGAGACTGCATATGCTATCTCAGTAATGGTCCTGCACACCAACTCCTGACCTGGCCTCTGGTCAGCAGAGATTTTTTTTAAAACACTTTTTAAAATTGTTCATCTATTAGTATTTTCTAAACAACCAACCAACCAAAGAACCAAGCAAACAAACATGTTCAACTAGAGTTTGAGTTTAGAAAATTTCAGTCCTGAGATTAATGTTTTGGAAATTCCTGAACATGTGACTACAGAACATTATAAAGAAAGCAATAACTAGGTGCCTGCTACGTTATTGAATAATTAGCACTGCCTCCCAAAAATTTTTGCTCCATTCCAAACTTAAATTGCTTGTCTAGTGCACTTAAGAGCTCCATCCTTTCCCCACCATCTTTGGAGTCTGATATAAATCTTTTAAAACTCTTCCCTGGGTGAGTGATGTATAATTAACTGAGGAGAAACTCATACAGTATTATGGCTTTCCCATGAGCATACTTGGCATGTACTATATGGCTATTGGGCTGAGCAGACAAAAAGACTCCACTCCCAGGGGTATTAGGGAGCGACTACTTCCATTTCGAAACAGCAAATGACCTCAGCAGTTGCAAAGACCACAAGGTCCTTGTTATTGTGCGAAAACACAACACAAACACAAAGGAAAACTGACTAATTGACTGAGCATAACCCAATTGATATCAAAATGCTGGGATTCCCCAGAGTAAACACTCTTCTGGTCCCCATCCATGGCTTCTGCCAGGTGGACAGTATCTGCTTCAGGAGACAGGCATACCCCAGGAAAACTGATCTCCTTTCCCTTTAGACCCCATGGTTGGGCAACAAAATACTATTATTAATTTTAGGTTATAAATGACTAATTATTATTAGATGAGCCTATGATGTGGACATCTTATAAAATCTGTATGGACAGTATTTAAATTGCTAGCTGGGGGAATAAATTGTCCATCAACTGCAATCCATGCCAGTCATTGATTTTCAAAAGTTCTTGCACTTTTATGAGTGTTTGAAATTAACAACTCTTGGGATGTGAGTTTATTTCAGTTAACAGGGGATTTTTACTACAGGACTTTTCACCCTGTGGGTTCTGATCCAATGGAAAAGTGTCAGAAATTTCTATTTCGCTTACATTCAGAATGAATCCTCCTAATACTATTTTTTCTATCGTATGACAATCCTAAATCTACATCATCATGTACGCTTCATCTAGGACACTAATACACAGAGGATTGTTAAGCTTCTGGCAAACAAAATATTCAGGAAATATGCAATTCTTCAATTAAGCTCTCAGCACATCCACACATATTTAGAAAAAATTCCATAAATCATTTTTTGTTTGTACATCTGTCATATCTGAAAAACAACATTATTTGTTCAATTGTTGCAGTTTTTTTCATGTTTTCAAGAATCAGCAACATTAAAAGGACATCAAAAAGTAATCTTTTCAGAACAAGATTGGATTTTAGGTCTGAAATTATACTTTTGTTAAATATGTTATATATATTACAACACATATTTTATAAACTAGGTACATAGTACTGTGAGCCTACTTTACCTGTGCCTACTCCTTGCAATTTGGATATTTGCTGATGCATATGCAAGTTTGGGCATCTGATAGACTGTAAGTATGCACAGATACCTCATTTGCCTGCTCACATTAGGTATTTAGATGTATGAATTAAATACACAAAATAATGTACATAATAAATCTGAAAATCAACAGAACAACATGTAGAACAACATTCAGAAGAGGTCATCTTTTCTTTTCTTTTTTTTTTTAAGGAAAATGTTTTTACCACTTTTCATACAGGAACGTCAGAAAAATCAATGTTTTGAACAGTGGCATATTTCTAGAGACATTTATGGTAATCCAAACAATTCTAAAGTAAAAGGGTACCTGACTCACTATTTCCCCTATATTAATCAATCAGCTCTATGGTGATTTTTTCTCATGTGCCATTAATTCATTTAGGAACATGCTCTGAGGAGTGTGCTCCTTGATAAGTAATCTTGGAATATTTCATCCTCCCTTTGCTCCAGACCTGGAGTTTACAACAAATCCCCATTGTAGCTTATCCTCTGTTTTAAATTCGTTATATGTTACCCAAAATATTTAGCTGACATCTTCTTCATTATCAAACTGTATCTTAGCTTTTGTAAATATTTTGTAAACATTTCCATCTATCCTCGCCAGTTATTTTTTCTACATAGCCATGTAACAATTACATTTATATACTCTAGCATTTTTTATTCAAAAGGATTCCAAAGTGTTTTACAAACTGCAGCAGGAATATGTAGGAATATTTTCCCTGATCACTGACATGCAATCCTCCCAGCAAGATTACAAACTACTTTAGGAGAGAAAGTAAAAGTGCTATATCCAGCTGAAACTGCAAGCAGATATTAGTTATGCAAAATATGTGCAAAACATGCCAAAGCTTCTTTCTTTGGCCAGGTGCTACTGGATTTTATGTCTTATCTGAAAGTTAGCATCTTCAGCAGTACAATGACCCCCAGCAACACCCAGCGATATTGTTTCAATCCTGATTCAGAAAATTGCCACCTACTGCATCACCAACAGCAATTCGAACCGCACCTGGCTCTTCCCAGAAGGTCTTGCCTACAAGTACTCACTCAGCCTAACTGCTTAGATTCTGAGGTATGATAATATTACAAACCTCATACAGTGGCACAGCCAAGGACTGCACTCATCAGCACCATCAATTCTCTACTTACCAAGTTGGTATCAGAGCACATTAACGCTAATGTCCCAGTTGTGAGAATCATCCTGCCAAGTTTTATTTTTGCCAGCTATGTAAGTCTCTCTTCTATTTTAGTAACTAGCTTGTTGAGTGTGTTCTCACCCCCACAGTGTAATTAAACATTTCTTTTTACCCTTGTTTCTTCAAATAATTTAAAAGATTAAATCTCAATAAAATGCTCCAGTTGCCACATGCTGACAATTCAACATGCACAACCAGAAAGACATAACAGAGACACACTGAAGGCAGGAAAATCTAAGCTAGCAGTCAAGAGTCTCTGGAAGGCTCCCCAGTCCCTCTAACACTCTGTAGGTAATAGCACGTTCACCTACAGTACAAGATGCATTTAATCAACAATGTGAACATTAGAAGTTTACTGAGGAGTTGACTCTATTTCCAAAGATAGTGATTGCCTTTTTACATAAGAGATGTCGCAAATTTTGCTGAGCCCAGTTCTGCCACCTATACACATAAATGTTCATGATTTCATGATTTTCCTGGGACTGTTTGTGGGGTAACATGGCAATCAGCATGATTGAGGGCAGCGGAACTAGGTACACCTATACTAGAAATATTACACTTCCACAATTAAAGTGGGAAAACTTTTTCCTGGTCTTGAACAGAGTCCTACTAAGATATAAAATATATTTATGGCTGATATATTCTAACAGTGATGCCTATGATGTAGCCACAACTGATTCAAACATGCAGCTTGCAAATGGGCATAAAATGGGTAAGTAAGTGGACATCTAAATAATATCTCTGTGAAATCGCCTATTTTGTGGGAGGTTTTGCACGTGCATGTGAAGATGCAACGTAAGTGCCTATATTTGAAACTTTTGCCCATGGACAATACACAATGGAGGCTGAGCTAGCAGCAGGGGTCTGGGTTCTCAGTGAATGACAGCATACAGGAGTGGAACTAGGGGATCTTAGTGCTGTGCAGCATTTCTCATGGACGGGAGCGTGAAGTGGGTGTGGAACTAAAAGTTATTCTTTAGGGAAAAGCCCTTTGTAGTTTACCATGGATGAAATCAACAGGATGCTACTACAATTAATGTAAACCCCTGTATAATATAACAGAGAATAATCTCCTATCCACAGGGCTTTTTTAAAAAAAGAAATCCTATAGAATTCTTTAAAATAAAGTAACTACCTGTTGAATTCCACAGAATGATTAAAAAACAAAAACTATAATGTCACTTAATTTCTATAGGATGATGGAATAGCCTCCATAGAACATCTTCTCACATACTTCATTGCCAGGGATTTCAAGTAGAAGAGTGAGGGTGAGAGACCAGCCACTGTGCACAGGGAATTGTGAAAGTATGATCAATTATTAGGTATGATTATTAATGATTAAAGATCAATTTTGAGTAAATAATTATCTGTATTAGCGAACCCAAATGACTGGCTATAATAGCTCTGAGAACTTTTATGAAACTATCAGGATAACAAAGTTGGTAAAAAGTATTTCCAATAAACTGCCAATATTATCAGGTCACATGTTCTTTGATTGTTGAAGTTACTCTTTCACTATTTGGAGTTTCTTTTTGTGGCCCTGTGTCTATTATCCTATTTTCAAGAAATTCATTATTTTCATCAATTTTCTTCACTAGAAATTTTTCTTCCTTTTATAATTTTCACTTCAGGAGAATACAAATTGTCTTAAAGTATTTAACTTACTCAGGATGCCTGAAACTGCTTGTCTATGAGTATCAGTAACTTGTAGACATAATTTGAATTTGTACTGTGCATTTCATAATCAAAGTATCCTAAAACAAAGCTGTACCAGTGGCGGAAAACATACAAAACCCCTTTCATCCCTTCTGGTGCATGTGTGGTAAAAATGTCTGTCATGGTCACCTTAAAGGGATCAGCTGCAGCCTGCTCTGCTCCAGATCATCTGGCTAGTTCTTGCACTTTTAATCAGTCAAATCAAATAAAGTTACTCAATTTTTGTTTTAAAATATTCCTATTTTCCTTCACCATTTCAAAAGGACACCCATTTCACCTATATTATAGAAACCACCTACTCAGATCAGGTTACATACATACCCTCAATTTACACCTTTTCCTCCTTTTTATTGGGCTTTACTGGTAAAGGGTGTTGTGACATGGACCCATCCATTCCCTGCCACCTCAGTGGGAAACAGTGTGGTGTCTGGACTGCCACCCTTCAAGGCTCCACTAGGGAAAACAGCTTTAATCTGTGGCTATGGCTCCATTTGAGACCTGGTCTTGCAGACTTCCTGGGTATGTGCTGAATCAGTTCTAGTCCTTGGTCAATCTGGCCTCATCCTCTCCCTAATCTGTGCCTCTCACTTTTGGGTGCTGATGGAGTGCAGGCCTCTAGAACCATCACATCCCCCTCCAGGGAGCTTTCTGGGAGATCTAGTTTATCCAATAATCTCATTCAGACTATCCAATTAATTGTCTGACCCTTTGCCAGTTTAAATACAACAATCATGTTGCCTCTTAATCAAGTCTCAAAACCAGATAAATCCTACTGTCATTACTCTCATCTCATCAATTAGGCCTTCATTCCACAAATCAAATTTGATATCCTATGTCATACTTTCTTCAAATAAAATAGTACATTACAACCTCGTTAGGGAGAAAAAGATGAGCCAGAACACTGAGGTTATCCTTCTCTCTCAATGAAAAGTGTCAAGAGGATTTGAACCTGTGCAGAAAAGATAAAGATAGAAAAAGAAAATATAGGACATCATCATAAAAAAGCTTTTGGAGGGACATCCCTCCTAATTGCACAATGTTCCCTACAACTGCACCGCGCTTGCATTGTCCACATTAGCAAAGGTCCTATAACAGAAACCTTCTTTCTGGTCAAAAATGAGAGTGGACCAATTAAGGCATATTGACAATCCCATGGAGAATCAGAAGACCTCTCCACTGCATTCCTTCCATAAGTTTGTTTCAGTAAACCCTGGACCAGTAATATATCATTTAAACATTAACATCAATTTATCATAGCTCTTTCTAGGGTGAAAAGACTACTTTCTGAATTTCCCCAGATGAGTCCAGAGCTGTTGGTGAAGCAGCTTGTGTTGCAGTGCACTCCCACTCTTTGGGTGAACTTTTTGCCACACAAGTCCACAGCCTATGTTCCTCCATAAATCAGTTTATATAGCTGAAAAAACTACTTTTACCAAGTAACAGATACAAGTTCATATAAACAAAGAACAGATTTGCACTCCTCAGGCCTCCTTGACTTGCAAATGTGTCTGAGTCATCACAGAGAGGATTATGACTCAGACACATTTGTAGTAATAGTTAAAGAAGGCAGCAGGCTCATCTCTCATGCTGGAGGTAAAGCATCACACTACAAATGACGTGGACAGACAGGTTGAGAAAACCGTAATCATTCTGATTTAGCTAGTATGGCAGGTTGCTCAACGGTACCAGGGAGGAAAACTGACAATGTCCCAGCCAGCCTCAACTGGCAGAACTACCTTTGAACCCAGCTGGTGCTTAAAGCTGTTTATCCAGGCCTAAACTACTACTGGAGGGTATCTGTGGAAAGTGTTATAGAATGGTCTTGTTATAGAATGGTCTTGATTGCAGCAAGTTAGACATGGAAAGTTAGACATATGGTTACTGAGACATTCATGGCACATTATGAAAGGGAAACTCAGAAATATTCTTTCACAAATGTAGATAACACAATGTTCACTATTTTTATGCAGTGATTATGCGCTAGAAACTGATGTTATAATTGTTATATATATATATATATATATATATATATATGCTATTAATGTTAATGCTCATATAATATATTACTGATGTTAATAGGAGTTTCATATTTTACTATATGCACAAATACCTATATATCTGTATATCTAAATATATATTGAATATTTGTAAAAACAACTTGGCTGATACAACACTCCCAAGAATGCAAGAACAATCCATTCAAAGATTTTGAAGAACAACTGAAAGCTGTGCAATATTTCCAACTGGGAACAAGGGGCAAGAAACAGAACTAACAGAAGGCCAGCAATAGTCAAAGACACCACATAACCTGATGGAAACCACATTGTACATGTCACACACAAAAAACAGTACCAAGCAGAATTCCACATCAAATGCAACCCTGAACAGAGCTGCATTTGTACCCTTTGCATTGATCTAGATAGCTATCTGACAGCTCATAATAGGTATGCTCTTCAAATTAATAACAATAGCAAGATTGGATGGTTTGATAGACTACAATAATTAAATATACAATCCAAAATATATGAACAGTAAAGAATGTCAAGAGCAGTTCAGTCACAGACACACACACATGCACACATGATTTATCTGTCAAACTAAAAGGGTTAGTCATCTAAATGGCATGGGTACACCCAGTAAGACAAGGGAGCACAGGATTCAAGAGCAGCGCAGCGTGATTTGAAACAACACTATATAGTGACTGGCCAGAAAAAATACAGACTCAACAGCTAATTGATCAAGTTTGGGCTAGTACTGAACCAGCTGAAAAGCTGTGGATTTCTTTAAAAAAACTTCTGCAAATCTAGCTCATCATAATTAGCAAATAAAATAGTGGTTTCTCTGCAAACCATACCAGACACCTAAAAACAATTTAAAATGTTGATTTTTAATTTTTTATCTATCAACTAGAGCATGGGGGGGATACCTTTATGAATGCAAACAAATAAATAAATATGTTTGCTTTGTTTACGTCTTTGTTCTTATACTAGCAGCAGTGATGATGTCATCAACGATCACAGCAGAATGGCATCTATAAAGTTTGCCTGTTCCTAATTCTGTTGTTTGGCTGGCTTTGCAGAAGATATTGTACTACCATCCAAATACATTGGCTATTTCATTAATAATCTGGATGATTTTGGGTTAAAGGTGAAAACACTTAGAGTTTGTTCAACTGTTGTAACCAATACTTTATATCATCAATGATATGTAATTATACACAGAGCTGATGGCATTTCAGAACAATAATTGAACATGAGCATTCTAAAGAGCTGGGCCCACACCACTTTCAAAGCAGCAGCACCACCACCGTCACCATACAATTTACTGGGAATGCTTGAGATCTGCTAGAATACATGAAGCATTGAGAGCGGTGGAAAGAGCTAGCTTGGGCTGGGCTCCCTGCTTACCAAATACACCCCTGTACTTGGCAGGTGGCCCCAGAATCCCATTCTCCTCAGGAGCTAGCACATGGAAAAGGAGTTCTCCAAAACCTCAGTGGGGAAGAAAGCTCTCTTGTTTATATGCATCCAACCTTTTACACGGGACCCTTGCCCATGTGACTGAACAGGCTGGACACAAAGGGGGAATAGAATTAAGGTTATGTTGCAGCCATAAATCTGGCATTTCCTAATATTTGAACGCTTGACATTGCTTGGCTTTTGTTTTAATATAGATTTTTGCATGCAATTTCCTAGTTTTATTTTACATAATACATGTTGTTCAAAAAGGTGTTTGCTCCAGTCACACTAAATGTGTTAACAAACAATGAGTGAAATCCAGCCCCCATAAAGTCAATGGGAGTTTTGCCATTAACTTCAGTGGGGCCAGGATTTCATGCAATAGATCTGCACAGCTCTGCAGAAGGGTTATGAGGCTATATCATTGGTATTAAGTATTTTTGATTATTCCTTCCCTAAGGTACCAATTTCCCAACTGGAAGAAGATTAAAAGTGTTTAAGACACACACACACACACACACACACACTAGCATTTGAATGTATGTATATTAAGTTTCTCAGCTCTGTGGCAATAGGATTTGTAATAACACTCAATACTGTTTGAAAAACAAATGTATAAATATTGCTCTAAGTCACCATTTGAGACATCAAATCCTTCCAAAAGGAGAGAGACTTGAGAGGAAAACAAATAACTCAGAAGAATAAATGGTTTGAGTCTCTTTTCAACCCGGCTGAACAATACCTGCACTGTCAATTGTCTGACACATTGAAAAGTCAAAAAAAAAAAAAAAAAAAGAGCAAATGCAAAAAAATGAAAATGTTTAGAATAGATCGCTTTAGCTCTAGTTTAATGTTAAACAAATATTTTCAGGAACAATTAATACCGCTGTTGGATAAAACTTACATTACGAGCGATTCCAATTGTTTCCCAGAATGTTTACCTAAATTAGTTGAAAGGCCATGATTTTGTACAACAAGAAATTTTAATTAAGCCTTGTGCTTGAAGTGTTTTTGCAATTATTCCCTTTGGTTCCATTAGACTGTAGCCCCAATTACAATGCATTGTTAATATTACAAGATAACACTTGCTGGTGGTACAAAATTGAAGATATGTCTCAGTGTAATTTTAGATTATTCCTTGCTGTGAGATTTTGTAATTATTTTTTTGTCAATGATGCACATTTTTTGTTCTCCTGCCAACAAAATATTTTTTAATCAGTTCTCTCAGTGAAAAGATTTGAAAACAACCTTTCCCTAGGCCTCTAAAAGAAGGCAGGTACCAAAGGATTCAACATCTTTTGTGCTCTAAATTTGATCTCTGTTCAGCTAGAAATGTTGTTTGTTAGTTCATTTCACTAGTTTTGTGGAATTAGGAGAGTCACTGCATAATAAACTACTCTAGATAATTACCGTACTGTATTAGAGAGCTGTAAAAGGATGAAGAATAAAGTAAGGGACTGATCCTGCAACTTCTAGTCATGTGATCAGACCCATCAGTTGCTTATAACAGTAGTTCTCATCCAGGGATACATGTACCCCTGTACATCAATTAATGTAGTTATTTGCCTAGTTTTACAACAGGCTGTATTAAAAGCACTAGTGTAGTCAGTACGAACTAAAATTTCATACTGAAAGGGACTTGTTTATATTGCTCTATAAACTATACACTGAAACGTAAGTACAATATTTATATTCCAAATCGATTTATTTTATAATTATATAGTAAAAATGAGAAAGTAAGCAATTTTTCAGTAACAGTGTGCTGTGACACTTTTGTACATCTATGTCCGATTTGGCAAACAAGCACTTTTTAAGTGAGGTGAAACTTGGGGTACACAAGACAAATCAAACTCCTGAAAAGCATACAGTAGTCTGGAAAGGTTGAGAACCACTGGTTTATAATGTAAGGATTAATTATATCTGACCTATACATATGAGCAGTGGTTGCAAGATCAAGCCCTTAATATAAATCGGTTAGTCTGTATTTTAATCTCTTTATTAACTCTTCTATAGCACAGTGTTGTACTATATCTGCGTCAATGTCTGTCATATTTGGAATTATGTAAAATACGCAGTTTGAGCCTGATCCGAAGCCCACTGAAGTCAACAGGATTCTCTCCATTGACTTAAGTAGGATTTGGATCTGGCTCTTTGAGAAATGGAGAAAAAAAAAAGACATGGCCAATGACTAGCAATGCTAATAATTCTCACTATATCATTTGTAACGTGTACCTTTTTTTCCCCACTAGCTTGAGTCTGGAATTTGCATCCTATAACTTACCTTTTCCAGAGTTATAGTTATGGTTATTGGATTTTACATATTTATTATTTCTGATTTTCAGTGCTTATTTTTTAAGGCACATAATCCAATTTTTAATCATTATATTAAAAAAAAAAGTATTTGGAATAGATAAAAAATTGATCCTTCTGTAGTCCTCTGCACCTTAGGATAAAGTAAGTATGCGAAACAGGACTCACCAGATCTTCCACAAAAAATAATAATAAAAAATGAACTCTATGAAAATGATAAATTTCTGGTATTTTGAGTTATATTATTCTATAAGGATCTATTCTATAATCTATAAATTCTATATTCTATAAAGATTTATAAAGATCTATTCTGAGTTATATTCTAAAAAGATCTATTTTTTAAAACAAAATTTTTGCTTCAGTGAGGTTTATTAGTTTCAAACTAAATGAGAAATAAGAATTTGTTAATTTGCATTTTTAACACCAATACATATTTTAACTCACAAGACTTTTATGGAGAATAGCCCCAGTCCTACAAACACTTACACATATGAGTTACTTTAAATACTTGAGTAATTCCCTTGAGTTTAGTGAAACCACTCAAGTGTGAAAGTTTTTACAGGGTCTGGCCTATGCTTTTTAATCTACTCTACTGAGGCATACATGGTGGGCCCTTTCACTTTCTCAGTAGACCTTCCTATGAGTTTTTCTATCATGAGTCACTGTTGATACTGTTGCTGAAAGTGGCTTCAGTGTCTTTGTAAGTGGTACTCTTCCCTGAGAGACAGAATTTAATTAATGTTTCATCATATGTTAGGAGACACTGGGTCACAGTCATGTTAAGATTACATTTATAAATAGTTTATAAAGGATAAATAAATGATAAATAGATGTTTTAGTAAATGGTTAATCAATTGTTACAGCTTGTTAATAAGTCCAACAGGTTAATAAATTGCTTATAACTATCTATAACACATATACTCTTATCTGTAACATTATTATAACATCTATTCATCTGGCATGGAATTGCTAGAGTTGCCATCTTTCAGACAGACATAAAACTGAAGTCCTGGCCACTTGTGCTAATATCCCATGACACTTTAAAACAAGATTAGGGGGATTAACCTCATTGTTCTGGCCAAATGAGAACTCAGATAATTACAGTGTGCTTCCCTAAATCCCCCTGATGTTAGATATGGGATACTCGTATTTTCTGGCCCGTAGTTTTGTTGCTGCATAGTGTTTAACGCTGCTGCATTCCATTCTAGAGCTGGGTGGGGTGATCACGCAATCCTTTACCTATCTCACACGTGTTTAAAGGCTTAAGTAATATTGGTAGTGGTGTGAGATCTTCAAATGAAAAGAACTATATAAGTGATAAGTATTATTACTCTATCTATTGTCTATCATTATTCTAATACAGTCCCACCCTATTCTTCTGTTTCCTGGATCCCTTACTATTTATTCTGATGCCAATATTTCTGACACACCCTTTTTCTCTTAATTTCCAGTGGCCTTCACCTACACTAGATGTAGTGAAGGCTAAGGTCCCTACTGAGATTTGTTTTGCCCTTCCATTTCCTCAATGTCATTGAAGCTGGGGTAACTTGAATTACAGCTGTCCTCTTCACTGCTGAATTCAGGAATGATGAATTCCATCAGAGTGTTCTTTCCAATATAATAAAATGAAAAGTAGTGTACAGGGGTCTGCTGTCTACAACTTTAGCTAATCCTGACCTCTTGCTCTCACTCTTTCATAGAGCAGCACGGCTGAAATATTCAGCGTTTTCCCCTTTTGGAGCCCAAAGTGTGCTCTGCTGAACTTTCCCAGGCTGCCATTGACAGTCCAGACATTCACAATGTCATGTGACACAAAACAGTTACACAATCAACCCTGGAGACCTTTGTAAAAATATCCACTCTCACATACAGTGAAGTCAACTCTCATATTGTAGCTGTTTCTTTGTCTCTTCTGTTTAGTATTAGTTTACCCATCCCTACACTCTTTTCTTTCTCGCTACTACCAAAAAATACCAAATGCTGTAATTTAAAGTGGATTTCTTTCAGAATTCTTCACTTGTTCACCACAAGTGTTTGTGTTTAATAGGGTACAATTCTAAAATGGAATTTTAATTACAGACATATAGTTTCATATGAATATAACTTCAGTCTTGTCTAGTGTCAAGGGGTAATAATAGCTACTACTTAATTGCCAGAAAACCAAGCATGGTATGTTTTGTGCTTTATAGATGCTTTTTTCCAATGTTTCTCAGGAGATGAAGAGTCAGAAAACATATTTCTACAAGTTGCAAAGGAAGTATTATAAGATCATAAAATACAGCCTGTTTAGTCCTTCCTAAAATCCATCTTCTACTATCCATAGCATCAATATATCAGAAGACAATTTTCTTAAGTGTCCATGATAATTCTCTCATTTCCTAGCTAAATGAATTTACACCTATGTAGCTCTTAAACAGACATAAGCAACAAATGGAATAGCATAATTTATAAAATAACCTCCTGCAATAAAGGATCTTGCCAAATGATTTGAGAAAATGAGGTTCCTTTTAATGAAGCAGATAGGCCCAGAATTACTGACTGTCAGAAGATTCTTTCCATTGAGACTGAAGAGCAGATGAGACTGCAAAATACTTCAGAGACTACTACACACAAAGACTGAGCAATTCTGAATTACAGACAGAGAGACAATGGCATGACAAGTTGCACAACTTCCAATTTAGAGAGAAGCGCCAATTTATTTTCTTCTGGTTTTCAGCCATTTTCTACATCACTGTGGGAGGCATAACTAAATAGAGGGGGAAATTTAACTGAAAGAAAACATTGAAAGTAAGAGTGAAAGCTAAACACATCCTATTCCGCATAATTGTGGGGGCTAATAGGAGCCTCTGGATAAAAAGTGCTGGTGGTGCTCAAAAATTCTGCTAGCCCACTAATTGTTTGCACCTCTTTAAGCATGATTAAGCAAACCCCCATTTAGTTAGAAATTGACTTTGTCCCATATGAAGAAACTACTTAGTGAAAATTCCATCTATAAATGTTATTCCTATACTTCTTTTTTTCTCAGTAGCAAATTTCTTCCCCATGTATCAGAACTGGAAGGGGTATGCTAAGGGCAAGGGGATTCTCCAGTGTTTCAAGGCGAAGTCCTTTCGGAACAATACATTTTTGTGGCTCTAATTGCACTGTATTTTGCTCTCCCCAGAAATCTAAACATTGTTACCAAAAAAATTCATCCACAAAGTTCTAAGTACACTTGCTGATATGTGGGAAGTCTTAAATAAGTGAGCTGCTGTGCTCTGGCATTTTATAGTTTGAGTCAGAGCATGGACAGCTCTTCCTCTTATTTGAAATCATCTTTTAAAACTTATACAAGGTCTATCAAATACAGTTAGTTGGAAGAATGATTATATTGTAAAAGTAATGATAAAACTTAATTAAAAGGGGTGAGAAAAAAATTTTTGAACTGTACTTTTCTCTTTATTATCTTTCACTCTGGAAATATCCAGTTAGAAAATGCAAGACATTCTTTAAAATTGCAAACAAAGCTCATGAACTTGAACAAAAAACGCTGACACTCAAATACTCAAGTACATCCTAGTAGCTTAACTGTAAAGAAAAACTGTTTCCTTGAAATTAATATTTCTTGTACTCTATTCTGAAAATATACTGTGAATCTCAAACTGTTTGTTTCCTTTTACATTTCAGTTCTACTTTTAACTTCCAAACAATCAAGGCCAAATTTTTAGGAGTGTACAAGTTATTCAACTATGTATCCAATTTGCATAAGCAATTCTAAGAGTACACAAACAATTTTAGTATTTGAGTTTGCCAATGACCAACTGGATAATTCACTGGCAATTTGCAAGCACAATTATGCATATTATATGTGTCACTGTGCAGGTAAAAAGTCCTGTCATTACATATAGATATTGGAAAGTCAAACCCCAAATAAGAACCTATGTACTCTGCTGCTTATTAGAATTGCTGGATAACTGTATCATGTTTCGTTACTGTGGTGTAGAAATAGCATGAATGGAAATCTGCTTATTATTGAAACATAAAATCATATTTTAGTGTAGATAATGTATGGTAAATAAATGATTTTAAGTTCAGTGAAACTGAACTAAAATTATTCCCTCTTCCCGGTACAACTTTTATTTCCAAATAGAAAGGAAAAAAGTAGTTAGGAATTATGTTGACTCTATTTGTCTGAAAGCAGAGACTTGGGTAGAGAGGCAATTTTGTATTTGTCAATATTTATCGACTTATGTCTATAATAAATTACATGTAAGTTTGTTCTGTTGTTCTGGAGATGGATGATATGAGATGAAGTAGGTATTTTAATATCCTGTTTAATGTATCTTAGAAAATTAGATTTTTCCTTAACCTTTTGGTTTTATTCACAAAGATTGATGGTATAGCACCTCCAAAAGAAAGGCACATCAATATTTGAAGAGAAGCCAAATATTCAAATGATATGTATTTTCTTTTTTCAAAAGGACTGACAAAGTCCTCAGTCTTTCATGAAAAAATAACTTATCTCTTGCCCTTTGCTTGTGAAGAGAACCTAGTCATTTGAATTAATTAACATACAATAATCAGCAAATAAGTAAATTATTTTTAAAGAAGTCAAACAAATTCAAGGTCTGTTGAGTACTGATAAAAGGCTCTTTGGAGAGGGTAGAAGGGGAAAATGTGTCAAGTGTTCTATTAGTCTCTGGAAAGACAGGACAGAGAAGAAAAGCAGACAAAGACTATGGCAAGATACTGGATTTTTGGACCAATAGGTCAATCTGACAGCACAAATTTATCATGTTGCTAATGTTTTCCTCTAGGAAAAACTTCATGGAGGAAAATGACTGTTCTCACTAGGTATAATTTTGAAATTAAAGAGAGTCATGACATATTTACAAAACAAAACTCCCAGCTACTCCACTGTGTAGCCATATTTGGGACATCTATGTGGATCCAAGATAATATACTACATTAACATTACCTATCGCTTATTGCTGGCAATTTGCACAACAACATCTGTCAGCAAATTAATTTACTTAAGAGACTGAAAAATGATTCTGTTCTTTCTGTAGCCTGCAATGCAATTTGGAAATTATACAAGGTGCTCTGTTATATCATTCTTCTAACAAATGGCTTTATTTAGATTTGTTGTCTTTGAACCTTTAGTGAAGTCTTTCCATCAAAAGGCTAGCCCAGTTTGTGTGAGAAGTACCATACATATGCAGCTCCAAACAAAATGATGAATTGAAACAAACAATAAAACATCTGCCAGGAAGTTCTTATAGCAAAGACCTTTACTCAGACATGTATCAAAGCAACCACTAGACAATGACAAACATCCCTTATAAATGATAGATCTAATTATAAAGTTAAATTACAAGGTCCTTGCAAAGAAGTGTGTGCTGAAGACACAATAACTGCACTGTGCCTGGAAGTGGCTAAGTTCCCAACAAAATCATTCCTATTAGCTTCTATTCAGGTCTTGAATTATGCTTTTTTTATCTCTGTATAACATGCTGCATTTACTTACCCTTACAGTTTGAGGCATTATAGCTTCTGCTGACATGAATGTATTCCAAAAATAGAACATTACATCAATGCTGTGCTAGACATTTAAGCCATTTATATGTTTACTCTTTAGTTTCTTTTCTTTAACTTTCTAACTGTGAGAGGGCTGGGAAAGTGGAGTCATGATGAATGAAAGTTTGTTTTCTAAAAGAGTAGAAATGCAGACACTTGATCTAACATTAAAACATTCACAGCGTCCTACCTTGAAAACAAACATTTCCCTGCGAAGAATAGCTAGAGTGTTGAAGTTCCCATCACAGATGTTTGGCTTAGCTCCAGGATAGGAAGGTTTGTCAGCAGTGGGAGGCCGAGGAGGTTTAGGCTGCCTGTCATTCTTCCGAGGGTCTGCTGGAGGGATAGAACGATGTGGGGGCACTGTTGGCAGAGGTCTTGTTGGTGGTGGGATCTTGTCAGGTGGACCTTTAAAATGTCAGCAGGTCATTGTTTAGATTGTAAATTGCACTTCAGAAAGCTCATTAAAAATATACTGTAAGGAATACTCCTGCATTGGCAGAGGAATGGATTAGATGACCTCATATGCTTTTTCCAAATTCTGATCTGTGAAGATACAGTATAACAACGTGTGCTTTGGATCCATAAAGAAGAAAAATTTGACTTCTGGAGTTCTGATACCTTTGTTCAGCGACAAGCTTAAAGACCACAAAGTCCAACAATATTTAAGATCACAAACTGTTATAGAGCATACTTGAACAGTAGTGTATAGAACTATTTTGGTAAGAAAAAAAGCCTTTTACTGGTTATGTAAAATGTGTGAAATGCATCCTAACAACATGTAATAATTCTACCACTAACCCATGTTTTTGAACACTCTAATACCTACGTCCATCCATCCATACACACACACAGAGCACATGTGGTGGCTATGTGATAAATGACATAGCCATGTGATAAATTTCTTCCCCTACCCCTCCAGCTATACTGGCCTAAGTTGCATGCTAGGTAAAATTGAGTTCTGCCTCAGTGATAGGTTTGAGGTCTGATTTCTTGTGAGCCATGAGGGGTACAAACAGAAGGTCACAGAAAAGGATATTTTTCTAGCTCACCTGTGGGGCACAAAGAACATTTCTAGCCATGGAATGTCTTGAAATTAGGCTTTACAATTCAGGCATTTATATATATAAAAAATATATTTAGGTCTTTTTTTTTAAAGAAATTTTTAAAATTCATTGTTTATATTTTTCCCTGTGAGACCTGTACAATTGGGAATCTTGGCAATTATGACAATTGATTTTACAGGTGAATGAACTGAAAAAGTTGTCCAAACTTAAAAACAGAATAAAACAATGATAATAAAAATCCTCTGTATAACGTTTCTAAAATAGTTGTGCTGTAAAATATTTTACATATACTGAATAAATCATGGGCTGGTGCAATGGCACTGATTTGGGATTACCTAACTAGTTCATTCATAGTTTCATCCTTTGTAAGTAATATGGTCACTCCAGATTCATGTTTTTAAAAACCCTTATGCCTCATCATATGATGTACAATGGGCAGGCTAAAAAACTTCATTCCAATTCTAGATATATTATTGGGTCTAGTGATATTTCCCATTTTAAATATAGGACATCTCACTAGAACCAGTAATATCTTTGGAAGTAGGACAAACTTTTAAAGTCTGCCCCCTGATATAGCTCTTTGTGTATATCAGTTTAACTGCAGTGTCTCTTTCTATATAATGAAACAATCTGCTTTAATTCATTGCATGACAGTAGGTTAAGGAATAACTTTGCAGCTGAAGACAAAACAAAATGTTACATAAATGAAATCTGAATTTCTAGTACTTGATCAAAGTAAGTACATTAACTGGATAAATGTTTACTGATTGAACATTTAAGGCAACCCAAATGCCCAACACTACCATCAGTGAAATTTAATAAGACATTTATTTCCTTCATAATTTTAAGGAGCATGACACTCATAATTTACAGTTAATTGGGCTGTGAGGAATAGTGTAGACCAATGTAGTTACTTTCATAGGGGTAACATTTCTTTTTCAGAAATTGAGTCCAAATCACCTTTTGATTTTAATACAAGCAGCAAAGGAATTAATTCACAGTAGCTAATATCTGAATGATTCTAAATCCAAACCAAAGTTTCCACATGCAATTTGGTCCTGATGTCAGTCATTACTTCCCAGGGGTAATAAAGTTTGATAGCATACAGCTGTTGGAGCTTAGTATATGGGCAAAATATCCTTGTCTAGACTACCAGCTTATTAGGTCATGAGAAACAACCTCTTTTGGTTAACCACATAAAAGAAATTTTAACTAACCAATCACTTTGTTCCCTTTCTGAAACATCCTGAATATAACATCACTTAATAATATAATATTTAGCATGGATGTATTTTATTTTGAATCAAAGGTGCACTATTATTCTGTACAGACTCATCCGACTTTCTTAACAGCAAGAGACCAGCAAGAAATGTGACCCTGTTCAAAGTCAGTTTAACCCTGGGAGAACACTTACCACTTAGATACTGAAATGGGAAAACTAATGAATGCAAAACAAATTAGTGAACTTAAACTACATCATTTGCAAATGCAAATGATAGCTACCAGTTACTTGGCATTAACATAGAAATAGAATAGATTTTTCACTGTAACAATGTAAATGCTCCATTAATTTAGCAAAGCAGATTCCTTAATGGTTAACTGTGGATGTGAAGCTTTTTAAAACTATGTATAAAAAAGATTGCATGCAGGAATATCAGAGACAGTTGTGTGGAACTCAGAGTTACCTTAAATGAGTAAACTGCTTTTTTTTTTCTTTCCAATTAACTTGTTTTCTTTGACTGAATACAATAAAATAAGATATTATTTATAGTAAATGTGTCTTTCATTTTAGGCCACACAAATCAAATATGATATACATTTTAAAGGACTTCCCCCTCTCCCCGCTATGTTGCTCAAAACCTTGGGTTGTTAATAGCATGCTTTTGAAATCAATTTGCTATATTTACTGCAAGAAGAGTGAGGGAAATGGGGAGGTGCTGGGACCACAAAATTGCTTTAACTAGGGAACTGCAGATTTTCAAAACTGATATACTGGGAACCCACCAATTCCTCCAGTTATATGAGCTGGTGTCAAAGAATGCTGTGGAAATGAGATGGTTATGGTTAAGGCTTGCATTTCTTAATATTTTAATAGTTTGGGATCCCTTTACAGATATTCTTTACTAGCATTTTAAATATTTAAGATTCCATTCCAGCTGAGTGCAGATTTAGATGCAAGTTGTGAATAGTGTGGCATCAAAATCCCTGGCTTTCTCAGTGCAAGAAATCAAGGCCTCTGGGGACTACAGCTGACAGAGCCTGCATTGATATATATATATCTATATATATATCCTCAAATATGTTCTTAAGCAAAATACTTCATATGTGTAATAAAAAATGACATACCATATATCTTCTGGATGCCCTGTAAATCATCACTAGGTAGTTTGAAGTTGTCTGTTTCCATATACTGATAAAATGGAGCCATGATTGCTGTGGGGTCATTGGAATGCTCCAAGCCTAGAGCATGCCCCAGTTCATGTACTGCAACTAGAAATAGATCGTTTCCTATGGAAACACAAAAGAGGAAATGCTTTAGAATAATATGATCAATATAGTAATGCAAATACAGCACCCTGGACACTGAATGATATTTTACTGAGTTCAGATTTTACCCAAAAAAATCAAGAGACAACATACGAAAATGAAACATAAGGGGAACATTAGAACAGCAGCAGACTTTTTTTTCTTTTAAACAAGACAACAATTACTATCACTATAGGATGAAAGAGATGTGGTGATTCTTTGATGGATTCAAACAAATGTATTAATCTTTGTTTAAATAGCCTTGCAAAGTGTACACAGTTAATGCAGAAACACAGTACTGTACACAACTCTTGATAGTCATGGCTAGCTTGCATGCTATTTCAAATTCTAATCTAATCCTACAATGAGACTGAATAAAAGCATTTGCATTGGGGAATAGGTTTGAGCTCAAAAGGAAAATATCACTGCCATAAAGTGATAAACTTCCTAAACTGCACACTACCTATTTGGGACATGTCCTGAAGAGAACTTTAGTCTTCCAACTGCTTATAATCAGACCCCTGTTGATGACCCATACACGGTGTCCATTTCTGAATTATCCTAAGTGAAGTCATTACAAGGATAAAGGAAGAGGTAGGTATCCCATTATCTTTCTCAAACCAGGATGCTACTTTTACTTATATATTTTACAGTGGGGTCTTAACAGATTCCTCACTGTGTGAATTGTTTACAGCAGTAAATGGTTATATAAGAGTTAGAACTTTTTGTTTTAAGAAAAGATTAAAAACATGTATTTGACTTGCTGCATATCACTTCTCCATTAACTCAGGCAGTGTCATTTGCTAAAAAACAACAAGGGCAAGCTACCGTTTTGTTCATGTATTATTGAAAATCCACAAAAGAAATCAGAGATGTGCGGACTGATTCCACTTCTTAAAGTATTCCCCTCTGCACAACAACATTCCATTTTTATTACAAAGAGCTGAGAATAATTAGAAATGCTGATGGCTAGAATTATTATTCTTGCTGAAAAGTACAGCTATGGTCCCTGATTCTGCAATTCCACCACAAAGTATATTGCAAGATCAGGACTATACATTGTCCCTCCTCTCCTCTGCCCCCAACAGTCTACTCAAAAAGAATTACTCCATGTTTTTTCAGGAGCTTTCTTTTTAGAGACTTAAGCCCGAATTCTGCAAACTTCACTCATACAAATAGAAACACTGAAATCAAAGACACTATTTGTATAAAGTAGTAGTATAATGTGCCCCTGGTATGTTGCTTCTTGTGGCAACATCAACAACAGAGCCAGAGTAAAGCTGAGACGTAAGGGCCATATTGTCCCTAGACAGGCTAGTTCCAGGTAGGGAAAAGGAAATGTCCAGGGTAAGCACTTGTCACGTAGAGTGTAAGAGATTTGGAGCAGGTCGCTGATTCTCCATATATTTGTATAGTGCCTAGATTTTCCTGGTGCTACTACAACATAAATGATAAATAATAACAGTGAGACAACGTGGGTGAGGTATTATCTTTTACTGGACCAACTTTTGTTGGTGAAAGAGACAAGTTTTTGAGTAACTTTGTGTAGCTTGAAAGTTTGTCTCTCTCATCAACTGGAGCTGGTCCAATAAAAAATATTACCTCACCCACCTTGTCTCTTTTATATCCTGGGACCAACAAGGATACAACTACATTGCAAAAAATAATAATAGTGGAAGTTCCTTGTCATTTGTCTTTGCCTCACCCACCAAAAATACCTAAACCTAGGCTTCCCATCTAAAGGAACCTGTGCTTCCACAGGCCCCCCATGTTGCAAGTCTCTCATACCAGCTGATGATCCAAGAATTCTCTTTAACAGGAATGGGCTTCACGTCATGGAGGGGGAAAGAATGTTTGTTAATGCTGAACCTGTTAGTATTATATTTCTGACTAGCCCCAGGGCACTGGGGGGTACAATGCAAAGGAGAACAACCACACAATGGAACTGGTGACAGGTCTTCTTCAGGGACAGGGATGGGGAGTAAGAGTGATACCAAGGAAATAGCTCTCTTCTGTGTCTCCCCCTTTTTCTACTCTTCTGCCCAAGGAAGCAGAAGAGATGCTTAAGACACTAGGAAAGTTTCAGGCTGCTGAGAGGAAATCAGAAAGATACTGAATCTGAACAAAGAATTCCAATCAAGATGTAATATTGGTTTTCAAAACAACTTGGCGAAAAAACCCAAACAAAACAAAAACAAAAACAAAGAAAAAAAAAACCCCACAACCAACAAACCACACATGCACACACAAATTAGAATTAATGCTAAATATTTTTAAGTATCAAGTTGATAGCACCTTCAGTTTTTCAAATATTTTATATTGCTGCCATGTAAAAACAAACTTTATCCTGAGTACTTATGACAACATAAACACCTGACGTTAAATATCCTTCATTATATATGGAAGTATTATAGAATCACAGAAATGCAGGGCCATAAGGGCACTCGAGAAGTTATCTAGTCCAGCCCCGAGCTGTGGCAGAACCAAGTAAACCCAGACCATCCCTGACAGTTTGTCCAAGTTGTTTTTATAAACTTTCAATGATGGGGATCCCACAATCTCCCTTGGAAGCCTATTCTAGCGCTTGTCTACCATTATAGTTGGAAAGTTTTTCCTAAATCTGCCTTGTCCTATCTTCAGTGGACATGGGGAACAATTGATCACTGTTCTCTTTATAATATCAATTAACATATTTAAAGACTGTTGTCAGCGTCCCCTCCCCCTCTGCAATTTTCTTTTCTCAAGACTAAATGTGCCCTGTTTTTTTAACCTTTCCTCATAGGTCAGGTTTTCAAACCTTTTATCATTTTTGTTGCTCTCCTCTGGACTCTGTCCAATTTGTCCACATCTTTCCCAAAGTATGGCACCCTGTACTGGACATATTGCTTGAGCTGAGGCCTCCTGCCAAGTACAGTAGTGTGGGGGCAATTACTCCCTGTGTCTTACATATGACAGTCCTGTTAATACACCCCAGAATGGTATTAGCCTTTTTCACAGCTGCATCACTTTGTTGACTCATATTCAATTTGTGATCCACTGTAACTCACAGATCCTTTTCAGCACCACCTAGCCAGTTAATCCCCTTTCCTAGTTGTGCATGTGATTTTTCTTTCTTAAGTGAAGTACTGTGCACTTGTCTTTATTGAATTTCATTTTGTTGAATTCAAACCAATTCTCCAATTCATCAAGGCCCTTTTGAATATTAAGCTTGTTCTCTAAAGTGCTTGCAAACCCTCCCAGCTTGGTGCCAATTTCATAAGCGTACTCTTGACTCCATTATTCAAGTCATTAATGAAAATATTGAATAGTTCCAGACACAGGATGATCCCCGCAGGACCTAGGCATGCCCTCCCAGTTTGACTGCAAACTACTGACAACTACACTCTGAGGAGGGGCGCCATTTCAGATTTTGGTGGGGGTGGAGGGACAGAAGAGCCATTTCAGATGGGTGAGGGGTCAACTTCAACCGTGATTCCAGGGGCTACTTAGGCAACTGAAAACTAGTGGATTTTTTTTGCAGATAATAACTTGGAAATTAGCTGTATCTAATTCCTATATAAAGAAAGAAAATTAAATAAATATTAGACCCACTCACCTCTAATACTAACAGATTCTAACATGTTGTGTCATGTCATTTAAGGGATACTGGTTAGGTTTACAATTTTAATGTATATTCTTACTAACTCTGGAATACAACAATTGAAACTAGATTACTTTCTATCATTTAGGCTACTTATTTTTTGCAGTTCACCAAGCTTGGATCATTTCTGGAAACATCTTACTAGGCTAGGGCAAGGCCCTGTGAATTTATACTGCCCCTGCCTGGGGCTCTAGGGATGTTACCATCCTACAAATAATAAACCAGAAACTAACTTTAAACAGGAATGAAGCTGACACTTTCAAGTCACTTTCACAATATTGCCAACCCCAAATGTTCAAAAATGAGCCAGACTCACCAAAAATCATCAGATTGGCTTAAAAATCAGGCGATTACGTAAAAATAATAGATTTGGTGTTTTTTATTTGCCTTCTGCTCTTTGAGCCTTTAGGGTGCACTGGGGTCACATTTTGAAGCTTTCTCCACCGCCACGAGGGCTACTAACTTACTTTTTCTTTAATATTAAAGGCTGAAATCATTATATAATCCACTTGACTCCAGGAGCTGGGTCTTTAAGGAAAACAATAATTATCATGAGACTCGTGACAAAATCATGAGAGTTGGCAACACTGCCTTCACTTCTGTTTAAAGGCTAGTTACTTTTCAAAAGGCTCTGAAACCCTACAGTGACGGAGTTGCAGTTCTCATGGGAGAATATTTAAAACCAAACACCATAAAATTCCACATTTTAAAGTTGAAAAAAAAATTGAGTCTTCTGAGGTACATCAGGGCCACTGCAGGCAGGAAAGGAAAGGAAAATAAAGAGGCACAGCAACTCTGGGCAATTCTTCCTTTTAGAAAAAAAAGTTGGAGGGTCAAATCTTCCAGTCCTCAATCATGTAAAACTTCTGTTGCCATCAGCGCCTTCACTCATAGATATAAATATATGCATAATAACTATACACTCCATACTTAAATATCTGAGCCATCTTATCCAGGGCTACACATTTTATATGCATTGACTCAGAGACAACATTTTCTGACAAATGCTGAGCAGTACTGAGCACAGAGATGCTGCCCAGTGAATAATACAAACCATGACAATAATCGTCAGCTTTATGGACTTTGTGGATGCAATTTCTGTTCTTTGTTCTGGAATTGGCCTGAATACAGCTGAACCCCCCACCCCATTCCTGGTTCACAGACTCCTTTAAGACTTCCAAATTCTTAATTTAATCACCAGCCCTTCACCCTGCCTCTGTTTGTGAACAAAACACTGATTCCCTGCCCCAGGAGCACGAATTAGGAGCAGCAATCTCACATTCCACACTCCGGTTGCTTTGAAATTAAGAGCTCCCTCTAGGGCTAGGATGTGGGTCTCCATCAGACCTCCTCTAAGAAATTCAAGGGGGAGCTAGAGCCCCACTTTGCCCATCCTAAATGGTGCCCCTGATTTTGAGCAGGGTCTTTCAACCAGTTGTGCACCCACCTTATAGTTATTTCATCTAGATCACATTCCCCTAGTTTGCTTATGAGAATGTCATGTGGGACTACATCAAAAGCCTTACAAAAATTAAGATATAACAAATTTATCGCCCCCATATCCAGTAGGCCAGTAAGCCTGTCAAAGAAGGAAAATAGGTTGGTTTGGCATGATTTATTCTTGACAAATCCATGCAGACTATTGCCTATAACGTCATTATCTTCCTGGTGCTTAAAACCCGATTGTTTAATAATTTGTTCCTGTATCTTTTCAGGTATCAAAATTAGACTGAATGGTCTATAATTCATCAGGTCTTCTTTGTTCCCCTTTTTGAATATCAGTACTATGTATGTCCTTCTCCAGTCCTCAGGGACCTCACCATCCTCAGTAGTTCTCACAGATAACTGCTAATGGTGTTTCTGAGATTGCTTCAGCTAGTTCCTTAAGAACTCTCGGATAAATTGCATCAGACTCTGCGGACTTGAATACATCTAACTTATCTAAATAGTCTTTAACCTGTTTTTCCCTATTTTGGCTTGCATTCCTTCCCCCTTGTTGTTAATAATAATTGTGTTGAGTATCTGGTCACCACAAGCCTTTTTTAGTGAAGACTGAAGCAAAATAGGCATTAAACATCTCAGTTTTCCTGATGTCATCATTATTAGCTGCCTTCCCTGCTAAACAGAGTACCTACGCTTTCCTTTGTCTTTATCTTGCTCCTCAGGTATTTAAAGAACTTTTTCTTGCCTTTTATGTCCCTGTGCCTTTTATGTAACTCATTTTGTGCCTTAGCCTTTCCGATTTTTGTTCCTACATGCTTATGTCATTCTTCTGTACTCCTCCTTAGCAATTTGTCTATGTTTCCACTTTTTGTAGGTTTCCTTTTTGATTTTCTGGTCATTAAAAGCTCCTGATGGAGCCATATTGGTCTTTTACCATTCATCCTATGTTTCCTTCACATCAGGATAGTTTATAGTTGTGTCTTTAATATAGTCTCCTGGAGAAACTGCCAGCTCTCTTGAACTAAATTTCCCTTAGATTTTCTTCCCATGGGATCTTACCTACCAGTTCTCTGAGTTTGTTAAAGTCTGCTTTTTTGAAATCCATTGTCCTTATTCTACTGCTCCCACTCCTTCCTTTTCTTAGAATCATGAAATCTATCATTTCATGATCACTTTTATCCAACTTGCCTTCCATCCTGAGATTTGCTAGCAATTCCTCCATTTTGGTCAGAATAAAGTCTAAAATGGCTGTCCCCCTGGTTAGTTCAGCCACTTACTAGAACAAAAAGCTGTCCCCACTATATTCCAAGAAATTATTAGAAATTCTGTGTTTTGCCATAATACTGTTCCAACAGATGTCTGAGTAGCTAAAGTCCCACATTACTACTAGGTCATGCATTTTGAATATTTCTGTTATTTATTCTAGAAATGCCTCATTCACCTCCTCCTGATTTGGTCATCTATAGTAGACACCTACCATGACACCACCCAATTTTTTATCTTTAAATTTAGACTTTCAAGTGGTCTGCTCCCACCTCCTTTTGGATCTCAGAACAAGTGTATGTACTCTTGATATATAATGCAACACTGCCTCCCTTTTTACCCTGCCTGTCCATCCTGAACAAGCTAAACCCCTCTGCCAATATTCCAGTCATGAGAGTTAACCCGTCAAGTCACTGTCTTGCCAATTCAGTCATAATTTAGCTTATGTGCTGTGTATATGTACAATGTACTATGATGATATTTGTAAAGTACATTTTTAAATAAGGGTTTAGAAAATGTTACAGGTAAAACTCCATGTTTAGTTGACAGAGTCCTTTCTTTCCTGTTCTGCTACCTAAGCCCAGAAATAAGGACATTAAATAAACAGGATTTTTACTGAGCAGAACCATGCAGACAAACCATGTCTTTCCAAAGTTAGCACGTTGTAATGTGCTTCCAAAAATTAAGAGTTTGTTCTGTTATCATGTGGTTTTTAACAAAACTATTTTCATGAAAACATTTTTTTTAGGTATATGAAACCTACTTATTGATTTTTGTAGTATTTTAAAAGTAACTAGCGAAATGAATGGGGCCAGAGATTAGAAACATTATTGCAACATGTCCGACATTATCCTGGCAGGTGCTATGAGGAATGTTTTTTGATAGCTAAAACTGTCCCCTTACCAATAGTGAACCTAAAATTATCACTCCTCAATAACCCGCAACCACAATGGCTGACATGTTCCTGACCAATCCCTTACATGTGATGAAAAGGCTTTCACTTTGCAGTTACATAGGAACTACTTTCACTTTAAGAATGAAATATATGGAAGAAGGGAAACATTATTCCACTGTATTGTAATATAGTTTACATTATTTTACATTCGTTTTTGCCCGTTATTAAAGTTAGTATCTGAAACAATTCTAATTATAGTATTTACTATCATGAAACTTTTTTTGTGTGGGCGTGTCTCAGATATTTAACTTTCCCTCACCCTTCAAACCTTGGGAAAGGTAAATATCCAGTCTGAAGCTTTGTCTTTAATGAGTTAAGCACTGTCTTTGCTGAACCAGCTTAAAATACTTTTACACTAATTCAAGTTAACTCTATTTAATGTGATTTGGCTGGCTAGCATTCGGGGGTGGACAACAAAAAGTGTTTCATATATGGTATTCCAATGTTTACAGCCTCAGGACTGTAGCATGTCATCTGTAAAAGGTCAAAGGGCAACACTCAATATTCTAGTGGAGATTCTAAGACCTATTTTGTTCTTTGTGCCACTAAATTGATACAAATGGAACAGAAATAATCCATAAATCCCCTGCTGGAGAGTGACTAATATAAAACAGAGAAACAGCACAGCAACTCCTACGTCTCGTTCCCCACAGACTCTGGAGCAGGGTGTATCTGGTGTGGGGAAAGGGAGTTATCTTTTCCTAGGCACTCCCCTAAGCTGAAGTAGAGGCATTTCAGTCTATCCAGGTCTCCCTGAGACATCCATGGCCCAACAGAGAACCAGGCAACAGAGCATCTCCAGCTATAATGTCCTCTGTCCCCTGCAATGCAGCAAGTGGCCAGCAGGGGAGCTCCTCCACAGCTGCACACAAGAATTGCTCCTTGTGTTCCCAGCTCACACCAGAGCAGCTCCGGGTCTGCAGAGCAGACAATGGGAACCAGCTGAGGAGGCTGGGGTGCTGACATTCATTCCAGCCTTGCATATACAAATCACAGGACCCCGTTGAGGGAACACATTTTCACTTCACAGTCAAATACACGTGTTGTTCTTAACACAGTCACCATCCAGGGCCACAGCTGCTCCCCAGGCAACAGGCCAGACATCCCTAGTTTAAACAGAGTCAATTACCCTAAAGTAGTTTAAAACTGAATGTTAACAATACCAAGATTGAGGGTTTTTACCCCATTGTGGACAGAACTTAAGTGGAGATCATAGGGCTTTCACTAGTGGTCATCCTCTTTTTCCTTTATATAATCACTTTTTCTAATCTGTAGCAGCAGTTTTTACTTTTATATTCACCATGTGGCTTGTGGAGCAGACAATCAATTCTAGAGTCTCAGGGTCATTGTGACTAGTTTATGTGAGTGCAAAAGAATAGCAGAAGCTCTGCTCTTTCCTCTTCTCCAGGCTGAGTGTCACTTTTCAAATGTGTCCAGCCTCAGTCAATCTAGGAAGAGTGTCCCTGACATGCATCTCCCCAAGAGGAAGCAAGTACTTCGGTCCACTTGCTGATTGTCCTTTTTATATGTTCACTGCTCAACTACTTGGTCAAAGTATTTACTGGAGGTGAGAGAAAGATTGCATAAAACATATTCTCCCCTCCAAATCAATAATATTCTTCATCAGCATAGCAGAAACTGGAAATATTCCTGCTGAGTTAGAAAGCCCCCAGATTAACAGTACAGCACAGGAAATGAACTTGGACCCTCTTCCTTCTAATTCACAGCTTTCTCAGCACTATCCTGCTTACACTGCAGTTGGCTGGAGTTTTACCATTGGCTTCAATTGCAGCCAGAATAGGGCCGTGAGAAGAGACAATACACAGGTCTCTAAACTTTCCAATGATTAGTTATAATGTAATTAAATTTTACTTGAAATTTCATAACAGTACACCCACTGTTACATGTTAAGTCAAGCACCATCCTAAAAACATTAATTTTAATAGAAGCAAAAGTTGTCAATGGCTATCAGTACCTTGGAATGAAAATAATCACAATAATATATACTCAGTGCAATATTCTCAGTTATATCCCCGGTTCTTATTGTACAGTCTGTTGCAAAACATATTTCAGAGATTCAGAATGCTTGGGCCCTCTGCTCTCATGCTACCATTGCAGATTTGGTATGATATGAACTTCAGCTTTATACTATTAGATGCCCTTCTTGCTATTTTTTCTCTTAGACTTGATTTCATACGGAAAACAATCTTGTACCTATATGCAAGTGGTTGAGACAAAATGGTTATTTTTACATGGATCTTCTTGTATGAGAATATATAGCATTTTAGGCTTTAAATCTGCTTTTACTTTACAATTACAGACCAAAGTCCAGATTTTAAATAACTATTCACAATATCCTCAGTTGCTAGCAACGTGTGGGGTTTTGGCTTGATTTTGTGTGTGTGTTTAAATAGCCACTACTTTTGCAAGCCTCATGATAAAACAAGCTTGTGAATGTGTGAGTAGCAGATCATTAATAAACCTAGCCCCAGAGACTAGCGGAGGAAGGCAATGAGCCTGCTGGTTTAACAGTCCCTGGATTCATCACTTGGAATTCTTTTTGGAGCACCAGGTTAACTGCACCCTTCTGCATGCCCCCAACTTTACCCAGCTTTCCTGAGCTGTCCTGGCAGAATGGCTTGGTCTACAATTAGAAGGCTACAATTAGCCCTACTCTTTTCCTTGGTGGATAAAAGTCACCCCTGTAAAGATGGTGAGGACTATGCAACCCTTAAATCTCACCTAAACTCAATTTTAGATACTTAAGTGGTTCATAGGTCTTGCACTGACCTTCTGCATTGGGGGGAGGGGGGAGAAAAGGGAGAGGGAGGGTATTTTACCCTTATTGAAGTTAGTGAAAAAAATTTATTTTAAAATTAAAATGAGGTCGAAAGTAAAAGATAGCACAAGAAATAGCAGATTTATTTGGTAAGAGATCATAAATCTAAAGGAATCCCTACTTTTAAATGAAATGCCTTATTTTTTCATATGCCCTACATAGATAATTTCAGAGTAAATCCACACTGTGCTGAATTGTACAGGACAGACTTCTACTGCAGTCCCAGTATTTACAAAACAATACCCCAAAGTAACGTGTAACTATACTGAAGAAGTATTTTAAAAACTCAGAGCGCTGTGGACCCAGGTTGGCAACTTTTTTCAGCAAATACATGTGTGCCAACTAGGAACTTGTGCTTTGATATATTTACTGCTTTAATTTTCCTCATTCACTTAATTCTCACTTCTGAATGACCGGATTACAGTTGTTGAACTCCAGCTGGTGGTTTAGCTTCTGAAAAGTTCACAGTCGGATTCTTGCTTTTAACTAGAAAAAATGTTATCAATCTACAGTATTAATTTTTCTGGGCATGACATAATTTCACATTTGTTATTTCATCAGGCAATGTTATCAGAGATGTTCTCTCTCTTTATTAGATTAGCTTTTGGACTCTTTTTAACATTAAGAAATTAAACGTGTGTGTGTCTGTCTAGACCTATATACACACACAATAGGTGGATCTATATATAAAATAAGGGTGGCACAAACAGCAGCAGCAGGTTCACATGACTGTGATGTAGCCATGGTGGGGTGTGGAATGGACTTCCATCTTGAACAGTCCTTTGCAAATCTTCTTTCTTCCACAAAAGTCAGTATGGGAGGATTTAGGCTTCATAAATACCTCAAAATTGCATCTTCTAACCTTATTTGTGGTGGACTCATGCTCTGCTTCCTTCAACCTCACCTCTAAACTGTTTCAATCACTTATAAAACTATTTCGGTAAAACATAGGTGGCCAAACCCCTATAGTGAAGGTTACATAAGTGTTTCCAATCTATGGTATTGTTTAAATTATTTTTAACTTTCTCAAATTTTTGTCATTCTTCATGAAATTTGGCAGCCTCAATATTAAGTCTGGGAGCAAATTTTTGTGGCAAGTTTAAGCCAAAATGTTTCAGTCATTTTGGAAAAAAATCAGGAGAGTGAGCTGCCCTGCTCACATTTTTTGTGAAATTTGGGTTTAGGAAAAAAAAGTATTTTAACATATGCCCTAGGTACTGTAAAGTGATTTCTTAAAGGTCTGCCAATGTTCTGTTGGTTCTGCACATGACTGCATCCGTTAGGAGTGCTCATTAGTATGATTAGTAAAACTGCATATAAAAAGAGGTAGACATTTGCAAGTAGTTCACCTCCTTCCATAGATCAATATGTACTCAGGTCTTCTAAATACATGGCTAATGTCCTAACCACTGGACCATCCTTCCACTCTTTCCTGCCACCTAATTAATTACATTTATTTCACAGTGCAGAGCATTCTAGTGCTGCCTAGTAAGTAGTTTGAGCATGGTAGAATTTATTTGTTTCTTCATTTTTTCTTTTGAAAAAGCATTGATGCAAGGGTCTTCTCCATTGTTTCTTTACAGTCACAGTCATTGCATACTCAGAGAGTCCAAGGGCTAGTAAGACTGGCACCTGAACCAGTAACAACTTCTGCAGAAACTGAGAGGTGAGGAAGAGCTGATACCATGAGGGAATGAAAGCACATGCTGCTTTCTTTCAGAGGTGAAGCAGTGGCTGTGCACCCGGTGCATTTACGGAGCTCTTGAAGCATTGCGCTTGCTTTAGTCTCAATGCTTTGTGGAACCCTTGTTGGGGTGGCACACTTCCATACTATTCCCAGGACCAGCTCTGCCTTAAACATATGCTACATAGCCCACATGGCACCTATATATCTCAATCATCTGGAGTCAAATTGCTTACTACACAGATCATCACACATAAAGTCATTACTTTTTAACTCCTGCTATTTTTTTATATACTGTGCTGGGGAAAGCGGTAGATCTACGGTCACTGTAAACTTCCAAGATTAGTAGTGTGCAATACAGAACAACACTAATTCAATAAAGCATTATATTTGTATATATTAATGCCTGTGAATCAGTTGCAACCATGCTGTAAATAGTCCAGAGGCTAACTTCCTCTTTGAGTAATGAACTTTTTATAATGCTTTTGAAGTCCCATTTCTATTCTGGTAGTAATAAAATCATTTCAAATAATAGTTTTTAAAGGTACTTCTTTTATCTCAATAGTGATGGATATCTTTAGAAACTGCAGATTTAAATTAGAGCTGGTTGAATTTTTCCATCAGAAGTTTGCATATTTATGAGAGGGAACCAAGAAAAAACTTAAAGGAGATTTTCGTGAATTCTCAGCTTTCAACAAAATCAGTTTCAAGTTCATGTGTTTAAAAAAGACCTGGTAATACACTGATCTCCTGTATAAAATTGCAAATGACTAAATAATGTTACTTCTGCGCTTGCAGTCGTCTCAGTATAATATTTCAAATTGCAAGTATAGCAAATATTGTAGCAATTGTACCTAATTATACTCTTTTCCCCCTTTCGCTTTTTGTATTAGTTGTTGCTGTGCGAAAACTAAGCCAAAAAAGTGAGTTTTACACTTCATTCTGAAGGCCCTCACGCTGGGATTGAAGATACAGACATCCATGTGAAAAGGACAAGGGATAGGAAAACCTTGAATTTAGCTTCATAACAGGCAAAGTATTTAGAAAAAAACTATTAAAAATACTCTGATATGAAAAACAGATGTGGATGCCAGATTTCAAACTAGCTAGGTCCTTTGTGACCTTTATCGATTGTCTAGTAGATTGATCTATCTAACCAGAGATCAATCTGAGGGGTGCTCAGTCTTCTGGGAGGCCATGCTGATGATGACAGCGTATAGTACATTCAATTTTCTCTTGTTACATTCCCATAGAGCAATTGTGTGCATGTGAAGGACCACACAAGATCATGAATATATTCATGAAAATACTTGTTCATGTCATAGATGCTCATTCATTCAAAACAGTCTTATTTGCATGAATAAAAACTCCTTCCCCAATGTTTTTTTCAAGCTAAAGTCAGTCACACACATTTTCACAGGAAAGCTAACAACATGATGGAAACATGCTTGGATTCAACCAAAAATTAGATTTACCAAACATGTTCCAAATACATCTTTCCACTTTTCTAGATACAATACCGAGTTTGGGAAGGCAAGGTGGGGATGTCTCTTCTTCCCTATCATACATCTAACTCTGAGACAAAGAAGTATTTGGACAAATTATGTTATTTGCCCACAGAGAATAGAAAGAACACTCTAAATGTTTCTCTGCCTTTTTGGTTCATTGCTCTGACAGTGACAGTCTCTGTTTGGTAATTAAGCATCAGCATAAATACCACCTGGCTGCTGAAAGGGTTAAATGCACAGTGTGGGATGACCTTCGCAGTTTACCTTTTTATCTCTTTAATTATATTATTACGAATTCCATCCCATTCCTGTTCCATTTTACACCATGAAGGGAACTAGAAGCATGATGTTGCACATTGACAGTCTCTGGGATATATTAAAAGCAGCCAGGTAACTAAACATCTAGAATACTGTGCTAAATTCATCTACAGGAAGACTCTGCCTTTGCTGACTGCTGGCAGTTAATGGTTTTTTTTTTTTTTTTGGTGTTTTTTTTTATGACATAGAAACAAAAACAGCTTTTCTCAAAGCTGGAAGAGCATTCCATGAAAGCAAAACAAAATAAAAAAATCAATAAAAATGAGCTCATTACCTAGCCGACTCTTAATATTTTCCATCGTCTGGCTTCCTGACAGTAAAGAGAGTCTAGCAGAGAGATCCTCTTCAGACTGTATAGATCTGTGCCTAATGACTGAGTCCTCACAAACGGACCAGAGTACATTTTTTAACAAGTTTTTCATTGCTTGAATGGCTGAAGCGATGTCACTGTTCTCAAGCACAGCTTTACATGCCAATGGTAATACTCTCAAGGAGGAATTTTATACAGCAGGCACTGAACGCTTCAGAGTCACCTTTTCAAGCTAGATCTTGGGATGTTTGGACACTGAATAAATGGAGGCTGTGTTCACAATATATAGGGAAAAAAAGTCAAGGGCAGATTCAGGAACCTTGTGGATAGATTACTCTATGAGGGTACATCAGCAGAACTTATAGTAGCTGTGTAAGAGACTGATCTGCATTTTCATTTCCATCATGCAGGTCTCACGGGTACATCTATTGCAAACTGAATTCTAACAACAGAAAATATTGTCTCCTGACATGAATAGGTTAAAACTTTGAAGGAATTGGATAGTGACTATCTTCAGGATAAAAAGAGGTAGATTTTTGCAAAAAGCTATGAAGTGAAAAGAACTAGTAACTCTCATTTCATCTACAGCTTCCAAAGTCATTTTTCTGTTAGTAAACAGCCCTTTGAAATATTAGCTTGGCAGCATCATCACCATCAAATGCCATTACCGTAATAGCCAGTTTGTGTTTTTCACATTCATATGGTATCATCAGTAGTCTAGTATTACACTAAATACATCTTCTGCTCTAAGTGCAAGGTACATTTTTTTTACCTTGCCTTTTCTAACAAACATATAAGAAGGTGTGTGTATGTATATAATAAAAACAAAAATCCAAAGCAAAATACTGCACTGCACATGTCTCCCACTGGGGAGAGAATGGGAGAACAAACTTGTGACAGATGTTGGTCACATAGCTTAACGCACCACTAGGAGATAATAGAATCATAGAAGATTAGAGTTGGAAGGGACCTAAGGAGATCATCTTGTCCAACCCCCTGCTCAAAGCAAGACCAACCCTAACTAAATCATCCCAGGCAGGGCTTTGTCAAGCCGGGCCTTAAAAACCTCTAAGGATGGAGATTCCACCACGTCCCTAGGTAACCCATTCCAGTGCTTCACCACCCTCCTAGTGAAAAAGTTTTTCCTAATATCCAACCTAGACCTCCCCCACTGCAACTTGAGACCGTTGCTCCTTGTTCTGTCATCTGCTGCCACTGAGAACATCCTAGTTCCATCCTTCCTGGAACCCCCCTTAAGGTAGTTGAAGGCCGCTATCAGATCCCCCCCTCACTCTTCTCTTCTGCAGATGCTCAGATACTAGGTTGGTACAGAATAGGACCAATTAAATAAGAATAGCATGCTATATGAAAGGTCAGAAATGCAGATACTGTAATTTAGAACATCCTTTAATCTGAGGTCCGGGCTCTGTTTATGACTGTACACGGCCCGTGACATGACCATTATTGAGACACAAAGCTCCACCAGGAGACTTCTTTTTCAGCTCCACAAGTTTGTGTTTCCAGCAGCACATCTCTGCTCCACAGTGTCAACCAGGCTGGCAAAATAGTGAAATTTACTAGAAGCTGATCCCTGCGGTTCAGAGATCAGGATTTTCATTAGTTTCGCTTGGCTGCTAGCAAACTATCCAGGGCAAACTGACTGAGTACAATCTATGTACTAAATAGATTCTAAGTATATTTCACTTGACATTGTATTTCCATCATGTCTGAAAAGCCTTTGCTTGGAAATCTATAAACCATGTGCATAGGCAACTCTTTTTTGTTGCTAATAGTCTGCAAAAGTTCAATAATTTTTCAGAGCACTAAAAAGAGTTAACAAGGTATAACCTGATCCCTGGAAAGGTTTTCCCATAGGATGAACTTTATGTACATATAGATTGCAAATGTTCTCTTTTAATGCAAACCCGTTGCAAATACATTTGCCTTGTATTTCAATACAAACAGCGAGCAAAACATCTGTTGCTTATCTACTGTTACTGCTTAAAAAGTTTTCACTGTCGCTATTTCTCAGTATCCTAGCTATATCTTGAAGGATGAAACTGGCTTTTGCAGAGCTTCATTATACCGTAGTCATGCTACAGGCAAATCTGCAAGAAGACCAAAAATCTTGACTCAGATCCATATATTTAACATTGACTCTAAGGTTTCTTCCACAGGTATGAACTGCATACAGGCAGATTGGACCAAGAGAGTGGAGACACACTGTATAGATCAATGTAGAAATTTGAGAGGTCTGCACTCAGCTTTTGCCTACAGTTTTCCACCATTGCTGCTAACAGCGGGAGTACTAATGTAGACAGGTCTCCAGACAGCAACTGACATTTTAAGCACTATATGTTGTTGTCTCACCCAGTGGTTCCCTACCTTTTTGAGTGAAAGCCCCACTGGTTAACACTAGGTAAAACACATGCACACCCCCACACCACACCTCCCGACCTGGCCATAGACACATATAACTCCTATAAACTCATATAATGATGATAATAATAATAATACTAAATTACATACATAATAATAATAAGTTACTCTTACCTAAGAAGCTAAGCCTTCCCTGGTGCAGCTGCCACCAAACGCCCCGTGTGGCCCCGCCTCTTCCCATCCCTCATGGATGAAAGGTAATGGAGGCGGTGGGCGCCAGTGGGCTGGCCAGGGCTGCTCCAGACCTCACTGGCGCAGAGCTGCTCCGCTCCAGCTGGCTCCCACTGCCTCCAGGCCTGGCTGGGTTGGGGGGCTGCTTTTCTGCTACGATCAGTGTGGGTCTTGGGGGGGCTGCTCCTCCACTCTGGCTGGGCACCTGGTCGGCTTGGGGTTGTGGGGGCTACTCCTCTGCTCTGGCCAGCTCAGGGCTTGAAGCTGCTGCCCCCGGCCAGCATGGGGGGGGGATGCTAAATTACCTCAATACTACTGAAGCCTCACAGACCTCCTGTAATCTTTGGTGTCCTCCCAAGGGGGTCCCGCACCCCAGGTTGGGAACCATTGGTCTAACCCTGCTCAGATTACAAAGTATAGGACGTTAAGGTGACTGTGTTTTCCCTGAGCAAGATTTCTAAAGCCTTGTCTATATTAAAAACCTACTCTTGGGTGACTAGACCAATTTAAAATTGATCTAATTAAACTTATGTATATCTATAAGGCTTATGCACTTAAAATGGTTTAAATAAATTAGGTAACTTACCAAAGCAAACTAAACTGATTTCAACAATGGTTTAAACTTGTTTAAGTGCATCTACATTAGGTACATGAACCAGTGCAACTAGATTAATTTAAAATCAATTTAGCTAGATCAGTGCAACTTTTTCTGTATAGATAAGGCCTACGTTTGAAAGTTAGAGGCTTTTATTTTCTGGTAGAGAACAAAAATGTTCATACTCACAAAGGTAAAGAGAGGAAAGCTATACATTAAAGAAGACAGACAATAAAAAATACTGTGAATTAGTGAAGTGATTTTATCCACAAAAACATTATCAATTTAAGTTTCTTTATTAAAAGTTTCATGGTGTGTAAGTCTTTATCCATTATGTCTTGATCTGTATACCTCTTCATCCTTCTTTTGCTTACATTTGTCTTTAGGATTATAACTGAGAACTTGTCCTATTTAATAAGAATTATATTTATAATAAAACATGCAATCAACCTAGAAAAGGGATGGATGGAAAAAGATAAGAAAAAGATGTAAGGGAATAGTAAGGAAGAGGACAGATACACTGTTAACTGTCAAGAATACTTCAAATTCATTTTTGGCCATGATTTTAAATACACAAAATTTGTTATCTATAACTGCTATTTCTGCACTTTAGCCCATCAATCCAGACTGATGGAGATAGTTTCTCTTTCCTCCAGTAGACAGGCAGCAGCAACCAACAACTGCAGAGTTTATCATAATTTGTCTTCCTTTCTCTGTCACTATCTACCAAGATGAAGTTTCTGATAGAACTCAGGAGTTAGAAATCAGCCTTTGATGGGTTGGAACGTGCCAGAGAGTATAAAACCACAGGAACTTGATCCAGTGAGGAGCCTTTGAGGGTTATCAAAAGAATTGTGGCGATTCAACCCCAGAGACTGCTAAAGAAATGGAATTGGTCCCTAAGAGCTTCTATAACTCTGGAACGGTTAGTTCAGACCCTCCAGTCTTCCTCCTTTAGAAAAGGCAAAAGATCCAAGATAGTCTTAGTATTTGCCTCTGTCTTCTTTCAAATGAAAACTGAGTCAAGGAGTTCTGCCTCTAACTACAGCTCTCTCACCCTGAAAGCTCTACAGAGTATGGAAGCATTAACTCTATGGTTGGGTTTCCATAAAATCCCCATCAGAAGAGGCTATCTAAACATGTGCTGAATCAACATATTTCTTGTATGTCCTGGTTCTGCGCCTGCCCCAACCACCACTCCAGCACTGCCCACATTCTGAGCTGCACTTAACAGCTCTTGTACCACTATATCCCTCTTTACCACTATAACTGGGTAAAGTTGAGAGGTAGGGTCTCAGTCCTAAATTGTGCCACTGCATAAATGCGCTCTCCTTTTTTATTTATTTTGCTATTTGTAAACTTACAAGACGGACAAATTCAGAACTTTAAGTAAATGGTTGGCACAGATTTATCAAGACTGACTGCCCCTCATTTACAAAGGCAGCAAAATGTAGATGAACAGAAATTAATCCTTCACTATCCTAAGGACACGTAATCTCCTGTGTCCCAGGCAAAGCACTTGCTTTGTATGAGCTTATCAATGTATCATGGAATAGTACGCTACAGAAGTATGGAAGGAATAGGAGGCTTTGTGGCATTGGAGTACAGCAGAGCTCCTACAGCACTGGCTCTCCAGTGGATCTGCTATTTCCTGCACCTCAACAGTGCTGGTTTATTGTGGCTCACAGTGCATCAAAAAACATCCAAACTATGGATTTAACATTGACCAGATTAAGATGTTTTGTTGGAGAACCTTGTAACAAGAAATCCAACAAGAAATTTGTGATCTTCCAATTTGAAGACAGATAACAATCTCCAAACTTATTAAAGATTGTTAAAGAGACAGTGATGAATTGCTCTCCATGTCCACTGAGGGTAGGACAAGAAGTAACTGGCTTAATCTGCAGCAAGAGAGATTTAGGTTAGATGTTAGGGAAAAATAACAATTAAATTTAGGCTTCCAAGGGAGGTTGTGGAATTTAAGAACAGGTTGGGCAAATCAGCTATTATGGGTGGTCTAGGTTTACTTGTTCCTGCCTCACATTGGGGACAGGTGACACCCCATAGATGACCTCTTGGGGTCCCTTCCAGCCCTACATTTCTATGAATACCATATTTCCCTAAGAGTGCCACACTCTGGAAAAGGTCTTGTTCTGGTTTTGGACTCATCATCCAGTATCTAAACTTTCCATTAGAAAAACGAGGCGATATATAGCACCTAAATAGCATGGAGTTATGAGAATGACGACATCTCTCATCAGCTAAAGCCTGGAAAAATTAAAGTTTATTTTCTTTTTTCTTTTTTTTAAAGGACCCAAATCCATGTGAAAACATAGATTTAAATAAATCACCTTCTAAAAATATATATTTTAAATAGTAATTTATGGAATTGGGGGGGGGGGGGTGTTTATTCTCTCTTTTGCTTTTCTCTTCCCCTGAAACATCTTTATCCCATTCTTTTCAGTATTTCTATTTTCCTTGTGATGAATTTTTAAATAATGTTTAATCTTTTTTCCCTTTAAAAATCTTTCCTCATAAGTTTTTTCCCCATGTTCTTATTTGACCTCCACTCTATTTTTTTTTACCTTCAATGTTTCTTTTCTCTGTCACGGTCTTCCCTATCATCTTCTTCTACTCCAGTGATATTCAGACTGTGGCTTGCGAGCCACAAGTGGCTCTTTAACGTGTCTCCTGTGGCTCTTTGCAGCACATGATATTAAAACACTGTGATTTAATTATTAACCAATCCAAGTTATTAGCCAATCAGAATGCTTTTACTATGTTATTAGCCAATTGTAGTTGATAAAAAAATTATACTTGGTCAGTCATTTTGCTGTGAGACTAATACATATATAAACTAAATATTTCTCTTGTCATACTGCTTAAATATGAATATATAGTACTACAGTAAATGAAACAATGAATTCACACTACTGTAACTCTTTTGTGTAATGTTGATTGATAATTTGGCTCCTGAACCACTGAAGTCTAAATATCAGTGTTCTACACCACTACTAAAGTTTGGGTTACAATAGTATACACTGTAGAGAGATTTAATTAGGATTAGGGCCCCATTGTACTACATGCGGAATAAACATATATGGAGTCACTTTCCCCGGCCCAGAGAACTGACAGAAATCTAAGGCCCTGACTGTGTACAGAGCTCTGCACAGAGAGACCCCAGAAGTAAATGGGGCTGCCATATGAAAAGGCCCACTCATAAGGAACAACGGGAAGAACAGAGGCCTAAAATAACAAGTGAAACATGAAGGATGGGCAGAGAAGGATACTGTCCAATATACATTATACATCTCCCTCCCTTCGTTGACTCTCCCCACACACATGCGCGCGCACGCACACACACTCACTGTGCTCTTGTTCCCATTCCTCTCCCTTAACCATCTGTTCCACAAATTCATTGACCCTATAGAAATAAATGGTCTTAGAGACCCAGCTACTGTTGAGCTGTGAGAGTGGAGGCCTTTGTCTAAGTGGAAAGCCCATTTGCTCAATGAATCTCTCCTTATTCATCCTTCGGAATGCAGGTGTGGGGAAGCTTGAGAGTACAGTTCTCCACACAACATGTACAACTTGACAGCTTTGTTGTCCATTGCAACATACATCTGGGGTGAGAATGGAGACAAAGAGCACTAAAATACAGGGAAATTATATTCCTCTTGGATTTGTCATTTCAGACTGTGACATTAATAAACCCATACAAAGCAAGCATACTGAGAAAACTCATAACACCAGGACATTACAGCAAAAAACCATGATTGTGACAGCCAGCATAAAGTAACATTTAGAATACAACCATAATCAGAGTGCTGGTGCAAACAACTAGTTTGTACATGTTTCCTTCAGATCAGCTTTTGTTTTTTTAACAAAACTTTATTTTTCTCATTGTTTTTGCATTAATTCAAGAGCTTCAAAAGTAGGGGTAACCCAAACAAAATTTATAGAAAACAGGATATTTATTTATTAAGGTTTTACTAGCACTCCAAGAAGTTGTTTATCTCTTTTGAGGAAGACAGAATTCAAATTGCCTTCATTAGCAGAGCAATATTCTGTGGAAAATGAGCCTGGTACTTATCAAGAGGGTCCTTGATTTGCATTTTTGCTAAATAACCAAGCTGTTCTGTTTTTTCAAACCACTCTAGAGCAGTAGAACAGGAGAGAGAGAAACTCATTTAGCTAAGTAATACTTGCAGCACATTGGGGGTAGATTTTTTTTTAGTATCTGTCACTGAAGTTCTCTGCTCTATCAGATTTTTAAATGATATAGACTATACTACGTAAAGACTGTGCTACATCATACAAGAACTACTATATTAGCAGTGAACCTTAACAAAACATAAAGGCTATCTTTGAGGAATTAATTGCGGTTCAACACCAAGTCATACTTTGCACCCCTCTGCCTTTTCCCATACTGACACTGATTCCTTATGAGGTATTCAGACTTCATTATATATCACCTAAACGACCAATCCAGGAGTGTCCAAAATTTGGAAGCACTCTTATTTTTCTAGGAGAATTCTCTCTTTCATTTCTCACAATACTGTGGCCTGGTTTATGTCACTAGTCATTTTTTCTTCCTGACAGTATGTTCCACTGTAACAGGAATATCTCCTCCTTAAATATCTATATCTATAAAAATTCATTTATATGTTGAAAGAAAGCATAGATTCTTGACAGTGCAGTAAAATCTGTGGGATTATATTGCTCGTATTTTTACCCCCTTTATAATTTAAAATCAACACAGTTCAGCACAAACAGACACAGTTGATAGTCTTCAGTTAGATGGAGTTAATAGTAAAGATGTTGTATCTACATCTATAAAAATAGAAATAGAGACACAAAAGCACACGCGATATTATCTTTACAGAATGCAAATTGTGAATGGTTAATATACTAAAGTATATTAATTTTCAGTGATGCCTACCATGGTATAATAGTTTACCCTTGTTCATGATACAGATGCCAGTATCTTCTCCTCTAAGTGGTCAATGTGTTAATTTGTATGAGGCACTTCTTTTTACGGATAATATTCAAACACCTCTGCTAACCTTTGCTCTCCAGTGCTCTCCCACTTTTCTCCTCACTGAAACACACCTCTTAAAATTTTTCAGAGCTTGCCTACATGGAGACATTAACCACAACTGCTATCCCACAACAGTCATTCAGCAACAGTCCCTCATGTGGACGCTCTTATTCCGGAATAAGAGTGTCTTTTCCTGACAGGATTAAACTACAGACATAGCTATTGCACTTAAAAGTTACATTTTGCCTTAATCCAAAATAACTTTCAAGTGCACACCAGCCATTAGATGCTACTGAGGGCCCAAACTGATGGCTAAGGGACGTGCTGTGCAGTTCTCAGTGAAGTGTATATATACAGTATTTAAATTCAGGCCTGCAACATTAATATACAGTATTTTAAATTCAGGCATGCAACATCTTTACTATTAACTCCATCTAACTGAAGACTATCAGCTGTGTCTGTTTGTGCTGAACTGTGTAGATTTTAAGTTATAAAGGGGGTAAAAATACAAGCAATATGATCCCACAGATTTTACTGCACTGTCAAGAATCTATCCTTTCATTCAAAATATAAATGAATTTTCTTGCAGCCATTCTGTTAGTTAAGGACTTCACTGTGCAGATCAATGCATTGCTGTCTCATTGAGCCTGCTACATTGAAAGAATTGTGCTTTTAAAAGTGTTACCATATCCCATATCCATAGTAATGAGATGTTAATTTATTAACTTAAAGCCTTGTTGTTCTCCAACCTTTCCTTCACGACTGACAGAAGTCCTATGGAAGACAACCAAATTCATTATCTTAATTACCTGTGGCCAACTTCAACCAAGGCCTCTTAGGAGAAGCTGGTATACTCATCCAATTAACTAAATATTTTAATAAACTAACAAAGCTTAATTTGATGAGTCATCTTAACTAACCAGGCAGCATTAAATGGTTTCCAGCTGCTTATGGGCTATTTAAGCACTGCCACTTTGAATTTCAGGAATGGATCTGTAAACACTGGGGATAAATGAATGATATTCCTGGAATGGTAAATCAGGGTCTGAGTTTTGCACCAAGCCATGGCATCATCACGGCAAAAAATAGTAGACCAGGTTGTAGGGCCTAATTAGCTATTGTTCACTGTTCTTCACTGATGTTCTTGTGTCATAATATCCCTGCTATTAAATGTTCAGGTTTTCCTAAACCTAATTAAACATAGTATGGTAAACAAAATACACATGAAAGGTACATTCCATAAATAATTCAATGGTTTGATGAACTCAGTAGTTCATACAAGGAATTCCATCTATATCCAAAGAGAAACAATAATTATGTAACTTACATTTATTAAAAAAAAAACAAACTTTTTTGTTGAAGATCCCTAGGAGACCACATATTGATTGACATATTTCTACACTAATGTGGAATTAGGAAAAACATCCTACAGATCCTTCGGTGCCACAAGATAGTATGGACATGGGGTTTTTTTATTCTGGAAATGCATGCCACACTCGAATTCACTATTTTAAACTGAAATCTGCTCTTACCATCATGATTAGGATTTCCCAAAGTCCATGGCTCGTCTGAATCAAAATGAGTGTCTCCCCCAATTCCTGGCCCAGGGAAGTAAGCATGGGCCAAAAATCCTCCCTCCCCGTCAAAGGGAGAACTGTCTCCATGAAAACCTGATGCAAAAATGATTGTAATATCCACGTCCCTCTTGCCATTTTCTAATTCAATGTAAGGAACTTCTTCAAATGTCAGAGGAGTTACATTCTGCCACACATCAAAGGCACGGCGAATGGCTTTGCGGGTTTCGGCATCACCTACTTTTGGAGTAACGTTCTTTATGCTGAAACAAACAAACAAACAAACAAATTAATCTGACAGAGTGCTCAGTGACACAACTCACGTTCATTTTACTCTGATTACTAGGCACGGACATAGCCAGTGCTGGTAAGGCATTATATCCTTAGGGAAAAATAGCTTTAAATAAATAGGTGAGAAATTACTGCATTAATCTGTGCCGTTTTTTATGCTAGATCTCATTATGGGTTAGTTATTTGAATCTCAGCAGTACAGAATTCTTATTCTAAGATCATTAAAATATTTGATGAAGAAAAAATGCTTAACAGTGGGGTAACAGGATTAATCAAACACTGGCCATTTATCTCTTGGACCACAATTAGAATTAAGCTCAGCCAAAGGACAGCATGCCATTCTGATCAAAAACTGCAAATGTTCCCAATTTAAATGAGATTTTAATTTCTTTGTGGTTACAATTAACAATGGAATAATCCCATACTGTGCCCACCAACCAGAACTTAAAAGGCCCTAAAAACAATTCTTGCTACGTTCAGAACTACACAACTAATTCCTAATTAGAAACATTTTTTTCCATTTCATTACAGGTTAACATGTCCTTTTGCTGTCTGATTAAGCACACAGTAACCTTCTGTTAAATTAAACAGTCCATGAGAAGAATCATTTGACAGGAAAGTTTGAACTACTTTAGGAATCCATACTGTTACAAGTCCATTTGTTCTTAGCTATTCCATCAACAGAAAATACTCCATCTTAATTTCCATGAGAAATGTGCAAAATTCTCACACAACAATGTCGATTAAAATGAGTGATGCTGGAAAATATGTTACAATGGAATCTTTACAAAAATATGTATTTAAAACAACATACACACACACAAACACACGAGTCCCAAATTAATCAATCTGGAATCAATCCAGTTTCCCACTGCTATTCATCACACACTTTTACTGATATATCCCAACCTCTCAAGCCCTACTTTGCCCCCTTATTTGTGTCCGCACTGGAGCTATTTTACTTGGATGAATATTATTGATTTAACATGTGGTTGATTAAATGTGCAGGAAAGATTTAAAAATAAATATCGTTTCAGAGCACATTAAGTTGAGTTATATAAGTTCTCAGTGTGAAGAATATTATTTGATGAATAAAACTGGAATGATCTTTTCTCTGGTGTTATGAAATGTATTTGATTTCATGATGTGGTATGTTTATGCAAATGTATGTAGATCTTTTAAATTTCTGTTTTTTAAACTCGGATATTCATAAAATTTATGGGACCATTAAGATCATCTAGTCTGACCTCCTGCATATCACAGGCTATTACATTTCTCCCAGTTACTTCTTTATTGAACCCAATAACTTGTCTTTGGTTGACTACAGCATATCTTTCAGAAAGGCATGCATGCTTGATTTGAAGACATCAAGAAATGGAGAATGCACTACCGCTCTTGGCAGTCTGAGAGACAGATATGGCACTTTCCTGCAACATCCTGGACAAAACATACTGAATTAAGTTTAATTATCATAGGAGTTCATTGTAAAAACGTAAGAATGGCCATATTTGGTCAGACCAATAATCCATCTAGCCCAGTATCCTGTCTGCTGACAGTGGCCAATGGCAGATGTTTCAGAGGGAATGAACAGAACAGGACACTTATTGAATGATCTAGTCCTTGTCGTCCAGTCCCAGCTTCTGGCAGTCAGAGATTTAGGGACACCCAGAGCATGTGGCTACATCCCTAATCATCTTGGCTGATAGCCATTGATGATCCTATCCACCATGAACTTACCTATCTATTTCATTGCAGACTTTACCTATGCTGATGGGAGAGTTCTCCCATTGCTGTAGGTAATCCAAGTCCCCAAGGGGTAGTAATTAGGTCAATAAAATAATTCTTCTGTCGACCTAGCGCTGTCTACAGTGGGGGTTAGATTGTCTTAACTATGTCACTTAGGGGTATGGATTTTTCATATTCTGAGTAATGCACCTGGGTTTTAATGTACACTAGGCCTAAGTGTCTGATAATTCTATTCTTTACTATAGTTTCAACCAATTTGCCTGGCACTGAAGTTAGGCTTACTGGCCTGTAATTGCCAGGGCCATCTGGCAAATGTTTATGTATTATTGTGGAATTGTATGTAACATCCAAGGTGACTACCGTAAACACTAGGAAGTGTTATGAATGTCAAAGGACTATCTGAAACAATGTACCCCATCCAATTATGCAAGACCTCAGCCTTCCAGTATGGGTCTTACCAATGTCATATACAGAGGTAAAAATCACCTCCCTACTCCTACTCACCGCTACCCTGTTTATACATGCATGGATCACCTCAGCCTTTTTTGCCACAGCATTGCACTGGAAGCTCACCTTCAGTTGTCTGCTATGATCCTAGTCCTTTTCAGAGACACTAATTTGCAGAATACAGTCCACCACTCTGTAGGTATAGCATTCATTCCTGATTCCTTGATGTATTAAAACATATTTTGTTTGAATGGGCACAGCTTCGCCAATGTTTGTATCATCCACAAATTTTATCTGCAGTGATTTTATGTTTACTTCCAGAACACTGGTGAATATGCTGAATAGCACTGGACCTAGTACTGGTCCCTCTGAAACCCGAACACAAAGACTCCCATTCAATAGTGATTCCCCACTGACAACTACTTTTTGAGATCTGTCAGTTAGTAAGTCCCTAATCCATTTAAAATGTGCTCTGTTGATAACATGTAGGGCTATTTTTTAATCAGAATGTCACGTGGTATTAAGTCAAACGCTTTACAAAAGTCTAGGTATGTTACATCTACACACTTAACTTTATCAACCAAACTTGTAATCTCCTCAAGGAATGAAATCTGATTTGGTTGACAAATCTATTTTTCAAAACACCATCTTGACTGTCATTTATTAATTATATTAACTATTTCTTGTAGCAATTAACAAACATCCTGATCCTAAAATGAGCTCTGTCTGAGTGGATCCCTATGCCCTTGCAGAGCTGATTGCAAGATCAAGGCTGTATTAAGATTTTTTTGTAGTGAATGATATTATACGATACGTTATTGTTAAAATATATTGGAAGTGAATCCCTAGAATAGGACATGATATTTAAAATCTCCTAGCAATTTGTTCTTTTGGTAAGTTTTAGAGAACAAATTTAAACTTCAGGGGGGCTGTCCGGCAGCTGGGATAAAAATGAATGATGATGAATTGTATGGTGGTCGGGAATTGGCTGGATCCCTCAATTACTAATTTCCAGAGCTGTTAATATTTGCATTTCTTTGAAGTGGAGGTTGTTTTTCTTTTTAAGACTATGCAGCACTTTTCTGAGTGTTAGCTGAATTTCAAAGAAATGCACTTTTGCATTTTGTGCAAAATATTTCCTTTTTACATTTTAAAGCATATTGGTCAAAAGAACTTCACAGAAAATTAAATTATCCTGAGGTATTCGGGCCTGAAACAAAGACTGTTAAAATCAACTGGGGAGGCGGAGAGGGATTTACATTGACATCAGGGGGCTTTCGATCAAACCATTAGTGTATCAATTTTTTGAAGAATCATTAAGAGTTTTAAAAGACAGATTTTAGTCCTGCTTTAACTGCAAATCTTAACACAACCTTAACAATGGAGCTGCTAACAACATCATTTTTAAATGCCCAAGACTTTTGGTTTTAAGAAGCAACTTCTATTCCTATGCTATAACTACAGTTTCAAGAAGATTTGGAAGAGGTATAGTGTTAGCAGAATAGTTAACCAACATTGATATGTTAGTAGATTATATAATATTAATGTTAAAATTAAGAATTCCGGTAAATCAGAGATTTTCATTTCATTCATACAGTAACTGACACTGTTGTCTGGGAACAGTATGGAACTTTTCTTGACAACAGGTTGCAAATCTTAGGCTATGGCTACACTGACAGTGGCAAAGTCACTGCCATCAGATTGATTTCTCTGGATCTACTGAGCAGTCAGTGAAGACCCGCTCAGTCAATCCAGAAATCGACATACTAAGACCACCTTCACAAGTGGCATATCACTGCGTCAACGGGAACGTGGTTCCCATCGGTGCAGTGCAGTGAAGACAATGTGCAGAAGAGGAGCAGAGAAGTCGATGAGAGTTACACAAGTTTTTTGTGTAGTTTGCGTAATTCTCGTCGACTGCCGCTGAATCTCGGAGGTAAAAGTAGACAGGGTCTGAGTTACAGTGGTGTCAGTTAAGTTTAGAATGACAAGTTTAATTTTGAAATGCCTAGCCTATGTGGATTTTAGTGAGACTTTTAATATTATCTTAATATAACTTTTTGTCTTTTATAGTAAACATTTTAAGTTCACAGAGATTATTATACATAGGCCTAGAACTGGTTGACAGGGGATCGATCACTTGTGATCATCTTTTCTGTTCATTCCGTCTGAAGCACTAGGCATTGGACACTGTTGGAAGACAGGATCCTGGGTTAGATGGACCATTGGTCTGACCAAGTATGGCCGTTCTTATGTTCTTATTCCTAAACAATAAATTGTGCAGATCACTGCAGTATTATGCCCCTATCACAAAGGTCAAATAGCATGGGGGCACCCTTTCCATCAGGCTTTAGCGATCAATTTAATTCTGTTAGTCTTCCAAATCCTGACTTTCAAATTCAAGAAAAGTCCATTATTTATGGATCTTCCAGAACATACACTTCAACTAGAACAAAAGACATTCTTGGTTTCTAAAACAGCCTTACAGATAGGGTGAATTATATTTAAACATGTAGTTTAGGAAGAAAATCATATAAACTATTTGTAACTATTTATAACAGAATATCTTTTGAAGACTTTTTAATAGTTACTGGGTTTTGTAAGATTCCTATAATAATTGTGCATTTTAAAATTTATGTAACATTAGTAAATGTGTCCATGATTACAAAGAGGCATATTTTCATCTCATTTACAACGGTGTAGATCCAGATTAACCTCATTGAGAATCTGGTTTAAAATATGCAAAAGAAGGGGACATGAAAAAAAAGTGTCTGTGTTATAGCTATTATAGTGGCAAATATACTATATACAAGTGAAAACAGTTGTCCTGTTGGAAGTAACAAGTTCATTATATAAATACATTGGATTAGCATAATGGTGCCCCAATCATTTTTGCAAGCATTTAGGTGTTACTGAAATACAAACAATGATAAATCTCTTAAAATACTTCATTTTGAACGTGTCACTGAAATAGCAAGCAAAGAAGTGAAAAGGTCTGAGGACTATTCTATAATATCTGAGCTGTAAATATATGCATCATAAAGCCATTGCTTTCCTGCACTCAGTAGAAAAGAGAGACTGTTGACAACCACACACACTGAGGTACAAAGAAGTTTAGACACAATGTATCAAACCTGCTGATGCAAGAGCAAACAGTGGGTTAAGGATATCCCAGTAGGAGAGCAGATATGTTGTATGTCACCATAGTGTATTGAGCATCCTTCTTAAAGCACAGTTTTCCAAACATTCAGATCTGGCAATCTCCTACCAGAATAAGAAGTGTTCTGGGGAGAGAGTTATGAAATTTCTAATCCTAACCTTCAACTGGTGATGTTTTGTAACTAAGTAAATGAGAAATAACTATGAAAATTTGAAACAGGAACTTTAATCCCAAAGGAAGGACACAATTTTAAGCACAGTCACAATTCCATATTATGGATGAGGCTTTCTTGCTGAAAAAACGGGTAAATACATAGTTCCCATCATTTTTCATCAACAGGTAAATTGCTTATTTCTTACTTTTTATTCGTTTTGAAAGCAGTTGTTCTCAGACATCCATGGCCATAGACATCTAATCATAGAATCATAGAAACATAGAGTTGGAAGGGACCTCAGGAGGTCATCTAGTCCAACCCCCTGCTCAAAGCAAGACTAACCTCAGCTAAATAATCCCAGAGAGGGTTTTGTCAATCCGCAGCTTAAAAACCTCTAAAGATGTAGATTCCACAACCTCTCCAGGTAACCCATTCCAGTTCTTCACCACCCTCCTAGTGAAAAACTTTTTCATAATGTCCAACCTAGATCTCCCCCACTGAAATTTGAGACCGTTGCTCCTTGTTCTGTCATCTGCTACCACTGAGAATACCCTAGCTCCACCCTCCCTGGTGCTATTAGCTTTCTTGGCAACCAGGGCACACTGCTGATTCATATCCAGCTTCTTATCCACTGTACCCCCAGGTCTTTTTTTGCAGAACTGCTGCCTAGCTCATCGGTCCCCAGTCTGTAGCTGTGTATGGGATTCTTCCGTCCAAAGTGAAGGACTCTGCACTTGTCCTTGTTGAATCTCATCAGATATTTTTGGCCCAATCCTCCAGTTTGTTTAGGTCACTCTGTATCCTATCCCTACCTTCCAGGGTATCTACCACTCCCCCTAGCTTAGTGTCATCTGCAAACTTGCTGAAGGTACAACCTACCCCATCCTCTAGATCATTAATGAAGATGTTGAACAAAACCGGCCCCAGCACTGACCCCTGGGGCACTCTGCTTGTGACTGGTTGCCAGCTAGACATGGAGCCATTGATCACTACTCGTTGAGCCCTATGCTCTAGCCAGTTCTCTATCCATTTTATAGTCCATTCATCCAACCCATACTTCTTTAACTTGCTGATAAGAATACTGTGAAAGACAGTATCAAAAGCTTTGCTAAAGTCAAGGTATATCATATCCACTGCCTTCCCTACATCCACAGAGCCAGTCACCTCTTCATAGAAAGCAATCCGGTTGGTCAGGCATGACTTTCCCTTGGTGAATCCATGTTAACTGTTCCTGATCACCTTCCCTTCTTCCAAGTGCCTTAAAATGGATTCCTTGAGGATCTGCTCCATAATTTTTCCAGGGATTGAGGTGAAGCTGACTGGTCTGTAGTTCCCTGAATCTTCTTTCCTCCCTTTCTTGAAGATGGGCACTATATCCTATATCTCATCATGGAATGGGGCACCCAAATACCCCAAGAGAACCTGCTTCAATATAGAAAAAATACCCTCTGACTCATAGTTGTTACCTATTACTCCACACTGGAACCATATGGGGTATCATTAAATGATTATAACCCATGCTTGATTGGGACTCCATCCTAAAGCAAATTTTTCCCAAACCCCCTCTTCTGGTCTTCAATCAACACCCCAGCTCACCAAACACATCCTCAGAAGAAAGCCCCCCACGGACGAGGACCCATTGATTCAAAGTGGCACCAGCCATAAAAGCAGATGCAAAACCTGCAGACATATCTCCACTGCTACAATGATCAACACCCTCCCACAGAACCCCTTTCAAGATCCATGGGTCCTACACATTCCTGTCACAACGTGTGGTGTACCTTATCAAATGCTCTAAGTGCCCCAATAACAACTCTGTTGGTGAAACCAGACAATCACTCTTCTCTTGAATGAACTGACACAGAAAAATGATAAAAGGCACTCGTGGTTCAACACTTTTCACATAACCATCACTCCACATCTGAACTCTGTCTCCTCATCCTCAAAATAAACCTGCTCAACACTTCCAAAAGATGAGCATGGGGGCTTAAATGTACAGCTTTGTTAGACACTAAAAATTATGGTATTAATAAAGACACTGGATTTATGGCATGTTATAACAACCTGTAAACTACTGCTCTCCCCCCTTTTTGTCCTATGACTGGAGCGGTTTTAACTGGCCACTTCACCTTGAAAGGCTTCTCAGAATATGTGCTATTTATGCTAAACAATCTGTTCCACCTTGTATTTGGTTGCAATACCCGGAGTATCTTTTCCAGATGTGAAGATGAGCTCTCTGTAGCTCAAAAACTTGTCTTTTTCACCAGCAGAAGTTGGTCCAATAAAATACATTACCTCACCCGCCTTGTCTCTGATATATCTAATAGGGCAGAACTCAGTGTTTTGTTGTTCTTTTTTGACACAAATGTTATTTTCAATTTGGTACCTGCTTCAGGCACTATAACTTCTGAATCCATGTCTTCTGCACAGGGAAGAATAAGGTTTTCTTCGGTTGTATGAACCTTTCAATATTGTGTGATTTCTACAGATATCAAATACCATGTCTAAAGGGCTTTCATGTTGACATTACTGGTCTGAGTAATTGAGTCTTGTTGATTTTATAAAAGCCTCAGGTTTTCTCTGCCTCCCTTCCCTCCCTTCCTCCCCCAAAAAGAAAAAACATCTTCATCTTTCAGTGACAGATTTTTTTTTTTCTAAATGTTGCCGCAATTTTAGGGGCATCATATGTTCAGCAACCAACTCTTCAGGACATACCTCACTTGGTGATTTGGAATAAGTCAACATAAAGTCAGATGTCATATAATTGCTATCATACTTGGCATGGATGCTTGTACTGTCTGTTGTACATAATCAATATATATATATTTTAGTGGGGTTTGTACAGCTATACCTAAATTCAGTATAACAGATTTAATAATATTTTATTAGTATAGGCTGTAGTGGCCTGCTGTACTGGTCTCATTGGACCACTAGCTAGAGTTCTCAAGGCTATCACAAATCCTAATTACACAGAACTGAGGTGGTGTATCCATCTTTAAAAATCATTTGAAATTTATTAATTTCTCCCCCAAAGATTTATATTATTTGATTTCCCATGACACCGTCTATAGCCACCTTCAAACAGATCTGCTTTGAGAGTTTCCACCCATAGGTTGGGAAACTCTGTTCTAAAGAAATGTAAAGCACATAAGGATAACAGGGTGGGACATTTGTCTGAATGGGGAAAAAGATCTACTCAGCAATCCATCATAAGTAATTAACCAATTCTAGATTCATACTTTATATGAAAAGGTTAACCTATAATGAAATTAAAACAAGGGCTAAATCTGGGTAACTTGATAAAACTTTATCTTCTCATCAGTTCTGCCAATCAAAGATAAGCTGAGCTGAATATCCATTGCTGCTTCTCCTGTATCATTGATTGTCTTACTGAAATGAATTGGTTGCCTCTGGTCAAATATAGATTTCATTTTGTGCCACTATTTCCCCAGAGACACTCTCCATCAAGTTACTTCATTAATCTCTCACTGGTTTGGGTTAAATCTTAATTTAAGTCTTTCTAGTGTCATTTTGCTAACTCTTTGTAACCTAAAACCCTTTTTCAAGGAAAGTGTCATCTTGATTCACACAGTTACAGGCATCAGTTGATTAAACCCAAAGCAGAGATACTGTTTGTGATTTTCCTATTTCACAACCACATTAAAAAGGAACCTAGTGTTGCCATATTGGATGGGAACTATAATTCTTTTGCCTTTTCTTTTCCAGGGATAGCTCACTAAAATGAGAAAGAGAGGACCAACTAAAGGATAGATTTCCATGATCCAAAGCCCAGAATAGCAAAAAACATTACAGACAAATAGTTTCATTGAGCAGCTGTTTTAAGAACTCTGAAATTCGTAACTTACTAGCTCATTTAAAATGTGTAAAACTTAAAGTTAAAATGTTTAAATTAGATCATGCATCTACATTCCAATATTTTATTATTTCAGGATTGCTGAGGTAGGTAATCACTGAAGAAGTGGGAACTGGTGTTTTCCAATGGAGGTGAATATTAGATGAAATCAGCTGACTTTAAAAAAGCTGTGGTAAAGTTGTGGTAAAAATAGCAAATATGGTAGGCGCCCAGCTTGGCTTAACAAAGAAGTCTTTGGTGAACTTAAATACAAAAAAAGAGTCTTACAAGAAGTGGACGCTTGGTCAGATGACTAGGGAGGATTATAAAAATACTGCTCGAGCATGCAGGAATGAAATCAGGAAGGCCAAAGCACAAGTGGAGTTGCAGCTAGCAAGGGACATGAAAGGGAACATGAAGGGTTTCTACAGGTATGTTACCAACAAGAGGAAGTTTAGGGAAAGTGTGGGCCCCTTACAGAATGGGGGAGGCAACCTAGTGACAGAGGATGTGGAGAAAGCTGAGGTACTCAATGCCTATGTTGCCTCTGTCTTCACAGACTAGGTCAGCTCCCAGACTACTGCACTGGACAGCACAGATTGGGGAGGAGGTGAACATCCCTCAGTGCTGAAGGAACAGATTCAGGACTATTTAGAAAGATTGGACATACACAAGTCTATGGGGCCAGATGCAATGCATCTGAGGGTGCTGAGGGAGCTGGCTGATGTGATTTCAGAGCCACTGGCTATTATCTTTGAAAGCTCGTGGCAATTAGGGGAGGTCTTTGATGACTGGAAACATGGATTCATCAAGGGCAAGTCATGCCTGACCAACCTGATTGCCTTCTATGAAGAGGTGACTGGCTCTGTGGATGTGGGGAAAGCGGTGGACGTGATATACCTTGACTTTAGCAAAGCTTTTGATATAGTCTGCCACAGTATTCTCATCAGCAAGTTAAAGAATGGCAATGGTCTCAAGTTGCAGTGGGGGAGGTCTAGGTCGGATCTTAGGAAAATGTTTTTCACTAGGAGGGTGGTGAAGCACTGGAATGGGTTACCTAGAGAGTGGTGGAATTTCCATCTTTAGAGGTTTTTAAGCTGCGGCTGGGATGATTTAGCTGAGGTTAGTCCTGCTTTGAGCAGCGGGTTGGGCTAGATGACCTCCTGAGGTCCCTTCCAACTCTATGATTCTATAAAGAGGAAACAAGTTTTCTTTATTATTTACTAAATTAGATTTTGGGCAACTAATAAGCTGTAAGGTAAGGGAAGTTGTGCTTAATCAGCACTTTGGAATTGATAACTATTCTATTCAAATTCTTATACTGTGCCCAGCACTTTGGTATCTTAGTCGACACTAGACGTTTTTGCCAGAATACTATGCTCCCAATTACCCGAATTGCATGGGGACATGGATTTTATTTAGATAATCAGAAGTTTGGATAATCGAGATGGGAAGAGCCTCCCACACAGCCAGGGGCTCATCCTCCTCCTTCTCACAGTCTTGCACAGGGGTATCTGCTCTGCCTCACACACTATCATGAAGGGCTGCAGAGGGCTCCCTGCATTGTCACAGGGCCAATATCACCCAATCCCTGCAGGCACAAAGTGCAGAGCAGAGAGCCCCAGCCAGGACTCTGCTGTGTCCCGCCAGGACTGCAACCTTCCCTGCACCTTGCACCTGCAGGTGCAGGCACCCCTGAGGAGTCACTGTCTGTTCAGCAGCGCAGGGAGTCCTTTGCAGCTCCTCTGTCATGGTCCTGCTCACTCACTTCTGTGAGAGTGGGGCTGCAGAAGACAGTGACAATTGATATAACAATGGAGTATTTGTCATGTGTGGTGGGTTGTCCATTCCTCCACTCAGAGGTAAAACTCCATGTAGGAGAGGTCTTGGCAAAGAAGGTTTCTCTATAAACAGAGGAAGAATGGTTTGATAAACAGAAGAGACATAACACAAGGGCCCTGGAGATAGAGGCATAGCTCTGCTCGAAAATCTGGAAGTTGGAGTGAGCCACAGAGCTCAAGTTAATTACCTCATTATTGCAATTAAAGGAATAAGGAATAAAAGAATAAGTATAGTTCAAGCATTACAAGACAAAGGAAATCACTAAAGGGCAAATCCTAGGATCCTTACTCAGTTTTAGTTTGTCTTCACAGGCAAAATCTCCACTGACTTTAAACGTCTCAGTGACTTTAGTGGTAGTCTGCACAAGTAAGCACCAAGGAAAAACAGAGCGGGGTGCAGAATGAGACACTAAAATATCTATGTCTTAAATAAAACAAACAGTAATTAACAGTCCAACGGGAAACTGCCATCTTGGTAATTTCATGCAAAATGGGCCAGAAAGAATTAGCTTTGCCATTAAAATATTTTAAGGCATATTATTAATTTTTGTTAATTTTGGAGCAATGTAAGAGTCCAATTTAAAAATGCTATGATTTCCCAAGTGTTCTAGTGGCAACACTGATTCTTCCAAGCTTACATCCTGTTACAATCCATGCCTCTGTTGCGACATATAAAAATTCAGGCTCCACTAACAGGGAAGACATTCTCATTCATTAACTGTAGAAACTGAAACAGTGACCAGAATTTCAAAAAGGATTTTGAAAGCTCTCGCTCTTTTGGATTATATTCTTATCCAGTAAATAAGCATAAATGGCCTAATTGTGCATCCTGTTCTCATGTTGGTGAACACTTAATCGTGTAAGTAGTTTACTGGCTTCCAGAGGATTACTCACATAAGTAAACTCTCACCAGGGTCCTGGAGGCAAGATCAAGCCCTAACTAAGGGTCTGATCCCACAACAACATTTACTACTGAATGTTAATACTGCTTAACACCAGGAGTCTTCTCATTGGAGTCCCAATAGTTCTTAAGGATCAGGTGCTAAGGTACCATAACAATTCATGGGACTTTTCCTATAGGGAATAGCTAGTATTTCTATTATAAATCTCTATTTTCTGGAGTCTTGACATGCTTTTTTCATTTAGAGTCTGAGGTAATACTGTCATGTCTTATGACAACAATGTATAAGCTTATCCTTACAGGTGTCTGCAGATATAAAAGATCACTACAGCTCTAACACCACATATAAGGTTAGGTGCTCAGATATTCACGGGGAAATTATTTTGTTCATCTAGTCCCAGAATGTAATTGTGTTGTATTACAGTAGTATCCACAATGCGTAATCAGTTTCAAAGGATGTAAGAGTTCCAAAATGTTTGAAGATCTCTTTATCTGCCCACACAAATTTTCATGACCCTGAGATATTAGAAAACAGGCACTTTCCAAGTATTGCATTTTTCTGTTTCAGAAAATCTTTAAAGCTATGTCTGTAGTTACACATCCTTCCTTGAAAGCTCTTAATCAGCCTTTCCATATATGGAGATATCACTACTCAATAGCGTATCTTTAAACTCCTTTTCTATACTATTTACAGTATACGCTTGGTGACAAAATAGAATAACCTCAAATATATAGGGGCAGTGTGAAGCCCTTATTCACACTAGCAAGCACTTAATCAAGTAGTCCCAGTGGTTTCAAGTGATATATCCTCAACCTGTCACCAAATAACAATTAACATATATGCATGCAACAGTAATGTGATTATGAAATGAGGTACTATATCCTACATGTGTTTGGCAAGTTTCAAAAATACTACGGGGATATAAATGAATACAACTGAATTACAGCTGGTTGTTTATAGGGAATAGACTCATAGACTTTAAGGTCAGAAGGGACCATCATAATCATCTAGTCTGACCTCTTGAACATTGCAGGACACAGAACCTACCCCATCCACTCCTGTAATAGACCCCTAACCTCTGGCTGAGTTACTGAAGACCTCAAACTATGGTTTAAAGACTTCAAATTACAAAGAATCCACCATTTACACTAGTTTAAGCCTGCAAGTGACCTGGGCCACATGCTTCAGAGGAAGGCGAAAAAAAACCCCAGGGTCTCTGTCAATCTGACCCAGGGGAAAATTTCTTTCTGATCCCAAATATGGTGATCAGCTAGACTCTGAGCATGTGGGCAAGACCCACTAGCCAGGCACCTGGGAAGGAATTCTCTGTAGTAACTCAGAGCCTTCCCCATCTAGTGAATATCAAAGGAGTGATTTCCAGACATAACAAGTACCCACAACTCCAATTAACTGCAGCACTCAGGACCTCTAAAAAAAATCAATGGTTAACATTTCCCATCATATCTTCATTTTTAAGAAAAGATGTTCATATCTTGACCTGCTTTTTTTATTTGGAGTTTGAAATAATACTGTCATGTTTAATGAAAACAATGCATAGTTTATTCTTACAGTCTTTTGTTGACTATTGATGTATATTAAAAGTCAATATACAGGTGTTAGTTACACTGCGATCATCATCTATAAATTGATGTATTTATGCTTTGTACATTTTAGTGCAATCTGTTTCTATGCAAATTCAAAATATTTTATGTTTTCCTTTGGGTCAGTTGGACTTCATGGAATATTTACATTTCCAAAGACTTGAAGCCCTATGGCCTCTTTCTATGTTTCTGTATTTAAATCTCCTGAAGATTTAGGGTCCGATTCTCTCTACCTATTCCAGACACTCAGGGCTGCTTAGGCAATGCAAAGTAGCAGAATCTATTGCTAACTGGTCATGTGAGAATTTCCCCGCCACAAGGTATCTCACAACTGGTATTAAATGGTATCACTGGCCAGCATAAAATTCTTCGCTCCCACTATACGCTGAACAGACATAGAAATAAATTAATCTGGATTGGTGACAGAGAAGGGGGTCACTCGTCTGGGATCTGATCCAGTGAAGTCAGTGGAAAGGTCCACTGATTTTAATGGGCTTTGAATGAGGTCCCTTTAACCTACATCAGTTAAATAAACCCTGAAGATTCTCTGTGTCTTGAAGTCTTCAAATCATTATTTGAGGACTTCAATAACTCAGTCTTAGGTTAGGGGTCTATTACAGGAGTCGGTGGGTGAAGTTCTGTGGTCTGCATTGTGCAGGAGGTCAGACTAGATCATCATAATGCTCCATTCTGACCCTAGTCAGCCTAACTTCGATCCTGAAAAAGATACTAAAACAAAATATTAATAAATTTGTAAGAATTTAGAGTACCATAGGATGATAAGTAATCACCAGCATAGAATTTGTCAAGAACGAATCATGCCAAACAAACTTGATTTCCTTCTCTGACAGGATTACTGGGCTACCAGAAAAGGGGGAAGCAGCAGTTGTGACCCTACCTTTGATTTTTAGTTTGGCTTTCGACACAGTCCCACATGACATTATCATATGCAAATAATGAAAATGTAGTCTAGATTAAATAACTATAGGGGTGGATGCACAATTGGTTGAAAAAACATACTCAAAGGGTAGTTATCCATAGTTAGCTGTCAAACTGAGTAGGACATATCTAGTGGGGTCCTCCAGGAGTCTGTCCTGGGTCGAGCACTATTCAATGGATAATGGGGTGGAGATTATGCTTATTAGATTTGCATATGACACCAAGATGGGAGAGGTTGCTAGCACTTTGGAGGACAGAATTAGAGTTCAAGAGGACCTTGACAAATTGTAGAATTAGTCTGAAATCAACAAGATGAAATTCAATAAAGATCTGGAGGATAAATAAAGATCTGGAGGATGGGGTAGATTGCACCCTCAGCAAGTTTGCGGACGACACTAAGCTGGGGGGAGTGGTAGATACCCTGCAAGGTAGGGATAGGATACAGAGTGACCTAAACAAACTGGAGGATTGGGCCAAAAGAAATCTAATGAGCTTCAACAAAGAAAAGTGCAGAGTCCTCCACTTAGGAAGGAAGAATCCCATGCACAGCTATAGACTGGGTACCGATGAGCTGGGCAGCAGCTCTGCAGAAAAGGACCTGGGGGTAACAGTGGATAAAAAGCTGGATATGAGTCAGCAGTGTGCCCTGGTTGTCAAGAAGGCTAATAGCATATTGGGCTGCATTAGGAGGGGCATTGCCAGCACGTCACGGGAAGTGATTATTCCCCTCTATTCGGCATTGGTGAGGCCGCATTTAGAATATTGTGTCCAGTTTTGGGCCCCCCACTACAAAAAGGATGTGGAGAAGTTGGAGAGAGTCCAGCGGAGGGCAACAAAAATGATTAGGGGGCTGGAGCACAGGACTTATGAGGAGAGGCTGAGGGAACTGGGCTTGTTTAGTCTGCAAAAGAGAAGAGTGAGGGGGGATTTGATAGCAGCCTTTAACTACCTGAAAGGGGGTTCCACAGAGGATGGGGCTAGGTTGTTCTCGGTGGTGGCAGATGACGGAACAAGGAGCAACAGTCTCAAGTTGCAGTTGGGGAGGTCTAGGTTGGACATTAGGAAAAAGTTTTTTACTAGGAGGGTGGTGAAGCACTGGAATGGGTTACCTAGGGAGGTGGTAGAATCTCCATCCTTAGAGGTTTTTAAGCTGAGGCTTGACAAAACCCTGGTTGGGATGATATAGTTGAGGTTAGTCCTGCTTTGAGCAGGGGGTTGGACTAGATGACCTCCTGAGGTCCCTTCCAACTCTAATATTCTATGATTCTATGATTCTATAAGTGAAAAGTACTATATTTAGGAAGGTAAAATCAAATGCACAACTACAAAAGGGAAATAACTGACTAGTTGGTGCTGAAAAGCACCAGGGTATATAGAGTTATTGAACATATGCCAACAGTGTGATACAGTTGCAAAAGAGGCTAATATCATTTTGGGGTGTATTAAGAGAAGTGTCATATGTAAGACACAGAAGTTAAGTGTCCTGTTCTACTTGGCACTGGTGTGGCCTCAGCTGGAGTACTGTGTCCAGTTCTGGGCACTGCACGTCACGAAAGATGCGGACAAATTGGATAGAGTCCAGAAGAGAGCAACAAAAATGGTGAAAGGTTTAGAAAATGTTAAAACTGGACACATTTACTCTTGAGAAAAGAAGACTCAGAGGGGAGTGATATCAGTCTTCTAATACGTTAAGTGCTGTTATAAAGAGGATGATGATCAGCTGATCTTCATGTCCATTGAAGATAGGACAAGAAGTAATGGGGCTTACTCTGCAGCAAGGGAGATACAGGTTAGAGATCAGAAAATCCCCATTACTGGAGGTTTTTAAGAACAGGTTGGACAAACACCTGTCAGGGATGGTCTAGGTTTACTTAGTCCTGACTCAATGGGCTGGACTAGATGACTCTTGAGGTCCTTTCCAGACCTATATTTCCACAATCGTATGCATTTACATATGACCTCAATTATATTTTACTGTTAAAAATGGCATTACATTTTTAAAAAATCATAAATATTTTATTTAAATACAGCACCTGAAGATATATTCTAGAAACCACTAACCAGAAAGTTAACAAAGGAAAAATCCAGTCCTTATCTCTGCAGCTCAGAAGCCCTCTTAGCATTAGAACTGATGCAGTTCTGCTGCATGTGGGGCAGAGACTGGCTCTCAAGAAGAAACCCACATTAGTGCAATGTGGAGCCTAGCCAATCAAAACTTTTTTTTTGAGCAAATGTAATATAAATAATGTCCCAGCTTTGGAAAACAATATTTGTAGATGTCTAGGGAAGGATGATGGCCTCATTCTGCTCCCACTGAAGTCAATGGTAAACTCTCAAAAGCTGAACACTTTTGAATGTCCAATCTATAGCAAGTATGTTCTGTGTGCTCTTGCTGCTTTTCGTTTGAAAGAAAAGTAGTGTTTGCTTCTAGCTGTGGAGTGTTCAAATTATACCTTCAATTTCTGAAAACTTCTGGCAAAGTTTCATGTGGGAGGTTAAAGTTAAATTGCAGAGGCATGTGAAAAGATGACACAGCAGAGTGAAAAGTTTGCAAAAAGGGCAGGAAATAAGAATAGCCATAAATTCTTCAAGGTAGAAAGGTTACTAAAGGGTTACCAAACAGATTAATGTTAGAATCCATCTTTGTACTTTGTACTGCTTTTATGATTAATGACTTGGGTGACAGAGAAGAATGATATTTCAGTTGCTGGATTGACAGTGGCACAAAAATGGTGTAATGGGTTGCAGAATCAGGTTCACCGATTTAAGATAACAATGAGGAAGAATGTTAATAAACACACACACACTTTGCATTTAAATCCCTAGATTAAGAAGTTAATAAATGTAAAATAATATATTTGGACATACTGTTGCTAGGTGCTGAGCTCCTTCAATTCCCATAGACCAGCATATTGTATTTGATACAGCAATAACAGCAGGAGTATATAACCACTAAAACAATTCACTGAAGATATGGGGGATTCCCCAATCATTTGAAGTCTTTAAATCAAGATGGGATGTCTTTCAGAAAAGCATACTGTAGCTCAACCAGAAAATATGGGATTGATAAAGGAATTATGGGGTAAAATTCCATGTCCTGTGTGATGCAGAAGATCAGGTGAGATGATTGAAAAGTTCCATTCTGGCCTTAAAATCTATGCATCATATAGTTGTAAATAGCTGGTCAATAAATTTTAGGATGCTTTTATCTTGGAGAAGATTCAGTGCCATGTTGGATCCCCAGGAATCCTGGGGAGATTATGCTAAATTTCTAGGGGACTATATAAAAATCTCTGTTTTGCTGACAATTTTTTGTCCACATACTGTGTACACATGACATTTTCTAGCTGACAGCACTATAGCAGGTACATATTTTTGCATAATGTATTTCATTTGCCAAGCCAAGGTCAGCTTTGATACAGCATGCAACATGTCTGGCAAACTGAAAGTCAGATCCAGAGTTTCACTTATATATACACGCCCCATGCCTATTACTGTGTGGGAATGAGATGGCTGTGTTACTGACTCACCAAAAATTTAATCAAATTCATTTATAGACCTGGAGGCACCTATATTTGCAGCTACTGCCTCCCTTCAATTACCTAATTTGCATATTTAAATTAGAGTCCCAATTTCATTAGACTGTTCCTTCATTCAAAGTGACTTTCCCTGAGAAGTTGCCAACAGGGTTGAAAGGTACAGTTAGGGGGACATAGGAGGTTAATTTGGTGCTGCAAGCTTCAAAGAACATTCTGTTTAAATGCAGACAATTTCGATACAAAAAATCATTCAGTACTTTTGCAATGCATGAGTACTTACTCTAGGGATACTGAAATCAATTATTTTCATAACACACATCAACATCTTGACAATGCGTAGTACACATTTAGAAAGCAGTATCTTAGAAATATTTGTTTTCTTTTAATAAAATGCTCAGTGGTATCACCGAAAAGTTTATCAATTTTTTGTACCTGTAAGTGATATGTTTGTGTTGCCACTTCTGTCCCGTTAATGCATATCGTTTTCGACGAATGTTAAATTTGGAGCTACCTCTTGTCTGGTCAGGCACACCACATCGAGGCTTCTTCATCCAACTGAAAAAATCAGTATTGCACAGTTACAGGATCTTATCAGCCATACTCAGGCCAGAATACAAATTGCAACAGACTTATCCAACAGATGGCCATAACAACACCTCTTATAAGTTATATAATTTTCACTTTTACATTTACTCACAGTAATGATTACAAATATGAGAAGTCACATGGTTAAAGATTGTGTTTGTTGGTGTAGGGAAGAATAACTTGGGGCATCAGAGCTTCATCACCTCCCATGCCATTCAAATATAAATTCCTCTGCCCGTTATTTTTAAAATTTTCTTTCCCTTCAATCTCTGCAAAATAAAACTGTGGCATCTCTCATCTGGCTGAGTCTTTTAGCATTAATAATTTATTCTGCCTCTACTGAGATAAACAGGATCTGTATTATAGGATTACTTACTATAGGTGAGGTTACAATATTTACGTGAAGATTTAGTCAGAGTATTGATTTTTTAATCATAATTTTTCATTTCATACTCTTTCTTTCTGTCACAATGTCTTTATGTTTGGACAAGTCTGACTTCATTTCATCAAATGGTCCACTCCAAAAACACAAAGGAATTTAATTCAAAACTCTGGAACTGTTAAAGTAATTATACCATTGAGCTCCTCATTAAATATTTGACTGCCCTACTGCCCCTCTACATTGGGAAGAGTAGTCACCGTAAATAGTAAATGTAGCCTCTCAAATTCAAGAATTTGCCTGAAAAGGTTGAATGCACTCTAAAGCATTAACTTCAGAGGTCCTGATCCACTTTTTCCATTTTCCATAAGAGTTCAACCAGCTAGTGCCAATTGCTGCAAAACAGAGAGCAATTTGAAAGTGTGTTGAAGAAGCACTAGTGTTTCTGAGGAAGATGTTTAGTTAATATTTTAAGTTTTAAGAAGTGTATTTCAGAATTCTAATGATTTGGTATAATGGTCTGACTTAGGTGTCCATAAGAAAGTACCAGATTCTGACTTCCATACTCTAACTGAATGAATGGTTTCTTACTTGTAGAGTAAGGGGTTATTTACATGAATAAAGGTATCATAATCCAGACTGAAGAGATGCAATGGAACTGAACACTCTCAAAATAATTATCCAGTGACACCACACACATAACAGAACATTTATTTTGTAAGTGAAAGACATTTATCCTGTGGCAACTTTCTATTCCATTTACTTGATTTCTATTATGCCAAATAATTAATGATGTAGATGCTGTAGTTTTATCTGCTGTTTTCTGATACTATATTCCTTACTATACCATTACTGAAAAGATGTATTCTGATTAGCTTAGAGAACAGACTTTCATTTCAGACAAGAATTTAACCACCTTTTCCATAAATTGCATTTATCTGTATACAATGTCTACTGTACGTATACATATATACATATGCATGGTTAAGTCCCCACCCATTTGATTGGCTGACAGAGAATTCACCTGACACATCATCCAATTATTATTTAAATTACCTTTACTGTATCAGTCCCCAACATACAGAGATAAAAAAGAACCTTCATTTGTCCTACAGAGGCTCTTAGGCCAGTACAAGTGATAGAGATAAAGAAAAGTCTTTTGGGTTTGTCACAATGGAACAGTGAATGCTTTTGTGATAAGAAGCACTTTTATAGATGTGTGTTCCAATGAAACAACTGAAGTGCTAAAGAAAACAGATCTTGTTGTGCAAAGTGTAAACAAAGGTTTAACAGTACTAGTAATGTAAATTTTCAGCCCTATACTCAAGGAATTAGGTGTGCAGTCTAATTTTTACATCCATTAATACGATGCAAGTCATATGGTAAATTAGCTAAATATTTAAAGACAGAAAAATGGAATACGGTGCTCCTCTCTAACACAGGTCACACTAATTTCCATATTTTAGACATTTATACACACATACATTCACATCTATGCACGTCAGCTAAAATTTTCAAATTTGGTTACCTAAAGTTAGGCATCTAATTTCATATGTAGTCACCTAAATAATAGCTGTTATATATAATGGAATATATCTATATCATCTGTATATAATGCTTGATATGTACAGGCATCTCCTGTAAGACATGATCCTTTAATCATGGGAGTATAAGCAGGGCCTACTCACGTCAGTAAGGGTTGCAGGGTCAGGTTGATCTTTCCAAAGAACTTGACTGGTGATGTCTCCATAACGTAGCATAAGTATTAGAACCAAAATTTTCAAATTTGGCAATTTACAGTCTGACACCTACACCCAAATTAGGCACCTAAGTAATAGTCTGATTTTCAGAGGTAGATATTACCATCTATTTAGGTGCCTAAATATGGCCATTCTTCTCAATGGAATTACCTTGGATTTACATCTGAGTAAATGAGATTAAAAATGGGCTCAGAGTTTTGCAAGTTTTAGACATATCCTGTCAGTAAAACTTATTCTGAATAGATGTTAGATCACCATGCGGTTACCATGCATTTAAATCACAGAATATATTTACATTATATAAAGTAAAACACACACACACATTGCAAAAATCAGACACACAAGTAACAAAAGACAAGTTTTCTCACCTTAAGGTGATATCACTACATCAAATGAAAGAAGCAAGGAATAAAGCAAAAACACAGAACTATTATATTTTGTTAGAAACACTGTACAGAAAAAATCACGCTCCGGTACATATTAAGAAATCACTTCAAAACATAGTTTTTTAAAGTTGCTATCTTTAAATCAGTTGAATTTGTCCTGTGTAAAAAGATGCTCAATTTTAAATTAGTCAATTTAACTGATGTAAATCAGTATTTAATAACAGGGTTGTCTCACCTAGAAGACATAGGTCCAGATAAAGGATGTAAATATCCAGAGCTGTAAACTGAAAAATGAATCTTCAAAGCTACTATTGAAATGAACTAGGAAGATATGTCAAAGTTTCAATATTCTTGTAGAGAATTTTGGTAGCATTGTAAAAGGCTTTATGCTTAAGAGAGGGATTTAGTATAAAAGACGAGACCAACTGGTAGCCAAAAGGAATTCAAATTTCAAAATTGTATCATATCACTACAGGATTTTACAATCTAAATAATTTACCAAATCCCCAAACACCATGATTTATTATATTAAAAAAAAATTACTTAGGGCTTTAAAATGGCATAAATCAATCAAATCCATTATGCTCATATGTTTTTAATTGGAGGCCAAATTATATCATATATAATCATATTATGTGCCTGACCACTCTTCTTTTATTAAAGAGAAAAATGTGGCCCACACAGACTATACATCCCAGTCTAATCGAAATTGAGATCTTTGCACATTACGTGTTGGCTCTCTAGCCTTGTATCAAATCATACCTCTGTATTAAACCAGAGAGGAGCCGTAATCTTCTTCTTTTAATGCACGTTAAAGGTTAGACTCCTAGCAAATTGACAGCATAGCCCTCACCTCAGCTATTTTTGGTACTCCAAAGTTTTAATTGACTTATTGAATGTCCAGTGTGCATTACCCAATCCAATCCAAATGCAAATACCCAATACGCATCCTCTTTATCACAAGAATAAATGCAGATTACAAACACTTTATGGTATAGAAGTTCCTTTTGGTCTTTTTATTCTTAAAATGATTTAGTAAACATTAACAACTCTATCCTCCCATTGATTGCAGAGGAGCTTCACATGGGTAATATCACTGGTGGTCTGCACCTCCCTATGTATCAGTGGGAGAACTGACAACTATAAGAGCACATTGGCCCATGTATTTCTGGTCAATTTGGAAACAGCGTAAATTGACAAAATCAGAAATGGATTTTCAACAATAAAATACTTTCTCAAGCAACAAAAAGGGAACAATTGTTGTTGTTTACGAAAACAGAGGTTTTCTTGGAATGTCTTTTCATTATTTACACTTATATTTGAACCTGTAGAAATCATCTGTGTAACAGCTCTTCAAAAGTATTATTTTGAGTGATTTCAGCACTCAAGAAAGGTGCCAGATTGACAGAACTTCTGATTGAAGTCCTCTTTAGCCACAGGATACTGCACACCAAATTCTACTCTCAGTCCATCAGTGTAAACAATAAGGAACTGCAATGAGGTCAATGAAGTTACACTTGGGTGGATCCAGAATAAATGAGAGCAGAATGTGACCCAAAATATAAATCAACACAAGCTCTTCATAATTATTATTTGTGTAGTCATAGTGCCTTGGAGCCCCAGTCACGAACCAAGACTCCATTGAGACAGGTGCCACCAATGTGCCAAACCATGCCCTAGAAGGACCACCTGTTAGTTGAAAGGGCTCAGTCCCTATGCCCATTCAATCCTGGGTCTCTCTGCTGAGGATGTCCAAAAGACTGACAATGAATAAGCCCTGGTCTACACTTACCTGGAGATTCGGCAGCAGTCAACGGGAGTTGCACAAACTACACAGAGTAGCTTGCGTAACTCCTGTCGACTGCTCTGCTTCCCTTCTGCGCGTTGTCTTCACTGCACTGCGCTGATGGGAACTGTGTTCCCATCGACGCAGCGCTACGCTACTTGAGGGGGTGGTTTTACTCAGTCGACTTCCTGATCGATTGAGCGGGTCTACACTGACCACTCCATGTATCCAGAAAGATTGATCTGGCGGCGGCAACTTTGCCACTGTCCGTATAGACATACCCTTAGTCTCAATCATGGTGGTGTTGTTATCTTATCCCCTTCTCCAGCAGGAACTGGACTCAGAGCACCCCCAGATTTCATATCATTCCACCTAACTTTGGAAATCTAGAGGACCTTGTGCTGAATATGTCCATGATTACCAATCTAGCTAAACAGAGCACTAGAAAAGAGAGACTGTGCCTCACAAGTAGGATTGGTCAGCAACTTTATAAGTAAATTTTGAATTGGAAAATACCAATTTGTTGAAACCAAAACTTTTCATAGACACATATTGGGTTTGACAAAACTTGCACTGGAAAGGTTTCTCAGGTCCTAGACTGAATTTTTGAGCAGAGAGAGAGAGAGAGAGAGAGAGAGAGAGACCTCTCCCTGAATAGTCAATAATGTAATAGTTAGGGCACACATGTAGGCTGTAAGACACTCGACTTGGAGTCTCTGCTCTTCCTGGTTCAGAGCAGAGTTTTGAACCTCATCACACATATGCAAAGTGAGTTCCCTAAACACTGAGCTATAGAATCAGTTTCTCTTGGGCTGGCCATATTAATATTTAATTTATACAAAATGGAACAGCTCTAACAGGAGAAAGTGAGAAAGGCTGAGTCTATAACCCAGTGGTTAGGACACTGGACTGTGGGAGACACTAGGTCAAGTCCCTGTTCCAAATTGGGTAGAGCAGGGCTAAAAACTGGGTCCCCTACACTGCAGGTAAGTGCCCTAAGCACCGGGCTACGGGCTATCATATGGCGATGGGGGAAGAGTTCTCTTGTTTTTTCATGGAAAATTTTGAAAGGTTGCATTTTTGTTCTGATGTGGAATGAAAAACAAATTTCAAAACTTCAAAATTTTTCACTATTGGAATTCCTGTTTTCTGGCCAGTCCTATTTACAAGTTCGCTCTCAGTTGTTAAGGCTATTTAAGCTTGAAAAAATACTTGAGCATCAATATCAATATTTTTCAGAAAGAAACAGAGGAATGATTTGGACGGTTGTTTTAAGATGGAACAACCTTGGCTACCAAAACAAGAAGGGGAAAACCAGGGAGAGAGTTGCAAATATAAAGACTAGATACACCAATTGAAAAGAAAAAAAAATCATTGAAAATTTAAGGATCCCACTGAAGGGTGTTTTGTTTTTTCTCTACAGGGGTTTCTCTTCCCCCTTTTTACTCCCCACCCCAACCTCAAGGGCCCCACCAGGCATTACATTGTTTTCCACAAGGTCTGATTTAAAGTCCATTAGTCAATTGAAGTCTTTCCATTGACTTCAGCGGTCTTGGATCAGGCCCTTAGTCGGGAAAGATGGATGCGGTTCCCTCAGGAGATTGATGTACAATGTTCCATTTCATGCCAGGGACTGAGTGTGCTGCCTCTGTAGCAGTTCTTATCCAAAGGTAACAAGGGACCAAGTTCAAGGCTTCAGTTCAGAAACCATGCATGGCTAATCCTCGTATGTTGTTTTCATATCAACTGCAATGTCAGCTACTAAAACAAACCACTGGCTTTGATTTAATAGCTCAAAATTTAGTGCTCATGATCATTTCTGAGTATTAGACTGACAATAAATATATAAGAAGCAGAGGCCACTCAGAAGTGGAATTTCACCATATCCCAATTGTTTCCCCAGAAACATGCTTGTAGAGCGCTCCTGAGAAAAGCACTACTTGAAGCATGCTTGTTATTTCACTAGAAAAAAAAAACAATTAGGGAACATTTCTTTCATGAACTTTATCAAACATAACATTTCATTGCATATATATATTTAGCAACCTGTGAACTATAATACTTTCACTGGGACAGGTGATTCTTACCGTAGCACCTAAACTTGAAAACTTATACTAGGGCATTTGTGTTTTAATTAATACAATTTTGGCAGAAATGTTTATCTGATGATTGCAGAATGCCCTAGCTACTCTTTTTGCTATAGCTTGCTACAATGAGTTAGACTTTTGTAGATTTATTTCAGGGATGTGAAAATGTAGAAAACTGATCAAATGCGTTAACTTCTGAAAATTATTTGTATGAAACGTTGACTGAGGTTGTTAATATATAGATATCATCATATAAAATACTAATGCAAATGCCAAACAACCTTCTTACTGGATTTATCATTGTGATTATGTTTATAGAACCCTCTTATCTTTGGCAGGCCATTAAAATGATTTCTTTCTTTTCCACCCCTTTCCCGTCAAGCCCCATCTATAAAACAGTTATCAAGTTTCTCAAGCTCCCTGATAAACAAATTCCAAAATACACTAACAAGGCTATTATGTAAATTGCATGTATAAAGGGACAGGTGAACACCCCTAATATTTTTGCATGCCAAAATATTCCTTCAGGGATCTTTTGTTTCATACAACAACAACGTCCCCCCAAGAGACTTTTGATGATGCTGTTGCTGCATAATATTTCTCTGCTAATATCCCAAATTGGTTCCTATCAAGCAACTGCATTAGCTTCTTTTAATTGTTTGTCCTCTGATGACTAAGTGGTATGCTGTAATCTCTTTTCAGTGCATGGGGAAAAAAGGCAAGTAAATCCCCGTGCAACAAGATGAGAACAAACTGTATTTCTACAAGGTCCTTGCTGCAATATTTATTTTGTAAGGTGAGTATTGTCTGTTGGTTCCCAGCCTTTTATTACTAGTTTATTATCCACAAAGGAAGAAATGTTAAATTGTCAAATATTTCTAATGGAAAAAGAATGTGTTTCCTCTTTCAAGATCAGATTGTTCCAAAATATTACAATAACTGAATAATGTAAAAGATCTCATTCTGCCCTTAGTTACATAGGTGGCATTTCCATTGATTTCAATGGTCAAATGAATGTAACTGAGGGCCAGTTTTGGCCCAGTGTGTGTCCCTCTCTCAATATAAATGCTCAATGGGCCAGATTCTACCTTCAAATTACTCTCATGCAATCTAGTTGAAGTCAGAGGAAATGCAAGTGTGTAAGTGAATGCAGAAGTTACCCCAAATGGTTTGCATATGCCTAGAAGAAAAAGACAATATTTGCAGAGTTCTGATATATCTATACGCTCTATGCTGTGTGAATAAGCACTTCATGCTTTACTACCTACATTAAGGAAGATAGGTGATCAAGTATAGAAGAGAATACAAAAAGAAAAGATTGGAATTGCTGTGTAAGACTTGTATCCCATATGGCAGAGAAATAAGACAGGCTTGCCAGTTTTCTAGCTAACATGCCCAATTTAATTTAGCTTACTTTGAAATTTTTGTGCATGTACAAATATATTTCTTTTAGACTGAAGCTCTTTGTATCTGCTGCTCGACATCCGGTAGTAGAGAATGGCCACTACCTTTCCCCTGATTTGGCACTTCCTGTCCTCCCTTTGCTGCCAACTCACAACGGATCATTTTCCTTCTAGCAAAATATATGGCCTCCTCAAAACCCCCCCAATGCAGCTTTAAAAAACCCAGAAGTAGGTGGCGCAGCTGCACCCTTCCCACAAAGCTCAATCATTTTAGCGCTGCAAAAAAACGGGTCTGTAATCACCAGTCTGGAGACTGAATCTGAAACATGCTTCTAAACTTGGCTCTCTCACAAGGCAGCATATACTTTCTGTTTCTCTTCCTACTGCATAATCTGTTACAAGGTCTTTTAAATTCCTAAGTCCAGGGATGTCTGACCCACTCACCTCCCCTAAGGGCTGCCCTAAAAACTGCTTCGCTTTATTGCTTTTCAGTGCAATAATGCATGTGCTAGTGGGATACAATGATTTTTCCAATCTTTCTTTTGCATCAGCAGTTTAGGTAGACTTTTTCCTAAAGTGCTAAGTGATTGAAAAATCATTCCTGTCAGCTATTTTACCAAGGAAAAAACAACAACAGATGCCACATTGGGGGAGACGACAAGGGGGACAAGGAACAAGAATTCATTTCAGAAAGCTTTTTGTTAATTTAGAATAGATGTATGGATTCATTTGTATGTAGTAATCAGAGATAAAATTGCCATGGTGCTAATTTTTTCCCTCTCTTGATATACAAGCAAAATAACTTATCTAAAAAAAGAAAAGAAAATCCCCATTAAATTTCAACAGAAAAAAGGCAAGCAAGCAGTTCATTTGTTAGTTTCCAGGTTTGTTTTCTTCACTGTGCACTAATATTATTTTATTATTATTATTTTTATTTGACATTGCTATATGCCTTTGTACATGAATTTCAAATCATAATGTTGCACAGTGTTGGGCTGTGTACACCATTATAACACTCAGAATGGCAGTGAAATCATACGCGGTAGGCTCCACATCACTAACATTTCAGAGAACTTGCAAAACTAACTTAGTTCTATTTTATATTAAAATGATCATGTGTTTATGTCATTGGAAACCACTAAATGAATGGACCAGTGGGCAGCCTTAAATATTTTTGCCTTGAGGAAGAGAAAGGAACCTGCCCTGAAGATTTTCCACCAAATGGAGGGTCCCCTTGAAATTTGTATGCCCATCAGGATATTTTTTCTGACATTTTTCTTATGTACTATCATCTGGCTTCCGCACCTCCTTCTGTGTCCTATTGACCATTCCAACAGTTAACCTGCCAACCCTTTATTTTTAATCACACATCAAAAGCAGAGGGGAAAGAGGGGCTGACAGTGGAAATTTGCCTTCTGCCCACCATGAAATACAGCGGGGGGGAGAGAAGATTTTTTTCATTCCCCATCTGAAATTGTTGCTCTATTTGGATATCCCAGTCATTACAGTTCATGTGCTTTCAAGTTCCTACAGTCCTACTTTATTCTGTTGAAATATAAAAGTCGAGAGCACTTCAGTGCTCGTTACTTACTCAATAGTGTTCCTGTCCACTTTTCCTGTCATATTAATGCCATAGAACTGCTGCATGGCAGCTATAGCTGATTGCATGGTCTCTGCAGAGCGCAACACCGACATTCTGGGGTCAGTTGGTGGAAGGTAGCCATACTTTTGTAACCATACCTGCAATGACAAGTACAGTTCCTATTACATAGAAATTACAATTAAGTAAAATATTACCTAGTAGTTAGCCTCCATGTCATATCTGATGAAGCTTTTAATTCACCAAACATAATCCATGTCAGTTAATTTGTAGAGAAGAAAGTCTTTGGGGCTTTTATTTCACCAACTTTACTAAGGATTCAGCAGTTTTAAGACCTACAGCAGTTTCTACCCAAAACTCATTATTATCTTCAAATGCCGGCTTCAATTATTTAAAGTATTTATTTATTTCAAGTAACAATTTTAAGCACTTATCCTTGGCTCTAGACTTGTCTACAAATTTTTAAAGCAGACAAACTATAAAATCCACCACACATATGTCAAATATAATTGACTACCCACATGGTGCATAATAATATTTGCCCACTATAGCAATAAATCCACAATAGCTCTCACACACAATGACACTGTGTTCTTATTTCCTCCACAAAGAGCTATGAAAAAGATGGGTTTGAAACACACCAAGAAGATCAACAAGTTCATACTCTCACAGGCAAAAGGCAGGGGAAGGGGAGACGGCATAAGCAAGAACCAGAGCCAACGCCCATTCCTGGAGAAAAATTGCCAACAGACTCCTCCTTTAGATGGATCTATCTCAGGTGCTGATGATGCTCTTAATTGTGATAGTTGGGTACAGGATCAGAGGTGATTACTCCTGGTGGGGGCAGGTTGAAGGCTTTATAGGCTAAAAGAAATACCTTAAACTTCACCCAGAAACTAACAGGCAGCCAGTGTAATCCTCAGAGCGCTGGTGTAAGTGTTCCCTATGTGATGCAATACTTAACAAACAGCCACATTCTTCATTAGATTCTGTTTTCAAGATGCTCTTCAAATCTAGCCCAACTGAGAGTGCATTGCAATAGTCTCAAAGTGACAAAGGTAATGACAAAGCTTTAAAAATTTCCTCAGAACTTACTCATCTGAGGCCTAAACTTCCTAGCTCTGTTGAAAGGTACGTGCATCACCAGTACACATGACTATGCTACATTAAGTTGCATTGCCACAGCTTCATTCCCACAGTAATAAATTAGCAAAGTCCCTATCATACACACACTAACGCGGTTTTGCACTCCCTCAAATAAAATCCATCCAGACACTCTTTTTCCACATACTCACACTCCATTTAATAGATTCTGAGTCCATCTCCTAACTAAATGGATTTTCTCTCTCTCACCTAATAACATATTCTGAGCTCTCCCCACTACATATATCAATGGGTAGACTAACATGATCCTCCCTCAGTCTTCAGAACAATAACAGGTAGGGGAAGCCACTGGCAGTGTGTGGGAAGGTCACATGAATCTCCTCTGGTGAGGTTTCTCCGCAAATTCAGATAAGCATTTAGGATATGTCTCCAAATTGATCCAACCGCTGAATCTCTGGCATTGCTCCATTGCTGTCTTACATATAAGTTTACATTGTTGTGTCCTTTTAATGAAGCATCATGCAGCAACACAAGGCAATATGTGGGGCAGCAAATATAGGAATTGATGGTTCCCGTTTCACTTCTACAGTTCCCCCACTCTGGTAGGAGAGGAGATTTTTAGTAAATGACTTTAAAAGCTTTTAGGTTCTGAGTGCCTGATAATTAAAATATACACAAAACACCTCATTTAAAATTCAGCAAAAAGGACACACATCCCTTTAGGAGGCTCCTAAACCTTGTCTTTTTCAGAGAACAGCCTCTGGGGAAAAGTTTCAAATGCTGGCAATTATGGAGGAGACATTTAAATTCTAAGTGAAATCACAAACAGACATGTAAGAAAAATGACAAAGGGTGAAAGAAAGAAAATGATATAGCTAGAGTACAAGGGTAAAGGAAAGCAATTCTGGTCCATCTTTGATTTTTAAGATACCTACATTGAAGAAATCATCCCTGCAATAATTCCCTCTTCCCCGTACTAAAAGTAGATGTATCCTCTGTTCTAATCCAGTACAGGAGTGATAATGCGGTGTTGTTAGGGAAGTGTATTTTCAGAACCCATCTTGTACTCTAGGGAGCTCATCTATCATGAAACAAGAAAATAGTGAAGTACACTTCTCATATACATGACGACTAGGGTTGCAATGAAAAAAAAAGCAACTCTGTTACCTAGTTAACAGTGATGAAGTAATATATCTCACTTATTTATGAGATTAATATAAAAAGAGTGTGTTATCTAAAGTAGTTTTCCATATGGAATTTTCCCATCATGCAACAATCTGTATGTAACTGAAAAGGAGTCCATCGAGGTAGTTTTCATATACATCTACTTTACTAACTGTTCACAATAACCTCTTGGAAACCTAAAGTGTTTTGTAACCAGTTTTTTTCCTCCACTGCATATGCATACTAGCTTTTTATTATGCAAATTTTATTATGCATAAATTTATTATGCAAATTTTTTACAAATTATATGAAGTTTGCTAACCTATAAGAAAAAAAATGTCACATTTTGTTGCCTTGACAATGTCTTTTCATCTTTTGTGCAGACCCACCCACTTGAATTAACAGGTGGTTTGTTTTCCCTAGGTACTTTGATTAGTTTATAGATTTAATTAAAAATTACTTCCCCTCAGTACTTGTTCCTTAAAGGTCACATCTTATTTATTGATTTATTTAGATTTATAAAAATGCTAGCAAAACACCTAACCTAATGCCCTCATTGATATAACTTAAAAAAATACACCTTAAAATGCATCGATTTAAGATAATCCACCTTAACGCCCTCACTCTTTCAAACAATTCCACAACATTATACTTCTCATTCCCCCACTTATTTTCAAAGCTCTGGGGAAAAAACATAAGCCAGATAACATTCTCAGAAGATCATCAGAACTTGAGTGATGCTGAGGATCTGCAACTCCAATTGACAATTAACTGATCTTTGACTACTAGCAGTAAATATGCCCAATGGTCTGTGATGGGATGTTAGATGGGTGGGTTCTGAGTTACTACAGAGAATTTTTTTCCTGGTGGCTGGCTGGAGAGTCTTGCTCACATGCTCAGGGTTTAGCCGATTACCATATTTTGGGTCGGGAAGGAATTTTCCCCCAGGGCAGATTGGCAGAGGCCCTGAGGTTTTTTCGCCTACCTCTGCAATATGGAGCACGGGACACTTGCTGGTGGATTCTCTGTACTTTGAGGTCTGAAAAGCATGATTTGAGGACTTCAATAACTCAGTCATAAGTTAGGGGTCTATTATAGGAGTGGGTGGATGAGGTTCTGTGGCCTGCTTTGTGCAGGAGGTCAGACTAGATGATCATATTGGTCCCTTCTGACCTTAAAGTCTATGAGTCTATGAAGTCTGTGGGAACTGTAGGTGCTCAGCATCTCTCAGGATTTCACCTGATGTCCACATTTTTGCTTCACTGTGATGAAAACTTATCATTATTCACTTGTCTTAATTCACAACTGACAACTAGGAACAGGTGGCATCTTGTCATCACTATGCCAAAATCTTCAGTGTCTGAGATGCTGCGTTCTGAAAATACAGAATGAAATCCTGGCTATACTGAAGTCTGTGGCAAAATTTTCAGTGACTTCAGTGATCCCTGATGTTACTCATAATCTTTTCAAATTTGGGAAATGAGTCTTGAGAGCAGTGTGTGGACACCAGAATGCCACCGTGACATAAAACAAGCCCTAAATCATTAAGCTGAAACTGGAACATTCTGATGATTATCAAATCTCGTGATGCCAATAATTTATAGAAAATTTTTAGAAAAAATACAAAAGAGAATTATCAGTTCTACTTTAATACCAGTATGGAGTACTGTATATATGACAGTACATTTATGTTCCATAACCTAAAAGCTTAGTAAATAAAACCACCTAAAAACACATTTTTAAACCATATGTACCAAAACAATTTAATAAACACCATACACAGTTATTAGTCATATTTTTGTTCCTTTTTTAGATTTTATCATTTGAACAAAAATCTTATTGGTAATCAGTAAAAACATGACATTTCAAAATTTCCCATGTTTCATCCTTTGCCTTTTTAATATACCTCAGCCTAAGACAAATTTTTTAAGTCCCAACTTAGGAGGCAAATTCTTATTTTCAAAAAGGGACAAAGGTATTTAGGATCCTGAGACTCACTGAAAGACAATGGGATTTAGGCACCTAAATGCCTATGTCACTTTTTAAAATGGGACACAGGATCCTAAGTCACATAGGTGCCTTTGAAAGTGTCATCATACATCAAGCATTTTGAAATGTATACCAATGGAGTTTCTTGAATTACACTACTGTCCCTCAACTATTTTACGGCCTTCCTAATGCTGCCCCATTACTGCATGTTGTAAGCTGATAAGAGTGTATTCTAATTACAGCCTACCTGCAGTAGCAAATACTGACTTTTCAGTGACAAGTTGATGAGACAGACCAGAAACTATTATTTACAGAGAACAGTATAGGGTAATTTCTGCTCTGCTTTTTTTTTCTTTCTCCCCACCCTATATTTCTGATTTCATCAGTCCTATATTGAAGGGTTCTTCCTCTTTTTTAATGACCCTTCAAAGAGTACAGAAATTTTGTGTGCTTTCTGCAGCATATCTATTCAGTATAAAGCTTCCCCAGATAACAGGGTAACAAGTCTTGTGGATCGGGGAGAAACGGTAGATGTCATCCTATCTCAATTTTAGTAAAGCTTTTGATACTGTCTCACATGACCTTCTCATAAACAAACTAGTGAAATATAGCCTAGATGAACCTACCATAAGATGGGTGCATAACTGGGTGAAAAATTGTACTCCGAGAAAAATTGTACTCCATTATTAATGGTTCACAATTGAGCTGGAAGGGTCTGTCGAGTGGGGTCCCGCAGGTTCTGTTCAAAACCTTCATAAATGATTTGGATAATGATACAGAGAGTACACTTATAAAGTTTGCAGATGATGCCAAGCTGGGAGGGGTTGCGAGTGCTTTGTAGGACAGGATTAGAATTCAAAATGATCTTGACAAACTGGAGAAGTGGTGTGAATTAAATAGGATGAAATCCTATAAGGATAAATGCAAAAGTAATACACTTAGCAGGGAACAATCAATTGCAAAAATACAAAATGGGAAATGACTTTCTGGGAAGGAGTAATGCGGAAAAGGATCTGGGAGTTATAGTGGATCACAAACTAAATATGGATTAGCAATGTAATACTATTGCAAAAAAGCAACATCATTTTGGAATCTATTAGCAGGAGTGTCATAAGCAAGACACAAGAAGTAATTCTTCCACTCTATCCAGCAATAGTAAAGCGTCCACTGGAGTATTGTGTCCAGTTCTGAGCACCACCGTTCAGGAAAGATGTGGACAAATTTGAAAAAGCAAATAAAGGTCTAGAAAAACATGACCTACGAAAAAAGATTAAAAAATTGGGTTTCTTTAGTCTGGAGAAGACTGGGGGAGGGCATAATAATCTTCTAGCATGTAAAAAGTTGTTATGAAGAAGAGGGTGATAAACTGTTCTTCTTAACCACTCAGGACAGGACAAAAAGTCATGAGCTGAAATTGCAGCAAGAGAGATTTAGGCTAGATATTAGGCAAAACTTCTTAACTGTAAGGATAGTTAAGCACTGGAACAATTTACCTAGAGAGGTTGCGGAATCTCCGTCACTGGATGTTTTTAAGAACAGGTTAGATAAAGATGTGTCAGGGATGGTCTAGATAATACTTAGTCCTGCCTCAGTGCAGGGGATTGCACTAATGACCTATCAAGATCCCTTCCAGTCCTACATTTCTATGATTTCTAAAATTTCCCCAAAATAATATGTTCCGATGAGATAAGTAATAGCAACGCAAACAGTGGGAGAAGGTATCCTAGCCTGTTAAAAGTAGCTATAAAGATGGATAGTAACTATAGCAATTAACAAGTGAGTTCAACAGTTCTGATTGATGTGTTACTGACTTGTGGAATCTGAGATAAAGAAAACTAGTTAATAGCTAAGAAATCCTGACCCCTCAGAATCCACTAACCTGGAGCTCAGTGAATGTAATAAGCAATCCCCTTCTTTGAAACCTCATATAACTGTGGAAGAGATTTTAAATGGAAGCAACCATCCTCAGAACTTTGCAAACAACTATCCTCTCTGCTACTGAGAAGATGTCAAAACAAATGTTTAGATGGAACAAAGGAGCAACCAAACTGTTGGCCTGCAAACTTAACAGATGTCATCTCTTTCCTAACTGGAAAAAAGTAAATGAGTTCTTGTCTAGTGAATTGCTGAAATAAACTGGATTGCTATCTGAGCCTCATTGCCAGTACAAACGATCACTGTGACAGTTCGGGGATATGTCTGTGTCATGTTATGAATTCCAAGTTGTTTTATGGATGCTGTTTACGATTATAACCTTCATTGTGGATTAGATCATCCATTCTGTAGCAGGGAATTGACACCCAATGGAGACACCTATGTCAGGAATCTGTGACAAAGCAATCAAGGGCCATCAACATGGGAGTGGAACAATGGCTCTGCAGCTAACAATGACCATTGACTTCGAATGACTCTCTACCCACAAGTTGACAGGGTGGGTGTGGGGGCAGGGGCAGGAGCCTGGAACTTCCCCAATGGAAGTTCATGGGCTAGAGAGCTCACAAAGGCTGCTTTTCTGAGCAAGAAGTGATTCCAGTAGCAGAAGCAAGACGGTTACACCAAGAAGGGCGTACAGGCTGCCTAGTCCAAGGATTCAGACCAAACCTAGGACACTGAGAGAGAGTCACAATAGGAAGGAATGTGTTCAGAATAGTTGTTCTCCTAAGATCTGTAACTGTACTGCTGCTTAAGAATAAAAGTGTATGTGCATTAGAAATTCCTTTGCTAAGTCTACATTTCTTGCTTTGCTGCCTTGTTATTGAATGGTGTAACTAGGAAAACAGAGCTCCCACCGTGAAGTGGACCCTGAAGAGAATGTCTCTTAAAAATTGGGTGTTCAGGAGGGCTGTGGCACAGGTTCCAAGGTTTACAAAGCTGGACTGTGGAGTCCCACTACCCAGGATGGGTCCTAGACGTGGGAGGGCAACTGAAAGTCCCGGAGCTAGGAACAGTGACCAATCACTACCCAGACCCAGAGAACTTGGAAGCACATGGAAGTCAGCAGTTGGATCCAACAGCAACAGATTGCTGTCCAGCCAGAGAGTGTGTTGGGACCACTTGTGACATATTATGACTAAAAGCTTGGTCCTGGAAGGAAATTTCTTTGGGAGATACAGTTCTATTATCCACAAGAAGAATGGATTTATTACTGACCAAAGAATGAGAACCTGCTTAACAAAGTATTCAGGACAATGCTCTTCACTCACTAACAGGAATCTCTGGAGAAGTCTGCCATGAAGCCAGGATCATAGAACCACCTCCAGACATGAAACTAACAGTCCTAGAAGATGGAAACAGAGCATATGGTGAGAGAACTTCCTTGCTGGATTTTCTGTAGCCTCTTAGAAAATGAGAATACTTTTGAGGAGTGTGTTGTATGGAAGAAATTGCCAAATAAGTAAGATGCTGGAACAGGTGATCTTCACCTTTTGAAACTTTTTTTTGAAACTTTTGAAACTTCTAGATCTAAGTCACAGAAAACCTACAGAACCCTGTTTATGCCTAATTTGATTAAATCCCTAGAAAAGTCTGTAGAGGGGGGCAGACTTCCATGTATGCAGTTAATGACATGCCTTTCACTGAGGACTTCTGCGATTACCACTGTAATATCTCTCCAGACCGTCTGTGAGATGGTCAAACCAATGGCAAGAACTTTGTACTGTGCAAAATACATCCAGGGTGAAAGAAAGATGACTCTGGTGAGGCAGGAGAATGTGAGTATGAAAATCTGCTCTGAAGCCAGATAATTCCATAAAATAATAATTCTGGCAGATTCTATTGAGGTAACTTCACACCAAAGCTTAACTCTGAAATGGGACATACGCCCCTGAATTTACCTGAGAATAAATAAACCCCTTGCAATCTGTGTTCCTGCTGACCCAATGACACACAAAAACAATTCCAGTAGAATACCTTCTCCTTTTTTGTTTGACTTGGAAAGACACTGGAACAGAATGATCCAGGAGAGGAGCCCATATTCAGTACAGTAAACCTTTGTTATTATTGTCATGACCCACATACATGTGCACAGTGCCACTCCAAGTCCTCTGAAATGGGGTAACCTACACTCTAGGCATAAAACCAGACATGCTCCAGAACAGTCACAATGTTATCCAATCTCTCTAATCTTAGATCTGCAAGCTTCTGCTCCTGTTATGGGGATTAAATAAATGATTCACAGAGAATCAGGAAACTAAATAGGTGTCCCATTTTATTATTAATTTTTGGGGGTAGGGGCGGAGAGAGAGAGGGAAGGAGGCTTTAATCAGGAATGGGCCTCTATTGTGCTAGACAGAATAAACACAAAATAAGAGACAGTCCTTGCCTCTTTCAAACTGAATGAGTATTTGTGTGTTTTTATGATCATTTTCTGAAGTCTTGGCCAGATTTCGCACAATGGTTTCTGTAATGTGGCTTCTAAAGATATATGGTCAGCTTCTACTCAGCTGAACATCCTGGGGGTTGGATATTTACCTAAAGCTAAACAGGCTCTCTCTAAAACCTCACAATCTTCTATCTCCAAAACAGACTAACTTTACCTATGGATGTTGTCCTGGGGAGAAGCCCCCTCAGAGGGACAATGGTGGGTCTAACTCCCACTTCCATTATCTAGAAGAGGGAGATACTGGACCTGTAGGGCTTCACCTTTCTCCAGGGAACTTTCAACTGAGGGGACATTGGCTTCTCCCCCTTCTTTCACACCCAGGAGTTAGCCTGAGGCCTCTGCTAATGATCCCCTCTACCCATTTAGATCCCTCATGTCTCCTTCTATTGAAATCCTATTTATCTCTCCCCTTTTGCTGTGCCTCACTTCTTCTGTGAATGATACCCATCTGTCTCTGTCTGTGTGTTCTCCGACAGGTGTGAACCATTTTATGTCCCATTTTCTGTACATCCTTTCTGTTTTATGCCTTTCTGTGCTCTCCCACCTAATCCTGCTCTGTACAGATCCATCTAGTGGCAGGAACATACAACAGAACTGTTTATTCAGCTGCCCAGGATGCGGACCAGGCCAGCTGGCACACAGGCAGTGTGTTCTAGGAGAAGGAGCACAAGGCTGAGAATCAGGAACCAATCCTGCCACTGACTCACTGTGTGGGCTTGGGGAATTTGCTTGACATTTCTGTGCATCAATCTGTAGAACATGGATAATATTTACCTACTTCCCTCCTCACAGGATTGCAAGGATTTGTACAGTGCTTGGAACATGTAAAGTGCCATATACCAGCTATCACGATTGAATGAAGTCTCTAGTACAGAAGTAACTAGAGTTCAAAGTGCTTCTTTCTCATCATTACACTACAGAGGATTACAGCAAGTTGAGGGGATAAACCCTAGCTTGCCTTGGTATTAGCATTTCTTTGATCCCCATACATTTGCACTACCTCACCTCCAAGCTGATTATTCCTGACTAATCTATCTAATCTATCTACACAGGCTTTATCTGTAATGTGCTCATAAACACAGTATTTGGGAGGAGGGGTGTTGCTTCCAAGTCATTGGCTCTAATGGTAAGCAGGGGCCAGATAGAGCTTGCTGCTTACTTCCTACAATTTAACACTCTTTCTCTGTTTTGCCTCCTCTGTTTTAGATTCCACTGTACAAAGACATTGAAGGGTATAGTGAATGCACACATTTACAAAATGATCATAGACGTAAGTTCTAACTCTACCAAAAAAAAAAAAAAAAAAAAAGGAAGAAAAAAAAAGTCAATCTGCATCTGCTGCCACCATCTCATAAGAAGCAAAGAAGTTACTGAAGATGCTTGATGCTAATTGTAAAGGCTACAGAATTTTCTGAGCTCTGTGAGTGATCACTGCAGTCTGTCAACTACTTCATGAAAGAAGCATCCATCAGTTTTCCCTGTGTTGGATATGAGGGGATAGAACTAGCTTTATTGCCTGTATAAGAATTTAGATTTATTGCCCATATAAGAAAAATAGGGACTACTTTCTATACATTACTGCTATATAATTAAATTTGCATTGCATGACTATTTGGCATTCCTGCTAATGTAATTTTGTATCCGTACCTACATATATGATATTGACAACAAAATAACTAAAACTGTCTTGTAGAAGCCAGTAGATGGCTTCAAATTATCTTAATAAAAGTGTAGAAACTTTGTTTTAAGACATTTACATAGGAAATATATACATACATAATGTACTAACAGATGGTGGTATGCTACTTTAAAAAGGCTCATGGGAAGGTAGACCATTGTAATAAAATCAAAAGGTCATGCTGCAAAGTTCCTTTGAGGAAATGATTATTTAAACCACATCTGACATTTGGTGTTTGAAACTATTAGATAAAGTAACTACTATTACCATTTCCAAGGCTTTAAGTTTGCATCAGCAAATTTCATGGATTACAAGATAAACATCTCTAGGAAACTTGTGTTAGTCAAATCTTTTTTCTTGTTGCTCTCAATAGCACTTCTATTTAATTTCCTCTAGTTCCTCATAATTTTTTCTAGCTTTTCACAGCCCTAAGCAAAATTAAATGTTGAATTCTAGAACTGTATCCTTAAAATATAAATATAAATAATGTTCTCACATTCCAGTTGAAACCAAATCTGCAAAATAATAAAAACTAGACCAAAGCAAATCAACAAATAAGATAACACACTGCACACTTATTGACTGTATGCACATGTGTAAAATTCTACACCTGTAGAGAAAAAGAAACTAAACTTGGTCCCATTGAGGTCAACGGCAAAACTGATTTCAATTGGGAGGACTGGGCCCAAAGGTACTTCACAGAAAAACAAGTTACCTCCTCTTCTTTCCCTTCCATGCCTCTTCCACAACTAATCATGTCCTCGTGCCTTGCAATACATATTCCAAGGTTCAGTTCAGATATCTACTTTTGAGTATGTAGAGCTATCAAAAGGTTTTATTCTTTGCTGTTGGGTGTTTTAAAAAGCTTCAAATAGAAAACTTCAAATTCTAGAATATTTGCAATTATTTCCAAGCTTGTGTGAGGATATCATTTTGAATTCCATGATAATTTTGATCCCATGATCTTAAAATAAATTCACACTAAAGTTTCTTTTACACCTTAGATTTCTTATTTCTGCCTGTTCCTTCTTTTCTCAAATAAGTCAGCTATTTGAGACCTAAATTTTAGAGATCCTGTGGTTCAAAGCTGCTCATTATTCTGGTAAACAAATTCTTGTAGTTTAAAACCAGGCTTTTTTTCTGATTATGACATAAAATTATAATTTAAAGTACTATAATGACTCTTTGAAAAACTTTACTCCTGATTTTATTTAGAAGCCTCGAAAAGTTAGATGGTCTTGGATTTTATAAAGAAAGTAAAGCACATGAATATAACCAAATCATAGCTTCCTATGGAAACACACAAGAGGGTGAGAAGAGGCCACAAAAAATTGTGCAAGGGTCAGTCTTTGGAGTTTCCATCATATCTTCCTCTACAGTAAGCAATTAGGGGGCTAGTGGAGGAGACAGGGATTATAATCTCCCCAACCTACAGCTTTCCTGGGGAAAGGAACCCCCGATTTTGGGAGCAGTTTATGTCTTCCATTCAGCTGCTCTGGACCCCATTTTCTCAAAGCAGACACAACCTGCAGCTGTGCAGTATGTTCCAGTTGGCTTTCTAATAAAAAGCCATGGGGGTCGCCAGGAGATGGTTGTATGGAAAATGGCTGGTCTTCTACTCCATCCCCACTTACCCCACCTTTGCAGCCTTGCCTCCAAAATTGAAAGACTGCTCCAGCAGAAGAGTTTTCATAGGGATTCCAAGGACAGGGGAGACACTGATGTGGAGCTAAAATTCCCTACTTCTACTTCCCTAGGAGAGAGTTCTGTGGGAGAAGGGTGACGCTGCTCCCAAGAAGGTAGTGGCGAAAGGGAAACTACCATTGCAATTTTATATACTTACCTACAACTGTTCTGACTGATGATCTCCGTAAGTAACACGTGTTTTATTTTTTCTGCTTTATGTGTGATTTAAATGTAGCCCTGTACCGTAAACAGCAATGGTGACAATGCCAGATAAATACATTGATATTTTTACATCCCTTTTACAATTTCCACTTCTTTATGTTAATTCCGGTCCAGTAAATATGATAGTTTGTTAACAGACTGGCTTTTCATCATGGTTCAAATCCTACTTAGGTCACACATGAAAATGAGTATAGAGATTCAACTTAATACGCTGTTAGACATTTGTCCATACTTCAAAATCACCATAAAATGTGTCCCAACTGCCTTCATGACTAGATTAATTAGTATGTTACAGACGAGGTACAGGACAGAACAGTGTGCAGAAGATTGTATAGCTCCTGCCTGCTGTAATATGGACCACAATCAATTCTGGTACAATGACAGCACTGCACCTGTGTAGGGGAGGAGATTTGTCTGGCTGGCCGAATGAAGGGAACAGTGTTTTACGGCTGTAAGGGGGGAAGAAAGAGGTCAAACTGCTGTGAAATGGGACAAAGGGCCAGCGTGTCGACACTGACTCATCCCCTGGGAAGAGGATGGGCGGAAAGGTTTAAAAGGGCAGCCCTGTGCGTGAAACCCCCTTTTATATGGACCAGGCTGAGGCTCACTCCCTCTAGGTGGTGAAATACCAGGTTTGGTCGAGACCTGCTGTGAGTATTGTACTAGCCACCTCTTTTTCGGGGGGGGGGGCTGGGAAGGAATTTTTCCCTCACCACTGGACTGGCCTAGGTGGAGTTGGGTTTTTTCACCTTCCCCACAGCAGGTTCAGGGAGTGCTTTGTTCCTGCGTGGCATGAAGGGAGGCAGGCTATATGTTGCAACTCATTATATAAGTGTGAGGCGGATGTCCAGTGCAGGTACCATAAGAAAGATATACAGTGACCAGATAAATGGCTTGGAAAAGGATTTAAAAAGAGGTATTCCTTAAAGGAATGGAACGGGGGTGGAGGGTTTGAGGTTCTTATGAATGGTATGGCAGGGAGCCGGCCCCCTTTTCTTATAGCCAAACTTAACTCTCCTATATTGGGGTGTGGATGGTAAAGATTAACTGGGGGACCTAGATGGAAAAAGAGGGGGAGCTGGCAGAAGCCCACCAGGTAATTATTAAATGAACATGGGATTACCTGCACTATACACTTTTATTTGCCAGGTAGTCCCAGACATCTAATAACAAAGTTGCGGACTGATTAAAACCATATCACCTTCTTTTCTATCAAAACCTTCTTTTGATATAGCCAGACAAAATATCCAATGACTGATGACAGAATAACCACAGTGTCTAGCCATACTAGCCCCTCACTTTCATGAATCTAGAAGTCATCAAATTTGTTCACTTGAAAAGTAACTGAATACCATTTACTTAACAGATGTATGGATTCCTTCCATAATGCATAGAAAGACAGCACATGTTTCAGTACCTCTGCAGTTCTCCTCTTTATGTCATTTTCTAAAATGTCTTTTGTTGTGGTGGTTTTTGCTGTTGTTGTTAAAAGGTAGGAATACTAAAATAAAAGAGGATGGAGTAGCAGATGGTGGATTGATGCTAGTGGGTGATGTGACAAGGTGATTCCTGCAGACAATGAAGGATATACACTAATTGCTTCAAAGCAAACCAGGAGACTGTCTCTTATTAGCTCCCCTATGAGCTACTGTCATGATTACTTCAATTTAAAATGCAATATTACAACTTTTGCATAGCTTAATTAGTGGTGTGATACTGCACATTGCTAAGCATTCTCAACTGCCATAAGTTTCAATGGGAATTGAGGAGACTCAGCATCTTCCAAGGCTCAGCCAGAGGTCCTCAGTGTCTAGCAGGATTAGGAGTTACAACTGCATTTATAATTAGGAAAAAAAAGTCTCATTAAAAGTGAGAAAATAGTTTTCCTTACAGTAAACTTGGGTACAATTATTTCTTTTTATAACAATGTATGCATTGTTTTTATGCATTGAAATTGTTCATGCATTATTTTTCTCTGTATGTGCATTATTTCTCTAGAGTCAAGAAGGCCGCTACATTTAAAGATGATGAAAGAGAAGCAAGAGAAAAATATTTTTTTTCTAAGAGGCATGATCTTCCATACAATTAATGAAGATAACGTAAAAAACAATGCAGTCAAATACATTTAGGAAACTGCATTTGTAATGATTAAACATAATAGATTCTGTATTCTTGTAGCAATGTCATTAGCATGCTAATACTGTGAACATTATGTTTAAATACTTCAAGCAGCATCTCATTAGATACTCATTTGTGTTCAATTTAACATAAGTTATTCTGACTTGATCTACTACGAACTACTAGCAAATTAGAGATGGGCCTATCATTCAGCAGTTAGGTCCACCTTTTCAAAAGTGGGCATATAATTTGCATAGGCCCAAGTTGTTAGTGTTCAATTCCTGATGCACAAGCACAAGCTGAGGACTTGTACATGTGCACCTTCCCTGTTTGTAAGTGTACATTGATGTGTGCACTCATGATTGAGTTTAACATAGAAATACACACATTTTTGCAATTTTGGATTTGACTATAAGAAACCAGGTTTGGAAAAGTGGTAGTGCCATCAAATGTAAATCTGTGAGCTAAATATTTGATTCTCCAGTGTATATATAATATAATATAAAAGTCATTCTGCATAAGAAAGAATTATGTTGTGAACAGGATGCAATATACTCTCTCCCTTTGTATATACTTTGTGTGTGTACATACACATTATTTCCGCTAGAGTTTACTTTTTCAACCTTCTGGGCAACAGTTTTCTACTGGTTATAGTGAGTATAAACTATATGTTTGTATACCATGGAAGTGGTGGTGCCACACATGTGATAAACTGCATATATAAAAGATAACTGCATTTTTATTAAGCGCCATTTTCTTCCTCATCCAGAGTTTTGTCTACTAATACATCCCTATGGAAATTGTTCTAACATAACCATTGCCATTTATTTTTGTTAAATCACCCTGCCACAAAAGTGTTTCTTTCTTCTGCAGAATAAACATCATTCAGTCTGGGATAAGTGATGAAGTTAAAATTTTGTATTTAATGATACTAAATAGATACAAATGAGAGCTTTATGCCACTGAAAAGGGGATTTTCCCAACACTTCCTTCGAGCTGTGCATGGCCCTAAGGCAACAGACCCTAAGGTTACAACAGTTGTATGTTTAGACAATCTAATTTAGGTTATTTTTAAAAAGGAGTTGAATTTATTATTAGAATTTGAAAAACCTACTTGCTCATGTGGTGGTGAATTTAATCTTCCAAGTGTGAACTGAATGTTAACAAATATGACTACTTCCTGAGTTTGCAGACAGGCTGCTCCAGCCTGCATGTTGCTTGCTGCTCAAAACTTTGTGAAACAGGAGCAAAGTGAATCTATCAAGACTTTGGTTAGTTTCACTGCAGTTGTTCACAAGCTTATGGGCACTGGCAGCATTAAAGCTGCTGAAAATTGTGTCATTTTCACACTACTGTTGCTGCTTGGAAAATTTATGAACATCAACAGTCAAACACTGGGATTATTCACAGAAGGAGAGGGCCAAAAATATGGAGGATAGCATATTTTGAGAAGAGCAGTGGCCTCTTTCCTTTCACTCCTCTCAGAAGCCAGGAGATCTGGTGAAGCAGCAGTGGAGACCTTTCCCACTCACATGAACCAAGAGATGCTTCAGGGGAGAAGAGACACAAAGCTTTTTCTCCTGTCCTGAGGGTGGAGCTTCAAATTTATTAGTCATGTATAAGTGAGAGGAAAATTTGAAAACTGGAGTCATTGGATAGGCCCAGGAACATCACCCTCCCAGAAATTTCAGCATCCTCTCCCTTTCCAATAGATGTTGTAGTTTACAGTCACTGGATTATCTCAGTTGTGCTTTTCACAAGGTGCAATATTATGATTCTTGGGCATCTCAGTTGCTAATAGGGAAAATCAGCCCATGTCTCTCCCCCCCAGCCTTTTGGTAAAAAGTGAGATACAAGTAGGCTGTGAATATGCTTGCATTGGATGTGAAATACCACAAAATAGATTTCTCAGGGCATATCAGATTCCAGATGGAAATAAGGGGTTTTTTTAATCCCTATTTCCCCCTTTCCCAAGCTAACAAACTGGTCCCTCATTTCTCTCCAGAGATTCTCTTATGGCTTTCCTTTCCCAGATGACCTCTCTTGATCTAACCAACTCTCCTTCTCCGTAGACTCCTCTCATTGTCCTCCAGAGCAAGGAGTTTGTCTTTGATCAACCTGCACTTAGAGATACGCTTCCAGATTGTGGAGGCTCTTCAGGCTTCCTCCTCCTGGAGTGCTCTCTGAAATAAGGTGCCTTATGCAGCCAGACCTAAAACCACATCTGCCAAGCAACCATTTGATTGCTTCTAAAACCTGCCCCCCCCCCCAACTCCTGCAAAATAGTAGATTATTACTTTTATATTAGCTTTTACTAGGTATCTGGCACACTGAACCAATATTTAAACTAAGGGAGGATGTTCATGCCAGAAGCATATTCTAGCCTCAGAATCAAATGACTTTTGCAGATGACTGAAAAACAAAGTAAAGCTGAAGAATATGATAACTGCAAAAGTCATTAATTGGCTGTACTTGCCTGTATTGGGAACATTATTCCTGTAACACAAGATGAGGCGAGATGAGTGTTTCAAAGTTCTGCGCTTCTATTTTAATAACATAATCATTTAAAAATGAATAAATAAGAGCAACATGGAAACTACCACAAAAGAGTATGTCAATGGTGGTCTCTCTAGACCTGTATTCTTTCTCTGACAGTAACCACTTCTTGATGTTTCAGAGGAAAGTGCTTGAAGCCTCCTGTCCTAAAGGAGCAGAGGTTTTATCCCTTATACATTTTAACTCTAATGAAACTATAGGTGTAATCCATTTTCCTTAAATTGTCTATTTTTATTTTTATATTTTTTACATTCTACTAACCTCTTGGACTGGCTGTATTGTGGCAAAGAGTTACAGGGATTAATTATGTTCATATAAAAAAAGGGGGTTCCTTTTTCAGGTTTAAATAAGTTGCCTTCCAATTTTATGAATCTTTTTACTCTTGTAAAAATGAAAAATGGTAAACAGGAGGACCTGATTTACCATTCATTATTCATCATGTGCCCTCCATTTTGTCTCCTCCCTAACTCATCAATCCTAGCCTACTCTTGAAGTCTTTGGAGGTCTCTAATAATTTTTGTGACCCTTTTCTAGAATTCTTCTGTATCCTGTTATATCTTTTTGAGAGCAGTGGCCAAAACAGACCACAACACTAAAACAAAAAAGTACCATCAATTTCTGTAATAGCATTGTAATATTTCAGTGTACTTTAGTATTCCATTCTTTATAACTTCTAAGATTTTTCTCGAGCTGTTTGACCGCTACAGTACACTGGAACAGATGTTTTCACTGAACTATCCAAAATGATGCCCAAGTCTTTTTTCCTCAGCAGTTACAGTTAATTTAGAAGCAAGCAATGTGTATGAGAAGTTCAAATTACTCTTGTCAAAATGTATTACCTTGTCAACATTGAATTTCACTTGCCACCAATAATAAACTGACCCTCATCCACCTTGATGTAGACACTTTGGATACTCTACCGTGATGCATATGAAATAAAAGTATATAATATAATTAAAAATCTAAATGTTATAAAACTAACCTCTGAACTAAATCTAGGAAAACAAATAGACCTTGCACTGTTTTAACTTTAGAGGTGAGACCTAAGTGAATAATTGTTCAGTAAAGGAGTGATGTGATTGGACATGCAAAGGACTAGAATACAGTATGCTTCAGGCTTGTATTTTTTGCATATGTATTTTAGAGATATGTAACAGGACAATGGCCATGGGGTACATGTACATTGTCCCAGCTGCCTATTTCAAGGCGATCAAGGGTCATGTAACAGCTTGGAGGCAGGACTTCCTATAATAGGAACTTGCTCAATCAAATGGAGAGGCAGGGTAAGAGGAAGGACCCGGGATGTGTTTCTGCACCAGTTAGGTAGAAAGTCTGAGAGGAGATACTTGCAAGAAGCAGGGGTAGAAGCTTTAATGGAGAGAAGCTGTAGGAAATGCCACACAGCATGACCTCAGTTTTGGGGAGTTAAGTGGACATTGAACTGGTTTGTTAAATAAAGAAAAGCCTGAAGAAAGGGACTGAAACTCTGCTGCTTTTGGGAGCTGCATTTGATGTATTGGCTGGTGATTTGACCCAAAGGACGCATGTTCAAATACTTACTTGCCCACAGAGGGCTAGAAAGCTGCAAATCAGGGATGTGTGCATACACATCCTGTGGTCCTACAAGCATAATGGAAAATGTTTGTGTCAGGTTAAAAATACATTTGATTTAGGTTCAGAACAAACCATTTATTTTGTTTATTTCTATAGGATGCCTACAAAAGCTGAAATGTCAAGTTATATACATGATACTCTTCATAATAAGACACATGCACTGATCCTTGTAAAATATTTACTTCTAATTAGTATATTACAAAATACATAGAAATTACTTTCAATTCCCCATTCTTGTGGTTCTGAGATGATTCAGATACCGTAAAGTAGGTACAGAACCCAGTATTATGTTAGAAAATTTTGAAAAGATTGTTCCTTCACACCAGTTTTCAGGTTCTACTTACTTTGTTGTCCTCCCAAGACTGAAAACTACTATGGCTGGAAAAATAGCTAAAGCTGCTCGGAAAGACTATTTTGACCTTCTTGCCATAGGAAGATTATATTGTGAAAAGTCAACTTACATTTCAAAGTCTTCAAATTCAGTGAAGATGTGGCTCCTTTAAGGAACTATTCTGCCACTCAAAAGCTTCCAGAGTGACTGCTCTATACTTGAAAGGCAACATGCCCAACTTTGAAATAGACAAACTCAAGTTCAGAACTGAATTGCTGCAAAAGATAGGGGCAAGCTGCATTTTGTGGCAGCATGGGCCCCAATTCAGCAAAGCACTGAAGCACACATTTAAATCTATCCCTGTGCTATATACAGTACTTGTATGGTTCCCTTTTCTATAATATCTGAGCACCTCACAATCTTTCATGAATTTATTCTCACAACACCTAAGGCTGGGAGATAGATAGTTATTGTTATGCCCATTTTACAGATGGAGAGCTGAGGCACAGAGAGTTGGCCAAGTGACTTGCCCAAGGTTACACAGAAAGTCATACACACCTCACCCTGTTGCTCTGTTCCCACTGCACTAAAACTCGTAGGCCCCACTGAGAAGGTGAGTTTGGGGTCTGGGCCCACATGAGCCCTGATAGCAGCAGCTTCTCTTTAGGAAGACTGTTTGCTGGGTCAGGCATGATTGAGCACTGGCTAATACTTATAAGCATTTATGGGGGAGTGCCACCTGTTTAAATATTTCAAACATCCAGAGGTTCAGGTATGTCATAAGAAAATCTTTTACTAACTGAAAATAATTTCTGGAACAGTATAATATCCATTTGGTACAGTACTGTTTGGAAAGATTATAAAATACTGTAGGTCACTGAATTATGTTCAACTTAAATGAAATTATAAAAAGAAATGCGAAGAAAAACAGAAAATTTCTGCAGTTAAACTGGAATTACGGATGGGATTCTGATACACTCCTCTGATTAAACTAGTGAACTTTACATGACAAGGATTCACTCTACAGAGAGTCCATAATTTCACAAGGTGTTTGATTTTTAACTTTTACTACTATTAAATTAGCTCTGAGCCTGGAAACACTTTAATGATTAGCACTTGATTCTGTGGTCTACTCAGTTTCCTTCACAGGTATTTCTTTTCCCTCCATTGCTTTAAAATGTCTTTTTGTTTGATAAAACGTATTCACATTCCAATTTACTTTGACATTAAGTTTTATTACGTTATATACTTGGGAGTTATTTACCAGATAAAAAACGAAGCAAATTGGCAGCAAGGCAGAAGCTTTAAATTCAGTTAGGGAATCTCTAGAAGCACAGTTCTTACTAGACATTTTTCTTGCCCTGTTATCGGTGACAAGACCCATAGATTCATGTGACACCTCATACACTATCATTTTACTGTAACTGATCTCGGCAACAATGGCTCAGTTTTCATTTTAATATTCTCTTTCTTTACAACAAAATCTGCAAACACTTAAGAAAACTATGAGGGCTGTGCTTTGCAATACTTCAATGTACCAAAGCAATGCTATTAATATTACTAGTAACGCCCAAGCTCCAGTTGATAACTGTGCTGCAATTAACAAAATGAATTGCAAACCAATTTGGTTTTTACAAACCCTTAAGTTTACTTTGTTCACCATTCAGCTGTGGAAACATGGAATTAAATCCAGACCCAGATGTCCTCCCTTGTGCATAACAAATTCCTGCAGACTTGCACATGAGAAAAGGCTTAGGCATAATGCTCATGAAAGTCAGAAGTTTATTATCTAAACTGGATATTATTAAAATTGGGATTAAAGTGGCCTCACCAGATGTTTTGCTTTTGTGAAACCTGGTTGAAAGGAGTGACACTGAGCTAGGCTGTGCATCAACTTCTTGATTTTTATTTTGAACAAAAATTGATAGTTCTTTGGCTTTAAATATGTAAGGTTTGAATAAACGATTACAGGTGTTTTGGAAAGATGGTTCTGATTTTACTGGCAACATTTTTATAAGCTTTGCAATTTGTATTTGTAATATATATTATTTTTAGAATTATTTTCTAATAACGGTGTAGGATGATACTTATATTTTCATTTGATATTTTTCCAGCATATATTATACTAATCCAAAATTCAGAAACAGTCTCAGTTACAACAAATCTGAGAAAGACCCTCCAAGCAATGCTACCTGTGTTCAGAATCTCACATGTTCGGCCACTCTAAGGGGAGTGCAGAGGCACAATCTAGCTCGCAGCATCCTTAACAATGGAATTCAGGTCCCTGGATTAGGTGGGTACTTTCCTTTAGCCTGACCTATCGCAACGTACCAAGGCAACTTCCAAGGATCAGCACTAGGACATATCTACACTGATTTCACTTTCACCAGCCCACACCTCCCACAGTGGATAAAACATTTAAAAAAGCCACTGATGTGTAGTTACCAGAAAGAACGGTACTTACCACATGCACCGGTGCCGGAAAACTTTTTCCCCTGCGGGTACCCATACAAGCAGGTTCTAGAGCCCCCTGCAATGGCGCGCACATGCCGGCTCCCCCTACCTTTCAATTCCTTCTTGCTGGAACTCCAATTGAGGGGAAGCAGGGTGGATGTGGAATGGACATGAGCAACACATCTCGAAGAACAACAGTTACATGGTAAGTAACCATTCTTTCTTCTTTGAGTGCTTGCTCATGTCCATTCCCAATTTAGGTGACTCACCAGCAGTGTCTCTGGTGGCACGCATGGAGTTCATGGCACTTGAAGCACTGCTCTACTGAAGCCAGCATCATCCTGAGCTTGCTGCATTAAGGCATAGTGGGACACGAAGATATGTACCAATGACCAGGTAAGCTGCTCTGCAGATGTCCTAGATGGGGACATGCTCTTGGAAAGCCGCAGATGATGCTTGCGCTCTCATTGAGTGGGCTGTTAAGGAAACCGGAGGCGCAACTCCAGCCTGCTCAGAACAGGTTCAGATACAGGCCATGATCCACTTCAAGATTTGCTGCGCGAAAACTGGCAGTCCCTTCATTCGGTTGCGACCGCAATGAAGAGTTGAGTTGAATGACAAAAGGGTTTGGTTCTGTTGATGTAAAATGCCAGGGCCTGTCTCACATCAAGAGTATGTAGACGCCTCTCTTCGCTGGAGTTGTGAGGTTTGGGACAAAAGATCAGCAGGAAAATATCCTGGTTAAGGTGAAAGTGAGAGACTACCTTAGGCAAAAAGGCTGGGTGTGGGCATAGCTAGTCTTTGTCCTTATAAAACACTATGTAGTGGGGGCTCCGATGTTAATGCCCTGATCTCTGAAACCTGCCTCACGGATGTAATAACCACCAGGAAAGCAATCTTCCAGGACAGATATGTAAGGAAGCACAAAGCCAGGGGCTTGAAGGGGAGCCCGGTGAGTCTGGAGAGGACCAAGTTCAAATCCCACTGAAGAGAAGGGCCCCTTAAAGGTGGGAACAGTCTTTGTAATCACTTAAGAAACCTGGCCATCATTTTGTGTGAAAAAACTGTTCTGCCTTCCACCAACGGGTGGAAAGCAGATATGGCTGCTATATGGACCTTAATGGATGAGAAGACCAGTCCCCCTTTTTTCAAGTGGAGGAGGTATTTCAAGATCGTTGGGACTGATACCTCTGTCGGGGAAACACCACGCTCAGCCGCCCAGCAGGTGAAGAGTTTTCACTTAGCCCCATAGGCTGATCTGGTGGACGGCTTTCTGCTCTCCAAGAGCACAGGTTGGACTTGGGTTGAGCAGGCTCACTCTTCCTGACTCAGCCACGGAGCATCCACGCCATCAGATGTAGGGAGGCCAATTCCGGGTGGAGCAGGTGATCTTGATCTTGGGACAGGAGGTCCAGTCACAGCGGAAGGGGCAATTGCCTGGGCCCTACCAGCTCTAGAAGCATCCCAAACCAATGCTGCCTGGGCCATGCCAGTGCTACTAGGATGACCTGTGCCTTGTCTTTCTTCACCTTCAAGAGGACTTTGTGGATCAGAGGTATAGGCGGGAAGGCGTATAAGAGGCTCCCTGACCAGGAGAGGAGAAAGGCGTCAGTGATGAGCCTGCACTGAGTCCCTGATGGGAACAGAAGCAATGGCACTTTCTGTTGGCCCTGGTGGCAAAGATGTCCACTTGGGGATTGCCCCACCTTTGGAAGATACAAGCTGCCACCTCTGGATGGAGGAAACACTCACGGTGAGAGCAGAAGGGCATGGTGAGAGCAGAAGGGCCTGCTGAGGCGGTCCACCAAAGAGTTGTTGATCCCCAAGAGGTGTACTGCTATCGGGTGAATGTTGTGACTGATCCAAAAGTCCCAAAAACACATGGCCTCTTTACACAGGGCTGGGGACCCGGCCCCCACCCTTGCCTGTTGACATAATACATGGAGGCCGTATTGTCCATGAGTCTTTGCACCACTTTCTTGGCAAGATCTGGTAGGAAAACTGCACAGGCTAGACGAATCGCTTGGAGTTCCCTGATACTGATGTGTAGCTGCAGTTCCCCTGAGGTCCACGTACCTTGAGTTTTTAGGATACCCAAGTGCACCCCCTATCCCAGGTCCGAGGCATCGGAAATCAGCTTTACTGATGGCTAGGGTGCTTTGAAGAGCATTCCTGAGAGCACCTGCTGCAGACCCGTCCACCACACTAGGGAGGTAAGTACTTCCAGAGAAACCGTAAGTATTATGTCGAGGTGGTGTCTGACTGGAGAGTACACTGACACCAACCACATCTGGAGGGGTCTGAAGTGCAATCTGGAATGGAGGACCATGTAGTACAGGCCGCCATATGGCCTAGGAGGCTGAGGCATACCCTCGGCAACATAAGGGGGTGGGTCAAAATGCAAATTATAATGTCTGTCGTTGCCAGAAACCTTTCCTCTGGGAGGAATGCTCTGGCTCTGGTCAAATCCAGCATTGCCCTAATAAACTCTATCCTCTGCATAGGGACTAATGTCGATTTTTGATCATTTATTAGGAGGCCTAACGCCTAGCAAATATTCTGAGTAATTGTGATGCTGGCCTGAACTTGAGACCTTTACCTGCCCTTGATGAGCCTATTGTCCTGGTAAGGAAACACCTGCACTCCTCTCCTCCTGAGGTAGGCTGTTACTATCGACATGCACTTGGTGAAGACCCTTGGTGCTGTCGAGAGACCAAAATGGAGCACCAGGGATCTCAGTGCGGGGGGGGTGTAAAGGTATTCAAAATCTTTTGCCCGTACGTAATATTTTCTCTCTGCCCTCTTTGACGTGGGGGGCAAGGAGGCTGGGGTTTGCCATAGTGCTTTGGCCAATTTAACTGCCTCTTCATGGACTGGGAGGGTCACTCTACTGGGAGCTACTAAGGCCAGTACCCCAAAAATGTTGTCCACTGGCTTGTCTAATTCCTCTATTTTGAGGCCCGGGTTGGAGGTGACCCTTTTCAGTAGATCTTGGTGCACCCTGAAATCATCCAGCGGCACTGCCAAAGAAGGTCCTATGACTGCCTTGTCCAGCGACAAGGAGGAAAAGGCCAGTAGCTGAGGTGGAGGGAGGGCCTCTGCTCTGGGTGGGATGGTTCCACTCGGGCTCGAGGTACAAGAACCTCCACGGTCAGAATTCATGTCCAGGTGCGGTGCCGAACTCTGAAGGATGGAGGACTGCAGTACCGAAGCTCCTCTCACCAAACTAGCCTGCAGAATCCCCGAGGGGAACCCCCACCAGTAAGGCCACAGTCCAGGCCATTGACATTGCGGCCACACCCCCATTTGTGGCACCGCAGAGAAGCCAGGTATCGGGGCCAGGGTTTGCCTTGTATGAACAATCTCCTCACTGTCCGAGGATGAGACGCTGCTGTCCGACAGCCAGGGCAGTGGAGCATGCCGATGTACTGGCATCTGTGAGCTGCATGGAGAGACCAAATGATGGGTGCAACAGGACCAGCTCTTGTCCTTTGGCTTCTTGTACGGACTAGGCAAGTGGGGTCGAGGTGCCAGGGAAACGTGCTGCGAGTCAGGCAACCTGAGTCACTCCAAGGTCCAGTAGCGCTGCTCTGCCTGGTATCAGTCCCCCGGAGACCAGCGGCGGGAGCCCGGTCTGTCTCATCCTGATCCAGAGAGTGTGATCTCTACTCTGGGGACCACCTGCGCACCGGTGAACAGTGCCTCGGTGATAGTGACTGCTAAGCAGAACTGTTAGCAGCTTGCTCCGTGATAGGTTGCCCACGGGTGCCGATGCCAAATCTTGGTGCGGCAGCCTGCCATCCCTCAGCGTCACAGGCAATGCCAGGAGGTCCTTCATTGCCTGAAAGGCCTCCAGGGTTGATGGTACCACCAGGAGGTAAGGGCCTCTACCACTCCCCAGAGTCGAGGGGTCCCAGCTCACCATGGTGGTGGTGAAGATTGGTGGCTCGACGCGGGTCTGGCCTGGTCCCCTTGGTTCTCCTCCGGCGAGTGTCCCTGCTGTGTGTGAATCTTCTTCAGCCTCTTCTTTGGTACCAGAGAGGGTGATTGGTGCTGAGAGGAGGAAGAGAGTGCCAAAGGGGCACTGTGCTCCAAGATCGTCGTGCTCGGCACTGAGTCCGATCTGCCAGACTCCGACACCAGTCTAAGTGCCGATTCCATCAGAATGGTCTTGAGACGAATATCTCAGTCTTTTTTGGTCTGTGCGTGAAAACTTTTACGGATTTTGCACCTCTCACGGACGTGTGCTTCCCCCAGACACTTTAGTCAACTTTGATGCGGGTTGCTCCTTGGCATAGGCTTCTTACATGAAGCACAGGGTTTAAATCCCGGGGAACAGAACATGCCCTGACCCTGGGATTCTAACAACTAAAGAACTAGACCTAACTATAACAAAACAATTAACTATGTACACTAGAACAACGAACAAACCACTAGATTTAGTGAAAGAACTTGCGAAGATAAGAGACGTCTCAGCACCGTCACAGGCGGCAAGAAGGAACTGAGAGAGAGAGGGAGCAAGCAGCGCCTATATACAGGTGCATGTACGTGTCGCTGCAGGGGGTGCTAGAATCAGCTTGTATGGGTACCACTAGGGGAGAAAGTTTTCTGGCACCGGTGCATATGGCGTGCACACACACCTAAACTGGGAATGGACATGAGCAAGCACTCGAAGGAGAAACATGAATGATCGCGAATGAGTGAAAAAATTAATTCACAGTGTTCCTTATACCGCTGACCCAACTTGAAAGACAGAAATTATTTGTAAATATATCTAAGTTTTGATTGAAAAACAGGCACTAAATTGCTGATCTGTCTCGCTACCTTTTGGAATAATCAAACAACTTGCAAACCAGATCACTGGCTCTGAATCTAATACTGGAATTGTTGCCTCATTTATCTTGGGTTATTTGATCTTATCTGTGCACACAATGGCCCTCATCAGCCATTCTGTCACACTGGTTTGGGAGGACACTGTGACCTTCTCTATGGCTCTCCGTGTTGTGATACCCAGGTAGAATTACCATCACTGTGCTGTGCCTCCTCCGAGCTCAGAGTTCAGTTTTTCCCTAAACATGTCAGGTAGCTACAGCCTCCAGACAACATGCGGGTATTCTGAGGTTTTTGTTGTTGACAATTTGACAGAACTACAGAGACAAGTACGGTATAACATAAAAGTTTAATAGATAGCCCTGTATAGAAGCTAACTGTTGTGAAAAGGACTGCTAGAACAACACTAAATAAAGTTACAGAACAAGGGCCAAGGTACTGCTTCTACTGAAGTTAGAGTAAAAACTCCCATTGATTTCAAAGGCAAAAAATCAAGCCATAAAACCGTGCCAATAAACGCAAACTACTTCATAGACCCTATTCCAACCAGTTGCCATTAGCTGCAGCCAAAGGCCACATCCCAGAGAAAATAAGGCCCCAACGTTTGGGGGATATCTGCCTTTACACAGGATGATGGTGACTTCCTCGGTAGCATGGGTCACTCGTTAAGACTGAGTCAAAGAACATATTCATTTTCTAACAGCAGTTTGTACCAACCACTATGTCTTCTTGCTACCAGCATAAATTATCATGTTAACAGATTGTATCACCTGGAAGCCTCATGTCCACCAATTCTTACATACATATCCATTAGTTTCTTCTTTGCATTTTTACTGACTCTAAACAAGAACTTGACACCAGTCATATTTAACATCTCACCTAGACAGTTCCTGTCATGTATTTTGGGGTGACAGTTTACATCCAACGGAACAAACACTAAAAATGTTATTCAGATAACAGATAAGGTGCCAGATCCTATGGTGATAGAAAGTAGTCCTGTAATAGTTAGACACTCCAATCACAAATAGTCACATAAAACTAACCCTTTAAATGACTATGTACAAAGACAGATTTGGTGACCTCAGAAATGTTCCCCATCTATTAGCTGCTTCAGTGCTGCCTAATGAACAAAAGGAGCAAAATTTACCTCCAGTTCCTCACAGTGTACTTGCTGTGACCTCTTTTAAATGCTTTTTCTACACACAAACTGCAGTGCCATTCTACAGAGTGTCTATGAGACATGGCTAAACCAAGTGCCAGCTCTGGCCAACACTGTAGGTGTTATCTAAGAACTGAGAAACTCATAGCTGGAAACCGAACCAGCTCATCTGTTTATTAGTTTTGTTCAAAATAGGTCTTATAAGAATGTGTTTAGATTCTACTAAATGCTTGTAAGTTGCTACATGCATTAATCTCACTTGTTATGTCTGTATTCCATGCTACAAGGTAAGATATAAGTTTGTTTTATAATTGTAAAAATGTCTGCCCTGAACTTGTGAACTCAGATAGGAAGAGTGGCCCTCTCTACCCATCCAGGAGTACTATCAAAATTTAAATTGGCCATTTGAAGACAAAAGCCCCTTCACCTATGGAGAAGTATGTGCAGAAGGCCTTGTTCCATCAGTTTGAATGCTGAAAGAGGGAAATAAAAATAGCTAACAGAAGACTTTTCATCTCTTTACTGTTTGGACTCCCACAAGAGCTGGAGTTAAGAAACAAAAAGCAGAGATTCCCTAGTCGACCCTAAAAAGGCATTCAGTGCTGGCAGATTACAACATCTCTGTCATCTTTTGAATCATGGACTGAAACTCATTCGTGCATATATGCTTGCTTTAACCTGTAAATAACTCTCTTAATTCTTTTTCATAGTAAATAAACCTTTAGCTAATTTATTACAAGATTGGCTAGAGCTGTTCTTTTTGGTGTAAGATCTAAGATACAAATTGATCTGGGGTAAGTGACTGATTTTTTTGAACTGGAAGCAACCTGATTATTTTGTGATTTTTGGGGTAAGTGACAATCTTTCACTAAGTCCAGCTTGCCTGACTGTCAAGATAGACTGGAGAGCCCAAGGGGACTGTCTGTGATTCCATGGTAAGACTGTTACAGTGATCTAGGAGTTCACATTTGTCATTAGGTTGGGTCAGTCTAATTATTGAACATGCCACCTCTTTGTGTCAGCCCTGCTTTTGACAGTCTGCCCTGAGGTTGGCACTCTTGGTCGTGAGCCACTCCAGACAACGTGACACTCTAGTATGCATGTTGCTTAAGAATCTCTAACTGCTGGTGGAAGGAGAGGGGAGAAAATCACCTTAAAATGATCTGCTAAGAAAAACTGAGTGTATTTTAGCTCTTCCGTTTATGCCAAATTCTTCCCTAATCAGATATTAAGTGAAGAATTGAACACATAAAAAAGCTATCTAACTAATAAGCTAACTATTGTCAATTATTTTGAGGTCTCCTGAAGTTCTCAGTCTAGTTCCACTTCGATGTAATATTTCAGAATATATTATTCTAAGTCATAACAACAACGAGCAAACTGTTCAGCATCATTAAGGAATCAATTGCAACTTGATGGCACAGTCCTGGGCTGGAGGTGGGGTGGTTCTGCACTGCATTGTGCCCAAGATATTCCAAATAATCCCTAGTCACAGCTGGGGCTTTAAACCAAAACAAGTCTCATTTGAAAAAACAAAAACAAAAAACAAATACATCTTTGACTGTCAAAAGACAAGAGCTTCCAGATGTTACATGATAGATCAGCTTCTGACTAAATTCCAGCTACCTTGACAATTTCACTTTAACACAGATGCAGACAATGGAATAGGACAGATGAGATTTGATTTCAAATTTTAGTTTGGCAGTTATCTAACGGCAATGACAACAGGAATTTTTAAACAAAAATAACTTTTTATGATTGCATTACGCGGCTACATTTTAGTAAATATAATTTTTAAAAAGCCACATTTTGTGAAGGTCACATTGATGGCAGAAAGTAACATTTCACTGCTTAGCCCAAATAATACGCAATTTCTTACCATTTCAAACAAGAAAGCGAAAACTGATCCAGCCTGTGTGTGTCAGAAAAACTCACACCTGTAATGCCCAGAAACTGATTAAGTCAACTAATGGAGAATCCACACTACCCAACATAAGGAAAACCACACTGACATTTACAGTTTATAGAGGAATTTAATAGGAGAGAGTGATATAATCTGAAAATAAATAAGAACCCAAACCTCAGCCCAAATTTTGACTCAGACAAACTGGATTTTCTCACCATTGTCTCAAATTGGTAGCTCCAACATGGCTCTGAAAGTCTGATTTTCAGAAATCCCTCTGAGTCTTGGCATATCTGGTAATCCCTGTTAACTTGGCTGCTGCCTTCCTGTCTCATGAATTCTGTGGGTTATCTGAAGATGGAGGGGAAAAATGGATTGGGGGATATCACTCATCCAAAGAGTGATACCACTATATGGTATGGTATCTGAGCAGAGTAGGCAACAAGATCCTAGCAGGGATGAATGCCTGGTCCCTAGGGCCTCTCCACTGGCCATCACACAAGTTTTTTGAAAGTGTGGGAGAGGGACTTGGTGAGTGGGGTCAGAGGGATGGAAGGAAGTGGAGGATGTCATTGAGTTGGGAGTAGAATGGAAGACACAGAAGAGGGATGGGAATAGAGAAAGAACACCAATAAAAGTTTACCTAAGGTTTTCATAAACTTCCACACATCTGGGGGTTCATTCAAGTCAAGGACTTGAACTGGTCCAATATGTCATTGTGGCACATTATCCCAACATGCCAACAGAGGTGCAGTGTATCAGCATTCAAACCTCACATTCAAGCTCAATTTCTAATTCCCCATCTTACACCTGCACAGAATACACAATGTAGCCCTCATAGACTTTACAGTGTGCACAGCTTGAGGCGCTGTCTTTCAGTCAGATCATTTCTGTTCTTATATACATCTTCCAGGTTAGTAAATATTGCTCAGTTCATTTTGTTAAATATTTTACTGTCCATCCCTGGCAAAAAAAACAACAAAAAACTGGAGAGCTGAAAGCAAAGAGAAGGACCCATCATAGTTCCAGAAAAGGTAGACGGGGGAGGAGGGTGTGGTAAGCAAATCACAGATTTATCACAGCCCTATAGGTAGACAGCAACATATCAACACTTTTATTTTTTCCTTTCCAAACTTATATCCAAACTTTTTTAGAGATTTACTCATCACTAAACCCTAAGTAGTGTGAAAATCAGTATGATATTTTGGCCATCATGGTCTTTCTTTAGGGGTGTTATGATTAATTGGAAGAAAACTTATAATTTAATATCCATGGTCTTTGTAGCAAAAGGAAACAGAGTCCTGACATCACAGGGAAAGCTTCAAGATACATTGTGACAAAGGGTTCCATATCACAGCTTCCCAGTAGTATACTGGATAAATCTGAGCATAGATAATTTATAACTATGTACTAACACAAACGTATATATCTTAAATGAAAATAAAAATCATTCCAAAAAGATGTGCATGAGTTTTCTCAACTAAAAGCACAAAGAAGGCCATCAGCAGATCAAAATTCATATGATTGTCCCAGAAAGAGTTCTAAAACAGCTGTGTGATGATTCTGCCATACTGCCAGAGAGTGCAGCTTGAGAAATCTTTAACAGCTTCACATCTGTCCTTGGATTACATATGAGGAGTAAGAATGAAGTGATGTGCTGATGCTGATTGTGTCTTGTCTCACCAGAGCTTATTTATGTATTAAAAATATGTTTAACATGTTTTCAATTAAAAAAAAATCAGCCATACACTGATTAAAGCTATTTTAAATACTAATACCAATTTTTAAAGTGTGTATCACATTTTAGACTCCTGTTTGAGACTCCAGGGCTAATTTATGACTAAAACTTAGTTTAATGACACTTTTGTGGCTCCCTCTCACCCACTGTCATGACCCCTTGGAGCATTTGCTACCTTCTATTTCTTTGTTTGCTGCCTCTTTTTCACACCTGTGACTGACACAGTTAAACCAACCTAATTTTCTAGTGTAGACCAGGCCTCAGTCTATCACTGTCCCATCTCCTTCAGCCCTTTTGTCTTTAAGCCCCTTGAGAAAATGGTCTGTTCCAGTATCCTTGAACTCCTTTCTTTCAACATTCTCTTCAATCCAACCTCCATGCCCCAATCTGTCTTCCTCTGATGACACTGTACGGAGACGGCTCTCAAAGTTACTTAAGACCTCTCCCTCACCAGTACTTCTGTATATTAATTTTCTTTGATCTATCCACTGCCTTTGACACTGTTCACTACTCCCCCCTCCTTCTCTCCTTTCTGAGCACCTGAGAGAGAATGCTCCTGTGGTTCTCCTCTAACCTCTCTGACTGTCCACTATCTCCTTTGGAGACACTGCCTCCGCCCATTTTGTACTGACTCCTCTAGGACTCTGTCTGTAGGTCTCTCTTTTTCTCCTCTTTTCTATACTCCAGACCAGCATAATTACATTAACTCTCACAAGATGAGCTATCACCTCTACACTGTAGACTCACAAATCTGCCTGCCCATCCTTCACCTATCCACCTCAGATATCTCTTCATAGGTGTCTTGCTAATTTATGACTAAAACTTAGTTTAATGCCACTTTTGTGGCTCCCTCTCACCCACTGTCATGATCACAGCTTGGACATAGCCCAGGAATCAGGCCCTCTGTATCACATAGGTACTAAAGTTCTACTTTCTAAGGGAAAACACAGAAAATTCTTTTTTTTTTTTTTTATTCCTGTTTTATATTTTGTAAAAATAAAGTGCAAAGAACTGGTCATAAAACCTCAATTTTCCTAGCAATAGGCCAGGTCCTCCATTTATTTATGCTGGATTAACTCCATTGCCTTTGGAGGATTTACTCCTTTCTTGCATCACTGTAATGGAGAAGAGAATCTTCAAGTTGTAAAATTAACAGACAGGGTTTGGATAAAGAAGCACCGAGCTTCTTATTTCATTTTTCTCTATGGTACTTAATTACTATTTTTGGCCACAAAATGCCACAAAGTGTGTGTGAAACCTGGTTACATATTAACTGTATTTCTACTTTCTTGCCAAACACGCAAACTGTCAAGGAAAAGCTTCAAAGAGCCCTCCATATTTTCTATTGAGATTGGCTAGATTCAATTAAAGATAAAAAAGAAGCAAAGAAATAAATGATTAAATCACCTGTAATTCCCCTTTACTAAGGCACATGCATTGTTATAAAGATTTCCATGTGAAGATTTTACTGCATCACAAATCCAAAACAATAAGATGAAACACCATCCTGCTCCTCCCTAAAAAAATAAATGAGAGCGAACACAAAAAATGCCACTAGAATTTTTTTCCTCCTTCTGTTTGTAAGAATACAATGCCATAAAATTACACAGACCCATACAAAGGATAAATGTATGGAATGGTTAATAAGAGCCTGATTCCGAAGAGTTTACCGTCTAAAGATGTGACCTGGAATACTACAAAGCAACACACAGCAGAACAGATATGGTTTTGTATGAGTGACCTCACCAATTTCTACGGAGACTGGAGTTATTGCTTCAATTTCAATATCGTCAACCAGCAAGTCAGATTGCCCATCCACATACCTAGCTATGGTACTGCCTATCACATTGGTATCTTTGACAGTCCCCACTCCAATTCCCAGCAGCACTCCACTCTGTAATGAAACAAACTTTGGGTCAACCTCTCCCTGGACAGGGCAGTAGCAAAGTTGCCAATGAATTGCTTTAGTAAGCAATGGTTCTTAAACCATTCCAAATTTTGGTGCATATCAAATTAAGGAAAATAGGGATTAGGGATATATCCATTGTGTGCCAGGGCACAATCAAATCAAAAGGCTGAATGAGGACTCAGAACAGTGGCAGATGAACATAGAAGTCATCTTAAAGATAGTGGGAAGGAGGGCAATGAAACCAGTGGGAGAGAAAGATGAAGGAAGTCAGAAGCTACCAAGTCCTCTTACAAACCCAGTTACAAGCACCCCCATCCTCCAACATAACCCTTATCTAACTTCCCAAATTCTCTCACAGCTCGTACCCCATCTTAACCTAAGAATAAAGTATGTTGCCTATTAAAGTCTTGTCCCATTATGAGTTAGGGTGGAGCCAGCATCTATTTCTTGTCTGTTTAGACTGTAAGCTCTTCAGGGCAGGGACTGCCTTTTACTTTGTTTGCAGATAGCTTAGCGCAGTAGGATTTCAGTTTCCATTGGGTGTCCCTACGTACTGCTGTAATATAAATATTACATAAATAGTATTAATATTAATCCAAATTAGTGCCATATATTTGGGATGAATCTGAGCTTCCCTAAACCTTAAACCATCTGACTTTCCTCATTCAGTGCATCACTACAACTTACTATTTTATATAAGATTACACCATCCATCAAATATAATCAAAATCCTATCAGCTATGCAGAAAACTGGCACTACATTATTTGTCAGGGTCCCCCGGCGCATGAAGCTGAGCTTCACCGAACTGTGAGAAACAGAGAATTATACAGCAATAACTATATACAACATCATCATTCAGTAAGCTTTCATTTTAGTAAAATAACTAAAGATGCACCAGAGAGTGCATATATGCTTCTAATGTATATTATATTCAAGTCAAAAGAAAATGACATCTTACTGACTCCAGATACTGAGAGGAATTATACAAAAGTGAATTCATTCTAATGCTCAGGAGCTCATCCAGAGCTCCTACTCAACTTATGGATCCCCAGAGTAGCTGTCTAGACGAAAGATGGTACAGTGATTAGGGGGACAGCTTGGAAGGGCTGGGTTCACATTCCTATCCAACCACAAGTTTCCTCTGTGACTTTGGGAAAGTCACTTAGGCCTCAATGCACAAAACTAGTGAGATGCCTAAGCCCCAGTTTTGGGACCACTATAATGCACAAAACTCCTGCTGACATCTGTAGGTTTCTAAACTCATTTGACACCTATGTTTTGGCAGCAAACTTTCCCCAAACACACTGCTGCCTCCCTCTTGGTGCTCGGATGCCTATCTCCCACTCAAAGCCCCAGAGCAATTCATATACCTGAGGAAGACAGATGTTTGGCTACTTAAGTTGCATGTGGGGCCTGATCCGGTAGGTGTGCTCAGAGGATGCTTACCAGGTTGGCCCCTTAGGCAAGTTCACACAAAATGGCTGGGAGAGGTCGGGGAAGAACCAAGGATGAGAAAGAGAACCTCCCTTCTAGCTTGTAACTCAGTGGGTAAGATGCTCAGCTGGGATGTGAGAGACCCCCTGTTCAAATCAGGTGAATGCTCTTGCCACCAAGCTACAGAGTTATTCTCATGTTTGTGCGCACTCTCTCACTCTCAAAGAGTCATTTGGGAACAAGAGCACAGGCGTGAGACTGATTCTATAGCCTGGTGGTGAAAGCACTCAGCTGGGAGGTCAGAGACACACAGAATGCCGTTCCCCTGCTTCAATGATTCTTTCATTATTTATCCAAAGTGGAAACAGCTTCAACAGGAGGAGAGACTGAGGGAGCCCCACAACAGAATATTTCACCTATAATCCAATGGTGACAGTACTTACCTGAGAGGTGACAGATCTTTGGTCAAATCCCTTCTCGCTGTCAGGTGGATCACCACATCCCAGGTGAGTACCCTAACCACTGTGCTAAAAGTTAAGAAAAGGTCCTTCTCCTCACTAAAATGACATAGGCCAAGCCAGAGTCTGCAGCTGAGAATTCCAAGCAGAGATAGGTATCTTCCAGCAGCCTGGACTTAGGCACTTATCTCAGAGACAAGGCTGGGGCTTAGCACATCCACCTATGGTCGGCATCTCCCATTAGCTAGCTTAGGCGGTTCCCTACCTAGCATGCTGGCTTTTGTGGATCCCATCTCAGGTGACTATCTCTTCCCATTCCTTGTACAAGGAGCCTAAGGCACCTAACTCAGCTTTGGAATCACAGTGATTTTCTAGGAGCCTAAAAGTTAGGCATTATGATGCTGAGAGTCACAACAACAAAGTCCTTTTGTGCTTTCAGGCCTCAGTCTGCCTCCTCTCTCAGCTCCCCATCTGTGACATGGAAATAACAGCACTTCCCTACCTTTTGGGGGTGGCTGTCATGAAGATAAATACGTTAAAGATTATGTGGCACTCAGATATTTCAGTAATGTCTATGGAAATACTCTTGGCTTTAATGGGAACTGGACCAGCCCTAGATATGCACACTCCCATGAAGTTTAAGATATCCATAAAACATGCACTGGTTCCCCAAAAGGCAATATTTAATCTCTTTTAACACTTGTCCTTCTGAACTCTGAAATCTAAATTTTCCCAGGCCTCTCTGGTTTTGCCCTTTAACGGTTCTAAACTTCTCCTTACACGGAAAACAGAAAAAACACAGTGATGGATAAAGAGGGCAAAATGTTGGGTTGACAAACTGAGGAGATTTGATACATAATATACTTGTATAATACAGGATGTTTTATGTTTTAAGGTTAGTTATACTTAATATGTAAGATTCAAGTGTTAGATTTTGGTTTTATGTTAGACACTTGCATTTGTAAACAACATCTCAATCTTTCTGTGATATGCAATTTACATGTAGATTGGGATTGATGCAAGAGGAGGAAGCAGTGATGCATGAAGGCATAATTACAAAGTCAGCATTAATGTACACATCTAATTTTGGAATTAAAATTATTGAGCTGGAAACACTAAAGTCCTTGAGGTTACAGATTATATCAGTATAACTGAAAATAAAATGTGGCCTATAATCAGTCTCCCATTTTTTGTGCATCACCTATAGGTTTCCTGATAAACAATATTTTCCTAATTGTGGGATTGTTTGGTTAAATTATCAGAGAACTCCTGAAATTAAACTTGAAGTATTGCTAGGAGAATAGGACCATGAAAAAGCAAGATATGAGATTGCTGTCCTCCATGTGATAGTAGCAAATCACATCATAATAATCACAGATAAGTGAATATAAAAGAAAAATCTAACACAGGGACAGTTACTTATCTAGTGTAGCATCAGCGCAACTCACTGATGCATTGCCCTACAGCAGATCCTGGTATAAGACTGACTACGAAAATCCCACTCTGTTGACTAATAGATATCAGGCATATGAAGAAGAGTTAGTCTCAACAGTGAAGTCAAATGCAATATTAATCCATGAAGCACAATGAATAATGATTTTAAGGGAAACTAAATTTTTCGTTATTTTCAGCCAGAGGTAAAATTTGTTACTAGGACCAGAAAAATATATATATTTAATGGATACAAGCAGAAGTTCTGCATGTGGTAGGTTGCATTATTTACAAAACAATGAATACTTAAAATGTTTTCAAAGTCTAAATGTACAGCATTAGTGAATTTCCTTTGAAAAACAACATTATGTGGAGGCCTGATATTCATTTTTCAGAACCATTATAATGTTACAAGCAAAAAATAAAGTATTAAGAGGAAAATATCACTGTTTTGCAAGAAGTAAACAAAGCCTTTTACATAATCACTTTAACTGTTACTAACAGAAAATTACTCTTAAAGAACAGGCTTTCACATAGCATCCATCAATTGTGTAAGAACAAATTAAGTAGAATGTAATGTTACATTACTATAACTCCTGAAACATCTTTCTTTCTTGCCACCAACTTTCTTTTCCTTTTAACTTTTCTTTCCATTTGTGAGGCATTTTTCAAATGAAGATTGGGTTGGGTAAGAAAATTCATTTATCATTCATGACAACAAAACATAACAATATACACTTTCATACACGCATCCAAGAGAGCTGGACAAAATCAGAATGCTCATTCAGCAAATTCGCCAGTGGCCATTGATCTGTGCAAAATGTAAGCTTTCAGGTGAAAAAAAAGTTCCTAGCAAGTATTGTTACAAAAGAAACCCTTCTGAATATGAACTGATTTTTTTTTTACTGAATCAGTCAGTAACCTGAAACCACAGACTTCATTCTCCTTTCATTTACACAGATGTAGATCAGGATGACAATGGAGTTACACTAGTGTAAAATTGGTGCAACTGAAAAAGAAAAATATCAGGCACAATTTGTTCTAGGAGAGAAGCAAAATACTCCATTCACTCAAAGATTTGGCTTTGAAATCTAATGATAATTTGCATTTTGGTGTGGTTTATTATTTCTTTGTTAATCAGAAACACTCAGACAATGCACTTAATTGTAGTAATGGGAATCACTGATGGTAGGAATGGCAAAGAACTAGTAGATGAATTAATCCATCCTCTGGCCAGTATAGCATTCTTCACGGTAGAACACCTTTGAATGCCTTGATCTGCTGAGTTTTAAATATGACAAGGAACAGTACTCAGGAGATCTCAGGAAATGTTTAAAAAGTGACACGTGATTTTGGTACGTCAAAATTTTGGATGCACACTCAACTTGAGATATGCTAAAGGTGCCTGATTTTCATCAATGAGCATTCACCCTCACAAAAAACAAGAAAAAAAAACAGGATTTATTTTAGTTGGGTTTCTAAAATACTGAGCCACTATAAAAACTACTCACTTATAAAAACCCCTTTGTCCTAGGTTTTATTCTCAGCTCTGCCCCAGACTCTCTGTATTCCCTTGGGCTACTGTATGTGAAGTAGAGTAGGTCAGGAATTTTCTGTTTAAATGTTTTTGGTTTTTTTGATGGAAAATGCAGTTTCCATTACAGTCCAATTTTGATAAAAAACAAAGCATTTTGTTTTGGGTCACATCAACCCAACTCAAACATTTTAGTCTGTTGAATTGAATTGAAACACTTTGTTTTGGGTCTCTTCGACATTAATCTGAGTTCACATGAGGTGCCATGATAAGTCATTCTCCCATATTTTCATATTGGGACATATTGGGACATATTTTCCTATAGGCTACCATGGCTATCGTCCATGATGCACTACAGTCTCCCCTAGTGGAACCACCATGGTGCATCATGAGTTCCATGACCACCAGACATTACAAAAGATGGAGTCTGGCAAGAAAAACCATAAACAAATATTGAAGTATGGTTATTTCCCCTGCAATGCAATTTTCAACTGGTTCTCTCTAATGTGAAATACTTACATATTATGGTGCTCATCACCATCGAACAGCCTATGAATAAATAAAATACATACTCTGGAGAGGGGATATTCTTCAGTTGCAAAGGAAGGGAGAGACTGACACTCCAAGGACATGTCTAAGCATTTCCAGGACTGTACAGTGTAACGTGTTTAAGCAAAACTTTAGAAGAAGTACTTTAGTTCACTAAATAGGGGCAATCCAGCAAATGACTTCATCTGGGCCAATTCAGTACCTCTGTTCCCTGCCTCCTAGATATGTGAGCCTCTTTTGATACTGCCTTATACTGTACACCACATTTGCAACCCACTTCCCTGCAGAGAAATATAAGGATATGATCCTGAAAGTGAATGGGAGTTTTGCCATCAACTTGAATGGGTGAGGAAATCAATCCCTAGATGCATGACTGTGCATGTGTATTCCCTTCCCAAATGACAATCAATGTTTTGGGTTTTTTTACACACATCAAAAGGAAGAAAGCAAAATATCACACAAGGAGAACAATCCAATGTTTGCAAAGTGCATGGAACACGGTACCAGGCTTAAAAATAGTATATAATGTAATAAATCTTCATAAATGCTTACCCAAAGTAAATAAAAATGTAGCTATAAACTAACAGATAAAAATTTAGTACTGAACTTCCTTTTTTTAGGATTCAACCTCCTTCACTTATTATTTTGCCAGTGCTTTGGGTAGTTTGCTGAATAAAAAGCAGCAGAATGCCAAGTGCCTTTTTGCTGCCTTGAAGTACAAGGTATTAAGTGAACATCTGTCAATCATGGTCCTTGACCTGATTGTGACAAGAATCTTAATTGGATTTTCTATAGTAGGAAGAGAAAATTATGCACTGCAAAGGTTACAATGAAAAAAATATGCCCTCATTTCTTACCAAACTGTTTACAGTAAAATGACCACTGGGAAATACACAAAACATAATACCAGTTAGTATCAAATCCCACTTGCATTATTCAATAGAGGCATCCCATGAAAGCCCATGGTATGTGACAAGGCATTGCCTACACCAGAAAGATCCACTAGCGTGACATGCATACCAGGGTTCTTGGCACTGATCCAAGGCCTATTACCCTGTGAACATTTTTCATGCTAAATAATAGGATACCTCCAGAAGATATTCTTGTCTACATCTGAAATGTGCTACAACTGTGGCGTTTCAGTGTAGATGCTGACTACACTGACAGGAGGGATTCTCCCTTCGGCGTACATAATACACATCCTTGAGAGATGATAGCTAAGTCCACAGAAGAATTCTTCTATCGACCTAGCACTGTTTACACCAGCAGTTAGGTCGGCTGAACTACATTGCTCAGCAGTGTGAATTTTTCACACCTCTGAGCAACATACTTGGGTTGATCAACTTTTTAGTGTAGACCAGGCCTAAGTAAAGATTTAATGCCAATAACACAAAACATTTTCAGAGGATATCAGTTTTCTGCTGCTACATAAATGCTGATATATTTACTGAAAACATTGATACTGTGACAATTGACTATTACAATGACATTATTTCCATTATATAAAATGCGCAATTTACTTTTAATCACTATATCTGATGGATGCTGTTGTAGTATCACAAGACTATTTCAAGTGTGCAAGTATGTATATGCTCAATTCTGATTGGCTTATGAAACAAATTTATTTCATACTTCAGTAAATAAGGAAATAGCTTAATAAAGCAAGCTGTACTTTTAAAAGCTACTTTCCGTTACTCACTGTCACTGAAAAATGGCCAACCATTTAGCAATCTAATTGCAGTCTAAACATTTACAAAAGTGCCAATCACCCCAGTATCTAAGTGCTGAAAAATATTTGAAACTTCCCCAGGGGTGCTAAATTCAGTTCTCTGTCCTGTTCTTGGTTCAGTCACAGGCTTTTATTACTGAGAGTCACACCATATTTTCTGTGTTTTACAGAATGATCTGAAAATGGTGAGGGAAAGGCTCTTTCTGATGTCCATTGGGGGGGGGGGAGCATTCCAAGGTCTTAAACCTGCTGTTAAGAAGGCTGTTTCCTGCTCCCTCCAGTCTGTATCTTGGTTCTCTTAGATGTAGTGAGCTGTGGTTGGTTCCAGAAGAAGAGCTGATCTTTGAGGTAATTTAAACCTAATCTAAGAGAGCTTTATAGGTCAGTTCAAGAGCCTTGGATTTGATCCATTACAGCAGAAGAAGCCAGCAATGTGACTGGCTACAAGTGAGATTGTAAAGATATATTTACCATATTACATGATTTGGGGCCACGTTTTCAAAGGGGCCTTAACCTGGCTATAAATTTGAGATTGCACAAACTGAGTTCCTAAGGAGGGGCCTGAACTAAAATAAGTAGTTAAAACTTAATATTGGGTGACACACTGAGATGGGAAAAGTAAATAGAAATTGAGGAAGGGAGGGAGCCGTGAAGATGTCGCCATTGAAGAATGCCATCACAGTCATTGTTAGAAGCCAAGTCAAATAAGCTCAAATAACACTCAACAAGTTGTGGGATCATGACTGAGACACTCACACATACATTGGGCAAGCCAAGAAGCTGAAGGCAAACTCCACTCCCAGCTTCCTAAAAGCAGGAGAAAGCTCATTATATCAGAAGATTCACTAGTTTCAACAGGATCTTATATTCCCCAGGAAACAGATACATCACTTCCTTTTAATCTCCTAATTTACTAGGAAACTCAGGCTGAAAACAAACTGTAGTTGCAAACCTAATGAAAAGAAGGGATGAGGAGGGCACAGGAAAAAGTGTCAGGACAAGCATGTCTGTTGATTTACACAAGTTTTAGGAAAAATCTACTCTAAAACAAAAAAGGGAATGAGGGATCAGATAGGGTGAATCAGTCTGAGATTTTGTTACTAACAACTTTATCTAACCCTTGATATTGAAAAAATAAGTTATCCCTGGTCTGTTTCTACTAGTCTACATTGTTTGAACCACAGAATGTCACCTGTTTTTTACCTGCTATATTGAAAAAGAACATAACTTTTTCTCTTATTACCAGCAAATGTTGAAGAAACTCAATAAGTTCCTAAAGTTAACTAAACTGAGGAAAAACTTGTTCATGTAATTATACTGAGGCACTTGAGGTTAGTTAACTAACAAAGACTGTTTAGTCACCTACATAATGCAGTTGAAGATGTATTGGTTAAAGAGTTCCAGAGGGGTAGTAGCCATGTTAGTCTGTTTTTTAGCAAAACAGTAAGAGTCCTGTGACACCTTAAAGACTAACAAATTTATTTGGGCATAAGCTTTTGTGGGCAGAAACCCAGTTCGTCGGATGCATGAAGTGGAAACTTCAGTTTGGTAGGTATATATACACATGCAAGGATGGGTGAGTTACATCACAGTGAGGAGGGCAAGTGTTAAGAAGGTAAATTCAATCAGGGTGGATGAGGCCATTCAGAACAGTTGATGAGAAGGTGTGAATGTCAACATTATTTTTTATATTGGTTAAAGGAGATTGTTAACCATTAACTTGCTTTGGGGCTGACAGTTGATCTTAACATTATTTTTCTGTTTATTCAGAAAAATACTAGAACAGAATTAATTAGCATTCTATTATTACAGATAAAAAGTAGGTAAGATAATAATTTTTATTAGACCAACTTCTGTTGGTGGAAGGTACAAGCTTTCAAACTATACAGGGCTTTTCTTCAGGTCTGAGGAAGGAAACGGTGTCTGAACTAAACACAAATTGGAACAAATTGTTAAGCAGAAGGGGTAACATGTGGGAGGCGGTCACTTGAAATGAAGTGAGCAATTGGAGGTCCAGATTATTATGCCAAAAAGGTCTGAAGTACACAATTAACGGTAGCAGGCAGTGTGGTGTATTACAGATTGTTGCAATGAGCCATAATACCAGCATCCCTGTTAAATCCATAGCTTTTGGTGTCTAGCAAAGTTATGAATTTAAATTCCCATATGTGCCTTTTGAAGCCATCGTGCAGGTTTCCCTGGAGGCCAGCACAGTTACAACAACAGTTCAAATATTCTATTATCGTCCAGCTCCATTTTAGCTTAAAGAGTCATGGATATACTGGGCTATATTCAGCGCCAGATTACACAGATGGAACTGCAGGCTCTGGAGTAGAAAATGCACAAAGGAAGAAAGGAGACGCAGAAGCTCAACATTTCTGCAGCCCATTAATAGGGGGATCAGAAATTGGCCAGTTCAGCTCAGAAAGTGAGTTGCCATAAATTGACTAAGCTTTCTTCACAAGTGGGTCCTTTCTGTAACACACACTCTGATTTCCTAGTATGCAGTTGTACTTGACCAAGGTGGTAACATCCCAAAAGAATAAAAAGATCTTAATATCAACCATATTTTACAGGTTACCAAAATATTTAAATATTAGGCTCCCTCGATTCTATAAAACACTTATGCACATGTTTAATTTTACCCATTGAAGCCAATGAGACTGTTCATGTGTATTAAGCACATACATAACAGTTTGCAGGAGCATAGTTTAAGATTTAAAAGCAGAATTTGGCCTATTATAGTTCATTTTAATTTTCTTAAATCAGCTGGGTTGGAAGCTCTTTTAATGAAGAAGCTATGTGGCTATCACCCCCAGCCATCAATTAGTTCTTTCTTCCCCTAATGTCCCCAAGGTTTATATTTAATTCTCAAACTAATTTGCACCTCTGTATTTCTGACAAGGCAAAAGAGTTATTTTTAGTCATTTAATTTACCTTTTTCATGTTGTCATATACATGAGAGCAGCAGAGATGCTTTCAGAACCCTACGAGTAAAAAATCTGTCCCTAGCTCCATTCTCCACTAATGCCACCAAAAATGTTATATAAAAATAAAATGTTTGTAAGGAGAAAAACTCTTAGTTTTATTTATTTGGCTTGGGTTAAGTTAACCTACAATGATGAATAATTAAGAGTAAGTCTACATGCTGTAACCTCACACTCAAATAAACAGGAGACTCCAGCAACCAATTTATCAATAACTGCTAGCAAACATCTAGAAGTTAATTATACTAATTTCACACACTAATGACTTTGCAGTGCACCTAAGAGCCTACATCCTCTTTTATGAAAAGTAAAAAAATATTCCACTAGTTGCTGTAGGAGTTAATTTGAACACTATTGTACAATTCCCATTTATACCTCATTGCAATTGTGGAGTTATATTTGATTTCAATTCTCATTTAATATGGCAGCTTGTCAAACCGTGCTTTCATTAGCACTACATCTACTTGTATGAGACTTTGCCTGTATGATTTTAGGTCAAAGAGATAGGCTGTATTGTGAAACTGTGGTTCAAACGGAAGAGACGAGATCAATTCTCATTTTCTAAATGGAAAAAGCCCCATCTGACAACAAGGTCAGCCTTAATTATAGATCCATCAGCAGTCTATCAGAAACAAGTTTAAAACAGGCAACGCCTTACAAAATATCTAGAAATTCTACTCCAAATAATATGTAGTGACTACTCATTGCTACACAAGTTTTCTTTTTGACATATTCAGACAATAACTCTTATAATACAGTCAACCATTACCTATTCATGACAGTGTGCTAAGCAACGCCTAGACAGAAGAAAACACTGTTGCTATCACCATTTTAGTACTGTGTAAGGGCCCCACTCTGCCCCCATCCATGTTAATTGAAGCTTTGTCATTGATTTCAAAGGGAGCATGATAAGGCCCTTTGCAGCCCACTGCAGCCTTTCAATATAAGTTTTGGGTCATGTGTATCTGCAATGTGTATGGGCCCACTAGCCAGGCTTTGTCTGTGGGTTTCCTTCTGTCAGGTATGTGGCATCTTCAGTGCACATGGTCCCTCTTTGTGAGTTCTCCACATCCAGCAAGCCCACAGCAAATGCCACATGTGTGTCTTGGCATGCAACAGTCATACAAGATTTGCCAGTTTGCCTACTTTTGTGTACAAGGGATTCATATGAGGACACTTCAGCCATATCTATGAACAAGCCTGATTACCATGATAACCTCCATACTCATTCTCCTAAAAAATCAGTCTTTTGCTCTTGCAAACATATTAAAATTATAACTGAATCCCCACTTGCTCCCCCCTATGGCTGCTAAAAGAAAACACTGGGGGGGGGGGGGGGCCCTCAGTTATTGGCAGCATAGTTCCTGCAGGAGAACAGTGAGAAAGGACCAGCAGTGCCCTTAGAGGGGCAGTGTTGATCTGTAACCTCTGACCTGATCTTATGGTGCAACATTAAATTATGCATCGTGCTCTTTTAGAATTCGTCCTCAATCCCATCATTACTGAATGTAGTTGATATTTTTCGAAAGATCTCTGGTTTTTGCATTAACTGGAATAAAGCACAAGCAATGGATCTATCAAAAAGACCAGATCCTTCTCAGTTTCAGCATTTTCCATTTCAAATATGCAAGCAAATAATGTATTCAAGTGTTAAAATTTGTCCGAATCTTCCCAAAATCAATGACAAAGCTTCAATTAACATGGATGGGGGCAGAGTGGGGCCCTTACACAGTACTAAAATGGTGATAGCAACAGTGTTTTCTTCTGTCTAGGCGTTGCTTAGCACACTGTCATGAATAGGTAATGGTTGACTGTATTATAAGAGTTATTGTCTGAACATGTCAAAAAGATGTGAAAAGATATGAGAAAAGAAATGTCCAGGGATGTAGAGAGGTGGTATCTCCTTCCTCTATCCTTACAGGGGAGAAGAAAAACAGGCAAAATGAATATGTGCCCCAGATTGACATATATCATTAGCCTATTGCCTGCCTTTCCAGGTTTCTTCCTCACTCTTTATGCAAATAAATAAGCTTACTGTGCAATTTATATGGGATAAAAAACAGCCTCACTTGTCACACAAGACCCTTAAAAAATCCTAGGGTAGCTGGAGGAAGGCGGTTGCCAGATTTGTATCTATATTATCTAGCATTCCAAATGTGTCCTATTGTAAAGTATCTTACAAATGTAGATAATCTATTATCTAGCATTCCAAATGTGTCCTATTGTCTATTGTAAGGTGGCTCCCCTCCGGTGGCTCCCGTATCCTCACTGTCCTGGTTTGAAATTGAAAAGAGTTAACTATGCTATTTGGTTCCCTCTCTTCTTTTACATACCATAAGAGACCACCCTTAAGGAAATATCCATTCTTTGCATCAACATGGAGCATCCTGAAACATGTTAAGATGATTCTAGCCTCTGCTCTTACTACTTTAATTCTTGTACCACAAGGGATAACCCATGCCTCACAATCAAGGCCAACTCTACACATGACAATTTGGATAGAAAAAAGAACTAACAAAAATTAAAGATATAATACAAAATGATAGACTGGCCTCCTTTGATTACATGTGTAACAAATATTATCTACAGCGGTCTCACAGTGATCTTTCAGAGACAATGCTCAAGGATTCATGAAAGGATATAGTGGACAACTGGATTTTTTTCAACTCTTTCACCTCTAGAAGAACAAGTTAAGAAATACGGAAACAAAAAAGTCACTTTGTAGGAATTACTTATAGGTGGCTTGCATCACCCTCTTAGTCTCAGTCTCACAGAATTTAGCCTTACTACCTCAACAGAAACTTGGGAGGATATCTGGTTTACATGAAAGATACTTCAATTTCTTCATCCTTGCGATTCTTTCAGAATAAGATATTAAATATATAGTACTGAACTCCAGAATGTTTGATTAAAGCTAGATTGGCAACACACAATTCTTTCGTATGGCTTGGGTAGGTAGCAACGATTACAAAATTTATATCTAGAAGTGGTAGCCAGCACACTGCTGCAGAAGTGAGCTGATGAATGTCCCTCTGGCCCTCGGCCAAAGAATGAAAGGGACATTCAGATATGATGTGCTCCATCATTTGTGACTGGTGACCATAGTCGCATATAGGTGTTTGCCTCATTTTCCATTTAAAGAGGGTTTGTTCACATCTCCCATGAGATGTCCTGATGCGATTAATCTGCATCAGTCTTTCTGACATAAATTAAAACCCAGTGGTTCCGGCAGCATCAACAACAAGCCAACCTGTTTGTTTTGAGCAGTCAAAACACTCCATATGGCTCTCCATCGAGCCTCAGCGTTGAAGTTGAGTGTAAGGGTCTTGATGAGGTTCCATAGAGGGTTGTGAGATTTTAATCTGGTCTTTGGCAGGTTCTGCAGGTCATCATGCAATGGGATCCTCATGTTTGCATTGACATGGTTAAGAAAGCAAGATGTCTGGGTAACTCTTCTAATCAATGGAGACTGAATGTGCGACTGGGGTCAATTTGAGCATTCCTGACACTATGCGCATGAGCTGAGTATCAAGGAGTTTAGTGTGATTGCTGAGAAAACACATTGGCACACACTATTCAGCTGCAGAGTGTATCAGGACAATTGTTGCAGTTCGTAGTGTCCATGAACTGGAGCCCCATGACGTTCTAGCCCATTTCCTAATAAGTGCAACACGAGACCTAACCGTATCGTGGATGTTCTTGAGGTATTACTGGAAGGTCAAGCTCCAGTTCAGTGTAACACCGAGATACTTTGGGTTAGCCTCATGGCTGACACTCTCACCGGAGAACTACACATCAAGTTTGGTATTAGTTATTTCATTGTTCAGATGGAAAGTGGTCGCCATGGGTTTTTTTCAGGTTAGGCCTAAGTTTCCAGTGTTGGAAATAATCAGCCATTATGTTAAGATTTTGGGTTAGGGTGTAGCTGATGGTATGGAGGCTTGTGTGCTGAGCAACTAGGCCCATGTCATCTGCATACATGAATTTCCTCAACACACATTGAATGTTGGAGATGCAAACAGCCACATATCAACCTTTCACACATCTTCTATAACTGTCAAAAATGTATGTGTTTTGGAACGCCATTTTCAGTGCTCTCTCAAAAACTTTTAAGGGCCACTATCTTTCCTTCTCCAAGCTTGTGCATTTTCAGGGTACTGGATGAGTTGGTATTACCAATTAAAATTAAGAAATGGATTGCACTAACTATTTTAATGGCCAAAAGATTTATTTTGAGAAAATGGAAATCTTCCATCTCCTCCCTCAGACACAGACCGGCTTTGTGAGCTTTCTCCTTCTGCATTAATGGAAAAAATGACTATGTAATAGAAATGTTTGGTTAAAAAATATGAGGCTGTCTGGTCACACATGAAACTATTGCAAACTTTTGCAGATTAGTTATATTAGTCCCTGATATGCATAGGTTATGGTCTCATTTATCTATTTAAGCACTTTAATAATTGATACGCATGTTCATTCATCCATTCGTCTGACTCAGGAATCTTGTCTCCTATAATAAATTTACTTAGCCACCTAAGTAAAAGAACCTAGTATTAGTGACATTTGCATTCTACACTTATTTAACACTGCAGCAGCCATTCATATAGAGATCTAGGAGCTTCCTGCAGAGATCTACAGGCTTCCATTCCCTGTGGATCCCCTGCATTTGCAGGACTGAGGGGTCTTGTTTCCTGCCCACTCTATGGCTACCCAAATTCTTTGCCATTAGAAAGGACCCATTTCCAAAAAATTCCTCGAGTTTCAGTTTTCAAACCCATCAAGCCATTTCTATGGGTTTCTTCTCAACAAGCAAGACAATCTGCTTTTAAGATTTTGGATCATTAAATTTAATATAATAATCTGAACAAAATATTATTCTTACTAGAAAACTGACATTTTTCATATACAACACAAATATCCTCTCTTTTTTTGGTAGTTGGCATTTTGATAAGCCATGATGGTGTTTTACACAATGGAATTCCTCTCAATGTAACAATAAAACACACAGGATTACTAGGAGAGCCACCCAAAGTAATATTTCCTTGAGTGTGCCTTAAATATTATGGCTGGTTTGTCTTTTTTATAGCAGAGCCATGTTCAGTAAACCTTTTGGAGTTGTTTGTATCAGAGTAACAGACTGATTTTTGCAATCAAGTTAAAAATGATGAATATCTTAAGGTTTTGCATTCCTCGAGTCCAACCAAGCACCACACAAGTGTCTAAAGAAAATTTAATAAATTAAGCATTTTTTGCGATCTTAACCTGGAATTTGAGTCTCGCCACCCATCACCTTGCTTTAGCTCCACACACCACTGAACACAATAAATTACAGCAATCTGTTATATAGACCTTTTCATTCATAGATCTCAAACAGCTGTGCAAAACAAGGTAAGAATCACTGTCCTCTTTTTGCAAATTGGGAAACAGAGGCACAGAGAGGCACAGTCCCCCAGCAAGTCAAACCTAGAAAACACAGATCTTTTGTTTCCAGTGCTCTGTCTGGGTCATGTTCCCTCAACATGGAATTGCTTTTCCTAAGAAAAGCGTTTTTAAAAAGAAGTTTACTGCAATACAGAGGCTGACCAGATTTCTACTTAACAGTGTCCTTTTAAGAGAGAGAAAGACTTTTGAAATGCAAAAAATCCTAGAAAGTCTGTGATTTGCAGCTTTCATAAGTTAAGCCTACTACAGGAACAAGCCGTTTTAAATTCTTATCTTGTTTAATTACAACTGATGGTAAATTTTCTTTGCTTGTGGTCAGTGAGAAACACTGACATCTATGACCTATGAAAATTCCAGGTCATAAAACACCCCTAGTAGAATCTATTATTATCCATTCAAATACACTCCAGTGTGTTTAGCTGATTGTCAAAACCCTTTTGAGATTAGAACTAGCCTTTTTCCATCATGGAAGCAAAAATAATGTGTCTACAATATCTTCCATAATGGTGATCTGGTTTAAAAGGGATACAGTCAAAATGACATATAGAGAGTCAAAATGGGTGAGGTAATCTCTCTTATTGGACCAACTTCTGTTGGTGAGAGTAGCTGATCTAATAAAAGATATCTTACCCACCTTGTCTCTCTAATATCCTGGGACCAACTTGACTGCAACACAACACTGCGAACAACATGACATATTGCCAGTTTCAAAATATGAGTTAACAATTGTTGCAGATTCTTCACCCGCCCATAATTCCTACATGAATTTTTGTGGCTCTATAATCACATTTTCCTGTTTTTAAAACTCCCCTGGTGCTGTGTTAAAGACCCATGCAAACAGTGTAAACAGATTTATTAGCACCATTTTTAAGGCAAAGGAGAGCTAACGCCCAAGGATGTTGTCTGGAGTTATCTGGAGGAGTGAAGTAGCTATGCAGCACACTTATCTCCTTACTCTTGTTCATGGAAACTCTTCTGCATGAACACTGCACACTAGAGACATTGTGGGTATCGGGGCAGAAGCCAGAATGAGGGATGCCAGAACTGTATGCAGCTTGCTCCCCTTAGTAGTGGACTTGCTGCACCAGTCATTGCTTCTCACAGCAACATTAATTCCTGGTATTAACTCCCCACAAAGGGGTAGCAACAATTAGTACAGTGAGAACTTAACTGTATGTTTTGAAGGGGACATAGACAAGCTGTCAGAGGGAAAGATCTGTCTTGATGGCACAGGGAGAGCAAGTGCTCTGCAGGTCCAGTTGAAGGTGGTGCCTGTGTTTTTCTTATCCCCAACCAACATAGCCATGATGATACTTTCCCCAACAGGCCTGCCTTCCCAAATCACTAAGGGAATGAAGCCTCACCAACAGCACAGCAAGATACACAGAGTATTTTTCCCTCCTGCATGTTCTCTGTGAGGGAAGTTAATTGGTCCAAAGACAACTTCCAGACAGCTCAGAAACCATTTACAACTAGTGGTCATACTTTCCTCTAGTAGCAGTCATAACTTGCTGCTCCAGTGGGAGGTAGAAGATATCATACTGCTATCTGTGCATTGTGGAAATGCCATATTCCTATTTTCTGTTGGTGCTAAGCTTGCACCGTGTTACTGTAGTTTGCATAGGTTCAAAAAGTATTGGTACTCAAAATTATCCAGCATTATTTTTTTAAAGCCACACAAAGAATTTAGATTGATAACCTCCTGTGAATTCCACTGCCTACTACATCTCCTTTGCTTGGTTCTAAATTTACAGCCATTTAGTTCCATCCATTGTCCTCTTGTTCTTGTGATATGCAGATGTATACAATGAAAAGACTGATACCTTTTCTCTTTAGCTTCCTGAGACTAAACAGCACTGCTTTCTCCCTGCAATGTTTAACAACAGGCACACCTCTATATCTTACACTGGTTCATTCTGGTATAACTCCATTATATTGTTATCACAACCTGGTAATGAGGCACAGACTGCTCCAATCATGATCTCTCAATGGACACCAATCTGTTGTGATGTGATTCAACCACTGAATCCCATCTGCTGCTCTGTCCCCTGGGTTTGGGTAATGACTGATCTCTGTTCCCAGTTCTGGATCTCAGGCACACTCCCCAGTGCAGACCCCATGTGACACCTCACTTGAGCAACGAGACTTTCCAGTCCAGCCACCTAGGCTCTGGAACCAATGCCTCAGCCTTCTGAAGCCCCCAGTTGCGTAGACACATCTCCCTCCCCCTTCCAATCCAGAAACCACCTAGCTGTGGCAGTTCTGGTTTCTAGTTAACTCCTTCAGGGACAACATGTCAGTAAAGCAAGGAAACACAGACTTACCAAAGATCATTTTTATACATACACACTTTATCTTTAAAAATACAAGAGTTGCAGATCTATGGAAAACAACAAACTCCTGAATGCATTTCTCCTGTGTGATCTCACATCCCTTTGTGAGTCTTTAGGATTGGTCCAAGTCTTTTAGGGAAGGCAAAGCCCTGGCAATGAAATGGCTCCCTTTGGTTAGAGAGCATATCTGTTTTAAAATAATTTTGTCACCTTTTCTGCCCTTGCTCTTCTGCTGGTGATTTGCCATGCTATAACACTCCCCAACCTCACCCCAGCCTCTCAACTTTAGATCACAGAATCATTCAAAATCAATGGCCTTGCCCTTAGAGCCCACATTGCCCAAGTGGGGAAGAGTCATTCGAATCCGATGGCCCTTGATTGCTCCATCACAGCTTTCCAGCCTTTCCACCAGGTGCCAAGCCCCTACTACAGCAAGCCATGCCAAAGATTGCATTTGAAACAGAGGGTCAAAAACAACAGGCATTCACAAAACAAAAGTGGAATTTATTCATTGGCTGACGTATCACCACAACTGTGTCAACTGATTTTCCTATAGCATAATAAAATATGTTAGTTCTTGAATTGGTGACAGCAACCAATTCTGAAGGGAGGTTCCACTCTGAGAAGCATCATTGTGAAAAAGGCATCATGGGGCACAGTGTTTGTTGCTTCTCAATAGCCTTTCTCCGTTTACAAGTAACAACACGGCAAGCGAAAAAAGAGGATTTCCCAACTGCCAACCCAGCTGCTCAGTGTGGGATCCAAACAGCAAGCTGTTTTCTTTTGAGATCATTCCCAGTAATCTTGACCCCAGTTTTGTATATCATAGTCCCAGTGAAGGTGCAAATGAAGCACTGATGTACTCTTGCTGTGGCTTTTAGGCAGGTCACTTAACCTTTCCTCTCTTTCTTCATATGTAAAATAAGGATACTAATTCATACTTGTATGGGTTGTGATGATTAATTAGTTAATGTTTGAAAAGTGCTACATTAATGCTAAAATTCATCAGAATTCACCCCAATCTCTCCAGTACCTGGAAAGCTACCAGACCGAGATGCCCATCTTATTTGAAGAACTGTCCCTTAAAAACCTTTGTTAATATTAACATCAGAACATGGACCTCAGCACAAGCAGTTGGATTCCAGTTCCCTAGTACCAGAGACAGGGGAGGACCTGAAAATCCCCTCTTGTCTTACATCATGGGACAGTTCAATTTGAGAGACTGTGACAGGGGGGCTTACCTCACACTGAAAGAGTTAAACCCATACTATGGGCGGCAGAAGTCCCGCACCCTAGGCTGTGTTGGGCATGCTCCAACTGCTGCCCCAATACAAAAGGGAGCAGCTCAGCTCATTCCAGGCTGACCATCAAGGAGGAAAGGATGCTTGGTGGAGGCTCCAAGCAGGGAGCTACTTCAGCCCCCAGCTGAGGTAACCAGAGGCCCAGGAGACCCAGACTGAGACTCACTGCCCATGGCCAACTGCCTGGAGTCAGACACTGAGAGAGCTACCGACTCCAGGGAACCCAAAGGCCTGATGAGACTTGAATGACAGCATCCAGAGGCATGGCAGGAAGTAGCCCAGAGAGACGGAGCGAGTGGTATCTCCCACCTATGATAGGTCAGTGTGTTGCGATGGGATCCCCGCTGACCAGGGTGGTGACCACCCTGTCATGGTCAGGGCTGGACAAGGTGGAGCTGGGTGGGCCTATGCCCCTTACTTCCCACCTCCCCCATTCCCCTGGGGTTGACAGCTACCCCCTACCTGAGCCTCAGACTATAGAGGTGCGCAAACCCCTGCCATTGCTATAGATTGCTTTCTTCCCCTGCACTGCCTGAGGGCCAGGGCTACAAACTGCATACTGCTGTGCACGCCTGGGCAGTGATATTGACTCTGGCTACGCTAGGCTACGCCACCCCGGCCAGAGGGCAACCACTGACTCTGGCCACTAGGCTGCGCCACCCTGGCCTGAGGGCGGTCATCTCGACTCACACTCTTGAGACATATGGCCAGGAAGGGACCAGTCTGATATACTGCACCTGTGGGGATGCCCTACTCCCCCGTTACCCCCAAACCTCCCCACAGGGGTGGGGAAGACAGGGTGGGCTTACCCTGCAACAGAGACCCTCAAAGCAGCATCTTCATGCTTTCCCTGTACATAGCAGTGTGATCACTTTGAACAGGAGGTTGATATGTTCAGGCTAGGAAAAAAGGGAGAAAAGGGGCATAACATTTTTCATAGCGCCACCCCAAAATGCTAAGGGTGGCTCTCACCTGAGAAACTTATTTTAAATTAGTGCTCACTTAACTCAGGGATAGATTTATTAACTGTCCTTAAATTAACTGTAGACAGTTTATAAGCAGCTAGGGCAGAGACCACATCTTTGTACGTGTTTTTGTGCAGTGCCTTTTTAATATGTAAATCAACAATTCATTTGAAATATCTGAGGGTAAAATATTAGCTATGTTAACACAGAGTTTGGTTTCAGCACCAAATCAGTTTGACCATATGAAAGAATCTTGACCTTTCTCTATACTTAACGTAGTCCAAGATTAAATTCTAGATCACCTGATCAAATAACTGCATTTTGCAGTCCCTAGCTGTGTAATTAAAAGGTACAGCACTATGCTGCAGTGTCCAGGGTCAACAACTCAAAAATCATTCATTTAAATAATAAGCCTGGCATTCTCAAAGCCATCCGTCGGCTTTGAGGTGTTTTTAAGCAGATCAGGAAGATAGCCAGGTTAAAAAAAAAAAGTCATATTTTGTACTGTCATACCTTTTCAGAAGTTTTAATTAGAATGTAGGCTTGGGACATCTCCATATGATAGGTCTACTAATACCACATATAGGTAATCATATGATTACAGTTCAGTTAAGCGTACTGCTTAAAATTGTCTTAAAATTCCAAGATTTGACATTCCTTGCAATTTAACTCCTCCTCTATACATGATGTTTCAAGCTCACCATGGAGATACACATAATGGACAATTACATCTCCCCTATTATATTAACCAGTATAGTTAATGGACAGTACTGCTCTACTTCCCTTGCAAACTACTATACAGACCTCTATACATGTACTATTCTATTATATAGGGCAGTGCACAAATCCAAGTATTTTACTCAACGTCTCTCTTCAAAATTGAAGAGCACCCTCAACAGCTCAGTATCATAGTCATTCCTTGGCAAGAACTAAGTATTTTTCATTTTCAGCAGAGAAATGTTGCTTTCTGTACCTACCTGTACCCTGATCTCTGTCTCTCCTTCCAATGCTCCCATCCATCCCAAGCCAACAGGCACAGTTGGACACATTAGAAAAGAAGTTTGGGAAAAGTCAGAGTATAACATTAAGATAAAGTTGAAATGTAATTAGTTTTTAAAATGGCCATTTTGAAAAGTCACATTCATAAGCTCTTTTAGAGAGATGGGGAAGAGTTGGGGAAGGGAGCAGGAATTTATTTGCATGATTAAACACTCCAAACATGATAGAAGGGGTGGTAAATTTACTTCCCCAATAAAAAAAGAGGAATCAGAATTTAAGAACATAGATACTCCACAGTGACTAATGTAACTTTTTATGGATCAAATCCTGATTAGCATTTACATGGCTATAATGGCCAGAGGACTGCAAAATCTGAGTGTGCAATGGGCCAGCTAGTCCTGAAGACAGTTAGCCCTAAATTAAAAGGAGCACAGAGGAGATCTGAACCTGATTCAGAGGAATGCTCCTATGCCAATCAGAGGAAGGGTACAGACATTCTAAAGTAGGTTGGCCAAAATACTAGAAAAATGTATTATAGGGCACAATCCTGACTGGGCAGGGCCATGGACTCCCTGGATGATCTAAAGGTCTTTCATCTCTAAATACTCCTGGTCCCTCTCTCTCCTTGTACAGATTCTGTGGGGTTTCCTGTAGAGACCCTGAGCTGCAGTAAGCGTCTTGGTGCTGATGTGGAAGGAGAGAAGAATTGAGAATTAGCTCTCTTCACAAAACAAACTAAAGTCCTTTTTTGAGTGGATGGTTGGATGGGTTGGTGAACCCCAACTGTTTCCTGGGTGAAAGCTACATTTGGAGCAGCCAGACAGAAGTGCTGAACTAGGGATGTGAGGTTTCTTTAAGATTCTTTTTGGATATATGTAAGATTGCAGTTACTTGATTTTGCAAAGGCACATCCTATTATTGCTTTTATTCATTGTAATTAATTTAGGCTGGGACTTCATTTTAGGGAGTTAAGTGCTCAGAGAGAGTCAATGGGAGATGGACTTCAAACTCCCAAGCCTATTTGAAATTCCCAGCCTTATATTTGATTAGGTAGCCATGGAAAAGCTGGTCCTTGTAGGGGAATCTGTGGAAAGAAATGGGTCTTGAGAAGAGATTTGAAGGAAGAAACAGAGATTGCACAACAATGTGCATTCAGGCAACACAGACACTACGTGGAGAATGAGAGTTGCACCCTTCTGTCAGAAAAACATTGATTTTTCTTCTTCTTTCTGGAATGGAGTTGAAATTTACATGTTTGTGTTTGTTTAACAACAAGAACAACTTCATCTTATACAGGTCCTTGGCTTTCCAATACATCTTTGTCTGTGCACTAGCATCATTGATTAATATCAGTTTAGCTCTTGGAATAGTGATTGCTTTTTAACTGTTCCTGCGTAGCTAAGTGAGGGACTAAAACAGTTTTGTGAGCTCCACAAAAATAGCGGCTTTTTTAAAAAGCCACAACAATATAGTAGATTGAAAAAACAAATTTAAACAAAGGTAATCTGAAGAATTTGCCCCAACAGAAGACAACATTTAAAAGGCAGGTCAGATTTAAGTTGTCAGCTACAATATTTTATTTTTGGAGAAATGCCAGGTGCCAGATCCTCAACTTGCATAAACTGTTGTAGTTCCCTGAAGTCAATGGAGCTACGAAACTTTACACCACTTGAGATTCTGACCCTAGATTATTATTGGTTTACTGGAGTTCCCACAATGCACTAGGTGCTGTACAAACACAAAGAAGGCATAGTCATTGCCCCAAAGAGCCCATATTCTGAAGAAACAAAGACGGAAAGCTAGGAGATGGGGATAGGAAACAAGTAGAGAGGCCAAAATGGTAGTGACTGGCTACATCCTGATAATACAAAATGTTAGTAGTGTGTGTGGGGGGGTGTTAATTATTTGAAACATGCAGATAATCTCAAATTATTTTATAACTATGCTATTATAGTTGTAGGATTCACAATAGAGGTGGGTCTTTTAGAGGGATTTGAATGAGGGGAGGGGAATGGCCTTGAGGACAAATTCAGGAAGGGCTGATCTACTCCATATGCTCTTATAGTCTTTAATTAAAGATAAGGATGCCTTTCATATGACTTCTGAATTTTTGGGTCATGGCCAGTGTGGCAATATTTATTTTTAAAATCGAGTTTGTATCAAAAAGCTACAGTGTTCAGAAATGCAATAATATCTTTCCTTTGTGCGAGACACACAAGCTTTCAAGCTACACAGAGCTCTCGAAAGTTTTTCTCTCTCACCAACAGAAGTTGGTCCAATAAAAGTATCCCACCTTGTATCTCTAATATCCTGGGACTGACACAGCTACAACAACACTGCATACATAAAATCGTCTCTGTACTTTAGCTGCTCTACCAGGAAACTGAAGCTGACCCAGACCATTTCACTTGTCTTGGTGAAGCCGTCAACCACATTTACAGAACTTCAGCTCGTCTCTGAACTGTCTGTATTTGACTCAGCTGTCAGTTACAGATAGAAAAAAGTGTATTTTTCAAATGGTAAATCTCACAGTAATAGCTTTAGCAACCTGTTACTGTGGGATTAAACTTCGTCAGTAGCTCATCAGCCACAGTTTAGCCCAGTCAAGTTAAATTAAGGTCAGAGGTTCAAGTACAGTTGCCTTTAGCTGATGAGTTCTGGGATAAGCATGGATGGTTCTATAATACTGTAATAGGTCTGGAAAATGTTTCAAAAAAGCATGTCTCCATTTCAGTTTATTTCTATAAACAATACAGCTTACCGAAATGGCTTTTTTCCACTGTAAATTCACCTCAGTTGAAGTTTGCCTGCTCTGAGTTTTAATTTAATATCAATGTTCTAATTCACCAGTCAGGTATATTTTGCTATCCCTTCCTATCATGGGCTTACGTTTCTTAGCCATTTCTCCATTGAGAACTCCATCAGCTTTTGCAAATGGGAAAGAGAATGAGGTTGCTGGTCGGTGGGGCACAATGGGAAGGACAGAATGGAGGGAACAGAACACAATGCGAGGTAAGTGTGGAGAATCAGTGGGAAATTGAAGGCAGGATGATGGGACAGATGCGTGGCACAGGATAAGTATGAAGGCACTGCAGGATTGCACCTTGTGGTGTGGACACTGAGACAAGAGTAAAGAAAAATGCACAAAGACAGAAAAGGAAAAATAGAGAAGATGAAATGGAAAGAAAAAGAAAACCTAGGGCTCCATAATGAGTTGTTTAATGTTTACAGCAACGATAGGTGACAATGTGACGGCTGTGCCCATTATAAAAAAGAAAAGATGCCCAAGTCTTTGTAAGGGGAGAAGGCAAACATTTCCTGGAGCTTTGGACTCAAGATATTACTGTCATCTCCTCACGGACACGTAAGTTGCCTGATTTTATTAGGCATACTGAGGACAGGCCATTATCCTTCTGTGCGTGGCCAAATGAGAGCACTGGAAGGAAGGACGAGCCAAAACTCACATCCACCATGGAGCAATAACCCCTCTTGTCCACAGAAAAAATTCACTTTACTTCTGAGAAATGACATCAAATGCACTTCTCAAACCTTGGCTACTATATTTAACTTTAAAATAATAAGTCGTAGATAAAAAATAACTGGGAAAAACACAAAATAACTGGTTAGAACAGTAGTGAAGTTGTGGGAGTCATTTACAAACCTTCTCTTCCTCTCATCCCCTTGAATCTCAGGGGACCTGGCACAAAATAGAGTACTTGTAATTTCTGATGAGATGAATGAAATCAAGCAAAGTACAGAAGATTTTTTTTAGAGAGACGAGGTTAATTAAATAGCTTTCTCCACCCACATCAGCCATTGCAGAGGAAATGAAAGACAATGTGTTATAGAAAACAGCAAGACATTTAAAACTCTAAACTATCTGAGCCAGATAAGTCATCGCAACTTTTTGACACTGTGGTCAAATGAGTACAATTATCAGAAAAAAAAAAGGCAAGTATAGCAAAACCAAGAACATTCTACAGCAAACTATTTTTTAATCTCCATAATTCAGAATTATTTAAATCCTCACTAGTAATCAGATTCTGAACAATCAAAAATAAACATGAACAGTTAATTCTGGAAGCCTCAAACAATCAAACAGAGAAGAACTATGCAAAAGAATTAAATTCTCCAGCTGCAGTCATTTATATGGTACTAGAAGAAGCTTTTCAAGAAAGAGACAGAGAAAATGAAATGTGCAGTAACAATTGAACATAAAAACTCAAAACATAATCAGTGTGGAATAAAAACACTCCATTCAGAAAAGACTGCTGTTTTCTGTGACTAAAATACACATACATTTTAGATGTTAATGGATATATAAGAAAAAAATAGTATGAAATATCTTAATGAGAGAATTGACCAAAATCAGTTGCTAGTCTGGTCATCTAAAATGATAATAAATTGTAAATCTGTAATAAATGATTACTCAGGTTTAACAAACCAATATTTACATTTACTCAAAAAGAAATGCAAAATACAGTGGGCATCGGCATCAGTTTAGCTTACCACAGACCATATGGAAGGATGTCCCAATAGATTCTGTATCTTGTATTGGCATGGCATCTGCTGTACATAGCAACACTTTATCTGATGTAATAAGGCCTTCTGCTCTCAGTCATTCTAAGTTATAAAACAAATGATTAAGTGATTTCACCATGAGCAACCTCATGATATACTCACAAGGTGGGATGGAACTAATGGACTCACTGTACAACATGCTGACTGCATGTTGATATAGTCTATCAGGAGGTAGCTCCAAAGTTCTCTTTTTGTTTTAAGTATATATTGTTTTTCCATGAAACCTAAAACTGGTATTTGTCAACCAGCCTGATGCGTGGAGGCTCCTAGAACATTTTATTGTGTTTTGTTTATAACATGCACCTATTACCTAAGCATCTGGGTATATTTACCTAATTATAACACAATTCAAATCTTTATAAATTACACGCTGTCAACAACTGGCTGCATCAAAACCAAATCTCCAGAATGACTTCTATTTGATACAATGGAATAGGGCAGACAATGTCCCCCAACAAATTACCCAATCTGTTCCTATAAACACAGCACTCCTTCACAACCAGCCTTTCTCTAGCAAAAAGGTGAAAGCACAGATGGACTTTGAAGGTCATCAAGTCCAGGTCACAGCAAACTGAGAAGAGATGCAATCTCCAAAACAGAAGACCTTCCACTGGAAGTGCCTTTCCCCTGCCTGCCTATCTACCCAATTCCTTCCCTTCCCTGCCCCACCCCAGCCCCTGCCTAATTTGTTATGAGAATCTGTTAATAGAAGTACTGCAGATGAAATGCACAATTGGAGAAAGATAGGGAGAGAGAGACACACACACACACACAGAGTGTATCTCTTTCTGATACTGAAGAACAGCCTCATCCATTACTGCTAGAGTTCACAGGTGAATTGTGTTATTTCATGAGCAAGCGTATCAAAGACTGTTGACAGATGATTACAGAATTAGTGTGGGATAGCTGGTCTTCTTCACTAGGAGAAACCAACTGGACAGGAAAACACCAGCTGTCTCTCTCCTGGCTATGCCTAAACCAGACTAGTAGGGATTGGGGACACTAGAGATATTTTGCCACCTGTCACCACCACTTCAGTTCAAAAACCTGAAAGTTCAAAACTCAGTAATGATAAATTAGACTGCCAATGACAGCAGGTTTCCAGAAGCACAGGGATCCAACAACTCTGTAGAATCCTGCAGGGAGGCATTGGCTATTTATGTTAAAAATTGACTGGACTCACCCAGGCAAAGACCTTGGTTTTGCTAGCGATTCAGGAGCAAGAGTCCATTTTGTAGTTTCCAGGCTGCATGTCCAGTCTTCCTTGAAGCTCCAGGAGGAAGAGTGGCCAAAACATCTGATGTGACATTTGTCCCTCCTTGGTACAACCATGCACCCATAAGCTTGGCCAATCCTCTCTTAAATATGTTCAGCCAAGATTTTTTTCAAATGGGTGCCTGAAGTTAGGCTCCTAAAGAAGTGCTCTGTCTCCTGATATGCTAAAAGTGCTGAGCAGCTTCTACTGAAGTTAAGGTCAATTATGTAGAGATGCCTAAGGGCTTTGTGAAAGGATGGGACTTCCATATCTATGCCTATTAATGTTTAAATTCAAAAGATCATTAAATCGTCAGTCTCCCACAGAGCTGTTCAATATCTCCCCCTTAGAGATTTCTGAAATCACATGAGAACCCTCCATCTCCAAGGGTGAATCAATTAAATCTATCCCCTGCCTTTATGGAAACCCTGACCTCAGAACAAGGTCTAGGTTTTACTCCTCCCAAGGGAACACCAAGGGTTTCTGTTCTGAAAGTCTTGTGTTGCATGGCCTTTACTGATAAGTGAAAGTCATGTTGATCAAGTTCTCTGTCATTTTTATCAAATATTTGCAAGACGTTTTTTTCCAAAATCTTAACAGAATGAAATGGACTGCCCAGAACTCCAGAAAGTCAGTATGAAGTCTGTTTTTTCTTAGGAACATTTGGCCCTAAGCTCCTTCACACTGAGCATGTCCCTTAGCAAATACAAGATTTGCATCCCGAGTCACAGTAAGCCCAATGCAGTTGTAGCAGGGGGATCACTTTTAGAATTTTATCTCGGTATAGCTACAAAATCAATGTCTCTTTTTAATGGACAAGAAAAGACCTTGATTTCCAAGTCCTTCTGAAGTCCAGAATCAGAATGAATAACTAAGAAATCTGTAAGGAACTTGTAAGGAACCTGCCCCACATAAGGAGATCTAGATATGAAAACTCAGGCCTAGGAAAGGCATGTACTGTAAGTCATGTTTTTTACCACAGGGACAGGACTGCCTGGAATTAATGTGACCAGGACTTTGATCTACTGCAGACTTTCTTCCAGTAGGTACTCAATTTCCATGTCATATCAATAGCTGATCTGTACAGGTATCAGAATGCTCTTCTTCAAGTTGACCACCAATCCTATGGACTAAATTCTGTCCAGAGTTACACCAGTGTAAAACCAGAGTAGTAACACTGATAACAACAGAGATACTTTGATTTATACTAGAGTAGCTGAGGGCACAATTTGACTCATGTCTAGTACTTCTGTAGAAGAAACAGGAATATATGGTTTTTATTGAGTTTCTTTTTAAGAAATCACAAAATAGATTTTCAGTAGAGAAACAGAAACTCTGGTAATGCTAGACAAGCTTTCAATCCATTTATCAAAGTGCTTGCAATTTACATTTGAAAGCAGGAGAAACAATTATAAACACTGGACAGAAAATGTTAAGCCGTGCCCAGTGCATTTTAATAACTTTTTTTTTTAACGTGAGTGTAGATCAATTGTCTACAACCAACTCTTTCCTATAAAATAATGAGTCAAAGTATGCTTTCCTCACTCAGGCAAAATTGCCATTTACTCTGTCAAAATGAATGGGAGTTTTGCCCGAGTAAGGGTTTAATAAAACTGCAAAATGAAGTCACACATTTTTACCCATTAAGTTTCCTTAAATAGGTGATACATATAGGAGAACAAGATTTCAAAATTCCATTAAGATGTCTAGAGTAGATTCATTAATTTTTTGAAAAACTTCTCTTTTCAGGAGGAATTAATGAAGTCATACATATAATTCAGCTTTGTTCTTTGCGTTGTAGTTGCTATCTCTTGTCTTTCTCTCATCACGACTGTTTTTACTGTCAGGAAGCTGGAAATCTAAGATATGTACTAAAATACTATGGTCCAAACTATCCCCCCAAAAATCTTCTCAATGGAGACAACTTCTCAAGGGACAATCATGTTAATCAGCACTATGCTTAGTATTGTGTTTGCACGATCTGGCCCTAAAATGATCCAAAAACAAACATTATATTCTTTGTTCTCGTAAATCTTCTTTTAAATACAGATACTAAACGTTTTTATATCACATTTCCTCCCATCCATATAAAGAGCTAATGAATAGTTCTCAAGCAGCTGAATAAAGTGTTACTGTGTTTGTACCAACTTAAATTTTTTATAGACAGACCTAACTAGCATACAAAATATCCCTGTTACCAATAAAAACAGAATGTGTTACTTTCTCATAGCATAATTAAAATCCTGAACCCATTTATTCAATTTACAGTTGAAATGGAATGAGATATGTCTCCATTTCGATATAATTACCAAAGAAGCAATCTAATGGAACCTCTGAGACTAAAGTTTGTAAAAATTCTTCAGTGGTGACCAGTATTTCAATCATAGCTATACTACACTGACAAACATAAAATGTTCCACATTCCACAGCAATGCAGCCTCATATATATATATATATATATATATATATATAAACACAGAAACTGTACAATTCCTCGATCAATGAGAAACTGAGGAAGTCCAAAAATAATTACTCAGGATACTTCAGATGGGTTAGTCAGAGTATATTTGGATTTATAACCCAGGTGTTTCAAAATAGAGTTCATAACAAGATAAATTTACAAATATGATATACAAAACAAAACACAAGCCCTGTATTCTGTGATATCACCAGAGACCTTCCCATCTTCCCACATATTATATAATATATATTATATATTATATACAATAACACAGATTAAATATAGTAAAATGTAGTAACAGTACAAATGTGTTAACAAATATTTTCCATGTAGGAACCCCATTCAGTAAAGGTCCCATATGCATTGGCATAAAAGAGTCCACACTTACAGATCCCTATATGAGACTAGAGCCTGACTTTGCAGCTGCTGGGACCTGTGTTTGCAGCTTTGAACAGGCAGTTAAAGAAGATTGTGCTGATGGTTGAAAAAAAAAAATGGCTGCTGACCAGAGCTGGGTGAATAATTGATTTTTCATTTCAGAGCCTGAACTGGGGAGAATGAACTCCCAGGCCAGTCTGGAAGCCCTGGTGTCCCCACCTTTGAGGCAGTCCACATGGCAGGATTACCTCGGAGCCACAGACCATGGAACACCATCCCATGAGCTTGTGGTTCCTGGTTCTACAGCAGTTAGCCTACAAATCCTACAAGCCCTGACCTGAGTCAGAGTTCTCAGGGCTTCCAAGCTCTCTGCTGTGGAGGCAGAAGCCAAGCCCTGGTCAGAGTCAGGGCGCTCAGGACTTCCGGGCTCTGCCTAGGATCAAGCGGGATCTCCCAGGGCTTCCAGGCTCCAGGTTACACAGCAAGGGGCCTGGAAGCCCTGCCATACAGTCTGCCCTTGAGCCCCAGACCCTAGAAGCATGGCAGTCCCCAGTATGGAGGCGGTCCCCTGGTGTGTCTGCCCCTGGGCCGCAGGTTGTGGAAACATCAGGCTCCGCAACAGCCCGCCAGGACTCAGCATGCACCACAAATTCTCTGAATGCAGATGTTTCGGGCCAAATATCTCAAGCTTCAAAAACTGGAATTTTCCAGCTACTCTTAATTTCATCTCAAAATTTCAGACCAACCCTACCGCTGCCAAAGGGCCAGATTATGGCCCGGGCTGCACACCCATGCAGAAAGAGCAAGAGCCCACATTCCCACCACGCACGCACGCACGAACACACACATACACATACACACACCTGTGTAGCCTTGTTCGACCCTACGGTCCACAGATTTAAGTGCATCCCTGTTACTCCCTCCCAACAGTGGGTGGATGAGGAGTGAAGGGAGGAGGTGGTACCTTGATTACACACCCATACATGTGATGGCCAGCACAGCTTAGTGGGTGGTACAGGAGTGGATAACACAAGAGCAAGGAAAGAGTCATGCCTCTCACTCCTGATTGCTTCCTTGCACTGCTCCTGGCCTAAATCATTAAAATTCCTACCTTAGAGAGGGGGGGACTTGTCAGATAAATACATCTGTCAATAAAGACACTACACGTTGGACCATTTTGACAAAGAAATTAGTGAAAGGGAAAAAATATGACAAGATACTGCATATGCAGTAACTCAGGTTCCAGAAAAAAAGGTACAGCACATTGCATGTGAGATCATGCAATTAGACTGTATTGTACTGAATATTTACAGGAGGGCAGAATTAATGTAACACAGGCAACATTCACTTTGTCGTCCCTTGACCTATGTGCGCTTAAACATGTAACCTTTTAACATTTTTTCAAAAAGAGTTATATCTGAGGGTTTTTTTTCCTAAAAAGAAAAATATACACCCAAAAATTCCATAATGTGGATTTATTTGGCTGCACATCACATACACATTATAAGATCCAAAAGAATTTGAAACAGCTCTTCTTCTGCCAACCTTAGGAAGTCTGCAGAAGATTAACAACCCTAAAAAAGTCAAAGAAAGAAAAATATATCTTGCTTGCTCTGTTCAAAATTCTCGAGTTAAAGAAATTACTGTGCAATTTTCCCTCCAGTCTCCCTATGCTCATTTACCTATGGACCACAGCCCTCAGAAAAACATCTATGCTGCACTACCACACTTATGAATTATTATAGAGTAATTATTAAAGATGTATTTTTTAGTATTTATTTTCAGTACCATAGCTTCTAAAACAGAACTGTAAAAATCATAGAATCATAAATACTACCCTTCTTCTGATGTAGCAATCATCCTCCACAGCTGAGCAGTATGACTGGTGAGAGAGATATGAGTGAGTATATTCAAGGAATTCTCTTTCTGCTCTATTTGGCTAGGGGAGCTATTCTATTCCACTAAGCCTGATGAGTAACGTATAGCAGAGTATTTCATTTCAGAAAAGTGGGAGGATAATATACCGTACCAATGTGTACACAAGGAAGGTGGGGGGGGGAAACATATGGTATACACATATGGTGGATCATCTATTATAGTTAAAGCATGCACCAAGTTAACAGTCCTTAGATACTTGCACTGCTGCCTCTCCAATTTTTTACTTTTCTTCATAAAGTACCGCTACTCCATAACTCATCACTAGCAATTAACCAGTAACACATTTCTTTCATTGAAACAATTGGTGACTTACTTGGTATTACAAGGAATCAAATATGATCTTTTCCTATACATTGCATAGTTTAGTTTTCTAGAATGCTGAGCCAAACCCAACCATAACTAGACAGAAAATGTGCAATTTTTGCAAAATGGGCAAACCACATTTTCCCTGTTTCAGCCACTTATCCACATTTTCAAAAGCATCAACTTGGTCCTGCTGTCTCTTGATCTGAGATCAGAAGTATTGAAGAAGGCAACATCATCCAACATCATGTCCAACATCATGTCCAACATCATCCAACATCATCTCTGCCAGGAGCACCATTGCATCTTGGGCAAAGTTCCCTATGTTTCCTTTCCTATCTATGAATTTTCTGTAGTACCCATCTCACCATAATAGTTGCTCCCTGCACATTTTCCTTCAAGACTCAATGTCTGGAGGGCACAGAGATGGGTGCTGAATTGCTTCACACTGAATTCCCAGAGGTCTGCTGGACTGAGTGTCCCTAAAACCTTGTCCCTGTTCTACATGAAGTACCACAGAAAGAATAGATTCTGCCATGCTGGCAGAAGGTCAGCCCCGGATGGAAGGTGGGAAAAGAAGGAGAAGGGAAATGAAGAGTGGAGCAGAGGAGATAAGAGAAATGGAAGGAGGGAAAGTATGAGAGGAACACAGGGAAGGAAAAAATAGAGGGCAAAAGTGGGTAGAGAGCGGAATGTGAACACAAACTGCAGTGAGACTGAATAAAAGAAAAACAAACTTGAGCTAAAATTCTGAGGAGAATCTCTCTGTCCCTTTTTCCCTAAGGAAGTTACCATGGAGCAGATGGGACAGTCTGAAGCTTCTCTCTGAGGTATCAGAGTTACACCCAGATGACAGGTTCCAGTGTGACTGTCACATCTGCTCCACAGACACTTCCATAGAGGAATGGGAAGAGGACCCCCAGTAGAATTTCATCTTGGATTGTCTTGTCTCTTTCTCTCTCACGATTTCGTTGGAATACATTTGCACTGTTAGCTTAACATTGTTGAAGGATGTTGTGTTAAGTGTGGTACAAAAATCAATGTAGAACAGAATAGAAAAGTGAGATTAATTTATTTCTCAGCATTGACAAAGGAAGCTGACAAGAACACAGACTGCTCCCACATCCTGCCCCAGCTTGCACCACATTTTGGGAGAGAACCCTTGTTTGAAGTAGATAGGAGAAGAAAAGCACAAGGACTAAAGTGTACCCAGTTCTGTATACGAGCATAAAAAAGGGCGAGAGGTTCCTTGCATCCTCATCAAAAAAGCCAAAAGACAGAAGAATATATCCAGGAGTAAGTTGCCACTGTGATCTGTGCTAATATTCAGGTATCAGCTGCATTCTGCAGAAAGCTCCTCCCATCTACCCTTGCCTGTCAGCGGAGTTACTTTTGGTTAACATTGTTGTAATCATAATATGGACCACAATAGACCCGCAAATATTTACTGTACTAACCAGTGCAATGTTTGCTCATGTAAGCATCATGGCCCATAGTAGGCGTTTGCAGGACTAGACCTTTCAGATACCTTTCTTAACACGAAAGGAAACAGTTTTATAAGGCACATCTTTCATTCTGGACTGTCAGTATTCACAGCTCAGAGTGAGGCAGACAGTAATAGATGTTTCCTTTAAATGCCACTTTAGTTGACAAGTAGTTGATGTCATAAAATGTTTGAGAAAATCAAATTTTATGAAAATATTTAAATTCATATAAGATGTTTGTGAAATTAACCAAAGGATCGAACATTTCAGAGCTAAAGCACATGGATATAAAAATGCAACGGGCCCTATCTCAGCAAAGCACTTAAACACGTGCATAGCTTTAAGCCTTTGCTTAAATCCCATGGAGACAAAAAGTTAAACACTTGCTTCAGTGCTTTCCTGAATCAGGGCCATAACAACCCACAACTGAGTGGAGTATGTCAGTCAAATATGTTTTACAGAATTCATGTTCACCTTTAAAAACAGAAAGAATTCAAATAATCCTGACAAAATGAGAGCTGCAAATTTTGAATTAACAATGATCTACCATGCAATATTAAAATTGCTACCGTTATAATATGAGGCCTAGGAATATTGACATCCAGCATTTGACAAATATTGACTATTTTACTTTGGAATTCATCAGCTCATCCCCTCTCTCATGGAGCCAAAGTGACCACCCTGATCAAGTAGAAGTTTTCCCTCCACAATGAGAGTGGGAAGAAAAATAACTCTGGCAATATGTGATTTGCACTTCTAAATGTTATCCCCTGTGCATAGAAGTGTCAGACTCCATCAACTGCATACACAGATGTCAGTGACCAAAAAAGGCATGCTCGGTATCTGCACTGAAGAAGCTGTACATTCACTAGTAGGAGTTGGACTAATGCTTTTTAAAAGTGCTTCTTTTATGTGCACACAACTATTTGAAAAGCTAAGTACACAATTAATCATTATATTATTAATAATAATACACTATCATTAGCAATAACTACAAAAATATTTCAGGATGAAACTATATATTGAGGAACAGTTTAGGAACTGCCCCCAAATTATCTAAAACTTTCCTCCTGCCCTAGAATGCAGAAGAAGTATTTCTAGAGGAAACCACAGAACTGCAAACACAACATAGAATTATAGAATCATAGGACTGGAAGAAACCTTGAGAGGTCATCTAGTCCAGAGGTTCTCAAACTGGGGGGGGCAGGCACCCCTGGGAGGGCACAGAGTGTATTCTGAGGGGGGCATGAGAAGCTTTAGGGAAAAAAACTTACTGCGCACATTTTACCCACCACCATGAATAACTAGCGAAGCTGATCCCTCCAGACAGATCAGGTCGTCAGCTGACACTGTGCATTGGACTCGAGATGGCGCTGTGCATTTGGACAGATTTCTGTTAAGTTTACTTAGCATTATACAAAGTCATTGCCATCTGTACTTTAATCCGTTTGCTACGACATGGTGTGCACATTTAATTGCAAGCATCGATCACCAGGGCAGTTTTGCTTTTGCTCTTATTACAATGGATCGTGGGCTCTGTTTCAATGAACGCATGGCTGCTTTTCATATTTAGTGAGAGTTGCATGTTGGTTTTCCTTTATCGGTATATGAAATTGTATGGCGGAGGAGGGGACGTAAACTACTCTAGACACAAAGAAGGGGGGCATGATCAAATAAGTTTGAGAAACACTTATCTAGTCCAGTCCCCTGCACTTATGGTAGGACTAAGTATTATTTTAGACTATCCCTGACAGGCATTTGTCTAACCTGCTCTTAAAAATCTCCAATGATGGAGATTCCAGAATCTCCCTACGCAATTCATTCCAGTGCTTAACTTCTCTGACAGGAAGTTTTTCCTGATGTCCAACCTAAACCGCCCTTGTTGCAATTTAAGCCCATTGCTTCTTGTCATGTTACATGAATGGAAACAAACAATTGCTAACCCTGCACTCAAATTCTGCACAGCAGGAAATAGACAATGTTTCTTTACACAAACACCTCGGTATCTTTCTGAAATATTTTGCAGATTAGTCTAAGGCACCACATTTTTCATCATAATTGGCAGTTTGTGCTCATGGAAGACCCCAAAGCTAACAGTGATCTACAAATAGTTTTTGTATCAGGATAACTATTTGATGGGGGGTGGATTTTTCTATCAGAACAGCTATTCTGATACAGCCCCGGGTGTAGTCAAAGTTACATCAGTAAAAAAGTATATACTATACTGGTATAACTTATTTCCCTTTCTATACAGGAATAGCTATAAAGAACATTTATTCCTATATAACCGTGCCCATGTTAGGAAGGCTGTACCGCTTTAGCTACAGATAGATCAGTAAAGTTAAAGTGATACAGCTTTTTAGTGTAGAGAGGCCGTTAGAGAAGGTAAGTCCTGCAAGCAGAATAGTTTCAAATATATCTAGCAAACCAGAAGGAAAAAACAAAAGACAGCTACACCTATTACCTTGTGGCTTGTGAACTGATGACTTCAGTTTCCTATTCAAAGATTCAAATCCTGTAACCTTCATCAATTCTGCTAATTATCAGCTAAACATATATGGAAAAAAAGCAAAGAATACAAAATACCTGTAAAGAGGAGTTGTATAACTGACTACAATCTAGCAGCTGGAAACACGAGAACCAACACAAGATGTCCAATCAGCTCTCTGTGGACCATTGTCATTGTCTACAGATCACCAGTATGGTCCCTACACTGGAGCTTGAGAACTTATACTATAATATCCTTTTATCATTTCTATTCCTTACACAATTTAAGGAATTTCAAGCCAAACCTTTACAAATGCACTTTTTACAGATCGATATTATTGCCAGTCAGTCTAAATTAATACATTTCAGGTTTAATGATGATGAGAAACAGAGGAATGCTAATTTAAGCTTTAATGTTTGTGTTTAGGAAACTGCTAATAAGCATATTTATGCTAATAACAATAAGCAGTATATAGCACACTAGAAAGAGCATTGGCACAAGTATTTTAGATGTAGGCAACCACAACTCAACACTGAGCTGTTCAGTGGCAGAGAACATGGCCTAAACTTTGTGTCCATTCCAAATACCAGTAACAAATTTAAACTTTGTATGTCAATCATTGAATTGGCCCTGCAGCATCTTTTGCGTCAAGTGCTCATCCTTCTCTGGGAATAATTCTACAGTCTTTAAAAAAGCTTAAATGAGATATGAAAGTAATTCCATGCTTCCTTTTCTCAATTTTATTTATGCAAATATTCAACTCAATCTGATGGAAGATTCCAGAAGAGGATTAAAGTAATCAGTGTTTAAAGGAGACATGGTCCACTGCACTTAAAAACAAGAATTGTAAATGCTCCTTTTCTGAGTTATGATTTACAATAGAAATGTTTTCTCCTACATTCCAACAATACTGTGTTTTGAAGGGCTAGCTTGACTAATAAGCAATGTGTTTCTTAAATAACCTTGTTTTTAATTGCCTAAAACTAAAGAGACTACATTTCATACCCTTAAATTATGGATTACGGTCTTCTACTTCAGCAAAGCTATGAGATCATGCAGTTGGTTAAATGTTAATTAGCGTATTTTCTTTCAATTCACTCTTAAATTTAAGGACAGAGGGTCAAATCCTGTAAAAGACAATCAGGGCAAAATTCTCTTCTCATGTGCACTGGTGCATGTGGCAGATGTAACAGTATTGCACAGAAGTTAGCCCTCTGATTTAAAAATGAGTTGTATCTGTACCTGCAGTACTGACAGTTTTTAAATGTCAACTTAGAGAAATGATCTTAGTTTCAGAAAATGTATACATTATGAGAAAACATCCAACAAACCATGCTCACTATGATTAAATATTTGGTTTTTGACTATTAAGTTGAGCAGAAATTTCTCTTTATAGTGCAGGTACTGTGAGTGTTTTTGAAAGGGAACCTGTTTATTTAATTTACAGTGAGCCCAACCTACAGCTGCTTTAAACAAGTAAAGAAGTAACTGAATCCAATAGTAACTGTTCATTAAACTTTAATTGAAAACTAATGATGTGCAAACCTCATGTTTCTTTTTATTGCTATCCTTTGTTCTTGTTCCAAACATTTGGGTTTAAAATAACAACAGAACAGAGGAAAGGGGAAAAAAGTGGAAAACACTGTAATTCAATACTAAATTATACTTTTGAACAGTCTGTAAATCACTTTTTAATTATTGGTATATTAGTATGATTAGTATTGTAAGACTACTCATCAGAATTTCTGATGCCACACACCTGACTTACAAACACAAGTGAGCCACTTAACAATAAACTCCATATACTTGCAGAAGCATTTTGATCAAGATTTACAGGTGCCTAACACAGAGAGTTGCTTGAACATGGAGCGTGAAGTCCTGCCTCTGCTGGAATCAGTGACAGATCTCCTTCCTATTGACTTTAATAGGATGAAGATTTCACCAGGAAACTTTATTCAAATATTCTGTTCTTCCTAACAGTAATACTGATTCAGCAGAGCCAAAAACCCACCTTATACACCTGCAGAAATATTTTTTAGAATTTCATGTTAATCCAACACTTTGAGTTGGAAAAGACAGGTCATCTCTCATATTTTCTGGTTATTTGGGGTTAATAATCAAAGGTATTGAGGTTGCTGTGATCTGAGCGCATGTCTTTTGGACTGAGACTTTTGCCAGGTCAACGACCTTGAATGTCTGTTGCCAAAGATTAGTGCAACACTTCCGGATTGTTAAAGAGATACCACCAACTTAAAAAACATATGTTGTAACAAGCACATTTTGTTAACTATATTATTAACAAAATATTAAAACCCTGTCTATTTGTTACCTTTTAAACTCTTTGATTACCTTTTGGATTGTTCTCAGATTATTCAATGAAATTCAGTCAAGACAGTTTCACTAGTGTTTATAGTCACTTTCATTTTCAGGTTCTCAGTGTTGCAGTTGAGTTTCAGTAAATATTTATTTTATTTTACTTTTGCAAACAATTGTTTTCACTGGATTCCAGAAAATGCATGCAAGCATTTCTATTTGCTCTAAGTTTTATAAACGTTTGTTGCATAACATTTAAATGCTAGGCTAAATGTAAGATGGCAGTGTCCACCACTGAAGACATAGCCACCAAAGTATTTAGTAAATTAAATAGTTTGGAAATATGCAGATCCTCCATCTCCTCACGAATGACCAAAAGTACTCGCTATCTAAAATAAATGAATATGGAAGCTATAACAATTGGCTATATATGACCATCTTATCGCTCCAGCTGTTTGTCTCTCCCAGATTTAAAAAGTCAGCTCCTACAACAGAGCATGCTGGGAAAGATTCCTATAAAAAAGGGGAATACTACTTAGCTCTTCAATTTGGGTAATGAAAAAATCGAGTGGATTAGTGCCTCTGGAAGATTTTAGATAAAGAAAAAAGTGGAATTTTTGTTTCCTTGTAGGCCAGATATTTGTGCACTTCTTTATGCACTGAAGCTATTTATGTTCCGGTGCTGTAGTGTTCCATTACTGTATTATGTTTATCCAATAAAAATGAGATTTCTTTTCAATATCATTAGCTATCTGTGCTTGAAGTGTACCACACATCTTCACACGGACTTTATTAGCTGCTCAAAGACTTGTATTTATTAGCTTATAACTGGACTGTATTTCTTGTTCTTTATTTGGGGCTGGAATCTGTAGAGATGTTACACATGTTCACGAGATTTTTGATATGTGACTTCTTGAAGTGTAGAAGAGCTAAAAAATTTCCTTCACCAAATTGCTGCATCCTTTATTTTCACTAATAGCTCATGATTGAACCAAAATGCAAAATATGATCGCTAGATTGACTTACTTCATAACAATATACTAATTTGGTAAGCTCCTTACTCCTCATGTCCATCCCTGGATACAACCTTACTTGGTTAGTATTATGCATGTCATATAAAACAAGGCGATTGTTTCCATCTTCTGTATGAGCAGACAAGAAGATTCTCAAACTGGTGGAAAATCTGTTCAGAATACTATTTTCATGTTCATGCACTGAAATGGACACTGAGGTCTTGTCTACACTAGAAAGGTTTGCTGATGCAAGTTACATTGGTGATCAAAAAGCACTGTAATTACAGTGCTTGCGCCCATCCACACAGCACTCGTGTTGTTAAAGCGCTTCCACACTTGGTGCTCTGGTATTGACAGTGAGAGCAGTGCACTGTGAGCAGCTATCCCATTGTACAACTCGCCACCTTGTGCCGCTAGGAGCTGTGGGAAGGCGGAGAGGATCACAGTGCGTCAGGGGTGTGGGCTCAATGTTCAATGATGCAGTGATTCCTGTCCCATCATTCCTTGCATTTCCGACTGAGTTTTGCAGCATTTTTCAATGGCCCCCCCATTTGCTGAGTGCCCCGCCATCTCTATCTGAAAGAATAGATAGATCCTGCACTGCTCTTCATTGTTGTTGTCAGTGTGCTGAACATAGTGCAGTTGGTCGCACAGTATATCGTGAGCTCACAATCAGAACAGGAATCCAAGGCACCTGACCTGCTATGTGCCATGCAAACAAACAGCACTGGACTACTGTTTGCATTCACGGAGCATCTGCACACAGGGGCATCACTGATTTTGGACACGTGAAACAAGCACTGAGTGGTGGGATCGCATCGTTATGCAGACCTGGAATAAGAAGCAGTGGCTACAGAACTTTTGAATGCACAAAGCCACCTTCATAGAACTCTGTGCAGAGCTTGCCCTTGCCCTGCGGTGCAAGGACACACGAATGAGAGCTGCCCTTTTCGTTGAGAAGCGCGTGGCAATCGCTGTGTGGAAGCTGGCAACTCCAGACTGCTACCGGTCAGTCACTAATCAGTTTGAAGTCAAAAAGTCCACTGTTAGAGTTGTGTTATCGCAAGTGTGCAGATCCATTAACCACATTCTGCTACAAATGACTGTGACTCTGGGAAATGTTCATGAAATACTGGATGGCTTTGTGGCGATGGGATTTCCTAACTGTGGCAGGTTGACAGATGGCATACATATCAAAATTTTGGCCCTGGACTGTCTTGTAACAGAGTACATCAATAGAAAGGGATACTTCTCTATGGTACTGCAGGTGCTTGTGGATCACTGTAGGCATTTCACTGACATCAACGCAGGTTGGTCAGGGAAGGTGCATGATACACGTATCTTCAGGAACACTGGTCTGTACAAGAAGCTACAAGCAGAGACTTTCCAGTCCAAAAGATTCTAATGAGGGATGTTGAGATGCCCATAGCAATCCTGGGAGACCCAGCTTACACATTAATGCCATGACTCATGAAGCCTTTATGGGCAACCAGGAGCGCTTCAATAACAGGCTGAGTGGGTGCCGAATGACCATTGAATGTGTGTTTGGCAGATAAAGGGCTCGCTTGAGATGCCTTTATGGCAGGCTAGATCTAAATGAGGACAATATTCCCATGGTTATCGCCACTTGCTGTGTACTCCATAATTTATGTGAAGCTAAGGGCAAAAAGTTTGCCCCTGGGTGGACTGCAGAGGCGGATTACTTTGCACCTGAATATGAACAGCCAGATGCTAGGGGTATTAGAGGCACAACAGAGGGCCATTCGGATCAGGGAGGCATTGAGGGCCCATTTTGAGAATAAGAACCAACAAGGTGTTTTTCTGAACAGCGCTGTGCCATGCTATGACTGCTATCCAGCTTGAGCTGTGTATCAGTGCCAGGTGAAAGTTCCATGTGCAACACAGAAATAAAGAGTGCTTATTGTTCTCACAGTTTGTCTTTATTAAATGAAAACAGTTTACAACACAAACAAAAATAGCGGGCTAGAGGGGAGAAAGCAGTGAGGGGCAGTGTGAGCTATGATAGCTGGGTGAAAGTCCAGCTGTCTCTGCTGTTGCTATATGAAGGGGTGGAGTGAAAGGGGTAATGAGATTGGCTGGGAGTTTAGTAGGAGTATGGGGGGAGTTTGGGAGTGTATGGAAAGGAGTTCTGTAGTGTCTGCAAGGGAGGTGGATGGGTGAGCATCCATGAACTCTGCCTGCAGTGTCACAATTGTCTTTAGCAGCTCCATCTGCTCCTCCAGGGCCTTGATCATGTGCTCATGAACTGCTAGCACCCAGTCCTGGTTTTCCCTCCTTTCCTGTGTATCAATTTTCTGACTTTCGGACACAGATTGTCTCCATGCACTTTTTTTCTCTTTTTTGCTGTCTCAGAGGACTAGAGGAGTTTATTGGAACATCTCCTTTTTGCTTCTCCGAGGTCACTTGCTTATCAGCTGAAGGCGCTTTGCGGGGGGGGGGGGTGTTTGCTCTGAAGGCCACATCTGCAGAAGCACAAGAAACAATGATCAGAAACATTATTGTGGGTGACCTAACACTATAGATGCATTACTGTTAAACACACTTCTTTCTCACTGTCCCCTGGGAAGAGCACAGCTCTGTGATCAGCCTGGGAATGGTGAGTTTTAGCGAGGTGGGGGTGGACATCATACTGGGATAAAGGTTCTGGGTGGGTGATTGCTTGGGGCATAAATGCAGGTACAAAATTTCAAACTGTACCACCATTTTCCACAGGCAGGGGCCATAGAAGCTGATATCTCACACCTGAGAATAAGCAAGCAGTTTCAAACTGGGTCCCTATGCTGCTCTCCTGTGTGCCACTTTGGTCCCTGCACAAGTGATGCCATGAAATCTTGGCATGCATTAACATGCCTCTCAGGCGCATTGCCTAGCTGCACAAGGGATGGGAAGCACATGGAAACACAGGTATTCTTCTGCATTTCTATCCCTTCAACTACCTCTATCATTTAGCAAAGCAAAGGACCCTCTGTACTTCCTGTAAACAAGCAGCATCGGCTCTGAAAAACACTTACGATAGCTCCCCTCTCTTGCATCCTGCACGCCAGAGTTGCAGGGCTTGAAATGGCTGGAACCCTCCGAGGTTGCAAAGAGATCCTGACTCCCCACACCACCAAATGACCCGGCCCCTGGATCCAGTTCCTCATCCAACTCCATCTCCTTGTCAAAAACTTCTTAGTTGGGATTGAGTCCGGTGTCTGCTGTCTCTGGATCCTTGGGGGTGGAGGTGGGGTTGCTGCTGAGGATGGCTTCCAGCTCCTTATAGAAGTGACAGGTGTTTGGCTGTGCACCAGATCAACCGTTTTCCTCCCTGGTCTCTTGGTAGCCCTGCCACAGCTCCTTGATTTTCACTCGGCACTACAGCATGTCCTGTTCATAGCCCTTTTCCACCATGGCACAAGAAATCTGGCTGTAGGTATCAAAGTTCCTTGGCTGGAGCAGAGCTGGGAGTGCATGACTGATTGTGCCCAAATGCCAATCAGATCCAGAAGCTCCGGTGTGCTCCAAGCACGAGAGCATTTGGTGCATGGAGCAGGCATAGTCAGCTTGGAAGAAGAAATGTGAGTTCCCACTCAAGCAGGAAGTGGAATTTCAAAAATTCCCAGGACTTTAAAGGGGGAGTGGTGGGTGAATGCAGAGCAGTGGAGTTCAAACTGATGGCCAGAGCAGTCAAGATGGGCATTGTGGGACACCTCCAGGGGGTGTTTACTGTGACATAACTTAAGTCAACAAAGCATCAGTGTAAACATTGCAGTTGGCTATGTGATAAAAGCTCTACGCCTCTCATTGAGATGGTTTTATTTTGTCGAAAAAAACATGGCAGTTTGTCGGTGGGGAAGAGGGAGTAATTGTAGTGTGTATACTAGCACTATAGACTCTTAGACTCATAGACTCTAAGGTCAGAAGGGACCAATATGATCATCTAGTCTGACCTCCTGTACAAGGCAGGCCACAGAACCTCACCCACCCACTCCTGTAATAAACCTCTAATCTATGACTGAGTTATTAAAGTCCTCAAATCATGGTTTAAAGACTTTAAGGTACAGAGAATCCACCAGCAAGTGAGCTGTGCCCCGTGCTACAGAGGAAGGTGAAACCCCCCAGAGCCTTTACCAATCTGCTCTGGGGGAAAATTACTTCCCAACCCCAAATATCAGTTAAAACCTGAGCATGAGCATGTGGGCAAGACTCACCAGCCAGACACTCAAGAAAGAATTCTCTGCAATAACTCAGATCCCACCCTATCTATCATCCCATCACAGGCCATTGGCATATCTACTACCAGTAGTCAAAGATCAGTCAATTGCCAAACTAGGCTGTCCCATCATACTAGCCCCTCCATAAATTTATCAAGCTCAGTTTTGAAGCCACTATTTTGTCAAAAAAAAAAAAACAGACCCAAATGTTCAAAAAGTGCATCCACAAAATTTGTGTGCAAGTCAGTAGCGCCTGCATGCACACAGTACATGCAGTTAAATATGTTTATTACCTTCTGCTCCCCGGTATTACCGGTTTCAGCAGATATTCCCTATACTTATAATTAGAGCTCAGTGAAGAAATGATATTACAGTTAGCTGGCAGTTTAAAAAAAATCAGAACAAAACAAAAGTGATTTGGGTCACACCAAATCTGAAAATTGCAACAACAAAAATTACAACAACAAAAAAATGCAAATTAAAAAAAATCCATTTGGGGTTGAATAAGATATGGTGTTCAACCCAAAACAAATTACTATTAATCATCATTATGAACAACTATGAATGACAATAGGCTATAGACAGAGTGTAAGAACAGGTCAGAATGCTCACCTAGGATTTGGACGAGCCAAGTTCAATTCCAATGACTAGTTTATTATTCATAAAGGTGGGAAAGCGTCAAAGGAGAGATTGAGGGAGACCTATACTAGGATCTGAGATTTAGGAGACCCATGTTTAAATCCAGTCTCTGCAGTAGGCAGATGGGGGAATTGAAGCTATGTTTTCCACATCCCAGGTGAGTGCCCTAACCACTGGCCCAACAGTAGTAAGGTGGGCACCATCACCTCCTACTCGTGATGCCATTTTGCAAATGGCATCTACATCCTGGAAAAAAATGTTTTGGCCACAACTATTTGGTGAATTCATGTCAAATCTGTGAACAGCTTCAGGCTGAATGAAACTTCATTTTTTGGCAAATAAACCATTAGTCCAAAAAAATGTTGCCCAGCCTTACCTGTAATAGGGAATGCTGCTAGAAATAATTGTATCTTTCCTATCTGTAAAGAGGCAAACAGACATTTTTTTATTTTAACTGTACTCACTGCAGGCAAATGTTCAACAAATCCTCAGCTCGTGCATATGCATTTGGGACTGTGCACATACAATTCCAGCACAAGCAACAGAGCACGAACAAAATGTGGGTCAGTTACTGTGTAAGGTTACTACATCTACTACAAAATCCTTTTGAAAATAATAAAACAATTATTTTTTATAAAGCCACAAACATACAGACTGTGATATTGTGTGCTACTAATTTCTGGACCTCCCCATGCTGTGTGATACATAAAACTCTGCCTTCATCATTTGGTATAATCACTGTCTGTGGTGACATATCATAAAAAGAATGATGAACAAAATCATTGAAATTTTTCCCAGATAATTCTAGAACTATCAAAGAAAGAGGACTGACAGGCCACAGAATGAATATTATGCTCTCTTCTATTCATCCTCACTGACAAAATATGGGGATTCTACATAGATAAAAACAAACAGCAAAGCCCTAATAAAAGCAAAAGCAAACTGATCAGCCTGCTAGCTGATGAGAACCCCAGAACACATCAGTCTAAGCACGCTGATATCACCTTACTGTTCTTCTCAGTCAGTCACTCACTGGGAGCCTTGCGCTATATTTTTGTCAGTAGAGCTAAATAATTTATCAGGGCCCGGTGTTTTGTGAGCAGACCACTCTGCAGGCAACTGTGCAAGACCTAGGTCACCATGGAGACCCACAGGCAGCTTCATACTCATTCTCCTTCCCGCTAAATAGACGCATACAAAATATGGCATACTGAACAGCCTGCCCTGCCTTGTCCATTTTACCAATGCACTGTATGTCTATTTTTAAAGAAACAAAATAAGTGTATAAAAGGCCTTCATCGTAATCAAGACAAGAGGCTTAACTTAACTGATGACAAATGATTAATGAAATAGTCAGCATTTGCATTGATAGAAGCACTATTTTACAGGGAAAAAAGTACTAAAAGCATATTTAAGAATCATATTATTAACAAAAGGTTTCACCGCTGCTCTTCTAACAAAACATATCAACCCAATACATCAACTTATATATTAGCATTTGTGGTTAATAATCATGTTATTTAATATGCTGTATGAAATCATACACATCTATTCCTATTCTTCAAACACCAGAAAAAATATACTATTAGAGACTGCACAAATAAAGGATTCCAAGGTTAAAATAAAAAGTAACAAAGAAACATAACTTATTATTTATATTGTCCTCATCCACACTTGTCTTATACATACTTGTTTGAAAATATTAAGTCAAAATTCTGTCATTCTTGAAAAACCAATAGTCATATTCACATTCACAGACAGACATAATGTTCATATAAACAATAAACTACATCAAAGAGGAAAAGATGCTTTTGAAATTTTTATCTTCAAATCTTCATGTTATTTCTCGAGGAGTTAACAGCATATGACAATCAAATAACAGCATTTTTATATCCTTTATCAAAGACCAATAAGAAAGCTTAGGCTGATTAAACTCTAACTTAACTTTTCATTTTTCTTAGATCATTTTGCTTTTCAGGCAACTGTTGATAATCCCCCCCATCTTTTAACACATAAAAAGGGATAACACATTACTTCTATATTAGAAGTGTATTGCAAGAACCTTAAGATGTTTTAAATTCTGTGATTCTATGATCCTCTAAAATGGAAGATAATCTTCACCACATCTCGCTTCATGTTCCAGAATCTTCTGCAAAATTACCACCCCTTTCATACTTACCTCCCTAGATCTCTTACCTATTTGCTTGTAAAAGGAAATGGTTCTACAGGACATTCATAGCACACTAATTCAATAGCAGTACTATTAATACGTATTTTTTCCAGTGCAGTGATGTGCTATGTGTCACAGTTTCAGGATTAGCAGCATCTCTGACCCCTACCCCCACAGCCTCCTTTCAGGGCACCCACTTAAGGTTGCAGGCTCGAGCCATCACTTCTCTCGGGCAGAGATGCACATCTCTCCCCCTTCAGACGGCGTTTAGTCTTGCAGTCCCTCTTGACCTCACTGTGATTTCCTCAGCAAGTCTGACAGAGTGACTCACAGGTGCTGGATCCCTTTTTCCAGGGGCTACACCAGTGTCCACCAGTTACCAACCTGCCTTCATAAGCAAATTACAGGCACTGGTCATTAAACAGACTAGTTTGCTGGGGTTATCACGGTGTATGGCAGAGGCTGTGCAGCCTTAAAACCCTCAACCAAAGGGCAGAGTGACACAGGTTCCTGTGCCAAGACAAGTGATGGCTGGAGGCCTGAAACCTGACTGGATGCTTCTAGAGTGGGCCATGGAGAAGATACAGGTACAGTTACCTTGAAACTGATATTATGTATTGTGATATTGTATCAAACTTGCACTCTGAGGCCACTCTGCCTCAGCCCATTCTGCAGCCTCTCTGACTCTCACACATTCACCCAGCCACACTCCCTTTACTCTGGGGACTGCCAGAACCTAAGCCTGAGGTGCATATGCCCTCAGGTGCGGTTGCCCTGAAGCTAGAAGAGGAGTTGATCTTCTAGATGCTAGGCTGGGGAGGAGGTCTGTAGGCCCAGTGAGGAACTGTTCTGGTAGGCAGTAGGTGAGGGTAGGGTATTGGGGGAAAATGGCCCCAGAGACTAAGGCCTGGTCAACCTAACTTGGTAAGCATCTACACTAAAAAGATAGCTCCCACCAATGTGACTCACCCACTATACCGACTTAATAACTCCACTTCCTCGAGAGGCATAGCGCTTCAGTCGATGTAGTTAGGGTGACATGGTGTCAGTGTAGAGTGTAGACGCTGTATTGCTTACATAAACTGTTGCTGCCTTTCTGAAACCATCCTACACTAACACTTAAAATTATTGCAAGCGCTTCTGGTGAGGACGCGCACCGCTGACACAAGAAGCGTAGTGCAGACGTGTAAAACTGATTCAACTACTGGGATGGCTGTATGTTGACGTAACTTAGGTTGACTTAATTTTGTCATGTAGACTTGCCTTATGAAGCCCTCCTGTTGGTACTAGGAGCTACAGGAGACCCCACTGGCCTCGGGGGGCAGATGGGCTTGAGAGCCCAAGCTGCAGTGTCCACATTGCTACTAGCATGCTAGCTTAAGCCCTGCAAGTGTGATGCTGTCTACCTGGGCTGGGGGCCATACAGATGCAGTGTAGACATACTTTGAGTGTCGGAACTGCCAGGCCTAGCCTGAGTTGTTCTTGAAGAAATTCAGGAACCTGTGGTACCAATACACATGCGGAGATGAGATTTTTGTCCTGGCCCTAATGGATAAACTTCAACAAGGGCCCTGAATCCACTCAGTTAGTAGATTTATTTCTGGAAGTTAAAAGTGTGGCTATTTCCTCTTCTGCATAACCACTTTGGTTTAAGACAGACTGTTGAAGAGCCAGCCAGTTAGGCTCAGACTGTCTAGATTCTGGTGCATGACTGGCCCATGCAATATCAGATCCCTTCTAGGTGGAAAGCAGATGGGAGGTTTTTGTGTCATTTCAAGGAGGTCAGAGAATCAAGGCCCTCCTTGGCCAGAATGGGACTATTAGAATTACCAATGCTGCTTCTCTCCTGATCTTCCATCATGTTCTGGTGAGGAGAGGAAAAGGGAGGAAAAGAATATGAGTCTCTTCAGCCATCTTTACAACAAGGTATCTGTTCCCTTGGCTTTATGAACCCACAAGCAAAAGAACACTGAAATCCTCTGATTCAGGTGGGAGGCAAACTGATCTATCGCTGGGAGACCAAATTCCTTTACCAGTAGATGGAACACGCAGGATATAGTTCCCATTCTGGATGATCTAACTTTTGCCTGCTGAGCCAGTCACCCATAAAGTTGATTTTCCCTCAGATGTGAAGGGAGCTAATTGACTGCAGATCCTCCTCTGCCAAAGTCATCATGAGGTAAGCTTCTCTTTGAAGGACTGTAGACCTTATTCCCCTTTGTCCATTGACACAGGACCTGGCTGACATGCTCTTATGATCAGCACTTGAGGGGAATCCAGATATGGGAGCAAAGTCTTGAGACCACTAGGATGGCCCTGATCTCTCACCAGTCTATACTGAGCTTGCTCTCTTGTTTGGACCAGATCCCATGGACAGTCCTTATCTCCTGTAGGCTGGCAGCTGTAGTGATAATTGATTGTTTTGCCTATTGAAAAGCCTGACTTGAATCTGCTTGGACTCATCCACCACCTGAGTGACTTGAGAATCCTTCTTGAGGCAAATATCTTCGCTGAGGGGTAGATAATAGAAAGTTGATGGGGAGATAAAAGGAAGCTCTGTAGAAGCTTCATTTAAGTACATGACCACTAAGAATATCCCCACAGGAAACTATTGATCCCACAAGAGAGAAAAAAGTGTATGAATTCAGTTTTTGTTTGTTTTGTTTTTAAATATATTTTACAGTTTGATTCTCTAACTCAGACTTGGAATGCTGGCCGTCCTTGAACAAGGAGGAAGAATTACATTTGTGGGGGCGCTGCTCACCTAGAAGAATCAACACATGCCTATGGCCTGGTTTTTTCTGCATTGCTCTGCCATGCTGCACTCTGTGACGATGAACACTGAGGAGCATCTGCCTTGTAGCATTCTTCAGATATAGGCGGCTTGAGGGAAACGGATTTCACTTTGTGCCCTTAGAGTGCCTCCTGGAGGAATCCCCTGAACAGACTCTTCAGAAGATGAAGGGAATGGGTCTTGGGTTTTTTTAATCTTAGTACTTTTTGTTGGGGCAACTACAGAGGTCTGAACATCTATAAGATCACTTCTTATCCCTCCCTTGATCCTCCCCCTCCTCCGATTAGGAGATTTTGTGCTTACCGCTGCTTCCTGGGAGCTCTTCTGCTTGGGGAGGGAGACTGCAGGAAACCCTGCCCCGGCCTGAGCATTTCAGAGGGACCTGGGTCTCTCCAGTTCAGGCACAGGTCTCCATGCAGGCACTCAACCACATGGAGGTGCAGGAGACAGTGTCTGGCTTTCCCTCCCTTAGCTTTCTCCACTATGCTGCACTCCATGTGGGTGAGGGGAAGGCACAGAGTCTCAGTGACTATGAAGAGGGAGGGAATCCCCTCTACCAATAAAGGCACACCCTAAGAACCTGGACTTTAAAGCTATTTTTTTAAACTACTACTTCTTTAAAATTTACTCTGCAGCTAAAGAGAAAGATTAAAAAGTGGCAGTTTATCAGAGGTGGAGCCTCTGTCACTGATAGAGAGGTTTGGTCAGCCTTCAAGCCTGCATAGAACAAAGACCCAATGAAACCGACCTGTGAACTTCGTTACAAATAAGAAAATTCAGCAGGTGTTGGAAAACTGAAGAGATTTGGTGTTTGAGGCTGATGTCATTGCTCTCATACTGATCTTACAGTGGTAGAACTCCATTTTATTCTCTTCTGGATATAGCCAGCAGCAAGTAGTAGTGTAAAGGGGCCTTAAAGTAGGCATACATGTAATTTACACATTAAGGTCCCTTTCACAATGCCAGAGGGGTATAAAGACATTACCGTAACTGAAAATTAATGCCTCTGTTTCACCTTTTAATTGCCTGTGCATCACAGGCAGAGGTCCTGCATTGCAGTAAACTTCACATTGTCCAAGAACAGCCCTCTCTCCAGAGGTCATCAGTGCCGCTTCTTCAGTCATCCAGAGGGAGGTCAATTGATAGCACATGCCACTCTCCTTTCAGTTGACTGAAAGAGTAGCACTGGTGGGATCTGGAGAGAGAAGGATGTGTTCTATGCCTCCTTGGCCAGAGGGAAAGATGCTTTGTCTTTTCCCCTCTCTACAGGTGCATGTATTTCCCTTTCCATGTTCCCTGCTCTCTTACCATTTTGTTCGTTTGTGCCCTCCTTCTTCCCTCTCCATCTTCCCTTCTGATTTTACTTGTTTATCCATTATAAACAGTTTGGTTTATATGTGGGCATACATAATATTTCTGGGTTCCCTGTTATGAGGGAGCATGATCTACTGGGCTGATCGTGGAACTCATGAATTCTAATCTCAGGTTTTACAGCGACTTTTACTGTGGTCTTGGGCAGGTTAACTAAGCACTCTGCCTCAGTTTCCCCATCTGTACATGTGTGACGGACTGCATAAGCACCCCAGGAAAATTGTGTTTGATAGAGAAATGATAAACATTTTTGTGGCATGTGAAGCTTCTGCATAACGTTATGTAGTGGCATAATTTACTTGTACAGGGAGGAATACTGAAGTGGAGAAAAGGCCTAGGAGGATGATCAGTAGGGACAGGACTCATCACGGAGGTAATGGATTCCGTGACTTCCTGAGACCTCCATGAAATTAACCTTTTCAGCTTTTGCCCCGTGACCTGGGGCTGTGAGGTGGAAGCTGTCAGCTTCTGGGGGCTGCACAGCTCTCAGAGGATGGCAGCTCTCAGCAGCTGTGGGGATCCCCAGCTCAAAGCCCTTGGGCTGGCAGCAGGGATCTCGTGGCTCCAAGCCCTCAGCAGCAGCAGTGACCCTGCCTCACTGCTGTCAGCTGGGGCAAATGGCAGGGACTCCATGGCAGAGCTAGGGCAGGGAGCAGGGACCCTGTGGCTCCAACCTGCTGGCCCAACTGCTTTCAGCCAGGGTGGGAGGCAGGGACCCCATGGCTCAGAGCTGGGGCAGGCAGCTGGGGAACCTGCAGACCCGACCCACTGTGGGGGAATCCCGGATCCCCAAGCCTGTGCAGGCGGCAGCCTCACAGCTCCGAGACACGGGCAGCAGGGAGACTTCGGAGCCCCGGGGTCCTTCTGCTGCCCACGGCGGTTCTGAGCTCCGGGGTCCCCACCACCCACAGCAGGTGACGGCTAGGATTCCTGGAGCTCTCAGCCGCCACAAGAGGGGCACCACAGCTCCCAGTCATTGCAGTCAGCCACTGTGGACAGTGGAGGAACCCCGCTGCCCTCAGCCATAAGGGACAACGGGGGGACCCTGGAGTCTGGAGCCCTGCAGCTCTGAGCCATGTAGCCACCCCAGCTTGGATTCCCCCCAGATGCCAGCTGCCCCTCCTCTCCCCCCAGCTCCCAGCTATGCCTCTTCCTGCCCCCTAGGCAGCTCCCATCTGCCACCCTGTTATTTTTAGTAAAAGTCACAAGACAGGTCACGGCTTCTGCAAATTTTTGTGTATTGCCCATGACCTGTCCGTGACTTTTGCAAAAATAACCATGACAAAATCTTAACCTTTAATGATCAGTGAAGGCGATATGCTGAGGATTGAGAAGGACATCAAGATCCTGGAGGAATAGTTGGAAGCTGTGACTGAAGTGACTATTAATACTTTCTAGCAAGTATATATAAGGTTTCAATAAATATGTGATAAAGTGCTACAGGAACTGCAATAGATACCCCTGTTTCACAGCATTACCATCATTAGGATGATTATTTAGTTAAGGTTTGTCATGCACTTTGACAATGTAAAGTAGTTTATGCATGGCAAAGATAGGTCTAGATTGTGGTTAGCCCCTAATCGACCATGAAGGGGTGTAAGACTCTCCACCCAATTCCCCACCATAGTTTCCCTGCATCTTGACAATCCACATTTCTTCCCAGAAAAAAGGGGAGTGGGTGGATGTTTGGTTCTATGCCCAATGTATAAGCCAGCACAGTACTATTGGGGTGGAAGTAATCTGCTATTGACCAGGGGCAGCAGAGATTGTTTTGTGGATAGAGCATGGAACTGAGTTTGAGTCTGAGTTACAATTCCTTCACTAGTTACCCCCTAGTGCGCCAATGCTAAAGGCACAATCTAGCCTTAATTAATAGTTATTTGCCATGATACCAGCACAGCTTAATTCCATCATCTTGCAGTACTGATCCTCCACCTCCATATTCAAATGAATCATGCAGCCTGACCACGTGCACCCTTTTTCCTGTAGCTATATTTCAGATCTAATAAATTTCAGGGAGTATAAAATGGAGTCACCGTGTTCCTGATCCTTATTCTGTTTTTCACAAATCACCTGTTGGTTAAAGAATTAAAGTTAATTCTGGAAACTGAGCAGTAATTCCTTTGGAGAGTACAAGTGAAGCACAGCTAGTGTAATGCATCTTTCTCTATGGCTATATTTTACTGTAGGCAGAATGATACTGTTATGTATGGTACACTGTACATCATTATCTGGGTAGGAAATAACAAGCTGAGCTTGGTCCTGGAAAAATGAAAGCTAATAAACCTGCAGAAAAACAATCTGCAGCACAGATATTCGGTGTAAGGGAGACACATGATGAAAAAAACCTAAAAGAGTGATAGTAAATGAGATTGGATGTAATGGGGAGAAGGATTCTGGGATGAAGCAGCAGCAGGTAAAGCCAGATGAAGAGTGTCCTGAAAAAGATCTGAGAATGACCCAAAATAAACAGAGAACATTCCTACAGGAGTCTGCTGCAGTAGTTCTTGAAGAAAGGCTAAGACAAAGAAGTGTGGTTTACATTTTGTTGTAATGGTGGTAAGACTGATGGCCATTCTGAGGAGTTCTGGGAATGAACAATTTTGAAGTTAAGGTTGAAATTAGGTATTTATTTCAGGGGGATGGGGGAAAGAGACCTAAAAGCATGTTTTATTCTCCATCCTGTGCATCTGGAATATATTGAATTGATGGCTATGCAATATCTTGACAGATGAAAGGAGACGCAACAAAAGTAGCCCATCAGTGGTGCTTAGCAATTGTATGGGAAAAGAGCCTGATGAGCAAGCAGCAAACTTTCCCACAATGACTACAGATCCACTTGCCAGATGGAGGTTGAAGGATACTCTGCTTCACGGCTTGCCTGCAGGCCTCAGCCTGGACCCTCTGATGGCTCCACACAATGACTGCACCAATGTTAACCCGGCTTCTCCAAACTGAACGATTGTGGGCAGGATTTTCCCAGCTGTCAGTGGGAATGCTGATATTTCTTGAGGCCTTGCTTGACCTTGTCACTTTATCAGAGCATTGGCCTTCCTCTGTATCGCAGGTGGTTCTTAAATTGGCCAAAAAGCACAGCTTTTGGCAAATGATCTTGAGGTATCTGTGTCACATGTCCCAGCCAACAAAGCCTGAGAACATCCAGCATAGACTGTAGGCCGGTTCTCTCAAGGATCTCTCTATTGGTGATTTGTTGGTCCCAAGTAACTTCAAGGATTTTTCTAAGACAGCGGAGGTGGAAACTGTTCAGTCTCCATTCCTGCTTGGAGTACATAACCCAGCTTTCACAATCGTAAAGGAGGGTACGAAGGATACAAGCCTGAAAAACAGACCCCTTTGTGTTCAGGGTTAGCAACCTGTTGTTCCAAACACATGAGGTAAGTTTGCCAAGCGTAATGTGGCATATATATGTAACTGAAATATCTTGGTAAGGACCATAAACCTGGTACCGCAAACGGTTTAAAGCAGAGCTCTTCTTTGAACTGTGACTGTAAAATGGCACCTTAATACTCAGCATGCATCTTGTATATATTTAGAGTCAGATATGATTACTTTAGTTGAAGAAATAAAAGTTTTCTATGGCTTTTTCTCCTGTTAGCCCTAAAGGACCACAACTGTTACAGTATAAGAAAGTTAGCTGGATTCTTTCTCTTCTGGTCTGTGCATAATCAACAGAATTGTAGAGCTAAATTCTTCCTGCAACCACATCTGTGCAACCACATGGAAGAGACAATGTGCTAAATTGTGCTCAGCCCAGCAAGGACATTCAGGAAGAGAAAGGGTGCAACAATAGGTCTGGGCTCAATCCCACTAAACAGTTGATGCATTACTCCCAGTTAACAACGCTTCCCTTTTCTGGGAGGAGGACTGAACCGCAAAATTATTGGAGAAAGTACAAGGGATGTCAAATGAACAAGCTGTAGGAATTGCTGAGAAATATGAAGCCTAAAAGTTCCATGCTTGCCTGATAATCAATAGCCATTTGCTGTAATTATAACATATGTTTGATGTTTCTTTCCTTTATCTGTTTAAGTTGAAAAGTTACTTTCATAACACTGAGATGTGACTTGGGTGAAATTCACCCAAGTGCTGAAGTAGAAGGCCTGCAGCTGCTGGGGAGTGGTATGAGTAGTGGCTAGGCAGAGATGGCGCCATGCTGGTTCCAAATAGACTAGTTTGGAGGGAAGCACTGGAGTCAGGCTGGGTGGGGAGAAACTAGGAGAAGAGCCAAAGGATCTAGACTTATGGTTATGATCCACTGGCCCCAAACCCCAACAACGGGAGCCAAGGATGGATAATGACAGCTATTCCAACCCATAGGCAAGCCGGCAGCCATGGAAGGGCTGCAATGAAGCCCTGTGGCCTGCCCATGGATTGGAGGGGATAGATTCTGTGCCAACACCGACATGCACAACTCACACAGAGTCCCTTCCTCTGGTGTGGAAGCCCAACCAGTTTCTGCACAGGGCTGAGGGTAGAGATGCTGATGCTGCCAATGAGGAAGGAAGAAAGGACAGGAGGAACCATGCTATCTGTGAATGCTGAGCACACTGGCCCCACTCCAGCAAAACACCTAAGCACATGCTTAACTTTAAGCATGTTGTGACGCTGGCAGACCAGATGACAGCTCATGCCGAGGCTCCAGGCCCCACTGATCCTTGTAAATAACGTATTTCTTTTCCCAGTTCATAAATCTTTAGATAGTTTATTACAGAATTGACTACAAACCTTGTCTTTCGTGAGAGATGTGGAGTAAGTGAGAGACCTGGGGTAACTGATTGGTCATTTGGGATTGGGAGTAACCTGATTTTTGGTGAAGGAGATCGTCTACCAGAAATACAGGCTTGTCTGAGTGGCAAGATAGACTGGAGTGTCCAAGGAGACTATCTGTAACTCCATGTTAAAGTTGTTATAGTAGTTCACACTTGTTACTTGGTTGATGAAATCTAGCTACAGAACATACTGACAGTTTGGGATTTGTGCCCTGTTCTTGAACAGTCTGCCCTGAGATTGGTTCTCATGCTCGTGGGCCTGGCACATGTGAGAAGTCCCGTTTCTTTCATATCATTTTGCTTTTATAAATTAAAATGTCAACAATAAGAAGAATTAATAGAAAGTATACTATGGATGGGAAATATCCCATGTGATTTCAGGGTGCAGCAGAGAGGCATCAAGTTACAGAGACCAGTGCTGATAAGCTCTCTCTTTAAAGCAGCAATGGACACTGGTTTTATTTCTGGTCAATACAACAACAACAAAAAAGATACTGACAGAGGAAATTCAATCCAATGCACATGTAATATTTTTTATGCTGTGAAATCTATTTTTATCTTATGTTACATTGCCAAATGATGTATTACTATTAACCAGGGCTGTCAATCGCCATTCATGCATGCAATTAATGCAAAACAAATTAATTTAGATTTAAAAAATAGGTCGGATTAATCACACTATAAAAAAGAAACAAAATAAATAGTATTTTTTCAATTCCTCTCATACAAATCCACTCAGTCCTACCTCTTGTTCAGCCAATCGCTAAGACAAACAAGTTTGTTTACATTTATGGGAGACAATGCTGACGACTTCTTATTTACAATGTCACCTGAAAGTGAGAACAGATGTTTGCATGGCACTGTTGTAGCTGGTGTTACAAGGTATTTACATGCCCGATATGCTAAACATTCATATGCCTTTTCATGTTTCGACTTGTAGACTCAAAAGTTTTACATTATTTTTTATATAATAGCACTGAAAAACAAAATAATTGTACATTTGCAAGTTGCACTCTCACAGTAAAGAGACAGCACTACACTACAATAGAACCTCCGAGCTATGAACACCAGAATTACAAACTGATTGGTCAACCACACAGCTTATTTGGACCTGGAAGTATGGCAATCAGGCAGCAGCTGAGACAAAAAAAAGCAACTACAATACTGTGTTAAACGTAAACTACTATGAAAATAAAGGGAAAGTTGAAAAACGTTTTGACAAGGTAAGGAAACTTTCTGTGCTTGTTTCACTTAAATTAAAATGGTTAAAAGCAGCATTTTTCTTCTGCACAGTAAAGTTTCAAAGCTGTATTAAGTCAATGTTCAGTTGTAAACTTTGAAAGAACTATAAAGTTTTGTTCAGAGTTACGAACATTTCAGAGTTACAAACAACCTCTATTCCCAAGGTGTTCATAACTGAGGTTCTACTGTACTTGTATGAGGTGAGTTGAAAAATACTATTTCTTTTGTTTATCTTTTTTACAGTGCAAATATTTGTAATAAAAAACAAAGTAATCACTGTACAGTTTGTATTCTGTGTTGTAATTGAAACAAATATATTTGAAAATGTAAAAAACCATCCAAAATATTTCTAATAAATTTAAAACTGGTATTCTACTATTTTTAACGGTGCAATTAAAACTGTGTTTAATCATGACTATTATTTTAATCATTTGACAGCCCTAGTATTAACAAATATTCAATTTTTTAAAGGAAAATTGAGCTAAACATCAAGAAAAGTATCCTAATTGGGAGATCTATTAGAACATGAAATAATTTCCAAAAGAAAAGGTGGAAGCCTATTAAACTAACCTAGAAGATACACACAAGCATACATCATACCAAGAACAATCCTAAATTGACAGGAGCATGGATAAAATGGACTAAAACAGGCCATTCCCATCTCAAATTGGGTACTGAAATTTTATAAATAAAATTCAAGAATCAGATAATGATTTAAAATTACCTTACCAATCAAAAACCTCAGAATATTTCTGGAATATTGTCCCTCTGCTTATCAGTTATTTTTATCAACATGCGACTTATCCTCCATCCATTACTCACTCGAGTATGTTGTTGCTATGCATGTGAGTAGTTCCATTAACGTCAAATGAGATCATTCATGTGAGTAAGCCCTGGTCTACACTTACCTGGCGATTTGGCGGCAGTCAACAGGAGTTATGCAAGCTATGCAGAGTAGCCTGCGTAACTCCCGTCGACTGCTGTGCTTCCCTTCTGCACAGCGTCTTCACTGCACTGCACCGACGGGAACTGCGTTCCCATCAACGCAGCCCTATGTCACTTGAGGGGGTGGTTTATCAATGTCAACTTCTGGATCAATTGAGCGGGTCTTCACTGACCATTCAATTGATCCAGATAGGTCGATCTGACAACAGCGACTTTGCCGCCGTCAGTGTAGACATACCCAAAATTTTCATCTCATGAGTAAGAAATACAAACTGAAAGCAATGTTAAAAGTTCTAGCTGGTGACAGAAGATTTCACAGTTTCAGACATGTTTCCACTTGTTTTGTACTTAAAATATGAGGGGGTGAAATCATGGCCTCATCAAGGTCAATGGTAAAACTCTAATTTCAATGGGGCCAGATTTTCATGCCAGGGTTTTCATCTGTGACTAACAGGGCTGAATTTTCACTGTCATCTTTTAGTCAGGTTAAAAAGTGTATAGTTAAAAAGGGACAAAGGAGTCAGGTAATACCAGATAATATACTATAATTACCAGAGTTACAAGAGGAAAAGGGATGGTCTGGAGAATTACTGTTCAATAAGTCTGACTTCAATTTGGGGTAGAAATTGGAAACACTTATGTCCTTGATTGCAAAACATAGAATTGTTTTAAATATGGGACAGTCAGAGTAAACTCATAAACAAGTTCATGTCTGAAAAGTTTGTTGTGTATATTACTGATGTGATAGATAAGAGTGAAGCAATGAACATTATTTATCTTGATTTCAAAGAGGCATTTAATACTATACCACACAACATTTCACTTCCAAGGTCAGATAGCATGTTTGAAAACACTGTTCAAAGGGATTAAGGATTAGATTAGGAAAAGGGAACAGAGTGTCGATAAAAGGAAGTCGTTCAACATGTAGAGAGGTAACAAGCAAAGTGTTACGAAGGGCTGGCATTAGTCTGCTTTTCTTTATACAGTAAATGAAACTCAGGAAGGTATCAAAAGAGGTTAATTATACTAATGACAGAAAATTGCTTCTTTCTGCAAGAAACAGGGCACTCTGGCCCTGATTTAGCCAAGTACTTAAGCATATGCATTGCTGGATTAGGGGCAGAGTACTCAGCACGAAGCAGGATTGGACCCAGGGTAAACACATTCAAATGTATTTGGACAGGGAACTGAAAGGCTCAGGTAATGGGACAAAGAACCCCATCTGGCCTAGGTAGGTGGTCAAGCAACGTCATCACTGCTGAAGGATGTGAGGGGTCCATTAGTATGTGACATGAGATGGTGGTCTCAGTACAGTTCAGGATACAGAATGACAGAATCTTCAGTCTCTACTATGTTGCCACCCACAGATTAGATATATTCCTCCAGGTCAGGTTCGATCCACATTAGCAGGACACCAGGGGGAAGCTTTCACTGCCATTGTTTGTACTGGGCCTATGCTGTACATAAGGACTTCAGTATCCACTATGGTCAACCCTGCAGCTCTCAAACAGGTTAAACTCACTTTGTTTTCTTTTTTAATCATAGAGGAAAAGCTCACTGGGAAACACAACACAGATCAGAGACACAAACAAGATTTTGCGGGGTGACTGTCAATTCATTTTACACTAAAATTATTGGCACAATTTTGGAAAAAGTGACAATGCAAACAAGAGGTTAACATAAATAGAGAGGAACTGTGTGTATATTGCCAAAATATATGTCACAATACAAACAACACTAGTAAGTAATAAGACCAGGGGCTTTAGTTTCTACAGCCTTTATATTCTGTTTGCACAGATGCAAATGGCTACACAAGGTGAAAGGCAATGGAGAATCAGGCTCCAGAAGTAGAACGCTATGTGCAGTTCTGGTCATTTTACCTTAGGAAGGACATTTTTGAAATTGAAATGATGCTCCTGAGGGCAACCAAACTGTGACAGGATTTTGAGGCTTGAATTATGGATAAATTCCAGCCAGAATCAGTGAGCCAGGGTTTGTACCAGTACATGCCACTGCAGACTGACTCTAGGAGGCCCTGGTGGAGTTATTATGACACAAGGTATAATCTTCCCTCAGCTATGAGACATTGGAGGGAGTGGGAAAACACTGTTCCAGTAATGGATGGCATGGTCCACAGAGGATTTGTGGTTAAAGCACATTAAATATACGCTATTCAGTGCACTGCTGCTGCAGCTTCTTTTGTCAGAACCCTTAGGGAGTTCTGGTGAAAGGTAAAACTGCTGCCAGCTGTGAAAAGCTCAAGGAAGTGCCTGCCCTCTCCTGGAATGAGAAGCCTTGCTGTGCAGGAGACATGAATCGGGCCAGTTTATTTAACCTAGGCAAATGTTATGAAGAATCAGTAAGTCTGATACTGATTTGTATACCTTCTGACATATCCCAGTTAACTTGAAAGTTAACTTGTGTCAGCATATGACTCAGCTTGACATGAGATTGATACTTGTCATCACATGAGCAATCCTTGAAAGGACTGAGGCTCAGCTCTGATATGGATGCTTATCCAAACTCTTTGGTTCAGAAATCGTGCAGGAAATTTCTCTAGAACAATTTTTTAAAATGAGATTTCCAGTAGTTCCTGGTTTCAGTTGGGTCAGTAATCTAGTAAGGACAACTTTCTTTGTGATATATCAACATTTCTACATTCAGACCTAGGGGAAACCAGCAAAAGATATTTAATATATTATAAATAACAGACAGATTTCTTTCAAAGATGCCTCACTACTCTGTTCATTCAGCATAAATCTGCACAGTTTAACCAGAAGTTCTACATGGAACCCATGGGACAACCTAATTGTACAGTCTCCCTGCTTCATCTTGAATAAGAGAAGGGTTTTACTACGATCTGTATTTCTAAGTGCTCTTTAACCACCCCAGCTAATGGAATCAGACCTCTACATCCACACTGGACATCAAAAGCTAAATGCATCCCAACTTCTTTGGAAACACTCAAAGGATAGAGCTATCCTTTGGATAAAAACCAATTATTAAAAAAAAAAAATCCAAAAAATCTGATTTTTTATTTAAATCGGATTTTTTAATTTTTTTTTTTAAATCATCACTAAAATACAAAATTTCTTTCTTGTTTAAAATATAACAGTTACAATTAAATCTCATCACAAACATGCTAAACCCACACTTACAGTCTCATAAAAATGAATTATTGGCTCTAGTCTGTCCAGCCTAACTACCAGCTCTTACTTCTTAAAAGTTCTGGGCTTTCAGTTTCTGTTTCTCAGCAGACTAAAGTCACATATGCAAAGAAAGACACAGGCTGGATAGGATTGTTGTTATTCAGTGCTTATGTGGTGATGGAGTTGGGCCAAGCAAGGCAGAGGAGTTAATTAAGACACTGTCTTAAAGGCACAGAGAGAATATTTTCATTGTTTAGTATTATTCACTCAATGCTGCAAACGTGGCAAAGATGAGAAGATACTTAGAAGAAGAAATGGAAGGATGCTCCTTAATAACATATGGCTGCAGTGCCCATTTAATGCATCTTTTAGCAAAAGACTTAAGTGCGTCTTCTCCAGGAATAAAAGAAAATGTTGTTGAAGTTGCAAAATACTTCCTTAACAACCATTTTGCTTCAGCTTCACAGAAGAGAACAGGAGGATCCAAACTAATTCTTACTCAAGATGTTCAATGGAATTCTGTGATTGATTTGAACAATTTATTAAGAACTGGCCTATTCTCATAAAACTTTGTGAAGAAAACCGTGATAAAATAGATGGAAGTATCTCATCCAAAGTATCTAACATTGGATTAAAGAGAAATGTAGAGGATATGCTTAGTATAGTGAAGTCTATGTCTATGGTCTTAAACAAACTTCAGAGAAATCGTTGTTGCATTGCTGATGCTGTTGAAATTTGGAAGGTACTGCAAGAGACATTGAAGAAAGAAATACCTCACCAGAAAGTTAAACTGCAGGCAATAAAGAAGCGAATGGATCAAGCACTAACTAACTCCACCTCATTTTCTTGCGAACATTCTCGACCCCAGATATAAAGGTAGATGTGTAACTTCTGAAGAAGATGCTGCTGCCATGGCATAGGCTTCTCAAAATCACTCCTCAGTTATAACAGTCATAATAAATTTCAGGGCTGGAGCGGAACCATTTAAACAGTACACGTTTTGATGTTGTTTTGAACAAAGTCACTCCCCTGAATTGGTGGAAATTGTTAGCCAGGCACCTTGAAACAGAGTTCCTTCAGTTTTTAAGCCAACTTTTCACAGCAGACACTTCCTCTGCGGGCACAGAGAGAATATTTTCATTGTTTGGTATTATTCACTCAAAGCTAAGAAATCGACTGGGAGTTGAAAAAGCAGGAAAACTCAAATTTCTGTTTCAGTCTATGAATAAAAATGACAGTGGGAGTGGGGAAGATGAGAGCTAGTTGTAGACGTTTTAAGGACAACGTATGTTTAGTGTTGTGATGACTTGTCTGCTAGAGTTAATAAAATTTGAAAATTAAAAAATGAATAAATAAAGAGTTTAAGGACAGCCGTCAGCCGGCAACTCAGGAGACTGCTGCAATTGCAAATGTGAAACGTTTATGTAACATTTAAGATTTAGTTTAATAAAATATAAGTGCTATTGTGTTTGTGTGTGTGATTTAGTTCTTACCATTCCTAATGTTGCATCTGCAGCTTGACACAGGTAATGAGTACTATGTACTATTTCCTAAATTAATAAAAATCAAATTATCTAAAAAATTACACAAAGTATACCCTCCTAGATGTTGTAAAATGTTGTAATGACTTGTAAATTAACATGGTTTAGTGATCAGATTTGCACCATTGTTTAAGTAATATGTGAAGAAGTATCAGTCGGAAAACTGATTTAAATCAATGATTTTCTTGGTGCTTTAAATCATGATTTAAATCACCTTGATTTAAATCAATCCACCCTGTTAGCTCCTCTCAGTAACAGGTAGAACGCCACATGAGAACAAGGTAATCTATAGACAGTCACCTGGCCTTGTCCATCTCATGGTCCCTGGGAGAGACCAATCATTAAAGGAGTTTTCAAACTTTTGCTTACATGGTTAAGAGTCAATAGTCCCCTTCCCTGGATCAACAACACGTATGAATACTTCTCTTACAATCATCTGTGAAAAGCGCTACCTGGACAGTTAATTAAACAAATACCTATTCCTACACTCAGAATAACTGCAATTTGTTTAGTTCTCAAATGGCAAATAAAAAGGGACAAGGGAAAATTGAAGGGAAAAATTATATCTCATGCAAAAAATGTTTCATGTTAGGTACATAGATAGATAATCACAAATATTATATCTTAGAGCTGCTCAAAAAAAAAGTTTATGTTGTGTGGGAAATTCCAACATTCTGAAATTTGTTTTCATCACAAACTGTGATGAAAAGTTGAAATTTTTCACAGAACAGAAATTCTGAAATTTAGATTTAAAAATGTCAAAACAATCTCATCCAAATGTTTTGTTTCAGTGTCAAAATATTATATAATCTACAATATTAAATATGTATATAACTGATCATATTAAATAAATTGGAATGAAACAAAACAAGTGAAAGTAAATGGAAAAGTAAATGAAAGTAAATGAAAATTTCATTGAAAGCAACATATTCCATGAAACATTTCAATTTCAACAAAACAGCATTTTTCAATAAAAAACTGTTCTTCTAAATGTTTCAGCCATCTCTATTTGAGCTTAATTATCTCTATATACATCTATCTTTCATGAAGGAAGAATGTTTACATTATCTGAATCAACTCCTGTCAAAGTCATTGGCAATATATAATCAGTTTCTAGCGGATGGCCAAATGTAGAACATGAATGTAAACAGAGTGCATGATACAACCCTAGTTCCAAAGCAATGAAACATCTTCTTCATCCCTACTCTAACAGCAATCACAGGCCCTGATGGCACAGAGAGCGAGAAGGGCTAAGTTCAATGTCTCCCATCACACTCCCAATCCCTGCTGGTGCAGAGAATTAGAGGCCAGACCTTGGAGTCAAGCCTCTCATGGTAGTATAGCGCACAGGGCCAGCAGGCTGGCCATTTTTAAACCCTTTAATGAGGTTTTGCAAATTGTACAATTAAAGTGGTTAGCAGAAAGCTCTTTGAAAAACAATGTTTGACAGGACTGAAAAGAAGCCCTTTAACGTTTTGAAGTGACAAGTTTTAACAGTAGCAAAAATAGCACCGGAGAAAATTTAGTAAAAGTATCATCACAGAAAATGGGGGGCTGAAGCAGAACTGGTATTGCACTTGGAGATCCAGGAGGGAAGCCTGTGTTGATAAAGGATCATCTGAGGGACCAATAGCAATGGTGGCATCGCTGCACAAAGTTGAGAAGTAGATTATGCTGACATGGTGTCAGGATCCTGACAAGAGCAGTTAAGAGCAGCATCAAACCTGATACTGGGAGTAGCAGAGGCATTCATGGTTAGATTCCAGACTAGGATCGCAGTCCAAGTAAGGTTTCAGGGTCTGCGTGTGGAGGTGAAGTCCAAATCAAGCTGAGTTTGAAGCCAGGCGTTCAGGAGCAGGAATGGTCATGGCAGAGTGGGGAGCCAATCAGATGTCATGAAGCTGCCGCCTGTCTGACCCCTTGAGGTGCGACTTCCCACGGTGTGTCCACAGTGGGTCATGGACAGTGGAGCATAAGCTCCTTGCAGTTGCTGCTGGGTGGCATCATGGAGTTGCCAGCTGCTTGGTAGGCCTAGGTTCTAGATCTGTGGGGCCCTACTCACAGTAGACTTGGGAGGTGCATGCAGTGGTGTGAATGCTTGTGATTTTATCACAAGTCTTGTGACATTTTGTATTTTTCTTAAAGCTCCAGCTCCTGGAGTCTTATGAGAAATATTAGAATTTATTTTTTTTAAAAGCCTGAAAACAAACTCTAAGGGCCCAGAAACCAGAAGGTAAATGCAAAGCCCCCAGTGTATTTTTTTTCAAAAACTTTCAAACTTTCAAAACAATCTCATGAATTTCTGGGGCCTTAATCATGAAATTTGAACACTTGAGATTAGTGAGTCTAAATATCAGATCCCTTGCTGGAGAGAAGTGATTGCCTTGACTGGTGTCTGAATACTGTAAAGGGTAGAAGAAAGCAAATAGAGAAGGTGATGACAAAAAGACGATCACAGTACTGTTCCAGTGCTGCAGTTGGGAAGTTGAGAAGGCAGTCAAGGGCAACACAGAGGAGTCAAGAGATCACCCAATAGTTTACAAATAAGGCAATCACCTCCAGTAAGAGAGACAGTGCAGTAGATTACACAACATCAATATTCAGCAAATGAAACACAGAAAAATATTACTTAATCTCAAATACGTATTGATTTTACAATCCTACTCTAGTTTTCTGCGTGTATTTATTCTGTGTTTTCCCTGTTGAAATGTGCTGTGATTCAAGAGTCCTCAAAACATATGGCTCCATTGAAGTTAATGACAAAACTTCCATTGACTTCAGTGGATCCAGGATTTCACCCAGGCTCTCTAACAAAGAGCATTAGCACTAGACACATATACAATAAAACAATAAATAAAAATCTGATAAGGAAAATGGATGCAGCTTTCCTCTTTTTCCTGTCTGTCTCTCTCCTTAGCTGTCTTTCTCTTAATCACTTGTAATAAGTATAGTGAGTGAGGGTTTTAAAAAAAAAGAACCCTAGAAGCTAAAGTGCCTGTTTTCCTTGTATTTGCTTCCACCAAAACCTGTTGTCACCTTTCACCATCTCTGTGATTTATTTGTTATATGGAAAAAAGAAAAAAGACTTAATCAAATGCTCCAGCAGATGAAATTACTCTTCTTAATTTAGGTTCTATTGTACAGTATGCAAACATAGTGATACAAACTGAAGTACCTCACTGTGGCAACATGGAAATTCCTCATACTATAGTCCTGAAAAGTGCTCTCCCTGGCAGCTGATCTTGCTGTGAAAAATATTTATTTTCTTTTAAACTAAATATTTTGATAGACTACTCTAGCATTAAGGACAGCTTTACATCTACAAAGCAAGGACATTTGGAATTACGGTTCCCACTCTGTCCTTTCTTCCTAAATTGTGCCTAAAGCTATAGAGCACAGTGAATTTCCTTGATTTCATCATTCCTCCTGCATTTGCAATAGCTATCACTAATGTTGCTTAAATCGTCCTTGTCTTCAGTCACTCATAACTTTCCAGAAGTGTCACCTACTGCATTGCATTGAAATTTTCCAAGCCTGGTCTGAACCCAAGACTGATTTGAGTTGTTGATAGTTTACGGTTTCTTTCAGAAAGAGGCAGGCGGAAAAAAACAATAAAAAAAACCCCACTTTCAACATGGGATGGAAGGGGGAATCTTGAAACATTTTCTTTTAAGCAATTTTAACATTGAAAGAGGGGGTGGTGAAAAAGTGAAAGAAAGCAAGGAAACAATGCTCACTGAAAAAGGTCCTGGTTTGGTTATATATAAGTTACCATCCTTTGAAAATTGTACTTTGAACATGTATAGCTGTAGCATCAGCAATCCAAAATGGTTTAAAAATCATGAGTCAGGACCCAAAAGATCATGAGATTTTTAAAAAATAAATATGTGGGGTTTATTCATGCCTTTAATACATAGAGGTTCTATTTTCAGGCTTTTCTCCACAACCAAGAGGGCTAGAAACTTACTTTCTTTTAATGAAAATTGAGATTCTCATGTAATAATCTGAGGCCAGCAGCTGAGGTTTTAAGAAGAACACCAAATATTTCAGACTCTCAGCAAGATTGTGACAGTTGAGTGTGACAATGAGTGTGACGCTCATTACACTTTTTTAGCAATTGCAGTGGTATTTTTAACAACAATTTTCCAACATTCCAAAGAAAGTTAGGCTCCTCTGCCTGTATGCATGGGTAATCCAGCAGCAGAATGAATACCATACAGCTCTTAAAAGCGGGGATTGCTCTGGCACAATGATGCCCGGATCTCAGTTGCGGTTCCTGAGCACCACTGTCATACAAATGATAGATACAATTAAAAATAAATTAAAATAATGGTCAGCATTTAATTTCAAGGGACACCTGTCACTGCTTCAGGCAACTGTACATGTATTCCCTCTCTGTGATCCACCAAGGGCACCCAGTGCTGAATCTTTAAGGGTATGTCTACACTGGAGCTGGAGGTGTAGTTTCCAACTCAGGTAGATATACTCATGCTTGCTGGAATCAAGGTAGTGCACTAAAAATAGCAATGTAGCTGTGGTGGCCTGATCAGCAGGAGGTAATAAGGAGAGGGTAGTACACATTTAGGGTTTCAGACAGAATCATAGTTGGGCAGCTAACGTGTCCCGCCTCTCGCACCACTGTGACTACATTTCTGTTTTTAGCTCAATGGCTCTGATCAAGCTAGTTCATATATGTCTACTCAAGATGGAAATTACACCTCCAGTTCCAGTGTAAGACCAGGGTTTGAACTCAGGCTCAGGTCTAACCCACCTACCATCTGCACACAAATCACACCAACCCAGGGCTCAGACACGGGTTCCAGGACCCCACAGGGATGGAAGATCCAAGCCTGAGTCAAGCCGGAACACTAGCTTCCAGCCTTATTGCTTTTCAGTGTAGACGCAGCTCCACTAGACTTGTGTTCAGGGAGTTCACCAAAAGTATCCCACAATTCCATGGGTTGATTTTGTTCTCTGGACAGGCAAGTTTGTTGGACAGCTATAGCATGAACTACAATCCTCCTTATTCTGACTCAATTGGGTTCAAGGTCCTGATTCTGCAGTTCAAAGCAAATTGTCCAACTGACATCAATGAAACTACTAACTTGAATAAGATGAACAGAATTTGATTCATATTCTGTCACTATTAACTAAGAAATTTAAATTTATGTTGAATCTAAATATATTTTACTTTTAATTAAATAATTAATAATAAAAGATTAGCTATAATCAAATGTACACTATAAAATAATAGGCCTCAAAATAATTTAAAATATACAAGACATCCTCATGGAGTTAGTTGAGCCATGTCATGCTATGACAGTTATACACTGCTTTTTTGTTTTGGCAAACAGTGTACTGGGGACTTTATATCCTGTTTTGGAAATTAATGCATCAATTAAAGGCACTGATTCTACATATAAAATAGGCAAATTATTTTGAATGTTATAGGGTATTTTTGTTTTATGCATTTGCCCTTTCTCATGGATCTGTTGCTAAGTAGTGAATATTTCACCCTCTTGAATTCTTGCAGATACTTGGCCGGTAAAATGATTAAAATGCCATTTTCCTTTCTATCTCCTTAGGGATTGTCCGTCAGACAACAGACATGTAACTAGCTTATTCTTCTCATATATTTTTCTAATTAATGTTTATTGAAACGCTTAACAGTCTGTCCTCTCCCCCTCTGGGGCAATGCACAGATGTTTAGATTTCAGATGTTGGCTAGTCTTGTTTTAAGGTATCCTCCTAATAAGAGCCCTGAGTTCTAGTGTCAGTTTTGACACAGACATCTTTTGTGACTTTGGGCAAGTCTGTTAAGACAAAATCCTGCTTCCATTGCAGACAATGGCAAAAGTCTCTTTGATTTCAATGGGAGAAACATTGGCACCTTTATATCCTTATAAGATTTGACTGTGAAATTCACCCAAGTGCAGGGAGCCAGTGTCAGGCATCTGTGACGCTAGGCCCGAAAAAGCCAAGCAACTTTGCAAGTTGCATGACCCAACTCTGACCTTTCAAAATATATTACAGGAAAATACAATGGTAGTGAGGGTCATTCCTTATAAGTAGACTAGAGCTTTGATGTGCAACTGTATTGTTGGTAGTTATTTGATGTTATTTACATATCTCTTGACAGAAGTTAGCAATGTAGATAAACTGTTTTCCTGTCTGTCTATCACTGTTCTATTGAATAAGAGTTCAAAAGGAACATCTGAACATTTAGATGGAACTTTGAATGTAACAATACTATTGTTTTTATTTCTCTTTGAAGTTTAAGTAGTAAATACCTATAAATGGTTGTGAATGGCCAATTACCTTGTGGTAATGTAACTAGTTACAGGTCAGGACATAGGGGATGGTACTTCAGAGTACCAAGTAATCATCTGTTAATTGTTCAAGGAGATACCTGCTGTCAAGAAAATATCGGTCAGCCTGCATGGATCTATAAAAGACTCTAGTGGACTGATCTTTTTTATCTCAAATCTATCCAAGCTTGTCAGGGAAAGTTTTATTGAGATCCCAGAACCAGCCTGGAATCACCTTGCTAATTCTCATGGGAGAATTTGAACAAACTCTGCACATGGACTATTTAGTCTTCATTCCTCTTGATCAAATACTCATCTACAACTGAAGCTGTGAATCAAAGGACTGAGACCCATCCAGGCACTGGATGCACACAAGAGGGACTATACAAGCCTGCAAATGCCACAATTATAGTAGAAACTTGATATATATGGACTTTCAAATCATTTGTATGTATCTGATTGCTTTAATCATCTAACATTTATTTTATAGTTTGTTTCTTTCCTTTTATAATAAACCTTTAGTTTTAGTTACTAAAGGATTGGCTGGCAGTGTGGTATTTTGGGTAAGATCCAAACTTATATTGATTTGGTAATGTGGCTGATCCTTTGGGGTCAGCAGAACCTTTTTGGTAAAGAACACAGAGTTTTAAATAACTTATCTCTTTACTGGACCTAGTGGCTGATTGACAGCCAGAGCCTGAAATGCAGTACAGGGGGCTATGTGTATTTTGTTTTAGCTTCTTGATAACTAGTGTGGGGAATCAGAAGCACTGTTTGTGGCTGGTTGGGAAGTCTGACTTCAGTGTCACCCACCAGTGCTGAGAGTATTTGCTCTCCTTTTGCAGCCTGCCCTGACCGTGACATTTTCAGATGGTCTACCCTAGGCATGGATGGGTCACAGCATCCTTGAGTGATGGGGACATGCAGGTAGTGCTGGGTACATGAGCATAAGCGGGTGCAGTATAGCGACTGGGGAAATGGAGTATCTTTTGGGAAAGGAGGGGCTTATATAGGAAGGATGAACTCCACCTAAACCAAAACGGAATTAGACTGATGGCATGTAAAATTTAAAAGGTTGTAGAGGAATTTTTAAACTAAAGGCTGAAGGAAAGATAACAGGTGCAGAGAAGCACATGGTTCGGATGGAGACATCCCTAAGGAATGAATTTATTAAAGGGGGAACTATATATCCTTAGGAAAGGGGACAGGAAAATAAGTGGTAAAATACAGGTAGGAGCTAATGACAAAGTACAGGTACTCAAACTTAACAAAGCCCCATTTAAATGTAACACAAAGTCAAGCCACTGAATATTGACAAAATGTACAAGTGCCTATTGACTGAATATAGGTCACCTCAGGAAGAAAGGCAAAGATAATATTTCTAGACACCATAAATGACAGCTTCTTGGAGCTGCTAGTCCTGGAACCAACAAGGGGAGGCAATTATTGATTTAGTCCTAAGTGGCACACGCATTCTGGCCCAAAAGCTGAACCACTCAGTAATAGCGACCATAAAGTAATTAAATGTAACATGCTTATAGGGGGGAAAATACCAAAGAAATCCATTATGAAAGCATTTAACTTATAAAGGGTAATTAGACAAAAATGAGGAAGTGAGCTAAAAGGAAATTCACAAGGGTGAAATGCCTGCAAATAACATGGAGTCTATTTAAAAACACCATAATAGAGGCTCATAATAAATGTATACCACAAATAAAAAAACCAGTAAGACCACTAAAAAATGCCATCATGCTAAACAGCAGAGTAAAAAGAGGCAGTTAAAGGCAAAAGGTGGCACTTAAAATTGGAAGTCAAATGCTAGTGAAGAAAACAGAAAGACACAAACTCTGGCAAGTCAAGTGTAAAAGTATAATTAGGTAAGCCAAGAAAGAATTTAAAGAGCAACAAATTAAGGACACAAAAATGAAAAGCAAAGCAATTTTTAATTACAACAGAAGCAGGAAGCCTGCCAAATAATCAGTGAGGTGACCAAATGGATGATCAAGGAGCACTCAAGGAAGACAAGGCCATTACAGAGAAGCTAAATTAATTCTTTGCATCCATCTTCATTCCAGAGGATATGGGAGAGACCACCACACACAAGTGATTCTTTTTAGGTGACAAATCTGAGGAACTGTCTCAGATGGAGGTGTCAGTAGAGGAGATTTTGGAACAAACTGATAAGTTTAACAGTAATAAATCACCAGGACCAGATGGTAGTCATCCAAGACTTGTGAAGGAACTCAAATATAAAATTGCAGAACTACTAACTATGGTATGTAACCTATCACTTATAGTCATCTGGTACAGAGTTGATTTAAGACCCTAACACCAATTTTTAAAAAATAGCTCCAGAGGCAATCTTGGCAATTACAGGCCGGTAAGCCTAACTTCAGGACCTAGGCAAAATGTTTGCAACTATAGTAAAGAACAGAATTATCAGACACATATATCCACATGCTATGTTGGGGAAGAATCAACACAGCTTTTGTAAAGGGAAATCATGCCTCACCAATCTATTACAATTATTTGAGAGGGTCAACAAGCATGTGGACAAAGGTGTTTCAGTTGATATAGTGTAGCTGGAATTTCAGAAAGCAACTGACAAGGCTCACAAAAGATTCTTAGGGAAAGAAAAGAGTCATGGGATAAAAGGGAATGTCCTATTATTAATCAGTAACAGGCTAAAAGACAGGAAACAAAGGGTAGGAATAAATGGTCAGTTTTCACAATTTGAGAGGTAAATAGTGGGGGTTCCCCAAGGATCTGTACTGGGACATGTCCTGTTCAATATATTCTTAAACAATCTGGAAAAGTTGGTGAACAGTGAGGTGGCAAAATTCGAAGATTATACAATATTACAAAAGATAGGTAAGTCCAAAACTGACTTTGAAGAGCTACATAGGGATCTCACTAAACTGGGTGACTGGGCAACAAAATGGCAGATGAAATTTAATGTTGATAAATGGAAAGTAATTTGCATTGGAAAAAGTAATCCCAACTATACATACAAAATGATGGGGTCTAAATTAGCTGTTACCACTCAAGAAAGATCTTAGGGACATTGTGGATAGTTTTCTGAAAACCTCTGCTCAATGTGTAGCAGCAGCCAAAAAGCTAACAGAATGTTAGGAACCATTATGAAAGGGATAGATGAAACAGAAGTAACCTAATGCCACTACATAAATCCATGGTGCACCCATACCTTAAATACTGAGGGCAGTTCTGGTCATCCCATCTCAAAAAAAGATAAATTAGAATTGGAAAAGGTACAGAGAAGGGCAATAGAAATGATTAGAGATCTGGAAGAGCTTCCATAAAAGCAGAGAGTAAAAAGACTCGGACTGTTCAGTTTAGAAAAGAGATGGTTAAGGGGATATGATAGAGGTCTACAAAATAATGCATGGTATGGTGAAAGCGAATAGGGAGGTATTATTTACCTCTTCACATAAGTAGTATGAGTCACCCAGTGAAATTAATAGTCAGCAAGTTTAAAACAAACAAAAGGAAGTACTTCTTCACACAATGCATAGTCAGACACCTGTGGAACTTGTTGCTAGGGGATGTTTTGAAGGCCAAAATTATAACTGGGTTCAAAAAAGAATTAAATAAGTTCATGGAGGATAGGTCCATCAATGTATTAGCACCAGGATTGTCAGGGATGCAACCCCGTGCTCTAGGTGTCCCTAAACCTCCCACTGCCAGAAACTGGGACTGGATGACAGGAAACAGGTCATTCAGTAATTGCCCCATTCTGTTCATTCCCTCTGAAGCATCTGGCATTTGCCACTGTCAGAATATAGGATGATAGATGAGATGAACCATTGGTCTGACCCAGTAAAGCCATTCTTATGTTCTTATGAGTATACCATAACGGGGGTGGGCTTCTGCTTGGTCTTTATCTGTGCAGACACAGAGATACAGATGCCACAAATCCCACCACTAGGTTGGAAGAGCTGGTGTAGTAGGGCAGAAATATAGCTCCATGGGTAAATCTATGGTTGGGGATTGTATTCTCCCCCTCCTCCACCCACCTGCACTCAGTTTCCCTGGAGTATCCTGCTCAAAGCTCAATGATTCAGGCTTTATTTGGGGATGAGTCCACTCTTATTGTTTGTATAGCATTTTGAGATCCTTGGATGGAATATATTATATAAATACAAAGTACCATTTTGTTAACTCCTATGTTCATAGCACTTGTTACATCTAGACAAAAATTGTCTTTTCCATTGCTGCAACAACACCGATAGTGTAGTACAAACATGTAAAATTTCCAAAAGATTCTTTGAAGAGGGGTGATAGTGGGTTGTCCATCCTATTCATATCTATTTTATTTAATAAATGACATGTAGTTTATAAAAGACAGAATCCTGATACAACATCCTGATCCAATGAAACTTTCCTTCAGATATACAGTGGCACAAATCTATATTGGCAACTTTGTTTCAATCTAAAAACAAGACTTCAAGTTAGGTGCAGGATTGGAGGGTTCTTATATCACCTCATTATCCCCTTCTATGTTTCACTTTGACAAGTCAGAGAAACCTCCCAAATCCCTCATCAGCATATTGCATCAATGCTCCTATATAGTAGTTTCCAGCATCTTGGAACAGAGAGAACAGACAGTGCTTTGAAACTGATTAAGTTTGCCTGACCTGAGTCAGCTTCAGACTGCTGTTGCTGGAGGCAATGGGAAAGGACTATGACAATGAGGAGGACTCTTGGAGTGGGATGGATCCCTACTGTATATTTATGAGTGTTTTGTCAAGCCTAGTTGAAATCTTGACTTGACAAAACACTAGCAAATTACAATAGGAAATAAACCTACACTGGCAGAAAGATGACCGCATAAATCACTTCCATCGCTAACTCTTATGAGTCTATGCTTTAATATCAATTGATGATTTTCCATGGCTGCAGGCAGGGAACTGTAACAAGATGGACAAAAAAAGGAAAAATGGAAAGATGAAAATGACAGATAAGAGAAAGCCATGGGGGGGGGGGGAAGGGGGGCGGGAGGAGAAGAGGAGCAGCTTTTATGTGTAAAGGAAGGTGGCCATATGGTTACGGCAATAGACTGGGACTCAGGAGAACTGGGTCTAGTTCCCAGATCCACCATATACTTCCCAGGTGACCATGGCAAATCTTTAACATCTCCATTCCTCAATTCTCCATCTGTAAAATAGGAGGCTGAATTAATGTGTATTTATTAGTGCATTTTAAAAAAAAAACATTGTCAAAAGTGCCCAGAGCATTGAAAGGGTTCTCTTTTATTGTATTTCATAAAAATCCAAATAAATAACTAAATGAATAGGGAGGTACTCAGATACTACAGTGATGAGACCATAAAAGTACCCACACTGAAATTAAAATAAGTATAATTGTTTTCAACTTTTCTTAGAGTAGAAAATTTAGATCTGATCCAAAGTCCATTAAAGCCAATAAGAGTTTTTCCATTGATTTCAGTGAACTTTAGATCAGGCCCATTATTTGTTTTCACCCTTGGATAACACAAGAGTGAAACTGAACAGATTTTACTCAAATGTTCCCAATAAAATTCACCTCTGCACTGAAACTAAGCACAAAAAGTTTCAATCCAAAGAAGACTTTTAGATTGTTGTGGATGCGGAATCTAGAGGGTGTAAAGCAAGTTCCTACTTAGCCTTATTGCAAGAACTTGCTACTATGTAACAGCTGTAATTTACAAATTTTTGTGGATTGGAATGTTGTTGTGGAAATTGTGTTTTCTTTTGCTCTGATGCTTGCTCTTGAGAAAACTGCCTACTTAAAATTAATTATGTTTTTGGTGTTCTTGTTGAGATTTTTGAAGTCTTCTAGCATTGATGCCTAAAATTAAATAATTTACATATTTATTATTATTGTTCTTTGTAGAAAGAAAGAAAGAAAGAAAGAAAGAAAGAAAGAAAGAAAGAAAGAAAGAAAGAAAGAAAGAAAAAGATTCTTGGCTCTTTTATAGTATTTTTCATCTGTAGCTCTCCATGCACTCTAAAAAGGAAGGCAAATTGCAGTGTTCCTATTTCACTCAGGGAGAAACTGACTCACAGAGAAAGGTAAATTGACTTGCCCAAAGCCACAGAAAGGAACAGTGGGAATATAAACCATATCTGCTGTGTCCTAAAACAGTGCCTTAATCACTGGACAACACTGCCTCCTTTCTTCCATTTTGAAAGCATATGCAAGATTCAGAGAAAGATAAATCATGCTGAAAAGTGCATTTTATATATGTTGTAGTAAGAAGTTATAATCGCATCAGAATATAGCACTTGACTATCAGTCAGGAAACTAAAAAACAGAACACATTTTTCAAATTATAAAGGAGCAATGAGAAATACAATGACATTAATCATTTTGTAAATTTAGCAGTTTCAATACTATTACTAATTATAATAATAATATAATTATTATATGCATCTAAACCACTGCATGTACATAAAGTGCCACAACCTCAGCTTCAGTTTCATGGGGAAGTCAGAGGGCTAAACAGCTCTGCTAACAACACATCAAGCAACGCAAGGCTGGAGCAGAGAAGTAGCACAATAGTATTGTCACCCCAGGGACTAGACACAGCACAAGAGTGAAGACAATTTCCCCTGGAACATTGCATGAAAATCTATTGAGAAGAAGGGTGTTCCCTCACATTAAAGGGATGCTTGTTTTTCTGTTTTATTACCTATCCATGTGCATTTGGTCATTTTCCCTTTACCCATTACTGCCATTTCACTGGAAGAGGAATCTTCCCCATGACAGCCTGCATCCCACACTGGAGGGCGGAGATATGTTTCTTTGCCAATAGGACAATCTTCTACACAAAGGTGTGAAACTAACTTGCAATGATAAAAGATTGGAGAGGGGAGAGAAGGATGAAGTCATTTTATTGAAACAATCAACTGTGTCATATCAGGGGAAAATGCTGATGGAACTGCAGATGACGTACATGGATTCATATAACAGCACTTAGGGTTAGAGTGTGCCGTATACGCACAACAGTAAGGAAAGGATGGGGTGGAGCTGCACCATCCCAAGCATAGCTGAAGGAGGGATTATTCCTCAGGGCACAATCCTTCTCCCAACTCTCTGATGCACAGGATACACTACCTTCAAGCCAATTGGGTGGTGAGGGCAGAGTCAGGCCCACATACTCCTTGTGGCTTTGGTGTAATGGGCAGCCTTTAGAGCATCCAGAGGAAACAGAGAGGGGCAAAGATCCTTTCACCCTACCCCTCCCCACTGCAAATCCACACAAGGGCCAGCTGGCCCATAAAGAACCAGAAAACTATTCAAAAATAAATCTTCCTCTACATTACAAAAATCATATGCTTTATTAATCAGTTATCATGCACTGTAATGAAGATTTCCATTGTTTTCCACTGAGAAAATACAGTGTCTTGAATCTTCTACAGAAAATTTTGTGGCTCATTGTTTCAGCCACAGCTCCACTGTAGTGGTAGTAATACTTACTTACTGCTTCACATCAGGATTTTAAAGCATTTTTCAAATACTGGACCCAAACTTGCAATACTTGAAATCTGAAGCCTGATCCTGCAAGATTTCTCACTGCCTCTTTTTTAATGCTCAGTGCATTAAAATCAATAGGATCCTCACAGGATCAGATCTTTAAACCTGTATCTGGAATCAGTGGGAAATTTGAATGTGCAAGAAATGCAAGATCAAGCCCTTTATTTAATTAGGTCTTATAACATCCCATGAGGTATGAAAGAATTACTTAACCCACCATTAAAAAGCAGCCACTTCGAGTGGTATAAAGTAGCTGTTGTCAGTACACAGAAACACTGCACAACAGTTTCAATCAACAGGTAAAATTATATACTAGAGCCCTGCGTGGAAACAAAATTTGTATCCACATCCGATCTGCAGATATGAAGTGGATAGCCGCAGATTTGCAGGACTCTATATGTAACTAAATATTTCTATTTCTATAGTTTGCCCATTTTAATTCATCCCAGAAAAGTTGTTACAATGTAATTGTCCTTGCTGTACAGTAAAATATGCTTAAAATGAATGGTCATAAACTGTAGCATGAATGAATAATTGCCAGGCAACAAATAAATAAACTAAAGGTTTCAAATAGCATGATCTCTCTTTAAAAAGATAAGGCTCTGAACATCATAATTTTTAAAATCCATTTCTGCAGCGAGCAAAATCATGTTTGAAACTCTAATCTAGGTCTTCTTCATACAAACTGAAACCAAATCTGTCATCTGACACATGAGAGATAGCAAACCAAACATACTCAACCTGCCCCCTCACATTATGGTGAGTGGCGGGGTGCAGAGATGGAAAATGGGTCAGGCAATAAACTGTAATCCAATATGGAGGGGTGAACAGCATTCACAATTAAACAAGAACATTAAAAACATCTGTTATATTAACTATTTTCAAACAACATCAAGAAGAAGTAGTCTTCTAGGATTTTAACACTATAAAACAATCAAGAATTAAGGTAAAAGGAGAAGAGAGACTTTAAAACTGAGAACAGATACAGCTTAAAATGTTTTGAAATCTATATAATTCACCATATTATCTTTATAAACTCTTACAACTGAGCCCTGCTAAGTGCATAAGCAGAGTTAAGGTGCCTAGAGCAAGCACTGACCTTTTAGATGGATTCAAATAAAATTGACAAAGAGAGAAATAAATCTTAAACCACTTAAAGAAAAGACTATACCCACTCTGAGAAAACAATAATGGTAATGTATTAAATTCACAATATTTTACTGTAGGATGGTCTCTTGGATGATGGAAGTTAATTTTTTTAGGACAATAAATTCAGTATTTCTTTTATAAAGTGCTTATGAAATAAAAGATTGATACACTGCAATTTGCTCTGTTTATCGTGCAGTGTTCACACCATACTTACTTAATCAAACCTTTTCTTTCCTAAAACCGAGAACTGCTAATGGACATGATGTTCAAATACTAAACAACTGACCATTTGTAACAGTAGATGGGATTTGCTCTAATTCTAAACGGTTCCCTCTCAAGAGCACATTAAAACCATAAAAGCCCTAAAGAAACAACATATGACTTGCATTGTGTAAACTCTGGGAAAGGGACCATCTTTGTTTTGTGTCTGTATATTGGTTAACGTAATGGGGCCCAATCCAGCACTGGAGCCCCTTAGTATTCCAGTAATACCAATAATAAATAGCAATACTATTTCATTCCAGTAGTACATTAATCTGTTGGTGTTCTTAAATACCGGAATGATGTTTTGAATTGTAGCAGGCAATGCAATAATCCAAGCAATAATATCCATGCATATTTCATAGTCACACTGAAGGGAAGGCCAATTAATTGCATAGTACCATTTGCCTTTTATGATGGAAGTGTGTGAAAAGCTTTCCGTTAGCTACCAGAGAGATAACTTTCTGATTAACATCCATTTATATTAATGCTGCTACACAATGCTAGACGTTCATCAGAAGTCTTTACAGCTAAATTTCTTTGTACCTGCTTTTTCTAATTAAGTAGTGACTACACTACATTGTATCTAAATCTCTACTGAGTAATATACCTTATCCAGCTTACTACACCCACCATCAATATTAACAAATGGTCCTTCAATATCCTTTTACAAATATATTCACAACTTTAGTGAAGATTTTGTCTGAGTAAGGAGTTTGCAAATGGGCCCTTAAAATACTTGAATTAATGTATAATGCTTGCACATATGAAGGATCTATCAAGTTCCTTTTAGTACACATGGCAGTATGTAATGTTAGGAATATCTTTCATGCTTCTTTACATGTATTTTCTCAGCTTGCTCTGTAACAAGCTCTCATTACGATACTGCATATAGCACTTGCAATTCTAATTAAGTATTCCAGTTGAAAAGCATATAAAGGTGAACAGGCATATTTTTCTTCCCAGTCATTTATCCCTTTACAATTACAGGTTGAAGAGTTTAAATAATCACTTTTTTAAAGTTTAGGAAGACTCAACACATAAGGATGAAAAGGTCATGTATTACCATTTAGCAAGAGTAGGACACTAATTGTAAAGTTTTTTAACAATGAAAACAAAGAGGTTCTCAGCCGCTTGTTCCTGTGGAAAAATGCTATTAGACAGTATTTCTCTGAAGTTTTGATTCCACTGTTTTTTGTTCCACAATAAGCAATTTAACTGTCACACTTTTTAAAAGGAGGGGAGGAGAGAAAGAAGGTTGTATTGTTTTAAGGTGTTGCTCATACTAAAACAGGACTCACTTTAAAATCCCCATAAGGATCCACGCATATATATTTAGCAATAGAAGAAGGAAAATACAGCATAACAGTCTGCTTTAGAAAAGAGCTGATGAGCCATACTCTTCCCTCTAGTATTTGCCACAAAACTGGTGCAGCTAACAAGACTAGACATGATCCTGCAAACTCTTTTTCACCCAGTAATCCTTACTCTCATGCATAGTTCCATTGATTTGGATGGGAATCCTCACATGAATAAGGGGTAGGCAGGATGAGAGTTGGGAAGTGAAATGTGCTGTATAGTTCCTATCCTGTCTTTTGATACAGGTAGTTTGTTTCAATGGGTTTAGATCCCTCCCTCTCCCCCGCCCCCTCAGTCTATTAAAAAGGTGAAACTGTTCTTAATGAAATATAAATACAAAATAATTACAGAAATTTTCCAACTATAGAAAAGTGTCAGCTTTTGGAAGATAGTTATCAAAAAATTACAAGTTTAAAGGTCACATTCTACCCTTTCATATTTGTAACTCCCTATGAGTGTTAGAGTTCTACTTGCAGATTTTTAATGGGGCAAATTGCCAATAAACACTTGAAGTATTTAGTATATAGTAATGAAAGAAACAGTTAACATAATGAAGAACGCAGTGGGAAAAAAATTGTTTGCCTAGGAATACCATTACCCTACATAAATTTACAAAGGGGAAAAATCCTGTCAGGTCACTACAGGAATTCTGTACTCAATGATCTATCAATTAGTAGGACAAAATCTGAATGTTAAATATTTTAATAGCTATTATCACATTTACTCTTCCACTGATGGATCTTACTTGTACAGTAAGACTAAACTAAACATTTAGGGAAACACTGAAAACCCCTGGTGCACAATTACTCACACAAATAGACCCTCAGACTCTGATAGCAGAACGTAAGTAATATGGAATTAACAATCTGGATCTTAATCCTAACCGTTGATGCAGAGAACTTTAGAAAGTGATCATCAAAACTACAGTGATGACCAGGAACCTCTGAAAATAAAAGCTAAAATTTCCTAAAACTAGTTTTACATGAATCTTAGATCTCAAATATTGTTACGCAAAGCACTCATGAATACTTGAAATAAATGGTGGATTTATAGCGCTCCCTTACCTAAATCCATTGCAAAATTTTCATTGACATTCCAGATAGATGTGGTCCATTAAAGAGAAATACTATGGTTAACACAATAAATAAATGACTCATTTATATTTCTCACTCTGATCTACATCATACTCAGCTACATCTACCTATTAAAACAATATGTACCATATGAAAGTCATCAGTGACATTCATGTTTCAGAAATTACACGTCAGCTATCATTGGAAGCAGAATCTTCACCCACTTCCATCTGGATGTTTAGCAAGAGCAAGTTTCACAAACAGCCAATATGATTTTTTTTAAAATGGTCACACAGATTATAAACTTCAGGTTCCTATGTTTCCTGTTGTCTTAGCAGATGATGCCTACATTTAACCTCTTTGAACTTCAGTAGTATCCCTTGAGACGTGTTCTAGCTCAGTCTTACAAACTCAAATTGGAAACCAAGAAATCCAGCATTTGGACACAAATTTTACTCACCACCTAAATGTTAGTATATATGAGTCAGAATTACAATCGTAAATAGATTGATCTCATATTTTGCAATGCTCAATAGCTATCAGTATTTCCTCCAAATTTTACTATAATCAGAGAGTGGAAAAATCAATAAAAAATAAAACTCTAAATTCACATAAAACCCAAATTAGTACAAAAATAAATCATATCACAGTCTGTTTTCCAAATTACTAAATACATGTGTTCAGTGGCACTGAATTCAGCCAAACTCGCACTAGTTCTTTAAGGAACCCTAATCTCTGTATGTATTTTAATGGATCTTGGAATGAATTTGTCATACTCCATTTTACTGATTTATTATAAAGTATAAGTGTTTTATGGGTCTGATGCTGACACACAGAATTGTAATTGTGTTATCATACTGTTGCCAAGTCCTTTGCCTCATATTCCCTTCTGCTCTGTGGCTGCGGCACCTCTCAGTATCACAACAATGAAAATACCTTGGAAGTGCTAGCATGGGACACATTTAATTTCAGGGGGAAGGGGATGGTCAGAAGATGGGACACATCTAAAGGAAGAGAAACTGAATGGCATCTCATGAGTACAAGCACTCTCCCCTCCTCTCCTCCCTCCAACTTTCCTTCCTCATGGTACTGTCCAGCCCTCTCAAAATCTATTTTCAAAACAGAAGGAAGGAAAAAAATGAATTGATTTCTCCTCTTGCTCCTGAAAAACTCCCTCATGTTGTGGCTGCCCCCCCACTCCCTGTTTAGTGCCCCCACTATACTATGCCATTCTCTCTCTCCTTCCACATAACTCCATTGCTACCCGTCTCTCCAGCAGAACCAGCGTTCAGCAAAGAAGTCTCCAGAGGGAGGAGGAAGTTCTTCTGTAGCTAGAATTTCTTTCATATTCCCAGCAGGGGGCCACTATGGGAAGACAAGAAAGGGTACACAGAGCTGTCTCCTTTTTTTCCTCGCTGCTTCCTTATATCCACAAATGAAAGAAGGAAGTTTAGAAAGTAGCAATATAGGGGACAAGGCTGAGAGAAGAATAAAAAATTTACATGTGAGCTCTAAAGGGTGGGAGAAACACTGGGGCAAGGGAAATACAGCAGGATTGCATGGGAGGAAAAATACTGAGGGAAACGAAGAAAATGACCAGAATTGAGCATTATTTATATTGCAGTAGCCTCCAAAGACCACAAGCAAGATTATGGGTCCATTGTGCTACCGACTGTACAAACAGATGGGAAGACATGATCCCTGTACCAAAGAGCTTACAATCTAATATAACAGGGAGGGAATATTGGAGGAAACAGGTAAGGTGTGTGCGTATTGGAGATATTGGTGGTGAGGAGGAGCAAGCAGGAATGGCAGGGGAAGAGATCTTGGAGCAAAGAGACTGGGATGTTGTACTTGGAGGAGATCTTAGTGATGGCATGGAGAGACCATGGTTACATGGGGAGATATACTGATGTGAGGAGGACCAGGAGTGTGTGTTGGGAGATCTTGGGGAAATTACACCAGGATTGTGAGTGTGTGCGCGCATGTGGTGGGGAGGCAGGAGAATGGGGACCAATATTCATGGAGCGGGAGAAACTAGGATTGGGTCAGTGGGGAAATTTTGGGGTGGAGAGAGACCAGAGATATGTGTGTGGGGGGGTGAACTTGGGTGAGGAGAGAGAGACCTGTATTGTGTATGTGGGTGGGAGATCCTGAAGGCATAGACCAAGGGTGTGCAGGGGGAGACCAGGAGTGTTTGTGGGTAGACTGGTAATGTATCTTGGAGGAGATTTTTTGCGGGAGAGACCAGGTGTGTTTGGGATGATCTTGGATGAGACAGAATTGATATGAAGTACAGATCTGTCTGGGAATGAGGAGGTATGTTACAGGGGTGTGTCTTCATTGTGCAGGGTGAGCAGGAATGTGTGTATGGATGAGAGCTAGGGGAACAAGAATTTGTGTGAGAGAAAGAGGGAAGGTGGCTGTGTGTGAGAAAGTAAATTGTTGGAGACAAAAGAGAAAGAGTTCTGGGAATACAAGTGTGTGGGTGAGAGATTGGAGACAGGAACAAATGGTCTGTGTGGTCTACCTGTGCAGCAGAAAGTTCAGAAAGCAGAGTGGACTGGAGAGAAGCAAGTGAGGAGTATGGGCAGATAATATAGTGCGAGTGAGAGAATGAAAGAAATGTGTAAAATAGGGAGACACACAGGACAAGAAAGAGAGGAAGGTCAAGGACTAGAGTGGCTGGGAAGAAAAGAGAGGGAAGTATTATACAGTACTGAAAAACCAGATTAAAGGAAACCAAACTGGAAACAATGCAGAAAAGGATGCATCAAGATACACCATGGAAGGCAAGGAAAAGGAAGGAAGAATATTCACAAAGGAGACAAAGTAACAAATATTCCTTAATGTAAAAAATAAAAACTGAAAAAGTGAGATCATTAGAATGGGGTTGGAAATGGGGGGACATACTGAAATCTCACTATGGCAGCAAAATTGCTAAGGTTGGCCCTGCCTGGAAAGCTATTAATTTTAATTCGCTTTTCTATATATATTTTTTAAAATTCTCCTTCTTGGTTCCCCCACCCTCCAACTTTAGTCGCACCTAAATGGCATTTGTTTAGCCATTCGTAGTTACAAGTATTCAGTTACGCTTAAAGGACAAAAAGACCCGTTTTTGTGGTTAAATATTTGACAAGGAAATATGTTAACATATCAAGTTTCCCTCACATTAGATTCTCTTTCATTCATTCTTTCCCTTTGTTTAAAAAAAAGAAAGAAAGAAAGAAAGAAAGAAAGAGAGCGAGACATCTGAAGTCAAAGGTATCCCTGCAGCGCTCTCCGAGCTGTCTGTGTTTTATATACCCTAGCTCCTTTTATTACGCCACTGGTTTTGTGTTTAGGGATATCTTCCCCAGGCGAGAGGCATATCCCGGGCACAGTGATGTGTTCTAGCTCTGGGCTGCCGAGGATAACGGGAGTCTCAGGCTCACATGCATCCAGCAGACAAGGGAACTCAGATCGGAGAGCTGTCTGCTGCAGGAAAGCAAAGCCAGTGTGCATTTGTGTCCTGGCTGCTCCGGAGCCACGGCAGGGGAGCTGTGTTCCTGAATCAACCCCAATATTGGGGAAATCGCCTTCGGAAGGAAGAAGAGGAGGAAACACACTCACTCACTCACACATATGCCCGGCTGATCTTACCTCCACATTGAAATACTGCTCCGCTGTGCACACAGTGGCACATAAAATCCAAAGCACGGTTTGCAAGAAACACACCCGGGAACGATGTACGAAATCCAACCGATCTCCAGTGCTGAATGCGCGTAAGATCATAGTGAACTGCGCCTCCGTGGATGGAAGAGCTCTCTCTCTCGCTCGCTCGCTCGCTCTCTCTCTTTCTTTCTCTCACTCTCTCTGCCTTCTCCTTCCCCTCAAACAAACAATCCCCAGTGCTGGTGAAGAACCCTTAATGCAGGTTCACCCACCACAGGGGGGGGGGAGGAGGAGGGACAGACACTTCACTCCACAGCACAGACAGCAGCAGCAGCAGAGGGTCAGCTCTTGCTCATCCTCAGTCCCGTAAGGAGGGAATGTGGCGTCCAAGTACAGCTGCAGCTCCTGCAAGGCTCTTTGCTTTGCACAGCAGCCGCCTCTGTGTCCTCCTCCTCCTCCTCCCCCGCCTGCTCGGAAAGGCCTTGGCTGCCTGTGCTCCCCTGCCCTGCCTGTGCCTCTCCTCTCCACTCCAGAATGTTCATCCGTAATCTACATAACTCCTCCTCCGGAGTCAGCCTCCTCGCGTGCATCTTAAAGGAGACAGTCCTGAAAGGCGGCTGTCTGTGGGGCAGTGCTGGAATGGGCTTGATTTCCCCTCTCACCACAGGGGCTCCCTCACAAGCTGCTAGGGCTGTTTGAATGAAGAGAACAAGATTGCCAAGAAGAGGAGGGCAAGGAGCACATTTCACACACACACACACACACACACACACACTAATCCTCACTTAGGCACTCTCCTGCCCAATGAAGCTTGTCCATTCCTTAAATCCCTCAATTACACCCATTCACGGGAACGTGTTGGAGCCCACTTCTCGCTTTCCACAAACTGCCCTGCTTGCCAAATGTACCGTGGCCCCGAATTGTCTGGGAGGGACAACCTTAGCTTTCCCTCTAGCACTGCCCAGCCCCCGCTCTGCTCTAAGCACCTCCGTACAGCTCTCTACACGCACCTTCGGCAGAATGCGCTCGAAATGCTCTGTAGGCCAGCTGCCAAAACCTTCAGCTTCCGCCGACAACGTTTTGTGTTGTTGTGGCTACACAAAAACGTTGAAGGCTGAGAACAGGGGGAGGGGGAGCGTACAAGGAATGTAACTTGACAACAAAACCAACAGGAGCTACTTAGCATGGTAGGCTTGTTTTTATTTTTAATTCATTCATTAAAAACACCTTCCATTTACATTTAAATTAAGCTGCAGGATTTCCATCCCTCTGCACCCGAGCGCGCCCCCTCCCCCCCCCCCCCCAAAAATAAATGCAGGAAACGTGCCTCAGAAGTTTGGTCCAGCTTGACACAGAATTACGGGGGCCTTAGCTTTCTCCCGTGAAACCATGTATGGGACATCCTGCCCTTTGTTTTTAATCATAAGACCTTTCACTTGACAGAGGCTTCTAAACAGTGCAGTCATACTTTTAGGCTAAGGTTGTTCAAGCGGCCTTTGGATGCCTAGTTCTCATTAATTTTAATGGGAATGTACAGTAACGTATTTGACTACTAGAGGAGGTTGGAAAATGGAAAGTCCCTCCTCTGAAATTTCTTTTTTTTTTAACATATAAAAAATTAATCCCAAATGGGGAAAAAAATTTCAAAATGAAAACTTTTTTATGGGGAGCGATTTCCAGGCAAATTCCATTTTGGGAGAACCAAAATGGAATTTTTTCAGCTTGGAGGCTGTCAATTTGACTTTCTGTCTGTGGGCTATGGGGGAAGCCGGGAAGCTGAGCTCTGTAGGTGAAAGTGGTAGCTCAAAGTGAAATTGACAATAGCCTTCTGGGGGAACTGTCATTTTAATTTTCCCAATGACAAATAGATTTCCTCACAAAAAAATTGCCAATTTTGCAAAGGGTATTTTCTGTTGGAAAATCATTCTGAAGGAGAATTCGTAACTAGCTGTGTTAGCTACCAAAAGAGGGGGTATTGATGACACATGGTGGTCCTTTAGGAGGTGCTCAGTACCTTGAAAGAATGGGCCCTGACTTGACTACGAGAGATAAACACTGGGGATTTCAGGAGGATGACAGTAGCACCATTAGAATTAAGTAGTTGCTTTAGTTGTAATGCACAAATCAGTAAGGTTCCAACTGTGTGTGCATGCATGTGGGTGTAGGTGAGAAGAGAAAAGAGAGCAAGCGCATTTCTTTTGATAGGAAGAGTAGAGTTCTAGGTTTCCATTACAGCTGAGCAGAGAGTTGATGAGAAGTGAAAGGAAATTCAGGATTGTAAGTCATGTACTTCTTGCTTTCTCATCACATAGATATATGTGCGTGTGTCCATGATGTTGGTATATGCACAGTGCTTAATAGAATGTGTATGTTTATATATATATTTCTATGTCTATCAACATACACAAATGCATACAGAAGAAAAAATATTTGAAAAAATTGTTTCAAATAATTCTTTTTTCTTTATACAGTTTGTATTTCTGTTAGTTAAGTAATACAGCTGAGTAAATGCTAAAATGTATTTTTAATTTTTTTTAATTGCTTCGACTGTTTGTGTTCATTTTTATGATTGTTTTTTGAAAATGTGAACAAGCTTTACTAGTGGAAATACTCACAAAGCTCAAAATTTTAAGCCTGAATACTCAAGTATTCACAGAATAGGAATTTTCAAATTGCATAAGTGATCAGTCATATTTCAAATTGCTAATTTTACAATCAAAGATGCAATTCTAAATTTGCACTTTATTAGTTGGGTACATTCAACCAATCAGGTAACAGAAATAAAAAATGAATTAGGTGATTAAAGAACACAGTATGATATTAAACATGCCCAATAAACTGTTTTGCAAAAGACCTCCAGACTAAAATTCATTTGCTAAAAAGATATTTGTAAGTAATTTTGGAGAACAAATACACTTGATAATGTAGCAATCTGTTCAAAGATAGTTCATGAACAGTAAAAGAGGTGAAAAACCTATAATAAATGTGTTCAATATTACTTTCTCCAGCTCTACTGAGTATAAAAATAGATATATTTACCAAAGAGGTCAAATTCTATTTTACAAAACAGATCCTCAGCTAGTGTATTGTCATAGATCCATTGCCTTGAACATCTACAAGTCTAGATTTGATCTTGATGGTTGTACTATGCTACGGGAGACTAAGTATATTGCCAACATGTCACAAAGCAGCATCCAACAAGAGCGAGTAAAAATATAAATTGTGAGGAAAGCAATAATAATTGTGAGGGCTGAGTTTTTCCTTCAATTAAATCAATATATATACCAAGTAAGTCCACAGTCTGCAGAATTTGGTGCTTAAATCTAATTTATTTATTATTTCAGGGTGCAAGAGTGCATCTGTTATACATTTTGGAGACATTTTTACTAGCAATTTACAGATATTTAAAATTAATTTTTTTTTCCTAAACAGACTATAAAGTTTCTTGACCCCATATTAAGTTTTCCTTTTTAAAGGATAATAAATACAGGTGACATGGTATGCCAACATATACCACATATTTGTTTAACCATTACTTTAAAAAATATATGGAAGAAGACACCAATTATGCATTTTCTGGGTACCAAATTACTTGATGGTACTTGAAATCATGGCAATTGGCACCATAGTAATTTGCTGGTTGCTCAGATATTTACATTCTTCTGACCCTTCTGTAGAATACAATCAGTTCTTCACATTTTGTGTTTTTAGACTATGATGCTACAGGCCCAAAATCTGTGTAACCCTTTTTTCCTACACATTTTAGATGAGTGCTTTGATCCCCACCAAGGCATTTTGTTGCTATGGTGACAAAAATATTTCCATTCCACTTACTACATACACCAATCAGTTCCATGTATTTTGGTGGTGGGGAGAAGGGGAAGGATGGAGGCTGAAGATCTGGTGTAACGCAAGAAGAATGGATGAAAAAATGTCTTAAGTCATTTGGGTAAATCATGTTCTCATCAAGTTTTTACAGATTGTTGTTAATTTTTAATACATTATAATCAAAGTACATTATCAAAACAAAAAAAGTTTTTCATTCAATAATCAAAATAATTAATGAAGTCAACACCCTAACAAAAGGTCAGTTGTGTCTTTGGTCTATGTTTAAATATAGAATTATTCCTTTTTGTAGATAGTAATTACTTCCACAATTGGAGGAGGAAGAGGATTATATACCTGGGCCATATTTTAAATTCTCCACTTCAGATCTTAAGATTATTTACTACAATTTTAAAGTTTTCTTCAACTATATGTGTTTTATTTTTGAATGGAAAGATCCTCATATGTTGAGTATCACTGCACGCTCACCCAATGACTATTCAGTGGGAGCATATGTTGAAATATTAATATTATCTTCCTTCATTTTGATGACTGTTGGAGGACACCTTCTTCTTTTGCTCTTGGAAACAAGCTTTTCATTTAATGGTTAAAAAATGTACTTGGTTGAGAAGGTCAGAGCCTGCCACTATGAGTGAGATGACAGTGTTGTGGTTGAGTTGTTACTACTGGATAAGTACAGCATATGTGGTTTTCAGAAATGATCTCACTTGCATAAATTCATTGCTCATTGTGAGTAATCATATCAATCATCTGTACAGCATGTGAACCCTGCCTCTACTATTTAATGCTACATATGGGGAAAGGGTGAAGCTCACCCATTGCAGACACTAATTCAGAATGTGACCACTTGTAAGATGCCCAATTGACCTTCTCATGGCGTGATCCAGGGGATCTCAAACCTTGACATAGCACTAGTCCTATCTTAAAAGAGATTTGTTTATGAACCATTTCCTGCCTGTTAGCAACTGAATAAAATCTGCAGCAAATAAAGAAATTGCTTCACTGCTAAAATTATTAGGAAATATTTAATGTCCTTTGACCTGTCTTTTAATGCATTTTAGTAGGTGGAAACGAGGAGGAGCTGCCAGCACCATTCAATGACCCAGCTCTCTCTGAACTACCAGCCATTGATGGTTCATGGTGTAATCTGTGAACCTCTGGTCTAAATATTACAATAGAAAGTACAAACATGCAGAGCAAAATATCCAACCCTGCTGTTTTAAACAGCACACAAAATGAGATGAAGGAGCACGATATTGTGCTGTGTATCCATCTCTTATTGCTATGAGATTTATGCAAGTAACTTCCATTAACTGGAGCTGGTGAATAGAGGAAAGGTGTTCTGCAAATATTCACTTCACTTTTTAAACATTCATTTCAGCTGCGTTCATTTCCTGTTTGTGTTTGCTTTCCATGAATATTCTAGTGAACTTAAAGAACTAGCAGGATTTTTTTTGTGCAGAAGGAGCTAATTTTAAGTAAATACTGGAGAATGTTCATGAAAAGTGAATTTTGAACCCGTAAACAGAACTATTAGTCATGACAACTCACTCAAATACAACACAGTTGGCAACTTCTTTAGCTCAAGAAAGGAACCTTCAGTGAAGAGATGAAAGCAAAGCAAAAGCACTTTAGACTGCAGGATTAGGCTTTAAGGGTTGAATATTCCTCTTCAAATATTCTGAGGAGGCCAGTGTCATCTTCTGCAGCGCTACACCTCTCAGCAACTCCTCCTTATCCAGGCTCTCCTCATGGTTCAGGCTGCTCCTAGGGACCCATCTTGTGAGAACCAAGGCTTTTCCTTTATCCTTGTAATCTCCATGGAGCTAGAAGGGTGATGATGTGCATCCCCTTCATATCTCAACCACCTCCCTGGCTTGCTCTGTCATTAGATCTAGTGAGTCCCCACCTCCTCCCTTTGTAGATGGCTGATCCATCTTCCATGCTGGAGTTAGGGGTGGGGGAGAATCCATGTACAGAATTATGGGCACAATCCTTCCCTCACCAACCCCTTAAGTCCCTTGCCAAGAAACTGTGTTTCACATTGCCAAGGAGATCACATGGAATCTTGCATTACATGAATTTAGTTGATTTATCGAAGATTAAAAACACAGAGCTAGAAATCAATGCATCTATGACATTTGGGTCAGAGACATCAGCTCTGGTTTGGATGGAAACAAAAATGAATCACTCTCTCTTATGTTTTAAAAAGTGATTCAGCTGCAACATCTGTTTTGTGTTGAAGTTGTGTTTTTACCCAGTTTCACTGGACTGTTGATACAGGTCCAAGTTGGCCAAGGGAGTTGTTTGAGGTGATGCTGTTAGTCATTGTATTAAACCAGATGGGAACCCTGGATTTCCCTGCTTTCAAATGTTTCTGATTATTGTCCATTTCCTCATAATGGTTTTTAGGACTCCCATGTACACCCAGCAGCACATCTAATGCAAGTGCTTTGTGTAACACTGAATATTTCATTGATCAATAATAGTAAGTTTTAAAAACACTACCATCTATACAGAATCTGAAATCTGTAATGTATTCTCAAGGGTTTCCTGAGGCTTCCACAACTAAAACAAAATGCGGTGGCTAGTCCCTGAGGTCTATTACTGTGGCTGTTGTCTGTAGAAGACATACATCTACACAGCAAAGAAGCCAAATCAAGCCAACACAAAACAAATAAGAAAGTACATGCAGCAGCAAGTCTCAGAGCCTGGGTTAACCAATGTGGGCTCACGCTGCAGGACTAAAAATAGCGGTGGAGGCATTCGGGCTTGGGCTGGAGCCTGGGATGTGAGAACCTTTCCCTTCGCTGGGTTTCCAGGCTCCAGCCCCGAGCCCAAATGCCTTGACTGCTGATTTTAGCCCTTCAGCACAAGCCCAAGTCAGTGGACCCAGGCTCTGAGACTTGCTGTCGCAGGCCTTTTTTTGCTGTCTAGACAGTGTAGGTAATCTACAGAAATATTGCAAGTGATGTCTGAACAAAACATTACCCATTAACTATTTTATATATCCTCACATGCAGGAAGGGAAAGGACATGAAAAAAAGGAAGAAAGGGGAGACTGGAGGAGAAGTGGGGCGGAGGCTAGACTGCAACTTTCATGCATCCTTCGCTGTGCATCTGGCCTGCTTCCTCTTCATTTTTGGGTGCAAGGAGGGAGCAGTGTCTGAATTGGGATTGTGAAATCCATGCAAAAGTCTGTCTCAACTGGTCCATACTAAGGAACTAGAAGCACAAAAGGAAGTGATATATAATCAACAGATAAGTAGAAAAAGGGATAAAAAAGTGGGGAGCCTGGTTGAAAGAAGAAGATCAAGAAGCTCTGTTGAGATGGATAGAGGCCAGTTGATTTCATGTAAAAAGCAAGAGAGATTGACACATCAAAATGAATGGAGGAAAGATGATGCCATCCTGAAAATATTCTGGTTGATGCAAAGGCCAAGGGAAAGATGAAGGAACAGATGGGGAAAGGGAGGATGAAGTCAACAATCAGAATGATGTGATTTCAGTATTGCACACTGCATGATGACAGCTAAGAGAAATGATCCAAGAGGCATATCTTTTAAAAGAAGATTACCAGGAATATGTTGATGCAAGAATGAAGAAATGGACCAGAAGAGAATGAGAGAGAACAAGATGATGGGAAAGGTGTCCTTAATCTCAGTCATCTGCCTGTGTTCTCAAAAAAGTTCCTTTTAACCTAAGCATTGTCCATTGCCTTCCTATGTCGCTCTAAATGAGTATTTGAAGTGGTCTGAAAAAAACAGATTTAGTTTATTTCCTGTGCCTGTTTTTTTTAAGTCATATTTGTTGAACAATTATTTTGTTTATTGCTATATTTACATTATTCAAGGAACCCGCTATAAATCAGTTATAGCCTGGAATTAGTAATAATGCATACTCCAGAGGGGAAAAGGAGAGTGAGCTCTCTTGTGTTCATAAAAAGATATGGAAAGAGTAACAGCAATCAGAGAAGCACAATGCATCTTTGCAGTGTAGGGAATACAGAGTACAAAGGAACATGTTAATCTCTATGCGCATTTATGGAGAGGAAATGGCTGATCAATAGGGTAACAGTAAAAACCGTAACTTGTTTTCTTCTGTGATTTCACTACACAACCATTGATACAGCCCATCTATACCAAGCAACTATAAATTAACATTCCTTGCATTATTAATCAAATAATTCGGTTTATGTTCCTTAACTTGCTGTTCATAAGATCATATCTTCTGCATACATTCCATGAACAGAGAAAAGTGGTATAAAGAAAGTGCAAATACTTGTATGATGGGAATCTATGATTATACATCTATATTTTCTTAAGAGAATTCTTCAGTATTTGATAGATTAATTTATCGCCATCTACTTTATAGGAATAGCCCATTACATATCTTCATTACAAACAGACTATTTCAGGAGCAAGTCTCTTAAAACTAAGGGCCGGACTCTGCCAACCTTATGTTCAGTAATATCTTACTACACAAATAGTTCAATGGGCTCAGATTCTGCCACCGTTACTCATGTTGAGTAATATTTTACTTTGTGAATTAATCCAACTGAAATTGGGAACTTTTCACAGAGTAAGGTACCACTCTGTATGAGGAAAGATGGCAGATTCGTGAAATTAAATGAGGAATGTATCTTAGCAGCATTACTGGATACAAGAACCTATTTACAAAGAGCTAGAGTGCAGCTTTGTCTCAAGGCCGCTGTATGGGGTGAGGCACAGCTGTGCTGCATGTAAAGGGCACATTGCCTCTCAGAGGCACAGATCCCCCCTTCCTCCCCGTTAGTGCCAGAAGACAGAAATTTGAAGTTGGCCTATAGCAGCAGCAAATTAAAATGCCCACAGGCTGGCTCAGTTGTGCCGACTTGTGCTTTGCAAAGAGGGGGGTCAAAGACAAAGCTCCATCCAGTTCCTGCCTCTCCCACCCACCTTCTTTGGAAGAGTACTGGACTCATAGTGTCTGCTTACTCCTTCACGCCTAGACCCGAGTTCCAGGGAGACTTCACAGGGACATAGCTGTGCAGCCATGGAGGCTAGGGTACAGTGTAGTTCAAAGATTCTGTTTAATTCAAAGTTTAAGACCATAGACCCCTCTGCTTTCACAGTCCTCCTTACTTCACTTGAGGACTGTACAAGTGTTTTTTTTGCCAAAATCAATAGCCAGTATATAGCTATGAGATCATAGCTGGCAAATTAAACTATTTGCAAATACAATTTAAACAAGAGATTCAACATCTTGAAAAGAATAATTAACTGTTATTACAAATTTTTAAAAATCTGGTTTTATGTGCTGGGTGATTTTGAGCATACTACACATTTAAATGATTGAAGTGTGGGAGGGTATAAATTATAATTATGCCAGATTTAAGATATTTCTCACATTGCTGTAAATATGCAGGATACAATAATTTGTTTCTAATTCCTTGTTAGTGATAGATATAAGTACTGTCTCCCCTTAAACTCAAAAGTGTTAAATATTATTAATAAAGTATAAGCAAATTAAATACTCTGGCCTAGTTTGACTTTTTTTTTTTTTTTTAATTCTTAGGGTAAGATGGTGGTCTTATTTACCAGTGTAGTTCCAGATTATTCAGAGTAGTTCCATTTACTTTAAAGCAAGGACACTGGGATTTACACTAACATAACCTAGGTCAGAATTTCTCAGAGTTGTTGTCTCCATCTGCATCATGCGCTAAGCAACAGACTGCAAAAATAATTAGTAATTCAACAGGTATTTCTTTTGTTATTTTTGTCCCTGTAAGAAACCATCTCTTTGGTCAAAACAGCCAGAGCATACCTAAAAAGTGGTAAATTATTCTATTCTGTCATATTTAGCGGTAAAAAAAAAAAACCCTCATTCAGCTATACAATATTTGTGAAGCAACACTTTACTCCTGTTCAGTTACTTTTCTATTTAAAAAAAGAGAGGTAGATCTTAACAAAAATTCTTGTTAACTCCTTCATCCAAATTAAAACATGAAACACACAGGTCATCTTATTTGGTCTAAGGGCCAGATTCTCAGAGGTATATAGGGGCCTAAAGATGCAACCACGTGCCTAGCGGGATTTATAAAAGTGCCTCAGCAGGTTCATTGAAACCAATGGGAATTAGACACCAGCCATCTTAGGTGCTTTTGAAAATTCCACTAGATGTCTATTTGCATCTTTAGGCTCCTAAATATCTTTGTAAATCTGGCCCTTTCAATTTTAGCCTTTGTAATATAGCCCAAAAAGCTTTTATACCTTGCACATAATATAACATACCCTGATAACTGTCCAAAATATTTTTGACAACACCTTTTATTGCCTTTAAAATTTCTTTCCCTCAATTTTTGATTTTTGGACTTTTAAATCTGAGGCTTGCTTCCTGTCCCCCAACATGAGACATGCACCTTTGGCATGCTGGCTAATTTGGTACATTTAAACAAGCATTGAAGCTGCAGTAAAGCATGAATAATGTCTGGGGATGATTGAGTTTGATCAGTACACATACTGCAGCATTCAAGTGACAACCACCAACTCAGTCTAGTTGTACTGTTTGAGGCTTATGCAATCCTGTATGTTTGCTTGGCTGGTGCCACTGTTGGGTGGATTTTGAATCCTTGCGAACAGTAGGTTTTGTTCATTGTTTTACACAGTAGAATAAATGTTTCCTGTCCTTCAGTATATCATTGTTTTGTAACCATAGACATAATCCACTAAAATCAAATCATTGGATATTTTCAAATCAAAGATATTTTCTGGTTTACACTTATAATATGTGTCAGTGCTTTTAAAGCCTCTCATTTTAGGATAACTACACAATTGCAAATAAATAAGGCCACTAGAGGGCAATAACATTGCTAATCTACATGAAACTGCTACATTCCACTTTGATGCTAAATGCAAATATTGCAGGCTTAATTTTCATCATTTAAATACAGATAAAGTTCATCTACAAATTGGTAAACTTAGCAATTGATGTCTAAGGAATTATGGGAGTCATTTGCTCCTTAGCTCTGATAGTGCAAAACCTGTATAGTGCTGTAAGTATATGGAGAGGAGAGATGCAGGATTTCTTCATAGATATAATTCCAGAGTTTTGCATGGAAAAATCCCAAAGATATTGAAGGATGAAACTACTTGCTAAAGTGTGAATCACCACTAAGAAATTGCATACAGCAAAATGATCTAGTCTCTGTTCAACTAACCTGAAGCATATCTTTTCATATCAAAAAGTCATGGTGTATTCAACTCAGTAAACATTAAGAAATTATGCTACGTCACTGCATCTGCTCAAACTTTATACAGACTGGAAATAATCTTTGATTTTTTAAATGATCTCGCAATATAATTATTATTGTTGAAACAAATGTAGCAATTGACATTATGGTGATGTCATCTTCATTAGTAAGCCTGAGGATTTGCTTGAGGAGTTAACACTAAGAAATTAAATAATGTGTGTGTGAATTTGCATTGTACCCAACGGATATCATAAACAGCATATAATAAACACCACACGAGCTGGACAGGAAGAGATTGCACTTGTAATGGAATCCTGCTGTGTTCTATACTGCATTAGGAAAAAGATAGCTACAATGACATCTAGAAAAATCTGCCAGTGGTACATTCAGCAGTCATGAAAATGCAGGGAACACAGTAAATGGTTGAAAAGGATACAGTATCTCATTCAGGAGCAGCCCTAAATCCCATAGAATGTGTGTTTGTGATTACAAAGGACAGGCTTGAGGAACAATGATTCATCCAAGTGCTCTGTGAAATTTGGCAAAAGGAGAACCAAGAGTTGAGTAGGCACTTATGAAATATGGTGCTAATTCCATTCTGTAAGAAAATGATGGAACAAGAAAAAAACAACATGAGTAAAGCAGCTGCTTTGAGGAAGATATGAAGGAGAATGCTGGAATATTTTAGATATTTATCTAGAAGCTAAAAAAGAAAGAACAAAGGAATGAATGACAGAACAAACCTCGGGAGTTAATCCAAAAACCTTTGAAGTCAGTAGAAAGACTCCCACTGACTTCAATGGGCTTTGGATCAGGCACAGAGTATATTGCCAACACTCAAGTGGCTAACATGAGCAGTCCGAAACACGAGCGCTGGTGAGTTATGGTAATCACACCATCTGGAAAAGGTTATATTTCTAAAGGGCATCTAGGGCCTATTCCTACAGTTTTTTATTCAGGTAGAAACCATCACCAAACTGACTAAAGACTGCAGATTAAGGTTCTATGGATAACATGTTAGGGACATATTCACAAGAGTCTGCTAAATTGTTTTGATCTGTAAAGCTAATGCACAATTGTCCACATTCATAGTCTGAATGTCTGGCTGGATGTTTTTGGTGTTATATCTGCACTTAAATCTTTTACAAAAACACAAAACATCAGTCATATCAGCAAATTAGGTCATTTACATAATTAATTCATATACCAATTATGCAAACAAGATGGGGTGAAAAGAAATAGCAGAAAATCTAGGAAAATCAAGTTTTCAATACATTTAACATAAACTCAGAAAAAACAACCTGAAATATTAGAACTGAGTGAATTATTCGCAAAAAAAAGTAATTAGATCAATTTATCCTCTTTCTCTGATTAGGGAATATCCAGAAGCAGATCATGCTTTATTCGAATTAATTCGTAAATTGAATTAATGCATTCATCGAATACCTTTTCAAAATTGTTTTAATACATAGGCCGATCACAAATATTCAAAATTCAAGCTTAGCTGTAAATTGTTAGATAAGTCACATGGGGTTTTTTCTGTTCCTTGACTGTATAAGCCCACGAGGACTTTGGGCTTAAATGTGTGGATATTAATTTAAAATTTGAGTTTTACAAATACTCATGTGCGCAACTCTGAAATGGACATCCTGCAAACATTTTTGCCAGAAATGGGTTAAGAACATGGCATAAGGGAATATTTTTAGAGATGTGAATGAATGTTCTTGGATCTTTTTTCATATTTCCCTAGTTCTCTTAAAATCTATTTTAGTGACTTCTGACTCTTGAATGACTATTCAAATTTCAGTGTTTTAAAGCTTCCTGATTCTGTTAGCTTTAGAAAAGATCAATCTGAATTTACTAATGCTGCTGGTTTAGCTTTTGTGATAGAAAATAAAATTTAAAATGAGTTGGGCACTGGTGAGTTTCTAGATTCCTAATGTAGTGTAGCAACAGCTGGACTATGCTGTTAAGAGAAAGTTGAAGACACCGCTTTTACTTTAAAGTCCAGGTACCAGCTGGTGTGTTCAACAGTGCTATTTGTTACATGCACTTGGTTTTTTAGGGATGTGATTCTTAATTAAAAAGTCAAATCAGTCACATTAAGATAATCTGAATTAGATTTCACTTTTTGAACAGAACGTGAAAGGCTAAAAGAATTCTGCTCAAGCCACATTGGAAGGGCAGAAGCTAGTGTATGAATGTGGATTTTCTGACTGAAAAAATTAACTTTTACCACTCAGGAAAGAGATCTTTGATTCATCATGGATAGTTCTCTGAAAACTTCAGCTCAATGCGCAGAAGTGATCATAACGTGTAACAGAACGTTAGGAACTATTAGGAAAAGGATAAAAAATAAGACAGAAAATATAATTGTACCATTTATATCCATCCTTTGTGCCCATACTGTGCCCACACCTTGAATACTGCATCCAGTTCTGGTCACTCCAGCTCAAAAAGAATATAGTGGAACTGCAGAAGATTCAGAAAAAAGCAACAAAGATGACCAAGAGTCTGGAGCGAACTCTATACAAGAGATATTAAAAAAAGGTGAGGGGTGTTCAGCTTAGAAAAGAAAAGACATGGGAGGAAATAGAGATCTGTAAAGTCATGAATGATGTGCAAAAGTTAATAGAGAAGTGTTATTTACAATTTCACACAATACAAAAACCAGGAGTCACACAATAAAATGAACAGGAAGCAGCAGGAGTAAGTACTTTTCCACACAGTGTACAGTTAACCTGTGGAAATCATTGCCATAGGATTTTGTGATGGCCAAAGTACAACTGACTTCAAAATAGAATAGATAAGTTCATGGAGGATAGGTCCATCAATGGCTATTAGTCAAGATGGTCAAGGAGGCAACCCCATTCTCAGGATGACCTTAAACTTCTGACTGCCAAGACCTTGGAAGGGAAAACAGCAGTGAATCACTCCAACTACCCTGTTTTGTACGTCGTTGGAGACAGCGTACTGGGCTAGATGGACCATTGGTCTGACTTAGTATGACCGTTCTCATGATAATTTGTCATCAAATCCATTTGTCACATGAGTTGGATGCGTCTGTTAATGTGACAAATGGATTTAGTGAGAAATTGATTTGAGCTCTAGAAAGAGGAAGCTAGAGCATTGATTAAAGCTCGCATCAATGCACATGTGCAGATCTAATGGAGAGAGATGTGATAGATATTTTAATTTCCTGCATGTGCTTGGAAGACCTTACTGAGTTAAGTTTAAGTATCTTTGGGCTCCTTTGCATTAAATGCAAAGTTTATAAATTGTTGTGGTCTCAGATTGCATGTAACTTCTCTACAGGGGAAACGTGATGTGAGGCCTGCAAGTTCGAAGGACTTTGTTGAAGATGTGCCACACAAGAATGGAATTTTGGGGCAATAAGTGTGAAATGTATTTCTGGGAAATTTCTAGAGAGAAGTTAATGCAAATTCTTCCAACCCCAGTTATGCTTAAACCCAACCTTCTGAAGCTGCACCTTGAGGAATGGCTCATTACCTATTCCTTGAAACAAGATCAAAGGCCTGAGATGTATAAAGAAATAGCTGATATGTCTAGATTGGGTTCTGAATCTGAAATAGTTATGAACTAATAACCACATGGAAAATCCAGTTGTGGGTTTTGAAGGACTGACACCTACCAGAGCCTGAGGTTGGAGTTGGGGTGACCTCTGGTAAGCTTTTTAGCATGCATGTAGGTTTAAAAAACAAGTTCCCCATTATACTTGCACCATATGAAATACAATTCTTTGAATGGATCACAACCCCAGCTCCAGCTAAAACCTCTATCTTCTAGTCATGAACCCTCAGTCTCCCTAATTGCATACATTTTAAAGTAGGAAATTCTTGCAACTTCATTTAAAGTTGCTCAAGTATATTTCCTCAAAAATGCAAATATCAAGAGCAAGGAAATAATAAATGAAATATCAGGAACGTTTACACCCAACTTGATATCAGGCAGTAATTCAACTTCTGTTTTGAAAAATACAGTGTAAGCTCTCCTTCTTATGACAGTTAATCTCAGAATACAAAAGGAATTTTGGTTAATGTAGAAGGAAATCCATTCTGGGTTATGAGTTAAAATTAATTTTTAAAAAATCCAGTCCTTTAAGAAACTTAGCATTTGTATCAGTGTTTCCTTTGTCTCAGATGATTGTAACAATGGAATAATGCATATACTTCAAACTTTCCATATAGTTAAAATTAATTGAAATCTTGTACATAACTATATGTGACAAAATTAGTTGCAATTAAGCTAAATTAGTAAGAGTTTTTATCTAATTTTTGTGGTTATAGGCCCAGATCCACACAGAAACTTGGATATTGCAATGTTGATCATCTCGGTAACATCTTAGGACATAGAAAATCATTGGACCACCACAAGCCTGAGTTGGATGCATAGGTTCCCTATACAATGAATGGGGAGAGATAATTGCCTAAGAATGTGATCCACAAAAACTAGCAAGCTAGGGAGGGAGCCACTTAAGCTAGCCAATGGGAGATGCCGAAGAGGGAGAGCGAGGTGCTAAGCCCCACCCTGTTACATACATAGGTGCCTAAGTCAAAACCAAAGGGCAGCATCTATTTCAGCTTAGTGATCCACAAATAGAAACCAGACACCAGAGTCAAGTAATCCCCACTCTTGCTGCACAGTTAATATGCATGAAACAAATCTACTGTTTTTAATGACACAGAAATATGAGAGGGAGTAGACACATATTTCAAGAATTTGCATTGGTAAGTTACCTGTTCCAACAGTTACTGCTCTTTAAAGGTTCCATGGTCTCATGAGAGGCTGCTCATGGCACTGGCACACTGGCTCTGCTGTGCCTTGAGAAAGCACTTCAGGAGAAACTGAGGCTGAAACACAAGGGGAGCCCTTGACCTACAGAGACATTGGGATTCAGGAACTGGGCCCACCCTTCACACAGTACTGGCCTTACACAGTCTTCTAAACCAATGTTAACTGTAAAGTAAGGGCCATTGTCAGAAAGGGTTGCTGACCCCTGTGAATGAAGCAGGCCCAGCTCCCATAGGCCAGAACAGATGGTCCCAGTTTGGCCAGCTAAGCAGGCAGGGCAGCACCAGGAGCTATAAAGGATCAGGGTGGGGGACTTGGTAAATCAAGGCAGCCAGTGAGCAAAAGGGGCAGGTGAGAGCTTCCTGGGAGTCAGAAGAAGGTCTCTGGGGAAAGTTGCAGAAAGCTCTCTGCATGCTCTCTCCAGAAAAAAAGGAGGAATTATCATGAAGCCAACAGAGGGGCTAGCTTGCTGACTTTCAAGAGCTGAAGCCAGTGCAGGATGCTGAAAAGGACTGTGGGCTAGGAAGCCTGGGGAGGGGCTAGCTAGCTGACCTTCCTGAGACAGAGAGCCACAACCACAAACAGAGGAGAAGAGTTGAAGGCTGACAGCAGCAGAGGGAGATGCCTGCTGGCTCTCAGAGTTGGAGAGCTGAAAGCTGGGAGAGAATTATGGTGAAGGAAGTTGGAGTTAATTAATAACTTAACTCCATCTTAATAGATTTTTATCTGTGGAAATATAAATAAACATGTATAATATATATATATGTATGCTCAGAAGATATGTGCTGATGATATCCATGTGATTAAGTTACAAATCCATGTTATTGGCTGTGTGATAAACATAATATGCAGTTTTTGCCAACACAAACACAGACACTTTGTTATTACAGCAGACTAATCAGAATCTTACAAGAAATGGAAGATCTATGGTAGTTTCAGAAGGGAGACATTTACCAGGTTCTCCATCATAATAGATTATTTATGCTATGTAATTGTATGGGAGCCGGGGGAGATGGAGAAATATAAATGTAATACTTCTGTTGTGTTTTCTCTTCAGCATAACACTCTTCTCAACTTAATATCAAGAAGTTTGAAGTTGGAAAGATTTTAATTTCCTCTCCTGTAAATGGGCCCGGTTCCATAATCACACTACTAGGTATGTAACTTATGAAAAGATACACAATTACAAGGAACTAGTGGTTATTTCAGTTTTGATATCCCTCTGTCAATATTTCACGTGGAAAAGGTACAATCGTGCCTCCTGATAAATTTCAGAGGGATTTCAACCAGCTATTGAATTGTACAAATAATACACATGGGCCATTATGCACAGAATATTTTTGGGATCACTATAAAATAACTCTATTAGCCTCAACAATTCTCAAAGGCATATCAGAATGACTAACAATAATAGTTTTGAGATATGGAATTTACAATGGAATAATAGTTAGGAGTTATAACCATTAGCAGTGCCCCTTTAAATGAGTAGCAACTGTGGTGATTCTCCTTGAGTAGCATGTCACCTGCCCACATTAAAAGATTATTTTAAATACAGATGAAAGTTGTAATATACTCCATTAGTGAAATAGAACTAATTTGAATCTCTTTCATATTGCCACTAAGGTATACACAATATTTTGAACAACATAGCAGAGAAAAGTAGCTTCAGGTTCTCTTTCCCCTCTTCTATTCAGAGGATCAATTTAACCTTTTTTAAAAAAAAAAAAAATCAAGATCATCCATTCTTCACTTTTTAACAAAGTGAGTTGTTTCTCCAGAGACTGAAATTTGTCAGCTCAAGTTAACAAATGGAGGAGAATGAAATCTAAAATGTCTTGTGCGTTGTGATATATTGATGACCTTGGTTCCGTTCTTGGCTTTGTTTTTGTACAATTCCTTATTCAAAGGTTGACTATAACATTCAGTACCTTTCATATTCAAGGCAGCACAAAGTATTCTACAAAGTACTCCATCTGGTAGTTTCAGTGATTGTGTGGGAACACAGTGGAGTACCTGTATGACTAGAAGTAGCTCAAAAAAGGGCTGATCCAGCAGTCCTTATTCTGGCAAAATTCCCTATTGACCTCAGTGGGGACTTTGCCTGAGTAATGACTGTAGGATGAGCCCACATAGCTTGGGAACTAACAGCCCTTCTCCCATTAGGATGGGAGAAGACTGTTAGCCAGAACATATGGGCCAGATCCTCAGCTGGTGTAAATTGGCATAGTTCCATGTATGGCTGAACATCAGTTCAAAACCACCCTATTTTCTAAAACCTCAGATTTCTTTTCCCCTCACTTCTAACAGACACAAGAAGCCTCTCACAATGTAACAGCCTACAGTTTTATGTAGCATTTCCAACTTCAGGCATTCAAAATTCATGAGTCACACCTCTAAAACATCATGACTGGCTTAAAAATCATGAGATTTTAGACATAATAAAATTGAGGGATTATTATTTGCCTCCTGATTTTTGAACCTGTAAAGGGGACACTTAAGCTTTTCTCCAGAAGCAAGAGGGCTAGCAATTTAAAAGCTGAGAGTCTCATGTAATCAGTTTGTTGGGTTATAATGAGGGCTGTAAAGTTAATTAAGTTGTGATAGGGTTGAATATGTAAATAGCTATACTCAACTTAATGGAGTACACACAGTCGCTATCTTGAATAGGGAAAAGGACAGGTCGGACTCCATTTTGAAGGACCATCTTCTTGTCCTGTTCCCACCCTTTCTGGGATAAGGTGGGAGCTGAGAGATGGACAAGGTATGAAATCTGCTCAACAATCACACTACATATAAGGTTTGGACTCACTGAGTTCAGAGCTGTCCGCTCTGGAGGCAGCAGTCGCGCAGGTGCGTCGAGGGACAGAGATCGCCTCCAGCAGACAAGCCCCTGCACTGTAACATCTTCCACTTACCTGAAATGATCCATCGATGGCCTGCTCAGCTGTGGCTCGTTCCAGTCCAATCCAGGGATCCTCACCAGCATTGTGACCTGCACCAAGGAGGGAGAAGAAAACAATAAGTAGACTGGCCTGCTTAGACTTTGATCTGGGGATTTTGATACCATAAGCAGGAGTTCACGTTTAAGTGTAATATCCATAACTGTTCTGTTCTCTGATTCATTATAGTTTTGACTTGTTTTCCCTTAATAAATAATATAGTTCTTTTATAAATGGTCTACGGCCTATTACTACAGAAAACTCAGCCGGTGACTAAATACAGGAGGGGTTCCTTTGGACAGAGTTTAGTTCATCACTCACAAACTACCCATATAAATCCCAACAACTTGGCCCCAGGAGCTAGGATTTTAAGAAAAAAAATATTATGGGAATTGGCAACACCAAGTAACATCAGCTCAAATATTGGTGTGGTACTTGAACACAATTTTGTCACTCGAAGGCAAGACTGCTACTCTGAATGATACTTACATCTAATGATATTATACTTGAGGCACATATTCTATGCATAACAATCTGCTTGGAACTTGGAGCAGGGAGTGAAGGTTTCCGGAGGAAAGAGTTTGTAAGAGATGTTAGAGATGTCATCGTATTTGCACATGCTGCTGCCTACAGTTGCAGCATCTCTGTAAATAGTTATCTTAAAAAAAAAAAAAGCCAATTTAATTTTAAAACATGGAATCCTTGTGTTGTTACTTAGCACACAGAACCTGAAACAATAAGAGCTGTTCAACATTTAGGTATTTTGTGAGCAGACAGATTCAATTGGCCAGATTTTGTTCCCATACAGCAGTATAAATACACTGTCTACAAGGAAGTTACTCATGATTTACACAGGTCCAAGATCAGAATCACAATATCCTTAAAAAAATTGATAAATATTTGAAATAAAAGTTTAAGTATCATTCTTCACTGGTAACTAAGTTTGCACTTTTGCCATGGACTCTGTGGTTTGAGAATTCATAAAAACCCCAAATATTCATGTACAATAAACTGCACTAGAAAAGAACCTTATATTCCCTTTCAAGACTTTTCCGATTACCTGCCATGCTCTCACAGACGACTAGCCCAATCTGTTCATTTCCACATCCTCCGTGCTGGTGTCCAGAAAAATTAGTCAAATCTAACCCGTTCTTCATCTCTTCTGGCCCATTCTCACCACACTGGCTGCCTTGCCTCTTATCTAGGCATAATTCTGCCAAATAAGAATCTGATCCTGTAATATATTCTCCTCGTTCAGATCCCAAACACATTAAAAATTCCCATTGAGGGATCAGGCCCTTAGTAAGATCTGCTAAACCAGTGACTAACTATGAAGTATCTTTTGCTGCTACCACCTACTTCTTGATCATACATCCTGGATGGTTATAAACTGTTCCAGAATGATGTCTATGAACTTTGATATTTTTAATTTATATCTGTAACTGTCCCCCTTTAACATCACAACCTGTCTATGATATTTCTGAAAAGTAATAGTCTTCATAGCAAAAATACAGCCCTACTAATAAAACACTTAACTTATGTTAGATGTGTTCAAATAGGTTCAACAATATATCACATGACACAGATTTATGCTGCTTATGCAAACACAATAGGACAGAGAATTGTAATATAGAATTCATTCAGAAGGCAAAGCATTGCTATTGTATTCTAATCAACATTCTCTTCCTGCCTGATTTTAATAATGTTGTGTTTCTCCTGTATTTTGCTAATTTCTTTAAGTGGGCACAAACAAAGGCATGTGCATAGCTTTTTATATATGTCATTTCATCTTAAATCGATTTATGCAACTAGCATGCTGTTCTGGCATCACTGTTAAGTGCTTTCTGCTGTAATTGTCATCTATGAAAGATTCAATTGGCTGTCAAGCCACTAACATCCCTGGCCAGCACACAGTTTTGCAGAGTTTGTCTTTGAAGTATAAGGGAAGAACTTACTCAGCAGCAATGCAGGAGATTTCACTTTACATTTAATTTGTATGACGAGGACTTAAAGCAGGTTTTTTACTCTTATCCTCACCTCAATACCTCCCAAATATAAACTTCAATGGGATAAACAGAAGTTACAGAGAGAAGCAGAAACTTAATGGGAAGTAGACAGCATGAATTTAGATGGGCAATATCTTCTTTAACCTCCTTGACTGTGAAGTAGGTTACAGGCAAGGTTGACTGGGGCAGTGCATATTTCACAGTTTATCTATATTTCCAGGAAGCTTGTAGTAAAAGTGGCATGAAATACTCTTACTAAAGCAAAAAGCATAAGAGATTTGGAACAGAAACACACGTGGATGGAATAAGTGAAAGCAAATTCTGTAGTGATAAGCAAAAGATCGGGATTACAATGAGCTCTGATATATATGCAGTATACTGTTTTACAACATGGTGATAATTGGGCTTGACACCACAAGAATGCACAGTCCCATGTACCAAAAGAGGTCTATAGGAGGAAAAGTCTTACCTTGTTCTGAAAACCTGTGGAGCTAAACAATTGAGAAAAATGTTTTATGTTTTCCCTAGCTGTGGAACATCTAATGTGATACAGGGACCACCTACCACAGTGGGGCTTACAACGAGGGCCCAGTCTTTGCATGTAATCAGTTAGTTTCCTGCTCCCTGACTCCTCCTCCAGGTGCAGCTTGGGCAGTTAATTGGCCAGCCTGGCCATCTTAAACCCTTCTAATCCTGTGTGAGGTGGACACCTCATTACTGATGGTTTAATTTTTCAGTTCCTTGCTTGAGTGAGTTTGTATCAGGCCTGCTGTTCACAACAAGGTATATTTGTGTATTCATTTCCTAAGTTTTTTTTTTTTTAAAGTGGTTAATTCAGAGTGGAAACTAGATGGGGGGAAGAGAAACTTGTGGGAGGTAGGAGTACAGCTGGTGATGGAAAGTATTTGTGCATTAGCACTTCTCATTTGTAGGCTAAAACCTGACAACAATGCATAGTTCCTAACCCAGAAGGTTTTATGTGCACTCAACCACATCAAGCAGGTTTACACCCACCCAGTCTCCATCAATCAGGTGTGTATGCACCCAGCATCCCTCCCTATTCCACCAGATAATCAAGTTTGTGTGCACAGTGCCCACAGTTTCAGTTAGAACATGAATGGCAGCAAATAAATAAATAAATAAATAACCCCCCTAAAACTCACCTTTATCATTTAGAGCTTCCTTTCTGCAGTTTTGTGTTGAAAGATAAATATTTTTTAAAAGACAAATCAATGAAAAGTAGGATTCCCATGGACAATATTCAGCCTGAGCCCAAGTTCAAAGATATCCAATTAAAAATGCATGAAGAAAACCAATTTAAATTTAAAGAGCTTAAAAAACAAACTGTAAAATTTCATGCTGATTGGCTATCTACTTGTAGAGAAAAAGTAGAATGTATGCTCTTGTGGGAGAGTCTACTCACCACAGGCGCGCCCCCTCATGGTGATTCTCTTTCTCCTTTGGTGTCTGCTGGTGATGCCACTCTGGCCTGCTGTGGCAGACCTATTCCTGTGACTTGGCCCTCTGGTCAGGTCACTTTTAGTCCTGTCCATTCGAGGGAAGCTCAAGTCCAGCAAACCATGGCTCTGGCAGCACCATGCCAGGGGTTTGACCCAAATTTGGGCTTATGGGCCTGCCAGCTCTGCTTCTGGTGCTTTTATGCCCTCACACTAAGAGGGCCAGTAAGGAAACCTAGGCCAACCCTCTATACCTGGTTCCAGCCCAGGGATCCTGTAGAAAGCATGGGAGATCTGTTTGTTCAGACCTTCTGCTGTATCTCTGGGCTGCCTCCTATCAGGGCCTGCAGGTAGGCCCTTCACAATCTTTTCCCAGCTGACTTTTCTGCAGGTCCCAAAATCCAAACTACCTGAAGAAGAAAAAGAAACAAAGAGATTCTGCACCAGGCCTGCCTCTCCAAGGCAGGTAGGCAGCTCTGACCCTTAAGAGTCTCTAGTTAGGCTTTACTCCCAGCTGATCCTTCCAGGCCATCTCTAGTTAGGTTCTGGTCCAAGCCAGATCTTCCTTTACAGGGCTAGCTCAAGAGGACTACTTCCTCTCCCAGTCAGCCATCCCTGAGCTTTGTCTTCCTCTTGAATCTCCTCCCTTGAGGCTTGTTGTAACAGGGGGGTCTGGTTTGGCCCACATGCTTTCATCAACCTGTATATACACAATCACATCCCCACTTGAAGTGCACTTTACACTGCAACTTTAAGTGCAGGGTCACTACTGGTAGACATAGTGGTAGAGCAATGTCTACAAGCCTGAATATGTCCGAAGCAGGCAAATACTGAACAGCAGAAGCCATTTTCAGGGTGATTTTACCAGACATGGTTAGTTCATTTCTAGAGAAAATGTAGGGAACACATTTTATTTGTGAAATCTAGAAGTGAGCCCCAGTTCCTTCCTTTGGATTCACATAAAGTGGCATAATAATGCACAAATGCTGTCTAGGGACTGTGACCCTGAGCACATATCCCTTAGATTCACAGATAATCAGAATTTTGACAGCAGCCCAAGCAAGAAGATCTCACAGGTTGAATAAAACAAACTACTAATTTTCCTGGTATCAGTAGGGAGATGGCAATATTATAAAGCTCATTCACAGATGAAGAAGTGGAGGATTTTTGTATTAAATTCAGAGTTACTCAGGCTAGGAAATGTTACATTTTTGGGGATCTTGAATCAGGCAGTAGTCTACTGAAGAAAATCCAGAAAGAAAACTTGGCTGTAGTACTTACAACTAAACAAAGAAGGTGATTTGGCTGACTATGAATTATAACCATGACTTTAGCATACTGACTATTTTCATCATGGGCTAGAATTTATAATAAGAACTAGGTGAAGGTCACTGTTATAATATTCTCCTCTCTCAGCAATGTATTTACTTAAGATTGATGTGTGTTTAAAATAAAGCCTGTTTCCATTCATTTAGAAGTTGGACATCTGAAAGGTTATGTTGCTTTTGGATTTAAGTCCTTTGGGGCAAGGATAGTCTCTTAATCCATTATTGTGTAGCATCCAATACAATAAGGCCTTAGTCTTGACAGAGGCATTTGGGAGCTACTATACTAAAAATGTTTAATAAGTAAATATTCATTAAGAACAGATATACCATCAGTAACCCTAAGAATAACTGAGAACTGTAAAGCTTCAGGGTAAAATATTTAAAAAAATGTCAAAGTGATTTAGGAGTGTAAGCCCGATTTTCAAAATGTTGACTCAAAATGACATTTTTTAAATGAACATTGTTTTGAAAATTGTGTTTTGGAATGAAGTGTCGACACAGTTTATTTTGAAAATGACATAATAAAATGTTTAGATAATTCAAAACTGAAATCAGGATTTTTTGGATGAAACTGTTTGCCAAATTTGACCTGAATTCATTAATAATTTTGGTGCCCCCCAAAATACATTTTTTGGCAAATTTACTATTCTCTGAAAAAAATGTCACCCAGTTCGAATATTGTACATTACTTGCTAGTCCAAGGCAACTTTCTGAGAACAGTATCTGAAATATAGGGAGACATGAAAGACTAGTAATTGAATGTTGCTTTCAATAAGTTGCTTTCATCCGTGTAGGAAGGCGCTGTGGCCTCCTCCGGAGACAGGACCCGAGGAAGGGCCGCAGGACAGGGTTGGACAAGAAAGGACCCCGCAGAAGACCAATCTACCCGGCAACCCAAGAGCCGGGCCGTGATAGGGTTGCCGGAGCTGCCCAATCAGCCAAGGCGGGGTGGAGCCTCCCAAGCAGCCCACATATAAGAGACAGGCCCAAGAGCTCAGTATGGGGCAGACAGCCGCTGGAGGCAGATGTGCTGCCCTGCCGGCCGAGGACTAGGCTGGAGCCGAGACTCCAGCTAACACCGGGCCAAGCCGGCCCTAGAGATGGGGTAGGGCCATTCCGTAGCTGGACCGTACAACCTGGCCAGAGGGACTGGACCCTGGGACCTGAACCATGGGACTGGACTAGCACCCCTGAACCCTGGGACTGGACCGAGGCCCCGACACAACCCAGGTGGGTAACGCCCCCTGAGGCCAGAAGGGATCTGGAGGAACTGCTGGCTGCTGAGCCCCTGGAGTCAGGACCAGACCTGGATGAGCTGCCGGAGGCTGCACCCTTTCTGGAACCCTGCGACTGGGAGGAGCTGCCCCTTGCCGAGGAGCTACCCTCCTTGCTGCCTGTGGACAAGGAGGGACTGGTGGGCCTAACCTGTACGGAGTACCTTGGTGACCACGGAGACTCAGGTACCTGAGGGTACGGGGAAGAAGTAGCCCAGGAACAGCCATAAGCAGTGGCTGCGTCTGCGGCAACCCTGTCGGCGTGTTGCAGCAGGAGCCCCGCCGACCCCGTGGCAAACGCCTTTGCCACTACTAGAGCCCTGGGCTGGGATGTAGTGGAGGCGCGTGGGCCTGCGTTCCCCTCCCCGCTTCCCTAGCCCCTGGGAGAGCCTCACCCTCCACACCACTCCCAAGAGCGGAGCCCTTGACTGCTCGCTCGCCTGCCCTGCCTAAGGGCCGGGGCTATAGACTCCTTGAGAGTGAACTATTCCCCTTTGTTTTACGGCGCTGTGGCCTCCTCTGGAGACAGGACCCGAGGAAGGGCCGCAGTGACAGGGCCGATTTGGGGTGGCCCACCAACAATCAGTCACAAAACAAAAAGTGTATAAAAATAGAGGCATATCAGGTTAGCCACAGTATCATCAATCTATTACTCAACTCACAAAGTACAGATTTGCAATTCAGGTGAGATCATTATGGACAAAAGGGGTCTTTAATATCATGAATACATTGCAATAAACTCTGAATCCACAGAAGTCAATGGGAGTTTTGTCAGGATTGTACCCATTATTAGTTTTTATTTTCTGATTTACTTGTAACTTTTTCATGTTTTGATTCTGTTTCATTAGCAAAAGCCAGGTCTTCACTATAGACTTTTGTCGACAAAAGTCACCTTTTTGTACCAAAAATGTAGTGGTGTACACACTGCAATCTCCCATCCCCCCCCGACCCCCGCTGACCCAACTCCCCTGATTTTGTGACAAAATAAAACCACCTCAATGAGGAGCATAGAGCTTTTTGTGCCAAACTTTTAGCGACAAAGCATCACTGTAGACTCCACGCTTGGTTATGTTGTGGTAAATGGCCTCCAGGAAGTATCCCACAATGCCCATCCTGACTGCTCTGGACATCAGTTTGAACTCCACTGCCCTGCAGCCATCCGCCCCCTCCCCCTTTAAAGTCCTGGGAATTTTCAAAATTCCACTCCCTGCTTGGTTAGCACGTAAAGTTCATATGTCATTTTCCCAGCTGGCCATGGCAGCTTCACCCACCAAACGATCTCCAGCTTGGAGCATACCAGAGTTTCTTGATCGATCAGCATTTGGAAAGAGGAGGCTATGCAGTCCCAGCTCTGTTCCAGTCGAAGGAACTTAGATACATACGTTCAAATTTCTCATTTAATAGCGGAGAAGGGTTATGAATGAGACATGCTGCAGTGCCATACAAAAATCAATGAGCTGTGGTAGGGGTACCAATATGTTAAGGAGTCAAACCATCACTCTGGTGCAAAGCCAAAGAGCTGCCATTTCTATAAGAAGCTGGAAGCCATCCTTGGCAGCAACCCCACCTCCACCACCAAGAGACCTATGGATACCTCCGTGAGCCAGGAGGCTGCAGACACTGGATGAAGTTGTGGACCAGGAGGTCGAGTTGGAGGACACTGTGGAGCAGGTGATCAGATCATTTGCTGACATGACCTCTTCTCAACCCTGGAGGGTTCTAGACAGTCCCCGCTCTCCAGCTCTGGCAGTTAGGATGCAGGAGAGGGTAGCCTGGGTAAGTGATTTTTTTTTTGAACTCATGCTGCTCGGTTACATGAGGTATAGCTGTCCTTTGCTATCTTACATTATACAGCTGATTGCAAGGATATAAATGCACAAGAGTAGCTGTGTTTGCATGTGTTTCCCATTCCCCTGTTCAGCTAGAAAGCGTGTTAGAAAAATGTTTTAATGCACATCGAGATTTCACGGGAATCCTGTAGAGGGATCTCTAGGAAACTTTCCTGGAGGTACTTGCCAATCCGCTGCTGGACATTCCTTGGCACAGCTGCTTTGTTTCTTCCTCCATTGTAGGAAACTTTCCCGCGTCAATCAGCAATCCCTAGTGCAGGGACCAAAGTGGCACTCAGACGAGCAGCATAGGGACCCGTTTTGAAGCTGCTCATATGGAGATGAATTCTAGCATCCCTGCTTATTCTTAGGAGTGAGATATCGGCTTCTCTGGACACTGCCTGTGGAAAATGGTGGCACAATTTGAAATTTTGTCCCTGTCTTCCTTTTGTCCCTATCTTCCTATCCCAAACAATCACCTTTTCTCCAGCTTGAATGCCCCCTCTCCCCTGGCACAACTCACTGTGCCCTGGTTGATCGTTGACCTGAGTGCTTCCCAAAGGACAGTGAGAAAGACGTGAATTTTACAGTAATGAATCAATGCTGTTATTGCACTCACAATCATGCTTCTTTTCATTGTTTATTATGCTTCTACGGATGTAAACTTGAGGGGAAAGCCCTCCACACCTACCGAGCACCTGTGGCTGATAAGGAAATGACCGTGTGAAGCAAAGAGGAAATGTTCCAAGAACTCCTCCAAGTCCTCTGAGGTGCAAAGTCAAAAAGAGCATGGAGACACACTCTGTCTGAAAAATCAGAAAATTGATAGTCAGGAGAGGAGGAAAAATCAGGAGCAAGTGATAGCAGGTCACGAGCACATGATAAAAGCCATGGAGAAGAAAATGGAGATGCCAAAGTCACTAATAACACTGCAGACTGAATTCATGCATGCTTGTTCCCCCTTGCAGACAATACAGAACTGCTCTCCATGCCCTCTCCAAACTCCACCCACACATTCCTGCCAAACTCCCGGCCAGTCTCAGTACCCTGTTTACTCCATCGCTTTAGAAAGCTTCCAGAATGATAGCTGGACTTACACCCATCTGTCATACCTCACACTGCCCTTCACTGCTTTCTTCTCTCCAGCCCAGCTTTTTGTGTGTTGTGAATAATTGTTATTTAATAAAGACATACTCTAAAGAATAAGCAATCTTTATTTGTCTCTTGCAGACGATGGTTGCACCTTACATTGATACACAGTGCAAGCTGGCTAGCGGTCATCGTATGGCACAGTACTGTTTACAGACACCTTATTGTTTCTCATTGTCAAAATGGCTCCTCAAGGCCTCCCTGATTTGAATCTCCCTTTCCCCTCCACCCCCCCAATTGTGCCCCTCTAGTAGCCCTGACTGGTTGTTCATAGTCATCCACAAAGTGAGCTGCCTCTGCGCTCCACTCAGGGGGAAACTTTTCACCCTTAGCTTTATAAAATATTATGGAGCACACAGCAGGTGGCTATAACCATATACTTGCCATAGAGGCATCACCAGTGAGCTTTTAATCTGCCAAACGCATATTCAACTGTCATTCGGCAACTGCTCAACTTGTTATTGAAGTGCTCCTTGCTGTTATCCAGGATGCCCGTATAAGACTTCATGAGCCATGGCAGTAAGGGGTAGGCAGGGTCTCCCAATATTGCTATGTCATCTCAACAACCCCCATTAGAATCCTTTGGTCTGGAAAGAAAGTCTCTTCTTTTAGCTTCTTGTACAGATCAGTGTTCCTGAAGATGTGTGCATCATGCATCTTCCTTGATCAACCTGCATTGATGTGAAATGCCCATGGTGATCCACAAGTACCTGCAGTACCATAGAGAAGTACCCCTTTCTATTGATGTACTCTGTTACGAGATGGTCCAGGGCCAAAATTCTGATATATGTGCCATCTATCGCCCTGCAACAGTTGGAAAACCCATCACCGTGAAGCCATCTGCTATTTCATGAATATTTCCTAGAGTCACAGTCCTTTGTAGCAGAACGCAGTTTATGGAAATTGATGCTATTAATCCACCTCCACCAGGTGGAGTAACACTACGTTGATGGGAACACATTTCCCATTGGCGCAGCGTACTGAAGACACTGCGGTTAGGAGGTCTACATAGCTTGCGTATGGCTCCCGTTGACTGCCGAATTTGGTGGCAAGTGTAGACATAGACCCTGGATCACTATGGGAATTTCAACATACCCCATTGGAATCTTTTGGTTTGGAAAGAAAGTCCCTGCATGCCATCTACCATCCTGCCACAATTAGGGAATCCCATCACTGTGAAACCATTCACTATTTCATGCATATTTCCAAGAATCATAGCAGATTAGAGTTAGAAGGGACCTCAGGAGGTCATCTAGTCCAACCCCCTGCTCAAAGAAGGACTAACTTCAGCTAAATCATCCCAGCCATGGCTTTTTCAAGTCACAGCTTAAAAACCTCTAAAGATGGAGATTCCACCACTACCCTAGGTAATGCATTCCAGTGCTTCACCGCCCTCCTAGTGAAAAACTTTTACCTAAGATCCAACCTAGATCTCCCCAACTGCAACTTGAGACCATTGACCCTTGTTCTGCCATCTACTACCATTGAGAACAGCTTAGTTCCATATTTCCTGGAACCCCCTTTTAGGTAGTTAAAGGCTGCTATCAAATCTCCCCTCATTCTTCTCTTTTGCAGACCAAACAAGCCTAGTTCCCTCAGCCCCTCCTCATAAGTCTTGTGCTCCAGCCCCCTAATCATTTTGGTTGCCCTCTGCTAAACTCTCTCCAACTTGTCCACATCCTTTTTGTAGTGGAGGGGCCCAAAACTGGACACTATACTCCAAATGCGGCCTCACCAATGCTGAATAGAGGGAAATAATCACTTCCCTCGATCTGCTGGCAATGCTCCTACTAATGCAGCCCTATATGCTATTAGCCTTTTTGGCAACCAGGACACACTGCTGACTCATATCCAGCTTCTTATCCACTGTAACCCCCAGGTCCTTTCCTGCAGAACTGCTGCCTAGCTCACCGGTCCCCAGCCTGTAGCTGTGAATGGAATTCTTCCATCCTAAGTGCAGGACTCTGCACTTGTCCATGTTGAACCTCATTAGATTTCTTTTGGCCCAATCCTCCAATTTGTCAAGGTCACTCTGTATCCTATCTGTACCTTCCAGGATATCTACCACTCTGCCTAACTTAGTGTCATCTGCAAACTTGCTGGGGGTGCAATCTACCCCATCCTCCAGATCATTAATGAAGATGTTGAACAAAACCGGCCCCTGGTAGAAGAATATGATTAATGGCCCTGCACACTTGTGATAACACAGCTCCAATACTGGAGTTCCCAGCATCAAACTGATTAGCGACCAACCAGTAGCAGTCTGGTGTTGCCAGCTTCCACACAGTGATAGCCCCATGCTTCTCCACCGAGAAGGCAGCTATCATGCTGGTGTCCTTGCGCCACAGAGCAGGAGAGCACTCCACACAGAGTTCCATGAACGTGACATTGTGCATTCAAAAGTTCAGCAACTACTACTTGTCATCCCACACTTGCATAACGATGTGATCCCACCACTCAGTACTTGTTTCAAGTGCCCAAAAGTGGTGGTGCACCATGCGCAGATGCTCTGTGAATGCAAACAGTAATCCAGCATTGTTTGTTTGCATGGCACACAGCAGGTCAGGCACCTAGGATTCCTGTTCTGATTGGGAGCTCATGATATACTGCACGAGCAGCCTCAATGTGTTCAGAACACTAACAACAGTGGGAAGCAGTGCAGGATCCATCCTTTCAGATAGAGATGGTGGGTGCTCAGGAAACTGAGGCCGTTGAAAAATGCTGATAAATGCAGTCGGAAACCCATGGAATGATGGGACGGAAATCAGTGCATCATGGGACATTGAGCCCATGCCCATGATGCACTGTGATCCTCTCCACCTTCCCACAACTCCTAGTGGCACAAGGTGGCAATTTGCACAGTGGGATAGTACCCACAGTGCACTGCTCTCACTGTCAATGCTAGAGCACCAACTATGGCCTCACTTCGGTGACACAATGAGTGCTGCATGGACAGGCACAAGCGTAATTACAGCGCCTTTTGATCATTCCTGTAACTTGTGTCAACAACACTTTCTAGTGTAGACATGGCCAAATATTAAAGCTGAATGCAGGTCAAGTTAAACAAGTGGAAATTTATTAAACCCTGTGCACTGCTTTGTCCATATGACTCAGTTGCTTCCACTCTAACACCATTCATTCCTTGTTTCCCTTTTTGGGAATAACAGTCTCTCCAGGGAACATGAACCCTCTAACTTGAGTTCCATTAATCATGGCACACTCCGGGGATTTCTCTACAGTGCACTAAAACTCCATGCACATTTTGGTTTTGTCCTGTGTGTGATTTACACACCTGTTTGACTTTAAGCATGAAAGTAGTCTCATTAATGTCTGTGGGTCCGCTCTGATGCTTAAAGTTAAACATATGCATAAGTGCTTGCATGATTGGGACCTTAATTTTAGTATGCCTCTGTAAGAAGAGTATTTGGGTAAAAGAGATGTACAGATTTGAATGAGAATTCAATAGGGAATGAATTTGGACCAATATCTCTGTGATCGCTCTACAAATGACTGGCATTCCCTTCATCCTTGAAGGATAATATGACATCATGCATAACTCAGGTATTTTCATAAAGTGGTGCTTGTCCTCACACTGGAAATAATTAATACCTACTCATTTCCTCATCTTATATTATGATCACATTTCCTTCCACAACCTCATGAAGCCATCTTGAAGCACTCATAGACACAAGCCCAGATTCTGTTCATAACAGTCTTCTTTGTGCCACTCTAGTCATACAAAGAAAACTTAAAGCTACCCCAAAGGGACATGTGAGGATTTCACTTGTGTAAGAGAGTCTTCAGGCCTGATTCTTCTCCCCTGGTATAGCACAACCCTGAGGGCTTTTCCAACTAACACTAATTAGAGAAGTCCTGAGGTTGCTGTAACTAACACAGGGGCCAAATCAGTCCACAGAGGCTACTGTGGTGGATGTGGAGGGCTGAAACAAAGCGATGGCTTTCTGCCAACATTTCTCCCTAACCCCTCATCTAGGCACTCTGAGCACTACTGAGGCACACCTGAGGAGCTGTCCTAGAGTATTTGCTCTCATAAACTTTCTATACCACCTTTGAATTTCTAGTTAAAGATGATAACATTTTGCACTTACTGCCTTTCACTAAAGGATGTGAAAGTGCTTTACAAAGGGGAGTACTATTATCCACATGTTACAGATGGGGAACCTGAGGGAGAGAGAGAGCCGACATTTTCAAAAGCAGCTTCTCGGTTTTATTGGAATTGAGAGCAGTCAGCACCTGGTAGGATAATACCCTAAGAGTTCAATCCCATGTTGCATGGGAGGGAGACTTACGTAGTGAGCTGGCACATTGGAGGCACCCTCACAATCAACAACACCATTAGTCTAATGGAGCCTCAATAAACAAGTGTGGTTATGCTCCAGGCATTGATATACATACACCAACACATATATACATCCATAACGGTGAGCCTGAAAACCCTTTCTCTCAAACTGACCTTATCCATGTAGTACCCATGACTCCCTGTGGGCATACAGGCTATTCATGGGTTTTCATCATGTTTTATCATTTCATAGCGCCTTGTTAACTTTTTCCTTCTATAGGGTCAAATCTTGAGGGCTTTATTTAGGCCTTATTGAAATCAAGATGCTAGATCTGAATAAGAACCTAGTAAAAATGGGGTAAAGATCTCAGGACCTATACTCTTTTATCTATAGGTGCTTATATATTAAATATTTGTAAAGCTTCTTAAGTGTACCTCAATATTTAACACACTATGAAGGGTTGACTCACTGCTGATGCCTCCTCATGGCCAGACATGGCATGGCAGCTCTCTCCTGGGGTATCCTGCCAATGGCTGCTCTGCCTCAGTGGTGGCCTACCTCTTCCTGTGACTTGTTCCTCTGGCCAAGTCACTTCAAAGTCTCTCCCCTTCTGGAGTAGTCCATGAAGAAAAAGCAAGGAGAATTAATGCAAATGAACTGAGTTAGTAAGAGATGAAGGAGAATGACTGCCTCTCAGGGTGTATTAGGCCCTCTTTTCCTGCAGGGAGGGGCAATCAGGCAGTGGCTGTCTGGGAAGATTCTGCCTTCACCCAGCCCTATGTGCAGGGCTGCAAGTTTGTTCCCTTCCTTGGTCTGCTAACAAGGGATCTGGTCTGCTCACCTTTAAAGCTCCTCTCTTAGCCTTTGCATGACATGCAGGTGTGGCAGAGTGGGGCTGGCTGCACCCAGAGTAGCTCCTTAACCCCCTGTTGTCCAGTGTGAGGTTTGTATACCCCATCACATACATATACACTCTTTGAGAAGGTTTCATTAGGCAATCAGTATGGTGCTACTTTAAATTGTTTTTTTTCCACTTAATCTTGTGATGTTATGTGTTGGGATAATGCATTACTTGAAACCTAAGAAGATGCCTTTACTAGAATCATAGAATCATAGAATATTAGAGTTGGAAGGGACCTCAGAGGTCATCTAGTCCAACCCCCTGCTCAAAGCAGGACTAACCTCAGCTATATCATCCCAGCCAGGGCTTTGTCAAGCCTCAGCTTAAAAACCTCTAAAGATGGAGATTCCACCACCTCCTTAGGTAACCCATTCCAGTGCTTCACCACCCTCCTAGTGAAAAACTTTTTCCTAATGTCCAACCTAGACCTCCCCAACTGCAACTTGAGACCATTGTTCCTTGTTCTGTCATCTGCCACCACCGAGAACAGCCTAGCCCCATCCTCCCTGGAACCCCCTTTCAGGTAGTTAAAGGCTGCTATCAAATCTCCCCTCATTCTTCTCTTTTGCAGACTAAACAAGCACAGTTTCCTTAGCCTCTCCTCATAAGTCCTGTGCTCCAGCCTCCTAATAGTTTTTGTTGCCCTCCACTGTACTCTCTCCAACTTGTCTACATCCTTTTTGTAGTGGGGGCCCCAAAACTGGACACAATACTCTAAATGCGGCCTCACCAATGCCGAATAGAGGGGAATAATCACTTCCCGTGACCTGCTGGCAATGCCCCTCCTAATGCAGCCCAATATGCTATTAGCCTTCTTGACAACCAGGGCACACTGCTGACTCATATCCAGTTCTTTATCCACTGTTACCCCCAGGTCCTTTTCTGCAGAACTGCTGCCTAGCTCGTCGGTCCCCAATCTATAGCTCTGCATGGGATTCTTCCTTCCTAAGTGGAGGACTCTGCACTTTTCTTTGTTGAACCTCATTAGATTTCTTTTGGCCCAATCCTCCAGTTTGTTTAGGTCCTTCTGTATCCTATCCCTACCTTCCAGGGTATCTACCACTCCCCCCAGCTTAGTGTCATCAGCAAACTTTCTGAGAGTGCAATCTACCCCATCTTCCAGATCATTAATGAAGATGTTGAACAAAACTGGCCCTAGCACCGACCCCTGGGGCACTCCGCTTGTGATTGGTTGCCAGCTAGACATGGAGCCATTGATCACTACTCGTTGAGCCCTATGCTCTAGCCAGTTCTCTATCCATTTTATAGTCCATTCATCCAACCCATACGTCTTTAACTTGCTGATAAGAATATTGTGAGAGACAGTATCAAAAGCTTTGCTAAAATCAAGGTATATCACATCCACCGCCTTCCCTACATCCACAGAGCCAGTCACCTCATCATAGAAAGCAATCAGGTTGGACAGGCATGACTTTCCCTTGGTGAATCCCTTGCTGATGGGTCTGTAGTTCCCTGGATCCTCTTTCCTCCCTTTTTTGAAGATGGGCACTATATTTGCTTTTTTCCAGTCCTCAGGGACCTCCCCCTGTTGCCACGAGCTTTCAAAGATAATAGCCAATGGCTCTGAAATCACCTCAGTCAACTCCCTCAGCACCCTCGGGTGCATTGCATCCGGCCCCATGGACTTGTGTATGTCCAATCCTTCTAAATAGTCTTGGACCTGTTCCTTCAGCACTGCGGGATGTTCGCCTCTTTCCATTCTGTGCCACCCAGTGAAGCAGTCTGGGAGCTGATCTTGTCTGTGAAGACAGAGGCAAAAAAGGCATTGAGTACCTCAGCTTTCTCCACATCCTCTGTTAAACTTGATTTCTCTTTCTTTTTAACTCTTTTTTTCTTTATAAAGAGAGCTGCCTCACCACTCATTCCTCCCCCCCGATGTTAGCACACACCGGGGGAGGACAGCCATGTGATAAATTGCACAAGCTTGTAGAGTGATGTAATACACTCATGTATTCCCCGCCATTGGTGCCTCACCTGATTTCTGCTTACTAATCCATGTCCCCAGGACTTACTTTAACTTTCCAAACCTCTAAACAGATGTAATCAGCCACAGAATTGGAAACAGGAAAATTATATGACTGGGAAAGAGATTTTAGCCTTGCTGGTCCAGTGGTTTTAGAGTTTAAAGTACCAATGTTTTAGGTATAAAAATGCCTACATCATTTTAAAATGTTTTTGTGGTTGCCCCCAAGCCACTACTACAAAATTAGACTCATGGTAACAAGGGTGGCTTATCAATACCTCCCACTTCTCTTTCCAGGGTCTCAGCAGTAGCTGGTTTTGCATAAATCACTCCTTCCATGACTAACAGATTAGAGGATTTCCTTGAGGACAGTTGTGATGTCCTTTGAGCAAAGGTTAGTGGTAAAAGAATATGCAGTGGCCATCAGATTCTAGGTTCTCTCCCTAATCTTTGGCTGCTAGACAGTGGTTTAGTCAAGAGGTACAATGTAAAGCAGTGTTTGGGCTGCTCTAAATTATGCCACGTGCAATAGTCCGTAGTGGCATCTATTCCAGAAATCCAAGATTGCCAGATAGCAGTGTGGTTTCAGCCACACCCCCTTTCTCCCATCCACACCCCTTGTGCCAGGGCCAGAAGGGAGGGGTAGAACAAAGCTGACTCTGACGGCCCTTCATCCCCCATTCGTCTATGCCAAGGGAATCCTTGCCTAGCCTGTTAAGCCTGCTTTCCACTTGCTGTGGGCTGCTCTGGTAACCCACAGCAAGTGGAACAGGGGCCAGGATCAGGCTCTGCATTTTCCTTAAGAGGCCAAATGAGTCAGCTGTACAAAGTCCCCATCCTCAGCAGAGCCATGAAGGATTAATCCCAAAACTGAGCTGGCCAGGCTACAGTGTTAGCCAGTTGGTCATTAGGCCCATCCATGTTACTTTAATATTTATCTGTAAAGCAAAGGATTTCCACAAAATAAATTTATAGGAGCTGTTGAAAGTTCTCAGCAGTCTCTATCATCTGCTCACATGCTAGGTAATGACAATATACATACATAGGCAAGACAGATTAGTGGCTCTTGAAATAGCAAAGTATCAGTGACTAGCAAACAAACATTTTCCCCTTTAAAAGCTGCATCGTGGAAATAGTCTACATCTCATTGTACAGAAATGAACAGATTAGTGTCCCATGCAAGTGATGTTTTGTGCAGCCGGGGCATTGACATAATAAACTTATGAAGCTGGGGCCAGGCCAATTATAGTGCCAGGAACACAGCAAGAGATTGATTAAAGTGAGTTTTATACCATCTGTGGTGAGGTTATGTTTGGGATAGTTCGTATATCTGCAAGAGCAGCAATAAAACTGCCAATGAGGCAACAGGTTTGCATGAAGAGAAAAAAGAAGGAGAAGCCAATCAGGCTAGAGATACAGCTCATGTATGTCAGTAAGTATTTCTGGAAGACAGCTCAGTCTAAGTTTTCCATAAGAAAAGATCATCTGTAAGGGAAGGCTGGTACAGGGGAGAGGTTTCCTCACGGAGGATTTATGATTAAAACTTGAATTGAGTGTAATATTTAATTCAGTTAAATCTGGTATAGGTATTTTGGCAGAAATTCAGTCTAGATTAGTGAGGCAATGATAAAATATATATATTTGTCTGGGAATGACTGACTCCAAATTGCTCTATTTTAGTAGTGAGATTGTGAGGAAGGGCAAAATTCAGCCATGGCGTAAATGGGTGCAATTCCACTGGCTTCAATGAAATTGTGCCTGTTTTACCCCAGTTCTGAATTTGGCCATAAAAGAGTCAGGTAGAAAAAAGAAGGCCCTCTTCTCCAAACCTTTGGCTAAAGCTGCAGAGCTATCCCCTCTCTCCCCACCCACACATAAAAATTACACTCAGCTCTACACGTGCCACTTCTGAGCCATCTGCCGTTCATGCCTTGTGCCAGTGCCTAGGGTGGGTTGGCATGGAACTTTCTTAAGATCTGAATTACCAGCACAAATAGCCACCAGTAGCGGTTGTTAAACATGAGACACTTAGGTCAAATGAGAAAGCACAAAAAATATTTTGGGAGGGCGCTCCTGTTTAACTGGCATTGTCTCGTATAAAATACATTATATTAAAATAATTCCAATAACATCACTCTTCCCTTTGATAGGAGCCTCTTTTTACTTCTCTTTCTGGTTAAAGAATCTTTCTAAACCAACGTCATTAAGGATTCACTGGCTGTAGACTCTTTTCTTACTAATTTTTCTCTTCACAATTACATTTATCCTGATGACTCAGTATATTTAAGCCACACTCCCCTTTCGACGTGTTTCATGTAATTTCTGGTGGCCTAAATAACTTTACAAATGATAAGTATTCATCTACAGTATTTAGGCATTAATATTCATACCTACAGTTCTGATTAGCTATACCCATGTATGACTTTTCATAACAGTTTTTCATTTCAGCGAGTCTAATTTTGGTCCCATTTTCTGGATTTCATTGTTGAGCTCGTCTGTCAGCCCTTAGGGAGTATGGGCATTGTGTGTGAGCAATACCATGCCATCTGCCATTGTAAAGCACATGAATCTTTTTTGTTGGTCTAATAATAATGGTCACAAAGTCTTTTTGATATAACGAAGTCATGGACAGCTTTGGAAAAAGTATTATTTCCATGTTATATACCCGCCATCATCTTATTTACTTTGTCTAAGCAGCAATTTAGGTTATTCTTTTAGACATTCAGCAAAGACATATACATATACATACATAGTATTAAAATATAATAAAATACTGCCCCCCCCCACACACACACATTTTATACTTTACCATTGTTCTATGGGCCTCTTATTTCAGAGAATTTTCCAGTTGTTCTTACACTTTTCTAAAGCATTGCCAGACAAAATGGTAAATTACAATAGTTCATCATGTCTAAAAGTGCATTTATTAAATGGAGGAACTAACCAACAAAAATCCAAAGCCAATGCCTTTATGCTCTATTGATTTATACAAATCCATCATTGCAGAAAAACACAACTGCTCACTGCTTTTTCCTGGAGTTTATAGCGTCTAGATAAAGTTAAACATATTGATATTTTTTTCTAGATTGAATAATTCTCATAGAATCATAGGAGTATAGGGCTGGAAGGGATTTTGAGAGGTCATCCAGTCCATCCCCCTATACAGATGCAGGAGCAAGTTTACCTAGACAATTCCTGATAGGTGTTGTCTAACCTATTCTTACAAATCTCCAATGATGGGGATTTCACAACCTCCCTTGGTAATGTGTTTAAGCAGTAAAGTATTCTTATAGTTAGAAAGCTTTTCCTAATATCTAACCTAAGTCTCCCTTGCGGCCTGTTAAGCCCATTATTTCTTCTCCTACTTTCATTGGACATGGAGAGCAATTGATCACTATCCTCTTTATAAGATCCTTTAACACATCTGGCACAGTTAGATTTCTATAGTCAACACACAATTTTACAACTGTATCTTTCTTAGGGACCAGTACAACGGATGATGCCCAAAAGCTATTAAATTCTTGAGTTATCCACAAGTTCAGCATGTTCTGTATTTCTCTACAGATTTTCTCCTACACATTCCAATTGGTCTGGTAGGGCTGGCTAGGTGCAGGCTGAAAACCTACAATGTCAGTCTTATGGGTGATCATGAGTCTTCCCTGGCTTGCTGGAGAAAATCTGTTCGTGGCTCTTCAGTATAAGCAGAATCTTTGCCCTTAAAGACTGTGTTGATTCATTGCATGTCTCAATGCCATCCAGTGATAAGTCATCTTGGCATTAAGCCTTCAGATCAATGTGGTTGGATGTTTCAGTTTCCCCTTCAACACAACAAATTATGTTTATCATTGCTTCTCTGCTGTGGTAAGCTTTAAGCCTGTTTATACGTACAAGCTGTAGGGTAGGATTATTGTGAGGTCTTTTGACATAATATGTACACTGTCGCCTTTTCTATCACTTCAAAAGGTCCCTCCGATGAGTTTTGAATTTTGTATTTTTTCACAGCGATCAGCACCAACACCAACCGTCCTACTTCATAAGAGCATTACAAGTATGTTTATCATGCCATGCCTTTTGTTTGGACTGACTGTCCCTGAGGTTAGTCTGAACCACCTCCATCCTGTCTTTTAACTCTTGCCTGATATTTGTTCCCCTTCTGCCTCAGTGTCCCCTTCCCAGGAGTCTCTGATAAAAATCTAAGATCCCCTTATTTTCCTTCTGTATAAAAGATCAAATGTGGCAATCCTGTAGATTTTGGGGGGCACTTCCCGATTGGCACATAATAGATAGATAACATTTCATCCCAGTCCCACGCCCACCTATGGGCATACATCCCCAGCATTGATTTTAGTGTCCCATTAAACTTCTCCACCAGACTAACTATCTCTGGGAGATATGGAGCAGCTTTTAGCTGATTCACCCCCATACAGCTGAATAGCTGAGACATAAAATTTGACCCACAATCAGACAAAATCTCTTTAGGGAAAGCGCCACTCTGCTAAACATAGTGAAGAGGGTTTTGGCTACACAATTAGCTTCTATGTTAGTTAGACCTACTGCTTTCCGGTATCTAGTGGCAAAATCCACTACAACTAAGATATATTTTTCCCCTTTGGGTAGGACGTGGCATAGGGCCATAATGTCCTTGCTACCCTATAAAATTCCTCTTATATCAAAAGCGAAGGATGTAGGGGAACTTCTAAGGGTCCTGCGGGTCTTTTCCTCTTATGACATGTCACAAGTTCTGCAACTTATTCTGTTATTCTGTATCCCTGTGTCAGAGGCAGGGTTTGATGTCTGAGCCTGGCAGTGTCACCAAGTGGTTAGAGTCCATGGCCAGCAGCAAGAGTCTACAACTGGCAGTAGGGGAACCCAGCCTTCTTTGCTTCACTGGGTTCCAGCCCAGGGCCCTGTGACTGGCTGGTTGTGTATGCAGCCTTGGGGAAGGGGTGGATGCCACCAAGCCTGCTCCCTGGGTCACTTCCTACCATGGCCTCAGCCCCTTCCAGAGTCACAACAGGGTTTGGTTTATGAACTCCCACGGGAGCTGGGAGAGGTCTCACTGACAGTGACCTGGAGGCTCTTCTCCTTCAGTCGCAGCCTCTGTTCCTTGTTTCCATAGGGCTCTTTGGCAGATCTGCAGCAGAATCTGGTCCAGGTGCCATGTGGCTCCTGAGGCCTCTCTGCAGGAGCTATGAGTGTAGGATTGCTTCCTTGCTCTGTCTGCCCTGACTGAGCTGGGCCGCTCCCTTATGAGCTCTGCCTCCGTTGTGACCATGCCCAGCAGGTGCGGCTGGGTGAGGCCTTCTGGGCCCAGACCTGCTCATTAATCCTTGGTTCCCTGGTGGGGCTTATAGGACTCATCACACCCTGGCTAGTAAAAATTCTCCTTTCACTTACCATGGACAGCAAAAGGGCTGTTGTGGGCTAGCAACATTATTTCCCCATGATGCTGGGCATGTGCGATCAGAGCTTAAATTCAGCTGGAACTTTGTCTGGAACGGAGCGCTGATAAATATTTTAGCCCTGTGGTGTGCAAGTGAGATTCCCCATGGAGCATCTATTCTGGGGAGAAAAGTGCCTGGGCTCCCAACTGCCCTCTCTCTTCCCAGGGACAAAAACAGGGACCCCTTTAACATTGGGCATTGAGGTTTGCAATCACTGGATGGTTTAGCTTGCATATATGCATTAGCAAGAGCCATGGCTTTTTTGAACAGAATCTAGGGGTTTATCCCAGATAGCTTGTTTGATTTCTTCAGAACATAAGCTCAGGAATTGTTCCTGGACAAAAAGATCAAACAACTGGTCCTAATTCTCTGCCCCATTCCCCTTGGCCAATTTTTTATCAGATAACACAATTCATACACATTCTCGATGACTCATTTTGTCATACATTTTGAGATCTCTAAATTTGCTTCTATACATTTCAGGGTAATTTGAAACCTTTCCAATACAGCTTTTTTTTTTTTAAACTCAGCATATTTCAAAGCCTGTTCAATTAGCATTTCATTAAATACATTCAATGCTTTATCTGACAGCTTACAAATCCAAGTTGGGACTTTCTTGTCCTCTGGAACTTTATGTACCTCGCATAACCTCACAAAGTGGTGAAGTATTCTTCAGTACAGTCTGTTTCTTTGTATGCAGGGCACAGTCAGCGCAGCATTCCTTGGATGGAGGGAGTATCTAGAGACCTGTCCATTAGGGTCTGGACATTCAGCCCTTCCTTCTTGTTTTCTTGGGATTCCTTCTCTTTCAGCTCCATGGCCAACAGGTGTGTTTCTTCTTGTTCTTTAGCTCTCTGGTCAGCTTCCCATCTTTGGTGATCACATTCTTTGTCCTTCTGCTTAGCTAAGCATTTTTGGTGTTCATGCTCCTGTTTTATTCTGTCATTCTCCAACCTAGCTAGCTTTAACTTTGTGGTTGCTTTGCTGATGCTCATGTTTATGCTTTACTTTTCTTCTATTTCCTCTATCCAAAATAAACAAACAGAAAGTAATAAAACTTTAACCTTTCTTTTGACTGTTCTCACCCTTTACACTTGAGAATCACTTAAATCTGTTTCACCAGAGCTGAAAAAGCATAAAACTCAGTTAATATGGCAAGCTGTGTGTAAATCCTGGTTCAACTACTCTGATGTCATGTTCTGGGGTGCAATCCAGATGAGTGAGCCAGTTGCTTTTTTGCACTGGGATGCTGTTAGAGTCACAGATGATCTATAATAGACCCCTCCTGTGACATTGCCCTTTTTTTCCCTCCTTTTGTCTTCACACAGAGTCTTTCAATTGGTCTGCCTTTCACCTCCTTCTGCACCTTGGTCCAAATATATATATTCTTCATATATAATGCAACGTCTTCCCTTTTTTCCCTGCCTATCCTTCCTGAACAAGCTGTTCCTTTCTATATCAATATTCCAATTATAATATTTATCTCACCAAATCTCTGTGATGTTAATTAAGTCATAATTTAGTTTATGTATTAATACATCCAGTAGTTCTTCATGTTTATTCCCATACTCCTTTCATTTGTTTACAGACATTTAAGATTTTGAGCCAATTCCTCCACTGTTGTCCCTCTTGCTGCTCCTATGATCCTATTGTAATTTTCTATAACCCTCCTAATACTTAGCTGCTAAGATCACCTTTTTCAAGTCACCTGTGGGCTTTTGTCACTGCCCCCTTTGAACCTAGTTTAAAGCCATTTTCACTTGGTTGGTGAATCTGTGTCTGAAGATGCTTTTCCCCTTCATCAGGTGGACTCCATTTCTTCCCAGCAATCTGTCTTCCTGGAACAGCATCACCTGGGAGAGGAAGCCAAAGCCCTCCTGTCAATACCATCTGCAAGCCATGCATTCATCTCCAGGATGTGTCTGTCCCTGCCTGGGTCTTTGCTCTTACCAGGCATGATGGATGAGAACACTACTGCATTGTTGCTAAAAGACAGCATGGAGCTGAGAGGACCAGGCTGAGACCTCTAATTGCCTAATCCCTGGACAGCAGAATGAATCCTAAGGCACCATGCTCTAAAGCCCCATGGACACAATGTAAAGCAGGAGCTACCATGCCTAGGCCAGGGTATGGAACAAACCACTAGTAGCACAGGTTGCTGGATCAGCTAGTGAATACAATGGCAAAGGATTGGGAGGAGAGATGACTTTACAATGAAGGGTCCTGCCCAACTCTGCCAGGAGGAAGGCAGCTGGTCCAGTGATTAGGGCACTAATCTGAGATCCAGGAGGTTCAGGTTTAATTCACAGTTCTACCACATCATGTGACTCAGTATATGACCTTGGACAACTCACTTAATCTCTGTTCTTTGAACATAGGGTTTTGTATGTAATTCCCTCGGGGTTTTTTTTTAAATAAAGGAAACTGAAAAAAACTCCAGAAGCTCCATCATGTGGCATCATTTTAACACTCAGTGTTGGAATCTGCTCAGCCCTGGGCTGCATCATGTGGAGCGCAGATGTAATCTTTAGGGAATTTAACTGCTAAACTGTAAGACATCTCTGAGCATGTGTGAGCTGTGATTTTTCAAAGTCTTATAATTTGGCCAAAATTGGGCAGTTTTTTAAAAACAGGGATGGTAAAAGGCACACCCATGATACAAAGGGCATTCTTCTGTCTAATTTTAAGTCCCTGCTCCAAAGCATAGAAGTGCTAGAGCTGTTAAAGGAAAAGGCTGACACTTTTTCATCATGAGTATGACAATGTATTTTTTCCTAGCCTGGTTCTGAGAAATGACTGAACCATTATGGCTGAAAATTTCTAGAACAATTTAGCCTGAGACAGACACCTAGCATGGAAATTTTCAGCCTAAACAGTTAACGTTTGGCTAAGTTATAAGCAACTGGAAACACCTATAATTAAGAGGGTTCATTGTGTCAATGACCGTAGGTCTTATAGCCTGGTCCACAGGGCTCTTAGGAGTGAGTAAATTCCAACCTGACATCCAGTGAACTGCTAACAGTGGTCAGAATAGAAGCTGAACTCTGATGGAGGACTCCAGTCCTGGGCTCTGATTGGTAGAATATTGGAGGGTCCTTATTGGTTCCCAGCTTCTAAGTACAGGAAGTTGTCCATGCATCTGGGTTTCCCCTGCTTAGGACTGCTTCCCCTGCAATATCTGCTCATACTACCTGCTGCTGATTTCCTGGTAACCTGACCCTGCCTCCCTCCTGACATCTGACTCTTGGTTTTGCCCTCTGGCCTGTTTTGGACTCAGACATCTTGGTATCTAATCCTGCCTGACTCCTGATTCCTGCATCGACCATTAGGTCAGACCACCCACATTGTGGTCATGACACGCTGTGACTCATTTAATTTGAAAAGGGATCCTGGAAAGGCAGCCATATGGATACAGTTGCTTAATGTACATAATTACATTATTAGAAGAAACTTGTCACTGAGATCATGTGTTACAACAAGTGGAATAATAAATAATATCTGAAAATGATTTGCTGAAGAAATTCCAAAGGCTGCATTGTCATTTTTGTTATAATATTTATAGTGAGAAGAATTTCAAAGTTACCAGAAGAATCAATCACTTAACCATGTAGAAAAATGCATCAGGATTAAACAGCAGTGGCAGAAGAGTAATGCAACACCATGTGGCCATGTGCAGTGTGACTGATAGAATTAAGTATGAATTACCTAAAAGCTTTTTTACCTCAGCAATTAATTTAAAAGAATTTTCTTAATCAAGAAATCAACCTCCTAAGAAGCTGACACGGTTAAGGGGAGTTTGAGCATGAGTTCTCACCCCCTAAAAAATGCCCCATGCAGCTGGCGTTATATACAACCTTTGACAACTAAACTCTTACTACTTGCCTTCTCGTTGTGGAGGTGTTCTTAACTGAAAGTGGGGTGTGCAAGATGGTGTCTGGTGCCTTAGAATGAGACTGCTCTGGGCTGGTGGGGCTTGCTAGTGATGGTAGGCAGTCCACCTAAGAGAAGGGACTACAATATCAAACCTAGAACATTAGGTCTGGCCAGCTGGTTTGTAAAAGTTGTGCTCTGTAGGTTTTTGTTTCAGGGAGTAGACCAGTACAATGCTAGTGTTAGCCAAACCTGTTGGCCAAGTGGCCATGAAACACCCCTTTACCCATAAGGTTTGGATGGGAGGAAAATCTTTATAAAGGACCCCACCTCCCTCAGGTGCTTCTCCCCCCTCTTCTGTATCTGTCACCAGTGGTGACCCCTCTATTCTGCAGTATAAAGGACAAGGCAACCAATATGCTTGGTAAACATAAATGACCATTTATTATTAATAAACAGCTCAGAGGTTAGTTCGTACAAACAAGGTATAAAGCCAGGCCCCAAATTAATACAAAGGTAGGTAACTATAACTAACAATGAAATCTTATAGCTAAGTAAGGTACATCACCATCTCAAGGAGACAGGAGCGACCACTGGAAACATGCTGGATCAGGATCAGGACAGCAGGAATAAAGACATGAACACTAGGGACAATGGGCAGGAACAACAGGAATACAGGACAGCAGGAACACCACGGGTAAGCTCTTCTTTCAGCAACACACAGCATGAACAGCACAGGCAGGCACGACTACTGCTATGATGGGTAGCACAGAGTGCTGATTGCTCAATTCTTATATACCTCAGTTGTTGCTGGGCAGTTATACCATGTGACCCAACTCTCTCTCCTAACCCTTCCTGCCTCTGTCCAGAAAAGGGTGCTAAATGGCAGGGAAGAAGGGAACACAAAATGGAGGGCAAACAACAAGGTATGTAAACAAAATGGCTAAATTACAAAACTGCCTCTACACTAGAGCATCCCTTGGAAGTAACACATGACCGCTTCACCTGACAGCTGTGGAAAATGGGAAGAGGCTTCCACATTCTGGGTACATGTAGCCAGAGAACTGAGTCCAAGCACTATATTTGGCTTCCCTGAATATGGGAACAATGACCAGGAAATCAAGAAAAGTAGCCATTGAAAAGAAGAAGAGTGCACGTTGTGTGTATATAAGAGACAAAATGCAAGGGGTCAAAATCCATGAACATCAGGGAGGGTTGCAAAATAATCCTCATTAGCAAGGAGGAACAGAGAAGGAATAACCAGAGCAGAAATATTATAGGATAAGATAGTGGACATCCAAAGGAAGAATAACCAGCTAATGAAAGTTAGGATAGCGCTTAGCAGAGAACAAATATTCAGTATTATGGGATACACACTGCATGTTGTTTACATGATTGATGAGAAGGCAGAATTCCAACTAGTGCTGGACCAAGCTGAGTATTTGATTGTCGGAGTGGATCTCAATGGGCAAGTGGGAGAATACAGTGAGGGCTACGATTGTCATGGAGGACGAGGCTTTGGAACCACAAATGAAGCTGGTGAGGATATCTTAAAGTTAGCTAGAGCCCATAGCCTAATTCTTGCCACTAAATACTTGATAAAGAAGGAGGAGCACTTAATTGCATACAGGAGCAATGCCAATAGGTCCCACATTGATTGCTTTCTGACTAGAACAAGAGATCTAAAAAACATTAGAGGCTAAGTGATCTCGGGAGAGCAGATTGCAGAGGAACATAGATTGCTTGTAGTAGATTTCTGAATGAAAAGGCTAGTGGGGGACAAAAGATGTGTTGTGGAACAAAGGATAAAAATGGTGGAGGCTCAAGGATAGGGAAGTTAGTCTGCGATTTAAGGATTTAAGTGGTAGGGCAATGACCAAACTGACCATGATGATATCAGTAAGATTTAGGGAAAAATATCCAAACATTTTATAGAAAGTGCATAAGCTGCCATGACCAAACAAAAGGAGGACCGTTTCATGGCAAGGAGATAAGGTTATGGTCCAGTGATGTGCAGGAGGCAGTAAAGGAGAAGGAAAAGTTTAAGCGATGGCAGAAAGTAAGGATGTTGGGAAGGTCTGAGGAATACAAGCTGGCAAAGGAAGTGGCAACAAGAACAGTTGTGGAAGCTAAGGGCAGGCCCTATACACAGGACTTCTAACAAAGGAAGTGGAAAAAGGAACATACAGATTAGTCCAGACTAGGCAAAAGAAGCACAAGAGGAGCTGTGATGTGTGCCAAAGATGGAAATGGAAGTGTAGTGGTGGAAGACCATAAAAATATTAGGGGGTGGCAATGGTTTTATCAGAAACTGCTCAATGAAGAGAATGTGAAGAAACTCATGCGGAAAGTAACATGAGGTAAGCAACAACCTCATAAAACCTGATACTGTTGTGGAAACTCAGACAGAGCTACAGGGGATTAAATATGGGAAGGCAGTGAGACATGAGGGTGTACCAGTTGGGACATTTAAAGCGTTAGTACACGATGGAATGGTCCTGATGATGAACTTTTTCAGATTAATCCTCTGAATTGGAAAAATGACCAGTGAATGGAGGAAGAACACATTGGTTCATATCTTTAAGAGTAATGGAGACATGCAAGGATGAAGTAATCACTGACCAATCAAGTTCATGAGTCACATGGGGAATTGACTGGAAAGAATTATTGAGAAAAGGCTTTCGGAGGAGCTTGGGCATCAAGTAAGCAAAACCAATTCAGATTCATGTCTGGAAGGTCAACAATGTATGAAGTGTTTGCAGTCTGAATATTGCAGGAGAAGTACAGGAAGAAAGAAGGAATTGCACTTACTGTTCATGGATTTAAAGAAGGTTTATGACAGAGTTCTTAGAGAATTGTTATCGTGATGCCTGAGGTCACACAATCTGCCAGAGACATATGTTCAGACTATTTTGGGCATGTACAGGGTAGCACAGTGGTAGTGAGAAGCAGCTGTGGCTACAGTAAGTCATTCACTGTGTGGATAGGTCCACAGCAAGGATCAGCCTTAAGCCCATTCCTAGCTGAGATTGTAATGGACACCTTGATGAAAGAGATTAGAGGAGAGGCTTTACAGAGCATGCAATTGTTGATATCATTATGTTATGCTGTGAAAACAAATACAAACTGAAAAGGGACCTAGAACTATGGATGGCTGCATTAGAATAAAATTGCTTGCGCATCAGTTGACAAAAGATGGAATACATGCAATGTTTCATTGAGAGAGTCAAGAAGAGGACAGATGGCCCATAGTTAATGTCTGTACCACAGTTTAAATACCTGGACTCAGTATTGAGCCATCATGGCTCAATGTGAATGCAGATGGTAGGAGCTGTATGAAGAATGCTTGGTGTAAATGGAGGGAATTGATGTGAATTCTCTGCGATGAGAATATGCCAAGGAGACCAAAGAGCAAAGTACATAATATCATGATCAGGCTAGCCATGACTTATGGGTTGAAATGCTAGCCAATGAGGAAGAATAAAGAACAACTATTTCACACTGCCAAAATTAGAATGGTCCAGTAGACGCTGGGTAAGATGAGAACTGAGGCCAGGCAATGGAATGTTACAAGCCATGATGCAGGTAGTCCTTATCCCAGAGAAAGTGAGGGAGTATCAACATAATATGGGATATGTTGGCCAGAGAGTACTAGAACTAGTAGTCATAGAACAAAGATCACAAGGAAGATCTAGGGAAAGGTGGCTTGAGATGCTGAAGGAGGACATGAAGAAGGTAGAGATGGGCAAACTTTTTTAACCAAAATATTTTTTCAGTTAAAAAAAATCCAAATCTTTTTTTTTTTTTTTTTAGGTTTTTTCTTTTTTAAACCAAAAAACATTTGGTGAAATTGTCATGAATTCACTAAATATTTAGGTGTCACCAAAAAAACATTTAGTGAATTCATGACAATTTCACCATGCATTTGATATAAAAAAAAAACCAAAAAAAAAACCTAAAAAAAAAAATTCCAAAAAATTTCAAAATCTATTATTTTGAGATTGTCTAAAGTAATTTTTTTTTAAATAGCAATGACTATTTCAAAATTTCTTTCAATTTTATTTTTAAAAATGCAACATTTCATTTTGGGTCAAACAAGGTGTTTTGTTCAAACAAAAATGATTTTTTCCCCCAATGTATTGATTTGCTGGAAATTTTGAAAAACTTCATTTTTAGCATAACCAAAAATGAACATTTAAAAAAAAAATTCAGAAGTGCTGGTGAACTGAAAAATTCATTATTTGCACAACTCTGCCACAGGCCTGATCCTCGTCTAATGCTCAGAACTTTGCCTGCTCACTGGCTTAATTGCATTGACTGTGCTGGAGTTAGTAATTTATACCAGCATCGGTGAGGAGAGAATCAGATCCATGAAGTCACTTTCTCTCAGCCCCTCTTGCTGGGGCATTCCCAGAGAAGATCACCATCTGCCCAAGATATATGATATGTAATGCAAGTGGCTGTAATAAGGAGGATGATAAACTATATTTATATACTCCAAAAATATAAATATTCTGTAATGTAAAGACTGAAGAGAAAGTTCTACTTGTCCCTGAAATAAATGGAAATAAATGTGCACTTGTGCTGGGGGAATCTATCGATCTATCTATGGTTAACTGATTGATTTTTAATTTTGGATTCCTGCTTCTGTTCCACTCCACTTGATGAAACACATTTTGCCCTTCATTTCTAAAATTCTAATCACAAAGTATTCTAGCAACCCAGAGCAGTGTGAAATGCAATGGAGGCAATAGAAAAGTAGCTTTCTGTATATCTCCTAATCTCAAATTGGGATGGAGTTAATTTAACTGAACAACAACAAAATAAAAGTTTTGTTGAATAGGCATGATATGAGTCAGTTAGAAACAATATTACTTCCAACTTTATCTTTTTAGTGGTGGCTGACAGCATTTTTGGATATCTCGTACGCTGCGCTACATTTTGACAAGTAAATTAGAGTATTTTCAAAATTATCTGAAAAATCAGAGGTGGCTATCATATTGCATACTACAAGTTATTGGGCTGAATATGAGTGAAATTTTACAGCCCAAGTTACACAGGAGGTTGGACTAGATGATCTAACAGTCTCTTCTAGCCTTAAAACATATGAATCTATTACATATTTCTTTCCTGACACTCAGATACTATGGAGATGGTCAGATTAATAATTTCTCTTATTGTAAGCGTGGAGACAGAAAACCTTATTTACCATTTTTTTTGTGAGTCAGTATTTTTCTTTTGATAACACAAACGAGGTGATGAATGAACCTAGGAATACAAAATAGCAAACAGAACAGAGACAAAAATCAATAGCTTCTTATGGTCCCTTTGATGCAGGGTATCTATAAAATATACATCACAGATTAAAACTTTAAAGCCCATCCATATAGTTTGTCTAATATATTTATATAATCAATTTTTAGAAGACAAAATAAGTGCCTCCTATAGGATTCATCAATTCAAAAATCATCAGATGGAGAGAAAAAGGAGTTAATTTGCATAACTTTTGTTCTAGGAGAAATAGCTCTCAGCAAACTGAAGATCCGCTATCTGTGTGCCCTAGAAAGTACAATAACTATTCTGAAGTAAGCTCTGTTTCAGCTGAGATCTTGAAAAGCATTAAGTTTCAAGGTTAGCCTTTTATTAGCAGTTGAATAGCAGGTATAGGGCAATTTTCAAGGATGGGGGCTATTTGGAAATGCAACAGGGAACTATAATGCTCAGTTTGGAACAGTCTGGAAAGGAGTGGAATTTTCAAAATGAAGGGTGGCCGAGCCAGGTGTTCTGAAATTTCTTAGGTTACTCTGGATACTTCAGCTGCCTGGATGTTTTGAAACTAGCTAATTGGTTGGTATCGGGAGGTTTCAAAAGGAAGTTGTCACATGATGATATATTTCCAAGATACTTGTGTGCCCACGAGCTTTATAATGCAGAGATGTTCCTGCACTGCTTTTCGATGCTAGCACTCAGCAGGTGGCTCCACAGGGTCTATGTAGTGACTTCCAGGTAATAAGAATGCCTCCAGACCCCTGAAATGTACCAGGCACCAGATATACACATACTACTTGGATGAGTGCAGACATTGTATCACATGAGTTATGTTATATTTGCTCGGAAGAGAAGCTGGAGGAATGCAGCAGAAGAGTACAACGGATAAAGGGCCATTGAGGCATACTTCCACCCCAAACTCATTCATTTCTTATAAAAATGAAAAACTATATTACTAAACATCCTTTGTCCCCAGCACTGAACATCACTCTGTCCTAGGAACTTGGTCACCCACAAGAGGCAAATTGTGCTCTGTAATCTGCATGAATTGGCAGAGGGCCTGGTCTGTAAATAGGCAGGGCTCAGTGTGAAATGCCCAGGGAACCAAGGACTCTCTCTCAACATTTTAGATCATCAAAGACTAAGGCTGCATCTACACTGATGGCAGCAAATTTGCTGCTGTCAGATCAATTTCTCCAAATAGATTGAGTGGAAGTGGAGACCCACTCAATTGACCCAAAAATCAACACTACTAATCCACCTCCACCAGGTGGAGTAACGCTGTGTTGACGGGAGTGAATTTTCCATCAGCGCAGAGAACTGAAGACACTGCGGTAAGTAGAAGTTAGGAAGTCGACGGGAGATAGATACGCAAACTACTCTATATATCTCCCATCGACTGTGCAGACTTAGTCTGAAAGAGCAATAACCAATTTAGTCAGTAAAGAGGGGCTTCCATAAGGGTCACTAAAAACTGTTGTGTGGCTTAATTGTCTAATACTTATAAAACACTTTGAGCTCCTCAGATAGAAGGTGCTACAAATGTTATACCAATGTATTTATTGTCAGGGCTGTCTCCCTGTCAAAACCTGTCAGACCAAAACAGGATTTCTTCTGAGGACTCTAGACTAAGAATAGTCTCTAATGCAGCAGGAGGCCATCTGCAAAACGAGGCTGATTAGAGGGGGATTACGATCTAGTGGATAGGGCACTGGACCAGGAATGGCAAGACTTGTGTTCTACCATCATTCTGACACTAATTTACAGTATGACCTTGGGCAAATCACTTCACCTCTCTGTGCCTATCTTCCTCTTCCCACTAATTGTCCATCTTCTTGGCTTATACTATAAGCTGTCTGGGAAAGTGACTTGTCTGTTACTATGTTTATACAGTGCTTTGCTCTGGGGCTGTGATCTTGGTTGAGACTTCTAGGTGCTACTGCGATTAAATAAAAATAAATATATTTGCTGGCTTTATTCATTGATTCCAAGGCCAGAAGGGATCACTGTGATCATCTAGTCCGACCTCCTGTATAACATTGGCCACAGAACTTCCCCAAAAATAATTCCTAGAGTAGACCTGCTAGAAAAAAACATTCAATCTTGATTTAAAAACAGTCAGTGATAGAGAATTCACCATGACTCTTGGTAAGTTGTTCCCATAGTTAATTACACTCACTTTTAAAAATGTACAATTTATTTTCAGTCTGAATTTGTGTAGCTTCAACTTCCTGCCACTGGAACATGTTATACCTTACTCTACTAGACTGAAGAACCAATTATTAAATATTTGTTCCCCATATAGGTACTTATGGGCTAATCAAGTCACCCCTTAACATTCTCTTTATTCAACTAAATAATTGAGCTCTAAGGCACGTTTTCTAATCTTTTAATCATTCTCATGGCTCTTCTCTGAATCGTCTCCAATTTATCAACATCCTTCTTGAATTATGGACATCAGAACTAGACATAGTATATCCAGCAGCAGTAGCACCAGTGTCAAATACAGAGAGAAAATAACTTATTTACTCCTACTCAAGGGTCCCCTGGTAATGCATGCAGGGATCACACCAGCCCTTTTGGCCACAGCGTCACACTGGAAACCCACGTTCAGCTGATTATCCACCATGATTCTCAAATCTTTTTCAGAGTCACTGCTCTCCAAAATAGAATCCTCCAACCTATAAGTATGGCCTATGTTGTTTGTTCCTTGATGTATACATTTACATTTAGCCATATTAATATGCATGTTTGCTTGTACCCGGCTTATCAAGTGATCCAGATCACTCTGTATTTGTGACACTTCTTTTTCATTATTTACCATTTCCCCCAATTTGTGTGTCATTTACAAACTTTATCGATGATGATTATTTTTCCTAAGTTATTAATAAAAATGTTAAATAGCCTATGGCCAAGAACCAATCCCTGAAGAACCCCACTTACATTTTGAGACCTGTCAGTTAACTAGTTTTTAATCCATTTAATGTGTGACATTCAATTTATATCTTTCTAGCTTTTTAATGAATATTATGTGGTACCAAGGCAAATGCCTTACAGAAGTCTAGGTATACTATATGAGCTCTATTACTGTGCAGGAACATTATCAGTAGCACCTTGGTCATTGAGGTTGCTGCAGCACTGGAAAGCGGCAGGATTAATTAAAGTTAATTAACCAGGTTCTGTTGGGAATTACAGATATTTGGGTGGCAGCTGCTGGGTTAATGAGGCAATAGGCTCGTAATTGGGAGGAACTGGAAAGTAAAAAAAAGGGCTGAGAGACTGAGCCAAGCCAGAGAAAGGAGATAAAGTTGAGTGGAAGTCTCCTCCTGATGTATTTCTGTAGTTCCTTCTGTTATGCTTCTGAAGATTAAAAGTGCACATGGTGAAAGGGAAACAGCCTGTGTGTGTGGCTAAAGGAAACCAGAAGAAAAGTCAAGGCAGCTGTACTAACAGGATAGGTGAAGGGAGGCTCTGACAACTACCTTTATCAACCAAACTTGTAATCTCAAAAAGAAAATCAAGTTAGTCTGACAAAATCTGTTTTCCATAAACCCAGGATGATTAGCATTAATTATATTACCCACCTTTCATTCTTTATTAACCAAGTCCCTTATCTGCCACTCCACTGTCTTTCCCAGGAAAGTGTCAGACTGACACACCTATAATTACCCAGGTCATCCCATTTACCCTTTTTAAATATTGGCACAACATTAGTTTTTTTCCAATCTTCTGGGAATTTCTCATGCTCCAAGACTTATTGAAAATCAACATTGATTGTCCAGAGAGCTTTTCAGCCAGCTCTTTTAAAAGTTTCAGATGCAAGTTATCTGGACCTGTTGATTTAAAAATGTCTAACTTTAGTAGCTGCTGTGTAACATCCTCCTGAGATACTATTGGAATGGCAACTGTGTTGCCAGATGATATGACTACATCATGTTTTTACCCTAAATACAAAGCAGAAATATTTATTGAACACATTTGCTTTCTGCATTATTATTGATAATTCTATCATTTCCATCCAGTAATGAATCAATACCATTGTTAGGATTCTTTTTGTGCCTAATATATTTTAAAAGCTCCTTCTTATTGTCCTTAAGTCTGTTGGCCATAAATTTCTCCCTGTGTCCCTATACTTCCCTTACCAATTTTCTACAATTCCTAGCTTCTGATTTATATTTTTATTATCAACTTCCTCTTTCTTTGATTTATTGATATCTATCTAAATAGTTGTCTTCACTTCCCCTTAAAAACAGGTCAGCCTTTAACAAATATGGCCTTCTTCTTTAATTGTAGCTATTTGGGCATCTAGTAAAGTGTTCTTAAAAAATTCTTAATTTTTCTATGAACATTTTACATTGGTCAGGCAAAGTGCCAGAGCTAGATCTTCTGAAAAAAAGGCAGCCTTGGATGAAGAAAAACATAAATTGTTCCTGTCAGGCATGACTGTTTCTTTGACAGTAGTCCTGTTTTATTTTCACACACACACCTGGCATATGTGTCTCTGGACTTGAGAAGCACAGTGGAAGTTTTCAGGAACAAAGTACTTATATTGACTCCCTTCAGTTACAATTGCATGTCTTTGTTAGGCTATATCTACACTAGTGGCATGGTTGTGCCATAACCCCTCTATTGTTCAAATTTAAAACTCCAGAAACAAGTGTTTGAAGGTGAGTAAAAGGCAAGTAAGATAGCACGCTCGAGAGGTGTGAGTAGGTATGCCCGTTGGGCTGTGGCATTGACCATACACAAACCAGGGATGCACTGTGGACAAGGGCAAGAGGCAAGTACCAGGTCCTGAGTTTCACTTGTCCTCCACCCCCATTCCCACAATGTAATGAACACTTTTTGGCCTGACCCTTACCCCAATCTATAAAGGTCCCTGTCCAACCATTATCACTGGTAGCAAGCTGTGCCGATCAATTCAGAATCTTTTTCCTCTGCATGCTTTTGACCAATACATGGATCCTTTTCTGAAAGCAACCACCTGGGCTGCCGAACCCACCCAAGTGCTGATCGGTGTGACAGAATACACTGTCCTCCACAACTTTGCCCAGAGCAGCAGGAGCATTCACCTGTATCGGGAAATTTCACAGAGGCTGGAGCAGGTGGTCATTCAGCAGACTCTGTCCCACTGATGGAAATGCATGAAGCACCTGAGCCTCTTGCTTCAGAAGGCAAAAGACTTTAATCATCACTCCAGGAGACATCCTTGTACATGACTGTCCTACAACAAGCTAGACTGGGTAATGTCAAGGGCTCCTAATACAGAACCATGATCCCCCTTCTCACCACCACCTACCTCATTATCAGACAGGATACAGATGAGGGCTAGGGTGAGGAGACATCAGGAACCATGGAGGAAGCCTGAGGAGGATGTGAGTTGGGATGTTTATCCTGAGAAGCCAGTTGAAGAAACTCCCCTGCCTGGGGAGTCGGAGGAGGACTCCCAGCCATGGCAAGAACCACAGCCCGAGAATGGTAAGTTACAACGGACTCCCACCCTCCACTCTAATATCTCCTCTTGCTCCAGGGCCACATGTCTGATTTTAAGCTGAGCCCCACCTCCACTCCGTTCCATCACAAAATAGTCCTCAAGCAAGACATGGCAGTGAATCAAAGATTTTATTGAATTAACCACTATTATGCATTTGACAGATGCTATGAAAACAGATTGAGGAATAATCATTGTGCCCTTCTGTCTATGAAATATCCTGACCAGAATGTGGGCAGTGAATGTTTGTGGGCTGTGCAGACTGGGGGAAGTCAGAAGGTGGGTTTTCCTATCCCCTTACAAATGGGAGCCATGTGGAAGGTGAGGAGTTTAAATGCAGGTTAAGATTTGGGAAGGGAAAGGGAATCCTTTGGTTCTCTGAGGAATATCACAGCTGTCCTTTCTCCCTTGGAAAATAGATTTTTAACATCCCTGTTCCTGGTGTCTGGCCTCTTGGCACCCACCAGCTGGAGCCATGCTACACAAGCTGGGAAAAAACAGGAATGGAGGAAGTATCTGATACAGCAGTGGAATAAATATTGTGCAGTGTCCCTTTGAAACTGAGGGGCCAGGAGACTGTGGTGCTGATCTGAAAGTTCAGGGAACAAAACGAAGTTGTGGTGTGACTCTCTTTCTTTGGCCGTTTCAACACTGTTAGCTTCTTACTTTCCATGGAAACGCCAACTGCTAGCTTTAGAATACAGTCTGTTTCCAGTAGAATTGCCTTTCAATCCTATAAGTATGTTTCAGTAAGTAGCAGAAACTCCAGCTGGGTCTTGAGGTTCAACAACAGTGCAAATGTGTTTGATCCACCTTCATAGCTGTCTAAAATCCTCCATTCAGCAATATGTAGAGGGATGACTATTAGCAGAAACATCTCTCTGGCATAGATAGCTGGATCTCCTCCCCAGGACTGGAAAGCCGCCTCTCTTTTCTGTTCTGGTACCTTGAAAACCATTATGTTCTCCAAATGTTCACCAGCTTTTAAAAAAGAAATTGCAAAATAGTAACAATGCCTGGAAAGAACTGAAACCTCCATCCCTCTTTGAGCCACTCTTAATATTTTAATTTTTAAAAACATTTCTACATGTATCTTACAATTATTAGCCTCTGTTCCTTCCTCAGGAACTGTAGAAGTTGTCTGAGAACCAAGGATGGTCTAACAGTCGCATTTCTGGAATGCTGAAAAGTATCAGTCTTGTGGCCTTCCACAGCAAATTTATGTTATATAGGGGGAGTTCTTAGCTGCTTCCAAAAGGAAAAAAAAGTTGCCCTTGTCTTTGAATAGGCAGGACCTTTCGCTCCCAGGATGAGAACATTCACCTGGGAGGGCAGGAGCAGCACCCCTGAGACAGAAGAGGCAGGTATAGAGGGACTCTAGAGGACCTGCACATTGGCATGGACAGGAGGAACCAAGAGCAGTTTGAGTTCCTTAGGGCATGGGAGAATTGGGCTCTTCAGCAGGAAGAGACACTGATGAACTGGTTCTTGGAGCAGAATGCACACCACAGGGAATGGGAGCATACCCATAGACCACAGGAGCATGCCCTAATGGGGAGATTGATACAACAGGTGGCCAGATAAGTTCAAGGTCCACCAACTACCATGGCTCTGCACCTTTCCATGAACTGCCACCACCTCCTCTTCCAGCTGCCACCCAGTGTTCTGCTGAGGCAGTGGACGCCTGCAGCCCCTGAGTGACCAATAGAAGCCTGCAGGACTTCCAGGATCACTCCTTCCACTGGCACCTGAAACCCCTCACTGGGTGCCCCCCACAAAATGCAGGAGGAAAACGATGAGCCCCAGGCAGTCCGTGGAGCCCAGTAAATTCCAGCTCCCAAACTCTGCACAGTAGATGTCCCTGGTTGTTCCCCTGAACCATTTTCTACAGTTGTTCCCCCTTTTGACATGGAGAGGAGGAGAGGAAGAACAAGAAGACACGTTAAGTGACACTGACATATGGCCATTGTTTACAGAGTCAAACCCGTTGTCTTTGATTGATCTACAGTTCCTTTTTAAAAAAGTTTCAATTTCACATTCCATGTAGCACTTTTAATAAATGTTATACTTTTGACTTGTGTGGACCCTACTTCCTAAATATGAAGAATGTAAGCTGCTTTCAGCTTTGGAATGGGGTCCCTTGATTCACAGCACATGAACCTGAATAGTGTAACTCTGGTACCATCACACGGCAAACACTTTTCTGTCCCTCCCCCCCCTCACCCTAGGTCCATAAATATCTGAATTCCAAGGGAAGGATGGAGAAAGTGCATTGTTAGGTGCTTAGAAAGCACTAGTAGTTTTAAAAGGAGAAAAACTCACAACACAAATTAGATAGAGAAACATTTTTATGGCTTGGTTTGTATACAAAAAACAAAACATTTCAGGTAAGACCTGGTCTACATTCGAACTTACTTTGGTATAACTGGAGTTACACCAACCTAAGCACCGGCATAGACAGGACTATGTCAGTGGGAGAGCTTCTCCCACCAACATAGATACCGCTTTTCATGGAAGGTGGAATAATTAGTACAATCTCTTCTATCAGCTTAGAGCGTCTTCACCAGAAGTGCTACAGCAGCATAGCTGCATCCTTGCAGCTGTGTTGCTGTAGCTCTTCCAGTGTAGATACAGTGTAAGAATAAAGGCATCTGCCACTGCACAGTGATTAAACTGTCCCGCCTCCCCCCACACCCCCAAAGGCATTTGACTAATTTCAGCCTTGGGTTTAGTGCCACTAGGTGCTCTTAACCACCCCTCCCTCCCAATGAACCTTGAGAAGGAAGAGGTGGGTAAGGAATTCTCACATTCTAACAAATGTTGATCAGCTTGGTAGGACAGCTTGAGTGCTCCCAACAACAGCCTTGTGAGCAACCCTGACCAGTAACACAAAAGCATTGTACAAGAAACACAATGCAACTCAGCTGCCACCTTCCATGGCATGAAGCCAACCCACAAGGTGTTCACCTTGTGGAGGCACCCTGGTATAATTGTCTCTAATGAGTGAAAAGTCACAGGAATGAATGGCAAATGACTATCGGCTCCACGGGACCAAAACCCTCGCAAAGCTATATATCCCTAGAAGTATGTGCCAGTGTTCCTGCATGTGCTTTTCCAGCAGCTGCACAGGGTGTGAAGATATCCCTGGGCACAAGCAGATGTCACCCTCTGTCTCCCTGTTATTCCAAGATGTGTACATATGACATCCCAGATTTCCCCTGCCCTCTGTGAACCAGGACCAGTGTGCATTTGATGGGGATCTGGTTGCCTGTACAGACTTTGTAAACCAGACCTGTTCTGTGCCCACTCTGGACAGAAGTACTCCTCTTTACCCACACACAGTTTGTGCGGAGTGCAGCCGGTGATGATTATGTGAACAGCTTTGGCCACACTGGCATCCAGACCGGCGCATAGTCTGAAAGCTCGTTGGCTCTGCCTACCAAACACACATTCCGTGACCATGCCACAGCCAATGAGTTTGTAACTGAATTCCCTTTTCCCAGAGTTATTGATGTCAGGGTATGGATAAAGAGACAAGTTAAAAGCAGGTGTGCAGGGTCTCCCCCACATCATTGTTAGCACACACATTGCTCCCCCAGAACAACATTGTTCACTATAAAGTCCCTTCTTTCACCTTCAAGTACACTCCCAATTGCCTTCACACCCTAGTGTCATTAACCGTTCCAGTGTTTTCCACTTTGGTATCCATGAATCTGTCTCGGTGGTCCACCAAGTCCTGCAGAATGATTAAATAATAATCTTTTCAGGTCACATACTCACTTGCCTCTTTTGTTGGGCAAAGTATTTGTGTGTGCCATCGACAGCCCCTGCAGAGTTTGGAAGCCCCATTTTTTCAGATCCAGCTAGAGTGTCTCCTGTGAGTCACAGAACCCTGGGATACCGCCTCCTGAAATGGTTGTGCTGATGTTGCATAACAAAAGCGGTGATATAGATACAGATATACATGTGTACACAGTGTTATACCCACCTCCAGCACAGCCAAAGTGGAGACTCAATGAGGGTATGGGGAACATGCGCAAGCATATACATAGTCAACTACCCAAGTATGTGTGCAAATTTAGACAAAGCCTTAGGTAGTCATATTCAAAACAATCAGTTTATGGATTAATTTCCACTTGTACAAATCATGCTTAGACTTTTCTTTTAAATATTACCTTGTATTGATTTTTAAATATTACAAAAAGGACATGTAATTATATAACAGAGAAAACAATTTAAAATGGTTCAATAAACACAGGAGACTTATGAGGAATGACAGTTCACAGACTTAATTTCACAGGTTATGGAAAAAAAAGAAAAATGAAATGCTCCGAGTTCAACAGTTATAAATCAGAGGAGGGCAAATAGTGCAAACTATTCTGTGAATCTTTTTAGTTGAATTTTTAAATAAATTTGCTTCAGCCACACTTAGGTCACTTTTCTATTTTTTGAAAAAGTGCTTGTCTGAATGAATTTTAGTGGCAAAAATGTTTGTGGAAAGTGAATTTCAAAGTCACATGTGTGAGTACAATCTGAAAGCAAATTCTATATTTGCATGTGTGAGTATTTGCACCAGAACTGATTGAATGCTTACCCAGATGGGAAATAATACCGTACCATGTGATTTATCTGACCAAACCAATTAACAGCACTCAAATAGTGAATATCAAATATGCTACATGAACAGTTTGTGATCAATCCCTAAAGGTAAAAACAAGTTTAAAAAAGAGTATTTAATTCTAACTAACTAATACATTTGAGGGAACTGCAATCTGCTTGCAAATATTCCATGAGCAGAAAGAGTCTGAATTCACTAAATAAATTATGAATTGAAGCTCATTCACTCAGCTATATTATAAGCATTACTCATTAGTGTTCTTGCATGAAGCCCTTTAAATAACAGAAAAACTTGTAAATATGGGGATATGAGCAGACTGCCTTGTACTGTATTTGAACAAAGTAAATGAAAAGAGTGGTTGTTATTTTAGTCATTATCTAAGACCTAATGCATAAGAAGAACAATCCTAAAAGTGGTTTTAAGGAAGGATCTTTCATGTAATTTAAAATAAAATGTCCTTGTCACAGTACTGATCCCACAAGTCAATGTTACAGAGAACAGCCCGCAGCCCTGTGCCTCTTTGAAGGACCAGTCTGCCAAAAGTCTATGATGAGACCAAATGCAGTAAATCAAAATATAGGGTATAAAACATTATAAAGAAAGAGTTTATAATGACAGCACTGTTTAAAACATACCTACCGTTAATTTGCAGAAATCAAGCAAGATGACCAAACACTTGTGCTTAAAAAGCAGACCAAATATATATATATATATATATATATATTTGTAACTGTGCATGTCATAATACAGCCTAGGTTCTGCAGCTGCTATAAACAGTATTTTTTTTTTTAAATTCAACACAAAATCTGTAGAAATCCCAAATCAAAGAAACCTAGGAAGATACAAACATTTATTATTTATATGCAAGATTCAGATCTTGCAATTGGATGTCAATGGGGCATCAGGAGGACACTAGAGGACCCCATAAGGATGAAGGTGCAGGATAAGTGACTATAGTTGTCTCTTGATCAAGGTAACAAAACCAAAGTTATGGTCTCAAAATAGTACATGAAAGTAGCAAACACCACACACAGACACACATGCAAAGTGAAGGCGTTTACTCATTGCTAGCACCTCCTTGTGGTCCAACAAGGCACAACAGCTCTCTTCCTGTCAAGTACCTCCTGCCAGTGGTGGTGCTGCCTCTGCAGTCATCGGTTTCTTCCTGCAATTTGGCCTCCAGCCAGTTTACTTTAAAGTCTCTCCCCTTCCAGGGTAGGTCATGAATAAAAAGCAATGGGAATTAAGAACATAACAATGGCCATACTGGATCAGACCAATGTTCCATCTAGCCCAGTATCCTTTCTTCCAACAGTGGCTAATGCCAGATGTTTCAGAGGAAATTAACAGAACAGGTAATCATCAAGTGATCCATCCCCTGTCGCCCATTCCCAGCTTCCATGAGCTAATATGAAACAGAGGGGAATGATTCCCTCTCAAGGTGCATCAAAATCCAACCTCCCTTCCCTCGAGGAGGGGCTGTCAAGGAGCAGCCATCCAGGAAGCCCTTGCCTTCAGTCAGCCTTCACTCTGCAGCTTCCTTTTTAAGCTCCTCCTCCAGTCTGTGCACACCTTGCAGCTGTGGCTGGGCAGGACTTCCTGAGCTCAGAGCAGCTCCTTAATCCCTTGTTGTTCAATGTGAGGTTTGTTCACCCCGCTCACAACATACACCCCCCCCCAATTTGGTTCCAAGATTGTATCTCCAGAAGTCTGAAACAACTTCTGAGACCCCTGATTTTCTTTGTTGAACAAATATCTCTGCTTCTCTGGGATTATGAAAAACAAATGTCTTGGTCCCATAAACACTCTAAACTTTGCTGGATATAACATAGTGATGATCCTGCATCCCACACTGGAAACACCATGGTGCCTCTTTATTAAAAATGTAAAATAATCAGGACAAATCCCAGTTTTAAAATTAGCAACCATAAAATGTCTTGCAGCAGATAAAATGGTGTTTCTCATTATCAGGGATTCCCATATGACAAATTACAAATATAGTGCTAGAAGTTTTAGGGACAGGAGACTTCCTCTTCATAAATCTCTTCTGGCATAGATCAAAGAAATCAATGCAGTGTGTGTGGGGAACTTTGTATCATTCCCATGCCTATTTCTATAAATGCCACCTTTTAGACTTGACCAGGATGGAGAATCTGTACTGATGTTAAAACAAATTAAAAGGACAACGGTGATAGGAATCTTCCATAGAAAATTTTGAAATATCCACTCCAATTTCTTAGGTTTTTGAAGATTTTTAAGACTTCTGAAATGGGACTATTACCCAAAATATATGAATAAACTATTACTTATGTGTAGCTTATGGGATCCAATAATGAGACAAGATCCTTTAGACGATGTGGATAGAGTACTTCCAGCCACCTCTTCTTGCATCAATTTCCGCTTTTGCTAAACCCAACCTCCTGCAGAGATATTGCAAGCTCAAGACCCTACTGGGTCAAACACCAGCTCCTCTTGCTCTTTCCACTTTAGATTCCCTTGTCTGCAGTCCTCACCTGCCTCGCTAAGGAAGTGAGGGAACTCTTCCTTTTCTTTGAGCAAAGGTTGGGTAGCTGTGCTCCCTCAAGTTCTTCCTTTCTTTAGCTTCATTTCTCCCTCAAAGACTATGCATACCTAATCTCTTGCTAAAATGGCTGATGTGAATATTTCAACTTTTCTTCCCTTGTAGGAACAGAAATGTCAAAAAGGCCTCATGAACTGGAAGCCAAAGCAAACCAAGACCCTATTAACTCAGCTTTTTCTATTGGCACATAAGCTGTTATAGTCAGGTTCCAATGCTCATATCTCCTAGATGCATAACAGAGGTGCTAAGTAGAAACTCCATGATTAAGGCAGTGTTCCACAGTGACCTTAATAATGGGGCATAAATAGTTTTTTTCTATAAGCAGGTGGCCAATTAGTAGGATATTTCCCACAGAGTTGTTTTTTAAGCTCTCTGAATTTTCTCTGTAGCTTTTGGTTGATTTCTCTTCATACATTTTTAATAGGAAAGCCTTTAAATGTGGGCTCTGGCTGAAAATTGTCAATGGAAGTCACTGTTCCTTGTTGACTGATACATCTTTTAAAATATTCCATCACACAGAACTTGGCAGATAGGCGAATATTGAGTAGATCTGTTGAAATGGGTAATTATAAAAATACAGTGTTGCATTTAGGTTAATTTTTAGCCATTTTCTGGTGGTAAAGGAAAGGCTATTCAAACCTGATTGATGACGGTCAGGCACACACAACCCTGATTGACTGGGGCTAGGAGCACACCAGAGTGATTGATGTTGGTTGCCCATCTTCCATCACTCTCTTTAATTGCCCTTCTGCACACAATCCTTTATGAAAATGGTAAATGGGTTATGTGCAGAAAGGTGAAAGGGGTTCAGAGTTAAGGCTGCAGTGTTTGGTCTCTGCTGCCTGAAGACTTTGGTGATGGCAAGATGTGTGCATGAGGATGGAGGAGGAGAAGTATGTACTGCTAGATAGATTAACTTTTCATTTCCTTGCTTTTGTGAGTTTGTAACACATCCCCTGTGTGTGTAGCAACCCTCACTACTTCACTACAAAGTTTTTTGTCTAATAATACAGAGAAAAATAGTTTTAATTTATCAAATAAATATTAAAGATGGGAGCTCAGATCCTTTTCTAATAAATACATTTTCATATGATTACAAGTGTTTATAAGGAACAGTCTATATTTATTCATAATTGGTTTTGTTCTTAGCAGGGAATTTCAGCTTGTTATGTGTCCAAGCTCTCCAGTGTTTGTTGTGGCATCATATTAAAAAATCACCCAAGAGGAAAAGAACTTCCTACTCACTAAGGGTACGTCTACACTGCAATTAGACACCCATGGCTGGCCCATGACAGCTGACTCATGCTCGCAGGGCTCGGGCTAAGGGACTGTTTAATTGTGATGTAGACATTCAGGCTTGGGGTGGAGCTTGGGCTCTTGCAAGGTGGGAGGGTTCCGGAGCCTGAGCTGCAGCCCAAGCCTGAACATCTACATTGCAATTAAACAGCCCCTTGGCCTGAACCTGAACAGCCTGAGTCAGTTGACATGGGCCAATCGCGGGTGTCTAATTGCAGTGTAGACATACCCCGAGAGTCCAATGACAAGCTTTTGGTGCAAGGATCAGCACCAGACCTCATTGGATATCATTTAAATGGCAAAATGAACAATCAAAATGTAGAAACGTGTATCTGTGCTTCACTTAGACAAACAGAAAGAGAATCACCTGTTGTGGAAATCAAAGGCAATCTGTTATGATGACAGATAACAGAAATATATTCACTTCTTCAGAGCAGAGACATAGGTTGCCTTAGGTAATAGCCATTGTCTACCGCCTTTCAAATGTTACACTGTTTCTCTACTGTATTTTATGAATCTGATAAATATTGTGGTTATCAATGCCTGAGGATCATTTTCAGTATAAATTATTGCATTTCATGGTTTATATCATTCAGCAGAGAACTGAAAAATTGAATTTTCCCTATATCACACATGAGAATGCTTGTCCTATGTCACCAGCCTGTGTGGCATGATTTACTGGGAAATGGTGCACTATGTCAGGGTTTAATGTATAACATTTTTGTCCTTAGAAATCTCAGGCTGTATTCATTCATGGCGTAAGCGGTAGCATTAATATGTTAAACACCAAAAGAACTTGCACCTGTGCATAGATGGGACTTTAGTGGGACACCTCGTAGTTGGAGGGATTGTTCCACCCAGCTATGGTTGCACGGTCAGGTCCTAAAGTTGAAAGTGTCTAGAAGGTGGAACTTGCAGGCTTTATTGCATTTCATTTTTAGTGCAAATGCCTTTTAACTCCTTCTTACCACTGGAAGTGTAGAAGGGATGGTATAGGCTGAAAATTAGGGCTGTCAAGTGATTAAAAATATTAATCATGATTAATCGCAGTCTTAATCGCACACTTCAAGAATAACAGAATACCATTTATTCACATATTTTTGGGTGTTTTTCTACATTTTCAAATATATTGATTTCTATTACAGCACAGAATATGAAGTGTATAGTGCTCACTTTATATTATTGTTTTTATGATAAATATTTGCACTGTAAAAAAGATAAAAGAAATAGTATTTCAATTCACCTCATACAAGTACTGTAGTGCGATCACTTTATCATGAAAGTTGGACTTGCAAATGTAGAATTATTATTATATGACATAACTCCCTTCAGCTGAGTGAGCCCTTGTCTGCAAGAGAAGGTGGATTTTACCTCAGGGACTCGACCTCTGGCAGGGGAGAAAAGGCTGGTGGCAGGGAACTTGCCAGGACCCTGTTCTCTAAATTTTTGTGCTGATGACCTCATTTGGGCTTTAAAAAATCCCCCCCCCCACTAGAAAATATTGTGCCCCCTATCTTCAGCTCCAGGGGGGCTCAGGACTTCAATCCCACTTAGGGCAGGAGGCTTCAGCCCTGCTCTGGGCTCCAGTCCCACTCGGAGCTGCGGGCAGGGGCTTAGCCTCCCCACCACCTCTGGAGCTGCGAGATGCAGCTTCAGCCCCACCACCTCCGCTGCCTCCCACCCGACCCAGAGATATGCAATTAATGCGTTAAAAAATTAACGTGTTAATTTGGTTTTCAGTTAATCGCAGGCGTTAACTGCGATTAATTGACAGCCCTATTGAAAATGTAACGATGTGCACAAAAAGGGCCTGTATTTGGGCTTGGATCTTTATACTCATGTGCTGGTAAAATTATGCAAAGAAGTGACTTGGAGCTATCTAAGTTAAACCACCCCAAACGGCTATTCTAAAAATGTCTTATTGGCCAGGTGCAGAGATGATTAGAAAATGGCAAGTATTTTCAGTGACAATTTTTGAAAGACTTTTTTCTTTGTTTTTAAAAACAAAAATTAATTGTTTTGCCCAAAAAAGAACCATTTTTAAAAATGTTCATTGAAACACTGAAGAGTTAGGAAAAAAGGCCATTTTTAATTGGAAAAAAAATCCACCAGCTCTAGTCAGCAGTTAGCATTCTAGGCCTATTGCGTCCTTCCATATGCTGATAGCGGCTAGAATATTTCCTTGCATATAAGGCAGATGTGGCCCACATTGGCAGTGAGATGGTTAATGAGATCCTGGGGACCCAGCTGGCCTCACCTAACTACGCCTGTCGCCAAGGAGAGGCACAGAGAGTGAAGTTAAAAGAAGGAGATCTAGCCAAGTTCAGAGCTGATCAGGAATGAGAATTGAGCTCTGCTTCTCTTGATAGGAGAAAAGGCTCATTACAAGTCAGAGGTGGAAATCGCTGCTATCAGGGATGACCAGACCTGGGGGATCAGTGGAAGCAGTCAATTTGGAGATAAGCCCTGAATACCAGGGTGGGGTCCCACTGACGGTTTGTTGGGTGATCCTGTTTTGAGTTGTGGGGTCTTTTGTTCCCTTTGGACCTTAATACACTGGAAGGGGTAAGACTGAAATGTGTCTTGGCCAATCTCAGACATCAGGGAAACCATGACCTACCAGAAGAGACTCACAGTTGGGTGAGTTGTGCCCTGATGTGCCACAAAGGGTGCTGAAGAGGCAACCCAGTCAGTGCAGAAAACTGATATGAACAATTACAGCATAGGCATTTGGTAAGTTTGCCCTTTTTCTGTAGCAAGCACCTACAATAAATGAATTAATTTATACTGAGAAACAACTTCTTCAGAATGGTTCATTTGTCCCCACAGGAAATGAGGTGACTGTACAACAGTGTTTGTTCTATCTGCAGCATCTAAACTGTGCCTCTCCTGGTTAGCAAGAAGGTGAGGAAAGGTAGAGAGGTAATACAGTGGGGCAACAGTTGAAGACCTGAGGAAGAGCTCTATGAAACTCAAAAGCATGTCCCTTCTACCAACAAAAGTTGGTCCACTAAACAAATAGTATAACACATACAGAGACAAGGTGGGTGAGATAACTTTTTCTTTTTCAAGGGAAAATAAAGTTTTTCTGGCAGGCCTTCCCTAACTTGATTACTGTTAGCAATAACCATGCTAAAATATAAATAAAATTGTACGCACAGTAGTTTTTTTTATTTCTAAGTACTAATAGCATGGCAGCCGTTCATAAATCATTAATGATGAGCTTCTAATTATGTGGAGGCATCACCATGGGACCCAACCTAATGCTGACAATTTGCATATTCATGAATTCATCCATACTTATGCACAGTAGAATCCATAAAAAGAAGGCATCAAGTAACATTCTTTGCCATTTGCAAAGTGTTGGTTGACTGATATTTCTCTTCTTCAAGATATTTGTCTTTATTGAATGGTCTCATTTCACATAGTTTTCTTTAGAGTCAAATTTTAGAATGTAGATGGCCTTGGTTATTCCAAAAGAATGTGTCTGGTCTGCAGTGCTCTGGGTAATAAATACTGCAGACAATTTAGTGTCCACTTCATTTCTACTAGCTGACATGAATTTGAGTTAAAAATATAGCTGGCATGTGTTTAGTCTAGAACTAAAGGGCATTTTTCCTAAATTTCATGTGACATAACTTGGCATAAAAATTTAAAAAGAAAATCTGGTCTTTTTCTCACTGGATATTTACAGTTGTCAGAAACCTGGAATGTTTGTTTTGGATAGTGTAGGTAGATTCTTTCATAAATCAGCTATAATGGATCATTTGTAAATGTAAATTATAAGGGTTTTGGAGAAGGGGCTGTTTCCTCATTATGTGTGTACACAGAGTCTTGCAAATTGAGGCCCTGATTGGAGCTTCTACAATACAAATAACATCAACAGTAACATGCAGAGTTGTAGCCATGTTGGTCCCAGGATATGAGAGAGACAAGGGGGGGTGAGGTAATATCTTTTGCTGGACCAACTTCTGTTGGTGCAGCACTCACCACTGAACTGGTACCTCCTGCTGGTAGTCTGGGAATTAGCTCAAACAGCCACCCCATCTGCAGCCTGTGCTCCGTTACTCTTCCCTGGGGTTCATTGGTAGTCTTTTTTACTGCCATCAGGACGCACTGCATCCTCTTCCTGACCCAGCCCTCCAGCCAGCCACACTCCATGCACCCCGCCCTTTCCAGGGGATTCGACAGTCCTGACTCCACCACTTACTTCAGTGGCCACTACTTCACTGGCACTCTGGGAGGGGGCTGGGCCTGCCCACTTCTCTGGGCCCCAGCCCAGAAACCCTGTGTGTAGTGACCTTGCACCTTCTCTTCCCCCAACTCCTTAACAGACTTCCTTGGGCCACTTCCCCACAGCCCAAGTACCTCTTCTGCCCTTGTATCAGGGCCTCTGGCTGATGCAGAGCCCCCAGCAGACCACTGCTCTGCCCAGGTTACTGCCTTTCTGTAGTGTAAAGGGCAGGTGGGCAGGCTTCCCTCCCCAAGCTCTTGGGTGTGACTGACCCTGTTCTGCTTACAACTCCCTTTTATATTGGACTCCTGGGCCATGATTGGTTATCCCAAAGCCCCTTCCCATTGGCTGCTGCTCCAAGGGCCTTTTAACCCCTTCCTAGCCAGTGCGGAGGAGATGCTTCACCACATGGTCCCTGAGGAAGAACTCTGCGTAAGCTCAAAAGCTGTTGTCTCTCGCAACAAAGAAGTTGGTCCAATAAAAGTTATTACCTCACCCACTTTGTATGACCAACAATTTTATTTATATGCATCTGTGGAGGACATAAGGATTATTGATAAGTCACTTTGCATAGCACTGAACCACCACTGTTTCAGGAGGACAGCAGTGCAGAGCAGGGAGTGAAAGTTATACAACTCGCTGAGACACCACACAAGGAATTTATGGAGGCACAACATAAGAAATGGAATATAGGGATTGCCAGTATGAATTAGATCCCCCATGCATCAAGTCCAGAATGTTGTCTCTGACAGTGAGCAGCACCAGCTGCTTCCAAGGAAGGTGCACCAAATCCTGTGGTAATCATTTCTGGAATAAATAGCTTGCCCAAAGATAAAGTTTCTTTCTAATCCCTGAGCTATGAATCAACTGTAAACTGGGCTGGTATCCAAAATAAGCCGTGGTGGAGGGCTTAGCTATTAGATACAAACTCCACTTAAATAGGATGGCTGACCATCCAGTCCCCCTTCCCCATTTTCCCACCCACGCACTCATACAGAGTCATGTCTGATCTCCAAGGAAATCCAATCAACGAACTAATGAATTTGGGGCTCTGGCCCCTCCCCCAATAATTCTTCTGCTCTAACTTCCATCACTGCTTTCCAGCTTCTCCTGAAGATGAGCAGACTGCTCCCCGCCTCCCCCTGAAAAAAGCCAGCAGCCACACACCCTCTGGTTTTCCTTTTTACTCCTACCCACTTTGCCATGTCCCAGTCTGCCCTTGAGCCTCCTATCATGATGGATCAAGCCCACTCAACACACATACTCTTCCTTCTTTCCTCTGGTCACAGATCCCTAGTACCCGTTGACTCCTTGAAATTCTTGCTGGCTCGACATCAGCTTTCTCTCACCAGGGTGCAGTGTGTTTCTCTCAAAGGGAAGGTGGAGTTCCACACTGAAGATACATCTATGCCCAGACTCCGATTTTACCCCATTAGGAAGAGCCATGGCAACTTATGAACATACCCCGAGCTCAGTCCTGCTTTGCATTTCCACTCAGACACAGAGGAAAAATGAAAAACAACTTGGCAGAAAAACACTGAAATTTCAAAGTTGTTTTCATTCTACATATGACAGATCCATTTCCCCCCACTATTTTTTTATAATTACAAACATTTTTTTTTACCAAAATATCATTGAAATTCCTTAGCCTGATTGGTGGGTAATTAAAAATGCTGATAACCATTCTGATAACCATTTCAGTGTTATTGATTATTGTAATTGAAAATTGATGTGAGAATTTTCAAAAAAAGTCACCAATTTTCTCAAAAATAAATTGATTTTTGGAAAATAGTCCACATCTTAGTAAAAAATCATTTCATTTGAAACACTGGAACCAGCTCAACATTCAGTGGAGGAAGGAACTCTATCAAGCCTAATTTACATTGTTATAACTATACAGATTAGGGGTGTGATATTTTTACCAAAATAGTTATATCTGTAAAAGTCTTAGATGGGATGCATTTATACTGATATAAAGGTGCCTTCTAATTATACAGTTTATCATGCTTTCCACACAAGAATAAGCTATACCTATAAGCATTTTTATGCTGGTAAAACTGTGTCATAACACTTTAAGTATACTAGTATAGTTAAAGCGGTACAACTTCTGTGTTAATTACCCAGCATGTCCTTAGGGACCAAATGCTGCATGCCTCCCCTTTCCCTACTGCACTCTATAGTGTTGCACTGAAGGTACTAGCTGCTGCTAGCACCTCCTTTCCTGCTCCTCCACTCTTTGCTGCTCTCCATTGGGCTACTGGAGAGCAGGGAGAAATGAGAGGTGACGCATAGTAGGGGTATGTGGATTCACTTGCCCTGCCCCCTGCACCGCCCCCAGATTTGCTGCTTGGATTGTACTGAGCATGCACACATGGACTGAGCATGCTCAGTAACACTGCTGAAGCAAGCTACCCTCACTCTTCCCCCCCACTATCGGTGGACACGGGTGGTCCCTGCCTACCATGTAGGCTTTTTGTTTGCTTAAAGAATAGAAGAGAGGGAATTTAATTGGTGGGGATTAACATTGTTAGCATCTACTTATCAAACTGCTATTTACTTTAAGGTCCTCTGAAAGAAGAGAAAATAAAAAATGTTATACCTCACCAGTTTTTATTTGTGCCACATAATTGACTCATCTTATTAAGTTTCACATGTTCTTTATGCTTCTTCTCCCATTGAACTAATGGTGTTTGCATATTAATTATTATGGAACAATGGTATAGTGTAGGAGGAATTTAGGGATATCTGATAGTGCAGTATAATTAGAGAGACAAGGTGGGTGAGGTAATTTTTTTATTGGACCAGCTTCTGTGGGTGAGAGAGATAAGCTTTGGAGCCATACAAAGCTCTTCTTCAGGTCCTGATGAGCGCTGTGAAAGTGCCAAAGCTTGTCTCTCTCACCCACAGAAGTTGGTCCACTAGAAGGAATTACCTCACCCACCTTGTCTCTCTAATATCCTGGGACTGACATGTCTACAACAACACTGCATAGTACAGTATAATGTTTACCTAATGCTTGAAATTTATACCATTGGTAATAACGTAAAGGCGTTTATAATAGTCCTGACCACAACAGTGGTACAAACTAAATCTCTCTTTTTTTTGGTCTATGACTCCAGAGGTGTTAAGTGGCTACTTCCCCTTAATGGTCTCTTAGAATTTGTGTTAACTACTTATGCTAAACAATCTGCTCTACCTTTATTTAGCTGTGACTCTTTGGATATGTCCACGCTGCAATTATACATCTGTGGCTGGCCCATGCTGCTGACTCAGGTTCTGGGGGCTCAGGCTAAGGGGCTGTTTAATAGCACTATAGACATTCAGACTTGGGCTGCAACCAGGTTCTGGGACCTTCCCATCTCTCAGGGTCCTAAAATCTGGACTCCAGGCCACACCCGAATATCTACATTGCAATTAAACAGCCCCTTAGCCAGAGTCCTGCGAGCCCAAGTCAGCTGGCATGGGCCAGCCGTGGGTGTCTAATTGCAATGTAGATATACCCTTGGAGTACCTTTCCTAGACCTGAAGAAGAGCTCTGGATAGCTTCTAAGCTTGTCTTTCACCAATGAAAGCTGGTGAGTGAAAAATATGACCTCACCCATGTTGTCTCACCACACATCTTGAAACTGTTTTAAAGAAATTTCGACCTTTAATATTACTAAAAATGCAAATGATGACACGGACAGCACATATAGGATCATATTCTCCAATGCACAGCAGCCATTTTGAATCACACTGGTCGTGGAACTTGGCCCAGCAGCCAGTGTAATGAACTCAGGAAGCTTGCCCCAATGTAAGTATGATTATCCAGAGGAGTTCCACTGGTGTGGGGGCTCTTACACTTCCTCACAGGGCATGGCCAGGACGTTACTATGACATACCAATCCTCAGCTATTGGTTTGGTCCCCTGAAGCACTTTGAAGCTAATGTAAGTTAGCGCAGGCTTCAAGCTGTCCAGTACAGAATCTCAATATTAAGAAAAATCTACCTTGCAAGCAACATTGGTGCATGTGTAACTTTTAGAAAAGTGGTTTAAAGTTAGAAAAGAACCATTACATTATTTTTATCCTTGAAATTCATCCAAACATACCCATATCTGTCTAGTTTTGTCCCAGGGGTGTTTAATCCTTGGTCTTATTGTCTACATTCCTGGGCTCCTTTCACACCAGGCAAACTTTGTAAAGTTGAGAAATCTCCTGCAATGGTATGTGGCAGGCCACTACCACAAGGTCATTTCAAACGTTTTCCTACTGATTTCCAATTTCCCCCCATGGTAATTACTCCATAGAATGACCTCTTTGTTTGGTTAAAAAAGATTACGAAAATTAGCAAACATCAAGCTGGGATTTTTGATTTAACCAGCTGTGCCGGGAACTGAATTACACTCAGCGAACAGGAAGCCCTCAAACTCTGTTTAGACATAGGAAACTTTTGTGAACCCTACATTTAAACAGTGAAATTCCTTACAGCAGGATATGGCATTTATCTGTACCCTCCCAGGTATCAACCTGCTATCTCACTGAAGGTGCACGTGAAGGCGTGATTGTAGCATGGGTAGGGATATCTGTGCTAGCTTTCATCTTACTAGCATAGGTAACAACAATGTAGATGTGGTAGCAATGGACTTAGCAGGGCTAGCAATAGCAGTATGTACCCAGGCTCCCTAGTGGGCTTGTACTCTGGTTGTTTTCTCACACTGAAGCTCATGCTGCCACGTCTACTGTACTATTATTACCCATGTTAACAAGATTAAAGCTAGCATGGATATGCATACCTGTGCTACAATGACACCTTCCCTTGCAAAGTAGACACATCTCAAGCTGCTTAGGTCCTCATCCAGATCCCCCTGAAGTCAGTGGAAAGACTCCCCGTGATTTCACTGGGTTTTGTACCAGGCCCATAATCAGCATAAACGTAATGGGTCAGACCCTCACCTTGTATGATTTATGCAGCTCTACTGACATCAATGGGACTATGTCAATTAACACCAGATGAGGATTTAGCTCAGGTCTGCCATTTCCAGACCTTTGTTTCTCTTGTTTTATTTTCATATTCTAGAAATGTTTGCCATCCCTACTCTCCTGCTGTTTCAGATCATCCATGAACTTTTCCATTATGAGACTGTCCCACACACTCCTGAACCACAAGGTATTTTCAGGAAGCGTCTTCCTTTTCCAAAATTCTGCCAGAGCACAAACTGCTGCTAGCAGATGGTTATTAATCTCTTTAAAAACCAACACAACAGGAAAGTAAAGCACAAGACCAAAGTACTTCACTTACGAAGGAAAAATCAAATGCACGAATACAAAATGGGGAATAGCTGGCTCGGTGGTAGTGCTGATGAAAAGGATCTGGGTGTTATAGTGGATCACAAACTGAATAGGAGTCAACAGTGTGATGTAGTTGCAAAAAAAGGCTAATATCGTTCTGGAACGTATTAATAGGAGTGTCGCATGTAAGACACAAGAGGTAAGTGTCCTGCTCTAGTCAGCACTGGTGAGGCCTCAGCTGTACTATAGTGTTTAGTTCTGGGTGCCACACTTTAGCAAAGATGTGGACAAACTGGAGAGAGTCCAGAGGAGAGCAACAAAAATGATGAAAGTTTTGGAACACATGACCTATGAGGAAAGGTTAAAAAAACTGGGCATGTTTAGTCTGGAGAAACAAAGACTGAAGGGTGACCTGTTAAAAGTCTTCAAATATATTATAAAGAACTGTGATCAATTGTTCACCAGGTCCACTGATGGTAGGACAAGAAGCAATGGGCTTAATCTGTTGTAAGGGAGATTTAGGTTAGAGATTTGTTATGTTTGGATACTTGGAAGTTACTTGCACTCAGATAGAAACCAGCAGACAGGAACACGGGGAAATGTAAATACACACAGACGGAGTTTATTCTTCTGTTCTAAGACCAGACAGAACTGGCTGAGCTATCCCATAATAATCTAGCTCTGTTAGCTGCAGCAAGCTAGGCAGGACACACAATACACAACAATATTAGAAAATCTTTCTGACTATAAGGAAAGTTAAATTCTGGAATAGGCTTCCAAGGGAAATTGTGGAATTTCCACCATTGAAGGTTTTTAAGCACAATTTGAGCAAACATCTGTCAGGGATGGCCTGCGTTTACTTGGTCATGCCTCAGTGCAGGTGGCTGGACTTGATGACATCTCAAGATCCCTTCCAGCCCTTTATTTCTATGAAGAACAATTTTATTCGTATCAGCAAGCTAAAACAATTAGAGATATGTCCACTATATACTTTTAATTTGACTTGGGCATTTAAAGAAGTGTTTTGGGTACCTAGTTTTGACTCTCCTCCCAACAGCCACACTCACACCTACACTGGCTCTTTACATTCTTACCATAGAAGGAAATGTGAGTTTTGTTACTTCACTTTTGGTAACGATTTGAAATGAAAAACAAACAAACGAAAAAGCTCATTAATCACAAATTTAAGCGAAAGAAACTTTTTTCAGAATATAGAATATAATTTCTCATCTTTCTGCTTGTCAATAGTGATGGATCCTGCCTTGTGCAAAGTCCCACTTCAAGTGGCCTGGGTTCGGTTCTTGACCCAGGCACTGGTGGCTTAAATCAAATCAACAAAAAAAAAAAAAAAGGCAGAGTCTATAAATATAATATAAAGAGAGTAAAAAAAAAAAAAAGCCCTTGGTCTTCAGGACTTTCATCTCCTTTGTACTTCCAATGGGTTATAAGTCTCTCAGAGGCAGCCTGGCGCTAGCTCCTCGGGAGAGGGTTGTTGCTTTTTTGAAATCCTAAGTTCTTTTGCCTCTTCCCTTCCTGTCCTTTCCTCGCTCTGTATATTGGGCTTGCATTCATTAGCTACAGAAGCTGTGTGCTTGTCTCTCCATAATTTGTATGCACTGTTGTAGCCGTGTCAGGCCCCAGATATTAGAGAGACAGGGTGGGTGTGGTAATATCTTTTGATGGACCAACTTCTGTTGATGAGAGAGAAGTTTTTGAGATACACAGAGCTCTTCATGACCCGAAGAAGAGCTCTGTGTGAGTCAAAAGCTGATCTCTGACCAACAGAAGTTGGTTCAATAAAAGTTATTACCTCACCCACCCTGTCTCTCTCTATAATTGACATTTCTCAGCTGATTTTGCTGTCTGTAGGCTGGGAGGATTCTTAACCTCTTCTTACTCGTATTTGTGTGGATTTGTAGACCCTATCACACTTCTGCTAACTATGGGTAGCAATTACATTGCAATTTTTGCATTCCCAGTCATAGATGCAGGACTTTATTATAATATGCAGAACTTCTGTGGATTCACCATGACTTGTGCCATGTATTTCCATGCAGCTTCAGAAGTGCATACAGTATTTGATCTAATGACCTGTTCTTCGCACAGTCTATGAAGCTGTGATTATTCTACCTTTTACAATGCAAGATGCACCTGAAAGATTTAGGTCATTTTGGTACACTTTACTATCAATTTCATATATTATGTAGCACAGTTTTTACCAAATAAAGCAGAGAGCAAATATATATTGGGTGAAATTCTGGCCCCACTGAAGTCAGTTGCAAAACTCCCATTGATTTCAAATGATCTAGGATTTCATGCATGACATACTCAATTTAAATATGGCCTTTTTCTGTTTCCTACAAATATGCAAATAGCTTGGGCAACATTAAAAATGGAAGTAAACTACATGAGTAGCCTGATAAGAAATTAAAATGGCACACATTAAATGGATTAAAAACTGGCTAACTGATAGGCCTCAAAATATAATTGTGAAGGGGAATCATCTTTGAGTGGGTGTTTCTGGTGAGGTCCTGCCTTATGCTATTTAACATTTTTATCAATAACCTAGAAGAAAACATAAAACCACTAATAAAGTGTGCAGATGACACAAAGAGTAGTAGAGTGGTAAATAATGAAGAGGATAGGCCACTGATGCAGAACAATCTGGATCGCTTGGTAAACTGGGTGCAAGCAAACACTGTGTGTATTAATATAGCTAAATGTATACATCTAGGAACAAAGAATGGAGGCATATTTATAGGATGGGTGACTATCCTGGGAATTAGTGACTCTGAAAAATCTTTGAAGATTGTGGATGATAATCAGCTGAACATGAGCTCCCAGTGTGATGCTCTGGACAAATGAGCTAATGCAATCGTCTCACCATCCACTTCCCACAAGGTTCTAGATCATAAGGGTGAACATTTCTCTTTGTTTAGCTTACCAGGAAGATTTAATAAAATAAAAAATGTGGAATAGAAAACTGTTTTAATAACTCTCATCACAAGCAGCTCATTTATTACTTCTGTATGTTGTTCTAATGTTACAAATGCATGATAGTCCCCCAATAGAAATACCGGTGTAAATTTTTAACAGGAAGAGTAATTAACCATTGGAACAACTTACCAATGTTTGTGGTGGAATCTCCATCACTAACAATTTTTAAATCAAGATTGGATGTTTTTTGCTTTAAAAAAATATGCTCTGGCTAAAAAGGATTATTCTGGGGAAATTCTATGGCCTGTGTCATACACACAGGGTCAAACTAGACGATCACAATGATCCCTTCCGGCCTTGGCATTTATGAAATCAATGGCTGTATGAAGAATGGCATTTACCACACCCCTGTATTGACCTTTATTGTGGGATTCCCTATACTTCAGAAATACTCAATTACTCTGTAAATTTAACAACTGCCACTGGTAAATATCCAATTTTTATTGGCACTCACTCTAAGATGGACAAGACAAATAATAACTGACAGTGATAGGCTTGAAAAGATTTTCTCCCTGTTTATGCTTTGGTCATGTTTCCTGCCTCTGAAAATCTCTTTAAATGAAGGTGCCATGGTAGGAATGTAATTCTAGTCAATGATTTCCAGATCACTAGGGTAAAAAACCTTTCATGAGCTTCTGTTGGAGCTCTGTAGTAATAAAATCTCAAGTAGGTTCAACTCTGAGGTTGATGGAGATGTAGCTGGAGCAGTGGCTGTGAAGGTAGTGAGGAAGCAAGAAGCAGAATTGGTAGGAATGACTGGAAGGCCAAGGTTTGGGCAGATATCATTAGAGGTGGAGGAGACAGCATCAAAGGTTGTTTTTTTTTTGTTTTTTTTTTGACTGATGGGGAGGTGGAGTGGGGAAATTTTGTACATAGAGATCTTGGCATGAACCTCCCTCCACTACCCAGAGGAAATGCGGGAAACAATTTTCATCCATTTTTCCCTTTAATTCATATCAGGCCTTGATGAATTATCTTAGAGGCTGGATTTGCATCTTGCAGTTTACCCCCAAGGAAGCAACAGCCTCTAGTTGCCTGGCCCCAGGAGCAGGGACTAAATTGTAACTCTGAGAGTCAGTTTGGTCGCTGCTTCACCCCTACTTCACGGGGGAAGTAAAGTGCACTAGTCTTTTCCCTAATGCAGCTTACTTTTCCTCCACTTCAATTCAGCGGTGCTGGCTGGTGACCTGGGGGGAAAGGAACCAAGGTTCTTGCTACTCTCCACACTGCACCCCACCTGCTGCCCATTGGTGGCTCTTCTGTATCCACATTGTGACCTACAATGAGGATAGCACCTTTTGTCCCTTTGCTTGCCTATACAGAAGTAAAGTCAGGGTCACAGTCTGAGTCTGATCTCTAGCTTTCTACCCTTTATATTGCTTCTAATCTGTATAACAGACAAATACTCAATCACTGTATAGGGGTCTGATCTGGAAGTCAATGGGAGTTCTGGGTACACAAGGGATTCAGGATCATACCCCAGCTATGAGCTGGATTCATCAAGTGAGGCCTGATTTCAGAGGTGCTGAGGACCTGTACTTCCCATGGAAGACAAAAGGCACCGAGGGTGCTTAGCTCCTCTGGAACTTAGGCCCAAAAGGAACAGAAGAGGTAGATATTTTTGTTTAGTAGAAGTGTAATGATTAAGAGGTGTTCCTATTAGTAAGTCTCCTACTTTTGAATTCTAAGGAAATTCTAGGGATATATTTTTGTTTTATATTTTTATATATCCTAACAAGAGATGAAGAGATGAGGAATCATATGATGTCTTTATATTCTTAGTTTATTTCAGTGGTATGGCTGTTCATAACTCAAAATCCGCCTGTGACAATGAGCAGAATCAATAAGAACCATCATATGTTGGAGATTTTGAAGTTCTCACAGTTTATGGTTGGGAACCCACTCATTATATCATTTCTGTAGCTCAGGTTTAGATTAAAATCAGTTTTTAATTTAATCTCTTCCTGTTACCAGAAGTACTGCTTGCATTATAGCTTATTTCTTAGCACTCAACGTATCTGCAAGCTTTTTCCCATAAATCGAAACTTGTTACCATATGGTGGCTGTTGATGTTACAGTCCCTGTCTTAGTAGACAGGTGTTGACATTAAACAACTTGATTATAATAATTTGCTCCTTTTGGACATTCCTAGCAATGAGATCAAGAATCAAATGGCCATTGAATCATACCTTATCACTGTTAGAGATAGTCCCCATGCAACTGGCTTGAGGACATTGGCAAGAACAGTGCAGAGAAACTTCTGCTGTCTCTGCCCAGATATCTAAGGCATCTATTTTCTGGAAAGGGATTTCAGAAATCAAGCTGGAACCTCACACATGCGCTAAATTCCCTTTAAAAAGAAAGATGTTATCTTCCATGAGCTCTCTTAGACAATAGCACTAACGGTCCATTTCCCATTCTCTGACATTTTAAGACATTTTTCTACTAATCAGATTGAGTGAAAATGTTGTCTACTACTGTATAAAGCAAGGAGGCCCTTTGTTGAACTTATAAAGGACTCTTGTGACAGAGAAAATGGATTCTGATCTCACTTACACAAATTCAAATCCAAGAAGTTAATAGAGTCACTCTTAAATTGCTCTGGTATCAATAACATCAAAATTGGGACCTCTGGATAAGGTGAACCTTGGGAGTTTTGTTATTTTTTTGCTGGTGGCCTTTGTCTCTTCAGGCAAGTAGAATCACAGTGCATGCATCTGCCATTCTACTACTATTTCCATACTGTGCCTTGGAAGGCAATTGCTTAAAATAAATTTGTGATACTAAAAAATAAATTAAAAATATAAACCACAAAGCAACAACTTAGTCCCTTACAGTACAGCCTCTTTGAAACAGTTTTCAGAAATGTTCACCCCCGCAGCCTCGCTTTTAAATTGTGTATTTTCTTAAGCACATAATAGCACAGACATCTCAGTGTAAGACTGGCACCATTCATAAGTTGAGGGAATGAAAATTAAGTTTGTTTTTATTAATTCATGGAGCAACCCATGTCTGGTATGCACAACCTACGTTTCGTAAGCTAAATACAGAAAAGGAAATACATTCCCTCTTTATTGCTGCAGTTGCTTTAAATTAAAACTCTGAAGGAATACAATGTTATGTAACAAAGATTCTTTTATTTCTCTTAAACAAAAAACTTTATGAACATACAGATGTATTTTATAAACATAATAAATTTTATCTATCAAAGCAGTGGGAAAACACAGCCCCAGGGCTCAGTGCTGTGATGTCTCTGAAATGATAATAGTAAAGTCATACTAAAACTAAAATAAAGCTAAGAAGAAACCTTTTAGTGGATGTTTATAACATTTTAATACTAATGGAACCATATTTGCTGCAATTGAAAACAAATTCGGTAAAAGCTCACAGCGCAAAAGGCAATGCATTTTCTTTATACAAATAAAGAATGTAACATTAAAGGTCAGGAATAAAACTGGCAAATAGCTGTCTCTCCATTGCTTTTGCTGCCTGCTAAGAGAAGGTTATCTAACCAGCTTGTCTCATGGCGAAAGTGTGCCGGCCACGCTGCAGTTGTTATAGCGCAAAGGAAACAAATGAACAGATGAGTCTAAAGAGATGAGGCCGACACATGGTAAGATCTGGGTGCGTTCTGCTGCCTAGTATTGCAGGGGAATTCCACTGCTGATGGCTAGCTGGGGAGAACACATGGCCCCAGACTCCCTAGAGTTTCACGCTGAGCTCCATCAGCAGCACTGTTCCTGTCAGTCAAAGCTGTTATGGGGTGTACAAAAAGAGGCCATGTCTTTGTGCTAACAATAATCTGTGCCTTGGAGAGTCCTAAAGACTGGCACCAGGATCTGAAAGCATATTCAAAAGTGAATGGGGAAACTAGGATAGGTCAGAGAGGGCTGTTATGACGTGCTCTCATCAGCAGTCTGTCTTGCCTCATAGGTGGGCTGTTATGTCCCCAGATAGCTGATGAAGGGGAAAGGCACTCATGACCAATTCTCTTATTCTAGGGTTAGTGATGACTCCAGTAAGATCCAGAACCTGAACGTTGTCTTGACAACGAGAGGCAGATGTCTTCAGTGGAAGGTGAGGTCAAAGCTCATGGTAGATTGATTCACATTCCTGGCAACATCACCTCTATATTACCCAGATTGACCTTGAGTCCTTGACCTTTTCTCGCAAAGGCATTGGGACTTGTGAGTGATGGTGCTGTCCGTGTTTCAGAACAAGGATGAGTAATGGGTGTTATCAGCATACTGTGGGCACTGAAGTCCCAGAATCTCAAAATCTCAAACTAGTGGTTTCATCTAGAGAGGGGACTGGATTGAGGCATCCCAGAGGTGAGGGCATCCAGTGAGGAAAAGTTGCTGCTCATCACAAATGCTTCGGGATCTCCCCAAGAGAAATGGGTGAAGCCAGCTCAATTAAACTACTTACAGACTCGTCTTAGGCCTTGCTCTCAGTGTCTCATGGTGAGCCATGGCAGAGATTGCGGATAGATTTAAGAATATTGACATGGATGTTTGCCCTAATTCTATCACTATAATTATCTCAGCACCAGCAGTGCTGTGTCAACACCCTGCTCTGAAACCTGATTGGGAGGGTGTGATCCTGTTTAAATTCATATATCATCACTGTATCTGAAGTTATGAATATTGGCTATATACCTATATCTCCAATGTGTTTGTTCCTGGGGTAACACACACAAGGTAGTTTACATCCAGTCTAACCAGTACATTGTGAATGGACTATTCAAGTTTGATGGCCCAAAGACACTTAGCTCTCACAACAGGCCATAGAAGAAACTCATTTAGTCCAAATGGTTCTTTATGCAGATGCCTCGGCCTCCAAGGGGCCAATGACTATCCCTTGTAAGTCATCAAGCTATGTAAGGACATGTGATGTGCTCATGTGATCCTGGACTCCATCTTGTGCCAGTAACTTTCCACAAACTGTGCTATGAGCTTTGTTTGAAACAGAAAATTTCCAGGCACATGGCAAAAGGTACGAAAGACCCCTGGAATGACTCCATTTTGTCTTTTTCTTGCCTTGACTCTCTGTATTGTGGATTTAGAACAAAAGGAGCATATGGAACTATAGACTGAGGACCTTCCAATCTTTTGGAAGTTCCCAGAGGCTTCACAAGCCAGAAGTCTATACCATCAGTGCTAAAATCTGATATAAGAACTTTGCAATTATTGTATGTATATTGTCTATTAACCATTTTAACTCTTTTCTTTTATTAATAAATCTTTCCATTTTAGTTACTAAAAGACTAGCAGCAGCATGATTATTGGGTAAGATCTGAGTTATATATTGACATGGCTATGTGGCTGATCTCTTGGGATTAGAAGGACCCTGTATTTAATTAAATTGGATTTCAGTAACCGCTCTTCACAGAGTCCAGCATCTGAGTGCTGAAAAAAGGCTGGAATGCCTCAGGAGACTGCATTTTTGCCTTCTTGTTAACCAATGTGGTCAGATAGGAGTTCTCTTTTGTTACTGGCTTGCTATAATATAGTGCTGGAATAACCACCAGTTTGGGATGAGTCTGTCCTATTTCTCAGCACTTTGTCCTGAATTTGATATTCTGACGTATGACCCACTGAGGCACAGTGACAGAGGGGTTTAGGATTTTGCTGGAGGACAAGTTCTGCTGGAACTAGTTGGCACAAATGTATTAATAACCTTCTAAGAAGGCCAGGCTAGAGACATTCTGAAATTCATTTTAGCCATATTTCTCTAGAGCAAAATATTTCATTTGCATTACACAGTGTGAAAGGGGATATTTCAGTTACAAGGTGTAAAATCTTGGAGAGTAAACCCAATATCCTCTTTTCAGCCTATGTTTTGGTAAATGTCATTTTAAAAAGAATTAATGCCTTTACATATTTGGGGGAAGGACAGCAAATACTTCACTCAAACATTTGTATGATGCTTAGTTTCCCACCATGAATTGCCTCTGGCATCCACGAGAAATCTTCAAGGCAAAAAACTGGCAGTTCTGAAATGCACATTCAGTAAATCAAAGCTGTATAATAGCAGTAGTGTTTGTGTTGCTCGAGTTAGTTTATAATGAAAGACAAATATAACCTATTAGCTATAATATAATATTCTTACTTTGAGCTGAGTCTTACCAAACAAAGTCTGACTTCCAGAGTTTTGTTTTGGTTTTAATTTGAGGAAAATCGGTTAGACTGTGGTAATTTTTAAATGAACTGATTAAACTGCTATCTTAAGTTTTAAACACCTTTGCCTAGATCATAGGAGCACTTTATAAAGGTGGGGAAACTGAGGCACAAAGCTGTGACATTCTGCCCTAGTGACTTGGAGTATTTTCTAAAGTTCAGGGCCCTGTGCTGATTGGCTGTTTGCTCTAACCCCCTGCCACTCTCTTCCTCACAATCTCTACACCTCTAGCTTTACTCCACATTGGACCCTCATTCCTTCCTCCCCAGGCTATCCCCTCCTTTCAATGCCTTCTCCCGTCTCTTGGCTTTCAATTTAGCTAATTCATTTTCAAATGACCTCCCTCTCCCCTACACACACACTAAAAAAAACCCATGGAACAAATGACATTTGCTGCCATCACATTGTTCATGTCCCTTGTGTTATATCCCTTTCCCCACTATATGTCTGTCTAGTCTGTTTAGATTGTAAGCTCTTCATGGCAGAGACTGACTCCAACTGTATGTTTGTACAGCACTTAGCACAAGGGTACAGTGCAATGGTTGCTCCTTAGGCACTACTGTCCTAAACATGATTAATAATAATCATTGGCAGACCTACACTAGAACTCAGGATTCCTTGCTACACCTCTAATGACTTATCTGCTGGGCCACACTGCCTCCTAGAGTAAAAAATGTGCATTACTCGAGTTGCTAATGTGGAAACAATGTTTGTATTTTAAAGATGCTTTTTATGCCTGCTAACAAATTAAAAATAATTGTAAATTTTTGAAGAATATTAGATATTAATATTGGATTTGTCTACGTAAATAAATGTAAAGCCAAAAGTTAATAAGCTAAATTTAGGCCTGACCTTCACCCTGTGCCAAAATGGTTTCAATATTTTTCAACAATGCCTGCTGAGGCTTGTGCTACCCTTTTGATTGCTCAAGACAATTACATTGTTTTTGAGCATCTTAATATAATTAAAAATTGCTTGTGCTTGCCTTGCCTTGTTGTAATTTAATATATTTCAGATTTCATTTTGCCCAGTTCTATATCAGTGAATTTCAACACTTTTTTTTTCTCCTTTTCCAGATCATTAATGAAGTAAAATAAGTCAGAACCTAATATTAATCCCTCTGGCATTCCTGTAGCATCTTCCCCCAGCTCAGTACACTGCTGTTGATTTTTGCAGTACTGAATTATCGTCCTTTAGCCAGTTTGCAGTTCATCTCCAAGCCAATTTGAATTTGTTTTTCAACGACTGCACTGACAAATTGAGGGAGTGGAGAGGAAAACAAGAGAAATGATCAGAGTACTGGACGTATTAAAGATAAATAAAAGTTACATTTTATATTGACTAAATCACCGCTGAGAAAGGGGAAGGCACAAAAATAGTTTATAAATATTTGAAAGGAGTAAACACCAAGGACCAAAGGAATTATTTAGTGTGTTAAATGGCAATTTCACTAGGAATAATAAAATTAGGAAAGGGAAATTTTAGTATGAGTATTGAAAGGAAAATGCCCTGACAGTGAGATCAGTTAAGCTGTACAGTAGCCTGCAGAACAAATGGTGGAAGCCTCATCACTGTAGCCATTTAAAGTTAGAATGGACAGGGAACTGGAAAAAGTACTGTGTTGAACAACTGTGTATTGGCAGAGAGATGGACAGGATGATCCAATAGGTGTTTTCCTTGAAATTCTATGAAGATATTTCTTTAATACCAGAGAACTTTGAAACATAGTCCATGTCAAAGTAAAACAACAAATTCAGCTGTCTCCTTATTAATGGCGACTTACCAGAAAAAAAATACATTTGGGAGGCAGTAGAAGTAAGATTATGTAAAAGGATGGGATGAGATGGGTTAGACCAGCTATAAATATAAAATTAGCAGTCAGATTTAAATCTAGGTACATTATAAAAACAGGCATCACACACAAAAAAAACCATATTGAAATAGTCCATCAAGAAGCAGTCCTCCCTTATCACTAAAAATTAGTAGAGTTGCAAATATGCTGTGATATTTCTTAGCCAAATTCCCTCCTACTAAGAGCTCAAGCAGTGAGACAATGTAGCAAATTATGAACAAAATAAACAGTAAAAAGAGGAAAAAGTCTGGCCAGGATAAGTCTTGCATTTCTTATGTTGAAAAGCAGCCCAGGGATCAAGTCATGATATGACCAGCTCTATTTGGGATCAGAGAAACCTGTGAGAAATTTGAGGTGGAGGGCTCTGGTAGGTTTTGGACTATCCTGTCAAAGAAATTGCCCACAAAGAAGTTGAAAACCCTTAAGACAATGAGTCATAGAAACCTCTTAACCATCATAGACAGCATCTGTTAGTTCCCATGGGAAGCCTTTGAACCCAGAAAGGAATAGAATGTCTAGTCTATCATAAGATTTATCCTCCCTTGTTGTGGGCATGAGGTGATTAATTTGCCCTGGGTACCTGGAGTAAGATAACATCAGTCCTGGGTGCTTTATGTGATGCAGACTAGGTCAGGAGACTCAATAGTAAGGATATGATTCTGTCACGGAGGTCATGAATTCTGTGACTTTCCAGGACCTGATTCTGGGACCTTTGGGACTTCTTCTGGGGCATGGCTGGAGCAGCTGTCAGCCACAGGTTGCCAAACAGCTGATCGGCAGCCAGCCCCGGGGCTATGGAGCAATGACCACAAAACAGCTGGCCGAAAATCAGCCCCAGGGATGGAACAGTGTCTGCCAGCCAACTCCAGGACTGCTGGAGCAGTGGCCAGCCCCAGAGCAGGGGCCCCAGAACAGCTGCCGGAGTTGGGTCAGCCCCGCCCCCAGAGCAGCAGCAGTCAGTGCCTGCCACAGGATCAGCAGTGGGGATGGAGCAGCTGCAATCCGCAGCAGTGCTCTGTTTGTTTCTGCCCCTCTCCATCCCCCCCCTGGGTATTTTTAGTAAGAGTCAGGGACAGGTTGCAGGTTTCTGTGAATTTTTGTTTATTGCCACGACCTGTCCCTGACTTTTACTAAAAATACCCATGACAGAATCTTCACCTTACTCAGACACAGGACCAGGGATATTTTGGATGGTATTTTGGATTCCTACAATTTGAGTGTATGAATTCCAGTAAAGGAAATGGCATGTCAGTGTGTAGTATGAAAAATCCCATCAAAATTTAATTTATTTGTTTCGCTCAGGGCCCTGACGTTTGATCCCAGTATATTGTTGTTGGAGTCTCCCATCGTAGCTGATGTAAGAGAGTCAGTTTGTTTTACTGCATCTTCTTATGCGAATGTAAATTGATGAGAGATCTACTGCCGTGTCTTCACATCGGGCAGACATGACTGCATGTTTTTGTCTCAGCCTGCTTTCTTTGCTCACACTTCCTTGGTTTTCTGTGCTATTCTCATCAGGTCTGCTATCATCCTGATCTGGTAGCAGCAGCAGCAGCCTCCCATGTGTTTGCGTTGACTTGACCAGCTTTTCAGGTGAGCTTTGAGTGTGTCCTTATATGGCTTTGCTGGCCTCCCAGCAAACATGCACCCATTTTCAACTGTCCATAAAATATGGTGTGTGTGGGGGGGAGTTGCACATCATCCACAGATATGAGGTGATCAGCCCAGTGACGTTGTGTCTGTGTGATTAGGGATTCAACACTAGCCCTGCTGTACTGGTCCAGAACTTCAATGTTTGGTAGCCTGTCCAACCATTTGATGTCACAGATGAGATGCAGTGTATTGATGGACATGCACAGAGTTTCAGAGAGAGAGTGTAATATTTTCTTCCTGGACCCAGCTGGATGCCCTTACCTTTCACTTTCTATTTGAATGGATAGAGAGAGAATAATAAAACCACCTTACTCTAGCAAAGCATCTTTCATCTGAAGATCCCAAAGCACTTTAAAAAGGGAGATGCATATTATTCCTATGGCACTCATGAGGAGGCCGAGGCACAAAAGGTAAGATTTTAAAGATATTTAGGTGCCTAAAGATGCAGAAAGGTGCTTATTGGGCTTTTCAAAAGCATCTAGGCACCTAACTCCACTGGACACCTACATCTTTAAAAATGAGGCCTAAAAAGAGTAAGTGAATCCATCCATCATGTCACTCCTGCTGAGTCAGTAGCAGAGTTGAGAATAAAACCCTAGGGCCTCATTCTATATTTTTGGATTGAAATCCTAGCTCCATTGAAATCACTGGTAAAACTCCTATTAAATTCAAGATAGGCTTTCATCCATAAAGTCAAATGGGGTTTTGTCATTGAAAGGAGCTGGATTAGGCTGGCAAGTCTCCTAACATCAGGTGGGCACCCAGTTCTACTAGCATTGCTTCCCAAAGGATGAGAGCAAATAAGTAGCAGATAAAAATGAGGATGATTTAGAAGTAGATGAGGAGTAACTAGTTGACCTGACCAGGGTCAGAGGGAACCTGAGAACACCAGTGAAAGTCCAGAAAGTAGCCAGAATGATAGAGAGTATCTTAGAGCAATGATTCTCAACCAGGGGTACACGTACTGCTGGAAGGTAAGCAGAGGTCTTCCAGGTGGTACATCAACTCATCTAGATATTTGCCTAGTTTTACAACAGTCCACATAAAAAGTCTAGCGAAATCAGCGCAAACAAAAATTTCATACAATGACTTGTTTATATTACTCTGTATACTATACACTGAACTGTAAGTACAATATTTATATTCCAGTTCATTTATTTTATAATTATATGGTAAGTGAGAAAGCAAACAATTTTTCAGTAAAAGTGTGCTGTGACACTTTTATATTTCTATATCTGATTTTGTAAGCAAGTTGTTTTTAAGTGAGGTGAAACTTGGGGGTACGCAAGACGAATCAGACTCCTGAAAGTGGTACAGTAGTCTGGAAAGGTTGTGAGAACAAGACTTCCAGTTGTGAGGGCTGGGGAAGTGTTGAAAGAGGGAGGAGCAGATTGGAATAGTTCCCTTTACAATTTCATTTCTCTAACAGGTTTATGGTTCAGCTTTTTAAAATTTACATTGGGCTGAAACTTGAAACACAAGATGTTAAGCATTTGCAATAATGCTTGTGTTAAAAATGGTTTAAACCAGGCTGGCTTTAAAATCCAGAACAATCACCTGTTTGTTTGTTTTTTAAACAATTTTCAGTGGGAAAGAAAAAGACAGCCAGTAAAAACAGAAAACTCTAGCTTTTTTGTACATGTTCTTTATTGTTCTGGGGTCATTAATTTTTGTTCTTCAATCAAGTTATTTGCCTTTGAAATGTAGCTACAGTACATGGGTGTTGGACATTGGCACAAACGGTACCAATAAGAGCAGATTTATACTTAAAAAGCTGCATCAGTGCTGTTGCACTGAGGTAGCTGTGCTACTGCAGTGCTTACATGAAAATGCTCTGACACCAACGGGAGAATTTCTCCTGTCAGTGTAACTAATCCACCGCCCTGAGAGGCCGTAGCTATGCTGATGAGAGAAGGTCTCCCATTGACATAGCTCTACCTATATGGGGAGCTGGTCTGTATAACTATGTCAGTCAGGCTACGTAGGTCAGGGGTGTTGATTTTTCACACCCTGGAGTGACCGTTATCCCAATGGAGGCTGTAGTGTAGACCTGGCCTAAGACTTCACATCACAAGCACTTTGTAACAGTTTGGCTGATGTTAACGGGATCTAGAGAGGAGACTATTCCAGTGTCTGAATGCTGCGTTTCTATTGGGAGGCTCTCACACATTTATCATATTGTAACATACAAAATAAATGAGCGGTTGTGATGCCAAATACAGAGTTTAAAAATGTTCTATTCTGCTTTTTATTTTATTAAATATTCTCATTAAGCCAAACAAAGAGAGAAATATTCACCCTTATTCTCTGGAACCTTGTGGGAAGGTGGAGGAGTGAGAACAGAGTGATAGTGGCCGTGTACACATTCCCAGGTATATTGTGTTCACACAAAGTAGGAGCATTGAGGGATAAGAGGGGGAACGTGGTGGGGCACACCAGACTGCTTCTTTAGGGCTTGATCTTGCACAATTGGAATCAATGGACAATTACCTTTGAGTTCAGTAGGTACAGGAACAGGGTCTGCATGCATCACCAGTTGTTTCACTGCTGCACATACACTGCAATCTATAGACCACCCATCTGTGGGCCCAGCTGTGTCCCTTAGATGGCCACTCCACTTCCCAGTTGGGGTTTGATGTTCTGGTAGGCACAGTAGCCTGACTCCCTTGAGTCTTGGTTGAAGGCCTATCCTGCAGTCAGGCAGAACTGCAGGGGCTTAATTCGTGGATGAGACGATGCTGTAGGGAGGAGGGGTTTAGATTAATTAGGAATTGGGGGAACCTTTTGGGAAATAAAACCGGATTGCTGACACAAAATTAAAAAGGTCGTAGAGCAGTTTTTAAACTAAGGGCTGGGAGAAAGCCAACAGGTGTGGAGGAGCATGTGGTTTGGACAGAGACATCCCTTAGGGGAAGATCAATTTATTAATAGATTCTCTATATCCTAGTAATGAGGAGAGGATGGAAGAGGATAAAATGTGGGTAGGATCTGATGAAAACTAGTCAAATGAAAGAATCCCATTCAATTACATCATATAATGGCTGACAGCTAAAAAGGGACTGTTTAAAGTGGCTATATACAAATGCTAGAAGACTTAATATGAGGCACTCAGGTTCACCCATGTTAGTATTTAATGAGGATATTGATATAAAAGGCATCACGGAAACTTGGTGGAATGAGGATAATCAATGGGACACCATAATACCAGGGTACAAAATATATCAGAAGGACAGATTAGGTAGTAGGGGAGTGGCACTATAACTGAAAGCAAGCATAGAGTCAAATGAAATAAAAATCTTAAATGAACCAAACTGTGCCATAGAATCTCTATGGATAGTAATTCCATGCTTGAATAAGAATAGAGTAGTAGAGATATTCTACCGACTACCTGACCAGGATGATGATAATGACTATGAAATGCTCAGGGAGATTAGAGAGGCTATAAAAATAAAAAACTCAATAATAATGGGGGATTTCAACTATCCCCATATTGATGGGGTACATATCACCTCAGGATGGGATGCAAAGATAAAGTTTCTTGACACTTTAATTGACTTCTTGGAGCAGCTAGTACTGGAACTCACAAGAGAAAAGGCAATTCTTGATTTAGTCCTAAGTGGAGCACAGGATTTGGTCCACGTGATGAATACCGCTGAATCACTTGGTAATAGTGACCATAACAAATTTAACATCCCTGGAGTGAAGGGACACACCAAAGCAGCATTTAATTTCAGAAAGAGGAACTACACAAAAATAAGGAAATTAGTTAAACAGAAATTAAAAAGGTACAATGCCAAAAGTGAAATCCCTGTAAGCTGTATGGAAACTTTTTAAAGACTCCTTATAGAGGCTCGATTTAAATCTATACCCCAAATTGAAAAAAATAGCAAGAGGACCAAAAAGTTCCACCATGGCTAAACCACCAAATAAAAGAAGCAGTTAGAGGCAAAGAGGCATATTTTAAAAACTGGAAGTTAAATTCTGTTGAGGAAAATAGAAAGGAGTATAAACTCTGGCAAGTGAATATATAGTTAGGAAAATATATAGTTAGGAAGGCCAAAAAGAGTTTTGAATAGCTAGTCAAAGACTCATAGTAGCAGCAAAACATTTTTAAAGTATATCAGAAGCAGAAAGCCTCCTAAACAACCAGTGGGCCACTGGACGATCAAGATGCTAAAGGAGCACTCAAGGAAGATAAGGCTATTGTGGAGAAACCATATGAATACTTTGCATCAGTCTTCATGGCTGAGGATGTGAGATTCCCAAATCTGAGCCACTCTTTTTGGTGACAAATCTGTGGAACCATCCCAGACTGAGGTGTCAGTAGAGGAGATTTTGGAACAAATTGATAAATTAAAGAGTAATAAGTACCAGGACCAGATGGTATCCACTCAAGAGTTCTGAAGGAACTCAAATGTGAAATGGCAGAACTGGTATGTAATCTATCATTTAAATCAGCTTCTGTACCAGATGACTGAAGAATAGCTAATGTGATGCCAATTTTTTTAAAAGGCTCCAGGGGTAATCCCGGCAATTACAGGCCAGTAACCCTAACTTCAGTCCCAGGAAAATTGGTTGAAACTATAGTAAAGAACAGAATTATCAGACACATAGATGAATAGGATTTGTTGGGGGAAGAGTCAACATGGTTTTTGTAAAGAGAAATCATGCCTCACCATGATTGGGGGGGGGGGCAGGGGGCGGTCAACAAGCATGTGGACAAGGATGATCCAGTGGCTATAAAGTACTTTGATTTTCAGAAAGCCTTTGACAAGGTCCCTCACCAAAGGCTCTTAAGCAAAGTAAGCAGTCATAGGATAAGAGGGAAGATCCTCTCCTCCCGGATAAATAACTGGTTAAAAGAGAGGAAAAAGGGTAGGAATAAATGGTCAGTTTTCAGAATGGAGTGAGGTAAATAGTGCTGTCCCACAGAGGTCTGTACTGAGACCAGTACTGTTCAAGATATTCATGAATGATCAGGAAAAAGGGGTAAACAGTGAGGTGGCAAAATTTGCAGATGAGACAAAACTACTCAAGTTATTTAAGTCCAAAGCAGACTGCAAAGAGTTACAAAGGGATCTCACAAAACTGGGTGACTGGGCAACAAAATGGCAGATGAAATTCAATGTTGATAAATGCAAATAATGAACATTGAAAAATATAATCCTAACTATGCATGTCAAATGATGGGGTCTGAATTAACTGTTACCACTCAAGAAAGTTCTTGGAGTCATTGTGAATAGTTCTCTGAAAACATCCACTCAGTGTGCAGCAGCAGTCAAAAAAGCTAACAGAATGTTGGGAATCATTAGGAAAGGGAAAATAAGACAGAAAATATCATGTTGCCTCTTTATAAATCCATGGTATGCTGACATCTTGAATACTGTGTGCAGATCTGGCTGTCTCATCTAAAAAAAGATATACTGGAATTGGAAAAGGTTCAGAAAAAGGCAACTAAAGTGATTAGGGTTATGGAAAAGCTTCCATATGAGGAGAGATTGATAAGACTTCCCAAGCTGAAAAAGCCCCAAAGGGATGACTAAGGGGGAATATGATAAAGGTTTATAAAATCACGATTGGTGTGGAGAAAGTAAAAAAGGAAGTGTTATTTACTCCTTCTCATAACATAAAAACTAGGGGTCACCAAATGAAACTAAGAGGCAACAGGTTTAAAATGAAAAGGAAGTGTTGCTTCACACAATGCACAATCCATCTGTGGAACTTCTTGCCAGAGGATGTTGTGAAGGCTAAGACTATAATGGGGTTAAAAAAAGAACTAGATAAGTTCCTGGAGGATCAGCCCATCAATGGCTATTAGCCAGGATAGGCAAAAATTGCTGTTTACTAGAGGCTGGGAATGGGCGACATGATAGATTACTCAATGATCACCTGTTCTATTCATTCCCTCTGAAGCACCTGGCACTGGCCACTGCCAGAAGACAGGATACTGGACTAGAAGGTCCATTGGTCTGACCCAGTATGACCTTATACTTGAAGGAACCCCTCCATTCTCTTTACTCCCACAGCACACCTTGTACATAATGGGTGGGCTTTTCAAAAACACTTATCATTGGCCTAAGTCCACTCCCACTGCAGTCTGTGGTTAAACTTCCATGGATTGAAGGAGATCAGGGTCAGGCCAATGCTGAGCACTTGTGAAAATTCCATCCTATAGGTATAAACTATCAACTTTGGGGCCAGGATTTGTTGTTTTATGTATGTGCCTATCACAACAAGGCTGATTCCCAGCCAGGGCCTCTAGGCACTACCATAACACGTAAAAACCCCACAAAACAGGGCAGGATGCAGCCATAAGGATCTAACATAAAGTGACAAAACTAAAGCTAATCTGAAGTTATTCCATATCTTTTCTCAGATCTGTTCTGAGTTGCTCCATCTCTGCACATGGGATAGGAATCAGGGTGGGGAAATGGAGGGTGGGGGCAAAGATGGGAAGCAAAGAACAGATGGAGTGTAGTGTACATCAGCTACACTTTCCTCCCATCCTCCAGAGTGCTCATCTCTGTCCCTGCCCAGCTTGCCCCCCAGACACTCCTATAGCAGGAGGTAGAACTGGCGCTAGAATAGAGCCTTTTTGCTGACTGTACTGGCTGGAGAGGTCTCTCTTGGTGGATCCCAACAGAGAACCAGGCCCTTTATCTTGCCTATGTACTACAGGTGGTACAGAACTGTGGGAGATATTACCGAACAGGTGCAACAATTGCACACAAACCAGTGTCTGCACAAACATTTTTTTCTTTTAAGCATGCACCTGGCTTTTCCTGCAGTTCCACTTGCAAATACTTTGCACATGGAGCTTGGGTATCTTGTTTGGAAACAACAGCTTCTGAGACAGTATTTTCTTTATTTAACAGTGAGGTGGTCATTGAATGTTGATGCTATGGATCAGATTCTTATTCTGCTATACCAATATTCACCAGCCGAGGACCTATTCCTGTGTCTAAACAAAAATTAAAAATGACCAAATAAATACACACTGAAGGGAAGCTATTGAAGGTAGAAGCACAAAGCCAGGTGGAACTTCTCTTGTTTGATATGGTTTCTGGGGGATATTCTCACAGCTATCTCCAATAATAATTAGCTCTGTCATGGCTCTAAAAAATTGAGATAAAAAGGGACCTTCTGGAAAAATGGCTTTTGGAATTAGACACAATACATAAATATTCTTATGATGGAGAAATGCATACAAAGTTACACACAGACTAAGGCTGAGCTCATTAATCAGCTAGCTGAATTTATTTTATTTAGGGCTAACAGAAATTTCAGTGTAGAATAGGATAAAGCCTGAGAAAATACAGGTTTGCTGACTGCGATAATTATGCCGATGATTTATCCTCGCTTTCTTGACAATGCCAGTGTAATTACTACAAAAATCAAAATAACTTGAGAAACTCTAGTTGATTTCTATGTCATTGTATTAGTCAGATCTTTGCTTTTTTTAAAAAGATGAATATGTTAATGAACTCAACCCTTCATTCAAACACCAGACAAAAGCTATGATTTCACAAGAAATTACAATCGTGATAAAGGCATAATATTGGGGCGGCGGAACCTCCTGGGGAGAATGAGAACTCAGAGGAATTCTGTGAATAATTTAAAGATCAATTAGCTCCTCATCTGTTAGGAACTTTTTACTAATTCTTTATAGACAGGCAAGTTTCTTCTTCCGGTCAGACAGCACCAATTTTTATCTTATTTATGAAAGACAACAAATGAGTTTAGAATTTTTGGCATGGACTGTTGTCATTAATCAGTTGTGACTGTATGATGTAGTTAACATGCTGGCAGCTCAACCTAATATTTGCACAATCTGCTGGGAGGGGCATCTCACATGGGTGAAATGTATATTTCTCAGTTCTCCTGATTGGTATAATTATAATGGCCATCATGTACTTCTTCGAGAATGGATGCATTTCAATGGTAGGTTGAAATGATTCCTATTGTTAATATAACTGGTAATTCTGTAAAGCCCTTTGAAGACCACAGAAGAAGCTATCCAAGCACATTAAAAATAAAAATGTTGCAGTTCTTATGAATCATAACCATCATCCATTGCTTTAGAGCCCTGCAGTACCTCTAATGGGGCAAGATTAAAGCAAGAGTTTCAGCCCCATATTTAATGTACTAGAGAGGTCTGAATTTATTTTAATGGCAGCATGATAGAATCCTCTAGTAGGAATGCACAAAAGAGGACACAAAAGACTGTCTAAGAAGCTGTTGCAGGCTACCATACAAATACATGGGCCCAGACTATAATTTCACACTCAAGCTTGCAGTGCAGGGAACTCCAGATGGGACTATGATGTAAGGGCACCATTTCTCTCTCAGCTCCCCAAATGCACAGTGCAAATGTGCACACTCTCCTTGATGCTTTTATAGCACCCATTGCTGTAGTACCTAAGTGGGAGGTACCTAAACCTTTGAATGGTGACATATACTCCCTGATGAACCGAAACTGTTCCCATGCCTGGCCTTTGTGTGGGGGATGCAAAAGGAACTCATTTTGGAACCTGGCACAATTTGGCTCACATACTGTAACGTACTCAGAGCCAGATTTTTAAAAGGTATTTGGGCACCTAACTCTCAAAAGGATCTTTAAAAATCTGGCTGCTATAGCCGAAATCTGCCCATTTTTACTATTTGAAAAGGGAATGTTTACATGGGTAAGGTGTTCCAGATCAGATCTTTAATTAAGTATGAAAATCCTTATTATTCTGTATTTCAAAGGATGGAAGAATTATCACCCATTGTGTCCACTTTCATGCACTTTTGTGGGGGTGTTTCTTTTTTCATTTTTCTCAAAATAACTATTTAAAGAATTAGTTAGAGAAAAACATACCTCTTCACAATGCTATCAAATGCAAAGTAATAAGTGTGAAAAATCACACTCCTCACTACTTCTCATTCTTGTTAAGAATTGATATGTTTTCATAGTTCAGAAGGTCAATAATATGTAATTTGTTTCTGGGAAAGCATAAGCACAAAGATGTGACAGTCCAGAGCTCTCTTTTCACATCTTCCATTTCCATAAAGGAGTCAAAAAGGCAGAGGGCAATTATGTAGATGGTTTATAATATGGTAAAAAACTAATAAAAAGTGTTGTGCTAATGAGGACATCAGCTAATTTACCTAGTAGCTAGGAAGTCTGTGAATGCTAATCAGTATAGGTTTTACAGATTTCAATTACATCCATAGTATTAAAGGGTAATTAAAGTAGTAAAAATACAGCTATTCCAAACAATGCATTCATGGGGAAATTTCAATACAGATAAGACAGTTGCAACCAATTTCTAATCTTATATTCCTGTAGTCTTTATTTTGCAAACATAGAAGAAAAAACCTCTACTTGCCAATTGCAGGTGAGTCTGCAGTTATAGAAACTGTTTGGTACCCCACTATGAAACTAATGTTGTGTTACATCCAAAAGATAGTGTTCCTTTGATTGATAAGATGAATAATTTAGTTAAAGATGTAGTAAAAATGAGTCGTAGTTTATCACTGGCCTTCTTTTATAGCAGCTTTCTGGGTAGCAATTTCAATATTTAACTCAGGAACCATAGTTTAACTTCTGCGCTCTGCACAGAAATACACTAGGCTTTCCACTCCTCCGCAGTAAGTTTAATAGTTCTACCTAACTACTTTTACGATAAAAGCTGTGTCTTAAAGTGTGTATGTATGTATGTACGTGTGTATACATGTACACATGCACACACCCCACAACAGAAAGGATGAGAAAATAATGACAAAGAGTACCTTATATTCCTCAAGCAAGACATAGCTCATAATATATATGTAATAGCTATACTTAGAGATCAGTGTTGGGGATATCAGCCATCCAGCTTCTCATCCTTTCTATGGTCTTATGTCTTGCTTGATGGATGTAGGGTTCTTTAGTCATTTTTCCTTATAATTTTTACTGGACTCAAAAATAGGAGTATAACACTAGTATAATCATGAGCATTATCAAGCCCCATTCAGCACCTACAAAACAGTGAACTGCAATCTTTAAAATCAACTAAAGAAAATAATTGAACTACATTAAATACATCCTCCAAGCTAAATATTTATCCTCTGATAAATAATCTGGGGAACATTGTGAACCTGCACTTACCTATAAGTAAAACTTAACCATAGAGATTCCAATAAACAGAACTAAGAGTTAATTCCAAACAAGTGTAAACTATCACAGGAAGTTTATATCTTTATGGCTCACAGGCCATGACGAACCATCTACTAGGGAGCCAGGTTTGCAAAAGGTAGAGGCTTCTGTTGGTTTGGAGGCCATCATTGAGGTTCTTTGTTGCTTTGTTTTGTGGAAGTTGGGATTGATGATAGCACATAATTAGTGCCCTGGAATTGATGCTCTTTTTATACATACATCTTGCTGTTAATAGTTATGATATACTTTAACCTATTATCTCCCATTTGTAGGAGGAATGCTGCATGGATCCAGGGATAAAAGAAATGAAGAAAAGTAGTTCTCCTCTCTATCAACCTTACCTATTCATGGGCTGAGGGAGAAATAACTACATCTGTTGTCTGACAGAGACTGTACCTACTGGCAAGGCAACATGACTTGTGACACAAGTAGTATGGGTCAGGTAGAGTATGCGAACTTGTGACATACAAGAACATCTATAGATGAAAAAGAGAAGATGACAGAAAGAAAAGCAGCGTAGCTTCACATGGTTTAACTGATCCATACTTCTTTAACATGTCTTTCACTCTATGTAATTACAGATGGTGAACACTTATACTTGTGGTGAGGAAGTGTCAACATCCTATGGACTATATCCCACTGCATGAGGTGTACAAAAGAATTTCTGAATTCTGGTCATATTTAAAATTCATTTTTGAACAGAAATAGGCATACATCTAAGATTCGAAATGATGATCCCAAGCAGCACATGTACCAGGTTAGTCAAGAAGACTATCAAGGGAAAAAACGCAATTTAGAGTTCTCTTCTTCAGGTAAAATATTTGGGAAGAGATTCTTTGATTTATATATTTTAAAATAGTTCTATTCTAGTCTTAATGTATGATCTTTAATTTTGGGCCTCAAAGTGAAATACAATCTTTGCCTGTCTAAAAACTAAATAAGAGTCTAAAAAGAAAAATGCTTTCATTCATTATGACAGTTAATATTTATTTTAAAAAATGAATATATAGTTTTCCAAATGTTCACAGTAATAGAGCATAAGTACTATTGAACATATTCAATATCCAGCACTCCAGCTTCAATTGAAATAACTAAAATCTGTCTCATTTTGCATGAATTATCAATAGAAAGGCTTTAAAGCCTCTCTTTTTTTGTGTGTGAAATACATTACCAGAGTAGTTCAGAAGCTACCAGCTTTGCTATTAAACCAGTTTCCCTGTAATATTGATTTCTGCTACCAGAGAAAAATAACTGATTTTAGAATGCAAGGGTGGACAATAAAAGCAGCATCAACATTTGCTTTAAATAAATGTTAACACTGGAGATTTGAATCAATGCAATGAGCAACTGCATGTTCCTTCCTTATTGATAATGCAAGTAGAGTCATTTGGTTTTGGAAAAGCAACAGCATATTGTATGTCAGACTCTATACTAGCAATTTTACATCTTAAGTAAATCCTTTTTGGCTGAGTTTATCTGTCAATTTTATTGTTCACTATTGCATTCCATTTCACTTAGTTTTGCTTTCTGAAGCACTTTAAAACATCTTTGGTCAGCACTTTGGAATTAAAGATATTCTGCAAATAAATCCAATGTAGTGACACCAAATAGGAACCCTGTTCTAGTCCTGTCGCTTATTACAACGGATGACCCTTATTTTAGACACAGATTTACCTGTGTCTCACAGAAAGTAAGTGCTATTTAGTTCTTTATTATTATAAATTATTGACTTCAGTAATGCTGACTCATGAAGCTGAGAATGTATTGAATGTTATTTATGCTACAAAAATGAATCCTACCAAGCGCTAAGTTTCCAATGATAATCTTGTGCATGTGCCCCTTAGTTCTGGTCCTAGTCCTACATACTTTGTGTCCCAGACTTTAGCCTTGGCAGAGAGCTATGCTTTGGAGGCTTTGGTCAAAATAAGGTCCTGCAGCATGTTGCTGCTAATGGTGCAAGGCTCCATCAATCAAGTTGTGTGTTTGGATTTAGAAGTAAAATATTTTAAGATCACAGTTTCTAGACATCTGTATAATTGTTTGATGAATATCATAAGATTTTTGTTGCTGGAATTAAGAATGTGGAGCACTTTATGTGACAAAGCTGGATACATTCTGAAAGTAGTAACTGAAGAAAATACTTTGTTTATAGAAAATTGGTGAGGGCTGGCCTAATGGTAATACTCAACACTGCCAGACTGATCCCCTAGGTTCAGTTCCTGCTACCAGTTGTTCACCTCCCAGTGGGAGCAGGTTGTAGGTCACATGCTTAAGTCCCGACCCTACACCACTGAATAGGATTTTTTCCCCCACTGACTTCATTAGGAGCAGGATCACGTCTTTAGACCCTGAAGAGTGAGTGTGCCTTGAATTTAAATAGTTGTGGATAAATCAACAGCCACCCCACTGGATGATGAAAGAACAGTATCAACTGAGTCTGTAATGAGCCTCATCTATTTTTTCTCTGCTGAAAGGACAACGGCTGAGACAGAAAACTGTGGGGTGGGATTTAATCAGGCATTGGATTCCACTAGGTATACATAATATCTCCTGAAAAATAAAATCAGACCACTAAGCTAGTAAACATGAAATATTAAAAGAGTCTTCGTCTGACAGCAGCGCTCAAGGACAGTGGGTTGGGAAGCATATCAGTCTGCTTTGGAAAGGTGATTTCATTGACCAGAACAATGGATACTGCTAACTAGGAGCCAAACCATGTAGTTAAGAAAGGGCTAGGGAACAGGAGTCCTGGGTAGTAATTTGAGAGGAGATTGGTTTGAAAGCAGCGAAAGTGCAGTGGGAATCAAAGGGAAGGAAAGTTGTGGTGATCATGCAGCAAGGAAAGTGCAGAAATACACACATGCTTCTGCCCATAGGATACGCACATCCAGAATGCTACAAATGATACTCCTTTATACTTAGGGACTTTAGCCTTGTTTATTGTCCTTCCACAGAAGGACTCTTCCACTCTGCACTTTCAATGCTTCAGGACTTCTGATGCTTCATAACCACACATTTGGAGTAATTTGTCTCCTTCCAGGGAAGGGGTGACATCTTTAGTAAATTTTCATCCCCTTCTGTATGGCTAGTGTTATCTTGTAATCATTGGTATCCTGACTCTGTGGAGGATCTTCTTTGGATTTTGTTGGGCTACCCTGATGGATTTATAAATGACAGTGGCTCTTTGTGGTAACTAAGAAAGCAGAGAAAAATGGGCATGAATATTTTCAGGAACTGCTCCTTATGATCATGGCAGACAGCTATATATTTGCCATGAGGGTTGAGGGTGTTGAGTAGTTTTTTTACTTAAGTGCCAAGATACAAAGGGCTTCAAGAACTTTTGATACTAGAATTAGGATTTTTAATTGTAGCTTTTATTAATAGAATTAGCTAAGTTGTTTTTCTACACAGACAACTCTTATTGGTCTCAGAAAGCTGTCTCAGCTCAAAATGCGTCTCTGTAAACCCACTTACTGTTTCAACGTTGCCTTGACAAAAATCATAATAAAGACCAAACTTTCTCTTAACCCTAGAGCTGCTAAAAAAATGAAAAAAAATCTAAATTCTGAAGGCATTTCCATTGTACAGGATTTGAAAGGGACCCACTCTCTTCTTTTTTTATTTTTAAAAAATGATTTTCCATTTTTTCCACCACTAATTTTACACAAATTGTTAATTTACCAAAAACCCAGTTTTTTCTACTGAAACTTTTCTTTTACAGAAAACAGGATTTTTGGTAAATGCAAAATACTGGTTAAAAATATCATGGAAAGTACCAAGAAATAATGTTGACAATTTCTTAATTTTTGAAAAGAGGCAATTTTTTTTAATGGAAAAATGCTTTTTTGTGAAATTTTTTTACCAAATCTATTTTAGTGTGTTTTAACCACAAGTCTCCATGTTGCATGTACAGGGAGGTCTTCCAATCCTAACCACCGTGTCGCTGCATATTCTGCCTCTTAGAGGCAAAGTCATACTGCCCACCAATTCTTACTCTGCTCACACAGAGAAAAATCTCCTCTCACAGCTGTCTGAGGGACACAGACCACAACAGTTGACTGGCTGAATTTGGGGGGGTACCATCATATGTAGCTAGTCAGAAAATTGTGTCCAACTGTAGGCAAGCCCTGAAACATTCCTCCCAGATACAGATGCAGGATTGCATCTGGCACTGGCCACTGTCAGACAGGTTATTAGATTAGATGAACCTTAAGTCTAATCTAGTATGCACTAATGCCAACCCCCAACTGCTTCGACCTCATGAATCCAGCCTCCAAAATCTCAAGATTGTCATAAAAATCTCATGATTTTTATAAACTAATTGTCAGTGTCATAGCACTCACCTCCAGACTGGTGCCTCCTACTGGTGATCTGGGGGAATAGCTCAAGCAAACACCCATGTCCACAGGTATGCTCCATCACACTTCCTTGGGGTTCACTGGTAGTCCTTCTCACCGCCATCAGGACCCACCACATCCTCTTCCTGACCATGTCCTCCAGCCAAGTCACAATCCATGCTCCCCCCACCTTCTGGGGGATTCTGCAGGCCTGGTTCCACCATTTACTTCACTGGCCACTGCAGTCCACCACCACTCCAACAGCAGTCTGGGGGAGGTGGGGAGATTCAAGCCCACTCACTACTCTGGGTCCCAGTCCTATGTGCAGCCAACTTTCACCATCTCTCCCCCAACTCCTCAACAGACTTCCCTGGTCCACTTTCCTGCAGCACCAATACCTCTTCCTCCCTTGTATCAGGGATGCAATACCATGATTGCAGAAGCCCAGACTTCCAGAAAAAAAAAATACTAAAAATTGCAATAGGGGAGGTTAACAAGAGGAAAGGCATGAGCATTCAGCACAAAATCAAAAAGCTGAGAACAAAATTAATCAAGGAACCAAAGGACATGAAGAAGAGAAATTCTTGAACTGCCTATTCGCCAGTGTTAGGAGCCTGAGTAACGAATAAGAGAAATGGGAATTGCTCATTTATAGCTTAAATTTGACCTAGAAGATATTACTGAAACGTGGTGGGATGATTCCCGTGACTGGAATGTTAAAATCAATGGTTATAACCTATTTAGGGAGGATTGTGTGGAGAAGTGGGAGGGGGAGTGGCACTCTATGTCAAAAATGACATTCCCTGTTCTGAGTCACTGATAACTTGGAAGAAAATAATCTTGAATGCTTATGGATCAATGTCCTAACAGACAAAGCACAAGATGGGATATTAGTTGGTGTCTGCTACAGACCACCAAACCACACTAGAGAACAGGAAGACTAGCTCCTTACACATCTACCTATCATGTGCAGGAAAAAAAAGAGTGTGATTTTGGGGAAGTTAAACTGAAGGTTGCATGATGACAGTTCTAAAAACATCTTTGGAATGTCAAAATATTACAGACAGTCTGTAAGGCCAGAAAGGACCATAATGGTGATCTAGTCTGGCCTCCTACACTTTGCAGGCCACAGAACCTCAGCCACCCACTACTGTAATAGGCCCATAACATCTGGTGAGTTACTGAAGTCCTTAAATATTGATTTAAAGACTTCAAGTTACAGAGAATCCACCATTTACTTTAGTTCAAACCAGCTAGTGACCCATGACCCACATCGCAGAGTAAGGTGAAAAAACCAGTCTCTGCCAATCTGACTGGAGAAAAATTCACTCCCAACCTCAAATATGATGATCAGTTAGACCAGAGATCCCCAAATTGTGGGGGAACATTCGAGGTGGCATGGCAGGGCCCAGAACAGCCCTCACAGGCTGAGCTACCCATTTCCACTGTGCCCTGAGGTATGTTCTGGCCCCACCCCTCAGCCACAGTCTTGGCACCTGGCCCCCTGTGCCTGGCTCCCACACTTTGGCCCTCAGCTCCCAGCCCTCCAGGCCCTGGACCTTGGTCTCCGGCCCCCATGTCTCAGTCCCCAGAGTCCCCGGCAGCCTTGGCCCCCGGCCGCCGCAGCCCTGCTCCCAGCCTCAGCCCCTGGCTCCGACTGTAGCCCGACCATGGCCCCGCTTTCAGCTGCAGCCCCGAGCCCAACCCATGGCCCCACTTTCAACCCAGCTCCAGTTGGAGAAGCGAGGGGGAATGCGTACAGGGCAGGGGGGGTAAAAGATTTGGGGACCACTGAGTTAGACCCTGAGCAAGTGGGGAAGACCCACCTGGGAAACAATTAATTATAGATGACAATTTCCTAACTCAAAAAGTGTTGCATCCAGGATGAGGAAATTCTATATTAGACCTCGTCTTGACAGATAAAGAAGAACTTAATACAGAACTAAAAATTAATGGCAACACTGGGTATGTCTACTCAGCACCTTCTAATTAATGGTTATGAATAGGCCTCATCTACTCTAACTGAATGGACTTTGCTAACACCTACCTGCCCCATTGTTGTTCCTTACCCTTGGATGTATATATATACCCCCTATCTGATTTCTATTTCTTGCATCTGATGAAGTGGGTTGCAGCCCATGAAAGCTTATGCCTGCAGAAATTAAATTTGTTAGTCTTTAAAGTGCTACAGGACTCTCGTTGTTTTTGCTGTATACAGACTAACACGGCTACCTCTCTGGAACTTTTCAATATTTATTTTAATTCAGCTAAATGTAAATATATACAATGAATAATAAAGAATATAGGCCATACTTACACTATGGGGAACTCTATCCTAGGAAGCAGTGACTCTGAAAAAAATTTGGGGTCATAGCGGATAATCAATTGAACATGAGCTCCCAGTGTGATGCTGGGCCCAAAAGGGCTAATGCAATCTTTTGATAAAAAAACAAGAGAATCTTCTGTAGGAGTAGAGAGGTTATTTTACCTCTGTATTTGGCATTGGTATGACAGCTGCTGGTCTGTGTCCAGTTCTGGTGTCCATAATTCAAGAAGGATGTTGATAAATTGGATAGGATTCAGAGAAGAGCTACAAAAACGATTAAAGGATTAGAAAACCTGCCTTGGACTCAAGAAGCACAGTCTATTCATCTTAACAAAGAGAATGTTAAGGGATTACTTGATTACAGTCTATAAGTACCTACAGAGGGAACAAGTATTTAATAATGGGCTCTTCGATCTAGCATAGAAAGAAGTTGAACTTAGAGACAAATTCAGTCTGAAATAGGGCGAGTTTTTGGCAGTGAAGGCTATTAACCATTGGAACAATGTACAATGTGTCATGGTGGTTCATCCATCACTGAAAATTTTAAAATCAAGATTGGATGAATTGTTTTAGGGAAGTTCCATGCTGGAGGTCAGAGTAGATGATCACCATGGTCCCTGCTAGCCTTGGAAACTATGAAAAATAGTAGCGTTGGCAACACAGAATATGGTCATTCCCTGTGTTCCTAAGTGCCATTAAGCATCTGTGTTTTAGCAAGTCTAGCTAGTTGCAGGAACAGTATCTCCCAAATTAAGTTTGTTATTATCATTACACTCTTACCGTTACAAGTTGCCTTCAGAAACACTGGACCATTTATTTATAACTTTATATAAAGTTTCTGTTTAGTAACATAAATTCACCCTTGTTACAGAAGTATCTGGTCACCGCCAGAGTAGGTGGGGAAAAGGAGAAGGGAAAAAAGTCACACCAGAGTTGTGATGGTGCCTGACAGGAGTTTGGTGCTGCGATGAGAACAGAAATTGGGAAGGGGGCAGAAATTGGGAAGGAAGGCTTGGGAGGAAAGATAAAGATGTCAACAACCACCATCACATATTTGAGCTGGTAGTGAGACATGCTGAATTAGGAGCCAGATGCCCAGATTGTGCAAATAAACATGGCTCCACCAAAATAAATGGAACTGCTCCAATTTACATCAGTGGAGTATCTGGCCCAATGTCTCCAAGACAGACTAGACAGGAGGGAAGATTTTAGGAGTGGAGAGGTAGATTTGTACAATAGATTTGTGGGACCACCTCTGTGGAGAAGTTGGGGAAGTTAACTGATAAAGATCAGGGATGGACTATGTTAATGGTGAGGGGGAGACAGAGTGCTGCTGAAGGAAACAACATGGTGCACAGAAAGAGATCCGAGTGAGAACAAAAAGAGACAGATACATAGTGTGCACTATTCGTGTTTATTTATTTTGAATACCCCCTAGCACTTACAGTTAATTCCTTAATCTTGAAAATATACAAGATCTAAATTTATAATCATCTGAGTTTTATATTGAGAACTCACATTTACCAGCTAAATTGTCAGATATATTTGGTACAAAGTAAGTTTTCAATATCACTCTGTTAAATTAAGATTTGTCTGCCACTTCTAGACTATGTACCTCAAGGACATTTGTTTCTGGTATGAGAAAGCAGAAATTAAAATTAATTCCTCAAATTTAGGATTCAATGAGCATTTTATCTCAGCATCCTCAGTTTCTGTGTGACCAGATTACCCAGTAATTCATGAGCAGGAGGTAAGCCTGCTTGCTGTGATACATCAAGAACACTATGAAACATATTATCCTCTCCCGTTGAAGTTGGCTTGCTGCCATTTGGGAATTCTGCAGATGTCATTTGAGATACTTTCTATTTCAGTTCCACTTCTAGAGGTTTTCCAGGTCCATCATGATAAATCTGACATATAGTACCTGATCAGAGGTGACAAAGGTTATGACTACACTTGAGCATGTACACAGTTATTTGTCCGTGATGGATAGTTTGTGTACCCCATACCTGGGCACGGATGTATGTTGCTCCTTTTCAATATGCTACATCAGCACTAACATTTAAGGGGCAATATCCCTACATCCTATGCATCACAGGAGACACTCTAGAAATGGCCTTGCTGTATGTTGCTGGAACTGTACACCACCATCACACATTTGACAATGACACCTTGGTCAAGGTGGTCATCTACAACACAGGGAGAGGAGGTTAGTCGAGGAGGTGCTCTGCGACTGTGGGGCCTATTTCCGTTCCTCTGTCCGATCACATATCCGGGCAGAGTTCCTCTGGGTCACGTCCGGAGACTCCTTTAGTTGCTTTTGAGGAGCAGTGGGCACTGTCCAGGGTTCTCTGCTTGGTGTCCCCTTCAGGTTCCCTCCATTTAGCCCTTTGACCTTCATGCATGGTCCTGTTTTTTTCATTCATTGTCCCCCATAACCTGTTGAGTCCTGGGCTCAGTAGCTCCTCCCCTTCGGCTGGGGTAGGGACAGGTCTGCCCATGTCCCAGAACAAAAATGGACAATGGCAGCTCCCTGTCATCTTTTCGTTCTGCCAAACTGCATTGGAGACATGGAGCAAGTCCATGATGATGATAATGTTCTGCTCCTGCTACTGCTCGTGGGAAAAGTGTTCATGTGGTGCAGTACAGAATATTGGATGGAATCGGTCCATAGAGATTTCAGACTCAGAGCGGGATTGAAAATGTACTTGTGTCCCATGGAACAAACGTTTCGATTGGAAGGGTCATCATGGCATGCCAGTGGGTGGACAGCTACTTCTGGTCCCAGAGAAACAGCCTGTTGTGGTGAGCCTATATCAGCTTGGAAACCTGGGATGACAACCAGAACTTCAGAATGAGGAAGCAGACCTTCATGTAGTTGTGAGAGTAGCTTGCACCAATCCTTCAGCACCAGATGACTCATTTTCAGGAACACATACCAGTGCAGAAGCAAGTGTCTATTGCCTTTTAGAAGTTGGCAAACCCTGACAGCTACCGGTTAGCTGCCAACCAGTTCAGGTTTGGAAATTAACTGCTGGGGCAGTGGTTGCACAAGTTTGCCAGGCTATCAATATGGAGATCTATCCAATTATGGTTGCCATAACCTAAATCCCTGAAATTATAGCGTGATTTCAGAGGATTGATTTTCCTAGATGTGTGTGGGCCACTGATGGAACACACATCCATATACTTTGCCCACCACAAGGGGCAGTGAATACATGAATGGCAAAGGTTACTATTCACTGCTTCTCCAAGGCTTAGTGGACCCCAGGGATTGATTCATGAACACAAATATTGGAAACATGGGAAATATCCATAGTGCCAGAGTGCTCAGGACCTTAGGGTTGTACTGCAGGATGGAAAAAGGGACTTTATTCTCCTGAAATGACATGACTATATTTGGTGTTAAAGTAATTTTTTAAAGTTCTGTAAGGTTTTGGGAGGGGCCTCCCACATTCCTTCTTCAAATGGTTTCTGACACCATCGTTCAGAGCATTTATCAGATACTCTGTATGAGTACATCCAAGGTTGGTACCTGTAGTGATAGAAGGAGGGGTTGTAAAAGCATTGTTTGGTGTCGGATATCTTCACTGTCAGTTTACTTTGGATTCCTTTGTATGCATTGTCAATTCAGTCACTAACAAAGCCATAAAGACATTTCAATAAAATTCCCCTGTTTTTCATTGTGGTGCTTTGAACAGCAACGGTTATTTCACAGCTTGCTTTGTCCTGAAGTCAAGAACATTTAAAAAAATATTAACAAATTCATGGCCTGAGGGTTGTTTCATTTCTCTTGGGCCAGTTTTTTACAGAAATCACAGTCATGTGCTGTGCATCCTGCTACCTCATTCCAAACCTCAGGAAAGTATCATGTTAATCATGCTCAGAGAACAAGGTGCACACACAGGTGAAGTGACCAGTAACTTTTATTTACATTCATACATCGAATGTAGCGCTAAAATGGTTTGTAACAGGAACAAATGAACCAAAAAAAGGCCAAATCCCCTCAGATGCAGGCAAACATTACTTTCTGTAGACATATCTCTTCACCCTGACCCTCCCCCTTGTTCTGAGAACTGAGGAACAACTGCAGAATATTGTGTAGGGGAACAAACATAGACGTGTCCTGTGTGGGTTGGGGCCAAACACAGCCTGGACTACAGGGACTGGATCAGGCTCATCTTTCCCTTCCTGAATGCTCTGGGGCATTCTCCAGAGAGGGGTTTTGGGTGACTGAGGAGGATGTGGTGCTGGGCATCTAGCATGCTCCTTCTCAGAAGAAGGGGAGATGAGATTCAATGCCCAAGCATCAGCCTGGGTGGCAGCTGGAGGAAAAGGAGGATAAGAAAGAGGAAGAAGGTGCTACCTGTTTTGGGAGAGAAACAGTGGCAATTATAGCAGACTGGCCCCAAAAGTGTTCCACCCCCACCAGTTGGACTAGGGACTGCAGGAGTGTATGATCCTGTTCCCTCTGTTCATACTCTCATTCCCTGTGGGCACTATCGCATTCACTGCTGTTTTTTCATGTCTCATCCTGTCTCAGAGCCTGATCCTCCCTTGCCCTAAAAGGCTCTAACTGCTTCTGATTCCTTCTGTCTATGCCAACAAGCCAGTCCTCCAGGGTCCTTTGGAAGCTTCCTCTGCTATCCTCTGCTCCTGACCTCCCAATGGAATGGGCTCCCTGTCGGCATTGGAATGTCCTGACAAGTCAAACACTAGGCTACCATTATACTTCATTTCTCCTTTGAAGGAACCTAAGAAATCCCCACACATAACATAACTGTGCTGCCAAAGACCACAATTTTGATACTTTTTTGGAACCTGACTCCCCTTTCCCTCCAGTTGGCATGGCTCAGGGACTGTCCCAGATCAGAGTGCAGGCCAACAATGCACAGACACAAGGGCACAGGGACCGCTCATTAATATTCTGTTATAGCTTCTGCTCAGTGCTTTACAGTGGTTCATGGGATTTCAATAAAATCATTGATTTACAGCTGAATCTTGCTCGGGGACCATGTTGGGGTGGAGTGGAGAATTGGCTGTAGCGAGGGGGCTGGCTTCAAGGATGTATTACTGGAGCAAGAGGAGATATTTCTGGTTCTTGCTGCAGCTCAGGCTTTTCAGAAGGGCATTCTTCAACCAGGTCCTCTGCACAGAGGTGCAAAGCAATGTGCTCCTCTTCCTCTGGGTCTCTGAGGGCTTGCTCACAGACTTCCTCAGAAGCCCCATCTTCTGTAGTAGAAAGTGAGAACTTGAGATATAAGGCCTAGTATTACAGGCCTGGTATGAGGCCTGAGGCCTGAGCTAAAGTCGCAGATAAACCCTGTCCTTAGAAAGCAAAGTTAGCAGGAGTCAGGCTGTGAGCCTGCTTGCAAGTTCACAGAAACTGGCAAACAAACACATTCCAGAAAGGTACCAGAACATTCCAATACTCCAAAGATAATGAGAGCTTACTGACCCCTCAGGATGACAATATGGTGGATAGAAATGTCTTGATAATATGATGGATAGAGATGTTTTGAATGAATCATCAGGTACAAGGTAAAAGATGGTATCTTACCACCTCAGAGGGTGGCAATTACACATCAGAATGACAATACACAACTTGTTTGTGCCAGTTTATAAAAGAGGGTCTCAAAGGGAATATCTTTGTCTGGCCATGTGAGGTACGGAAAGTCCCGCTGTTTACTGAGCTGGTCCATTGTCCAAATGAGGAAGCTGGGTAAGTTGTGCTCAGGACCTAAGGCATAAGTACCAATTTCCCTCACAGCACATTTAGGTAAAACTATCATCTTCCTGGACATAGAGAGAGCCTAAATGTGTTATGTGTTATGGAGAGAGGAACTACTTCATAAAGTGGCCTCCAGGGGTATTGTAGGAAAAACGTACAGATGGATAAGGGACTTGTTAAGCAAAAGAACTAAACAAAGCTAAATAAAGAAATTTTTTCCAACGTATATTCAACTGAAAATGGAATTCCATGGGGGACTCTAGCCCAATCCTCTTTAACATCATGATAATGTCCCAATGAGATGAATACCGGAATAGGGATCACATTATTTGCTGATGACTGTGCCATATGGATCAAAAGCAGAAACCTTAAAAGCGCCACCAAAAGAATCAATTATGCACTTAAGAAAAGTGTAGAATGGGGAAAAAGACAAAACTATGGGCATGATCTTCCACAACAAGGAAAATCCAAAAAGATATAAAGTATCTATATCAATATCTATATGACCAATAGTTAAATACAGTGAAAAATTATAAATTCCTACGTGTGGCATTTGATAACATGCTCACTTGGAGGCACCACACTGAAAATATTAAAGATAAATGTAAAGGCAGAATTAACTAACTTAAATGTATTTCTGGAACATCCTGGGAAGCGGATAAGAAAATGTTGGTAATGCTGTACAGAGTGCTAATTAGACCAATTATTGAGTATGGATGCCAGCCATTTGGATCAGCAGCAAATACAAAAATGAGAAAATGACACTATAGCCAAGCACAGGCATTGCATATTGCGTGTGATGCTTACTTTATTATGCCTCTCTGTGTACTACAGACAGCAGTTGGTGAAATGCCTGTCTTAGAATGAAGCTCCTAGATATAACCTTTTGGGTCCAAGTAGTAGGTAAGAGTGGAAGTGACAACATGAACCTAATATATAATGATTGTTGGGAATGTGGAGGCCAGGTAGGACAAAAAATTATTTCCCATGTAAGTAGGGTACAGAAGTGGATAAAGGGACTTAATGAAAAGAAAGGATTGAAAGAGACCAAAATCTATAGCTGTGGGAAAACACTGTGGCACTGGAATCCCCTCTCCCTCGAGGTAGATATGGAATTATATAATGAAATAAAGAGAAGGCGAAGACTCATAAATATCAGAAATATATTTACTTTCTATATCTTGTATTAGTGAGGACATTATTGCCAAATAAATACAGATGGCCCAAAGAAGAAGGAACAGGAAAAGTGGAAACAGCTTTCTGCATGCCCTCACTCAGACTCAAGAAAACCATATGGCTAACTAACTTTATATCCCTCTTTAAGGCTAGGCAAACAGGATTATGCTAGTACTAAACTGGGCTTTAGGTGTACAGTCAGCTGTCATGTCCGACTCCTTATCAGGGCTGCAGGCAATTTACAGTGGTAGTCAGACAGCAGAAATGATATTCTTAATGAAATATTATGACTAAAAATAGAACTGGTGCAACTGGATAAAACCATAGTAATAGCATGGATCTTGGCATATAAAGGGATAGCAGGCAACAAACTGGCAGACAAATAGGGAAAAGGTGCCATTAATCTCAAACAACTTGATTGAGGAATCCCCAGAAGCAAACTGGAATTTAAGCACCTAATCAAAAAGGAGCTAAGGAAGGAAGGGCAAGAACTGTCGGCAAGTGAAATGAAGGGGAAAAAATTCTGAGAAGTATGCCCAACAGTTGAAAATGTTGATATAATCCAAGGCCCTGACAGGAAGAGTGAAGTGGCTCTATTTAGAATTTTAACAGGGCAATGTGGGTCAAATAGTAATTTATTTCTAATTACATGCAGAAAGATGGATTATATGTAACATGTAAAATTCAGGAAACAATAGATTATCTCCTTTGGAATTATATAGACTGTACCAGTGAAAGGAGGGGTTTATATAGAAAACTCAGAGGCTTTAAAATAACAGAATTTTTCCTTGCAATATCTACCAAGAACACAAGGAAAATAGGGGCAATAAAAAAAGCTCTCCTGCAATTCCATAAGAATACCGCAAAAGGTGCCAGACTATAAATCATGAAAAAGATACAAAGTATTGTGCATGGCAGTCATAGATTCAGGAAGTGAGTCTGCTACAAAACCAAAGAAGAAGGGGGCTGGAGGGCTGCTCAGCTGGCTGGTTGGCTGTGGTGGCTTGGCTGTGGCTGGGCAGCTCTAGCAATGACTGTGGGCTGAGAGATGGACTGTGACAGTATTGGGGTTGCTGAGGGTATGTCTTCACTCACAGCGGCACTGTTGGCACTGCCAGATCAATTTTGCAGGATCAATTGAACGGCAGTGGAGATCCGCTCAATCAATCAGGAAGTCGACTCAGTTAATCCACCACCGCAAAAAGATTAATGTTGCGTCGACGGAAGGGCATTTCCTGTCGACGCAGGATAGTGGGGACACTGCGCTCATTATAATTTAGGAAGTCCACAGGAGATACAGAAGCTACTCCACATAACTTGCATATCTCCCATCGATTGCCACTGAATTTCACAGCGAGTGTAGACCAGGCCTTAGTCAGGGCATGGTAGGCTGCTGGCTGGCAGAGCTGTTGCTGGCTGAGGCTTTGGTTGAAAGACTAGGCAGAGTGAGACAGAAGAGCTAACAAATGACATTGAAACCAGGCTAGACAATGAGGAGAGGGAAAACATTGAGGAAGATTGGATGCAAACAAGGAGAAAGAAAAGGGTAGATTCTCTGAAACCAGAACAAGGGCTAGCAAACAGGAGGGCAGGAAAGGGAAATGAGGACAATGAAATAGTAAAATCCCTAGGTAAGGACATAAAGATAGGGGATATCAACTTGAGAAATGCAAAGTGGGTTAAAAAAAATGCTGGAGATATAGTAAGAGCTAAGAAATAACCTTGTTAGTGGAATGTAAAAACAAAGTACAAATAGGGAAGCTCCTTAAGACAAAGATGCTAGGTACAATAAAAATAAGCTGTCAGGTACCTAAATTTCTCACAGGAACAAAAGGGATATGTCGCGGGGTAAGCCCACCCCGTATCCCCTCAGTGGGGAGGTTAGGGAGGTGACAGGGCTGCGAAGTGACCTTGCGTTAGCTGGCTACCTGACTGGTCTCTCCCCGGTTGTGTATCTCAAGGGACTGGGTCAGAGTGACTACCCTTGGGACTCGGGTGGTGCAGCCTAACGGTCAAAGTCAGTAGTTGCCCTCGGGCCAGGGCTGAGTGGCCTAGCGGGCAGGGTCAATAAGCACCCTTAGGTCTGGGCTGTATGGCCTAGCGGCCAGAGTCAATACGCACCTTTGCATCAGGGCTATGAGGCCTAGTGGCAGTAATCAATAAGCGCCCTTGCACCAGGGCTGTGATATCACCTCAAAGGCCGGGAGAGTTAGGATGATGTGGGCCCGCCCGACTCCACCACGTCCCAACCCAGGGCCCTATCCATGGCGAGGGTGGCCCCCATCCAGGTCAGTGGGGATCCCACCTCAACATGCTGACCTGCCGCAGGTGGGAGGTACCACTCACCCTGTGCCCCTGGGCCACTTCCTACTACTGCCCCTGCCATTGTCATCTGAGGCTCGTCCAGGTCCCGGAGTCCCACCATGTTGACGTCTCACTGGGTGTCGGCCTCCAGATCATCAACGGTGTCCCACAGGTCTCAATTCAGTTCTCCAGAGTCTCTGGTTCCTCTAACTTGGGTTTGAAGAGGCTCATGGCCGAGAGCTCTTGCAGGTCATCCTTCCTGCTCAGCAGCCTATCCTGAAAGAGATAGGCTGCTTCCTTTTAACCTAGGGCAACCGTCGGAGCATGCTCAGCAGAGTCTGAGGGGTGGGGATTCCACTGCCCACAGAGCATGGCTAACTCTTTCAGTGTAAGGTAGGCCCACCCCATCACAGGGTAGGATATGGTGTGCCAGTTGAAATGTCAGAAGAGGAAATGAAGCAAGGAATAGGTGAATATAAGGTGATAACTGCTAAGAGGCTAATTAGCAGAAGGAGGTGGGAGAAAGTCCTAGAGGGATGTGCTGGGCACATTTAAGTGAAGAATATTACTAGACTGAGGCCTGGTCTACACTTGGAAATTAGGTCAGTACAACTATATCGCTCCTGGGTGTGAAAAATACACATCTCTGAGTGACACAGGTAAACCAGACTAACCTCCTGTCTAGACAGTTTTAGGTTGATGGGAGGATTCTCCTTTTGATCTACATGCTGCCTATCAGAGGTGGAATACCTATGTCGACTGGAGAACCCCTCCTGTCAGTGTAGGTAGAGTCTTCACTGAAGTGCTACAGCAGTGCAGCTGTGCTGCTGCGGTGTTTTAAATGTAAACAAACCCAGAGTAACTTTAGGATATCAGATATTCTGGTCTACTCTACAGACCTATATTAGTATAACTATGTCAATCAGGGGAGGGTGGATTTGTCACACCCCTGAGCGACATAGTTATATTGACCTAACCCCCCATGTAGTCAGAGCTATGTCAGCAGGAGAGCTTCTCCTGCAAACATAACTACCACTTCTTTGGAAGGCGGATTAACTATGCCGATGGGAGTGCTCTCTCCCATTGGCTTAGAGAGTTTTCATTAAAGCGCTAAAGTGGCAGAGCTGCATTAGTGCAGCTGCGCCGATGCGTTTTAAGTGTAGACGTGCCCTAAGTCCTATATTCCTCCTCCTGTGAGATGCTTCAGGTGCCAAGGATTTGGTCATGTAGCAAATAATTGCAAAGGGAAAATACAGTAGAGTAAGTGTGAAGCGGAACATTCATATGATAATTATGAGGAAGGGACAAAACAAATGTTGCAACTGTGGAGGAAAAACACTGCTCAGCATATGGAGGATAGACTGAGGCAAAGAAAGCTAGAAATACACAAAAAAACAAAATTACTAATAACATTGAACATGCAGAAGCTGCTAAGAGATACCTAAAAGAAATCAAATAAGGAAAAAAGAAAACCTGATAAGGAGGAAAAAGAATAGCCAGCAACAAATTAATAGGAAGGAAGTAACGAGTGACATTGGGATAAAATGATACCACTTATAGACTGATACTTATAGAAACAGAAATATTCTTTGAGTTTATGACTGAAGCAATAAACTGTACATCTCAAACAGGAAAGAAACAGAAAATGAGAATTGTAATTAAAGCTGCTGTAAAGTACCCATGGGCTAGCAAGCTATCAAGTGAATGACTTCATGCTTTCCTAAGTGAAGGAAATATTGAAGGTTAAAAAGCTGACTACTCTCAGCTGGAATGCTCATACTTTATAGCACATAGGCAAGAAGTGAAGAAAAATTGTATTGACATGAAAGGAAAGCTTGATATAACATGCATACAAGAGACTTGGTGAATAGAAAAAACTAGACTATAAAATCCTAGGATATGGTGTATATAGAGATGATAGAGAAAAAGAAGGGTGGGGATGTCAGCACCTTCCTTAAGGAGAACTGTCTTGAAGTAGAGGTTAAAAAGCTAAATTTTAAGTATAATGCTATTGAGACACTGATTCAGAACAATTCTGCATCTCTAAGACTTTATAATGTTTATAACCTGTTCAGGAAACTAGAGGTTATGGACTGAAAGAATTAATTGCAGATGTCACATGCCTGTTTATTATCTGTGGTGATCTAAATAGTCACAACAGATTGTGGGGAAGCAAGAAAAATGATAAAAACAGAAGCTATCTAGAGCAATTTTTTGAAGATAATAATTTAGTAATATTAAATGATGGAGCATCTACCTGGTTCAATGCAGTGGATGGAAGCCTTTCTTGCCTAGACCTGGGTGTAGCTTCTAGCACCATAGCAAGTAAACATAACTGGGAAATTTACAGGGAAGAGGCAATGGGTAGTGACCACTTCCCAACTTTAATTATGTATAAAGGAAAAGGAAATACTGAAGATGAGGATAATATCCCCATTTGGAATCTAAATAAAGCAAATTAAAGCCTCCTTAGAAACAAAAGTGAGGAATATGTGAATGAGTAATGTATAATAAAGATACTGAGGAATTATGTTGTAATGTTACTAAGGGAATCATAAAGACAGCCACCATAGCTATTCCTAGGATACCAGCACTGCTTAAAAGGAAAAGTGCTCCATGATGGAACAAAGAAAGTAAAATGGTAATTAGGGAAAGGAATAAGGCATGCAACAGCAAAAAATTCCATAAATAGCAAGAACTTAATGAAATATAAAAAAGGAGGCAGTTGCACAAAGGGCTACAAAAATAGTAAACAGAGAAAACTGGAGAACACACTGTGGGAAAGTAAATACTGATACCAATACATCAGAGGCATATAAACAAATCAGAAAAATGAATGGAATAAAGACTAAGAACCACGTAATACCAAGCCTTGAAGTGCAGGGCATGCAGTAATAAGCTCCAACAAAGATGAAGGGGAAATTCTGGCCAGCATGTTTCCAAAAGTCAGTGATGACGAGGTTCAAAAGACGGAAGTTAGGGTGAGAAAAAGAACATTCATTAAGGATAATTATGAGATGATGAAGAGATAGGAGGAGGTTGTAGGTATATAATTTTAAATGAAAACTTTAGTATGAGAGAACTCCAAAACGCAATAATAAGAAGCAAAAGCGCCACACCAGGCAAAGATGAAATAAGCTTTGAAATTCCTAAACTCCTAAGTGAAGGAAGCTAGAGGGTGGTACTAAAATTATATAATAAATTATGATGAACAGGTGAAATATATAAGGATTGGAAACGTGATTATTGTCCCAGTGATGACACTGGGTAAGTTGAACTCAGGACCCATGGCATACAGACCAACTGTCTTCACAGCACATTTAGGTAAAACAATGGAAATAATAGTAAGAGATTGATTAGTAGCATACCTAGAAAGAAATAGGTTCATAGATGGAACCCAGACTGGGTTCAGAGGGTGTAGAATGTGATTGACCACATTGTAATGAGGGAGACAGAAGCGCAAAACAGCATGAGAACTAAAGAACTCATGATAGTCATCTTCCTGGACATACAGAGAGCCTACAATGTATTATGGAGAGAAATAAAGTGGCCTCCAGGGGTATTGTAGGAAAATCTTATAGACGGATAAAGGCCTTCTTAAGCAAAAGAACTAAACAGGTCTGAATAGGGAAACCTTTTTCCAACATATATTCAATTGAAAATGGAACTCTACTGGAGACTCTCTATAGTTCAACCCTCTATAACATCATGATAACCTCCCAACGAGATGAGTACAGGAATAGGGATCACTTTATTTGTTGATGACAGCCATATAGACCAAAAGCAGAAACCTGAAATGCACCACCAAAAGAATCAATTATGCACTTAAGAGAAGTGTAGAATGGGGAAACAGGTAGGGCTTCAAATTCTTCATATACGAAACTATGGGCATGATCTTCACAACAAGGAAAATCCAAAAAGATATAAAGTTATATCTATATGTCCAATAGCTAAATATAGAGAAAAATGACAAATTTCTAGGTGCGGTATTTGGTAACATGCTCACTTTGAAGGACCATACTGAAAATATTAAAGTGTAAAGATAGAATTAACTTATTTTAAAGTATTTCTGGAACATCCTGGGGGTTGGGTAAGAGTATGGTGGTAATGCTATACAAGGTGCTAATTAGGCCAGTTATTGAGTATGAATTCCAGGTGTTTGGTTCAGCAGCAAGCAGAAATCTGAGAAAACTAGACTATATCCAAGCACAGGCATTGCATATCAGTGTAACAAAAGTAACAAAATTTTCCTTGCAACGTCTATCAAGAATACAGGGAAAATGGGGCCCAGTAAAAAAGGCTTTTCTGAAATTCTTTAGGGATACTGTCAAACTGATGAGACTCTAAGTCATGAACAAAATGCGAAGTACAGTGTGTGGCGTTCATAGACTCAGGAAGCAAGTCTGCTATGTAACAAAACCCAAGAAGTAGAATAAGAATAGAATGAGAATGAAACCTGGGAAGAGAATGAGTCCTGGGATCCTAGCCCTGAAAGGAGGATTAAACCCAGAGAAGTTGTGAGGAAGAAAGGCTAGGTAAGAAGAAGCCCAGAAAAACAGCAGCAATGAGTGAGACTTAGCTGCTGGTTATAGAGTCCTGGGTCTGGCACCTAGTGTGTATGTGTGTTTGTGTGTGGGGGAGGTGGGGAAAGGGGGGGTTGGCTGGGATCCCCTATCAGCTATTGGGAAGGAGGCATAAAGTCTCCTGACGTAAGGTGATAAGAATAATTCAGTGCCTTGAGGGATGTAAATAGGATGAAGTAAATAGGATGAAATTCAATGAGGATAAATGCAAAGTATTCCTCTTAGGAATGAACAATCAATTGCACACATACAAAATGGGAAATGACTGCATAGGCAAAAGTACTGCAGAAAGGGATTTGGGGGTCATACTGGATCACAAGCTAAATATGAGTTAACAGTGTAACACTGTTGAAAAAAAAGCAAACATCATTCTGGGATGTATTAGCAGGACTGTTGTAAGCAAGACACGAGAAAGTAATTATTTTGCTCTACTCCATGTTGATTAGGCCTCAACTGGAATATTGTCCCCAGTTCTGGATGCCATATTTCAGGAAAGATGTGGACTGTAGGACGTGCTCCTGCCCAGTCCAGTCCTGGCAGCCCTTCCGCGGGCCCAGGCTCGGCGGAAGGCCACTGCACCTTCCTACTCAACAGGGGAATGTTCATTTTACAGTCTTTCGCCCCGGCAGGGCCTTAGGCAGGGCGGGCGAGCAAGGAGTCTCAGGCAGGGCGGGCGAGCAAGGAGTTTTCGCCCTGGCCCTCAGGCAGGGCGGGCGGGCGGGCAAGGAGTCTTTCGCCCCGGCCCTCAGGCAGGGCGGGCGAGGCAGGGCGGGCGAGCAAGGAGTCTTTCGCCCTGGCCCTCAGGCAGGGCGGGCGAGCAAGGAGGGCGGGCGAGCAAGGAGCAGCGAGCTTGAGTCAAAGGCGATAGGCGTGATTCGCTCTTTAGGGGTTGGCAAGGATCGGGGGGAGGGGAGAGGGACGCAGGCCTACCCAACTCCACTGCATCCCAGCCCAGGGCCCTAGCAGTGGCACGGGTGTTGCCACTCAGTCGGCGGGGCTCCTGCCGCAACACGCCGATGGGGCGTTACCCCTAGTACAGCCACGCCTCTGGCTGTCCCTGGGCTCCTTCCTCCCCGGGTTCCCTGGTACCTGTTTCCGTCGGTTCCTCCGGGTCGTCGGGGTACACCGCACTGGGTAGGCTAGTCAGTCCTTCTGCATCCATGGGGGGTAGGTTGGGAAGCTCCTCGGTGAGGGGCAGCTCCTCCAGATCGCAGGGCTGGGGGTAGGGTTCAGCCTCTGGCAACTCCTTTAGGTCCGATCCTGCCTCCAAGGGTTGGGCGTCCGGCAGCTCCTCCAAGTCCAACCCGGCTTCAGGGCGGAACTCCCAGCTCTCCGGTTCAGGGGGCTCGTCCCAGCCGCTGCGGCCCCGAGGCTGGGCCCAGCGCTTTGGGCCTGCAGGCCTCGGCCAGTCCAGGGGGCCTGGGGGCCCGACCCAGGCCTTCGAGGTGGGCTGCCGGCGTCGCTCCTGGAGCCTCAAGGCCGGGAGAGGCTTATCTGAGGTGGAGGCCTGGCGTGGTTCGGCCCTTCGCTGCAGCCAGCGAGACAGCGCGTCTGCCTCCGTTGGCTTCCTTTCTCCTCCTGAGCTACGGGGCCTGCTTTTTATGGCTGCCGTCCTCCCTGAGGCCCCGTCCCCCTGCTGCCGGGTTGGCTGACTGGCCGGGCCTATCGGAGCCCAGCTGTCTGGTTGCCGGGCAGACTGGGCCGCGGGCCTGTCTAGGACCTGATTGGGTGCTTGCGGCCCTTCCGCGGGCCCAGGCTCAGAGGAAGGCCACTGCGCCTTCCTACATGGACATTCCTACATGGAGAAAGTCCAGAGAAGAGCAACACAAATGATTAAAGGTCTAGAAAACTTGACCTATCAGGGAAGATTGAAAAAATTGGGTTTGTGTATTCTGGAGAAGACTGAGGGTGGACATGATAACAGTCTTCAAGTACATTAAAGGTTATTACAAAGAGGAGAGAGAAAACGTGTTCTCCTTAATCTCTGAGAATAGGACAAGAAGCAATGGGCTTAAATTGCAGAAAGGGCAGATTAGGAAATTGGACATTAGGAAAAACTTACTAACTGTCAGAGTAGTTAAGCACTAGAATAAATTGCCTAGGGAGGTTGTGGAATCTCCATCATTGGAGCAGGTTATACAAACACCTGTCAGGGAAAGTCTATAATGCTTGATCCTGCCATAAGTGCAGGGGACTGGATTAGATGACTTTGTGAGGTCCCTTCCAATCCTACGATTCTATGATTCTGTCTGATGAATATTGGGGCCCGAGTCAGAGGCCTGACACAAGGTCTTGAAATTGTTTGTTGGACTTTTGTTTGTTGAACACTCTTATCCTGAAAGGGGTGGACATAAATATCATGACCTGGCCTGAGGACCAAGTAGGAGAACAGAGGTCATTGCAGTGACGAAACGACTGTCACCAGGGTGTGTCAGCATCAAAGATAGCTTCTGCGCCACACCTGGCCACGAGGAGGCACCCCTGCGGTGAGTGAACCCCTTTACAATCCTCTATAACTTTTCTCCAAGCAGGTGAAGATTTATAATGCATTCAGGCTAAAGAATCATTACCGGTCTCTGCTCAACATTTGATTAAGCATGTCTTTGCAGACTTATTACAATGGATTCCTTTTTTAATTCATTCTTCTTTTCCTTATTTGGTTACACGTACATATTCAACTTGCATGTTAATTCTCTTTAACTTTGTGAGGAATCCACTCTGATCTGTGTTTGCTCTTTGTTTAAAAAAAATAATTTGACATATTTAGTAAGTAGCGTTATCTAGTCCAAAAACTCATTTAATGAAAGAGCAATGTTTCTCTGTTCACTATATGTATTTTAGTTACCAACTTTATTAAAGATAAATAGAATTGTTGAGAATAGGAATTATTTTCTTATAAAATAATAAATATCTTATTAAAAAGGTGTGAGATAGATAAGATATAGGAATTCTTCAGCATTGAAGCAGTATGATTATGTGTTACAAAAATATACGTCTTATTAGAGTTATATCAATGTCTTTATTTTGGCCCATCTGTTCTCAGGGTATTTCAGTTGTTAATCTGATACAAACAGTAAATGACTCCATTTCCCTTAATTCTTTTATTCTTTTCCAACACATTCCTATAGCTTGTGCCTATTCCTAGAAACATAGTGATTAAATACATTCACTGACTGCAGTCACGTGAATTCCAAATAGGTATCTGTCCCTGTTAAATTTTAGTAAATCAGAACATTTTTGCCTTTCAGAGCACTAATTTGTGGGCTATATCCCTGAGATACTTTTACACTAATTTTCTAACATCAGACCAAATGTCTTTCATTTTGGCACAATCCCAGAAGTTATGAAAATGATTTTTATTGCACTGATGTCCTCTAGTATTCTGCTGCAGAATTTGTGTCTACTCTGTTTTTTGGAAGACTGGTTTGTGAAAATACTTCATAATTGGTGTTCTCTCCATGCGGGGAACTGGTATTGCTAAGACAGACCAACCCAGCTCCCACTGGAGTCAATGGGAGTTTTTCAACTGACAATGGGGTTGATTCAGCTGTCACTATAGTGAATATTATTATATCCTTCTAGAAAGATTTGCCGGTTTATTTTCTCTTCCAAGCTTAACCTCACATTGTCAACATTGCCCTGCAATTCTATAGAAATAAAGTACATACAATATACCCTTTTTTTGGTTTGTTTGACCAGATATCTTATCTTCAAAATTTCATTACATAGTTTAATCTAGATTTAGTATTTTATTATTTTTGTGAATAACACTAATTGTCAAAAGATACAAAATTCCTATTTCTAGCTGAAGTGTTCTTTGTAAAAATAGCACTTTGAAACAATTCAGAGAAGTGTTATTTTTAAGTTGAAGGTGTCCCTTTAATTAATTCATTACATGGAAAAAGTAATTATCTCTAAAAAGAGACACCTATAAATAGAAGTACTGCACTGTTAAAATCATACACCATTACATCATTAAGGGGTCTGAGCAGGAATCATTGACACCCTGGGCTGTTTCCCATTTTTACACCCTGGGTATAATGCACACTCAACCTCAGAGGAGAATTCTATGCCAACCTTGGGACAGGAGGCTGTGACAATTCCTTTGCTGGTACAAAGACCTCTATTGGCAAGAGTGTGCAGTTTTACAATGTACCCAAGATCCTTTATGGTAGCAGCTGCATAAGGAAAAGTCATGCTTTCTAAAAAATAGCCCACATACACTTCAAAGACAGGAGAGAAACATTTTAGTGGCTATTCACTAAATGTCAAAATTAGAAAGGAAAGTCACTGGCTCACTGAAGGTAAAGGCCATACTCATTCAATTTTTATAAGTTTTTCTTTTTTCCAGAGTAGTTAATCAAGATTGCATGTTGTAATGCCATTTTTGGAGCCATTAGTGAGCCCTTGATTGGTACTATGTTTTTGATTAATACATTGATTGTGTATGAGGAGGAATTAAATTAGCAGAGCAAAAGAAACACATTGCAAGGGTAGTCCAAGGTTTAATTTTTAAGACTGGAATATGCTATGTTCAGATAACTTAATACAAATGTTAGTTTTCTTATGTCCATAGTATCTAGGGCCTGAACTGATGAGACTGTAGGATTTGCGTCTCGGATTGTTTTTTGCCTAGATTGGTGGAGCAATAATAAATAAATAATCATAAAAGACATTGTTATTAAAACACAATGAATACAAAAACATATTAAAATATATTCAATGACATCATACACAGAATAACATCCAAAGACAGCAGGTAGGTGTGTATGATATGTCTAGGTTTTCAAGAGAAATCATGTGCTATCAAGACTTTGTTGCTGGAGCTTTTAGTATTAATTTCCAAAAAACTGAACTGCTTTCAGTATTAGTCACAATAATAGTATCTTGAGATTTGTAGATATTAGTGAGAATATAAAAGCTGTCTTCCATTACCCTTTTGGGCACTAGGCTCTGTGCACACTGTACTTCGGAATATTGTTTGAAAGAGAGATCTCTGTGCAGAGTTCTTTGTGTTCTAAGGTAGGGTGTCTTGTAAATGATATGCAATAAGGCTTTCCTGAAAGCAGAAAGTTTACCTCAGTATTATAGTCAGTTGAATTCAGCATTACATTTGCACCTTCTTTGTCTGTAGATTCAATCACTGTACTCTTTTTTAAAAAAAAGACATAGGATTTTTCTGGTCGAATGATGCTTCTGTGAATTTTAGGATGAGTTTAGAGGTTTTCTGAAATTGCTCTTTAATGGAAGTCATCATCTATATAACAACTAAACTATAGCTGTCTCCACCAGGTGAGCGATCTAGTTGGACCCTTCCTCCCCTCCTTTTCTTTGTCTCCGATAATGTTTCTGTAAGATTGGGAGGGGCGAGATCAGCTTCAAGGCCACATTCTGCTGTCATTGCATGGTATTATCTCCAGTTTTACCAAATTTAAATGGAAGGGGTATGACACCTGGTTTCGTTGTTTCAGGTTATATCAAATCTGTATCCTGCCATCTAGCGAATGGTACTCAGCTTGGTAATTGTTTTCATTTCAGCAAAGTGTGCACAAAGGAGGGGACTGAGCTGCAATAATGAAGGGATCATGGAAAGCAGGGATATAAATGTGCTGGGTTTTAGATTCAGCCTAGGGGAATGAGTCTGATGGGGTTGGGGAATGAAAGAGAGAGTGAGATCTTGCTATGGTAGGAGGTGAGTTCGGAGGATAGATTGTGTGGTGGGGAAGGAAAAGGGATAGATGGGCAAAGATGGGAGAGCATATACCACATGGTATGAGAATGGGATGCTGGCGAGTGGAGGGAGGAGGAAATTGTGTAAAACTGTGTAAACTAATAATTAGAGAAGAGACATTGGAAGGATGGAAGAGTAACTACATCAAGGGAAGAATGGGAAGAATAAATAGAGAAAAAGAAAGGAAAAGAAAAGAAGGAAAAAATGTGATAAGGGAGAAATAAGTATTTGAGATGACTAGAGGAAACACAAATTTTACAGTGTTACCAGAAATAACCCAATCATTTCAAAAATATGGTATCAGATTCTGTGCACATACTGAGGGGGATTTGCTGAAGTTGCCTTTGGCTGATCCTGATCCAAGACAACTGGGTTGAGTAGGCAATGTTCTTCACCAGGATCTAGATTAGGCTTATTTTGGGTGGGGTGGCAGGAGGCCAAATCAGGGCTTGTGTTTAGGTTCAGATTCAATGTGTCTAAATTGTGCAATCTCCCTGCATGGGACTTCAGAAATGAACTGGAGATTTATGGGAAGGCGGGTCTGGCAACTATGGCTTGCACACATTTACCCTCAAAATTGATTTTCATTCCTCTCATGTTGCACTGCTGCTTCCCTCTCCTTTCCTCAAAACGCACTTTCCATGTGACACCATTTAAAAAAGAAGAGTAATTCCAGGGGCAGGTTTTCTTCCAGATTGCATTCTAAATATTTTTCCTGAAGGATAGTTTGGAAACACTAGCAAAGTAACTGAGAATGGGATTAATCTCTTCTTTTACTCCCACCCCTACCCCCATCCCTGCACCTTCACACCGCGGATTACAGAGATCAACACCATATTTGACAATGGAGGTATAACACAGATGAACATACTTTCAGGGCCCAATTATGTGTCACAGTCTCTAACTGCTACTGCAGAAATTAGCACCACATACTACAGAATACCAGGCACCCTAAATACTGGTCATAATGCCATCATTCCTGACACACACAAACATACATGAATACATATAATAAAATTATATTATTTAAACATAAAAAGACAAATATTGGTTAAACTAAATAAAAGTAATCATATGGAGGTTATAAACGACAATGAACAGTGAGGTCACATATACTAATATAAGATTCAGAAAGGCAGTGATTCAATATTCCCCCACCTTATCATAAACTAGCTGATTTTAGTGATTCTAGCAAATAAAATGTATAGTGTTCAATAACTCAGAAGATTTACCTGCAATGTCTCAGGCAACACAGACCCAGATTTGTATACTTTTTTACACAGATTCGTGCAATAAGCAAACAACCTATCATTGTCTGGATAAATACAGAGCAAGAAATAGTGTTGATACTCTGTTAGTCTAATGCTTGATGTTTTTGATACATTTCATTTTGTGTTCAATGAGTTTCTGAGAGAAGTGAGATGGCCAAATATCAGAAAATAATGTATATATCTTAAACTCGTAGACTGTAAGGTCAGAAGGGCCATCATGATCAACTAGTCTGACCTCCTGCACATTGCAGGCCACAGAACCTCACCCACCCACCCCTGTAATAGACCCCTAACCTCTGGCTGAGTTACTGAAGTCCTCAAATCATGGTTTAAAGACTTCATTACAGAAAATTCTCTATTTATATTCATTAAAACCTGCAAATGACCTGTACCCCCTGCTGCAGAGGAAGGAGAAAAACCCCCAGGGTCTCTGCCAATCTGACCCAGGGGAAAATTACTTCCTGAAATCCACACCAGCTCCTAATTAAGTCAATGGAAAGGTTCCCATTGATTTCAGTGGGAATTGGATTAGGCTTTTTGTATGTGGGAGCCAAAAGCTTCCCATGATTTCTCCATGAAACATCCGTATCTCGCTACTCTTCATAGCTGTAAAGTGATTTTAGAATGTTGGGTGGCCAAAGACTGAGGGTGCGGTCTGTGCTGGGTAAGGGTGATGATGGCAGATGGTGAACCATATTTTGGGGTGTTGGGGTCAAGCTCGCAAGAATAGCTCTCATATCCAAGCATCCACATAGTTAGGTCCATGCCCTTTTGACACTTCATTTTCCCCAGAGCTGGGTATCGTGTGCTCTGGGGCAGGGTGTGAAGGAGGAAGGCCTAGGAGCTTATCAGGATTTAAGCGTGTTGGGGGGGGGGGGGGGGGGCCAGAGTTAAGAGGGGAGCAGGCTTGTGAAACAAGGGAGTCAGAGCAGCAGGAGTGAAGCAAGAGGGAAGGAGGAAGTCACTCTTTTTTCCTGTCCTGGCTCTCAAACAACTGGAGTTTTGCTCCTTTGTCTTACCACCAGTGAGCTGAAATCCAGCAGATTTATCCTGGTGAACCACACTTTGTCTATCTATTTTAGTGTTTTATCCTGACATCTGTTACCATAAGATCTGTGCCCCTTCCAGGTCAAGTCAATAGCAGCAGTGAAAGTACTAGATGATTTTGTGTCTTTGGTTTGCCTTCCTTTTCACAGTAAAAACTCTGCCTGTTTCCTTTGGGCAGGATGGGTCTGGGGGTTGGTTGATGTTCTTATATGTTTTTATTCATTTTGTAATGTGGAGGCTGTGCTTGGGTAATGTAATGTCAATGTGGTGAGTGTCATTCATGTTGTCATGGAAAGGTCTATTCGGAGATGTTGCAGCACTTCCCGACAGTGGTCAGACTTTGGATTCACCTGTTTCCTCTGGAAGTATGTTCCATAGCCAGATCCTCTACACTGAGAATGCTCTGTCCCAAGCTCTTATGCACTTTGTTCTGGGCTTTTTGATCTACATTGTCCTAGAGGATGTGTGGGCCAGGCCCCAGTTGAGCAATCCTGCTCAATGGGAGATGCAAGTTTAAAATTCAGTCAGCTAAAGTAAAGGGGCATAGCTCGGTTGACTTCAGTAGAGCTATGCCTATTTGCACCAGTTGAGGGTTTGGCCTACCATCTTCAGTTCCTTAAACCAGAAAGAGCTGAAAGTCATGTGAAGAAACATATACAGTTCTACCCCTTGGAGCTTAATTATTAGATTGAATTATAAATTGTTTATGGTGCACATGAATATAAAGGTGACTTTATTTATGTATCAGGAAAAATGATATAAAAAGGGGGTGGAAATGAAGTCAACACCTTCCTTTCTGTCTTCTAGTACATCCTGCCTATCTGCATCTGGATCCAACAGCTTGAGGTTGTCATGTATCCTCAACAATCTTTTAAGTCAATGGGCGGTGAGGGGACTCTACATCTCGAGAGAGATTCAACAGTTCATAGGACTGGAGCCTCATATTATGAACTCATTGCATCGGGGGCTGTGTTTGGTCATGTACATCTCAAACCCCAGAGCTGGTACTTAATAAATTTCATAAAAAGTACTAATGAATTTGACAGAGCCTAGAAGAAAAATGATTTATATCATATGGAGATAATTGCATTTTGTATTTAAATACAAGTGATTTATAAATCCCATTTCATTAATGTAACTGACGGATCTCAAACACTCAGCCAGATGGGAAATGAATTGGCCATCTCTGGGCAGATCTTATTGGAGAGCTGTGTGTGTCACAGGATCAATCTCCAAAAGGGCACTGACTAACTACCCCATTGATAGTCTCAGGAGTCAGGCAAAGTATTGAATAGGCATGGAAACAGGGTGGCATTCTCATGCCTAGTGATGGATCCTCTAGAACTGCCTGGGGCATACCGATGAGGGCAGTGTGTAGAAACTTGCATTGTTTGCACTCAAACTGTCCCTGTTTAGTGAATAAACAGATTAGTTCAATATGGTCACATTTCAGCAGCACAGAATTCAGCATAATAAACAAACCCAACTGAAAACCCAGAAGCAAAATTGCTTAAAATGTAATAAGATTAAATGTATGAATGTTGTTCCTTTGAAAAAACTGGTAATGAAAGTCCCCTCGGGTGACATCAGTGGTTAAACAACGATTTTCCACAGTATTAAAAGGTTTGTATGTTATTACTACTATATTAGTTATTAGAATAAATAATAAAGGAATTGTTGTGTAAGCACTTAGATGTGGACATTTATGTTTCATAAGCAAACCCGTCCTAAACAATGCCAATAGTTTCCTTTGATAAAATTACAGGCTTAATGGACAAAGGTGATGCAGTAAATTAAATTTACCTACCCTTTGGTAAAGACTTTGTATTGAGTTCTACACTAAAATCTAAAATTAGAGGGATGATGTGCATGGATAAAAATGTATCTTATAAATTGACAACAAAAAGAGTAACCTCAAATGGGGAAAGATTAGAAGCAGATTAAACACAGAGTTCTGGGTTAGAATGGATATTCCTAACATCTTTGTTAGTCATTCAGAGGACAAAATTATATATATTTAATCTATCAGTTTGATTCTTCTCTCAAACACAGTGGTGTAAATCAGGAGTAACTCCAATGAAGTTACACTAGTGTGAAATTGAGAGATCAGAATCAGGTCCAGTCTTCTGGCTTTCAGGATACGATGGCACACCAGAGAGGGATGACAAGCAGGGCTGATGAAGTGAGAGGGGAACTTAGTTATCTGTCAGGGATAGTCTTTTTTTCTACTACTGAGAAGAAGTGGAATTACTTATATTTTATGTGTTTTATTAAATTATGTCCTTGTGCCCCAAATCATACAGAAGGGCAAATTTTTTCACAGAGGATCTAAAAAACAAACATTTGCAGATGATACAAAAACAGGAGAGACTTCCAGAGACTGTGGAGGATAAACTGAAATGACAGCGTGATCTGGAGATCTGTTAGGGACGGCCTCATATAAATGGGTTGAGATTTCATTTAGATAAGAGTCAAATAACATGCAGAAACAAACTGTGGCAATGACATGCATGCCTACCTCAGTTTCCCCTGGCAGAGTTCCTAGAAATAGTTCTTAAAAGATTTTTCAAGTATATATAACCCTTGCGAAGTTAGCGTATTACCTCCCAGACAAGCTGGACCTAGTGATGGTTGGAATACACAAAAGATCACAAAAGATTCAGGTTGCTTCCAGTCCCAAGAGACTAGTCACATACCCCAGATCAATTTGTATCTCAGATCTCACACCACAGATAACACTTGTAGTCAATCCTATAGTAAACTAACTAAGGATTTATTAACTTGGAAAAAGAAATGAGAGCATTATTTACAGGTTAAAGCAAGTGAGCATATATACACAAATCAGTGACAGTCTATGGTTCCAAAAAGTGATAGAGTTGTAGCAATCTGCCAGCACTGAATGTCATTTAGGGCTAACCCATGCCACACAGCAGGGTGATCTTTTGCTTATGTTTAGGAATTTTTGCCCCTCAAACCCCAGACCCCTAAAAGATCCAGTTTCTCTTTGTCAGGGATTTTTATCTCCTCCATCCCAGGGTCCAAACTGATGGGATGGGTTCATGAGTAGTTCGCTCCTTCCTGGAGGGAGTTAGGAATGCAGTCAATAGGGCCTCTGTTCTGCAATGCTACACAATACCTCATCAGCCTTCAGTGGGTCATCTTGTATGCAAGAGGAGCACTTTACCTTAATTAATGCTTCTCTTCCTGTTTGGGTGTTATACAGTTACAGAGGTTTACAGTGCAAACACCCATGGGCTATAGAGGTTATAAGCGAGATCAATACATGCAGCATCCTACAAGCATTTCAAAAAGTCTAAACACTAAACACATTTTTATCAGCTTAACATCTATCTATTTTGATAATGTTAACACATAGGTAACCAAGACTGGTTGCTTTTTAAGTGTTCAGTGAAGTGTGGGGCCATGGCATGAGATGGCACCTGTTCTGCCAGGCTCACACACACTATGCCTTACTCCCAGCCTCCAGTCCTCTCTGGCCCTCCAGCTCAGAGAGCCACCAGGCATCTCCCTCTGCTGCTCTTAGCCTTCTGCCCTCTCCAGCTGTCTCTGGCGTTGGCTGTCTGAAGTGCAGCAGGACAGGCTCACCACTAGCTTCAGGACAATTCCTCCCTCTTTCCAGGAAGGACTTGCAGAGTCCTGCTGTCTACAGCTTTCCCCAGAGACCATCTCCTGTCTCCCAGGCAGCTCTCCCCTACTTTCTATTAGGCTGACCCTCAGGCAACTCTCTCATTCACATGGTCCAGGTACCCTCGCATTAAAGGGGAGACACAGGTGCACTGGCCAGCCCCCTCTTAAAGGGCCACTGTCACCCTGTAAGAGGGAGAATACAGATTGAAGAACAGAGAAATTGGGAGATGATAATGGATTAAGATCTGGACACAAACTCACAAGGCCTGATCACCACTATGTTTTACCTGAGTTTTTTCAACCTAATTACACTAATTACACACGGTGTAAGATTGGATTAACACAATGGGAGGTAAATTGAATCTTCTCCCTGAGTACAGCAGTCACCAGAGGGAAGTTGAATCCTACCCACATCAAAGATAAGAGGCAGGAAGGGAGGGATATGGGAAGAGATCCTGGATCCATTTTTATACTCTTTAGGTAAGTGTAAGGGGTCTATTAGCCCCTTACTGAAACTTAGTGGGTCTTTTTGATTGGCCATCTCTGGAGGAAGCAGGACCCTGGAACGGACAGCTCCCAGGGCCAGTGGAGAGAGGCCAACTCAGGTCAGCCTGATTGACAGGGCGGGCAGGCTAATGAGAGAGCCAGGAGGGTGGGGGGAGCCCAGCCCTCCGTGTGAGCTGGGGCTGCCCGCTGGGGCGTGCAGGGGCAGAACTGACCAAGCTAAGGACAAAGCAGCCAGCAGCTGGAAGACTGGAAGAGGAGCACAGAAAACTGAAAGGAGCCAAGCTGACCCAACCTACAGCAGCAGGGCAGAGGGGCATCCCAGAAAGCGAAACACAGCTGAATGGAGCAGAGCAAGCTGGGGCAGGAGCCCTCTGGAGCTGGGTGTGGTGAGCAGCTGGGGAGAAAAAAAGGGACTTTGGGAGTGTGTGGCTACTGCCAGAGCAGGGGGCTAACTCTGCATTCCTGCAGCATAGCCAGGGCCTGGACAGTGGGCCTGCAACGTGTGACACAGACTGTGAACCCTAGAGACACTGTGTGTGGTGCCCCGGGCCAGGGGCAGTGTTGGGATGTTTTCCTGTAACCTTTTTACTCTTTTCTTAATTTTTTAATTGATTTGATTGCTGTTTGTGTAATAAATTGTATTGCTTTGTATTGTATGCACTGATCAGTGGGTCAGGGAAGTGCCCAGCGCAGAGTTAGCACCCCGGAGTGGGGACACCCTAGCCCCTGTCCTAAGGCAAGATTGGGGGTCGAGCCCCAGAAATCCTGGGCCCAGCCTTGTCGGGGTTACAGGCACCCCACCACACAGGGGAGTGGGAGGGGAGCCCTCGAGGTCAAGTGGGGCCTCTGGGTAAAGGGAGTGGGAGCAAGAACTCAGATCCTTTTGCTAACCAACTCTACCGGGGTATTGTACAAGCAACGAAAGTTCCCCACAATAGCAGGCCCATTCCTCCGCTTACATAAGCATTCAAACATTTGGATATTTATCTAAACTGAATCCAGATTCTGTACTTTGTGAGGTTTACCCTTCACTACTAATTTTACCATGCATTTACTTGTTAGATACCAGAGTGGTCAGTTGCCTTTATTGTCAGGCTGATTGAAAGCTACATGCTATTGTACCAGTTATAGATTCCAAAGCCAGAAAGGACCATTGTGATAATCTAGTCTGACCTCCTGTATAATACAGGCCACAGAACTTCCCCCAAACAATTCCAGAGGGTATTTTTTAAGATTTTCAGTGATGGAGAATTCACCTTGGAAAATTGTTCCAAAGGTTAATTACCCCCCCGACAAAAATGTCCACCTTGTTTCCAGTCTGAATTCATCTAGCTTCAACTTCCAACAACTGGATAATGTTATACTTTTCTTTTCTAGATTGCTCTGCTATTAAATAATTGTTCCCCAAGTAAGTACTTATAGACTATAGTCAAGTCACCCCTCAACCGTCTCTTTATTAAGATAAAGAGATTGACAGACTCAAGGAGCTCACTATGACAAATGTTTTTTAATCTTCAATCATTCTCATGGCTCTTCTCTGAACCTTATTCACCATGACTCCCAAATCTTTCTCAGAGTTACTACTTTCCAGAATAGAATCCCCCATCCTGTAAGTATGGTCTACATTCTTTGTTACTAGATGTATACATTTACATTTAGCCATATTAAAATGCATATAGTTTACTTGCACCCGGTTTAGCAAGTGATCTAGATCACTCAGAATCAGTGACCTGTCCTCTTTATTATTTACAACTCCCCCCAGTTTGTGGCATCTGCAAACTTTCAGTGATTTGTGTTTTCCAGGTCATTGGTGAAAATATTAGAGGCAAGAACTGATCCCTGCAGGATCCCAGTGGAAACACACCCATTCACTGACAATTTCCTGTTTACAGCTATATTTAGAAACCCATCAGTTATCCAGGTTTTGATCCACGTAATCAAATGTTATTTAATCAAAATGTATTGTGATACCAAGTCAAATACCTTACAGAAGTCTATCTATATTACATCAACACTATTACCTTTATCAACTAAACTTGAAATCTCATCAAAGATATCAAATTAGTTTGATGGAATCTATTTTCCACACACCCATGTTGATTACCTTTAATTACCTTACCCTCCTTTAATTTTTTATTAATCAAGTCCTATATTAGCTGCTTATTAGTTCTCAATGTGTTTTAATATGGCAGTAGGGATCTGTGGCCATTCCTCCCTGTCAGTTTCAGAGGAAGGCCACACTCCTTTGCTACAGCACATCTATAAAGGCAAGAATTCATGGGGAATTAGCAGTCTTCGGGACTCTGGCACTCTGGGCAGGGCAGAGAAATAAGCAAGTTATAGGTCTCGGACCCTTCTGGCAGGGCAGTGAAATAAGATGTCTACAGAATTCTGGCCCTTCAGTAATCAGTCTACAGGGGGCTCTGGACCTTAGTCAGAGCAGAGCAGTTAGCAGTCTCTCATCTGGCCTCCTGGCTCTAGCAGACAGCAGACAAACGCAGGTCTCCTGGCCTCAGGTGGGTGGGTGCCGCCCCAGGGGTGGGGCAGCCACAAGGGCTCAGGAGATCTGGGCCCACCCTACTCCACTGAGTCCCAGCCCAGAGCCCTAACAGTGGTGGAATTTTCTGCCACTGCATCAGCGGAGATCCTACCGAAACATGCTGACCAGAATTCTGGCAACACAATTGGACTAATGTTTGGTGTCCCTGAGTCATGTTCTACTACCTCTTCACATTATACCTCTGTCTTGTGGGGTTCCTCTGTCTCCCCGGGGTACATGGCCAGAGGCATTCCCAGCAACTCCTCCATGTCCTCTTCAGTCGGCAGAGGACATAGAGGAGTCCTCTTTAGCTGGCAAAGGACTCCTTCATGTCCTCCGTCTGTCTCTTTCTCTGGCTCTCACACAACTGAGCTGCAGGGCCCGCCTTTTAAAACTTCTTGTCTTGCCCTTTTGCCTCCAGTGGGATGGGCATGGCTTGCCTGGCTCCATCTACCAGGGGGTGGAGAGTGGTTCCTACTCATCAGTCTCAGAGAAAGGCCATACCCCCTTATTACAATGGTGTTCAAATTATTATATTCATTACTAATACACAGGGATTTCCTATTAAAAGGTGGGTAGCAGCATAGGCATATTTATACCACTTCATTACAACAGTAGACTAAGGCTTGGTCTACACTTACCTCGGCGATTAGGCGGCAGTCGACAGGAGTTATGCAAAGTACGCAAAGAAGTTGCATAACTCCCATCAACTTCTGTGCTTCTCTTCTGCATGCCGTCTTGACTGCACTGCGCCGATGGGAACTATGTTCCCGACAATACAGCACTACGCCACTTGAGGAGGTGGTTTTAGTACGTCAACTTCTGGATCGACTGAGCGGGTCTTCACTGACCACTCATTCGATCCAAATAAGTTGATCTGACGGCGGCGACTTTGCCACTGTCAGTGTAGACATAGCCTATTACAGATACAGATGCAGCAGTGGCAGTGACCCAAGGAATGGAAGAGACAATGAAGAGAACTGAATGTGAAAGTTGCAGGATGTACGTTATCCTGGAATTAGTACCTGAAAAGAGTTTGTATGAAGTGCCACCTGATGGCTGATGGAAGAGAAGATCTGAAGTTTGGAGTTGCAGGTAGAAACTATGGTTGAGTTTCAAAAGGGGATTCAAGCAGATGATGGAGGGAAGGAGAGAAGAGACTGGGGAAAAACTCAGACTCACAGATCCGAGCTGGACTGGAGAACTGTGAGGGGAGACTTCTGGTTGAGGAAAGTGGCCATGATAGCAATTGACTATGAGAACCTGGCCGAGGAAGGCTGCCTAGTGAAGGAGAAATAGAGCTCAAGAACAGGTTTGCTGAGTTGGAAAATGAATAAGGGGCACAGCAGGCAGTAACAGAAGGTGGGAGGGCAAGGAAGAAGAGAAAAAAGTGGCTATTCCTACAAGAAGAGGGGACGAGACAATGGAGATAGTCAGAGTTTGGAGCCCCAGGAGGATAGAGGATGACTCATAGAGGGACAATAAAGACAAGAGTACTTGAAACCAGAAAGAATAGAAGGGGGAAGGTTGGAGAATTGCACCAACACCAAAAAGAGGCAGGTCTGTGTCACTGGGGACTCCCTACTAAGAACAAGTAGGCTTGTCACCAGAGGTGATCTGGAGAACAGAAGAGTGTGCAGTCTATTGGGAGCTAAGATACAGGATGTGGACTTGAGTCTGAAGAGGATCCTCATGGGAACAGGAAAGAATCTACTGACTGTCTTTCATGTGGGAACAAATGATACGGGTATATGCTGGTTGTATTAAGGAATGTATTAAGGGAGACTGTCAGGCTGGGGAAGACACTTAAAGAAATGGAGGCTCAGATAATCTTCAGTGGGATTCTTCCTGTCCATAGAGGAGGAGAATGAAGGTGACACAGGACTATGATGAAAACAGATGGCTCAGTGGTGCTTTAGGGAGGCCTTTGGGATGTTCGACCACTGGGAGGCATTCACGGACAAAGGACTGTTCTCATGGGCTGGACTCTGCCTGAGTAGGGAGGGAAATAGACTTCTGGGATGGAGGTTGGCATAACTAATTAAAGAGATTTAAACTAGGAATTTAGGGGAGACTGTTTGGAAATGCTCATGTAATCTCCACCCCGATTCCAGTCAAGAAAAAGAAGATACGGCAATGGAGAAGTGAACAGCAGAGGGTATGAGAATGGACATCAAGAGGAAAGACAGTGCCAATACCAATGATGCTAACAGTCAGGTAAGTGATACTGGCAGCAGAATGACTGTACCTAATCGGATGAGGAATCTGGGTGAAGCCAAGCAGAAACAACTAAGATGTCTCTACAAGGGGCCTGTGTAACAAAATGGAGGAACTAGAACTACTGGTGTAGGAACTGAAACTAGATATTAAAGGGATTAACAGAAATATGGTGAATAGTAGTCATGACTGCAGTACAGAGATGGAAAGGTATGTGCTTGTTGTGGTGTAAATACACCTCATTGTGAGGTGTCAGGCCAAAGCAGACAATAAAAAGGATAGCTATGGCTCAAGCAGTGAGTCACACCATTAGGATGTCCTCTATCTTTAGGGTAGCATAGTCTAGTGGCCAAAGTCCTTAAATCTGCCCTTGCTCTCACGGTAGCGTGGCCTAGCAGCCAGTCACACAGTAGCCATGATTCCCTGTGGGGTCAAACTATCGCCATGAGGAACTCAGGGCCCCCAGGTGGGGTGAAACAAATGGACCGTCTGTAGCCCCTTAGCCTCCTGGCTGGAGCAAACAATAGCTGTTTGAGGGCTCTGGCCCCTTGTTCAGGGCAGAGAAAACAATCAGTCTATAGCCCCTTGTGTGGGGCAAAGCAAACAAAGCAAAGTTGGGCTAATGTGGGGTAGATACGACCTGTCACAGTGCTGTTCAGGAAAGACAGAAATAAAGGTAAAGGTGGTGGAGTCGCATTGCATATTAATGATGAGGTAGATTGTAAAGAAACTAGAAGTGATGGAATGGATAAAACAGCATCTGTCTGGGTCAAAATCACTTTGCAGAAGAAAGCTACAAGAGGTTCCCCCGGGACAGAGCTTAGGGGTATGCTACAGACCCCCAGGATTCGATTTGGGTGTGGATAGAGACCTCTAATATCTTTAATGGACAAATACTAGTTGGAATTGTGTGATTATGGGAGACTTTAATTTCCCAGATATAGATTGGAGGACAAGTGCTTCTAATAATGGTAGGGTCCAGTTTTTCCTGGATGTGATAGCTGACAGATTTCTTCACCAAATAGTCACCAAACCAACAAGAGGAGAGGCCATTTTAAATTTAGTATTGGTGAGTGGTGAGAACCTCATGGAAGAACTGGTTTTAGAGGACAACCTTGGTGAGCTAATGGAAGGATAAACAAATATAGGTCTGCAATTAGGGTTCTTGATTTCAAACTTCAAAAAAACTCAGGGAATTTGTTAGGAATGTGCACTAGACTAAAGAACCCAAGGATTTGAATGTGGAGGAGGCTTGGGAATTAATTTTAATCTAAGTTGCAGAAGATAGCTGAAGCCTGCATCCGAAGGAAAGGGGAAAAAATTCATAGGAAAAAATTCATAGGAAATATTCATAGGCAATGTGCAGGAGTTCAGACAAGATGATCATGATGGTCCATTCTGTCCTTCAAGTCTATGAGTCTGACTCTATATTATTCAATCCTAAATTAATATTTATTTTGAGGGTATTTGAGATAATAACTATGCTGCAGATCTATCTGATTAAGTTAACTCACAAGAACATCTGATTAAAATATTTGACATTTGCATAGTAATGTTATCTATATTTGATTGGAGAGCAAAACTAACTCTTTCTTCTTGTTGGTTTGGTTTTTTTTCATTTTTTTCATTTTCATTTTCAAAACCTTTTATAATCTTAATCTATTAGCAGAGGCAAAATTCATCCGAAGGCCAATGCATCTCTTATGTTTCATTTAAGCACTCAAAAAAAGTCTTAAATGGGATTTCAGTGGTTCATAAATTTTCTGCTGGCCCTATGCACAATGATGAATCTCATCCAGATGGCAGAGCCCTAAGGGCTTTTAAAAGCAAAGCTTGGCAAACAGAAAGACGGGATACTCACAGTAAACATGTTCCATTCCGTTTCTGTTAGTTTGTTCTCAGTTTGGATTTTATATTGTTTCTTTGTTGTTGCTTTTAAATGACATGGAGTGGCCATGGGCCAGTGACCTGCTGATTGTACAGATCACAGTTTTGTTCTTTACCACAGAATTCTAACTGAATTACAGATCCCAGCTAAGTATCAAATATCTACACATATATTATAGGTAGAGCTGGTAGCAACCCTTATAGTTAAGTTTGTCTAACATTTTCCATTATAAGAACTTGCTTTCATTTCCTTACAACTTTGCCAAACTTTAACCATTTGGGCTGGAATCCTGAGACCAGGACTTACTCTGCAGTTGCTCCTCCCTGCTGCCAGGTGCTGCTGTGGGATGGAGTACTGGAACTAAAAGCAGTGAGATTCTATCCTGTGTTCTCAGTGTGCCCCAGGGAGAAGGATGAAAAAGGGAATGGAGAGAGAGGAGCTGTGGGAAGTGGAGATAGGAGATGAGGGAGGAGGATGGGAGGAAGACTGGGACAGAAGCCAAGATAGGAAGGGTCTATAACCACTAGAACTCACTCCCCTGCGGAACTTGGAAGTGAACCCAGATTTCCCGAGTCTCAACATTCCTCTGCTGTCAGCAAATACCTGTGAACCCCACTGGCAAAATGCTTAGCTGATCTCCTCCATTGGCTGATCTACATGAAAGATGACAACCTCTTGCTATTGGTTACTGCATTAGCTCAAGTGGCAGAGGTGTGTGTTTTAGATCTACAGGTTGATGAGCTGAAAAAACTGAATTTCTGGATTTTTTTCCATGTCCTTTTTTTTAAACTTAGGAAATTGCATTAAAAAACTACATTAAAAGAAGGTTTATGTTGCAAAGTCAAGCACTCCAAAGTTAAGAAATGTCAGAATTAAAGTTACCTGTATGACCTTAAGTGGGCCCCCTTGTGCATGTGCATTTGTGATATAGTCTTTAATTACATGATCACATCTTATTTTTTGCACAGTATCACTGCTTCATTCAGAACAATGGATAGACAGCACTCAGGGACGCATTGTGACCTCAGCCTGCCTCATTTGATGCAGAGGTTGGAAAGTGGGCGGTGAATGAGGCAGAGAAATGTAGGAAGAAGAAGAATGATCTCATGGTAAAGCAGATGTATGCCATCCTGCATATCCCTGCCTCTATTATAATGGATGGTTACAGAGTTTGGCCTCACTTCATCCGTTTTCAAATCTTCAGTATTCAAAGGCACAACCTTTGTTGGTGTAGCTCCATTGACTTCAAAAGAGCTATGCAAGCTTGTGCCAAGGATTGCATTGAGGATCTGGCCCAAGTTTATCCTCTGAAACATGTCACTTTAAAGTCTACATCAACAGATGTAGCATATGTTTTTCAAAAAATATCTGATTTTATATTGAACACTTATGTAAACTACTAGTCCAATTGTTTGATTGAATAGATTCCTACATAATGCTGCATACGATAGCCAATAGTTCTGCACAGAGTTCTCAGGAAAAGAATATGAAAGCTGGAATGAATGAAAACAGTACAACTGAGGTTCCCAAACACTATGGGGCAGGTCGCTATTACAAATCTATTTTACATGGAAGGTGCTGAGACATTATGTGGATGAGTAGCAGTATAAAACCTTCACATAGCTAGATCCTTATCTGTTGTAAATTGGCAAAACTATTATAATTTCAGGGCACTACAGTGATTTACACCAGCTGAGAATCTGGCTCTGTCAAACAATTTATTTTCAAATTAAGCTTTAGAAGATAGGATTAGAAAACAAAATGATCTTTACCCACTGGAGTAATGGACTGAAATAAATAAGATGAAATTCAGTAAGGACAAATGCAAAACACTACACTTGGGAAGGAATAATCAGCTACCCACCTGCAAAATGGGAAATGACTTTAGGAAGGAATACTGGAGAAAAGTATTGGGATTCCAGTGGATCAAAAACTAAATGCTAACTATGAGTCCCTGTAATACTGTTGCAAACAAAGCAAACACTCTTCTTGGACATATTAGCATGAATGTTGTAAGCAAGACACAAGAAGTAATACTTCCATGCTATTCAGCACTGATAAGGCCTCAACTAGAGTACTGTGTCTGGGCCCCATGTCCGGGCCCCCTGCTTTGGAAAAAATGTGGACAAATTGGACAAAGTCCAGAGGAGAGCAACAAAAATAATTAAAGGTCTAGAAAACATGATGTATGAGGAAGGATTAAACAAACCCAATTTATTCAGTGTGGAGAAGAGAAGACTAAGGGGGGATAAAACAGTTGTCAAGTATGTAAAAAGTTGTTATAAAGAGGGGGAGATAAATTGTTTTCCACAGATGACAGGATAAGAAGTAATGGACATAAATTGCAGCAAGGGATATTTAGGTTAGACATTAGGAAAATCTTCCTAACTGTAAGAGTAGTTAAGCACTGGAACAAATTACCTAGGGAGGTTGTGGAATCTTGGTCACTGGAGGTTTTTAAGAACAGGTTATGGTCAAGGATGGTCTAGATACTTAGTTCTTCCTTAGTGTAGGGCACTGAACTAGATGATCTTGTGAATGAGTCCGTGGTCCACCACCTTTTGGTTACAGTCTCTGGCAGTCACTCTGCCCAGTGGTTATTGATACACAAGGGGTAAGGGAACCCATCCCCTCCCACTCTACCAGGTTCCAACCCAGGGCCCTGTGGGCTTGTGGGGTGCCCTGCACCCTTAGGGGCCTCAGATCAGCATCCCTGGGTCACTTCCTACCTCCCTTTTCCTGCGCCAGGCTGCAAAGTGTTCACGTAAGCACCGGTTTGTGGTTGCCTACCCATCTCCAACCAGTAGGAGCAGCCAGTCACTGACGTTCCTTCTCCTGGCCTGGGTCTGGCTACATCCTTCTCCGGAGCAACCACAGTGGGTCCTTCTCCCTGCCCTGTCCAGCCACAACTGAGCTGGCTGGCTCCCTTTTTAACCCTGCCTCCAATTGGAGCATGCTCAGCAATGGCAGGGTCTCCTGAGCCCAGATCTGTTCTTTCACCCTTTGCTCTCCAAGTGAGGAGTTTATACACCCCATCATAGACCTGCTGAGGTCTCTTCCAGCTCTATGGTTCTATTATAAAACAGATTTAATTAAGTTTATTTTACTTTTATTGTTTTGAAGTTTGCACATATTATTGATGTTCCTAAATTAAAAGGAGGGATACTTCTCAGCAGTGCTCCTGCCATATCACTGTTGAGTAGAGTTGGGCAAAAAAATGCCAGTTCTTTTCTTCCAGGAAATTTCAGGGTTTTTTTTTTTTGTTTTTGTTTTTATTTTCAAAATTTTCCACTTTATATTTTGTTTTTTCAAAATGTTCTGCGAAGAATTTTTTCAGATTGTGTTCTCTTTTGCTTGTGGAAAAAGTGGAAAATTTCAACCCAAGTAATACAATTTCTGTGAAATTGCATTTTGGTCAAAGATCTATTTTACCTTGAAAATAGATTTTGACAACAAATATTTCAGTCAGAACTGGAATTGAGAAACATGACTAGGCAGTCTAGAGAAGCTTTCACTACTGTCTGGGAAAATAATAGATCTTGGTTTCCAGTGCTGTGAACCTGACTCTTTTCATTCATCCTAAAAACCTTAATAATAAAATTGGTCCATCGGTAATGACATTCTACCTTCTTGCTGAAATTCTGCTGTTGCATAATTTGTCACAAAAATTAGCTTTTGGTTTCCACTTACATTCAGCCCCCTCCACTCTTGATTCTGTGATCTCTAAAAACTGTCAGAGGACCTTAGGTACAGGATGATTCAGCAGGTTACCTTCTCTTAACATTACAGCTGTCAACATCTAGAATGGAAGCATGTCTTTTTAGTGCAATGCCACATAACATTGGGTAACAGTGGATAAAAAGCTGGATATGAGTCAGCAGTGTGCCCTGGTTGTCAAAAAGGCTAATAGCATATTGGGCTGCATTAGGAGGGGCATTGCCAGCAGGTCACGGGAAGTGATTATTCCCCTCTATTCGGCATTGGTGAGGCCGCATTTAGAATATTGTGTCCAGTTTTGGGCCCCCCACTACAAAAAGGATGTGGACAAGTCGGAGAGAGTCCACCGGAGGGCAACCAAAATGATTAGGGGGCTGGAGCACAGGACTTATGAGGAAAGACGGAGGGAACTGGGCTTCTTTAGTCTGCAAAAGAGAAGAATGAGGTGGGATTTGATAGCGGCCTTCAACTACCTGAAAGGGGGTTCCAGGGAGGATGGGGCTAGGCTGTTCTCGGTGGTGGCAGATGACAGAACAAGGAGCAACTGTCTCAAGTTGCAGGGCGGGAGGTCCAGATTGGACATTAGGAAAAAGTTTTTCACTAGGAGGGTGGTGAAGCACTGGAATAGGTTACCTAGGGAGGTGGTGGAATCTCCATCCTTAGAGGTTTTTAAGCTGAGGGTTGACAAAGCCCTGGCTGGGATGATATAGCTGAGGTTAGTCCTGCTTTGAGCAGAGGGTTGGACTAGATGACCTGCTGAGGTCCCTTCCAACTCTAATATTCTATGATTCTATAATAAATTAGAGAGACAAGGTAGGTGAGGTAATACCTTTTATTGGACCAATTTCTGTTGGTGAGAGAGAAAAGCTTTCAAGCTACACAGAGCTCTTCTTCATGTCTGGAAAGGCATTCAGAGGTCCAGGTGGAACAAATTCTTTAGCATAAGTAGTTAATACATATTCTGTGGGGGGCAAGGTGGGTGAGGTAATATCTTTTAGTCGATCAACTTCCGCTGAAGGAAAGCTCTTGTATTTTCTCTAATATCCTGGGACTGAACACTGCCTACAACATGGTCTAAAGGACCATTTAAAGTGAAGTTAACTGACCACTTCACCTTGAATGGTCCTTTAGAATATGTATGTACTACTTATGCTTATCAATCTGTTCCACCGTGTATTTATCTGTGACCTCTGAGTGCCTTCCCCAGGCCTGAAGAAGAGTTCTGTGTAGCTCAAAAACATGTCTCTTTCACCAACAGAAGTTAGTCCAATAAAAGATATTACCTCACCCTCCTCTCTAATATCTTGGAACCAACACGGTTACAACATCACTGCAAACGTAATAAATTAATCTAAGAGACATTAGAATGCAAAATTGCTAGACTTTCTCATTTAACTAATAGCAGCTAATCTGAGTTGCATACATTTTGATGGGATATTTCACATTCTTTACCTTCCTGCCTTCCCACCAGTAATGCTGGCTTTACTCCAGAGAGAGGCGATTTTGAGACTGCATGGCCTGTCTTCAGATTCCTGACTTGACTACCCACGGAGAGCCTGCTCAGGTTCTCTGTGCATGTCTTTCCTTACTTGGGGCAGTGATAAGCTTCTGTGGCTAAATTATCATTAGGAGGAAGCTACTAAATAGAGAGGAGCAACTGTTATGCACCAGAATAGGCTTCTAAGGGAGGTTGTGGAATCCCTGTCATTTGTGGACAAACACCTGTCAAGGTGTTTAGGTGATTAGACAAACACCTGTCAAGGATGGTCTAAATATTCATGATCCTGCCTCAACATTGGGAACTGGACTAGATGACGTCTCCAGATCCCTTTCAGCCCTACCTCTCTATGATTTGTTTTTGGATGGCTAAGGTCAGTGTGCCCAGTAGCACTTACACTGTACTAAAAAGTTGGAGAGGAAGGAGATCAGGAAGACAGTGTACTGTATAGAAAATACAAAATGTACATAAACAATCCAACATAATTTGAATATCTTGGACTGAACAATCTGTTCTGGGCCACCAGGATAAAAGGGCTGTTCTGTATTATGACAGCTGGGGTAATCACATAGGGACCCACTCTGCTGGCTGAGGTAATTTCCCATTTGCCACCATTTACCTACAACATGCCCCCTGCACCTGATGGGTGCAGAAAATCAGGTGGTGTAAAGCCAGATATGCAGAAATCCTTAGCTGCCTGTGTAAGCAGCACTAAAGGGGACTCACGAAGGCCAAGGATTTGACCCCTTATTTTCAAGTTCACACTTACAAATTGCTGTAAATAAAGATCCATTTCCCTGCTGGTGTAAACTGGCACAGTTCCATTGATGTCCAAGTTTTTTTTCTTTTTGCCTTTATTTCTGGGAGTGATTGCTGCTAAAATAATGTGAAAGTTTTATAACATATTGGTGAAAATACACACAAGAACACTAAAGAAGGGCTGGGAAGGGAGCTGGATATATTAGGAGAGTCTGATGGGGTCTCTGACATGGGACTGTGCTACTAATCACAGCAATCCTGCTCATTTTGGGCAGTTGGTGGCGGAACATCTTCTGCTCCTCATAAGAATACCAGTTTTTCTGGGAAATGGCATTTATGCACCTCATTACCATATTATGGCTCACAGCTCAGCATTATTATTCCAGAAACAATTAATCTCTGCTTTACAGCATCCTCTCTTCGGGATGTTCTACACTCAGGAACAAGACAGTGAAGGCACAGACTGCAATACATTCTTTGGAACATGGTGCTCTGGATTTTTAATGCCCCTGCTGGTTGCCCATCCATTGCTCTTGCATATGAAGCACTACACATCTTTCTTCTGCATAAAGCAGGTTTGTGCTCAAGATTAACATGCTGAGGTGAAAGTTTAAATGTGAAATAAGTGATCCAAGTACAATTTTTTATTCCATTTATACGAAGGGATTTAGAAGAAGAAAGCAGAATACAGCAGCAGTGACAACACCACTGACAATTTGCTGCTGTTCTTTTATACAGTAATCAACACTTTATTGCAAGGCTTTTCTTGTCTTGTTTAGATAGCTGCAAATAACATATTTGCTGTTATATATCGAAAGGATGAATTCATAAATCTAGAAGCTTTTTCATTCTGTTGTTTCTATGGTAAAAGTTAGAAGAATATCAGATACCTCAGATATGAATATTACCAGTGGACAGATTTAAAAAAAGTAATCAAAAAGTAAGTAGCTCTCTGTAATTGTAAATAAAATAAATAATGTAAGAGGATCACAGACTTCTTTTCATTACCTGTTATGCATAATACTATATTTTCCCCATAAGCCATTATGTGGCCATGTATTTTGTATAAGCTCTAGTAACATTTTACACTTTTCTCTTTAGAAATAAAATCAAACTTTCTATCTTATTGTGCAGAATATATAAAAACATAGAATAAGTGATCCTGGGAATTATGTACCACTGTACACTGCTCTGAAAATTGCTTTCTTATCATTCCAGTACTCTCAACAAACTTTGGACGAGTACGATATTGTTTCACCAGAAAGTAATTTCAGTGGAGCTATTGCAGCATGGGGAACCCAACAATTAACATTAATTCAAATAACTTATTTTTTTTAACATTCTTCATGTTTAGCACAGAGCACTCCATACAGAAGCTTGGAATCCCTATTGTTTTATTCGCTTTAGGCTTCAAAGCCCATCACACAGAAGGCTACATATTCTGGATGGATGGGATGCTCTCCAGAACCCATAACTGATTAACTATTAGATGTTGGAGCAATATGAGGCTTAGCATCTCACCAACAAGGTTAGAAAAGGTAAGTCCAAGAATCCAAGGGGAATCTGTTATGTATCAGTGCATATAATTTGTGCCTCTCCCCCAAGTACTTCCTATCTTGTAGAACACTTCTTGTCAGTAGATCTCAAAATTCCTGTATCCCCATTTTTTCCAAAGGACTAATTTGAGGCATAGAGAGGTGAAGTGACTTGCCCAATGTCACCCAACAGCAGAGCTGGGAATAGAACGCAAGTCTCCTGGGTTCTCGTTCTGTGCACCATCCACAAGACCACACTGCCTTCCCGCAACAAGTTCTGTACATCCAAGTTAACCTTTATACAGATCCTATTTCACAGCTCATACTTTTGAAGTGTCTGCCTTGAACTATAACTTCTCTAAATAGAGAATGAAAGCCTCTAATCAGACAGCTCAGGTAATTATGATAAATCTAATAAAGAATGGGTACCATATTTATGCTGATCCTAGCTATTCAGATAACATTACTTAATACTTTCTGTTTTTGAAGGGCTTTACCCCCTTGGCTAACTGCCAAAGCAGCTGGTATTAGTGAAGGCTGAGATTTTCAAAGCAGTTTAGTGGATTAATATTAAGTGAAGATGTGTGACTAGCTCCCCTACACTGCCTTGGAAACCTCATCCAAAGCATCTACTTATGTCATTTAAAATAGAGTAAGTTGAATCCAAACGACAATTCACATTAGGCCTCTCTTAACTGGAAATCTGTTGGCTTCTACTCCTCCGTCAACGGCAATTTTTACTTATGTGGGCTATGGTGCTCACAGAGTTTACTCAGGAAGTACTGTCACGCTTAAGGCCCACAGCCATACAGTCATTTAATTTTTTAAAATGTACATGATATTTATATTGGAAATAGAACAAGTGCATGTAAATCATGGGTTACCATGACAGTGTTATTTCGGGAAGTGGTTGTACATTAGTGACTTCCCGATACTTCTTGCTTTCATATTTGTAGTAAGTACATGGGATGTTGAAACACAACTGTTTTACATCAATTCAAATTTTCAAGGCCATCTTTGCAAAGAAAAAGGCTATAAACTTATTTTACAAAAAAGGAATGATGATATTCTCCTTCCTGGGCCCAACAGCCAGCTCTGTGAACAAAAAGGGCCCAGAGTAGCCTCTTCTGGCTCATTCGTAATCAAAGATGAAAATTCCAAAGGTAATCTTTTTCTATTGTATCACATTCAAATTGCTTTCTGACTATAATGTATTCATAACCCAGGACTCAACAGAGCACTGCCAATCCCAGGTATTGATCCATCAGTAAGGGACAGCTAAGCAATTCAGAGTCACAGGAAAAATTGTGCTCAGCATTTTTCCCTCCAATCTAACATCAGTTATAGCAATTTCAAGTGAAGAATGAGATCCTTGTGCCTGGAAGGAGGCAGATAGCAACTTTTCAAGATAAAGTAAGATTTTGCTATACATAAAAGTAAAGAGAATGTTAAAATAATGTTACAAGTTGTGATTTTTAAGTATTTGCTAGTTGTTGCACCAAGAATTCCGGATACACTCCTTTTTCTTTGTTTAAACTTTGCCATTATATTTTCAAACATGAAAGAGTCCTCCCTTCACATTTTAGTTATCTGGCTTAATTCTTTTCTCTAATGGTTGGTGGCAATTTGCAAAATAAAAGCATGAAATAAAAGCTGACTTAAAATGAACTAAAAGACTAAAACACCATGTTAGCAATACCGAAACATACTTCTTATTTACCAAATAACCAAAACTGATGGCCTCCATTAATAAAAATTGCTCTAAATTATACAGGAATAAACAAGGAAACCCAAGCAATAAATACACTAAGAACAAAAGTAAAGATGAAGATTTGTGGAGCCAAAACATTAATCAAGAGTGTTGGATTATGTTGTATAGTATCGGCTTGAGAGAAGATACTACTGTATATTGAAAAAGAAACAATCTCACATGGAGCCCATGGCACCAGTGTAACACATACTTCAAGTATGTTTGACTGAAAGATAAATGACTAAGGGTATGTGAGACCTGAATTTGTAGACTAAACTCAAGGTAAACCACAAACATGTGTCCCAGAACACAAATCTTTGGAGTGTTTAGACTAGCATTTACAATTGTATTAATTAAGCTGAGTTAATCGACAAGCTTTTAATTCATGCCAAAATGAGAACACAACTCTTGATTAGAAGAATCTTAAGGCAAAACACAGTACCCATTAAATCTCCGTCTCTCTCTCTCTGATTTTTTTAAGGGGCTCCCCCCTGTAATGAAACATAATTTGGAAAATGTATTATGCTGGGAGAGCCTGATCTTGGAGTCCTTACTCAGGGAAAATATACATTGATTCTAATGAATTAGGATTGTAGGATAGATCCCAACAGGAATAATAATGCTCAAGAAGAGAAAGTAATTCCTGCTGGGAGTATTAAGCAACAAGTGATCACATAAGCACATTTACATCTTTGCTATGCTGTTAAATTTGCCCTCCCACTTACCCACTAAGTTTCTTCATTATTGTGATTCCCACAAGACCTTTCCTTACTTTGAATGATCTCATTCTCAAAATAAAATATAGTGTCTAGCTACAAGGAGCACTCAGTTTAGTATATTCACTGGTGTATATCTTTAGAGTTGGGATATCCACCCTGTTACTCCTGACAACATTAGACTTTTTCAATGGTTTTGTACTGGAATAAAATGGGAATGGGTAGTGGTGAAACAGGCCCAATGTTTGTTCCATGCCTGAGCATCTGAATTCATCTAAGGGAAGTAAATTTCCTGACAAAATGTTGTGATGCGATAAGAGCATATGAGTGGCAAAGTGTGAAAGCCAAAAGTTAATACCATTAGGTTTGACAAATTTCTACAGGAAAGTGTTTCAGGTACCTCAGTAAAACATATGTCCTCTCTAATACAGTATGGACTGAAACAGAGAGCTTACAAAATACAATGATCTAAATGGATAAAAAACGTAAAACCACTTCTACTAAAATGGATAAGTGGGTGACAACTATTGAAAAACTTCATGGCACTGAAGAGTTTGCTCACGATTTAAAGAAAATTATGAAAGAAAGCAAGACATAGCCAGTTACTGATAAACAATCTGACACTTGAACAAAGAATGAAACAGCCTGAAAAATCAGATCTGCACAAGAAATGCAAGAACTGGGAATACCAGCCATCAGAGTGTTACTGGATCCAGTGATCTTTGCCCAGAGGTTGACTGGATCCATTTTGAGATTTATCACCAGGATGTCTTGCACTTAATAACCTAAATCATTAGGTTCCCTCACTGCAAAAAATCTAGAAAGGGAACTGTAATAACCACAATTTCCAACAGTAGGGATAAGGAGTGAGTTCCTTAAGGAAGGAATAACAAGGAAATTCAGAGAAAAAAATCTTCCCTCCTCATCTTAGGCCCAGACACCAGGTAATAGGATGTAACTGGCTAATGTTCAGTTTCTCAATGAAGACTGCACATCAAAACAAAATATTTATATTCACTGTGTCTTCTGTCATTTACGCCCCACTTAAAAGTATGGAAGTGCTCTGCATTGAGCATTGGGTAATGATCAGTTTTCACAATGGAAAGAGGTAAGTAGCGGGGTACCCCAAAGATCTGAACTGGGACCTCTGCTCTTTAACATATTCATAAATCATCCAGAAAAGGGGTAAACATTGAAGAGGAAAAGTTTGCATCAGTGTCACAGTTATTAAAAAAGCAAACATCATTTGGAAGACACGAGAAGTAATTCTTCTGCTCTACTTCACGCCGATTAAGCCTCAACTGGAGTGTTGCGTCCAGTTCTGGATGCCACAAGTCAGGAAAGTTGTGCACAAATTGGAGAAAATCGAGAGAAGAGCAACAAAAATGATTAAAGGTCTAGAAAACATGACCCCTGAGGGAAGACTGAAAAAATTGGGTTTGTTTAGTCTGGAAAAGAGAAGACTGAGGGGGGACATGATAACAGTTTTTAAGTACATAAAAGGTTGTTACAAAGAGGAGGGAGAAAAATTGTTCTGAGAATAGGCCAAGAAGCAATGGGCTTAAACTGCAGCAAGGGCGGTTTAGGGTGGACAGTGGAAAAAACTTCCAAACTGTCAGGGTAGTTAAGCACTGGAATAAATTGCCTAGGGAGGTTGTGGAATCCTCATCACTGGAGATTTTTAACAACAGGTAAGACATACACTTGTCAGGGATGGTCTAAATAATGATTGGTCCTGTCATAAGTGCAGGGGACTGGACTAGATGACCTTGGAAGGTCCCTTCCAGTCGTACGATTCTATGCTTCTATTATTCAATATTTCAATTATTCAATATACAATATTACTCAAGATAATTAAGTCCAAAGCTGACTGTGAAGAGTTACAAAGGGATGTCACAAAACAGGTTGAACAGGCAACAAAATGGCAGATGAAATTCAATGTTGATAAATGCAAAGTAATTCACATTGGAAAAAAGAATCCCATCTACATATACAAAATGATGGGGTCTAAATTAGCTGTTACCACTCAAGAAAGAGATCTTGGAGTCATCATGGATTTCTGAAAACATCTGCTCAGATCTGTGCAGCAGATCAAAAAAGTTAACAGAATGTTAGGAACCATTAGGAAAGGGATAGCTAATAAGACAGAAAATATCATAATGCCACTTTATAAATCTATGGTGCACCCACACCTTGAATACTGAATGCAGTTCTGGTTGCCCTGTATCAGAAAAGATACATTACAATTGGAAAAGGTACAGAGAAGTGCAACAAAAATGATCAGGAGCATGGAACAGTTTTCATATGAGAAGAGATTAGAAAGAATGGTGCAGTTCATCTTGGAAAAGAGATGCTTAAGGAGGGATATGACAGAGGTCTATACAATTATGAATAATGTGGAGAAAGTGAAGAGGGAAGTATTATTTACACGTCCTTCACATGACACAAGAACCAGGGTTCATTCATTAATAGGCAGCATGTTTAAAAAATATAAGGAAATACTTCTTCATGCAATGCATAGTCAACCTGTGGAACTCATTGCCAGGGGATGTTGTGAAGGCCAAAAGTATAACTGGGTTCAAAAAAGAATTAGATAAGTTCATGGAGGATAGGTCCATCAATGGTTATTAGCCAAGATGGTGAGGCATGCAGTCCCATACTCGGGATGTCCCTAAACTTCTGACTGCCAGAAGCTGGGATTGGACAATTGCCCTGTTTTGTTCATTCTCTTTGAAGCATTTGGCAGTGGCCACTGTCAGAAGACAGGATACTGGCCTAGATGGACCATTGATCTGACCCACTATGGCCGTTCTTATGATCTTATTGGTGAGACCATTCCTGGAATACTGTATCCAGTTCTAGTATCCACATGCCACTGGAAAACAGTAGAATATCCAGGCCTTCTCACATTAGAGACCTTTTAATCTAGGGAATAAAGGCATAACAAGATCTAGTGTTTGGAAATTGAAGTTAGAAAAACTGAAACTGGAAATAAGACACAACTTTTAAATAGTGAGGATAGATAACCATTGTTAATGGGTCCAAGGGATGTTGAAAATTCCCTAAATCTTGGAGTCTTTGAATCAAGATGGGATTTCTTTCTAAAAGATATACTCTATTTAAGCCTCAAATTAGTGGGCTTGATAATGTTTATTTACACAGCAGGGTAGAATAATTCTCTAGACTGAAGGAATTAGTGGGTGAAAATTTATGGCCTGTGTTATGCAAGAGGTCAGAGTGAACAGTAATAGTGTGTCTTCTTCTATTATAAAAGCACCCCTGCTATTGATACAGTTTGGAACACTCCAATTATAAACAATTGGCGACATCGCTTGTTGGTAAGCTCAGCAGAGGTGACAGATGGAACCTCATCTGTTCTTTATAATTAATTATTGTAACTATTATTATTGCTTCACGAAATTTAAGTCTTGACAATGTATTTGGCCCTGTACTAGACACAAAGGCACAAATAAAGAGACTGTCCCCATCCCTTAGTTAACAATATAAAACTACTCTAGTCCTAGACATTGTTCTGCCAGGAGAGAGCTGGGGCACACTGCAAATCATTGTGGAGAAATTTTCATTGCCAGCACTCTACTGGATCAAAGAACAAAGAAATAGCTTAATTCTCCAGGACTGGCTGGCACATTTCATGTTCATTACATTGATACATGCACACAATTAATATTTTAGAAAGTGGCAGAGCAACTTGATTTAAAAATCCATAACATCCTCCTATTAGCTAGCGTTCTGGGAGGTTGAGAACATAAAGATTATTGTTGTGAGTCCTGTTTTGTGTCTGCATCCTAATAAATATTATTAACTTTCATACTTTTAATATTGGTTTTGCTGTTTGTGCTACATTATTAAGGTACGCAAGACTTCTCTTAGAGAGTGTACTATCTTTTGACATCTTTTTTCATTCTGTGTAAGTTTTCATTCAACTTTTCCTTGAAGTTAGGTTTGCGGGCAGTTCATTTTGAGGAGTTTCTTATGTCGATGATTCTAAAGAAAGAATCATTGCAAAAGAAAAAAAATAAATAAATAAAATAAAATAAAATAAAATAAAGAGGTTCTCATGAGAAAAATCAAAATATTAGAATAGACTAATGTTTCCACTTATCTTTCCTTTGAGTTTGACTTTCTATCTCCTCTGACTGCTGTTCCCAACTGATATTATACTGTCATAAGAACTGAAAAAAATCAATATAGCACTTATTACAGATAATGGAGGGACTACTGCCTTCAACTGTGTATACACTAACTATTCAAGATACATGGCACAGTATAGACATTCAAATGGTTAAAGTTTTATAAGCATGGGTATTTGGTGAAGCAAAAGAAGAGATAATGGTGCCATCTCTTCACTCTTGGTAACATTACAGATGAAAAAAACATAATACCAAATATTTAAAAAAAAACCCACAAAACCTCACATTATGGGCTTTATTCCTATGTGTTACACATATTATCCTATGTGTAAACATGGTTACATCTGTGCATATGACTGTAAATGTGCTACCATTCTTTTTAGTGGTGTTTGCATCCACTTCACACTACTGTAATGTCAGGATCTTATGATTATTAAAGACACCTGCATGACTCATAGAACAATACTAATGGTGGCACTGAACGAATTGATGGATTATTAGAATACATTTATTCTCATTTGTCCTTGACATCACTGCCAAAAATGTCACCAGGATTTCAATATTCAAAGAAAGAGAGTAAAAGTGCAAAATATAATGGCCTTTGTCACTTCAATTATTCATCTCTTCACTAGAAAGACTGGAACAATATTTAATTAATAATTTATGGTTTTTCCTCCAGATTAAATCTTTATTCCTTATGGAATGAAAGAGGGTTTCTTAAAGGGACATTATAGCATGCTCAGAAATCTGCCTGTGAAACAAGGCTTTGAATATTTTAGAAAAAATATAAAATATGAAAGCCCTTTTTTAAAATGGAATGCAATATTCTTGGGTTTGTTACCTATTTGTTACCACTTTAAATCTAGGGTTGTTACTGTGTGAGTGCTATGGTGCACAGCTGAGCAGGACAGATGAGAAAGAGTCCTTTAAGTGCTTAGCAGTCATGGTGATGTGTATGCTATGAACAACTAGATACTTTAGACACGTAGGGAGGTAGCTAGATCCGATAAGTGACTTAGACTTATGAAAAGAGTTGGGGAAGAAATCGTGCATGCCTCATTTTCAGAACCTGCACAAATTTTGGGCCAGATGCATAGCTGGTATAAATCAGCATGGCTCTGCAGACTTCCATGGAGATGCCATGCCAATTTATGCCATTTTAAGAACTTGCCCTCACTTCACCGCAGAATATTGTGCAATGGTGTATCAGACCAGGCTTTGAACTGAATGGACATCTCTAAATTCATTATCCCTAAAATTTGTTTAATTTCTACATTATGTGAATGTAATCCATATATATTTGTACTACATTGCAATTCAACTGCATTCAGAGTTAGGATTATTATTATTATAACTATACGCTAGGTGCTTTCAAAACACTAAAGAAACAAACCCTGCTCTAAGAAACTCACATCTAAAGACCAATAAGTAGACAGAGGTTAGGGACAAAGGACCCAGAACAAGAATGGGCAAATTATGTATAATTTATACACAAGTCCACTAAATTAACTGTTTTTAAGAGCAATTTAAACATAGTTAGGATAGGCACCTTGTGGATGCGCTCCAGGAGGTCAGACGATGCATTATAGGGACCCGCTGGAAGAGGCACAGAGGTGATTGTGTGAGAAGCTGCTGACAAAGAGCTGGGCAAGGCTGGGGGCACTAGTAGAGCAGAGAGGACATGGATGTGTGTGTGAGCAATGTGAAACTTGACAACACAGGATAAGAAGGGAGAAGCTGAATTACACAGCGTTTTGAAGACAATGAGAAGAAGCTTAAAATTTGGTATGAAGTTGGATGTGGAGCTGGGCAGAGATTCAAAGAGGGGAGCTACCTGATCATATGAATGAGCAAGGGAGGTGAGTTGCATTACTACCTACACATTTCTGTACAGTGTGTTCCATTTAGATGGTGGTGGACTCTGCCCAGAACAGCACCTATCCTAGGCTCAAGGCACCTTTACAAAGAATTAAAAAAACAATCAAATCAAGTGTAAAGCCAGCAGCTGCTTCTCATGCCCCAGCCAAAGAAAATGACCAACCACAATGAAGTCAAGTGCAGACACTATCTCCTTCCCCCATAGACACCAGCCCTAAGTCGTGCCCTTATCTCACCAAATGAGATGGACCTGCAGCATGCCCTGAAGGCTGGAAACTATTAGGATGTCATTTCCTCAATACAGATGCCAGATGCAAATGAATCCAGTAGACTAAAAATACTTTATAGAAAATAAGGAAAAAGGAAGAAAATTTATCTTCATCCAGGAAAGACAAGATGTGGAGCCTTAATTGCTGGATAGAAAGAATGCCTTTCCTCAGGCAGCATGCATTTTGCAGTTCACAGGGGGTGACGCTGCATCCCACACTCTGCCTCTTCTGCAATCTGTTCGTACTAGGACTATCCATCTGTTTAGTCTAAACAGCCCCTCCAGTTGCTTATATGTTTGTTCACAGATGTAAGTAGGAGGTGGACTGCAGGTTTCCAAAACTCAAATCCAAGATTATGAGACACATTTGCAAACACACTTGTATGTAGCAGAGTTTTATCTTTGTGCTGGGAAATGGCCTATGGTTTGATTTGCTAATATGTTCCATTTAAACTGAAACGTGGTGGTGATACATAAGCCTATACAATTAAATCTGCACAATATCATTTTTCGTTAAGTCGAGAACCACAAAATATACAATGACATCAAACTTTAAGGGCAGCATCCAGGTAATCATTATATAAAACAGAAACTCTAAATCATAGTTCTTTGTGTGGATATGAAATTCTGCAGGGAGGCAAGAAAAATCTGTAGTATAACAAACTCCTTCTTCCTCCAAGGAATCTACAAGATCTAGATAGACCACTGTACTTTTCATCTGACTCCCCGATAATATATTACACTAAATCAATTGCTGTATTTTATCAATGGGCAAAATATTGAGGTCCTTTCTCTGGCAAACTCCCAATGATTGCAACAAGAAGGCAGCACTGCAATTCCCATAAGGTCAAATTCTGAAGTCCTTATTCAATTTCTCTCAGTCCTAAGGCAAACGCCCAGATCACCTTGTTTTTCCTCAAAGCGAGTCCAGAGGGGTTGGAAAAGCAATCAAACACAACAGAAGTGGTACAGAACAGAGTGTACCAAAACACAACTGCCCTATTTTGGCAGGAAGACAGTTTTGTGGGATGACGTTACCTTAATATTTTGCACAATGTAAAGCAGAAGTTTCTCCCTACTCTACCAACATCTGTAGATTATTACGTTACAATCTAAAAGTAAGATTTGGGACCACTTACCTGAGTGCTCTGGCTTAGATCCTGCCTTGTACCTGACTTTGTTCCAGTCCTGTCCCAGCTTTGCTTCTGCCTTGGTACCAGCCCTGTTCCTGTGTTCCCTGACTCCAGGTACTTTGGTTCTGACCCTCAGCTCTGATTCCTGGCTCTGACTATCTTGACCCTTGGCTTTGGCATTTGGACTCTGACCCTGACCAGATCACTGGCTTGCAATTTTATTCTAAACTTGTGCTCAGACATAAAAGTCTTGGTAAAAAGTCTCTGGCCAAGGCCCACTGGAGGTAATTTTATATAGCTGAAAGGGAAGTTTTCTCAAATTACAATGTAGTTTTCCCTCTACCCCATTGAATAGCTAACAGGATAAATGTTGGCTGTTTGATACCAGAGTTATAGAATTAAACAGCTTGAGTCTTCTTTACTGCAATTTTACACCAATGCAGTACCACTGATCTCTCCTTTCTGAGCCCTGGTCTACACTACAGAGTTAGGCCGATGCAAGGCAGCTTACATTGACCTAACTATTTAAGTTTCTACACTAAAATTTCGCTTCCACTGATGTAACTTGCCTACTGCACTGACTTAATAACTCCACCACAACCAGAGGCATAGAGTCAGTGTTGATGTAGTTAGGTCAACACAGTGTCAGTGTGGACACTGCATTGCTTATAGCAACTGTTGCTGGCCTTCAGACACCATTCCACAATGCCCCACCCTGACAGTTCAATAGGTACAAACACTGCTGGTGGGGATGCACACTGCTGACACAAGGAGTGAAGTATAGACACACACAAGTGACATAACTGCTGTGGCGGCTGTATGCCTAAGTAAGTTAGATTGACTTAATTTTGTAGTGTAGACATGCACTTACAGTCTGATCCTGAAAGGTTCTGAGCACTTCGGAGTGACCTGAGCTCCCACTAACTTTGCAGGGTGTGACCCTTATATTGGTGTTAGGAAGATCAGAATTAGGCCTGGTCTACACTTACCGTGAAATTCGGCAGGAGTCGACGTAGGAGTAGGAGTAGTACTCTATGTAGCTTGCATATCTCCCGTTGACCTTAAAGATATATATGAATGTAATAACTGAAACATGTCAATCCTTTTCCTATGCTCATTATGAAGTACAATGTATGTAGCAGCCCAAGTCTTTCTCACTATTTTCCTACTCTTTAAATATTCCCCTGGGTCCACATAAAACTAACTTTAAACCAGCTACATTCCACATCCATCGATAGCACTTATCAACTCATCATCAAGTATCACCTTTTATTTTTAGAACAGTCTCTGCAATGACAGCATGCACTGTTTAAACAGGTTCTCCTACCTTCGCCCCTCCCCTCTGCCCTTCTGCTTATAGTATGGTGTAATATATATTGCACTGCAAACTTTTGCTTAGAATTTAGAATTCTAGACAAAAGTCAGAGAGGCTAAAGAATAGATCTGAATGGACTGACCCACAGATGTAGATGAAGCCCATATTTAGGACCACGCTGGCTGATTTATATTTTATTTGTGAATAGTGATTGTAACACAAATGGTATCACAGAATGAATACAATCAGGGTGACTCAATTAATTACTGTGACTCACAACAAATCATCTGATACAGAAACTGTGCATGCTTCTTTGTGCGTGAGGAACAACCACAATTGCATAAGAAAGAGTAAGGCCTTTGAGAGACTTAAAAGCAAATAACTAACTTTTAAAATCAGTCCAGTAATAAACAGGCAGCTGGAGCTGGCATTAGAAGTTTTGTTGAAACTGGAAATAAAGTGGAGGCTGCATCCTGAGCAGACTGAAGTTGAACTAAGACACTTTCAGGCAGTCCAAAGAAAAGTCTGTTAAGGTAATTAAAGTGCATAAAGAGCAGGACACAATTTTTATAATATAGTCCAAATGGAAGAAGCTGAATTTGACAACACTAAAGCGTGGTCCTACTCTGAAATGGGACTTTGCAAAAATTGCATTTGAACTAGTTCAACATTTATGTTTAATAAAATCCAGATCAAATTTGCTTGGTTTAAATTTATAAGAACCAAACAAACAAACTTATTCCAGTTCCAAACCTGAAAATTCAACCTGGAATCTGTAAATCAATCTGGGTACCTTCTGGCTCCTGCATCACCAACATTAAAAGGAACTTTGGTAACATTTCTGTTGATATTGCATGAACAAGAATAAAATTTACTATGGTCTCCCACCGGTGTTGGCTCTACAGTGTTAACAAGAATAAAAAAGCAGTAACAACGTATTTTAATCAGTGATGTAGGCAGATGTAACTGTTAATATGCAGCCGGAGCAGATAAGTTTGGCATATGGCAATTTTAGTTGCTCTTCAGAGTAAAACCACATTTTAAGAACATTTGGGCCAGATTCTTAGCTGATGTAAATCATCATTACACTATTGATTTCAATAGAACTGTCAACTAACATCAACTGTAGATCCAGCCCATAGTTTTTAAAGATAAAGATCTGAATTTCTCATAATATCTTAGTTTCTAACTTCAGATATATTTATTTATAAATGTCAAAATGCACCTTAATAACAGGCATCCTTTCTGAGATCTGCAATGACTGTCAGGCCTTTGTTTAATCTGCATTCACCTGGAGGAAATTTCCTCAAAATGCAGTAGACAAAATCAGTGTATAAGTGTAATGTATGGTAAGTCTTTTGTTGCAGAGATCTGTGGAGACTTTTACAGTTAATAGGCTGTAAAAACCAGTAAAATTTGCAGTAAAAAATTGTAAAAAAAAAAAAAAATTGTAAAAAACCCAGTAAAATTTGTTAATAGTGAATTGATGAAAATCAGCTTCATTATGTGTTTTAACTTTATAGTCCCTTCCCCTCCTTCCCACCCCCATTGGTGTTAACAAAAATCTGAAAAGGAGATTGAAGTGTGATGTGATTTTGGCAAAAATGAAGGGAAGAGAAACCCAATAGCTGGCAAGAAAAATGTATCTTTTTTACCACTACTAACAATGGTCTCCAAAAAAAAAAAAAAAGCATACTATCAAACTTAAGGAGACACAAAAGGCAGGAGCAGATGCTCCAAGGCAGCAAATCAAAGAAAGAGAAAGCAGCAGTTACATTGGTGGTGGTGTTAACTTGAACTCTTGTTTTGGAATCAATTAAGCATTTTAACTGAAGAGCATGAGCTGATATCTGAGTACCTGTTCCTGCACAGGTACAAGAGCCAGGTAATCGGTTCACAGTGCCAAGGTGCAGGCCAGCAAAGATTGGAGAGGTGTCAGTTTCCTCTCACTTGAGAGCTGGAGGGAAGAATCATGGTGTAAAGTGCTGCTATTGTATGAATGATGATGCCCACAGAAGATATTGGATCTACTAGAATTTGGTGGGGGGTGGAAAGACGGGGTTGGAACTTGAGCACAAGAGTTTTAGTTGTGAGCCGTGCATGATGGTTTTGTTACAACTTACCAGCAGAGTTTCAGGACTGAAAAAGGCAGAAATATGAACATATAGGAAGGTAAGGTATTAATGGGAACACTTGTGGGAAGGGGGTGTGTGTAACTCTTGTTATCTCTTGATCTGCCTTAAAAACGATCCTGGAGACACAGGCAGAATTTAAAGAGAATGGAAGGCGATAAATCCCATGCTTACTAGCAGAGCTAAACTAATGCCACAACTTTTTTTAGTGACTAATTATTCAAATAAAACCCTGAATTAGCCTCCCGTGTGCTCATGTCCCTCTTTAAATTGGCTTTCTGCAAATATTCTACCAGACACTCATTAGCTAGAAAGTTTGCAGAAACAGTGTATTGTAATTGTATTTTAGACAGTGTTTGCTAGAAGTCAATTTTGGACTTGCAAATGTATTTGCGCCAGAAACTGTTATGCTTATGCAGTCAGGGAACGAAAATGAAACCATGTGGCCTATGTATTCAATCAAAGCTAACCAACTGAGTTTGAGGATCAATTTCTGCATAGCAAATATTTTGAACTGCGTACAAGCTATAATCCAAAAATTTATTTGTGAAGTTTATTAGTGTACTTAGAGTTACCAAAGGTGCTTTCAGACATCTTGGGGAAAGTAAAATGAGAATTGGAATAAACTATTTTCTATGAATTATTCACTCAACTTACTTACTATTTGATAGTCTAAAGACCCCCTTGCATGGGTTTCAGTAGGGTTTGAAAACTGGATCCTCATCACTGCAGTAGACCTGCATCACTTGACTTAAAGAGTAATTCCACTACCTGGTAGCTGTAGTAGACCATTATCGTCCTTACTGGTTTGCCTCCTACAGGATATAACATGCCTTTGAGGAGTTTTGCCATAGAGTAACACTGCTGTTATTAACTCACTCCCCCACCCCCACCAAAAATGTTAATATTGATGTCTGTATTGGTTTTCTTAGAAGGCCACACTTAGAATGTAAGTGTTCTAACTTCTAAAGCATTCTGACTTCTGTACTGTCTTCTAATCTTTAGCCTCTGATGTTGCCATACACATTGTAAGTGTGTGAAAGAGGAGGGGACAGTTGATGTACATTATATTTTAGTGTTTGTTTTTAAATATATTTGTAATTTTCAGTTGGAACTTCACTTATAGAAACTGTTGCTAGTTTCAAGACATGAACATAACTCTGAAATCCTCTCAGTTTCTTTACTTCTGGGCAATTAAGTATTGGGTTACAGTAAGATTTATATTTAAAATCTTCAATTGTCACATCTAAAGCACATAATTATAGAAATTGTATCAAAGATGTACATATTTTTTTCTTCAATACTAAAACTATTGTCCTTCTCCTGTTGTACTGTATAGTGATTATGTGCATTCATTAGCACACAAGTATAGTAGACAGCTGATTTTGTTTGGAACAGCTCAAGGTTGAAACAAAACACTAGCACATACATTTATAAAGTGCCTTTCATTCCAAGGCTCCACACAAGGAAAAAATAATACACAGCTAGCTGCGAAGGTTATATTTGTACATCTTTGATAGCCTTCTGAAAACATCCCTTTGTTAGTGCCTTAGTGGTTAATGTTCTTTTTGTACAAATGAATTCATCAGCTGATGCCAACCCTATTTAAAATGCGTCCATTGGATGGTCAATAAAATAGAAATGTCCAGGAATCAGGGCATGAGAAAACTTCTGAATATAGGCATGGGGATGAGAAAGTGAAATGGACAGTGTTTACTTAAAGTTGTCTACAATGCCTCTTTACTGGTTTTACCTATTGGAGCCACAGAAGGAAACAATGAGAAATGCTTCCAAGAAATTTTATGATGAATATGCCGCATTGACTGTCACTTACTTAATGGAAGAGCAGGAATGGTAGATTGTGTGTTAAATTGATTGTTCTAGGAAATGGTTGTCATCCCTGTCTGTAACCGTCATGCTTAAAGTAAACTGTTTTTGCCTGCTATAAACTACACCTCAGTCTTGTATTAAATATTTTGGTACCTAATGTAAATTAATTTGGAGCTTTTAAAAAGGGCAATTCTATAATAATCTATTCTTCCCCTAAAGTGCTTTAATAGCGATACACCAGGGAGTGTTTCCAGGGGCACAGTGGCCATTACCTTTCTAAACAGTGAGGTATTTGTTAGACTAAAGGGGGTCACCTCCTGAATCATTAGTAGCCAAATACACAACTTCTCGCAGCATCGAAGGGTCTAACTGTCCACCCTCACTTGTGCAAAGTGAGTGTAAAACATTGTGGCCCTCCTTGTGGGCTGGGTTCTAGCTTTTTATCCTATTCTGACTGTATAGTCGGGGAAATGCCTGGCCACTTTCTGACAGCATAGGGATGGCGTAATGTCCTGCTGCTGCTGCTGCCATCCAGTGTAGAGTTTGGCCAAAGTGTTCTGCTCTCTGGCTAGTCTCAATTACTTGAGTGGACCCTAAGCAGCTGTGGGAAGCCACTGTAAATTAGGATTGATAGCCCCAGGCAGCTGGGCAGGTCCCTACCCTAGCTCAGAATTCAGGCAAGGCAAAGATGTCCCCCCTGAACTTGTACCCTCCTGCAGTGTATTTCCTGGGAGGTGCAGCCCAGAATCAGGTCCACTCATTCTGTTTAGGGTCTTTTTCATGTTGCTGTAAAGGGCTACACCTGGTGCAAGAGCATGGCGAATCAGGTCCTAAGTGTTTGGCACCCTCCCATCCAAGTATTGTCCATGCCTAGCCCTGCTCAGTGTGAGATGTGGCAGGATCACAGCATAAGTCCAGCTGGCTGTTCATTAATGCTGATACAAACCATGGTATGTGTCACTGAATATTAGGTAGCACAGTTCTGTTAAAAATGTGTTCCTTTTTAAAGCATGTAGCCTATGGCAGAAATTTGTATAAGAATCTCGTGCTCTCTTTTTTCTAACTCTGCATAAGCGAAAACCTGTGAGTGGGCGTTGGAGTCTCAACCCTAGCAAGGAGCTCGCCCACAAACTACATCATGACAGCTCCAGGATGGCTCTTTCTTCAGGAAATCACTGGCATAGAGCACAAAAAACTTGCACCACTGGGCTTCTAAATAAAACTCTGGCATGTTTGTGAACTAGATGAAGCCAACTCTAGCTTGGTGTCAAATAGTATTTACATTTAAATTTTCCTTGACAGCACACTTGCCCTCTATCATAGCAGCAAACCTGTTCCAAGGCACTGACTCAGGTGAGGCTCACCTGGGAGGGCAAATAGGATCTGAAATGGAGGCCAGGTCTATGCTACAGACATATGTTGGTATAACCGCGATGCTCAGGGGTGTGAATAATCCACACCCCTGAACAATGTTGTTATACTGGCCTAACCCCCACTGTAGACAGAACTATATTGTCAGGAGAGCTTCACCCACCAATATAGCTACCGCCTCTTGGGGAGGTGGATTAACTACACACAGTGATGGTTGAAGCTCTCCCGTTGGCTTAGTAGTGTCTTCACTAAAGCGCTACAGTGGCATAGCTGCACCGCTGTATGTGAAGACAAGCCCCAAGTGAAAGAGGCAGGAAATGCTCAAGGATTATTTGAACAGGGGTTATGTTTAGCTCCCACATTAAAATTTCTAAAAGAAAAGTGGGACCCAAAGGCCATGTAACAAGTAGCGAAACACATTGTCCCCAGGCAACTTTTCCTTTCAGTGTGTACTGGACTTTTATTTTTCACGTACAGAAAACATTTTTAACTATTTGAATGAATACATGGGCCAAGTAGATGCCTCTTAGTTTGCGTTTGGTTTTTTAAAAGTAATCAGCAGTACTGAAAACACAATTTATTTTCTTCACTGCTCTTGGACCAAATCCCGAGGATTTTACTCAGGCCCCATGCTCCCTCCATAAGAGGAAAAGTGTCTTCTCCAGAGGAGCTCCACCTCTGAGGCCTGTTCCCCAAGCCCACCAATCACTTTTCTAGTTGCTCTGCAGCTCTGTTTCAGCTCCACTGAGGTGGAGGGAGCAGTGAACATCATAAAGCATTATGAGGTGTGTTGTGGTGATCTAAAAATACTGACAGTACATCCTTCAAATCCTCGAGGTTGTTTGTTTTTTTTAAATTGCTATTTGCACTAAGCAGAAAAATTACCTATTTCACTGTGCATTGATGTGCACTCTTATTGAATACTGCTCTCCTTGTTCTAGAGCATGTCTACACTACAAAATTATGTTGATCTAACTTGCAGTGGCATACAGCTGTCTACACTTTGTTTCTTGCGTCAGCAGTGTACATCCTCAGCAGGAGTCCTAGCAATGATTAAACTGTCAGTGTGGGGCATTATGGGATGGCTTCTGAAAGCCAGCAACTGTCAATGTAAGCAATGCAGTGTCTACACTGACACTACATCGACCTAACTGTATTGAGATTGACTCTATGCCTCTCATGGAGCTGGAGTCCTTAGGTTGCTGTAGTGGGCAAATTACAACAATGGGAGAGAAATTTTAGCATAGACGCTAATATAAGTCAACACAAGGCAGCTTCTGTCGACTTAACACTGTAGTGTAGACCACAGTTTATACACCTTTGCATTTTTATAATTGCCTCTATACGTATTATGAACTCATCTAGCCTCTTCCATTTATTTACTCTTCGCTGTATGACCTCATATATTTTAATTAGATGCATTTTATTTCTTTGGCTCCTTGCTAACCCTTTCTTATGGGAAGCAGAATTTTCACTAGTCCTCCAAATACTGACATATTTAAAAGAAATGGACTTAGTTTTCCATATCTTTGTTTTGCCCTCATTACCAGTTAAACCACAAATAACTGAGCTGCTAATTAGTCCATGTGAAAGAAAATGTGATGCTTCTGGGCCTGACCCATTTAGCAGGGTAAAGGGTTTCACCCCTTCTGACTTTTCAATGCCACTTGCTTAAAAAAAAAAAAAAAAGTTGGAAGTCCTGAAACCACTTCCTCCAATCCTCTGACAGTTTTCCTTCAAGTGTGAGGTGGTTTTCTTTGTGCTGAAGATTTAGTTTTTGTTCTAACACCATATAACAAAGGGATGACACACAGGACTTGTGGTAAAAGTCTGTTCTTTATTTCTTGACCCTTGTCATCAAGCTGGTGGTATGGGTGACAGAAGACTATGAATGGGATTTTCAAAGGAGGCTTTGTGAGATAGGTGTCCAATTCCTATTGAAACTACTGGGATTTGGGTGCTTAAATCTTATAAATACAGGCTGGGATTTTCCAAGGAACCTCTCTTGAATGACAGGAGTCAATACCTACTGACTTTAGTGGCTGCTGTTAGAGGGTGCACTCTTAGCGTCAGGAATCCCGTTAGACCCTTATAATCCATGGTGAGCAGAAGCTAGTTGGTGAAGAAAAGACAAAGGGCAGCTGTGTCAATTGCATTTGCTTCCTAAAAATCCCTAACATCCACTGAGATCATGGGAGAAGGGAGTGCAATCCCTAGTCTCTTCCATGGGGGGTTAGAGCACTTGGCAGCCTACACCCACAACAGAATAATTCAAAAGAAACTTCCTACACTGGAGGGTGTAGAAACCTGAAAATACACAAATTTAGAAGTTAATCTTCATACAGGAGCACATTGGAGCCTTGTTTTAATTCCATATTTTCTCACTCCCACCAACTGGGGAAGGAATAGGTCAGAATAAGGATGGAATAAAAATTATAGCAGGATTTTCAAAAGCAATTAAGTCACTAAGATGCTTTTGAAAATCCTGCCCTGAGAAAGAATTTTAGGCTCACTATTACCATCTGACTAAAATATTTTGAGTGTTTCATGCTTTGTATAGGTTACTAAGCAGTACCAGGGCATGAATAAATAAAGATGGTATATATTTATTACACCATCAAGGGGTTCAGAAACAGGCAGCATCATCAAAAAATGGGGGAACTCAGAACTGCTTTACAAGGATTATGACTGTCTGTTGTAATTGGCAGTGATGACACAGCATCTTGTGTGTTCACTTGTGGCTGAATAGTTCAATCTGCAAGGACATGAACAGATATTACAAAGGAATGTGTAGGCTCCCACTGAACAGGCGGAATGATCATTTGCCTTTTTTAAAAAAAAAGTATTTACACCGTTGGTACAGATACCATTGGTGGTATAGAATAAGTAATCTAAGATAAGAAAATCAGATTGAGACACACTTATATCTTCAGAAAAAGATGATGGCTGAGTTGTGATTTTAAAAAATTAGAATAAAGATAACCAAAAAAGGCAGGCTATTCCTAAAATCTGAATTTTCCGATGTATATTTTCTGTGTGTGTGTGTTTGTGTGTCAGACATTTTGAGGGGAGTCAATACAGGATTGTTGCAGTTCAAGTAACTTAAGATGCTGGAAGACTGTAGATAGAAGTACTTTGCATACGCAAACTGGTGAAACAATGGCTACTTGTAATTCTTAGCATGTATTTGTAATTCTTAGCAATCTATGCAGTGACATCACAGCATCTGCCCATGCTGACTGACAAACTCTAAAATCAAATATATGGAGAAACCAACCAATTAATGTTTTCCTGGGTCTGAAAAACTGAAGGTGGCCCTTTGCTGTACAGCAACCCATTAGGAAAGGATCATAGTCATTAATGACTTGGATAATAAAGTGGAAAGTGTGCTTATAAAATTTGCACATGACAGCAAGGTGGGTGGGGTTGCAAGCACTTTGCCTGGAGAATTGGAGAATTGGTCTGGATTCAACAAGTGTAAAGTACTTAAGAAAAATTAAATATGCAATTACAAAATGGGGAATAACTGAAAAGGTGGTAGTATGCTGAAAAGGAGCTGGAGTTATAGTAGATCACATGAAATGAGTCAACAATGAGATACAGTTGCAAAAAAAAAAAGGCTAATATCATTTTGGGGTGTATTAACAGGAATGTCACGTGTAAGACACAGTAGGTAATAGTCTTGCTGTATCTGGCACTGGTGAGGCCCCAGCTTGTGTACTGTGTCCAGTTCTGAGTGACATGTTTTAGAAAAGATGTGGAAAAATGAGAGAGTCCAGAGGAGAGCAAGAAAAATGATAAAAGGTTTAGAAAACCTGAACTATGAGGAAAGGTTAAAAAAACATAGGCGTGTTTAGTCTTGAGAAAAGAAGAATGATGGAGGTGGGGGGCTGATAAGTCTTTAAATATGTTATGGGCTTCTATAAAAAGCACAATGATCAATTGTTCTCCATGTCCACTGAAGGTAGGACAAGTAGTAATGGACTTAATCTGGAGCAAGGGAGATTTAGATTGGGTATTAGGAAAAACTTTCCAACTATGAGAGTAGTTAAACTCTGGAAAGACTTCCAAGGTAGGTTGTGGAATCCCCATCATTGGAGGTTTAAGAACAGATTTGAGAAACACCTGTCAAGGATGGTCTAGATTTACTTGGTGCTGCCTCAGTGCAGGGGTCTGGACTAAATGACATTTTGGGGTCCCTTCCAGCCCTACCTTTCCGTGGTATTTTAGAAGATACTCTTGTCAGTCAGGCAGGATTGTTTATTGGTCCTAGCACATTCTGGGATTAGTCACGTGTCCTTTCTACAAGGCTGGTATCAGTGAGAAGAGAGGCAATGGACCAGATAGCAAAAGAAAGGGCAAGGTGAAAAGGGACACTACCAGACCTGGTTCCGAGAGGGGATAGAAAATCTCCCTCTTGTTCACAAGACTTGTGGTGGGGCTGGTTGAGGAAAGCAAGTTGTTCAATCTACTTTTTCCCCACACATTGAAATACTGGGTAGCATGACTACAACAAAATGTGAATTCACTTTACAAATGATAATTATGAGCCTACTTATTCCTGTGTATTAGAGTGAATTTTTCCCATTGTATCTATTGTCTAAGTGAAACCAACTGGTAGAGTTCTGGATTTTGGGGCTAGAGGCCTGATTCAGTCCTTCCTGACAGCCCAAACCGATGACAGTTACATTTGCATCTTCTGTGTTCAGTTACATTAGTTCAAAGTGGGAGTAAAACTCTACCAAGCCAGAATGGTATCATTTTACACCCACTTTTCATAGCTGCCGTTGACTACGCAGGATGCAAGGAGGGGGAAAAGTCAAGCCTCTGATCTCTTTTAAAGACATGTATAAATGGACAGGTCATGGTGTAGGAATGACTATTCTTTGACTAATACAGTAAAGTATATGGCACTGCAAACCATGAAATGGAAATGAATGAAACTGTGGTTCCATGCTTATTTCTGGGGATCAGGACTGTGACTTGAGAGACAAATTAGCCGTGTAATCCCTCTGCCAGGCAGAACTGGCAACAGCAAAGGGCTGGGTTCTATAGCTAGGGGTTCCTTTCAATGATACAACACCAAACAGGCTCGAGCCCCTACCCAGTCACCCGGGAAATCACACACTGTCACCTGGGTATCCCCAAAAGGCAATACTTCCCCTCTGACAAGCACAGAGTCTGAATGTAGGAAGTAAAACTTTTAATAAAAGAGAGGAAGTAACACAGCACTGATTTGGGAAAACAGTGCAAACAGAATTCATGAACACAATGATCTGAACCCACCCCACCCAGAGTACGAGGAGCGTGTCCTTCGCCTCTCCCTTCTTGCTTTCCCTGCCCTACTGACCATCATAGTTGCACTGTCTACATCTCAATTGTGGGGCTCCGCCAGTCCCCTCTACTGGGCTCCTGCCACCAGCCAGACGTGGGCTTGATTGGTCCCCTCTGCTACACCTGCAGCCTGCAGGCTCCAACCACTGCTGACTCCCGCCACCTCTGGGCCTTGCTGTGTCCCATCTGCTGGTAGTTAGTCTCTTGAGGTTTCCCAGTTCCTTTAGTGATTTCAGCACTTTGTGAGTTTCAGCCATCAGCTTTCATTCATGGGAAAACTTTCTACTGACATAGGAGCAATGTCCCCACTTTTTTAAGACAACAAAAGACTCCAGAAGGAATCAATTCTATCTTTTAACAATAGAAGGAGATAATCAATGCATGCCTGAAGGTAGGCTTTTGTCAGGGCTAGTGCCACCTCAGCTCAGTGGTGACCCCAGCCCTCCCTGCTTGATTTTTACAGTCTCTGGCATCCGAACACCTCCTCTGTTGATTTCGGTTCAGATGAGATTCACATCTCTCATAAAACAGACTAAGCACAGTTCTGCTGCCATTCATTTATACAATAGGGAGACAACCTTTCATTACCCCTGCAGTTAATACTCCAGTGATTTGTAACCCAATACCAGCCAAACTGACCATTTCCCATCATGCTGCTCAGCATCTAGGTGTGCTTATGCAGATACAGAGCCCATGCAAATAAAGTGCCCCCTCCCCCCCTTTCAGCTGGCTGAGCAAAGGGAGGGCCACTCAGACCTTGCTTACAGCAGGAGGAAAAATCTGTTATGTTGAATTGTTTCCAACTCTTGAACTAGACAGCTCTGAGCAGTATGTTCTGAGTCTGTTCTGAGTCAAATACCCACCATATCAGGGCTAAACATTAACTATAACCTTGCAATCACAGTCATAACCTTAATCCATTTTCATTACTCTCTTGACAGCGGATGTTGAAGTGCTTAAATATCTTACACTCTATGGCTTATTAAGTAACACTTTGGACATAAAATAAACATATCCTGTTCTTTAACTATGTAGATTCCCCATTCAACCTTTCCCTGCCAAGCTTCTCCAAGGGCTAGCCAAAACAATTGTCCCTGTTAATGTCCACTAACGTGCAAGACACACTTAGATGAGTCCATTTGTGTATATTTCTATTGTGAAATCATTGAACATTATGATAATCATTCCTCATTGTATATCAGGTTTTAAGTCTTGCATAAGCTATCTACTTAGTTGTTTTGAAACCGACTCTTTGAATAAAATCCTGGTCCCCAGTGAAGTAAATAGCAAACTTCTGATGACTTCAAACAGATTATTAGAATTATGCCCACTTCAATGTATGTAAATATCACAGCTGAGTCACTCTACTTCATGAAAATTTGTCTCAGCATAATAGCCTATATGATTTTGAATTAAAATTGTACTCTTGTGCCCGCTTTCCTTAACTCACTCTGTTTTACCTGGGGGCTGCAGGGGACTTTGAATGGTGAATAAGCATACTGTACAATCTAGCAAAGCATATGCTGCAAAACAGGCTACGCTGCAGTGAGACTTGGATCCCCAATGTATTGTCTCTTAAATTATCCTCTCTTGTGTCCTCATTACACTACCAGCCTTCAGCCTTGTGGCTCTGTGTGCATTGTTCTCACCGTACTACTGAAGAAGACCCCCCTTAGAACCCATGAACACACCTGCTGCAAGCTGCCCCTTTTCTACCCACAAGTGAGCAGCACTTGCAGCCCCAGTAAGTAAGAGTGAAAAGTGAACTTGAGTCTCCTGCATGGAAGTGCAAAACCCTGTTCTTTGGCCAGTAGGCTGGTCTGCTGATGCTTACTGTTGACTGTCTTCAGAATCAGTGACTCCCATAAATCTGATGAGCTGCAGGGGGAGTATAAATGCAGATTCACTTGCAGTTAATTGTATTCTAGCCACCTGAGTTAGTAGAACTAATGAGGAATGAAATGGTGAGTTCTGTTGTACAGATTTCACTAGTGTACGTTATCAAGCATCACATTTGAGGTTCATCATGGGTCTGTCAGTGGATTGTCTCATAAACCTGCTTGAAATCTCATGCAGCAGTGGATCTGTCAGGAACTGAGCAGTGTTTTTGCTGCAGTTTCTTCTCCGATCTATTAGATGCTGCTGTTCAGTTGTTGCAGTGTTGTAGATGATGCCTCTTCTTCATTACCCCCCTACCAGATCTGGTTTACCTCTTAGTGCCTCTCAGTGTGACACAGTGGAGGACAGGTAAGAAGGAAAGCTGAGGCAGCATGAAGAATGTGGCAGACACTGGATGCATCATTCAACTGCCTCCCAGCCCTTGACAGTATAAGCAGACTAGATTGTAGGGTATACTTTTTAGCAGGAGGGAGGGGGAATGAAGAGAAGGAGAAGAACTGATGGGGAAGGTAAGTTTGGAAACACTGGACTGAGCAATGGAAGAGAAGATGTGACCATTTAGGAGAATAGTGGAAGGGAGAGAGGACCAGAAAGTGGCAACGAGAATATTGAAGTGCAAGGAGTGGGGAGAAAGTCTGGCACAGAGAAAGGAGAAGAAAATAACTGAAGGTTAAAAAAAATAATAATAAAAAAATCAATCAAAAGGCAAGGCCAGATCAGAAAAGGAAGATGATTTGAAGAGGTTTCTCTCTCTCCAACCTCTTAATTTCTCTAACTCAGTTTAAAAGAAAACAAAATTAGTCCTTACCTACAGTAAGCCTCTTTGCCAAAAGGCTCCCCAGCAGTGATAGCAACACTCGGAGCATTAGTACAGAACGGGTTCCAGTCAGCCACCAGCATTTTAACCCCAGTATTGCACAAATCTGCTCTGCTTATCCATTTCTTCTAGTTGCACATTGCTGTTCCATACTGCACAGACCCGTGAGTGAAATTTCCTCCACTTGCCACATATTTCATTTTCAGCAATGAGTTGAGGAACATCTTGGAATCTTATATGACTTAGTCACTTGAGCATGAAGGCCCCAATTCTGGAAGGAGCTCTGCCTGGGCAAACGCCTGTGGCCTAGGCAGAGCTCTTTGCAGGTTTAGGGACTTGTGTTGCCTGATTTTGGGTGTGTAGTAATTGAGTGGGGTTATAGGCTCTCCAATCGATCTGATAAGTAGAAAAATGAGATTCTAGTCCCAGAATCAAGCTACACAGTGTTCTACAAGGACTCCTGGGGTGCACGACAGGAACACTCACACTGATAGCCGAATATGTAGTTTTACAGACTTTTATTGAGATAGCATAGAATGATAAACAAATGAATAATCAAATGGATAATGATTAAAATTACAGTCTTGTCCTAAAGACACTTGTGATATATATATATATATGTATATATGCTGTATACTTTGGATTAATATACTCACACACTTCCCCGACGACCTGGTAGGAAGATATGCAGGCTCCTCAGTTCTCGAGTGGGAGGTGGAGAGCTAGACAGTGCTAGAGAGCTAAGAGTTATAAGGCTAAGATTAAGACTGTTTAGTAGTTGATCCTACTACATATCAATTAAGAACAAAAGATCCTAACAAGGTAAAGATATCTATCCTATTCATAAATATTCTGTTAGTCCTATTCTTACTAGAAGAAAGCACAAACACAAGCACGGACCAACAAGCACCAACACAAGCACCACTACTGATTAATGTGGGTTGCCTCTTTTATACCCTGAACAATATGGGTCTTCCTTCTAAGTCAGAACTTGGCTTCTTCACTCACAAATTATCAGGGTACACTTATTCTATAGGCTGGCTGGTTCGTGCATATTAATGACATATCCATGCTCTTACCAGATGGTTTGCTCATCAAACTTTTGTTATTTCTGGCCATTTCTGTGGGTTTTGTGCTGTACCTGTGAAGTTCACTTGGGGCCTAAACTGAGACAGCCCCCCTGTCTTGATGCCTCCTGACTTATCTAGGGTAAAGGTTATAACCATATACGTCATAACTTATCTGGGCCAAAGGTCCTGAACATATGTATACTAACGGCCTTAACTTTTCATACAAGATGTGGTCTGTAGGTATCTTGCATTACAGCTATAATATTTTAACATGAATCTATGACCCTATTATAATAAAACAAATTCTTAAATTTATAAAGAAAAGTATATATGTGCAAGCAAGCGGGCTAGTCCTATAGGCTACACTTGGTACAGTGGAAACCATTTAAAAACACAGTATCATTTTGGAATCACTGCAATTATCTACCCGCTGGTAGCTTGCAAATATTAGCATGTAAAAACAGCTACCTAAGTATGCCATTGCCCTCTGCTAGAGGAAATGTTAGATCTGCTCACCAGTGTGCAAACAGACCCAAAGGTCCTGTGTACTCCTTTTTCACTGTACATGCAGCCACAACAAGTGGAATCACAGTGGGTTTGAAAGATTTTTGAAAACATTTTAATCAATCCAAACATTTTCAAACTGTTTACAAATGTTGCTTTTTTAAAAAAGCCACCTTAGAGAATGACCATTTTTAAATCTCAAAATGTTGACTCTTCATAAACATAGTCAAACATTGTTTTCAAAAACAAAACACCCAAAACTTTTCTGCAGTTTTTAACCAAGTCTGTGAAAGAGCTGGTGAGCATGAAGTCCTGTGGGACCATGGAATTACTGAAATAGGTGCTACCTGTCAAATGTACTTGAGAGAGAGCTTACTATACTGTAGCTGAGAAAATATGGAACCTACAGGCACAAAGTAAATGATAGTTATGCATCTCCTTTAAAAATTATGAAATGCCACATCTTCTCTCTCTCCTCCCTCCTCTCTCTTTAGCTTTCTTATAAATTCCTTTCCATCTCCAGTTTAAATCAAGAAAGTGACTCATGGCATATTCTGCAGATAGATTTTCAGTATTGTGCAGACAGAGGGCTGTAGTTCCGTGGAATGTCTGAATACCTGCCAGGCAAGTTTTTAAATTATTTTAATTGAAACATAGCTATTCACACTGCAGGGCTGGTTACTTGCCAGCTGCCATAGTATATAGTCAACTCAGCAGCCGCAATATAATACTCTGCAATTTGCAAGAAAAATAGACATCTAAGAAATTAGCTGTTCTTGCTAGGAACAATTCTGCTTTTAAACTGCTTTGTTGGATTTAGTAGCTTAACTCTAGGCATCCAGGTTTGAAAATTTTGGCCATAATTCTTATCTTTTTAGTTTGGCTTTATGATTGTACCATATTTTGGCAGACACTCATTTTCCACAGTTCAGCATCTATGCACAGCTTCCATCTGGCTCAAAATAACCTTTTTAATGGCATTATACAAATCACAGGATTTAAGAATCAAGAACTAACTTCTTATTCTTCCATTCTATAAACATTTTATATGGCTTGAGCCTATTACAGTAGATGTAGGAATACTAGTAATTAAATTTGCTTGTAAGCACGGTTCTCTAACTTGCTAACTGTATTTCTAGCTGAACTAAGCCAACATGAATTTCCGTAAAGCTTTGAGCACTATGCTTTGTGATATAGCAAGTGAAATCTGTAAAAGAAAAAAATCCTCTGAATTTTTCCCTCCATGCTTTTAATGCTTCTTGTACTTAGACACTCTGTGCAGTCTTTTGTTATAAAGGAAAGCAGCATGCTGTTGACAGAAGACAGCTCGACCCACCAGCACTGTCAATCTGCAGCGGTCTAGGCTAAAGGGGTATGTTAGCACTGTGTGTTTCCTTTGTTCTCCCCCTCACCCCCACATGCCAAAATTTAACGATATTCCTACCAATTATTTTCCAGAATAATCACTGGATGCTTTTTGACATTCAAGGTCCCACCAGCTGCTCTGATAAGAGTTATTTAACAAGACCCTCAAAGACCTGGCTGTCACTAAATTAGTGTGTTCTCTTCTATTGGAAGTAGAGAGGCCCTTGGCATTTCTTAAAGGTGGTCAGAAATTTTCCAATTTTTCTACCCCCAAAAATGCTGATTCAATGTAAAAATTATACTTTAATGTTCTGTCCTGATTTGGGACAAGTAAATAAATAATGTGAAACTTTCCATGTGAAGGGATTTCCATTTTTCCCACAAGCACTAGTTGTTTAATTTCAATACAATAGATGCAAGCAGGCAGTTGAGTCCCTTATTCTGGTGTCAGATTTCTTAAGAGGGCTGCCTGCCTAGCAATCCACTCACTGCAATTCAGAAAGATCTGTCAGGACACCCTAGATAGCAGGTCTTACGGGATCTGGATTTAGACCCTGTTGCTACCCTTTCATCCCCAGTTAACCAGTCTTCACACTATAAGTATTTTGTCAAGAACCTTCCTTTTTAGGGAGTCTGATTTCTTAACATTAAGTTAAAAACGCCACAGATCTTTCACCCAGCCTTTTGGGACTTTTCTCCTACAAGGCTTATTCTCTCAAGACTTCCTTGCTGGCTCTTTCTCCCTGCAGGCTTGGTTTTTACTCACATGACACCTCTCCACTTCCCCCTGCCCTCCCGTCCCCAGTTATGTAGTCCTTTCATTCTTTCCCTTCATCTGGAGAGATGGACTAAACCTGATACCGGTGATTGGGAGCCCAGTACCCCATAAAGGCCCAGCTGCTCCGGTAACACTTGATTGGCATTTCAAGATTGCTCTAAAGATATATTATCTTTATATCTGTGCAGAGCAGAGATTATCCACCAAATTAATGGAAGGAATTGGAGACTTTTTTTATTTCAGAAGGTGGAGAAAGCTACTAGGGGAGAGGCTGTTCTAGATTTGATTTTGACAAATAGGGAGGAACTGGCTGAAAATTTGAAAGTGGAAGGCAGCTTGGATGAAAGTGATCATAAAATGGTAGAGTTCATGATTCTAAGGAATGATAGGAGGGAAAACAGCACAATAAAGATAATGGATTTTAAAAAGGCAAACTTTAGCAAACTCAAGGAATTGGTAGATAAGATCCCACGGGAAGCAAGTTTAAGGGGAAAAACCGATCAAGAGTTGTCTCTGAAAAACTGCCATTATTAAGGGCACAAGAGCAAACTATCCCATTGCACAGGAAAAGTAAGAAGTATGGCAAAGGACCACACTGGATTAACCAGGAGATATTCAATGATTTGAAACTCAAAAAAAAAAGTCCTACAAAATGTGGAAACTAGGTCAAATTACAACAAAGATGAATATAAACAAATAACTCAATTATGTTGAGACAACATCAGAAAGGCCAAGGCACAAAATGAGATTAAACTAGCTAGAGACATAAAGGGAAACAAGAAAACATTCTACAAATACATTAGAAGCAAGAGGAAGACCAAGAACAGGGTAGGCCCGTTACTTGATGAGAGGGGGAAAAACAATAACAGAAAATGTGGAAATGGCTGAAGTGCTAAATGACTTTTTTGTTTCAATTTTCACAGAAAAGATTAGAAGTGATTGGATGTTTAACATAGTGAATGCCAGTGAAAATGAGATCGGATAAGGGGTGAAAATAAGGAGAAAACAAGTTAAAAATTACCTAGACAAGTTAGATATCTTCAAGTCATAGGCCTGAAGAAATACATCCTAGAGTACTCAAGGCACTGACTGAGTTGATATTTGATCCATTAGTAATTATATTCAAAAACTCATGGACGACAGAAAAGATTACAGAGGACTGGAAATGGGCAAATCTAGTGCCAAGCTACAAAAAGGGGAATAAGGACAACCCAGGGAATTACAGACCAGTCAGCTTAACTTCAGCACCTGGAAAAATAATGGAGCATATAATTTAGCAACCGATTTGCAAACACCTTGAAGATAATAAGGTGATAAGTAACGGTCAGCATGAATTTGTCAAGAACAAATTGTGTCAAACTAACCTGATAGCTATCTTTGACAGGTTAACAAACCATGTGGATGGAAGGAAGTGGTAGATATGGTATATCATGACTTTAGTAAGGCTTTTGATATGGTCTTGCACGACCTTCTCTTAAACTAGGGAAATACAACCTAGATGGAGCTACTATAAGGTGAGTTCATAACTGGTTGGAAAACCATTCCCAGACAGTAGTTATCAGTGGATCACAGTCAAGCTAGAAGGGCATATCAAGTGGGGTTCTGAAGGGATCAGTTCTGGGTCCGGTTCTGTTCAATATCTTCATCAATTATTTAGATAATGGCATAGAAAGTATACTTATAAAGTTTGTGGATGATAACAAGTTGGAAGGGGTTGCAAATACTTTGAAGGATAGGATTAAAATTTAAAATGATCTGGATAAATTGGAGAAATGGTCTGAAGTAAAAAAGATGAAATTCAGTAAGGAGAAATGCCAAGTTCTCCTCTTAAGAAGGAACAATCAGTTGCATACATACAAAATGGGAAATGACTGCCTAGGAAGGAGTACTGTGGAAAGGGATCTGGAGGTCATAGTGGATTACAAGCTAAATATGAGTCAACAACGTCACACTGTTGCAATAAAAGCAAACATCATTCCGGGACGTATTAGCAGGAGTGTTGTAAGCAAGTCACAAGAAGTTATTTTCCTCTCTACTCTGTGCTGATTCGGCCTCAACCGGAGTATTGTGTCTAGTTCTGGGTGCTACATTTCAGGAAAGATGTGAACAAACTGGAGAAAGTCCAGAGAAAAGCAACAAAAATGATTAGAGGTCATCAAAGGTCAGAAAACATAACGTATGAGGGAAGATTGAAAAAATTGGGTTTGTTTAGTTTGGAGAAGACAGAGGGGACATAACAGTTTTCAAGTGCATAAAAGGTTGTTATGAGGAGGAGGGCGAAAAATTGTTTTTCTTAAATCACTGAGGATAGGTCAAGAAGCAATGCGCTTAAAATGGTATAGTCTAAACATTAGGAAAACCTTTCTAACTCTCAGGGTTGTTAACCACTGGATATATTGCCTAGGGAGGTGGCGGAGTCTCCATCATTGGAGATTTTTAAGAGTAGGTTAGACAAAAACCTGTCAAGGATGGTATAGCTAATACTTAGTCCTGCCATAAGTGCAGGGAACTGGACTAGATTCCCTCTCAAGGTCCCTTCCAATCATACAATTCTGTGATTTTATGATTATCTATGCCTTGATAGAACACTTGTTTAGGACAATCAATTTCTAGGAAGGATTCTTTGTACAATGATAAACTGTATTAGAGAGTTTTGAAAGGACCCTGATTTAATTAGTCTGACTATTCCATGTTGTTAAAACCTTTCACCCAGTTCTTACAGTAGTTTCCTGAGTATGGCCATGTACCCTGTGTGGGATATAAGTTTTGTTACTGAAACAACCACCAGATTTGCCCACTGAACATCTTGGGAATACAGCACTTGACTATCCAGCTTCAGCAGTCACATATTGCTTCTCTTTTTTGGCTCTAGCTTAAATCTTATAATATTACTGCACTGGAATTTAGAGCATAAGAATGGCCATACTGGGTCAAATCAATCATCCATCTAGCCCAGTATCCAGTCTTCTGACAGTGGCCAGTGCCAGATGTTTCAAAGGGAATGAACAGAACAGAGCAAGTATCAAGTGATCCGTCCCCTGATGTCCAGTCTCAGTTCTGGCAGTCAGATGTTTAGGGACACCCAAAGCACGGGATTGCATCCCTGGCCATCTTGGCTGATAGCCATTGATGGACCTATCCTCCATGAATTCATCTAATTATTTTTTGAACCCAGTTATACTTTTGGCATACTGTCCTCTCCTTGCACACCAAGGCTGAGTTGGAATCCACCTTAGAACTCTTCTCTGGTGCCTATCATAGCCTAAGATTCTCCTTCAGCATTGGGAAGATTAAGGTGCTCCACCATAAGTTGCCCCTCTTCTCCCACAAATTGCCATCAGTGGTGAACCCCTGGAAAACATTGAGCATTTCCCTTACCTTGGTAGCCACCTCTCACAGATAGCCAATCTTGATGTGGAGATTAAACATAGGATCCATTATGTCACTGCTTCTTTGGAAAGTTGATTTGTCGTGTCTTTATAGTCAAAGATCTGCGGATAGAAACTAAGATCCTTGTCTACAATGCAGTAGTCATCCACTCTTCTATATGGATGCAAAACATGGATGACATATTGAAGCCATCTTATGCATCTGGAGTTGTACCAATCGTGCTGCTTTAGGAAGATTTTCCATATCAGATGGGAAGACCATCAAACCAATGCCAATGTTCTTTCTGCAGCTAACATCACCAGTATTGAGGCAAAGATTATGAAACATTAACTTCTCTGGGCTGGTAATTGTGTACAGATGACTGATACTCGTCTTCTGAAGCAAGTCCTCTTTTCTCAACGTAATCATGGTAAGAGGACCCCTGGGGGATAGAGGAAACACTATAAGGACACCCTGACAGTATATCTTAAGAAGGGAGACATCAACCCCACAAATTGGGAAGAGCTGGCTGGCAACAGACTGCAATGGTGTCACATCAAGCCTCAACCTTACTCAAGAGACTGAGAAATGGCAGAAGAAGGAAAGTATACAGCATTCTGGGCAGCAGTTGTGCTTGCTCCAAGCAACCACCTGTCATATGTGGAAAAATCTGTAGAACACAAATTGCATTCCTCAGCCACCTTTAGTCTCATCAATGCTTTTCCCCCTGGCAGACATCATCCTTGTATTGAGATAGACCTGCCGCTGACTTTTGACCTTCACAACATCCCATGGCAATGAGTTCCATAGGCTGTGCATTGTGTGAAGAAGTATTTCCTTCTGTTGGTTTTGAACCTGTTGCCTATTAATTTCATCAGATAAGTCCTGGTTCTTGTTGTATGAAGGGGTAAATAACACTTCCCTGTTCACTTTTGTCCACACCATTCATGATTTTATAGACCTCTATCATATCTCCCCTCAGTTATCTCTTTCCAAGATGAACACTGCCAGTCTTTCAAATCACACCTCATAGGGAAGCTATTCCATACCCCCTAATAATTTTGTTGCCCTTCTTTGTACTGTTTCAGATTCTAATATCTTTTTTGAGATGGGGCAACCAGAACTACACACAGTGCTCAAGGTATGGGCATACCATGAATTTAAATAGTGACATATTTTTCTGTCTTACTATCTATCCCTTTCCTAATATTTTCGGACATAGTTATCTTTTTTTGACTGCTGCTGCTGTACATTGAGCAGATGTTTTCAGAGAACTATCCACAATGACTCAAATATCTCTTTCTTGAGTGGTAACAGACAATTTAGACTTCTTCATTTTGTATGTATCGCTGAGATTATGTTTTACAATGTGCATTACTTTGCATTTATCAACATTGAATTTCATCTGCCATTTTGCTGCCAAGTCACCCAGTTTTGTGAGATCCCTTTCTACTTCTTCATAGTCTGCTTTGGACTTAACTATCATGAGTAGTTTTGTCTCATATGCAAATTTTGCTACCTCACTGTTTACCCCTTTTTTCTAGATCATTTATGAATATTTTGAACAGTGCTGGTCTCAGTATAGACTCCTGTGGGACACCACTATTTACCTCACTCCAATGTGAAAACTGACCATTTTTTTCATACCCTTTGTTTCCTATCTTTTAATTAGTTACTGATCCAAGAGAATCTTCCTTCTTATTTCATGACTGCGTAGTTTGCTTAAGAGCTTTTCTGAGAGTCCAACTGCACTAAATCACTGGATCGCCTTTTTCCACATGTTTATTTAGTCCCACAAAGAATTCTAATAGATTGGTAAGTTATGATTCCCATCTACAAAAGCAGTGTTTGTAGGCCCCAACAGTCCTCTGCACTGTGATACTGTAATATTAGAAGGACCAAAGCAGGCCTGAACCCTGGATACCACAACATGAAGCTTAAGGGTTAATTTTTACACTAAGAAAAAAGAACAAAACTAGGCAATATCGATGAGGGAATTCCGGACATATTGATTGTTTGTTCATGCCACCTCCATGTGATAATTGACTGAAGTAAGGACATCCTGCCTAAACATTCTGTGATTTAATATTCATGACATATTAGGACCCTGCTGTTTGTTACTCTGAGTGAATGTTTGGGAACATCTTGAAATCTGATTGTGTGGTAATTTACAAGTGCAGTGGAAATGCCCAATGCGTATCAGGAATGTGGTTGATGTGTAAACCAGGGGGCAATGAGGGGACAAAGAAGGTTTAAGATTTCTACATATGTATTCCTTTTTAGTAAAATGGTGTTAGTAAAATTGGTATAGGTATAAGAATTTGTATTAAGTTGGTGAATAAGGTAAAGACAAAAATGTTATTAATGAAATGGAATAAGAATATAATGATTTTTAGTAAGTATGAATGAGGAATGAATGTGGTTTGAATGTTGAGATAAGACAACAAGGAAATAGCTGCTGAGGCAATACTTTCAGCCTGGAAGGCAGGAGGGAGAGGAGATGAGATGTCTTTGTTTTAAAAACCTTTATGACCCAATTGACCGAAGATCAAGATAAGAAACCCCGGAAAACAGGGGGGAGTTTACAACCCCAGAACAGGAACAAGATAAGGTGTGAAACAGGAATGTAAGAATGATGGGAAAGTTATCACTCCTGCAGCATCAAATGTAATTGATGATTACATCAAACAAGAAGACCATCTGACATGACAAATCCATAGACCCGAATGGGGATGGATAAGTATAAAAATGGAAAGAAGAAACCTGGACTTTGGGCTCGTTCTGCATACCCCAAGGAGCATCGTGTCATGACCGACAGAGCCTGGTTCCACCCTCGTATCTGAATCACTTGGCCAGTGATTTTAGCTTGTGCAACAAGAGATTGGTAACTATATCTCTCCTGCAGAACTCGTGTGTGTGTGTGTGTGTGTGTGTGTATGTGTGTGAGAGAGAAAGAGAGAGAGAATGAAAGAGTGTTATAGGCAATTGTTTGCTTTTTTAAATGTTTCTCTCTTTTTTTTGTATTCATAATAAACATGGCATATTGCCTTATCCCCTGAATAAGATCCGGCTGTTTATTTCTAAGTATAACATGTTGACTCTTCCCCAACGTATGTGATCTATGTGCCTGATCATTCTTTACTATAGTTTCAACCAATTTGCCTGGTACTGTAATTATCAGGAGTGCTTTACCAGCCTGTAATTACCAGAAGCCTATAATTACCTGGAGTGCTTCTAAAAATCAGTGTTACATTAGCTATCTGCCAGTCATCTTGTACAGAGGTTGATTTAAGTGACCGGTTACATACCACAGTTAGTAGTTCTGCAATTTCATATTTGAGTACCTTCAGAACACTTGGGTGAATTCCATCTAATCTTGGTGATTTATTATTTAATTTATCAGTTTGTTCCAAAACTTCCTCTGACACCTCAATCTAGGGCAGTTTTTCACATTTGTCATCTAAAAAGAATGAGTCAAGTGCTGGAATCTCCTTCAGATCATCTGCAATGAAGATGGATGCAAAAAATTCATTTAGCTTCTCTGCAATGGCCTTATCTTCCTTGAGTGTTCCTTTAGCACCTCAATCATTCAGTAGAACTACTGATTATTTGGTAGACTTTCCGCTTGTAATGTATTTCAAAAATGTTTGCTGTTAGTTTGTATTTTTTGTTTGTTGCTCTTCAAATTCTTTTGTTGGTCTGCCTAATTATACTTTGATACTTGACTTTGAATTTAAAGATTTCTTACTTATTATTGCTATGGGGAATTCATGTTAGAGGAAGAATATAATCATTTGTATTTTGAAAGCCTTTGCTTATTATTAGAGACAATTGAAATGAAACACTACATTTTTTAGTCATACCAGAGAATATCCATGAGATATTCTAGTTTCTAGCCCTGAAGAATTGTGTCCCAGAACCGCAGAAACAACCATGTCTTTTCCACCTCTACCTTCCTGGAATCTATAGATCAATCACTTCTATCTCTCCACCAATGCACAATTTCTCCTACAGTATCTTTTCCGGTGTTTTACCCTGCCTAACTTGAAAGCTCCCAAGCAGTGGGGAACCATAACATCCCTTGAGTTTATTCCATACCCTCATAAATCTCATTGACTGGCCAAGATGTTTGTTTTCTTATCATATTCTCATTATTTCTAGTTTTTATCCCTGTGTCGCGCACTACATTTATCTGTTTCCTTAGTGCTTTTCAGATTCAGGGACTTGGGTCTGAATAGGGACTTGGAATGGTTCTCATTACAAGAAGTAATTGTCACTGTTCACATATTCTCACCTTCCAATCAACAGTTGTGAATAGGCCTCATCTACCCTAACTGAATTAACTTTGTTAGCACTTGCCCTCCCCATTGTTATATATATACATCCAAGGGTGAGAAACATATCTCCTATCTGTGGTTTCCACTTCATGCATCTGATGAGTTGGGTTGCAGCCCACGAAAGCTTATACCCGCAGAAATTAGTTAGTCTTTAAGGAGCAACAGGACTCCTGTTGTTTTTGCTGTATACAGACTAACATGGCTACCCCTCTGTATTTTACCAACTTCTTTCCTATTCTCTTTACTAGGGGCTGTCAGACAGAAGTTTGGGCCACACTTCTATGTTCCTGAAGGTCTTCTCTATATACTTCTCTATCTCCCTTTGCTTATCTAGTTCTCTCCACTCTGATCTAAAGAGCTCACGCTTGGTCACTGAGAGCCATGAGTTTCTTGCACTGCACACACATACATGTCACCTGCCCACCAAGCAGGTATTCATACATGTTGCACTCAGTGCAATAAGCTGAGTAGCCCCCACACTCTCCTGTTGGTCTTCTGCCTGCCTTTTACTCTTATGCTGTTTGTTTTGGCAGCTTAATTTTTTTAGTTGTATTGGGTTTTCTTTATTCTGTCAGGTACCTTTCTAATTGTTAAAATCCCTCAGTTGCCTCCCCTGCAGCCGAATTCCCACTACAGCCAGATTTTCCTTGCCTTTGCAGCTCAGTCTGTCACTGTGCTCTCTATCTGTTACAGGTTCTCTTTGCTCAAAGGGACTCTGAGAGGAGACCTCTAAAATTTATACCTGTGGCTAGATCATTCACCCCTCCTGCCTCTTATTCACTACCTGGATCCTGGACTTTATAGCTTATTCTTTTGATAAAGAAGTATCACTCAGGAGTGACTCACTCAGCTGCCATAGTGCCCAGTGCCCTCCAAGGAAGCTTTGAGTCACTGATCTTGAAAGTTAAGCTTGTGATCTAGGTAAGCATTTAGATTTTAAACTAGAATAAGGTAAAAAGATTACTCTCTTTCAGCAATGCTCCAGTGTGATGGAGTATCAGTAGCCAAAAGCTGGCACTACTTGGTAAGTATCCGCAGATGGGCTACATTGAGGAGGTAAGTGGTTAAAGCCTGGATGATTAGCCAGTTAATAAGGTGATTCAGTTCATCAGATGAGGACAGTTTAAACAGAGACAAGAAGGATGGAGGGGAATGACTGATTAGAGAAGCCTCTGATCTCTGCCTAGGGAGAAGGTAAAAAGATGTATATTATGGGGTACAAGAACTTGTATAGAATACTGTAAATGGGGTATGTGGTATTAAAGTCACTACTGGTGTGTGTGAGAACTGTTTACAGAAAGAAATCCAACATGAAGGAACCCTGTTCTATGACACCCATTATGGTCTATTAACTCACATAGCTTTACTTTGTCAGCCCACAGTTGCTGAAATGTTTAAGCTCTTCATGTCCTCTTACAACTATTTGATCTCACCCCCAGAATTCCATCAAACACTACTAAATGGCCAAAAGAAAAGAAGCAAAAACAAAACCAAAAAAAGGTTGCTAATGCCACTTTCCTTTTCTTCCTCTGGAATGGGCAGTAGCCAATGGGAATTACTTGCAAACATTCTAGGTGCAGTCAGCATGTTGGGTGTAGCTGTGCTAAATAGTGATGGCAGTAGTTGGGCTGGCTTGGTAATGGTGTGTTTGTGATATAGGACATATGTGGATTACTCTGAGGTGTGAGAATGAGATCTGATTTTATGAGGAGGCCTACGTTTTGCACTCTCTGATGTGTGAGAAGAAAGAGAAATGATCCAGTATGGATCACTTCTATACAAAATTGTGTATGTTTGTAGAATTAGAAGGATATATACGGGTTTTATTATAAAGGGTAATGGCAGTAGTGGGCTGGGATATGAGAGCAGTCTACGTCAAAGGTTCCCAAACTGGTGTGTAAACCCCTGAGGGGGCGCGCCAAAGATTACAGGGGGTCCGTGAGGAGGCTTCAGTAATATTGAGGTCAGTTAGTCCCCCCTCTCCTCCTCCGCTCTGGCCAGGGCAGAGCTCGGGGGGAGTAGACCCTGCCCCCCATACTCTGCCCCAACCAGAAGAGAGGAGCAGTCCCCCACCCAGTCCCATGCTGGCCAGGTGAGCAGCCACGCGCTGGGAGGGGCCTGGAGCAGCCCTGGCCAGCCCCCGTTACCCTTAGTCCATGAGGGACGGGAAGAGGCAGGACCACACGTGGCATGCGGTGGTGACTGCGCCAAGGAAGGTTTAGCTTCTTATTCAGATAAGTCACTTATTATTTATTTATTTATGTAATTTAGTGTTGTTATTATGATCATTATATATGTTTTTGGGGTTATATATATTTATGGCTGGTGAGGGGAGAAGGGGGGCGTGTTTTACCTTGGGTTAATTAGTGGGGCTTTTTTAGTATCCGTATGCTTTCTAGGTAAAGTGAGTGTGGTCGGTATAAGGTGTAGCTGTGCAGCATGGTGAAGGCAATAGTTAGCTCTGCTTGGCAGAAGTGTTTGAAAGATCTATGTATTACCTCAAAGTGTGCGACAGAGCTGTGATAGTGATATGAGGAGATCTGTTTTGCACATTCTCCTGTGAAGAAAAGGAAAAGGTGAGTGTGTTTCTTCAGGATATATTTTGCATCACCTCTCTCCTGAATTACGTAAACTATGTCAGTGGCAGTGCACAGGGCTTTCATTATAAAAATGATTGTCAGAAGTGAGATGGATTATGAAAAGATTCTAACGTTTTGATGGTGGCTAAGTGAAAGTGTGGGCTGAGATAGTATCCTGTCAGTAAGTATGTGGGGGGCTGTGAAGTGGTTCTTAGACTATACATGTGGGGTATTCTTCCTGGGGCATTAGCTGAGCATATGCCAGGATCTGAAACCTCCTGAATCTGATAGTGCTAAGGGCCAGCATGAGCATGTGCTGTGTGTGTATCAAAAATGGTATGTCTGTTAATGGTCTTCATTGGGGCATTGCTGAAAGAGGGCAGAGTTAAGGCTGCATGGCAACCCTTAACTGTGCATTTCCTGGTTTTAGAAGTTTGAGTCTTGACATACTACCAAGCAACCTTAGCTCTATGTGAACATGGGTTTTTTTTTTTTTTTGCTATTGACAATATAATTCTCTCCAATCCCCTAGCAATATTTGTTGTTACTTTTTCCCTAGTTTTTTTTCTTGCCATAAAGTACGTTTTTTTAAATCATCTTCTTCCCCAAATGTATTAGTTTGCTTATTTCCTCCCCCATCCAAGCTGAAGTTACTAAGGAACTACCAGATATCAGTTTTAATTTGACAGCAACCAAATGCCTCAAGAAAAATGAGGCCAGACTGAGAAATATTTTGCCTGTAAATTGATGAGAGTTAGGTTCTTCTTCAGCAACAGTTGGGGGAGAGACTGGAAGATGTGAAGAGACAATGCTGCTAGAAACTATACAGAGATTTATTTGGATGAATTACATGCCAGCTCCACTTTTACTGAAAGAAAGAACAAAACTGTATAAATGTAATAAATAAACATTGACATGACACTGGAGTTCTTAGGTTAAAATCCTTTGGGGGAATGAAGCAAAAGAAGAAACTGTGTTCCAGTGGCTAGAGAAGGGGACTGGGAGTCAGTGATCTAGATTCCCCACTGTCAGATTCACTGTTTGACCACAGGCAACTCATTTGACCAATCTTGGCTTCTGGTTCACTGTCTATAAAAGGCATTCTCACATTTAAAGCACTCTCAGATATCTAAATGAAAGGTTCAATATAAGTGTAAAGTATTATTAATACCTAGTCCAAGTACCATGTACTGTATATGACAACCAAAAATTTCCATGAATCTGCTGCAAGAACGCTTTGATCAATTGGCACTCTTAAGTTTGAAGGACGGAATCTATATAACAAGAACCGAGACCCTGAGGTAATGAATGAAATATAAAAACCTCAGCTAAGAATCATTTCCTTACAAAACCCATTTTGCATACCTGAGATGAGTTACAAGTGGGGTGAAAAATAAAATTACATTGGTTTACAGGTACTGATTTAGAAACTGATTTGTATAATGTATGTTATGTGAAGTCTCAAAATGGTTAGAGGCTAATCCCCTAACGTGCTAAATCCCTTTCTTACATGCAGTCATAAATCCTAATGCATTAACATCCAATAAAATGCTTGCATCACTTCTTATAAAACATCTAGTGTCTTCTCAGAAAATAATTATGCACATCATTACTGTGACTGCTTATCTTCTGGTTAAATTCCATTGTTTACAAATCAGTTTGTTCAACTTTCAGAAGGTACCTGTTAGTCTCCTTAAAGTGCCTACAATAGCTCTGGCACATTATTTAACATAACTTCATGAAATTATTTCTATAAATCTAAAGCCATGACACTGAACATTCATGAAGCTCTGTCTTCAAGCAATATCATACTGATCCAGATGATGGTCACTGAACTTCAAAGATACCTTTTTCAAGCCCCTTGTTAATTTTCAGCAGGCCTTTTGGCTCCTATAAGTTGTTTCCACAGACTGGGAAGAACCGCATGTCCATTAATTTATGACTAGAGTGAATATTTATTGCTACAGACCTTTATTTATTTTTAACTTAGTTGCTAAAGTGTCAAAGTATTCATTATAATGAGACTTTAAGCAACTTCCTTGGACAACACAGATTTTATCATAAATATGAAATTAGCTGATACAAAGAGCAAAACATGCTAATGTACAATGGTCAGTTTTTAGTTTCTCTTCTGAGTATGCTTATGCTGCAATAAAATACCTGTGGCTGGCCTGGTTCAGCTGACATAGTCTTGTGGGGCTTGGGCTGCAGGACTATAAAACTGCACTGCAGAGATCTGGTCTGAGGTTGGAGACTGGGCTCTGGGACCCTCACCCCTCATGGGGTCCCCAGGCCTGGGCTGTAGTCTGAGCCCAGACATCTACCCTGCAATTTAAAACATTCACAAGACTGATCAGCTGTGGGTGTTTTATTGCTGTATAGACATATTCTATCCCTATAACTGTCCACATAACTATTAGTGCACTCTGAAGAGATCCAAAGCGATCTCCAAGATACTTATTTACTTCCGGTCTCATTTTCATTTACAAAGTTCCTCTTCACTGCAAAGGGAATCTTAATGAAAATTAGAATCAGGATCAGGCCCTTTGTCTTTTAGATTACCTAGGAAAGCTGAAGTTTCTCAGTCAACGTGAATCCTTATCATCCAATCAATAACTGCAAGATACTAATATTGCAATTCAAAAGACATCTTGGAAGCATAACTTGTGCTAACCCCAGCATAATGCCCAGAGTGGAAAAAAGCCCAAGACTAGAGATTGGGATTTGGATCCAGACTCTAAAGTTTCCATGGTCTTGGGATGTAAAGATATAAGGTATTTGTTTAGAAAACATTATTAAAAAAGGGCCAAAGGCAACGTGTCAGAAGATAAATAGGTTTGGTTAAGGTTCTGCGAAGTTGTGTTGTCACAGAATGAGCCTGAAGCTCTAGAGAAGCACTGAAAAAATCTTCTTCTATTAAATATAAAAATGTAACTCAGGATAGCAAACTACTTTCTTAAACTCTTTTTCCCACCAGCAAATGCCTCAGTTTATTCCATTCTCTGTTTTTGTGGAAAGTTTCCAAACTCAGATCTAGATAAATGAAAATTTGATTTTCTTTAAATTGTTTTTCTTTTTTGAGTATCTGAGAACATATTCCTTATCTTGAAACCTTATAAATAGAATAAGTGGATATGGACTTTATTTTTCTTCTTTCGGTCTTTCAGCTTAATGGACCTCTTCTATTTCAAAGACAGACTTTTGTTTACATCTTTGTACGATCTTATAACAATTTTTGACCAAAAGATTTAAGATTGATTATTTCAATTTCTTACTCCAGTCAATTTAATCTTAGATGTCAAGATCTGTTTCTATTCTCTAGATCTACTGTCCACACAAGTAGAAATTCATCTTTAATTTTTTTCTTTTAAATTCTGTCTACCACTTCACTTGTTTGTGCCCCAGTATGCGCACTCCTGCTGAATTTATTCATTTTAGAGTCTGTTGCATCCACCTTTCCCTTCCATTTTTCTCTTGTTGTGTCTGATTTAATTGGTGTTGGTTAGTGTCTTTACATATGGCAATGACTGTCAGAGCATCTTCTTTTTCCCCAGAAAGGCTGATGATGCCTTATTTCCTGCTCTGGACCATGAGCTCACTAGCTTAGAGGAACAAGATCCATTTTTATTGGTTTATTTTTCTCTTCTAGCTCTTTGAGCACCTTATTTCTTACATCAAATATTTAATAACTTAGTGAAGAAAGAATGAGGCTACAATCACAATGGTTTCTGTTCCATACGGACTCACTTGGTAGCTTTCTTTTAATGGTGTTAATAATAGAGCTGATTGGAAAGTGTTTTTTGGTTTTGTTTCATTGTCCTTCCCCCACAGAAAACTTCAGCAAAAATTCAAACGACACACACCTTCTGAAAGCCAACAGATTTCGCTTGGAAATATCAAACTACAACTCCCATTAGGTGCTGTGACACCATATCCAAAACTAACTATTTTGTTTTTGGCTTAAATTATTTATATTTTTTGAGTATTCTGTTTTTCCAAAATAAGGAAACACCTCATGAAAAAAATTCATTTGGTCAAAAACCCAATTATCCATCAAGAAACAGTTTTGACCAATCCTATTTACAGCCTTATCTTGCTGAATATCAAGAAGGTATATTGCCTAGGAGACGTAGGCTAATTCTGAAGAATATTGTATCTAAATTTGGTACTCTTTCTAACATTTATGTAGCTCTGGGACTCATTGATCCTCAGAGCTCAGCTAATTCCCCCACAGAATGAATTCTCAAATCTAAAGATGAGTAAGGATTTTTTATGTTAACTGATGACAAACATCAATAATGCATCCTGTACTTGATAAATTGCACTCTCCCTTGTTTAAAAATCAAATGCTTTCTCCTAGCAGAATTTAGCAGGACAGCTTGACTACTACAGAGGTCTTGGCTTTTATGTTAATACTGAATGCTTCTGGAATAACTCTAGCCAATAAACTTCACATCTGTGAGTGAAGATGGAGCAAAAATCCTACTTTAGTTCCATTTGAAAGTTTAGTTAACATGAACATATAATAGATTTTAGAATAGGTTAAAAGAACATTAAGGTTGCAAAGTCAAGCCCTCAGAAGCTAGGAAATACCAGAATTAAGATTGCCTGTGCAGCCTTCATTCAGCTCTCATGTGCATGTGTATTAATTAAAAGATCACATACTATTTTTTTCCCTCAAGACCATTACCTCATTCAGTGTACAGGATGGATGGTGCTTACTGAATGATATTTTGTTTTAGCCTTCTCATTCATTGTGTAGTCACAGTGTATTTGCAGAATATCATCTAAATTCTGTCTTTAATACAGAATTAATTTCCTCATGAGCACCACTGCTGCTCAATCTATCCTGAAGAATCGATCAGGTGGCACCAACCATGCTGCTGTGAGAGAAGACCTACCCACAGTGTCTCTCTACTCTCATTTCTGAACAGTGGCCTCTGGAAGCTGGGAAAAGCAATTGTGGGGGAAGTCCTGCTCAGCCCTGGAATGGAGAATGTTGACACATGCTAACACTTTTCAGTTTGTTACATTAGCAGAGTAGAGAGTAGTAATTTCTGTTTAAGTGCAGCATAGTGATTGCCAATATCTATTTGCAATAGTAGTTTAAATATATTGTGTATTAAAACTATTTTCCCCGGGTTTATAATTGGTAATTTTAAAAAAAATCCATTTATGTTTAAAATACTGTGATCCAGATTCTGCTATCAGTCATGCTGGTGAACTACAGAGCCAATATTGGTAAAATGGAATTGAAGTAGTCAATTTATTTACAAATAATATTATTCAGTTTATATTAGTGTATGATAGTCATACTGAGAGGCATCAGTCAAAATCAGGGTCCTATTGTTCTAGGCTCTGTACAAAAACACAGTAAGAGATAATATAAGCCTTGGAGATCTTATAATAGACAAGATAAACAAAGGGTGAGAGGGGGATAAGAGGCAGAGAGAGGTAAAGTGACACATCTCAGATCACACAGCAGGTCGGAAGCAGAGCTCAGAACAGAACTTGGATCTCTTTACTTAATCTAGTACCCCCTAAACATTGCTGCCCTTCTGAGAGTAGAACACGAAAGGATTTATTTTAAAGGAGATGAGTTTGAGGGGAAGGAAAAAGGAGGTCATTATTCTACATATGGACTAGAATGCTCAGTCTCTGTAATGAGACTTATAAAACAATTCAACTGACTGTTGAGAAACCATTATTAAAAAGCATCTTAATGCCTCCAAATTAAAATTTAGATAGCAATGAATACATTGCGTAAAACTGCCATATTATTACTATGTATATTTTACAGATAAAAATGCTTTTGTGCATACCATTGTTGATACCTTCACTCACAGAGTATTGTAATATTCTTCTGGAAAAATATCCTTTACACATTTTATATAAGAAATGGTTCATACTTCATATGCTGATTTCTTAGCGATAAGAGTTTAACTGATTTCTTATGTTGTTTCTTTCTTTCCTCTCTTCTTTTTGCCTTTTAATGTCCACTAGTTTCCTCTTACCTTGAGGTTAGAGTTTATATTCTGTTTGTGATTCGGAGTTCCCCTCTCATGTCCCCTCCCCGCCCCCCCCGGATTATTTGTTTGATCTTAGTAAAAGGCATCAAACCCTGCCAGAAAAACAGATGCAAAACCTTCAGACAGATCTCCACTGCTATGATGATGAGTGCTATGCCCAGCGCACCTTTTGAGATCTATGGGCCCCACGCCGGCCTATCACAATGTGTGGTGTACCACATCCTGGGCACTAAAAGCCCCAATAACTAGAGGGGTGAAACCAAACAATCGCTATGCTCACAAATGAACTTGCAGAGGAAAATGACATTAGGAAACCTGCATAACACGTACAAAAGATGAGCCTTTGAGCTTAAATTAATACCTTTGCTAGACACTAAAATAAAATGATAAATTATATAAATAATAATAATAAAAATTAAGACACTGGTTACTACAGCACTCTGTAACACCCCTCTATTGTCCTATAACTGCAGGGATGTTAATGGACCACTTCACTTTGAATGATCCCTTGAAATGTGTTAACTACTTACACTAAACAATCTGTTCCACCTTATTTAGTTGTGATATCTGGGCTTGTCTTAACATACAGTACTGTAGCACTTCAGTGAAGATACTACTACGTTGACAAGATAGATTAATTACCTCAATGGGAGAAGTTCTCTCTCCAAGAGGTAGTAGCTATGTTGACCAGAGAAGCTCTCCAGTCAACATATCACTGTGTCCACAGAGGGTTAGGTTGGTATAACTACAACACTTCAGGGTATAGATTTTTCCCACCTCTGAGTGACAGTTATACCAATATAGATCTGTAGTGTAGATCTGACCCCAGAGTACCTTTCTCAGACCTGAAGAAGACCTCTGTGCAGTTCAAAACCTTGTCTCTCACGCCAACAGAAGTTGGTTCAATAAAAGATATTACCTCACCCACCTTGTCTCTCTGATATCCTGGGACCAACACGGCTACAACACCACTGCAAACAACTTAGTAAAGTGACCCATATGGAATCTCTACTAAAGTAGAGCTTTTCCTGTGATATTTTGTGGCTTATGGGATGTTGTTCATCCAGTTACACTGCTCCTGTACTGAAGATATTAAAAAGTCCTATCTATTTAGATGTAAAAGTTTAGTGAAAGCTTGGCTTCTGGTGAAAAAGTTTAATTTGTTAGTTCTATAGTGTAGTATAGAATGTGTCTTGTTGTTATCCAGCTTTTTCTTAGAGTTTGTGTATGGATTCAGTGGTGGAAATAAATCAGCAATTAGCCAATTGTGTTTGCCAGGTGGTGACTCTCTGGGGTTTGTTACCAGATTTGCCCTTCACCTTGAGGTATGCTCATGTATTAGGGTTACCTTCCTGGAAGGTGGTGTGATTCTACTAATGTACTGCTTGTGTTACTTGTGTGTTCATATGGCTACAAGCGTTCTCCCAATGAAGCTATCCTGCAGGACCTAAGGTTTTCAGGGCTGAGTTCCTCCAGCACCAGATTCAAATTAGATTAACAGAGTGCGTCTGAGCGGTCACTCTCAGCTGATCCCTTATATGTCCCTGAACTCAGCAGGCTGGATGACACCACACTTTCAGTGGCCACCCTTATGTGCCTCTTTGCAATGCACCAGAATAGAGCACACTTCTTGAGCAGGCTGGGTCCAAACAGCACTTTTCGGCTTATTTGCCCCTGGACTCAATCAGGCTGGGTCAAACAGCACTTTGAGCCGCACCCTTATTTGCCCCATGACTCCATAGGGTAGGCAGAGTAGCACTTCCTGGCTGTCCCTTTCATATCCCCCTTTATACCACAATTGTTCTAACAGTAACCCCCCTGATGAGCAAACCCCATAGGATTTTTGGGCACTCCAGAGATCTTTGGCTTAGTTAAGAGAAGTGTTACTGCAGAGCAAGATAGGGACCAAGAACACAAAGGAGTAAATTCAATTTGGGGGGAGAGAGAGAGGCAACCAGCTTGCTTATAACAGTTATTATATTGCTAGGTATATAAAACTTATGATACTAATAGTAATACCATGCAAGGAGAGAAAAACAATCAAATGCTTACAGTACTACACAATTACAGTTGGGGTATTGGAGAAAGCTAGCCCAGGTTTGATCACAAAAGTAGAAAGTTACACCTGGACTGAGAGAGAGAGGGAGAGAGACAAAAAGTGTGTTGGGAGAAGAAGGGGAGGGGGCAGTCTCACCACTCCATGCAGCTCAGAGGTTCCCAGGAGTCAGGTTGGTCAGCTTAGGGTCTGGACCGCTTTGAGTCTGGCAGAGCCCCCAGCACGATCAGTCAGGAAGAGGAGAGGTTCCAGTGGAACTGATGCAGAATTTGGATCCAAGCAACAGAACAGAGGTTTGAACTCTGATAGGGGGTATTGTAGATAACAGGTTTGTTTACGGATAAACAATGTCTGGACAAAAGGAGCCGATCATTCCTGGGCCGTTTTCCTTGAGAGAGCTCACAATGCAACCAGGATATATTCAGTGTTTTGCATATCAATAACTAGAATGGTCTGATAATAGCGGAGCTGGATGTGTACAGGTGTTAGTTCATTTACATCAAGAGCAGAGATTTCCCAACATGCAGTGCGTCCCTGCTTTGGCAATCCCAGATTTCAGTGCGTGTTCCATCTTCGATGTAGATGAGGCTTCTGTATGCCCCCTTTTTACATCTTTGATGTAAATGAGGCATGGGGAGGGTTTGATGGGAGGGTTTTCCACTGCCTTTTCATACTGAAATGCCTTCTGGTTTCTGGTTCAAGCAGCCTGGGGGGTGGAGGGATTCAGGTGAGCCAGAGAGAGAGTCGGGGTTTTGCGCCCTGGTTCCCCAAGAACACAGAGATGCTAGTAGTTGAATGAGTCCGAGGTCATGTGCCTCTAATTCAGCACCAAGCCCCTTTTGGGGATGCAGGCAACTAACCCCTAGGAATGGATACTATGCTTACCCATAGAGCAACACCCTTATCTCAGTTGGAGTGAGCCCTCCATTTGTACCAGAAGTGAGCCCCAGGAAAAGACTCCTACAAGGAGTTACAAACACATCTTCCCCTAAAAATAGGGCAGGATCATTCTGGTTCCCTTGCTATAGGGTTGATCTTTGCTTCCTGGGTACACCCTGCAGCTCTCTGCTGTTCTGTTCTCTACGATACTGGTGCAGCCCGTCCTTTACTGCCAGCTCTGCTGCTCCCCTCTCCTGCTGTGCTCCTTTTCCAGCACAAAATTAAAACCCATTTTGGGACAGGAGAAGGTACGGCATTCCTCCGCATGAGCCGAAGGAGTCAGCCAGTTCCACGGGAAATGAAGCTTAGATTTCTCTGAAAAGGTGTATCTGTGGACATGTGCCCCTTGCACACCTAAGAACTCTGGAAAGTACTGGGCACCACACCATCCTGAATAAAGGCTATTTCAGTACCAGATACTTACAATGCTTCCTTCCTTGTATCCCAGAACTTAGTTCTGCTGAACGCTAGTGGATGTGTTGAGGGCCCAAAGAATAAAGGATGGTCCCAATAATGAAAAATAAGCACAGATTTGTGTTCTCTGGATACATTCATATTTCTAAACAATAAGTTAGACTATAATTAAAAAATAAGTAATAAAGGTATTTTTGAATGGGTCGAGTCCCCGCTCCATCTTCACTAGAGAGCACACAAGTCCTGAATTAGTCTACAAAATATATACCTTCTTGGAGTTTGTCTTTACTGATGGCTCAGGAAGAATTAGATACATGAATCTAGCCAAAGCTTCCACCTCAGTCTTGACTGTTTCTGTTTCTAGCGTTTCCCTCCAGGGCCACCTCTGGCCTAGTTCCTACTGCATGCAGAAACACTCCTTAATAGGCTGGTTGGAGTTAATAGGATACAGCAGCCAGTATAGCTCAGCAGTAATTTCCTTGTAACTTAATGCAGGGTTGACTTAACAGCTATGCATTCCTATTCAGGGTCTTTAACCTTGTTATATTAAGGAAAATGATACACAAACATTCTCACTTCTTCTAACACTGGTTCATCATGTTAGAACTGAAGAGAATGTTTTTGTCACTTCCCCAATAGGTACATGATGACTGTTCTGTTACATGTGGTAAATCAGTGCCTGCCAATTTTTAATCTCTTTGGTGTTTCCCCTGCCGTTTGTGCCTGGTTGAGTTCTCTTGGTTCCCTTCTGTAGTATAAGAACCTGTCCTTTTGGCCACATTTAGTGTGTGCTTAGTAGCTTTATTTCCCTGAAAGTAACCTGGAGAACATATTAATTTTTCTTCCCAAGCATGGAATGATTGTAGATTTCCGGTAGGCTCCATCACTGGTTTCTCTGACTACTGTGGCTTGATTTCGTCAGCTGTAACTTTCTGGTTGCTGCTTTCTCGGGATCAGATTGCTGAAGGGCAGTGCTGTCCTTCTGGAAGCCATTTAACTTTTGGTTGTGGTTTTAAAAAAAAAAAAAAAAAAGTTACATGGTGTACTACAAATACCGCATGACATCCATATTCAATGCCCTTTTATGGTGAAACTCTGTGTGTCTCCCCTACGTCTGTGTTCTAGTAAATGTGTGCACTCTTCTCTAACTACTGCATAAGTTTTCCACATTGGTAAGTCAATTAATGCCATATTTTCTGAGCAAGTCAGAATTTTAAACCCATTTTCTTCCTGATGCAAAGATATATATATATAGATAGATATGTCTGAAAAGACAGCCATAGAAGCTCCCCATCCCACACACCAACAAGCTTAAAGAATTGATAGTGCTTGCTTCCTTATTTAAAAATGTATATGAAACAGCCCTTGCACCATCTTGTCATGTTTAATCATGCTCCATTGTTTTTATATGCTGCAGTGGCAGTGTTTTACTGTGAAAATGCTATATGAATAGCAGACTAGAGAGGCTACAGTATAAAAATACATTTTGATAAAAATTCTATGAAGTAGAATCTTACTTTCTTCTCTCCAAGTAACAAATCACTGTGTGGAAGGCCAAACTTGTGTCTTTGTCATTATCACAATGAAACAAACCCTTTCCAGCCTTTTAAAAAACTGCTATTCTTTAAACAGCTGGGGGTAGAGGGATGGGGATGGTGATGATAATCATGGTGGGTAAATTACTTTCCCTTCAACAAAGGGGTTCATGAAAGTAGAAAATTCACTTAATCATGATGGTTTTACCCTATTAAATGACTAGTGTTTTTAAATAATTGATTTGCTTTGTTTGTGTAGCCTAGTCAGTTCTTTTAAAACTAACTATGGAAACATCTTTAAGTCTTCCACTTCTTAGCTGTGCTTTAAACAGCCATCCAGTTTAACTCAATTACATTAAATTGAGATCTTCTGATTTCATAGGTGACAAGAGATCCTACCTGCCACATGGCAACATAACGGGTGGACTATGGCAGTGTGATCTTGAGTAAATCACTTAACCTCAATGTGTCTCAAGCCATGTCTACACTACTACTTATTCTGGCAAAACTTTTATGTTGCTTGGGGGTGTGAAAAAACACCCCCTATGAGCGACATAAGTTTCACCGACATAAGTGGTAGTGTCACAACACTATGTCAGTGGAAGAGCTTCTCCCGCTGACATAGCTGCCACCGTCATTGAGGTGGTTTTATTATGTCAATGGGAGAGCTCTCTCCCCCATCGGCATAGAGCTGCTACACAAGAGATCTCTCTGCTGTAAGTTCACTAGTGTAGATATGGCATCAGTATCCCAATCTGTAAAATGGAGATAGTGTTTTCTTACACATTTTCACAAAGGTATTGTGAGGATAAAGTTTGCACATTGCTTCAAAAATGTAGATCGCTGCTTAAATGTTTAAATATCATTACTAAAATGAATGACACCCTTTTGGAAAAAAAAGTCTGTTAAAGCTGCCAGTGAGCATGAAGTCAAGTACCAGCATAAATGCACTGAATGTGTTCTGAATATTTGAAATTCAGGAAAGGGTCAAATCTGAAAGACATTCAAAATATAAAAAAGTATACTCTAGAAATGCTGTTTCCCAATTTTGCTTGCATATTTTATATATTGGTATTGCAATATCCTTATAAAGTCAGGAGGTAGCACTGACAAATTGTCTATCAAATACATGCCAGGCAGTCTGATATTGTGGAGGTAAGCTAAGTCTACAATCTTTTTGTGACTAGCAAGATTTATTTTTCAACCATCAGTTTAACATATGCAGAGAACTATGGAGTGAAGAAAAAGGGAAGTGTGTGATAGGCTATAGTTTATGCTTTTGAAAGGATCTATGCTTCAACCAGCTTACCTTGTGGGAGTGGGGGGAGGGGAAAGATCAAATAGTTCGGTGTGGCCTCCTTTGAGAGATGCCTGGCAACTTTTATGTGATCACTAGCTTTTGTGCTATTAAAGCAACAGACTCTTCTCTGATCTATTTGGACTCTTATCTCTCATCCATCACACCTATTGTAGCAAAAATCTTGAGTTAAGGTCAGGCTATAAGTAGCAGTGGTGGAAGCTGAATGATATACTCTACTATTTGGTGAACTAATTTCAATTCTCTTTTTATAATGATGTTAATCAACTCTCCAGGACTAAATGAGTGCCAAACGTTTCCTTTCTCTGCAATGTTATCTAACTACAAAGGTGCTAAGTAAAACCTTTTACTGTAACTACTTTCCAGGTATATTTTAGGAATTCTTCAGACACACATGATCGAGTGGTAAAACATAGCCATGGTCAGTTTTTTTTCAGGAAATTAAAACAAAGTTAGGCTTTGTCTACACTAGCACTTTTGTTGATAAAACTTTTGTCAGTCAGGTGTGACCGACACAAATTTCACCGACAAAAAAAATCAACGTGGATAGTGCTATGAAGGACCTTGGTCTGTTTAAACTCAGTCTTTATACATTTCAGCTTCTTTCTTTGTCTCCTGGTCTCCAGAAGACCCAGTTTGAACCAGTATGTGCAAGTTAACCCAGGGTGGTATCTTTCTGGACTTGTTTACAATCTTTGCAAATCTTTGCAAACATTGCGACTTTCAACTACCGAAGGCAAAATGTATCTGAAAAGCAATGTACCTGAAAATCACAAGTTTCCTCCTGAAACCTGTGCCTACTTAGCTAAATAGTGACTCTCATTTTTGTGAAGTTGGCCCAGGTTTGCTGTGGTCAAGTACAGATATATTTATGAAGCCCATGAAAAGTCAGAGATATTTCCAGCTCATTTCAGGCTAAAATGGCAAATAAAAGCTGACAATTATTTGACTAAAAGAAACTTTTTCAGGTATTGCTTTGTTTCCCCCAGGATGAAATCCTAGTAGGATCAATCTTAGTTGTAGACTGTGTGACATTGTTTCGTCTCAGCCAACTATGTTTAAATTATAGTAACCTAAATTTAGAAATTTGAGGAACCCTGCATTGTATGTAAATAACTATTTGCTTTTTTAAAATATTTATCTTCATTTACAATCAACAGAGCTGCAATTGTCAGCAATTTTTGGGGAAAAAAAGTGATTACAGTTAAAAGAGCAAATATGATATGCATTTTGTTTTACAATATTTCACGTAAAAAATTTTGTACCCAAAGTTTCTTGGTTCACTATAAATAAAAAGTGAATGATCTCTGGGCATAGGGAATATTTGAACATGTACTAGGAGGTGCCTTACCTTTGTCAACCTAGTCTGACCTTCCAAAGTTTCTTTTTTACCTGGGAGGAAACCTCGCACACCTGTAAACTCTGTGGCCTGAAGCCCGAGAGAGTATGTGTATGTCTAGACTGCAACTAGACATCTATGGTTGGCTCATGCCAGCTGGCTCAGGTTAAGTGGCTGTTTAACTGTGGTGTCGATGTTTGAGCTTGGGCTGGAGCCCAGGCTCTTAGACTCTGCTAGGTGAGAGGGTCCCAGAGCTCAGGCTGCAGTCCTAGCCTGAATGTCTACAGTGCAATTAACAGCCCCATTCACCTGAGTCAGCTGGCATGGGCCAGCCACAGGTGTCTAACTGCAGCATAGACATACCTGTGTGACAAGTTTGGGGCATTTTGGGTAAAAGGCAGTTAAGTTTTGAGTTTAAGGCAATAAAATGCTACTGTGGGAAAATGAAGGGACAAAACATGGACAGTAAATATGCATGGGGTCATCGTGATTAAGACTGCAGTCAGGCACCCTTGGGTATGGGGTCCTCAATAGCATTCAGCAGGGGGAGGGGGAGAGGGGAAAAAAGATTCCTCTCTTCTGCTGGGAGTGCCTCTTGGTGCTAAGGACTCTGTCAAGGGTCCTTGATACCCCCGGTCGCTCCCTAAAGAGCAGGGCAGAGGCAGCTTCAAGGCAACAGATGGCACAGAGCTGAGGTGGCTTTGAGGTGTGTCCTTTAAGGGAGTCAGATGCCCAGTCTACCAGGCTCCACTGAAGCCAATGAGCCAACCTAGGTCCAACTGGAGATACTTACTTAATTACCTTCCAGCTAACTTAGGCAGGTAACTAAGGAGCACCTGGGCCTAATGAAAAACTTGAGTAGTGCTCAATTAGAAAAGGTCCTGAGGAGAAAGGAAGCTCCCAGGGATAGTGAATTAGGCTGAAGCTCTCTAGGCAGGAAATTTGGGAAGAGACTGCAGAGCTCTGCAGGCAGCAGAAAAGCCAGTGGTCTTACAGCAGAAGCAATTTCTGCTGGACCCCAGAGATGATCGTTTTGGAGCTTAAGTTCTGTCTGAGCTATGAGATAGAGCTTTTAAATGACTGTACAGGTGCTCCTTTTCAGAAGGCTTTACTAAAGGGAGATACTCCACTGTAGAGTGTTTGGCTTGCTTCTCCCTGACCGGTGGTTTAAGTGATCTGTGTTATCTCATTGAGGGAGGGAAACTGAGGCAGACCACAGGGGAGACAGAGACTCAGATGAAAGGAAGTGTTCAGGAGGTAACAGTGTCTCTTGTATAGATGGACAGGGCAGAGATGAGATGAGGTGGCTTGGGTTAAAGCTGAAAAGACAGAGCAACAACCTACTTAAGGGACTCTGGTGTGGGCCTCTCCATCCAGCAGTTAAAAATGGAATCACTTAAGCTGGGTCAGGTGATAAAGCAGCACAGACAACAGTGACCTGCCAGGGCACTAATACGCCACCATCCCAGAACAACTAATGGAGCAGGTAGACTGCATCAGCCACTTACATCTTCAGAGAGGGTTTGAGGTAGGGACTATTGGTAAGGTAGCTGGGAGGGAGTGGAGTGGTCATCTCACCTATTATTGTTAGTTTATTAATTGTGGGTTTTCCTAAATTTATTCCATTGCCCCTTCCCAGCCCCAGATAAAGTTGTTGTGGGTTGTTTTTTTTTAAAACCCCTGGATTCATCTTGTGAGTGGGGATGTATTGCCCATCAAGATGGTGTGCCCGGGGTGTGTGTGTGTGTGTGTGTATGTATATATATATAATATAGCTTATCAGGTTTCTGGGTGGGAGCTCACACAAGTGTTTTGTCTTTAGAAGGAACCCCTAGAAATTAGAGTGTGGCCACTTTTGCTAGTGACAAGTCATGGGAGAAAGTTTACACATCCCTAGAGATTTAAAGCTCTCATTGAGAGTACACCAATCTTGGCCTACTGTATCATTGCACTATTGTCACTGAACTCCTGCTCTCCACAGGCCTGATCCAAAGTCCAGTGAAGTTGATGGGAGTTGTTCCATTGATTTTTGTGAACTTTGTATTAAGCCTTATTAGCTGTCTGTGAAGCCTGTCCCAGGGTTTAATTTGGTAGCTGTGAAGGATCTCAGCAGAGACTTCATAAATCACATCCATCTTTTTCTCAATGTAGTGCTCATTGATATGTAAATGCCAAAATATCAAGATACTGAAAATTTTTCATAGGTAATAAAATTCACATTATGTCTTTCATAAAACCTTGCTACAATCAAAAGGTATAACAAATATTTCCTACCAATATACTACATGTACAAGATACTCTTCCTTAATTTTAAGTTATTTGTGCCCGGTTTTTCATTGAGTGTGTTCAGTACCTGGAACATTTGGATACTGATCCCTTACTGGTGCCTCTAGGCACTTAACAAATGTTGTGTAGACATTGTCAGCAAGTGGTTCGGTCTTTAATAATAATAAAAAAAAAAATCATTGCACTGGCAACATTTTACTGACCATACAGTGGATCTGAGATAAAGATGAATCACAGCACTGGCAGCAATTCAATATCGAACCCTATGCTGCTAATGTACCTATATAGTACCTATGTAAAATGCATTATTATTAAAGCTGAAGATTTTCGTTAAGGTTGTAGACTGCAATGAGTGAGTGATGATTTGTTGTTGATGGTCACAAATGTATGTATTTAACTCAATCGGTTGACATGAATTGCAGCTATTACCCCCCTTTTTTCTTCTATTTGATTTTTGTCAGAATAAGAATGAAGTTCTCTGGTTACATACCAAATAATTACATTATGCACAGTATAATGGCATCGCCAATCTCTCCATAACTTCCCAGCAGGGTGACTCTTCCTAATCTGGAGGAATTGCTATATAGAAGAAGGTAATTTAGTCCCCAAACCATCAGCTTTTGGTGTCTTTGAGACTACTAGCAGGGCAGCCAGTTTGTCCCACTCACGTTACTAGTTTGGCCATGCTTCTTGTGATTATTGAATTAGCATTAAGGTTATAACAAGTGGTTTGGATAAAATGAGTGAACCATTAAGTTACTAATATGCTATGCTACAGTGATGCACATAGAATAAATAATGAAATAAAATAGGGGGAAAGGATTTTTCAGAAAAATCAGAATTTAAAACAAACCCCATGTATCACTAAGCTTTCTGGTTTTGGCTGGGACCAGAAGTTGATATAATTTAAAAAAGACACATACCAAAAGATAAGCAAACCTCCACTGAAGTCTGAACCATTTTATCTATCTCTATCAGTTTGTAATGTCCATATATTTCAAACATGAAAAACCCTCCTTGATCACTGCTGAAGTCTGAGCTTCCAGAGTCAGTTCCAATAAAATAACGGAAATAGTTCAAAAAAGCCAGTTACAAAATTTACAACCGGTCTCCAGCACAAAGAGCTTCACAGAAGGGTTGAATGTTTGTTCATACAGAATGTATAGAACTGTTGAACTTCACCCCTTCTAATCTAGTCTGATCTAGGTTATTCATATAGTTTCTTAAATTATGCTCACTTCTGTAGTCTCCAAATGCCTTCCATAGTGCACTAAGCAATGTGAGTAACAGCTGTCATGTTTCTTCTCTTCTCTTCTCCCTAGAAAGAAGTATGTACAGTAGAGTGGTGTTTTGGATGTTTAAAATATGTTAAATAATACACACATTCTTAGTAACGTGTGTGTAAGTTATAGAAGACAAAGAAATGCACTTTGCATTTGGAAAAGGTGGTGATCAGGTTTGTAATGATCCTTAGTTCATTCCACAATCTTAAACTCGGCTCTGATGGAACTCTGTCTCCCTCGCAGATGAGCTTTACTCTTACTGTCAAGATCTGTGTTGTGCCATAGGAGCAAAGTTATTGACCACAGTCTTCATCCCAGAACTTCAGTAATTGTCTTGGAACCCAATCTATTGATTGCCTTTAAAGATAAGTACCAATGCCTTGAACTTGATTTGAAGCCAGTGAAGGAGGAGAGGACAGGTTTTGATGTGTTTGCAGTAGCTAGTGTCACTAGCGAGATGCACTACAGCATTCTGTACTAGCCAGAACTTCTGATGTGGTGGAGGCTTTATGCCCAGGTATGTTACATTTCTGTCATACATACATACATACAGCTGAGAGGTGACAAAAGAATGAATAACTGAAGCTAGGTCACTGTCCACCAGGATGGGGCAGAGTCTCCCAGTCAACCCAAGATGATAGAAAATGTTATACATAAATAATGGCATAGAAAGTACAATGAAAGTCTGTGGATGATACCAAGATGGAGAGGGCTGCAATTGCTTTGGAGGAAGGATTAGAATTCAAAATGATCTGGAGAAATGGTCTAAAATAAATAGGATGAAATTCAATATGGACAAATTGTTAACTCACAGACTGGGATCTGCTATTAGTGTGCTCAGGAATTGACACGACTCTCGTTCGATAATGACAGAAAGGCTTTAATTACTATACTTATAAACATATCAAATGAGCCCCCAAACCAAAAGTCCAGTATATTTTAGCTGCAAAAGTAATTATCCTCACCAATGCAGGCAAGAGGCGGTGATGGTTTCTTAGCAGCTTCCCCGAGAGCCTGGATCCGTGGTCTCAGAAGGCAGCTGGGCAAGATGGTAGTTCTTCTCAGTTTCTTGTCAAGAGTGATTCCTCTTCTCTTGAAGCTTGCCTGCTTGCTTATTTCCATTGCTTCTCTTTTATATTCTTAAATCCAATGTTTTTCAAAGCATTTTGGTAATTTACATGAGTAAACACAGGAATTCCAGAAAACAATACAAGAAGGAGAGACCCATGTGCTTTAATTAGTGAAAAGGTGCTAGCCACCTAGATTTGTTCTTTAGTTTCAGTGTTCCACCCTTCAAACAAAGGGGGAATTGGGGTTGTTGTGATTAAATTGAGCAATACCTGGGGTGGTATCCAGCCATTATCTTTGATCACAAGGTATTTTGAGAGGTCTGGAGCCGTGGAGGTCTAGCACGCCCTGCATTTAACACATTTCTGTTTACTGCATAGATGAGTTACTCCCAGAGGATAAATTCATTAGGGAAAATGGTCCAGACAGAGAGGCAATTAATAAACAGTTACCTTAATGAAATAACAGACATACTTTGAGAATAGAAAGACAGCGTGGGTGTGTTGCAATGAGAAACAATCACCCCTTTTCAAAAGGGACTCCAGCCACCATTTCACATATTCTGTAATATGCACTTATTATTTTGGTAGTTTAATTTTATAAGTAGGCCCATCTTAGCTGAAATTTCACGGTCTACACAAATGCAAAGTACTATATTTAGGAAGGAATAATCAATTGTGCAAATGCAAAATGAATGCCTAGGAAAGAATATTAAGGAAAAAGATCGGGAGGTTATAGTGGATCACAAACTAAATATGAGTCAAGAATGTAATACTGTTGGAAAAAAAGCAAACATAATTTTGGGATATATTAGCAGGAGTATTGTAAGCAAGACACAAAAAGTAATTCTTCCTCTCTACCCAGCATTGATAAGGCCTCCGCTTCAGTGCTCTGTCCAGTTCAGAGCACCACACTTTGGGAAAGATGTAGACAAACTGAAGAACATCCAAAAGAGAGGAGCAAAAATGATTAAAGGTCTAGAAAACATGACCTACAAGGAGAGATTGAAAAAATTGGTTTGTTTAGTCTGGAGAAGAGATGGCTGAGGAGGGACGGAAGTCTTCAAGTTCATAAAAAGTTGTTATAAAGAGGAGGGTGGAATTGTTCTGTTGGTCCACTGAGACCAGGACAAGAAGTAATGGGCTTAAATTGCAGCAAGGGAGAGTTAGGTTAGACATTAGGCAAAACTTCCTAAATGTGAAGATAATTAAGCACCTGAACAAATTACCCAGGGAGGCTGTGGAATCTCCATTGTTGAAGGTTTTTAAGAATAGGTTAGACCAAGGATGGCCCAACTGTGGCTCTTTTATAGTTAAGGTGTAGCTTGCGGAACCCCCCACGTTCCCCTCATTCTCTGTATACCAGACTGTGGAGGGAGAGAAGCTTGGGGCTTCTGCCCTGTGGTGGGGGTAGGGCCTTCAGTCCTGTGGGAGACACATGCTGGGGCTCAGGGCTTCAGCCCCATGGGAGGTGCAGGTGGTGCTTCTCCTGGAGCTGAAGCCCTGAGCCCCGGCAGGGGTACCCAGCTCTCAAACTTCTGAAGATTATCATAAGGGGTCAGTAAGTTTGGCCACTCCTGGGTTAGACAAACACCTGCTGGGGATGGCCTACCTAATACTTAGTTCTGCCTCAGTACAGGGAAGTGGACTAGATAACCTGTCAAAGTGCCTTCTAGACCTCCATTTCTATGATTCTATGTGAGGAAATATAGGAGCACGCCTAAGCTACAGACTGAATTGACCAGTTGTGGGTGTGAGCCTTCAATCAAAGGAGATGATGCTATGGCTGCAAATTCTTCAAAATTATTTCTTCTGCCTATCAGCACCACCTTTCTTTTGCTCAGATACAGCTTCAGCCAACTGTTCTTCTTCATATGTTGGTCTTGTACCAGCACTGGGCCATCATGCTAGTAGTGACATGGTCATATATGATAAAAGATAGGTAAAGCTGTGTGTTACCTGCATATTGCTTTTCAAGTCATTTGCTCTATGTTTAAGGTCCACTATCCATGTTTCATAATTATTTTCAAAAATTCTTAAATCATGGATATCTGAGTATATTAACATTAACTTAATGGCAATATGTTCAGATTAATGATTTGCATCCTACTTTGATTATTTAATTCACTCCAAACTACAATAGGCTGTAAATTTTAAATAGTGGACCTTAAACATAGAGCAAATGACTTGCAAAGATTTTTAGAGCATTTTAGTATTTTGTGAAATAACATTTGAAGTATGGCCATCTACCAGCAGTTTAAAAGGGCGTAGAAGGTCAAGCGTAATGGCTTTTACTTGATAAAAGGTCATATTTTAATATTTTAAAGTAAATTTTCAGTTTAAAAAATGCAGTATTTTTTCAGCCATCACAGTTGAAAATATTACTCAAAACAAAACTCAGTTTTCAGTCACTACTTACTGCACATTATCAAAAGGGTGACTTCTCATTGTACTTCTCTAAATACAGTGCTGAGCTTCTTGCAAAGGATTTAAAACTCTCACAGATTGTAGATCTTATGGGGCACGTATGTGGAGGTCAAGTGTAAAGGGAGATTTTCAAACACACAAAGGGAAATAGGCTTCCAACTCCCTTTGACAGTCAATGGGAACCGAGCCCTAATGCCCATTTGTGCCTCTGAAACTCTCCTCCCAGAAGGATTGCACACAACTACATTGTGAGCACAAGTTAATTAATTACATGTGCAAATGGATAGACAAATGCCTGCATGTATGCACTGTAAACAGATTTTCATATGCTCGTACACTTGCATATTTTTTGCATATCTTAGTCTTTACCTTTTGATATTTAGTTCCCAATTCTTTGCAATAGCCTATTTCTCAAAAATATAGCTGCACCAACAAACTATGTGTGAGACCAAATAAATAGCTAAATGTATGGTTACCAACTTGGTCCCATGAGGACACATTTATGTGGGCAGGGTCAATGCCTTACTTATGACCTAAGTCATATTGTACTCAGCTTCTGCGTGGGAAATCTGATGTCAACTCAGTACATTTCACCAGCATTTAATTCACATATTTTAAAACTGATGTTTAAGGTTATATGCAAATTAGCCAATTACTTAAGTTATAGAAAATGTCATACTCGGAGCAACACTTAACATGGCAACTATTGTGCCACCTGTAGCAACGGCTATCCTTTTAGTTGTTAGAAGAAACCTTCACGTATTTATACATTGGTGCAATGAGAACATAAGAATTAAAGCCAAATAGTGATGAGAGGAGAAAACAAGCTCTCTGTATCAAACAGGACAGAGATCGAGTTACTTAGCAATTAAAACAATAATCACTTCATCTACAGATGCTGAGTTACAGGAAGTAATGTTTCTTTCCATTTCTCCACAGGATTCACTGCTGAGCAACAAGAAAACAAAGATATTAGAATACTATATAAAATGTGACTTTAGTCTACATCAGCGGTTCTCAACCTTTTTTTCCCTGTGTGCCACTCGGGGGCGGAAAAAAAGGGGGGGGGTTTCACAGCGGGCTCCATGGCAGGAACAATGCCCTCCGCCAAAACCCTTCTGCCGTTTCCCCTTTTCGGCAGCAGAGTTTTGCGAGGGTGGGTGGGAGGGCCCTTCTGGCTGCGGCGGATTTGGCAGTGCGGTACGGCTCACGTACCACCCAGCCTTCTTCGGCGTACCACCGGTTGAGACCCGCTGGTCTACATGAAGGCATGCCACAAGACCTAACGGACATGTTGAGAATCATCATACCCGCTAGTTCCTTGTAGGATCTGGACAGGAATAGCTATGAACATAACTGTCTTTTGAGTTTGCAATGTCAAATCACACTGAAATACAGTAAAATATGGTTCAGAAGAAAGTATATGTATATGATAAAACTGTAACATGGACTGGTTCTGAATGTGATAACCAGAAAAGAGTAGGTCCGCTTGTGTTGTAATAATAAACATTATCTAAGAAGAGTTGGCTCATAAAAAAAAAAAAAAAAAAACAAAAGAACTTCCCCACATTCTTTCAAAACCTGCATTCCAGTTTTAGTTTTTCCTTCTGTAGACTTTACCTACAATTTTGTTTCAAAATCTTTGCAGTCACCATCTTTGCCTTAATTGTTTTTGCATGTTTTCCATAAACACAGCAAAATACATACCTTCAGCTTGAATGACTTCTATTTGAGATTACATACTTTTAGCTTCTTTGTTTTCCATAATCTCCATAAAACAGAGAGAGCAGAGTGTTTGTGACTAACTTCCTAATAACATGCATCTTGACCTGAACATCTGTCCCAAAAGGCAGGCAGGAGTATTCCTTAAATTTAAAGGTGCAGAAAACAATCCATATACAAAATCAAAACCTCTAATTAAATTTACATAGATATGTACATCACAATGTAAGAAAATTAATATTGTAAATATACATATCTGTAAAAAATGTCCAGTGAGGTATAGACGAGAGAGAGGATCCAAAATATTGTGATAAGTTTTTCAACTAGGTAGTAATGGGGCATTGGAGGAGAGATTTTAAAAATCTCACAAGCGGGACAGGTCTATCAAAGTGAGCAGGAAGAGACATTTATTTGGTCCTATCAGTTATTAATCTTCTGAGAATTTAATCTTCTAGCCCTTAAGGTTGCCAAGATAATTTCTGAATGATAATTGGTGCAGTGCTGACTTCCTGAGTTATGTGAACCGTGTATCGTCACTGGCTACACAAACAGTATATATGTGTGTGCATGCTCAAGGGGACAGTGGGCTGCAGCTAATACTAAAGTCCATAAACCGGGTAATATTTTCCATTCTCCAAACCTCTGTATTGGTCTTCCCATACAAAAGCAGCATACAGAAGATTTTTGCAAGGGAATAGAATTTGATCCTTTAATTCTGCACAATGATTTTATTATGAATTATCTATGGTTTTAGTCACTGTGTGGTTTTATAGAATTAAGTGCAAGATGTAATGTTGCATTTGCTTGTTTCCCGTCCAAAACTTGATATTTTACACTTTAACTCCAGTGAGTGGACCAATTCAGCTTATCTTTGATATCAGGTATTTCTTTTTCCATTCTGGAAAAACATTATACACCTGAATTTCATTTAAGCATAATGAGAGAGCAGAGTAGTTTTTAGTCTTTGCTGGATGATATTTGATCAGCTGTGCAGATGAAATGAAATAAAAAGTTAAAACCCTATAAACACTTCTGTTGCAGTTACACAGTAGTTGCCCTAATATTTTGTTTTGAAAGTTAACATGTACTGAGTTACAGTAATGAAATCTCCTGTGGTATTTCCTCTGCTTCTAACAGGAAATATAGCAAGAAAGGCAAATTCACTGTGCCGTTGTATGGTGACTCTTATTCTTTTTCAAAGCTTTTTGGTGACAATGCCTTTATTTGAGCATAGGCGTGGAGCCACAAAAAGACTTAGGTGTTGTGGCAAGTTTTTAGGCACCTTGAAGATCACTGGATCACATAGCCTGAGTTAGACATCTAGGCTCCCTATATGATGCATGGGGAGGGGGAGATGCCTGAGAATAAGATCTACAAATGCAGCATGCTAGGCAGCGCCTGGCCTAAGCTAGCCAATGGGAGATGCTGATGAGAGAGGTGTGTCCTAAGCCCCACCTTTCTCATGGAGTTTGGCACCTAAATCTGCTTGCAATCCACAGCCAGAAACCTGTCTCCTTGAGTCAGATGGCTTAGATACCTAAGCCATTTCTTGAGAGAACAGCTCAGGTGCCTGTCTAACTCCACACAAAATGACTGGGGGGAGGAGGAGGCACAGAAGCACCCATTTTCACTCCTCCTCTGGTCCAATTAAGGGGTAGGGAAATCCAGTTCAAATCCCATCTCATCAGGAAGAGGAAGGAATCAAAGCGGTGTCTCCTACAAGTGCTCAGTGCATGCCTACCAGATAGGCATTTCCCTCTTCCCCCCATTGCCCTATCTGCACCTGATTTGAGGATGCTTTGGGGCTGAGGCATGAGTGAGGCACCTGGATGCCTACCTGAGGCAGCAGTGCATGTGCCCAGGGGCAGAACCTTTATTGCCTAAAGCAATTTAAGTGAAAATTTTAAGTATTTTTACGTGTGGAGTGAGTTTAGGCACTTATGGGGTTAGGCAGCAGTTGAGCAGGGTGTATTTGGATCACAGTAGCACCTAAATCCCTTTTAGATCTGGGCCGTAGTAACTAGAACTATTTGTTAAGTACTAAATTTCCCACACAGTATCCCAAAAAGCATTTCCCAGTTTTTGTTGGAAACTTTTTTTCATACATTAGTAGAGCTGGATTAAAATTTGTAAGATTGGCCATATAAGTGTGATGCCCTACGTGTGGTCATAGCCAATAGCTGATACTTCAAAGAAAAGTAAAACAAACAAATGTACCCCTCCAGTTTTATTTATTTTATCTTATGGGTGATGCAGTGGGGCAGAGCCCCACTGTAATCAGGAAGGTATTAAAAAGCTCTTTTGGGCACAGTCCATCTCACCCTGGTGACCTTGAAGATGGGCTAGTCCTTTAAAAGGGAGGATCCTGGCTCCATCCAAGCTGGCACGCTGAAGGATCAGGACTACAACTGAGTTCTCCGGCCCCTGGAAGCAGAGGTTACTGAGCAGGGAAACCACCTCAGAGCCTTGCCCCTTCCCACCCCCCCTCAGAGCCTTCTCAGAAAGGAGAAAAGCCACTTCCTTTCTGTTCTACATTTTCTACCTAGCTTCCCAAAAGTCCAGGCTTTGCCTTTTGTGGGCTGTGGAAGCATACTGACCTTTTGCGTAGACTGCTTTAACACCCACCCACACCCAGTCAAGGGACAGATGGAGGGGCTGTGTCCTGGGCGCGCACAGAGTGGATGCTGCTTTTCTCCCCAAGGGGGTGCTAGGGAGGTATAGCCTATTACAAGCCGGAAAGTGCTTTTTGTGTCTGGCAAAATAATGTAATGTATGACTGGAGCATGAGATCTGTTTATCCTTAATTTAAATGCGTCTCTGTAAATATTATTCGGTATAAAATTAGCCAAACATATTTAAATTCAACCATATCATCTGACTGCGACAGTGAATTCTATGGGCTGATTAGATCCTTTATGAATATATACTTCTTTTCATTCTCCCTTTGTTGTAAATTTACCAGACGTTAATTTCACTGAGTGAGACTTTATCCTTTTAATATAGGACCGTATAAAAAGGAGATATTGAACAGTTTCCTTTATAAACTTATGACCCTCAATCAAGTGCCTACAAACTCTTCCTGATAGTGCTACCTTATCAGTTAATGGTGTGCTCTAGGAAGTCATCCCTTACTGAGAATGGGTTGGATAAGATGATCTAACAGGGCTTTTCAATTTTTAACTTATTTGATATCCAGCCCTACCAAATAACCACATTAGCTTGATCTTTCTACAAAAAATGATTGGGATGAAATAACTAACAGTGACAACACATCAATTTCTTTCTTAAACTTTACAGTTAATGTTGGGTTGAGATGAATATATAAGGTTCACACAGCTTGGAGATGTTCTTTTAAGATGCATTGATGCAGTCTCAGAAGGAGAACAGTAGTGGCCTCCCTATATGTTGAACCTTCCATGGCAAGTTTGGAGCTGGCAGGATTTCACCCTAAGTACATAATTAAAATTACATACTCACTGAATCCTATACCAATAGTCTTTAGAACAATTGTTCTCATGTAAGGTTAAAAATTCCTTTGGTCTCTTTAACTTTTATCCTTCACCAATATTGTTTTACACATTCAGCTAATGCATCCATTTGAAATGCTTCTCGTAATGATGCTGAGTTTTATGTTTTTATTATTGTGGTTTAGTTTAAGTACTGGACTATTATTTAATTGCACACTTGAATCCACCAATCTACCCTTTTTCTATTTATTTTTTAACAGACTTTAAAAAGTTCCTCAGTTGAAATAGTATTTTGATTTTTAGTCAGTTCCCTTTTATTAGTTATGAAGTATTTATTTGGGTTTTGGGACTCATTTACTATAGTTATGCACTGAAATAAGTAGAGACAAAATGAGATGTATAGTATTAGCACAAAAATCACTCTTGCTTCGTGTGAGTAGCTGAAATGTACTATGCACGACTTGGTTTCTTAATCCAGTGAACAGTGATGTCTTATAACAGTGATGTCTGGGAACTACTCTGGTTTTCTCTATCTTTTTAAAAAGCTAAAATGTAACAGTATTTTGGTATTGGGAGATGGGAATTGTGAGTGTCTAATGTTATATATTTTTGCATTTACTTACTACTTTTATTTTATTAAAAACAAATTATTCTTGAAGTCATAAGCCTTTTTCTTAAGACACTCAGGTGAACACTAGAGAAGGAATCTTATAAATATAGCTTAGCCTATAAAGTTTCTTAATATGTGTTTAGGAAATAGATACTACATTTTAATTTCAGTAAGATTCTTCATTGCCTTGCATTTTGTGTGGTTGCTTGCACCCACTTTGCATATGTATATTGGATACTAAATAGTACTAATCAGATATGATAGCGTTTTGCCCCACAGGATTATATTAATAGATTCCAAAGCCAAAAAGGACAGTTGTGATCATCTAGTTTGACCTTCTGGATAACACTGGCTACAGGATGTCCCCAAAATAATCAAGACAGAGCATATATTTGAAATAAATATATCCAATGTTGACTTAAATGTCCAGTGCTGGAGAATCCACCATGACCCTTGGTAAATTGTTCCAGTGGTTAATCACCTTCACTATTAAAAACTTATGCCTTATTTCCAATGCGAATTTGTCTAGCTTCCACGTCCAACCATTGGATCTTTTTAAACATTTATCTGCTAGGTTGAAGAGCCCATTATCAAATATTTGCTCCCCAAACAGGTACTTATAGATTGTGTTCAAGTCACCCCTTAACCTTCCTTTTGTTAACCTTAATAGACTGAGCTCCTTCAGTCTGTCACTATAAGGCATGCTTTCTAATCATTTAGCCATTCTCATGGCTCTTCTGTGCACCTTCTCCAATTTATCAATGTCATTCTTGAAATATGGATTCCAGAATTGGACACTGTATTCAAGCAGTGGTCACACCAGTGCCAAATGCATAGGTAAAATAACCTTTCTGCTTCTACTCAGATGCTCCTGTTTATGCACATGGGGATCACATTAGCACAGAATTGCATCAGGAGCTCATGTTTAGCTGTTTATCCACCATAACCCCATTTTTATTCAGACTTACTGCTTCCAAGGATAGGGTCCCCTGTCATGTAAGTATGGCCTAAATTGTTTGTTCCTACAGATTAACATTTACCCATATTAAAACACATTGCTTGTTGCCCAGCTTACTGAGGAATCCAGCTCACTCTGTACCAGTGACCTCAGTAATGTACTGCTTCCCCCAATCTTTTTGTCATCTGCAAACTTTATCAGTGATTTTTGTTTTTCCAGATCATTAAGAAAAATTTTAAAATAGTGTATGTCCAAGAACTGATCTCTGCAGGACTCCACTGGAAACACACCTGCTTAGTGATTGTTTGCCATTTACAATTGAATTTGAGAGTTACCAGTGTGTGCCATGTTAATTTTGTGTCATTCTAGTTTTTAATCAAAATGTCATGCACTACCAGATCAGATGTTTTGCTTTACAGAAGGCTGAGTATATAACATCAATCAAATTTGTAATCTCATTTAAAAAAAATCAAGACAGGATCTATTTTTCATAAACCCAGTTGATTGGCATTATATTAACCTCCTTTAACATTTTATTAATAGAGTCCCATATCAGCAACTACACTTTCCTAGGATCGATGTCAGACTGAGAGGCCTATAATTACCTAGGTCATCCCATTTACCCATTTTAAATATTGGCACAACATTTGCTTCCTTCCAGTCTTTTGGAGTTTCCTCAATGTTCCAAGACTTATTGAAAATCAACTTTAATGGTCCAGTGAGCTCCTTAGTCAGCTCTGTTTAAAACTCTTGAACGCAAGTTATCCAGGTTTGCTGATTTTAAAATATGTAACTTCAGTAGCTGCCCCACTAAGGCAGCAAAGAATGAGGCTCAGTGTGTTTGAAGATTTACTGGACTAGAAAGTCACAAGCCCTGCCCCAAACTGCTCACAATTGATATCCAATAAAGGGAAGAATTCAGACTCTTCTCCTCTATCTGATGACGACATACGCTCAAGTTGCTGAGGTATTGCAGATGTTGTGAGTGACATATCTGAGGTGTTCCTAATGTTTCTATCTGACAGTCCTGTCTTTTTTACAGCAATAGCCGTTAAAGAAAAATTTGCAGGAGCAGAAGTTGGGAATTTGGCCACATGAGGGGGAAAAATGCATGGAAGAAACTGCAATACAAATGTTTAGCTGCTTCATATATACTTCTACAATTATTTTCAAGATATGTTTCTCTACTTTCTAATGTGTATTTAGTATGATGGGACACATGAGCTGTTTGTTATTCTGTAATTTCCTGTGTACAGATGTCTTAACTCTCTAAGAACATAAAGCAAGAGGAGCAGCAGAGGAACAGAGAACAAAACCTGCCAAACAACAAAAGATGAAATCTTGAGTCTGGGATTATTTTTTCATTGCTGAAGTTCATTAAAGCTGAAGACATCAATTTGCTCTGTGGAACAGGAAGGCATGCCTGCCCCTTTAGTGAGTATTAACATACTCTCAGCTTCATTGAAGTGAAAAAAATCCAAACTTTTGGACAGAAAGATCCCAGTGGTGTATTAGTGATCGGGAAGGAAGGAAATAATGCCTGGGACAAGGTTGAGGAGAAGGATCTCCAAAAGGAAGGAATGTACCCTTACTGTCAAGATCTGTTTTCCCAACCAGTCATCATTGTGGGTGGAAAAGAGGACTTGAGAAATGAGGATTTTCCATGAAAGGTATATTTTAGTGTTCTTTATTACACTCATTTCTCTGTGTGTGTTGTGTATTTGGGCAGGGATGGGTCTGGGATCTTGATGTAGTGATTCATAGAGTGATGGCCATTGCCTGTTTTGGTAAGAACTGATGTAGTCACCAGTAAAAGCAGCAAGTTTTTCATCTTCTATCTCCCTCAGTCAGTGAGCTGATTAACAGCTGAAAGACCAAACATTTCTCTTGCAAGGAACCAGCCCATTACCGCCTTCCTATTATCACCAGATAATCAAATTTCTGTTTCTGCTAGCAATCTGTGTATCAGGACTGCTACCATGTTAGTTGTGGTGGTGTTGGATAGCTGTAAGAACAAATTCCTTGGGGATCCCTGCAGTCCGCTGTCCACCAAATGCCATTGTAGCTGTCACCAAAATGGTGTCCAAATGGCAAAGTTTAAAAACATACCCCAACAGAGTTGCTGCCAGTTCAAAAGCCAGACCTGTTAATTGTCAGTAAGGGTAAATAAACCTCATTCCTCAAGGCCCCAAGTGTTAGAGGTGACAGTCCCCAGATTGATGATTTACCTACTCATAGATGTAACAACTGGATGTAAATGGGAAGAGGTGGTATTGTTGCCCAGCTTTCAGGTAGGGGGTGGGGAGGAACACTGTCTCCCACTCTCCTTTCCTGCAACTTTGATCTTGTGTTGGATGATAGGGAAGGGAAGACAGGATCCAGCCCTAAATGCACTGCTCTGAACAGCAGGATATGCATCTATCCTGTCCATCCTACATGGTGTTGCCTAGCAGAAGGGGATATTTCACTCAAGCTAAAAGGCAGAATCAGTGCCTAACTCAGTCAATATGGGAAACCAGAGGAAAGGATCCAGAATAGCTCCTGAAGTCTGCACTCTTGGACAGCAGAAGAAACTCTTTCCCCCAAGCCTGGAGACCATGAGACAAGGCAGAGGAAGGTATTGCTGTAAGGACAGGCATACTATATTGGGGAGACTGGTCCCAAAAGGATTGGAGAGGAGGAACAGAGAGCACAAAATCCAGGGGGATACACTGGATGACACAGCCTTGGGTGGAGTGACACAGTGGAATAGTGCACTGGGCATACAGCACATGGGCTGGGGACTGGAAGGGGAGACACATTGCTATCTACATACAGGCATGATCAATCACACCCACCCATATGATCATCTTGGTATAAACATAGCACATCGTGTTACTGGTGGGCTTTTTGTTGGTAAGGAAGTGAACTCATTTGCAGAGGCAGATTCCTGTTCCACCAATTTTTAGGTCTAAAATTGCTCGGTGGTACTCTTCTCATCCTCACCCTTTTGGTGGTGGAGGTGATAGGAGGCTGCAATTATGAACTTTTCAATGCCTTACTATAGACACATAGCAAGATGTTCAGAGGTATCCCTGATGTTCGTATGTACCTTATATCTTATGGAACTTTTTGCCAGTGTCCTCCTCTACAATCTCTCTCTCTCCTTTGCTAATGCTGCTCATTTTAATAATTGTATTTTTTTCTCACCTCCTCATCAACAACTTCATTCCTTTCTTAACCTATCACTACCTAATCCATAAAGAAATTTCAAAATGGCTGCCAAAGCACTTGCAGCATGTGTGTTCTTCCAGATATTAATTCATTCTAGAATTTACAATGTGTCCATGAATATTCTTGCAAATAAAATTTAGGTGCAGTTAGATACTTGTAAATAAGACCATAGAAGGGATTGTGGAAGCAGGAACAAGGTTTCATTTTAAGATGTTGCTCATTCTATAATTGCCAAGTAATTGTTGCCTCCCTCCCCCATCCCCCTGTAATGCAGTAACTATAAACATTTTCATCATTCTCCTCCCCCCCCTCCTTTTTTTGTGAGGTTATTTTTAAGGATTTGCATAATGGAGTTAGTAAGAAAAATATTTAAATATGAAATATTTAATGCTGGATTTATTAAAGTTGTTGTAGACTGGCATGCACGTTAAACTATCCTGGCTTGTGCCAATTAGTGACTTCATTAACTATTACCACTTTTCAATACTTTTTTCTTCTTAGTAATATTAATGTCAAAGTAATTCACAAGTGTATGAAATTAAAAAAGGGTATGTGAGTTACAAATATTGAAGTGGTAATTACATTACTTGTAAAGCATTTAGTGGGAAATGTATACAGTAATTAATACTGTAGTCCCGTACGTTTCCTTTCAAGTGATCTAGGGATAAACACTGAATAAATTAATTACTTTTTCTCAAGAGATAAAGTAATTTCTGCCTTTCTAAAGAACAAGTTGAAAGTATGTTTTAATGTACAACCATAACCATTTTGCTACTGCATTACAATTATCCAAGTTTTTTTAAGAGAAAACATACTTGATGTATTAAAGTCAGCAATTATCAACCTACACTGACACTCATTAGTCGGCAGGCATGTTTTATTTTATTTCTGAAAGCCTAGCCGGCAAAACAAAATTGTTCAATAAGTGAATCAATTCACTTATCCCTGAGTCACTGGTAAGAATGCAATCATAAAAGTTACAGTGTGTGTCTGTTCTCAGCCTCTGGGATGAATCATACTTTTCTTATCACTTCTCCCTATGTTCCATGTTGGTTCAGTATCTTTGTTCAACTTTTCTTTACCATTTTAGCCCTTCCACTACTTTATCTACAGAATCCCTTGTTCAACCAACACTTTCTGTTTGGAGGTACAAACCAACACCCAATGAGGCCAATAGAAAGGCTCCAATTTATTTATATGGGCATTGTAGAAGTCCCTAGTTGATTTATATCATCCTTAAAATCAATTCTTCCCTCTTTTCCCTGTGTTTAGAAACCTTAGTCCATGCCTTGGTCATCTCTTACCTTGACCAGCCTCCTGTCCTGTTTTTGAGCTCTTTTCTCTCCAGTCTATCCAAAATGCCATAGTTAAAATAATCTTTCTCCTGCTTCTCTGCCCCTCCCCTCTTAAGCCCTCCATTGATTCCTGTCCTTTTCCATGTCAAATTCATTTCTTCGTCTTTATCTTTAATTGTCTCATGGCTCCACCCATACCTGCGCTTCAGTCCTTATTTAGTCCTGCACCTCCTTCAGTGCTCTTCATGCTGTCCATTTCTCATTCTTAATTCTCCCTTTGTCTTTTCCTCACACTCTTGAATTCATAGTTTCATTCATCCTGCCCCCTACTGTTGGAACTGTGACTCTGGTCCTGGACACCAACTGCTCTTTGTCTCTTCCTTCAAGTCCTGTCTTTGAAATCTACTTATTTCATCTAGCTTTCGGTCATCAATCTCCTAAAACTATTTCTTGTCCCAATCCTGACTTGTGCTTCACTCTTAAAATGTTTGGTTTGTATCAGCTCAGATTTGATTGTAAGGTCCTCAGTACAGCATTCTACATTTGTAATGCAGCATGTTCCATTGTGAAATGGTGCTATAGAATTAAATATTGCCACCCCTATGCCAAGTAGTAGCAGATGGCCTTGCAGAAATCAGTGACATGGAGCCTGGGTACAATCTTAGTGTTACTTGTTTATTTTACACGAATTGTAACAGGGATGAATTTAGCCCTGTGCTTATCTGAGACTTATTCCAACACACACTTTTGTGTGTGTATTTAGTATTTTGTATTTGTTTGTCACATGGTTTAGCTAAATACTGTTAAACTAAATCTTGGACAAAATGTGTTGGTCACTAAACTGCAAGCTCATATTACATCTGTATCATTTTATCCCAATCTCTTTGGCTTCCAATTTCATTTCTAATAAACTGTCACATCTACTTGCAGCCTACTTTCAAGATATGTCTTCTGAGTTAAATAGTCCCAAATGCCAGATCATGCATGTTGGAATGGTCTCTGGAGATTAAATAGATTAAAAGTTGAAGCTGGTGCTGAATGTGGTACTTTGCTTATTAAGTGGTGTATTACACCATTGCTCTGTAATTTGCACTGAGTGCCAGTAAATTTCTGGGGCAGTTCAAGATGTTGATTTTAATCTCTACCACTCTAAATTTTATCTATACAGAGAGGAAAGATCTACTACTAGAGCCCTCTTTAATCTAATAGGCACAAAAGCATAAGAAGATCCAGTGGCTTGAAGCTGAAGTCAGAAAAAAGGGAAACTGGAAATAAGATACAAATTGTTTAACAGCAAGGGTAATCAGCCACTGGAAAACATAGCCAAGGGATGTGGTAAATTCTTTTTTATTTAGTCTTTAAATGAAGACTGCATGTTTTTCTAGAAAGATGTTCTCCAGTTCAAGATCTTGAGTTGGATTCAAGAATTACTGGATAGAATTCTATGGTCTATTTTATGTAAGGGCTCTGGCCTTAAAATCTCTCTCAATCAATTATCAAGTATTTCCTCTTTGTGCAATAAATATACCTGAATCTGTGATCAGTGGAGGTACTTGAGCTGGAGCCTCATTTTATTCTTCATGAGGAACTTGATGCCCACCCAGGTCTGCTCCCACCCAGCATTGTTAGGTTTTGCAGCATGCCCAGAAAGTCATTTTCTTCTTTCTGGTATTTGAAGGCTGACCAGTATAGTGCATTTAAAGTGGGGGCTATGATGGCTTTTGTGGTATCATTAGGCTTTAGAGGGATAAAATTGCATTGTGACGCATGCCCTCCGAGACCCTATCTTGAGCTAACTATATTAACAAACAGGAAGAGCCAGATGCAAGGACATCCTGATATTTGACACATCTACCAAAACAACATTAAGGGGAGCTTTGTTACTTACTCCAATAGCGTATATTTATTTTTAATTCTATGTATAGATCAATCAGTGAGTGCAGCATATATTTTATATTGTAATATTTTTTTAAATATTATAAAGCTCCCAGAGTCAAAGGTTTCAGCTGAAAAAAATTGAAGTAAATTATTAATATGTTTTGTAGATACTTTCAAGTCCCCCATCGCCTTTTAAACCTCACCATGCTACATTTTATTTTGAATGACTGTAATTGTAATATATCTGCATACCACATATATGGTGTTTACTTCTGTAATAAATGTGTAACACACAGAAGTGGGGTAAAATACTGTTGTTTAGTTCCTGATCCTTGTGTTTGACATAGATCAGGGGAGCAACCTGAAACCTCAATAGATGAAATCTTTGTTTTGATTCTTATTGATTGCCTGCCAAGAATATTACTGTCACTGAATCTCATTGACTATCTGATCACACGTTCCTTATTCTATTTGGCTACTAAGGTTGATTTGTCATCTGGAGCCTATTGATTTTTGTGGAGGAGAGGGTCTTTCCCCCCCCCCCAGTATCAGTGACTGGGTGGGCATGTGTTGCTTCTTTCAACACATGTGCACTGTTAGTAGCATTCTGGACGTCTTTGTTTAGATGTCTTGTGTTCCTTCCGTAGGACCAACCCTCCAGAGTGGTTTTGATGTATAATGATAGTGCAGATGGTAAAGCTATTATGCTGATAGGTTGCCAGCCACTTTTTTTCATTTACAATGGGATAACTGGCTGATGTTCTTGTCATACTATATCTTCTGTTATAGTTTCCAGGTGTACAGACTCTTGTAGTTACTTCAGGATAAATGAAATTTGGCCCCAAAAACTTGTTATATGTTGACACTAATATTTTTGTACTTCCGTTCATGAGATCATGCAAGGCAATAAAACATAATGTGGCATGTTGTGATATTCTAACAATGGAAAATGTGGAATACTTGTAGGTCTGACAACTCACATGATTTTATTGAGAGTCTGATGATATTTGGTGTGTTTTCTTAAAACCCCAGCTGCTGGAATCGAGAATCTCATAAAGTACCTTAGCTTTCATTAAAAGGATAAAAATGAGGGCTAAAAAGTTGCAGAGAAAAACTTGGAAACATGAAGCAAGTGTACCCTGAAGGCTCAGAGAACAGAAGACAAATTAAAGGAGTCCCCAAAATATTACTACTTTAAAAATTCATGCATTTTTAAGCCAATCTCTTTACTTACAATTTTATTTTATCCTGACTCATAGTTTTTGAATTCTCAGGGTTGGCAGTATTGTGCTTGAATCTTTCTTGATCACACGCTTTGCTATTTCTACTGCCTTTTCTGTTAATTTGTTTGATTGTGCATTGTAAAGGTATGGGTGCTGTGTGCTTGAACTGATATATCAAAAATAATTGCCACAAGGAATCACTTTTGAATTCTGGGCAGTTATTTGTTTTAACTCATCTAAAATCCCACGGTGAGCTTACTGCAGTTAACAATGTTTTATTATGTGACTATTAATGTCTTGTGCAGCAATGTTAATATATATTTTAAAACTGAGTATCAGTCTACTCAGTAACATTTCCGTCTTAATTCAGATAGCGCCTTGCCAACTTTAAAACATGATATCTCCCAGCACTGCAGGGAAATAAACAGGAACTTTGTACAATTGAAGGGGTGGGGTTTTCCATCTTCCTAGTGAGACCTGGAAGATTCTACCACTTGAACCACCCATGATATCAAACAGTTAAAGCCATGGCTTTGATACAAAGTTATTTTTAGGACAGTTCTGGACGTATTTAAGAGCCACGTACAGTTGAGCTTATAGTAACTAAGGCATATTACTATTATTTGGAATAATCGAAATTCAAAATTTAAAGCTCTGTAAAACAATTCTAAAAAGTTTTCTGTAATATATATGGCATAGATAGAGTATATAGTGTGGTACAAAGGTTTTATTGACACTTGCTTGGAAGGACTCACATAATTTATGTTGATAAAGCATTTTTTACCACACTACACTCTTGGATTCCCTGTATATACCACATAGGCATCAGTAATATTGATGTGATAAATTTCAAAGTCACACAGAAAATACATTTATCGTGCACCATTGACTACCACACTGTCACTCTGATCACTAATCCTGGTGGGTCTGCTAGCATTCCAAACCGCTGAGAAGATTCAAACTGCAATTTTTGTCTTTTAAAACAAATCTCACATTAAAAAAAAATCATCCTTCCTTTTCCTCAAATTTAGAATTTTTCCCCCATACTCAGCCACAAAATTACATTGGCCCAAAACCCAGGATGGACAATATTCACTCCAGCATCAGTACCATGTTCTTGGTTTCTCTAGTAATCATAGAAGTACAGGACTGGGAGAAACCTCATGAGGTCATCTAGTCCAGTCCCTTGCCCTCAAAGTAGGACTATATAATAACTAGACCATTCCTGTTAGGTGTTTGTCTAACCTGTTCTTTAAAATCTCCAGTGATGGAGATTCCATAGCCTCCTTAGGCAACTTGTGCCAGTTGCTTAACTACCCTGACAGTTAAGAAGTGCCTAGTATCCAACCTAAATTTCCTTTGCTGCAGTTTCAGCCCATTGCTTCTTCTCATTAAACCTTTGAGGATAGGACCTTTTTTTCCCATCCTTTTCCTTGTAACAACCTTTTATGTGAAAACAGTTGTCCCCACCACAGTCCTCTCTTCTCCAGGCTAAACAATCCCAATTTTTTAAAAACTTTCCTCACAGGTCATGTTTTCTAGACTTTTAATAATAATTTTTGTTGCTCTCCTCTGGACTTTCTCCAATTTGTCCACATCTTTCCTGAAATGTGTTGCCCAGAGCTATACACAATGCTCCAGCTGAGGCCTTATCGGTGCGGAGTAGAGTGGAAGAATTATTAATTTTCATACCTTGCTTATAACACTGCTAATACATCCCAGAATGATGTTCACTTTTTTTGCAACAGTGTTACACTGACTCATATTTCCCTTGTGATCCACTGTAACCCCCAGATCTGTTTCCGCAGTACTCCTTCCTAGGCAGTCATCTCCCATTTTGTATGTGTGCAATTGATTGTTCCATCTTAAGTGGAATAATTTGCATTTATCCTTTATTGAATTTAATCCTGTTTTCTTCAGCCTATTCCTCCAGTTTGTCCAGATCATTTGGAATTTTAATCCTCCTCCAAAGCGCTTGCAACCCCTCCCAACTTGGTATCGTCTGCAAACTTCATAAGTGTACTCGCTGTGCCATTATCTAAATCATTTATGAAGATATTGAACAGAACCAGACCCAGGACCGATCCCTGCAGGACCCCCCTCAATATGCCTTTCCAGTTTAACTATGAACCACTAACTACTCTTTGGGGGATGATTTTCCAGCCAGTTATGCACCCACCTTTTAGTAGCTCCATCTAGGCTGTATTTCCCTAGTTTGTTTATGAGAAGATCATGTGAGGCAGTGTCAGAAGCCTTACTTAATGTACAAGGGCAGTGAGCTAAGGCTGCATTTGCAACCTTAACTGTCACTTGCTGACAGTGAAGTGTTTAAAAATGTAGCTTTGACATTCTTTTTACATGGCTTTTTATGGAGGAAAAATAAATGTTAGAGAGACTTATTTATCTCTGGTTTTCATTGTCATCTATGTATACCTTGCTTTCATGCATAGATAATAGAGAAGCAAAAAAGTGCCTGGATTATATTGTAATGTCAAATTAAAATAAACCTGTTAGCTGTTGTCTCTATCCTGCATTTCTCAAGCTATATAAATTTTAAGGATGCATTTCCTTCAGAATGTGTGCCTTTGGCAGCTGAAAGGTAGATGATCAAATTACATTTCTGGCAAGGAATATTTTAAATGAGATTTTATGCAATCCTTTTGTTTGTTGTCATTTGGTGTTAAGGTTGTTCTTAATTTTTTTAATCTAGCACAATCTACTCTGTCAATTTACCACCTTCAGGATCTGGAAATGGCTTCCCTACAGTTACTTTTGAGCAAGCTGTCAATTCTTCGGAGAACTAACTGATTTGTGGTCATCTTGTGTCTTAAGTACCAGTAGTACAACTCCATGTGCTAGAAAATTTCAATTATTGCTTCATTGAACTTCATGAATGACACTTCATTACTGAAACATATTCTAAGTCTTCTCTGAGTTTTTAAAAGAAAAAAATCCATTGGGAAAATAGAGAAATTATCTTAGAGATGTTCTTGTATTTATTATGAAATGAAATTCACCACTGGATACAGGAAAGGCAAAAGGCCTCTAGATTTACATGGGATTTGTATGTGTATGTAGGCGTTGCACTTGTTCTTCTACACAGGGTTGATTCATTATAATAACTCTTCAATAAATATGTGTACTATTTAGTATAACAGGGCCCTGATCCTGATGAATAATTGCAATATTTTATTATATATTACTGCTAATCAAGTTGCAATAATACTTAATATTCTTTTCTGAATTGCCCCACTTAGCTGGAGTAGCTTGTATTCCCAGCAACATTGTGCCATACAGAGGAACTACTACAATAATTGGCACTATCAGTTAAATCATACTCTAATAATTTTAAGACATGAATTAAAACAAATAGAAGGCCTTGTAAGACTTAGGATGTAAAGCACTCTGAAGTTTTACCACTGTTTGTATTTGCTTCAATATCTTTTACAAATTTACGAATGTAAAGTGTGAGGTTATGAAAAGGCTTTCTTTCCAAAGTATGAATGGATCCGCAGACACTTCTTTACACCAGAAGTATGCAGTTGACTTTCAGTAAAAGTTAATTTTAACCAAAAAGTGGTAAATATTGAGCCATTTTCTCATGTCAGCATTATGACATAAAATGCATGATAAATTCAGTCTGTATATTAAAAATGAAACTAGAGCCAACAAGCCACATGTCTTATCTAAACTACTCAAATTACATGAATAGTGCAGTGTCCCTTCCCCATCAGTTCATCTAATTGAGGGTTAAATCTTGCAGTGGTACATAATCATTTCCCCCCCCCCCTTTACATGTCCACTACAATCAATGTCAGTGACTTGCAGGTTTGGGGCAGGACCAGACCTGTCAGTCACTGGCACCAGGGGAATTACTCTACCTTCTGAAATTTTCCTCCAGTTTATTCTGCCTCCCCAGCAGCTGGCAATTCCCCCAGGCATCCCTCTTGCCAAGCTTTTCTGAGGGAACTCCCAAACTTCATTTCAAGCCACAAACCGTTCAAATCAATATTGCATCTATGTAGTTCCCAGGTGTATCCCTGGGCTGCATTTGCCTGTTGGGAAGCTCGCCTCCTCAGCTCTGTTTCCCTTTCTGAGGGTATGTCTACACTGAAAGTCACCACTGTCAGATTGACCTATCTGGATCAATTGAGTGGTCAGGGCAGACCCGCTCAGTCGATCCAGAAGTCAACGTAGTAAAACCACCCCCTCAAGTGGCAAAGCGCTGCATCTACAGGAATGCGGTTCCCGTCAGCGCAGTGCAGTGAAGATGCCATGCAGAACGGAAGCACAGCAGTTGACAATTGAGTAACTCCCATCAACTGCTGCCGAATCGCCCGGTAAGTGTAGACCAGGGCTGAGGCTGGTAACGTACTGGCTTCAGGAAGCCAGCTAAGCTGTAAAAAAAAGAGGCAAAAGTAAGGGCCTGGTCTCTTGCTTCACCATCTTACTGAGAGTCTCATTAAATAAATTGGTTGACTCAGCATGCAGTTCCCTCACAGCTCAATCTGTCTCAGTCAAACTCCTCCATGCAGGCAATTGGAAATTGACTGGCTGTGAGGCAGCCAGGCCCCCTCCCCAAAAGGATGACACACCCGACAAAAGATTTTGCCTGAGTCCCTATAGTTCAGGAGCAGTGGGGGCAAAAAACCTAGCTGGCTTCAAAACTTCAAGACTCACCAGCCAGACACCAAAGAAAGAATTCTCTTTACTAACGCAGAACCCACCCCATCTAACATCCCTTCACAGGCCATTGGCATATCTACCACCAGTAGTGAAAGATCAGTCAATTGCCAAACTAGGCTGTCCCATCAGATCATCCCCTCCATACATTTATCAAGCTCAATTTTGAAGCCAGCTAGGTTTTTTGCCCCTACTGCTCCCCTTGTCAGGCTATTCCAGAGTTTCACTGCTCTGATGGTTAGAAACATGCATCTAATTTCAAGTCTAAACTTCCTGATGGCCAGTTTATATCCATTAATTCTTGTGTCCATATTGGCGCTGAACTTAAATAATTCCTCTCCCTCCCTGGTATTTATCTCTCTGATGTATTTATAGATAGCGATCATATCTTCCCTCAACCTTCTTTTGGTTAGGCTAAATAATCCAAAATCTTTGAGTCTTCTCTCATAAGGCAGGTTTTCCATTCCACGGATCATCCTAGTAGCCCTTCTCTGCTCAGTTCCAGTTTGAATTCATCTTTCTTAAACATGGGGGACCAGAACTGCACACAGTATTCCAGATGAGGTCTCACCAGCACCTTGTATAATGATAATAACACCTCCCTATCTCTACTGGAAATATCTCGTCTGATGCATCCAAGAACCGCATTAGCTTTTTTCACAGCCAGATCACATTGGTGGCTCATAGTCATCCTGTGATCAACCAATATGCCTAGGTCCTTCTCCTCCTCTGTCACGTCCAACTGATGCATTCCCTAGCTTATAGCAGAAATTCTTGTTGTTAGTCCCTAAATCCATGACCGTGCACTTTCTACTATTAAATTTCATCCTATTTCTATTACTCCAATTTACAAGGTCATTCGATCTTCTTGTATGATAGCCTGATCCTTCTCTGTACTGCCAATACCTCCCAACTTTGTGTCATCAGTAAACTTTATTAGCATATTCCCATTTTTTTTTTTTTGCCAAGGTCAGTAATAAAAAGGTTAAATAAGACTGGTCCCAAGACTGATCTCTGAAGAACTCCACTCGTAACCTCCCTCCAGCATGACAGTTCACCTTTCAGTATGACATGTTGTAGTTTCCCCTTTAACCAGTTCCTTATCCACCTTTCAATTTTCATATTAATCAATATTCATATTAATATTAACTAATAATTCTCCATGTGGAACCCTATCAAATGCCTTACTGAAATCTAGGTAAACTAGATCCACTGCATTCCCTTTATCTAAAATGTCCGTTATCTTCACAAAAAAGGAGAGATCAGGTTGGTCTGGCACGATCTATCTTTTTTTAAAGCCATGTTGTATTTTGTCCCAATTACCGTTAACCTCAATGTCCTTAATTACTTTCTCGTTCAAATTTTTTTCCCAAGACCTTGCATACTACTGAGGTCAAACTAACAGGACTGTAGTTAGCTGGATCACTTTTTTTCCCTTTCTTAAACATAGGAACTATAGTAGCAATTCTCCAGTCATACGGTACAACCCCTGAGTATACAGATTCATTAAAAATCCTTGCTAATGGGATTGCAATTTCATGTTAGTTCCTTTCATATTCTTGGATGGAGATTATCCCCTCTCACTCCCCGATTTAGTCCCATTAAGATGATCGAGTTTGGCTTTTGCCTCGGATGTGGTAATTTTTACCTCCATGTCCTCATTCACTACCCTACCACTATCCCCAAGCTCATCATTAGCCTCATTCTGTTGCAGGTTGCCATGCCATACCACCACCTACTCCTCCCCCCAGCAGATAACCAGGAATGAGAGAGGCAGCAGTCCACATGTGGAATAATCTTGTCAGTCAGTAAGAGGCCTCTTGGCACTTTCTTTCCATTCACCCAGAATTCTATTTTATAAGGACAGAAGTTTCCTTAATATGCACTGTAGGATGTAATATGTAGAAGGTATATTTTAGGTGTTGGGACATGTGACAAGTGCCTGCTTGCAAGGAAAGAGAACAACAAGGTAAAAAGTTGAGGACAGCAAACTGATCAGATAAACAACTTGGTTAGCAACCTAATCAGGTACATATCTGAGTTAGCAAACCAATCTTAGTGTTAGGCAGAAAAGTGTTTATACAATATATAAAAAATAACTTTGTAATAATATATTTAAGGCGAGCACCTGAATGTTGGGGGGAGGGAGGTGTTTGCATTTAACCTTATTCTGTGTCCTGTTTCAGTGAACACTGAAGTGATCACTGAAGCAGAAAATAAACAACATACTTCTTCAGCTCAAGAATCTGTCTGTGACCCTGTGTGTTCTACGTAATGGGGGAAACAACCGGTCAACATGCACCAATAAAAGTTTTAACCTGGTATCACTACTGTAGATAATTGTGTCTATTTTCTTGGTGATCTGAGACCTGGCATTTACATCGGGGGGAGATTTTCAACTGAAAAGTGGCCTCCTCCCTATACAGACCCTTCACAGGTGGCCAAATCTAGGGTAAAGTTCTCTCAGGCCACTCCTGTGGGTATGAAAACTGTCAGGTGGCATCAGGCCAACAAAAAGAAACAAACAAATCTGAACTTCTGACACTCTAAGTTCCTCTGTATACATTCACAAGTAAAGATAACAAGGGTGGACAGTATTTCAACTATCGTTCTTCTCAACATAAACATCATATGGCCTGAAGGTTTTTCCATGGGGGAAAAAAAAAGAGCAGGGAGGGACTGAAATTAAAATTTGTTTCATGCAATTATATGGAGCTTGACCCTTGGGATTGGAGGCTCAAATATATTAGTTCCCATATTATTATATATATATATATATACACACACAAATGATATTATATCATATTAGTGATACAATGGGAAATTTTACAGAAGATGACATTATGCAGAACCATCAAAAAGGTGAATTTACAATCCTGACTCTTGACTGGCACTATAGAGAGGAATACATATCACATAACAAATTGAAGCAATCCTTGAAGGGCAACAGTAGAAAATACCTCTGCAAGAGGTAGCTAGAATAAGTGCAGGGTATGTAGCTGCCTTCTGTTGCTTCACAGCTATTTGCAGGTCTCCTAGCCTAGCTGGAGTTAGATCCCCAACTGACGCCAGGCTCTTTTCAAAAACGAGAGTCCTGTAGCACTTTAAATCTAACAAATTTAATTTCTGCAGGCATAAACTTTCATGGGCTGTAACCCACTTCATTAGATGTAAGGAATAGAAATCAGAGAGGAGGTGTGTGTATATATATATATATACATCTAAGGGTAAGGAACACCAATGGGGAATTTAGGTATGAGCAAAGTCCATTCAGTTAGAGTAGTTGAGGCCTATTCACAACCATTGATTAGGAGGTGATAATGTGTGAACAGTGACAATTACTTCTTGGAATGAGATAACCATTCCAAGTCCATATTTAGACCGAGTTTAATTGTGTTAAGTTTGCATATGAGTTCCAATTCTGCAGTTTCTCTTTGAAGTCTGTTTTTGAAGTTTTTTTGTAGAAGTATAGCAACTTTCAAGTCAGCCACAGAGTGTCCTGGGAGATTGAAGTGCTCTCCGACTGGTTTATGGATGTTACCATCTTTTATGTCTGATTTGTGTCCATTTATTCTTTTGCGTAGTGACAGTCCGGTTTGGCCAATGTACATGGCAGAGGGGCATTCCTGGAACATGATGGCATATATTATATTAGTAGATGTGCAGGTGAATGAGCTCCTTATGGTGTGGTTGATGTGGTTAGGACCTATGATGGTGTCACTAGAGTCAATGTGTGGGCAAAGCTGGCAACGAGGTTTTTTGCAGGGGTATGTTCCTGGGTTAGTGTTCTTCTTGTATGGTGTACAGTTGCTGGTGAATATTTGCTTCAGGTTGGGGGGCTGTCTGTAGGCAAGGATAGGTCTGCCTCCCACAGCTTGAACGAGTGAGGGATCATCTGCTAGGATGGGTTGTAGATCCTTAATGATGTGTTGCAGAGATTTTAGTTGGGGGCTGTAGGTGATGGCCAGTGGTGTTCTGTTGTTTTCTTTGTTGGGTCTGTCCTGTAGCAGGTGACTTCTGGGTACCCATCTGGCTCTGTCAATTTGTTTCTTCACCTTTCCACTGGGTATTGTAGTTTTAAGAATGTTTTATGGAGATCCTGTAGGTGTTTGTCTCTGTCTGAGGGATCGGAGCAAATCCGGTTGTATCTTAAGGCTTGGCTGTAGACAATGGATCATGTAATGTGTCCAGGGTGGAAGCTGGAGGCATGAAGATATGTATTGCGGTCAGTTGGTTCTTGGTATAGGGTGGTATTAAAGTGACCATCCTTTATTTGTATTGTAGTGTCCAGGAAGTGGATTTCTTTTCAGTTTGGGAGCAAAAGGGCTACTTCTAGCTTTGATTAAATGAAGTGACTAGTCATTGTCCAGAGAGGGAACCCTATGAAATGGTGCAAGAATTTTAGGAACAGCTTTGTCCCATTCCCAGTCTCAGCAACCCATGAAGAGGCCACAGCATGAATGAAATCATCCATTGTCTGCATTAGATTGGAGCACTGCAGCCATTCCTCATCCTATTTCTAGCTTCAGGAAACTGGGGCCGAGCAGTGCAGGTCCCTGCCTGAAACAGCTAAATAAGTTGCTAATGGAGATTTGACATTTAAGCACTCTGATTTTACCATCCTCAGACAATTCTTATGTAGTGCAGATGGATGGCAGCTTTTTTTCTTCTCCAAACTTCAGTCATTACTATTCGATCTTGTGTGTGCTCCCAGGGCCTCTCTCCAAAATCAGGGTAGTAATAATATTGGCTTTATAGAAGAAGCAAATTTACTTCTCTCTTGGGACAATATTTCTAATCAGGGTTTTGTAGAAAGAGAAAGCTGAAGTAAACACAGAGTGATACGGTTTCTGGAGTATCTTAGATTCAGGACAAACACAGACACATGGTGTCACCACAGCTCAGTCATAGGCCTGGGCTAAGACCAGAAGAATGTTAACATACAAAGATGGCTATATTGGATAACAAGTGGTATTACAGGACAAAAAAAAGTTCTTACTGGACCCCGTTGAGAATTCTGATTTTATACATAGGGATGCTTCAATGAGCTAGAGCTCATATGATACCTGTCTGGTAATTCTGGGCATCTCACTGTATGCATCGCACTCTACCTCGTTTGTTGGCAGAGATCTAGCTCCATTTGTGTATCCTCCATTCACACAACTGGGGATCCTCTGGCAGAGAATCAGATTTTTTGAAGGGATCCAACCACAATAGTTCAGAGAATGGGTACTAGAAAAGGACAGATCATCCACTATCTGGCACATAATGATTCAGATGAGGTATCAGCGTGTGGCCCCATTCATGGATAGCAGACCTGTTCTCTTCAGGACAGTCAGTGTCTTTTCATAATAAATAGGAAGAACTTGATCAGCCTTACCACAGAGAGGAACTGTCCTGTCTTGGGGGTAACAAAGTTTCCTGGAACCTCATTCTGCTTCTTAACAGCACTAATCAGTTTATATTTGCTGCCCATTAGAGTAGGCCTCCCAATAGCTATGATATTGTCAGATGACATTTTTATTTGAAGTTCGGAGCTTTCTCTAATGAGACCTAGAGAGACAAGGTGGGTAAGGTGATGTCTTTTATTGAACCAACTTCTGTTGGTGGAGAGAGAGGAGCTTTCAATGTACATAGAGCTCCTCTTCAGGTCTGGGAATGTATTCAGGATGCCACAGCTAAATATGAGATCAAACAGATAATATAGCACAATGAGACCTAGTATTCTATTTCTAATTCAAACAGGTAGTCCTCACCATTGTGATAGCATTCATTCCCTCAGCAAAATCAAGACATAGTCTTCCTTCAGTTAAACATCAAAATTCAGTCCTTAGGAGCACTGACATCCATGATGAGATACCTCACGTCCCATGTACTTATATTTGCCAGAAGGACATTAGTTCACCAAATTCTGCATATTTCATCCAGTCTCAGCCAATGTTATTTCCCTTCTTCTTGCAAAAGTCTTCTCTGCACCTTAGTGCCCAGGTGAAAATGGAGATATTCCTCATTTTTTATTTCTATATTTGAATGATGATCCTAATTTCCCACCCTGGAAGCAAGCTGCTATAAAAATTTCATTGTAATGGATCTGTAGACAAGAAGAGGAATAATTATCTGTGCTTACCTGAAAATTTCATTTCTTCAAGTAGTAAGGTACACAGAGCTGGCCCACTCTAACTCTAATGGATCATCCAGAATAGAGATGGACACTGAAACCCAAGGATTTGGGTTTGTTGTTGTTAGCTAAAATTTACTATGCTCTGCAGGGAGAAAGCTGTACTTTCCCCTCCAAGTCTATTTAACAATCTGTAATATAAAAGAGTAGATTTGAAATTATTCTGGCTACTACTCACAACTCAACCTCCTTGGCATCTGTGTAGCAATGTGGACAAATCCAGCTTTCTGAACTACATTCGTAGCTATTGACAGGCAGCTCTGATTTCTTTCTCCAATCAGATCACACTTGCTTGGTCTTTACTAGTGGTTTCTTCTGTGACGCAAGATCTTTCCTCTTTAGAGGTCCACAAAGTTCAATTCTAAGTCTTCTGGGTATTTTTTTCCGTCTGCTTTTCCCCTCTATCCTTTTGATCATTTTATCTGTATGTTTAATACGGCCATTGTAGATTTCATTAGAATTCATTTTATGCCAGTGACTCTAATCTGTTTTTATAATCTTTTGATACATTTAAGGCCACCTCTGTCTTTATCTTTGTGACACTGGACCAGAAAGGGTTATGTCTAGCAGGTTGAAATAAATCAAAATCGACCTTTAAGGACATGTTTAAAAGTATTGAAATGGTAATTTGAGCCATTCCTTGTAAATAGTATCATATAGGCTAGAGCCTTGAAATGCAAGTGTATTGTTGGTTTACCTATATGTGGTTTACCTATATCTTGATATGGTTTACCTATATCTTGTTAGAAGTTAACAATGTAGATAAACTCTTTTGGTGTCTATTACTATTGTTCTATTGATTCAAAGATCAAAATGGAATATTAACATTTAGATTAACCATGGATGTAATAACATCATTTGTCTGTATTTCTCTTTTGAGATTTAAGTAAATTAGCTATTAACTGTGCTAATGTAGCTAGTTATTGGTGGGCATAGAAAATAGGAAATGTTACTTCAAAGCCACAACTGATTATCTATTATGCCTAAGGATTACCTGCTGTGATGTCTGCTGCCAAGTGACTGTCATAACTTGCTAAAAGACTATAAAAGAAGCTTTGGACCCAATCCTGTTTGTTTTAGGACTGCTTGGATTTCATCAGGGAGATTCAAGTCACCAACCTAAGGTCCTGGTCATGAGATTGGCTCATCCTTCTGTTTCTTATGGACGAAATTATACAGACTCTGTAGGTCTTCATTTCCTTCTTAATTTCTCTGGACTGGATTTCTAACAAAGATGCTCTAAACAAGAACTGATGACCGCCAAGCTGTTTGGGTAACTTCCAGAGACTCTGGTGAATTAAGAACTTTGCAACTCAGTTATCAACTCTACTTTGGAACTGACTTATGGCCTTTATTTTCATCTGTATGTATATGACCTTTTAACTGATACTCTTTTTTTATATAAATATTATTTAGTTAATAAGCATTGGCTTTAAACATGTATTTGGGTAAGATCTGAAATATTAATTGACCTGGTTGGTAGTGTGTTCAGTCCTTTGGGATTGATAGAGCTTGTTTTACATATCGTGAATAAAGATGTTCAGTAATCACCATCATATTTGACTTGGCTGTCTGGGTGGAAGCCAGAGGGCTGGATGGTTTTAAGGAAACTGTGTTCTTGTCTTTTGAATAAACGGAGAGGTGCTCAGAAGCTGTTTGTTGCTAGCTTGGTATATCTTATGGAAGAAAAACCACCAGCACGGGTGTCTGCCTCCCCCATTCTTTGCAGGTTTGCCCTGTTTAAGCTATCTCAGCGTGGCTCCCATAGAGGCCAACATCACAATCTTATTGGCTGGTTTTCACTAGTAAACTTGGGACTTGGTTTCATCTTCCTTTAGCTAAGTTTCCTGAAGACAAAAGTGTCTCTTTCATTCAAGAGGAGGAAAGTCTTAAACAGAATTCCATCTCCTCTACCTCCCTTCCTGACTCAGATCTTAACTTTGTCTCCATTCTCCATAAGCTTAGTAATGTATGTTACCCTGTCTATTTTATCTAATCTATCCAATCTATGTTTTAACTGTGTTCATCAGCATAGGATCTAAGAACCTTGCAAACTTTAAAAGAAATATGTCCTCAATTTCTCTCACTTTCCATCCTTCAGAGGAGGAGTGCTTTACTTTTGGAGTTTTTAAAATGTGTGGTTAGTGTGGAATAGCTAAGTCAAAAAAGTGTATTTTACACTTTGTTATGCTTCCAGGAATTCCAATGAACTCTGGGAGTGAGGTTCACAGTTGCAGGCCAGCGGCTAAGAAAGCTTTGTCTCTTGGGCTGCTATTCTCTCTTTTATGGTTGACGGTTCCATTGTTCCAGTGGGATGTAGCTGCTGAAAGCAGTCGTGGTGGTTGAGGAAGAAGCAGTCCCTTACTTAGGTTGGGCCATTTACAGGGAGTGGGGGGGAGGTGGGTTCTGAAGATCAGGATGGAAGCCTTGAATATGGATTTTTTTTCAATAGGGAACCAGTGTAAGAAGCAGAGTATGTGGACAGGCTGATGTGATTTCACTGGTCTGTGTTGCTAAGTACTATAAATGGGCTGTTTTTTGAATAAATTAGAGTCTTTTTGCAGTCAGCAACTTTATCTCTGCATTTCAGTAATCAAAATTAGATGTAATAAATGCCTAGATCATTGTGGCCCTGTCAGAGTCCAACAGGATGAAGTGGAACTAGCTGATATAAAAGCAGGCACAGATATAAGAGAGGTCTGTTTGACCTTCATCAACTTTCTGCAAATTTGTCACCACCTTGGCACTATTTTCCATGTATGCCATTGTCTCAGGTCCTCTTCTGATGCAATCTTCATCCCTCTTATCTCTCAGCTTCACAAATGTAAGTTTCCTTGATTGTGGGTTCCCAAGTCCCAGTTTTCCAGACTCCATCACGAGCAGAATTTTGCTATTCAGCTTCTTACAGATATAAACAAGAATGAATCTATTGCTCCTGGTTCTCAAATAACTACACCGGTTCCCTATTTATTTCAAGATCCAGTTTCAAACTGATCTCCTTGTTTTTAAAACCTTATATTACTCCAGCCTATCACAGATTTTTGTTTTGCATTATTCCTCTGTCCCTTAACAATCTCAATACGCTTGGTCTTAAAACCTTTTCCTCTTCAACTCTTGTTGTGTGAATCAGGCTTTTCCTGTATCTGTCCCACTCAATGACTCACCTTATTGACCCTCCATCTCAGTTGAAAGAATGTCTCTTCTCTATTATTTACCAATGTTGAATTAATTCTGTATTTATATAACATTACTCTGTACTTAGACTATAAGCTGTTTCGGAGACTGTAAGTCTGTTTGTTCTGTTTGCACAGGAGGTCCTAGTCCATGATTAGATGCTATGATAATTAAAATAATAATACAACATTTGGGATAAAGAAAGCCATTCTACGTTGTAAAATTCTACTGCTTTGTGTTAATCTTCCATAGGTTACATTGTTGAGGACTGTTGTCTTTGTTCACCCGTTTTGTTATATCTACTCTAATGTCTTAATAGGCTTCCTGTATTTCAGCAACCCATAATGCACAGATAGTTAAAGTTAGCGTCTAACAAATGCCTTATTAATGTACTGCTGCAGTTTCATATATTTTTGTTTTCATTCTTTCTGCTAAGTCACTCCAGTGCGTAATGTTTTCAAAAGTACCTAAGGGACTAAGGATCCAACGTCCCAAGTACAAAAGTGACTTTGGCACTCGGAAGCTTATGCCCCTTTGACTTTCAGTGACCTATAGGCTCCTAAGTGGCTAACTCACTTCTGAAATAGAGCTTAGGCTCCTAAGTCATGTATACAGTTTTGAAAATGTACCCTGTATCTTGTTTGCCTCATGACTAAATTCATATCCTGTTACTTTTAATATGTGCCTTTAACAAATGTCGAAATTAATAGGAGTGAGCCATTTAAGTATTTTTTAAATAAAAAACAAAAGCCAGAACCTATAGCATAAAGTATTAAAAAAACATGCAACCCCTGTTGTAAGCTTGATGCTGAAATTGTTGAAGTGTTCCATGCTTATACTTACTTTGCAAATTCAAATGCACTATATATAAAAATATTCTTTTTGAAAAAAAAAAATTCCATGATGTCCCGAGCAAATACAATATAATATCTAAAACCCATGTTTGAATTTGAGGTCCAATAATACTTAGGATGCACTAACTCTGACACCTATTAAAGTATCAAGCTCAGTACAGGTTCTTTCATCCTTCATACCACCACTGGCAAATTTGCCCTGCATGCACTCACTACATATCAAATTAAAAGGCATGAACATAAATATCAGCTAGCACATTTTTTTTTAGAAATGTATATCACTCTCAGATGTCCTCCTGTATTTCACTGAATTTTAAAATAATAAATAATATTAACTCACTGCCTCATATATTTCTGGAAAAAATATATTGCTCTTAACGATTTGACAAAGAAACCTAATTGTCAACTTAGAAAGAGCAATTCTCATCCATCAAATATTTTTCATATTTTATTATTTTTATCTTAGAACATAGGGCTAATCGTTTTTTACAGAAGGTTAGTGCTCATCCAATTTCATGGACTTATTGGTTCATATCACAGATGTAAAAAATGCAAGTGTTGGTTATTTCATCTATTCTAAAAATACAGACTACTGCAGGACAGAGTAATGGCATTTGACTTATCTTTCAAGCACAAATATAACTTGAAGACCACTGGTGCATTTTAAGAAAAAAAGTGCTAATTTCTCATGTAAAACACCAACCTTATTACAGTCTTCTCTCAACTGCAGTCCTTCTGAATAGAGATTGGTACCAAGTTCTAATATTCTTTTCTTTCAATAATTAAAATGTTATATGCAGAACCACTGAAGTTTTCCTAGCTATTGATAGCTGAAATAGGGCCAGTTTGGATACTCTTGTTCCAGTTTACTACACTGTGACTACTTTGGAACAAGGTACAATTCAACATGAGATTTTCTCAGAATCTGCTCCATAAGAGTAGGAAAGCTCTGGGCACTGGTAATGGGTTAAAGAACCTTTTATCTGTACTCACAGGTTCAAATACAGGCCGAGTGAGTGGTTAAACTTTGGATAACTATTAGGTGACTTATGCAAAATAAGCTGGTTGTCTCAGTACAATTTTTAACATGAATCTCACTAATTTTTAGATCCAGAATTAAGAAACAGTTGTGCACCTTAGCTTTCCTCTAGTAATTAATGCCCATCACAACTGTGGGATGGGAGAGGAGAAAATACCATTTGGCAATGAACACCCTATTTTATTTTCTTGTTATTCTTACTTAGATACTTCAGTGATAATTGTAGTATAAATAGAGACATGAAGATAGCCAGTATATTATATATCTATGTGAGTACATGTTCATATGATGTCTTCTTCTGGTGTCTGGTTTACAGATAGGGTAAGGGACCAACTGTTATAGTAGCTGAAGCAGAATGATAGAGGCACAAATGTACTTCCATTATTACTTAGTTCAGGCCAGGATTTAGGGAGACCATGTGTAATAATATTAGGTATAGAATATGCTGACCCTCCAAAGATCATTATCTTGTGGTGGAGGAGCTTGCATGTTCCGATGAACACCAGAGCTGTGTCGTCAGGAGCTTAGTGCTCTGGTAGGGTCACCCTAGGTGAACAGACCCTCAGGAAGGCCCAAAAATGACCACATGAACCTTGCCTAGGTTAGGGATATCAGGACCCACATCTGGAGCCAGACCTGGGGGTGATATTAGGTGAGTGTCTGGTGGCTGGGCCACCCAGGTAATCCAGATGATCTCAGGCTGAAAAGGCGAAGTGGATCTGCTTTGTGGGCCCACCACCCACAAGGTGAAGAATGAGGGCCAGGTGCGATGCCAGAATGGCAGCTAGAGGGATCGACCATGACAGACTGATCCTCCACAATGGAAACTTGCTCTAGGAATGTGGAACACCACTTTGCTGGCAGGGAAAAAGACAGAGCTGGTGGAAGAAGTGGAAAGGTACCAGCTAGGTACAATTGGCTGCACCTCCACACATACCAGGGGCTCTGGAAACAAACTTCTCAACCGAGGGTGGCCCCACGTGAGAGACCCCGGGCAGGCGTGGGGATACTCACAAGTCCCCAGCTAGGTGTTGTGCAGTTGGAGTTTGTTCCAGTAGACAAGAAGGTCACTTTAATGAGACTACCGGTCTCAAACAGGAAAACTCTGACCACTGCATGTGTTTACATGCCTAACAGCGTTTCAGAATACTCGGCCATTTTAGAGATGGTGGGATGGGTGCTCGATAGAGTGCCACTTACTGACTCTATCATTCTACTGGGGGACTTCAGCACCCCATCTGGGGAATGATACATGGAGAGGAGTGATTGGGAAGAAGAGCCTAGTTGATCTGGACCTGAAAGGTGAGCTGTTAATTGACTTTTATGCTAGTCATGGATTGTCCATAATGAACAACATGTTTGAACACAACATTGCTCATAAATGTGCCTGGTACCAGAACACCTTGGGCCAAAGATCGACGATCAACTTTAGACCTAAGATTGTTGTTCTGGACACCCGAGTGAAGAGAGGAGCAGAGCTATCAACCAGTCACTACTTGTTGGTGAGTTGGATTTGACGCATGGGATGCCAGCCGGATAGACACAGGAGGCCCAAACCATCAGTGTGGGTTACTTGGGAACATCTGGTCAAGGACACTATGAGGAAAGACTTCAATTCCCACTTCTGGAAGAATTTCGCCTGCATTCTGGGTGAGATTGTGGACCTTGAGGCTGAGTGGACCATGTTTAGGGCCTCAGTCATTGAGGCAGCAACAAAAAGCTGTGGCCTGAAGGCAGTTGGTGCCTGTCATGGTGGCAATTCTAGGACCCATTGGTGGACACCAGTGGTGAGGGAAGCTGTCAAAGTGAACAAGGAGGCCTTCTGAGAAATGTTCATGAATTGGACTCCTAATATGACTGAGAGGTACCAGCTAGCTAGGAGGGCTATGGCTGTGATGGTCACTGAAGTGAAATCCTGGGCCTGAAAGGAGTTTGGAAGGACCACGGAGAACGACTACCAGATGGCCTCAAAGGTGTTCTGGCAAACCATTTGTCACCTTAGGAGGGGTTGCCAGAATGTTGCCCAGGCTGTTCTCAGCAAGGGTTGTGAAATGCTGACCGCAACTGAGAAGATTGTTGAGAGGTGAAAGGTCCATTAACCTGATGGACATGCCCTCCTTTCAGGAGGCAGTGCCAGAAATCCCAGATAGGATCGGATTTATTTCACATACGGATTTATACAGATTTATATGGATTTATTTTGCATATGGATTTATTCCACATACGGAAGGACCAGCCATCCAGAAATCTGTGACTGATTCACCCAAAAACTGCCTCAGATTTGTGGGGTAACTATCAAGTTTTGGGGGTACTTTAACCACCTATTGTATTTGTATGTGCTTAAGACTAATAAGTGAAGACTTCCAGTAAAAGTGATTCTGATGGGAATTGCTAGAGATCAATGAAGTAAAGTTTTAAGTTAAAAGCATTTGGTTTTGATTTGTCTGTATCTAGCCATATCCAGATGGAGGTACTATATTTCCTTTGGTTTATTTCCTGATACCGACTTGAGGAGACTAAAAGTTACTGGATCAAGGAACTCTGGGTAGCAGAGAAGTCTTATGACTATGTTCCCCAAGATGTCCTGTGTGAAGTTCTGTGGGAGTATGAGATAGCATGCAGCAGTGGCACTGGCATCTGTTCCCTCTATTCCCAGAGTGAGAGTTGTGTCTTCATTCTTGGCATTAAGTCAAGTTCATTCAACAGTGGACGTTGGACTCTGCCAAGGGTGCGTCCTATCCCCACTCCTCTTCCTGATCTTCATGGATAGGATATCAAGGCGCTGCTGAGTTGGAGAGTGTATCCGGTACAGGACTTGGAGGTGGCATCTCTGCTGTTTGGAGATGATGATGTCCTCCTTGCTTCTTCAGATTGGGACACGCACACTCGAACATTTCACTGCCAAATGTGAAGCATCTGGGATGAGAATCAGCACCTCCAAATCAGAGGTCATGGTTCTTTCCCAAAATAATGTGGAGTGTTCTCTCCAGGTGAAGGGGGAACAGCTGCCCTTAATGGAAGAGTTTAAATGTTTTAGGGTCTTGTTCACGAGTGATGGTAGGCGGGAGTATGAGATTAACTGGCAGATTAGTGTGGCAGTGGCAGTGATGTGGGCACTGTACTGATCCGCGGTGGTGAAGTAGGAGCTAAGTTTTCGGACTAAGCTCTCGGTTTACAGATCAATCCACATCCCCATCATCACTTCTGGACATAAACTTTGGGTAACGACCAAAAGGATGAGATCACGGGTACAAGTGGCAGAAATAAGGTTTCTCCATAGGGTGGCTGGGCTGGCTCTCTGAGATAGGGTGAAGGGCTCAGCTATTCAGGAGAACCTTGGAGTAGAGATGCAACTCCTCTGGATCAAGAGGAGTCATTTGATCTGGTTTGGGCACGCGATGCCCCCTAGTAGGCTTCTTTTGGAAGTAGATTGGGCATATACTACTGGGAGGAGGCCCTGAGGCCAACCCAGGACACGCTTGAGGGATTATTTCTCCTGACTGCCTGGGAACATCTGGGAATCCCCCAGGAGGTGCTGGAACCTGTTGCAGAAGAAAGGGAGGTCTGGTCCCCCCTACTCTCCATGCTTCCACTGCAACCCTCACCAGGAAATGCAGCATAAAGGAAAAGAAGAAGAGGCAGGATATACCGATTAGGTCTGGGAGTGACTGAGTCACAGAACCACATGCTGTATCTGTGTCTACTGATCTCAATAAAGAGTCCTCATTATATTAATTACAACCACGTCTTCCCCCTTGTGTATCACAAGAGACAGTACAATAGATAGATAGACAGACAGGCTTCCACATAAGAACAGTCATCAATACAAATAGTACTATCTAGGACCATTGCCTGTGGTTTTGGCAGACAGGTCAAAGACTAAATGAGCATGGACCCTGAACTACTCTCCTTCCTGTAGGTAGTCTCACCAAACTATGGTTAAGGCAACTTTGTGAAGAAGAATCTGTCTGTTATAAAGATAAATTGAAAACAAAAATCAGTCTTCAGGTCTGTCAGTCTGCTACTTCTCAACAACCCCAAACTCACTTTAAAAATGTTTGATAATTTACATAAGTTTACATATGTCATATAAAATTTACATATGCCATATAAAAGGGGCCCAAATAATCCTGGCCTCTGGATTTCATCTCTACCAGATAACTTTATACCACTGCATTATTTATTAAGGACCTGTTCATATTTCATTTGGTTGTTAAGCCTGTCAGAATCTGTCTGCCACCTGCAGGAGACAGGAAAAGAAAGATGCTGCTTTCTCTTCAATTGGATTTCTTTCAGTTGTCCTAATGTACTATAAGTAACCTTAAAAATAAGCAAGAAGCTCACTGTTTTATGAGCCACTAGATGACCCATTACTGAGCCCAAAACAAGAGTAATAGTTCCTGCAACAAATCGTCCAGCTAAAGATGACTGGTTTCTTTCAGGCTACTAATGTAAATTGGGCCTAAATACAGGAGAGAGTGACTGTGTCACTCTATGCTTTGAAAGAAAATGTGGTCATTAAGAATAGCAGGGAAAATAGCTTTAAAAGGCACAGAATCTCTAGAAGGGCAAGTTATGCAGTGGGAAGAAACAGCAGCATTGCAATAGCTAGTAATATAACTGCCTATTAAAGCACAGGTCTGGGAGTGAAGACAACTGAGTTCTATTTCTCACTCTCACAGAGACTAGCAGTGTGATCTTGGGAAAGTCACTTAACCTTTCTCAGCAGCAATCTCCTCTTCATAAAATAGAGGGAATACTTACCTCAGGGTTACATCTGTTAACATTTATAAAATGCTTGGGATACTCACATGGAAGTTACCGTAAAAGGGAAAAACTGTGTTATCTTTATTATGATGCTGATAGCAAAAAGGGCAACGATAATCTATACAAAGCATCAGCAGCAAAGCTAGTTAAGTGGCTGTACTCAGAACTGACCAGATCAAACATTACCAGATCAAACCCTCTTCTTTTCAGTGCTAACAAAAACAGCACATGTAATACAGTGAAGAGACAAAGAGAATGGGCCTGATTTATTTATTTCACTTTGGTGTAAATTAGTAGTAACACCAGTGACGTTAGTGACATGACACCAGTGTAACACCATTATAAGTGAGGTCAGACCCCCATCTAATCATATTAGAACACAGCCATCTGAAACAGGAAAGAGACATTTCAGTAGGTAATTCTGCAACATGCCTCCAACTATTCCTAACATCAGCAGCACAGACTCTGCAGTGGTTTAGTATAATGCATAGAGGTTGCAAGCACTTGGGGACAGGAGTAGAATTCAAAATTACCTTGCCAAATTAGACAATTGGTCTAAAATGAACAAGATGAAATTTCAATAAAGACAAGTACAAAGTGCTACACTTAGGAAGGAAAAATCAAATGCACTGCTACAGAATGGGGAATAACTGGCTAGGTGGCAGTACTGCTGAAAACGATCTGGGGGTTATAGTGAATCACAAATTGAATATGAGTCAACAATGTGATGAAGTAATGAAAAGGTCTAATATAATTTTGGAGTTTATTAACAGGAGTCTCATAGCTAAAATGTAGAAGGTAATTATCCCACTCTACTGTACACTGGTGAAGCCTCACCTGGAGTACTGTGTGCAACTCTGGGCTCCACATTTTAAAAGAGAGTCCAGAGGAGAACAACAAAAATGATCAAAAGGTTTAGAAAACTTGATCTGAGGAAAAGTTTAAAAAATGGGCATGTTTAGTCTTGAGAAACAGAGACTGAGGGGGAGATATAAGCCTTGAAATATTTTAACGCCGTTTTAAAGAGGATGGTGGTCAATTGTTCTCTGTTTCCACTGAAAGTAGAAGAAGACATACTGGGCTTACTCTGCAGCAAGGGAGATTTAGATTACATATCAGGAAAAACATTTTAACTATAGAAATAGTTAAGTCCTGGAATAGACTTGCAAAGGAGAGTGTGGGATCCTTATCATTGGAGATTTTAAAGAACACGTTAAGACAAAGACTTGTCAGGGATGGTCCAAGTTTACTTGATCTGGCCTTACTGCAGGGAGTTGGACTTAATGACCTCTTGAGGTCCCTTCCAGCCTTACATTTCTGTGATTGTTAAACTCACCCTATGTGTTCACTTTTTATACTACCCCAAAAGCGGTAGCAGTATAACTACAAGAGCTTCAACATATTAATATTAATAATATTAATACTTAACACTTATATAGCACTTTGTATCTTTGAAGACCTGTGCAAATATTAACTAATACAAAAATATTAATATTACTTCTGTACGATCTCCCAACCTTGAGTGGGATCAAATGACATTAATGATGCAAATTATTTATTCTCTATCAACCTTTTCATGTTTCTAGCCTTCTGCACTTAAAGATGCCATGCTGAACTCCAGAAATCAGTTTGGACAAACTAAGAAAAAGTCATGTAGGGATAATATGGACTATGAAATTCACCGTATATCTTTGTTAATATATAAGGTAGAAGACAGTCCCGTGATAATTCTTACAAAGTCTCCTGAAATAATACCACTTGGTATGTTATCTCATGAGTTAAACACTACTGGACCTAAGCATTACTTGTTTAGGAGTGATTTGAGTACAACTTCAGTGCAATTGCAAGGTACTGTTGGTGATTCTATGGATGGCTTGGCTTTTTGAGTCAGAGTGTCCCAGTTTGATGTTAGGGGGTAACATGCTATTGGAGGTGATGGCTTTTAGGTGAGATGTTAAAGCAATGTCCTGAGTAATTGTGGTCCTTAAAGTATAACCAAGCATATTTCACAAGGGTGTTGTGAGAGTTAATTCATATTTATAAAGTACTTGGAAGATGAAAGTGCTATAGAAATTCTAAGCATAATGACTATTATATATTATTGTCCTATATAATTTTGTAGTAGTCTGAGTGTTGGCACAAGTATCTGGATAATCTCCAATTTGCCTGAATAATTGCATTCTGCCTATTTAAAATTTCCCCTGTAGTTTCAATTGCATATGTTGTTTATCATTTCCTATCCTAAACTATTGTGCAGCACGCTGTGGCCTTTTAATTGTTGTATTTCAATTAAAGCTGAAGTAATTGTGTGTGTGTGTGTGTGTGTGTGTGTGTGTGTGTGTGTGTGTGTGTGTGTGTGTGTGTGTGTGTGTGTGAACGAGAGAGAGAGAGAGAGAGAACACTAATTTCAGTCATGATGTGATGAATGGGAAACAGAACAGTAGAGATGAGATGCGGGGGAAGGACAGTGGTTATAGCAGTAGGATTACACAGCTACTCAGCTAAGATTAGGGTACAGCATGGTGAACACATTAATGTTTTTCATTTCAACTATACATAAAATAAATTAGTAGTTGTATTGATTGTTCTCTTACATGTATGATGTCAGATGTAGTGGTTAAGGAGGGACATGACTGAGAAAGTAGTGGTCTGGCAAACCAACTCAGCCAGGGTGTTCCAAATATAAGGAATAGGGTGGAAGAAAATGTAGAGATCACTATGGGAGAAGAGACCAAACAGGACCACAAGGACACCAGCACTGGTGGAATGAAGGGGCAGGAATGGAAGAAACTATATTATAAGGAAGTAGGCAGGGTAGGTAGTAGATGATGTAGCTGTGCAGGGCTTTGAAGGAAAGGACAAGAAGTTTAAACTTGGTACATTACTGAATATACAGCATAACCCACACAAGCTTTGAAAAGCAGAGAATAACCATAGAACAGTGCACTCTGTCCACACTATCAATCCATCCCCTAAACCATAGAATGGGAGCATGGGACTCAAGAACCCTTACAACAGTTTTACGCTGGCCAGGGTATTATCAGAGTAATGCCATGAACTTTTAGGTCCCTTTATGCTGCCAGAGGCACAAAGACTCCTTAGTGTAACTGAAAATCAGGTCCTATATCTGTTTCATTGGACCCAACCAGCACAATCCCTGGTCTTTCCCAGCATCTGATTGAGAATATGGTTTGCCTGAGATAAATGGCTCAAATTAACTTTGAATGAGACTGAACTGAGACTGGTGGATAGGTAGAAAATAGTAGAATGAGGCGATGATAGGGGTAATCCACTCCCACGCTTTGATGAGGACAAATGTCCACCATTTGTCACACATTTTTACAACCTTGGGGGCTGTCAGATCCTCAGCTGCTTTTATAAGTCTAGCTAGGAACAATGGCCAAGAATGCTTTTCCACCTTCACTTGGCTAGCAGATTTTGTCCTTTTCTTTCAAATTCTCTCTCTACGGTTATCTAAATCTTCGCCATCTCCAGACTGAAGTATTGTAATGAATCCGACTTAGGGAAAATCACTCCGGAATTTCCACTAGTGCAGAATGTGGCTGCCTGCCTACTTAACAGTAGTTTATGCATAGAGCCTATTATGCCTGGCCTCCATAGTCTATATTGGCTTGTAGTTCATTTCCAGATGCAACTGATGGCACTGGTTTTGCTCTATAAAGCCTTTTATGGTTTGGACCTTCTCCAAGATAGCAGTTGAGATCAAATGCTTGTGTTAATTCAATTGCCCTTTGATTTGTTCATGTGATGCCTTGAGCAAGGCTTTCTCAGTGGAATTCTCTTGGCAGTTTTATTCCCTTATCCTTAGTCCAAAAGACTGTTTGTTGACATGGCCACTTTATAGAACTTATCTGTCTACACAGACTTCTCCTGAATGGGTGGGCTGAACAGGCGAGTTTTAATCTTTGGTCGGGAGTGTAGTTCCTTTATTATTATTATCAACACTAAGTCATTTATGGATTTATGACTGTGTGTTTGAAGTCCTGTTTTTTGTGCACCTATATATGGAAAAAAACAAGACCCTACATTAACTGGCATCTGGATTACTCTGTATTTACTTAAACAAGTTCCTACGATTTGATTCTTCCTCTGAAGTGGCATTTGACTAATCAAACAAAACCACTTATCTATGGTATAAAAAATACAGGTACAATGAAAAAAAGAAATCAGACAGATAAGGTGCAGGATTTGAGCAATATTAACTTTGAGAATCCTTAACTTATTTGTGTAATGCATTATTATTCCCCTTCAAGTCAATGGGAGCTCAGTACATCTGCAAATTGGATCCCTACTATTTATTTAGGTCTGTAATAATGGATTTAAGGTCCTAACTTGAGTGATCCAGGTTGGAAAATTTTGGCCACTGTCAGCATCGTGTGCTGTACTATTGTTTCAAGCAACAATACAACCTTTTTTAGGTGGATTTCAGGTGATGAGGAACATAACTGAAAACTTAACTTAGCTGCAATCTTACATGACTTATATATACCAGCAAATTTTCACTATTAATTTGTTGTATTCTTATGTACAAGAAATGCTGCTGAAAAACAAGTGCAAAATGAGTTAAGGTACATTCAGGCTTATGGGACATATACATAAAGCAGTACACAGTACTAGAAGATGATACACTTAACTATCTAATAGTATGAAATTATAGTATCATTGAGATATAGTATTTCTTCATGTAATTAAGGCCCATATAGCATGGCATTCACTCCAGGGCAGAGTTAAGGTTAATTTAGCTAACAGCTCACTTAAACAGTTATTTTTTGAAGGCATAATGCTGGTATTTCTTAATGGTCACTAAGAACAGAAGAAAAGTGGCCATTGTAACATGGTACTGCTGCTTCTAGTGATTCGCCCTATCTGTGTTTCAAGTTTCTTGTATGATCATTTATTTTGCGGGACATGGGGGCGTATAACATAATTTTACTTCAGTAATCTAGTACACACACACCCTTCCCCCTTTAGGAAATTGGATTTAAAAATCAGACATAATACCTGGTTATGATGATTCATTATTGTATAATAAAGCTTTCTCTTAAAAGGACAATTTGTCTATATTGGTAAGCTTTTATGAATAGATTTTTCAGAGCAATGCACATAAAGCATGCACATGAGTCTTACATAGTTTATAATTAGGTGCATGTGTGTGACCCACTCTTGGCTTTAAAAAGGTAGCTTTAGAACTTTTCTTCCCTCAGACACAGTCACTGATTTTGGTCCTTTATACCTAAATTTTATGAAAGTTCTTACTGTCATCACAGAGCAGAGCAATGTGATTCAATGACAAAACCCCTACTTTTTTTTCTATTAACTAAACACTGAAGTAATTGGTTGTGGAGACTGGAATTACCCAGTATTTTGTCTTCTACTCTTTCTTCTTCTCTCTTCTTTTTATGTATGTGGCACACAGGGATCTTTGAAACAAATGATTTATGATTTATTATCCAAGGTTTAATTTAAGGTTTAAATCTTCCGCAGCACTTTGCCAGTGAGATAATTAGTGAATGCTGATGTGTTTTCCCTTTAAATACTCCAATAATATATTTCATGTGTCATTCTTGACATGGAATGGCTACCCACATGAAAAAAATGGTTTATTTTTAGCATAGGAGCCATGAAGTAAACTAGGCTGAGCCCCATAGGTGTAGTATGTGACATCCTGCAAGGTTTGCAGGCTCTCTCTTCACTGCTTTGTTTGCACAGCTCTGGCTGTAACTGCAGAACTCTTCTGCTTTGTTCTGGCTTTATTTGCCTACTTCCTGTCTGCTGCTAGCTGGCTCACCCTGTACCTGAAACAAAATGCAGCAGCAGTCTGCACTTTTTGTTGCCAGGTGAACTTTTTTCCCTTTTAAAAAAAAATATTATCTACTTAATTTTTCTTGTCCTCGTTCAGGCACTGGGAGCACTGGACACTCGTGGGATATAAATTCCCCATCACCAATATGTTGTATTTGGCCCAGCAGTTGCTGAGATGCAGAGGGAGCTAATAGAAACACAGCTATCTGCTGTGGAGACTTTGTTGTTCAGGCAGCAAAACTGAAACAAACACAAAAGTAAGCCTGTGTATTGGGGAGGGGGGGCGGGCTCAAGGACATCACAGCAAGGATGGCTCTCTCTCTGATCTTTCTGTTGCTGAGTTCCCCCTCTGACCGTAACCTGGTCTCTCTGAGTATCACCCATTAGCCCCCCAGCCAGGCCCAGGCCTTTCTATGGCTTCTAAGCCATCAGTAGTGATGACTTCTCATCTGGTTTCAGCCATCTCCCCCTACCCTTCTTCCATTGCTAACTGTAATTGATTCGCTCCATAATCCACTAACTTCCACTCTTGACTCTTTTGCTCCCTCTCTTCCATTGCAAAGTCTGCTTTGCCAACCCCCAGCCCTGGCTCCCCTCAGCATCTGCTTCTTCTGCTCCTGTTCTTGCACTGACAGAGCACAGCGGTAGATGACACAGTATCTCTGGGAAATGCTGTGGCCAGGTTGGCTTCCTCCACTACAATATTTTTCTCTTCTTCAGCAGTGGTGCCAAATAGGAGAGATTTGGGGGTGAGTGGTGTTGTGACTTGGCACACGGGGTCACAATGCCACTGAAATTTGTCCCGGCTGCCCCTCTGTCCAGATGGAGGTATGGCTGGGCCAAAGGGCATTGTGACCTGCTGCACAGGGTGTCTGCTGAGAACTTGATTCCTGGCAGCACAGGCTCATACATTGTGTGGGTAAGAGAGAGTGAAGACTCCCAGCGAAGAGAGACCTGGGGTCCATGTTGAGGGGACCAGAACTTGCCCTCCGCTCAAAGAAATATCTGAATTGATGCCGCTGTCCTTCATTTCTGCCATCTACCTTACTAAGCATCTCTACTTCGCCAACTCAATTGAATCCCACACCCGCAATGCCACTCACACCTCAATCTGTCCCCTCTTTCTGCCTCCAATTCTGTCTCCTCTCAGGATCTCACTAATTTCTTTCAACAGAAAATTGAAAAAATACCATATGACCTTCCCCCTGTCCTCAGCTTACCTTCTCTAACCCCCTTCCCCTCCAACAATTCTCACGTTTTTTGTCCCTGTTATAGATGGATAAGTTTCTTGTCTGCTCTCCTCCTCTAACCCCTCCAATTGCTCCCGTGACCACATCCCAATCTCCTGATCTCCCTTGCACCCACTCTCATTCCCTCCCTTACTCTTCTCCTTAAACTCTCACTGTCCTCTAGATGTTTACTGTCATAATAGAAGTATGCTTTGGCCTTTTTTAAAATCAACACCTTTGACCCCACTTGCTTTCCAGCTACCACCCTTTCTCCCTTTCATTTCTAAGCTCACTGTCTACAATTGCTGTATAGAGTTCCTCTCCAAAACCATCCTAGATCCTCTCCAGTCTGGCTTCTGCCCCTTGCACTCCACTGAAACCACTCTTGTCAAGTCTCTAATGATTTCGTCCTAGCTAACATCTAGAAAATGTACTCCAACCTCATCCACCTTAACCTGTTAGCCACCTTTGATGTCAGCCATTCTCTTCTTCATGATTTATGTCCTCCTTTGGCTTCCATTACCCTCTCCTCTTGTGGGTCTCCTACCTCACTAATCACTTCTTCAGCATATCCATTGGAGGATTCTCCTTATCTGTCTTCTACCTGTCTTTGGGGGTCCAAAGGGCAGTGTCCTTCATCCCCCTCTCTTCTTCTAAAACTTAACTCTGGATAATCTCATCTGGAAGTACAAATTGAACTACCATCTCTATGTTGACAACTCACAGATCCACTTCTCTACGCCAAACCTGTTTCTATCTGTCCACACAAAAATTTTGGTCTGTCTCCCTGTGGATATCTAGCCATCAGCTCAAGCTCAACGTGTTTTAAACAGAGTGCCTAATCTTTCTCACCACGACGCCACACCTCCTCCTCTGTCAATCATTATGGACAACCCCACTATTCTTCCTGTAATCTGGGTGTTATCTTTGACTCGGGTTTCCTCCTAGGTCCTCACATCCAGGCTATGTCTAAATCTTGCTGATTCCTTCTGCATAACATCTCTAAAATACAGCCTTTCTTATCCATCCACATAGTTAAAACTCTTGTCCAAACTCTCACCATTTTTGCATCTTGCTCCCCTTCTTTTTCAAATATAAGCTGCTCATCTTTGGCCCTTCATGGCCTACCTCAGCACTACTTGCCAACTCTCATTTGTTATCGCGATGTCATATGTCACCTCTGGTTTTTGATGCATAATGCCAGCCTCCATAACCCATTTATTACATTTTCAAATAAGCACCTTCGTACTTTCTCCCATGCTGCCCTACATACTTGGGAGAAGCTTCCCATAAATATTACAAATCTATTTCATTATCCCCGCCTTCAATATCTTCCTCAAAACTTTCCTTTATCATGATGTCTACAAAAACACTTGACTACAATTAGTCTGCTGATGTGCTAAGACCACAGTCTATCTTCCTGACCAATGCTGTCTCATTGTTTCCTTGTATTCCCCCATCCATCTGTCTGTATCTATCTGTAGTCTCTTGTCTTACATTAAGGCCTGGTCTACACTACATGGTTAGCTCGACGTAAGCTGCCTTGAGTAGACTTAGCTGTGGAAGTGTCTTCACTGAAATTTGGCTCCTGCCGAAATAAGTGCCTCTCTGGCCAATTTAGTAACACCATCTCCCCGAGTGGCATAGAATCACAGTCAGTGTAATTGGGTTGAAACAGTGTCAGTGTCGACACTGCGTTGCTTATGTCAACTCTTATTGACCTTCAGGAGCCATCCCACAATGCCCCACACTGACAAAACAATTGATAAAAGTGCTTCTGGTGAGGATGTGCACTGCTGACACAAGAATCCAAGAGTGCACACAGGTAAGTAATTTAATACCTGTGGTGGCTGTATGCCGATGTAAATTAGGTTGACATAATTTTGTAGTATAGACATGGCCTTAGATTTTAAGCTTTTTAATCAGGGACCATATTTTGTTTTTAGTTTGTAAAGTGCTTAATACACTGGGGTCCTAGTCCATGACTGGGGCTCCTAGCTACTACAGAAATACCAATAATAATGATTAATAAATAGCCCTTTTGTGCACATATAGTAATTGCCATTTTGAGTGTCTTCAAAGTTTGAGATTTGGATACCTATTAAGGGGTTCACATCTGAAAATATTTTTCATGGTATGGAATTCCCACAATCAGTACATCTTCACCATGCCATCTGGCAGAGAGCACTGTACAATTTAGTTATAAGTTATACACAATTTCCCTGTGCCCTCAGCTATCTTGTATAAGTACTGTGCTGTCACACACACCCCCACACCATCACCTACTGGTGGCCCACATCTGGCCCTTCTGCAGCAGGATCTGACAATTATCACATCTGAGTGCTCAGAGCATATCTATAGGATCGGGCCTCACTGGCAAGATAGTCGTTCCCCTGCCTAGTTTGAGAATTCTGATTTGGACCTCTGTGGCTGCACCTTTGACTCAGCCTCTGAGGTGTTCATTATCTGTGAGGTAGCCTCGGGGCTTATGCAACTTTGTGCATACCTACCACCAGCAACCTAGGAGATGTAGGTGCCTATGGGGTACACAGCAGCTGTGTCACAGTTTTGAAAATGTCAGCGATGCCTCAGTGGAGGACTCAGGTGACTAAAGAGCAGATAGGTGCTTACATTCCTTTGAGTATCTGGGCCTTAACCTTTTTGCTTCAATTTCTAAGATGAAGAATTAATACCTACTTCACATATGTGTGTTGAGGCTAATTAGTCAGGGGTTAAACCATATAAATGGTAGTATTACTATTTACTATTATAGGTACTATCTACTATACTCACTACACTCACTAATTTGCTATCAAACCTCTTGACTGAGTAAAAACTAGGTGTCATCTGTATTTGTTGCTGTTTATTGTAGGGAGAATACTCTTGATGAGAATTCCAGAAACTGCAAGTTGTTGAAAAGATATATTGATTTTCAAGATTTAACTCTCCAGGAACTAGAATTCTTTGATGATATATCCAGGACGCATATATTAGTTGCCAACAAAATGTAACTTAGCGGGTTAAAAAAAAAAGAATTTCTGTAATTTTCCAGATGCACTACGAAAATATCAAATAACTTTTGGATGCTAACCCAGTGGTTTCTTTTACAAACTAAATCCAAACACGGAATAATTATTAAATGAAAACTCCTTCTGTGGTGATCTTAATCTTCAGTGCTTTAAAACAATTCAAATTATAAATGAAAAGAGGAGGGGGGTGAATAGCATAAAATTATTTAGATAGTCTTTTTTGAATGTTTCTTTAAATGTGTTCTTCTTCTAGTGGTGTGAATGCTCTGGATAGCATAACACTTTAGCCAGCAATGACTGGTGGTCTTGCCTGCTCCCCTGATGAACTAAAGCTTCTCCCTGCTCAAGCTAGAGTGGGAGTAGAGTGACCAACTGACCCTGACTCTCATTTCCTCATCACCTGGCTGTGAGACAACCCAGCTAGCAGTGCCAACTCTTTTTTCCAGTTGTGTATTTTATTAGGATTTCATAAATAGTTACTTATTTAGCATTGTAAAGGGAAAAGAAGATGGGGTCTCTCTTTCTGCTGAGAATTGATTTTTAGAAATGGCTGCAAAAGCCTGAGATTGAAAGAGCCTTTCTAGCAGAAGTTTAAATCTTAGAATGTTAAGGGTTAACAAGATAGTTGTGGAACCTAGACGCCAGCAGAGATGGAATGCAGAGAAAGACCTTGTAACTTAGATAAGGAAAGTTGAAAATGCTGTGCTGGGAAAATTCCTGGATGGGTAGTTTTTTTAGTGTGTATGACCATGGAAGCTGTGACGTATAAAGATTTTTGTGGGGCTATATAAGCTGTTAACATAAAATTCTAAGTTGTCGTTCCTTACATTTGAAGGGACCACCTTCTTTACGTAAAGAATAAAAATCTGACTTTGCTAATCTGTTGTTTGGCTAATTCTGGACTATTCGCTGGGCAATGGACTTGTAAGTAAGGACCCCTGTGTCTGGGTTCTTCCTCAGCATAGATATATAGCGTAGTAATTAGTGAGGTGTTTTAAGATTTCTCTAGGTTTATTTTCTGCACTGTATAGAGTTCTGTGGGAAAAAAACACCTGGGCTTTAAATTTTGAGAGTCCTGTGGGGCTATTATGCCCACCAATGACCGACATTCAAGCTGTCTTTTCTGTTTAGGTGAGGGACATTTAAAATGTAAGGCCTGTAAAACCCTCACACAGGCAATGTCTACACTAGGGACCTAGGGATGTGATTCCCAGCTTGCAGACATACTTGTGCTAGCTCTCGTTGATCTAGCATGCTAAAATGACTAGAATAGCCGCTGCAACATGGGCAACAGTGAGTGGTGGCATGAGCTATGTTTTCCGAGTAGGTACCCATGGGGTGCAGGTGGGTTTGTACTCTGAGCTGCTAGACCATGCTACCACGAAGACACTTTTTTTTAGCATGCTAACTCAATGACAACAAGCACAGGGATGTACCTGTGTGAGCTGGGAATCACATCCTTAGCTCTAAGTGTAAACATAGCCTAAGAATGCAGCTAAATCTAGGGACAACAGGAAGAAGTCATTCTTTTTTAGAGAGAGCTCAGAAAACATAAGAATGGCAATACTGGGTCAAACCAATGGTCCATCTACCCCAGGATCCTGTCTTCTGATAGTGGCCAGTGCCAGATGCTTCAGAGGAAATGAACAGAACAGGTAATCATCAAGTGATCCATCCAGTTGCTCATTCCCAGCTTCTGGCAAACAGCAATCCCTGCCTATCCTGGCTAATAGCCATTGATGGACCTAGCCTCCATGAATTATCTAGTTCTCTTTTGAACCTCATCTTGGCCTTCACAACATCTTCTGGCAAGGAGTTCCACAGGTTGACTGTGCGTTATGTGAAGAAATACTTCCTTTTTTTGTTTTAAACTTGCTGCCTATTAATTTCATTTGGTGACCCCTAGTTCTTGTGTTATGAGAAGAAGTAAATAACACCTCCTTATTTACTGTCTCCACATCAGTCATGATTTTACAGACCTCTATCATACCCCCCGTTAATCGTCTCTTTTCGAACTGAAAAGTCTCAGTCTTATTAATCTTTCCTTACATGGAAGCTTTTCCATATTCCTAATCATTTAGTTGTCTTTTTCTGTATCTTTTCCAATTTCAATATATCTTTTTTGAGATGGGGCAACCAGATCTTCACGCAGTATTCAAGATGTGGACGTATTATGGATTTATAAAGAGGCAATATGATATTTTCTTTCTTATTACCTATCCCTTTCCTTATGATTCCTAAAATTCTGTTAGCTTTTTTGACTGCTGCTGAACATTGAGTGGATGTTTTCAGAGAACAATCTCTGAAACAGATAGGGGACAAGATTTCCTAGACTGGGACAATCCTCAGTGAAAAGTGCCCCAGCAACTGTCTTAACCTCTGGGATTCTGCCTGCTCCTACGTCTGTGGCTGTGAGTTGTAACAGGCATTACTCCTTTCAGAGCACAGAGGAAGATCTCACAAGACTTCCACAAAGAGGAAAAGGCTTGGTTCTTCCCTTTATGTCTCAGGGAAGCAGGGAGCTCTGTAAGCAGCCCCTTACACCTCTATTTGGCAGGATGCAGCCCAGAAGATTTCACCAGTGTCCATATTATGGGCACCCAAGAAGAGTTCTGCTGCCAGCACCACTGCCCTTTTTTCCTGATCAACTCTCAGCTGTCTGCAGCAGGGGCTCCTGCTGATCATACTCCCTGAAGACTGGATGAGTTACCACCCCTGCAGTGCTGACTTGCTCAGTGCAGGTATCCTCACACTGAGCAGCAGTTGCCTGTGCATGTGTCTTGGAAGCCTGATGCTTCTGTTTCTAATGTACCATCTCTGTATTTGTATCTCCAGCATGGGCTTTGTTATTACCAGGAATTTATTTGGCTGTTTCCATGCAACCTAACTCCCCTTTATTAGATGTTTCTGTCAATCAGGAGATGCTTCTAAATCAGCTGGCGGTTACTGTGGTAATCCCTATTCAGTGGGTAATTCTCAGACCCCCCTCATGACCACCCCTCCCCTTAGAAGAGGAGGATGGATATGCCTCTTCATTCTCTTCTGAAAACAGAGATGATTCACCCTTTTACCCTTCAGGGATATATTTTATGACCCCTATATGTTTGAGGTCAGGTTAGACATAGGGGTAAATATATGCATGTTTGTTCAAAAGCTCATTTCTCAGCTTCAGTTTCCAGGGTCAGATTTCCTTTATTTCAGGATCCACCTATCATGCAAAAACAGTCACAGCGATCTGTACATATTCTTTAAACAGACTCTTCTCCAGGTCAGTCTCTACATGAACATATATTTTGGCAACGTTTTTGAAACTATCCAAGAGAATATTTCATCTTTTTCTTTCCAGAAAGGGGCTATTGCTCCTCCTGAGGCATCTTCATTACATGATTATAAGTCATTTCAAGAACTGGTCCACAAAATGGTGGAACCTTTGGAGATCCCAGTTCAGACTGTTCAAGAAAAATGTTGCATACATATCTACCAGAGAGGCTTATTCATGGATTCATAGGCTGCAAGGTGAGAAGGGACCACTGTTATTTTATCATCTGACCTCATGTATAACACAGTCCATAGAACTTCCCCAAAATAATTCCAGAGTACCCAGCATCAATATCCAATCATGATTTAAAAATTGCCAATGATGGAGACTCCACCATGACCCTTGAAAAATTGTTCCAATGGTAAATTACCTTCACTATAAAACATTTATGCCTTATTTCCAGTCTGAATTCATCTAGCGTCAACTTCCAGCCATTGAATTATGGTATAACTTTCTCTGTTAGACTGAAGAACCCTTAACAAATATTTGTTTCACATGTAGGAACTTACAGACTGTAATCAAGTGACCCCTTAAAATCCCTTCTATTTGTTACCTTAAATAAATTGAGCTGCTTGAGTATATCGCTAAGGCATGTTTTCTAATCCTTTAATCATTCTTGTGGCTTTTCTCTGAACCCTTTCTAGTTTATTAACATCCTTTTTGAATTTATCGACACCAGAACTGGACCCAGTATTCCAGCAGCAGTCATACCAGTGACAAATACAGAGGTGAATCGTCTCTCTGCTACTTGCAATTCCCCTATTTATGCATCTCAGGAGTGCATTGGCCCTTTTGGCCACAGCCGCACAGTGGGACTTCAATTCTCTTTTAAAGTCTCTGCTTCCCAAGATAGCGTTTCCCATCTTGTCAGTATAGCCTACATTCTTTGATCCTAGATATATACATTTACATTTAGCCATATTAAAACATACTGTTTGCTTGTGCCCAGATAACTTGGTAATCCGGTTTGCTCTGTACCAGTGTACCTCTTCATTATTTACTGGCCTCCAAATTTTGTCATCTGCAAACTTTATCAGTGATGATTTTATGTTTTCTTCCAGGTCATTAATAAAAAATGTTAAACATCATAGGGCTAAGAACTGATTCCTTCAGAATCCCACTAGAAACATACCTGCTCAATAATTCCCCATTTATTATTACAATTTGAGACCTAATACTTAGCCATATTTTAATCCATTTAATGTGAACCATGTTAATTTTGTGTTGTTCTAATTTTTTGTTCAAAATGTTGTGTAGTACCAAGTCAAATGATTTACAGAAATCTAAGTATATTACATCAAACATTAGTACCTTTACTAACAAAATTTGTAATAAAAAAAATATGAAGTAAATTTGACAGGATCTATTTTCCATTAATGCATGTTGATTGGCATTAATTATATTACACACCTGTAATTATTTATTAATTCAGTCCTATGGCAGCTGCTCCATTTATATCCATTCAGCACACAAGAAATATTTGCATTTTGTAGCGGGCAATACACATTAATAATACAGAGTGCTTCCATTCAGGTTGCTGATGGCCCCGAGAATTTTCACAAAATGTCTGGTTATGATAACAGCACATCTCAAAGAGAAATATGTTGGTTTACCCATATCTCAATGATTGGTTGGTGAGAGGGTTGTCTCCAGAGCATGTGATAAGCAGTGGTCAGTATGTCTTGCTTCTTTTCTTGAGACTGGGAATAAGAGTAAATGAGAAAAAGTCTCATTTAGTGCCAGCGCAAAAAAATGTATTGGGGCTCTACTTAATTTCACAATGGCTTGAACATACGTGCTACAAACAAGATTCAACAACATGCTGGAGTTGATAAATCAACTGCAAAACAATCAATGTATTACAGCACAGACATGTTGCCAGCTTTTAGGTCACATGGTTTCGTGTACTCTGATCAGCCCATTTGCTAGACTGTGTCTTCAATCATTATGGATGGCCTATTGCCCTGCTGTTCACAACATATATAGAAGAAGTGTTGTACTTCCTCAACTGGTGGAAAGATACACACACACCAGACCATTCTCCCCAGTTCCATTCTCCCCAGCACTTCCCACAAAGTCAGTAATGTCTGATGTATCATTGGTGGGTTATGGAGCTCACTTTGACAACTTTACAGTCTACGTTCAATGGTTTCAAAGAGAGACTTGACTTCATATCAACTTCTTGGAGCTCAGAGTGATATGGCTTGCCTGCATAGCCTTTCTACCTCATATCAAACATCAGAGTGTACAGATTAGAACCAAAAATACCACTATGATTTTTTAGGTAAACAAACAGGGAGGAACCAGATCAATGGTCTTGTGCGGAGAAGTAATCAATCTACGGAATTAGTGTATCCAGCACAACATAACACTGACCACACTTCACCTTCCAGGCCAACATAACACTCTGGCAGACCATCTAAGCAGGCATTTTTGAATAGTCCATAAAGATTTCAACCATCAATTCCATTTTCAATCAGAGGGCTGCAACCTGTATAGATCTATTTGCATAACAAGAAATGCAAAAGGGGTCCTCATTCGGGTTCTCAAGGAGATGCCTTTCTAATCCCCTGGACTCAGTGTCTGTTGTATGCCTTTCCCCCAATTCTTATGCTCCCATGTCTGTTAATGAAGGTCAGACAGGACAAGGCCTCAGTTATCCTAATAGACCCAGATTGGCCCAAACAATACTGGCTCTCAGACAGCAGAAATATATCAGTAACACCTCCAATATTTGTACCTCTTCTAGCAGGCTTAATTACTCAGAACAATGGGACATCATTTCTTCCAGATTTGTTATTGCTATATCTCATGGCATGGAAAGAGTCTGGCTAAGAGACTTGGAGAAGAATTGTTCTATTGATGCAGAGTGCATATTGATTTATAGCAGAAAGCAGTCTATAAGGACAACTTATACTTCATAATGGAAGTATTTCTCATCTTGGATTTACCAGAACAATCCTTCTGCACAAGAGACATCAATCCCCCATATCCTTGAGTATGTAATACCCTTGAAAATCTCTGGTTTATTGCTAAGCTCATTATGTGTTCATTTGGCTGCTATCTCTGCATATCATCCACCAATTCAAGACAACACAATTTTTTTCTCATCCTTCAGTTAAAAAATTTGTGAAAGGTCTTCTGAGAGATTTTCCTCCAATAAGACTATTCTCTCCAACTTGGCATCTTTATATGGTACTTACCAGACCTCCATTTGAGCCCTTACCCTTATGTTCTTTCCTCCATTTGTCTATGAAGACATCATTCCTCACTGCAATTATATATATTTGTGCTCTGTCATTTTATTTGAATAGAATAAAACCATTCAGGCCATCCCCTAGGCAATTTATTTCCATTGCCAAGAGATTCAAGGGTCAGGCAATCTCAATTCAGAGAATCTCTAATTGGGTATCACGCTGCACAAAGTTATGTTGTGAGCTGGCCAATATAGAATTCCCAGGTCATGTTAGGTCACATTCTACCAGAGCAAAGGACATTTCTGCAGCCTCTTTTGGGGGGATACCCATAGCTGATATATGTAGAGCTGCTACTTGAAGCAGTATACATACCTCTAGCCAGTACTCTTTAAATAAGGCAATTTATATTCCCAGTTTGGGAACACTGTTTTGCAGTCTTTGTTTAATGAGACTTGTGGTACCCTCCTCTATCTATTACATACTGCTTGGAAATCACCAGAATGGAACATGTAAACAAGCACTCAAAGATTAAAGGAAAGTTACTTACCTTTAATAACTGAAGTTCTTCGAGATGTGTTGTTTACATGTGTACCATGGCCCACTTTTTTTTCCCCATGACTTCTGAGTCTAATAGCCTGGACTTATCTGTGGTGCAGGAACTGAGGGTTGATTGGTTACTCCACTCCCTTTATAATCCTGGGGGGAAAGGGGCTCAAGCTCTGACTGATGGATGCTGTTGGCTAATGTGTTCCGATCTGCAGCATATGGGGTGCATGCACACAACCATAGGTGGAACATATATAAACAATACATCTCAAAGAACTCCAGTTATTAAAGGTAAGTAATTTTCCTATACACAGACAAGTCTACTTGAATATTTTTCATTGTGAGTGAAGTTCTGTTTCTTTACCTAAAGATTTAAAGAGCTTTTTTTTTAAAAAGACTCATTAAAGATGGAATTACTTTTAAATAAAATAAATATATTTTCAAAAATTGTTTAAAAACTCAGAGTTTGTATCCAAAGTTCAGCATTATATATAAATGCACTTTTAAAGGTGATGTGAAAGGACTTTTACCTGCCAAGACTTTGTTCAATCTGTCAAAGTTCTTCGTATTTCTTTTTCATGTTTTGATATCGGTCTGTAACACACAGGAGGAAGATGATGTATTTCCAAATCCAGGGAAGAGTGGTTGTGAATCTACCGTGGCAGAAGAGACATTGAGACAGAGGGTATGTAGTCCATTAGTAGAGTGGGATCATTATCAGTTATTTACGTTCATGTTTTTAAGTAATTTCTGGTCACCTTTAGGTAAGCTTCTAGATATGCTTATATTTTGGCTTTATTCCATAAAATACCACTTCAGAAATTATGTTTTTATGAATGACATTCATGCAGCAACCAGTGCTAATAAAAAGGTGGTATTTCCATAACTGACGTTCAAACATGATGATGAAATCCTGTCCCTATTAAAGTAAATTGCAAAGATCCCATTGACTTCAATGGGGCTAGAATTTCACCTGATGAATCCAAGCAAATCTCATGTCTGCAATTAGATCAGATATCTGGGAGGTAGGGCACACTGCCTTACAGTCAGGAAAGTCAAATAGCTGATCATGTTTAAAAGAAAAAAGGTGAAATTCCATTGATGTCACTGGCAAAATTCCTATTGACTTCAATTGAGCCAGAATTTCATCTCAAGTCTGTAAAATGTCCCTTACTATACAGGAGGTGGCTGCATTTGTGCATCATGGATTGGACTATTTAGATGCATCTAATATTTTATATCAGTGTAACTGAAAGCAGAATTTGGCCCATTTTTAATTCAATATGCAAAACAATATAGATAATTAACCACTTAGGCCTAATAAGTGCATAATATATTTTGAACAAATTCCATACAGCTTAAACTAGCTAATAAATCAGAATATATATATATATATATATATATACTTTTTTTTTTTTTTTTTTTTTTTACAAAACATAGTGCTTCTATAGGTTTCCTAAGATTGTACACAACAATGTTCTGTTTCCATTTAAAGTAAAGATTACATTCTTGGCATAACCTAAAACTATCACATTAGGTATAGGCTTCCTCAGTGGTGCATTACTGAAAAAGACATTTTCTGCAGAGATTTTAGTGTTGATGGAGACAGTTTTCAAAGGAAAGACCTCTCTTTTTTTAGTTAGTATCATTAGAATTTTGAAGATTAAAATAGAGATTGAATAAAGTTGATGCTCAGGGCTTATTCTTACTGTGGCCTACATTATACTTTATTACTAACAACAGGCAGATTCTAATAAGGTAATTAATCTGGTGCCCCTGGATACTGTATGAGTGAAACAAATGTAAAGCGGATGAAATGGGGTGGTTTGGAAAGGAAGGGTAAAGAAAAGAACAGTTGTTATTTGGTTATGCATGATTTGGTGACAGGGTTTATAGTTTTTATTTTGCAACACTGTAAGAGAAAACGGTATTGTTCAAATCTGAGTGCATACATAATAAAGAAGAAAACCTAAAATTAGGCTATAGATGGGGATCCACTACCACAAATATCCCAAAGAGCACTTGGGGCCTGATCCAAAGCCCATTGAAGTCAACCGAGTCTTTTCATTTAATTTGATGGGCTTTGGATCAAGCTTTGAGTCAAACCACATCCTCAAATGAACGCTGTGTCCTTAGTTAAAATAAAACATTACTGACAGCCCTTGCTTAGTATAGACGCTCCAAGTGAATCTTTCCCCATTGTTTAATACATAATAGAGAGTATTTTAACCTTGCAAGGGGCCTCAAAAATATAAAAAAGATAAAGCTTCATCAGTGGACAGTGCCCATTAGCTGTTCTGTGCTGTGGCAATGATTAATTCCCAGGGAATCATCTTGACCTGTACCTTTCAAACCCATTTGTCTGATAAGAGCCACAGTGACCTCAGTAAAATAATGTTCTTTTTCTTATATATTTTACACAACATTATTCACAACCTTTGTACTCACAGCTCAGGCTATCACTTCTCCTCAAGTATTATTTTAGCAATTTTACCTGCAACTCTCTGAAGAGTTTATGAAATATTAATAGCACAAACCAAGATAATATTAAGGAAAATGTGATGAGTTTTTTAGGTACATGGTTGTAGATATTATAGTTTGACATGGTGGCCCTAAGGAGAAAGCAGGTCTCCTAAGGAGAAAGCAGGTCTAAGTCTCACAGAGATGCAGGTTACATTACCATCAGGTTACAGTTAGCATTACTTGTAATGAATGGTGAATCTGCTGTTCTTTACTAACATTCTTCTCAAAGCCTCCTTTCACAGCCCAATAGTTCACAATAGGACCCCGTTGAATAAAACAGAGTTGTTGTGAAATATCAAAAGTCTTCATGGGAAGTTACTCAAAATCTCATGACAATGCTCACGGTAACTACATATTTTCCTGTTTTTCATTACTACACACAATAATTGATCCATGAGAAGGACTTCATAGTAGATTCAATGAGTTGATAATAAACTCATATTTTACCAATGGGGACTAGAGTTCATAAGCAGAGCTCTGCAAATATTTCACATTTAATGTGAAATTCAGATTAGTGAATTTGATAGGTTTGCCATGTACAAATGAGCTCATAAAATCTTCTTTTCACAATTTATATTGCTTTTCATGTAGTGAAAATGAGATTTGAGCATTGGAATAGAGATCAGATACTGAAAGTCAAAATTTCCGGTATGGTCATAAATTCTGTGCAAGTCCTGAACATGGATGTACTCTTGCCAAGCCCAGTTTTCTATCAGTCTTTGTGTTCCCATACATTGAGGGAATTGCTAATAAGCTTTAGAGATCACCAGTTCAAATCCCACACAGGATACTAGTGATTTAAAGTCATTATTATCTGAAGGCTGTTTGGCTTATTTGAAATGAGTTGGTGGTCTCTATCTAATGCCTTTTCGATATGTAAACAACCCCACACCAAGCAGTAATGAACACATTATTGGCAGTCTCAGCAGAAGAGCAAAGCAAACAGTGGCTATGAGCTATCTTTTCAGAAATGGAGGCAATCTCTCCAGGACAGGATTGAGCAACATAGTAGAAAAGAGAAGGGGAAACTTCCACTACAGCTACTGGTGATGGAATTATTCTTTGGATCAAGAACTTCAGAGCTGTCAGTTTGGCAACTTTCATTCGAGCAAAACTTATTTTGTAACTGGTTTTGCGTGCAGATTTTTAACATTCTCAGAGTTTGGATTTATTTGGATTTGGGATTTTGATTTGGAAGGGTGGGAGGAAACATACAATTTCTTATAATAAATTATAATTCTCTCCTGATATTTCCTCTGTTTCTGCCATACAGAAGTACTTAACATAGTGGGCCAGATTTTCAACCGGTGTAAACTGTTAGCACTATTGACTTCAACATGTAAAAATATATATTACCATTTACACTAGTTGAGGATCTAGTTGAGGATCCCAGGATATTTAAATCTGAATTATAATTGTATTAGATATAATTTGCACAAGTATCATGCTGTCCTTAAATTAGTTTAAGGGCCATTTTTTCACATGACAAGTACACAGCTGAATGAATCCTGCCACTGTTAGGGATGTACAGGTTGTACAGTGAACTGCAGAGAACCATTTGCAGGTACTAAAAATTATCTATTCTCTAGGATAATCCTTCCTTCAATTATCCACCAAAACTTGGACATTATACATAATATGAAAAATAGGCATCAAACATTTTGTGTATGCCAAAAGAATTTCTATGTCTATGGGGGCCTTCCTGCAAATGTTCTATGGTCAGGGCCTGGGATTTAAAAAAGCTTTTAACAACTGCAGAGGAAAGTGTGATGGTATGTACTAGGCCTTTTGTAGCCTCCTGCTGGAGGCCCTGCATTCCTACTACACCCTGCCCCAGGAAATGGGCAGTGAAGATGGGTCCTGTAGGCCTGCCTATAGAGGCCGTATGGAAACAGTCAATCAGAGACCAGCACTCTCAGATAAAAGTTGCTGCAGGGCCTTAGAAGTTCAGTTCTTGGCTGGTTTTGGAGGGGCAAAGAAGGGTGCTTCTCTCTGGCCAGAGGAGTCTGAGGGATAATTAGAGCTTAGTTCTGGCTGCATTTAATTAAGCTGGGAGTGAGGTGACCTGAGACTTTTAAATTTAAGGTGAGGGGTGAAGATAAAAGATCCAGGTGAGGCCCAGAGAAGTAGCAGCAATTAATTGAAGTGAGTGGTACATGGTTGTTGTTTATAGGGTCCCTGGGTTGGAACGTGGAGTAGGAGGTAGGCCTACCCAACCACCAGCAAAGTGGTGTAAACCCCAAGAAAGGGACAAGGTTCATTGGGAGTGTAAACCCTGAGAAGGGGGAGAAGGGTCATTTAGAAGCTTGAGCAAAGGACCTGGAGAGGGGCAGACAGACAGTTTTGTTGGACTCTTTGCTACCCTGGGAAAGGGTTCATTTTGACTGTGTGACCTGGCTGGAATGCTGAGCAACTGAAGACCTACCAAGCGAGGTTGACAATCTACACGGGGTGTCAAATGTGGGGAAAGGCCAGCAGGAGGTATTCAAGAGGTGAGTGTCCTCTGTACATTTGTGTTATAATTTCGTGGATGGGGGCAACATGTCAGAGGACTACATAATCATTATTTTGAGCCCCAAATGATGCCTCAGGATCATCTGTAAAATAATTGCACTGAATACACTCGTCAACCCCCACAATGCATTTTCTTCTGGGATTTCTGAAACTAAGCATATGACAATCTGCCTTCTGCCTCAAACTATAGGCAATTAGAGTAAAACACTTTAGCATGTATCTTGTCACACTTTGCTGAAGCTACAATAATTTCTTAAGATAATTATACTACTTCTTGGTTTCCTTTTTTTAGTTGATTGATATCAAACTAAACCTTTCCTTCTTTCTCTTCTTTGCCCTGCCACACAAATTAGTTGACTCTTCAGATATGAGTCAGATCTTTTGTTTGAGTGTCATTGGTGAAGTGACCAGAAGGACACACATCCAATAATTCTAAAATGGAGCCATACCTAGCAGATGGTATAATGGGACATTCATAACTTAGATTATGTTTGGATGTATATTTATATTTAAATTTTTAGTTTGATGCAATGGGTATGTATCCTCAGGATGGATCATTAGAAGTGTTTGAACCATGAGCACCACAACACAGATTTGTCACCTGAACTGAAGTTACTTATTTGGCTGGTAGCAATAGTAGACTGTTATCTTCTAATAGACCACCTGCTAGAGGAGGACATGACTCACACCCTGCCAGTGTACTACACCTGCACACAAAACAAGGGTAGTTTGTCATTTAGACACTGAATTGGTGCTCAGGAGATTCAGCTTTGGTTCCCAGCTTGGCTAAAGACTTTTGTGTGACCTTGGGCAAGTCATTTAATTCCTGTATTAAATGAAGATAATACTTTAATTCCCAGACACTCTTTGTCTTGTGAATTGAGACTGTAATCTCTTTGTAGTAGGGATTTTCTCTTAATATGGTCTGTACAGTGTTTTGTGGACCCTAATTGGGGCCCTAACTTAGGTAGACTTTCAGGTGCTAATGTAATACAATAACATACAATTATAACTAACAGTTGTAGGCACAAATGCTAATTTACATGTGTAACTGAGTGTTGTAGGGGTTTTTTAATAGGCTTTAAGGGTGATGTGCACTTTTGCAGATGCATCTATCCCACCCACATTCGAAGTTTGTCTCTTTTATGTCTTTGTATGTAAACCCCTGCAAGAGTTACATCTGAAATTGTCAGAGAACTTCAAGCTAGTTTCCTTTATTCCTTTGTTTTATGGAACAACATATCAGCTTGCAATCTGAATCCCTACCCATTCTTTACTCCTCCTTAGACTTTTGGCTTATCCTCTTATGATTGTTCACCACAACTGATTGGAAGAGACATTTCTGTTCATGGTTCTTGACTGAGACTGAATGGGAGGGTAAAGGTTCCTGAAGTTACGTATCCTTCTGTAGCACTGGTCAGAAAATGAATTTCCTCTACCCTATGCCCTGAAATATTTTGACTTTTCAGCAAAAAATCAAATTGAACATTTTGAAAAAACACATAATTTTGTTTCAGAAAGGCTGCCATAGCCGCATGGGAGTTGTAGTTTGGGTGCCTGTTCTCTTCTGTGGGCTGGCTGGGGTATATTTACATCTCTCTTCTTTCCAAACCATTTTTTCCAGTCACTTAAACACCAAATAGGCTTTGAGGATTGGTTGCAGTCTAGGAGATGAACCACTGAGGACAGAAAACTATGATTTAATGGACATAATTCAAAAACTTATCTATATAGTTCAGAGAGCACATTTCAAAGACAAGATTATCTGGCTGTATCTAGTTTTGGTCAGGCCCTTTGGAGGGATTTATGACACAATTTTTCCTTTTTGCCGAGGAACAAGAATTATGGGTAGGAAATAACCTTGGATTGAGTGATCACAAATTGATTCAGTTTAAATTAAATGGAAAGATAATCAAAACCAGGTTGTCAACTATGGCTTTTGATTTCAAAGGGCAGACTTTTGGAAATTAAGGGACTTAGTTAAAGAAGTCAGCTGGACTGAAGAACTCAAGGACTTAAATGCAGAGGAAGCTTGAAATTTCTTCAAATCCCCAAAAAGGGGGGGGGGGGGTAACTTGTAGGAAAAGTTTCCAGACCCAGCTGGAAGAATAACCACCTCAAAAAGGTTATTAGGGGTAAGGAGAGAACTTATAGGGAATGGAAAAGGGGGTTGATCAGTAAAGAAAACTACATAGTGGGGGTTAGAAAATGTAGGAATAAAATGATAATTGCTAAAATTGCTAATTGAATTAGCTCTTGCCAAGATCATTAAAATAAATAGGTTGTTTTAATTATATGAATAAAAAGAGACTAAGGAAGGATGAGGTTGAATCACTATGCAGTGTGGAGATTAAAGATAATCTAGGGATAGCCAAAAACTAACAAATACTTTGCCTTGGTTTTCCATAAGTAAGATAATATGGACCATATGCATGAAGGCAGCACAGCTGATAGAAATGGATGTCAGAAATGGATATTACCACATCTGAGGTGGAAGAAAACTTAAAGAGCTTAATGCACTCAAATTGGGGGGAACTAGATCACTTCTATCCCAGAATATTAAAAGAACTGGCATGTTATCTTGCTATCTGGTGGCAAGGATTTTTAATAAATCTGTCCAGAGTAATACCATATGAACAGCTAACGTCATATCTATATTTAAGAAAGGGACAGAGGGAGTGATCTGGGCTATTACAGATTCTTTAGTCAGTCCTCAGTAGGATGCAATGTTTTAGAACAAATTGTGAAAGAGAGAATAATTTATAAAGTTAAAAGGCAAAGGGGATATAATGCAACCTAGGTTTACCAAATGTAGATCATGTTAGACACCCTGATTTTCTTCTTTGAGATTTTTGAGATAATGCAAGTCCAGTAGATCTGATATACTTGGACTTCAGTAAAGCATTTGGTATGGTACCACATGGGAAACTATTAGTTAAATTGACCAGTTGGGGATCAGCACAAGAATTATAAGGTGGATAGGGATTTGGTCCAAGGGGAGAAAGCGATGGGTTGTGCTGTAAGGTGAATGATCAGACTGGAAGGAGATTACTAGTGGATTTCCTCAAGGATTGGTCTTGGAACCAATTTTATTAAATTTTGGCACAAAAAGTAGGTATGTGCTAATGAAATTTGCTGATGATACAATTTTGGGAGGCATCGTCAATGTACAGGGGGATTGAAATGTTATTGAGGAAGATCTGGATGATCTTGAAGACTAGAGAAATGGGATTGTAGCAAGGCGCTGTGGCCTTCTTTGGCGCCTGGGCCCAAGGAAGGGTCGCGATACCCCTACTGGACAGAACCGGGCCCTGCAGGCCAAGCCACCCAGAAGCAGAGAGGCAGAGCCAGGGCCAGGGAGGGAAGTATAAAAGGCAGGCCCAGCAACTCAGTCAGGCGGAAGTAGCTGCCGGAGTCAGACATGTCTTCCCAGGGGTTGTGGTCTAGGCCTGACCCAGGCCCTACGGCTGTTTGGCGCAACCACCCGGCCAGCTGGAGCTTCCAAAGCTTGCCTGGATTGCCAGATCCGAGTGGGTAGGACTGGGTAGGGCCGCCGGGCCCGAGTGACTGGAGAGGGCCGCTGGACCCTAGTGACTGGAGAGGGCTGCCGGACTCTAGTAGCTAGGAGTAGCTACCTGAGCCCGCTGGGTGGGAGAAACCTCCTGAGGCCAGCCCTGACCTGGAGGAGCTGCCTGACGGGGAGGACCCACCGGAGTGGACGGAACCCCATGGACCAGAGGAACCCCTGGAGCCCTGTGACCTGGAGGAGCTGCCCTCCACCGACGACCCCGAGGAGTTTCTGGACCTGCCACCGGTTGATGGTGAGGGACTCGTAGAACACCTGCTCGCCATCTACCCCAGTGACCTGGAGGGAGACGCTTGGATGCAGGTACCCAAGGATTGGGTGGGAGGAAGTAGCCTAGGGACAGTCAACTAGAGAGCGGCTGAGTGTGACTGAGTCAGTCAGCGCGTTGCAGCTGGATCACTGCTGATTCAGTGGCAAAAAGCTTTGCTTTCCTTGGCGTGGCCTTCCTTGGTGCCTGGACCCAAGGAAAGGTTGCAACTCCCCTGGCTGGACTGTGCCACCAGCCTACAGGGATGAAATTCAATAGTACAAAGTGCAAGATCATGCACTTGGTCTAATAATAAAAATTTCTGCTACAAGCTGGAGGGATCATCAGCTGGAAGTAACAAAGGAGGAGAGAGATGGATGTGTGGGTCGATCACAGGACAACTATGTGTCACCAATATGATGCAGCTGCAAAAAAGGCATATGCCCCCTCAAGTGGCATAGTGCAGCGTTGACGGGAACACGTTTCCCATCAGCACAGCACAGTGAAGACGTTGCGTAGAAGAAGAGTTACGAAGTTGATGGGAGTTACGCAAGCTATGCAGAGTAGCTTGCGTAACTTCCATGGACTGCTGCTGAATTTCCAGGTAAGTGAAGACCTGTCTTAGGATGATTGGGGCAATAGAGGGCCTATCTTATGGGAAGAGAGTGGAAGAGCTTGGCTTGTATAGTCTAGCATAAAGAAGGTTGAGAAGGAATGTAGTAGAAAGTGAGAGCCTGAGCCCTAGTATAACAGGCCTAGATGTAAGATATGAAGCCTGAACCAAAGTCTGGCTTTAGGAAACAGCAACTGTTTGCCTGCTTACAAGTTCACTGACTGATACAGGAACTTGGCAGAAACACAGCATTGTTAATGCATTGGCATTCCTAAGGAGCAGTAACAGAAACATAATATTGTTAAAAGCAATAGTAGTCCTAACTCCCCCAATATATGGTGATTGCATAAACACAATCCTGGGAGACCGTACCTATGCTCCACAAACAGACATACAATATAGGGAGGCAGAACAGATTCACCCCAAGATACAGTGGTGCATAAACATAATCATGAGAGACAGTACAGAGGCACCCTTACCTTAAGATAAAAGAAACAGGATGATGGATGAAAATGTGTTTGATTTGAAAGCAATCGCCGACATCAGAGATGCAATGTGAAACTTGTTTGTATCAGGGTATAAGAAGGGGATCCTAGCAGGAGCATCTTTGTCTGGCCTAGGGGTTAACGGAAAGTCCCGCCGTTAACTGAGCTGGTCCATTGTGACGAGCACACACGTCCTAGTGTACCTGTAGCTCCTATGCAACGCTAGTACCATGCTTTGCTTGCAATAAACCTGGCCGAGTGCCTTCGCTGCTTATCGGAGTCTGTGGTAATTTATGTGTCGTGCTTAACAAGGTCTATCCATTTAGCTAACTGCAAAAAGCTGAGGCAGCACCCAGAGGGGAAACTCACACCAGCATGCATGCCATAACTGACTGACAACAGGGGATATGATTGTTCTCTATAAATACTTAGGGGTGGGGGTAAATACCAGGGAGAGTGAGGAGCTATTTAAGGTAAAAGTAAAGCTAAAGGGGGTTGGACTAGAAGACCCCCTGAGGTCCCTTCCAACTCTAATATTCTGTGATTCTATGATTTTAAAGGACAATGTCATCACAAGAAAAAAATGAATAAAAAGTGGTAATCAACAAATTCAGGCTGGACATTAGAAGAAAGTTTCTAATCATCAGAGGGTTGAGGTTCTGGAACAGTACCCCAAAAGGAGTTGTGGGGACAAACAACTTAATTAGTTTAAGAAAGCTGAACACATGTATGGGTGCTATTGTATGATGAGGTTGCTTGTGATGTTAGAGGGCAGAGCTCAATAGCCCTGGGACTCACTTTTGGTTTGTCTTATATTACTAAATGCTTCTATTACTCATGCTTCTGTGTTTCAGATGGCCACCAGCAGGGGTCAGGAAGGGATTTTTCCTCCCAAATATATTCTGGGAGGACTTTTTAAAATTTCCTTCCTCTGAAGCATCAAAGATGGCCACAGCTGGAGATTGGACACTTGGTGGGGTGGGCCAGCGCTCTGAGGTGGCACTGAACAAGCTCTCAGATGCTTGGCTGGATCTTACTCATGTGCTCAGGGTCTAACTGATCACCACATGTGGCGTCAGGAAGACATGACCTTGGGTTTTTTTTTTCCGCTTTTCTCTGTAGTGTGTGCGTGTGGGTTACTTGCCAGGATCATCTGGGTAGATCTCACTTAATCATTTCCCTGCCTTTGTGGGGGAGGAGACCTCAAGTAGTGGTATACCTCAGTCCCTCTGTTCTCTGCCGGTGGCACATAATAATCTAGTCTCCTGTGGGTTGTAATAGTTTGGTCTTATTTTGGTTGTTGGGGCTAGTGTGCAAGTGCTGGGTGGTGTTGGTGGCTTGTGATACACAGGAAATCAGACTAGATGTTCTAGTGCTCCCTTCTGGACTTACTGTATGACTGTATGACTTTCTGTTACCCAGGTGCACAGAGAGAAATGAGAAAGTGGCAGAATATGTTAACCAAATAGCTGTTGCAGACTCAGATTTCTGACCTGAATCTCTAATTCTAGAGCTGAAGTGAAATCCTGGGCAGAATCAGTGGTAGTGACTAGTAGTGTATGTGTTTTTGGTGCTCTTGAAAAGAAAAATTACTGTCCAGGCATGAAACAGCCATTGGCAGCAGACAGTGAAACACTTAGACATGCAGAATCAGACACAAAACCAGTCTCATAGACTCATAGACTCTAAGCTCAGAAGGGCTCAATATGATCATCTAGTCTGACCTCCTGCACAATGCAGGCCACAGAACCTCACCCATCCACTCCTGTAATAACTCAGCTATAGGTTAGAGGTTTATTAAAATCCTCAAATCGTGGTTTAAAGACTTTAAGGTACAGAGAATCCACCAGCAAGTGAGCCATGCTCCATGCTGCCGAGGAAGGCAAAAAAAACCCCAGAACTTTGCCAATCTGCCCTAGGGGAAAATTCCTTCCCAATCCCAAATATGGCAATCAGTTAAACCCTAAGCATGTGGGCAAGACTCACCAGTGAGATACCCAAGAAAGAATTCTCCATTATAACTCAGAACCTACCCCATCTAACATCCCTTCACAGGCCATTGGCATACCTACCTCAGTAGTCAAAGATCAGTCAATTGCCAAACTAGACTGTCCCATCAGATCATCCCCTCCATATATTTATCAAGCTCAGTTTGAAGCCAGCTAAGTTTTTTGCCTCACTGCTCCCCTTGGAAGGCTATTTCAGAACTTCACTCCTCTGATGGTTAGAAAACTGTGTCTAATTTCTAGTCTAAACTTCCTAATGGCCAGTTTATATCCATTAGTTCTTGTGGCCACATTGGCGCTGAACTTAAATAATTCCTCTCCCTCCCTGAAAAGACTCCAACAGGCAACTTTCAGAAGGAATTGTTTCTGAAAGACTTGGGTTAATTGCTTGTTTGACTCTGAATTACCGGGCTTGAAAAGTTGGAATGAATTCTTTTAGTTACCTACAATTTATAATATTACTGTTAAACTGTTAATTTTAATAGCTATTTTCATTTTTGGGGCGAAGGAGGAATTATTGTGATTCCTATTAATCAGTTTTTAGCAACAGTTACTAAATCACGGTATCTGAAATAGTACAATATTCCCCTAGACTTAGAATACAAGATAATTGTGGGTAAATATCTCCTCTTTTTTTTAAATAGTGACAGTAACCACTGTTTATAGGCCAAGAAATAGAATTGATATACTGATTGTTTTATTTGCTTAGGGATGTAGCTATGTTAAATTCACCACACAGTTTACCATATACAAAAATAGCTAGGTATTAACTACCTTCTAGATGTATAACTGATCTGAAGAATGGGTTTTACTGCCAACTCTTTTTTGAAGAATAGAATCATAGAAAATTAGGGTTGGAAGGGACCTCAGGATGTCATCTACTCTAACCCCCTCACTCTTCTCTTCTGCAGACCAAATAAGTCCAATTGTCTCAGCCTCTCCTCATAAGTCATGTGCCCCAGCCCCGTAATCATTTTTGTTGCCCTCTGCTGGACTATCTCCAATTTGTCCACATCCTTTCAGTAGTGGGGGGCCCAAAATTGGACACAATACTCTAGATGTGGTGTCACCAGTGCTAAATAGAGGAGAATAATCACTTCCCTGAATCTGCTGGCAATCTCCTACTAATGCAGCCCAATATGCTGTTAGCCTTCTTGACAACAAGGGCAGACTGTTGACTCATATCCAGCTTCTTGTCATCTGTAACCCCCAGGTCCTTTTCTGCAGAATTGCTGCTTAGCTGGTCGGTCCCCAATCTGTAGCAGAGCATGGGATGCTTCCATCCTAAGTGCACGACTTTGCACTTGTCCTTGTTGAACCTCATCAGATTTCTTTTGGCCCAATCTTCTAATTTGTCTAGGTCACTCTGTATCTTATCCCTACCCTCCAGCATATCTACCACTTCCCCCATCTTAGTATCATCCACGAACTTGTTGAGGGTGCAATCAATCCCATCATCCAGATCATTAATAAATATGCTAACCAAAACCGGGCTGAAAGCATGCGTAGTTTATCTGACAACAATTATGTGTCAATGTGCTGAACTTAGGAAATTTCTCCATTTTAATTTATTCATTTCCTGAGATGTTGCCTGTAGCATGTGTGTGTGAAGGGGTGGGGTGGGGAGGTGGACATCTTAGGGCTTCTACTTATGTGCACCTTGCAGTGGAATCTGCCTGTTGGAGCTTAGTCCCCACTTTCCCCTTCCTCTCCCTGATTCTTTTCTCTGGCTGAGTTTGGGTGGCCATTTTAATCACAGATTTATCACCATCTAGGCAATGTCTTGTGTGAGCCTAACCTACAAAACAGATATACTAGGGAAATGTGTAAGATGGTAGTTTTCTAGCTCTTTTCAAGAGCTGTCATGAATAAAATCCGGCTTAGTAAGTGATTTATTTAAGGAAGGGAAAATAGAATTGGAAGAAGCTCATGTACAAGTGGAGCAAAGGTATAGTATGAAGGTCTGACTGAAGGGTCCTGTTAAGAACAGTTGCAAGAATAACATCTAAACACTGAACACCAGGCTACAGTCTAACATGTTTCCTGGTGTACTTGCTTTATAGTTTGGCTCCGACAAGTCAGTTTGTATGATAATCAGCTATTTAAACAAATCATATGGAATATATGCCATACTTACACATGTTGATTTAAACCATTATTACTCTTTCTATTATTATACTATGGCAGTGACTTGGTCCTGTAGCCGGGAGGGATGGTTCCCTTCTGAGAGGGACCCAGAGGGAGAACCAAACCCACCCTGGCTGCTAGAGCCCAGAAGAAGATCACCTGGCCGGAAGCAGGGTGGCAGGCCTTTAGAAACCGGGCCACCACCTGACCGGAAGCAGGGTGGCAGGGCCAGGCCTTTAGAAGCCGGGCGGACACCACCTGACCGGAAGCAGGGAGAAGGGGCCAGGCCTTTAAAATCCCGGCCCACGAGCTCAGTCAGGCGGGGATGGCCGAGGGAGAAGGATGCCTCTCTCTGGAGGCTCCATGCTAGAACCAGGCCTGAGGCCCACGCTGAAGGGGAAAGGCCCATCTTAACCCCAGACTGGGGACTGGCGGAGAACCTACCTGAGTCCCCTACTGCCTGGGAGTCGGAGGGGAGCCCACCTGCATCACCCGCTGCCAGGGAACCCGAGGAGGATAGACCTGAGCAGTACCGAGCCTGGGACCTGGAGAACCTACCGGCCCTACTGGCGGCCTGGGGGCCGGAGGACCTGGAGGAACTCCCCTCTGAGGAGGAGCCCATGGAGTTGCCGGAGCTGCCACCGGTGGACGAGGAGGGCCTGATGGGACTACCACATCCTGGCGACCCGGAGGAATCAGGTACCTGCGGGTACGGGGAGGAAGAAGCCCAGGGACAGCCCTAAACGGAGGCTGAGTACGGGGCAACCCGGTTGGCGTGTTGCGGCAGGAGCCCCGCCAACGCAGTGACAGGTATCCCTGCCACTGCTAGGGCCCTGGGCAGGGACGCAGTGGAGACGGGTGGGCCTGCGTCCCCCTCCCCCCTTCCCGAGCCACCCTGGGAGAACCTTACCCTCCTTACCAGCCCTGCCTAAGGGCCAGGCGCTAGACTATTTGTTGCCTTACCAGCCTTGCCTACGGGCCGGGCGCTAGACTGCTTGTTTACCAGCCCTGCCTCCAGGCCGGGCACTAGACTGTCTGTTGCCTGACCAGCCCTGCCTAGGGCCGGGGCGAAAGACTAGGCTCCCCCGCAGGGGAGAGTCAGGAAGAGTGGTCCCCTCTAGAAAGCACTCAGAGGGGAACCCCCGACGCTGCCCCCAGAAGGGCACGTTTACAGTCCTATGGACGTAGAGTAGCCATTTAGGGGTACATTTTTAAACCCGCGTAAAGTACAAACTCAAATCTTGTTAGGCAATAAAGGGCTTTATGTATAGATCTTGAGCAGACAACTTTAGGACACCATGTCTCTAATGGTCATGTAGTGTAGTTTAAGTAGGAGCAGCAAGTCAAATAGCTCACAATAGCCAACACTCCCCCTTGTTGTATCTTTACTAAAATCACCTGTGATTCAAGATAGTCTGTTTGGACAAGGATTTTAGGTATTCTACATGTAGCTTTATTCTATTGTCAGCAAATATCAAAATATATTAAAAATTATTTTCTCTTGCTGTTAGCTTTCCAGAGATGTGATAGCATAACCACTTTTTCAGTTCTCTCATTTTGGATGAATTTCATTCCACCGATTAAGGGACCCATACGTGGATTCTAATTCTGGAAGGATTTTTTTAGCAGGAATATTTCTGCAAGATTTCTTTATGCCTTTTGATGTTGTCATTGCCCATTTGTGGTACATGGCAGGCCCAGCTCACCCAAGAGAGTATCAGGATATTTGTTTCACATATTTGTATGTTTGAAAGATCATTTCTCACTATCAGAGTGTAACACTGCCATAAAACCATGCACAGCCATGCCTGTCAAAGATGGATGATTCTGAAAATATCCAAATATGGAATCAGAATATATATATTTTTTTACCTCTGAATCAAAGGCATGACTTGGAACTAATGGTGTTTAGAGGATTTTTTTTTCTAATAGGATTATATTTTTAGAAGCAATTTTTGGCACTATTTTCATGCAGTAACATTTTGCACAAACTTGAAGCTAAATCCAAACAAATCTTTTTGCTCAGCTGCCCATTTTCACAGCACAGCAGGGGCAGCAATAATGAAGCTTCACTCTCCACTTCATAGCACTCTTCTGTAATTCCCTCCTCCCCAGCACTGCCTCAATATCTACAGAAAGGAAGGGACTAGGTTAATGCTTCCCTAGTAGAATGAGATTTATATGGGGCACAGCCTCACATGAGCTCCAAGTGAGGAATTTCCTGCTGCTGTTGAAGTCAATGAGAGTCAAATGCTCAAAAGTTAGGAAATGCCAAAATTAGGTTGCCCGTGCAATCTTAATTTGGCCTCCTTGTGCAAATTCATGATGCTACAATCTTCAATTACATGATCACATACTATTTTTTTCTGCAGGCCCCCTGCATCATTCAGTGCACAGGATGGACAGTGATCACAGAATAAGCAGAATTCAATGTTTTGTGTTATCTGGATAGTTCAATGTGTTGTGTGTCTCCAACCCACATTTACTGCACACTTTCAAACCTTGCTCTGAAAAGAGAATTATTAACTTCATGGGTTTTTCTGTGGCGCTCATCACTATCATCTTTGTAGGCTTGTCAGGATTTGATTTCAGTCACTAAAAGTTGGTAGACATTATTGAAGAAAATCACGGGGGAACAGTCAGCACACTTGCAGAGTTTGGCGTCACTGGCCCTGTGGCTGTGCGCTCATGGGAGTGAGCAAGTAGGACTGTGACAGCCACGCTGCAGAAGTCTCCCTGCACAGCCGCAGGGCCATTGACACCTGATCCCTGCCTGCACAAGGTGCAGGGGGAGCCTGCAGCCCTGGTGGGGTGGGACAGAGCAGAGACCCCCCCCCCACAGGACAATGAGGATGAGGAGCCTTATTCTGAGGGGACGCCACACTGCTGCTGAATAGTTCCATCCCCAGGCAGGAGCCATTCAACACTGGGGTGGCTTCCCCTGAAGATGGGGACTCTGCCTCCTCCTTAGGGAACCCCCTCTCTGGGTTATCTGCTCTGCCTTAGCAGGACCACAGCCTTCCCCACATCTTGTGCTTGCAGGATCAGGCATCACTGACCCCACAGCCATGCAGGAGAAGCCCTCTGCAGCCCTGCTGTCATGGCCCTGCCCACTCACTCACCAACCAGGATTATGAGAGCAGTTACCAAACAGAAACTGTTCAGCAACACCCCACAGCTGAAGGGTCTTCCTCCTCCTTGCAGACCTGGCCAGGGGTCTCTACTCCAGCCTCCCCTGCACCTTGCATTCCTGTGTCTTGGGCCCCTCAGCTGTGCAGGGAGCATGTTGCAGCCCCACTGTCAGTGATGCTCTAACCTTAACCCCCTCTCTCCCCACTGCTACTCCCCCTCCTGCTTAATTTCCAACAACTACAAATATCTCCATTTTTATTTAAGATTTTTCTATTTGTATCTATTTTTAATCATTGATATTTTAACCTAATTTTCATCAAATTTTATCAAGCCTAAGTATTTGAGCACTTCACAAATATGAATGAATTTATTTTCATAATACCTCTGAGCTGAGTGGGTGTTGTCACCACTTCACATATGAGGCACCAAGGCACGGAGAGGTTAAGGTCAACAGTGTTCACTAATTTTGGATGCCCAATTTGAAATGTGTAGGACCTGATATTTTTGGAGTACTCAGCATTATAGAGCATTTTCTATGCTCAAAGCTCGACTCCTGTTGACCTCAGCTGTCTGTTCAGCATGTCTGTAAATCAGACCCCAGATTCCTATGTCAGGCATCCACAAAATGAGAAACACATGATTAGTGGCCCCCCTCTGAAAAGTGTGGTTTAAGTAGGTAGACTAGCTTCACATAAGAGCGCTGTGGCGTGGGCAGTGATTGATCTAATTCTCCAAGGCAGCATTTCACTGCCTTAACTATGAGACATCCATTCTCTTCCTGCAATCCCCTGCCTCATGCTCTAAATACAGGCCAACAAATGAGGCAAAGTCATATAGACAAGTCTCCTTCACTAATGAGGGTTGCCTCATTCATCCACAGAGCAGGTCCACTAGAGGGGAATGGGACAGTGAGTTTGACAGGTATGTCACAGATATTCCAGCAGAGGAATAGTGAGACTCAGGAATATGAGATTCTATTCCAGGTGCTGCACAGACTCTTCTCTGTCCATTTCCCCCACAAGCAAGACCCCTTAAGCCCTATCCCCTCCAATCTGTCGCTGTCCCAATTGTCTTTTCTCCACTACTGGCTCCTTGTCACAGGTCCATTTGCCTCCCCTAGCGAGTTCCAGGCTTCTCATTCCATGCCTAGCAAGTCCTAGTCACAACTCTCCAGACCCCCGTCTCTCTTCCCATCCAGTCCCAGTCCCCACCAGGCTCCTCATTTGATCTCTTCTCCACCCAGGCCTGTGGATTCCCTCACCGCATCCCCACTGGCTCAGAGTCCCAATCTCAATGTCTTCCCCTCAGCAACCTGTCCCAGTCTCTTTGCCCAGCCAGTCCCAGTTCTCCCCCATCATCCCACCTCTTCACTGGACCTGTCTCCATTTCCCACTCACCTCCTTCCCTTCTACCCCACTGGTTCTCAATTCAAGGCTCTTGTCCAGTCAATTTCCCACCCACCTCCTCATCCAGTCTGCCTCCCCCCTTCACCGCTACACTGGCTCACCACTGCCTTGACTTCCAGTCTCTATCTGCTTGCCCAGTCAGTCCCAATCTCCCACCCCAAGTACCAGTGCTATTTCCCTTCTTCCCACTCACCAGCCTCGAGTCCTAATCTCCCCCACATACCCCTAGGCTCCTTGTCCCAATCCACTGCCCTTATCCCTGGTCTGGCTCTCATCCCCTCTGCATTTGAATCAGGAAGCTTGCTCCTCCATGCTGCTTGGGCTGAAGGTGGGTGTGGGGATAGAGACATAGTTTGCCTGCTCTCAGTTCAGATATACCAACCTGGACTCGGCACAGCCTGCAGTAGCCTAGCGCTGCAATTACAAAGAAAGTCTGCTCAGACCTGGGCTGGAACATGTTCAGTGTGGATAAAATCTTTGGGAAATTTAAGCTGCTAAAATCTAAGAAGTTTCTACTGAGCATGTGCAAACTGCAATTTTTTCAAAGGCTTATAACTTAACCACATTTGAACAGATTTTCAGGAGGATGGTAACATTTCAAGTCCCTGCTCCAAAGCATGGGAGAGCTAGAGTTTTCAAAGACAACTTTGTTTTGCCTATGTTAAAAAAAATCTGGCAATGTATTTTTTTCCTGACCATTTTAGTTGAAAATAATAAAAATCAGACTAATGCAGACACTCGGTATGGTAACTTTCAGCCTAAATGGTTAAAGTTTGATAAATTTACAAGGACTGAAAACGGATCTTATAATGGGATGTACTTCTAGAATGACCTTTAATTAGAGGAAATATTTATTCTTATCAAATGTGGGAGGTTTTCAGTCTTCATTTAAAAAAGAATAACTGGAGATGGTTGAACATCTTTCATTAAAACCTTTTCTCCAATGAAAATGGCTTTTCAACAAAAACAAATATTTTTGGTTTTTTTCTTATTGAAATTTTCCATTTTGCAACTAAATAAAATAAAAATGTTTGGGTTTTGAAAAACCAAAACTCTTTTGTGGCAAATTAAAGGGTTGGGCAGAGGGGAGGGGGGGAGGGAATTGGGGGTTGTTTTGGTTTTTTTTTAATTCCTGAGAAAAACAGTTGACACTTTTCAACCAGCTCTAGAGGTAGTGATGTTAATTGGACTATTGCTCTCCTGAATTGAGGCTGCCTCTAGATGTCACTGTTTCTTTGTGGACTAGACCATATGCTGTCCTCTGCTCCTGCTCAGGGTAGCAACATGAAGTAGCATAGATGGAGCAAAAACAGTGGAAGCCTGGAGACAAGCAGCTCCAATGTATTTTCTCCCAGTCTCCAAACAACTCACGGGCTCCTCTGTGGGATCAGGGCTCCATATCCCTGCAGGCAGGGGACTCATGGAGGATGGGAAACTGGGGATCAGCTGCTCTATGCAACATGCTTTCTTTGGGGGGTCTCATAGGAGCCATGCTATTTAGAGGGAGCAAAGGGATTATTTTGAGGAATGTGTTGAGCAATACATTTATAAGTTTAAATTTGTGAGCTCAGTGGCTTTTTCACCTGAGCTTGTAAGAGTTCATTGACTTCCTCTCAAATATTACTATCAAGTATGTGAGTGCAAAGGGCCTCAATTAAATGCTGTACTAAACAAAGAAAACTTCTAATATTTTCCAGCCAATGATCTTCTGGAATGAAGCCAAAAGCTTATCCCCCTCTTCTATTTATAATAGTATTTCATTAGAGCAGCTCATCTGGTTTGGTGAGAATAAAAACTGATTTAAACCATTGCCTAAAATTCAAATTTGAATCAAACTTTTGTTTCAAACTAAAAACTTTGGAATATTTAAAAACAATAACAAAACCTCCCAGAAATTGCACTTTTGATAATGGTGGGGGTGATGGTTGGTTTTTGTTTTTGTTTTTTGGGGGGGCGGGGTTGTTTTCGTTTTTGTGCGTGGTTGTTGGGTGGTGGTTTGGTTTTTTGGATGGGTGGCTGGTTGTTTTGTTTTTGTTTGTTTGTTTATTTTGACGTGGTCTGGATAGACTACTCATGGCATTTTTGACTCAGCCAATATTATGAATTACTGGAAACTTCTTTAAAAGACAGTTCTTGTTAGCTTTCCATTCTGACTTTTAGGCAAAAATTTCTGATTAACTTGAGATAAGCACAAGAGCATTTGTATCCAGACAGAACCAAATCTCCAAACCCTTTGATGTTCACCCAGCACTACTGATAAATTTTTTTAGTTCAGAGTATTTGAGGCGAACTTTAACTTAAATTTGGAGAAGTCAGCAAAAATTTTAGTTGTATTCAGAGGTGATATTGACCTATGTACTTGTCTCTGAACTCCTGTAGTTTTTGTTTAAGTTGTAACAGCAATATTAACTGAACATCTGAAATAAATATAGGATAATCCAATATTCTATATGCTGAATCTACTTCAATGACCATATTACTTTGCTGTACTTCTTCCCTCTTCTGGTTTATATATACTACATTTGAGCCGCACAAATCTTTCGTTTCTGTCTATAAATATTGTGCAAATATAAAGGGTAATCCATGGCCCAAATGTTTTTTTTCCTACACACTACAACTTCTCATTTTGTTTCCCTTCCTTTATTGTATGGTATAGGTGATTTTTATAATAATAATTTTGTTTCAGAAACAGACACTTCATTTTATGTTTTCTCTCTAACATGCTCCTTTGATTGAAACAGTTGATTGAGCTAGTATTAAAGCTGGTTGACAATAGGAGCATCCATCTCATGGGAAATTCTGATATCTGAAATTTAATTTCATCCTGAATTGGGATGAAAAGTGAAAATATTAAGTTTTTCACAAAATGGAAAGTTCAAAAAAAAATTGTTCAAAAATGTCTAAACATTGCATGTTGACACTTCCATCAAAACTAAACATTCTGACATTCCTGAATTGAAATGTGCATTTTCATTTGTTGAACTGAAACTAGTTTGTTTTAGCTTAGTTCATCACTGAACAATGTCACCCAAGCTGCTGTAACATCTCATAAGTTGTATAAAAAGTGTCTCTTGTCCCTGTTCTCTACAGACTGGGTTCTCCAGTCGGACTACACATCTGATTGACGCACTGTGATAAGGTGACTCCCTACACGCGCTATATCAGTTTAATCAGAGGGAACACTGTGGTGCATCATAGAAGTAGTAGTCCCCATAGTGAGCTCAGCTCATAGAAGAAAATAGGGGTTTGAGGCAGCCAACCTATAGCTCATATGAATTACCACAGTAGTCAATTAGACAAAGATTAATGTTGAGCTCCTGGGAAATATTTTGATTGTTTGTCAAACTGGTATGTTTTGATCTGGGTCTGCTAGGCTTGAAATGAGGAATTTAATTTTGATTTTCCATCAGGAAAATTGAAAAACTTCCCATGGACATTTTTTGACTTTTCAGAAACTGTAGTTGATGGGGGAAAAAACCCTTTGATGGAAAATTCCCAAGCATCTTTAGGTAGATGAAAAAGAAATGCAAATCAAAATTCCCATTTTGCTGCCAACATTATTTCTTGCAACTGCTGTCCCAAATTCTGTTCATTAAAGTGTTCCAGGAAGATGTTTTAAGAAGTGTAGCATGTGTTGTGTGTGCACGTAGGAGGAGAGGACACACTGTAACAGCAAGTATCTGGATAATTAATGGATGATGGTAGTGGAAGGAAAGAAGCAAAGATTATTTAGTATCCTCAGGCTTACACTTTAAACTTGTAAGACCATATTGCATAAACTAAATGGAAGAAACTGATGTGTAGGAAGGAATAATTGAAAGCTGCTTTATTCATCTGAGCATATATTCTTAATTATTCATTGACAGTAAACCTGCAAGTAAAACACACCCACTAATCTTTAATCTGACAAACCCTCAGTGCTCCCAGGACCATTCAGGAGGTAAAGAGGATTAACAAAAAGAGAGATGGAGTCAAGAAGGATGTATAAAACGTACTTAGAGTTCATTAAGAGTATAAATTGATGCACAGATTTAACAAATTATACTAAATAATTCAGTTTCATTTAGTTGGAACTGCTGTTTATTTTGATGCAGTACAGAATGATAACAATAGATATTGCAAACAATTAAAAATCTTTAGTATTAATTCCTCCACTCTTGTCATCTGCAACTGGCCTCTTGTTATTAGAAGAAACAGGCAGATGTATTTTAAATGTTTCTTAGGAGATTTCCCACATCAAGATTTTTTTTAAAAATAGGATAGTTATGGTCCTGACATTGGTAGCAGATTATTGACAAACAAATTAATCACTAGATGGTCCAGTCATCATCAAAATATCATTAAAAAAATAAAACAGAGGCTGATGAATTTAATTGAATTATCTTATGCACTTCTGTGGAAAAAGATGGGCACTATTCATTCATTTCTTAAAGGATATCTTTCACAGTTCACATGACAATTTGCTTTGTCTTGACTTAACATTATGTTGAGGAAAGTCAAACCTGAAGTGCTGAGATGTACTCATCTCTGAGTCTTACTAAATAAGATGTTTACCATATATGAGAGCAAATTAAAAGGTAAATGTGAAGTGTCTGGCCCAGATTCTCAGTTGTGCGCATTATGACCTGGGTTCAGCTGAGGGGACAGTCACAAGGGAGCCATTTGAGACCCCCTGATCCTGGGTCTAGTTCCATGCTGGCTAGCTCAGTACCATAATTTAAAGCAATCCTGAAGCTGCTCTAAACTTTGACAGGCTGTGGTTCCCAGGGACCAGTATACCATCCGGAGACTTCTGAGCTATCTGGTGAAGCCAGCTTTCCGGCAGCTTGTGTTGCCACAGCAACACAGAGCAGGCAAATTATGGGCCAAGGAACTGATTGTCTGTGCCTCAGGCTGTTGGACCCTTGTATATAGTACATGAATGTCTCCAATTTCCTTCAGTTCTCCAAAAGCTATTGATAATGTACAAATAAGAAAAGAAAACAAATCCCCCAGGTTAGGGTTTTTTGTTTTGTTTTGTTTTTTACTTTAAATGTTGTCTGTCATGAGTTATTTCAGATGTACCATTTCTTCAGGAAGGCTAGCAAAATAATTTTTAGCTCCTTACTTATGTTGTCACTCTGTACACTATGTATCAGCAAACTCGATGTCCAGCCATTGGGACAAATCTGGCTGTGCTGGATGTTACACTAACAGAAAGGATCTGTATCTTATGACTAAACTCATCAGGAAGAGTCACAATAAATTGCATTCAAATCAAATGTGACAAGAAGACGGGGAAAAGACAGGAAGAACATTACAATAATATATTTTAAGGTTTCTAAATTTATTTTAAATCTCCAACCTTATTAAAGAAATATTGTTGAGAGATTTTTTTAATATTGCTTTGAGGTCATTACTCCATTGAACACAATGGAAATTATTCCCACTTACTTAGTGGGCTTTGAATCAGGCCCTAAATGACTACAGGAAAAATTACCTAATAAGAATACATATAATTAATAAGTAAATTATGAAACTATATTTAAAAATACCATCTGAAAATATTAGTCTCCAATGATATGTGTTTGGGAGCCATGAAATCCGTGGTGGCTGCCATTTTAGTGATCATTCTAATAGGAAGTGCAGCTTTTTGCATCAAGACTGGAAGATGTAAGTGAATGTGCCTTATGTTCCTTTTTCTTCCCTTCCACAGACTCAGAACAGTCTCTCAAAACACCCACAAAGAAAATAGTGGGCTCAATCTTGCAAAGTGCTTTGTTTGACTGGGGGTGCTGAGTGCTCAGCATCTTGTGACTTTGAGCCACTAGAGCTTTCTTAAGGCCTTGACCCTGAAGATAGTTATGTGCATGAGTAACTTTACACCCACACACATGTATTTCTGTTAGAAATGGGTCCATGGAACTGTCTAGAGCTACTGTTCCCTACGTAGGTGATTTCAGTTCCCTGCATCACTCCCAAAAGTTCTGATTTTCCTGTTGATATAGGAAACATAGCTACTTTGTTATTTCACAATTAAATCTTTCATATATATGGTATTTAGAAGAAATATAGTTTTAGTTTCGATCAAGTGATCTGTGACTGTTCTGCATTCCACTGCAGTTTTCTTTTAAGGCTCCTAAGTCTGGGAGACCCTTTGACTTAGTCATCAGCAGTCTCCCCTGAGAGCTTGCTCTTTTTGAAAAGTGGTGGTACTTTGAGGAACAACATAGTTTATCTCAATTCACCTACTGCAAGTGCTCCAGAAGCACAATTTTATATCTCTGAATATTGGAAAAACACTATGACACTACAGCCCTGTTATAAATCATGAATTAAATGATATATATGTAATTTTCAGTGGATTATTTCAAAGCAGAACACATTAAAAAGCATCAAGTAATTTAATGTTGGGAGGGGGAGAAAATGGCATTGTGGCTCCAGCAGAAACATATATTTCAATCTCTCTTCTTTCTTTCCTTCCTTCTTCCCAGATAACTGATCTTCCAATCAAACAGGAGGACAGTGTTGGCTCCTAATCATTAGCAAATGCATGAAGCTGATAAAAGGAGATAAGGAGGTGGGAGGAAATTTATTCCTAAAAACTAAAATTAAGGGCAGCATCAACAAACAACTAAAGCACTTTCTCCTCTGAATGTGAGTGTAAGGGAGACTCTGAATTAAATTTAGGGCCAGACTCTCAACTGATGTAAATCAGTTTAGCTCCACTGCAGTCAATGGAGTTTATACCATTTGAGGATCTTGCCTCCATTCCCTAACTTCACAACACAAAACAAACTGTTTTGATCAAGAATTTTTACATTAATGGCCAATGGGGATGTCTGGAGTCCATTATTGATGGTGATTGTAACTACATCCCTTTGAGGGGGCAAAATGACCGTCATCCATGATAGACGTGCGATCTCATTGTAATCTGCACTTCTGTATTCTTCTCCCACAACATCCCATCTCTTGCTATATTCTGTCACTTCATTACCACCATGATTTGCCTTTTCCTTATTGTCCTCATAGATAAAATTCTTGTCCCTTTCCCAGTCATCTTGTGCCTTGACATCTGTAACTCTTCCTTTCTGTTTTTATTTCCCATCTTTCTCCCTCTGCAACATGTCACTGCTAAAGTAGTTTTCTTTGCTCACCTTTTCACACCATCAGCCCCACTGCTCAGACCCCTTCATTAGCTTCAAATTTTCATATCGAATTCAAGCTCATTATTCTCATCCTAAAGGTTCTACATCATCTCACAATATGGTTTTGTTTCCAGAGGAATACCTGAAATATTCTAAATTTGTGGCGGGTCTTCACTGGTCCAGAATGCCCCAGATAATCAATGCAGAATATCTGGAGGCTGTCCTGGGAAGGAAATGTATCTGATATAGTCTGAATTTTTTTAATATGTGCAAGGAACCAAATTCAGACCAAGTATAAAGAAATCTTCCTTCTGAAGTCTTCTCACACAGGTATTGCCACATCTTTTTTTCCCCATTTGATCCACTATCTACTAAATTGCCCTGGTTCACCAGGCTACCACCCTCATTCAGATTCCCTTCTTAAAACTCACATCAACTATGACATCCAAAAGAAATGACAAGGCCATGACGTTTCACTTCACAAGGAAGAAAAAACCTTGTTCGGAGATGCTGTATGCACAACTTTGCTGAGTAGCCACTTAATCTTGTGGTCATGATCCCCAGTTTCATCTACTGTTTTGCTTGTCCTGTCATTGCATTGTGTGAAATTAGGCCTAGATGCTGCAATCTGATCCATACAGGCAGACCCTTACACCAATGTAGAGGTCTTTGAAGTCAACTGGGATCCCTATGAAGAGGTCCATCCATATAGATCTCGTTGCAGAACTGGGTCCTTAGATAGCATGCTCTTCAGGGCATGTTAGGTGCTAGTATACTTTAGGACATGACACATTAATAGTAATAATAATTCAGTGGTACCTGCACATGCTTATGCTGTTTGTGTTTAGGCCCATACTATCAAAGCTTGCTAATAGTTGGGGCAGTCTGCTCCCTAAGCCCTGACCGCAGTGAAAAACATGCTGACTGGCTTACTTTGAAAGGGATGCAATACTTGGCAGCCTTTAAAATCAAAGGTGCTGTCTAGAAGACTTGCTTCTATGATTAAATAAGTTCCTATTTGCCTGAAGATTTGATTTGTCATGAAAGTGTTTAGTGAAAAATGTAGCTGTACCTTGTATAGTGTGCACTTTAGTAACATCATAATATATATTCAATAAAATACTCTAAATATGAATCTTTCAAAAATGATTTTATGAAAATAGTTGTAGTACACTTTTTTAAAATAGTTTTTAGAGAGCAACACAAATCACATGCAGAGCCCTCATATAGGCCTTCATAAAGAAATACGTGCTTTGCAGGGGAGGAAAGCTTTAAAGTCACACTGAAGATAAGTTACAGCATGACGCTACTGTATGTTTAGCCTTCCAAATACATGAAGCAGTATTTTCATTTCCAATTTCACTGATCCCTGTTAGAAGTTTTCACTGAAATATGCCTCCTTCTACCACACATTTATTCACTTGTGGCTAGAAAGTGTACTGTATTAAAAAGTAAAAATGTAGATCATGTGAGAATATTCAATACAGTCAACTTGTTTTTCAGAAGTAGTCTTGAGTTATTTCAGGGTATGGATTAAAATATATTGGTTTACAAATATTTTCAGGTATAGGTGGATTTCAAATTTGGACTTAAACAACATACGTAACAATACATTTTTTTTATATTCCTTTTAAATCTGAAGGATCCTAAAGCATATCCCAATCTGGATACATACAGCACCACTGAAATAAAGACACCTGTTGAACAGAGGGTGGCATTTAGTTACCACACATCATGTAATATGAGAGTTAGGGAATGTCAATTTTGACTAAAGATGCATCACATTTTACAAAAAATGCTTTGCCCCTGCTTTTGACCAAGCAGAGCAGTCACCGATCTGCTTTGGGTTTTGTATAGATGCTGAACATCCACAACTACCCCTGGAATAAATGGAAGCTGTGGGTGCTAAGCACCATTGAAAATCAGGCCACTTGAGTACATGCCAAAATCTGTATTTAGGTTCATAATTTAGGTAACTATGTTTGAAAATGTTGATCTAAACCAATTAACCAGTCAAACAAAGTGCCTTAACAATACCACATCCTCCCTAAGCCCACCAACCCTCAGCAAAGCATATGAACCCTCAGCCATATCTGTACTACCACAGATCCTGGAAAAATAGATGCCTTATAACATGCACTGAAGATTTGGAATGTTCTGGACTGGAGAGGATGTGAAAACCAGAGTCGAGCAGCCCTCAGGGAAAACGCCTTGACAAAAGTCTGTCTTTTTAATTAAGTGCTATCCAACTGTAGCTTCTCTGTTACCCATAAGTAGGGTGAGAGACTCTCTTATGTACATTTTAATTAAAGGAATGATAGTCCATGTTGATGTGTGTAAATAATAATGCTTTCAACTAATTATAGAATAAGAAACAAATACTTGTGTATAAGAGGATATAAAAGCAAATAAACATCATACAATGATAGGGCCTGATCTAAAGCATACTGGAGTCAATGAAAAGACCCTACTGCTGGACCTGATCCAAAACCATAGATTCAAATGTTGAGATTTGGTTTCAGATCTTCAAATTTGCAACTGAGTCACTCTTCTATAATAGGTCCAAACCGTGGATTTGAACTTCACTGAGATTTGGAGAAGTTTGGATCCAGATTATTTGTTTTATGTGTTTAACAAAAAAAAGTATGCTCCACATTCAGCCTGGGATCAGAAGGCCCTCTAGAAGGAGGGCCTCCAGTGGCCACTGCTTACATCTGGCCCATCCATCTCAAAGCATCAAATTTGACAGCATGATGGACTATCTAAACTTAGGTGTAACCACTGTGTACCTTGCCCCAAACTTTGAAGGCTACCTACCAAACGTTTTGCAGATTGCTGTGTTAGATTTAAATCAGCTCTATGGATCCTAGAAAATATTCAGTAAGGTTGTGCCATCCAATTCTCCATCCTTCCCCCAACCTGTCCTTCTTCAGGGATTTTTCTCATGGGAACATGCCAAGAGAAGAGGTGAAATCTTTCTTACAAGTGGAGGTAACAGAAGAAGTTCCTGTTGAATTTTGGGGAAATAGGGGATGGGGAGCTTCATCCAACCCTGGACCTCTGGGAACTCAACTCATTATGAAGAAGATCAGATTCCACATGATCACCCTGGGTCTCTTATTCCTTCCTTTTCCCTTCATGACTAATTTTGGGTTCACAATCAGAAGAATACTTATTTTCATATTGGCATCAACCACAGAAAATACCTAAAATTCAAATATCACTACTAATACAAAGTCCTCTCATTTGACCTTTCCACAGTGCCTTGGGTATTCATGAAATGCCTTTCTGCAGTGGCTGACCTGAGGAAAGCAGGGCATCCACATCTACCCTCATTTAGATGATTGGCTGACAAGAGCACTATCCCAGGCAGCTGTCTTGGAGGCCACAGAGGTAACATCCAAATAGTTCAGAGCTTGTAGTTGATTATCTACTGTGAAAAGTCCCACACCGATCCTGACCAAAATATAACCATTATTGGGTTAATTTTGGATGTGACTCAAGGCCAAATCTTCCTTCCAGAAGACCAATTTATAAGAACCTGCAGTGTAATACAGTCAGTCATGGCAGGAGAGTTCACATCAACAGGATATTATTCCTCAAGCTGATAGGTCTTATGGTATTAGCAATGTAACCCCATTATCAAGAATTTAAGAATGAGATCACTTCAACCCTGACTGGTAAATTATATACACCCTATCTAGACAGCATGTATGTGACTTTTGCTGCCCAAAGTGGCACTCAAGTGCCTTCAGTGGTGAACAAAAAATGAAAATGTCAGCAGAGGGGTATCTTTCAACCTTCTTCCTCCCTCTGCCACGGGGATCTCAGATGCTCCCAATCTCCATGACCACTGGAACTTCTATGTGTTTCAAAATTGAGTGGAAACTGCTGGAATCTCAAAGCTTTCCTTCTCTAGCTTCAAGACTGAGTAGTCCGGGTGGTTACAGGCAACAACACAGCAATGTTTTATATCATTAAGGAAGGGGGTGGGGGAAATTCATTCCAGTCAATTAGGCAAGAAAGCCATGGCTCTGTGGGAATGATGTATTTATCACAGCATTTATCCTATGACTATTCACCTAGCAGGAAAAGACAGCAGACCAACAGAGCAGAAATCAACCAGATCAACATTAGTCATCTTTGAAGGATGCAATAGCAGACTCAATCTTCACTGAATGTAATCAGCTGGTCATAGACCTGTTAGTGACAAAACACAACAAATGCCAAAAAAATTGCTCAAGTGCAGGAATAGACAACAGATACATATGAGATGCCTTCCTCCTCCACTAGGGGAAGAGGATTCTTTATGCTTTTTTCCCCTGATTCCTCTAATTCTCTGGCGGGGAAAAAAAAATCCAATCATTTTTCCACACTGAGGAGTGTTAAGAAATCTTACCCACCCATGCCAGAGTGCCCTAAGGCAAAGCAACATCTATGGCTTGCCTTTGAAACAGTCCTGTCACAGAACTAGACAGAGCAGGCACTGGAGCTTTATCCATATGTTTGTGAAATGTTATTTCCTTAACCTGATCTTTAAGTCTAGTGTGCACTTTGGCAGAAGAATACTCCAATTGCTGTTTAACTAGTCCTCCTCACCTCATCTGACCTACCTGGTAAGGAATATTGCTTCCTAAACTCCCATGACTAGAAATGTGCAGAGGCCATGTGAAAAAGGAATGAAGGTTTCTCATCTGTAACCAGATTCTTCAGATGGACAATACATTTCACACTCCGCACCCACTTTCCCCTCTGCCCCAGAGTCCAGGTAATTTAATCAGATTTTCAGGTAAGACTGGAACGAACTGAGGTTGTTAGTGTGTCATGCCTTGTTTTTATACCCTAACCCTCTGACTGTTCAGAGCTGAGAGGGCACTCCAAAGGGCATTACTTTCTAAACATTTCCAATGATCCCGGCAGCACCATCAACATATCCCCTGAGTGTCAGTGTTCAGAGGGCATCACAAACAAATCTGGTTACAGGTAAGTACCTTTCACATATATCTATAAACATATTTAAAAAATAAATCCTGACCAAACTGTCTGGGTAAAAATTGCTTTGCTTTTGCTGTGGATCCGTAGTGTGACAAAACATGAATGGAATTCTGCTCATATTGACTCATAGGTTTGAGACATCATATGTTTAATACACAGATTGTTTAGTTTAACTTTCCCATGACTAATCCAGTATTTGTAATTATAATTCTTGTGATACTGAAGTCGACATGTCTTTTTATCAACTCTGTAATATCAGCCAATTTCCTTCTGCAAGGTGGTGAAGTCATGGAAAAGGGATATTAATTTATTTTTGTATATAGTCTTCCCACTTAAAATAGTTCCAGATTGTGACATTGTGCCTCAGAGAATGTAAAGAAAGTTTCAATGATGAAATATCTTGCTTGCTTAGTAGGTGTGCATAAAACTACTTACAACTGCTCTCAAATGCTGGAACCAGGCAATTATGTTCGAGGTGAAGAAATGCAAATAATTTCAATTCAGCTGGGTCCAGGTTGCAGAAACAGATTTACTTAAGCCTAACTAAAAAAAGACTTGCCTCACAAAGTTGACAGTGGAAATGTGGCTCATGAGCTTTACAAACTTTGCAAATGACTTTTGGCTCTCTAGAGTTGCTCAAATATCTGTTTGGGAGATTACTGAATGAACTGAAAAGAGAGTTAAAAACAGAGGTTTAACAAAGTAGGATTCTCTGTTTAGCCTGTTTCACTTATCTCTGCTAAATGAATAAAACAGACTGTAGTTGCATGACCTAGTAATTATAGAAGTGTTGGTAGCAACTCCATAGTTAAAGTTGTGTTGAGATTTCAATTTAATTTCAGAATAATCCCTCTATTTCACAGTTCAGAGATTTAATATAATCTCCAAATGACTCTTCAGAGGACGGTTGGGTTGCTCATAATTTGTTTGATAAAATATTTACTTGGAGTGGAAATTGTTAAACTTTTACATTATTTTGCTTAAACACAACATATTCCCCTTACTTGACATAATTTAAATTAGCACTGCAAAGCCAAGACAAAGGAATTGCCAAGATCTGCAAGCTTCTTTTGTTCTCTGACACTGTTTCTCTCCCACTCCCCAACTTGCTAGCCCTCCTGCTCTTTCATTCTCTGGTTTCTGTCAACATGCCTTACAATCATCTTGTCCCACCCTGCTATATATGTCCTGTGACAGCCTTTGGCAGTGGAGTCCCAGGACCACAGGATCACCTTTGGCAGCTCACAGGATGCTTGCCAGACCAATATGGTGCTTTCATAGCAGATGTAGAAACTCTGATTACAAATCTTCACCTTTCTTTGTCCGCTCTTGATAATGGGGGGTGGAGGAGAAAGGGCTAGGATATGGTGTGAAAAGGCATCAGATAGATGGGGAGAGTTGCAGATGAAGTTGTTTGAGAAGCACATCTTGTGACTCTACTACAGACACAGCTACTTCATCTGGGGAAACTCCTGTGGTTCATCAGAGGAGAGTTTGGTTCCAATGATCTTTAGCACATCTGTCAGACTACTCTAGCTGATGGAGCCTTGTTCTGTGAAAGAGGATGTTGGGACAAGAATAAGACAAGCATTGTGGTTGTCATGAGTGTTGGGGAGGATGGCAGGGTACCCGGGTTCCCTGCTGGAAAACCCATTCTCAGTCTCTTGATTAGCCAAGTTCTCTCACCCTAATACCTGGCTTTCTACTTTACTGGGCCTCCTGCTTTCTTCCCCTCCCTCCATGTTTCAGGTCTCCATACCCCATTGTACACTGATATAATTCAGATGATCTCCATATTTTTTAACTGTATTAGAATTAAAAAGTCAATAAAATGTCAAAAAATAAACTCCAAAAATTCTCTCTATGTAGAACTGGGTAAAGGGAATAGGAGTGATGGGGAGGGAGCCATGAAAGCAGGGAGCTGAGCTTTGCGGTACGATTGGAGAAATGGGTGAAGGCTGTTGGACTGAGGAAAAGGTGAAGCAGCACAGAATTCAACTGCCTATTCCAAGCCAACTGCCTAAACTGACTCCCTCGGGAGGGGCTTGTTATGGATATGAGGAGTCTGACTTATTTTGACATGTTCATATTTGGGTGGTAAGTCAGGTGAATAGAGGATTGTATTGATGTTAGGGTTGTCTTAACTGGTGACCTTTATATTTTAGTGATTATATTGATAGGAAATGCACTGAGCAACCTTCATTCTAAGTTAACAACATTTTTGGTGTATTATCAAATAATGGGCCTATTTCTCAAAAAAGTGAAATTTCAGAGCCCATGTTTTGACCCATTGTAGCAGGCCACTGGTCTATCTAAGTCAATCACAAACATTTTGGGAGTGATCTTTTAAAGCCTGAGTTGCAAATATCCTATTGTGGTCTACATGGAGGAACAAATCTCTATATGGACCCATGATATCATGCATAATGAAAAAACTATTTCCTCATAGCAGGAAACTCAGTTACATACTTACACAATAAAGGCAAATGCAGCTGGCCTTGTCTATTACCTAACTGTCAGGTAAAGCAGAAGCTTAATATCTTAGAGAATTAGTGACAATATGGGCTTTAGGCCTAAAATATGTAGGTTTACATCCAGAGAATACACAAAACATGGTCCTAAAATCTACCTATTTAACAATTTTTTTTTCAAACCATATGCCTTCAAAACTTGAATAATTAAATCTCAAGTCAAAAGCTTTCTTGGCACTCACTGTTAGCATTAATGTAAGACTTTTTTAGATTTCAGAGCAAAGCAAATTAACTAAGCAGATACTGTTGGCTGAGCTTTGTTTTTTAATAAAGCCTGTCTGCTCTCTTGAGTAATGAGTGGAAAGTGTATTTCAGGCCTAAGCCATGGTGCTGCACAGGATTTTACTATTCACATTACCAGGAGATTTTGGCCTGTAGGAAGCACACGAGTCTGGGCCCTTCTCTTTTTTTTTTAATAAATGGTCTTCCTGGACCTTCTCCTAGAAAAATAGAATACATTTCTTTACAAATATTGTTATTTGGGGCAATTTTACAGTCCTTGAATGCTGGCTCCCCTGTAAAAACCTCATTCTTCCCTTATGTTTGCATTAGGATCAGCTTACTAGAGAGCATGTTAACTTAAATCTGATTTTTAAAGAATGGGAGAAAGTATATATAAAAGTGTACATCTTCACAACACCAGCTAGCAGAGAGTATTTTTCTGGCCATGAGATGTAGCGGCATGCATGGGTTCTCCTTGCATTGGGGACCTCTGGGAGATATTTTACATCCTGTTTTCCACTCTGGGTGGCACAGCTCTGCTTTGCTTGCAACATAGGAACTATCTAGCCATCTGAGTCTCTGAAACCCCTCAGCAAGATGAAGATAATACTTGTAAATCCTCAGGAAATACTACTTAATGCAGGGTAGTTGCAGAATTAGTAAAATTCCTTAGGCAATCAGATTGCGTTTTAACAACTTCCAAGTAGTAACCCACAAGGTGACACTTATTTGATGGGGGGGAGGGGGAGAAGACAAGGAACCTGAATCAGAGGTTAAGCAACATGAACAACAAATGAAATGCACTGCCTTTGACACTGTTAAGCTGAATCCATATGTTTTGATTCAAGTCAGTTTGATATTAATCTGTGACCACCTGAAAGCACCCTATTGATTAAACAGACAGTGCATCAGGGGACTCTCAGAGCCACCATTGCATCTTGGGCAATGTGGTCCAGCCAAGGAGCCCAGACCATAGAAGAAAATGGAGATGAAGTCTCCAAATTGCAGTTCCCATAAGGGACCACAGCAGCTCAAGCAGACACAGTTCAACGTCAAACTGAGACAAAAATTATTTCAGTTAGGTTTAACAAAAATGAAACATTTGAAGAAAACATTTCAACATAGCTCAATTGAAAAGTCTCTAAATGACAAGTTTTGTCATTTCCATATTGAAATTTATCAGAACCATGTCGGTGAAAAATTGTATACTTTGACTTTTCAGCCTGATTTGGGATGAAAACAAGTTTCAGAATATCAATTCTGATACTTGACGAGCTCTGCTTAACTCAAACTTCAGTAAAAATGCACTAACTCCTCACACAAAATGTATTCAGAATACACTGCACTGTTATATAGTTTGGAACAGAATAATCTAATATGAGCAGAGGAGAAAGTGCAGGATAATACTAGAAACTACCATCCCCAAACAAGGACACTCTGCCAGAGAAATAGATATGTAATGGAATAGGCCAACCAAATATCCCCAGCAATAAAACCCTCCCCAATGGACACCTCTGGTTGTCACTTACTACCTGACCCTGGAACCCATATGGGGTATCATTAAACAATTACAAGCCATACTGGATGGGGAACACAGCCTGAGATAGTCTTTCCTGAACCTCTACTTCTGGCCTTCAAACAATTCCCCCCAACCTACCACAGACCGGGCCACACCAACTCAAAGCAGCACCAGACCCTCACAGAACAACAGATGCAAAACCTGCAGACCTATCTCCACTACGATGATGATCAGTACCCCTCCACAACACACCTTTCAAGATCCATGTGTCCTATACATGCCTATCAACAAATTGGTCCTTTGTTTTGTTATATGTTAAAAGTGGGTTAAGGGATAGAAATGTATAGCAGTGTTTGCATCTGCTTCCCATTCCCCTATTCAGTTATGCCATGGAGCCCCATGGAAAAGTTTGTTAATGCACACCAAAATTTCACAGGAATCCTCCAGAGAGATCTCTAGAAAACTTTCCTGGAGGTACTTGCCAATTCTCTGCTGAAAATTCCTTGGCAGAGCTGCTTTGTTTCTTCCCCTGCTATAAGAAACTTTGCTGCACCAATTGGCAATCACTTCTGCAGGGTCCCAAGCGGCACCCAGGTGAGCAGCATAGGGACCCAGTCTGAAACAGCACGCACGTGGGAGGTGCACACTTTCATCCTCTGTTGCCCCCGAATGTGGAAAATGGTGGCAGAATTTACAACAGTGTCCCTAGGTGCTTGCAATGATCCCCTTAAAAAAAATCACCTAGACCGTTTGCCCCATCTTTGGCCTTCCCCCTCTCCCCACACCAAACTCACTATGTTTAGGGCACTTGCCGAGCTGTGTGCTTGCCACGGGAGAGTGAGAAAGAGGTGTATTTAACAGTTATGATTCAGTGCTGTGATTGCATTCATAATACTGCCTCTGTTTATTTTTTTCCTTGTGCTTCTGGAGATGTGCCCCTACACACTGGCCGCGTGCCTCCATCAGATAAGGAGATGCTCCAGTTGTTTAGGGAGGTGCCCCAATTGTCTGACACCAAAGAATATGATCACACGGTGTGGAGAGACAATTAACAAAAAAAATTGAAAATAGATGATTAGGAGAGGGCGAGGAGTAGATGATAAAACCGATGGGGGACCAAACAGCAATGCTGAAGTCCCTGATTACGGGCTGCAGGAGGAGGTGAGTACACGTGTTCTGACTGCAGCGCAAAGAACTGTGTGCCATACTCTACTCTACTCAAATTCCCTTGCCTCCCCCTCTCCCCACACACACACTCTTTGCATGTTCTCGGACCATCTCACTATCCCTTTCACTCCACCCCCTTGGACAGGTTCTCTAATGACAGCTGGATTGACACAGCCACGAGAACCTCTTTTAATAGAGTGCTTGTCAGTGTCATGTCCCTTGCAAGAAACTGAATACTGTCTATTGCTTATTGCTTGCTAAAACTGTACTCCTGGAAAGAAAATTAATCTTTATTTTTCACCGACACGTGGAGATTGCTGCTGGAATTTATACGCAGTGGTAATTGGCACATTTGTAGATTACAAATCATGCTCAGGGAGCAATCATTCCAGGGATCATTCCAGGTGGCAAGTACACAAAGCCTGGCTGAATGCATTACGGAAACACATATTAGTGGGGCTCATTTTCAAAATGCTGCTTCAAAGCATCCCTGATTTGAATAGCCCTCTGTTAAGTCCCTCCAATAGCCCTCGTATCTGGCTGCTCAAAATCAGGCAGGCACTCTGTCTTAATGCTCTACCTCTGGGGAAACTTTTCCCACTTAGCTTCACAAATGTTATGCAGAGCACAGCAGGCTGCTATGACCATAGAAATATTTTCTTCACTGTGGTCTAACTTGCCAAAAAGGCAGCACGAGTAATCCTTTAATCTGCCAAATGCACATTCCGTGATTATTCTGCACCTGTTGATACTGTTGTTGAAGCACTCCTTGCTGCTGTCAAGGATTTCAGTGTAAAGCTTCCTGAGCCATTGGAGTAAGATGTAGGCTGGGTCTCCCAGGGTCACTTGGCCATTTCAACATCCCCTTTTGGAATCTTCTGGTCTGGAAAGAAAATCCCTGCTTGCAGCTTTCTGTACAGGCTAGTGTTCCTGAAGATGCATGTGTCATGCACTTTCCCTGACCACTCTGCATTGATGTCAGTAAAATGATCCTGATGATCCACCAGTGCCTGCAATACCATAAAGACATAGCCCTTTCTATCGATGTACTCCATCGCAAGACGGTCCAGGACCAAAATTGGGAAATGCATGCCATCTGTTGCCCCACTGCACTTAGTGAAGCGTGGAAAGCCATCCACTATTTCCTGCACATTACCTATAGCCACAGTCCTTCACAATAGGATGCGATTAATGGCCCTGCACACTTGCATGAATGCAACCCCCATGGTCGACTTCAACTAGTAAGGACATATCGCCCTGGTCTACTATGTACTAGCCTCCTATGCTGTACCATATGTCGCAGTGCCCCACCCCCTGCCCTCCTGGGACCTATGGGGTGCTTATTGTTCCCACAGATCTGGATCTCTGTATAGCATGGATGCAAGATCCCCTTACCTAGAGGCAGTCCAAATCTCAGAGCAACTATATCAAGCATTAGATGACCTCTATCCTCCTAAGTTTCCTCTTTGGAGGACCAGCCTATGCCCCAGGAAGTGTCTTTTGGATCCAGGGATCCTGTCCTTTCACTTTTCAGAAGATATAGTGGCCCAGGGTTTGGCTTCTCCAAAAGAGTCACATGCCTCTACTCATTTATTACAGATATGGTACCACCGTGGACCTTACCACTGTGATTATGGGGCTGGCATGTGAGCCCTTTGCCTTGCTATTGGCCTCACCTAAGTCAGAAGATGGCTTTCTTCGTAGTCAGTACATCAGCCAGAAAAGTGTCTGAGTTACAAGCTTTGATGCCAAGGCCTCCTTATACAATATTCTTTCAAGATAAAGTAGCCCTACATCTTCATCCTAAGTTTTAACTGAAGTTGGTTTAAATTAAAAGTTGACCTTGAAAATATCTTTCAGAAAGAATTCTGAAACTGCATTCTGGTAGAGAAGATTAATGTCTATATAACTTTGATATCAAAATGCTAGCCTTTTACCTTGATAGGGTCAAGCCCTTTACACAGATACCTCATCATTTTGCTTCCTACACTGATCACGAGGGGCCAGGTGGTGTCAGAGCACATGATTTCAAGACAGATTGCTTCCTATATTACAACAGCTTACAGAGCACCTAATACCCCTGCTCCACAGAGTATCAGCCCATTCAACCGGGCTCAGACTACTTCGGTCACTTTCCTGAAAGATGTTCCTTTACTGGACAGTTGTAGGGCTGCTGCTTGGTCCTCAGTATGTACATTTACATGACATTACATAGTTACTGCCACATCCAGGTGTGGTTCAAACTTTGGCAAGTAGTATTGCCATCCTTGTTAACTAGACTCTGAACCTACCTCAAAATGGTACTGCTTGGGAGTTACATGTATGGAAAAGATGTCTACAACCACTAAAAGAAGAAAAAATGATTATCTGTTCTATAACTGTTCTCTGAGATGTGGGTGCAGACTATTCCGCAACCCACCCTCCATCCCAGCTCTTAAACCATCTGGTGAAAAGAGACTGAAGGGGGTTGGGGCTTATATAGGTTTAGGAGGGGCCACAAGGAGGAGTAGCCATGTGTATGCCACCCCTATGGGTGCTGTCTTCAGCTCTTAGTGCACTAGGCACCAAGTGGAATACACTGAGTGGAATACACATCTGCACCCACATCTCAAATACCATCAGTTAAACAGGTAAATAAGTTTGTTTGTTTTTACAAGGTTCTAAATGTTCAGATTTTTCTTTATACACTGCTTTTCCAGACAATTTTTTTTCAGTGACACATGGCTGTGATTTCCTTTGGCAGGAGATCTTGTGTTTTGCCAGAATATTCAAAACTAGCAAGTAAGCCTTTTTCCAAAACACACAAAAGTGAGTCAAAATATGGCGTCACTACTTGTGCAGTTTTATACGTGGGGTAAGACACTGAGGTGCTAACACTAGTTTTGCTTTCAGTTGTGTCGGAGTTCCCAAAATGTTCTAGAGCACGTATTGATTGAATTGCTCAGTTTGAGAATCTCCTTGAGGATGGCTTGGGATCTGGTCTTAGTTTTCTTACCTCAGCTAAATGCACAATTGCTCTAATGGGGTAGTTCTCAAAATCCTGTCCCTGATCTGAATGAATACATTTCAGAAGTGGTAGTATCCAAATAATCTTTCCCAAGCTCTCTTTTGTGAGTGTATTTCCTTTTCGAGGACATACCCAGTCTGACCAGGAAATTCTGGAGATTTAGACCATGCTCAGGGGGAAAAAAAAAAAAAAAGTTGTGTACTAACTCCATATTCCCTGCTTTGTGATGTTCACTTACAGAGTGCTCTCTGGAGCAAATGTTGTATAGTGTTTGTATTTGTACTAGCCATCCCTAGCCATTCAGGCCCAATAGAAATGGATTTGCATTATTCCCTGTTTCTCAGTTTTAAAGATCTCATACTTTTATATAATACCCTGATCAGATTTCTGTAGTCCTGCAAGAAGAACATAAGAACGGCCATACTGGGTCAGCCCAATGGTCCATATAGCCTAGTAGCCTGTCTTCCAACAATAGCCAATGCCAGGTGCTTCAGAAGGAATGAATAGAACAGGTAATCATCCTATTGCCATTGCAGCTTCTAGCAAACATCAATCCCTGCCCATATGGCTAATTTCATGGAGAATCAGTGGCTCTTATCTACTTCTCTTTTGAACCTGTCGTAATCTTGGCCTTCACAACATCCTCTGGCAAGGAGTTCACACAATGCAGAGTCAACCTGTGGAAGAAATACTTCCTTTTGTTGGTTTTAAAGCTGCTAATTAATTTCATTTGGTGACCCCTAGTTTGTGTGTTATGAGAAGGAGTAAATAACACTTCCTTATTTACTTTCTCCACACCAGTCATGATTTTATAGACCTCTATCATATTCCCCTATAATCGTCTCTTTTCCAAGCTGAAAGAAGTGTTGGTCCCTTACTCCTAAAATTTTAGGAAATGGAAGCAATATAATGTAGGTGACCAATTGCATGCCACAGACAATGAAGTCAAAAATCAAAGAAAATAGTTTTGCAAACAGCCCACAGACTGGTGAATATTTTTAAGAACATTACTGCAAAATTTGGAATAATGAATAAATGTTAATCAAAATGTTTGCAGAAATTTGAAAAGAGACAAGGTTAAGTTCATTAAGGCTAAAAAGATTGTAAAAAGTTTGCTTAACTCTGATTATGAGTTAAAGCTTCTTGCCTTGGGAAATAATGCTTTGACACCAACTGTAGTTTCTACACTATTCATTGTCAAATTTTAAATAGCTGTTCTTGTCCTTATTGTTCTATATTTACAAGCAGTGTTTTATTTCCTCAGTCAAGCACCTTTCTTCATTACTCACTGCTGTTGTCTTAATACTGTAGATATGTCCAAGTCTATTGGGTCTAATTGTGTTTTGAGTACACTCACACGTACCATGATTATGGATTATTCGTGGACCAACCCAACTCATTATTCCTTAAATTCATTATTATTGCATGGAGAAAAATGACTTTCACATAATAAATCTCTTTGCACATTATCTTTTTTTTGGAAATTTAAGATTATATCATGTAATTGGGTGCTTTATGCCTCTAACATTCCAGAAGCATATTTTTACTGCCTGCTCATTCATCAACCAGCATACAACTATCAATGAATTACAATAAACCCTGTCCATATATAAAATCCCTGGAAAAGCTCTTGAGTATTTTACATTCCAACATCTTAAGATAGCTCTATAAATTGCCTCAGTAATAGTGAAAGTAAAATTCAAGAAGAAAAATACCTATTACAAAATACTGGAAACATCCCTATGCTTAGACATAACATCACCTGTGAGAACACTTCGCAAATTGCCTTCATCTGGCTACTGCTTTAAAACATATGGAAAGAGAGATTAAGATCCTTTTAATTAAATCAAGTAACCATATTACTAGTAAGGAGAGGGAGGATTTATTTTAACAGGGACACATTTCCCCAGTAGCCTTTGGCAATTCTGTTTTGCAGGCTGAATGGACAGATCTTGAAGTGGAAACTGTTGATGGCCAGAGAGAGAATCTTTGGTATATCAAAGAAAGCAGAAATCTTTCATGTTTCAGAACTAATCAAAGCTTCCAACTTCAAGAAATTGTGTGCGTCTTCTGGAGTGCAGGAGGCAGTTGAAAAGTCTCCGAAGTAGGGATGACAGGATAAGGGAATGTAAATGTAATTTATCTACTAAATCTAGGCCCTAAATATTTTTAGCAAGTTACACACAATGTGGCAGTAAAAAGAGAATATGCATATAGAAGAGGTGGCCTGTCCCTCCCTGTCAGTCTTGGAGGGAGGCCACATCCCCTCAGGGCCTCACCTGTGTGGGAAAGCTTTAGGAAGAGGATTAGTTCTCCATAGTCTATTGCCTCAGGGCCCTATCAGTGGCCAAGTGTTCCACCACTGGGCCAGCAGGGCTCCAGCCAAAATTCACTGACAGGTGCTCAAGTGCAAGCCCAGCTGGACCTAAGTTGCTACTTCCTCCACCCCTGTTCCAGTGTACCTGGGCCCAAGGGTCATCATCCGCCTCCTTGGGGTACATTGCGAGGACTTGCTTTTTCTACTGCTGGCAGTCAGGATTGTCTAACTGCTCAAGTGGCTTGGAGTCTTCGATGGCTCCTTCCTCCAGCAGCTGGCAGAAGACGTCCTTCTCCTCCAGTGGCTGGGCCCTGTCTGAGCTGTAGGGCCCACTCTGTTCCTGTTCTGGCTCCGCCCCCTGCCTCTGGCATGGTGGGTATGGCTTCCCTGGCTCCACCCTCCAGGGATTGAGTGGCAGTCCCTCCCCATCAGTCTCAGAGGAAGGGGACACCCCCTCACTAGAATGCATATTTAAAAATTCTTAGATTCAGCTTCCTTATATAGATGACCTCCTTTGACTGTACAAAGAAGGTAGAAACAGCTAGAGAGGAGAAATCTGAAGGTGAAGTTGAAAGTGTTTATTGGGAAGGAAATATACATGAAAAGAACCAGCTGCGTGAATTTTATGATATGAAGCAGTAGACTGGCTTATCTGGGAGTGAGTCTTGAATGGCCTCTGAGTGTGCTGCCAGTCTTAAGGAGACAGATACATAATGAAACAAAAAGTTCAAAAGGATCTCTTTCCTCCACAGACAAATGTTGAACCAAGGCCAGTGTCTGCATTTATTCAAAATGTCCTCAGATAAATTTAACTACAGTAGGCACATTTAAAATGTTAGTTCCAAGCTAGGCCTAGTAGTATTCTGATTTTCAGTATGAGGGAAATCTCTCTGAAATCTGTAACATTTCCAAAAATGGAATGAACTTAATGTGTGACCTCTGTAGCCAGACCCCATCAACATTATATAAATATCTCCACATCAATGGATCATTCCCAGTAGAGATGTAATAGTGATTAAATAAAAAGGAAGGCCCAGATTTTCAAACTAGTCTCAAGCTTACCTGCTAAATTGCACACACAAATTTAGTTTGTCTTCCATGTTGTGTATGCAAAGCACTGTCTTGGGGCACACTCACTACTAGTGGCATCTCCTCCTAGTCACTCTGGGGTTAAGCTCCTTCTAGGTGCTGTGCCTTCCTGTGGTGGTCTCTCTACCTGTCTCTGCAACTCCATGTGCTTCTTCTTTGCAACTTGCCCTCCAGCTAGGTTGCTATGGTCCTTCGCTTCTGGAGCATCAACATCTTTCAAAGCAAAACTGTCCCAGGCAGTCTGCTTCCCATTGTCTACTATGGGCCACTTCCCAGGGGCTGGGAAGGGAACCCAGGCCCACCCTCTAGTCCAGCTTCTAGCTCATGGGGTTCTTTAATCAGCAGCCAAGGTCTGCACTCCTATTCTTTGCTGCTTTTCCCCTGAGCCTTTCCTACCTTTCTAGCTTTCCCCACCTCCTGGTTTGCCAGCCCAAAATTTCTTCTCTCAGGTAAGAGCTTCAAGCTACTCATTTGTAGCCCCCAAAATCCCTCCCTTTTCCCAGGAGGCAACTACAGACTACTTCCCTGTAGCCCCTTTCTGCTCTCAGCTCCTGGGATTTATACAGGCCCCTCTTGTTCCTGTCCAGCTGAGCCTCGTGTCTAATCAATTCCCTGCTCCTTGGCTTCTCCTTCAGGTGTAGCCCAGGAAATTAATTGGCCTACCAGGCCACCTTTACCCCTTGTAGCCTTGTGTGAGGTAGACACCCCATAAGGTGACCAGACAGCAAGTGTGAAGAATCAGGATTGGGGTAAGATGTAATGGGTGCCTATATAAGACAAAGCCCTGAATATTGGGACGGTCCCTATAAAATCAGGACATCTGGTCACCCTAATATCCCATCACAGCATGTATTTTCTTATCAAGGTGGTTATGCTATGAATGTGCATATGGAAAATATTGTGATCATAGTCAAAAATTTGGCACCACAGCACACTCATAGGTAGTGTTGGTCTACTGGTCAGAGCAGAGGACTGAAATTCTAGATTCCTGGGTTACATTTCTGACTCTGCTTTTGAATCATTTTTTGACAAGAGGCAACCTTATTTAACCTTCCCATGCCTCAGTTTGCCCATCTGTAAAAATGAAATTAATAATACTTATGGTGTCTACCTCACAAGAGTGTTGTGAAGTCTAATGCTTTCTCATGTAATGTGAGATCTTCTGAAGCCAGGTGCACTACAAATAAGTGTACAGTATCATAACTATTGTGTTGCCTGCTGACCTGCAGTACTGAGACATTTTTCTGCTGGAAGAGATGTGTCAACATCCTCAAAATAAGTATTTCAGTGACTGAAACATTTCCAGCAGTACAACAGCTAAGATGATGACACTTCTGGAAAGAGTGATCAATACAATAAATGTCGGCTAGCATTTCCTCACAAATGAATACTATATTAGGGCAAATAGAAGAATAATCATCCTAACAATTTCATCAGGTTGTGCCAAAATTCAGAGATCCATGGATCTTGGTGGGTGGCTGCAGCACAAAATTACCAGTCTTCTCCATCATGTACTAGTCACTGTACAGACCACTTAATTTAATGAGAAAAGTGAAAAACAAAGCTGACTACCTGAAAAATCTGCAGCCTGCAGTAATTCTTCATGAAATAATATAGAGTGCAGATATAGAACATGTCACTGCACATTCAAGTCAACTTTTCATATCAATATCATTTCATTTTCAGATATTGCCAGCATTGTCAGCCCTGTCACCAACTATGGATGAAGGAGAAGAAAAAATATTGAAAATGATAAAAAACCTTTCAGCGTTAATGACCATGAAATCTCTCCATTTAGTTCCATGTGGAAAGTTTGCCATATATATCTGTATATAATTTGTGATGATTTTTCCATGTCATTTCTGCTGACAACTTAAATAGCCTTGCCCTGAGACCCCCTGACAGGCACAAATGACAAGTCATTCATCCAGAAGTGAAGGACAGAACTTGATTGATGAATACGTATAATTTTACAACAAAATTACATCAGAAACATCACTCATAAAAATAAAATCTTCATCCACAAAAGTTATATATTTTGCTACCCAAGCAGAAGGTCATCATTGTACACACTACTTCTGGGTGTGCCCATCTTTAACACTTGGAAGCTTACTTCTCCCCCTTTACCTAAATATCTTGAAAATTAAAGTGATTTTTTCACATGCCCTTCATTAGCCATAATCCTCCTAATTCCTATTACAGCAAGGTGGTCTGTTGAGGTCCTTCACTCTCCTGGTTTGAGTGCTACAATTAAGTTCAGTACTGCTACTAATAAGTATCCTATAGCAGTATTATCTTCTTATGGGATACTCAAAGTGATCTAGGGCCATATTTTTAAACACAGTCTCTTTAAGTGCACATGTAAATTTGCCACAGGCACTGACTTTCTCAGTCAAATGTTCACAGCATCACTACAAACCTAACCATCCATTTTCTTTCTGTAAATGTGGGTTAACACGATCTGAGAACACAAAGTAGATGAGAGATGTGGTTTTAGCTACATATCAAACTTATGAGGAAAACAAAATATAGATGGAGCTCTATTAGATATCCATTGCACCTTCTCCTCCTGCACTGCTTCTTCATACTTAAAAATAGCTTTATAGAAAAAAATCATATGTAGTCTTGGCTATTGTTTTATATTGGAGAAATAACTTCTTCAATAAGCAGATTTGCTTAATAATGTGGGGGCATAAAAGAAACTTAATACTATATATGTTACTTAGTGCTTTCGATCCATACCTTTCCAAGCCTTTTACTTCATTTGAGCATTAATATCCCCATTTTACAGATGGGAAAGCTCAGGTACTGAAAGTATAAATGACTTTCCTAAGGACACACAGTATACTGGTGGTATAGATGGAAGCAGAGCCTAAATCTCTTAATTTCCAGACTGATTTCCTATATATTGGACCACACTAACTCCCCTAAAACACAGTGTATCTCACCACAGTTACCACATCTTCTAGAGAAATACATTGTTTTAGCATACCTGACTATATAAGTTTACCTATACTTATAACTCATATTAGATTTTAGGAGTTTTGTCACTACACATTAGGAATAAGAGTTTTCAGCTGATCCCAGGACATGGCAGCACATTGATACTTTAGATCTATGTGTACCCTAGTTGGAGCTTTATGAGTGGGTTTGCTGATTTTTCAGCCCAGAATACCATGAACTGACCACAAACATTTATATGTAAAGGTTAACAGTACTTGAAATTAGTTGTCTTATGAAACACAAATTAAGCTGTTCTTTGAATATACTTTTAAAACATTATTCATGTTAGCTCACAGAATCATAGAAATGTAGAAATGGAAGGGACCTCGAGAAGTCATCGAGTCCAGCACCCTGTGCTGAGGCAGAGATTCCACAACCTCCCTTGAAAGCCTATTCCAGAGTTTAACTACCCTTATGGTTAGACAGTTTATCCTAATATCTAACATAAATCTCCCTTACTGCAGATTAATCCTACTCTCAGTGGACATGGAAAACTAATTTCCATTCTTAGTTTTCCACATAATTACCTTATTTTTTTATACTTAGTTAGAAACATGTGTCCAAATGCTGCCTCCAGTTGCACACATATAACTGACACTGAAGTCAATGGACATCATGGGCATGAGGACAGAATGTAGCCCACACAATTTGATTCCTTAATTTGTCAAAATGACCATTGTTCAGATATACTTGAGTAAGGGAGGAGAAATGAGCCAACGTTTTGCTTCTCTGGTTAGTTCTAAAATGTTCTTGTCTTATGTAAGTTCTAAAATTGTTCAAACTATAGTAACTGTTATTTAAATGCCAGTTTCTATAAAATCTCCTTCAGCTATTGATACTCTTCCCCAATAAGAAGTTAATATGAACATACATTTTCTGCTTTCATATCTTAATAGGACTTTAATCATTTAAAAAAAAATTTCAACTATTTTTTTATTTAATAGTCCTCAATGGAGACCATCTCCATCTTGCTTCCTCCTTCACGAGCTTGACAGCATGGTAACTTCCTTGGTCAAAAAAGGCCTGATTGAACTATCTGCAGAGACCAGCATTGCGGCCCATTGATCATCCGTACATATTCCTGAAAACAATGCAAGGCTCTATCTAAGCTTGCTCATTCAGAATCATTTACAGGGCCATCGACTTCATATATAGTCATGTAAATGCTGGAAAGTAATCAGGGAGTAGAGCTGAGTGGGAAATGGTTTCCCTGTCCTGCAAGAATTTTCAAGATTTTGACTTTTTTCTTCCAGTCCCAAGTCAGAAGAAAAAGTCAAAATCTCAAAATGTTGGTGAACTGAAAATCCAACAAAATTGGGCCTTTTGAAACAGTTTGTTTTGATTTCAACTTTTTAAATTTTGCTACTACAAATAAACTTAAATTTGAGAATGAAAAGTCCTTTTCCTAAAAGGACTTTTTGTTCCAAAATGTTGAGGCAGGACATTTTGACAACTTTGAAACTTTTTTCAATGTTTTTTAAAAACGGGAAATTCATCATAACAGACCCTTTCCCACAAAAAGCTTTGAGTCTGATGAACTGGCTTTTTCTGATGAAAAAACTTTGTTGAAAAATTCCCGACCAGTTCCATCAGAGAATTGCTTGCTGGTTAAATTCTCAACTGCAAGATTGTTACGTGTCTTCTATTACAAAACTCCAGCTCTCTGCTGAAGTAAAGCATTATCCTTTTCCCTTGAGTTTTTTAAATTATTGACATAATATGCATTTTTTGTCAGTTTTAAAACTGGATCATTTCTTCTGAGGTATTTAACAAAGGTCAATGTTCCTGAGACTACAACTAGCTCCAGCATATGAAAAGTATAAAATTGTTCGTATCCGTAAGGCAGACTTCCTAGACTAAATGAGTTATGAACAAAGAGATTCAGATTCTGCTAAAATACCTATATTTTCCATTCAAAAGCCACGTTTGCCAGGCTTTCTGTGATCTTATAAGTCCCTTATGCATTTACAGGTGTGTAGCAACCATGACACTTGCATACAGTCTTCTGCAATTACTCCCCAAAAATAAAGGGACAGGTGGTGTTATCTGTTCAGAAGTGAGACTTTTCTTCTATGGAGAGCACCTTATTCTTCAAGCACCAAGGGAATTATGTAGAATTTGCATTCAATAAGTGGCATACTGATGGTGTTAGCATTTAGAATGTTCTTGGAGAAGTAGAGAGTTTCAGATTTCAGTAGAAAAATGTTATTTAACTGTTACACGAAAAACACAATGGATGAAACTAGATTCAGTCCCTTACTTGGAGAATCTCTAATCTCTGCAGGTGTTCATGTCTCCCTCTAGCCCATTTCCTCCTTTCTGATCTTCCTAATAGATACTTGTAGTCTCCATAAAATGGGATTATATCACACCCTTTCTGTGTTCTTTGGGAGGTCCCAGTCCTGCTCCTAATTTACATCAATGACCAAGTTCCCAATGACTTCATTTGGACTAGGATTTTGTCCAGTGCTTCCTAATCATCTATTCTGTATCTAAATATATGTATTTCTTTTAAACAGATCAGAATGTTTTAAAGGATAGTAGACACTCATTGCCAAAAGAAGTTAACTGCAATATGTCCAGCTGAGTCAAGTGGAAATGGTAGTGCTTTACATTCTTTGGGGGCCTGACCCACTGCCCTTTAACATAAGTGGAAAGATTCCTATTGACTTGAAAGGGCATTTGATCAGGCCCTAGGAGCATATTTAAACACAGGTGTTTATAGACTACATTCAAGCATAAATTGTATACTTTTAAAAAAGCCTTTTGATTTAAAACAGCTATAGAAAACTAGACATCATAACTTGAAATATGAACATGCTCCAGAAACAGACAAATACTCTACAAACAGTCTTGGACTGCTACTTTCTATCACTTCACCCCCATAACACCTCCTTAGAGATCTCAAGTACTTCTCATTTGTACATCTGTGCTTTCCCTGAGATAAGAGAAGAAAAATATGTTTTAGAAGGGGCTGTTAAATCTAAGCAGATGAGGCATTCTTGTCTCCACTTTGGAAACCGCTGAGTGTCAGGATCATTGTGGCTTTAATGTAGGCCCCCTATTTTATTTATTAATTTCTAACTATTTATTTATGTAGGAAGTATTAACAGATTTACAAATCCTTGCCACTATGTAAATATCAGAAACAAAGCAATCATTACAATGCTAATGTTTAAAGAGACATTATAAAGTCATCAGTCATCATTATACAATCATCAGATCTCTCTAACAGAGTGTCACCATACTACAGAGTAAGCATCATATGATATGTCACTTCTAATGATTTTCTTATATTGAGTGAAATCTCTGATCGCACATATTTAACAGACAGTACTTTGTCTGAGTGTCTACTTCAAAATTGTTATGACCTGGTGAAGCATTTCTCCTCTATTCTCCCATTTCAAAGCAGAGTAGAGCAAGGAGCTCTAGGAACTTTTAATACACAGTTGCAGGACAGTTAGTGTGCAGCAGGCTAGTGCACTGTAGATTTACACCGCAGCAAGCCACACACTAACTGTTCATCTAGACAAGCCCTGAGCAAACTTTATGAGTCCTGAGCAAACTAATAATTCAGTGGTTTGGTTTGAAACTTGTCCAGTCCTTTTTTGATAGCTAAACTGGACTAGGAAAAAAAATCCTTTGGGAAGTTCAGAGGCTGGTGAAAATGAAAAATTATATTACCCAATGTGCTGGGTGTCTACCCTACACAGTTCTGACAGGGGTTAAGATGGCCAGGTAGGCCAATTAACTCTACAGGCTGCACCTGGAGGAGGAGCCAGAGAGATCATTGAAAGCAGGCTCGGCTGGGCAGGAATAGGTGGGTCCTATAAAACCAGGTAGCTAGCAACAGAAGGAGGCTGCTGCTGAAAGGGCAGTTATTCCCTGAGAAGAGGAAGAAGTGTTTGGAGGCTGCAGAGGCATGCAAGCTGCAGTCACTCCTAGGAAAAGGGAGGAGGGTTTGGAGCTAGTACACTCAGAGAGAGGAGGGGAACCAGAGTGGTAGGCAGCAGTCCAGGGAAGGAGTAGTGAAGGGAGAGGAAAAAAAGTCCCTCCATTGAGGGACCCTGGAACCTGGAGTAGTGCGTGGGCCTGGGTTCCCCTACTAGCACTGAAGGGCATGGCATGGCATAGGTCTGAGGTAGTGACTGGGATTACTGCCTAGGACTCCTGAGGGAAAGATTTTTTGATATACCCTAGAAATGGGAAATGCTGAGTGACCTAGCCAGATTGTTTCAATCTGACTTACGGCAAAGATTTTATTTTTTTAAAAGAAGCAGTAATGATGCATTTGACGCTATATGGGAAGGCCTTACATTTAGGGATCCTAAAATGCTCTTAAATTGTAGTGCTCTGTTTTATTGTGTGTTGGAATTAATAATAATAATTGAAGTTATTAATATGAATATGGGAAATCACTGAACACCAGTTTAACCATCAATTCCTTTATTAAATCCAAAGACCAAATGGTACTTTATGCAGTTGCTTTAAACATGCATAAAAAGCCTAAATAAGCAATTTACTACATCCAAACAGTAACAAAATGTTTATAAGCATTTGATCATGATACGTACAGAGTGTCTCACTACAATGGCTGCTGAGGTGCATCCCTCTGCAAAAAGCAGACTCTAGCCCAGTGATTCTCAGCCTATTTTCCATTCTGGATCACATCCAATACTACTTGTATGGCCCTAAGGATATCACATGTCTGCAGCTGTGTAGTGACTGGGCCACCAGTGGCCCCTGGGCCACAGGTTCAGAACTACTGCTCTAGTTCATCACTATTGCACTACAATTACACATGAGTTTATTTTATAACATTTATTTCTTAATACACTTGTATATATATTTTTAAATGGACTGGAAGATGAGAATAGACTTTATGGCTGAAGTCCTGTGTGGTGGGGCGCCTGCCCCTCACTGGCCAGGAAAGGGTTAAAAGGGCCCTTCGGGGAGGCTGTGCAAAAGGTATCCAATGAAAAGAGCTATGTGGCAGCCAACCAGGAGACCAGTATAAAAGGGAGCTGCAGCACAGAGCAAGGGAGTGACTCTCAGGAGCTCAAAGAGGGAGGACTGTCAGTACCCTGGACAGAGCAGTGGCTGGCTCAGCAGAGTTGAATGCCCTGAGGGGCTTCAGGGCAGTGATGCTGGGAAATCCACTGAGGAGTTGGGAAAGATGCAGCAGAAGGCTGCTACACAAACACAGGGTCCCTGGGCCGGGACCTGGAGTAGTGTGTGGGCCTTGGTCCCCTAATCTCCATAAGAGTGGTGGCAGGACTGTGATGGGCACACTGGGAAGTGACTAGAATGGACTGCAGAATCGGGAATATGAATTGTGACTCAGCTGGAGGGCCGAGTCACAAAAAGCATGGTCCAGCGGACACAGGACAGAAAGCGAGACACTGCAGAGAGGGGCATCTGCTTGGCTGGGTGCTGATTCCCAAGATAGTCATCAGGAGGCACCAAGGCGATGAGTTGAACCATGTTACACCCTGGCTTTAAAGAAGCCAATGTGAGTTTTGTCATTGACTTCAGTAAAGCCAAGTTTTCACCCCAACGTTTTGTTAACCAAAAATTTTTAAAGAAAGAAAGAAAGAAAAAAAGATTATGCCACAGAATTTCATCATCTGAGCTGTAATTACTCCAATGCACAGTGACCTTGCATTTATTAATTTTCTGTAGTAGGAAACTGATAATGTTATAATCATAATTATAAAACGTACCTATAAGATACCTCTGTGTTACCTATTTTCTGTATTACTGCATCTGAAGAAGAGAGCTAAGTCTCTCGAAAGTTTATGTCTACAAATATTAAATTTGTTAGTCTTTAAAGTGCCACAGAACTCTCGTTGTCTTTGCTGTATACAGATTAACACGGCTACCCCTCTGGTAGATATTAAACCCACTCTATTTTTTGTATTAGTTTTGTATGAGTTACACATTAGTACTAAGGCACTTTAGTCATATCATAAATTGTTACTATGTGTTCCTCTTATAGGTACCCTCTATGGCAATGAAAATATTCTTCTTTGAATGTTTTTTTTCCTTAATATTGGCTTAGATACAGTATTACAGCAGTACTGAAGGGAATCATGTTCCCATTTGGATTTCAGAATGACATAATATTTAGATGTATATTATGTGTTTGTATCTCTTGGAAGCACTGGAGCAGTCTGAGCTTGTTTTATACCTAAACTATTGCACCTGATGTATAGGGACGGGGGAAATGCAAATAATTAAATTCAACTTTTGATTCATTATAATTGTCACTGTTGCTTCTACCTGGTAGAATCCAATTTGGACTGAAGCAGCAGCACAATTCAAAGGTAAAAATAGCACCATCATAGAAATGTAATGCTGACAGAGCAGAATTCATCTGGTCATATACATAGTAACTGTGAACAAAGGTTATTTTAAAGTCATTTACCACAGAAGCAACAACAAGAAAAACTTGATTCTGCTCCCACTGAAGTCAATTGGAGTTCTGCCATTAACTACATCTCTAGAAAGCAGTATTTATTAATAATAATAATAATAATAATAATTAATAATACTTCGGAGCTGTATATTATAGCTCAGACACTGGACTTGGTTACAGAAGGCTGGAATTGAATTCTTGATTCTGCCACTGGTTTGCTGGGTGACCTTGGGCAAGTTACTTCCTTTCTCTGTGGTTCAGTTTCTCCAACTGTAAAATGGAGATGATGATGATATTGACTTTCTTTGTAAAGTCCTTGGAGAGGTAAAGATAAAGAGCATTGTATAGGTGCTTAGTATTATTAATTATTGTTGTTAATTTATTTATTATGCATTTTACACCCATGAATTAATTCTCCCAGCCATTCTGTATTGTATTATTGTAGGCCCATGCCAGCTGACTCAGGCTTGTGGGGCTTGGGCTCAAGGGCTGTTTAAATGAGGTGTAGACATTCAGACTTGGGCTGTAGCCCAGGCTCTGGGCCCCTACAAGGGGTAATATGTCTTTAAGTTGCAAATGTGTATATAAATTCAAAATGGATGAATTTGCTACTGGACTCCATCCAGTATTATCAAAAAGATCCAGTCAAGACTTCACTAAAGCATTGCGGATGTAGAAAGGGCCTTGCAAAATCACTCAACAGCAAAATAATTCCATTGTTTTTCATTCCTAAAAAACTAGGGTCTCAGTCAAGACTTTGTGTGTTCAGCATGAACAAAAGTGGCTGCATTAACAACAATTTGTTGTTGGGAGGGAAGGGAACAAGATTTTCTGAGTAGATTATTTTGCTTCTAACTAGTTGAGCCCCTTCCCATGGTAAGTGTAGACAGGAAAGGATGTAGGTCCAGATTAATGCACCTAAGTCCCAGTTTTAGGCTCCACTGCAATACACAAAATTTCCACTCAGTTGCCACTTAACCCTGTAGGTGACTAAACTCACTTAATACCGAAGTGTTTGCAGTAAAAGTTCCCTAGGTGCCTGCATTTCTGCCACTGGGCATGAGCACTGCTGCCCCACTTGAGGCATCTAGATGCCTATCTCCCATGTAAACTCCTAAGCAATCCACAAATTGAGGGAAGATAGGCGTTCCTCCACCTACCTCACATGCAGGGCCCAATCTGATGAGCAGTCTCTGAGCACATGTAGTTCCACAGAAAGTAGCCTGGGTGTGGGATGGAAGAAGATGGAGCTGATGGTGGAAGTAGCCACCTTATAACTTAAACCCAGAGGTTAGAGCACTCACCTAGGTTGTGGGTTATCTGCTTTCAATTCCACTCCCCGCTGGAGGAGGGGAGAGGATTTGAACCAAGTCTCCCACACTACTCAGAAAAGTGTTCTAACCAATATATTACAGGATAGTCTGATGGAGGGCTCACTTAGGCTCTCCTGCTGAAGTTGTTCTACTGTGGATAAACACTTAGAGAGTTGCTGGGCCAGTGAGCAAGCACGTAGTGTTCTACTGTCTGGTGGTTTGGACATCCCCGTGGGAGGTGAGTGGGAGACCCAGAGTCCAGTCCTCCTGCTTTGTTTTCTTTTGTTTCAGTATTTGTATCTACTTTGTAGATGCAGGGGTGTGATGGAACTTGGTGGGTTAAGATCCTTTTTCACACCCTCAACTTTACCCCCTCACTGATTTTTATCTGCTTACATCTGACACTAGCTTCTTTCTCTTCGTTTTACTTGGCAAATGTAAACAGCAATGTTAATATGAGTTACGTTAGAGATTAGTTTTTAAAAAAATGCATTTTCTGATGCTTATTGTCTGAAATATCATTAACGCTTTAGATTATGAGCACAGCCTATTGATTTCTTGTCCGGGGGTTTCTTACTAACCAAAAACAACTTATCTCCTCACACAATGGAGTTGTTTTCAACATTTAAAAGACGTGCAGCTACAAAGTTATGGGAAAAAAATCAATGGACCGTCTTGTTGGAAATATCATTGAAGTTGAAGTACAGATGCTATTTTGTAAAAACACTTGTTTACATTAATAAGTAAAAAAATTTACCATATGGATGGTAGGAATGCATTGCAGTTCAGACCTGCTTTAACATCAGGGTGTGATGTTCCCCTAGTGCAATCTGGACTAGTGAATCACTATGTCATCCCAATCTCCCACTCCTGGAGCCCTTCTTACTATGCTTTGCTGTGAGGATTCCCACTCCTGGGTGTCCCCACACAGCCTCCAGCAAGTAATGTGACCCCTATTCAGTGAATGATTCTAGCTCTTTGGGTTATGCAATGGAATGACCCCAGCAAATATGCCCAGTACCAGATGCAGCCCAAGGAACAGCTGTCTTACCATATTCAGTGCTGCCCACTGAACACTGCAAGTTTGTCAATTTATTAAAGAAATTGATATGCACCAGCCTTGTCACTTCAACCAAATACACTGTGTTAGATGAAATAAACAAATTTATTAAACTACAGAAGGATTTTAAGTGATTATAAAAGTCAAAGTCACAGTTAGTCAAAATAAACAAAAGCCAAACATATTCTAAACTAAGCTTAACACTTTCAGCATCCTTACAAACTCATGATTCTCACCACAGGCTGGCTGGGCTCTCCCCCAGGTCATCATTTCAGTTGCTTGGTGGTGTTTGTAAATGTAGGTGGGAGACAGAGAGAATGGAAAAATGTCTCCCCTTTTTAAAATGTTCCTTCTCCCCTCTGGGGCTTTGCCCATCCCTTCAGAGCCAGGTGATAAACAAAGTCCCTTTATAATCCCCTCCCTGTCCTTGGTCAGTGAGGCCCTTTGTTGATTCCTTTGAGGGCCAGTCCTTTGTTTCTGGAATGCGGCGCTGGCTTTGTTCTATATAAGCCTTAATGAGGTGCAAACTGCCCCTCTGTTCAGAGTTTTTCTTGGATATGTTTTAAGCCCTAAACCAAAAGATGTGTCTTATCACATAGTGAGGCCTCAACCATGAACATGACATTGCAACAAACATATCACTATAACAAAAGCATCTTACATGACATACTTTGCATTAAACAATACACAATTATACTATAAGGGTGATCATGGAGGTGTCGCACGGAGATTTGGAATTTCCTTACATCTTTATATTCTGGCTTCTTACTCTTGGGGGAGTAGATAGAGATTTGAGTAATTCCCTCACATCTCTATAGCCCTCTAGCCATATTGTTATAGGTTGGCTGAGCAGCAGTGCATTAAGAAGAGGGGCTGAGGGGTTATCATAGCTGGCTAATGAATTTGGTAGAGGCATTGATACAATCGTCCTCCCCAGACCTCCACTCTCACCCCCATACATAGATTCGCCTGCTCCCCCTAGCAACACCCCCCAGGGATCCCCCCCTCACAAGGGCACGCCACTGTACTCCCCAGACCTCCACCCCCACACATGGACTCACTTGACTTCCCTAGCAAATGCCCCCCAGTAACCCTCCCTCTGCGCTGGATAGCGTCCCCCTCCCCCCGCATACCTCCCTGCAACCCTCAAGCCCCACACCTCCAGCCCCTCCTACGGGGCCACAGCTCATCCTGCTGTTACCACCCCCCCCCGATCCCCGATCAGCCCTCCCCCCCCCCATTCTCCCCACTGCATATCATCCCCAGATGCTGTATTACTGTGCTTTTTTAAACCTTGACCGTTGCTTTATTGTTTTTTGCTTAAACATTTCTTCCAATAAAACATTTTATTCTGAGCAGGAGTAGAATCTGTTGTGCTGTGTGAAGTTGCAAGACTGACCCTCCTTCAATGCTTTGAGAAATTAGGGGGGATTATATTGAGCTGCTTGGAGGAATGTTGGGAAAGTGAGAGCCCGAAGAAAGAAGGTCTGATGGATGGGAGCTGCAGTGGTGTTGGAGATTGCTCAGCATCTTTCAGGGTCCGGTCCAAAGAGGAATCAAAGGAGAAGAAATTTGTTGTTTTTTATTTTCTTATTTTGAGGTAATAACTAGAGATCTTGACCACAATAAGATTCCACTGTGATAGGCACTGTACAAATATATGGTAAATTACAGTCCCTGCCCAAAAAAAGGTTACAATCTAAAACAAAAGATGTAACAGGTGGGTGAAACAAGGGGCAAGAGAAGAGGAGGAAATAGTGATATTTCAGTACTTAACAGTTTTGTAAAGAACACAGTGCTATAAATGTCAAAATAGGGGAACCAAGAAAAGAATGTTCTGAATAGGTGCCTCATGGTTGCTTAAACTTTTGAAAGTAGAAATAGGACACCCAAAACATTTGTACCTGAAGATATACAGGTTTTGGGAACAAAATCCACAGTAATGAGATTTATTTACAAATATAAAGTGCCCCAACTGACACCTTATTTTCTCATTGGACTATGGAATGGAGATGCATGAAATACAAACTGTACTGTGATTGGAAAATGCTTTTAAATTTGCTGAAATGTCAGTGGATATATCTCTCCATTATTGGGACAATTCTACTCCTGGGTGAAATCTAATTCAAATGGAAGTCATGCTATGTGGTCACTCCAAGACAGTGGTAAAGTCGAGATCACTAGTAATTCCAGTTTAAACATCCACCTTCAGAAATGAAAATGAAATAGTCTCCCTAGCTCTTAGATATTCTTAGCCTTGAGTAATGATAGCTGTGGCAGCCTTTCTGACCTCTGGGTTCTATTTCTTTCTGGACAGTGTTTTATGACAGAGCTGAATTGCTGAAATGACACAGTATGAAGATCAACCTGAGAGTACAAAGAGATGCATAAAGTAATACACGAGTAGTCAGATCTTCATTGCAAAAATAACATGAATTTTTTTAAAGTTAAATACTGCTGCAAACATCTCTGTTTGAAGTTGTGTGGTGCTCCTCTGCTCAGAGCAGTGCAACCTACTTTGCTATGTTCCTTGTTTACAAAATCTAAGTTGGAACTCTATTTAACACCTGTTCACATTCTTTGATACTTGTACAAACTTATTCAATCAGTTCATCATACAGTGACATAAGTAATTCGGATAATTTTGTTTTTCCAACAGTCAACATCAGTTGGATGAAAGAGCATGACAGGTCCTGGAAAGCCCCTATATGTGGCCTGGGTAGGGTTCCCCAAGTGTAGGCACTACAGAGGACAGCCATAAGGCTGCCTATCAAGACTCCATTTTAAGGGTCCCAACTGGTGTTTCAGGAACAGTATTGCAGTACACAGCTATGCAGAAATTCCAGGCAGTGCTTCCCCTCACAGGGCAGCCTATGGAAGCTGCTGTAACTTAGAGAGGCCCAAAGGGGCTTCCTACAAGTTTTCAATGCTAAAAATATTTTAAATGAGACCTGTTGGTTGGTTGGGCGGGCACGTAAGCCACATAGTATTATTTTTTCCATCTTGTTTAGAGAAGCGTATATCCTATAACCAAGATGGAGGTGTGAACAAGCCTCTGGGACTGTGAATTATTAATGAATTTGTAGCAAGCAATGTATGGACAAGAAGGTTTAGGAAATTTCAGAAGATAGAAACCTTTGTCTTTCAGGGTCATACAGACCTCACTCAAGGCATCAGTCCTAGAAAACCTAGGTTATTGTAAGATATATTGACTGGAAACAGAGTTTAGATTTCATTTTCTGCCATCCCATTTACACAAAGTAATTTCATGTGCATATATAGTCCTAGTTGTATAAGGTCCCTCAAATCCTCTGTCTCCTTTCATGTATTTGTATCAGGGCTTTTGATCAGGGATTTGGGAAACTCTCTGCTACCCTACTATGTTAGAGGCAGACTGAGCAATTTCAATGGATTGCTTGTGTACTGAAGTAATCTTCAACATGAATAAGGATTTCAGAATATGGCTTATCAGTGTCCCATCCCCTATACAATATTCCCTAACTACAATAAGTAGAGTTAAGTCTGAGAGTACATATCAATAAATAAAAAAGAAGAAAAATTACAAGGATGATGTAATTATCCCCAAACGAAATATTATAAACCTAGGAAATTCAATGTTTAGGTTATACTTAAAAGAAATGCAAACATGTTAAGGTCAGACATATACAGTTAAGGCACTCAGACAATCTTAATTCTGCCCTGCAGTGACACCATGCTAAAACTACATAATTATGATTACAACATTTCAGTGTTGCTGATCCAGATTAGCTTAAACTGATTTTAAGGACCTATTAGATATTTTTCTTTTCGTAGTTTTTCCCTCTTGCCATCACTACTAGGCAGAGTTAGATTTGAGAAGGCTATGCTGTATTTTCCATATAACACGAAGAAATTGAATCCCTGTTTTTAAGTGCAAAATCACACTCAGCCTTAACTACGGAGTTGTGACCAGTGCCTCCATAAAATTACTTTTGATGTGGTTGAGTTTGCACATGTGAGATTAAAACTGATCCAGCACCTCTTCTGGTTGTCTGGGCATTGCCCCTCCCTAGCCACAGCACACTGATTTAGGGTTGTTCTGGACTGCTTGGTAGATTGTGGTTTGCAGATGGACTGTGCTGCTGTTACCATGTTCCAACAGTCTCAATCCTCCTGCAACCCAGGGAGTGAATCTGGCACACTGAATTCAGCTACATGGCCGCCTTGTTCATATGTAATATTTTGTATTACTACATATGCTGATATGTTAAATGTCTTAATAAAATCCGTGGGGGAGAGGCCAAATTCTGTCCTAAATTACATGCATGAAATTCCATTAAATCAATAGGGAGGTCTGAGTAAAGAGTGAAAGTAAAATGTGATTCTATGTGTGGAGGGGCATAACCCGGGCCAGTAGCAGGCAGCATTTGGAATGAAGCCAAATTGACTTTCCTTAACTAGCCTGCAGCGTACTGCAACATGTCTTGCTTTAGGTAAACATTATGTTTATCAAAATATATCTAAAACATCATACACCAGTGCAACAATGAGTGGAAATCATATTACTGGCTATTTCTAAATCTAATTTCTTCAGTGGAGTCAAAAGCTGCAGATTGTTTTATAATCACATTTTAAGCTATCTAATACTGGGTTTGCAACAGTTTTCTGTGGGCTCATTATATAACACATGAGGCCATTGTCACAGCCCCTGGGTCTGCTGAGACCATTTACCGGTGCCTTGAGTGCACACTTTTCAAGTGACAAGCTGCCTCCAATGCTCTTTGGGGCAGGACCTTATTGTAAGCCCAAGAGCCCCTCAGTGCCAACTGGCAAGGGGATTACAAGAATATTCAGATCCTGCTCTGTATGTTCTGTTTGCCAAAGCATAATGGGAGGTCTTAAATGAAAGCCAGAGCCATGCTGGTCAGACAGAGTTGATAAACGGGTTGTATATCAAACAGAAGATATTTATTCACCTGTCTCTCTGGCATGCAAATTAAGCATTGTAAGCCAACACAATTAAGAGCTAGCATAGCCCAGAGGAGATTGTTTGGGCAGCTCATGGACTGGTGGTGTCAGGAGCTGACACACCATTAAACTCAAGCAAATCTTCCTCTTGCTGGAGGCAGGGGTGTAACAAGGTGACTCTCAGTCCTGTGTACCCCGAGAACCATCACACCCACAGTCCACCCACTCCTCAACTGGGTCTCCAGGTTACTCCTGCCTAGCTGCTAACTGTTACCTAGCAGGCCCAGTTGGTTTGGAACCTGCCAGAGTTCTCTTTTGGCAGCCTGTCATCAGTAATGCAGTTACACAGAAGCAGTTTCTTCAGAACAAACTGTCATTTATTTCCTCAAACAGTGTACAGAGCTTCGAGAATTAGATTTTAAAATGGCAGACACCTATACATATTGTCTGACCTACGCTTGGCATTTTCCTCAAGCCCCTGCATAGACAGAACTTAGCCTTGCTGTCCTCTGCTCTCTCTGGATACCACAGTACAGCTTCCTTGCTGCAGATCCTGGTTGTCCAGTCAGTCTGTCCATGTCAGCCTCCAGCATTCTGACTCTCTGTCCCTCTATCCAATTCCAGCTGAATTGTTCTAACAGGCCATTTTTTTAAATCCCTCAGATTCTGGGTATTACTTCTAGCTTTGGGAAGAGAAAAACATCCTCATTTGGATAGTGCCACCCAGGTGGGCCCTTCCCCCAAATGATGGCCCACTCATTGTCCTCTTAACTCCTTTGAAGCAAGTACCTGAGAGGCTGTCTTATCTGTGACATTTTTTTTTAACCTTTGCTGTGTTCCTTACCAACTCCCCTTGACAGCCGCCTTTGATTTAACTCTATGCATTTGGACAGGCAGCAACATGTAATTGAACAGGGACAGCAAGTCTTACCTAATAATAAGAAGAAATAATACAGATGTTCTCAACTTGTTACAACCACTATAATCATTTTGTCTGACCACCTGTATAACACAGGTCATCAAATTTCACTCTTATAGAAATACTAAGCAGAATTCAACCCTCTTGTAATTCCACTGTCTTTACAACAGGAATGAATATCACATAGTAGCATGAAACAGCTGGGCCGGATCCTTATCTCCTTTACAACCATGTCAATGAGAAGCATATATGCGTATGTTTACACTTTGAGCTGGGGGTTGGATGCCCAGCTCAAGGAGACATATTCATCAAGTAACATGCCGAAGTAAAGAGTGCCGCTGAAGTAGCACGAGCGGTGAGATGGGCTAGCTATCCCAGTACCTGCTTAAGGCCTCAGAGGGGTATATACTTGGGGTGCCTACCCCCTTGCACTGCTCATGATGCAGCAGCTGCACTCTTATTTTTAGCAGCTAGTTCAAGTATGTCTACTCATGCAGAAAATCAGACCCCAGCTCGAAGTGTAGAGATATCCTCTGAAGTCAGAGTTACAGTAGTGTAAAACTAGTGTAGGTGAGATCAAAATAAGGTCCTCTCTCTAAGCAGCTAAGAAAAATCCTGTAATCATTGAGATCACTATCAAAATGCCCACTGACTTCAAAAACATAAGGAACAGGTCTTTTTAAAAAACAAGATATGAAAAACAAGAGCTTTGAGTTGCTGTGGATAGTTCTCTGAAAACATCCACTCAGTGTGCAGTGGCAGTCAAAAAAGCTAACAATGTTGGGAACCATTAGAAAAGGGATAGATAAAGACAAATATCTTATTGCCTCTCTATAAATCCATAGTACGCCCACATCTTGAATACTGCATGCAGATCTGGTTGCTCCATCTCAAAAAAGATATATTGGAATTGGAAAAAGTACAGAAAAGGGCAGCTAAAATGATTAGGGGTATGGAAAAGCTTCCATGTGAGGAGAGATTAATAACATTGAGACTTTTCAGCTTGGAAAAGAGAGAGCTAAAGGGAGGGAGGGGTCTGATGGATGTCTATAAAATCATGACTGGTGTGGAGAAAATAAATAAGGAAGTGTTTACTCCTTCTCATAAAACAAAAACTAGGGGTCACCAAATGAAATTAATAGGCAGCAGGTTTAATATGGACAAAAGAAAGTGTTTCTTCACACAGTGCAAGTGAACCTGTGGAACTCCTTGCCAGAGGACGTTGTGAAGGCCAAGACTATAACGGGGTTAAAAAAAGAACTAGATAGGTTCATCAGTGGTTATTAGCCAAGATAGGCAGGGATTGCTGTTTGCCAGAGATTAGGAATGGCCAGTGGGTTGGATCATTTAATGATTACCTGTTCTATTTATTCCCTCTGAAGCATCTGGCATTGGCCACTGTTAGAAAACTGGATACTAGGCTAGGTGGACCATTGGCCTGACTATATGGCAGTTCTCATGGACTCTTTCTCCTTTAGTCAGCACACCCGGGGTAATCCCATCATTTATAATGCTTGAATAGCCCCCATGTCCTCAATTAATGTAACCATGTGTATCTATAATATATTGTATATTAATCATGCTACTTAGGCATGTGAGGTTGGAGGAGGGGGGGCAGTATGCTTAATATAATCACAGGACAAAAACCATAGGGAAAGAGAATTCAGTGTTTTGAAAGTTATTGCTTTACATGGGGTGTATTTGTTTTATGATAAAATGGCATTTTGGAAAGTGTAATTCTAACAGGAATATTACTCCTAATCCCCTTCATATAGTGTCAGTGCAGGCAGTAAATCCTGTTAGCATATACAGGACTCACTGGATTTCAGTATATTTGCTTGCTGCAAACTCTAATCTGAGAGAGGTTTCCTATAGAAGATTCTCTCAGGCTCTGTCAAATCGAATAAGAATCTTAGTACAAAATTGTAAGTCAACATATTTCATCTAATGTAACAATATCTGCTGGTAGCGAAAATGCTAAGATACTTTCAAAACCTCTGGAGACTCCTGGTCTCGGAAATCATAGAGAAGTTATTTGAGGAAAATCTTCCTGCTCCCACTATTCCAGGACATTTTTGTGATTGTATTTCATAATGTGCATAAGATTACAAGGCCCCATAGGATGATTTGTCTTCCATAAGGTGAAAATGTACAGCCCGAATTGGGGAAAACCCAATGAAGATACCTTGAAGTCCCACAGCATGCTGGAAATACAATGGCCTACCAGAGCCAATAACCTGGAGCCTGATCAAACTCAACTGCAAAACTCCCATTGACTTCACTGGGTGCACTATCAGACCCATGGCGTAGCCATCACAAGTGAAAATATAACAAAAGTCTGCTGCAAAGGCAGAAACCTGGCTGCTTTAATCATGTGACATATCCCATTTAAGTGAATAGGACCACTCTGGTAAGCAAGGAATGCAGGATTTGGTCCTTTATTTGTAGTCAAGGCCCTGAATCCAATGTGGCACATTATGCACATCCTATGTAGCAGAAACCTGGATTCATGTAGCAGGAATGACCCATCACCATTCAAGCCTTCTCCCACTGAGTACAAGCAGAAGATGAGGCACAGAGCACGAGTTCAAAGGAGGGTAACTGTTTCAGGTGACGTGAGGACAACATGTTTCTTAAACTAAACTAGAGCTCTATTGAGAGATCTTTACAGAGATGCTGCAAAAGCAGCTCACATTCAAACCAGATGTGCCCAGACTGGCTTTCTGGTGCAGCTGGTTCTTCCCAGGATCAGCTTTGGATTTTCTGAGACGGTAGGGGGTCGTCTTTTTTGTTGTCAATCACTATACTCTTTATACACCTTGCACTGTTCCATGTATGTGCTCAGTTGGGCATTCATGCCCAGTTGTGAAGTGTCCATTCATCTCATCATGTCAGCTGTTAAATCCGCTGGGATTACTACTCAGTCACTTTGGCACAAAATAGCCCACCTTGCCCACATGACTCATCCCTCTTCTAGTAGTAGAGGATATCGTCCTGTGGCAGTTGCACCCTTTGATCTGGCCAGCCCTGGAGTGTGAATTGTTTTATTGCCTGTAGTACTCCATCCTGTTTGTGCTTTGTTGGATTGTCTGGAGCTTCCGATCAGAGGCTATGTCTACTCTATGAGTGAGGGGTGTGATTTCTCCCCCTCCCCCCGCTCGTGTACACATGTTAACTGAATGAGAGCTAGTGCTTGTATAAATAGCAGAGTAGCCATGGGCTACATCGCTACATGCATGTGCAGCAGCGGCAGAGACATGGCTGAGCTGTACCAATGTAGCCTGATTTTATAGTTATTAATTTATTGAATTGGGTAATAGGTTTGCCAATTGCTCTAATTAAAGGATTATGAGGTTCGTGTCCTAAATCAGGCTTCAGGTGAGTTATAAGGACACCGGGTACGACACAGGAAGAATTCCAGTGATAACCAGTATTTATATAATTTTATAAATTTATTAAAATAA